>NW_026087631.1:32637374-35037374 GCF_022539395.1 Myiozetetes cayanensis | reverse complement strand
GTCTCTGTTGAAAGTGAAGTAAAATGCTGAAAACCACACTATCTGCAGTGCTTCATAGGAGGTTGGCACTTGTTATGCAGTAGGTTCACAGATACTTTTTTTAAAATACTATTGGAAAACAACTGAATAGAGGAATGTAAATATTATCATTATTGTTATTGTCTGCATTGGGAGGAGGCCTGTATGTTTAGATTCCTTCATAACTGTGCATTGAATACATGGAAATGTTCTGATACAGTTATTAATAACTGTCTTGGAGTATTAAAGCTTGCAAATATTACATGATTTTAGCAGAGACTACTCTTTGTATCTTGCCTGCAATAATCTTCCTTCCACTTAGCAAAATTAAATGCAGTATTAAGTCCATGTCCCCACAGATTAACGGAATCCAATTATTTTAATTTTTTTTCTGCTTACTGTAGCTCTGATTTTGTAGAGGACACAGTGATTTTGTGATGTTTGGAACCTCTCTGTTTTACATACTTTCCTTGATGTCCTAAGGCAGGCAAATGCTACAAACAGATTTTGCTGTACCTCTTAGATAGTTTAATATATATATAACCTGGTAACAGCATCTAAAGGGCTTTTTTTTTTTTCTGAAGATATAATGAATTAATTGTTAATCACTTTTATTGGGCAAAAGGCCCCATGTTGTTCACCTTCCCATGCCTGTTTTATGTAGCAGGTGGCTGAGGAGTGGTGGGGGGTCTTTTTGGCACCTTCAGGTGTTGCACTGTCCCTAAATCTTACTGCTTGCATGTGGGCAAATAGCTCCCTGGGACGTTCCAGTGCAAATGTCCACCAGAAATGACCATGTTTTAGAAATTTTCTGTAGTATTTAAAAAGTAATAGATGACTTTTTCTTCTCAGCATCTGACAGGAAAAAAAATGTGTTGGATTTTCATCTTCTCCAAACTTCTTTTTTTTTTTTTTTTTCCTTTTTTTTTTTTTTTTTTTTTTTTTATGGAATATCTTCAACGGAACGAGATAATTAAAAAGGACGGCTATTGGTCCTCCTGGGAGTGGTGTTTTTGTAAGGCCTTCTCATGAAACAGTCTTGTGTGAAGACAACTTTGGGTAACCTGTTCTTGTTTTAGTTTCCTAGGTTATCCCTGTCTCTCGCTGTTGTCTGGTCACTGTCATTAGATAACCATTCACCAAAATACTCTGGTTCAAAAAATTTTGTTTTGTATTTAAGGGGTAACTGAAAAGCAGGTCACTGGCTCTGCACTTCAGGAAATCTGCAGCCAAGTGGCTACCCCTTTCTCTTCATGAAGAATTGAAAAGTGAGTTTACAGTGTGCCATCTGACCTCAGACAACATGTGGTAAATAAATGGAAAAATAAAGGTAAATTTAAAAAAAGTAACCCCCCCAAAACCCCAAACAAACTAACACCCCCCCCCCTTCTGATCTCTCCAGGGACTGAACTTTGCTCTTTGATAAATGCTTTGTGTTTACCTGCTTCCTTGGTAGTGAGCACATTTTGTGAACAAAGGAAAGAACAGGAAAATCTGACAGCCACTTTTATCGCTATTTTGCCAAAATTGAGGCATTTCCTCCTAGCTTTAGTAAATGTTTGTTTCTTCCATAGTTTTACCAATTGGGCTGTTTATAACTGTGCAGTTGAGGGGAATATGCGCAGCTGATAACTGAGTTACAGGTAGATGATGTTTATTTTTGACATACTTTCCTCCTGAAATGTTGGTTATATTCACACAGACAGAACTTGGAGAATATCGATGACATTTAATAATTTAATATTAAACCCTTGGCGGCTTAATCCACCTCAAGTGACTTTGGTCACTAACCAGATTTCTATTCTGTCACCCTTGAGGGCAAAAGGCAACAAAGGACACCACCTGAATATCTATCTCAGAGAGTAACTGAAAGGTCATTGAGACTGATGGTAATAAGACCAGATTTTGGTGAGGTAAAGTATTACTGAAGAGAAACAAGAGGGTTAAGTCCTCAACATTTCCCTGCAAGGTATCATAAGATCCTGAAATATTACAACAAAAGCACATCATCTGTAATTAAGTTATTGGATAATAATTAGATCCCAAGGCAAACGACATTTGGCAAAGGCTTATTTGTGGGGTTGCTGGGAAATCCTTTTAGCTAACAGGTGAAATGTCAGCAAGCAAATGACTGGAAGCACAGGTTAGAACTAATTTGGAAATAAATCCCAAGGCATAAGGACCAAAACTGTCTCATAAACACTATGTAGGAATAATGTGTCCCACAGCCCCAACCTTAAACATGACACAAAGGCTGTACAAGGTGACCAGGACCTACACAGCTTGGTGTAGCTCATGCTGTTTATAGGAACACTTAAATTAAATTTCAAATAAAGCATCGTAACAGTTGAACATGAATTTCATTCTTCCATTGGTCTTATAGTCTGTGCTGCCACTTGTTTCATTTCATCTCCTTTGTTGGTGGAGTTGCACCGACTTGGCTTAATCTGTTCTGTTCCTCAAATGTAAGAGGAACATTTCTACAAATTAAAACAGATTTTGAGCACAAAAATAGCAAGCCAGTCACTAATCTACTGAATAATTGTACTTCGTTTATAATTATTTGCCTTTATTTAACTTTTATAATTGATTTGTTGGTTGGGGGCTTTTTTTCTTCATCATTTAAGCAGATTGGTAACTAGTTGGACGTGGTTCAGTGCTGAATGCGACAGTGCTGGGTTATTGGCTGGACTCGATGAATTAAGGTGCTCTTCCCTAGACCTGCTGAGGGGAAGAGGGGAGTGGGTAGGTTTTATCTGGACTGAGTACAGTGTTGATGTTTGTCTGTGTGGACCAGCCACACCAATGCACAAAGAAGGTAAGAAGGAAGCTTGTCCCTGCCCTTGAAGGAAAGTGAGATTTTAGGTAGTACTCTTTCCATTTTTTTCTGTCTACCAGCCATTGCTGATGCTGAGGATTGATCCAGAGATGGTTCTTTTTTAACACTGTGCCTCTGCTCTAAATGTTTAGGAATATATGCTTGCAATTGAGGTTTTCCGTTTGAGATACAGAATCAGTATATATAGAAGCAGAGGCTTCCCCAAGTCAATCCAGCCATTTCAATATCTTTTGGTGGTTGTCATGAGCTCAGAACTAACTGAGTTTTTCTAGGATGTGTTTATAAACTGCCAATTCTGAACTGAACTATATTATCATTTTTCATTTTACTTCTGGAACAATTTTTTTGTGGCAGATCTGATCAGCTCCACCACTTCTTTAAAAAAAAAGAAAAAAGGTTTGCATTTTAAGAGTTAAATGCTGTAACTATTTAAAAGAATCTGGGATTATATTCTTCTCTTTCTTCTCATGGCATGGTGGAACAGTGACTTTTGTCCATCTTTTGCCTGTTGAGGCTTTTGACTGTGATATAATGGCTGAGTAACCTGTTGCTTAATCATTCTGCAGGCTTGAATCAGTGTGATTCAAGTTCCTAAATTCTGCAAGATGTCTACTGCAGTACAGTGTGCCCTTTGCAATCTTTTGAACTCAGCAAGCTCATTAGATTGCTTTAAATAATTTTATTTAGTTCATTAGATTGCACTTTAAAAATATTTTGCCTCTAGTTAACATTCCTTGAGTAAGCCATAAATTCTCTGTAAATGTCTATATCTGTGCAGTATTGGAGTGTAAGACAGGGTGTTGCTCATGTGCCTTCAGGTGCCCCACCTGAGCTGGATCCTCTGGCAGACAGTGAATCCTTGGCCAGTGGAGTCAGCACAGTCTGGAGAACTGGTCACCCCATCCTAAATTAGGTGTTTGCATCTCTTCTGACATTTCCCACACACTGGTGTTTTCTCTTGGCTGTTTTGGTCACATGCTGGGTCCTCATCTGTTGGAAGTTTAGGAAGGCTGCAGGTCACCACGCTCTCTTCTTCATTCTGATTTCTGTTCCCTCCTCTGCCTTACTCAAGTTGTTTCTCCTGTTTCAGCAGAACTTCTCTGGAATTGTGGAGACCATGTTCAACCCATTTCACAGAGTGTCTCTAGTGTCCTCCAGATTGAAATCAGATTTTATTTTTAACCCCATGCATTCATGGAGGTCCAGGCATGACAAGAAAATTGAAACCTTCTTTTGCACTATTCATCTTCTCTTCAATTTGGCACTCACAGAATAATTTTAGTGAACTATTAAAAGTGCTTCTTCCTAATAAATTTGTTGGGGACAATTAAAAATGTATAGGGCAACCACAAAGCTCTCTTGAGAGAAAGGTGGGAGAAGAACTGACAGAAGAGTGGAGAGATATCTCCAACAGAGATATCTGTGCAATATCAGCACTGGTCACACAGGTATTTGTGTGTGCAAGTGAAGGAGGAGCAGTAATAAAGGAGCAGTAATAAATGGCACTTTGTCATACCAAAGGCAGTAGGTGACTTGTTGCACTTGATATCTGAAGTATTTTTACCTATTCCTAGGGCTTGATCAGGCCAAGTGAGGGCTCCTGGGGTGGTACCATGTTTATATATTGGGTTTGTATCACTGAGATCTTTTGGTTGTAGCTTTCCTGGCCCAAGAAGTACACGATGGCTGAGGGAAATACCAGGGACTCCTTTCTTGTGAAGTATTCAGAAAAAGAATTGTGATGAATACTCTGAGAGGGATCATTTTCTATAGGGCTTTTCTGTTTCCACCTGCTCCTTCTCCAAGCATCTACAGCGTGAGAGATATTAGAAGCTTTCATGGTAAGGAATAAAAGATAATTTTCTGTTAAAATTAGAACACTTCTCGTGGGGTCTGGATTCTGCCTTTTTTCTGGGATCCCTGTGAAAAATTGCACAATTCACATCCATGAGGTGTTTTACAGTAACTAATCATTCCTTGTTTTGGGGACCCAGCTTGGTTTAAGAGATGTAGAGGTAGAACCAATCTCTGTGAATGTAGTGGCTGAAAAATAAAAGCAGCACTTAAATACTGCAGGTCAATGTTTTTTCTCATTATTCTTCAAAATTTAGTTGTGTCAGAACTGCTGGGTTTTGTGCAGACTGTATTTGCGGTGATTTTCTGCTGTATGTGCAGTAATTCCTTCTTATCTCATTGTCTGTTTTGAAAATGAAAGTGTTAATACTAAGGAAGCATCTGAATGACATCATAAGAGAAGTTTCTGAACTCTGCTGATTAATGTGCAGGGAGATGTGCGTCCAAGAATCATGATAAAACAAACTATGAAATCATGTCTCACTTAAATGTGGTGGCTGAGGAGCTAGCATCTCCTGAGAGAAGGATGGTTTAATAAAGGGCTGCAATCACTGCTTTTGCACTCGTGGGACTGAGTTAACAATGCACCAGGCAGCCTCAAACATAGTTTTCCTTCCTCACCTCCCTGTACCTGGATTTGTAACCTAGTGCCAAAAACTACCAAAATACCAAACAAAAAAAAAATGAAACACCAAAACCACCCAACTAAAAAACCAACATGAAACTGATGTACAAATGCCTGCAAAAAATGAAGCTTTTGATTAATTTTGATTAGTTCATGATTTATGTTGTGGAAACAACCAAACAGAGACATCTTCTTTTGGTGCAGATTTATTGTTGTGATAGGTGTGAGCTTTCAGGCCCCAGACAAGGGATTTTTCTCCTGTTTTGCTGCCTGCTGCAGATGGAAGTTTCGTAAGTGCATTACTAGTTGGCCTGAGGGAAGCCAGGGTAGCTGGTGTCCAGTATTACACAGTGGAGAATGGGCAGTGACCTGAGAGAGCCCCGTCATCCACAGTGTGAGAGGGGCTGCAGAGCTACCAGGGGTCATGTCTGCATCACAGACAGCAATACTGAAATTTAAAGAGAGAGGATCTTCCCTGCATTCTGTTTTGCATCCCTGTGGCTCAGCAGGTGATAGTCTGGCTGCGGGACAGCCACTGGAGGGAAGTACTGCAGCCACCTGGATACACTTGACAACTCAGAGTAATTCCAAGTGCTTTTGTGTGAAATAAAGAAATTAATTTACCTTCCACAGAAAGAAGGTGGAGGGGAAGTCTCTTCCCAGCTCTGATTTAAACAGGTTTACCTAAAGATCATTGACTTTCTGCAAATACATCTTTGATTTTTGTATTTTATTTTTACCTTTTTTTGAAGACATTTGAACGCATGTCTGTTTGTACTGGGTGACACAGATTAGAAGGATGGTTATTTGGGGTTATTTGCTTCCTGAGCCTCCTGGTGAATCAGTTTCCTGTGTGCTGCAGTTCTGTGAAACAGCTTAATACACGGAATTCCATCCCATATGCTGGCATATGGGTGACACCATCTGCATGGCGATGTTTGTTTATCCTTGCAGTCTTTTAGGGTGTTCATCTGTGGCTCCATGGGTGAGCACAGAAGTGGTTTCCACGTTTGTCATGAGGTGTCATATGCAAGTTTCTGCACAGGGGAAAAGCACATGGCAAGACCTGAGAAGTGACAGATCCTCAAACTTTCGTCTGGTGTATTCCTCTTGTAGCTCATGGCTTACTTCCCCCTCTCCCACTGGGATCTGTTGGGTGCACCTTGCAGGTTTGTCCTTCAAGGCAAAATGTTCTCTCTAGTCCTGTTGAGCTCAATTGTACAACATATTATTTTAGGCAGTTGGGTTTTGGTGCACTTGCCTGAAATTGGAAAGAGTTTTTATTCCTCATATTTCTTTTGTGAATAAGTTATTTGTAATTGTAGCAGTTCCTCTTAATACCGTTTATGCTATATGGGTGAATTTATGAGCTTTTTAATAATTGAAATTAATTGCTAGGATACTATTATATGTTTGTTCGCATTTTTGCTTCATCTTTGAGCCTTTTCCTTCAGTGTTGGTTGCCTCGTGTAAATTTCAAAATGCTTTTGTTTCCTCTTCCTGGCCTGGTTTCTGCCCCACAAATATTAATGTGGTGCTTCTAGGCTGCCTCATGTGTGGAGTGCTGGGAGGACTGGATGAGCTTGGTAAGTTTCTGCTCCTCCCTTTTGGACCATAACAGAAGATCACTCCATGTATGTGAGAGGGAAGACATGAACAGAACCAAGGGCCTATGTAGGACTTAGTTCATCATTTGTGTCCTTTCTCATGGCCTCTCCAATGCATCCGGTCCTGCTCATGCAGCTGCTTCAGTAGCTTCCAGGACAAACATACCTAATTTCTTCGTGTAGAAACCTCTTCTTGGCTGACATAATGACTTCCTATGGTTATTTTCAAGGTGGTGTCCAAACCCTGTTATTGTGACAGTGGTGCAGTGCACAGGTGGTCACTCAAAAAAAAGCAAAAGAGGTCACTTTACTTGCCTTCCATGCCACAGTCATGGGAGACAGTGCTGTGGTGTGAACTGCAAAGAGCTGCTGTGGAGGGTGCACACCCAACAGAGCACAGATGGAGTCTTCATAGCCTCACTGGGAGTCTTCAGGCTTTCACAGTCAGGTGGCCTCTCACCTGTCTCACTCCTACAGGATGATTTCCCTTGCTTGGGCCTCCTTGCACTCACAGTCCATTCTGTGATTCAGCCCCGTTCCTTAACTCTTCTCTTGGCTAAGCTTAGTCCTGATGTTGCCAGATTTCCATACCTTTGGATTTCTAGGGTGAATGGAATGTGTAATACTTCAGGTGGAGACCAAGTGGATTGGCTCTATGGCAAGTGTAACAGTAAATGTTGGATCACTTTAAATGGCTTGTAGAATAATCTGAATGTCCAGAAGGAGCTCAGACGATTTGCTTTGCAAAGGAAACACAGAAGTTCCAAGCACTTTTTAAGGCAATTCTGATTTCTGTTTCTAACGTTGATTTTTGACCTCTGTGGTAGAGTGTGAGATTTGTTAAGAATAATAAAAACATTCACCATCCAAGGCATCTCATCTTTTTTAACTGTGGGGTTTTTTTGTCTTTCCTATTATGTTTTCTACCTTACAACACTGTCAGCATTTGACAGTTACATGTAGCAAAACCAGACTTTTTTTTTCTCTAAATTACTCTGCTTTAATATAAAAACTCAGAATTTTCTTAATTCTTGAGTGGCTCTGGAACACAAACCTCTTTGTCTTTGAATCCATCAGAAGTCTTTAATGATTTCTTAATGCAGTTGAGTAGTATCCAGACTTTTTCCTTGAGTGAACCTGGAAGGCTGCAGAGTGCTCATAGTGACTGGGAGAAGTTCCTGAGGGCTGGAAGACAGCAGATGTATCCCTCATATCTTCAAGGATGGCAAAAAAGGAAGATTCAGGGAAGTACAGGCCAGTCAGTCTCACTGTAGTCCCTAGGAAAGTGTTGAAGAAAATCCTCCTGGAAAGCATTTCCACATGTGTGAGGGCAAGAAGGTGATTGAGAGCAGTCAGTGGGGATTTACAGATGGGAAATCATGCTTGACCAACCTGACAACCCTCAGCTGTGGTGTGGATTGAAAGGTCTTTGAGCAACCAGGCCCTGAGGACCAGCAAAAGATGATATTGAACTTTCACCCAGGACATTCAGTTCTAAGACAGGACTATTGGCCCAAATAGTAGGAATTTTCTTTGTAAGGAAAACCAGCGAGGCTTCCCACTCTGCTTTCTTAAATTTTCCTCTCTGCTTGTTGTCAGGAAGTAAAATCATGTGTGAGGAGAAATATATATGCCAGGACATTGTTTCAAGTTGCTGTACAGTGATCAGTCTTACTTGTCTTTCTCTGGAATAAATTTACTATTGGCTTCGCATCTTAGCTGATGTGTTACTGAGAACCACAATAAAAATTCAAAATTCTTTAGAGTTTTCTAAAAAGGAAAAAGATAAAAACTGTCCTTTTGTGCTTGTGATATGCCTTTTTTTTTCTGCATGTATTAGTGCAGCATGTATGTGTCATGTATTTTCTACTTTTTTTGCTGAGGGAGTGAGAGAGGTTGTTTTCTTTTTATTCATTTCCCATCTGATTTAAATTTAAGTAGTCATTCTGGTTTGGCTCACGTTTAAATTGTAGCAGGAAAAAATTGTGCAACTAGAATAAACTTAACTTTAAACTTTTTTGTGCTAATGAACAGAATGTGATATAACTGTTGCTAACTGAAGCTGAAGCCTTTTTTCCCTGTCTTGAGTTACTTGGAATATATCAGTAATTCAACCTTTGTATTCTCCTTGTGCTGAGCAGTAATACTATTTACAAAATACTTAGTTTTGCTGCTCTGGGAAATGTAAAATAACTTTGGATCTTCTTCAGGCTGTGTTTATTATAGAGGTAGAAGTGAGGAGGGGAAAGTGGTTGTTCAGCTTTAGTATTTTCAAGAGTCTGTCAGAAGGATTCATGTTGGCTCTAGTGTGTGTCACTTTTTTACCCATTTTCTGCCTGATTTTCTCCTTACTCTTTACTTGTCCCTACTGTTTACTCAGATGGCTTTTTCTTCTGTTTAATCTTCACTCCCTGGGGTGTATTTGGGGAATACCTATCACCTGTTGAAGGTGCATCATGTGTAAAACTGAACACCCCTAAGCTCAGCTCAGTATCATGAGGGTTTTTTTATTCCTACTTCACTTTCTTTTATAAAAGTACATGAATGGTGCTTCTTACATCAAAAGCATGTCTGTCCTTTGTGTGATGTAATTTCACTGGAGTGGATTATTTAATCTAAGTGACTTCAGACTTTAGTCTCTTCTAAATATATCGAGTGGGACGAGGTGCCTGATCTGCTTTAATACTATGTACCTTTTATTAAGGGTTGATCAGCTGCCATTTCCATTTATATTTCCTGATGTTCTTTCTTGATTCAAGGTTATTTTTAAGTCACCCAGGTCAGGAAGGATATGAGTGGGGTGGAGTGCTGAGGGAAGTGTGGTTAATTAATGGAAAACATATTTGGAAGAGAGCTTTGGAAGCTTCCAAAGAGGTGTATTCAAATGTAATTGATTAATTTGATTAAAAACACTTACCAGAATCAGGCTGCTCCCTTTACCCTCTTAAAACCCCTTGAATTATGAATCCATCAAATTAATTATCACATAGTAATACTTTTATCAATAACAGTAACCAGTTCTTCATGGACTGTATGTATAACCTGCAGGTTTTATTGTGGATTACTCATGTCCTGAGAATGTCAGTGTATGCTAATTTACAGTTGTTATTTGGGAAACTGGAGTGTGTCAAATCAGCTTAAAACACCAGCAGTTTTCCATGAACTATTTGAGAGAAGCACAAGGTTACTAAGGTGAAATTATGGAAAGTTTTAGCCTGGAGTTGTTGGCACCCTCTCTTGTTTTCAACTTTGGGATTACAGTGTGGCACAACAGAGTATGTCATAACATTGTTTTGTTTTGTTGTTTTATTTTTTTTCATTAAAGTCTGAAAGGGGAACAAGTAACTTAGTGAGGAACTTCAAACCCATTTTGCAAGTGGGGGTGGACTTAGCTGCTTACAGTGTTTATGTTGAACAAAAGCTGTCTCATAGAAAAAATTTTTATGGCTATGGCTGCCAGTGGACTATAACGCCCCTTTCTACCAGCCATTGAGACTGGTACTACAAAGTCTCAATACGTCTTTTATTTTCCTTGTCTGACTCTTCTCTATCAGGTATCTGTGCTGGAAATCGTTGATCTCTCCCTTCCTTGATAAAGTTCTCTCTGACAGGCAGAAATAGCTGCAGGTTTTAATTATGAAGATGACGCTAGCTGTTCCTAAAGCTTTCTCCCGAGAGTAACATAGAAAATATGTGGTGCTGTAAACTGTCACTGTGCAGTGAATGGATCCACGTGTGGGTCAGAGCCGGGCCACCCCTGTGTGCTTTGATGTCCCCGTGCTGTTGCCTCTAGGCAACCTCTAAGTTTATCCCTGTTCCTGGGCAGGGGGGGTGTGGGAACAGCATTGCTTGTATTTATGTCATCAAAAATATCCAAGTACCCCAAGCAAAGAAATAGCAGGAACAGATTTATTCAGCAGGCTGGATGTGTTTAAACCCGTAGCAGCCATTTGGGTGCACAGAAAGGATTAACCAATTCCAGTGCCCTCTCTTAATTACTCAGAGAAGCTAAATTAGAAGATGCTGCTTGTGTGTGGAGGAGCTGTGGGCGTCTGAGAGCTGGGCGTGCTTAGCTTACCATACATAGGCACAGGAAGATACAGCAGACATTCCAGATTGGATTAAATGGAAATGTTGGCACCTGTTAGCATAATAAACAGAGTAGATAGCAAAAGCTCTTGAGATTAGTAACATAGAATGTGCAATATGGACTTAGAAGCATGGAGAGATGCACTTTTCTTGCTGTTGATGTTGATACTGAAAGATGCTGTGAGGATGTCCTTAAGCTCAGCAGTTGAAATGCCTGTTTTAAAAACATATGCTGAATTAGTTGTTCTTATGCACTGGCTACACAACATAAGCTTATTTTTTTGAAACATTTGCCAAATACTTGTTTTAAGTTGTTTCTGGAGCTGAAACGTACTGGTGTCTGTAGGTGAATTCAAATCTTTTAAAAATGTTACTTTGTGTGTTATTAAATATTACACAAAATTGAATACACTTTGTGTTATTAAATGTTAAATATATTAATTTTTAGAGCAAGATACCCCAAAGTTTGGAAAATTCCTAAGTTGTGTTTCCAAAGTAAACCTATTTAACCCTCTCTCATCACTTGGATGACCTCCTTCTTGCAAGCCTGAAATGTACTTCCTAAAAGTATTTAGTTAAAATGTATTTTATTAAGTTTGCCTACATAACTCCTGCCATCAAAGTCTTCCAAATGTGGTAGTAAAAATTCCTTTTTACTGTAATTGGCACCCATCACACCTCACGCACTCAAAGTCACACAATATTTTTTAAATTGATATATAACTTTCACATCCCTAACAAAGATTGTGTTTTAAAAACAATACTTGCACATCTCCTTTAGGGTTAGCCACATTATTAGCAAGCCTGATGCCACATTATTAGCAAACCACATGACAACCAGTAGGAATAATATGAATGTTTTAAGTATATACTGTTATGTAATGTATAAAAAAAAAGGGGAAAAAAGGTATTGAAAACTCACATTAAAATTGGTTTCCTAGTTAGACAACCAAACTCAGATCTGGAAACAGTTGGAGTTGCCTTCAAATACGCCTCATTTGAGTTGTCCTGATGGTTGCAGGACATGGGATAACTGACAATTACAGCTCTGTTACCCAGTGAAACTTTGCACAATAAACAATAAATTTCTGAGGTACCTCTTCCAATTTCCTGTATTCTGGTGATGTATCCTTGTCTTTATATGGAGAACACTGCTGCATTCTCTTAGTTCAGTGTGAGCCATTGCTGTTTTCTTGAGATAGTGGTGATATCCAGGATGTTAATGTAAGTGCCTGCAGCTTATCTGAGAGCCTTTAAATGCTGATGCTTGTATATGACTGGAGATCTTTCATTTTAGGGTATTTTTTGGTTAAATAAATGTAAGGGATTGCCATGTTTCTGCAGTGATGTCATGCGTTGCAGTTTTTTGTTACTAGACAATGTTTGCCTCTTGACTTCCTTCCCTGAAAGACGAGTGAGGCCAAAAATACCGACAGAGCTTGGTTGTGTTTGCAGGGCTGCAGGCAAAACACTTGGGTGAGGTCTGTGGACAAGGAGGTTTATTGTTGTGGTGCACAGAATACCTCTGTAAACATGTTTAGGAACAGAGAGTACTAGGTAACTTCTGAAGCGGTGGCACAGCACTGCAGTACCAACCCTGAGCTGTAAGTCAGGTTTAACTCCACACAATTCATAATGGTTATGTAATTCATGTTACAGACTGATGCCTTGGTTCTTCCAACAACAGCAAGAGTTGAGTCTGGATTATGTCACGGCTCAACCACCATAGACTAAAAGTTCAGTCTCCTCTCTCTCTTGGGCTCAACAACAGATGGATGGATAAATGTGGTGGTGTGAGTTGTGTGTGATGCTTTCCACAGGTGCAGTCTCGGGCTCTGGCAAATTGCAGCCGTCCTACCCTGAAATGAACTTTATGCCTTTGCATGAACTTGAAGAAAATAGTAGGTTTTTTGATGCTGTCTTATATTTTCAGCCACCATTGCTCCAAATCCCCAAGGTTCCTCACTATTCCCTTCAAAAAAAGGGCTTTGCTGCCCGTGTGTTCAGATGCATGTGAGAAGCAACCTGAGGCACCGGGCTCCTATTGCTAAAACCATGTTGTATCATTTGTTGGAACACAAACGATCACTGTTCATTAGCACTGCAGCTAATGAACTGCTTGTAACACGGGATCACCGCCACTCCAGTGTTTGTTTGCACAAGCGGGACTGTTATTCAGAGCTGCAGTGACACACAAAAGATTTTTCCAGATTATGCGATTTGGATACCTTGCATTCAACAGAAATATGTCAGTTTTACAAAGAATTATTGTCCCACAACATGACTTAAATGTACACAGTAGTTTCACAACAAAAGAGGGTATTACTTTTCAGGGAAAATTAATTTGTCTATGTGTGCATTAGGTGCATTTAACCTTTCTTTTACTGAAAGAGAACCTTAGAAAACTACATGGTGGCAGTTTTCTCATTTAGCAGTGAGATTTTTTATTTGTGGCTCAAGAAAATTTCACAGTGGACTCCTGCCAAATTTGGTTATATACTTTAAAAAATATGAAATACTTAGAATAGCCATCTGTAAGAAAAGTGTATATTGACAATGGATGTTTGCTCAGGCACTTAATAGGGATGCTCATTTTGGGAGAGGAAGAGCCAAGGGCAGGGAAAGGGATGAGTACACATGAAAAAATAAAGGAATAATCTTAATAAATGGTCCAGTCTGGCCAGTACAACTGCCTGTTCATGCCCTGTACTTGATCACCAGAGTGTCTCCTGGTTTTGCCTTGAACTCCAAACTGCAAGCAATCAATTAATACAATGTTGAGGTGTTGATTAAAAATCAAAATGTATTTCTTTATGATAACTTGTAGTGAGACCTCAGAAAGCCCCCGAAGACTTTAGAAGTAATTATGTAGGGATTCAAAAAAGCATTTGGCCAAGTCTGAGAAGAAAAATGGCCATTTTAATGGAGAGCTCTTCTAAAACTACGTATCCAAAAGGCATAATTATTTCGAAAAATCTTTTGTGTGTCACTGCAGCTCTGAATAACAGTCCCGCTTGTGCAAACAAACACTGGAGTGGCGGTGATCCCGTGTTACAAGCAGTTCATTAGCTGCAGTGCTAATGAACAGTGATCGTTTGTGTTCCAACAAATGATACAACATGGTTTTAGCAATAGGAGCCCGGTGCCTCAGGTTGCTTTTTACATGTTGTGTTGTTTCAGTTGTTGTTTCATTCTTGCTATAAGAACTTTATGCTCTGATCACCCGAAACAAGCTCTTTTTAACCATGTTTTTGGTGAAGAGAGAGAGAGGGTTTTGCCACACCAGCATTATAAACTGTGTGCCTGTACCCCATAAACAGTTTCTGATTTTTTGACTTTGGAAGTTCCCATATTTTTTAAAAAATAAATTTCTAATACTTTTTGTGACTATAAAAATCTCCATAAATTATACCAAATTTTTTTTTCAATTCTTAGATTTCTTGTATGAGTGACTAATATGTAGCCTATAATATTTATTTATTTTCTTTAATATTTAAGGATGGAAAAAAATTAGGATAACAGGTGTAAGATACAAGTTTTTTGTTTTCTAAGGCATCATGATTACAACACATCTATTGACCTGTGTTTGCACGTTTTATGTTTTGTGGTTTCTTTTTTCCAGAGGTGATAGATAAAAACTTTGGTATAATGGGTTTTCTCTTCTTTATACTGAAGAAATAATGAGTGATAAGTTTTGGTTGTATCTTTTGAGGGTTTTGCAATTGAGCACATCGTGATCTGCTACATACATTTTAAACCCTTTAACATGAAGACAGTGAAGAGTAGAGGTGGAACATAGAAGGGATTGAGCCAAAAACCTGGTTCTGTGGTGTGTTGGAGCTTTCAGCATGTGGTGCATTATCAGTGTCTAGGAAGTGCTGAGAACAATGTGTGGTGCAAATTGGAATTGCATTATCTTAATCTCAGTGTAAGTGAAATCAGGGTCAGACTTGAAGACCACGGATTCCTCTGCATTTAGTTTAAGTTTTTCCACTTATTTCGGTGGTGATAAGGTCTCAACCTGGTGGTCATAATTCAGCCATTGCATGACAAATAAAAGGACAGATTGCTTTGAATTAAGTACCCACTGTCCTTAATTATTCTAGTGGAGCCCATAGAGCTGTATGGTGAGAGTTTTACGAAAGCACATTGATCTTCATTGCAACCCTCCATCTATCTGTGTAAATAGCTGTATTTGGATTACTGACCTTCTTAGCAGGACTTAGTGTTTTCCTGTACACAAGCCCCAAATTGTGCTGGGACATCTGTCACTTTGTTGTGTTGCGAACTCTTTCGCAGCTGATTTTATTAGTACTCTGATATATAACTACTTTAGCTTAATGATATTATTGCTGAAGAACACGAACAAGTTGCTCTTCAGTTTAGCATCACAAATTTAAATGGTAGTTGTTTAGCTGGAGCAGTGGTATAGAACAGTACTTGTGGAAATTTAATCTGACAGAAATATTTACAAGAGGTAGGTGGTGGTGGTAACTTGAAATATCTATAAACCAAACCTTTAAAAGTGAAGAGAAAAGTAACACTCCTTTTAGTGTGAAGATTCGTTCAACTATTTAAGCTGGTTGTTTTGTAATAGAAAAACATAACTTTTTAATGATTGACAAGTAAACATGGCTAGTTGCGCTGCAAGAAAAAATTAGGTACCTACCCTTTAAGAAAAGAATAATCTCCTTTCAGCACTGGTGGAGCAAATAAAGCAGGCTTTCACATGTCAAAGTTCACGCTTGAGCTGTTTGCTTACAGCATCTTTTTCCCAGGATCACACAAGAGTTAGATCACTCCATCTGCATCCAAATTTGGGTTGAAGGTTGGACTTGCTGGTCTTGGAGGTCTGTTTCAACCCTGATGATTCTGTGATTCTCTGTGCACCCCTCCTGTTTCATTCACAGCTGGGGGTTGTGAATGCTCATTCTTCTAGTTCTGTACAGCATTTAAGCAGTGAGGAATTAAGACATAATTAAAAGTTTTATTCCCAAATTTCCAAGATCAGAGCAGTACCTGTGCTTTGGGTAGTGTTGTCCAGGTCAGCTCTCTGTGGCTGGATCCCACAGAACTTCCTCACTAACTCCTGGATGGAAATCTGTCCGTATGTGATGATAGTAATGGGAATGTCACTTTGAAGATTAGAATTTTGCTGAACAGTATTCTTCCTCTTCTCATTTTTCTCCCTTACTGAAGCTGGCTACATCATTCATGTTTCTGTAGCAGAAGAGTAATTTGACGTGATTCTTTTTTGACTGCCTTTTTTTTTTTTTTTTTTTTTTTACATGGGAATAAAATCTATAATGCAACAAGATGGTATGTTTCTCCAGTTGTGTTCAAAATGTGAACTTCAGAACTTCTTGCTTCAGTTATCAAAAGCACTTCTGCATTGTTTTGTCTTTAGGAAAGACAATTTTAAGGTCTTGACAGAAATTGCTTTCTGGGTTTCTCATTCCTCTTTAGGAAACCTGAATTAGGTTATCTTTCTGACACCATGTCAGGCAGTAGGATGGCAATCTCCGTAATTATTACAACTCCTTCAATAGAAGTAGTATCCAATTTTTATGCAACTGATAGAACAAAGAAGTTTATTATTTTTTTTACATTACAAAAGTTAGAGAGTAAGTGTCAGAAATAGGATTGTAAGAATAAAGGCAAGAAGTGTAGGAATCCATGGACGGTTTCCTTGGATGGTGGTATTCAACTTTTTTAAAAAATTATTTTGCATGAAAAAGGTCATTCTGAAATACCTGAAAAAAACCTCATTATTTCCCTCCGCATTTTTTTCCCCCCATGCAATTGAGCAGCTGGTTTGATTTAGTTAATGGAATTATCCACTGACCCACAGCAAAATGTTTGGCTTAGTACTGAGTTGTATCAAGCTTTACTGGTCTCTAGTGCTGTGGTGGCTCAAAGAAGCGCTCTCACCTTTTCTTCTATATCTTGGTTCCTTGGGGCTTCTACTCATTGTAGAACTATAGCTGGGGTAAGGAGTATGCCCCATTAAGTGTCTTTTAGGAATGTACAGGTTGATCTGGGACAGGTTTCAAACAAGGCAGGTTTTGGTCAGACCATCACAGCTGCTTGAATCTACACAAAGTGGGTTTTTTTTGCTTTGATTTTATGTTTCTACATAATTCTTGATTGATAAAACATTAGAATTTCCTGTAGGATAGAAAGGTGTGGATTACTACTCCCCACTCCTCCCTTGCCCAGCTCTGGTGTAGATCAAAGTAGAAGATATAAGTAGCATTTTTTGTTTTACTAGAAATACTCCTCAGGAAAAGATGACTTAAAGAATATTTTATTTGTCACTTCAGAAAAAAAAATGTTTTCAGTAAGAAACTGGTTGAGGCTTTTAACTGATATGAAAGCTGTAACTGATTTCCTACTATTATGCCTTCTATGCCTGCTAGTGAAGAAAATTATGTTCTCTATGATTTTCTTAGTACAGACAATGCCTCTTTTTCTTATTATTGGCAGCAGAAGTGGATAGCTTTCCCATCCTTACCCACTGCTGTAAATTTCTGTGCCTTTGAAAAGGGTAATATTCACGTGGGCTACAAAGCTCCAAAAAAAAAGAGACAATTTTGAAAAGAGAAATTGAATTTCTGACATAGTCTTCCCACAGTACATTCCAGTGAGTTAAGAACAAAAAACAACAGGGACTGTTTGTATTTAAATGCAGCTCTTGGTGATAAACTGCTTCTCAAATCTTTTAATGGAAACTGATGGCTTTAAGATGTGATGGGTTGTGTGTGTATTTAAAAAAAGAGGAAAAACATGTATTTTGGTTAAAATTAAAATAAAAGAGAAGCAGTATACTTCGTGTGACATAAAAAGGCATTTCAGGTGAGACTTTGATGTGTGAATGGAAAAAAGAAATGTGTAGCAAATTGAATTTTTACATTTGCCATGTGAATACTTCTTTGATCATTCAGGCTTTACTATTATATTACAAAAAAACCCCTATTAATCTTTAATATAGTTTAGCGAAACTCCCTTAGGAGGGCAGAGATCATAACTTCTAAACCTTTTTTTTGGCAACACTAAAACAAAGTGCAATAACATCCCCCAAAATAATTCTCTTTGTATCCAAACTGAAGCTGCTTTGGTCACTCTGCTTTACTTGCTGGATTTTTCAGCAATTTGTTATGAAAAGAGCTGTGAAACAAACAACTGGAAGGCAGATCTTCACTTGAAAGTTTCTTTGATGGCAAGTTCAAGACCTAATGAACTCCGCATCACTGTCAAACTGGCAAGAAATCAGTAAATTTAGCAGTTTTCCTGCTGTAAAAGAAAGATGAGGATGCTGTTCCGCACCTCTCAAGACAGGGCTTCATAGGATTTGTTGTGGAATAACAACAATGTGAAGGCTTTCCTGCTCAAAGATGATGTCCCTCAGGAGATCAAAATTGCTTTATTTATTCAGGTTAGCTGGAGAAAGCTATTGCTGCTGGGGATGTGTATTGACATAGAAAGCAGATTTTGAGGTTGCATAAGAAGGAGGAACATAAAGTATTCTCTTTGTGGAAAATGAACAGAAAATCCCATTGTTCTGCATACAATTTGCTCTCTCTTCCGGGAGAGTGAAAGTGATGCCTGTACATTTCTGCTCCCACTTTCTCCCTTCTCTAATTCTGTCTTCCCCAAAATGGTGATGCCATCTCAGAATCACTCTTGATTCTCACTGTCACCTGTGCCTTGCAGGGAGGTGACATTTGACCATGATGTCTATGCTTTGAAATCCTCAATCACATGTCAAATCACAGCAGGATTAGGCTTTGCTGATATCCAGAGTGTGCAGGACACTTGTGGGAAGAGGTGACACGACCATGGTCACTGAGCCTGAGAACACCCAAAACCCTTGAAACACAGCCCTGCTTTGCCCTTGCCAGCTTTGTTACAGATCTGCACTGGTAACTGTCAACTCACTGCAGAAAGTATTTCAGAAAGTCTGTAAAAGAAAATGGCATTAAATAATACCAATTAAATGGTATTATTTAAATGCATGTAATATGAAATGCCCTAATGAGCTGCATTGCTTAGAGAATCAAATCATGCTGCACAACACCTTACCCTGAGCATGATCTCAGAAGAGCTAGTAGTGAGAAATGCTGGTGTCACCTAGGAGTTTTGGATCATCTGGAAATCTCTCCGTTATCAGAAGGGTGCTTCCAGAAATCAGGATTAACTAATGCCATGCCAGAATATGCTCATCAGATAGAAAGAAAACTCATGCCTAGCATGAATAAAGAGGTTCTTCAACTTTTCTGTTATTAATCCTTCTGTAAAGACATTGTGCAAAAAACTAGTATGACAGAAATTCCTAGACACCCAGGGTTGTTATAGCTCCAGGGGAAAAGGAGTTCGTGGAAGTGTATTATCAGTAAATGGATGTCTGAAAGTAGTTCAACAATGGAAGTGGGGAAGGGTCTGGAGCACCAGCAGCGCCTGAGAGAGCTGGGCAGACTCAGCCTGGAGAAAAGGAGGCTCAGGGGGGGCCTTCTCACTCTCTGCAACTCCCCCCAGGAGGGTGGAGCCAGGGCGTGGTCGGGCTCTGCTCCCAGGGAACAAGGGACAGGACAAGAGGAAACAGCCTCAAGCTGTGCCAAGGGATGGTCAGGTTGGATACTGGGAAAATATCTTCACTGAGTGGGTCATCAATCCCTGGCACAGCTGCCCAGGGCAGGGGTGAGTCCTCATCCCTGGAGGGATTTAAAAGTCATGTGCACATGGCACTTGGGGACATGCTCAGTGGTGACCTTGGCAGTGCTGGCTTAAGGCTTGGACACGACGTTCTTTTCTGACCTAAATGATTCCATATTTCTTTGTTTCTGTGATTCTGTAACTCCTTTTGGTATACTTGCTTTAAGCTCCTTTCACATCTCATGCTCAGGCATTCAGTCAAGGTGATCTTGGTGTTTGAATGAGTGGAAGGTCCTGCCAGCGGATGTCAGCAGTGGTCCAGCACAACCTTGGCCATGTGTGAACAGAAACGCGTTTAATGAGTAAGGAACAGGTTATGTTTTCTACTCCAAGTAACTTCCTATTACTTTCTCATACAAACTTTGTTCTTTGATTAACAGTGGTGGAATGACAAGCGTGATTAAAACCGGCGCATTCACAACCAATTTGTAGGGGAAAAAAAAAAACCCAGCCATTTTCTAAAAGATGTGAAATGCTTCTATCATATTACTAGAGAACGTGAGTAATTGTTGAATTACTTACAAAGAGAACTTCAACATGTCCTTTGCTATATGCATGACACTAATTTGGGTAAAAAATCAGTTATAATGACTGCGTGCTTAAAGGACTTCATACTGCATAAACTTCAAAGTCTCTGTTACTAATCTATTGAGTGTAGCACAGCTAATGTAATTCGAGAGATATTAGCAAAAACCTGAAAAGAAAGCATTTAATGTAGTTCCAGTTGGTTGAATTATTGAAAACTAAATGTGGGTCTTTGACAGCAAATACTATAAAATGTGGATTCCATGTGTAATTCTATTGCTTTTATAGCCTGAAAATAATTTGTATTTTACCCAAACCATGAACACACTTCTGCAAACTCCAGCCAAATTTTGAAAACTGATTTTCAGCTCTTCATTAGTGTAGTACAATTCAGTTCTTACCCTTTATATAAAACATGGGTGGCTCTAACACTCTTGTCAATGTGAGACTTTTGTTATTATATGCAAGGTGGGTTTGTTGCTTGGAGTATTTTTGGCTTACTGTTAAAACAGTGTCAAAAGTTAAGGAAATTTCTGTGAATCCTTGTACAAAACCAGGGGTTGACAGTGGACAATCAGAAGTTGAAATAATACTCCTGAGCATTAGGGAAGAATTGTCATAAGGACTGAATCATCTTAATGGTTGCTTGGCCAAGGTGAGGTGCTTTTTTGTTTGGTTGGTTTGGTTTTGTTTGTTTGTGGATTTTTTATTTGTTTGTTAGTTTTTGTTTGGGTTTTGTTTTGTTTTGTTTAATTGAAAACTTGGAGAATTTAAAGAATAGCAGTCTCAGGAGTGTGTGCAGAAATGTCACAGAAGTTTGATCCAAACAGTTTTTAGTGGGTGAGGTATGACAGGACTCAGTCAGTGGATCTTTCGTGTCCTCAGACATTTTATCTCTCCGTGTATCTCAGTGAACCTCATGTACTGAGGGGTTTAGTAGAATACCCCAAACTATCATCTGGTGGCTTTGAATGTGCTAGTAGATGGAGTTCTAGTTCCCTAAATTGCTGAGCACGACTTTTCTGCTCTCAGTCCTTAGGGACAAGGTTGGGAAATGTATTTTTAATGAAAAACTTGTTTCTGTGTGAGATATGGTTACAGAGCACTGTGTTCAGCTCTGTGGAGTTTCATGCACTTCTGGAATGTCCTTCCCAGTCCTCCTGAGTTCAGTCCAGTGGGCAGACCAGCCAGTACTCCCTTTGGTGCAATGTGAGCAAGTGGAAGATGGAGGTCCAGGCTTCTGCTGTTGGAATAACCTCTTGCTTTAAACCAGATTCTGTCACTTTTCTTGACAGTTTTTCGTAAGGTTATAACCAGGCTCCAGCTCCTTAGGGCAGAGTATATGGCTGTCAGAGAGCATGGTGGCAACAAAAAGACATTTTCACATAAAATCATTCAGGTTTCACGAAAACATTGTATGTGGCTCTTTGCAGTGGTCTTTTTTTTCCATCAGAGCCCTGGCAATCTCTGGTGCTGGTGTGTGACTGTTCCGGTCTTGTTCCTCATCTGACAGATACTGCAGTTTCTTGAAATTTTGAGTATTTTTTTTTTTTTCTGAAAATGTTTATAGATAGAAGTTATTATATATAACACAGATGTAACAAGGTCTAGGATGTGCTGACTTCTTATTCTTGCTTCCCTCTTATCGTGTGTTGGCTCACTTCAGGGACAGAAGCTCTGTTTATAGCAGTCTGGAGTTGAACTCTTTTCAGCAGATCTATATTTGGGCATCTTTGCACATATTCTTGTGTCTAAAATGGGCACCATAATTCTTACCTTGTAGAGGAGTTTGAAGATTAGTTACTGTCTGTAAAGAGTTTTAAAAATGTCAATTCCAGTGTTTGCATATATTCAGAATATAATAATAGCCAAATAATCTGTTTCCTGGAAATTAATATTTCAAAATTACTTGCTCTATAGAAATTGTTTGTGAGCATGAC
The DNA here is from genome assembly GCF_022539395.1 of Myiozetetes cayanensis. Taxonomy (NCBI): domain Eukaryota; kingdom Metazoa; phylum Chordata; class Aves; order Passeriformes; family Tyrannidae; genus Myiozetetes; species Myiozetetes cayanensis. The sequence continues at coordinate 35,015,165 of NW_026087631.1, read as the reverse complement.
TTAGGGTAAGTATACCTTTTTCATATTTTTGGGGGGTTATTTTTTATTTTTGTGCATATATGATGGTGTTTACTGAGGAACCCAGGCTCCACTCCTGCATTGCACACTCTATGGATGCAATCTTCAAAATCAGCCTCTTTATGTAATTTATTTATTTACCTGTTTATTCATTTTTTAAAATGAAGCTGCATATTTTCAGCAGTGAGGGTAATGTATTATCTAGAACAATTGAAGTTGGTCTCAGGAGGGTTTTTCATTACTGGGATTGATGAAGGAGGGTCTGTGTCTCACCTTGGTCCTGTATGTTTAATGCAGAAGCTCTCTAGAGAGATTTTTCAGGTCTATATTACATAAGTAATCAGAATAGAAGTTTATAAATGTCCCTTCTGGCCTTTAAAGTCTGATCTTTTAATTAAAATACAGGGATTTTGCAGGACAGACCAAATGCTGAGGTAGTTTATGGCTGAGTTAATGTGGGGGATCTCTGCATCACTTGAGTTTTAGAGGAGAAGGCTAGATAGCAGGGATTCTGGCTGTTGTTTGGACAGGGAGGGAATGGCTGTCAGTACACTGAGAAAGGTCAGGGTTGTGAAGAATGGTGAATTAATGAAGCAGGGTAAAAAAAAACCAAACCAAACAAAACCAAAAAAACACAACAAAACACAGAAAGTTTAAGTCCTGAAAAACATATAACAGTGCCACTGATTACAGTACTACCCGTGGTTTCTTTCTGTCCATTTCTCCCATCAGTCCATCCTTTGTCGCTTTAAACATCACTTGTTGCTGCTGATCTAGCGGCACTGTGCTAGGGCTACAGTCCTGATTCTCTTTAGCTGTGCTATGCTTGAGGACGGACCAGAAATTGGACTGACTTGACTGTTCGTTCACAACCATTTGGCCCCAATGGAAGCTACTGACACACTGAAATGGGGGTGGGAACAAGAAATAAGGGACTGTACCCCTTAATGCAGAAGTAGGTCATCAGGAGGGATAATGGGATTTACGTACTTCTTTTCCATCATTTGCACTGCAAACATTTCACCACAGGAGATCAAGGTTCCAACATGTACCTGACCATTTTCTGAACTCTCCACATACAGGTGTGTATCCTGAAAATGTCTCAAATTATGATTAAAACTAACTGTTTCCCAGGAAGTGATTTTTCCTTTGCCAGCATAAGGAATATATTATAAGGATACTGAAGACTGGAAGGGATCTGCGGCAACAAGTTGTAGCTAAAATTTAGATGTTTTACTGATAAGTGTGAACTGCAGACCTGAGTGCTGTGTCCTTTTCAAAGTGCCTGGGAAAATCAGTATCCTAGGAATGGTACTGAGAGTGGTAAGAAGGGTACCTACTTATACCATTAGGTATTTGGAGTAATTTTGTCCATCTCCTAGTTTAGGCAGGTTTGATTTGGCTAGGGTTTATAGAAAACACTTCTCACTTTTTAAGAACTCAGTAGAAAGTATCTTCAGGGCACAGCATCAGTCACCTGAAGAAATCAGATGCAGAGATGTATGAGTGTCAGTCCCAGGAGACCTCAGTTCATGTGAGAGGAGATGCAGAGAATGTGCAGGAAGGCAGCAGTTCTGGGAACACTGTGAGTGTTTACTGGTGAATAAACTATCATTGCCTTTCAAGTCTATAACAAGCAAGTGGCTTGTGGTTTCTGGCAGGAAATTCCCACTGGACACTGTCAAATGCACTTTGAGATGATGATACCTGTGTTCAGTTTATTATTTGTGAATAATTTAGCTGCACTTACTCTGCTGTATCTCTTTTCTGTAGGTTTTACTTAGTGAAATTCCCTTTTATATGGTAGAATTTTTTTCCCTGTTGATAAACTGTTGCTGAAGTACAAATGGTCTGCAATGGAAATAGAGCAGATGGGACTATATTAGCCTTATTCTCTCATCCATGAAAACAAATGCTATAACTATTGTAATTGGTGTAATTTCAATGCAAGTCAGCAGAGTTGCCTGACAGTTAAGGTCTTCAGTGACCTTTATGTATTCCTTGATCTCTGTTTTGCATTCAGGTTGGGTGTGGTATTTTTTAAGAGTTTATAAAACAAGGTACATTTATGTGTAATCTCCCTAATTCAAAAACTGCTGTATGCATATTTAAACATAATTACCTCAGAATCCTGTTGTTCTCCGCCCAGGCAATATTTGCAGGATGGCTCAGGAAGGCAATTCACTGTCAGATGTCAGAGTAGATTTTATGGAGCAGGTTGTAACTTGACTAATCCAGCATTGGTTAGAGAGACGACATCAAGCCATCTCATTTGCCACCCAATATAAGGTAGTATCTATTTGTCCAGATTGAAACCAAAGCCAGAGCAGATCCTAAATCCCACCTTTGATTCTCCACAATGTCAGAGATGGAAATCCAAATCAATGTCTTCTAGTGTGTTCTTAGCAGATAAAAACCCTATTCTCATTTACCTCTAGAAATGTCTTCTCTGCATTTCTGTTTAATACCAGATCTCTACTTGCGAGGGAAGGTCACGTAACATTAAGGTGATAAAAAAATCCCTTAATCCCAAGGTGTCACCACAAAGAAACACAGAACCTGAAATATTCCAGTGGCTGTCTACCAGTTTTGCAAAATTACCTCTTTTTTTTTTTTAAAGACCCCAAATCAAACCCAAAATAAGCAAGAAACCCCCAAGACAACTGGTAAGAGCCAGCACTTAGTGCAAGTATCTTGTTTATAATAAAATGCAGAGCAACTGGAAGGATTTAAAAGACTCTTATACCACCAAGGAAAGTTTAAATAGCTCCTACAAGACTATGAGAATTACTTTATTTGGGTGGACCAAAGGTCCAACCAGTCTAATAACCTGTCTTGCACCTTGGCCATGAGGACATGCTGGGCAAGGCATGAATTCAGGTGCGTATTTTACTTTCCTTTCTGTCTCCTCTGAGACAACTTTAGGTTTCCAGTTATTTTCAGCTTCAGAACTGTTTGAATTCTTCATATGTGAATACTGTGTGTTCAGTTGCCCAGAAATTCTGTACAGTGAGATCTCCAGTCTCCCATTGTCACTGCATTTACCACTTCCTTTGCCAAGGAGCAACACCAGGTCACTGCCTGTTCCATGAAGAACCACTTCCTTCTCTTTGTTTCGAAACTGGTTTCTCTGACATTTGGTTAATAGAATTTTTTTTTTTTTTTAATTAGAAGAGAAATAGACTTGTGGAACTCTGTTCATCCATTCCGTATCTTTTCTGAGTTTGCAAACCTGTGTTGTATCCCCAAAGTTGTTCCTTTCACAGAATGATAGAACGGTTGAAGGGCACCTTTTAAAGGTTACTTAGTCCAACCCTCCCTGCAATGAGTTGTAACATCTCCCCGCTAGATCAGGTTGCTCAGAGCCCCATCCAATCTGACCTTGAATGTTCCCAGGGATAGGGCATCCACCACCTCTCTGGGCAGCCTCTGCCAGGGCCTCACCACCCTTACAGTAAAAAACTTCTTTCTTGTAACTAATCTAAATTGACCCTCCTCCAGTTTAAAGCCATCACCCCTTGTCCATTCTTCGCATGGAAGAGTCTCAGCTTAAATTTTGACTTATCCTGTTTCGACACTTGAAAACCTTTCCACACCACTTTTATCTTCTGAAATTTTCCCAGTTTATATTGCCTTTTCTGTGATGGGAGGTCCAAAGCTACTTCCAGTGTTAAGGATGTTTCATAGCATAAAAGCCTTTTCCACTTTCTTTGTTCTGCTTCTTTCTCAATCATCCCTTACCCTGATTTGTCACTTTTTTGGGCATATGCTGAGCATTGGGTTGGTGTTTTCATGGAACTTGTTCCAGGATCTTACTCCTGAATGGTATTATCTGAATGGTATTATCATTTCACATGTGAAGCTTGGAATGTTTTTCTTCACATGTGCCCCTTAACATTTGTGCACTATTAATTTCATCTGCCATCTTCCTGTCCAGTAACACGTCTGTGTTGAGTCTGCAGTTGTTCTTAATAGATTCTCATCGTTACCATCTTGAATAATTAACAAACTTTGTCATCCTTGGTAATGCCTGTCCCAGTCCTCAACACAATTCCCTGAGGAAGTCCTTTGATGACCTTATTGCACTGTAAGAACTGACAGATGGTCCAGTATCCCAGCTCTGTTTCTTAGCTTGTGATCAGATCATTTTTTTCTATTTCTTTATGTGTGGAGGGACATTTTTCTTGTAAGACCTGGGTGCTTAAGTGTTTCCCTAAGTATCTTCAAAAGCATTTTGTAAACCTTATTGTCAAAATCCAAATGCTTCTGAAAACTCCTCTGGATTTAGAGGAGATGGCATCCTTTTACAAAAGCCATTCTGACTGTTCCCTAGTACATCATATTAATTCTGATGTCCACTAATCCTACTCTTATTATAGCTTCTACCAATTGGTGTACTAGTTCGGTAGATCTCCCTGGAAACTTTTTACAAGAATTGCTACTCCTGTCATTTTTCCATTCTCATGCTCATTTAACAGCAATGGGCTACAAATTTCTTCTCAGTAGCAGTGGCACAGAAAGTCTCAAGATGTTGGAAAATTCACCCCATGCATTTATCCTCCTTGGCTCAAGATACAGCACTCTCCTTCCCAGTAACAAGCTGTTGATCCAGTGATCACAGAATCACAGAATGGTTGGGACCCATCCATTCCTACCCCCTACCATGGTCAGGGACATTATCCATATTGCTCCAAGCCCCATCCAACCTGGCCTTGGACACTTGCAGGGATGAGGCCACTGCAGCTTCTTTGGGTAACCTGTGTCAGGGCCTCACCACCCTCACAGGGAAGAATTTCTTCCCTAATATTCCATCTAACCCTCTGGCAATTTGAAGCCATTTCCTTTCATCCTATCATTACACGCTCTTGTAAATAGTCTTTCTCCCTGAAGGATTGCTGACTTCTCCCTCAAACATTTCCCGAACCTCAATACCCTCATCCTTTTGCACTTGTTCACTTCTAGAGATTCTGCCTTCTGCCAAGCATATTCCCTTTGTTTCCTTCCCTTTCCCCAGGATGTAAGAGATACAGAATACATGTCATGTTTTGTATTTGAGAAGCTTGATGAAATACCATCAGTAGAACACATCTGAAAACTTGATGAGTTAATGTGTCCTTGACTAACATAAGTTGCTTTGATTTAGAATGCAGTTTGCTGTTTTTCCTTCTGGAATTACTGAGTTTTCAGTTGCTGCAGTGATTGTTCTCTTTTGCCCGGTAATTTACTAACACTTCAGATTGCATACAGGCTTCCAGATTCTGAAATTAAAATGTCTTTAGAAGTCAAGAACAAGAAATATTTTTAGCTTGTCATCTTGAATTTTAATTAATCACTTCTGCCACCTTTTTCAGCATCAAAGGTTTGTAACGTGCCCTTGTAAACACCAGGTAGCAAATACGGCAAACGATTAAGGTTCCTCATGCCTCACATTGAAGACAGGTTTTTGTTAAGGCTCTTAATTTTGTTTTGGTGGCAATCTTGGTACACAGGCAAATTTTTCACCACTTCTTTGCATGTGTAGTTTCCATTCTTACCAATAGTAATGTTTGGAACTTTCTATTTAACTTACTCTCAAAGTCCTGGCCTGAATGAAAAAAACAAGAGCGTGGAATAAATCACTGAAAAATCAGGAAATGGTATCTAACGAGGTTCCGCCACAATTAAGTTTTAAAAATGGCAATTTTATAGTATGTTATTTTAAATTCGTATTAAGTTTAGTAAGAAAAGTCTAGAGAAGAGTAGTTCAGGTGAAAGTAATTATTACCACAGGATAATCATTTGCAGGCCCACAATACAACACAATTTGGTTGTCACCTTGGTGCCCTTGGAAGCACGATTTACATGTTGATATGTGCTGATGGGAGGATACGATAACAAAACCACTGTCAACACAGGCATCCCTTCTCCAGGGTAAGCTTTTACATTTGGACATCTGGTGCTGACCAAATTTAGGAGGAGCTGAAGGCAGGAGCTGCAGCAGAATTGTCAAGTAGTGGTGTTGTCCAGGGGAGCAACTCCTCTGCCTGTGACAGGGAGCACCACCACTGTGGGAAGTCCTGGGTCCTCTTGGTTCTCTGGTGTTTCAGTAATGGGTTGTTCAAAGCATCACCACTAATTTACACATGGAAAAGACACGTTCGGTTTCTACAAGTGCTGGGCTGTGGAAAAATCAAGGGAGAGACATGGAGTTATCAGGAGGTGGGAGGTGAGGGACAGGAGAGATATCCTTTGGGGTTTCATGTGAGGTGGAGGGAGGAGAATGAACTGTGGGTTGTCCCCGTGCCTGGGGAGAGTGCTGCCCATGTCCCTGTGGCCTTCACTCCATAAACAGCAAATGCCCTGGACAGTCCAAGGAGAGCATCATTTTGCTGCCAGGATATTCAGTTTTAGAAGTGTCTGTGTTGGTGAAGGCTCTTCCTCAGTGGTCTTAAAATAGTGTTTCTGTTACAGAGCATGTATCATTTGTGTTGGGGGTTTTTTTGTTTGTCCGTGGGTTTTTTTGGTCAGTTTGTTGTTTTTTTAGTGTGTTTGTTTGTTGTGGTTTTTATTGGTGGGAGTTTGATTGATTGATCGATTTTTTTTTTAAATTTTTTTTTTTAAACCAGAATAACGCTTGATTTTGCCCTTGGAAAGTATGTCACCTTCAGAGCTTTTGCTGTCTTATTTTGAATTTACCATCATTTGGGCAGTTTTACAAGGGCAGAGTTATGGTGCAAGCTGCTGTCAGAGGGAGCCCAGAGTCACAGTTGGTGTGCTCTGGTACTGGACTTCTTTCACTCAGGGTTTTCATCTTGCTCCAGTCTTGTTTCTGGAGCAGCTATGCCCATCAGCTCATTCCTTATTCTTTCATTTTCATCACAGGAAGGAACGGATTAGCCCTGGGTTCAAGTCAGAGGAGTGATACACAACAATATTTTTGATAAACCCTAATCTCATTGTGCTTTCCTTGCGTGTCAGTCATGCCTTCATACCTGTGCCAGGTATTTGAAACTTCCCCTCCTTTTGTTCCCCAAGCTTTACCTTGGAGAACTCAGCCAAAGATCTTTTTATTCCAATGAAGACTTAACGTTTTGGTTGCGTGCACCTGAATACTGAAAAGACACCTTAAAATGAAACTAATTCCTCTGTTTTATGTCAAAGTACAGAATATTCATCTTATCTTCTATGAGTCCAGGGATTTTCAGAATAAACAATTATAACAAAATTGTCCAGCTGAACTGTGGGCTGAAATTGAAACACAGGTGCCTGCCTGCTAATCCAACAGACATGATGAGTGATGATGATGATAATGAAGGCAGTTGATGTACATATGTGCTATAATTCTTTAATTTTTAATTCTTAATATTTAGTGTTACCACCTCAAGAAACTACTGTGTATGCAGAAGGGTGTTTTTCACCTGTATTGTACTGCAGTATGTGGAAGCTGCACTGTGTAGTATTGAGTGGCAGTGCTAAAATTATATATGTCTCTATATAATTATATATATATATAGGCCCACTCACATACATCATTTACTGGATAATGTAATAGTGCATTACAGATACCATCTTATTTTCTTTTAGTAAATTAGTTTTTTTAAATGAGCAACATTCATTTTTAAAAAAATAATCTGAAGATGACTTAGAGATTCTTTTCAGAGGCATGTTGTGATATTTTTCTTATATTTTGCTTGTTCTAGAGTTGACTGCTTCTGGATAAATGAAGTGGTAGTTTTACTGATGTTTGAGTGCAAAATGTGTGGGGTGAAGGATTTGGATGATTTCCAAAGTAGTTTCAGAAAACAAATGTCTTCTAGAATTTACCACTTGCCACTGGGTCCAGTTCTACTGTAGTAGACCCCTAAGTTTGTTTAAATGTATGCATTTTCTTGGTCTAACTAAGTGTTTAGAGCCTGACTATCACCATAGTAACTGCAAACCTCTAAGTTTAAATTCTGCAACAATATCACTGCGAGTCTTGCTCAAAAGAGGTCTGAGTTATGGCACTTTAAAAGTAGGGAGGACTGTAATATTGTCTCTCCCTTTAACTTGAATCCCCACACAATGAGATTAAATTCAGTGCTTTTCTGCACTTGTGTCTTTATTCTAATTTTATATGTAACAGCTTTAAGAAATGCAAATAACTTGTTACATAATATGCAGTACTGAACAGTGTGATTTCTCTTTAAATATACTTTTTTTAAATAGACTACTCCACTCTATAAACAGAGTGCATTTGTGTGTAATCTTACTGCACTTTTCACTGTGCTGTAGGTTGTTTTCAATTGCACTATATTGTTACAGAAGGTTTTATCTTTCACTGCTATGAAAAATCCTGTGAACCTGTTTAAAAGTTTTTTTCCTATTCATGGCTATTCTGTTCAGGTTTAAGTGATATGCACTGTTGAAAAACCACAGTTTTATAAGATTGTCTTTTTACTGATTTACTAATCCTTGTCTGTGCCCTGGAGTTTGTTTATTTCTGAAATTTAGTGGATTTGAGCCTCTGAACTTCCTTATTTAAAGTCTGCTAAATGTGAATTCTGCTTCTTATTTGGCCTTGTTTCTGTTGTGTCTGTCTGCAGTCCTGCAGTGCTGGTGGTTTTCTGCATGGATGGTGTTTTGTATATGTGTAATAATGTTTAGCAAATTAATACCATGCACAAATGAATAGTTTTATCTTTATGGAATTACCTCTTCTGTACTCGCATTACCCAAAAAAGCGTGTGAGTGTTCTGAGAGACAACTGCGTTTTATAAAGGTGATGTCCCCAGGAAAGAAGGGTGTTTGTTGACATCACTTCAGGTTTCTTACTGTTGTAAACATGCTAAAGGCATGTGAGAATGCAGATCACATAGATTATACACCTTGCTGGCTGACTGGAGTGAGTTGGGTGTTTGCTGTTATACCACAGACAGGAATCTCGGCCGTGTGTGTTTGTGCTTGTTTCCCTGCTCACAGGTGGAAGAGGGGTTGAGCAGTTCTAGGTAGTGAGGAGAAGTGAGAGATCTGGTTTAATTAGAAGGGCTTCTGAAAAACATCAGACCCAATAACCAGATAGTTTTATGTGTGGGCAGGTCCCTCACTGGTCCTGCTGCCTGTGAAACATCTGGATTACTAATGGTTGCATGTAGGGGACCTGTGGCAATTACTGATGTGTATTTAGTTAGACTGTTTTTTCACCTATTTTTACCAGAGTTGGAAGAATTCTGTTTGCTACCCAGTTGTAAGTTGGTATGCAAGCTATGTAAAATAAGGTTGTCAATAAGCAACCTTGTGAAATGGGATTTAAGGTAGATGAGGGGGGGTTCTTCCCTCCTCACTACATAATAGTATTAATACTACATTCTGAAAGAAGCAGAAACTTCCCTGAAATCTCGTATTCTACGGAACACACCTTGGGCAAGACCCTTCATGCAAGAAATACCGTCAAAGAATATGAGTTTTTGTGTGAATAAGATTTTCTTGTGAAAACAAAAAGTTGTAGCAATGACAGTTATGGGTGAGGTTTCTTGAAAGAAGGGCAAAAAAGTTTTGGGAGTGCGATGACTGAGAAAGGTCCTTGTTCTTCTGGAAAAGGGAGGAATAAGGTAGAGTCAGGTGCAGTTTTATGTGAAAAAAACGAAAGAAAGAGCTACAGACACCTCACTGTAGTTCTGTTATTGTATTTGACTGTAGGAGCTGTTTAGGGAATTGTATTTTGTTGTCTTGTATGTGGAAACTTAAGAACAATAACTTAACAGTAAGTGTCGTGAAAGCTATTACCTTGATACACAGGGCAATATTTTCAGGATAGTTTCAACTTCAATCTCTGTTTCAAGACTTAAACCTAAAACACATCTTCCTTGGGCTCACAATACTTTGAATATAAAAATTCTTTTGGTGGTTGGTGGGGTTTTTTTGTTTTGTTTTGCTTTGTTCCTCTTTTTTTTTCCCTTTCTTTGTTTGTGTTTTTGTTTGTTTGTTTTGGTGTGTTTTTTTTCTTTTTGCTATATGGGTTGTTTGGTTTGTGTTGGGGTTTTTTCCTTAATTTTATATATTTGTTTTATTTAAGAGTTTCTGAACTTCTTTTTTTTTCCCTCGTTTTTATTTGCAGCATTACTTCACTGTTCTCTTTGGCCATGAAGGGCAGAAGCCACTGGAGCTCCGTTGTGAGGATGAAGTTGATGGAGATGAGTGGGTAGAAGCTATTCACCAAGCAAGGTATGAAACTCAGTTTGAATCCTCTGCTTCCTTTTTATTACAAATAAATTGATAATAGTTTCAAAAACCTAAGTCCACTCTCCAAACAGAAATAAATGTTACAGTGCGTTAGTTGTGTGTTGTTTGCAATTCATGGGGGGGTTATAGGAAAACCTACCTTTATCATTCATGCTTATTTCATTGTCTTTACCTTTTATAAGTAGTTGTGCTCCAGTTGATTCCAGTTGTGTTCCACTGATTACAGAAAGAATACTATTTTATTAGAAAAAAACCCTAGAATTAGCCCTTCATTAGAGACAAATGTGTTATATGAATGAAGAAATTAATGATATGCCAAACGAATAAAGGAGTGTTTCTTTAAAAACTCTGATTTTGAAATAAATGTAAGAGGAAGTCGAACCATTATGATGCTAAAGGACAACAATTGTAATTTTGACTTCAAAACTGAAGTCTTGAACACCTGAAACACGTTCTTGTGAAAAAGGATGTGATAGGACTTCCAGCCATGCAGAAATGTTTGCCTGAGGAAAGGTCTGTGTGGCAAACGGTCAAGGCTTACAGTATAATCTAAATGAAAATCATCTAACGAAGGTATGTGGAATGGTTTGCAGAGGCACTTTCTCCAGCCTCCCCCCATCAACAGTCACCTCAGCTAATCTGCAGTGCCATGGCAACGCAGAAGGAACCAGGCAGCTTCTGAATTGCTCAGGACAGGAGCCATGTAAACAGAACTGATTTAGCTTTATATTCATTAAAAATGAACACGAGCAGCTAGTAGATTTTAATTTAGAGCTTGTGAAATGAGGTCCTGGAGCTGCAGGTCTTGTGTCACCTGGTCATCCAGCCTTTGGATCTGCATCCTCTTCTTAGTGCTGGTACCTGACTGAATGAGTTGCTGTCCTCTGCCAGGAGGAACACCTGCTGGGTTGTGGTAACAGGTGAACCACTTTCTGCATGGTATCTGTCTGCGTGAACACATTATTTCAGGTCTTGAGCAGTTCTGAGGCTTGGAACTCAGCCCATCTCAAGAGAGCATGTCTGTGTAGATGAGGGAGGAGGAGAGGAGGAAGACCCACCTTGTCCTTGGATCTGGGTCAGTTTGTTTTGTGGACTGTGACTGACAGCAAGTGAAGAAAGGAGCACAGCTTTTTGTATTGTGCTAATGGCATTGAGGAGAAGCAGGATCTTGCAGTTCCTTCTTTGCAGGATGAATTTATACTTGCTGCAACTCCTCTGCAACTCCCTCACAGGAGGGTGGAGCCGGTGGGGATCAGGCTCTACTCCCAGGCAAGAAGGGACAGGACAAGAGGAAACGGCCTCAAACTGTGCCAGGGGAGGTTTAGGTTGGATATCAGGAGGAATTTCTTCCTGGAAAGGCTGGTCAGGATTGGAGGGGACTGTCCAGTGGGGTGGTGGAGTCCCCATCCCTGGAGGTGTCTGAGGAACGACTGGACATGGCACTCAGTGCTCTGGGCTGGGTGACAAGGTAGGGGTCAGTCACAGATTGGACTCCTTGGAGATCTTTTCCAACCCGAGTGATTTGTGATTCTGTGATTCTTTTTCTGTTGCCTGGTATAAAAGATGCATAAGCAAGAAAAGCTTCGTAACACTGGGTTAAGATTTTTCTCCCAGTAGTTCAGTCCATAAATGTGTCACACATTGGGTCTTTTCACATAAATAAAGAAGCTAAAATAATAGTTTTGGACTACTGTTAAGATTTTTTTTTTTTTTTGCCAGTTTAATTAAACAAAACAGAACAGATTTTCTTCAGGGACTAAATTTTGCCTGCATCGTGATGTAGACCTTTTTCCTTGAGTTCGTTTGTATTTTTGACAAATGGGATGAGTGTTGGCAGCTTCTTCAGTGTCCCTGTTCATTTGAGTCCAGCCTAAGATGTGTCTGACCCTACTCTCTGGTGTTTGTTTTGAGTTGCTGAATGACATTTTATGTAGCCCTTGAAAGGTACCAGTTTGTAGTATCTCAGGTTAAAAATTATTTAAAACTTCTAGGATGCATTGAGAAGATTTCCACTATCCTTAAATTGAAAACCGGCCTGGGAACATCCGTTTCTATGTGAATATGTCAACATTAGAGAAAGGGAAATATTTAATTGCTTTCCAGAGGGTCTTATCCTCTGAGTAGTTATGGAAATCCATGTTTTAGTTGAGACAAAGTAGCTGAGGTTTTTTCTTTGCTTAGTTTGACATACTGAAAATCTAATTTTGTACTGCTTTTCATGATTTTTTTTTTGCCAAATAAATCTTTGAGGCCATCAAAATTCATTCCGTGTTTTGTTTACTTTGCAAGTTATAAACAGACTGTTGCAAAAAAGGATGCTACAATCTCAGTGCACCCCATGTCCCACTCTGGATAAACAGATGTTTTATTTGGATGCAAATACACAATTACAGGATTTTCTGCTGTGACACTGCCCATTGTTTTTGTCCTTAGTGCCCTCTCCTCATTCGGGAGAGATCGTTGGCTTCCGAGTTGGAAATGGGATATTCAATCCAGTATATTTTAATGGGACTCCATTATCTGTTCCACATCCATCCTTGAGTTTCATCTCTTTCCATTTCATTTGAATTTTCAGTATTTTTGTTTTTCAGTAATATCCAGTGTGGCAACGTATGGTTTGCTTCTTCTAAGTTACATTTCTGGGCTGGAGGATTTATTCCTGGCAAGTCCTAATTCCTCTATCAGAGACTGCATCTGGAAGTCCTGTTTTTGACTTTGTTCCAGAACTTGTTCTCTTATGAAAAATTCTGTTTCACCCTCAATACACTGAGGTATACTTTTGACTTTTGCTTATAAATTCTGCTGTGTTTTGAGGGATTTTTTTTTTAATGCCTTTTTTTTTTCTACATAGTTGCAGTATTCATTAAATTTTTTGGCCTTTTCTACCTTAACTTATTCACAGTCCTAAATTTACCAGGTGTAGGACTGAACACCCTTCTTGAACATAAGTGCAGACTTAATTTGGAAATTGATTTGAAAAGGAATTATGCTTTGTTTATTTGTTTTGCCAGCTTAGTTTTAATCCATCTCATTCCTCCAGATCTGTTCACTGCACATCCACACAACACACGCCTGTTCACTGCACAGGTGAACTCTCATAAGCTTCCCTTAAAGGGGGCTTATGAAAAAGAGGGAGAACAGCTTTCTACATAGAGAGATAGCATTAGGACAAGGGGGAATGGTTTTAAACTAAAAGAGGAGAGATTTAAATTCAGTATTGGGAAGAAATTGTTACCTGTGAGGGTGGTGAGGCCCTGGCACAGTTTGCCCAGAGAAGCTGTGGCTGACCCGTCCCTGAAGTGTCCGAGGCCAGGTTGGATGGGGCTTGGAAGAACCTGGGATAGTGGAAGGTGTCCCTGCTCATGGCAGGAACTAGATGAGCGTTAAGGTCCCTTCCAACCCAAATCATTCTATGATCCTATGAATCCTAACTGCTCATCCCTTCAGTTCTGTCTCAGTTTTGCATAATGCGGTAAGGTGCCACTCTGCTCCGGTTTGTTTGTGGATGAATTCTTTTAGTCAGGTTTTCCTGGATAGAGTGCCGGGACAATTGGAACAGCTGGTTTTATCATGGGTTGAGTCTGATGGGTAACACATTGGCTAATGAGATATGCTTACAGCATGGTCTCATTCTCACATGGAAGGGCAGCATTCCCCTCCTCACACATGAATGGCCCTGGAGTAACCCTTTCCCAGTGACATGGTTTGGGTGTCCTGGTTGTTGGGTCCGTCCTTCCAAAGACTCTTTATTCCAGCTGACATTTCCCCATCTCAATTAAAAGGATAATATAGTAAAAATCATTTTGGGTGTGGACTTCTTATGCTGCCCCGTAACTGTGGCAGCCACTGGTATCCTTTTAAATCCTGTATAACACAGGAATTCATTAAAGGCCAATGGTATTTGTGCACGCCAAGCACTTTCCCAAGTCACCTTGCTAAGAGTCATAGGGGGAGAGTGCTGAAGTTCTATTGGAACTTCTGCTGTTTCCATCTTTACTGTGGCTGTCACTGTGCCACTTTAAAACCTGTCTGGAGGCTATTTCTCCTCTATTAAGAAGTTCTTTAGCTGCTTGAAGGTGGGTGGTATGGACAGATGTAGGCAATTTCTTTTGCTTTCCAGACTGCGAGAGCCTGGTTTTCATAAAGAGCTGAATTAGGTTGTGCATTCTACATTTCAAGAGGATGATTTGATATGGCCAGACCCAATTTACAATTAGTATAGAGTGATCCAATGAACCCTAACTCTGGTCTCAATTCCGTACAAAAATTAATTATATTTTCTGGTAACACTACTGGAACTTTTATCTTGGCTTGCTACCACAGGGAGACCTTAGTAATAAAGCTCTGGTTAAACTTTCTCCAGGTTTCCTGCATTTCCTGAGCATTTCCTTCAGCTCTCACAGGGCCTAAATGATGCAGCATTTTGTCTCAGGAGTTTCTTCATTTCTCCCTATCTCCATGTGGTATGTGGTGGTCAGTTAGAGCTTAAGGCTCTTGAAATACCTGGTTTGAGCCTGTCTTTACAAAGTAGTGGGTAGATACAGCCTCAACTTTCAGGACACTCTGTCTTTGGGTCTTACTACATACTGTAGAATTGGTTCTCTCAACAAAACGTTAATAACCAGTTCATGGAGTCTGTGGTTTGCAGCAGTTGTTTTTTTCTGTTAAATGATACCCATGCCAGAGAATCAAATCTAGGCTGGCTGCTTACAAGTTGTTTTATAAATGTTTCTGTGTTCCTTTGACATTTGAACACTTTGGTACAATTTTCTTTAACAAAGGATGTTGTATAGATGTGTATTCATGTCCCCTTGGGATTACCTGGATATTCAGTTTGGCAGATTTAGGCAGGATGATCTTTACTCACACATTCAGAGAGATGGCTGAAAAGGGCTGTAGGAAGTGCATGAAGTTTATTCCAAAATCCTATGATTTTTCTTTTCCCAGTAGCAGGTTTGAGAAGGAAGATGGATACCCTATTCTAAGTTAGTGTAGGTGTATACAAGCTTTTCTAATTAACTCCTCTTCATACTGCTAATTATGGGAGTGAAGGAGATGTTGTTTGGTTTCCAGGCTGAGACTGACATTTTAGACAGCCAAAGCCACCGCCTCAGTGAATTACTCTGAGTACATCTCAAAAGAACAAAAACTTCAACCTTACATAGCAAAGTTTCTCGTTCCAAGTAAAACAAGGTTGTGGAAGTCTGGCTTAGTGCATTTAAAGAATATGAAAAATATAGATGAAGTTTCTTTCCCTACAGGAGGAAAATAAATAAGTGGAAGAAAAACATCATATATCACAATGTCAGCAGTTCATCCTTTGTGATTCTGTATACTACTATTTTCCTTAGTTTGAATAAAAGCAAAGCCGAATCTGCCAAATTCTGTATTGGAAATATTTGGTAGCAAAAATTTAAGAAATCTTTGAAAAGAATAAACAGAGAAAGAGGCCTTTTTACCTGTCTGGACCTGGTTTTAGGTATAAAAGACTGTTTACATTAAGTGTAAATCAAGGAAGGCATTTTAGTACATATGTTACATATACTTTTATCTTCATAACATTGTGAAACAACTACTGCTAAGTATGATTTTAACTCAGACACTTCTTGTAATGTGCAAACACCTTTTACAGTGCAAAGAGATTAAGTACTATGGTTTCTGGAAAAAAAAAAGCAAACAAACCCAAACCAGAATTCTTGGAAAACAAAAAAGAGTATTATTGAACAATTTTAAAGAACTAAGTCTCTTACTTCATTACTGTTTATTGCACAGTTAAGGCGTAAGTGTATTGCTTCATGACAGACTTCTTTATATAGGTTGTTTTACTTGTTGAAAGAGATTCCCTGAACTTTCTTTTTCCAATGTATTGTTTACTAATGCAGCAGTCAAAATATAACAGTAAGTGCAATAGAACTGACTTCTTATTCTTTTCATAATCTGTTCAAGGAGGAAAAACTTTATGATAGTTTTGGGAGCTTATTCTAAATATTTTAAATCTAAACTTGCTTTTCAGGTTAGGTGTTGAATTTAATAGCTGTTTTTAATATTGGCCCTCCCCTCCAGTGTATAAGTACACTAATACTGATCGAAATGCAAGTAAATATTTACCAAAAAATATTAACTGTGGAGTATGTACATTATTACATTTTTAAATGCTTCACAGTATTTAATAGCAAACGTTCATTACTTTGTGAGTGCTGTAACAAGAGGGAAATCTAAAAGGGAGAGATGTGCAATTCAAAAATTCCTTTTGTCAAATCCTGTGCTAACTCCACAATGGAAAAAGATGTGATATAAAATAGCGAGGGATCCCTTGTCAAAGATTTAGGGGCCCCTTAACTCTCAGAGGAACAAGCTTCTTGAAATCCAGCTGAGGAGGCAGTGAGTGATGTGTCTGTCTATTTTGTTGCTTCAAGACCAGTTGATGAAGATGTTGCACAGGAAGAAACTGGTTTCCCTTTTAGCTGAAAAGGTTTCCCTTTTGGTGTGATTGTGGCACTTGATTGCTCTAGGGCTACAGTCCCTTTTCAGGAAAAATCCCAAGAGCTAAAAAAAAAAAAAGACTGATACCATAGTTCCTGTTACTGATTAGATTAAATGTATTTATTTGAGTAATGTTAAAATGGCCTAAAGAATAAAACATGTCTTAGCACCCTAAAATTACAGCTTTGATGGGAATTCTTCCATAAGGAGATTTGGCAGATGGAGAAAATCCTGATGAAGTGCCACATAGTCCCCCAGGTCCTCCCAAAAGATGGGGGAAAAGCAGCCCTTAAAATAAATAAAATAAATAAATAAAATAAATTTGATTTATAGAATTCCTTGGCTTAGCATGAGAATTAGAAGCTCATAAAAAGTGCAGTTATCTTGCTCTTAGTAACTGAATACTGAAAACTGGGTACTAGTAGCACCTGTGTCTAAAAAGGATATTAAACACTCTAAGTTTGGATGATTTGGTGGTTTTGATATGAGTGGCTTATCATCAACCTATGCATTGTATCTTAAGGCAAACAAGCATGGGTTTCTTGTCACTGGTGCAATGTCTGTCTGTCCATATGTCATAAAGGGAGATGAAACACAGTACTTGGCTATTTTAGCTAATATGGACATGTTTCCTTTTAGCTACTCAGACATCCTGATTGAGCGGGAGGTGCTGATGCAGAAGTACATCCACCTCGTGCAGATCGTGGAGACTGAGAAGATTGCAGCCAACCAGCTCCGGCACCAGCTGGAGGACCAGGACACGGAAATTGAGAGGCTGAAGTCAGAGGTGTGTTCCAGACCTATCAAGCGTTGACTGAGTTATAAGATTTTGCTGTGTGCTTTGCAATAACATTCAATATTTCTGTAATATTTTGTGAAAATTGCAGGACCCTGTAAGGTTAATATGTAACAGTCTCTCCGTGAGCCCTTGGATAAATATTTTTCTTAGAAATATTGGGGACTGTTTGCTGAGTGAATTACCTTTTTTTTTTGTCAGAGGGTTTAAGATGCCACATTGCATTGCAGAACCATCGATTGCCTTATTTCCTGCCTGCTTTCAGGTTTGAGGAGTTTGGTCCCCAACATGCGGTCTTTGGTTTTGATAGTATTAAGAATTATTCCAAACTTCTCTGATTCACTGAACTTTATCAGTCTTGAGGTGATAAAGCCCAAAAGACACACTTGGTTTTGAGGGGAGAACCTGCTCTCTTCTGTTCCTCCTTCCACCTGGACCAAGATCCATAATGGTTTGAAGAGAAGTGTGTTCGTGTCCCTGTGACCAAATGTGTGCTTGTCATTCTGTGCAGCTTTAACAGGGTGGAGCAAGGGGAAAATATTTTTCTATCAGTTCCCTAACTAAAGGTTTCATTAACTCAGGGAAACATTTAATGAATGTTTGTTTTTATCAGATTGTAGCACTGAATAAAACAAAGGAAAAAATGCGACCTTATCAAGGCAACCAGGAAGATGAGGATCCAGATATTAAAAAGATTAAAAAGGTAAATGTGGAGTCTTCTGTCCTTAAGGAGAGAAGGGTGGGTGTATTTCTGTATCTTGGGGTTTGTACTCCTTTCTCATGAAAATGTTTATGATGATGTAAGAGAATGACTTACATTCTGTCACGGCAGCTGGAATACAAATACTGAAAATGCAGAAGGCATTTTCTTGGTGAATTTGTCAGCCACACTGTAGGATAGTGACTGTTCTGGGGTACCACAGCCAGTGTTTTTAATAACAGGGACACAACTGTTCCCAACCTGCATGGCATTTACATGTGCAGCTTTTGGGGATATTGCTTAAGGCTGGATATCACCACCCTCCAGAACTGTGCGCATCACTGAGTCCCACAAATACTAATGCATGACCATGAATGGAATTCAGTTTTTTAAGTACAGCTTTAGCTCCCTAAGTTTTACTCCTGTTCTAACCATATTCAGCCTCTTAAATTCCCTTTATGGAATGTGGACCTAGTTCCTGTCTTTTTCTGGGTTGTGCAGTCTGAGCCAGGGTCAGCACTGAGCTAGTAACTCAGTGTGAATTTTCCTTTGTAATAGAAGCTGGAAAAAGTGCTTTCAATTCATGTGAAATTCACTTCATTCTTCATGTTGATTGTTTAGACAGTTAGGTCCTTTTTATTCAGAGTAAACTGCTACCAGTGAGATTTTGCAGTCCTCTTTCAAGATGAATGATCTTCACATATCAGGGCACAGACACAATGAAATTTTCTGTGACCAGATGCAGACCTCTTCTGTAATCTTTGATCCACTTGAAACTTCAATAGTATTGTGCTTAGCTAGATTTTTCCATGACATAAAGCTGCTTTTTAAGAATGCCAAAAATCTGCCTTTTTGGATAATAAGTTTGTTGCATGGGTGTCGGATGCTAAGCAATATATTGATACTTAGCTTTAAATACACATGATAGGGGTTATCTATTCAAAACAGAAAGCAAACTGAGTTTAACAATTATTTCAGAATTTTGTCTATAATGATAGTATGTCTTGAAGTGTGTTACCTGGAAGAATTGCACAATACTTTTGGGATTATGAGAGAAATGGGTAGGGGGAGGTAAAAGGAGCTGAAAAACATGTTGTGCTGATGGGAACGGTACAATCATTGAGCTAGCAGTAAAAGGTTTCCCAATATATGTGTAATATCTTTACAGTCTGTTTCCTGGCAACAAATACGACCCCTAACAAACAGAAATTGAAAAATGTATGTAATTCTGGAACAATTATAGATCAATAAAAGAATATATTTTTATTTTTAAGCAATGGCATTTAATTTTCAGGATTATTTCTGCAGTGAAGGTCTTGTGATAAGTTGTGTAACTTTTTTTTTCTCTCATTTTCTTGTTCTGCTTGATCCTTTTTTAGGTTCAGAGCTTTATGCGGGGCTGGTTATGTAGAAGAAAATGGAAAACTATTGTCCAAGATTACATTTGTTCTCCTCATGCAGAAAGCATGAGGAAAAGGAATCAGATCGTTTTCAACATGGTGGAGGCTGAATCTGAGTATGTGCATCAGCTTTATGTGCTTGTGAACTGTTTCCTGAGGCCTCTCAGGATGGCTGCGAGCTCGAAGAAGCCACCCATCAGCCATGATGATGTCAGCAGCATTTTCCTCAACAGGTACAGGGGCTTTCCTTCGGTGGTGGTGTTGTTTTGTTTTGTGTTTGGGTTTTTTATTTATTTAATTTTAATATTTTTTATTTTATTATTATTATTATTATTTGGATTTTTTTTTGGTTTCTCTGACTGCTTCTTCCTATTCTGGTTCAGTTCACACTAGTGAGGTCTGGCCCTTGTTTTCTGGCTCTCAAAGGCAAAGATGCTGTTGGTGATGCTGTTTCAAACCAGCAAAATCTCTTTACCTTCTTACATTCTATGTCTTCTTCTACTAGAGGAAAAAAAGGACAAATTGTGCCTCTTGGGGAGCTTCTCATAATTTTCTGTCACCCTCCTGTTTCTTTTCCTCTTAAGAGTGCAAAATTTGACTTAGTGACCTCATAGGATCCTGATAAAACTCTGAAGATTAATATGGTCAATCTTCTGTTTTCTGTTGTTCTGCCTAAGGAGTCTCCTTTGCTCTCACTTGTCTTTTCATATCTATAAAAAAAGAATGGTTCTTTCATTAAGCATCCAAGTACTATTGTAATGACCATGTACAAATAAGCCAGCAGGCATCTCACACTGGATATGGGATAGGGATTGCAACCAAGTCTACCCCGAACTTCTAAGAAGTAGAACATGTTCCTTTAGTTATGAGACAGGTTTCCTTTTCACTGTTAAAATATGCTTTCTACAGCAAATACTAAGTGTTTTTAGAAGTAGTAAACTAAAATTTTTAAACAATGCAATAAAAGGAAGCACTTATTTCCATAACAATAGCTATCTTCTGTTTTTTTCCTAGCAAAGTGCAAAATGTACTATTAACCAGAAAGACATGTTTCTCTGTGAATTATTAATCAGAAAATAAAATCAAAATCGTCTTTTTGTTTGTTTAAATACCTGTTTTTCAGTGAAACAATCATGTTTCTTCATGAGATATTTCACCAAGGCTTAAAAGCAAGAATAGCTAACTGGCCTACCTTAATTCTAGGTAAGTTACTTTATTTTCTCTTGGGGTATAAATTGCATACTATTTTTTTTTAATTCAGTAAGGACTTAAAAAAAGAAAAAAAAAAAAAGAAGACATGACTTTTTAAAAGGGAATGCATTTGCAGAATTAAAACCACAAGATCTGGTGTAGTGGGAGTCCCCCACTGTATATGAGAATTACTCTGCCCTGCCCTAAGCATTGAGTAGACTTGGGCCCCTTATTTTTTGGTGATGTATCTGACTATTAGCTAATCAGAACAACCATGGTTTGGCAGGTGAAAGAGCCACATTTAATGCTTCTAAAATGTCAGTATATTGGAAACATAACTGATTATAGTAATTTACTTCCATAGAAAGTAGTACTTTCTTTAAAAATGTATTTCCAGAGATGGTTAGTTGGGAAAAAAGCACATTTCTCTGCTTTTTCTAGCTGACTTATTTGACATTCTGCTGCCAATGCTGAACATATATCAAGAATTTGTTCGGAATCATCAATATAGCCTACAAGTACTGGCAAACTGTAAGCAAAACAGAGATTTTGACAAACTCTTGAAGCAATATGAAGCCAACCCAGCATGTGAGGGGCGAATGCTGGAAACTTTCCTTACTTACCCCATGTTTCAGGTAGTCTCTGTGTATTTATTGTGTATACTGTTTTTGGTTTTACTGTTTAGTTGTATCATTTTGTGTTGCTGACATTATAATAGATTGAAGGTTCCTCTTGCTTAACTACAAATACTCTCCCACAAATTAGTTTAGTTATAATTTATTTTGTTATCATACCAAAAGGTCTTTTCTCCAAATATAGTGGTTCATCTTTATTCAGAATCTTATATAAGTTGGAGGGGAGTGTGAGACAAGGACTAGCACCAAAAGAAAATTGCTGAGAAACGATTGCTTGACTTTCCCTTCTGATTAAGTCCAGAGAAGGATGATACACTTCAAATAGCAAGTTAGAGCAACCACAAACATTTTACCAGGAATACATTTGCAACTTTTCCCTCACTTTGTTCTCCAGTGACTTGGTCTTTGGAAAATGAAAAATAATATTGAAAAAGTTGTGAAAACTTCTCTTTCCTTTTTTTTTTTTTTTTTTTTTTGTAGTCTGCCCGGATTAATACGTGCAGCTGTTTTAGGATTTATGTGAAACAGTGGCCTGATAATTTCATGTCTGTTTTATTTAACCTAGTGTTTTACTCATCAGGAGAATAGTGAACACCCTCAGTTTGTTCAGTTTTTGGCAAAAAGGGTAAAAATTTTTAAAAAGGGACATCGGTGACACTTCGGTTAGTGCCAGTTATTCATGTTAGCCTAAGGAGTCATTAGCCCCTGCAACAATGCTTTTTTAATCTTTGAATTGGTATCTTTTAAAGTTTTTGGTTGAGCTGAAACAAGGTCACGGGAGGGAGAGAGGGGGTCCTGTTCATAAGTGTTGGGTGATGTTATTGCTAATGACTTTTCACTTGGGCACCATGTTGTGTCTCCTTCTCTTAAATAACTTATATCAGACAAGTTCTGCTTAAAAGCTCTGAAGGGTCCCTGTCCTACTCTGTAACCTTTAATAGTCAAATACTGCATATTTTTCAGTGAAGAATTTTGTTCAGTGTGAATTTTACCTAAATACAGACAGGTCAGCTGGCACTTTCAATGTCACAACAAAATTAGATGCACATATCTTATTAAAATTGAGGGAAGGTATGTATTAATTTACTGATTTTCTACCTTACTTGTTTCAAGATTCCCAGATATATTATAACACTTCATGAACTTCTGGCTCACACACCACACGAACACGTTGAGCGAAAAAGCCTTGAATTTGCTAAATCTAAACTAGAAGAACTTTCAAGGTAAGATTTTTCTACATTATGTCTGATAATTTTGAATCAAAGGTTTTGAAGTGAAAAACCTATTTGCTTTGTTTTGATTTGGTTTTGTTACTTAAAAAAAAAAAGTATTTTAAAGAAAATTACCAAAATCAAAACATTAGATAATGAAAAATAACAAAAATATCCTAATTTAATATTTTATCTGGGTTTTGTTTTGTTTTGTTTTGTTTTGTTGGTTTTTTTCTTTTTTTCTTTTTTTTTTTGGCTAACATAAATATATAAGTTTTGGTTGGGGGAGAACAGAATCACTATAGAAATCACCTACTCCTGGGTTATGAACAAAGCAGTTTTCCTTACACAGAGAAATATTTTTTAATATAGTTTAAAGAAAAAGGACATTTTCAAAACTTGAAAAGTCCCAAGTTCTCAACCTGTGCTATAGTTTTTGTGCATTAATGTAATAACTGATTTTCACATATGCTTCAAATAATGCCAGATAATCAGGAATTACAGATATATTTTGAGATCTGATGCTCCCTGCAAAATTAAGCTCTTCCCTGAACCCTGCAGACTCTTCCCAGATGTTCTTCTCATCAGCCTCTCATCAGGGAAATGTGCTTCTCATCCCTGAGAAACAACGTTTTCTGCTGTGAACAAAGAAACCCTGAGTGAATTCTGGGATATAAATCTTGTTTGTCTGGATTATTCACCAAAGATATTCTTGGAGAATATTTGGTTATAAAAGATCTGCACAAGTCAGCTTTGGGTTGGCTTTATCTCATAAGTCAGAGTTCATTGCTGATCCGACTAATTCATCACTGAACATTTAGAATTGTAGGCTGATTGATCCTTCTCAGCTCATAAACTGTATAGACGGTAAATACGAAATTTTGTGACTCATTTCTATTCCATCAATGTAGTTCTGAGGGAGGAGGAGCTTCCAGGCAGTGCAGTCCAGCCCAGTTCAGGAAAAAATTATGTATCATGCCTTTTTGTATTGTGTCCAACAGGGTGATGCACGATGAGGTGAGTGACACGGAGAATATCCGAAAGAATCTGGCCATAGAGAGAACCATAGTAGAAGGCTGTGACATATTACTGGACACCAGCCAAACTTTTATACGCCAAGGTAAGGCATTCTTCTTTAACTCTCTATTATCATGGAAAAAACTGCATTAAAACCAGCAGGGTTCACATTGCCATCATCAGCCACATCGCCACACTGGGCACAGCCAGCATACTAAACCTGCTCGTGGTCCATGGAGGGTAAGCCACAAAATGACCTGAAGCCAGGTAATTTTGGGCTGTATTTGGACATCACTTCTGTGCTGTTGTCTTTAGAAACCTTGGAAAACAGCAGCACATGAATAGTAAAGCCCCCACGGGACACTAACATACATTCTGCCTGGACTGTGGTCTTCAAAGGGATGGAGGAAAACACTGTTTTCCTTTCTGTCTATTGATGGCAGTTTTGAAAACCCTTTCTACCAAAACTAGTTATTGCAGAGGTGGGATTTGTTGTAAAGTTCCACAAAACTGTGATAGAATAACTTTTCCATTTAAAATAAGAGTCACTTTTTACCAGGAACTGCAAACTGGTTACAGTTCATATTTGGTGGGGTTTATTTTAACTGTTTCTTTTTTTTCCATTTATACAGTAATTTACTTCTGGATCTCTTAAAACAGTTTGGTGGATTTGTACACAGTAACGACATACAATTTCAACTGGGTTTTGCTCCTTTGTACTGAAAAACATTAAGTATGGTCAGGAAAGATTAGGAATATAATTTAGGTGCATCCCTTCATTAAACCTTTTCCAAATAACCTCAGCAGAACATTTGGTATTTAATGGTATCACAGTTGGTGATTAATAGGCTTTGTATATATATTCTGAAAAGTATCTATGTTTCTGTCGTTATGTGGTCAAATTACGAAACTTTCTATAACAACTCCCAATATCGTTCTCACAACAATCACTATTAATTTACCTGTTTCTTCATTAAATATGTTCATTCGTTATCTCTGAGATATTTTAAGAGTTATGAATATGGCATTGAGGAAAATATCAAGTTATTGTATCCACAGCCAAAAAATTATAGGACTGTGATTAGCCTAGATTGACTTGTACCATGCAATTTAATTAAATTTTAAATTTTTTTCCAGTATTATTACAATATTTTATATTTATATATTTATTGGGTTTTCCTCCTTAAGACTGACTGGTAATGTTTTGTCTGTGTCTGTGTACCCGCTGTTTCACCAAAAAAACTGGCAGTTTTTTCTGTGAGAGTAAGTCTGAACAAGGTTACTGTTGGAGTGTTAGACCCAGCTTAAACCCATAGTTTCAGTAAAGTAAATTCAGATTTATTTCTAGGCATACAGTCAAAAGACAGTGGACAAAAGTGTATGTTACAGAAGGCTGTGTCAGTTTATCTTGTGGAACACCCACTGCCTGTGATTTCTGTGCAGAAATCTGAATGGAGCCCATGACAGTAGGATCACGATTTTCCCTGTCTCATACATAGATGCAGTTTTTACTGTCAGGAACACGGAAAATTAAGGAAAATTTTCTTTAAGATCCCTTCTAGTCTCAGTTGCTCAAAGCAGGGTGAGCTGGAGCAGGTTGCTCTGTGCCATGTCCAATCAGGATTTGATTGTTTCCATGGTTGCAGACTCCCCAGCCTCTCTGAATAAACCACCTCTCCCAGTGTTTGACCACCTGAACAGTAAAAAAAACAAACAAAAAAGGAACAAATCCCCCAAACTCCAAAATGGAGAAAGCCAAACTGAGCTGCTAAATTAGGCAGTTACATGTAGCCTCAATGTAGCTAAAATCTTATATTCCTGGTATTGGACAAAGGCTGACAGTGGGATTATTCTGGCAGCACAAAAGTACTGAAAGTGCTTAGGCCTGTAGCTGAATAAAAGATTACACTATTGTCCAAACTATACCGTTAATGAATGTCCTAAAATTAGCTTCACTTGCTTATTGCAACTGTACATTGGCCAATTGTGACCATTTTTTTCCTTAAGAGGAAATCTGTAGTGGAGTGCACAGTGAGCCAGTGCCCAGTTTTGCTAATCACAAAAGCCTGATGGGAATGCACAAGATCCTTCCTTGATGTCAGCCCTGCTGTATGTATAGGAGATGTGTTTCTCTCTGTAAATATGAAATAGAGAAAATGTAGTCTCTCTTTCCTGCTTTTAAAAAGTTTATTTTGTTTTACCTTCTTAAAAAGTAATATTTCACCTCTGTCTAAGAACATCATTTAACCTTCAGCCTATTATAGCAGAACAAAATATGTTAGTCTTGGAAGCATTCTAATGAAATAAACATAAATAAATAAAATGAAAGTTACCTGTGAAGTTACGTGTGTAAGCATATCATATTTATAGATACTGCTATTCTAATAAGCAAAGCAGAAATGAAATGTACAGGTTGAATATTTCTACCCTAAAGGTGTAGATAGAGTTTTAGGAGAAAAATTAAACAGACTGCTTTGTGCTGGGAATTGTTTGAGCAATGTTGAAGTTTTAAACACATTTATTAGCCTTGCAATGTCCCTTTGGATGTAAGGGACCAAATCAGAATCACAGAATCAACCAGGTTGGAAAAGACCTCCAAAATCATCAAGTCCAACCCATGACTTAATACCATCCTGCCAACTAGATCATGGCACTGAGTACCACATCCAGTCTCATCTTAAAAACCTCCAGGGACAGTGACTCTACCATCTCCCTGGACAGCCCATTCCAATGGCCAATCTCTGTCTCTGTAAAGAATTTCTTTCTAATGTCCAACCTAAACCTTCCCTGGCACAGCTTAAGGCCGTGCCCTCTTGTCCTAGTGCTGGTTGCCTGGGAGAAGAGACCGACCCCCACCTGGCTACAACCTCCTCTCAGGTGGTTGTAGAGAGCAATGAGGTCTCCCCTGAGCCTCCTCTTCTCCAGACTAAACAACCCCAGCTCCCTCAACCTCTCCTCATAGAGCCTGTGCCCCAGAGCTTTCAGCAGCCTTGTTGCCCTTCTTTAGACACTCTCCTTGTTGCTTGTCTATGGACCTGCTCCAGCACCTCAATATCCTTCCTGGACTGAGGGGCCCAGAACTGGACACAGCACTCCAGCTGTGGCCTCACCAACGCAGAGTACAGGGGAAGGATCACTTCCCTGCTCCTGCTGGCCACACTGTTCCTGATCCAGGCCAGGATGCCATTGGCCTTCTTGGCCACCTGGGCACACTGCTGGCTCATGTTCAGCCTCCTGTCAATCCAAACTCCCAGGTCCCTTTCCACCTGGCTGCTCTCCAGCCACTCTGTCCCCAGCCTGTAGCGCTGCAGGGGGTTGTTGTGGCCAAAGTGCAGGACCCAGCACTTGGCCTTGTTGAACCTCATCCCACTGGAATCAGCCCAACTCTCCTGTGTGTCCAGGTCCCTCTGCAGAGCCCTCCTGCCTTCCAGCTGATCCATTCTCCCTCCCAACTTGGTGTCACCTACAAATTTGCGAATGATGGACTCAATCCCCTCATCCAAGTCATTGATAAAGATGTTTAACAGGACTGGGCCCAGCACTGATCCCTGGGGACACCACTGGTGACCGGCCCCCAGCTGGATGCAGCCCCGTTCACCAGCACTCTCTGGTCCCGGCCCTCCAGCCAATTCTTAACCCAGCACAGAGTGCCCCTGTCCAAGCCCTGGGCTGCAGCTTTTCCAGGAGTATATTATGGGAGACAGTGTCAAAGGCTTTGCTGAAGTCCCGACAGACACATCCACAGCCTTCCCCTCACCCACCAGGTGGGTCACCTGATCATAAAGGGAGATCAGGTTGGTCAAACAGGACCTGCCCTTCCTAAACCCGTCCTGGTTGGGTCTGATCCTTTGTCCATCCATGTGATTGCACTTAGGATGATCTGCTCCATAACCTTGACAGGCACTGAGGTCAGGCTGATAGGCCTGTTGTTTTTGACTTCTTCTTTCCATCCCTTCTTGTGGATGGGCATCACATTTACCAGCTTCCAATCATCTGGGACCTCGCCAGAGAGCCAGGACTGGTGATAAATGATGGAGAGCAGCTTGGCAAGCTCTTCCGCCAGCTCCCTCATCACTCTAGGATGGATCCCATCTGGTCCCGTAGACTTGAGAGGATCCAAGTGGCTCAGCAGGTCACTAACTTCTTCCTCCTGGATAACAGGGGGTCTGATTGGCTCCCTGTCTCTGTCTACCAGTCCAGGAAGCCAGTTGTCCTGAGGACAACCCGTATTACTGTTGAAAACTGAGGCAAAGAAGGTGTTAAGTGCCTTAGCCTCATCCTTGTCTTTGGTAACTGTGTTCCCCAGTCCAATAAAGAATGGAGGTTTTCCTTGACCCTCCTTTAGCTACTGATGTATTCGTAGAAACACTTTTTGTTCTCCCTAACAGAAGTGGCCAGATTAAGTTCAAATTGTGCTTTTGCCTCTCTAATTTTCTTTCTACATGACCTAACTACATTCCTAAATGCTCTATGAGTTGCCTGCCCTTTTTTCCAAAGGCAGTAGACTCTCTTTTTTCACAAATTTCCTACAGCCAGGCTGGTCATCCTGCCCACTGGCTCACCTTTCGGCACACTGGGACAGCCTGCTGCTGTGCCATCAGGATTTCTTTCTTGAAGTATGTCCATCCTTCCTGGACCCCTTTGTTTTTAAGGGCTGTTTCCCAAAGTACTCTCTGAACCAGCCTCCAGAATAGGCCAAAGTCTGCCCTCCAAAAGTCCAGGGTAGAGGTTTTGTTGACGCCTATCCTTAACTTCACTGAGTATTGAAAACTCTATCATTTTGTGGTCACTGTACCCCAGATGGCCTCCACCCACCCTCAGCCCCTCTCTGTTTGTGAACAGCAGGTCTAGCAGGGCCCCACCCCTGGTAGGCTCATTTACCAGCTGTAACAGGAAATTATCCTCTATACATTCTAGGAATCTCCTAGACTGCCTCTTCTCTGCTGTGTTGAGTTACCAGCAGGCATCCGGCAGGTTAAAGTCACCCACAAGAACAAGGGCTGGTGATTTTGAGACATCTGCCAGCTGCTTGTGGAATAATTCTTAGTCCTGGTTGTGGTCTATAACAGACTCCCACCAGGATGTCAGCCTTGTTGGCCTTCCACTGATTCTGATCCACAGGCACTCAACCTTATCATTATTGACTTCAAGTTCTACAGAGTCAAGAGACTCTCTAACATACAGAGCCACTCCTCCACCTCTCCTACCTTGCTTGTCGCTTCTAAAGAGCTTGTAGCCATCCATGGCAGCACTCCAGTCATGCCTCTCATCCCACCACGTTCCATGATGGTGACTACGTCACAGCTTTCCTGCTGCACGATGGCTTCCAGCTCCTCCTGTTTGTTACCCACCCTGCATGCATTGGTGTATGTGCACTTCAGCTGGGCTGCTGGTTTCACTACTAACTCTGGCTTTCCACCCTCAGGCTCATGTCTGAGAGCCTGGTTTCAACCCCTTCGCCTTTCAAACCTAACCTAAAGCCCTCTTGATTTGCCCTGCCAACTTATATGCTGGGCTCTTTTGTCCTTGCTAGACAGATGAAGGCCACCCGGCTCTAGCATGCTTGGTACCATAAATTTTGCCCCATGATCAAAAAAACCAAAATTCTGCTGATGGCACCAATCCTTTAGCCACCTGTTGATAAGATGGGTTTTCCTCTTCCTTTCCTCTTTCATCCCTGCTATCGCAGGAATTGAGGTGAACACCACGTGTGCTCCTGTCTCAGCATCTAATTGACTCAAAGCGTTAAAGTCCTTTTTAATTGTCCTGGTACCTCTTTTATTGATCTCATTCATCACTGCCAACCTGTACTACCAACAGTGGATAATAATCAGAGGGCTGAATTAGCTCGGAAAGTCTCCTGCTAATATCCCTCACCCCAGCCCCAGGAAGGCAGCAGACTTCCCTGTAGGATGGGTCTAGTCGGCGTACAGGCCCCTCAGTTCCCCTCAGAAGCGAACCACCAAATACAACTACTCTTCTTTTTTTCTTAATAGCTGTGGTTAATCCATCTAGAGAAGGGTGCAACCAGGGCGACCCTCCAGATAGATCTTTTTCTTGAATGACTCTCTGGGTCCAGTGCCTCATACCTGTTGTTTAAGGCCACCTGGGGACGTGAAGGGGGTAAAGAGGGGATTCTTTTACCTCTCTGACCAGGGACCTCTTTGCATTCCTTCCCATCTACTTGATCTGTTCTATCTGCCTGATGGCAAGGGGGGCAGAGCTTCTCTGAGGTCAGTGTACGGTGGTAAATTCCAACATATTAATTCCAACACGTGGAAATTATCTCTTTCCTTGCTCTCATAGTTGAGGCAGGTAGAGTGTATTTTTTCCAGGGGAAATGCACAACAACCAATAAGTATTTATGGTGTTTGGTCAGAATTTAAGTGAACCTAAAATATTCCAAATTCCTTTGCACAGTCCTAGAGCACAATTTTACTCCACTGTTTTGTTATGGTGACACAATTCATGTTATACATATTCAGTTTAAGTGTGAAATGGCTTTCAGAGAACACTATTCCATGGCAGATCTACTGCTGTGTGTTTTCCCATGTCAGTAGAAGTTTATATATCAGTAACTTAAAGCTAATTAAACATAAAGAGGGAGAGAAGTGTAGAAAAATGTAGATAACTATCAGCTTTATCAGTTACCTCAATTTCTCCATTTGCTAGTTTAAGAACTTTGAGCAGGATAATTCTTTTGACAGTGTAGAGTAAGAATTACTAATCTAATATTTCATGGATGATTCTTTCAGGCTAGCATTGTGTTAAGTTTGAGCTTTGGTGCAGCTCTGCTGGTCCATGTCTTCTTGCCTCCAGAAAAGGCAGGTCAAAGCCTTGCTGCCTTTGTACCACCAGTTGTCTTGTGCCCTTTTGACCTTGCTCCTACAAAGGAGCTAAGTCAGCTACCTCTTTGTACATTAGTTTCCTGCTGGTTTAGCTCTGTTAGCTGGCTAAAATTGGAATAAGATGCAGTGTAAGGGTGATAGTGAGGATAGATGTGTGGGAATGAGATTAGGAGGTCCCTTGGCTGCCCTGTCTGCTCACAGCAAGTTGTATGATATAGAAATCTCTCCCTTTGATATGTAGAGGAGTTGCACTGCACCACCAAATTTAACTCCAGTTCCAAATTTGGAGGTGATACACATGGTGGTATCAATCCAGAAAAGCGGGTCAGAGACTGAGGTATGAAACAGCAGAGGAGCAGAGCTGTCCCAAGCCTGGAGCTCTGCAAGCACAAATTGAGACTTACATAAGAAGGTTCAATTTAGTCCAGAAGTGTTTCACTGGTAACACATTTTAGATGAGCTGTGGAGCACTGAAAATTATGCAGCACAAGATAATCGGAAGAAATCTGCTTCCTTTCCATCTCTCTTGCACACAGGCTCACACACATACAACAAACTCTTTTCCTTCAAAACATGTTCTTTCCATTCTCTGTCTCTTTGACTTGTGACTTGTCTTTTGCAGATCTAGTAGCTGTGAAAAGTGCTGTTTGCTGCTCAGCTACATTTTCTGATCAGTGAGCTATTAGTGTGTTTAATTGCATAATTAGACCAAGATCTAATCCTGCCATGCACCTAAGTATTAGTTGTACTTGTTTGAATCTATTTATGATAAAAAACAAAGGGAACTTTTGCAAAAAAAAAGATGATTGACTTGTCCTTCAGAGAGACACTGATATACATTGATACTAGAATGAAGAGTTGCATTTATTAACATAATAATATTGAATGCATTAACTTAAACACTACCTACCAAATATTACTTTAATACAGTAAATTTTGCATCTTTATTATCAGGTTCCCTTATCCAAGTCCCTTCAGTTGAGAGGGGAAAGCTTAGTAAAGTTCGCCTGGGCTCACTGTCTTTGAAGAAAGAAGGAGAAAGGCAGTGCTTCTTGTTTACAAAACATTTTTTAATTTGTACTAGAAGTTCAGGAGGAAAACTGCATCTTCTCAAGGTATGGACTTTACAATATGATTTAAGATACACAATAAAAATGCATCTTTGGTGAAATGTCAATATTTTGTTATTTTATGGCTTTACACTGCAGTTTGCGTATGGGGTTATAAACAGAAGTGGGGTGATACACAGTTATGAACTGCTTTGTCCTTTGATTTCAAATAATAGAATTCAGCCAATGTTATTACTAACTGTGGGGTTTTTTTCTAGAAGCAGTTGATTCTAACAAGCTGCGGGTTAGGAGTAAGGCATTGATGTATCATATGAAGCAGTGAATAAATTCAGTGTATGTAGCACTGAATATAAGTCAGTTTTCAGTGCATAAATCAGCCAGTACAACCCTGCAGAATTGCCAAAGAACATTTTCCAGAACTCTAATAAAATTAATTTTGAAAGTCAGTTCTGTTTTCCTGGACAACACATTCTCTTACACTGAAATGTCATCTGAGAACAATCTAGTTAGGCTTGCTGAGAAACAGGCTTTCATAGGGCTGGCTTGTGGATAAAGAGATGCTGGTAGTTTACAGAATGGATTATGTTGAATAGAATTTTAATTACACATTCTGGGAGGTTATGAAGACTGTTTGTGTGCTTTCTCTCTTTGCACATCCTTAATAGTTCAAGCACTTTGCAAAATAATTAGACCATAGTAGAACCTTTAAAAAAATCGTGTATCTATTTCATTTAAATGCAGGAGAAGATGAAATTCTATTTAACTTTTTTGGAACTTCTGTACAAGTCTGTATGTGACATGAATTACAGTGTGGTAAAAGTGAAAGAAATGTGTGTTGTACTACTGGATTAAGAAAAACATTATATTTAATCTGTCTGGGTTTAGGTCTTGAAGAAAAAATGTGCATGATTGTAGTGGGTTGACCCTAGCTAGATACCAGCTGCTCTATCACTCTCCCTCTGCAACTGGACAGAGGAGAGAGAAAAGATAAAAAACCAGCTAAGGATTCATAAGCTGAGATAACAGCTGGGAGAGGTCATTTACTGATTACCTTTACAGGCAAAACAGACTCAAAGTGGGGATAATACTTAAATTTATTGCTAGCAGGGTAAGAGCCAAAGAGTGAGAAATAAATTAGTCTTAAAAACACCTTTCCCCCACTCCTCCTTCCTTCCATGTTCTCCCTCCTGCCCCTCAGAGGTGCAGGGGGATGGGAAATGGTGGTTACAGTCAGTTATTGTTTCAGCTGCTGCTCCCGTGGGGTCCCTCCTACAGGAGACAGTCGTTGATGGACCTCTCCAGCATGAGTCCATCCCTTGGGCAGCAGATCTTCCCAAACTGCCGTCCCGTGGGTCACTTCTCCATGGGGTACAGTCCTTCAGGAATGAGTTGTACCAACGTGGGTCCTCACAGGGCCACAAGTCCTACCCAGGAAAAACCTGCTCCAGCGTGGGCTTCCCTCTCCCTGGGCTGCAGGTCTCTGGCAGGACCCCGCTCCATCGTGGGCTTCCCACGGGGTCACAGCCTCCTTCATGCATCCACCTGCTCCAGGACGGGCTCCTCCATGGGCTATAGGGGGGTCTCTGCACCCCAGAGTTCCTCCATGGGCTGCAGGGGCACAGCTGCCCCACCATGGTCTGCCCCATGGGCTGCAGGGCCTCAGCTCCAGTGGCTGGAGCACCTCCTGCCCCTCCTTCTGCGCTGACCTTGGTGTCTACCTTGTTATCCCATGTTCTCACTCCTCTCTTCCCTGGCTGGAATTTCTTCTGCGCAACAATCGTCTGTTCTTAAATATGTTATCAAAGAGGTGTTATTGTTGCTCCTAATTGGCTCAGCCTTGGCCAGCAGCTGGAAGTCCGTCCTGGAGCCGGCTGGCATCGGCTCCATTGGGCAGGGGAAGCTTCTAGCAGCTTCTAACAGAAGCCACCCCTGTAGCCCCCCTGCTACCAAATCCCAGACACAGAAACCCACTACAGTCATGAAATTGATTCTGTCTTCCTGACAGCTCTGAGTAATGTAAAATGTTAAGTAAGTTGTATCAAAGTTTAAAAATAACTATGATGTCAAATGGGAACAGATGACAAAATTTGTGAAAATTTTTCTTTGTTTTCATAGACAGGAGGTGTTCTGTCTTTAATAGAGTGCACTCTGATCGAGGAGACAGATGCTAGTGATGATGATTGTAAGTTAAATTCAGCTGTTTGTGGTAATTACGGTTTTTAGTTTCCAAAAATTGCTACCTTTTTTTTTTGTTGTTTTTCATAAGAGCAAACTGATATGTTTTCCCCCTGCTTGAAACCAGAGGAATACAGTGTTAAACTGATTCAGTACAATGAACATTTCAATAATGGACATGCTGGCTCAGATAAGGGTTTGTTATGTTATATTTGTTCTTGCTGTTGACATCCCAGATCGGATTTTCAAGAGGAAGGGCTGAAGGAATGTGACAAATTATTTGATGATTTTTGTATACGACTTCACCCGTAGGATCTCGGAAAGAAAAAAAGCCTCAAAACAAGCAGCAGATAATTGGATTTCTGAAATATATGGGGGAGGTGAATGAAATGGCAGAATTCATGAAAACTTTTTATCTGGGACTCCCTACAAGTCTGAACTGCGAGCTTGTTCAAATGGAACAACAAAACACAGGCTCAAGCTGATTTTATTGTTATTCATTTTGGCTTCCAGCCTGCAGTTTTTCAGCTTTTGCACTTGAATTGTGGAAGTAGTTTCATTAATTTCAGAGGTATTTCTAGTATGCTGAGGATATATCAACATAGAAGTGTTAGAAGTAATTTAGCCTTACTTGATATCTTTAGGAGCAATTAGTGTAGCAACTCCACTACTTTTGTATCTGAAAAACAAAATGAGTTGTTGGATCCTCAGCTGGATTTGCTCTTTGTCTGGGTGATGTTTAAAGCAACTTTTGTTTTAAATGAAACCATTTTTTTATTTGTCTTATACTCTGAAGTTTCACATTTTGACTTTTTTTTCCTCCTCTGGCTGTAAAGCAAAAGGTTCTGGACAGGTATTTGGACACCTTGATTTCAAACTTATAGTTGAACCTGCGGATGCTCCTCCTTTTACTGTTGTCCTTTTAGCCCCATCACGACAGGAGAAAGCTGCATGGACAAGTGATATCAGTCAGGTAGTTCAATGCATTCTTTTTCCTGCTTGCACTGAGATCTTAGTTTATTCTGTGTTTCTGAAAACCATTCCACGACAGGGATGCTGATTTCTTGAGGGCTGATTTGCTGTGTTCTGTATGAAAACCCCTTAGTGCTGCCTGTTTTCGTCAAAATTCTGTCTTTGCATTTGAGTCACCAGTGAAATATGTTTCTCAATGACAGAGATGGGATATAAGTTACAAAATCGTCCATGTACAAACATAATGCTAATGGTAATAATTTTTATGTCTAAGAAGAGCCCATCAGATACAAGTTTTGATTTAAGAAGAAGGATAGTACTGGTTTATTCATGACTTTTATATAAATCAAAAAGCACCTGAGAGTCCTGAGAGTGACAATGATGCCATATCAGATCAATAATGTTGTGAGAAAACAAGATAAACTTTCCACCAAAAAGAATACTAACAAACTATTATAAATAGTGTTGACCATTCTGACAGTGTGCAGGAAGTGTCCATATTGTAAACGAAGAAAAAAGGTTATTCAAAGTATTTTAATGTCAGGAATTTTTTTTGTGTGCTTTTAGTTAAAAATATAGTAGACAAAATTTTATCAGGAGTCTATTTGGGGAGAGAAGTTGAATGCACTATAGAAAATCTGAACTTTCAGCTAAGCTGATCTAAATAGGCTTTTTTGTGTGTGCCTGTGTATGCATATGGACAACAAGTACATAGATCTCTCATAGTCCTGAATTCAAGTCCTATCCTCTATTAATTTAAAGAGTAATAGCTGATTAGAGAAATATCAGTGTGGAGTGTGATGCATTTCTAAAGCTGCTGTCATTGCTGGCAACATCTCCAGATGAATCATCATCATAATGAGTAGAAATTGCTTAAAAATAAGTATTCTGAGTTACTCTCTGCTGGAATAACATCTTTGAAAGAACAAAACTATGAAAATAAAAATCTCAATATACATTATGAGCTGCAACTCTCTGTCTTACAGACAGACATGACTGGAGAATTTTTGACAAAATAGATTTTCAGTGAATTATGGTGTTCCACTGACATGTACAATTATTGGAATTATTTGCTGGGGAGAAAAGACTGTTTAAGAACTGGCCTGGAACATGGGACAGCCAGGAATAAGTCCATCTTTAACCTAAATTATAATAAATTTAAAAAGCCATCTGATATCATATTGATGCTAAAGGGTTCCTTTGAAATATTTAAAATTAAAATGGGGAAATTAGGTATTTTGCTAGGTGTGTTTTTGTCACTGCTTTTAAGCAACAGTTTGATCAAATCATATGGTTAGTTATTACAGCTGAACTTTTCAAATTATGCTAAAACCTTGAATTTAAATAAAACCACATATAGCTACGTAGATCATGGTTTAAATTTATAGCTGTGGAGATGTAACTCCATTCCCTTCTCTGGATACATCTGAACTATGTAAAAGAACACCACCTCCTAATTCCTTGCCCAAAACGTTTATACAAGAATTTGCTGGGAATGGCTTGGACAGTGCCTTCACACTTATGTCTGACAATAAGCATCACTTCAATTTGTATGTGCAAGTCTGTTTCTAGAAACTGTTTGTGTTTCCCTCTGGTCTTTTACCCTGAGTAAAGGGTAAGGAATTAGTGTACCCATTGCTGTTCGAAGTATTTTGACTTGGGGTCTTGATTTTTTAAGCTTACACTCGTTCAGGAAACACTAGAGATAATGAATTTTGCTCCCTTTCAAAGGAACTTCAAAGGAAATATCACTTCCAACTCAAAATGCTTATCTTGTGGGAGAAAAAAAAGGATTCTGAGCTGAGTACTTTGAGAGGCAAAGGCTGAAAAAGCATGCCCACTGTAATTCTTACATCACTGCCTTTCATTTGTGAAAATACCTTGTGCCAGTCAGCCCATACCCTCTAAAAACCACACTTTGAGAGATATGAAAAGTGTGGAAATAAGTCTCCTTACTCTGTATTTTCATTTTAACAGTTCTCAATGTTTATTTTCACAGTGCATTGATAATATAAGATGCAATGGGTTAATGACAATAGTGTTTGAAGAAAACTCCAAAGTCACAGTGCCACATATGATCAAGTAAGTGCAACATTTTTCCCCCCTCAGTGAACAAAATAGCTTGTTGTAGTTTTTTAGTAGAAGTTTTAACAATGGAAATGTGTATTCTGAAAATACAAGAGTTTAATTTATTTTTTCCCTAGTATTGTTGAATGGAATAAATTTTATGTCCCAAAACATATGTTTTCAAATCCCTTCCTTGGAATGGTAGGGATCACTCAGAATGGTAAACTCCTAATTCATGGTGTTGGATCACAGCCTGGATTTTTCTGTTATTTGTGAAGTTGGCTTCAGTTATGCCTCAGATGAATGATTTTATTCTCAGTTAGCTTTCCTCTGTCATACCACTCATAATTTTATTGAATATATTTTAAAATGTCTGGAGAATTTATGTGACTGAAGACAAGTGCCATTTTCCAAGATATTTTGTTATATTAGCCAAAGTTTATGTTTTCTTTGTTTCTGCTATTTCTGATAAAAAATTATTTTCTCTTGTAATTTTGAGTGATCACACCAAGGTAATTTTTTTTAAAACCTACCCCATTTACCTTTAAATTCTTTCAGTGATTTGTTGTAATACATAATTTTTATTTCTAGAGAGCAGTTTTCAGTACATGATTCCAAGTTTCCAACAAAACCTTACCTCTTCGACCTTCTATCTACCTCAGTTGACATGAGTTTTGCCTACTATTATCCCATATAAGTGTTAATGAATAAAACATAGGGATAGACAGATATCTATTTCCTTTCCTACTGTTATCTGTCACATCTCTTTGTTTCTCAAATGCCTCTTTTGTAATTGTTTCCTCTCCTTTCTTTGTGCTTAGAAATGGGAAAAAGAAAACATCGTTGAATAGACTGTTAGGGCACATACCTTTGATCCCTGGAAGTAAGGCATTTTACAGTCTTCTGGTTTACTCCAGCAACTCTCCAGTGTGTGTAAACACTTCTGTTACGTGCCAGGTTTTAAAAGTACATGAGTACAGCAAAATCTTAATCCTATTGTCAAGAGAAGGAAATTTTAATTCTAAAAACCATACAGGATCCTAACAACAGACACAACTTTGGCATTCTCTTTCTTAAATTTTACTTGTCTGATTTTCAACACACATTGTCTTTCAGAGTCAGATGTCATTGAATGAAATAAAAAAAAATGCCACACTTCCAAGAGCCCAACCTAAGAAAGAAGATGTTTTGTTGTTTCTTTTATGTGATACAGTGTAGAACTGTATAAGATATCTTGATATGTATTCTGAGAAAATTCAATCATTTTTAATTTAACAAGTGTATTAAAAGATGCTATACTTAGTATTAATTTTTACAAACTAAGCTTTCAGCTAGATAAAATTAAGGAAAATTGAATTTGAGGGGAAAAAAGCCCATTCTGAGTAGGGTTATATGAATTATTTTTGGTTTGATGACCAAGCAAAAATTGGTCCTTTTTTTCTTTTTCACTGAAACAAAGATTCTTCTTGGTTA
Organism: Myiozetetes cayanensis; assembly: GCF_022539395.1. NCBI lineage: Eukaryota > Metazoa > Chordata > Aves > Passeriformes > Tyrannidae > Myiozetetes > Myiozetetes cayanensis. Next base: position 34,976,909 of record NW_026087631.1, on the reverse strand, counting down.
CTGCTTTGAAATTTGAGATCTTTCATGCTGTTCCCTCTTTCTTCTTTTAAAACAAAAAGTAATTCTTGGAGGCTGAGGGCAGGTGTTAATTTGCAGGTGAGCCTTAAACTTAGCTAAGGGATTAATTTCGCTGCCTTCTCTTAGGATCCATTATTCTAATTTAGATAAAGCTTTATCCCAGCAGAAAAACATTGCAATCAGTTCACTATTATTCTACAGCAAGATTCTACTAATATTGAAGTACAGGCCATAGTAGCCTGAAAGAGACAAGAGGGGACCATTCTGCCATCTGTTCCATTTCAGAAATTTAAGCATCATTAATGATTTCTTAGGCTTTTAACATAAATTAATTACCTACCAAAAATAAATTTAAAATTCTCTTAGTTATGAAAGCAGGTATCACCACAGATTAAGAGTTTTATTGCATCAATGAAATACAATAATATAAATATATTTGCTACCTCTGTGTTGACAGGAGCAGGTAAAGTCGTAGAGCTCCTTTGCCATAACCACTCGTTGATAAAATGTTTCAAATTTGGGGTTTGTGTGTAGATCTGATGCTCGTCTTCATAGAGATGACATTGACATCTGCTTCAGCAAAACGTTGAACTCCTGCAAAGTGCCCCAAATCCGCTACGCGAGCGTCGAGCGCCTCTTGGAACGACTGACGGACCTGAGGTTTCTGAGCATCGATTTCCTGAACACCTTCCTGCACACCTACCGCATATTCACTACGGCAGCTGTTGTCCTGGAAAAGCTCTCAGACATCTACAGACGGCCCTTCACCTCCATTCCTGTCAGGTGAGCCATATCATACTTTTCTGAAAGAAGTATCACAGTGTCATTTGTTGTTAGTTTTGTGATTTTCTGCTTATTTATAGGAAGGAAGTTATAAAAAAAGTTTTGAAGCGGAAACTTTTTAGTTTGTTACAGCAGATCAGTTTTTAGGTAAGTCTGTCTCAGGTTTTGGCTCTGAGGACTTAAGTGTTAGACAGATTTTGCAGTGCTGTGCAGATTTGCACAAAGTGTTTTCAGTTAAACCTGTTCTGTGTTTCTTGTCACAATATTGCTATTCGATTGTGTGTTTCTCACTTGCAGGTCTTTGGAATTGTTCTTTGCCACCAGTCAGAACAACAGAGGGGAGTACCTGGCTGATGGGAAGTCACCACATCTCTGCCGCAAGTTCTCTTCTCCTCCTCCACTGTCACTCTCCAGGACTTCCTCGCCCGCAAGAACCCGAAAGCTGTCCCTGACCTCACCCCTGAACTCGAGGATCGGTGCCCTTGACCTCTCTGCTTCATCTGCAGCCAACAGTCCTACCTCAAACTACAGCCCGGCCACTTCACCCCCGCCCACGGGCAGCAAAGTGCCCCTGGACCTGAGCAAAGGGCTCTCGTCCCCAGAGCAGAGTCCAGGATCCATCGAGGAGAGCCTGGAGAACCCCCGCGTGGACCTCTGCAACAAGCTGAGGAGGAGTATCCGCAGAGGTATTAAATACCCACAGACATCCTGCCCTCTGGTTGTTCTCTAGTCGAGGCTGCGACAAGTGGTCTGATCCTACCGTTTGGTTGCTCCCTTCCAGGAATGGCAGTATGGCAAAATCATGGAATTACAGAATAGTTTGGGCTGGAAGGGGCCTTAACACTCCTCTAGATCCAACCCCCCATACTTTATCTGTTTTCACTTCAGTGGAGTGTTAAGGAGAAAGGCAGAAGAAAATACATGATGCCAGTTGTATTTCCTGAGGTGAAAGATTTTTGATTTGTACCATTACTAGAGGAAGTAAAATATCAAGTTAAAAAGAAGAAGGGATGTAAAGATTTTAACGTTTGCACACAGGGTTAGTTTTCCAGGGAGATTCTGTCACTAATCCAAATAAATAATTTATGTGATGTACTTGGAACACTGGTGACATTCACACCACCTGGTTGTTTTCCATGCAGAAGGTGGATGTCTAAAATAGATCAGTTGCTCCTGTGCAAATGCCTCTTTCCTCTATGGATTGTGTAAGGCACCTTGGAACAGGTTTCACTTCCAGAGGGCTAAAGTTGGTTGAAGTAAACCCCAGTATGTGCATCTTGAATTAGATCATTGTATTTATACAAAGGCAAAACAAGAAAGTAGCTCCAGTCTCATAGGAAGCATAAATGGGCGTTATTTGTTCTTTAGGGATGGAGAAATGATCTTTGGAATAAAAGCATAGAGTAATTATTTTCAATTGTTACATTAAACAGAAAATAATGCCATTAAAAAATGCTATTTTATTCCTAAAATTCGTTTAAAAAATGTTTAAAAATGGTTGTACATGGCCTGATTTGCAGTCTGAGGAATTTGATCTGTGAGTATGAGCAAAATGTAGCCCTGTTTTCATTGCTAGTACTGTAACAATGAAAATTAATAAGAGGAAAGAAGAAAAGGATTACCAAACATAAACTAAGAAAAATATGATCGAAATGTATATCTACTTCCTAATGATAAATTGAAACAAGTGCCCTGGTAACAGATTTGAAGTTGCATTAGGAAGAGGGATTGTTTTTACAGAATGTAGCCTATTTAACAAAAACCCTTTTTTAACAGACAAGTGAGCCACCTTAGCATTACAGGAGTCTGTCTCTCTATAGGAAAGACTTTTGTCATTGGAAAAATTTTGTAATTTTTGACCACAGGATGATTTATAGAACACTTGATCTACTGACACGTGACAGGATGCACCTCTCAGACAGGAAAAAGGGTTCTAGCGCAGGAGGAGGGTCAAGTTAGATATCAGGAAAAGGTTCTCCCCACCCTCCCAGAGAGTGGCCAGGATCTGGAATAGGCTTCCCAGGGCAGTCCCAAAGTACAAGCCATGCATTAAAGTTAATCACAGACAAGTAACTGCAGTTGTAAGTGCAGTGGTTTTTGCTACACACTGTAGAGTGAACTGGTTAAGAACAGCTTGTTCTGGCCTTATGTAAACACTGGGCATTGTTGCAGAGTTATTCAGATTTTTCATTCTGGTCTGTCAAAGCTGGAGGGGTTACCTGGACAGCGCAAGGAACATTTGGAAATGGCAAGGAGCTCATATAAATGCTAAATGGATGTCTGAGTGGTGTCTCCTGTCCCCTTGAGGATCTCCTGCTGAACAGCTTGCACTCATTTGAAGATGTTTGCATCTAGATAGTGTTGTTCTGCCAGGGAGAGTCCTTTTGTCACCCAGCTGTATGCAACATGAGGAAGATAAGTAAGTCTAAGAAGAATTCTCACAAGGGGAATAGAAATGGGTAATGCTGTTACTCTGGTGCTGCCAGATTTCCAAGAAGACAACTGTGTCTTACTCCAAATCAAGTACAACTGCACAAATCCTGTTCCACAGGACATATTATTATGGTGATTGTTGTTCTCCACGAATGTTGTCCATTTGCATGCTGGAATTCACACTTCCTCTACTACTTTCAAAGTTGTTCCCTTTCAAAGTTTTTATTTTTTCAAAGTTTTTGTTTATTTTTATATACACAATGCTGATGCTGCAGGGAGAGTTGTCATTCATATCAAAAGAAGGATATGTTTTGTCAGCTTGTTTTCCCTCATTTTGGAAGTAGCATTTCTTCCATTCCTCTTTTATTCTTCTGGTAGAACAACTCCCCCATGGAGTAGTCTGTCCTCCAGTCCAGTTTGGCCATTTTATTGGGCAGATTTTGATTACACAGTTATCCAACAAGGATTATTTTCCCTAGCTCATACAAAACCTATGAGTTCCTTATTACACGTGCACATTCTCCTACGGTTTTACCCAACCTATTTTTAAAACTGAAAACTCACTGGTTTTCACCAGGTTCTTTATTTATGAGATTTCGTGTGTCTGTATCATTGGTACAAAACTTTCCCACTCCTTTAACTCTATCCGGAGGGTAATTATTGCCGAGCTAATGGAAAAATTTTACAGCAAGTTCCAGAAGCTGCACTGATTAAAACAACTATAAACCCAAATTATGCACGATCACACCAGTATTGACATTTAATTCTCTTTTAAAGCAGCAGTTCTGGATTCTGTGTCAGTGGATAGGACAATCCCTGAAAGCACCTCAGTAGTGGACACCACAGAGCTTTCACCATGCAGATCCCCCTCAACACCGCGTCACCTACGCTACCGCCAGCCAGGAGGTGAGAAACTGATGTGCCTCAGCTCTGTCAGTCACTTTAGAGAGTTAAATCACTGTGGCTGTAACCTTTGAAGGATATTAGAAAGTAGTAATAATGTTTGAATAATCTGTTTTGCTTGTATTTTCTTTATTTCTCAGGTATTAATAATAAAGCCATTAAAATGTGAAGTTTGCCTCTTAAATTTGAGTATCAGTAATGAGACTTGGAAACATTTTGGGACTTCAGTATGACTCAGTGTTCTTAAATAGCTCGAGCAGGATGTGCCTAGGTTTGGGACTAATACTGAATCAGTGCTGTTCTTACAAAACTCTCAAGACTTCAACAGATTTTTTTCAGCTACTAAGGGGACGTATTTCAGGCACCATCTGTAATCACAAAACACACAACACCCATTGTTGTCAATGGGGAGTGACTGTGTCAGGTTCTTTGTATAACACTGAACATTTACAGATGGTGTCATATTATTCAATTCAAAATTTGAATAAACTACTCAACTGAAGAGGAAAAAGCGAGAGCTGGAACTCTTCAAATAGCTCTCACGTGGCTCTTTGAAATCATTAGCAGAGCTGGGAGCTGTGTCCATGAACACTTAAAATGCTGCCAGCTCCTGAGCCAAGTTTCTGAGCAGGTATTTTGTACCTGAGACTAGAACAAAACTAGAACAAACAGGCTTTTCACCTGTTAGTAAGTTGCTGAGACACTTTAGATTTAAATGAATAGTAATTTTCTGTGATTGAGCCTGTTTGTGCTGAGATGGCAAGATTTTGGAGTTAGAAACTGTGAGCAGCAGTGTTGTATTATTTGAGTACTAGTCAGAGGCAATGTTTTCTACTCCCTTTGGAAAAAAGTTTGATTAATTTTGAAAAACTCTACTCATCCAGGGAAGCAATGAAAAAACATGTGAACCTACTTGTCAGAAACGGGTTAATATGCTTAGTTCTCTGTTTAGGTTAATTTTCTACTCTATTGGGTTTTTTTTGTTTTTGTTGTTATTGTTGTGTTTTTTTAGTGTGTGTGTTTTGTTCTTTTCTTTTTCTGTTTGGTTAATATACTTGTTTCTCACCTCAGCAGTTCCTTAGATATTGTTTCAGTAGCAGCATTAGTTATCCTGACCTGGAAATAAAGCTTAAACCACAAATAGGATACTTTTATTGTCTTTAACATAAAGTCATCTGACGGTGAAAGCAGAAAGTGTCCATGAAGTATAAACGTTAGTGAAGATTTTAAATCTTACTGTTGTTTAATGAAGAGTATGTGGAATTTAACTTTTCCCTGTCTTTTCCCTCTACAGTGCAAGCTGCTGATAACAGCCACTGCTCAGTTTCTCCTGCTTCTGCTTTTGCTATTGCTACGGCTGCAGCGGGGCACGGAAGCCCACCAGGTGAGAAAAGTGTGCTGTGCAAGAGAGGTAACACTGAGATACCTGAGTTCTCTAAAAGCTCAAGATTTCTCAAGAACTTACCTGTATGTTCTGAAGAACATATGCTCAGGTTGGATGGGGCTTGGAGCAACCTGGTCTAGTGAAATGTGTCCCTGCCCATGGCAGTGGGGTTGGAGTAAGATAATCTTTAGGGTCCTTTCTAGCTCTATTAGTTGAATTCTTATAATTTGTCCTTAACATTTCTAGCACAGCCTACTACTGAAAGGTTAATATTTGGTATATTTGGTCTGCTAAACCTCCAGTTAATATCTTTCTTGGGTTTTATTTTTTTTTATTCACTTACAATTTAAGATTTTATTTTTGAAAATGAGCTTTTTTTATGTTCAAGGTTGGTATACACAAGAACAGTTTTACTTAACAAAATTATTTCAAGTGTATACTGTAAATTCCTTGGAAAGCAGCTATGGTAGTCTACTGACTGGAGATACTTAAAGCAACATAAAATACTTGTTTTAAGTTTTGAGTGTGTTCACTGCCTTGCTGCATACCCTTTAACATATTGATATCTTCCACTAGCCAAGTCCTGTCATGTTACAAATAAAAAACTTTCTTACAGTCTACAAAATCAATGTCACTTTGCCTTGACATGCTCAAACCCACAATTCACTTTGATCATGTGTGAAAAAGCACAATCTGACTGTAAATTCACACCTGTCTCTTTTCCATCCTAACCCCTGAAACGTCAAGAAACTTCTTTGAAGACCTCAGTCACAAATTTACTCATGAAATTCTGTGCAAGACAGTAAATCATCACCATAGATGTCAGTGGATTTTGTACTCACTGTGGCTGAAGTTGTGGTCATTGCTTGATAAGTGAGAAAGCATCATGATAATTTCTGCAGAAACATGGATCAGTGCTCTTGTTACTCCTGTGCACTTCCTGTGATCTTTAGATTACAAGACAGTAATGTTCACTTTTAGTAACTTTATCACAGAATCACAGAACCACTGAGATTGGAAAGCCCTCACAGCCCATGGAGGCCACCCCGTGCCCAATCCCCACCTTGTCCCCCAGCCCAGAGCACTGAGTGCCATGTCCAGTCATTCCTTGGACACCTCCAGGGATTGGGACTCCACCCCCTTCCTGGGCAGCCTCTTCCAATGTCTAGTCAGAAGAAATTCCTCCTGATCTCCAGCCTGACCCTCCCCTGAACGGCTTGAAGCCATTTCCTCTTGTCCTGTCCCATATTCCCTGGGAGCAGAGCCCAACCACCCCCTGGCTCCACCGTCCTGTGGGAAGTTGCAGAGAGCATGAAGGTCCCCCCCGCAGCCTCCTTTTCTCCAGGCTGAGCCCCCCCAGCTCCCTCAGCCGCTCCTGGTGCTCCAGACCCTTCCCCAGCTCCGTTCCCTTCCCTGGACACGCTCCATCCCCTCAATGTCTCTCTTGTCTGAGGGGCCCAGAACTGTCCCCAGCACTGGAGGTGTGGCCCCAGCAGTCCCAGCACAGGGCCGGGCACTGCCCTGGGCCTGTGACACCCCATGGCTGGGACAGCGCAGGGGCCATTGGCCTCTTGCCCACCTGGGCTCACCTGGGCTCATGTCCAGCCACTGTCATCAGCACACCCAGGGACTTTTCCAGTTTTCCAGCCTCTCTTTCCCTACCTAGAATGTTCATGGGGTTGTTGTGACCCAAGGGCAGGAACCAGTACTTGACCTTTTCCCTCATTCTGTTGGCCTCAGCCTGTGGATCCAGCCTGTCCAGATCCTTCTGCAAAGCCTTCCTGCCCTCAAGCACACCAACACTCCCACCCAACCTGGTATCATCCACGAATATGCAGAGGGTGCACTCAGTCCCCTCATTTAGATCATCAGTAAAGACATTGAACAGGACTGGGCCCAGCATTGACCCCTGGAGGACACCACAAGTGACCAGACACCAGCTGGATGTGGCACCATTCTTACCACTGTCTGGGCTGGGCTGAGCTGTCCACACAGTCCTTAACTCAGGAAGATGCACCTGTCCAAGCGGTGGGCTGCAGCTTTTGCAGGAGATGCAAAAGCTGTGGGAGATGGTGTCAAAGGCTTTACTGAAGTCCAGCTGGACACGTCCACGTGTCCCTCACCCACTAGATGGGTCACGTAGTCATGAAAGGAGATCACGTTGGTCAGGCAGGACCTGCCCTTCTTAAATGCGTCCTGGCTGGGCTTGATCACTTGGTTGTCCTGTACATGCCATGTGATCACACTCAAGATGATGAACCTGTTGCAAACATCTATTCAGTAATTTTTATTTGCCTTTGTAATCAGACACTGCCATGGAATCATTGACACAATTTGCTTTGTGAGTTAATTCCAGTGTGTTTACCAGTTGTCTGGAAAGTAAAATAAGAGTGAAAAATACGGTGTTTTCCCAGTAGGAACCAATTAAATTGAAAATTACTGCTTTTGTATTGTTAAAATCACAGCTTTTCAATATTCATAACATTGAAGAATGAGAGAAAATACTATCTACAATTATGCAGTCATTTGGAGGAATATCAAAGCATAGGAATGCTGGAAGAGGGAAAAACAGCATCCCTTATATTCATAAGCTATTCATAAGCTTCTTCATTCAAGGTCATTCTCCTGGGTGATATAAAAAACAGTGAGAGAAGATTATGCAGCACATTGGACAAGAAAATGTGTGGTGGGGAGTCTCAGGAGACTGAACTAGAGTAATCCATTGTCCACCTGTAATCAGTACGAAAATTGAAGGCTACAAACCACGGTTTGAACTGTTGAATCATCTGTTTTGTAACTTAGTGCAATTAATCATGGTAGAGATGGTATTAAAGTTATAGAGTCATGAAGTTCACTTTTGGGTAAACCAAATAATTTTATTTATTTTCCATGTATATGTTACCATGATTACAAGATTTTTATTAAATAATGCCTTTTTTTTTTCTCCTTGTGGTCTCCTGTCTCATTCACTTTATAGGATGGGCGTGATGACTTAATCAGTTCTGGGCAGTGAATGAGATTTGTGGGGTTTCTTCCTTTTTTTCAGTCAGTCCTTGGCTTCCCTGTTGCAGACATTCTGATGTGTGCCTTTTAATATACTCCTGTATGGAATATGAATATATGAAAATATGATGACATTCAGTGTTGAATAATACGAAGTGATGCACACAAAGAAAAACAGTCTGAGCTCTTCACCTGAAAGGATTGGCTCAGAACTGAGATCTGACAGTGACAATAGGTCGTTTCCTTAAATGATCTTGGTGCTCAGCAGAAGCCAAAAAGGTACAGAAAACATCAGGAATTATTAAGAAGGGAACAGAGAAGACTATTATGCTACCACAGTATAAATCCAGAATTTGTGTAATGAATAGAAGCCTCGTGAGATTCTGTTGAGGGACATTGTGAAGGTTCAAAAGTGGACAGCAGGAGTCATTTGAGGTTACTAGACTGGCAGAGGAGAACAGGTCCAGGATTTGAAATGAGTTGGATGTTGTGGGAGAGTATTAGGAGGTACAAGTCACCTGTGTGTCTTTTGTTCTCACTGTTGCCTGAAGCCCTCTGGATGTTTTGTATTTTGGTAGGGTTGTTTTGTTGGTTTGTGGGGGTTTTTTTAGATTGGATGGGGGGGAGGCATTTGGTTTGGTTTGTTTGTTTGTTTTTAATAGGTTTATTTTTTATTTGTTTGTTTATTTAGTTGCTTGTTTGTTTGTTTTGAGGAGAGGTTTTTGAGGTTTCCTTCTGGTTATTTACTGTTGTTTTCCCAGGGTATGATGCCTTTAGCTCTTCTCAATTTCCCATCTCCCAGTTCTGACTGTTCAGGGATGCACTGAGGCAAGCAGGGTAACAGACTCACAGGAAGGCCCTGTAATTACACACTGTCAGAACCAGACATGAAGAACGTTTAATTATCTTCTGTGAAGAGTGCTGGCCATAACATTTTAGAATTGTCCCCATGCTATGACAATTTATGTACTGATAATTATGCAAAGCCCTGAACAGCTCTCCCATAGTGTACCTTGGCTTTGCTTCTCTTTAGACAGAGGAGCACTGCGGTGGACCTGAACTCTGTATGAAACCTTTCTCTAAATCAGGATAGTTCAGGTTCTTATGCCCTTCATCAGTTGTTTTCTAACTTACTGATTTTTTTTGCCATTATTTTCTACTATTTTACAGTCAGTTGTTTTGATGATGGCAAGCTTGTCGTATTGTTTAGTTCATCTGTCTGGTTAAATATTAATCTCTACATATCCTAGAGATGTTTTTGTCTATTCTCTTCCAAGAAAATTTGCATACTAGTTGTTTATTTTAACAGCATGATAAAGATAAAAAGAACTACAAAGTGAAAGTACAGAAAGTTAAATAAAGCACCCCAGGTGCACAGCTTGGATCCTGTATGGATGATAATATGCACAGTAGGGATAAACAGAGTATGTTCTGTCTTTTCATGTCCTTTCTCTTCTGAGGGATGTGAAGGATGGCTGGATGGTTCATGGCCTGCTGCAGGTGAAGTGCTCTGTCACCATCAATAGGTTGTTGCACTCCTTCATTCTTTTCCCAATTTATAAAACTAGGATAATAATACTAATAGATTCTATCATAGGAAAGAGTTTTATTAGTTTCTTCACACTGTGTTCATACACCTCTGCAAAACTGATTCTTGATTTCTGCTTCAGTCAGAGATATCTTCCCAAATCCACACAGAAGTTCTCCAGCAGATCTGCTCTGATGTCTGTCTTGTAACACAGAAAAGTTCTACATAAATTTTAATGCGAATGGTTTCATCCTAGCGGGTATCCTGCTAATCTCTTCTTTTAGCTTTGCCATGAATAGTCCTCAAGAGGAGCTCCAGCTGCAGCAAGCCCCATCTCTCTGGGAGTGAATTCCTCCTCTTCTCTGAGAGTCTGTCACACAACCAGTGTCAAAAAAAGGAGTGAGACTGGTAACGTGGGAGAGTAACCTCCTGCCAAAATACTCACCAATCACTTGTAATTTAGCTGCAAAAATCTTACAGATGTTGCAGGAGTTAAGTAACAGCATAAAATCTACACAGCACCCATACAAACCCTAGCACTGGATAAAAAACAATTTATGTGGAAAATTATTTCTTTCAGCTGTGGCTTTGTAGAACTTGGAAATTTCGCTGATTTATTTTTTGTACAATTCTTTCAAACAGGTTATTATTTGGGGTTTTTTTTCCTCCTTTTGATTTATGTATGTTATGGGCAGAATGAGAGCACTGTGTCAGGATCAGCAAGATATCACGCACTGGTTTTTAAAGAAAAAACATCTTTTGATGTTCATTTACTGAAACTGCTCTCTGTGCAGGCCCTAATACTTGTTAATACTCATAAATTATGAAGGTGTTCTGTGTGAGTAAAACAGATTCAAGTTTTGCTTAAAATCTCTGAATAGTTGTATGGATGAAGCCAAATTAACAAAACAATGCCATTTTTATTAACATTACCTACATAAGCTTAACAAACACACAGATTTGTTGTCTACTAAGAATATCTGACACAAAGTGAATAAAAATAGTTAATTCTAAAATCAGTAGTTTTATTTTGAAATGGTTCTACTGAACATGGGCTTCAAGGGGATTGTTTTGACAAAGTCTTGAATTCAAGAACTAAACTGATCTTAGGTGTTTTTTTTAAATATTTGAGACATATAGATTAAAAGAACCTTGAGAAGCTTATTTCTTCCTCAGCTCAAACTGGAGACCAAAGACCTCCCAACATGAAAAATAAATCTTACACAAGAAGCAAATATTTAAACCAACCAAACAAGCTGTTCCCTAATGAATGAACCCAGCAGCTTTATTTCAACAGCTCTGTCACCAGATTTTAGCTGGGTACATTGTATTTCCAGCATGCTTCAAAGCTGCCTTCATCCTCCTACTCCTCCTCCTTCTCCTCCTTCACCTCCACCTCTTCCAGGGTGTTGATCTGCACTGTAGAGAATGTTCTATTTCTCACAAGAACAAGACATTATGGAAGAGGATGGGAGTGGAATGGGAGCTTGGGGTTGGCAGGAGGGCACAGCTTCTTTAGTGCAAGCATTTGTTTTTTAAACCACATATTAGAGGTAGAGGAGACAAGGAGAAAGAAGTAAGGGAAAAAAAGTGTCTTTGGGTGAATATCTCTGACAAATACAATTTACACGTAGGAAAAAATGCCCCATGCTGGCAGGAAGGCAAGATAGGTTTAATCTCTCTAATTTTAGTGATTTAAAGGAGCAATTAAAATGACAGCATGGAGCTTTGAAGCATTTACACAAAAATGAATCACATCTATACTATCCCTTTCAGTTAACTGAGTGAACATATCTCTAGTGCTAAATTACTTTTTGCTTGAGTTATTTACCATAGTATTGTTCAGGAGAGAGAATTTTTCCTAAAGCTTCTGCATTTTGCAGCTGGTACCCTATGAAATCACATTTCCAAAGATGTCCCAAACAAAGAGCCTGCTGATCGTTTCTTACATGGGGATAGCACACCAGCTCCTTCTCTTTCCACAAAGGAGCAATCTTACTCTAAATTGCCCTCAATTTTAGGCTAGCAGAACTGATCTGACTGTTTACCAAACTGTTTTCTGGCATCATCGAGTTTTCCATAGCTGTCACAGTCTGCCTGCAGAAGAAATCAGACCATCCTTTGCACCTGCAGCAGATTCTCCCTGAAGTCAGTGCAAATCCTGCTCCCTTCATTTGCTGCTAAATTAAATTGGTGTCCCCTTCAGAGCTAGTTCAATACACCTGGGCTCTCAAAAATACCTTCTGGTGCCACTGCCATATGTTCCCCTGCCTGTTTCTCTCTGTTGACAAAGCATTTAATAGAGCCTGTGAATTCTGGACTGATGGTCCTGTCATCATGTCTCTGTCTATGGAGAGATCGAGTTCCTTTCTTAATCTAAAACTCCCTAAAAAAAGTTAGTCATATGCTACTTATCACTGATTTTTAGTGCATTAGCAGTATGCGTAAGTGATGGAAAAGATGCACAAAGGGAAGTGTAAAACCTTTTACAGTGTAAATGTCTGCTTTATTTTGACTTGGCTATTATTGTATTCTTGATCACTTCCTGCGATGAAACTCTGTAGGCCCTTTCTGTACTTTCTGTGATGAAAAGCTGCCAAACCTCAATTTTAGAGCAGCTGAGTGCAGTTGAGGATAAAGAGTGTGGAAATACTTTCATGAAAGTGTCAACTTCAGGAGCCACTGGAATGAACATGGAAGGTCCTCATCTTCTTGGAGGTGCTGTAACATACCCCAAGTATAGATGGACTTTTGTAATTACAGGTATGGTTTCTGGAATGACAAATCTGCAGAAAGCTACATAAGGGCTGAAGCTGAGCCAGATGGGTCCTGTGAGCTCTCAGTCTGACACATTTTACCCCTGTTTTCTTACTGGCACAATATTAGAGGGATGCAAATTAGCTGAAAGTAGTAATTCATGTTTCACAGAGAGCCACAGTGGGTCATGTGTTGGGCTTTCCCTTCTGATAAATCAGTCACAGCTTGATTAAGGCTGACTGCTTATTTTCAAAGATAAAAATTACAATGAGAAAGTTTCAAAGAAGATTTCAGGGAGAGCTGCTTGGTTTATTTTGGGTTGTGACCAGTGGAGCTGCTCCGCAGTCTTTTGAACAACTCGCCAGCTCCCAGTGTGACAATATTTTTGTTATGTTTGTTCTGGCAGAAGCACTAATTGGAGTAATGGAACGATGCAACTCGTGCCAAATGATGTAGGGCCCCGTGTGCTCTCCAGTGGGTCTGTGTGCTGGGCGTGGCTGTGCCAGGAGGGGCCATGGGGGCTGCACATGCAAAATAATGCAGGCATGCCCTCCCAGTGGGGTCCTGTTGGTCCTCGAGATGGAAACCATGTAAAAACACTCATTATGCTTTAAACAGATGCAGTATTTCCTCAGTTGTCGCCGTCCTGCAGACAGAGTATATAGTTCTGCATTCAGGGATGTCAGATGTGCTGTTCAGGGAGCATTTCCCTAATTCTGAACAGTGGCATTACACTATTACATTTCCTGAGACAGAAGTTCTAGAGTAGGCAGCTGAGTTAGTAAGGAATTTGGTAAAGATTGGAACAAAGCAGGGCTTGTAGGAGAAATTTTTGCTTTCTTTTTTTCATTGTGAGAGGACAGGCAGACAGAGATTTCCTATGATGAATGCTGTGTGAAAGGCAAGCAAACAATATCTGATTTGATGTCGAGCTGGATTCTATATTATGTGGCTAGCTGTCTAATCCACTTCTGTGCTGACCTAAATGCTTCCAATTGCACCAGTGGTTACATGCTGGTGTATATTTCCTCCTGAGTTTGTACGTAAGTATCTGTGTCTAAAGCAAAACCAGAAAATGTGTATCTTTTTCTAGTTGATATCCAGTATAATGCCATAAACTTTACTGTTAGTAATTTTGCACTCCAGGAATTTTCTGGATTATAACTTCTCATTCCCTGTATTGGAAAAGCTTTGTGGAACTTCTTCGTTTTGGATCCAGACCAAAAATAAAGCAATTGTGATGGTGATATCCCAATAATGATTGAGATGAGACTATTTCTAAGCAATTGGAAGAAGATCTTAATTTTAACTGTGCATATTCAGGTCATGGATTCCCACATGGAACTCCAAGATTGAATTTGGGGGCACCTGACTCGTGTCAGAGGTACAGGGTGCCATCAAATCATGCCATACTTATGAATCCTGCTTGTGTTCTGACCCTCACCAGTCCCCCCTTTCTGGCAGGGATCTAAGATACTTACTTTCCAGAAAGAGAAGAGTTGGTGTAGGATTTGTTAAAGTCCTCTGGTCTTTTATTCAGGACAACCAAGATTTTTTAACTTGTCATTTTTGTTTGACTAATGGTTCTAGTCAGGAACTGGGAAAGTGAGTACTTATTCCCTCTTGGAAACACATTTTGATGAGATTGCCAGACCGACTTCTGCATGGAGGTATAAGAAGCGTTGAGACCTGAACATTGAACTTCCTTAGCGCTCCCATTTTAATTAAAAAACTCCAAGTGGGAAATACTCATTGAGTTACTCCACAGCTGACACTGTTCTTCACTGAAAAAAAGTTTTGTGACAAAACCCCCCTGTTTTAGACCCAGCCATGACTCTTTCCTGAGGCTGGGGGGGGGAGGGGGGTATCAGGTATTGTTGCCAAAGCAGAGTGACCAGGGCTAACGCTGTGATGTTCAAAATGAGTTGAATCTTCCCTTGCATTTTTCGTAGAGCAATAGCTTTGTTTTGAAACAGTGGCTTGAAAATGAAAGATAGTTTGTCTCATGTGATCCCTGCCCTGGGAGTTAAGAAACGGGAAAATGGCAATTTTATTTTGTTCCGTTTAGCAAAAGTTTATGTGTCCCACTTATGTATTCCTTTATTTTGAATTATTGTCTTATTCTAGTTTGTTAGAGGAGCTGACTAACCAGGAAATAAGCATTCTCTCAGGACATTTCCTGAGTTACAGATTTGTGAAGTCTGTATTTCCTGACCTATTGCACTAAGTCCCAGGCAGCTGGAGTGCTGTGCATGGGGTGGGTAGAGAAGTTTTGGGATGATTTTTTTTTTCTTCCTTTTTTTTTTTTTTTTTTTAACATTTTTCCCCTTGAGCCTAAGTGTTGCTTGAATCATTAATATTTGTTTAGGCTTCCATTCTGGCCCAATCCTAAATGGTCTGGAAACTGCTTGTGAGATGGATGTTTTGTTCAGAGATTTTTTGGTGCGTGTTATGCATCCTGCCAATTTTTATTTTGCCTGACAGTCAACTACCCATTCACAGATGGTATGAAAAATGATACATTTGGCTCTTAGCAATTATCGCCTCCTTTCTATTTAACCTTTATTCCTATTAACATTAAAAATAACATGAATAATTTCACGAACTACTTCCTTTAACTTAAAAAGCCCAGAGGAAACAAAGGTAAAATTTCAAAAGCCACTTTTTTGGTAATTTTCTCTTTCTAGCTGCACATTGACTTTATTTTAAGTCTTTCTTTGTGGTAGGGCAACACTAAGCATTTTGAAGGTCTGAAAGCTTACTTTGAATATTTCTTGAAAAGACCATGAGCATTATGCCATAAAGATCTGCTATACTCTTCATATTGATGGCAGAGCAAGTCTTGAGTTTAGATGATGTGTAATTAAGGAAATCAAGAGCCAGGGATCATTTGCAATGTAGAAATACATCAACAGGTTAAAAATTGCTTATATGCTCCCTGAAGACAAGGAGACATAGCAGGAACACAGGCAAACACACTTGACTGATGAATAAATTCAAAGAAATACCAACTGCAGTGTTGCCATTCTTGTAATTATTCATGGAAGATAATTCAAACATTGCTGCAGTAAAAAAAGAAGGTGTCTGAGGTGTACTAAATTGTTACCAATATAATTGTTAAGGGAGGCTGTTCAAAAAGGCTTTTATTCTTTGCCAGTCATTCCCAATAGTTCTTTTATATAAGTCATAGGAAAAAGTTCTGCTGTCACATTGTACATTTATCATGATATTCTGAAATCTGAAAACACAATTGGCAGCAACAGCCTTTGAAATTCAGGATCTATTCTTTCCTTGAGATACATCTATAAATAAAGGCACAAGATTTGGGTGGTTTTGCCTAAGATTTCACTAGAAAAGTTGGACTTGGGAGTTTACACATGCATGCACACACAAATAGCTTTGTGTGCAAAGAAATACAATTTTGAAGACATATACGGATGTACCAAAATTTAGAATTTGATTTGGTGATGACATTGACTCCTTTTTCTGTCTCCTTGCTGTTGCTAAAAGAAGAAAAGAATATGATGTTCTTGTACTGCTGCTGAATTTTAGCTTTTAAAAATGCAGATTATTTGTGTTTTTTTACTCTGAGTTACTGATTTTTAATAAGAAGTTGTATAACTTGTAACTGCAAGTATGTTTTCAGTCTTCAGCAGTCTTTAAAGGTTTCTTTTTCAAGAGTGAGACTCTGATGTTGTCTCCTGAGACAATATCTACATTAAAACCCCAGAATCTTAAAAGTATGTGCTAGTTATACCTATAGCAGTAATCCTTTTTTTTAGATCTTTTAAATGACAAATTTTCAAATCTGAATATTTCTTTGGGTTAAAAGGAATTATTTCATTCTTTGTAGTAGTCATGTTATAAATATATAATCTCATAGATTATCATCATTGTCAGAGCAACCTTGGTGTTATTGTGAGGAGAGAAAATAGTCTCTTGATCTTGAAAGTATTCTTTAGCCTCTTGCCTTTCTCTCCCGTCCATTAAACTCAAATTGTTTTGCTGGACTGATATATTTTTAGACTGCTGGATTTAGTTCAAGTTCACGTAATCGTGACATGACTGCTTTATCTCAGTGCTGTGTTCTTTATATTTCTCTGATTAGAAAAAGCCTTTCTAAAGCAAGGGTCATTTAAAAATAGTTTGCCAACCTTTCCCTTAAATATTTTGCAGAAATTAAACACAGTCACTACAACTCTATCTGTGTTACACTGTTGTACATCAGCTGGTGCATGTGAGTCCATGGGATTTACCTTACTAAGACTATAATCCCTTGACTTCATTTGATAGTTAGATAGTATTTGTGGCAGAGGCTTTAGGCGGAAGAATCAAATACATACTTGGAATTATTTCTGACGTGGGTGGTTACAGCAGGGATTTTCAGTGGCATATTTCCTAGAACAAAATTATTTCATATGTCCCAAGGACCAGTGAAAGTGAAATTAAATGCCTGAAATGTGTTGTACTCTGGATTTCTCCTGGGTTTCAGTAGTCATTTCTGACTCTGTGAGTTTATAACTCCTTTGTGAAACAAACTCAAAGCCTGACAAAGTGAACAGTTAAACATTCCACTCTTATAAACTGAGGCAGCCAAAACATTGTGGCTCGATGTTATAGCTCCTGCTTTCAGGCCTCAGATTGGTTATATAGAAAACCACAGAATGGTTTAGCTTGGGAAAGACCTCTGAGATCATTTAACAGTAACTACAAAAAAACCAAAGGACTGTGTTATTAATCAAATATGCTGTACTCTATGCAGTGAATGGGATCTCATCATCTTCTCGCTTCTTTTCATCTCAGTTAATGCGGTTTTCTTTTCCAGGTCTGCCATTCTTCAGCTGGCAAATGTATGACAACCTGATATCATAATTAAAGAAATTAAAAGGAAAGTAGAATCATTGGTAGTTTAGGTTTCTTATCAACATTAAGATACTTTCTGTCACTTATCTGTAAAATGTGTGAAACCCGATTATTTGCTTGAGAATGTGTGACCAATAAAATGGGTATCTATGAACATCAAAACTTTTTAGATATATCAAAGAAAAAAATATAATTAGTTTTTTTACGCTGCTTATGTACTGGAAAGGCTTTTCTTTAGTCCTGCATATATTGGAGAGGCTTTTTCAGTTTTAATCTTTAGATGAAAACTGTTCTGCTCCAAGCCTGGGGTTTGTATTTATTGAGGTCAGAAAGTAGCACTGATGTTTCCTAAGCCTAAGCTTTCTGGATTCAAGCCAGGCTGAATCATGAAACTGGCCTACAACACTTGAGCATATTTATCAGAAGAAAGAAAAAAAAAACACAAGACAGAGAATTCTGTTTGAGACTCTTTTTGATTATTTGTCATCTGTCTGGTGAGCCATGAGTGTTCTCCTTCCACCTCTTTGGGATTATGGGGTTTGCTGGGACCTCCCCAAAGGCTGGAGTGCAATTTTCTCCCACGTTAGGTGCTAGCAGAGCTTCAGTGCGCGATTTCAGGGTAGTTCATTGAAACTAATGTATAAAATCTACTTCTGAAATTAGGGGGTTTTTTTGCTGAGAAAGACACCAGAAACTCGTTAAGTCACTGTTCATGACTTCAAACTACTTACCACTAATTCTTGTGAACGGAGTTCTTTTTGTGTAGGTAAACCCTTGCAAACGGATGTATCATCAAAATTTTTGTCAAGCTAATTACTGTGGTCAGGAATTATGTGCTGCTGTATTAATCTTAGACTCACAGAATGGATTGGGTTGGAAAGAATCTTAAAGACCATCCCGTTCCACCCCCTGCAATGGGCAGGGCACCTTTCACTAGGTGCAGAAATACAAAGTGCAGAGAATACAGTTGCTGTAACTAGAGTGAGAATTTCTGACATCTTGAGCGAAACAGAAAAGCAAATGTTCATGTTTAATTTCTTTAAAGTATCCAGTGCAGAATTTAATGTAATACAAACATTCCTTTTGGGTGAGGTGGATTTTAAAGGTGAGATAATGTAAATTGCTGATAGAGTTGTGTTTCCCCAGTAGAACAAGAAAAAGCAGGGCAGGATTTTGCTATAGGGACTTGTTAGTAGCTTTTGAGGAGGGTCTGCTCTCTGTCTCACACTGACATGTGATGAGATGTTTGGATCTGGTCCCGAGGGCAGCAGTTCCAAAGGTGGAATCACTGTCACATCCTACCTGTAGGCATCACTTTTCCTTATGAATGGAGTACATAATGACATCTACCACTAAAATATGCTCTGGTCTTATGTATAAGGTATTGCTATACTTTGATCTGGTTATGTCCACAGGTGTTGAGATCTATGTCTATTTAGCACCTATTTTTTTAAAGTTTGATGATAGTAGAAGCTGTAAAAATATTAGGTTTTTTATTAAAGCGGACATAAGAAAAAGATGTGAAGGTGAAACTGCATTTTGCTTAACATAATCTGAAGACAAGTATGTGACCAGAGTGATTAAATAATATTGAAAGAGGTATTTTGGTGAGACTAGGAATGCTAGCAGGTTAATATCATGTTTGACAGCCTGTGGTGGAAGTTCTGCGTCACCATTATGTGCAGATACTATTTGTAGAAGCAGTATGTATTAATCTCAACAGATAATGGTGAAAAACATTACTTGAAAGTGGCACTCACTGAAGCAGCTGCCCACTAAGATGATTAATGATTAGAAATACCGCTGATATTTCTAATGTGGAAAGATTGCTTCCTTCAGTAGAGGAATGGATATTTACCATGGAGTGCTTCAGTTTATTCTACTGTGGGGTCTGGATGTGGGTAGGTCCATCCAGAATCCTAATTAAATTAATTATTTGCTATCAGTGTGCACTTTCAGATTTACAGTGAAGTGGAGAGGACTGAGGGAGCTCAATCTGGAGAAAAAGAGGCTTGGTGGGGACCTTCTCACTCTCAACAATCCCTTGACAGGAGGGTGGACGTAGAGGGGGGTAGGACTCTGCTCCCAGAGAACAGGGGACAGGATGAGAGGAAATGGCCTCAAGGTATGGCAGGGGAGGCTTAAATTGGATAGCAGGAAAAATTCCTTCACAAAAGGGCTGTCCAGCCCTGGCACAGCTGCCCAGGGCAGGGGTAGAGTGGCCATCCCTGGAGGGACTTAAAAGCCTTGTGGATATGGCACCTGGGGGCATGGGTTAGTGGTGGACTTGGCAGTGCTGGGGGAGTGGTTGGACCTGATGATCTTAGAGCTCTTCACCAACCTAAATGATTCTGTGACTCTCTGATTATATTTGGTAATGTTTCAAACCACACAGATTTATAGCTCAGGTAGCTAAAAGTGCTTCCAAGGCAAGTCAGAGGCAGGACCAATACAATGCCAGGGACTTTATAGGAAAAGTTAAAAACTGCTCCTAGCCCCAGATAGGCGGGAAAAGTAAGTGGGGAGTAACAGAGTATATGCAGCACTACTAAAAGGTTAATGGAACCTGTTTGGAAGGATGTTGTCAAAGATGTTGTCAGAGGTGTGATGAAATCCTTGTTACTTGCAAATCAGCAGCTGAGCATTGGCTCACAACTCTAGTCTGTGGACGTCTTTTGCAGTGTAGACAGCAGGTGACACATGAGTTATCCATCAGTGGTGACATGAACATTCAGAACCAGTCAGGTTGTGCACTCTGAAATATGCATGAATGAGTGGTCTGTGCACATGGAATTGTTGCAGATGTCATGGTGGATCAGGTTTTTGTTTGGAGGGGTATTAGGAGGGGATTAGGTGGGGAGACAGAGGAGAGATGAGCAGCAGTAAACTGAACCATTAGGAGGAATTTGCAGTGGGAAAGTGCTGGGAACACCAGTGGCACTGTTAAAGTCCATTGATGCTACTTGGAGAACGTCTGTAGTGACCTCACCAAATCCTATTCCATGGTCATCCCCTTTGCAGTTTCTGTCCCAAAATCCATGTGGCTTTGAAAGTTATGAGGACCAAAACCAGTGGTAGCGATGGACTTGGTTTTGCATGTTTCTGCTTCTACATTAATGCATCTGGGGCAGTAAGTTTTTATTGGGATTTTCTTTAGAGCTTTTTGTCAAAGTTAGAAGACCAAAAAGTAACAATACTTACTTATCTTACTTTTTTTCATATTACATTTTTTCTATTTTTCTCTGAGTTTTGTAATCCCTGAAATTAACACCAGTCTTCTGAGCAATTTCACAGTCCTTGAGTAGTTTTCTCTTAAATGTCTTCAACTTTTGGTTAATGAAAAAATCTGCTCAGTGTCTGTCAGAACTAGAGATTTCTTTTGCTTTCACTTTCAATATTGACCAACTTTTCTTTAGGTTAATAATATGACATAATTTCATAGAATCAGGAGTGATATAATCCAATGCTTTAAATGTTGGGGGGTTAGCTGTTGCTGTACTGACTGGAAGGGAGCTGCCATGTTAGTTTTGAATAGATTTGCTGATACATATCTATGCATACCTTTACACTTATATAGTCTTCTGAAATATACGTGGATAGGTAAAAGCGGTGACTCTATAGTTTTAGTGAAAAAATCCAACTGCTTCAGGAAGGTCCAAGGACTTCCTGTATTATTCTTCAGCATAACTGGCTCTGTCTTCAACCAAACTCTCTTGAGCTGATGCTAAAGCTGTTGAATCTGTCGCCCACCTGGGTTCTGCTGTTACTCAGAACAAGTCCTGAGGTAAAACCTTTACATAAAACCTTGGGGTAAAGCCAGGCACCCAAATGGGAGGACTCTTAAGTCAGAGAACAGCGGGTATTCCACTCCTTTCCCTTTCCGCAAGAAAACGTCATAAATATTATTTTCTTCAAAAAGAATCTGCAGGTTTAAGTCTTGGACAGTGAGTGTTGCTTGAGGATTTTTGAATTCTTTTTTGTTTGTATAAAGAACAGTACATTATAAATGCTTTACAAAGAAGGAAACATATCCCATCTTTCTGAGTTGTTTGGTATTTAAGAAGGAGATCAGAATGAAGTTAGTAGATTTCCAGTTTTATTTTGAAAAAAAATGCATTTTGCTGATTTATTTGAAGTCTTACACCTGAAAATATGCAATGAATCACCCTCCCAGAGTTAAATTCACATGTGCATCTGTGTTCACCTGAGTTCTTTTCTTACATCACTGGAGATCTCCATTTATAGGTTCGAGGCATCAACATTAAGTACTGAGAATATGGATCAGAGTGAATGTATTGCTCATTCTCTGGAACAAGCTAATTACTACTTAAAAACTGATGAAATTCTGAGGACTGTAAAATTTTGCTGAAGTGATCTCTGGAGGCTTTAATATTTCTCTTTCCTCATTTTATTCTTTTTGTAGCCAACTGGAAACTCTCTGTAGGGATCTCTCTCTTTTCCTTCTAGCTCACTGAAACTTTGTTTCCTTAATGTTACCTTGATAAAGACATTGCTGCTTTAATATGTAATTTTCATTGTGACTTTCACTGCTGCAATTAAGTGACTAATTGAACAGTTTATAATGCGTATTCCTAACTGCTTCTGCAATAGGTTAACTGTGAAAGGCATAGAAAATTAACACACAACATTTTTCCTGTGTTACCTTTTACTCAGAAAAGCCTCAGAGATTTTCTTTATTTTTCTTTTTATAGGCAGTGAAACTCCTGAAAATGCTTCACTGTGAAACTTTCTTTGATACTGAATCTTAGATGTCACCCACAGCGTAATATGCCACGGTTTAAAAAATGCCCGTGAGCATAAATGTAGTAAATACTTTTGAGGGTTGGGGTCTAACTGGTAGTAATAGATGTAAGACTGCAGTTAAACATTTCCCTTCTTGCTCATCTTTCCAAAAATGTAGAGCAACAATTTGGATTTTCTGGATTGTCTTCAATGAAAATAGAGCAAAACTAAGACTTGCCTTTAGAATACCTCCAGTGGGTTTATCACAGAATAAATAGAAATTTAATCTGCCTTTGCTATTTATAATAATACACAGGCTCTCAAACAGCTTTTATGCCAAAAAATAGTAAAGTACTGGTCACATGGAAGGATCTTTCCAGCTGTTACTGGTCTCTGCACTGAGTGAAATGGAGAGCACAGTGTAAGATCAAATCTAACAGAAAGTTTTAAAAATGTAAACTTCTCATTTTAAAAATGTAAACTTTGTATATCTTCAGAGTTACCAATTTCTAAAAGAAATTCAGGGGTTTAATGTAGCAAGTTTATTGACATTAAAATAGTTTAATCATAATTTTATCATACAGATTTTATGTTAAAGCTGCAGTAGAATGAAAAGAGAAAGAAGAAATAATGTGACTGTAGGGAGAAAGTTCCTTGTTTGTTTTTAAAACTATTTCTTTATAAGTAAATAATGCTGACCAGAAAAAAAAAAAAAAAGAGTTGTCTTTAAAAGATGTTTGGGGAAATGCTGCAGTTGGCATGTGTTTGTTTTCAGGCAGTAGTGGCTGTAAATGTGCTTTCCATATACCTTCCCACCTTCCTGTCATCCCAGTGGTAAAAAAACCAAATAACTTATATGAACAGTGTTCGTTAGTAGAGCCTGTACAGTACTGCTCTTACGAAGGAAGATTTATTATTTTGATGTTTTTCTCCTCTCTGTTTAAACTACTCTCTTCCCCAGTTCTGAAATTTACTTGTTTCCCTTTTGTAAATCATACATACTTTCTGTAATTTGCATGATTGCAGGCCTATTTTTGGCCTAGTCCTGGTTCTTACTGTAAAATTCTTCCATACTGGAAAATCAATGAACAACTTTTTTTTTTTTTTTTTTAATTCACTTTATTTTTTTAGAAATTTTATTTTGTTTCTTCTATGCTGAAAGGAGACCTTGATATTTAGTGACACAGCCTATTATTCTTCATCTTTCTAAAACTGAATGCTGACCCAAGGAGGTGTCTGCATTAGTCTGTATTATGATGGGCAAGGCTGTATTCTGCTGATCTTGTGCTCTACTGATCTTGCAGAATTTCATCAGTCTAAATGGCCACATTTCACAGCCTGGGAGGCACCTCTCCTCTTATTGCGTGCAGATATTCTATAAGCTTTGAGTTTATCAAAGTTACTCACACCCTATTAGATTTTTTTCCACCTCCACGAACTCCAAAGTGTGTTTTTTTCCTATCCAGGGTTTAACAACTCCGAGCGCACGTGTGACAAGGAGTTCATCATACGCAGAGCGGCCACGAACCGCGTCCTCAACGTCCTGCGACACTGGGTCTCTAAGCACTCACAGGTATTCTCCCCCTCAAACACATACTCTGCATTGATTTGTCACAGTAGCAGCTTGGCTGAGTTGATTTGACTGTGTTAAGCTTCTTGAGTTTTCATACAGATACTTATTTATTTATTTGTTGTGAGTCGTGCATGGAAAGAGTCACCAGTTCTTCATGTTGGTCTCCTCTGTAAACCATGATGAGACTTTGGGTCTGATTTGTAAATATAAAATTGTTTGCAGAGGAGGGAAGGGAAGGAATCTGAGTGGTTGGTGGAATTTCATAGATTGAAACGTCCTTTAAGATGCCAGGTGGGAAAAATGTTGGAAGAATTTGGCATACATGCAGAAGATACCAGGGAAATTGTTGAAAGAAACAAAGGAGGGAAGGCAAAGTGGGGTGGAGAGAAGGATGAAAGAGAAGGAAGGGAAGCAAGGAAGGAAAAGGCAGGGAGGGAGGGAGGGAGGGAGGAAAGACGGGAAGCAAGGAAGGAAGGAAAAAGTGAGGGCACTTTGCAAGCAGTATACAAACTGCCTTGTTAATACATGCTAATAATAAAGAGTACTTCATCTCAAGAGCTAAATGTACCCATGTCAAACTGTCTGATATGAAATCAATTCCCTTTTTCCCATGTAACGGGCTTAATTTTCATAGGGGTTGTTTCCTAGAGAATGAAGTCAGTAAGAGATGTGTAAGTGGGAAAATTGTTTGAAAAGCTGAACAGCCCAGAAGAGATTAATAAAACCTCTTGTGGTATCATGGGAGTGATTAAACATTTTGAGTTACTGGAAACAGCCTATGTACACCAAGTTTTGTTTGACTACCTATTAAATTAAAATTAAAATCAGAATCAAGCCCATCTTGAGCTGTAACAGGAGTGGCAGTAGTCTGTTATTACAGTTCTGTGTTACTGTTTTGTACTTGCTGTGTTCCTGCCACAGTGCCCATTAAATAACTGCTGTGCTAAATAAAAGATGGTTAATTTATGTGATTGTGAAAATATTAGGAGTCATCAGACTTTTATCTACATTAAGCAACATCTACAATTAGTTTCACTAAAGTTTACATTTCAGAGTTGATCCTGATTGAGTTGTGATAATTCTCTTTTATAAGCAAAAAGTAACCTATGAAGAGTCCAAGTATACTCTACATTGTGGTAATTTACCAAAAATACACTTTCTCTCCTTAAAAATACAAGTGTTCTGTTTCCATTTCAAAAGTACCCATGATATGCAAAAATGTAACATTCTCCTGAATACTTTTGTACCTTTTGTTTAACATTTACTAATACGATTCTTTTAGAAATATGAAGAGGATAAAGATAATGATTAATAGTTCAACACTGTCTGTTTTCAAAGGAGAGGCTATTACCTGGACTCCCTAGTCTCCCACTGCCTTTTATTTTTTCTGTTATTCCAGTATAGCAAATATTTTAAGTATTTAAATAAATATTTTAAAAAATTAAATTAAATATTTAAAAATTTTAAATATTTTAAAATGCAAGGGCTTTGGCATGGAAAATTATAAATGCTGCAGCAACAGAATACGTAAGGAGCAGTTTGTGTTGTTTACTTGCGAGACTAGTGAGAGAGAAAGGACAGCAGACCTAAGCAAACCAGAAAAGACTGTCTAGTTCCTGCCAGAAAATTATGGGACAGGACTGCTTCAAGGAAGACAAGTGAAAAATTGCTGTCTGGCCAAAAAGTGTGAAAGGTTAGCAGTACAAGATGGGTAATCCTGGGAGAGCAGGAGCTCTGAGCTTATTTTACAATAACAACACAAACTGCAAACCTGAGTGACCCTGAGTGACCAGTGTCTGCTGAAAAAATGCTTACTCAATTTCCAAAAGGACAAAGCAATATAAGCATTAAAATTTTTTAAAAGCAACAGACCTGCCAAAAACTTCCATACATTTTGAGGTATTTGCTTTGTTCTCTGGCTACTCATCAATGGGGTCTAGTGGAACTGCCATGGCAGGAACAAGATGACTTTTAAGGTCCCTTCCAACCCAAACCATTCCACAAGTCTATGATTCCATGACTACTACATTTGAATCACAGAATCATAAAATCATTGAATCAGCCAGATTGGAAAGGACCTCTGAGATCATCAAGTCTAACCCTTGGTCCACTATTACCACAGTTACTAGACTATGGCACTAAGTGCCACATCCAGTCTCATCTTAAAAGCCTCCAGGGATGGAGAAGCAGACCATTCAAGTGCCTGATTACTCTCTCTGTAAAGAATTTCTTCCTAACATCTAACCTAAACCTCCCCTGGCACAGCTTGAGACCATGTCCTGTTGTCTTACTGATAGCTGCCTGGGAGAAGAGACCAACCCCCACCTGGCTACAACCTCCTCTCAGGGAGTTGTAGAGAGTGATGAGGTCTCCCCTGAGCCTCCTCTTCTCCAGGCTGAACAACCCCAGCTCCCTCAGCCTCTCCTCACAGGACTTGTGCTCAAGTCCCTTCACAAGAGCCTTGCTGCTCTTCTCTGGACCTGCTCCAGCACCTCAATATCCTTCCTGAACTGAGGGGCCCAGAACTGGACACAGCACTCCAGGGGTGGCCTCACCAGCACTGAGGACGGGAAGGATCACTTCCCTGGTTCTGCTGGACACACTGTTCCTGATCCAGGCCAGGATGCCATTGGCCTTCTTGGCCACCTGGGCACACTGCTGGCTCATGTTCAGCCTCCTGTCAATCCAAACTCCCAGGTCCCTTTCTGCCTGGCTGCTCTCCAGCCACCCTGTCCCCAGCCTGTAGCGCTGCAGGGGTTGTTGTGGCCAAAGTGCAGGACCCGGCACTTGGCCTTGTTGAACCTCATCCCGCTGGAATCAGCCCAACTCTCCACTCTGTCCAGGTCCCTCTGCAGAGCCCTCCTGCCTTCCAGCAGGTTGACACTCCCCCCCAGCTTGGTGTCATCTGCAAATTTGCTAATGATGGACTCAATCCCCTCATCTAAATCATCAATAAAGATGTTTAACAGGACTGGGCCCAGCACTGATCCCTGGGGGACACCACTGGTGACCGGCCCCCAGCTGGATGCAGCCCCATTCACCAGCACTCTCTGGGCCCAGCCCTCCAGCCAGTTCTTAACCCTTAACAGTTCTTGAGACATCCCTCATCTTCATGAGCAGCCAACAGCAGGTTTTATTCTCAAAAAGAGGGTAGGTTTTATTAATTTAAAAAAAAAAAAAAACAAACACCAGTGGATATTTGCAAAGTTTAACATACGATTTTGATACTTTTTTCCCTCCACCTGGCTTTGAATTTGCTTTTGGTGCAAAAACTACCAGCACAAAATAGGCTATTTCTCTCTGTCTGGTAGACTGTTCCATTGCGACAGCCCTAAATCCTTGTGGTCATCACTGGCCTGCACCACTATAAAATGTGACCTACTACACAGTTATTTTCTGCCAAAATGCCACTTCCTTATCACTAGATGCAAAGATAAGCAACAATAAGAGACATGAAGAGCTTTCTTTTTTGGGTGTGAGGTGCTACTGCAGACGTGCTTAGTGTTGCTGTTTGAGAAAAATTCTGCAGCACAACTGACTCTGTCTTGGTGCTCTCTGATTCACCAGTGACATGTACAAGTCTGCCTAAATTATTGTCCTGATCTATTGTGCTCTGGTGTAACGTAAAGAGACTCATATGCTAAAGGCCTCTTACATATATCATCCCACTTCGTTATTCCCTGCCCTCCATCCATCGCTCTGGAGCCCTTGGCTTGTTTCTGCTCTGCTCTGTGTGTAATAACAATGGGTCAGGGTGGTGCATGACCTCAAGGATGGAGGAATTATGCAAACAAATGGTTCAGAGCCTTGTATTTACTCACTTTGCTCTAGAAAATCTTTGGCCAGGGTTCGGAAGGTCTTTGCTGTGCTATGGAATCAATTACCTTCCTATGCTCTTTTGTCACTGTGTCAAAATCAGCTTTGTTTTTGTTTAAATTTATCTGAGGATATGTACATTTAATATGTAAAATTGTCTGTGACCAGGAAACAGAATCATTAAAATTAACAAATCAGCCTATTCAGTGAGGATGTGCTTTCAAAAAGCAGTTTTGTTATCTTGAAATCATGCAAAGCAATGCTTAGAAAAAGAATTCATTATTTTTAAAACTTGGGTCATACGCTGTAGAAGCCTCATTTAAATTTTGAGAAAATGTATGGTGGTAGTAGTGCCAGATCTGCAACCCTTTCTGGAAGGCAGAAGGAATTAATTAATATCCCCATGAACATGCAAGGCACTGATAAATATTTGGGGAAAAAAACATCCCCAGATGATGTGACACATCCTTCTGGTTTTACCACCCTGAGCAAGAATAATGAAACCTGTGTTACTCCTCAGCCAGAATCAGCACGGCATGAAAGGTGGCTTTAGGTATTCCAGATTGTTTTCTGTACATTTTTGTTCTTTTCATTGCATATCCCTCCTTTTTTTTTATTTATTCAGCCACCTGCAAGCCAACAAACCTTTATTTTTGCCTAAAATAACAGGAGAGTGTTCCTGTTTACATTTTGGTTTTGAAATGTAATTGAGAAGAACAGCGTAGGATTCTCCTGTTGTAAACAATGAAAACACAAGTGACGAGGCAGAGGATCATTGTGAAGACAGTGTTGATGGGGACAGAAAGGGCTCATGAGGATAGAGCTCTCACTGGCTCCTGCAGAGGTGGAAATTTGGAAGGCAAAAGGAGGCCAAGGGGAGAAAGTCTCAGTATGACTTTCATTATCCCAGTGAGGTCTAGCAGCCTTGTTTCCCTTAGAAGTACAGCTGAAATGAGTTGGCAGATCTTAGTTTTGTCACAACTTCTCTGGGTGCCAGACAGTGTCAGCGAGCTACGGAGTGACCACAAGACCTGGGGGGAGGACCTTGGCTTGAATTTTGAGAGTGTAGGTCTTGATCTTGTGCCCAATGCTTGCCTAGCTCCAGCTGTGAATTACCTACTACAAGTCATTCTCTTGGTTATACCAGCAAAGCTGTGGTGAGTTTTCAACAGAAGGATTTGCAGAGGTAGTTATTGATAGCACTTAGGGATTAGGAAGAACACCTGTGTACAGACAATTGTCCGAGCAAAGATAATTTTGATTAGGTAGAAATAGTTTTAGTGCACATCAGTTGGCCAATTCTATTTTTATTCCATTTCATTGGAATAAAAAAAGAGTAGATACAAAATCCTCTATATGAGCCCCACTTGTCTCATGTTTATGGATGTAAAATGATAAATAATATGGCAAATTTACAGTAAGTTTTTTATAGAAATGTGAACAAATTGCACTTACACCACACTTAGCAAGATGGGCTGTATATTAACTACATTTCAAATGAATGCCCCCGAGGAGCTGTGGCCCCTGCCTTGAGACAGCAAAGAAATGTCTGGGGTTCTGTCTGAAACAAAGAGACATCATGATACAAACTATGAAGAGTCGGAGGGGTAGCACCACAGAGAGGCAGAGCAGGGGAACCTGGAGTGAGCCTCCCAGCTCTTGGCCAGGAAGTCCAGTTTGTCTAAACTTGTGCAGTGAATAATAATACACTTAATTGCTGCTGTGCTCTGTCAAAATGTTGCAGGAGCACAAGACTTTGCTGTACCACGACCCTTCAGGGAACATGAGTCACCCCCAGAACAGGAGCCAAGCCTGTAGTCAGTCAAACTAATTAACAGTTCTCTGCACCCACTTCTGCTGGAGCCTGACAGGTCCCTCCCCACTGAGGTCCTTCAGGAATGTACTGCATCCCAGGACTCAGAGGCAGGGATGTCACATTTCCTCTCTGTCCTGAGTGCTTTAATCTGACCATACATGGTGGCTGGACTCTCCTCTCAAGGTTTCTTGTGTACTACAGCATTACACAGTGCCTGGACAAGGAGAGCTCTGTACTGTGTGTGCTGGGAGTTAGTTGTTCTGTTCATGTAGCTTGTACTTTTAACCTGATTATACTCCATCAGGAGTGACAGGCAAACACTGATTCTGTAGAACCAGGACTGACATTCTTCCCCATTCTCCCCATTCTTTCCACTTGAAACTAACTGGAAGACAATGCTGTTGTCCTTCTCTTGTTGCTTGAAGTAAGCCAGACTTACTTCAAGCTCAGTGATGAGTTCTCCTGATAACCAGTTGTAATAACTTTTATTTCTGCCTTTCACCTGTGTAAATGTTTTGTTGCAGGTGAATTTATGAAGATTTTCCTCAGCACAGTTGTGTGTACTAATAGCTGAAGTGTGGTTTTGTGTTACAAAATTAAATAGAGTTGTAGAGGAGTGCAGCAGTGGAGTAACTTCACTTTACTTGGATAGTGTTTGATCTGCTGTGTACAAGATTAGGAGTCACTAGATTGATGCCATTGAAACAATTATCTGGTTACTCTTTGGCATGAGAGCAGATACCACTCTGTTTACATGGAGAATGTTTCCTCCCACTTGGAAAGATTTAAAGAAAGAGGGGAGGAAATGCTTTTGGGATTTCACTGAGTTCATGTCAAACCTTGAATATACATACTCTGAACAAACCACCAATAGTAAAGTCAACTGTTTCTAGTTAAAAAAGGACACCTTAGCATGGCTACAGTGTTTTTTTTGTTGCTTTCTGCTGCCTCTGCTGCAATCTCTTTTCTTCTGGCCAGCGATTACAAATCCCTGTGCCTTTTCATGAAGGACTAGACCACTGTCAAGTTGAAATGTGCCTGCTGGACGCTTGAGTGGTTGACTGACTGTATGCCTTCTGTGATGTGTAAATTGCAACTAAAAGTCACAATAGTGGTCTAAAATTATATGTATAGGTATGATTCACGAGTACCATCTATCTAGACCTATATATAGCTACCTGTGTGTCCTATACTATAAACAGATATATATGTAATTTATTAGTATATATTCATATATAGCACCTGTAATACATAAATATAATCTGCATGTATTTAGTTATTTATTTATAAATTATACTTTGTTGCTAAGTATTTTGGTGTTTGTATAATTCTTATGTTAACCTTCCTACATATGTTAAGTACGTGTACTAGTGCAATGATTTCCCTAGACTTTTTCATATATTGCTCATCACATTGGAATCTCTGTACCCATTAGATAATGAACTTCAACAGAAAAAGAATTCACTCTCCAGTTTTCTTCTGAATTTCACCTTTTTCCGTATATTTTTTTCTCATCACATTATTAGAAGCAGATGGCACATTACTTTAAAAAAAGAATACCAATAATGTGAGTTTACTAGTGATTCCAAGACTGCTTTCTTGTGGAGAGTAAAACAAGTTTTGTTATTAATGAGCAATGTATTAATTTTTATTACTCTAAGAATGACCTTATAAACATGCAAAACCTGGAAATGCTTTGGTTTTGCTGAATTTTGATAATCATAGGTGAGGCTTCCCCATCCTATTTGCAAATGAAATAACTTCTAAAGTTCTACAGTTTTTTGGTCATAAATTTGGTAGCAATAAACATCTCAAGACATCTTGAGAGAAAATATCTTACAATGAAAATAATCAACCAGTTGCAGTTTGAAAACCATACTTGGAGATCAAATACTAATCACGTTGATGTGATTTGCATGAGAATTTTACCCAACAGTGCTAAACTGGGGTGTTATATTTGTCAGGTGTTGGACACCTTTTCTGTTCATTTAGTATATTTTTGTAGCCCAACTAGCAAAGATACCCAACTTCTTTTATACAGTGCCTGCCATTTACAGATAGGACAGACATTACTAATATTAATTACACTGGTGGCTCAAGCTTGTGCAGGCTTAAGGTTTCTCCTTTATCTAAATTCTGATAGTTCGATTTTTCAAATGGTTTTCTTCTAGAAATCACTGGAGTGAACAGCAGTGTCATTCCTCATGTTTTCAATAATTAGTCACATTTCCATACCCTAAATATTCTCTTGTCTTCTCTTGCAAACAGGCTAAGGCAGCTCCTAAGGGAGGCATTTCAGACACTGGCTGCATTTCAGACAGTGGCTATAGAAAATTAAGAAATTAATTTAGAAAACCAACACAATGCAGTACCCAGAAATAATTTTTGCTTGGCTTTGAGCTGTGTGTCTGATACCCCATCCAAAGCCCAACACTGCATGCAGGCTTCCCATTCTTCAATATCCTTGACTTATGGAAAAACATTACAAAAAAAAAAAAAAAAAAAAAGACAGATAATAGTAGGTTTCAAGATATTAATTAGCTGTGGCCCAGTTGAGAAGACTTCTGAGTAGTGAAAAGGGGATGTTGTGACAGAAGAGAAATGCCCAAGACAGGTAATTTCTGAGTGCTGACATTTGAGCAGTAACCATTCCCAAAAAGTGTTATAAGGGAGGCTGTGGCACTTCCTCCTGTAATGACCGTGCGTTCTCCTACTTGCCCTAAGTGTTTCATCCCTTTTACAAATTAAGCATCACTATTTTTTGTGACTTTGGAAGTTCTGAGGCTCTCACATTCCCTCAAGTGAAACCCGGAGTGTGTCTTCACCAGGGGTGGTTCTGGTTCTTCCCAGAAGCAAACATCTCCAGAAATCCTGTCAGTTTAGAAGCCTCTCACAACAGGACGGGCTGTGCAGATTATTTGAAAATGCAATACAACGCTCTTGCACCGAGGTGCCAAATATTTCCCATTTTCAGTAACTTTGTGCCTTCTGTTCCCATGGAAACAAGCTGGCGCTCGCCACAAACATGGTCCTGCTTGCAAGTAACTGTGGATTATAAAGGAAGATCTGTGATGCACTAGGCAACTGAAGGTTTTGAGCTCAGTTTTCTTATCAAAAGGCTAGCTTTGAGCTAAATAGAAGAATTCCCAGAGTCTACTCCAACACTTGTCTAGGAGTTCCCACCTTAATGCTTGTGTATTCTATTACAACAGAACATCTCATACTCTGTTCTCTGATTTTCTCCTAATTCAGAGATCAACATAAATAGTTGTTGCACATTCCTGTTCTTGCGTTGCAGTCCTGTGTCAGGTTTCAGTCTGCCTTGGAGGGAATGAAAATGCTGAAGCTTTCAGGTGCAGTGTCAGAGAGCACGAGCCTGGTTTAATGAGCTTATTAGTTTGGGTACTCCACTAAAAGTAGACGTTTCCAGTAGGGTGAGTGTGAGATAAGAAATACCAGAGTGGGAGGCAGTTAAGCAGAGAAACTCAAGAAAATGAAGGGAATCCCAATGTCCTGCCTTGCTAGGCAGTGGTCCCAGAACTGCAGTTAGTTTTTCTGCCTTTAGAGTCATTACAGGAGAAGAGAGAGGATTTTGGGGGCACTATTGGATTTCTTACTTCAGAAAAGAAAGGCTAACTGATTTTCCCACTTCCACACAGAAGATGAAGATCAGAAAGGAGATGAATCACAGCCTTTTGGACATCCTAATTTTGTGGCCTGTTCACTACTACAGCTTTCCAGGTTTCTTTAAGTATTCTCAAACCTAATAGCAAAAACAAACAAATAAGCAAGAAAAAATTAAAGGTAAAGAATTGAAACCTAATAGCAAAAAAAAAAAAAAATCAAAACTCATAAAAGTATACCCTTTCAGTTGTTTGATCAACATTATGAAGACAAAAGGAAATAAAACTGGTTTCCTTTTTAGGATTTTGATCTGAACAACGAGCTGAAAATGAACGTGTTCAATTTGCTGGAGGAAGTTTTGAGAGACCCTGACCTTCTTCCACAAGAAAGGAAAGCTACTGCAAACATACTGAGGTAAATGCATTTCTAGTAATTTAACAACTGTAGCACGTGACATAGGGCACTGTGTATCAAAGAATTCACAGGGTTTGGGTTTTCTCCAGAGTATCTAATTTTGAGGATTACTAAGCATTTTATGAGCCATAAAATGAAGTGTGTTTTTAAGTTTCATTCATAAAAATACCTGCATTAGAAAATTTTACTGCAGAACATCAGCCAGCCATGAGTTCAGTCTTCGTGTATCAGCGAAAATAACTCCTGCAAAGTGGGAATATTTTATAGCCACTGCCTCAGTTTACCAAGACAAAATTGTTTGCTAAGGAGAGCGATATATGAGGAAAACCAAGCTCCTCCCCTAAGCAATTCTAACTCCGAAATTAAGAGGCTCCAGTGCAAAAGGTGTGGAAAAGAAAAATACCAGCTCTTTACTAAAGAATGTGTGTGTGTAGGTAGCACGGCAGAGGAAAACAAACACCAGTCCCGCTCCCAAACTCCCACCGAAACAGCCCAGCCCTTCCCGCCTCCCGGCGCAGCTCCGACCGCGGCCAACAGGGGGCGCTCTTGGGCTCTGTGGGGCCGGGCGGGGGCGCGGCCGGACGGGCCCCTCGGAGCGGGAGGGGAGGAGGCGGCGGTGATTCCTGCGGGGCACTCACGCTGTCCGAGGCCCAGGGTGATTCCTGCGGGGCACTCACGCTGTCCGAGGCCCAGGGTGATTCCTGCGGGGCACTCCCGCTGTCCGAGGCCCAGGGCGATTCCCCCGGGGCACTCACGCTGTCCGAGGCTCTGGCTGGAACTCCCCTTCCTCCTCAGCGGGTGTAACCTGCCACCGGCACGGAGAAGGAGGAGTTGGTGGGGGGAAGAACAGCCTTTCCTCTCGAAAGTTCCTCTGCAGATTGGTACCGGCCTCTCCGCGAAATCCGAGGCGGGCCCGGGCCGTGGGCAGAACAGGGCGTGAGGGAACAGAGGCGAGCCGGGGCCGAAAGCAGCTGGGTGACTTGGCCAAAAGCAAGATGACCCTGCAGCTCTTTCTCTTCTCACATACCCTCCCTGAGCCAGGGCAAAATTGCAAGGCCATCACCAGAAGAATAAAACAAGAACTCCTTTCCCCCTACAGTCTCCTGAAGCCATCAGCTTGGAATATGGGGCTATTAGCCAGTCCTTTTGTATGTGTGCTCACTCTGGGCATCTCCTCCTCCTAGCTTGCTCAACGCTTTTCTTTCACAGTGGTAAAGGGAAAAAATTCCAAGCAGGTTTTTTTTTCCTTTAAAACAAGAAAACCTATGACATACTGGTTTTCATGTGAATTACATTACTGAGGAGCAGGAGACACTTAAAGGCTAAGCCATGATTAAATAAATAAATCACTTAAAACATTTAAGGACTAAGAAGTGATTAAAATAAAATATGATGAAAAACGCAAATGAATTCAAGATCTGCTTTGTTTTAACATTATTGTGAGTATTCTGAAGGCTAGCCAGTAGCAGTGCAATAAATGTAGTGTTGTCTGAATTTCCTAAGACCACTGGACAGGTTTCCCCATCAGATATATGAAAAAACAAAATGACTGAAAAGTTTTTAACTTGTGAAGGCGGGGGGGGGGATGTCAAACAAATGAAAAGAAACGATTATAAATTCTTGTTTAAAACACCTTTATTTTTACATAAATAAAAATAAATCTCCTTTTTAATACTACTACATGTACTGC
This sequence comes from Myiozetetes cayanensis, assembly GCF_022539395.1. NCBI lineage: Eukaryota > Metazoa > Chordata > Aves > Passeriformes > Tyrannidae > Myiozetetes > Myiozetetes cayanensis. The sequence continues at coordinate 34,941,561 of NW_026087631.1, read as the reverse complement.
TCTTCCAAGTAAAAGTATTAAGTTCGTTTCATGTATTTATTTGGAAGAAACACCAAGCCAGAGAGCAAAAAACTATGAGGCTAATGGGTTTTAATAGTACGTGTGACAACATAGGTTCTGTCAGATTGCTCACAGTGAGGAAAATTACCTTAAGACTTTCAGCTTCTTAAGAAAATGTCAGAAAATAAGCCTGGATTGGCTGTTCCTGGCAATAATGGGATATATTTACAGGACTTTAACATACAAGTTTGTCAGCAATTTTCTGTATCCCATTTTAAATTAGCCAATTTCCATTAGTTGTTGCATCAAAAAATGGACTGTGGTATTTATGTGTTAATTATGAGTCTTTTTACTGCTGTTCTATGAAATGAGAGGTGTTGTTTCTCCTCTCTTCCCTTCTAGCACGTATTACTGAGTATCTGAGCACACTATATAATACCCTAGTGAATACAGTTCATCAGATATTTCCATTTTGCAGAGGTTTTTGTCAGACTTGAAATTCTGTGAATTTTCACTCTGTGTTTCTCTTGGAAAAAAAATGAAATGCTGTAAGAAGTGAAAATTCTGAAAAAGTTAAATTTTTTAAAGCTGACAAATGGGGAAAAGAAAAGGCTTTTTTTTTCTTTAGCTTTTGCTAACACTGGTTGTCAAAACTCCTTTATTGCTTTTCTAGGCTGGCAATGGTGCTAAACATATATGGATGCTGGACAATCTGAGTCAAAAATGTCAATACTATTTTAATTTGAATTAAATTTCTGTATGTTTTCACACCCTCTCACTGGAAGGAGGAGCTTTGGTGTTTGAATCACCTCAGGGGACTGGGTTGTCTGTTAATTAAGAGTGACTTCCACAGTTTAGCAAAGCACTGGAGATACTACACTCTCAGCAATGTATATAGTTAAATGAGAAGAGGGAATTATAGGATATAAGGGATAATATGAATGCCGTTGTTTGTTTGCCCATTTGTTTACTCTTCTACATTTATTTTTTCATTTATTAAATCTATTTATGTTATTTATTAATTTTTATTGCACATTATTAAAATAGGAATATATATATAAGCTTTAAAAAAACCTGAATGACTTGCTAGTCTAAGGAGTGACCTGCTGTCCTGTGGAGCCTGAACACACAGTTTTGGAACCATCTCAGGTACTGGGCTATCAAGGAGGGGTCCCTCTGGTCCTCCAACTCCTCAGCTGGTCAGTGGATTCAGACACAAAACCAAATGTTCTTTGAAAACTTAACTTTGCAATAATCCAGAATATAAAATGGAGGAATAGTTTCTGTCAGGGTGTTTAGTTTTAGGTTATAATGACAGGGTGAAGGGTCTGCATTGACTTGGAAGAAACTCTGTGGTGGGACCCACTGTGTGTACCTGAAGAACCAAATCACAAAACAAGCTGCAGGCAGGGAATGCAACACTCTTTCCACAGTCACTCCCTATCATGGGGGAGATTCTCTTCACCAAAATTGTCTGAATTTAGGCATCTTGGCTGCTTCTCCAGAGATCGAGATCCTTCCTTCCCCAGTTGCCGAACACAAGCAGTGGGGGGATGTGAATCCCACCCTGGATGCCCTAAAGATACCCAGAGCCTGTATTCTTGTAGAGATGTGGGGGTGTTTTCAGATACTGTGTCCTTCTCTTGGTTCACTATCAACATCTGGTTTGGAGAAATGCTGCTCAGTCCATCACTGCCACACACTCACCTCCTTGGAAAGATGTCAACTTTCTGATTTTCTTTTAAATTGAGACTTTTCACCTAATACTACTTAGAGGAGAAATATAAATTACCCACCTGGAATTGAAGGGCTTTTTTATTGCTGTTAGAAATTGATTTGTTTGAAGATTTTTGACAGCATCCTTTTCATATGAAAGCACAAATCTGTCAAAACTAGAAGTTTTGATGAAACTTTCATTCAAAAGGCTTCTCTGGGACAGGATGAAAATGGGAAGAAGGAGTGAGCCAGTTGATGTGCCCCTCATGAAAATAGTCATTCACCCATTTGCTAGATGAGTAAAACAGGCTTTTTTTTGTTGCTCTGAAGAGGTGCTTTCTTCAGGCATTTATCTAAAAGGCCATGGCATATCAAAACATGTATTCTGTCAGAATTCTGGGTTGCCTGTCAGTGGTCACTGTAGGCCTTGGATTCTCCACATTTCAGTTTTTGTAGTGTACTCTCAACTCTGAAAAGCAGAGGAATGCAGGATGAGGCTAGGACAAGCATTTCTTACTGTAAACTCAATGTTCGAACATTCATGAAAAAAAGTTCATGCTTTTCAAGCCTAAAGATTGGTATTTTCTGTGTCTCCTTGAAGGATATTGCATAAAAATAGGTCTCTTTACAAACTACCCCAGCCTTTGAGTGCATGTACACATATTAATGTGCATTAATATTTCCTGGAAAATCAATCCCTTTGTTAGCAGAGATTAGAGGAGGAGGAAAGGATGTTTTGTGTTGCAAAGATATCATGGTCAGCTCTGGTAGAGGCTCTGTTTAGAATATGAATGACAAGGAAAATGTTGATGAGAGATACTGAGCTGCTTCATGCCTTGAGTCATCAAACAAAGCAGCTGGTATTTCTTGCATGATGGGATTTTTGTTGTGTGGACTGACAGGGTTTCTCTTCAGGGTAAAAAAGCTTTATTTAAATCAGTATCTGTTCTGAAACCTATCAATGTATGTTTTGCTTGCAATTTTATCAGCCCTATTTACTAACCCTTGAAATCTAGATAAAATATGATTGATAATGAACCAGGAAGTTGTTAAGTTCAGACTGAGCAGCAATGAATATTTCTGATAAATAGTCTTCTCTGGAGAAAAACAGGGTGGTTCAAGAAACACTTTTTCCTTCCTCTTCCTCAGACTAAACATAAATGAAAATCGAGGATATGCAGGTGTCAAAATTTCATGGATGAACAATTTTTCTGCCATGTATGATCTCACCAAACACATTTCAGGCTCTACAACTTATAGCAGTTTTTAAATATTTTCAAAATGCTTTATGTACCAGTAAGGAGACACATGTTAATATTTTCACTAGAAAATTAGTTTAGTATTCAGACTGGTCAGGCATGAAGAATAGTGTGTGTGAGAGAGGTCTAATCTTAGCTGCTGACTCTAAGAATTGGAAGGATATTTCTTACTGATCTACTTTCTTCATTTGTAAGGTTACTGATGGAGGTGTCACCCCATTCAGTCCTCCCAGAGAGTGATTCTGTCCAGCAGAGTCTCTCCATGCCTTTGCTTTCTCCTGTGACCTTTTTCACACCGATCTGTGCTTCTCAGCTTCCAGGAGCTCTCCAAGGAGTACAAAAGGAGCTGCCCAAGCAGGACTGAGGAGCCCGAAACGTCTTCCCAGACCCCTGTTGGAGCTGGGAATCCCAAAGCTGACAACAGTACAGACTGGAATGAGAGCTGCTATTGATGCTGTCAAAAAAATAGCTTTATCCAGTGCAGAGATTTGTTATCCTCTGCAGTTTAAACGTAGAGCATTTACAGATAAAAGGAACATTGCTTGTTGGTTTGGGTTTGTTTTGTTGTTCTTTTGGTTTTTTTTATGAGACCACTGTGTTAGAGAAAAAGTGTCTATTTAGAAAGAGGAATTGAAAGTTTACGTAAAACATGAGATGTCATGATGGGCAGTATCAGGCAGCAAGGATGTGGAAAGGTTAACTATTTTCCGCCTTTTAAGAACCTCATGTTTCATATTTTATTTCATATTAGGCAAACACAATAATTTCTGTATCAAAGGCGAACCAGTATAAAGTTACATGTAAGTAACTCAGATGAAGAATTTAAGAGATTGATAAAAATACTTGGGGTAGAGAGAAGGCAGAGGGACAAGCTCTGTCTGTTTTTTATTGCCAGTAGGCACATGCTTGTGTCATAGGTTAAACAATACCTTTGTGCAGCCAATCATCCATGAGGTACAGCACAAAATAAGCTGCTCAGGAAGGACAGATCGCCACTCTGTTTACAGTCACTGGGGCTGCACATCGCTATTATCTGGAGAAGAAGCTTAGGGTTCTCCTGAAGAGGTAAAATGTTCAAGACATTGAACATCTCGCCCAAACAAGGTGTTTCCAACCTTTATGGATAGAAAAAGGGCATTTTTGTGGATTTGGTAGGCTAAAAATGAGGGAAGGAGGTTTCTTAGATTCTGTGTTTATCTGCTTTTTTGATTTTAGCCAAGCCCTCCAATTTGGCAAACCAAGAGGAAACAACAACAGCCCACAACAGAGGAACCTGGTGTACTGAGCATTAATGCTTCTTCCCCACCCACATCGTACAAATTCCGAGACTCAGACTCATACTGAAGTCTCCAGGGAATGGGATCCTTTTCCTTTAACCCTTTCCCTGGCTGGTATGTGGAAAGTCTGTTAATACAGGGTGCAAAAATGAAGAATTGGAGGGATCATGGGAAAATACCAGATCCTGTCGCTGTGCCTTCTGGAATCACCAGTAGAACTGCATTTTCTTTGAAAATGGTCATCTAAACTTTTCTTGGAAAGTCAGCTGATGAGGACCCTCTGCAGAAAGCCTGAACCAAGGCTCACTTGTACTTGCACCTTCAACTTGATGTGGAAACTAAACTTCCTCTGATGCAAATCGTCCCAGTGACTTCTTGCCACATTGTTGGTGTCTTTTTAGGCAGTGTTTTACATACTACTTACATTCTTTCTCCCTAAATCTTGTCCTTCATATATTAGATTAATCCAGTCTATTCAAGGTTTCCCTGAGTCTATATTTTCCAAATGAAGGGGTAAGAGCTTATAATTATGTGCCAGTATGCTGCATCCAGGTAGATGGCATTTGATGGACACTTTTTACTTTGGGGTTAATTTTTGACCCATTACTCTGAAGTAACCATAATAATCATGATTTTTCTGGAGTAGAAGTGGAAGCACTAATTAACGCTTGTATTACTGAAAGCAAATCATGTCTTTGCTACAGGTAAAACCTGCAGTTTGCTGTTCTTTTCCACACTCTCAGCTCTTTGTGTGGGACGCTGAACAGGACAGTGTTGTGCCAATAAACAAGAGCACTCTTTTATGCCTGCCTGTTTTTCTGTCTTCACTTTTCATATATTGATTTTTCAGGTATATCCCCAAAAATACCATTTTAGTTTGAAATCAGAGAAAAGGCTTGTGGTGTCATTTTCCACCTTTAGATTTCCTAGGATTGTTCAGGATTCATTAGCTCAGAGATCTTAAACCTCCATGGAAATATTTTGCTTTACATGTCTCTGATGATGTAACAGTTGGTACCCTTTTACTTAAAACAAACATGAGCTTTTATGTACTGGATAAATTTTTTTTCTTTACCTCTTCTGCAGTCTTAGGATTTAGTTTAGATAAACCATATTGCTGATCTATGATAAGGTTTTCTCATAACCATGTAGAGAGTTTCATTTATATGGGGTGTTCTGCTACTTCATTTTTCAGGACTCTTTCTCAGGATGATCAAGATGATACCCATTTGAAAATAGAGGATATCATTCAGATGGTAAGTTCATCTCGAAATTTAAACATATATACTCCTATAGAAATGTTGTGGGTTTGAGTCAATAAAATGTAGCACAGTTGCGACTTATTGTAAAGTATTTCTGGACAGAAATATTTTCTTTTATATCAAGAATGTCTATTTCTGTTTAGAAAAAGTAAGAATTTGGAGCCCTTATCAAAAATGAACACATAAAAACTTCAGGATTTGGATTTAAATCTCATTATTTTAAAAAATGGAAAGATATGAATATATATAAAATTATAAGCACAGAATATACAGACTTGAATTAACCAACATTCATGGTCCTGACTTGGTGTGTACCTATTTCTCTACAAGTTTTCGGCCTGATGCCTACCTTTACGTTATTACGAATTGTTCTTAATTCTTTGTAGCAAAGAAGTTAATTACAGCTCCCTGTTGAGAGTGTGCATGAAGGTCTCCATGCCCTGTGCTGTGACAGAAAAAGGGATCATTGTAAAACGTTGTCCTTGCTTTTGCAGTCGGACTGTCCAAAACCAGAGTGCTTTGAGACACTGTCAGCCATGGAGCTTGCGGAGCAAATCACCCTCCTTGACCACGTGGTGTTCCGGAGCATCCCCTACGAGTAAGTGATGGCAGCCTCAGGGACCACCCAGTTCATACTACTGGCAAGAGGGTTTGCACACATAAAAGGGTAACGTGGGTATAAATAGTATCACAATGCTGAAAATTAGCATGGGGTGATAGGGAGAAAAGAGAAGAAAATAAAAATAAATCTTCTTAATAAAAGTTATCATTTCAGTCAGTGTTACAAATGGTGTAGTGAAATTCTGGAATTAGTGTAAAGCTATTATTAGCTTCCAACAAACTGAGGTATCTTTGAAATCTACTTAGGGCTGAGGCACTGCCCTGTGTTTACTAAGAGCATTTTTGTTTGCTTTTTTTCTCTCCCCTCAATGTGTAGAGAGTTTCTTGGGCAGGGCTGGATGAAAGTGGATAAAAATGAGAGAACACCCTATATTATGAAAACTAGTCAACATTTCAATGATGTAAGTACTCTAAAATGTCTGTTGCTTTCTGAGAAGTATATGGACTTGTCTGTGACCTCTGGAACGAAAACACTGGATTTGGTTACAATGGGATGTAATGTCTTATCTAGCAGTGACTGAATGTTACAGGCTTCTTGTGATTAACCATTTCGATCATAGCAGATGAAGATTCTCCTTTCCAGTAACTGGTTCTCAGCATTTCAATGGGAATTTAAGACAGCAGAGTATTTTAAACTGTACTACAGTACCTTCCTGCCTACAGAAGAAACTCTGTTCTCTCCAGAGAAATATAACACCAATTCTATTCGATGAATGCTCTTTGTATCCCCAAACATGTCTCTGCTTTTTACCATTTTCCTTGAATTTTACTGAGACTTCCTGATCTATTTTACTACTAATGACTTGAGGGTGCTCCCCTTTGCATCTCTTACACTTCTTTCATTTCATCATCCTCTTCACTTCCCTAAAGCAATGTTTTCAATGTACTTTCCCTGGTTTTATTAGGAGCCATAATTTCTGTTGTGCATTAGTTGGGGAGGTTGGCCTCGTTCATTAATAGTTATGCATTCAAAAGGATTTCATTTAAATTATTAAATATTTTACTTTATTTTGGAAGTATTATTTCATAGAAATATATAAACATTACATATAAATAGAAATAAGTATTGTAATAAGTGAAAATGTTAAATTATACATATAGTTTATTTTTTTATATAAATATTATAAATGCTGTGATTATGCATAAATACATATAATAATACAAAAGTAATATAATTAATATAATAATACATATAATGTAATTATAGGTAAGTCATATAAATAAATACTATTTATATAAATAAATACCTACGTAAGATTTTTTTTTTATTAAATTTCCTAACTTTCTTCCTGTTTCTTTGGTCAGATGAGTAACCTGGTGGCCTCCCAGATCATGAACTATGCTGATGTCAGCTCCCGGGCCAACTCCATTGAGAAGTGGGTGGCTGTTGCTGATATTTGCAGATGTTTGCACAATTATAATGGTGTGTTAGAGATCACCTCAGCCTTGAACAGAAGTGCAATCTACAGGCTTAAGAAAACCTGGGGTAAAGTATCCAAACAGGTAAGAAAGACACAATTGTGAGGAGGGTTACTAGATTTCATCAGTCAGTATGTTCAGACAACACGTTCAGATAATATTCCTCCTATAAATATTCCTGCTTCTCCACCAAGTGGTATTTCATGTCAAGGTCTTTTGTATGTATTTTTTTATAAGTGAGAACAAACAGTTTTCAGCAGAATTAGCAGATGCCAAAGACTGTTGGGCCTACAGTAGCGAAATACTCAAGTAAAGTGAATTTAAATATTTTCAGATATATACACCTCAGTGGTTACAAGCCATAGCTAAAGTCAGGTCAGGTGCCTCAAATAGGAACTGCATTTCCCTGACTGTGCAGAAAGCCAGGAGGAAGGGCAGCACTTCTGAAATGGGTGAGGTTTTTGCTACCCAGAAGGAGACTGTTGACGACCACTGTTCTTTCTAATTTGGGGGCTCAGGTTTATATGCAGTGAATGCCTCTCTTTAACCCTGACCTGGCTTCTGAGAGTGTCAGCAGCATGGCTGAGGCTGTGGGAATGCCTGCCAGTCACAAAAATAAGACGCACACAGGAAAAACCTCTCAGGATGAAGAGTATCCTGTCTTTTATGTTCTCTGTTTTAAATGCTTCAGGGAAATCCACTTAAAATACATTCTGACTGATTTTCCCAGCTGTTTCATAGCTGATGCTTTTATTTAAAAATAAATTCTAGTTCTTTTATTTAAAAATATGTTAAAAATCCTTTCAGTGCAGATTGTTATAAAAGAGGTCACGTCCGAGAAGTTTTATGTTTAGAATTTGTTTGATTTTTAAACTTTTTAGTTAAAAACAAAACAAAAACAAAACCAGCAGATTGATGTGGTTGCACAGTTCTCTGGTACTTACTGGGAATGTAATCTGAATTTTTCATCAACCTGCTATTTAGAAGAAAATGACTGTTTCTGCCTACAGCTTTCTCTTAATTGGAATTTCAGTTTCAAAAATGATGAATTTCTCATCATTCTCTACACTGTCTCCAGTCTGTAGCATAAACAGGCTGAAAAGCAAATTTATTTCATTTACGAAGTAACCGGGCTCTGATGATGCCTACTGAATGTGACTTGTGTAAAACAGAAATACATTTCTGTATACATATGCAGATTTTATTGGAAATTGGAAGGCAAGACCAGCTTACAAGAGAGAAAACACCCTCTACTGTCACCAACTTCAGTAAATGCACTTGAGGATCCTCGGCAATGTGTAGGATCAAGTCCTTTATATTCTCGTGTAACAGTAAAATTGAATTCCTGGCCATTAATTTAATGAACTCATGGTTTTTCCCCAGTTTGCAGGCTAATAGTATTAGTATAGACACAGGTTCTGTGTATCACTCCTAGGAAAATCTTTAATGCTGCCTGGTCTCCATTTTCAGAAATACTTGAGGAACTAACAAGCAGTAAAGCTAAAATCTTAACGCCTGTTTTATTACTTTTGAAAGTGAAGTGGAGATGCTAAGTGAATTACACCTTTTCTGAAATCTAATCCCAGTTGTGTGTGTACCAGTAATGACATGTGTAATGAATTTTCTTTCTAGACAAAGGCTCTTATGGACAAGCTTCAGAAGACTGTATCATCTGAAGGAAGATTTAAAAACCTTAGAGAAATGCTCAAAAAGTATGCCTTCCTACAATATACAAATGTTTTGTTATAAGCAGTAGATCGTACATATTAAAGAAGAATTGGCTTTGATTAAGCTTTAATAATTAATATAATACTGGATAATGTTTTTGCCTAAAAATCTCTTAAATCCTAGGTTGGTTCTATATGGCATTACTGTTTTCCTGAATATCTTGTGATTTAGTTCCCCTGATATATAAATATAATAGCTCCATAGAATTACTGAAACAAATTACACTATTTTTCTTTGAGCATGTTCCCTGTTGGGGTTTTGCTTACACTGATAAACTTTTTCAGTAAGTGTAAAGTCAGCTTGTTAAATAAATTCTTTTATGAGAAACAGGATTCCACAGACTTCTTGCTCTAAATAAGAAATTTAGGGCTTGGGACTAAGCCTGAGTCAGATCATGAATCCATTCATATTGTTTTAGACAGTAAATGATGAGAGGAACATAAGGACAGGACAAATGCACAGTGATATTTCTTCGCCTGTGACCTCCAAGCCCCTTGGAAAACAGCCTCCTTCTTTTGTACAGTAGTCCTTGAGTATTGACTTCTTTAATTCATTTGCCAGATTGTGTCTGACATGCTGTAATTTTGGTATCCAGAAGGATTCTACAGTTTATGTATTGACCTGAATTTTTGCAAGTTTTGTAACTGGAAGCAGGTTTTTCAGGATTGAATGATACAACTACTTTAAATTATCTTGAGAGAAGCCAAGAATTGAAAGACTAGAATAATTACTGGAATGTTTAAAAAGTTCCATTAATATTAGATATTGGACAGAATACATTCAATTTGTCACAGGCAGAGCAAATACAACTCAAGCAGGAGCTGTTTGTCTTGGAAATAAATGCAGTCCATTGACTAGAAGTGCATTAGGTAATAAAAGTTTGTGTGAGTTAGAAAAAAGTGAGTTTGCAAGTGTAGCTACAGGCAAATATGCTGATTTATTGATTTTCAGTTGTAACCCACCTGCTGTTCCCTACCTTGGGATGTACCTGACGGATCTGGCCTTTATTGAAGAAGGAACACCCAACTTCACTGAGGAAGGACTTGTCAATTTTTCCAAAATGAGAATGGTAATTTTCACTTTCTTGTGTGCTTTCCCAACAGGTGTTGTTTAATTATGTGAGCTAATTATCGATTTCATTATAACTCCTTTGAATTTCACTTCAGAGAATTACAGGTATATTGGTGTTGTGCAAGATAGGCAGCGATCTGAGAGCAATTACTCGACCCAGTCTTCTATCACCACCTTCTGGTAAACTGGGTATCTTTACATGGTGAATTTGCCCCCAGTTTTTCCTCTGAGAAATGGCAAGAAAAGCAGCTGTCTGGAGCTCGTGAAGGAGCAACAGAAAGCTTTTTTTAAATAACCAGAATTATAGGAGTGCAGTGATTCACCAGGAAGCAGTAATCAGAATGTTCTTTTCAAAGTATGCTAGGGTCTATCTAAAAAGCATTTTAAAGTTGATTTCTCTCCCACTGCCATGTAATGCTTTTTGTAACAACTCCTCAGAGGGAAGCATGGAAATTTCTCTTCTAATCTCAGCTTAATGCCCTTCTTAGGGATACACACTGCAGCAGTCACTCGAGGCAAAAGAGGTGTTTTCAGTGTGGGGAGAGGAGAGTCATAGTTGTTCACTTGAGGCTGACTGGAGAATAAATGGTTGATTTGAGAAACTGAAGTGCTTGGAAGCTGTCAGGAGATGATCTCTGCCCTTGCTTTCCCTCCTCCTCAGATAAATTGAATAACTTCATGCAAAATTCTTTATTTATGTGGCTTAGCTGAAGTCAACTGCAGTTGTACTTAAACACATGTATTCTTTTGAAAGATCTCACATATTATCAGGGAAATACGGCAGTTCCAGCAGACCTCCTACCGCATAGATCATCAGCAGAAGGTAAGGCTCTCACCTGATACTGAAATCGGAGCTGTAGCAGCAATTACCTGTCAGATAGAGCTGTTGCTGAAAGCCAAAATCAGCTCCCACACATAGAGGAGAGGACACACTAGACATACAGGTCATATGGGGCTGGGACACCCTCACTCTGGCAGAAACTCGTTGTTTGATGCCTTGTAGAGAATTTTTTTGCTCTTTCTCTGGAAGGTCTTGGGGATTGCAGCCTTCAAGGGTGTAAGGGGTTCAAAGGGAAATGTGTTCTTACTGCCCTGAGAGTCTAGTGGTGATGCCCCAAGCACCTGCTGAGGTACCCTGCAGTTCTTTTTTCCTTTGTCCCTCTTGGGAGTGATGCAAATTTGACCAAAGCTGGTCTGTGGCTTCAGAGAAGATTCATCTCATACTCCAGAAGAGGAGCCTGGGGCTGAAGTAACATGGCAAATGATTTGTCCGTTCCTAAGAGGCTGTAGTTAATTCCCAGATCGCTGCAGGTGGGTGCAGCATCCAAATGAGCTGTTGGGTTTCTCAAGAAAACAACATAAAGGCATCTCAGGATCTGAAATGGGCTGGAAGGGGAAGGAAAGCAGAGAAATCTTTGTGGCTGTTCTATGCAGTGTGTCCATCTGTGTTTTCTCCATTCCAGGTCACTCACTACTTACTTGACAAGACACTCATTATAGATGAAGATACATTGTATGAGCTCTCCCTGAAGATCGAGCCCAGACTCCCCGCCTGAAACTCAGCTTTGCCTCAGAGTCTACAGAAAGCTTTAGTACAGTGAACAGCATCATGCATGCCATGTCCTAAAGACAGCAAGGGAAATTTTGGGAAGAATGCCAGCTCTCTTTTCCAATGAGAGATACAGAGTCTCACAGCATTTCCCTCTCTGGCAACAAAAACGAGCATTGGGGATGGAAGACAAAGACACTTCCTACCCGGATTAAGTGATTGCTGCTTTGCAAAGATAATGTTTTGCAGCAGGGACTATGATGTAATGGAAAATAGGAGACTTTACTGTGAACTGGCTCTCATTGCAGCCATCTTAATGTGACAAATTAAGGGTACAGATTTAAATGGTGGCAATATATTCAGGTATATTAAGATGAGTAAGCAAAATGAGGTGGTTGGGCTGATGGCTAACTGTGTGTCCACTGAGGCAGGAATGGTGGTGGTGTCCTCATATACTGTTAATTTCATTGAGAAACCAGAATTTTAACAGTCATCTACTATTTCGGAGTGACAATAAGAGAGCATCTAGTAACTTCAGACCTGCAGTTGTTCAAAAGACTCGCTGTACATTTAATGCTACTCTTTATAAAACACCTTCTTCTTTAAATGTCTCATCAGCCTTTTCTAAGATGACTGATTGTACCTGTAAACAATTTGTAAATATTTTTTTCATCCATGAGAGTATTTGCAGCATGGAAAGCAAACGGACTAGTGGAATAGCTGTACATAGTTGCCAGCCTTCCCAACTGGGAAACACAAAGTGAGAACTCTGGACTCGCAGTGGATGGGATGGTGAGTCGTGTTGCACACAGTCCTGGAAAAGGCACTTTATTTCCCTGCACCTCCTGCAACTTCTCTGACAAGTTGGGCTACAGAGCACTTTCTGGACACACTGTGGAGAGAAACACACATCTGATCTGGCAGTGGGTGGTGACCAGCAGTGAACACTCAGAGCTGGAGCGACAGTTCCGTTTCACTTGGCATCAGCAGTTTGAAAAATGTCGGTTTTTTTTTTTTTTCTTCAGCCATTTGGCACTAACTTAGCTCTAAAATCATACATATCAGTGGCAAACATTGAATGCCAGCAAACACAAAATATGTATTTTTATCTGAGCTAGTAACTATCACTTGCATATGGGCACACGTATGAGAAAATGTGCTATTTGTAAATGTTTTCAGAACCTGTGCTTTTGTGACGTACCAGGTAGATAGATGTCATTTCTACAGCTAGTGGGTACTTTTATATTTCCCTGATCAAGAGTGGCCTGTCGTAGCTGCATGGAAAGTGAGCTCAAATGCATGTTGTAAAGGGCATCATAGTATAAAACACAGGTGTTAGCACTGTTGAAAAAAAAAAAATTGGCTGGAAAAGTGTCCTTACTTTTCCAATGATATTCAGCCAGTTGAAGAAATAGGGCTATATCACCGTATACCTCCCTTAAATTCTCTCAGGGAGACAGATGCTTAAAACATATTGTGACCTAGGCCTATTTGATCTGACATATACAGTCATGATGCTTCTCAATGCTGAAGGTGAAAAATGGACCTGCCTGGCTTGTGGTTTTTGTCTTTATTTGCACTTTAATTATATTGCTGGCCCAGCCCAGAGCTGCACAATGAATTCCATTTGTTCTGTCTAACTGCCAGCATTTACAAATGTACCTTAGCAACTGTAAATTTCGTTAAGGTTCTTATCCACAAGGACCGTCTCTTTGTAAATAACTGCATGGGGAGGTGTCACAAATACTGGAGAATTTCTTCATTAGAAGAGCAGACAGCAAGAGAGAAGGAAATGCCAGAAACACTTTAGATTGTTCTGGCTAATGATTGCTGTGAAAATGAACACGGAAAATATTACTTATAGAAACCTTTTGAAATGTGTGTTTGTTTCTTTTCACTAATGACTGACAAGAAGCTGATTGCATCCCAGTGCATGATATGAGGAAAAGCATGGTTTATTTGGATCACAGAACCAACTGGCTGTGTATTTTCTGTACAAAGGCAGTTACCATTTAGTAGTTTCATAAAACACTTTGAAGTAATGGAGCAACAGGGAAAACGTGGTCCAGAAAGTGATTTCCTAACTTTGTTTTATTGTTTCTTTGTCCAAAAGAAAATGTTTAACAACTGTCTGTATCAATGGGCATCTTTGTTGTACACTTTTAACTGCTGCTTTATCTGCCTGTACCCCATTTTACCAAATTTCCCTGATGTTCTTAGGGTTACAGGGTACAATTCTTCATCTTGCTCTGTTCACAGTTGGTTGTTTTGTACTTTCTGTGTGTGTATTGGTTCAGAACATTCAATGATGTATTTTAGTGTTTGTGACATGCAGGGTTGGTGCCGTGCTCACCTGGCAGATAGACAGAGAGGAAGACAAAGGGTTGGACGTGGGCTTTTCCAAGGGTACTGAACCTTATCTTAAAATCAGCCCTATCTTAAAATCAGAAGACAGTGTGATAGTTCAGCCCCCTTTGGAAAAGCACAGACTACTCATATGCCAAAGTTTGCCTCTTGGGTCAGTGGCACAATCAAGGTTAGAATCATTAGAGTAGCTTAGATACTTGATTTGTGTGTTCAGAGCAACATCACCACCACCACAAAAAAAAAAAAAAAAAAAAGAAGGCAAAACAAGAAGAAAAATTAAAAAATATATTATGGTCACAGTAATGTTTGATTTGCTGATGGTTAATGTTGCTATTTTTGCTTGGGGATACAATATGTTCGTTAAAGCACAGGAGGTGAGTGCTTGAAAAAGTGAGGATGCACCTTTTTACCCACAACCCTCGCCAGCGTTGCAGCCCTATAACCACATTTGGGATTAGCTGTTCTGGAGGAACAGCAAGTGCAGAGCCATGTGCTGGGCTGTGCTTCACCACTCAGTGGCCCCAGTGCCTCTGCCACAGTCCTGCTGCTGTGTGTGGGCTGTGGCCGTGGTCCATAGGCAGCAGCAACCTGCTTTGTGTGAGGCTTTGTTTGGTCCCAGTTTAACCAGCCAGCCCAGTGCTCTCCCTGTAGGGCACACAGGGATCGTGGAGCTCCTGCCACCAGCTCCTCTGTGCCACTCCACCACAGCCACATAACACATAGGGATAGAAATCTCAGTCATCAAACATGCACCATTTGCCTCTGGCATTTTAGGGAGCATGTTCCTGAGTGAGGGCTTTGTCACTAGGGTCTTGCTGTCTTTTAGGGTCTTGTCCATCACAGCTTTTACACCATGGAAGCAAAACAGACTCACTCTCCTGCAACTGGAGCTGGAAAAGCCCAGCTGATTCAGGATCCACAAGAAGGAGAAGGGCTGAAGCACCTCTCTACTTGCCTTCCTGAGCTCCTCAGCCCCTCTGTGCCAGTGGGATGGATGGGCTGCTCCCTGTGGAACACTCCAGATACATACTGGAGGGGCTGGCTGGCAACAATGGGGATATAGCAAATTTCACCCACTGGGTTGCAGTGGGTGCACCTGCCAGCAATGCCTGAGGGGAGCTCTGCAGTGTTTGTTATTGCATAAGTAGCAGCCCAGATTGCGCCCACAGTGACCTGGGGGCCTGGGCAGCAGCACAGACACGTCCCCTTCATGTGACATTGAGCACTTGTCACACGCTGATACAGGGTTAGAGTTGCCTTCACCCCAGCCTTTGCTCCCCCATCCCTCTCCCCCTCCAAATTCATCAGTGTTGTTATGGACTGAGCCCACGACTTGGTTGTCCTGTGGAAGAAAACCACACCTGTGGCAGTAAGTGTTTGTTCTGCCCCTTTCTTTTGGCAAGTCCTGTAACACACAGACACATGTTCATGGTGAGAGGTGATAACTGGGACTGATCACCCTTATTTAAGAGTAAGGAGGAGGTCCGTGTCTACTTTCTGCTTTCCTGGTTTTAATATTATTATTCTCTAGGATAAAAAGGAACTTAACTATTTTAATTATTTATTAACTTAAACCATGTTGATTTTGATTTCAGAACATGTTCATTATCCCAAATTTTCCTTCCTGCTTATATTTATTTTAAGGGTTTTACAAAAAACTATTGTTTTATTTGTATTTATACTCAGTGTTTCCTCCTTTTAGTCTTAACAGCAACATTAAGCTTAGATGATTAAAAATTCTCACCTATAGAGACATTTTTACCCACTCATAATTGTTATTCATTAAGGGCAAAACCCTTCAGACCTCATTCTGATAATACCTTAGGCTTCACAGAGAGCTTTTCATAAGTATTTGGGGATTTGGCTCTCAGCTATTTGCCTGTTACAGTTTTTGCCTCCAAAGGTCAAATGTCTCTGTCCTGGATGCTTCGTGTCCAATACGCTGCTCAGCAATGGCTGTTCTGTTGTACCTTTACTCCTGAATAGTCTCTGATGTTTTGTTACTTAGGAGAGTAGATCTGTGTTTATTTGACAGATGTACCTATAACTAATATAACTTAGTGCACACTCCAGATGTTTTTGCATGTATTGTAACATATATTTTGACCTGAGGTTATTGCTTTGTATTGTTAGTAAGGCATATCAGGCAAGGTGTTGTGCCTCTATGCTAATTAAACTTTCTTTTATTTCCTGAGTTTCAAGGGTCTTTACTGGACTTTGTTACTTTTTTTAATCCCTGATCATGAATAATTAAATCTCCTTCTGATTTAACACGTCTTTTAGAAAAGCAAACCATTAAGGGCAAAAAATCAGGGAAAATTCTGGGTTTGTACTGGGAAAGAATGGTTTGAATTACTGCATTTTATTATTTTTTTCTACTCATGATGCATTGCAGCTGCTGTGGGCATCCCTGGGAATAACTGACACTGGGTTTGCACTTCTGTCTAATTATCCCTTGCCTTCTCTTGGCTGGTGTCCTGCCCTGGATTTAAAGAAGTAATAAAGCCATATTTTGTATTCAAGAAATGACAGAAAACATAGTAGGTTTGTGAGTATGTCCTGTCTCTCCTCTTGTGATAAGGGAACAAGTCACATGGAGATAAATGACTGGCAAATTGAAGAAAAATAGTTAACAGAGTTTGAGACTGAGAAAACAGGTCTCCAGCTTGTGTTACGTACTTTAATCACTGTCCTGTGTTGAAATCACTAATTTTATTAAGACAGAAAGATTCCTGTTACATTTTTTTCTAGAATTAACATACTTTTAGCAAGTAAACAGCAATGACCCATCAGATCTATGTAAGAAGGAGATAAAACAAGATATTAAAATCAGTATCTATTCAGTACTCTGTGACCTTGCAGTCACATTTTTTCAATTTTGCTTATATTTGTTGGTGTTTCACATAAAAACTGAAATTAACTGAAAGCACCTTACCCTTGAAGTTGTCAGATATTGTCAGTGCAATAAAAAAAATAAAATACTTCCCAAGAAGCTGTTAAAAAGTACCACAGTATTTTTAATTTCAAGCTGTTTTCCCAACAATGTTTTCTGAACCATTTTATTTTCCTTATGCCAAAGAGTTGGCTGATTTTACATCTTTATTCTAAGGCCATCATTGTTCTGATTCTCCTGCTGGAGACAGACCTGTACATGTGGGTTTGTAAATGCAGTAGTGGCAGAAGTAGTTTCAAATTTGTTTTCCTAGAGGTAGAAACTCCACTGTGTAACTCCCTTCAACTCAAGCACCACCCTGCTGCACTAATGCTCATGGTCTGCAAATGGCCAGATAGGTCAGAAACATTGACCTAGTTATTACTGTTTAATTACTATTGTGTTCTCCCCCACTACATTTCCTGGAAGCTCTGCATTTATACAAATTGGTGACAATTGCGTAATCATGTCTACATTCTTGATATATGTGTTTTATGTGGACCAAAAGTAGTAACTTGTCCGTCCGGAAAAGACACAAAGTCTTATCAAGACTTTCTATACTGCTTGAAATCCAAATATTTTTATTCCCTTTTATTTGCTGTTAAAATTTCATCTCCAATGGGAAAGCCATCTGGAAAAGAGTACCTTTTTCCTCCTCTAACCATTCCTGCTAGAATTTCCAGGACAAAGAAGCACTGGATCAGCAGGATGGAAATGTATCTATAGTTCAAGACACCTGAGTGTTTGTCAGATGTGGTTCTCCAGTCATTACTGTTTTGAACTCCCTCACAATCACCATCTCAACTGATTCATTTGTCTTGGCAACACATCTGGTAAGAAAAAAAAAAAGTGACTACTTTTTCAATTTTTGACATTCCTGCTTGTCCAAAGGGTCAGCTCCATTTCTAGGAAAACCTTTTCTCCTCCGTTTGGCCAGAAAACACACTGCTAATAATAGAGAACGTTTCCTACGCTGTGTGGTGGATGTCCTGTGAAGAGTGAGTTCAGTAATTTAAAATAACTGGGGTTATTTTTAAAACTACATTTGGATCTTGTTGAGCTCTTTATTTAGTAGACATGTAATAGCACCTTAATGTGCCTTTCTGTGAAGTAATATTAAGTGTAGACAATTGTTCTGTGCCTCCTTGTCCACTTCATCATGATCAATAGGTTCCCATGCTTAACACAAAGTACTTGATTTAACTCCAACTTCTGTGGGATGGAGGGCTTGGGTGCCCCCTCAAAATGGAATGTTTTTCCAGTTTTGAGATCTCAGTGACTGCATGTGCTGTGTGTAAGAGGATATTGATATTGAACATCTACAGCCATGAGAACACCCCTGTAAGAGGTCTGGTAAGCACCTGGTAAGCAATCAAATGTATTGCCAAGACAGTGTGCTTCACTGCATTGTTATGAATGTAAGAATTAAAGACCCATCCAACCTGAAAACCTGGGATTGCCATTGCTTTGGGGTAACAATCCAACTACTGCTTTATAAGGATGCCAGTGGCTCTTTGCAGCTGAACTACAGCAGAGCTCTGACTCCAACAGCAGGAGAGTGATCAGTGTCCTTGCAGGCTCCTCAGAACAAACATAGTACCTTCTAATTCCAAATTCAATACACAGACTTTGTAAGAAAAACTAGGCTTATTTCTGTCCTCACTCCTTTTATTACTAATAAATTATGTCCCACATGTGGAAAACTTGACTTAAAATAAATTTTCTTTGAAATTATTGTGTGAATTGGAAAGGCCTTCCCTTAAAACATAATTACCTTTGTCTGGTCCGTAGAGGTAACTCTGTTCAGCAGCTCCCACGACAAACTCTAATGGGACACAAATTAGTGTTGAATTCCAGCTGAACTCCCTGTGCTGGGACTGGTGTCATTAATATTAATTGCACTTGAATTAACACTCAGCTACTGCTGCCTCCCCGGCACAAGCAATGAAACCATGGCAGCATTTTAATTGTTAGATAAGTATGTTAGATAGACATGAAAATGGGGTTCTTAGCATCCCAACTATTTTGTACCCGAGTTCCTCGCCAAATAGATCACAGAACAGAAGTAAAGCTGAACTATTTTTGAAGTATTAATGATATATTCTCCAGAAATCATTAGGGAACTTGCTAACAGTGTTCTCCAGGTGTTTGTGGTGTTACTTCACAGTCGGGGGTTTGTTTGCATCTGCTGTTCTTCCAGGCTCTGAGCTCTACCTTAAACCTCTTTCTAAGCCAGCGAGGCACTTCATGGCTTCCCCTACTTTGATGGGTCCTTGTCTGTTCAAGGGCTTTACAAAGAAGGCTGCCTTTAGTAAAAAATTTAAAATTAGGTATGTACTGAACTGGTGTGCAGGGGCTGTTTGCTGACACAGAAAGCTGGTTTCTGTTTCTGTTTCCGTTGCCAGTTCCTGCACAGGGACGGATTTGTTGTGCTCATATTTCCTTACTCGTGTTACCTCAGGAGATTCTCAGTGGATTTTTTTTTTTCCCTCTCTCAGGACCAAGAATATAGTGTTGATTTGATAAAAAGCATGTGTGGTAAAGAGGGGGTGTTTCCAGATGCATTGATCTGGACTGGTTGTTTCATTTCTAATTATGGTGGGAGTGCACAGCTCTCATTAGTCCAAACAAACCACAACATTTTGGGGCAGAGATGTCTGTGTTTTGTAAAGTTTCAAAAATCTGAGACATAGGTTTAGGAAATTGCTATGTATAATTCAAAGAATATTAAATGTACAAAGGAAAAAGTATTTTAAAGTGTTGGATTTTTAAAAGCTACACAATGCTGGCCTCTTTGTTCCTCTGTCAGCCTTGGTACATGTTCAGCTTTGGTTGGAGCAGAGCTAGGTGAATGACACTGATTATTCTTTCATGCCTTCCAAACCATTATGTGTTATTTCTTACAGTACTTTACTGCTATGTATCTATAATTCTAAATGCAATAGAGTAATAAAATAATAGTAATTCTGAATGGGAAGCTTTAGATACCCTCCTTTTACACTTCATGGGCCTCTCTGCCTTAGAAATAGTCGAGAATTCATATTGTAAATTAAGAAATAAAGAGGGGAAAATAGCCAGAATCACCCACTGTGATCTCAGCTCCTTCAGTGTCTGGTTCCCTGCTCTGGCCTGTTTCCACATGGGATCCAAGCAGCTGGAATTTCCCTGCTCTGGATGTTTCTCTGGAGATGTTCAGGCAGGCAGGACTTGACCTTTCTCTTTCAGCTGTTCCTTAGTGGGACTATGGGGGTGGAGTAGCATCTCCTGCCGTTTCCCACCTGCCCGACCATTTGCTGACATTAACACTTTCCACTTGAGAAGCATTTGAAGGGTGATGTTGCTGTCATCCCACTGCTGCTACATCCTCCTTGCGTCCTCAAGGGCACCCGTTCCAGCACATGTCACTCACGTAGCCCAGCAAACCAGGATTGGCCCCTGCAGCAATTATTTTTGTTTCCCACACCTCCTCTTCCCCGTCTCGTATTACCTGGGCTCCTCTCAGGGCACCAACTCGCTACTCCCTTTACACTCTGGGCTCGCTGCAGGCAGCAGGACGTCCCTACCTCCAGCTTCAAGGTCAGTTTAACTACATATGTATCGGTTTTGTAGCCTCAAAATGTAGCATTTCAAGTACGAGGGTTATTAAAAATGGATTCAAAGTGCCAGAGGAGGTGGTGTTAATTTGGCTATGATTTATTGTAATTTATTGACTTGTATAACTACTTGATGCAGGGAAATATTGGTCAGCCCCCACTGTGCAGCTACTTCAAATTACAGAGTCACAGGGTTGTTAAGGCTGAAAAGGACCTCTAAGATCATCAAGTCTATCTGTTAATGCTGACCCTTAAGTAAAAATTTTAGTAAGGGAAAAATAGGATATGTAATAAGTTCAGAGAAAGCATCTCCAATTACATGAGATTTTTGTGATTTTGATTGTAGCTCTCTGCACTGCGAAGATGAGAGGTTTATACTGCAAAATAGCATCAGATGGGCTCAGAAGGGTGAGCAGTGCCTGCACCTTGGCTGGGCTTTGGCAGGAGAATTTGGGCTGCTGGGTCTCACAAGTTGGGATCTGACCAGCCAGCTCTTCTGCTGACAGAAATCAAAGATCATGTTGTTACCAAGTGGTCATTGTCTGACCTATGAAGAGTTGCAGCTTTTACCATGTCTTCTCTATTCATATGAATCTAGTCACAGATACACAGCTTGGAATTTTTTTTTTCCGAATTCATATGTTTTTATAACCATTCACTGACCTCTGGCATTGCAAGGAGAAAGAAACTGAAATGTAGTTGATTTTTTTGGTAGAGGTATTCCATGCTGTGATTAAGGCACACTCAGAATCATGTCTGCATTGGAGCATTGTTTCTGCACTTTTGGAGGCTGTATCTCAAACCCAGATGAGTCAGAAAGGTTTGAGTGAAACTACAAAAAACCTCACCAATACTGCTTTATGAGACCTGATGTTTTAATTTGCATCTTATTCTCTGAACCTGTAAGGTGACACAGCAAGACAAGAGCAATGTAAACTGATTTCTGGGCATCTAAAAATGGTCTGTCACGCGTGTAGTGACTCATGACATTTATTGCAGATGTTTCTAAGGTGCCAGAACCTTTCATGGATGGGCAGAGAAAACTTTCCAATGGCACCTGTAGGGTTTAGCTGGAGCTAAGGATGGCTTACAGGAATTACTTCTCAAATATAAAAGGCCAGCCTCCTTCTCTCTCCACCAAGTGGAAGTCCAGCTCCCTGCAGGATACCTTTGGCTAAACAGCTTAGTTGTTTAAGACATGCATTTACATCATCTGTGGCGCTGAGCCTGTGTGAACTTTAGCTATGATTCTGCCATTCCTTCAAAATGTCACTCAGGACCACATGGTGTGGCAATTAATACCACTCATGACATGGCTCAAATATTTAATCTAGTTCTATTTCTAGAAATGTCACTGTAACCCTCTGTACCCTCCTCCCTTCTGGGTTAAGAGCACATGTAATGCCAAGTGTGAAATTTGGGGTAACCAATACCTGTGCTCAAATACATCCAGAGAGAAAGACAGCTTCCTATTTAAAAGAAGTTCAAGAAAGTGAAGAATTAATGGCAAAAGCTTTCTTTTTTTTTTTTTTCTTAAATATTAAAAGTAGTTGCAAAGTTCATGAGTTCATAGAGTTCGAGCTGGGGTTGCTCCTCCACCTTAGGGGTACCTGCAGTCCTTTGGGCTGTTCCTAAGCCAACACCAGATTTCCAGCAGTGACTTCTTTTAAACCTTGCTGATGGCTTCTGTCTCCACTTTTAGTGCAAGGTGGCTGATGCACAAGTTAAAGTACAGTCTTAAACCAAAAATACGCTCCTGGCAGGCTATCAGTGTCCTGAATGTTGGTTACAGGTCACTGAGCCCTTCTTGGGTCTTGGGGCAGGGCAGGGAGATAAAGGCTTTGACCTCTGTGACCTTTTGGACACATTTTGCTGATTCACTGGCCATAACTAACCACGGTATATGGGAGTATTTCCTTGGAAAAACCAATGCTGATTTGACTCTCAATTTGTTGACCCTTTGTTGTGCTGATGAGGTGAGAACGAGGAATGTGGAATGAGAAAACCTTGGTTTTGCACGCAGGGAATGCCACAGTAGCTGTAGAATGCTGCAGTAGCTGTTTCTTTGAGTCAGTGTCTTATACAGAATTAACCAAAACTGTGCCCCGTTGGAGGAAACTTGATGCATGGAGGACACACAGCAACTGTTTATGGGACAATTGCTCTGTATTTGTCCTCTCCTGTACAACAGTATTTGTGCTTTGTCCAAGTGATATCACAAGTACAAATGACCTTGGAAGTGAAAGTTTTAAGGACTTTCTGCCAGTGACAAAATCCAGTCCCGGAGGTACTGAGCTGTGTTCCATGTCCTGGTCTTGGGCCAGAGGCATCTCTAATCCTGGGGGTGCACAAAAGGCATCTAAATGAGTAATTATGTGGCAAGTATTCAAAGCATGAACAGACTGAGACAACAAGGGGAAAACGTGCTAGGCAAGTCGTCCAAACACTTTAATAAATAAAAATAAAGATGTTATGCTCAGATACCTGGAGGCTTCAAAATGCCTTGCAGTATACTTGAATAATAAGAAAAAAACCACAAAACCATCCATAAATTTAGCTGTAGAAAACATGCCTGATGCTGAATATGAGCCAAGATATGTGTATCTGACCCTCCACCATTGAAAGAGTGCCCAGCTGTGCTACCTGCAAAGGAGAGGGACACAGACAGTGCACATGCTAAGTGACAGCTCAGCCCTGACCTGCACAGTTTAGTTTAGAAACAGTTTAGAAACAGCTCAGTTTAGACCACATCTCTGAATGTGCCAAAGCCCCTATGTCATTAAATTATTAATAACTCTTAATGGGCCTATCCATTACATTTTGGAAAAATGGTCTTATTACTAAAGATTATTATATATTACTATATATTATATCATTTAACATATTATTATATATCATATATATTATCTGAGTGACACATGATTGAGGTCTTGTACTATGAATCCTAGGAATATTGTTTAAAATCTATTAAAAAAATAAAGCTTATACCTTAAAAAAGGTGTTGTGTCCAATCCCATAGAAATTAGACATCATTTGGACAAACTGAGAACTAAAAATCAGTGCAGGTTTAGTTCACAGAACTAAAAATGACCTGTGGTCCCCAGGGCTAGTGTGGCCTTCAAATGTTGGAGCTGTTTAATGAAGAGATGCTCTGCTGCTCCCATGCTGGGTCCTGGTGAGGACTCATTCGTGAGGATGTTGATGATAAAACACAATGGAAAGAGTTCAAGGCAGAGCCAAAGCACAATTAGTAAATACAAAACTTGATTAAGAAAGCCTGACATGGAGACATGAATTACTAAGTAGCTGCACGTGGTATAAAAATGTGTAGATATTTCTGCAACAAACTGTTAAAAGCAATAACAAAGGCCAGAGAGTCAATCTGAACACACACCTAGGACAGAAATAAGAATTTTATTTATTTTTTATCTGGGATTGATTAATCCTCAGAACTCCTATATCTCCTCCAGACCATGCTCTCTCTAGGTTGATGCTTTCCAAAGGCAGGTGTTCTCCTTCCAGTGCACCTGGTCAGCTAAGGAAAGTACTAGATTCCTTTCCAAGGTTTAAAACTTATACCCACAAAATTTTTCTGATCTTGAGACAATATTCTTTCCCCTTTCCAGCTGCACCATGAGAAAATGAGTTTTCTATCATGAGCACACAGGAAGACACTCAGCAAAAAAAAAAAAAATGTGCAGTTTTATTTCTTAGGCTGTGCAGTGGTTAAATTTCCCTGGTGAAAGTGAAATCCTTGCAATGGAGGCCTAAAGATGGTCTGTGGTGAAACCTGAATTACAGCAGGGTATTTCTGGTAAAGTGCTCCTAGAAAAAACATACTCCTTTAATCAGAGGTACTGATGGTGCAAAGCTATTGTAAGGGCAGGTTGAAAATTTCTGTGGGGAAAAAGACAGCTGAATCTGTTAATGATTTGAGGTTAGATTTGAAAAAGGGCTTTGATGAGGTTTTTTCCTTACTTTAAAACCATCCCATTCAGACTCCTTTAAAATGAAACTTTTAAAATGCTTGTTCTGAAGCAATGCACTACTTAGAAATCATAATATTTTGTGAAGAGAAAAAAAAATGAAAAAAAACCCCAATGGTTTCGTATTAAGTAAAGTTTCGTATTAATTTTATACCCCAATTATGTAGAACCTGTTTGCTGAACTTGACTACCTGTGCAAGGCACAACAATTTGTGCTGCAGGACTACATACATTTATACTCAGGACTAGAGCCCACCCTTGTGGCAAGAGGTGTTTATTGAATTAGGAGTCACATCACTTTGGTAAAAACTATTACAGTCACCTTTCCCTAGTATTTGAGATGATGCTTTTCTTCTCATAAGGAATTCTAACTTTCCTAGGTCCTTTGCATGTGACAGTCATAAATAATGGCAACGCCATGCTCCAGTCAGAAGGTTCTACCTTCATTTGCAGGAAGGGACATTTAGTTAGGCACTATATTTTTTTAAAAATGAGGGGGGAAAAGCCTGTCTTACTCTGATTTATTTCTTTTAGGTAGACAACCTGCACGGTCTGTGGTGTCTCCAGTGTTGGAGGCTTTTAAGAGCTGCCAGAGAACTATCTGCCAGGTAAAGTAGAACCTGTCCCAGGGTAAGGGAAACCTTTTGTGTGATCCAGCAATGCTAGACTGTCCTGGGGACAAGGCATACAGTCACAGTGGAAGACAACTTTACCAACAAGAAAAATACTTGTGATAAGGGACATTATTAAAATGGACAATAAAGCTGAGAGGGTTTGCTTTAGGGATTAAAGCCCAGGAGTGAACACCCAGTCAAAGACAGGCATAAACCAGAGTGAGGAGGGAGTTCTCTTATTCATTCAGCAGCAGCAATGTCCCTTAAAGTGACACAGGATTCAGAAGCTCCAAAAAGACCCAAGCTGGTGGAGATGCTGATGAGTGCCTGGGGTCATTAAAGTCATAATATCATCATCTGCAATGGGATTTTTGTATGGCTTCTAGTTTTCAGGACAGGAATTTGACTGGCAGCCAATTCCTTGCTGTAAAGATGCATCAGTGAAACAGAGCTGTAAATACACAGGGCTACTGTGAAAATACATGTGATGTTTCTCAGACACTTGGGTGTAACAACAATAGTTCTGTGCAGATTAGTCATAAGGAAATATTTCCAGAGTGTAGGACAGGGATGCTGTACTATGAAAAGGTACAAGAACCATCTGCTAAACACACAGAAAAGAAATAATCAGAAAATCTCCATCAGAACCCCCTTATTTGACCTTTATTTACAGTAAAACATTCTCCCACTACATTTTGGGAGGGAGAAATCCTGTTGCAGTCATGAAAGCCTGTCCTGCAGCTTACCTAAATGAATTAATAGATTTAGGGAAATTCTTTCAGTGAAAAAAATACTGAAATTTCTGTCAATCACTCATCACCTTTCTCTGGAAGTAAAGTTAGATTAACTGTATGTTGAGTTTCAAAGGCATGAAGGAGAAAGAATGAAAAAATTAAAATATAACACTGCTTCAAAATAATAGAGGACATGAAACAAATTACTCCAAACTTAGAATAGATCTGTGTTTCTCATCTTACATATATTACTGATGTAGAAAGGAGGTATTGCTTTGCAATAGAAAAACCTTCAAGAGGAGAAGAGTTTTTTATCAAATGATAAGATAAAAATGCAACAAAAAGATAAAGATGCATTTGTCTGTAGACAGGAGTGGGAAAGTCGAAGAAGTAAAAGGTTTGGATATAACTAACCCAATGAAAATTAGAACACAGAAATTAGAACATTTGTTTTACTAGAAATAAAACCAGATGCTTTGAAGTGTTTATTATTGCCTTCAAAAGAATGTTGAAGAGATTGCATAAAGAATCACATTTTTAAAAACTTTTGCAAAAACAACTGAAACAGCATATCCTGGGGGAAGGGTCGTGTTTACTTGTAGGGCTTCCATGCCCGTTTCCCCGAGATGATTTACCAGAGTCCAGTTTTAAGATTAAGCTTCTGTCAATTACACAGATTGTAATTGTAAATTTAGATTTGTAGAATCATAGAATCTGTGTCCTTTATTTAGAATGGAGTTACATCTTCCTAAGGAACTCACAATCACTAGCAAGAGTAGTTAAATTCTGATTCTTGGAGGAAAAAATGTGCACAGAACATGCCACTTTCTTTGCTAGAACTCTCTCTTCTTAGAGACCTCCTGTACTCCAGACATAATCCCAGTAGAATTAAATAGGGAAAATACACCTGTGAATATCAGCAATTTTTATGAACACTCTGGGTAAGTGCAAACCAATAATAAAACCAAATTTCTCCTCCTGCAGGGCTGTGGTGTGAGGTGAGGGTTCAGTTGTTGCTGGCACTGTGCAGGGCCTGGTGGGCTGACCCGGGGCTGCCTTCTCTTTCAGAGAGGAATGGCTGGCACCTTCTGCCGTCTGCTGGCTGGCCGTGCCTCCACCGCACTGTTCGCAGCCGCGGGCACAGGGGTGCTGACCACGGGCTACCTCCTAAACCAGCAGAATGTGAAGGCTGCCGTGCATGAGAAGAGGAAGCTCTTTCCTCCGAGGTGAGGATGGGGGGACAGGCAGGGAGCTAGGCACAGTGCCCTGGCCATGGGTGTAGGAGAAACACCTGGCCCTTGGGAGGAAGGGGATGCCTGTGGAAGTGGCATAGTCCTCGTGTGGTCTGTCCAGGGGCTGAAATACAGGGCACTCTGTCCAGGCACCCTGTCCTAATATCTCCAATATCAGATAGCACCAGCAATGGCCTTCAAGACCAGCCTAACATCTTTATTTTCCCTGGCTTAGTACACCATGCAGCTTTGGGCAAATACAACGCCATTAAACCAAACCCTGGTATTGCAGAAGAAAAGCTGCCCAGCGGCACGTCAGACAGGCCCACTGGTGTTGATGAGAGCAAGTAGGCTCCAAACTACAGAGCACTTCAGCTAAACTGAATTCCCTTCCTGCTTGAACTAATCATTGCTGGAGCTCTTTTATTCCTGAATAATGGTGTTTTAGCAGAGCTTCAGTGGAGCTTAGTACAGTTTCAGAGCTCATTGGGATTCATTTTCCTGATGGCAGAAGGCAGTTTGTGGGGCAGTTCCAGCAGCCAGAATCTTCCTTCCTTCCTAAAATTCAATGCAACATACAAACAAAGAATAACTATAGTTTTAATGTACTCTGAGTGTCGTGTTCCCCGTAATAAAGCAGCCAGGGTCGCTGTTCACAGGGAACAGGTTAATGTCTCCAGGCTCTTTCACCCCCAGTGCGGACTATCCCGATCTGCGCAAGCACAACAACTGCATGGCCGAGTGCCTCACCCCCGGCATCTACTCCCGCCTTCGGGACAAGATGACCCCCAATGGGTACACCCTGGACCAGTGCATCCAAACTGGGGTGGACAATCCTGGCCACCCTTTCATTAAGACGGTGGGAATGGTGGCAGGGGATGAGGAGTCCTATGAGGTAAGAGGTTTCCACAACACTGTTGTGTTTGGGTCAGTTTTCATGGTGTCCTTCCCCATTAGGTGAAGACAGATTTCCAGTAGGCTACGTGTTCCTAAGACAAATTGTATCCCAGAGGGTACATAAGGGCCAGGGCATGTGCATAAAGATGGTGTTTTCTCTACTTTTCCATATTAGGAAAAGCGTGAACATAAGGTATTGCTGCAGGTGTCTTCTCTGCTGCAACTGATGCTAACAAAGATACCTACTTGGCACCTGCTACCTGCCTCCAGCAGCTGCCCTCCTTCCCACAGTTAAAGTTAGTTTATGGCAAAGCTGTCCAACTCTAGGACGCACAAAATGAATGTAATGTAGAAATCACATTGTGGAACAAACAGCAGGGGCACAAGCAAACCAGAAACATCTTCTGGAAAGTTCCAGACATTGTATCATTAAGCCACAGCTTTTGGACCATGAGGAAAAATGAAGACCAACAGCATTAGGGTGGACAGTTTATTTAACTCTGCAACGACAAGAAGAAAACAGAAAAAACGCTTATTTTTATTGACTTCTGTAGTCTGCTTCCTTCAGTCTACTTTGATGGTACCTGTTATTACACAGCCTCTTAACAGTATCCCGAGCTCAGGGCAGCTGAGGGTGGACTGGCATACCTGCCATTCTGGACTGTCCCCTCCTGGGGTTTGTTTTACCTGTCCAGATGTGCCACTGCCACTGCTCCTCATCTGAAGGTGAAGTGGTGGTTGGTGCTGGCACACCTGAGACAAGTGACTCTGACCAGGACTGGTATCCCATGGCAGGTAAAACACAGAGTATTTATTCCTGCATGACCCAAAGCCAAGAGGCAAGTGGCTGGAGAGTTCTGGGTGTATGTTCTGGCTGGTAATACACCCCAAAAACCAATAAGGTTTTCATCATGTCCAGTCCCTATCTGTGGTAACTACAGGCAGGGACTGCTCTGATTGGAGGTGGTACATCAAAGCATTTCTGTGGTGCAGACTCTTTCTAGATTCTCTTGACTCCATAGGTGTTTGCTGAGATTTTTGACCCTGTCATTAAATCAAGACATAATGGCTACGATCCACGGACAATGAGGCATCACACTGACCTGGATGCATCCAAGGTAGGGTTGAAATAAAACAATGAGACAACAAAGGATATGAGCTGCTTATTACAGTGGTAGTATTGTATGCAACAGTACCTTTCTTACTCCTGATCCAGCTCTGAAGACAGCAGCTTTAAGGAAAGTGGGATGCCGCTCAGCCCTGTCAGCTGCATCCCTTGTCCATAGCAGGGACTCAGTCCCAGTGGAAATAAGCTTTTGGGCACTGTGGGTCTGCTCATGAGTTTACAAATCACAGAATCGTCATGAAATGGTTTGGGTTGGAAGGGACCCTACAGCTCATCCCATTCTACCTCCTGCCACGGGCAGGGACATCTTCCACTATCCCAGTTTGCTCCAAGCCCCATTCAACCTGGCCTTGGATACTTCCAGGGACAGGGGAGCCACAGCTTCTCTATATTCCTCACAGGATACCTGTCCTTGCTTCTACCCTCTGCAGGCTTCCTTTTTGTGTCTGAGCTAGACTAGGAGCTCTTTTTGCTCATCCACAGAGGCCTCCTGGTGTTTTTTCCTGACTTCCTCTTTGTTGGAATGCATCACTTCTGAGGTTGGAGGAGTCAATCCTTGCACATTACCCAGCTTTTTTGGACCCCTCTTTGCCCCAGGGATTTATTCCATGGTGCTCTAACAAGCGTATCCCTGTAGAAGCCAAAATCTGGTCTCCTGAAGTTCAGGGTAGTGAGCTTGGACTTCAGCTGATCATTGTTGTAAAGGGTGACACCCCCTCCCCAGCTCCCCTGCCTTCCTTCCCAAGGAACCTGTATCCTTTCATTCCAACAGTCCAGTCACAGGAGCCATCCCACCACATGACCTTGATGCCACTAAGGTCACAGCCCTGCAGGCATTGGCACACCTCTGAGTCCTCCTGTTTACTCCTTGTGCCACAGTGTGTTTGCAGAGACATTTAAGCTGGGCCCCTGATGAAGTTGACATACTGGCTGACTTGGATGCAATTTGTTGGGCTGGAAATCCTTGGATAACCATCTGTGTAAGGGTTGAAATGAAAGAAGTGTAATCCAATATGCCCACATACATGTAGTCAAACCTGAACTGCTTCTTAATATTTCCTTCATAGTTCAACTACAACCTCATTTTGGACTTCCCTCTTCCAGAGGATCTTCCCCACCCGGTTTCCTGCCTTTGTCCATATCCTTATGTCCAAAAGCTACCCAGATTCCCTCATATTTTGGGAGCACAAAGGATGAGCTGGTTACTCCAGCATGTTCATCCAGCCAAAGAACCACACTGCTCCATAAAACAGCTCCTGGTGCCTGAAACTCTTGAAGAGCTCCTGGTGCCCCAAGTGTTTGTGATCTGGAGGAGAAGCTACCACTTTCGGGCAGGAAAATGCCCCTCTTTTTATGGGATGGGGTTTGGATTGCTTTAGCAGCAGACTGCAAGATGTGTGTGTGTGTGTGTGTGTGTGTGTGTGTGTGTGTGTGTGTGAACTAACAGAGCATCCTCCCGCAGATCACCCACGGGCAGTTCGATGAGCGCTACGTGCTCTCCTCCCGGGTGCGGACTGGGCGCAGCATCCGCGGGCTCAGCCTCCCTCCCGCCTGCACCCGGGCCGAACGCAGGGAAGTGGAGAACGTCGTGGTCACTGCGCTCTCTGGGCTCCGGGGGGACCTCTCGGGCAAGTATTACAGCCTGACCACCATGACTGAGCGGGAGCAGCAGCAGCTCATCGATGTAAGTACAGTCCCAGGGGCAACACCACCTTCACTCCATCTTCATTCTCCTCCGGGGTACTCGCTGTCCTGCATGACCAGGGAGGGTAATCACAGCGTTACCCCTACAGTTAATGGCCTGCCAGTATTTCCAGTGGGATAGCAAATCATCCAGGGTCTGTGTTTTTGTGAAGCATGTTGCTGTGTAGATCTGAAACGTGGGCTTGTACCCCAGACAGCTGGGGTACAATACATGGTATCTGTATTTTAGACTGTCCTGGTGGGGGGCTTTGGCTGAGATTTCTTTATGCCAAAACTACACTAATTCTAATTTCCCGAAATTTGGCTGTAATTTCATCAAGCTAAACTACACTAATTCTTATTTCCCTAAAATGACTGTAGCCTACTGCACCCAGATGACCTTTTCCCAGTCCTGTCACTGTGTTTAAGAATTTGAAGGCTCAGGCCCGTAACAAGAGTTTTCATTGTCACACAGATTGAAACACAAGGATTTTCACCATGGATTTTGTCACAGCATATGACATGTCAAACAAAGCTTGAAAGTGCTTTTTAAATATCCAACGGAATGGCTGTACCTTCTTAGCTATATTCATGGTACATTAATCCATAACATCAACCAAAAGTGAGCTGATGAAGTAACATAACTATTTATAACCTCAAAATAGGTGTCACAGTCTGGATTAAACAGCAGTTAAGAATTTAGGTAAGGTGAATAACTTTTTTTATTGAATGTCCTTGTTAATATGTTTATTAACAAGATGTTGATGAGCTATTGCAGGTTTTATTTCCTTGCCTGTCTCAGCAGGACAGGCTGAGAAAGGAGAGGTTGAAATAGGAGTGTGCAGAATGTAATTCCTTCATAGTTTAAGGCTAAATGCTGTGGGAAGTGGAATAGGCTTCACAGATTCAGCATTTTACCTTGCTTTGTTTGGCTTTATGCTCATAAAAATTTATAGAAATCAAAGCATTGAGTGTATAAGCTCAGATTTGTCCCTTAATTCACACCATTCCTTAGCCCCTCCAGTGCTTTAGGACCTTGAACCCTTGTGGGATCACACTTTGTGCCAGGCTTTCATAAATACCATTTGATCTCAGTGAGATCAAATTGATCTCAGTGGTATCAAATCAGTGCTACATGACTGGCTGTCAGCCCAGAAGGCTGAGTATTTTGCAGATCTGAGCAGATGCACATAAGGGAAACTAATAGCTCTTTTCTTGCAAAAAGGGGAATTTTTCTTCCAAGAAAAAACGTCAAGTGGAGCCAACTGAGGAAGAAAATTTTGTGTCCCTGTGATGAGCAAAGAGATCTCTATACCTTTTCTTTCTGCATGGTTGGAGTTCTGGCTGCACCATGTCCATCACAGGGTATTCAAAGGTGAAACCTAAAATTCTCCATTAAGGCAAAAAAGACGTAAAGCGCATATCAATGTGTCTACCAAGTCATATGTATTCTGGATAGCTTGCCTCACTATTCTTACTTAAATCTGAGATTTAAACAAAACAAAACCAACACCCCAAGCAAAAAAACCCGCACACAACATTTGATATGGCAGTATTCAAATAATTAAGAACTAGTAATTTTTCAGGATACACATGAAAATCAAATAGTTATTCGGTTTAGAGGAGAAAAACCCTACAAAGATCCAACTATTACTTTAAAAAAATCTAAGCAATTTGGAATGTGGCAAGTTGGTGGCACAGCAAGTGCTACATTTATTAAATCAGAAATAGCATCTCTGTTAAGGAACAGAATGAGTTTCTGATTCCAAAAGGTCAAGATTAGCACTGGTTTAATTCCTACCTTGATTTCATGCTCAGAATAAATATCTTTATGCCAGAGAAGCATCTTTTCAGAACTAGCACTTTTTGTGAGGGTTTTTTTTCAGTCTTTAAGAACTCGTTGTCTTCTCTTACCCTGAGATATGTGTGTGTAGAGAACCCCTCTGGATCTGTCATACAGGTCCCTCTGGAGTACCCTTAGGTGTGCCCACATCATGTTAGGTCCCACCTTCCACCCCTGCCTATATTTGAAAAACACTTCTGTTAAAACATGGTCACTTTATCCATATCAGTGAGAATCTGCAAGACTCAAGAAAATCACCTGGGTAAAGTGCTTTCAGCTGCTGGCAAAGGAACCAGGTTCACAAGCTGTACCCTGTGATTTGCTTGTGCTTCAACTGCCTTCACATAAAATGTATTGGACAGTGTTGCACTGCTGCCTTGAATAAACTTGAATTTTGTTTTATTTTCTCTCCCTCTCTCTCTCTCCCTTCGGCCCCGTTTTGGCACCCAGGATCATTTTCTCTTTGACAAGCCAGTGTCCCCCTTGCTAACATGTGCTGGGATGGCACGTGACTGGCCAGATGCCAGAGGAATCTGGTATGTTGTGTGACGTGCAGGAGCTCGTGTGTGCTTTAAAGATCATGTTACAAACCTCCTTGCTTGTCCTAACCTTGCTGCCACTCTGTCCCCATACTCACTGTGTGTCCAGTTGGCTTTTTTAAAAAAGAGTTTTAATTCCCAGGGCTGAAAGTAACTCTTTTTTTTCCAAATAATCTGAACAAAAAGGAAACAGGGAAGTTGAATTTCCTGCTTTGTTCTAGGTTTGTTTCTACTGTCACAACACACTTGATGCATGTTGTGCCCAAATGCCATATTTTCTGTGGAGATAAAGGGATAACAGCTCCCAGATGAGTGCACACACCCACTAGCAGAGCTTGGAGGAGGCTGTGCAGGGCACAGCATCTGCATCCATCCTGTTGTACTTCTAGGCATTACCAGAGGCTTTAATGCTGAAAAATGGGGCAGAAAGGATTCTGAGGAATCACCTAGCTGTGGAACCTGATCATCCATGAAATCCAATGACCTGCTGGAAATCTGTAAGGATTATTTTACATCAACAAGCTTCCTACTAGATTCAACAAGATGCAGGTTCCCTGGTCCCCATCTAAATCTGAGGAAAGGAAAAGGATAAAGCTTGAAGCACATCATTCACTGTCTCTACAAACAGGAGGACCAGCAATTTAATTTCTATTCAGGGATCTCTTGAATAAAACAGACCTGGGTTTGGCTTCTTTTACATGTGAAATATCATGCAGACTAAAAAAAAAATTAGTGTGATTGGAAAGTATTTCTGTAAGTAATATTTTGAAAAACTTCATCTTTTGAAAGAAATCGTTGTCAAAAAGATTATAGGTTATGGAAATTATTTTGCTTTTAATGATTGTGATCCTGTCCTTGTTGTGAGCTGCAGGACTATTCCCACCAACATCACCAGCAGCAATGGCACAGTGCAAGTGCATGTTTCTTAAAACAGTGGGGCGACTTGATTAATTAAAGGGGGAGGGGAGCCAGGCCAATCTCAGAATTTTTGTAAAACCTTCCCCTGAGCATTTTTACATTACTGAGGATGAGGTGACTGTACCTTGAGTGACCCAGTGTCAGGGCACAGGATGTTTATAACTCCTCATGTTGTACTGGCAAACTCCAAGTGCAAAAAGGAAAAGGAGACACTGTAAAAGACCAGCTGAAAGTCAGGCTCTCAGTGATCTTGAACTTCCACTTTCATGTGTCTCAAGCCTGGTGGTATTTCACTGTTGGCACAAATGAGTCTGATCCCATCAATCACCTTCTTCGTGCTGTAGAAAGGCTGTAGTAGGAGACAAGGAAGGTGGAGAAGAAGCCAGGAAAAGTGACCTCGGGTGTGACACAGCACTTAACAAACCTGGCTATGACTGCCCAGGGCAAGAGAGGGTTTTCAGGTGTTTCTGCCTTTATTGACAAACCAGCCCTATCTGGGAGCAGCATCTGCAATCCCTGGACATGGCACTTGATTGATGCAGCCATCTAGTGCACTGGGATTTGATTTAGGGGAGAACACAATTCAGTAAGGACATATTGCTTGGCCCCCAGCAGCATGTAGGTCTTTGGGTTTTTTCAAGAACAATAAACCCCATCCCTGGTGGCAGAGGATGCAGGGTTTGGCTTCTCCCTTGGCTGCACCCCTCAGCTGTGCTCGTACTAGAGGACAACACATTTTCCCTCACTCAGCACTGCAGCAGCATGATGTGATCAGGAAACTGCTTCAGCTGTGCCCAAGAGACCTGTGTATTGCTACTGGCATGAGAGATCTGACAGTGAAATCAGCTCAAATCCCTCACCACACAGAACAAGGCTATTTCTCCACACTTAACATCTCTGTTGCACTGAAAGTCTATGACAAAACCAAGACTACTCAGAGCTATTTTTCAGGGCTTGTCTTTTTAAAGACACTCTTTTTTTCCCTCCTCTTTCAACCAGGCATAACAATGAGAAAACATTTCTCGTCTGGATTAATGAAGAGGACCACACCAGGGTGATCTCCATGGAGAAGGGTGGCAACATGAAGCGGGTGTTTGAGAGGTTCTGCCGCGGTTTAAAAGAGGTAGTATCTCAGTGAGTTTATTATTCCTGTTTGTTTATTGCTGTCAGCACTGCTCCCTGTGCTTCACACTGAGCTGATATCTCAGGGAGCGGCAAAATGGAGTAACACCAGTCCACACAGCAGTTAAAGGAGGAAATATGGGCAAATTGGTAACTGAGTTGTAGGGGAAAACAAATAAATATTCCCCTTTTTGCCATCTTGGGCCTGTGAACTGCGGAAGTTCATAAATCAAGCATTTTACTTGGATTGCTTGATTTGCCTGAATGAAAAGTTTATTTAGCTCAGCCTCCTGGTTCTTGTTCCTGATGCTGGGAGATGGGTGGAAGCTGCTGAGGTTGCGCACAGGACTCGAGACTTGGGACCCATGACCACTTTTGGGGAGATATGGGGCTTTATGATTAAAATACTAAGAACTGATAGCCAGGAATCCTGGATTTTATTCTGGTCTAGCTATTCACAGTGATAAAAAAGGTCTCATGAGATGGTGGTTTAAAACAGTTTTGGCCAGACAGTCCAGGTACAACTCAAGTTGCCTCTGGGCCCAGTGAAGTCCTGTGTACTGCTCTGGCACAGAAAAAGTCAATTTAACAGAGAAAAAGGACTTCACTGTGTCCCATGGGCAATATCATAGAACCCTTGAATGGTTTGGGTTAGAAGGCACATTAATGACCCACTAGTTCCAAGCCCCTGCCATGGACTAATATGGCTGTGCACCCCTTTTTTTATCACTTCACAGCTCTCAGTCAAAAAAAACAAGGCCAAGTAGGGACTGCAGGGCCTACAGAGTCTTTGCTGTGGAAGCAGAGGGAGCTCAGAGCATCCATGGGGAAGTCTGAGTATGGAGTGGGCTTTGGGGCACAGAAAAACAAAGTCACCTGACAGGTGCTCCTATGCCATCAGGGAGGTGACTGAGTCCTGGCTGGTTCCCAGGGCACACCTTTGGGGCTGAGCAGTGCACAGGGGGTGGCCCAGGGGACACAGTTCGCAGAGGTTGCTCCCAGCTCTGACTGTCACTGAGCTCAGCCCATGTCAGCAGAGCAGCACCTGTGGACCTGGCCAGGCAAAGGGGTTCAGGCAGCTTTGGGAACTATCACCAGCACAGGTGCCTGGGGCAGGAAATCAGGTCTAGTTTCCCACCATCTGTTCTGTTGTGCTCACACAGTATAGAAATGATTTTAGAGGCCATTTAGTCTGTATCCTTCTGCAGAACAGAAATATTCAACTATATTTGCAGAAGTCTTGTAAGCATGAGCTGGTTTATGCATCCAGTTCTCCTCAGGAGGAGAAGAGAACTGAACTGAAATTGTATTTGGATTGTACAAGTAAACCTGGGGAAAGCAGATGGGTGAACAAAGTACAAGCCTACTCAAAGGTCAATAGACCCTTGTGATTTTCCTGCAGATAATTATTTCACTCTCCTGTCTAATCTGGTCAGAGACTTACTAATGAAAAGCATGTACAAGCTGTGTTGTCTCCGTATAAAGAAAGTGTGACTGTTAATACTGGTCATTTAGAGGCCAAGTGTCCTCCCCCAGGAGTCAGGGCATCACCTTGAAAATTACACAAAACTCAGATTCAGCTCCTTGTTTGCTTCATAGTGTTTGAGTCTTTTGGGATTGTGTGTTGCAAACTAGCTCCAAAATTACCAAATTAGAAAAAAATGGCAAAAGCCACAATCTCAGACATGGCTTCATGAGCTAAGGCTTTACAAAAACACCAGGACAGGGAGCTTTGTGATGAAGTGGCAAAGAGTCTGCAAGGTAGCGGTCGTGAGAAAACGACAGAGAAATCCTTCTGGTACCTGGTGAGTGCAAACATTTGTGTCACACCTAAATCAGACTGGACCCAGGTGTGACTTCCTGCCACTCCACTGGTGTTAGTGAAGATCATCAACACAAACGCATGGCAACAAGAATCTCAGCTACCAACAGACATCTTAAAATGAGATATTTGCATGTTGTCCTTTTTGCTTTCTTTCTGTCTTGCCACCATAGGTGGAGAGATTAATTAAGGAACGAGGCTGGGAATTTATGTGGAATGAGCGTCTCGGGTATGTCCTGACCTGTCCTTCCAACCTGGGCACTGGTCTGAGAGCTGGAGTCCATGTGAAGCTGCCCAGGCTGAGCAAGGTATGTGAGTCCTTTAAAAAGCCAGTGACATAATTCAGCTCTTCTGATTTATAAAGGAATAGATGAAAAATGACAGCTCAAGGCAACTGCAGGTTAGCAGGATGGGTGTAATGCAGGTCTAATTGAGCACGCTTTAATTCTGCAAATCATTGTCTTTGTTATGGAAATTATGTGCTTAGCAGGAAGCGGCCAGGACTGGCGGTAATCCAAGGACAAGAAAACTCTCCACCTCCACCGCTGCCTGTCCCTCTGGCAATGCTGTTAATCCATGGATCACAGCATGGCAAGGACACAGCATGACACACACACTGATAGGCAGTAAGCTCAAACCTGTTTCTTGTGACAGGACCCCAGGTTTCCCAAAATCCTGGAGAACTTGCGCCTGCAGAAGCGTGGCACTGGCGGAGTAGACACGGCAGCCGTGGCTGATGTGTACGACATCTCCAACCTGGACCGCCTTGGCCGCTCAGAGGTAACCTGCCCTCATTTTGTGGGTTTTTTCCTTGTTTTTTCCCCTTGCCTTTTATCTCAGATCTGTGTTGACACAAGTCAGTTTCCCTGCGGTTGAGTTCGCTCTGCTGACCTCAGTGGATCCACGTCAGCTTTTACTCCTGATGAACCTGGTCCAATGGAAATACTTACTGAAAGAAAAAAATATTAATGCACATGAAGGGCTTGATAAACACTCCTGTTATGGCAATGAAAGAAACCAACCCTGCTCAAGTTGCACAAATGTGATTTGCACCATGCACTGAGGACCTCTGCGTGAGTGAGTATGCAGGTGCTGGAAATGAGCAAGGACGGAGTCCTAACCCATCCAGGGAATCAGGCACTAAAGCAAGGCTTGGATTAGGGTGTTGTGTTCCTTTCACTATTGAGTCATGCACTTCCTCCACAGTTACACAGCAGGACGAGGCTTTCACGCCACAGTTACTGAGGAGTTGGTGCCTTCTTCACATGTCCTGTGTGGCTCCAAGCAGAGGACAGAGGAGAGCTAGGTTTAAATGACAGCTAAGTTTAAATCAAGGCAAAGTTAATCACCAACCATGAGCCCTCCCTGCTGGGCTGCAGGGTGATGAGATGGGTTTGTCTCAGACATTTGCTTTGAAGCCATTTCAGTCAGAAGGAGCAATTGTTGTACCAGAGCATGGAAATGACCCTGCAGCCTGGTACTGCTGCTGCCCTCCTAGGAGGCTTGTGTCCCACACCTCATTCCAGATTAATATTCAGGTGTTCTGTAAAGCAGAACAGCTCCCAAGAGCAAAGCTAATGAGGATGGGGCAGAAAGAGTCATGTCAAAGAGCTGCAGCCTCTTCCCACCAGCTCTGAGCCAAACCCTCCCTGAGAGGCTGCGGCAGCTAGTATGCAGTTTGGTCTTGCTGTTGCAGCCCAAAACCCAGCCTGATTCTGGGTAGGTTTTCATAACAGAAATATAACCCAGGGACAAAGCACGTGGTCACAACTAAACTCAGCTCAGTCCACAGCCAGCCAGGTGGTTTCCCTTCTCACTCATGACTGGGACAGAGCCAAGGCAGGTACCCTGTGCTTTCTTATTCAGAGGTGCCCTTGAATGTCTCCACAATCATAGAGAGAGGTTTGGAAATTTTAAATTTCGAAGTTTGATGTAGGCATCTATGTTCCTTTGGATCTAGAACAAAACAAATGACAGTGAATGAAATAAATAAGAGTGAAATACAATTAAGCTGTATTATTTGCACAAACAGTCTGTGACAAAGACATCTATTAATACCTGAAACATCATCACTTGTGCTTTATATTAAAATAACATCAGTAATACAAAAGGATGACACAGCCTGATTGAGCCCTACTGACTGACAGCCTAAGCCTAAAAATTCTTTCTTATATGAAGATTTCCACTAGTCAGTGATGCCTTCTACAGCAAGGATCCAAAGGATTAAGCCAACACATAAGATACAATCCCTACCTTGAAGAATCTGAAATCTAAATAAGACAGGACATACTCAAAGGGATAGAAATGTTTTATTATAAGATATAATTTTTTTAGTACATAATAAAATAAATTCCATTACGTGGTAAATGCTTTTGCAGAACTGGATTATGTTCCCAAAGCTGCAAGATAAAATTGTCTGTATTTTTGCTATGTTTCAGTTACCGGTCAATGCAAACTTAATAGGAAATTTGTTTTCTCCTGGAGACTGCAAATTCAGACCTCTGATTTCCCCAAACAGCTGGTCTGTAAAAGGCAATAAAATAAAGTGTTAAGTCACTGAAATGCTTTATAGGAAAAACAAATCCCTTGAAAATCAGCAACTGTCATAATAAAGAGACAATGGGATTTAGTCTTTGCACTCAGTTTTAACAAGCCAGTCATTAAAGGTTGCTAATGAACCATTTCATGAAGATTAAGACATATCAGTGCTATAGCTTGCTGGCTTACAATGCCACAGGGCCTGTGGTCCTCACATGTCACAGCCTGTGCAGAAAGTCTGCTGGGGACTTTCTGAATTTCTGGACAAGGCTCCTGGTATTCTTCAGCAATTCTGGAACAGGTTACAAAGGCACCACTCTCCCTACCCCTCCTCTGCCCCCAGCACATAGATTTACAAATTTTGGTGCTGCTCCTGGCCTGGACCTGATCCCATCCCTGCCAGTGTAAATCAGGAGCTAAAAATGAGTGCTGGATGATGCAGAGCCAGCCTGCTCTTCTCCAGAGATGTGGGTGCTGAGCCTGGCAGAAGGGGGAGGACATTCATCCCACCAGGGCTGGGGTCATCTCTAGGGGAAGGACAGGGGAAGGACATTTGTGGAAAGGGTATCTGTGAAGAAGGACATCCATTGGGAAGGACATCTGGTGGGGAAGGACCTGTCCCTGAGTTGATGAGCTTCCTCAGGCAGCCTAAAAGGCCATGGCAGTGCTGACATCCTCCCAGTCCCAGCCGCATGAAGGACACCCACCCTCTGCCTCCAGCAGCTCCCAGGTCCAGTGAGAACCAGGGTAATGAGCCTCTGCCTTCCTCTCCTTGCACCAACATCCATGTTAATTCATTTCTATGTCTCTGTGCTCAATATTCCTGTAAGCACAGGGTGTTAGGGGCCTGGAGCTGGAGAGACCCAGCAAGGGACTTCAGTGCTTCAGCAAGACCTGCCTGGTGATGCTGAGTACACACAACATGGTTATGTTCTCATCCTCCTACATGGAGTGTGGGGAACAAGCTGTGCCAGGCATCCCTTCCCAGCACATACCTGGGAAAGACCCTCATGGTCACAGATCTCTCAGCTCATGCCTAAACATTTTATGTAAGGGCTTTTGTCTGGTTTGTTCCAATGGGAGAAGAGTTTGGTGGAAATAACTTTGGGGACCTAATTAAAAGTTTCTGTTTCTGGTGGTCCAAACTTGGGGCAAACAGGAGAAGGGAATTACTATGGCTTTGCATGACCCATTCTCCCTGTGCCAGAGGGTGTATGATCTCCATGCTGTGACTGTCCTCAGGGGTCACTTTACCTCACAGCTTTACCTGCTGTCATTGCAATACAAGCCAACTTTCTATTCCTCTATTAACAGATGAGCTCAAGCTTCTATTACTACTATTTTCTTCTTGTTTTTGTAGGTGGAGCTGGTCCAGATTGTCATCGACGGGGTCAATTACCTTGTTGACTGTGAGAAGAAACTGGAAAGAGGTCAAGACATCAGGGTGCCACCTCCTCTGCCTCAGTTTGTCAGGAAATGATGTTGCTGCTGATGGTGGCAACTGATGGTAAACTGGTGGCTGCCATTCTGATGGGAAGGCACCTCTGTATATGTCTGTATAAATATGTTGTGTAATAAAAACACTGCCTGATACCTGAGGCCTCCTCCATGTCTTGCTGTATTGGCAGAAACCGGTCTTTGTGCAGCTTCACGGGGCTGCACCCATACAACCACCTCCCCTACGCTCTCTTTGGGGCACTGCTTCGCTTTCTTTCTTGGTTGGTGATAAGAAACGTACTACTCCAGTAGTACTAGTTTAGTTGTACGCTGCACTTGCACTTCTGGCCATATTTACAACAGCTCCTGTAAGCACCCTATTCATTTCCACCCCATGACCTTGGGCTGCAGCCCAAAAACCAGCAGGCAAATCAGTTTGTTGATATCCTGCAACCCCCATAACCTTGTCCACCATGGCCTGTTCCAGGTAACGGGGACCTAGCTCAGCTGTCACTCCTCAAAGTGTCTGGGGATTTGCTAACACATCTCCACGCTCACCACAATTTCATGTGTGAAGCAGCTCTGTGGAAAGGGAAAACCAGCAGATGCTGACAGTCCCTTTGATTACTTCTTTTTGCATATTGAAACATACTCAGCATTTCACAGCCACCACATTCAGAACAGCAGTTCACAGGAAGGTCTCTCAGTGAGTCATATCTGCAGAGTGACTGGATAGCTGGGCCATAACTGGTTACAAACTTTAAAAATCACAATTGGGAGCTAATTGAGAGCTGGATGGTGAATCAGGAGCTCTTGATAATCAGGAGCCTGGTGAGAGCTGTTGAGTGTAAAGTAGACTGGAGCTTCCATGTGAGTGCTGGTTCTTCCTCATCTATGCTGGGAACATTCCTTACATTTTGCTACTGGCTTTCCAAGTGCTGATTAATAATTGTAATTCTGGGAGAAGCAAAGAGAATTCTGCTGATTTTACACAGAACATAAATAAGTAAACCTGGAAAGATTTCAGTGTTAGCTCTCCAAAACCCTAAACCTAACACAAAATCTGCCTGTGAGCCAAACGTGCTCAGTTTTCATCCTCTATTTGGTTTTCCCCTGCTGGCTTGCAAACTACTGATGGGCAGCACCAGGACATCCACTGGCAGCCACTTGCTACCAGAATTCCTGAGGGCCTGGTACTGGAGCTGATGATTCTGTTGTAATGTCTTTACTAACAACCTGGATGATGAAGTGCATCTCACAGTCAGTCAGTTCACTGCTGGGGCTCAACAAAAGGGAGCAGCTGTACAGCTGGAGAGCAGGGCTGCTCTTCAGAGGGCATTTCACTGCAGAAATGAGCTGGTGGAAATTCCAGGGAGTTTGACAGAAGGAAAGAAGGAATAGGGAAGAAAGTCTTCCCGTGAGGGCAGTCAGGCCCCAGCACAGATTGCCCAGAGAAGCTGTGGCTGCCCCATCCCTAGAAGTGTCCAAGGCCAGGTTGGACGGGGCTTGGAGCAACCTGAAATAGTGGAAGATGTCCCTGCCCAGTGCTCGTTCTAAGCAGCAGCGATGCAGTTTAAAACACACTTTGTGAACATCTCCCTCTAGTGGGCTCAAAGACACGGAAAAACGGCAAAATACGGCCATTTCCCCAGGGAGAGAAAGTATTAAGGATAATTACTGAAGAATATATAATATTTTTATATAATATATATAATATAGATATCCTTATAAGATCAACTCAAGACCACCAGGATACGTCATGGAGATCTAGTGCAACGCTAAAAGTACAAGAAAAAGAAGACTGACTTGAGGGGAAAAAGTTTTGCGTTTATAAACATTTCAACAGTTGAGTAGCATCCTCCAACAACACAGTCCTGAAGATGTGCTCTGTAAGCCTCCAGCGAGCAGAGCTCGCCACACCTGCACAGGGGCAGCAGCTCCTGCAACTCCTCCCAGTTCTCAGGTGA
Organism: Myiozetetes cayanensis; assembly: GCF_022539395.1. Lineage (NCBI taxonomy): Eukaryota > Metazoa > Chordata > Aves > Passeriformes > Tyrannidae > Myiozetetes > Myiozetetes cayanensis. Next base: position 34,898,309 of record NW_026087631.1, on the reverse strand, counting down.
GACCCCACCTGCAGAGCTGCGTCCAGCTCTGGGGTCCCACAGCAGAGGGACATGGAGCTGCTGGAGCGAGTCCAGAGGAGGCCACAGAGATGTTCCCAGGGCTGGAGCCTTTCTGCTCTGGAGCCACACTGGGAGAGCTGGGGGTGTTCACCTGGAGAAGAGAGGGCTCCAGGGAGACCTTAGAGCCCCTTCTAGTGCCTAATGGGGCTCCAGAAGATCTGGAGAAGGACCTGGGACAAGGGATGGAAGGACAGGCCAAGAGGGACTGGCTTCCCACTGCCAGAGGGCAGGGTTAGATGGGATATTGGGAGGAAATTCTTCCCTGTGAGGGTGCTGAGGGCCTGGAATGGATTCCCCAGAGAAGCTGTGGCTGCCCCTGGCTCCCTGGAAGTGTCCAAGGCCAGGTTGGAGGGGGCTTGGAACAACCTGGAATAGTGGAAGGTGTCCCTGCCCATGGCAGGGAGTGGGATGGGATGAGCCGCCCGCAGCCCCCATCCCCCTGACACGGCGCGTCTCCCTCGGTCCGCGATCCTCATCTCCTCCTCCCCCCGTGTCCGGGTCCTGCTTCTTCATCTCCACCTCCATCTTCCCTCAGTCCTGGGGGGCTACCCCTCCTCTTTGGTCTTGGTCCTGGTCCCCCTTCTCCTCCTCCCCCTCCCCTCTCATCATTCCCCGCCTCCGCTCGACCCCGGGGACTCCGCCTCCTCCCCCCCGCCTTGATCTCGATTCCGCTCCTCCTCTTCCTATTCCCTCTTCCATCGTCATCACCCGGCGCCGCCGGGTTTTGCTGAGAGGCCGCTCCTTCACCGGAACCCTGCGGGACCCTCATTTCATTTCCACCCCCATTTCCTTGCCCTCCATCCATGACCCGCTGGGCGCGGCGGAACGTCCCGCCCGGGGCGAGAGCGCTGGACGCGACCCCCTGGGAAGAGATGAGGGGGCCAGGAAAGGAGGAGGAGGAGGAGAAGGAGAGGAGGAAGAGGAGGAAGAAGAAGGATTATGTGAGCGAGGACGTGAACGGGTTCTTGGCACACCGGAAGCAGCAGCAGCAGCAGGAGGAGGAGGAGGAGGAGGCTCTGAGGAAGGACCGGCGGCGGGAGAGCAGGAGGGTGAGGAGGCAGGAGAGGAGGAAGAACGCCATGGTGAGTCCTGTGCCACGCAGAAGAGGGACGTTCCCTCAAATTCTTAAGTGTTTGATCAGTCTGCCAGCGCCCTCGGAGGGCTCACAACAACACTGTGCAGAATAAACCCTTTGTTAATATCGTTGTGACAACTTCGGGGAGTGCCGGTGACAGTGTCTCGCTGCAGAGATGTATTCAAAGCAATTTACTAATTCAAAACAATATACGAATGCAAAGCAAATTCCAGTTACTAATAAGAGCTGGCTCGAGGTAATGATTCTGCACGCACAGAGCATGGTTCTTACCCAGTGAGTCCCTGTGAGGCAGAGAGAGGTTCGGTCCATCGGCTGATCCCAAAAGTTAGACCGGAGTCTTCCCAAACTTCTCCCCGTTCTTAAGTTACTTTTACACTACTTCTTTATGTTTAGGGGGAACTTGAGTGATGTTAGTCATACATCTTAATCAGTGAGTGGTAGTCGTACCTTGGGAGGGTATCTCACCTGAAGTGGCCTTGGTGTGGGAACATGGTCAGCCCAAGGAGAGGGATTGAACCAGGGCTGCTAATTCAACAGCAAGACGTGGTCCTTTATCCCTCTTGCGTTGCAGCTGCTGTGCGGCTGAACCATCAAATTCCCTCCTTTGCAAGGGCTCCAGTGGAGTCGTGGGTTCTCCACCCTCCCTTTAGTCCCCCTTGGATTGTGTTGTGTGTGTGGGAGGTTCAGTCCAGGGAGTAGCAATCCTGTTTTCCCCTATAATTTCCATACCATTATCTTTTTACTCCCCGTCATTTTTCACAGCATTGTTAAACCCCCAGGAAAGCCCCCGTGTGGGAGGTGCAGACCCTTCTCCTGGTGCTGGTGCTGCCAGGGGGTCTTAGCGAGGAGCTCAGCCCTCATCTCCTGAGGGGACCCAGTGTGTCAGGTGAGGCTTCAGGTGAATAAAGCGAAGTCCCTGGAAGTGTCCAAGGCCAGGTTGGATGGTGTTTGGAACAACCTGGTCTGGTGGAAGGTGTCCCTGCCTATGGTGGGGGGTGTTATGACATGGGCTTTAAAGGTCCCTTCCAACACAAAGCATTCCATGATTCCATGGTCCAGGGTGTGCAGTTGTCAGTGGGTGAATGCCCCAAACAGTGTGTTGCTAGTAAAAGGAGAAAAATGCCCATGGTAATGTAGTTTGATGGCACAGAGCACTCACAGTTATTTCTGTGGCAGACCACAGAGTCTCCTTTCCTGGCTGTCTTTCCCTCAGGAGAAAATCCCTTGGTGCATCTGCCTTTTAGGCCTTGTAATGCTGGGATTTACAGGTCTTTGGTTGCCATTCACAGAATCACTGAATTTTTCTCTTCAAAGGTGTGTTTCCACTGCAGAGAACCTGGGCATGGTGTGGCTGACTGTCCTGCAGTCCTGGAAAGCCAAGACATGGGGACGGGTATCTGCTACCGGTGTGGATCCACGGAACACGACATCAGCAAATGCAGAGCCAAAGTGGATCCAGCCACTGGTGGGTCTCAGAAATTTGTGGTGTTTTGAGGAGCTTTGGTCTGAGTTGTCTGACTACTGAAACATCAGCTTTTTGTGTTAGTAATTTAACTCTTGCACTATGATAATGAGAAACCTGACATGTGTTTTGTACATAAAGTAAGATACTGTCATTACACTGTGTTCAGTCTGCGGCTTCACAAAGGTTTTGATGTGCATCATAAACCCCGTGGGATTTTGCAGGGCCATTTCCATATGCAAAATGTTTCATCTGTGGTGAGATGGGGCACCTGTCAAGGTCGTGTCCGGATAATCCAAAAGGATTGTATGCTGAAGGTGAGTGTGCTGATTTACTAAATTAAGTAAAATCTAATTTCTGTGTCGTTCTTACCTGATACAGAGCAAAGTAACATTGCAAGTGAATGAAGACTTGGCTAAAAGGAATTTCTGTGTCTTTTTTGGTGAAAGCAGGGAATTCTAGGGAATTCATTGTCAATTAATTACCTGGGGATTTCTGTTTTAAAGGTAAGGTTGGCATTAAACAACAAGATGAGGTGCAAAGCGTGAGAGTTTGCTTGTGCTTCAATATCAAGAGATACACAAAGAAACAAAATCATGTTGTAGTCAGTGTTTATTTACATGTACATGCACCAAATTAGGTGGTAAAAACGTACTGTCACCCTATTAAGATTTTGGGAGGTGGCAAATCACAGGCTCTCACTAGAAGAAGGATATCTTCAGTTTGAGTGACTTTAATGAGAAATGGGATCTAAGTTTGAAGGTTTTGCTCAGATTCTGCTCTTCCTGACTTCCCCATTGGCACCAACAACCAGCAACCTGTTTCCCCAGTACAAATGTGGGGTCTGGCAAATTCCAAATGGTGATCTCGCAGCACGGTGAAAGGGGGAAAAGAATCACTTCACTTTGAAATGTTTGGATTAGGAGTAGAGAATTTAAATTTCATATCTCAGTTCCTGCAGTTGGATTATCTGCCTCTCAGGAGCTCCTGTCAACTTCAAAAGTTCCTTTGAGTATGAATTTTGGCAGAATGCAGCTGGTTTCTTAAAAAGAGAGCTTCCAACAAATCAGAAATGGTATGTGATGCTGTACAGAGCAGTACACAAGTAGATCACAAGCAGCTCCATCCTTCAGAGACATGGAGGAAGACATTTTTTTGGTTGGTTTGGTTTTTGTTTTCCTCATGAAGAACAACTTTCTCTGTGAACAGGTGGAGGCTGCAAACTTTGTGGGTCTGTGGAGCACTTCAAAAAGGACTGTCCAGAGAAACAGAACACAGGTGAGCTGCAGGGAACTGTGCGGTGAAGTTTGAGGCCAGCAGTGTCCATTTACTGCTTTGCCTGACCTAGGTCAGGAAAAGGGGTTTGGGAGGAGAACTTGGAACAGCAAAGGTGACCTTTCTTTGGCAGCGAGTGCTGATATTCAGGGGAGTGTGGAGGAAGGCAGTAAACTGCAGTACAAAACTAAGATCTTGCTTAACAGAAAGTTATCTTGTGTATTGCTGAAGGTGATATGAGATAATCTGTATTTTTTTGGCCAGTGTTTGTGCTGCTCTTCATACCTTGGCAGCTGTGCAACCAAACTGGCTGCTGATTTTTGATAGTTCCAGTGTGAGGTGGTGGAAGTGAACACAATGTCAGGTGCAAGGTGGTGGTGTGTGCAGGCAGGTGTGTCAGGGATGGTGGAGAAAGAGGAGACAGGATGTGTGTCCAGTTGGATCCACAGCTAATGAGCTGCTTTGTTACATGTCCTTCAGTTTTCCAGTGTGGGTGGAAGGCAAAAGCATCAAAAGGTTGAAGAATGACTCTGTTACCACCTGAAGTGGTGACAACATGTGTGATTTTTTTCTACTTATTTTTTACGGTGCATAGAATTTCTGGGTTAATAATAAGCCACTTTGGTGAAATTTATGTAAGAAATATTTATGGAGGCAGTAGAGGCAATTTCTGTCTCTAATCTTACTTATATAATATTGTTAGATCTGTTACACCAAATGTAACATTCTAGGTACCTGCTGCTTAGCCGGCCTAGAGTGGGTGGGATTGAGTCTGAAGAGAAGATTCTGACACAAAAATACTTGAAATCTCCCCAAACTCATCAGCAGGTAGTTGGGCAGTGCCCACTCCGGTGACTGCTGCACTGAAAGCCTGTAACCAATTCCTTTCTGCCTTTTTCTGGTTAAGTTTTACATCCACAATAAGACTGACTAGTGCTGTTCAATTTCTCAAGGGACATCTTTGTCCCTACAGTGGTATTTCAAAACTGGTACTGCTCGTTAAAAACAGTTGAATTAATTGGAACTGTGACACCGTTGGTAAGAACTGTGATATTCTGTGAAATCAGTTTGTACCATGCAGAGTACTTTTAGACTACAGGAAGAATTACAGCTGGCAAAGAGCTTCAGGGACTGCAGCGTCTAATTTTTTCATGTGGATTTATTGGGCCTGCTTTAATATAAACTTGGATTTATCTGTGCGATACTCTTCGTATGATTTGTTGCCCTTGTGGGCCCAGCCTTGCCCAGGTGTGAAGGTTTGATTCTGGCAGTGCTGAGCCTTTCCCCACCCTGTGTGTCCCCCTGCAGACCAGGTCACAGTTGGGCGATGGGTCGCTGGAATGAGCGCAGACCATGAGGAAGTCACTGAAGCACCAAATCTGCAGAAGCCAAAAGCCAAAGTACCCAAAGTTGTGACTTTTTGAAGGTCTCTTGGCTCTTCACTGCTGCTTTGCTGCAGAAGAGTGACTACAGAGAGCTGTTCCAGAAAATCAAGCAGACTGCTGCTGAATTGTTTTATTTTTTTTTGTGTCCCTTCATTTTTCCAGTTTGCCTCCCAGATTCCCCTAGCTCCCTGAAAAGCTAGGAACAACACAAATACAGCAAGTGGGTATTTTACTAAAGGGATTCTGCATATTTTTTAAAGGTTCTTGTTGGGTTCTGGCATGGTTTTGCCTTCTCCTTTTAGGAATAATCGATTTATTCCTCCATATGTGCCAGCTTGGCACATATGTAACTTCTTGTGGTGAAATTACAGGTAAACTCTACAGCCTGTTGAGCTTGGGGGTGCAATTCCTGCTACTCGTGGTTGTAATTAACAATCATTAACTTGACTGTGCACGTTGGATTGTTTATTTGTTCACGAAAAGTAACAGAATCATGCCCTGCCTTTGATAGCTGTGGTGAAAAACACCATAGAAGAGTTGGAGAACAAGTGAGAAGTTTGCTTAGTTTCTTTACTTTTTTCCAAGGAAAATGCTCAAAAATCTTCATTCTTTCTATCCCTCGGCAAGTTGGGAATGTGTACACCTCCTACTACCTGGGAGATCTACTGTTTTTAAATGGAGACTACAGCCTTAAAAAAACTGAGGCATATTAAAAAAAAAAATCTAGGAAACTGACTAAAAAGAGAGTTCCTGCAGCATCTTGTGCTACCAGAGAAGAGCACCCTGAGCTTCTCTCACAAGCTTTTCTTGAAGCAAAAAAACAAATACGGGGAGTTAATTTGTGTGGATATATTTTATATTTGTACAAGTTAATTATTTTTAATAAAAATGCTGCTAAAGAATACAGTGGTTAGAGCTCTTATTTCAGGTTTCCTAGTTCTGCTGTGGAGACAAAGGCACACTAAGCTGACTGAGCTGGGGGGCTGTATATTCAGTTTGTATTCATCGGAGCACGCATTTAAATGGGGAAGGAGAGTGGATGTGAATGAAATCAAGGATTAATTATGGAGTTTTAATTAACTATTGGATTAAAACTCAAAGCAGTGTCACTTTTATGTGGACATTTTGCAACAGGCATCCCAGTGTTTTCCCTTTCTATTCTATGAATTAAATACATTGTCCAAAAAGGATCTTTTAAAGTAATTTCTCAAGTCTTTGGCTTTGTAACATGTTCTTTTATGCATAGGAACCTGGAGCCACAGACTTTGACTGTCCTGGTGTTACCAATACATCCCTGTGAGGGCTGGTGTAGGCAGTTGGAGGTGAGCTGTGGGTCAATTGTCAGCTCACTCAGAGCCATCCTCAGTAATTGTTGGACAAAACTACACCTTAAATGCACCCACTGATGATTTCACAGAGGCAGGTGTAGATGAAGAAAGGTGTTTGAAAAGCAGCTGTAAAAGGTGCTGCATGTAAAGGTGTAAATAAATGTACAGTGCTTGGTGCAGGCACCATCCAGGCAGGCTCTGTCCCCACTGCCCATGTTCAGAGCGAACATTAGATGTCTCTCTTCACCAGAGATTGGGATCTTGGAGGCTTCTCTGCCTAGTCCAGTGCCTGTCTGCCCTCATCAGCACCCAGCAGGACTTGGGGAGCTAAGCTCTTGGTCCAGAAGGGATCTGGACCTTCCCAGGGCCAGCTGAGCCAGGAGGTGACAAGCAGGGCCTCAGTGGCTCCCATGTCCTGGGGGGAGCTGTCCCTGCTCCCCAGAATCAGAGGCTGCACTTCACCCTCGTGATGACAATGCTGATTCAAAATCAGGATCTGGGTCTATGGTTGCTCCTCCAGAGCCAGAGGCCAGGACCTGCCTTGCCCCTCTTCCAGGTGGAAGGAACAGCTGTGTGGGGCTCAGAGTAGCCAGCCCCTGCAGACAGAGCTGGTTCCACAAAGACTTTGTACCCAAGCTAAGCCAGAGCTGTGGAGAGCCCAGGTGACTCAGGTGTTGTGGCACCCTGAGGGCTTCCAGGGCTTCCCTTGGTGTCTCTCCTGCTGTACTTCCCATATGCAAAATGTGCTGCATCCTGTGAATCCCTGAACAGAGCTCTGGTTTAGCTGTAGGCTGAACTGAGGATGTGTTAAAGTGGGAACTGTGCCAGACCCTGAGAGCTCTCCCTGTACCAGTTGTGATTCTGCAGAGAGATCAAGTGACCCTGCTGCAGCTCATGCTTTGATCCCCCTCACACCCCTGTCCATGCCAGGATCTAACTGCTGATGAGCACACTCATTTTTCTCAACAAGGCTTTTTTAAGCAAAAATAAGAGCAGAAAACAAAGCACACACACCACAATCAAACCTCTGAAACCATCCCCCCTTTTCATCTGCGAGGGAGTGGATCCAAGAGTTACTGTTCTACTCCACAGCTAGGCACTGAGGTTGCCAGCAGTCCCCATCACCACTACAAAGCAGCCTTTCCGCAGCCCAGAGATCCTGTAATAAAATTTGTGATGAATTTTTAACCTCAGAAACAATAATTTATTGGAAGTCACACATAAACAGACAAGTATTAAAAGCAGCAAACTCTAATTTACATGGGCTGTAATCAGGTCATAAATAATGGGGGTGCAAAGACCTGGACAGCCAGGTCAGAGCACAGGCAAAGCTACTTGGCAACACTGGTTTCTGCAGGTTACAAGATTTAAAACTGCCTGGATGCCTTTTCATGCAGTATAACATTAAAATGGGGAAATAGTCTCATGAGCTACAGCTCCACTGAGCCACGTTCTGCCTCCATTTATACAAAATTAATGCAATCAAAATCAGAATCTGTCCCTTAATCTTTTTTAAATTAAAAACTGAATTTGGAGCCTAAGGCCTAAGCTCAATTTGATAGCAGATGCTTGTACTAGGTATTCTCAGGTTCAAGCCCAATATTGGCTACACGATCTAAGGTAAGTAACCTGTAGAAAAATTATCAACACGCAGGAATTTAAACAAGAACTGCTGGATAATCTTCAGATGTCCCTTCAGAAATCTGTTTTTAACTTCAGCACTTGGAGCCTTTCATCTCCAAGAACTTTATACATTCCAAAGCAGTGTCTTCAATGGATTTTGATGAGCCTGCGAGATTTGCAGCTAAGTAAGGCATCACTCCTGATGTCACTTGATTGAAGTAACACACCTGTTTGAACAAAAAAAGCCTATGGATTGCAGGAGTTAGCCTTTTTTTTGCAGAGCCTAGATGAGCATCAAAGTTTTTATGGATGTGAATAGAAACACATAGTGCTTCTGAAACTGAAGGCAATAATTTGTAAAAAGGGTGTCTTTTTCACAGCACTTCAGTGATCTCAGTATCCTCGCTGCTCTCAGATCCCAAGCATCTGCAGGTAGATGTACAGAGCAGTGCAGCAAGAAACATTAGGCATACCCTGTTAAATATATGTGCTTTGTGAACAAAGCTGTTGCCTGAAAAAAGCAATCACAGCCACTGAATGCTACTGAATATTTTCAGTTTTCTTAAATGGAAAAGTTTTGGCCTTCCCATGGAAAAGAATAAGAAAAGAACATTGTCACTCGTCCAGAGATGGGATTCAGATTGTGTGATTTCTGGCATATGACAGTTAAAATTAGGAATTTAGTCTGAACTGTTTTCCATAGACTTCCTCTTTAGTCAGTGAAAAGAGATGGACACCCCCAGAGACCAGTTTAATGCACACCTTCTAGAAATGTGTTTTAGAAGTGAATGAATTACTCTGGAGGTGCACAGTAACCTCCAGTGCCTAGTTTAGATCTCATTCCTGACAGTCAGATTGGCCAAAGTTGGGCAGGGCAGGTTCCACACAACCGGACTAGGGGAACAGACCCATTTTTTGGTTTGTATTTTGCTATTGCCTTCACTGATTGTCAGTGACATGCACAGGTGATGCCCCAGGAAGGGACGCAGAGCTGAGGCCTCAGAGCTACTCACAGTACAGGAGCTGCTGGTGCTGCTGTGTATCTGGAACCCGGCACAAAGGACTTCACTCCTGGAGAACTTTGGGGATGGGGGCACTGCGCTGAGGGTCACCGACCTCACAGCCACGGTGTAGGGTTCACTGTGGGCAAGGGCAACCATCAAACACTTCTTCTTGGAAGCGACTACAACATACACAGCTGTGTCCCTTTCATATGAAGGTAAACAAGCTCCTGTGTGTTCAACTGTACTTGTCAAAGGGCTGGGCTCTCCTGGATCTCACTGAGGCTTTATCAGACCTCTGTGGAAAGCCAAAGAACAAGCACCCACATACAGAATGTCCTTTTTTTAATTTATCCTGCTCTCCACAACCCATGTTTACAGAACAGCTCTTACTAAGAAGCAGCCCCAACAAAGGTATTCAAATTCATTAAATTCCCTGATGTGAGCGTAGAAAGCAAGCACAGTGCAGAACACTGCCTTTTACTGTTACCTTGAAGAATAAATGAATATAAGAAAAGAAATTGAGACTAAACAAGGATAAGTTACACCAAATGGTCCTATGTTTCATTACGCAAGACCAAAAGGAAATCCAATAAAAAACGAAATAAAAAGCAGTGTATGTTAAACTGATCAAGGGACTTGGCAAAATTTACAGATAAAATAATTGTGTGAGGTTTCAAGCACTTCCTTGAATAAGATCTCCAGAAACACATTGAATGGGACTACAAAGTCAGTTAAATAACAAGACAAAATCCCAGTTCGGTGCCTCAGCGCACTGACAGGCCTTCTGGGACATGGTATTTTTTCCTAATTTGCCCATTTGGAACTCTGGCCTATTTTCCCTGTAGATAAGACTACTCCCAAAGAGTCAACATCAGAGAAGCAATACTGGACTATGCTGCAAATTTGCGATAATCTGGATTTATTTCACTGCACGTTCATGTTGCCAAAAAAATCTGGTTGTACAAATGAAGGCGTCAACATACTAATCAACCTTCTTAAAAAATGAAATCTTCGTCCCCCAATGACAGGAGAAGGTCAACAGAACCCAAAACTGTAGCCCTAAAGTGCTCACAGTGAAATGCAAAAGCCCTACTCACCATGGCTTGCAGGGTTGCCTTTGAGACACGAGAATCACAAAGTCTCTGGATTCGTGGCCCCTTGTGGAAGGTGACGTCACATAATATATTTTCTCCTCTTCACTCACAGCCTGCAGGACCTCACAAGTCCTGCAAATACATTTAGCACACACATGCAGGCCCTGATGTGTGCAACAGCATCCCTTTTGAAAAACCACAGGGCAAATGTGTTTCATCCTAACATTAAACTTTTGATTTTCACAGTCAGGCGGCAAGGGAGAGAGAGGAACACAGACCAAAAAATCTAGGTTTTCTGCAACATCTCATCAACACGGTATTTCTTTAGATTTCACTTGTTACAAGCCATCAATTCAGTAGAGACTGTTACTTTTTCAAATATCCCTAAACTCCCGCTTCTACCTCATAAAAACCTTTCAGGATGAAATAATTAGCTGAAAGTGCTTCTCCTTTAAGAAAGTATCCACCAAAACCAATTAATATCATATTAATTCAACTGTCTCTAATAATTATTTTACACCATATAAGGTAAATAAAAACCCCCAAACACCTTTTACAGCAATTCCAAAATCTTATCCTTTTCAGATACACTTTAAAAGATGGGTTTTTTTCTGAAAATACACATTTTTGAAGAACACCATTTCTTGATTTTTCACTTTGACTGTACATTGAATCTGAGCATCTGTGTCCTTAAGAGCACAAACCTGAGGAAATCCAGAGTTTTCCTTAATTTTCACAGACAGCATGCACAATATATCCATCTACAGTTGTATGCAACTTGAAGTTTTTACTAGCAACTTTTTTTTTTCACTTTTGTTTTGTTTTTTGTCACTTTTAACACACATCTCTAAGCATACAATTGTGTTCATTTTAGAAAGGGGTCACCTCTGTCCCATCCCTCTCTTTTGACAGTCCAGGGCACCTATAATTTGGAATCAGATTGAGTGTAAACCAAATTTTAATGTAAAAAACAAAATCCACACTTTTAACTAAAGAATCTTTGATGTCAGCTTCTTAAAACAGTTTCTTCTTAACTAGGTAGAAAAGCGCCACCATCTCAGGAAATATTTGTGTTAGAAAGGGTTAGTTGTTAGTGGATTCAAGGCCCTGAAGAAAGGCAGATTCTTACAGGAAATGTTTGTCCCATTGCTGGCGCAACGTGAAGTCAGACAGAAGGGAAAAAGCCACATGGGATGGGATCTTCACCTGCATTTCAACCTTGAAAGACAACGCATCACCCTCCTCATGAGTCCATATTTTTATCTGAAAGAAAAAATGAGCACGTACTGAAACCAAAGAATGATTGCATGAATATTTTAAGATTTATAAATGTTACAGATTTGAACTTCAGCGGATTTTCTCAAGAGTACCCAATGTACACCAAATCCCAGATGCCTTTGTCCACGCAAATCAGACACACCTTGGCCTATGCCCCCTTCCACAAAAGTGACTCAGCATTTCTCTTTCCAAAATACCCTACTTTTCTCTTTTCTGTGAAGCAGAGCACCCAGAGTCAATGACATACTGAAAAACTATTTCAGCACATGGGTTTGCCTCTCTTGTCCCACACTTGTAGTATCTCGTCTTGATTATTTTGGGTCTATTTCCAGTCATAGGCCTAAACCCTAACGTTGAGAATTCAAAAGGAACAAGTTGTACCTAACAATGAAGGGTTGGGCACATTCCATAAACCCTGTAAAATGGAACAAGACGGGTAAAAGAGAGTACTTAGAGTTAGTAGGTTTTATTCCCAGAGCACTAGAATTCCTTATTATTTGTGTCTGCTCTTACTCAAGCAGCTCATTGACCAGATGCAAGCACGTCTCAGTGAAGTTTCATAGCCTGCGATGTGCAGGAAGTCAGACTAAAATACTGCAACTACCTTTTCTTGCCCCTAAACATCTCTGGATTTACATGATTTTAAAGTGATCTGCCAGTCACTAACCTTATTTCAGAAATCCAACCTTAACATATATGTGATGCCTCTCAGTGGTTTGGGAAATACACACTGCAACTGCGTTAACACCAAGTTCTCCCAGCTCAGCTGCCTTGCTGCTGGTTTTCTTAGCAGGATATTCCTCTATTAGAAGTGGCTTATAGAAGTTTTCTTGCTGATTTTAAGTTTATAACAATAGTAGGTGAACAGAGAGATGCTTTGCTTTCAGACTTCTGTAATCTTTTAATAGAAAAAAGGTCAGAAGAAGAATATCTGAGAGGAAAATCATGAATAGGAACAGCCTCAAGTGGTCTTTTGAGAAGACAGATAATATGGTATATATGAAAAGTATGGTATATAAATTGCTGTCTGACTGACAGTGTCCACTTGGAACTATCATAAGATAGTGCCCTGCTGCTTAGAAACCTCTGCAGAGCTGGTGAAGGCAGTGTATTACAGATATACATAAAGTGAAACACTGCTTTTCCTTGCCCAGCTCTTGTGGTGGAGCACAGCTCAAGTGGCTGTGCAGTGACTCCACAATGATGCACTTACATCATCCAGTGTCCTGGTTATTTCCCATCCTGGTTTTGCTGCCAGATGTGTCAGTGCTGCTACATTGCTATAACTCAAATATGCCTGAAACGTAAGACACAGGTCTGAAAATGAAGGGGTAAAAGCACATTTCACTAAACATTGTAGAAAGGAGATGCTCTTTTTTCCTATCGTTACCTCTCAACTGCAAACAAATGTTTATTTTCCTTATAAGTGAAAACACAGCCCAGTAGTTTCTGAATTAAACACTTCCAATGGCTAGATTATGTGCTCACATGGCTGTTGGCAAAGCAACCTTAATTAAAGAACAGCAAAATACTACTTTCAGCTTCTGCAGTTATAAAGCAGTGCAGAAAAACTGTGACCACCAGGGAGATAACACAAGCAACCTCTCAGACCACTAAATTAATGGTTTTGTCCATCTTCTTCCTAAGTAATTAGAATCTACTAGAAAATTAACCTCTTCTTTGCTATCAAGCTGTGGTCCATCTTGGCAATTGCTTTACACAGCAGGCTCAGAGTAGAGAAAGTGCAAATATATCCATTATTTATGCTTGGCTACAGTGGATGGAGTTCTCATTTAACCACTATATAAAGAGAATACAGCCTTGAGTCTTTCACAACAGGTTTTAATTTCATAGTAAATAAATCTTAGATAAGCCATTTTTATCAGTGTGTGCATGTTTACAATCACTGTTTTTCAGAAAAATAAACATGCTGCTTCAAACATCATTTCCCTTCCTGCATTATAATTCTCAACTACTTATTTTTTCATTTAATGGGAGTAGATGAATGAAAATTTCTGTGAGCCACTGAGATCTTAAATGCAATTAAAATTTAGCTACAAAAACTGGGCACTGAAAAGTTGACTGTAAGTCCACCTAAATTCAAGTTCATCACTATTCACTGCATGACACAGGCATAGTCTTACACACCCAAAAGTCTAAAAAACCCACCTTTTTATGCACCTACAGATTACCTGGTTGCTTCTCTCCCACAGTTCAGAAGGTTTGCCTCCTTTAGCAGACAGCATGCATTTTCTAAAACACAATTAAAAAGAGCAATAATAGCATGAATTGGTTCTTTACACTTACTTCTACGTATGCTAAAAGCAATTGTTTTCTGTAGGCTTAAGTGTCTTCTAAATACAGGTATTATATCAATTTTTGGATGCAATACAGACATGCAATAACACCCTTTTTCTTCTCAAGGAAGATGGAGAGACAAAATAACCTGTAGAGCAAAGTAATTTTGAAACAAGTAGCCTCTAATAATTTCAGTGCATCTGAAGCAAAATTATTTGGAAATTTAATACTATAACATCATATATATATTAAGGAGAGTTGGTTACTTAACAAATGGTCAGATTTTTTAAAGGATGCATTATAAAATTAAGTTTTCAAAACCAAGTCCTCCTTGTAACCCAGCTATACCTGGTTAGACGAATTCTCCTTCGGGCTATAGCTCCATGGTATCTTCTCATATCATCCTTCATCAAAAGTAAACCAGACAGTAACACATATGATTATTTTAGAATAAAGTCTAAAAAAAGACCACTGAAAATTATTTTTTTACAGATGAACAAATGCCAGAGAAGTAATACAGGCAAGTAAAAAACTGTACTCTGTACCTCACCTTTCCCCAGATTAACCCAAGTCAGTGGTTTACTTCTGGCTTAGAAATATTCCCTTAAATTTCAGAAAACAATGAGATAAAAGAGTTGTATCACAGTTGCTTGCTCTTAGTGCTTTGTGGTCCTAAACTAGTGGCAGCTGGGCAGTGAACCAAACATTTTACATTTTCTAAATGTGCCACCCACCAAATAAACTATCAACCCAGTTCATCATCATCTGGTGTCTGAAGTACAACGGAAGCATGGAAAAATTTTATTTTATTTTTTTAAAGTCAGTTTTTCCTCTTGGAACAGCCTGTAAAGTGTGCAGTGAACTTTACTGCCTCAGTTAGTACTTGGGACACCTTGATTTATTTGTCTAGTTGCCATCCTATAAAAGATAAGATCCCTGATGTTAAACAATTCCTTCATTTCTGCTCATACTGGCTCTCTAAAATTCTTCTAATTGGAGCAGGAAGGTTAGTGACAGGTGACATCACAGCAAATAATTTAACAAAGTATTCAAACTGCTTCAATTGCTTCATCAACTGCTTTCAGGGAAACACATGCTGAGACCTCCATGTCCAAGGGACTTGAAAGCCCACCCACATCATGGGATTTGTTTGATTCCTCCACCCTTCTTTATTAACTCTATTTCTCACCTTTGTGAAGGATTTCTAAAAATAACTATTGACACTATAGAGTTTCATCTACAGTCAGTGAAAATGGCATAAAACATATAGACAAGTGGAAAAATCTCCAAAAAGCAGATTTTTCTTCCCTGTCCTGGTTGTAGTGATAGTCTGTGGCACACAGAGTGTGCTGGGCTGGACCACAGCACCTCAAATATGCATCCTTGCTGCCCCTGAGGATGTGACCTCACCTCTGTCCTGGGTTTGACTCTGGGGAAGGGAAGCAGCTCTCCTTTGTCATTCACAGCACTAAAGATAAGGAATGCACTGTTAATGTGCCGTGGCTGGTCCTTGATCCACTCCTCACAGTCATAAGCCTCAACACGGACACCAACCTCCACACTGAAAGAAAAGATTATATTAATTATTGAACTACTTCAAGTGGTGCAGAAGAAGCCCTGAGACATGCTAAAAAGGGCTGCTGTGCACCTAGGTGTGCCTGACTGAAATATCTTGTGTAACAAACCAAATAAATTACTCAATCTGGACAGACATATTTCAGAAATAAAATAAAAAATGGTAGCAGCTAAGTAGCATTAACAAAAATAAGCAATAAAATAGAGCCCAGATCTGTCAACAGATGTCACGATGGGCAAGCTGGAATATTCTGAAGAATGAGAGCTCTGGGACCAACTGAACCTTTGGAAATCCATGAATTTTAGAGGAATATTTAGTGACTGCATTTACAAGAGTGGGATTTGGTTACAAATGATCTTTAAAATGAAAGTCAGGGAATAAATTTTTTAAAACTTCCAGTAAGAAAAGCAAAAAAAATCCCACATATATACAGACAGTTTTAGACACAGATACATTCTTCAAAGTTCCAGCTGAAAAAATAATTCATTTAGGAACACAGTCTTCCTGGATTTCAGGCTGAAACCTGAAACACAATTTAGGCCGGTGCTAGAGAAGTCAAGGAAGACAAACAGATAAGGAGATTCACCTGTTCTGGAAGGTGTTGTTCACAATAGCATTGAAGACGAGGCGGTCGCCCACAAAGGAGGGTCCCCAGAACTTAAACATGTTCACTGATTTCAGGACAGGGTATGAATGACAAAGGCGACTGGGAAAGAAAGCGAGAGAGAAAGAGCAAAACACACAGCCACACTGAAGAACCTCCTTTGTTAGGTCTGGGGTGGGAAGGGATTAGAGCAACAAGGTTTGCACAACCCAGAAGGTCACTACATTACACTAATTTACTCCATAACCCACTCGAATACACTGACCATGTTCAGCTCCAAGAGCACATAATTTGAGCTTCAAACATAATAATGCCACTTATGTCAAGCTGTTTGCTTTTCAACACATTTTACAAACACCAATTAATTCTCACTGCTTGATACTACCCTCTTTCAGAGCCAGACCATGAATCTCTTACCTAGAGAGTAACCACTTATTTCACTGTTTCATTAATTTCTGTATGCATAAGAAGTACATAAAAATGCCAGATCATAAAGCCGTTGAACAATTAAAAGAAACCTGAGCAGAAAAGCTGAGTACCAGAAACAGTGTTCAAGCAAACCAATGTAAGTCTGTGTATTCTTTTTAATATTTGTATTTTTTTTTGCTTGTTTGCTAGACACTTTCTGCTGGTGTGATAATAAATAAGAATAAAAAACTACTCATGTTGTTGCCAAATGCAGTTTGTGTAAATGGGATCTAGTCTGTAAGCTCTCTGGAGTGGGCAAAAATTAGGTTTCTTCATCAGTTCTAAATGCAGTCAAAGCCCTTTCTTTCTACTGGGATCTCTGTGCATTACACAAATTGGGAACAATATACAATAATGCCATTTATTTTTAGACTCTGAAAAAACACGCTGTTCTCAGTGAGAAGCCCATGTGCACATCTGAAAATAGACTTTTCATTGTGCACCTTTTAAATTTGAAAACACAGTTTTGCAGCACTCCTAACCTTTAACTCAACTGCACTTTGAAAACTAATGTACCAGTATTGTTAAATGCACACAATTATCTGTAGCTAATTAATTGACTAGTACATCTATGTAACAGCCTAATACACTCAAATGACTTTGTTATGAAACTAAAAATAACTTGCTCTTCTGATTTAAAATGTTAAACACTGATTTTATTTACAATGTTAAGGATGCAAACATAATATTATTGAAAACAAGAGAAGAACAAAATAGAAATCTGGTCTAAATATTCAATTTTTCATGGTAAAGTTTGCTTTGAATGCTTTTACTGCAAGTGTAAAAATAAGAAAATACGTATCAAGTTCCAACTAATACTACTAACATTCAACTGGTTTTATTTCTATCTCCAAGATTTTCATGTATTGTCAGTAAAAACAAAAGTGGTGGGGATGGGAGAGGACAGAAGGAAGATGACTAAACTTTAAAATGTCCTTAGAAATTAATTTGTCAAGGGTTATCCATCCTTTTCCATTCCTCCATCAGAGTTTGCAGCCATGGCAACTCTTGCCTCGCACCTTCAAAGGTCAGGTCTTGCACTGAGTGGCCCCACAAAAGATTCATAGTGAGACTAGTTATCTTTCAAGCAAAAAAATACAAAATTTTTGTTTTCAACCAGCCTCTGACAGTAGCTATTATTCCTGAATTTTTCAGTATGCCAAATCATGTTTGACAATCATTAGCTCAAAGCAAATCTGTTCAATACTCCATTTGCTGATATTTTCCTTCCCTTTTTAAATCTAAATGTGACTCTCAATAGGTAAAACTTATCAGATGAAAACAGGTAAATATTTGGGGTCATATTATGGCAAAAACCTGCAACAATCCCTTCACACTAATGGAGCTGCACACTGGGGTAAGGCCAGTGCACTGTTGTTACTAAAACAAGCTGTTTACCCAACCACTACAGAAAATCTGTTGTTATCAGTACAACTACTGACTACAAATCAAAACCACATGAATAATGAATGGCGAAGCCATTTAATTATTTAAGTTAAAAAGCAAAGACATATCTAATATCCCTGCAGTGAATTAGGTCACTTGCTGTGCAAGGAGAATTCAAACTGAAACTTGAGCGGTGCTCACAAAGAAGCTTTGTGCAGTGTCCAAGAACAGGAAGGAAGAAAAACAACTGTTTTGACTCCAGGAGAGGAGGAATTAAATGATTTTATTATGAGGCCACACTGACTAGCAGTGTCACAAAAAATACTTTGTACTGGGTTTTATCCTGATTTAACAACTAACTTTGCTTTTAAACCCTGTACCAACCACAAGTAGGGCAAGTTTTGGTTCCTGTGTCCAGTGCTGACTTTCTGCAGAGATTCAAAGGATAACACAGTCTCTTTGGCCTTAGGGTCTGTATGTGTAATATTTGACTCTGACAGTGGCTGTGGGATTTGTATCATATAAATAGTTCAAGGGTCTCCTGCAACGTGAGGAGGAAGAAAAGTCACAAAGGTCTGGATCTGTATTCTTCATTAAATAAATCCCTGAGAAACCCTTAATATCCAAAGCACATCTATTTAGAATCATATGCAAAGATTGTGGTGTAGGAAGTACCTTGCTGAAATACCCGCCACTGTCTCCATCCAAGCCATGATCTGGCCACCAAAAGTGTTTCCATGATGGTTTGCATGAGGAGGCAGGACAAGCTCAATACTCTGTACATGAGTAAGTTCAGTTGAAACTGCATCTTCCTCTTCAAAAGTATCTGAAATATGGCAGCGATGTATCAATGAATTTTTTCAGAAGAAAATGCACCCTATTACTGAAGTGTGCATTTCCTTCAGGCAAGAAAAAAAAAACCAGAAAGACAGAGAAAAAGAAGAGCCCTCTTCATCAGTTATTCAAATGTCTTTCAAAGACTTTGCCACTGTGTATGACTGGCACATGTGCAAATGTGTCTAATTAAGGTTAGAGTATGACATGATTATGTCGTAACTTGTTACAAATCTTGTGATTATCTGAGACAACACAAAACAGACAAAAGAGAGAAAAAGGATCTGGATCAGAGATCACCCTCCATTATCTGAGCATACCCAGTATCACTTTCAAATGATTAGCCCTACATCCTCACTCTGATCTTTGTTCTTCTCAGTAGTGTTTTGTAGGAACACTTAGGCACGACATTACATCAGTTATTTTACAAGTGCGTATCTGTGCTAGGGCTGCTTGACCTGAATGGTACTTCTGACTTTCAGCATAATTAACTATCTTTGTGATTACATAAATGTGTGGAAATGCATGACTAACTTGTACTTTGGACCTACTTAAGTTGTTGCCCAAGATCCACTCAGCAGATAAGCATCATTTCCTGGGTATGATTTGTACCTATTTTGCTACCTAGCAGCCTTTCCATGAAATGTTTTCTCCTCTCTTTCCCCTATTTCGCTTGTAAGAAGGTGAATTAGTGCTACAACAAATACTCTTGAAGGAAGTTTCCAGGAAATGCAGTGGAGATAAAACCCATCAACCTCTGATTTGTCTGTCAGGGTATCTGACTGTACCCTGTGAAACAATTACCATTAAGCTTCTTTGCTTGTAGCAAATAAGACTCTTCAGTTTTAAAAAGTTAAGACTAGAATCTATGTTTACAACAGGTTTAATCTCTCCTCAGTAAAACCACATAATGCCTGTTATTTATACATGGAGTACATTTTCAAAATACCAGTGTATTTGGGAATAATTTCTTTTGCAGGGGAAGACAGCAACTTTTGAGCACAAGTCTCTTGAAGAACAGAAATTACCGTCAGAATAAAAGATGAACCTATTTCTTAGCTCAGCTTTTCTAATTTGATCATTAGGTGTTTAAAAAAAATTTTATTTACCTGTTTTGATACCCATGTTATGAAATTTCTCCTGCTTGTTGGGAATGATCTCAGGACATAAACACAGTTCTTAGTGCTTTCCTCAAATACATGGTCATAAACCCGAGCAAATTTTATCCCTCCATCTACACTACAATGAGTGTCACAGGACTTTATTACTTCATTGTAAATTTCTGTGTGAATGGTTAAACCTTGCACATGGAACCTAGGTGAAGATCTGTATTTCACATCTATTTAGTGCATGCATGGCCTTCAATCCTGCAATTTTAAATCTGGAACTTCTGAAAGACAAAGAAATGCCACTCTATTAGGGTAACTGTCTTACCTTCACAAATCTAGCACATGCTTTTCTACTTGACAACACAACCTCAAGGAGATCTACATGTTTTGTCTGCTTTTTTTTACTCCCTACCAGCTGCCCACAAGTCTTTTGTTCCATCTTTCAGGCAATCACCTTCCTTATTACTCCTCTTCATTAGGTTCTGAAAAGCCTGGAAATAGCCCAGCCTGATTCTTCTCCTCTCAATAGCCAGGCTGTGCTCCAGGCAGTCTTCTGCAGACAGAAGCTTTACAGGTTCTAACTCAACCTATGCAGATGAAAAAGAAAAAAACCCAACAGTTCTTAATTTCACAATCATAACAAAGTCAACTTAGAACTTAGAATGGCATCAGAATTTTCTACAACCTTTTGCTATCAGCTGTCCAAGATGACAAGCTTATTAATACAAACAAGTACAGAATTTAAGGTTCGAGAGATTCTGCATTATCCTTTCAGAATCATTCATTAAAACTCAATTTCAAAGTGCTTTTAGCTTTTAAATGCAAACATCTGTGAGAGTTTAAAACAGTTCTCATTTAATTAAAAAAAAAAAAAGACAAACTTAATATGAAGGTTTGAGTATTGAATTTTTGAATTATAAAATTAATCCAGTTGCATTGATCAGTGGTGTAAGTGCAAATTCCCATGTTCGTCAGTTCAATGACAAGCTGATAACAAATATGTGCTGGCTTAAGAAAATTATTACATTTGGTTAAGTACAGCAGAGGTGTCACTGAACAGTCACTTGTGTAATTTTTCTACAAGATCTAGCCTCAGAAATAATGCACAAAGCACTGCAATACACACAGAAATTCAACATTTTGTGTCTTGCCTTGCTGCTAATGTTTCTCAGCCTTTGACTCTTCCCTCAAACCCTCTTGCCATTTCCTTGCTTTCTTTCTGCTTCTCCTCAAGAACTTCCCATCTTCTTTCAGATGGCCCAGCTAACAGATTAAGGTGGTGGGTGCATAGTGGTTCTCTCTCCACAATTTTAGAAACAGTTGTTCAGAAAAGTGGATTTGGAAAAAAAAAAAAAAAGTTCTTTAATTTCTCCAAGACTTTGTGGTGGAATTTGAACTGAGCTCTCAAACTCCCTCTGGGACATTCCTGCCTTAAGCCTAATCTTAGTTAATCACCACCAATTTAATCATTAATTAATCTGCCTGGAAATTTGGGCAAAAGGTAAACACGTTGATGCCATGGGTATGATATCAAACCAGTAATAAACAATTCTTACTTTACAGTATTTCAGTGCTTTCAGGGAAGCAATTTGACCATTAGCCTTTCAGAGACAAGTTGGGCTTTAGTTCTGGTAAAACTGTTCCAGTCTGTTTCTTCTGCAAATGGTAATATACCATCACAGAAGAGAAAGTAGAAATGATTGGATATATTAGTGGCTCATGGGATGACTCTGCCAGCCTCCAGTGGATGTTAAAAAGGCAAATGCACTGTCATAACATGTTCAATAAGACCAGAAAGTCAGATATATGATTCTGGCCACATTCAAGAAAGTAGAATTCTATGTACAGAGGGATTTTATTAAGAGAATCTGGAGAATATTTGGCCTTTCTCATAAGAAAACTTTAAAGGGACTGTGCCTGTCACGGTACAGTGATGTGAAGGCCGAAAGTACCGTAACTGATTTCTAAATACCTCCAGGGAGCCAAACACTGGGGAGAAGAAACAACATTGGCATGAAAACTAATTAACATAAGTGGCAAAGAATTAATTTGGATTGGAAGCTAGCTTAAAAATAACGCCTTCTATCTGAACAATGATGTCTGAACAACCTCCTCAGAAGGGGAAGCAAAGGATAAAGAAACCCCACCCCCACCCCCTTGCAGTTTCAGGGTTTATTTAGATCAGCCTCTGAAAAGGAGACTGTGGAATCTCTTCCAGTGCTTGCCTCTGTCAATACTGCACCCCTTAGTACAGTTCTATGAAAAATAAATGTGCAAAAGAAAGTGCAAAAATAATAATAGTAGTAGTAATAATAATAAAAGTAATACCCTAACAATTTCAGAGCAGAGAATTCAAAACAAAACAAAACAACTTCATCTGTATAAAGTCTGGACTTCACGCTCTTTTCCTATTACTGACCAAAATAAAAAGGTATGAATGTTTTCACTGGGTTTCACAAGCAAGAAAGTTGGGTTATTTCACAGAAACTCAGTCACTTCAAGCTTAGAAGGAAACTGAAAGAATACCTTTCCAGAACCAACTGGTTTGGCTACATATGTTGCGTATGCCACACTGACAGTTTTTTCAACCTTAGTAAAAACATCCTGTACTGTAACCTTGATGCCAACCTAAAAGGAAGGAGAAAAAAAGGTATCTACATCATTGTCAGTTGAGACAAAATGGTGCAGTTTTTATTAAATTAATCACGTTCAGTCTCTCCACTTAGAAAAGGTAAAAAACTGCTTTGCTATCACTGATACACTTCTGAACACTAGAGAACATCACACTGCTGAGCTCTGAAGGTTTTTTTAGTACAATCACTGTTTAGCATCACTCAGGAAAGACACTTAGATGTAGTTTTATAGATACTTCTTTCCATTTACTTGTGTGCCATTTGGAATCCCCATTTGAATCTTTCTAAGGTCTGTATGGGCTAAGACGTCTGTCTAAATGTACAAAACACAATGAAACACTTGAAGATGAAACACTGTATTTGTTCCCATGGATAGACCTGACATGCACCAAAGCTTCTGGGTTTTTTCCTAATTTTTAGAGCCTTTTTGAACACATTCTCTGTGAGATGCATCATTCCTGTTAATGGAATTGGACTCGGGCACAGTGCAGAAAAAGTATCCCTAATGTTCTGATTTCAATTCTGATTTTCAATTCTTATTTCCAATTTTCTGATTTTCAATTCTGATTTCAAGTCACTTGACAATGCACTGCATACTTGTTACAATATGAAGCGTAAGAACATATTTACACCTGATTTAACTATTTTTGTACCAGAAGTTTCAAAAATACTTAGAACTCCACCTATTCAGTGCATCTCACCTAAAGGCTGCTTGGAAGTCAACAGCTTTGGACTGGACCAACACCACCAACCCTACCCAAAGACTTTAATTCTTCAGGGTCCAGTTTCTACTTTGACATTGATTATTCTCCAGGAAATGTAACTACAATACTTCAAAACCAGAGTTTCATTAGACAGTGTTATCGTTTAGATACCTGCACAGGTATATGGAACAAACAAATGTGCACCCATGTCTGCTCCCACCTCTGTTCTATTCGTTCGATATCATTGGAAATAAGAGTGGTGATCTCTTACCTCCATGCTGGTTCTGAATGCTCTGTTCACCTTTGCTTTGATGGTAATAATTTGTCCCACCCTGTTAAGAAGAATAACACCTTAGAGAATGCAAACATGCAGCTTTGTAAGGGCTTGAATGTGCCTCTCTGGGTATTCCTGAAAGTGAAGAAAATCTCATTAATCACCTGGTGTCTTCCATGCTGCCCTGAAAATTCACTGAAAAAGTTAATTTTTCACGTTTTCAGGTTAGCACTGTTATTCACCAGTCAGACTTTGTTCACGCTCAATAAAATTATAGTTACTCAGAGAACTGCATAGCCTTTATGCTAACATTCCTTCTCCTTGCTGATGTCTGTATGACCCAGGTATGCTCCAAGCCCCAGATACACTAAGAAATTTTGGCTTAGATTTTGCTTTTGCTCAAAATCCTACTGTGAGTTACATCAAATCACTGATTACATCTGGCCGCAAAGCACACAGATACACTCCACAAGCACCTCTGGCATCCAGATAGATGTATATGAGGAAATAATCCCAGGTCAAAAAGTGCTCTTTGACATCTTTAAAGGATGGAGAAAGAATTCATATTCCAAGTCTTGGACAAGAATAGGACTGCAGCATGTCCCCTCTGTCCTAGCAGTATAACTCTAAAAACCAGTCTTCCCCATCTACCTGCATAAAATACCTAAACAGAACTGCATATTTCTCTTTTATATTTGTTATTTTATTACATTATTTATTAATGTTTTATTGTATTACTTATTTTATTATTTATTCTATTTTTTTCTTCTT
The DNA here is from genome assembly GCF_022539395.1 of Myiozetetes cayanensis. Lineage (NCBI taxonomy): Eukaryota > Metazoa > Chordata > Aves > Passeriformes > Tyrannidae > Myiozetetes > Myiozetetes cayanensis. The sequence continues at coordinate 34,874,047 of NW_026087631.1, read as the reverse complement.
CTTATATCATCAAATCAAATTTAATGAAGAAATATCTGTTTTCCTTCTGGGATTTCTAAAGTACCTGTTACGTGTTGATACCAGGAATAAATCTTGTTTCCAAACCCCTAAAATCCTACCATAAGACAGTGCTGGGAAGGTGGAAGGAAGGCAGTTTCGCCTCAGTTCTCCCACTGAGCAGAGTAGTGAAAGGACACATTGTGTATGGTAAGTCAGAGCCATAGCCAAAATAGCTGGGCATCAGGCCACTGCCTCCAGGAAATTTAAACTGACTTACAACTGCTAAAGGTCCGCCCTGGGGCAGGCAAAGTGCTGCTAACTACATCCAAGACTGATGTAAAATATAGCTCAGAGCACTTGAGTACCTGTGAAACAGGTATTTTGCACAGTTTTGACTCTGGTTCATACCAAAAAAAAAAAAATTCTTCCTAATTTAATAAATAGGGTTTGGTCATTTGTTTTTTTTTTTCAATGCCAGAACTACAAAAATTTTGTTGACAAACGCTAGAATGGGAAATAGGAAACCTCTTCCTCTAAAGGAAGCAACAAACTACATAGCAACTTTCTTGTTCACATTTAAGAGCACAAGTGGAAGTTTTTGAGTAGACAAAGGGGAAAAATGGTCAGTGGGAAAAATCAAGACCATCTGCAGGTACACAGCCCTTATTAGCTTTTGAAAAAGGTATTCAGAAACAGTTTTTCCATTATTCACTGCAAAGAAAAAGCACAATCACTAAGGTAACAGTTCTCAGCTGCATAGCTCATTTTCAGAAAGGGGAATGTTCAGAACAGTAACAATAGGTACACAGGGGCAGAAGTCACAGAACACCACACTTACACCTAAAACTGCCAGAAACTTAACAGAATGAACTGATTATGATTTACACATGGAACACTAATGAAATTGAAATTAATGTAATTTAAAATTAGATGTAATTGAAAATCAGTACCATTGAACTGCTGCATATTAAAAGACAAGGAAGAGGGGTTTACTTGATATCATGGCACAAACTGAGTTTTGAACTACAGAGTGTTGTGGAAATTTCTGTTTCCATGTCAACTGGAAAGAAAGAAGCACAGAAGACTTAATTCTTACAGAACATTTAGTCACTGGAGTTAGGTAAATGAAACCTTACAGTAAGTCACTTACTTACAAAACATCATATTAATTTACTAGAGAGAGCAGCAACAGCTCTGTTACTTATGTAAGATGTTTGTATAAGCAACTGGATCAGGCACAATTTAGGAAACTGCAGGATGTTAAGGATGACCTGACACTGAAAAATAATTTCTTTAACTACTCCACAGTTACTAGACTTGTGCTCTAAATTCTTGTAAGAATGAAATATTGATGTCACAGGTGGAAGAAGAACTAGACATGCAACTGGAAACAAATTTGGAAGGAAAAGTATTTTCATTTTATTTCAGAAGCTCTGTTCTGCTCTCAGAAGAAAGACAGGAAATTGCTATGAAGCTACGAAGTCTGAAGTATTATGCCTAAAAGAGAAATTTTGATTAGTTTTCACAACAGGATTTTTTTCCTAAGGGCAAAATTAAAAACATAGAGCAATAACAGGTAGGACAAACACTTCATTACTGCAAAACAGACCAAGAAATGCTCTTCTGGGTTCTAGATCTGATATGATTCTGTTCTCTTCTTTGTCACTGATTCTAGTTCTCATCCTAATGGCCACTGTTGTAAAAATCGTAAGTGTGAGTGGATGCTGATTTTACACTTGTACAGCAAACAGTTTTAAATTGACACCAGCTGTACCTCTGACAGCCAGTGCTGCTTTTGTTCACAGCCAAGACATGGGCATTGGTCTGTGCAATCAGGTCTATCCCATCTAAGCTCTCCTTAATTCCCAGACTACAACGTGTCAAACACATACAAAAAATACAAAATAACAGCTTTAAGTTAATGTAAAGACACGATTTAGGAATAAAGGTGCTATTTCTTCTTAGAGTGTCTTTTATCCCTCTGAAAATCATGAAAAATGTTTAAAACAAGTTAAGTCCTGTGTTATCTTGTAAGAGTCAGACAATTCAATGATTAAGGAATGCAAAACATTTCTGCCTTTTCTACAAGAACTGAAAGAAAGAGATAGTAAGAAATAAACCAAAAGAGCACTTGCAGCAATACAAACATTAATACAGTAACTTTTATAGGTATGCATTCCTCATTTAACAGAGATATGTAGTGCCCTGCATCATTCACTTTCACTAGAGCCAAAGACACCATGCCATAGGTTTCTCATCTCTGCTACCAAGTCAAACAACAGTTTATTTTTGACCTATGAAATCAATCTGTTTTCTAGGTGGGGCAGACTATCACAGGTAGAAAGGAGCAATTTTAGGACTTAGCCCTGTAACTCAGGTGAGTTCATCAGCCTGCTATCTCTGATTTTGTAATTTTATCTCTGCCAGGCAAGGATCTCTGGAATGAAAACACCTGACTGTTGTCAGCTGGTTCTGTACCTGGCAGCCTCCTCAAACTGTATGTCATCCATGGACGCTGTCACGCAGGACACACCAGCATGTTTCTCAGCTTCAAAAGAGACACAGGGGCACACAGTTACCACAGGGCATGTGCAGTGAGCTATTCACCTGTAGACTTCAGACAGAGAGATCACAAATAGCAGATCCCAGCTCTTCGTGTGAACACCAAAATGCAAGTCTGCAGTGGGCCCCTTAGAAAAAAACAGAAGCTAAATAAGATTAGTATTTACTACGATTTCATGGTAAAGGGTATTCATATTTAAGGGTAACATTGGGAAATGAAACTACATTATGACAATGATGCTACTCAGTTTGATATTTAAATGTCCTTCTCTAACAATGAACAAACATCCTCCAAGAAAGCATTAACAAGCTTGTTAAAGAGTCAAAAAGTGTTAAACAGCTTACAGAAATCTCAGCATTCTCCCTCAAAACAGTGTGTCATTAATATCAGCTGGGATTAAACAGCATGTAAGTTTTATGACAGTTGAGGATTTTCAGATACGGGAGAAAAATCCGCTGCCTTATTAGCATGGTCACAGCAGTGGAAAGCAGGTAAGTACATGTCCTCACTCCTGTACCAAAACTTCATGGATTAAATAAAAACAAACGCAAACGAGATTTTAAAAAATCAAAACCAGTACTTACTTACGTACTGTAAAATATTTTTACCAAAACTGTGTTCTTCATCTCCCTGGGATGCATTTGGTTGTGGAAAAGAATGCAATCTTTTTGTATTAATTATGAAAATCAATCTGGAATAGGTAAACATTTTCTTTACTGTTAATAGCCTGATAGCTCTTATAGCAAGTTATTGTGATATGTTATTTATTTGACCATAGCACCTAGAGCTTCCAGTCAGAAGCTAAATCTCCACTGAACTGGGAGCTGCATGAAGGTAGGGAACCTGTGCTCCACAAAGTTTCCTGAGTGACAGAGGCAAAGGAGAAGAGCAGCGGGAAACCTGGAGAATAGCACTGTACAACAGGCAGGACTTCTCATTCTTAAGCAGCCCTATATTTTTAGTAAGCATGACAAAAGAAAAGGAATTAGAGGATTTATATCAGTATCTGAGGAGTTCCCTTTGAAAATATCAGGGGAAACCACAGTCCCTACCCAAAAAGGACTGTTTAGGAGTAAATCACTGATGGGCTGAAATCAAATCTCCCCTCCATAGATCTTAAAAAAAAAAAAAAAAAAAAGAAGTGTGATCATATTGGGAAGTTGCCACACGCTAAGTGATTATTGTGTGGGACAAGTTCTCCAGAATCCCAAGTTTTTCCACACAGAAAGAGTGGATGGCATGAAGCTGCACCCAGACATGAGCTCCCCAGAAATACCCACATGGTTCATTATGGGCTGCTAACGTATGCACTGGAAATGGAGATCACTGGCAGCAGCGATGGCACAGCCCGGGGTTCTCTTTGTGCTTCCCAGGCGGCTTGTGCTTCCATAAGTCAGTTCCAGAAGTTAGATAGGAGATTTTAGAGGTTTTCAAAGCTGAGTTAGATCATAGAATGCTCTGCTGGCTGGATTTGTGGTCGTTTCACAGAACCACAGCATCTCAGAATTGTGAAGGGTTGGAAGGGACCTCTGGAGATCATCTAGTCCAACACCCTGCCAAGGCAGGGTCACTCCTTTTTTTTTTTTTGATCCATGCGCTAATATTCTTAAATTAGTACTTTTCTTTCTCCTCTTAGTTCTCTTTTCCCATCCCTTTCCCCCACTTCTGCTGCTCTCTTTTTTAATTGTCCTCACCCTCACATCCTCATTATCTTTTTTGCTCTCCCCTGAGATCTGGTGTTCCTCCCCAACCCCACCAGCTCCCTCACTCTCATTGTTCCTGTTCCTAACTGGATCCCCAAACCTAGTGGAGTCCTCAAGAGAGGTAGGGAGCTCCTGGAGTGGGTCCAGTGGAGAGTGACAAGGATGATGAAGGGACTGGAGCACATCTCTTACGAGAAGCTGAGGGAGGAGTTAGGGCTGTTCAGCCTTGTGAAGAGATGGCTGAGAGGGGACCTCATGAATGTATAGGAATACCTAAAGGGTGGGTGCCAAGAGGATGGCCCAGGCTCTGCTCAGAAGTGCCCAGCAATAGGACATGACGCAAGGGGCAGAAACTGATGCTCAGGATGTTCCACCTGAATGGGAAGCTGTGTCAGGGAAGGTTCAGGCTGTATCTCAGGAAAAGGTTCTTCCCCCAGAGGGTGGTCGGCATTGAACAGGCTCCCCAGGGAAGTAGTCACGGTCCCAAGGCTGCCAGAGCTCAAAGAGCGTTTGGACAACACTCTCAGGGACAGGGAGGGATTGTTGGAGTGTCCTGGGCAGGGCCAGGAGTAAGACTGGATGATCCCTGTGGGTCGCTTCCAGCTCATGAGATTATATAATTCCATGAGGAAGAACTTCACCGTGAGTACCGTAACAGGCTGTCCAGAGAAGCTGTGAAGACATCCCAGAAGCGCCCGTCCACAGCGCCGTGCCCGGACACAGCGCTGTGCCATGTGCTCGGGGACGACACCGAGGCAGGGCCACGTGAGCCTGTGCGGTCCCTTCCTCACCCCCCGTGACTGGGAAATCTCGAACACTCTTTCCTCCCACCGTCTGAAACCTTCCCTCAAGCCTCCCCGGCCCCCAAGGCGGGAAGTGATCTCGCCGCCTCCTGGGCGAACAGCGGGACGAGGTTCCCGGTACCTGCGAGGCATGCAGCGGCGTCCATCCAGCGGAGCAGCTGCCCGGCGCTCAGCTCCCCGCGGGGGTCGGCGTGGGCCGGCAGGACCCCCTGGCACATGCACACAGCCATGGGGGAATGCGACTCTCCCGGCACCAGCAGCCTCCAAGCTGCGGGATCACCGCCGCCCGCCGCGGTGGGCGGGACGGGCCCGCCCCGACTCCGCGGGATCGGCCGGGATCGCCTTTTCTGGCTGCGGGAGGGCAATGCTGGGCTGGGGGCAGGGGTGAGGAAGTGAGGGAAGGGGGCCAGGGCTGAGAGGAGAGGGGTGAGGGCAGACGGGGGACGGGGTGAAGGGAAAGGGAGGCCGGGGTGAGGGGAAAGGGAGGGCGGGGGTGAGGGCAGGGAGTGCCTGTGGATGAGGAAAAAGAGTTGCCCGGGGATGAGCGAAGGAGGCCCCTGGGATTAGAAGAACGGCGTGATGAGGATGAGGGAGAAAGGGTGCCCGGAGATGAGGGGACAGGGCTTCCCGGGGGGGAGGGAATGGGAGGATGGGGCTGAGGGAAAAGGGATGCCCAAGATGAGGGAAGAGGGGGTGTTGGGGCTGAGGGGATGACGTGGTGGGGCTGAGGGGAATCGTGGAGTGGTTTGGATTGGGAGACGTCAAAGCTCATCCCTTGCCATGGATGAGCATGAATAGCACCTTCCACTATCCCAGGTTGCTCCAAGCTCCAGGGATGGGGCAGCCACAGCTTCTCTGAGCAACCTGTGCCAAGGGCCTCACCACCCTCACAGGGAGGAAATTCTTCCTGATATCTATCTAATCTAAATGTACTCTCAGTTTGAAGCCATTCCCTCCCATCCTATCACTGCATGCCCTGGTATAAAGTTCCTCTCCAGCTTTCTTGTAGACCCTTGAGGCATTGGAAGGTGGTCTAAGGTCTCCCTGCAGCCTTTGGCTCTGCAAGCTGAACAAGTCCAGTGAAGGGGTGCTGGATATTTTCGGGGCACCATGGACCACTCCTGCTCCAGGATCCCTGGGATCACCCATGGCCTGGCACCAGCCCGCAGTGCATTTGGTGTGTGCACTGCCACCAAAATCTCTGTAATAATCAGCTTCGTGTTTTCATTTTTATTTCCTCTTTTTGAAGTCTTACTCTCTCACACTGTCACCAACTTGATAGCCAGCACATTGTGTACAGGGAAGACACGTTCCCCTCTCCACATGCAGGTGAGCCACTGGCAGTGCTGGTACAGAAGTTTTAATGCCCACCTCAGTAACCATGGCCCCAGTCACCTATTCCTGCAGGAGTAATAGTGGAGAGTTCACAGAGAGATCCTTCTCTTACCTCCCTCTCTATACACGGCTTGTATAGATATTGCTGCACACCGTGAAAATACCACCTGAGGAAGAGCAGAGCCACTGCTTTTAGACCAGTCAGGAGGGTCAACGTTTTACCACTGGCATGGATACAGTTCTATTGCTACTGAGGACTCAACCACTTTGGGGATGCCCTGGGCTTGTCACCGGTTGTCCATGGGGCTGATGTGTTACTGCAACATAGGAGAGGGTGTTAACTGTAAATGGTTTTCAGGAAAGACTGCAGGGCTTATATGACTCTCTGCTCCTGCACGGTTTTAATACAGCAGCAAGGCTTTGCTTTCTGTAGCCCTTCCTTACAGCCTTTCCTCTTGGTAGTTATTATTCCAATGACACGCTTCCCATGTTTCTTAAAAACATACATGAGTTTATATTGTGAACACTTGTTCATTTAAACAATGTTAAAGATCCAGCTTTAACAATGTCAAGCTTTAACCTTAACAGACAGGAAAATGTGAGTTTTAACCAATCAAGAGAGAGTTTCTCAGTGCAGTAGGGATTTTCTTCCCACACAGTCTTGTTACTATCACTGCACAGCTATTGCAAGCTCTGTTTCTCTGTCACATACCCTTTTAGCAAGCAACAAGATGGCTGTACCATCACACTAGTTGCATTCCAGAGGATCCTGACTGTGAAAATTAGCATGATGTGCTATTCTCTACCTTTATTTTCATTCTGTTGCTTCAGAAAAAGAAAAGTTTGTACGGGTATCTTTCCTTTGGCTTCTGTGAAGGGAAGAAACAGACCTTGTTGACAGTAGCAGTGGCACACCTCAGTGTCACTACCTGAACAGGGTTTATGAAAGGTGTGCAGCCAGTGTTTTCTCCTTCCTCATCTGCTCAGTCCAGATGACAAAATCTCAAGTTAGCAGCTTTTCACACCACGGATCCTGGATGCCAGATGGAAGAATCTGTAAACAGAAATAAACCTTTTCCTATTTAAAAAACCCATTAACTTGTGTTTCGCCTGTCTGGACCAGTAATTTTAAAATTTGTTTTCAGGTTTACCTTGTCACACTCAGGTGTTCTCTAAGATAATGCTCATTTTTTGTTCTTCCACAGGTGGCTTTCACCTCCATTTCACACTGTCCCAGGGATCAGGTGTTTGGCCCAGTATAGATCTGTTCTCTGCTGTGAGATGAGGAGCTACACAGCCTCTAGAATCACAGATAAGTAAAGTAAAATCTAAATTTGCTCTTTAAATTTCCTCTATAAATCCAAATTCATAACTTTATGTAGAGTGTGTGAAGGAGCAGATGCTGGGGTTGAGGAGTTTTAGAGAAACAGGAAAGGTAACTTCTCTCATTTCTGTTAGGAGCAAGGGAAAGCTGATATTTGAAAAACTTTCCCAAATGAGTCTCTCCTTCCTAAGCTGCATTTCTCCTGTGCTCCAGCTCAAGGAGCAAGAAGGTAAAGGAGTGCAATGGACTGCAAAGGAACCACTGAAGCTTTTTACACAGTCTCCACTACAGTAATGGAGTATTTTACAACCTTTGGTGCAGTTGTGCTCAGAAGATAACCGGCAAAGTCAATACTGTTCTCCTTTCACAGCTGAAAAATTAACAGAAATTAAGTTACTGGCACCAGTTCACAGAGCGGATTTGTGCTTTTCAATGGTTTCCCAGTCGAAAAAGTACCTTTTGTGGCACAGTTACACCAGCACCTGTGGCAATACCAAAAGGTCAAGGTAGCTGGACCTAAGGCAGCCTCTGCGAAGCATCTTTGTGCTCCTTTTCCTGTTAATACAAGATGAGCTCAGTATTAGACAGGAATAAATCTTCTGCAAAGCCATGAGAGCTAGTATGAAGTGCTCCAAAATGCATCCTTTTGTTAACATTTTAAATACAGATGTCAGTAACTGCAATCAACTGCAACATACAGCTGTGCATCTCTATCGACTGCATACTTCTATATTCTTGACATAAATATATAACTGCCTGACGTTACGAATATTTTATGTATGCGTCTTTCATAACCCTAGTTAGTAAGAGAAAAAAGGTGAGGGGGGTTTTTTTGACACAGCTTGTGAAAATACAACTACTTCTTGTAAAATGAAACTTTATTCTAAAATGTATCCAAAATTGCAAGACACAAGCACCATTAAACAGATAAATAGACATATATTTATGTACAGAGAGCATCAAAACACAAAACAATTGTTAATATAATTCTTATACCATTTTAATGAGTATCCATCAATAAAACTTTACAATTTAAAGGAGACTTTTCAGTTGCAAAACAGTTGTAAAATCATATGTATAAATTATGTTTACTACAATCCCAATAACAGAGGCAAAGTAAAATACAAAAATAATAATCAATACTGCAAATTCAAATACAAACCCCAAAAAGTAATGCTGCACAGGTACATATGTACACTGGATGAAGTCATGCAGCCAGGCAGTGCAACAAATTAACTGCTGAGTTTAACTTATCACAAAATGGAACCACCATGTCGGCAAACAGAAGAAAATATACTTTTGTAATAAATCATAGTGCATTTTGAAGTTAGACTTTATAAAATGATTGTTGAGTGATATACTTCTAATATTCCCCATGTGATCTGAGATCCCCCCAACTCCTTTTTTCACAAAATAAAATACAAATGACAAAAGCTAAAAACCCCACTGTAGAACAGCGTCTGATGTACTGGTACCATCTTGAATTTTTTTTTTTTTTTTTTTTTTTAATTCTCGGTATCAGACTCGTTTGCAAGTGTCCATGTTGTCCACAGGGACACAGGTTATTCCTTGCTACCAAAAGTAAATCTTTCACACTCCAATGCTATCTCCATAAACTGCACCTCACACGATGCTTGGACTGCACTGGTTTGTTAAGAGACACAGGTGAGCCTTGGAAAAAGAACCCTTAAATCCCTATGAAGTACAGAGAGAGAGTAAATGAATGATAGAGAGACCTCATTATGCCTGAAGCTCCTACCCCTAATTGCTTTAATTATATAACTAGAGATTAACATAAGAGGCTTTTATGGCTTGGGTGAAATTTCTGCTGATTTGCTGGGCAAGCACGAAGCCCGAGTGTCCCCACATGGCCTTGCCTTTCACAGTACAGAGGGCTACAGACTCTTGCGTTGGTGAAAGCAAGCCTCACGTCACTACAGAAAAATAAGCCTGCAGTGAAAATGTGTTAAGGGAACAAAAAATCCAAACGGAACCTCTGGAAAACTGTGACTTCTTGTGTAGCTGCAGTAGTAAAACAAGGCTGTCACCATTCAGCTTTGTGTTGGTTGGTGTAGCATGAACACGCAGGTAAAACTGGTTAAGTGTCAAAGTTAGATGAGATACAATTACACAGTCTGACCCCTTTTTTTTTCCCTTAAAATATTAAGTGATAAGCACGCTCAGTGTTTTCACTAGGAAATTACAGCTATAATGCTACATTTCTTTGCAGAAAAGACATTTACAGCATCCTGTAAACTAGTTAGGAGTTGCTCCCTGCATCCTTTGTGCAGCCAAAACCCCCTTTTGAACCATCACTCACTTCCAAGACAACGGGAGTTTTAAGCAAAAAAGGGATTCAGAAGAACACCTGTACTGGGTAAATAATGTAGCAATTTTATACAGCAGCACTTCTGAATTTCCAACATGCAAGCACATGTAGAGAGAAGCTAAGAGACAGCATGCACTGCAGTGTTATGTTGTTGTGCTTATGTCTGCTGAGGGCACTATGGCATTTTCACCCAGAAAAACATAAATGTTAGCCCCAGAAGACTAAAATAGTCAGTATTAATGAAGCCATCAGCTACTGTTGTAGTAAAGAACACCCCAAAAGAGGGAAGTTTGTCTGCTTGTAGCGTTTAGATATTGAAGCTGAAGAGAATTACAAAGGCACAATACAAGCCTATATGTCTTGTAAATTATATATACTCATATATTTCTGCTCATACCACCTCAAGATACTGAACGGTACAGTAATAATTGAAGGTACAAATGTTAATTGAAAATGAAGCACTACAAATAAATGACTGCTGGAGAAGACAGTTTGTTACTTGCTACATTTCTACCCTTCTTGGGTGGTTGAGCTTGTTCATCTTCCCTCCACTGGTTGACAACACCCATCGAGATATACAGCAGCACAGTGATCCAGTGAAAAAACTGGAACAGTGTCGGATGACAGACAGAATGGCCTTATGTGTCTGAAAAGCTGTCAATGAGTAGCTGCCACAACCATCTTTCCCACTGTTTTACCTTTGGCTCAGAAATCACTGAGAAACCAGGAACAGCAATAGGAAATTCATACCCATTTTCACGCACAGCTGAGATAATCCACAAAGGTAACATTTTGGTAAACTTCAGCACTCAAAACACTGAACAGCAGAGCAGGGATTGTACCAGCACATCCTAAACACAACTCTCAGTTTTTCTGTTCATAGTTACACAAGATGCATATCATTTCCAGCACCGAGTGACTCACAACTTAGGAAATAACGTGAATGGATCAATACTGCTCCTGTTAAACTCATAAAAAATGAGACCCAATTTTGTGGGATGGAGCTGCATGGCAACTGTGGAGGTGGCTGCTGTCCCAGCCCAGCTGTGAGAACATGGACACTCCAAGAAGGAGAAGAGTGCAAGCTACAACATTTTTGTTTTTAAACTTCAGCTGTTCCTCAGCTCTCAATATGAACTTGTACAACTGCTGTCAGGATTTCGTACCGGCAGAGAGTGAAGAAAGGTATCAAAGTGAACTAGAATGAAGTGTGGTGCAGGCCTGAGGTGGAACCTGCTGTAAACAGGCTTTGCCAACCCACCGTAATGCTGCCTGCAGAGATCTGCTCTGTCTGGCACGGGATATTCCCTCGTCTCCAAACCAGCACATGAAATCGCAATGCATTTATCACACGTTTACAGAAAGAAAACAAACTAACATAAACTGCCATTGCTACATGTATTCTCTCAATCTTCAATCAGGAGCTCCTAGATTTATTCCTTAAAGCTCTCAGGAAAGGAATCTTTAGCCACACCTGGGAAGCATGAACATTAATACCTTAGTTCCGAGCTCACAGCTGAATTTAAAATCTGCAAATGCTATTGGTGGTGTTGACTGATCTATGCAAAGGTTTCTTCATGTGTTGCTTACAATAAATGAATTGGTGCAGGCAACGAGGGAGCCCACTTAACAAGTAAAGGTGAGGAAATGTTCCAACGAGTTAGCTGACGTTACACTGGTTCATAAAAACTGAAGTAAAAATAAAAGAGCAACTATGGGGCAGAAATCTAATGTTTGAGATCGAATTCAGAAACTCATCTGTAAGCCACTTGGATTTGGGTTCAAAGGACCTGCATTATTCTTGCCCTTACCAAGCTCAAATAAATACACTTTTGTGCAGAGGTATGTAAGCCGATCATAAACCCATGGATTCATCCCGCCTAATTCCAGCTGTTCATCAGTGGTGGGGCAGCTGATGCCATCATACAATCTTACAGAGGCATCTCCTCTCCTGTCCCTCCTCTGACATACACAGGAGACCCAGGATGGTAATTTTTAGCCAGCTGAGATTATGGCAGGATGAATCAGGCCACGGTGTGGAGCGGAAACAAGTCTGCTGTGGCGGCACGGTATCACCATGACAAACAGTCTGTCACAGTCCTGCCTGAGGCTCCAGTGCAGACACACTCTGGGTCAGTGACCCACACCATCCGTGTTTTTACAGCTCCCAGTCTGGCAAGGAACTTTTCATAGATAAACCAGTGAGGCTTGACTTCATGACGATCCCCCAAAGCCAGACCCAAAGCCATGTGGGATGGGATTGCTGGCAGGTAGCATCCACACAGGCTGCTGCCCTCCCAAACCCATCCCACAGGCTGCTCTGAAAATACACACACAAGGTCTGGAGGAGTTTGTAGCTGGAGTGGTTACTCATCCTAACACAACACACACACATGTCCACGTATTTATGATGCTGTGGGAAGTTTGTATCTCCATGCCTTGGTTATGGCATAGATTGGCTCTTTGCAGTAGCTGTCGGTAATGAAGATGAAGCACACACTGAAGAGAAATACAGTGGTTCTGAAACACACAACATTTGTGAGATCCCCAATATTATCAATATTAATGCTTAAGGTCAGAGGCAGTATCAAGTTTTGCATGCACTTTCTACATTAATATTTATATTGACAAGTTTAATTCTTGCTGGTTTGCAAAATTACTGAGGTTTCCTTTACTTCCAGAGACTGGAACACTGAACATTTGTTTCATTTATGATGTTGAAAGTCATTCTTTGTCTAAAATACACTTACAAATACTTGGGATTATGGGATTGGAATTGCCCTGTTGTTCTCTGTAGAAGGGCTGAAGTTACTGTAGAAATATTTTTTGATTTTAGAAATATAGGGAATTTATCTACATATTGGACTGTAAGTGTGAGGAATATTTATTGCAAGTTCTCAAAGTCTTACATGAAACGGTGAAGGTGCAAAGTCATTAAGACTGCCTTGATTCAAGAGATTAACCTAGTCATTTAAACTATCCATAAAAACATTTAAAATAATCCAAGTAAGAATCCCCTTCAACTTTCCAAGCTTTTCCACCTTTCCCATCACTGCCTTTCAGACTAGACAGGACTTGAATTTCTGATGTCAGAAACCAGCGAAGAACACACAGACATTTTCAGGTCTTTGTTGTACATCATAAAATACTATAAAAAAGAATCCACAGTCCAAGAGTTCAGGTTATTTTTCTCTCTCGACAAACAGACAGAGAGTTAAATTCTCCTTAAAACACCACCTCAGGTGGAGCCTGTGGTGGGTGGGGAGGAGGACACAATAGGGAGGCAGCACCGCACCTCCTGCATGCCCTCAAAGATGGGTTTCAGTCTTGGCACTGATGCAGTTTTTGGAAAAAAACAAAGACACCATCTCATACGTCTTTGTAAGGCAGCAGCCTGCCCAGACACTGTGCCTGGGGCACCCCTTTGCCAGGGGACACCTGCCCAGGTGTGACACCTCCCAGGTGTGCAGGCACCCGCAGCAGGGATGCCACGGAGCCCGCTGACCTGCAGCTGCCTGCCAAAATCCAACCCCCAGCTCTCAAGAAAGGGTACAAACTGGGTTGGATTCTCTTACATTACATTTAATATTCCTGTAAATGGCTTATAGATCTGCTGTCTGAAATAAATTCTGAAACCACTACACGTGCTTAACAGAGCTTCAACTCTATGTGGACAGCAAGTCTAGAGGACAGAACAAAGGACTGCTGTAGTATATAATACACATGGCTGTACAATTAAATGCCACCTCCTGCTTCAAAACAAGAATTTACAGTAGTAAGCAGTGGTGACAAGATTTCTTACACAAAACCTACAGGAATTTACAGAATATGCACTGATCACCGAGGTTATAATGCCAGCAGTAGACTACACAGAGTATCTTGTGCAATGTGAACAGAGTTGTTAATAGTTTACTAATGCTTTAAGTAATCCACATAAATATGCTAACCCACCAGCTACCAAATCTTCCTGCTCTTCCCACCAGAACCAGATGTATGTACAGAAATTCAGAAAAAAAGAAGGTGAGTTTTTTTGGTAGTTTTAGACAAACATGCACAAAATAGATGCACTGCAAGGGGATACTTGCCACAAAAAAAAAAAAAAAAAGCCCTGAAAACTGGTCTCTGAGCATAGCATTTTGATTCACATTTCTTTAGACAGCCACAACAAGGCTGAAAATGTTTATTGTTTGGATGCTTTTTGACCTGGAAAAAGAATAATATAAAAATTTACTTGATTCTTAACTAACAGAAAGCTCCAGCTTTACTCAAGCCACTATTTCATGTCTGTAATTCCAGCTCTAGTTTAGGAACTTGTGTTCTCTTCCTTATCCATTAATGTAAATTCAAATCAAATCAAAACTATGAGTTAATCAGAAAAATTAAAATAGACTTGAAAAATGAAAACAAAAAATAGCTTATACCTGCTTTTGAATGTTATGCTTATTGACAAGACGTTAGCAACACAATTTAGCTTTGCTTTCCCTCTAAGTTGCTCGATGTGCTCTGTGCTCCTGCTAGAGATGGCTTTAGTGAATTTCTACCTCAATTAAATACATCCTGTATTTGGGATTTTATTTCCTCCAATCCGCATGCCAAAAATCAGTTTTTATTTCAAGCTATTTTATGTCATTTTTAGGAACCGTCTCACCTAATTTGGGAGTCTGTGGGATGCTAGCCTTCCTGATCTGGAGCAGTGACAGCTCTCTGGATGCTGCACTGCCACACCTTATCTGTTTTTATGCTCAAAAGTCTCTATAATGAAATAAACTCTCTACAGCAGAGCTGTAGTTACAGATGCGGAAAACTTTCTATATGTTTATTGGGCAAAATGTTCTTATTTTTGTGCAAAGATCTGGCACAGTACATTTAATGGGAAATCCAAATGAGAGAGGATAAAACATGAAGGTTAAACAATAGAAAAAAAAGCCTAAAACATCCAGTTCACATCCAGTTCACTCCTCAAGGATCAGAGCAGTTGTTCCACAGCCAATAATTTTTCCCATCAAAAGCAATTACTGATGATTTCAGTTATCTCTGTAACAGCCCAAACTCCTAAATTGTACTATTTATTTCCTAGCACACCCAGGATACTGAGAAAACACATCACCTTTCTAAATCTCCATGTTCTGAGCTGTTTCCCTACGAAAACCATTGCTAAAAACTGCCAGGATTTTCTCTTAGCAAAACTAAGCTTCTTGTTTCAGCAATGTAAAATTTTAAAGGATCCCCAGAACCTACTGGCAAGAAGAGTTGTGCAAGTTCTCAAAAGAACAGCGAGGTAGCGAACGAACATCTTGTTTCTGGTGGATAATCCCCCGGTCCTGAACCCCCTGACCCTGGGAACAAGCCTGCTCGACCCCTCAGTCGCTCTCCTGAGACCACAGAACCCTGGACCTCCCACAAGACATACTGAAAACACAGGACAGACAAATTAAATCACTGCTTGTGAATCAGGCTCGTACAAAGCCACACAAATCAGATGTCAAGAGATACACTTTTGGGGATATGGCAGGAGCTTTCAAGACCAAGTCCTCCTGTACTACTTAAAACTAGGCAGCAAATGTGGTTTTGATCTGATTTCCCCCAAAAAACACATCTTTCAGCAAACATTTATGATGCTGAATTCAAACAAATACAAAAAAAAACCACAAAAAAACACCAACACCAAACCAAACCAAAAACCAAAAAAAGGTGGTTTTTTTCCTCTCTCAAT
The DNA here is from genome assembly GCF_022539395.1 of Myiozetetes cayanensis. Classification (NCBI taxonomy): domain Eukaryota; kingdom Metazoa; phylum Chordata; class Aves; order Passeriformes; family Tyrannidae; genus Myiozetetes; species Myiozetetes cayanensis. Next base: position 34,858,277 of record NW_026087631.1, on the reverse strand, counting down.
TTCTTCTGCCCACAAAAATTAAATAGTGGCTAGAAACTGACCACTTCAAATTATAATCAAAAACTGCCTTTTTATTAAATGTGAAAACATGTACCCAAGAAAACCTTTATACATTTTTATGGCAAGTTTTCCCATTACATGAGAGGCTTTCTTAAACACTTCAAGCTTAAATGAAGAACAGCGACCAAAGAGAAGTTTGGACTAAAACTGCAAAGCTGTTGGCTGTGTTGGGGAAACTATGGCTGCACAATTGAAAACAAGGTGGAAGGACAAATTCACAAAAACAGTCAATGTAGTAGTGAACAAAGTGAACAAAGCTCTAACAAAGTAAGAAACAGAAGAAAGCCAAATCTGCACTGCATGTCAGTATTGACACATGAACATGCTCCTGCATTGGTGACATCTTTAAAATAATGTCTGCTTAGGAAAGACTTAAATTTGAGCTCTAGACCATTTTTATCTCTAAATTTGGTACTGTAATTTGTTCCCAGTATATAGACAATATGCAAACATGCACTCAAAGCAGTATTTTAAATACTTTTTTCCTTTTTTTTTTTTTCAGGTTGAAACATCATTTCAGTAATTTCAACAGACCCTCTGTATTTTGTTCAAAGTACTCAGTTTACACATCTACCAAATAATGCCACAGCTTAGGCAAGTTATAGATTTGACCCAGATCAGGGTGAAGTCCTACCCCAAAAATGACCTTATGTGAGTGGTTTCATCCAAGTTTCAGCAGCACGAGCAGCAGCCTATAGGACTGTGCCAATAATAACTGGAAAGAGAGCTGCATACAGTAAAATATAAAACTAACTCATCTCTCTTTTAATTTTTATAGTTGTTTTGGATCATTAAATCCTGAATTACATCCTTGGTGTGAGATGTCACTGCTGAAATAATTCTTTGGGGTTTATTTGAGAACTGTACTTTGTCAAGATTCCTATCCTTAAGGTCCAAGCAATACAGGAGCCACAGTTATATTGTCACTTGCAGTGAATTTAAAGAAAAAAAAATTTACCCGTTCTTTTTACATTATTAAGCTATATCTTACATTATTGAAATGTTAATGTGTAGGGTCAAATATTGAAGAATTCAGTCCATATTTAGCCATCATAACAACAGATCAGGGCTGACTGGGAACAGAAGAAAACACTCCAAAATAATTAACTGATATGAGAAATAGAAATTAGGTGCAACAGGTATCAGCTGAAAAATCATTTTGACTGGTAAGGGGGGGAAAGAAAGGAATAAATAGTTCAATACTGAACCTGCTAGGGCTCTGCAACCAAATAAAAAATGGCACTTTTTTTGAGTGCAACTGCAGATCTTCCTCTTGCTCAGGCAATTAAGAAAATAACTCAATGCATACATTGAGTTATTGAGTTAACAAATTATCTGGGTATTTTGTTGATGCACATGTCAGGCCATGTGCTTTTACCTGTGATTCAGACAGCTTCTTCCTTGCCCCAAGCTCTGTTCTTGCCTGTACAAGGTTTAGACATGGTGATAAAATCTGGGTGATGTGCAGATAGATCTGGGTAAGAATACTCATTTTCATTGGTTTATGCTGCATGTTAAATACTGGTTTCACTGTGAAGTTCACAAGTGAATCCCAATTTCAGCTGATTTCAGGCCAGAATACTTGCCAGAGTTCTCACAGTATGAGAGATGCCCTACTCCCTATTTTTGCTGCTCTAATCACTTTGTTTTTTAAAAAGGCTTCTTTAACCTTGTCTGAAAGACCCATTTACAGATTCACCGTTATTTATTTCTACATTAAAGAGCAAAATCTATCTAAAAGCTGAGAGAAAAAAACACTATCCTGCACCACTTAAAATAAAATTGCTCCCAGAGTTGGACAAGTTCTGACATTACCAATAATGCTGTTGCACAAGGACAGATACAAACAGGAATTACATTGTTGATATCTAGAGCATAAGAAACATAAATAGGAGCAAAAGCCCAGGGCTTGGGAATAGTCTTTCTTTCCACACTGATACTCCAGATATGATGAAAACCCTACAAGGATTTGTAAGCAAAAGAAAGAAAAACGAACAAGCAAAAAGCCCACTGCGTATTTAAAACAATAACAAAAAAAAGAGCTGCTGTCTGTGGGACTCTGTGGTTATGAGAAATGCGGGACACACCAAGTAAATTAGGTGCCTGAAAGGACATTTTACTTTTGTATAAAAATGAGGATACCATATTTTGATAGCAATATCCAATATACGTTGGCAATTCCATTCAAGGGGCTTCCCTGACAGCTTTGGTGGTCAGACTTTCACCCTTCAAAGGTGTCCGAGAGGACAATTATCTGGGGTGTGAACAGGCTTTGGCACCTGATTCACAGCCCCCCATCTACCTCAGTCCAGGAGCCAGTGACATCACTTGACTGAACCTGGGCAGAAAAGAGTCCCCAGGTCCTTCCTGGAAGGCTACCATGGATAATACAGGTGTCAACACAGGCTGCAAGGACACTTGGACTCTGGGAACACACCAGTGGTGTGAGTGACGACAACAAAGGGTCTGAGGAAATTAACACTTGATTTTGTGTTTCTAACTCAAGTCAGTAGTGTCTCCATCTTTGGAGACCACAACAAAGTGTTATCCAAAGAGAAGCAGATGAATATGACCTTCATAATCACTGGGAATACAGTCTACAAAACCATAAAATGACTATATAGTTGATGTTTTCAACTAATCAAAGCAGTTTTTATTACCAAAAGGTAAAGCTTACCAGAATCTTTGATACTTTAACATAATTTTAAGCCTCTGAGCATTTCATCTTTGAATAGCCCTAACAAGAGAGTGAAGTGTTATATCTTTTTTATTTCCATATATTATATACACATATATACACATGGAAATAAAAATGAGTTAGGAGATTGTAGTATTCCTTACGCATCCCGGTACATGCAGCTGCCATCACAACAAGCCCGTCCCATATGCTTATCACAATTCATAAAAAAAAATCCCCTTGCACATGGACATACCACACCCCAAAACTGCTCCTCCTCTCTAAGTGGCTCTTCTATCTCTAAGTCCAAGGAGGGGAATTTGCTTTTTGTCTGTAGCCTGAATTTTTGCTGAGCCACTTTGTGCCCACATTGCTGATCATCACCCTTTTGATCACTACAAACTGAAAACTTCTGTTTTCTTGGGGGGAGCTGTGAATCACTAGGAATTAAATATATGTACCATAATCTTGGTTTCAGAGCTCTGCCTGAAGATACATGGATGGCTTCCAGAAGCATTTCCTTTAGGACCTTTTCTAAACCTTTCTGTTCCCAGCTTTCACACCAAACAGGCTGTCCCACTCTTAAAATGGCCCAGACCTTTGTTCCTCTTCTGTTCGTGGCAAAAAGTACTGCAACATTTTGGCTCAAAAAAAGGCTGCTGACTGGAAAGTTTTGGGGGAATTAATTCTGGCAGACATGGTGGAAAACACACACCCAAGCAGCAGCATGGTGACCTGATTCACTGAATGGGCTTGTGAAATGCTGTTTATAATTAGGAGCATGAACTGTTACTATTTGTTTGAGAATCACTGAAAACGGAAAACATAATTGTAAGTTGTTAGAAAGGGTTTTGGTGATAAGGACTCTACTGTATTTCCACTAACTACCACCCCTACAGAAAACCATGCTAAATAGAAAACTCATTTCCAAGGGCAGGGGAAGCCCTGTCCTTTATTGCTAGATTCTAAAGCAATTGGAGCTCACTTACAGTAACCTTATAGTACTCTATATAAACTGAGAAGCTTGTATCAAATTCAGGCTTCCATTTAAAATAGATATTGCAGATATTAGGCTTCAATTAAAGAAGAAAATAACCTTCAGTGCTTCTTTTTTTTTTTTTTTTAAAGGCAAAGTATTAAAAAAAATCCCCAAACTATGTGAAAGTTATTCAATTTCTCAAAAAAATTAAGATGAGCTTTCTTCTATTTCTTGAGACAGTACAAGTTGTGATTCACAGGGTAGCTGGTATCAAACACAAGTTAATGAAAGCTCTTATAAGCAATTTTATTCCTATCCATAATGGCAGACATTAACAAAATCAAAAGAATTTATCATTTGAGTTCAACTTAAAAAATAACTTATAAAGCAGTGATATATGCAATGTAGAACAGTTCAAGAGGGGACAGGGAAAGCAAATTTTAACAATTAAAATGTAAATGTGAAAAAAAAAAAAAAAGATGGAATAGAAGTCCCTACTTCTCATTTCTACTTAAGATGTGATGTGATACTATTTTACAATGTCCTGTGGGTGTCTGGATGTGTGTGTGTGTGTTTCTGTGTCACACATACACACACACACGACGTCAACCCACATGTGTCACACACAGACAATCTTGCAGTTCCACCTTGGGCAGGTCTGTCACAGCACTCTTTACAGTTGTCTCAAGCATGGGACCCACTTCCTTGACAAAACGAGGGAGATGGTAGGAAAAGAAAAACAAGCCAGGTGGGTCTGATTGTGTCTGAGATCCTTTAGTTAAACTGTACACTGGGACGAGCAATTTTCTTCTGCAGTAGCTCTCTGGAGAGGGCCAACTCACTGTGGTCTTCATGGTGACACTGGTGAGCGGGTCACACACTCATTGTCATGCTAGGGGAGTACTGCAAAGAGAGCAATCCACATTTTAACAACCTCTTCTCCCCCACCCCAGGGAACCAAAACCACGTCCACACCACAGCAATGGTTTCACTCCTTGAGTTTCCTCTTCAATTTGTGCTGCAGCCTTTGCTAAGGCTGCAGTTCACTTTGTGGCATCATAACTACCGTTGTACTTCTCTCATGTATAAATAAAGCTGTTGCTGATAAAGGCAACTCCCTTGGAGGCTGTTTTGGTGTTAACTGGGTGATGTGATGAACCAAAACATCACTGCTGCCTTCCACACCCCTTCCTGGCCTGTGTTGGCTACTGGGGGAATTTAGCTGGGCAGACTGGCTGCATTTATGGTTAGCTGAACCACAGAAATATTTTGGGGAGCTTTTCATTACTTTGTGAGAAGAAAGGATTAAAGATATGTATGACTGTGATTAAATTAGGCTTTTAGTCTGTATTATTTTGTGTTGACAGTTTTAAGAGGCAAGCTGCATCAGGGACCAGTGGTCATTCCATGCTGACTTTGGGACCAGTGGCCACTCTCCTTGGCGTGAACCAAAAATTCAATCACCACACAGTCACATTATTACAGTGACACAAATTAAATTGCAGCCCTCACACAAGCTACAGCTGCCCTCAGGTTAGCAGTACTTCATTAGAATAATCAACGGGACACCACAATGCCTAGAAAAGCTGCACACCTGATTTGTTTTTGAATTGCAAGCTATGGACTGCAGAAGCACTTAATTTGGCCTAGAATCCTCTAAGTAGAGGAAAATGTTCAAGTGCAAGAAGAATCAGCATTTTGAAAAGTAATTGAAAAACACAAAGATAAATTTGCTTTTGTAAAACGAGGTATGCCATAAATATCCTGCCAATGCTTGAGCTTTAAGCTGGCCATTTCCAAGTGGCCAAGTATATAGAAAAAGTGTTTTGGGTGGGTCTTCTCTGTCATGTGAGCTACACTGGAATGTAGTGTACACTGGAATGTAGTGTACACTGAATGGACTCCAGCTCAAAGGGCTTAAAGCAAAGTACCTGTTCAAGTGGGGAAACACTTTGGACAAGGAATCAACTGACAGTCTCAAGGTGTTTAGGATTTTTAACTTGTTATTAGCCAAGCACTTTTCCTCACCCCAATAAAAACTCTTAGGGAACAGCCAATATGCCTGAGAAAGGACTTTATAATAATGCCTTTTATGAGTGGCCAGGTGGCAAAATATGAATCAGAAAGAAGGTAGTTCCCAAGGACAACAGTGTGACCTGTGTTGGAGAGGAACCAGTACCTAGAGCAAACCAGAGTGCACCTGGGTTGTGTAACAGAAGCCTTGTAGGCACACAACTCAACAAACCCTGAGAAAACTGGGTCTCTGATTCCTCCAGGCAGGAAAACAGCATCCAGGAGCACCTAGAATCCAGTAAGTGTCTGAGAACATTGATTTCCTCTGGAGCAAAACTGATGTCCTCTTCTTCCCATGACCCAGGTCTTGGTGACCTGGCCTGCCTGCCCTCAGCACACCAACCTCAGCCAAACTGAGAGTCAGGGGCTACCATGAAGGGGGATCACATTTAATGGAGGCTCTGTGGTTTTGGCAGACAGTGAAACACTGGTCTTTTTGGGTTGTACAAGACAATTTTCTCTAACACTCCACACAACCTGAATGTGTGCCCACCAACAGCTAACATGCAGAAACTCTTCCCTAGTGAAAGAAGAAAACCCAAAAAAAACCCTCTAAATTTGATTCCCATGAAATCTGCCCTGGAGTTTAACTGTGTTGAGATCTAACAGAAGCTGTTTACTCGCTATAATTCCTGAGCTTCAGGTCAGCACTTAGTAGTGACCTACTCCTATTTAGGGACCTAAACATGGATACAGAAACCCAGCTTCAGGCACATGAATATGTAAATACCACAGTCTTGGTCTGTAATGTGTTTTTATATATATATAAAAATATATATATATATTTTACCGCCTCAAGCATTATTCATTAAAAAAAAAAAAAAGCATAATTTTCCCCAGAACGAACGCTAGAGGGAACCTTTGCCTTTATGGCTCTAATAGCACATGGCATCTTTACAACACAGAATCTACTGATGCTCTAATCACATATTCAGTGTAAACCCTGCTCTTTCACTGACAACTGACCTCTTAACCCAGAAAAATGGTTTCTGCAGTAAACATACACCTCCCAACTTTTGTTTTTTATTCAAATTTAGAAGCTATTAAAAAACATGCAACACAAGCACACTACAAAACTGGTAGTTTTTCTGTTTTCTAAAACAAGAAGTCAGAAATAAAAGTTCACAAAGTAAAAAAAGCCACTGACCAGTGTAATGAAATACTTACGCTCTCACTCTGGAAAGGGTTTAGGAAGTTTCCACCCATCTCACTGTCATCTCTGGGAGTGCCAGGCTGGTTGCTCATGCTCATATTACTGGGAGAGTTCTGTTAAATAAGAATTTAAAGCACATATAAAGTGTTGAAGATTCCAGTTCACTTCTCAGCCTCACCACATGTACCAAACATGTTTCACTCAGCATTGTGGTGCACTCAGGTGCACTGTGAAATGCAACAGGGCTTTCAAGGATGAAAAATCAGCCCCTGCAGGGTTCTGCATGATTCACTCACTAATTTTAGCCTGTAAAGTAATATTTTCTTCCCTGAAGCAAGGATTGTTTACCTGTAACTCTTGTTTTCAGGTCATAGCCAGCATTCGCTTCTGCTGAAGTCAGGAAAATCTATAAAAGGCTGCAGCAGGTGTATGAGGAAATTCTGCCACAACATTAAATCATGTGGTTAAATGCAGCCATGTCTGTGAGCGTGTGCCTTGACACATGTGAGTTATGAAATAGGTACTCAGAGGAAGACACAGGATGGATCTGGTCTGCACAGACCTTTTCAAGGGCCTGTCCTTGGAGTCTTTGCTCACTGTGGTCATAATTTACTGAAATAATAACAACCCAAAGACTCCTGAAAATATTTTTTTTTCCTTTTCTTACCGAAGTGCACAACTACCTCTGCAACATTCAGGAAGAGAATGGGTTAAACAAGATAATTGTCACAGAAATTATTCTGAGTCAACAGCTCACATATTGCACACACTACAATTAGTCAGGTGCCTTTACAAAGCTGATTTGCAGTCCCCTACCATGCCTGGAGCACAGCCTGTTAAAGACAGGGATGTTTAGAAGAATCGTGATGGAAAAAGAAAAGTCAGAGAAAGGGAGGAGTGAAGTCATGAGCTTCATGATCAAGTGCTTACATCTATCATAGTTCTTCCCTTGGCTTTTTTTTAACCCAGAAAAACTCGAATGCAGTATCAATATAAATACAAAATTAATTACGCACATGACAATTAAGAGCCTAATGAGTTTATTAACATCAGACAATTAAGTCTGCTATTGAGTGAAGCCAGTATATAGCAAATATTTAGGAAGCCACAGATCAAAAACGTTGATATCTATTGCTTTAGCTCAACTACAGTTACTGTACCTTAAGCAGGAATTAATTCAGGGAAGCCCTGTTGCTTATGTGATGCAGGAGGTCATACTACAAAACCGTCAGTCCCTCTGGACTTACAATCCATGAATATAAAGTTTAAATCCCACTAAGGCCTTGTCACATTTATTTTAATGATGCTCCTGCACTTTTGCTCATTCCTGGGGAATTTGCCCCTATTTTATCTTGCTCTGTGTGGCATTAAGCTTTGAAATTCTGCCACTGCTACAGCACAGGAGTCTTAAAGGGTCAAATTCCTCACAAAATCCCTTTCATAGTGACTCCAGGCTGTTTTTATGGCCAGTTGGGGTCCAGCACAGGAGCACTAACTGGTCTTTTCCAAACGAAGTGTGTCCTTGATGCCTGCAGAAATTCCATGGGCCTTGCAATAAACACTGGTTATTAATGTTTATTTAATATGCATAATTTCCTTTAATTTATTCCCATCCCCTCCAATTTACTTCATAAAATCGTTATGTTCTGCCATTCAGCCAGTTAAATCAAAATCTTCTGTAGAAAATTGTAGATTCTGTGAGCTGTACTGATTCTGACTGAATTAATTTTCCATGGACAACTCTCTACACCTGAAATTAGCAGCATTTTTCTTTCAGTTATGTGGAACAGACATGGAGCAAATGTGATTCCCATGCGTTATTCATTAAGGTTAACACGTTAAGAGACTTCCAGGTAAATTTTTGTACCCAAATTTTCAGGGCTCCTGCCACCTGTACTAGCACATACTTAATACCTGTGAATTGAATAACAGCTTTAAAAATGATCCCATGGAAACGGAACTGCTTGGGCTTTTTTTTTCCTTAAAAATGCTGCAGTTTGCAATCAGATACTGAAGAAAAACCATGGGCATTAATTAAAAAGGTGCTGTATGGTGATTATCTCAGTGGAGGATTTTACTGAATCCATCACTGCACAACTCAGCACAACCAGGGCAACGTGGTCATTTCCATCCATCATTTAACTTTTTGCAGAGTCTGAAGATGTAACAAAATATAAGAATACAGGGTCCCTGTTATTTATGCCACTTTACCAAACAAGCTTATTAATTCCCAAGTTAATGATGATCACGTATGTAACAGTTTTATTTTTACAGAAGTGATGCACTCAAGCACAGCATTATTTCTGTAGATGCAAACCCCCTGCAGGTTAAACTCACAACCGTTTTCAACTAATGGTTGTGATATCAAAATAGCACTTCTCCTGAAACTACTAAATCCAGCTTTTGGGAACTTAACCTAATGATAAGGATGTTAACACTACCTTACAGAGGTGACAAAAGCAATCCTGCAACATCCTAAAGACACTGTCCCAAATTTATAGTTAACTAGAATTGACTATCAGAACTGTTTTCATTTATCTTAATAGTACTGAAGACTACAACATGATAAATCAGATTATGGACTGGGTACACTTAGATATAATATAGATATAATAAAATAAAGGTGCATTACAAAGAGCTTCATAACAAAGACAAGGGAAAATAGTTTAGAGTGGAACATTCTAAAAATTCCAAATATTTGATCTGATACTCACTTTGGAAATACTGTCCATATCTCCTGAACCTTAAATTAAAACAGACAATTAATCAGTTTTGAAATTAGGTTAATCCTGTACTTTTTTCATAGAAAATATATAGTGTATCAGAAATACTTTAAACCATACCCACTTAGTAAAAGTTTATAGTCAATATAATCAATTCAATCAATTAATTTGGGGTTACATCAATTTTTGCTGCATTACACATACTGATGACAGTATCTCTTAGAAGTAACCAGATGATCCTGAGAACTACAGTAACAGAAACCAAATGAAATTAAATATAATCAGTATGACAATTTTTTTCACATGCTGTAGCTCTCAGGTAAAGCCAAGAATAAAGGAAATGCAACTTTAGGATGGATGCAGCAAGAAAAGCTTATTTTAGCAGCAAAAGACACCTATTTTCAGGAAAGACAAATTCTGGAAGACCACTGAATGCAAAACTAGAAGAGTATCCCAGGAAAACAATCAAAAAATGGAGCTGAGGGAGAAGACTGAAATAGGTCACTATTTGATACAGCCAGGCAAATTAAAGCTGAGAAGGAGAACAATTTCTCCTCTCTATAAAATCATCATATACATAGATGTTTTCAAGAGTTCTTTTCTCATGGTCCAAAGGATAATTTTTGGTGGAAATAGGGAAAATATTTCTTTCTAATCATCAAGAGCTGTGAACAGATATCCAACAAAAGGGTTGTGGTCAAAAAGCTGGAGAGGTCCATGAAAATAATAAGCGCGTGGTAGGTACATGTAAAATCCTTCCACAACTGTTTCAATTTAATTTTTCACTTTAGCTAAGCAACCAGGATGTAGAAAGTGAAAGAAAAAAAGGTGTGGCTGCCTTTTACACAGGTTTTCATTGATCTGAATGCAATGTGCATCAATATTAATTAAACCAAGAATCCATTTCAGTATTGAAATAGATAAATAAAGGCTGCAAAGTAATCTATAATTTCACAGACATTCTTTAAAAAGATGTAATTTTATTAGCAGATAGGTGCATACTGATGAATTTTAATTGTTCAAAAAAGTCTGCTAAGGGAGGTGATGATTTTTTTTTCCCCCTAATCTTATCTTTAAATTTCTCCCTTTGTTTCAGCTTTTCCAGTTTTCAGGAGATTTTTACACACTGTCATCCACAGAACTCCAAGAACCAGTCACTGAAAATAACACTGCCACTGAATTCACCATGTTGTCAATATTTACTGTCATTACCTAATGATCCATTCATATGATGTGAATCCATTCCACCCAGTCCACTCATTGGCCCATCTGACCCTGGTCCCAGGGGAAACTACAAAAGGAGCAGACATTAAAAAGCGTACAAATATTTTTTAGATAACCTAATAAAGGGAAAATGTTCCTCAAGAGGAATTAAAAAAAACAGTAAAGGAAAAATTTACAGTCTCAACTCTGAATGGGAAGGGAGTCTCAAGTTCCATTCAGACCTTTAAGAGAAGGTCTTTCCTGTGAAGCCAGAAAACCATCACTGCTTTTGGTCACTTTAATGATTTTTGGAGATAGTCATCTCTGTAGGCTGGTCTATAACTTAGGAATAATTTATTATTTAGTTCAACGCTATGTGTACAACTTTCCAACTTGCTGGTGCTGACCCAGCCCTACTCCCATTGAAGTTACAGGGAACTTTATTACTCCCTTGAATTATTAAATCATTAATTAACAGCTTTCAAACCCTGACTGCGCCACATTACCTTTGTAACTTGAGTTGCTGTCCAATTTCAGATATTAACCTTAAATTTAGCTCTTCACAAAATTAAAGACATTAACATTATGCCAAACAATCTACAATTTACTGCATAATGATTTATCAGTATTTATAGAAAATTATTTTTAAGTTCAACTGGTGATTTTTCCCAAAAGGTCCGCAACTGAAGGCCCACCCATAAAAATGGAACACTTAGCAATAATGACACCTGATGGAAATGCAATGTTTGGATAAACAAAGGGCTACATAATTCAAAGAAATATACAGCTAAACTCATATTTACATTAGGTCTGTTGGGTCCAGGAGGTACAGCATTCATTAAAGTGTACATGTTGTCTCCAGAGTTGGTTGAATCTGTAATAAGACATTATTTTAAGCGCTAATATACACTTTTCAATAAAACTACTCACCTAATACATTTCCTGTAATTTCTATGCCTGGATCCCTGAAACACAGTGGCAATATAATGGAAGATTTTATTCCCTTTCTACCCATTGCTGCCACACAACAGAGCTATGAAAAGAAAAAAATTGCCACGGTCCCTCAGTGACTACTTCTGGGCTCTAGTTTTTATGCGTGACTGTTAAAAGGTTTATAAATCACCAAGTATCTGTAACTATTTAATTCCATAATGCTGTTTCCTGGAGTCCTAAATTACTTCACTCATCTTCAATATTCTCTATAAAACAGCAGTTTGTTTCTTACCAATGCCTCCTGCAATTTGTTTTCCATCTGTAATAAAAGATAAACAACTCTTCCTTACATAGACTGTGAGTTAGTGAAAGTTTTTTACTCTCATGCCTGTCAGTCTATTTGATTTTGGGTATATCCAGCTCCTCAGTGGGACACTGTGCAACAATCCTCAGTCTTGAAGGAGGCTTTGTCTGATGGATCTTCACAGTGCAGTGTGGTGTAATGCTTCAAAAAAAAACCCCAAAATGTTGAAAACCTAAGGAAGTCAAAATACATCCCTAAGGGCACAGTATGATTTAAAAGAAAATATTGGCAATCCTGGAAAATAATTTTTTTCTGCAGAGAGAATAAAGAGAGCTCAGCACTCTGTACCCAGATCCTGCACAAGGCCATTCCACGTCCAATGCATTTGTGTATACACAGGGAACTTAAATCAAGGTTTTTATCTATGGCTTCATCTTCCCAAGATAACTCTCTAAGCATTAATTAAAGCAAATGATTGAGTTATATACAGAGCATTGTATATCACTAGAACATTCAAACATGCTGTCCAAGGAAAAGGGGGAAACAAAAGGCTTTCAGTCTAAAATAAAATCAGCATTTTAAGTTTACATTAATTAGCATTTTAAGTTTATATATTTTAATATTCAATGAGGTAGGAAAAAAGTTTATCCAAGATACATCCCTGGCTCTGCCCATGTCCTGCTGGCTCCTGTCAAAATACATATGGGATGGATGGGCTGTGGGAATCCCTGAATTGTTTGTCTCAGGGGAGAGTAAATATCTTGGCAAAATTCATGGGTGGTCAATTCCTAAGTGTCTTCACACTTTGGAAAATAGAACTTTCAAAACATCTTTACCTTAGGTTGCTTTTTCTTAAAAAACAAAAATCTGTGGAATTGTATTTAATGGAAATAATATTATGGTGTGGTAAGTTTTTATGGCCAGTTAAGAAAGTTTCCTGCCCTCTAGTGCTGCAGACAACAGCAAGCAGGAAAAACCTGATGCAGAAAATATAAATCAAATAATCTATTTTTAACTGTTTCTTTATTAAAAAATATAATTTGTGTGCTTCCTAAAAATCTCTTATGTTTTATAATTTCCAAGTACATTTCAGTACCTGCAGGACTAGGCATGATGGGTGTTCCTGGTGGCCCTCCACCTCCCGGGGGACCCTGGAGACAGTAAAAAATGTCAGTTAGCCTGAAATCAAAGATTAAAAACAAACAAACAAACAAACACACACACACACACACACACACAAACACACAAAACACAACCCACACAAAAAAAAACCAAAACAGCACACCCACAACATCGAGGAACACCTGTTTAAAGCTGGATCACAAATCTGTTCAGGACTAAGAACACAAACCGCTCTGCTTGTTAAACAGGAGTTTTAAGGTTCTTACAGAATTCCTCTAGGAATTTTATTCTAATAATCCTAATCATTTAGTAAGAACAGAACCATAACATTTTGCTTCCTATGTTTGCAGAGCTAATATCTTTAAGTAACATGAAAAACTACCAACTTCCACTGTGGTAAAAATGTCAATAAAAGTTAAATACTGCCTTTCCATAATAAAAACCAGTCAGATTTCTAGTAATACATTATTTTTCCATTGCCATGTGACTATTACTTTATATATTTTGTTATAATTCAAAACAGTAGATACACTATTTCAGAGGGGAATATTTTTTTTCAGTGGCAGCAAATATAAGGGGTTGGTTGTTCCTGTCTGCTTTCAGGGTATCTATCCCTATACTTTTCATCCATAAGCTTTTATCCATACAAATATATCCATATTTTATCCATATCTAGGCATGAAATGCTACCCACATGCTTTTTATCCATATACCTGTGCAATAAAGTTCACTGATTTTTTTAATGTCTCTCTCTCTATGTATTTTTCAACATCACATAAAGACATGTGGAAACCACTGACCATTTATCAGAAAAGTTACTTGTCTTCATTAACTTTTGCCTCTAATTGTAAATTTGCATGTACTTTCATTGTTTGTTGATTTTCTTCTCTTATAAACCCTTCCGGTATCAACTATTTTCACCCTGAGAATATATTTATATTGATATATTTTCTATATTTGTGCATTTATATATGTTATATAAATTCATATATTTCTAGAAATTCTTATATATTAATATATTGTAAAATGATTATTTTTATGAAGTTCTTGAAGTGTGTACTTCCAGATCACAAATCCTTTGACAAAAAGCCTTCTCTTAGGAGTTCTCTGGCCTTCCCTCATCCCCAAACACTTGCTTTCCATGAAGCCAAATATTCCCTAAATACCTTTAAAATCTCGAATAATAACTGGTCACTAATGTTGAGAGCGAATCCACAAACCTCTTCCACAAAGAAAGAAATTTGTGAAGTTCTGAGTTAAAAGAACTGCTTTGGAGATCAGCAGGTTTGGGCTGTTTCCCCTAAACATGTTGGCAAAAGGAGGACCATAGTTATGGACACTTGTGGGAATCATAATCTTTCCCACAGCTAACTGCATAAATAAAGGACAAGATAAATTGCTTTTAAATATGTAATTCTGCCCCATTACCCTGTGACACCGGTTCTATACACGTGATAAAAACAATACAAACAATCTTCCTTAGAAAGTTCATCAGACACACAAATAATCCAAGCACAACAGTAACTACAACAATGAAGAGCCTGAAACAATAAACAAAATCAGTCTCTGGAGACAGAGACAAATATCAGCGCTATACATAAATATTCTTTTCCTGGAGAAGTTCAGAAGCTCAGACAAAACGCTGTGTTACTTGGAAAGCTGAGGCGGTTTTTTGCCCATTTTTACTGAAGACCATACATTTGTATTAGTTACAAAAAGGTCTGGTGGAATCAAAAGGCACTCAGGGCAATTCTGACCAGATTGATAATGGCCCTACTAAGGAACACCTCCATCTGTACCAGGAATGGTTGAAAAAACACCTCGGTACAGATCAGATGTGCTGCTCCCAACCAATGAACAGAGGCTCCTCTCAACATCTGGACTGGGGTTTTTTGCCCAAATAAAATGTGACGTCAAACAAACAAACACACACAAATGTACTTACTACGTAGTTCCCAGGAGAGGCTGAAGAATAAGGTATCTGTAATATCAACAGAGATAAGACAGTGATTTCCTCTGCAGTAACATGGGAGACCCCGTAGCTGCAGGTTAATGCTTATTTTTTTAATTGGGGTAATTAAAGCACACAGTTAAAATTATGGGGGAAATTACTCCATCATCAAAATAAACACTATTCAGCACTATTAAAATATTAATTATAAAAATATTAAAATATCAAAAGCTTTAATATTATTAAGGCAATACACTTTATAAGGTTTATAAGCTTCAGCAGCACACACTTGCATTTCAGTCCACAGGACTTCAGAGTCATCCAAGCATGAAATGAATTTGCCCGTTCTTATAGATACATAATTTTGATTAAAATCTTGACCATAAAAGGAAAGAAAACTATCATATCTTTCACCCCAGAAGACACCTCTGTTTCTTTGCATTATCTTTTTTTTTTTTTTTTTTTTTCCCCCAAGGACAGTTTTCACTTCAAATTCAAGTGTGGTGTTTGTTAAAGAGGATATCTGGAGAAATCCTGTGAATAATCTGATTTTCTTCTTTATGACAACCTTTGCAATTATTCTTTCCAAAGCAGCTCCAGGCAGTGCTTATGCAGGAGGAGCAATTGTACTGACAAATACACATTTCTTGATAGACAACTTGTCAATCCACTGATTGTTACAAATACACCTATTACTGGACTACTCAATTAATTTCAGAGAACGAACGTATTTCAACTATCAGTTGAAAAATATCCATTTTAATCACATACATACCTGAAAAAGAAAAGAGTTTCAGCTCTCCCCTTCCCCAATTGTCATTAATAGAATTAAAATAACAAAACTGAGAAAACAGGAAGAACTGTTTAACAGGACAAGCCAGACTCACCTCATCCAAATGCAAATGCCAAAAATGGACATTTTAAACTAATGATGTGTGATCCCTGAATGACAATGAAAATTTTGTGTTTTCTGAAGAAACACCGGGTGCTGCTGCTCATGTGGGAATCCCAGGATAACCTTTACGCTATGGAAGTGGTGGACCTGACACGAGGATATTTCTCTAAATACAAGAAGATGTCAAATACATGTTTAATATTTACTTACAGAATTAGCATTGGTTGGGTTTGGCCAAGGTCTGCCACCCCCAGGACCCCTGTAACAGAAGATGAATGATGAGACACAGAACCATGCTTGTCCTCTGACCACCTCTGGGGAACAAAATCTAAATGATCTGTCTCCAGGGAAGGAAGAAGTCTGTTCTTTTCAAAGTACAGTGAGTTTATAAACCATAACTACACCAAGTTACAATGCTAGAGCAGAACTCTCAGTGTTGCACTGCCATTTAATTAGTTGTTGAGTTCATTAATTTTTTTTACTGTGCAATTAATATTAAGTCATAAAATAAATACACTTTCAGTCATAAAACAAGTAATCTTGCTCACATAATTAAGCCTCTCTAAAGAACTGAGGATGCAGGCAATTCATTATGGATCTAGAACACTGCAATACAGTAACGTTTCACCAGTAGAAATTATGCTATTAATATGCTACGTAAAAGAGAAAATTACATTATTATATATTATATATGATAATATATTATAAAATGGAAACAGAAATAAGTAAAACTAAAAAATAAATATATAAATTAAATGTAAATAAATAAAAATAAAAATAAAATATAAAATTATGCTATATGAGACATGTTTTGAGAACATCTAATTTATAAAAGAACAGGCCATGAAAAATATGTTGCTATAACCCCTAGATGATGATGATGTTGATGATGATAAAAACATCAAAAAAATTACCCAGTAATAATGGTAATAATCATAACAACAATAATAAATTTCATTTATTAAAACCAGAAAACTCTTCAGATTGAGCGCATTTTTCTACAATTCTTGCTGTTCTTTTAAGTTTCTCACTCTCAGCTGAGCTCAGAAAAATAGTTTGGGGGTGAGGCTTCACCTCTCAATAATCCTGAGGGAACCAAAGCCATACAAGAGGTAAAATCTCCATATTTACAGTTACAGTGTCTCAGTAACGATAATTATTTCTGGGAGCATTAAGAGCTCCTTGTTATTTATAAACAAGACAGAATCACTTCTTGAAGGCCCTGACAACAGAGCAGATGACAAAATTTCCACATTTAAAATGGTATTTTGGTCTCATTAGCAGCAGAAAAGCAACATTAACCACCACAGCTCACCAGGCACGGGGGAGAGATTTAAACAGAGAGAAAAAAAATCATGTCTGATTAATGACTTCATAGAGCTTCCTATCCTTTTTTTAAGTCTTCTGAAACTAAAAACTATTAAGTGCCTATGTTGCCTGAAGGATTTAATACTTAATCTTACATTTTTTATAATTTTATATATTACACTGTGGATGAAACTGTAAAGGAATTAGCTCAAAAGAAAAAAAAAATCAACTGAAAACTGATTTATTTCCACTGGTGTTATTATTGGAATGTTGGAAATCAGGAATGTTGGTGAGGGTCTTTTCTGCTTTATTCATTGGGAGGAAATACTTGGCATGTCAAACATTCAGAAATTTCTCCAATGCTAACATGAAACGGTGAAATATTAGTGTTCTTTAAGTCCCACTCATTGTTCTTCTTCCTATAATTATTTAGTTTATTGCGTCCTCTCCAAGAAAGAAATCAGGAATATCTGTAACAACACTTAAAAGTCTGTTTTCACCCCAAAACCCTGCACTTGTTTCTGTGCCAATTAAGTAACTCAGATAAATTTAGGAATTTACCCTGAGATCAGGAAACTCACCTTTAATCTAAAAAGCTGTTAGAATTTTCAAATTTATTGGCCAGCTCTCAGAATAGACACAAAAATCACTGCAGTAGATTCTGCTGTAAAGCCATATGGATTTTCTGGAGCCAAATGCTTATAAAACACACCTGAAAAAACCCAACTTGTAGTTTTTTTGCCTTTCAATAAATGTTTATTTTGCAAGCATCAACAGAGTCATTAATAATAATAATATTATAATAATAATAATAATATATTTATATATTATTATTAATGAAGTATTTACCACTAGGACCAATTTCAGCTTAGTTGTCCTGTCATGTCAATCCTGGTGCTTAGAAAAATAAAAATCTGAAATTTTAGTTTCCCAAGGGGCAAATATATTCCATCAGGAAATTAAACAATTAAACATCCAGGCACAAGTTTGTGAATTGAAGTCAAAAGATAAAATCATACTTTTTTTGGTTTTGAGGCATGACTGAGATATTCTTAGTGCTTGAGACAGCACTACAGGTCACAAAGGGTGTTAAAAAGCACCAGTGAAATTTAACACTGCTCCCTGAAATCTGCCTCTTTGTTCCAAAAAATGGTGCTTTCTTCTCCCATAAAGACAGGACGTTTTCCAAAAATGGCTACACCAAATCTTAGCTTAAAAACCTAGAGCTAAAATAAAGTTATTCTGCAGAAGAACATGGGTTATGTATCAGCTGTTTCAAACAGAAATCTGACAGTATTACTGATGACTGGGAGAGAATTACTTAGCAGTGCTGCACTCCTGGAGTACATGGACTGAAATTCTGCCTATGAGCCCCCAGGCTGCCATTTCTGACCACAAAGGAGATGTTTTCACCTAGAAAACTGCACAATTATATTTGGCAGATGGTCTGCTCTTAACCAAAGCAGTTTCCTTTTGAGCCTTTCAAGGAGAAAAAGACGGATTATTAAATGGCAGCTGCTTCTGCAGGCACACATTTTTGGTCCAAAAACATGAATGGAAGAGTGAAAAATTGTCATGTAAAGAAAATACACAGGTATGTAAAGATGCCTGTAGGTTACAAAAAGTCAACAGCCCTTAAGTGCAGTTATCCTGTTTCCTGGAATTTTAATTTCCCTAAATGATTCACACTGTTGTTTCCTGAACTGAGCATTAGACAAATTGCAAGGGATAAAACAGAGAACACATTTAGCACAGCTGAGTCCATCCACTGCCACTGCCCATGGGCCATCCCTGATGAACTCTGATCCTGAATGTTGGAACTGACCAGACAACAAGTCTTCACTGAAATTTCAGTGTTAACTGAACTCTGAAAAACCCTCATGTCCTGAAAATAAAATTTAAAGAAAACCGGATCACAGCAATTTTGTTGTTTGATGGAACATGCTTATTAAATGCTGCAACATTAGCATTTCTGTTCATCTTCTCTCTTTTGGTAGGCCAGGAATTCTTTTTGTCATCCAGAAACCTCTTATTTTTCCTACATAAACACTGATTTATGTGGACAAATACCTTCAAAATATCTATCCTCAGTTTTACTTCTACCACATTTTATTTTGGGAAGTTAATTTTCTATCCTTATAATTCAGACTTCTGCTGAGGAAATCCTCTATAGTGCTTATACTACACTCACACTGAATTTCAAATATCTAAATATTTGTTTTACGTCAATTTAATTTAAAAGCATAAATGCCTACCCTTGGGAAGGCTCCTAGAATTAGTGAGTCTGATATGTAATGTCTATGATTAGAGTAACACACAACTTTAGATTTTACTTCAAAAACTCAAGGTATGTCTGGAAACCAGAATAAATTATGAATATGGTGGATTAGGTTTATTCTTTTACGATGTTATTATCAATCTCAACACCTCTTTTACTTTTTCAAGATGGTAGCTCTACTTGAAATGAAAATTATAATTTATTTATGTTTTCTATAAAAACAAGAGCAAAAATGCATGTCTATAATATAACAATAAAAAGTATATCACTGTGTTTTCCTAATTTTACCAGATGATGATCCACCCCCAGAACTACACAGAAAAACTGAAAAGGTACACTCATATCTATAAAGCTCTTCTGTTTAGAGGGGAAATTAATGTAATTATGGAAATTAAAACAGCAATTGAGAAAAAATCATCACCACTTCTTCTTTCAAATGTATCTTTTTTTTTTTTAATAGTTCCAGACAATGGGTATTTTGCTAAAATTAAGTAATGATTTATTCTGCAGAGAAGAACTTTAGTTGTAGCATTCTTCAGTGATTATACTGACAAAATATTCCCAATATTTGAAGTTTGGTCTGTGAAAGAAACTGAGTATTTGTACAGACTTATTGGGACAGCAAAGCTTCCTGTGAGAGACTATGGGCTCATTTCATAAAATTTCATTTGTTAGTTATCAAAGCATGTTCTCCTTGCCTGATTTATCCCAAATGATACTTCTACAGCAAAATAATTATATTTTCTAGATAGTGTAACGGAGTTATTATTGTGCTTACATGTTCATCCCAGGCATCCCCGGGCCACCTAAAGCGTTGAGTGGGGGTCTCATGGCACCTCCATAGTTCTGCAACGACAACCAAGGGTCAGACTACCACAAAACAAAAAAACAAAACCAAAGAGGAGGGGGAAAGAAAGGACAGCAGGTTAATGATGTCCCCATGGAACTCCTGCCTGCACACGCCAGTGCCTTTCATGCTTTCAGGAGTTCCCTGATTGTTGACTTGAAAACCCGATATTGTTAACCCCATGGAGGAAGGTTTACAAATGACAGAAATAGGCTAAGAATGGTTAAAGTTGTTCCAGAAGGAATTATTTACACATGCTGAGGACAACCTGATGGCCAGCAAAGAAAGTTTTATAATTAATTCGACTTTTAAACAAAGGGAGTTGAAAACCAAAAATCTGGTCTAAGGTTCTGAGGTTTCTATATTATGGAAGTCAATTTGTAGTCTCTTAAATTAGGTTTTGTTATGCTTGTATAAAATTATACCATGTGATATAACTTTAATAACATACAGCATAATCATTACATCTCTCTTCCAATTATTCCATTCTAATAAATCATAGAATCCCATAATGGTTTGTGTTGGAAGGGACCTTAAAGACCACCCAGTTGCAACCACCTGGGCAGGGACACCTTCCACTAAGCCAGGTTTACAATAATCAATATCAAGAGTATTTCATATGATACTTAATATCACAGCAATGCTAATAAATTAATTACCTGATGCCCATAAAGCCTGAGTTTCTGCCCTGATATCGTGACAGAAGTTGAACTCTACTACTTACACAAAAATGTGAACTATGCCTGGTTTTATTCAGTGGGATACAAGAGAATAGTCTGTCCCACCTCACACTCTAACTTTTAACTATAATTACAGCTACTGCTAAACAAATATACTCCTTTGCCCTAAAATAAGAGCACTCCCATTTATAGAATGATTTGTGAACTTAAGCTTGGTGTACGTTACCTTGTAAGAGGGATTTTGGCACAAGAAAGGAGAAACTTACAAAACCACTGGATTTTAAGCAACAGCAAAAATGGAAAAATTATCCTCATAAAAAAACTGGCATGAGATTTGCCTGCTGTGTGACTAATGGTGCTGCATAAAGGATCAGCTCCATCTCATATGGCAGGACAGTAAAGCTTGCCCTTCTATCTCCAAAAATGGTAAATGTATTTCAGTGCTACAGAAAAAATTGATAAATGTATTTAATAATGTTTTGTTGGTCACACAGCAGATGTGCAGAACTGCACAACTGGTTTGTACCAAGAAAACCCAAAATTGTAGAGACAGTTATGGACAGAACTGGAAAGGCAAAGCTATTAAATCATTAAAAATGTAGCTGTTATTCAAACAAGAAGCCACAAGAGATTATCTGAAACGGGGAAGTGAAAACGCCAAGTGTAGGCACAACAAGCACACTGTGAAACAAAACACTGGCAGCACCAACATGAAACACCACCACCTACACTTTCCCTCACTGAGAGTGCTGACAAAATGCAGAACAGTATTTTGGGTTTGTGTTTCAGGTGTGCACCAGAATCATTTGTTTCCTGCCTTGGTCCACTGCTGAAACAGAGCCAAAGATCTGCTCGAGATGGACAAGGGTGAGAAATGGCAACAGGAGAATCTCATTTTACATTAAAACCTCTCCAGCACGCACCAAAAGTTTAGATCAGTAGTGTTTGAAAGAAAAACTTCACAGAATTTCCAGGGGTATTTTTGGTACAAAGAGTTTTCCTAAGTTAGAAGTATTATTCATCCTGATCAGCATAATTATCCATGAGGACGATGAGGAAACACCCTTGGTCTCCCTTACCAATGTCATCTTTGATGAGAACACACTTTTCTGAAATAAGCAAGTGAAGGGATTCCCCTTTTAATTCCAAATCTTAACAAAAATGACAGATTTTTCATTTTGGATTTTGCAGAGTTGCAACTCAGAGCTAAATATTTTTTGTAAAACTGAAAGTTTATTTTAGAAGGGGATTATGAAAACAAATCCTGAGCACCTTCAAGTTACGGAAAGTGAGAGGAATATAAGCATAGGTCTGTCAAGTAAGAATAACCCATTTGTAGAGGGTACCTGTGGTCCTAATGGCACCATTCCCCTCGGAGGAGTCATCCTCTGCATCGGCCCTCCCATGTTTGGATGCCCTGCAATAAAATCACATCACATTAAAAATTACACAATACACAAGCAACTTCTAGCAAAAAAAAAAAAAAGCTTTAAGAGGTAGAGTAGGGTTTGAAATACAGGGAGAAATATGCAAGTTTGTGAGGGTAATAATTTGGAGTGGCTGAACTCACCCTGCTGCCGTGTGGGGTCCATCCCGCTGGGCAGGAGTGGTTGACTTCCAGGGACACCTCCCAGGGCCTGAAGGAAGGGGAACCACAGGGGAAACCATTTAATGCTTAGAAATTTATCTTAAAGACATAACACATATATTTTATTTTTTAATTCCTGTCTGTTTCTTCTGAGCCAAGAGTAATGTGCTTTAATGTCCCCACTTGTTAATCTGCCCTTTGGGTTTGATGAACTAGGGTTAAGGCTCATTTTCACAGGATCTTAACTGAAGTTTGGCCAAGTAGAAAAAAGTTTTTATTAAGGGATCTTCATGGCTGATCCACTGGGTGCTATTTAGCATTCCAAAACACCACCACATTTTCAAGTACAAATGTAAATCACAGAATGAGGAAACCACAGAGTGGTTAGGGTTGGAAGTTACCTTAAAGATAATCTTGTTCCAACTGCCTGCCATGGGCAGGGGCACTTCCCACTAAACCAGGACCAAACTACCACCTCATTTGAGCCTTAAAGCTGCATTACAATAGTTCATTGCTTTCACACACTGCCCATCCACACTGTAACCCAAGTCATGGTAGTGCTGCTAAAAGCAATTCATGAACATGGCATAATGAGAATGAAGCCAGACCTGTTATTCACTGAGATTATGTGATTACATTCCAGCTGTGAACTGAAAATATCACAGTGTGCAGACAAAACAACACTCCTGAAACTAAACCTGCAGGTTGGTAGTGCTTCTACTGAGCATGTCCAGCTCCCAGCTGCCAGGATTTGCAGTGCTCAGGAACACAGAGAATGTGGAACCCAAATACTTGGATAAGGGACTCAAATACCTTTGCTAAGACACTATTTAAATTTCATCCTTTCTGGTGATATTATGCCAAAAATAGAGACAAATTTGTTGACACTGTATCACACGGATATAAAAAATAGCCACAAATGACATTGGGGTATAGTGTGACAAAAAGAAAGGTAGCCCTGGAAGAAAAACACCCATTTCATATATCCTATCAACCTTTCACAATATTGTAAATGACCCAGTTTTCCTCTCAGAGCTCCACTGGCATTTTTCTGTCTCCTTGTCTTTAACTTCTCATCTGTTGATGACTTCCTGCTCCTCTATCTGCACTATGGAGAACTTA
Source organism: Myiozetetes cayanensis (assembly GCF_022539395.1). Taxonomy (NCBI): domain Eukaryota; kingdom Metazoa; phylum Chordata; class Aves; order Passeriformes; family Tyrannidae; genus Myiozetetes; species Myiozetetes cayanensis. Next base: position 34,834,381 of record NW_026087631.1, on the reverse strand, counting down.
AAAATGCAAATGCTCTCTACACTTCCAGAACCATCATGTCACAGATGGGCCACTGATGGTCCCTGCTGACGAACAGCAGCTCATTACTCATCCCTGTCTTGCTGGCAGACGCATCCTTTCGTAGGGGAGAGAGTAAACTGGGAATTCAATGCTTTTATAAAGTCCTCAGAGTGTCTGTAAGAGCCACAGAGTACTTCATGGTATCTGTTTTTCACCAAAAATCTCCATATTTACTGTGAAGTAAATATAATTTGTATGTAGAGGGATTGATGCATTTTACACAGAATTAAGTAAAACAGCAAACACTCACTCTGGAGTGATGAATTCTTACCTGATTGGGTATTCTTAAAGGTGGCCTTGGACCTCCAGGGTACCGAGGGGACATGAAAGGCTGTGGAAAAAAAAAGAAATACTGCTAAATAATTCCACTTAGCTTGTAAATACCACGCTGGGTCATTGTTACACTCACAGCTGGAGTATCCAGTCTAAATAGAGTATTCAGGATATTGTCCCACAGTGTTTAGCAGAATTAAATAAATTTAAAAATTCTTAGCCAATACATCTATCAAGGTATGTTGCTTAGAACTTCATTAAGCAGCTGTGAATGCAGAATATAAGTAACTTAATGCATTACAAGGAAGAATAACAAATCATTCAGATCATATAATCAGACACCTATACTGGAGAAGGGGGGAAGATGGGAACCCTGGAATAGAAAAGTATTCTTGGGAGAATCCAGAGGTAAAGAACAGTATAATAATTCACTAATATTTTTCATTCATTTTTTCATAATAGTGTAAACCACAAAATTTAACCTGTAAGGACACACACTCCAAGTTTTTGTTGCAAATACTTAGAATCTGGTGGTTTCATCAACCCTATAAATTCAGTGCTGCACTCCTCCTATCCCTCCATGTTCACACTCGTCTCTCAAACCCAAATTTATATGCAAATCTGCTGTACCATCCCACCAGGTTCTAAAGCCTCTTGGCTACTCCTGAACTCCCCTACGGCCCATGATCAATGTCAGTCCCCATCAGTCCCCCATGATAAACAAACGGTACTGCCAGCAAACACATCTAACGTCTCTGCTTATTCCATCCCAAAGTGCGACAATAATCCAGAAATCTACAAAGATTAGTGCTAAGTGTGAAAACTACAGGAGAAAGGTACAAACATCTGACTGAACAGATGATGAAGAGGATGGCTTTGGCAGGCAGGGTACCTGTAACTCCAGGAGAAAATAAGGAGCTAAAACTGATTTGACTGAGCACGGGGACAAAAAGACTTATAAAGTCCAGCAACAGCTAAGCAGAGAAAATGCCATCACATCATCAATAATTACTGCTGGAATTTTTCCTATGATCTTGCATAAATAAATTAATGAAACCTTTCACATCCTGGAATCAGATGAAAGCTAAAATAGTATAACCTACATAAACACACACACAAAGTAAGTAGGAGAAAGCAATTAAAAGTACAGAGTGTTTACAAACTGGAGAAGAAAGTTCAATAATAATTGTGAAAAGATTAAAGAAAAGGCACTTGATGTGCTGTAGAAGAGGGAGACTTCTTTGTGCACCATCTGATGGGGAGAATCTCTGATAAGAAAGAAAGAAAGAGAAAAGGACTGTGCATGTGGCCAGGCCCTTGTAAAACAGTAAAAGTGTGAGGAAATCAGAATTTCAACAATTTCTACAAAGGTCAACCAAGCGCAGCCACTCCAGTGAGGACCTTGGGTTTGGATTGCTTCATCCAGCAAACAAAACTCACCTTTCTTTACAGCTCATAAAGGGGAAATCAGAAGTGCCTCTAAACTCAACTGTGTCTTAGAGTAGAACCACACTACTAATATTACGTAATACTATGTGATTTGCAAAAAATCTGATCCTTCCAAGCTTACATGAAGGTTTATATACTGTAAATATTCATTTATCTGTGTATTCCTCTTAAACATGCTTGTGGAAGGGCTTCTGATCTTCAACAAGAGAACCCAGGTGGAACCACCCTCAATAACTAAGAGATTTCAAATAGTTCCTATGGTTTGGCTTACCCCAAAAATTTTACTGCTAAAAACTTAAATATTCTCATTTTTGTCATTTGTACTGAACTTCTTCCTCTCCACCACTAATGTCATGGTTGTCCACAAAAAGGTTCTACCAAGATGTCTCGAGACAACAAAGAAATTCTGTCCAACATTTTAAAGAAAATATTAAATATTAAAGCTTTTCCCTACAGTGGGAACATTTTTTGAAGTCTCCACAAACACATTATTAAGCACCAGGATTCTAGAAGCCATGAAGCAGGAGAAAGTTTGTGACACATGTTTTTTCACTCCCTCCTTTGTCATTAATAAGAGCACTTGACATTTAGTCTCTGAATTAGCTTCTGCTAGCTCTTTGTTAGGAGTTGGTGACACTACCATGGTCTAGGGAGGCTTTACATTTCTTATGACAGGAATCCCTCTCTCACTAACTCTGTCTTGCCCTCCTCTTGCAGCACAAACACTCCAAAACTCAGTGGGTCCAAAATCCTGGTACTAAACCAAAATCAGTGGCCACAGACTTTGAAGTGGTCTCTAAGCACTTGTTTCTGAAGATAAAAATTAATTCATTGCACACTGAAAACTTGGACCCAAACACAATACACCTGTGACCCAAACACAAATGACCGGCCATTCCCCCAAAAACCTCTAAACTAAAACCAACCAACCAACCAACCAACCAACAACCACCACCACCACCACCACAACAAAAAAACCCAACCAAAACCAACAACAACAAAAACCAACCAAACAAAAAAAAACCACAAACAAAACCCCAAAGCAGAACAAAAGTAACCCAAACCAAACTGAAAAATAGGAAAAAACCCCAAACCAAATACCAAACAACGGAAAAAACACAAACAATATGAATAAACCAAAATATCTATGATATGCCACATCTAAGTCATGGATGAGATGGAGATGCCACCAACACACCTACTGACACCAGTATATCATTATTCTTGCCTGCAGGTATGAAATTCAGTAATTTGGCACCACAAAAAGTATCTTCTAGTCTGCCATCAGGCAATTAAGACCAAAGAGAGCAGGAGCTTCTACTTAACTGGGTGAAAATGAAGCCAGAAAGGAAAAACCTTTTGTGTAATCACCACAGAACATTTGTATTTATCAACCTAAAGTGAAAAAAGAAAAACCCAAAAACCTATAAGGAGAAAATAATTAGAATACAAAAAAAAAAAAAATACTAAAATGAGAGAGACTACACAAGCTAAAATCAAGATGTGAAATGCTGACTTTAGTAATCACCTTGCTCTTATCTACGGAATCCTGTAATGTTGAATTCTTAAAGATACTTTAAAAGAGGACAAATTCAAGAACATGAATGATGTGTCAGAAGTTACAGAACTTTTTTGTTATCTTTCTGCTAAAGAACAATCCAACTGTGTACAGGCACAGTAAAGGGTATCTCATAATCTGTGTATTTAATGCAATTTTATGAGTTGTGTGTGCATATACAATGTGAAAGTCTTGTAAAATTCTATTTGTCTTAGTTCACAACACAAGGGGATGAACAGAAAACAAGTTTCTGAGTATGGGTCTTTGAAGAATCAATGTTGCAGCACAGTGGTCTCACTGCCCATGTGTGGGTGGCAGAAAATGTAATTTCACAAAAAAATATCCAGCAGGAAGCTGATGTCATAAAGGCACAGAAGTTGGGATGTTTCTCTGCCAATTCTTACTCTCTCTTAGTTGTTCAGGCAGCTACAAAATATGGTGTGGTTTAGTTTTCATCTTTACCTAACAGTGGTGGAACAAAGGATTTAAAAAATGGTGTTCTACTAAGCATAGCAGATTTCAATAAATCTATTCTGATTTTGAATTTACTTCCCTTCCAGAAGCTGGAATTACTTCCAGACATGGGTGTTTTTTGCATTGACATTCTTATCTTTTCTTTTGCTCTCATATCCTTACCTTTATCAATCATATTTTCATTCATGTAAACTTGCAACACGTACAATAATCCATGGCCAAATAAATAATCTTGAATATTTAAATTCCTATTGACGTTGACCATAATACTTTTTTTTTTTTAAGCTCAATTATCAAATTGAGATCTATCTCCTCAGATTACATGTTTCAACACACACCCTGAGAGATAGATGATGCTTTTAAAATGAAAAACATCTCTCAGGAGAACAACACACCACAAATTAAAAAACACACAGTGAGACAGAGCTTTAGCACTTGGTATGAAATGGTATTAATTGGTTTGTGTAATTCAGTCACCACTACCAGCACAAACAGTAAACACTACTTATCACTAGAAGCTGAAAATGGAACACAGGCTTCATTTGTACACACTACAACAAATAATTTTAAATTAATTGCGCAGCTACTTGAAGAGCAGATACTGGAATAGGGTTCAAGCTGCCAGAGACAGGGTTTATATCCCATATGGGAATTCTGAAAACGACCCAATCTCTTCCTTTTTTCAGTTAAAGTTCTACATTTTAACAAGTGAAACAAGCCAAAAATCTTCGTTATCCTCTCCCCCGTTAAAAAATGAATTTACCAAGTTACACATTCTGTCTGTGAAAATACAACTAACCTTCACCTTTTTTGTTTTCAAGTTCTACTCCTGGTTAAAAGGTTTGGTATTACAGTATTATTATTATTATTATTATTATTATTATTACTTCTCCTCTTCCTTTACTTCTCCTCCTCCTCCTCTTTTCCATCCAAATGATAAAAAATAAGACTGCTGGATATTTTTATTTAATTTTCTTATTAGGTTATCTATCTATCTATCTATCTATCTATCTATCTATCTATGAATGATGTAACTCCTTAAGACTCCTATATTTTAGAAAATGCTTTCGAGGTGTTTTACAACTACTACTTCCATCTGAAATGGAAATTTAAACCCCTCTCAGAGGAATGGAGTTTGAACTCCTGAAAAGGACCAGTGGAGAACTTTTCACCGTGGGTTTTTTGTTTTGTTTTGTGGTTGTTTGTTTTTTTTGTGCAATCTCCATCAGCAGAACAGTCACCACAGTGTTAAAGACACTTGTCATTAACACATTTTTAATTCTAACCAAGACTAAACTCAATTAGCTCCCAAAACTACACATTCTGAGATCAGATCAGTGCAAACATGTAACTTACCCTCTGTGAGGCTGGGACAGGCCATCACCAATCTGAACCAGAAGTTGTTTTCCTATTCGACTGCATTTTACTGTTAATTACACTGCTAATTACAGTACCCTTCTTGGCCTGCTCTGCTCCCCCAGTGGCAACCACAGTTTTAGAGGGCTTTGGTTTGTATTTTACTGAAGCATTTCAGCAGAGAAATTTGGGTTATATACTACTCATCTTGCAATCTACCAGTGCAAACCAAACTAGCTGGTTTTAACTCTGCTATTTTCCACAAAATTGTGTTTTCTCAGCACTCACACAGGATTTCTGTCTATGTTGGCCTTTCCTGATGACCAAACCTACTACTATGAGCAAGTTCTTCTCTGTCCTTCTGAAAAAGATCCCTTAGAAAATTCATTCCCATATTTATAGTTTTCCAAGTCAGAATGACAACCTATGAACAGCAACAAGAAGAGGTAAGAGGTCTAATTTAATTCAGAGTATAGAGCAAAATTAGTATTTTTTTCCTGAACTGAAAAGCCTTCAAGAGACATTTGAACTTCCACATCTCAAATTCCAAGTTACAGCAATGCCAGCATTTCAAACAAATTCCATGATTTATCCCTTGTCAAGAAATGCAGGAGTTTATATATTGCAATATTCTTCCACCACATGGAAGAATATTGCAATATATACCTTGTTAGGTATAGAAAAATGAAGAAACAAAACCTTATTTAAAAGAAACAAACCTAAAGCCAGGTGTGCTCTTACATGATCTTTAGGAATTGATAATCTTTAGGAATTGCACGGTGATTACACCTGTCTCACTTTATGGGAAACATCATTATCTCATGCTCAAGATTTAGTAACTGAGAGATGAAGTGGCCAAGTTCTGCACGAGACTTAAAGGAATTTTTGAAAGAAATGCAAGTTTTAGAAGGGTTATTATTATCTACATGCACCTTAAACCAAGTTAATATTTTTATTTTAATTTTTAATAAATGCAAATACTACAGAAAATACAGTATTTCAAACCTGTCAAGCCAGAACATCCCAAGATGTATCAAATTTAAAAATAAAAAAACCCTGCATTTTCAAAATTTAGACAACACACAGACAGACCACTTGAGCTTGAGAAAGCACTTCCTTAAATTTAGTGAACCTGATTGTGATACACGATTGATCTTTTGGAGCAGCTTTGACAATGACAAGTTGAGGTTTGTTACTCCTGCTTTTGCATTTAATAAATAAAACATTCCAAAGCACTGTCATCCCTTTTGGCTTCCAACCCAAGCACTTGTGGCTCCTGCAAAAAGTGAGATTATGACAGGAACTGAACCAACCTCAGCAGAGAGGAGCATCACTCACAAACAACAACCCTTCCCCTGCTCTCTCCAGCACCACTTCAGCAGCAAATACAAGACTAATTCTCATGTATGGTCACTAGCCTTAGATTTCTAAGATTTATCTTACAGAGAATTTCAATTTTCAGGCTGAAATTACAAAGCTGAGAACAGACCTCCTGGGAAGATGACTTGTGCCCTCTACTGCTGGAAGGGGAGGTGGGGGCTCACAGCTGATTTAGCTGCTCAAGCTGAGCAGTTTTAATTTGTTCCAACAGTTACGAGCAGTAAAACCATTACCACAACTGCAGGAAAGAATTATCGAAGCCAGCAGATGTTGGGTATCTTTATCTCTTTAAAGATGACTTTACTCCTTGTATTTTAGAGAAAAACCATCACACACACATAAAAAAGACAAAAAAATCTTGCCAAATGATAATACCCTCTCACATAGTCTAAGAAGTCATAATATTAAAAATTGGATACTTTAAAATGCAGCATGATACTAGTGAGGACAAAAATGCACAGATCCAAATTCTGCAAAAATCAGGCATACCAATATTATTATGTACTTGGGTATTCCCAGTCTGATACACTGAGCTGGATGCAGTTACAAACAATGGAGATGCCAAAAATAAAATAAAATTCTTCTTACCATCTATAATTACATAAACCCAGGGTGAAAAAAAAAAATCTTTAAATTCTATTCACAGCTTCTGAAGGCCTACCAAAGCTGCTATCTTTGCCCACAAGCTGTGTTTGTAGGTTTGGTGATGTTTCATTCTTTTGTAACAGTATTTTCACAATATCCAGGATGCTTTTCAAAGTTTCTGGGACTTTACTGTCCCTGCTCTGCTCATAATTCTTAAAACTGTTCACTCCTTCACCTGCAACTGCCCCATTTGCTCCACTGGAACTGAGGCTGGGAGTGGATATGTGCCAAATCCAGCTAATTCTGCAGTTGTGTCCCAGTTCGTTTCAAGGATTTTAGCTTTAAAAGAAAAAAGGCATAGGCGATGCTGCAAAAATTGGGAAAACATGAAGGTCAGCACTCAAGAGGTGAATGATGGACCAGGATCTGAGGACAGTGACGTGTTTCTGTTTGAAACTGTATTTTGAAGTTGAGTTTTTCCGTATTTTGAAGACAAAATACGGAGAAACTCCTGGAAAACCAGGAAACTTCTTGAGTGTTAAAGGGAAGACAAGAGTTGGAACAGATCACAGGGGGTTAAAAATAAACAAAATGTTTTTAAACATTTGGAAACAGGAATCCTCACCCCTTGCACAGACAACGATCCCTTCTGTGGACAATTCACTCCAAAATGATTTTAAAGGGGTGCTGGAGGACTCCTCCCTTCTCATCTTCCCTACTGCAACTGTTTTCATCAAATGCTGCATTTACTGAGTCTGTAACAGCAGCTTTATTGTTTAAAAGTGCATCATGCCATGACTTCACTGTAAATATTGTCAGTGTTAAGTGTGAGGTAAAACAGAACATCACAGAGGTGTTTTACAGCCTTACACTGCAGCTTAGAAACCTCTCTCCTTTACATAGGTAAGTAGTTCACTATTTCTGTTTCAAAATGTAAGAGATATATGTTACTGATTTTTTAATTCACTGACTTTGCTTATTACCACTATCTAAATGTTTAACTTTACATATATTTCTTTTTTTCTATATATATTTATATATTTATGTATTTATATAAATAGTAATGCTAGGTAGAAAGATAAATGGAAGAGTCCTTTCTGCTTATGTGCCTCATGTAATGATGCTCTCCTGAAGCATTATGTCAGTTCTACTATGACAAACAAGGTGAAAAATAATACTTTAGAATAACATGGATTGAGCTAAAACGAGGATGAACAGCTGCCACTAGATGGCAAGACAGGCTCACAGTAATTTAGAGGGCTTGGTTTGGTCTGTTTTGGGTGGTTTTTTCCCCTTTATATAAGAGGAATATGTAACATTTGTATTTCAAACGTGGTGTCGACACTTCTTTCCCATGACATTCCAAGTTTATCTGATGATCTTAAATTGGTGAATGAGGCAAACCACTTGAAAATCCCTTTAGAAAACACAGGCACCATGGAAATAATGTTTAGTGGGTAAACTCATTTAGAACAAATTTTAACAGATTTGCTGAAAAATTAGTGAGTTTAAAACAAAAAGTATGTGAAAAGGTATAGACAGTGGTAAACTTCACTTTCAACAAAATTACCAAACTAAACAAGTGGACTGTCAATTTATAAAACAACCTGCTTCCCCCTACAGTCTTTAAGGTCCCTTCCACACTTAAAAGGCTACTCTGTTTTCAAGTTAGCATTTAGGCGTGCTAAAACTGGAAAATTAACTAAAAGGCAAATAAAATCCTGAGAAATCAATACTTTCCATTCTTTTTAAAAATTCAAAATACTTCAGTGAAAGCACACCCTGAAACTTATCTCTGGCCTCTGTTTATTTCCTTACTAAGACGAATATTGCCCACAAAGATCAAAGAAATAATTATTTATTTTATTTATAATATAACTATATATACTGTAGCTATATATATCTCTCAATATATACAATTAAATATGTAGTTATATTCTGAAAAAACCCAAATGTAACTTTTCTCAAGTGTTTTAGCCAACTTTGAAATATCAATGAAGGGATGGATGTAAACAGGTCAGGACCTGAAGAGCACCAGTTTGCACCTGCAGGACTGGATGTGAAAGTATGAGAGTCTTTGAACTCTATGACCAAATCCTCTCTGATCACAGGTGAAAGATTTTAACTCACTGCAAATGAGTTTTTAGAGCCTCGTGTAAAGCTCTGGTTGGCGACAATTTATGCATCTACTAACACCCAGATCCAAAGGTAATTATTTATTACAATTTTATTCAGTTTTTCAGTTGCCCCATGTCAGGATCAGGCTACAAAGAGAGGAACGCAGACCAGGTCATGTTGATCTCTGTGGCTAGACATAAGAAGAAACTTACAAATAACACAGACTAAAAAATGTCTAAAAAATTACACAGAAAATTTCCCAAATGACTTTATTTTACTAACACAGTAGCAAAGTGCCTTCCTCACACCTGAGCTCCATAGACAGGAAGTGGTCCAAGGGAAAACTGCTAAAATGATTTCCAGACTCAGATCAGAGTTAGATGAGCATTTCATAAACACGTAATGTCATCTTAACCTTATGCAGTGTAATATAGTTTTACGATTTATGTTGCCCAAGTAACTGTTTGGGCTCTCCTAGAACTAATGCCTTCACTGCTCCTGTAGTCCCACACATTCAAGTTTTGCTGCTAATGAACCAAGAACAGTCTCAGTTATTGTATCACACCTGTTTATTTCCAGAGTCTCACTACTGTACAGACTAAAAGAAGATGAGGGCAAAAAATACACACTTGTGACATTAAAGCACATACAAAGGAGGAGGAAACTGAGGCACATCCTACCTCCACCACATAAACTTGTTTTCTTGACTTCTCAAATGTCACTGATATTGTAAACAATTCTCTTTTTTTTTTTTTTTTTTTTTGAACTAAAAAAGCCTTTAACTTCTTCAACTGAAGAAGTCATTTAGTTGAAAACAGCAGTGTTCAATTCCACCACCTTCCCTTCACTGTATCATTGTTTCGGACTGTCAGCACTGTAGTGGCCATCATCCATCACCTGAACTGAAGTATAAAAGTACAGGTACACACAGACACAAGAAAAATTCAGCTGATGGCTTCAGAAACTACACCTCTGTGGACCAGGCAAGAAATGCCTGAGGTTGCTAATTAACTTCAGTGCTGGTGGTCTAAATATGCAAGAAAACCTCGCTTTACAAAGAGCAGAGTTTTACCACACACTGTCTGAGAAACCATAATTCTCCCTTATTTAGCTACCTCCATCTGCTACACTAACACACTATGTTATTTTATAAAATTAAAATATATTTATTTTCTTAAAAAAAAAAAGAAAAATATTTATTTTATTAAAAAAAAACCCCAAAGTTCTCAGAAATGTTAATGGTCATCAGAGCCAGCCATAAGGGAGCCCCAGTAACGATCCTTTGTTTGCAGCACAGTCCCCATCTGGACTTCCATGTTCCCCTGACCTGTCTGATAAGAAGCCACTGCAGCAGCAATGACTTCCAGTTTGGTTACATCACTATGAGTGGTTTATGACCACTTGAAACACAGTTTCAGTGCAAAACCAAAAGAAAAGCAATTACTCTAAATCATCTGAGCTCTCCAAGCAGAGCTGGGCAGCAGTGGCTGTCGAAAGCTTCAGCTTAGGCCAATCCAAACAACTCATGAAAGCAACAAAAGGCATCCTTATCATTCCAGGATGACCTTCTAGATAAATTTTAGGTTAAAAGAAGTTGAAGTGCTACAACGCTTTTGTAGTGCAAAGTCTCAGAGAACTAAATATAGACATAAGCACCACTCTCTGCTCTCCCCGTAATCTTCCCTCTCCCGAAGAACAAAATTGTTTGCTTTCATCATCCAAGAGGGAGCTGCAGGTCTGAACTGCAAACTCCTGGTGAAAGAGGACTGGAGTTTGTCAGTACTCAGATCAAGGCACATGAAGATGTTTTCTGTGGTTTGGTTGACCTCAGGACCAGCTGGGACCAGAGAAATGGCAAGGAGAGAACAGAAAAATGCACTGCCTAATTAAAGGTGTACAAGGAAAACAGTACCTACGAAGGAAGTAGGAAGTTTTCGTCATGAGTTTCCCTGTCTAGCTTGTGATTTCACCTGTGTTTCAGGGCAGCAGATGATGTTCCCCAATTTTCAGGTTTCACAGGCAGAGCTGTGTCTGCCAATACATTTTCTTGTCAGATGAATTGACCTTGGTGAGACTCAGCTCCCACTGAGGGTTTCGCAATCTGGTATTAAACTGCTGCCTGACAACACTCACTCCAACACCACCACACCTTGTCAGGGGCTGTCTGCGTTCATCAGCTTTACACACACCTTACAGTTTCCAGCACACTGGGATGTAAATGACTGGATTTTGGCTCAGCTCCCAATTCTTTGGTGGGATTGCTCCCAACCATATCGATACACCCACTATCAAATCCGCACTTGGATTTACAAACCTACGCGTATTCTTAAGAAGATGACTGCAGCAAAAATTAATAATCTTTAAAAAAAAAAAAAAAGGTTAATTTTCAATCCCAGGCCTTGCAAAAAGAGCAGGCTGTTGTTGTGGCTTCAAGTAAGACTCAAGTCAGATACTGGCAGACAAGGAAATTTTACCCACACTTAACTTTCTGTCATCTTGTCTTTCTGACATCTTTAAAAGATCTAGAGTGGCTGGAAGTCTTTTCATGCTTCTAAAAACAAAACTCCCACATCCTCCTTCTGTAAAACCTTTAAAATAGTTACTCTCTCCTCTGCACTTCACATACTTGTGCTATTGGTGCCCCTTCCTCCACTTAATTGTCATCCCAGACAGTAACAGAAAAAAAATTAATTCCTTTGACATCACAACTGGAGTGGGTGACTGAAGTAAAAAAAAAAAAGAAAGAAAAAAAAAGCAAAGTATTGATACACTCTAAAAAGTAAGATAAAACTGTGTGTTAAAAAAATATACCTAACCAGCTGTTGAAAGCAGGAAAAGTAGAAATAAATTAATTAATCAGTTCTACCAGCTCCTGAGGATTTTGTGACTGGCAGTAGTCAGATATTTTCCACTTCACTTGCATGTATCTTCTCATTCACATATCAAAAATCATGCCCGAGTTTGCCAATGTGGAGAAAACGAAGGGAGTTTTGGTGAAGAGGAGACACAACCTCACCCCAGGAGAAGTCCAGACTCAGATTACAAGTATCAGGTTGACCCAGCATTAAAAGATGCCATTTTTTCCACCATAATATTCTGCACTATCAATGCTCGAAATCCTCACTGGGTGTTTAGTTTCACTGATGACAAAACATAATAAAAGCAACACATGGTATAAATCCTGGACTTGTTTTTTTGGGCACTGGGGTTGGCATCTTCAACATGCAAGGAGATGCCCAATGGGATACTATTAATTGCCCGGGCTTAATTCCCACTGAAGCCTGAAGACCTCAGAGATCTGGCCTGTGGCTTAGCACAGAGCTGAATACAACCAACAACCTTCTCACTTTAAAATTTCCATGTAATGTCATGTATATTATCATAAGAAATTATTTTAATATTATACTCACTCAAGTATTTTCAATCTCTACTAATAAAATGGCACCGTTTCTTGTTCTTGAGAGGAGTTGTGCTGTACTATTTCATAAACTACAGTCAGGTCCCTTCCTTTCCACCTATTCACTCTTGTTTAAAATAAACTCAAATATTGCACCATATAGTGAGACATAGTTTAGGAAAGAACCTTTTCTACAGACTTGCAAACAGTATTACAGAGGATGTGCTATCCTGAAATGCCTGTAATCGTAATTTTTTCTGAATACCTGAAAAAACCCCGGTGGTACAGGACCTACTGGCATGCCATCTCCTGGGGGAATGTTTCCTAGCACTGGACTGGGAGCTGCTGCAGCACTCTGAAAAGAACAAAGGGAAAATAAACCTTTGTCATTGCATTGGTAGGCATTAAACCCCCCGCCCCAAAAAAACCCCAAAACCTCACCAAAGCGCAGAAAGTAATTCTCTGGATATGTCATTTTGTCATTGTTTCATCTGAAGCTGAATTAAAATTGTTTAGTTTCGCCTATACAAGTATCATGATTTGTAAAAATAACAAATGAGGGGAAGGATGCCAGAGGCTGCATGCATCCATTAAATAGATTGACTAAATTTTTTTGAAATATTGTACCTGAGTGTGACTACATACACAACTGTGAGTGCAACTTGCACACTTTCTCTCGTATTACGTGCATAAACAGCCTCACACATGCACAAGGATACACATACAGCATAAACTAAGTAATTTATGTATTTTATCAATGATTTTCAAGCACTCTAATTTCATCAGACTGTAATACTTCCTCAAAACAACAAGCTCCAAAACAGGATTCTGGAACAAACAGCACAAGAAGGGATGCTCATGATTCTGCTGGTAATGCCTATGGATTTTACCAACCCCAAAAATAAACACCATGACAAATTAGAAGAATTTCGGTTATGTTTTTGGAAGGGAAAAGAAAAAAGGGATTTCTAAGGAGTGAATCAGAGGATGAAATTAGTTACCTTTGCAAATCCTTCAGCTGGAATAAGCAAGTAAAGAATATTGCTCCTGGCAATTTACAAAGCAGGAGATTGTCACACAAAAAGCAAAGCCAAACTGTTTCTGTTGTCATGTGTTGGAACTTCAATTACTTTTAATTTCAAGCAGTCTTCCTTCCTGAAATGTGTTTCTGTAGGGCATGAGGCTGAAACACCTATAAAGGCTTGAAAATCTCCTGTGAAAGTACTCCAGCCCACAAAATGCACCCTGAGCCACTGGTAGGTTACTAATGACCCGCCAATACCTGCCCTGCAGAACACACATGGTTGATGCTTATTAAATTATCACCCCACTTATTGTGTGCTTACACTTTATGTCCAAAAGATGCAGATATGGAAATCCAGGTGTTTGGTACACTACCTAGGAAACTAAGGAATAGTGCTGGAAAGATCTGAAAACTGGCACAAAGGAGGGCTGACCTTTTGAAACCAAGCAAAAAGCAAATATTCTGTTAATTACCACAGATTTATTTCTTTTTCAATGGCTTAAACTGTGTTTTAGAGTCAAAGTTATGAGTAACTAGCAGCAGCATATTTAGCATCCAAGCTGACTGGATTCCATTCCAAGTTGTTTGGAAAAGTCTAGAAATACCACTTAAATGTAAAACCTGCAGAAAGTGCTGGCTTTCAATATGAGTGTAAGGCTTTGATTCATTAAAAAGCCTGTAATAAAAAAACTTATGCATGGATCGGTGTTAAAACACTGTATAATTGCAACTGACAAGAGAAAGTCAGCTAGGTGAATTTCGTATAGCAAGTACTTTGCAATCATAATACACTCCTTATGAGAGAGACCACCACAAACCAAACAAACGGTGGAGCTGTGGCAAATAAATGTGGTTCTCCAAGAGGAACGGCCATTCATGTCCAAGAGTTGCTTTCAGATTATCTCCATTTCCAAAGGAAAACAGAATAGAAAGTTTTTAGGGTTGGTTTGTTGGGTTTATTTTAAGCAAAATACGACCTGTTTAAGCTGAGCATCAGGCAACCATGTCCAATAAAACCATGACAGGCACAGTTTGAGTGAAGTATGTTGCATGTTATTTCTGTACGTGCAAGTTTTCTAGGTGAAGGATGACAGCAGTGGCATCACTGATGGAGAAAAATGTTAAAAGCCTGCACATTTTAAAATGTCCAGCAGAGCCTGTGCTGCAGTCCCTGACCAGGAAGGAGTAGCCCATTAAAGGGCACTAATAAAGATGAGCCTTATTACAGCATCACATCTCCCTGCACTGCAATTCCTGATTGTCCCTGTGCTGCCCAAGCTGAGCCTACCTCTGATGGCCTTGGAATGTGCACTGTGGGATGTCCAGTGGAGCACAAAGCATTGGAACAGAATCCAACAAATCACTGGACAAACATGTCCCAGCAGGTTGAGGTCTCTGTTAGAAGGGAACAACCTCTGGGCATGCAGAGCTCCCACAGGGATATAGGGACCTGCCCCTGATGAGTTCATGCTCTTCCTCACTTAGAAAACAACTTTAAAAAAGTAAAATGGCAAAATATACTCAGTACTTTAAAAAACAGAGAAAGAAATAACGATTATTCCAAAACAGGGGGTGAAAAGGATTACAGTTATAACTGTTAGCCATTAAATGTCCTAAGACGACCTTATAAGAAATATACCTAAAAATAACATTTTCATAATTGTCTCAATTGAAGTGGGTTTTTCAGAATTTTAAATTTGGGGTGGTTTTTTTTCCTTTTTTTTTTTGAATTTGCCATAGCACTGATCCCGGAGGAACACAGCTCTGACCCCTGGTGAATTCACAGGGATTCCCTGGGAGATACTGCATTGTGTTGGGTTTAATTATTTGTTTACCAGGTTATTTGAGACTTGATTACACCATGCAGTTCACAGACACTTGATCAAAACCTTCTCTTCCCTGTATTTCTGAGTGGGAGGGAGGACAGGACAAGGCCATAACAGCAGGTCAGTTGTACTGACATTTCTGGTGCTACTTAATAATTGCTAGAATTCTGTAGTTGCAAAAATTTTGCCACAGTCCAGTCTCGGGTGTTACAGAAACTTCCATTTCCCCCCTTCATTATGCAATGTACTGTGGGTTTTTTTCAGTTTTCATGTTTCCCTGGGATTTTCTTCCCTGACAGGCAATGAAGTCCCAAAATCAGAAATAAAGTATTTTCAGTATTGTAGGTACATTACACTTTCTCCCTTGTGCTAAATAATGCCTCTTTTAAGAACTTATACCATATAGATCAATAAACAAACCTGCAACTGCTGTATGGAAATATTCTTATTTATTCTATCCTGATGAATTATTCAGTTCTTTTTTCACAGTCCCACAGCAAACCATGGCTTTCGTTTGCATGCCTTACAAGTTGTTCATCATTTATAACTTCATTAGTTTGACATTTTAAATTTTTGCAATTTGTTTCCCTTCTTTCCATAAAATGATGAAATAGGAAAATTTAAATGGTATAATCTTTTTGTACAGTATCTTATCTCCTTAAAAATGGAAAACTTTATTTGCTTTTGTAGCTAAAATACAGAATTTGTAAAATTTACAATTATTAATTAAAATGGTGTGCTTGAATGAAAGTTATTGTGGTCACTCCTTGCTCTACCCAAGCTACTCTCCACAATGCTTAAGTAGATGAATATATTAAAAAATAAAACCAGATATGGTTTAGGGTGGATTTTACAATACGGAAATCGACGATAAATAAAAAACAGAATCATTTGGCTACTTCATTAGTACAGTATCTAAAGTATAAAAATCCAGAGAGAAGTCTGCAAGATACAGGTCATTTTTGAGGCCATCACAAGAAGTTCTTTATGATGGAAGCTCCCAGAAGAATTTGATTTGAAACCAAAGAATGCTACAAAAAATGTCTTGAACTTACAGAAATCCTTATCTGGCTCATTCTTTGATCAGGGCATTTAATTCCAGGTAATTTGCCTACAGTAAGATATCCTCATTTTTATCCCCTGTTAGCAGTTTTTCACATGTTACTAAATTTGTCCAGTCAAGTGAGAGTTCTGTTTTTAAGAAGTCTGACTGAAGAAAAATGATGACATCTACTTGATGATGGAGAAGTTGGACCCTATACGTAAAAATTATTATGGCCACTGCTGGCCACTCAATTCATCATCCAACCCTCCACAAACCTCCTAAACCAGCCCTACATCCATATTTCTAACTTACTAGCTGTTATCCTAAAAAATAACTTCTAATTCACAGTACTTCATGCCCTCTCCACTTACTGCAAACAAACAGGAAACTAACTGAACAGACACAGACATGATTAATTCAGTTGTATCACATTTTACTGAGTATTTTTGATACAACTATGTTGTCTTCTTTAGGAGAGCACTTTAAAAACTGCAGTTTCTCCTTTTTTTCCTAAGGACAAAGAGTAAATATTCAGTATTACGTTTTCAAGTTCATTAATTTAGGAAATGATGGGAATTAAGGAATTTAAAGCTAGGGGTTTTTTTCCTCTAGAAAGACAAATGATGGATGATTACTATTTCTAATCATATTTACCACTTGCTTAATTTCTGATCATTGACAGCTTTGAAGTGCCAGACATACTGTAGTCAATATTGTAAAAAAAAAAAAAAAAAAAAAAAGGCAAATTTCCATTTGTAAACACTTCAACTTGTAACTTGTCAAGTGTTTCTAAGCCATCAGCCAGTTACTGTAATAGTCCTTCACTATTTTTACCTACCACAAGTTAGAGAAAAGAGTACCAAGAGGAACTTCAATGAATAACCACTAGAAACCTCATTTTCTTCAATATAGAACACAAAAGTACTCATCACTCTGTACAAAAAAATAAATTAAATTTAAAAAAAAAAAATTTAAACAAGCTTCCATTCCTTTTACAAAGCCTCTGAACACTGAGCTGTACACAAAAGAGCCATAAAATGAGTGGCCTTGGTTTACTCAAAATTGAATTGTAAGGTTGTGCCCAAAAAGGTGAATTCATCACACTGAAAGAAGCGAGTAATTACAAAGATCTTGATCACAAGGCCTAATTAAACCTTGGCGCAGCTCCACTGCTATGCATTTGTCTAAACTTTGTAATTCTGTTGTGTAACAAGAAGGCATTCACATGACAGCAGCAGTCTGAGAAGTGTAATTGTGGAAGGTCATTCCTTGTAAATTCTCAGTTCTCCTCAAACTGCAGCTTCTTATGGTTTGATGGGGACTCTGGCATTGTATTTCCGCCCATCGCATCTTACACATTATTATGAGTGATAAAGAATAATAATGCAATCAATGTAGATGAAAAAAATCACACATAATCGTTTTTTTGGGTAAAAAAAAAAAAGAGTTGCACCAGGAGAGCTCTTCACTTAAGGAAGAACAGACCTGTTAATGTTGATGGTACACTCTGGGACTCCATCCCTTCTCCTTTCCAAAGAAATCTACCCCCAAAACAAACTCACTCTGAGCAAATCCTCCCCATATCTGAGGCAGGATCACACTTTGTCTGACTGTACCCCGGTGCCCAGTGAAATTATATTACAGTGCTGAAAACCAGGTACTGGGTTGAACAGAAATTATCTGTAAGGAAAGCTCTGTCATCAAGGAATAAAAGGACTTCAAATTCTTGTCAAAAGACAGCACTTCAGTCCTGTCTCTCAGCTGCTTGCTTCTTCTTGGATTATTTAGGACATAACTTCCAGACAAAGGTTTTTTTCGTTGTCTGGTTATGGTTATAAGGACAAGTCATTTTAAAAGGAACCTGCATTACTGACTGGAAGTTACTAAGATCAGTATTAGACATAAGTAGCAACAGAATGTTCACTTACAAAAGAGCAAAAATAATTTATGTTTTAAATATGGGATAAAAGTATGAAATTCTTTTGAATTTCTGCCCAATCTTTTTTTTTCCCCCCACAACAGAATTACCCTTAAAAGCAGAATACTGGGCTTTCCCGCTTCTTTATGAAGATTCAAAAAATGATACTTCAGATAATAATTTCTGACTGTGTTCTGTGAGAGCAGCAGTGTTCATTTCAGCTCAGTCCTGTGTTATCCAGGGATGTGTGTTTGGGTACAGGGGGAGCTCTGGGTGCCACCCAGCTGAGGTGCTCCTGCAGCACCATCAGACCCATCAGCAAAAACCACCCTGCTGACAACAAAAGGCACTTAAGGACACCAAACGCTGCTGTCAGAGCTCAGGGCCAAGCTGCAGTGATATTTCAACAAAACGACTTCTCTTCCAGCAGTGACACTGACAACCCTCCCTCCAGCTCCCCCAGGGACTGAGGCATCTCCTATCCCACCGCTTGACAACCACAAAATACTCTGCGTGCTGTCTCGTCCCCAAGATCATGTCTCTGTTGAACCACTGGCAACACAGAATACAGGTTTAACCCTCTGCCTTCCCCTCACCACAAGGAATCTGGGTGGGGATGGGAGATGCTTCTCCTCAAACCAACTTGGCCGGAGTTGTTGGATTTTCATGACCACAACCTGTTACATATATCCCGCTGGATCTTTGAATTCCCAGATACTCACTACGCTCAAGACATGGCATGCTGCACAAAGCAGCACTATGATCACTACTTATCTTTCCCTTCTTTCCAAACACACTCCATTTTTTTTTTTTTGATGCTCTATGGAAAATTCACAGTTGGTACAATTGTGCTAATTGGACTGCTATGACAAGACTATCTTACACCCTGACTTTCTCTAGTAATTAAGTGGTTGGCACAGTGTCTTTTAATCATTTAATTAATCTAATTGTTAAATCCATTTTGTTTTCCAAAGATTTTTGAGATTTCCAGACTGTTTTATTCCAGTTCTCATGCCCCAGCACTCCACACAACAGTCAAGTGCTTTCCCATTTTAGGAATATAGTGATTAATAAGATAAAAGTTTATCTGTATTCTTTGTTCTTTCCAAGTTATGAAACCAATGAAGAAATATGCTGTGAGCTGAAAGACTGAAATTTGATTATGAAATGGAAAGTAGCCCTGTTAAGGGTTATCCTTGGGTTGCCCGGGAGTGATTCAGCAATGCTGGCAATATACACACAACTTCAGGGGAAAACAAAACAAAACAAAACAAAACAAAACAAAACAAAAAAAGCTCCCTAGTAATTCCCTCTCTATTCAAAATGGATTTTTGTCTGCATAAGCAGCTAGCTGGAAAAGTCATATGCACAAACCCCCAACCAAAATTTTCAGAGGGAGATGAACTGCAGAATTTACTTCATGAAGAAACCTCTTCCTCCGCTCAAGAAATTTCATATTTGTGTGTCCTTGTCTGTACATTCATGTCATGAAATTCTTCTTTAAGAACTACTTACTAAAACACCAAATACATATATATCACTGCTTTTCAAGGCTGTGCTCTAAATGTTATTACTCTGCCCCAAAACATGAAAATATGTGATTTCATAATATTGTAATACTGACAGCACACTTCCATAGAGAAAACTTACTGAAGCAGCCATTTGGTGACTTTTTTTTTAACACTGGCTCTATTATTGCTTAAGTTAGTGGCACACAGAACAACACACAGTTTAGAGTTTCTAGCCTGAATTTCATAACTTTAAAACCAGTGTTATTTCTTGTGTATGCAGGTGCTGAAAAATAAATACTTAATTCCATAACAAGTACGTGTTCATTTGAAGAAAAAACATGATAAATTTAAAACTCATGGAAAGCTGTCCTGTAAAGTATCTCATTTTTCTCAAGTTGCCTGAACATCTATCTTTGGATAAATGTAACTTGTTGAGCAGAGAGTTAACACCTCTAAGTGCTAAAACATAATTAGACACTGTGCTTATGAAAACCTAACATTTTCATGCTGGTGTTTATTTGCTATAAAGTAGTTAAATGGAGTAGTCTGTGGGTAACTGGATTACAAAATGGTACCCCAAGGGGTACCAGATTTCAAGAAACTGGCATCCATCCATGCATCCATCCCATCCATCCATCCTCCAGTGACAGCAAAGGAGGGCTCAGTCCTCTAAGGACCGCCTCAGGAAGGCTTTTTGGGATGTCCTGCTGGGAAAAACCCTAAACCCTTCCCTTTCTTTGGGAATTACATGAAAGAAAACAAAACCAGTGATGCCCATGGCTGGCTGAGGATTTGGGCAAGGAGCAAAGACGAAAAACCCTCGAGACTAAACCCTCTCTGTTTCCAAGTTACACGGCAGAACAGGTGAACCCAAGGGGGTGTCTCAGGTGGCTTCTCCATAAAGAACCAATTGTTTTACACCCTTTGGTGTGAAAATCCATAGTGGTGATAATGAGAACTCAACTCTTTCAGGGTTAATTACCTCCTACATCTCTTAAACACATCTTTAATATCTTAATACTTTGCTTTTTTATTCTCATTCCTCTTGATAGGTTGTGCCCACGCAGGCACTGGGAGGATGCTGATCCATGCACAACAATCCAACCTGGTTGGTCCATGGACTACCAGGTCACCCACCAGGAAAACACCAAAACTGGTATTTTTAAATACTTGTGCTATACAGGGAACAAGAAACAAAATTCAGCTGATGTAAGAGTGATCACCAAAACTGCTTCACCATGTAATCTTTCACTGCACTTCATGATAAAAAAGAAAATCAGATAAAACCAGAAATACAGTATGAAAAATTGCCTTAATAAACATTTATACAGGCACAGATTGCAGATAGACACAGATTGGGTTTAAATGTGAATTATTGGTATATGTATCTTCACTGAAAATGCACATACTGCAGAGAAGGAACCTTTATAAAGTAAAGCAAGTATAAACCCCATAATTTATATAAATAAGACAGCACTAACACCAAACCAAACCAAAACAAAAGAAGCATGTTTACCCAAGGTCCCTGACAAAGTCTGGGAGTGCAAGGCTCCCAGTGTCACCTTCGCTTCAGCACCTTGTCCAAGCTGACCTAAAAGACTAGAGACAAATAATCCATATTTCACTGTGTATTAAAAAAACTCTCAGCTAGCATAGAGAGGCTTGCAGAAAGGAAAGTACAGACAGACCCAGTTTAGCTTTGTTAATTTAAAAAAAAAAAAGATCTAAAATGGAGGAGAGCCATGAGACACCCGAGTGCCACCTTAACACCTCCTGGTCTATGGTGCTATTACAAGTTTAAGCTCAGGTTAAAATACAGCAGTCTGAGAACTATGTAATGTACAGGCTGGAAACAAGAGAAAATAAGAATTAAAATAACTTGAAGCATTCTTCCCATTCTAAACTGCAGCAGAGCCATTTCCTCTCTTTTCTTTCCCAGCTCCAGCACATCCTTCTGTTTCTCCTCTCTCTGAGAGAGAAAACCCAGTGATTCCTCAGTTTGAAACAGGGGAGGCTATGACAAAATAAGACCCCCATTTAAAAGAGACAGAGCTCCAGACACGAGGTGTTCTGTCAGTGGGATGAGGAAAACATGGCATTTATTGTGGTTTCCTGAGCAACAGCCAAGGCATAGAACTTTAAACCTCACCTATCCCACCATTTCTTCTTCTTCACTTCCACTTTTTTAAGTCTTCCAACCCCTCAAAGCAACTCTAGGCTTTTCACCCTCCAGGGAATCCAGCCCATCACACAAAAATAAGCAATTTTCTGCAGGTAGAGGGTCCCATGGGAGGGATACCCAGCCTTCCTACAAAAGCTGACAAAACTTAAGTGTCAGGTAACAGTGGATAATTAACTATTACTTCATTTAACTGCTTAATCTACCCTAATAGCCTCAACATAGCAAGTGCTGATGGAAGGACATAGATTTTCAGGATGGTGAGGTTGGTTCTTCTCCAAATTACCTTAAACTTGCCCACCCATGTGCTTGATGTCCCTCATCCCTCAACTTCATGTGAAATGAGCAGCTAACATAATTTTCTTTGTAAGCACCACTCCCAACAGTAATGCACCACTTCATGGAAAGGACTTTCCAGGTTCTGTTTCCAGAAAACAGCCTCTTTTGCTATTCTTTGAGATTGCTATTTGCATGGATTTCTTGCTAATCAAAATCAAATACAATAAAGCCTGTTCTTACTTTCTAAGCACTCCATTTGCTACCTCTTTAAAATGTCTGGAGTATTTAATTCCTATTCAGGTCTGTTTCATCTGCTGTCTGATCAAAATGTTACCACTCAAGCCTGAGAATCCAAGAGAAGGTGCAGAGATTGTACAGTAAAGGATAATCCATGCCTTATTTTTTTCTGTTAGTGGCCCCAGTTCCTTTGTAAACTTATGGCTGTAGCACATTCAGCTCAATTATTTCAGATTAGTGTAAGTCTTGCTATAGCAGACTGAATGAAATAAACTGTAATTTCCAGAAAACTAGTCCCAAACACAGTAATAATTGTATGAAAAGGTGACAAACGTCTGGGTTTAAACATATACAATATGAAGCGTGGACAAAATTCTTAACTTCTCAGGCTGAGGTAACACTGTCACTACTTTTATCAGCCACAGCAACGAACTTACACAGCTTTCCAATTATTTTTAAAATCCTCCTTTATGCCCAGAACACTGTGCAGTTTTAGCATGACAATGACATAGGCACACTTCATGAAGCACTGTAAAAAAACCCCAGTATTTTATTACCTCATTCAGTGTAACTGTTAAATCCTCCTCAGTGTCAAAACCCCTGAACTCTCCCAGTGTCCATTCTTGTGATACTCCTCAAGCCCTCAAGTTGTGAATGTATTGATTACTTTGAGGGGGTAAGCAAGGTTTTAAAATTAAAAAAACACAGTGATTTTTCCATGATACAATGTCAAGGCAACATTACAAGAGGAAAAGATGGGCTGTTCCAAGTTTTCTGATTTAAATTGTGCCACAGTCGGCATGCAAAGCTAACAATGCGTTTGTCTGCAGGGAGGCTCAGAGCACATCCAAAACCCCAAATTTGGGGTGTTCCTGCCTAGGCTTTGACCCAACAGTTCCCATGAGCACCTGGAGCCTGAGGGGGGAATTATTTTGGGTGGCATTTGGGGGTCACAGGAGGAGGAGAGAATGGGGAGGTAACCAGGGCTCACAGAATGGAAGGTGAATGCAAACGTTCCCATAAGTGCAGTTCTGAGTCACCTCCATGCCCCACAACTTCAGAAATAAGGATGGAAAGTTCAAAATACCCCTGCAAAGGGTATTTTAAAACTGCCCATGGGCCTAAAATTGTCTCGTAACCAAGATTTCCCTTCATAGATGGGAACGTTTTGCACAGGCAAACCCTTCCCCCTGCACTTCTGAGGCTGTTGCTTTTGGCTGAGGCGGCTGTTACAACAGGAAATAAAAATTATATTACTCAGGAAGGAAGTTAATGAGTTTCCCCTCCCCCAAACGCCATTAGACACTTCCTGAATAAAGGAGCAGCACATTAATATGAAGGACCAGGGGCTGAGCTGCTTCACAGTTAAAGGCACATTCTATCTTTGGATGGACGACGAATACCAGGTCAGCAACTACGATGCACCAGCTCAAAATGCCTCTGCCAGGGTGCTTTGTCCATTCTGCTTTTAAACATCTCAAAATCAGACATGTTTTCATCAGTTCCTCTGGGAGAACGTGCAGGAGGTAAAACAACTCCTTTTAAGGAGTATTTTCCATGCGCTTACTCACATGACTTACTCTATTCATTTAGTTTATTGTTTTGAAATTAGAGGCCGCTTCAAAAAACCCCCAAAACTGGGTTTTTGTTGTTTGGTTTGTTTTGGATGTTCTTTAGGTCTGAGGGATTTCCCAACCTGGGAAACATCCAAAGCCTGAAAAATAAACAAAACATCAAATGCCACGTTTACAGAGGCTCAGTGACTGACCCCACTGTGTTACTAACATTCAGCATTATTCAGCACGACTTTTTCAGTGAACAGAATGTGAGTACTTTTTGTGTCGATCTATATTTAATTATATCAAGACTTGTGTCAAAATCACCAAATTTCCACACAGTTCATCTGTATAATGTATTTTGGACTGCAGTTACTTCAATTCATTCTTGGCATGCTGTTTTCATTTTAAAATCAGGTTACAGTAAGTAATTGAAGGGGTAATTTGGCAAAAAAAGTAAGCAACTACCACCTGAAGCTAAAAGAGTGACATTTTGCACCTGTTTAAAATCCTCACAGGAGCAAACCTTCCCTGCAGCGAAGTACCAGACACAAAATATGTGAGTTTAGGGCTACTCGGCAGAGTTGGGCTTTTCTGACCACCTCAGCAGGACCAGTGAAGGCTACAGCACTTGCAAAACCCACTTTTTCTGCTTTAGCTTACTATTTTTTCACTTCCTTTTAAAACTTCTTGTTTTCTTGCTCCTCCCAATTCCTCGATCCACTAGTCCTTTCACCTCTTCTGACTGAGTTTAGTTGCTAAGATTTAATTAACATGATTCTCGAAAAATGAACCACATTTTTTGAGTTTTAACTCCTACTGGCAAAAATGAATAAAAGCGTCACTACTGGTACTCTGGGCCACACACACAGGCCTCATCATAAAAGAAGATAAAATTAGTAAGAGAGTGGTTTTTTGCCACAGCTCCTCCCGGTATTTGCATTCTCTTCTTCTGTACCTAAACACTGGCTCAGAACTATTTTACGTGCCATCCAGCTAAGTTTCCATTTCAAACAAGACCTAAAAATGCAGAAAAGAAAATAATTAAGAGCTTAACTTACGTAATTTTAATTTTACACTTCTCCCTGTTGTTACAATACACACATTATTTTATTCTACTTATACTAACTATAAAGCAGGACCATTTCATAATCAGACTGAGGCATTTTGGAGTGTGTCTCACACTGGGATCTTCATGTTTCACCAGTAGCTGAGACACCTGGCTTTTTGTCTTTCCGAGGAAACTAAGATAAAATTTGGAAATTTTCCACCACGACACAGGAGCGTGTGGAGCCTCAAGATTTAATTATATGATTTTATTTTTTAAAAGAAAAACCACACGAGTCCCTACAACACATTTAAAAGCATCAGAAATGTGTGATTTAACTCGTGTTGACTAAATTCCTTTGCTACTCATTGCAGATCAACACTGTGCCAGTGACATTAATGTACAACATTTAAAAGGGGGGAAAAAAGCAAAAATAAAAGAGAAAAAAAGCCCAAAATATTTCTTCCAATTTGTTCACCCATCCTAAGAAGCACATCTACGACTTCTAGGCCAAACCGGCTACTCTTCTAAACATATCTACAGTGTTTTGAACAACAAAACAAGTCTAAATTGTTGAAGAGGAATCCTCTGTGAAGCAGAAAGACAAGCTGGACCAACAAAACTGGTCAGTTCTAATCACGTTTCATCACGGCCACCCTGCCTAAGCTGGAGTCCTGCAGATTCAGAATTATTGGACAAAAAGAGTCAATAAATCACTCTCAGCAAAATTAAAAGTATATACATGCGTAAAACCTTTCATGTTTCTTACTCTCCAAAAATTAAATGTTAGTGAAGAGTTAAATTTCAGCACATGTTAATTCTACAAAAAACCCACGATAACTCTGTAAGGAACTAATGAACCAAAAATTGTATTTTCTCTTTCCCTCTGAAACGGACTGCTTTTTTCTTTATGTTTGCATCACTCAAAACGTTTTATACTCTAAATTTGTACGCAAATATATCTGTTTAAGCGTGTTGTTTCACACTCCTCATAAAGCCTGTCACTAATCACCTGCCAAACATCTCAGAGTTTACAGCTTCTCACAGCACAGACCCTCTGCATCTGTGGTTCCCGATACCAGCATATTGTCCTAATACCAGACTAAACTGTAAATACACAGAACGTTTACCCACAATTTTTCTTATCAGTTGCAGCTAAGCAAAAACAAAATCTAACCTTCACACGGGCCCCCAAATTGCTACCTCCACTACTTAGCAACCATCTTTTTCTTCATTTAAAAGCCAATGAACATTGTATGTTAAAAAATGAATGTACTAAACCATTCAATTTCTCTGTTTTGGTTGGGTTCATTATTCTTCACCCCCCCCCCCATGTTGCAAAAACAGCAAAAGGAACTACAGATCATCCCAAAATAAGAATGGCTTTTTAAGTAGCACAGGGATTTTTAAACTCTTCTGTTCTCCAGAGGATAGTCCTTCACCTGGCCTGCAGGTGACGCTGAGCCTGCAGCCCCAGCCCAAAACACAAACTCTGGAGTCCAAACAGAAACTGTGCATTCCCAGATACAGATAAATTATGAGTATATAAAAAGATGAGGGCAGTAAGAAAAATTTATTCTGATTTTTTTTGTTCCCCCCAGAAAGAAAGTACTTCCTAATAGTAAAGTGATGAAGCTGTAATTACTCTTGCACCCTTATATTATCAATCATTTCACATGCCCTGTCATGTTTTTTGTTGAGAAAATTGCTCCAGTATTGCTAAGAGAAATAAAATTTTTTTAAAAAAATTAAAAAAAAAAATCTGAATTGCTTCCAAGTCCATTTTTAATTCAGTAAGGTTTTTCATTTTGGACTATTATACTGACATTTTCACCTAATACCCATATGAAGAGCAAGTTTCCTTTTACCTGGAGAACCCCAAAGAGCTGGGCACAGAATTCTGTTTATCTTTCTGGTATTTAACATTTTTGAAATTAAAATGCGAATATTCAAATAGCTACCTCCCACACTGAACCTAAAGATAGTGATGTTTCATTCCCATTGTATATTTTGAACTCCGGAGATAGCAGTTTTGAATTTCTGAATTTCTGAGTGCACTGTTTTTACTTCAGAAGATGGAAAAGACTGAACAATGATTTCATTAAAGCTCAGAAAATATTTTAACCCTTTTTTAACATGAGGTTCATTTTGTCCTCATACTTCTTACTCCATCTCAGGGGGAGTCCCACCTGTTCTGCGTCACCTCAACTGCTTTGTAAGGCATAAACACAGGATTTATGCAGAACTAAATCACTGTTTCAGAGCCACAAGATACAGCAAAAACCTTGTGAACTCAACTTCCAGAACTAAGATATTTAACAGTCCCGAAAAATTGAGTCAAATTGCACTTAGCTACTGCAGTTAAGATTTTAAATAATACCACTGAAACTGCAATGCTAATATTTACAGCTAATAGTGTCCTTTTACAGGGTTGCTCTGAAGCTAAATCGAGTACTTTGAGACAGTGGTACATAATAGTAATGACTATTTCAGCTTCATAGCAATGGCTATGATTGCAATGGCTATTTAAGACTTAAATAAATAAATAAATAAATAAAAAACCTTTATCATTAAAGAGAAATTAAAGCCTTTTTTTATATTTTCAAAAACAGCAATCCAAGCTTCCCTGAGAAGTCACTTTCTTATTTACATGGTTTCTAGCAGCTACAACCTTGCACATCCATTATGCATTTAAATAAATAACAGTTCTTTGGTGTACTAATAACAATAAGGAGTATCTTAATATAAATCAGCAGTCTGTACTTGGGAAAAATAAAAATCTAAACCAAGCAGGATATAACTTCTCTTGGGACTGAGGAGACCTTATGTGTAAACTGTCAACTCCTTCCTCTTACCTCAGCAGTAGGAAAGGAACATTAAGGGTGGGACATCACTTACTTCTCTTACAAAAAAATGCCAGGGATCAGAGATATGACAGAAAAAAATACCTGTATCATGACCAGAAATGATTTATTTTATTCAGAAGAGAGAAAAATAAAAGTCCTGTAATTACAATATGGCTAACGAAGAGAGGGGTGGAGCAAATGCAGTCACCATGTAAATATAAATACGTTCAACTTTACTGCTTGGTAGCAAAGGGGAAAATAAACCCTTAAGATAAACTTGTTTCTAAGAAATGGAGCAACTTGAAGAGTAAAAACCCTCCCAAAATTTAAGGGAAGAGAATGGACTTACAACCATACACAGTGCTTACATCTGTGCCAGCTACATCTCACTTAATGAGATTTAAGTCAATTTCATTCAATATTAAGTTATGTTGGAAAAGGAACTTCTTGATCTGAAATGATTTAATTTATGACTTACAAGTCAAATAGTTCCTGAGGTCACAGGTGCTATGGAGACAAGAGTGAAAGCAGAGAACATCTGACCTCCCAAGATATTTACTTTCCCTAAAGTGAGTGAGTGAAATTAAGAATTTTGAGAGACAGTTTTAGAAAGGTCCAAGGAGCAACTCGATACTGTCTAAGAGAAACATTTGATTCTTGGTGTAAACTTTCACTCTGGTTTTAACAAAGTCAATGTGTCTGTGACAGATCAACACAGGCCCCCAGGCAGCAGCTCGTGCCGGTGGTGGTTTCGCAGCAATTTCAGAGAGATTTCCTTTCACAACAGGGTTTCAAGAGAGATTTTAAAGACCATATTTGTTTCAAAGACATTTACTTGAAGTCTTTGTTCATGGAAGGGATAAAACCTCTGTGGCATGAACCTTTACACCATGAAAAGCACCTTCAGTTGGGAACCTGACACCTGTGGCTGTGCCCAGGTGTGAGTACCATCAATCTTTGATGGTTCTCTCTGCAAAATCAATGAGGATATGAAGGACTTTGTCACCATTAAAAGATGTTACATGTCCCACAGAGGCTTCTCCAGATTTTTTTTTATTCAAGAAAACTTGGAAGTAGCCTAATTTGAGAGGATTAAAGGATAAACTTCAAAGACTATGATGAAATGATAGAAAGACAAAGGAGAATTTTACCAAAACTTGGCTCTGGATGATCACCACAACAGATTGCTCTTCTTCTAGGAGAAACAGATGAAGACAAGCTCAATTTCTACTACTGCCACAGTAAAACAGTTTCTTGTGCTGCCTAAATAGAATTTCTTGTATTTCAGTTTATGCATTGTGTATTAACTCACCTCAATTAGCAAGATTTTGCATTAATCTGTGCCCAATATTAAAGTTACAATAACCATGCATCCAAATAAATTAAAACACTGTACTCCTGCGAGTTTCCAATGTTCCACATGGCATTGCTTATAAAAAATCGGTAAATTCTACATGAATAGCTCTCATCTTATGTAAAAGAGTAAAATGTGGTCAAATGCTAGTAAAATAAACAGTCCTGAAGGAGTTTCCTCGGGTAACCAGTACAATTCACGTAGAGTTTTGAGAAGAGATGGTTTTTCACCAAACTTCAAACAGAAAGGGAAGAAAGCATTTTTGTTGGCCTCACAAAGACAACAAACCAGCCCTTCCAGGGCTGGTGGTCCAGCTCAGAAGTCTGAATCCAAGCAAAGGAAAGAAAAGAAGAATCTTACTGAGCAAAGTTCCAGTTCCTCACAGCTGTGCTGTGAGGATCTAAACACAGCAGGAAGAAACCAGCTGGTAAATAAAAACACCTTCCAGGAAAGTATTATGGAGTTGTGAAGTTTACATAAGCTTGAAAGTAAGATGAAACAAAGTTCTCCAATTCCAAAGAGAGAAAGGTAAGAAGAACTCCCTAGAAGTGTAAAATACAAAGGAAAGTACAAGCATGCCTAAGACTATTACATCATCAATAGTGCCTTTTCTTTGTAATTAAACTTAATTTAGTGTTTAAAGACATGTTTAAGTCTTTAACTGAACAGGTATGAATCTGAAGTTATGCAAAGGAAGTCCTAAAACAGAACTAAAAAACTTTACACTGTTTATTAGATTATTTTAAAAAGTAGCTTTTAATTATCATGCAGTACCTTTATTCCTCAAAGGCTACAGAAGTATCTGGAAGCACATGATTCCCTGAGAAACAACTAAAATCAGAGTCTCATCTGATGCTAAAACATTATCATGTATCAATGCTAAGGTGTTGTATGGGGACAAGTACAAAAATCATGGATAGAATCCATTAAATCTAAAGAGTGCTTCCCCCCCCACCACCACCATTTGAACAAGTATTATTAACATTGTGTCTGCAATTTACACCTTCTGTGATCAGATTTAAAAGGAAAGAAACTGAACCCTTGACAACATCTGAAGAACCTTCATAATAAGAAGGAATAACCCTAAAAAACTTGGGTTTTTTACAAAAGGAATCTTGTGCAATTCAGTCCACAGAGTCACTTGTGTATAGGTGGCGAACACCCTCTGTAGCTGTAGAAATTATGGATCTGTAACAAAACTACACTAGGTAAAAGTCTTCTGAAATATGGCAAAGCAGTTCTCCAAGTCTAACTGATACAGAAAATTAGTATCCCACTCTCATCAAATGAGGTCACTTGTGTCATTATATTCAATTTATTTTACAGCTATATAGGAAACTACGTACTATCATTATCTTTCTATACATATATGGGAATCTCATTAACAACAACGGGAATTTCAAATCCATGGGGAGAAATACATCGAGTCACAAGAATCTGGAAAATTCACTGTGGTACTTTATGTTTTTGCAATATCTGTGTATGCACAGGATATGACAACAATTTACAGTAGGTAAGCAAAGATAAAAAAATTTAAAATGTTAAAGAACAAAAATAAATATGGGTCACTAGGATATTAGAAATTAAAATCTCAGGCTTACATGGTGCTTTAAAGCAACTACAGTACTAAAAGCACCTTGACCTGTACTGTCGTACTGAAAAGATTGATTAAAGAACTGGAAAAAGAAAGATTATCCATTTGTTTCCAAGCTAAACAATGATCAGTGTAAAAGAATTGCCAATATTTAATCAATTCCCCTTAAGACTGGGCCTTTCCAATCTACCCGACTACTAGCCAGATTAAAGGGAGGCCATAAGGAAGCAATTTTGGCATTGTTTTATTAACCGAAATCAGAGATTGACCTAATCACTGCTGAATAAAGAACTTTCTGACCATCTTTTGTAGCCTAAAAAAACACAAAAGAAAATGTCATGGAAACCAGTCTATCCCAAAGGTATACTGCATTTTGCTAGATCCAAATTATACTAGCATCCACACTCCCTCAACGGCAGAGACAAATTCTTTGCCACATCACACCAAGCATGGCCACCATTCAACACCACTAAAAACCAGCCAAATTTTTAAAACAAATTACTAAGTAAAGGTAAGAAATTTATTTAAATGATGAGTTTGCAAATGTGTGAAGTTACAAAATCTCCAAGTAAATATGATGATGAATGGCAAACCATAGAAGAGGACAGAAAGGACCAAGTAACTGAAAAATCACAAAAGGAAAATTACAAAATCTCAAAAAATTTGGGAAGACTCCGAGTGCTGATGTTAGCCTCTGGCTAATTATCCACCACCTTCAAATTTACACATTGTTCTGACTCATTTCTGGACCTCAGTGCTTATATTTACTACAGAATACTATGCATTTGTTGCACCAATTCAAAATCTTTAGATAAAAGAAAAAACAAAAGCTGAAGAGTGCCCAGTGTACTTGCTTTGCCCAGTACTACGAACACTACTCAAGATTCATTCCAAATGGCAAAAGTTTTCTCAGATCATGCAATTTTAAAGCAAAAATAAAGTTTTTTCTTTGCACTTCAAGAAGCACTGCGCAAAACTGATACCTGAGGTGATGATTACATCAACCTAGAGCAAGTGCAGGCTCTGCAGGAGGATATTACCTCTCAAACAAAACAAAACAGCTTTCCTCAAATTCTCATTCTTAGAGGTTTTCAGTCCTCTTGGACAGTACATGGCATCCTAGTTCAGACTTATTCTCCCTCAGATATTTGACACTAAATGCCCCATTGTACCACAGAAAGAAAAATACCAGAAGAGCTTCCTGAATCCAGGTAAATTATGGTTAAGCAGGGAAGCAGGCTGATGGAAAGTAATACCAGCCTGACTACTGAGTAGATAAAAAGAAGCTTCTCAAATATTTTAATTAAATTATTTTTAATGTAATTAATACAATATTTTAATTAAAGACTGTGTCAAGAACATTCGTGCAGCAATGCATTTATTAAGAGCCTGGTGAAAATGTAAAATGTCTGCTTGCTCGACTCCCAGCTCCAGGAGACATAGTCTCAAAAAACATTCCTCTGAAGGACAGTAGTTTCAGCCTCCATAGGGGAAGACAAAATGCCAAGCAACCAAAAAGGTAAAATAAGAAGAGAGGCAGAAGACGACTCTGAGGGTCAAGTTTTAATTCTTTCTGACTCACTGGCTGACACCAGAATGCTCAAAAAGTACACCTAGACGTGGTCAACCTCTGCATGGCATGTCCCAGTCCAGGAATTTTGCACAAAACCTGCCAAAATCCCACAGAAACATCACAAAAGAACTTTCTCGTTGGTAGAGAAGCAGTGGTGATGGGACTGGGGAGCCTTGAAAGCCTCTGAACTCCTGGTGGTGAAACACCTAGTAGTCACTGTGAAATACATGGATAGGCAACTCTAGAAATTATTTTACTTCAACAGATAATATTTATATATCTAAATGTAACATTACTTCAGTGACCCGTGCTGCTTTCGGAGCTTTTGTGGAACAATGGTTTGAACGTCTCTGCTGAAAATGACCTAAAGGAGGAAATCAATCTGATGTTCCCAGTAATTCAGTTTCCACAGCCACAAAGAATCCTACCTTTCTTACAAAAATAAAGTCACTAGGTAGTACAGTTACAAAGAAACACCCTCCCTCCCAGGGCATGAATATTTCACTGTGCTTTTCCATGAGAGTTTAGGCAATTAGTGCCAAAAGTTACACAGTGGTTTTGCTCCACTGACATCTGTTTACCCAGAAATGAATAATCAAGATGGTTATGAAGTGGCTGCCAATCTGGGGGTTAGTTTGAGCCCCCATTTCAAACTTTAAAATGCCACATATGGCTGGCAATCCAAGCCTGTGGTTATTTTAAGGGTATTCCTTTCAAAATCATCTTGAAGTGACCGAACTGCATCAGGTTGCCTATGATTTTGTCGGGGAACCTCTTCTGAACTTTAGTTCTAAGGCAAGAAAAAACAACAATTTATTGAAGGTGTTCACTAGAAACAGAGAGTACTTTTTTTTTTTTACAATAACTGCAATTATCAGAATCAATAATAGTGGTTTTTTGTTCCACACTCTTCTCCCTCTCTACTGACTTTCAAGAAACCCCAAATGATGTTGTAAAAGAAGTAATATACTTTGTGTGGGCATGGTTTAACTTATTCTTTAAATAGCATTTTGGATGCTCAGTGAGAACTTGAACAGAAATGTAATTTTAAATAACTTTAAAGATTAAAACCTGACAGTCAAACTGTCAACAGCTGACTTCTGTAAGACTAATAAAAATTTTAAACTGTAAGACTTATCATACCCAAGTAACCTACAGATTCTACCCAAGCATTGCTTACAGAGTTTCAAATAAAACTTTTCATACAGTCTGCAATTTCACAAGCCTGTCATGGAAGTATCTGAAACTGGTGAAAATTTTACTCGAGATTTCTACTGAGTTTTCTAAAGTCTGCAAAGTTCACTCACTGGAATTTCCACCCTAAGGTTTGACATACTACAGCTAACGTCATGTTTGTGGTTGCTAACAATCCAGAATGGATGTTCTTTAGGTAATATTTAAACAAATTACATTTTTTTTCCAAATCTCCCCAATATCCTTCATCTGTTTCTAAGTAATGCCTATTAACTAAACTAAGATAAGTACACTTTGATTCTTAGAATTATGGAAAACAAAGTTCCAACTCAGGACTGCCCAGCAGTTATAAATACTACAACCTTTTGTAAAAGCAAGAGATAGATAACCTTGTTTATTTTTTTTTTCGGAATTTAAGCATGCACAGTCCAAGGCATGTAAAACCATTAATCACATATGGATAATCTATTTATTAATATAAGCAAGACCTGAAAACAGCCAGATCGCAGAACTTGTCACATGGATTAGAGTCTAACTTGCTGATATTTAAGCTTCTGCAAGCACATTTCTACTCTTGGAATAATGTGGGATTGGGGAATACACAGTCTATCAAATTTACATTACAGCCAAACCAAACCCAAAGTAATTGTTTGCTCAACAACATTCAATATTCATCTCTGACGGCTCTACACTGAGCACTGAAATGTAGCAGAGTCCACACTGACTGACAGCGAATGGACAATTGTGTCATTCCCCCACAAATTCAGTAAAAGCAGCAAATAGAAAAGAGTTACAGTGAGAAAAGCAGAAAATTATCTGAAGCAAAGGGAGTATTGATGGCAATTAGATACATTAGGATTCCTCTGACTCTATGCTTACTGCTATTTAAATGGTTGGAATTTCTTTCCTCTTATTTTTCTGCCTTTTGCATTTGATTCCTTCTATATTTTCAACTTTCTTCCCAGTTTGTTTCTGTTTCACTTCTTTTTGTTTCAGGTTGTGTTTCCATACATGTATTCTTTGCACTACTTAAAACATTAAGTCAACATTTCACTATTTAACAAAGTATTGAACCTGAACCTCCTTGTGCCTTCACCCAACAAACAAAAGAACAAATTTAAACTCAAAATCCAGCATCTAAACCTCTTCTTGTCAGATTCTTTGTGACTTTTTTTTTTACCATACTGGTAGAGCAACAGCTGTTGCTGCGTATTTTTAAACACAAGAGGATTTCTTTTAGTGCTGCTGGATAAGATGGCCAAAATTTAAAGTGAAAATAAATTAAAGCTCATTACTGTCATAATAATGGCAGTATAACGTGTTTAAATGGTACTTAGAGACTGTGTCTTCTGAAATTAAAATTAATTATACCTCTGCTACCTATCACCTATTAATTAAAAAAATTACAGCCCTTGATGAGGTTTAAGAAAATCATGAGCTGATCGCATCTCTAACATCTGTATTTTTACATAAGGAACATAAGACAAAATATGATGAAAATAATGTAAACCGTCACCCAAAATAACAGATCATGTGACAGCAAGTCAGCATACCATGTTACAACAATTTGTTTTGCAATTGTTGTTTTCTGGGGCTTATTTCCATAATAAATGATCACTCTGAAGATTTATAATTCCATTTCAAGGTGAGTGTGGTAGGAATAGTTCCCTTCAGAAAAGACTGCAAGATCACATCAATAAGCAAACCCCCGCTGACACTTTTAACCACTTGATGTTCTGGTATCCAAGATGATTTTGTATCAAACTCAGCAAATACTTTTTTTGATGTGACCTCAGAGTGATTTCAGCAGCCACGACAGCAGAGCAACAGAACACATTTAGCACAGAAGCAGAAATATCCAACTGCTGCTCATAAAACCAGCATTCAGATGCTGTTGCTTCTGTTCCCTTTAAATTTTCATGGATTTAAATTGGAGGAAAAATTCTCCAACATCAGCTAAATGCGAGATTTTGACAAATACATGTACTTCCAAGGGTTCTAAAAAAATCTTACAACCCAAACTCAATAAAGCAGCCGTACTTTTACAGGAGTACAAGAGAACATGTCATGGTAACAATCCTGCAGATCCACAACATGCTATATTTTTGCTAAATTGTACTACCTGAGTAGATGAAACATCACTGGCTTTTAAGAAAAAAACATGAATCTTTAATTAAACCAAGGTATCCCTTTGTCAAAGTTCAGATTTCTGTAAATAACTATCCCAAATTGCTAAAATGGTTGAGTTTTTTAATCATGGCATTATTTTGTATTTTTCAGATAAAAAAAAAAAGTTGAACCTAAGCATCACACCTGAGTAGAACACAGGTAAGGAGCATCATAACCAAAACAGAATAGTTTACAGAGCTGGAGATTACAAGCAGATGGCAGCAAGAAGCACTAATGCAAATATTTGCAGCGATCTCAATTAGGATTTGCCATTCTTATATAAAACACTACTGTATGAATAGCATGATTTTCACTTAATGTGATTTATGATGCACACCTTTACATTTATATAGCCAAAACAAATTTTAAAATTCCCATATGAATACACATATATATGTGTGTGTGTATAACACACAGTTCAATCACATTATGCTTTACTTTTAATAACACATTGCACTGAAAACTGGCAGTAACTGTCTTTGAATTATTCACAGGTAGAATTTTACTATCCTAATTGTCCTTAATGCCTCACATAAACTGTAAAAATGTCCACTTCAATGTCTCCTGCTCTGAACTCTTGCTACTGCCCAGTCAGAGTTCTTCTGATAAGCATATCATGTAAAATCTCTCAAGACTGGGTGAGTTAGCCCAGAACCAGTAGTTTGGTTAATATGAGGTAGCCTCAGACAACAGGAAGGCACATAATAAACTGAAATTAATTCTTTTAAATTATCACACAGAATGAAATAATCTAAATAAAATTAATATTACATGGATTCCTTTTTTTCTTTTTTTTTTTTTTTTTTTTAAGAAAAAAATAGTAACTAGTTCCTTTGCTTCCATAAATTTTCTATCACTTGAAACCAAGTTTCTTCCAATTGGTCTTCTTCTTCTCCTTAAAATATATACATTTTTGATTCCTGCAAAACTTGCAGTGCTAGCAGCATTACTGCTACTGAGAAGAAATATCCCCATCTTAAGATTTATTATACAATTACAAAGTAATTTAGGTTGGAAGACACTTGTTGAGTTCATCTACAAAGCTGGTTCAGCTGAACAGGGACTTGCCCAGACAAGTCCTGAGTATCTCAAAAAGCAACACTAGGACTGCTCTGGGCAACCTGTGCCAGTGTTTTATCACAGCTGTTGTAAAAGAGGTTTTCCTTATATTTATCTAGAATGTCTTATGTTCCAGTAAAACCTTATGTAAGTCAATTCACCTTGTAGGAGTGATTCTTCAAATAATTTGCCCACTTAATTTTCACTATTTATACTACCTGAAAATATATAAAACATATTCTCTGAGTATTTAGTTTACACTCCAGTTTTCTTTATGAGAATCTTAGACTAATTGAACACACTGTAATTGACAGGCAAGAATATGAGCAGAGATCAGAGGGGAGCGTTTCAGGGTGCAAAGTGTAACAAAACCATTCTTATGTTTTCATGCAACTAACTTAAGGCTTCAACTGCACTGATTCCATCCAAGATACAGGAAGTTGAATTTAAAATCCCATTTCACTGGGAAGAAAGGAACAAGGTAAAAACACCTATTAAAATTCACACCTCCAAATTAAGTAATTAACAAATATGATTTCTTCAGGTAACTTACTGTTGAACTAAAGTATCTCATTACAAAACACAAAGAAATGAAATAACTGATTATTTTACGTGGTGAAAGAAGAAAAATATTTGAACTATGTAGCAATTGCATAAGTTAAAAATGGTGCCGAGAAATGAAGTGCACACCAAAATCTCCAATGGTTCTGTTCCCAAGAAGCTTTAACATCCTGTAATGATTCCTCTTGCCCCATCATATGTCAGTTTTGGCAGCTGCTCCCTGACAACCATTGTCAGTGCAGCTCATCTGACACAGGATCCCAGTGGCCATTACACCTCCCACAATCTGCCAACATTAAATGGAATTCTCTTTTTATCCTCTTCGAAGGCACGTTTATGGGGTTTGTGTTTTGGTTTTTTTTTTTTCTTGTTGGTTTTTAGATTATTAAATACAAGGAACTGATTCAATGGCTCAGACATGAAAATATACTGTAAAGGAAAAGCTTCAAAACCTTATCTTCCCATATTTAAGGATTTTATTATATAAGGACAGGGCTGCAAGAATTCAGTACAAAATCCTTGTAAATTCTGAACTCATGGATGTAAGGAGAAGTTCTGGTGTGAGCCTGGTCAAGACTTCAGCTCTTGATTTTGTGCTAAAAATCTGCTTTGAGTGAAAAACTTGTAGGTGGGCATTTAAAAAAGGAGATTAAAGTATAGTATGAACATGCAGGCAGATGGACATGCCAGAACCGGCAAATGTTACCATTTTACTAGGACTAATAAATAAATGGATTAAGAATGGCACCTTCCTTTTGATCTTATTTGTAAATATTAGGCAAGACTGAACTAAAAATAAAATTCACAGTAATACACTTTTTTTCTGGCAACAGATCTGAATATGTAGATTATTAATGTCAAACTATTCAGATTCTTCTAGTATATAAAATGGATTTTTATTATTATTAATAAAATAAACAACTCATGCTTTGAAGCACGTCATTTACTGATACAACAGGAACCAGTCTGCTTTATGGCTGAGACTTTCAGAGGAGTAGTATGTGAGCAATTTTAGAGAAAGAAAAGCTTTGTTTCCCTTACTTATATTCCCTTTTATTTACTATGTCTTTCAGCTTGGGAAAACATTGAATATTTTC
The DNA here is from genome assembly GCF_022539395.1 of Myiozetetes cayanensis. Classification (NCBI taxonomy): domain Eukaryota; kingdom Metazoa; phylum Chordata; class Aves; order Passeriformes; family Tyrannidae; genus Myiozetetes; species Myiozetetes cayanensis. The sequence continues at coordinate 34,795,661 of NW_026087631.1, read as the reverse complement.
TCTATTCAGGAAATTTTAAGTTTATAGCTCAAGAAGAAATTTTTCACATAATTAAAAACTCAAACAACTGTCACAACTCTTCCTTCCCAAGGGAGGTCAAGCCTATGGCAGCTCAGAGATCTGTGCAAACCCTTTATCAAACACTGCAAAACACAGGAAATGTGAAAAATATTCATGTATTTATGGACAATTTGAGTGCACAGTTTCACGAAGCTGGACATTTCAGTAATGAAAGAACAGAGGTGAGGAAACAGATAAACAGGATGACCCTCAAAGGGATAAAATTTAATAAGTGTAAACTTGAAACCTGAAGATGGATAGCACACCTACAAATTAATAGAAAGTATTTTTTGATTCAGTCATTAAACTATAATGGGATAAACCTGTAATAATAAAAATTGATTATGAGATAATGCAATCAAATAGAAATCTAAAATTTTACAGCCCTTTGGTAAGCACAGGAAAACACTGATGTCAATCCAGAAAGGAGATGCCAGCTGGGGCAGTGTGAAAACTGTGACCACTCAGTCTAAACAGAATTAATTTGGGGTGGTACAGAATCAAAGAAACACAATGAGAAGAGGCTGATCATTAAGTGGTGGTTGAGATATAATCAGGCTTATATGGCCATTTATTAACAATGACTATTTTCACAATGTACATTGAGAAACCTGGCAGAACCAATTTAAGATGGTACATTTTCAGATGGAGTAATTTTCTTCTTACTTTGACATCTTTTGAAGCAAAACATCTGTATAAAATCAAACAAAAATTAACAAATGCAGCCCCTTTCTTGCTTTAGGTGGGAGTGTGACAACAGGTTTACCTAAAGGACATTACAAAATCAGCAATTAAAATGAAAACAAATATAGACTATCAGAAAAGTTTGTTTCAGCTTCCATATTTTGCATGAAAGGGTAGCATGAACAATTCCATCTCCTTCACATCTGCCACTTCCCTTTAAGTTGAAAAAAATGCTAAAGACACTCATGCCTGTGTTCCCATACTACAGGATTTTGTAACGCTCTTGTGAAATATGGTCACAGGCTCTTGTGACCAAAATAACTCCAAATACATTCCAAGCAAACAGAACTGTAAATATTGTTGTACTTCTTTTGACTTTGATCAAACTACACTGCATTACCCTGGCTGAAAAGCTGCCCCAAAATATTAATGTCAAACTCTGTTTCCAGCAGCACAGAACAGAGAGGGAAAAGAAAACCAGAAGTCTGAGATAATTAAGGGACGGTATTTTTTGAAAATTAAACCCAAGCACTTTTTCCTGGAAGTTAGTCCTCAAATTAGATTATTTCCATCAATACTTATATATAATGCTAGTAATGTTTGTTCTTTAATATTTAAGACTAGTAAAAAATTCCAAGCACCTCTGGAAGTGGTAATAATCACTTCCCCCCTTTTGCAGGAGTGGAAGGTATTAAAAACAAAATTACTTTTTTCCTAATACCAACCTAGAGAAGCAGAAAATTCCATTTCAGTGAAAGTCACTTAAGTAATTTGAGGCTCCAAAATCCAGTGAATACTCTTGAATTCCCATATAAATATATAATGTTGTCTTCTAAAATAAAATATTACAGCTGATATGCTGGAAATGCCAGTAACTGTATTTCAATGTTAAATATGAGTATTTTAAGGATCTTTAAGTAAGCCATCCATAGAGTAAAGATCAGATTCACCACCATCTGAAAAACCTGAACGGGGTTTCATAAGTACACATCTGTGGGACCCAAGAGATGCATCCCAGAGTCCTGAGGGAACTGGCTGATGGAGTTGCCAAGCCACTGCCTGGGAAATCTGAAAAGTCCTGGCAGCCAGAGAAAGTCCCAGGTGATTGGAAAAAGGGGAAACATTGTACCCATCTTTAAAAAGGGCGGAAAGGAGGACTCTGGGAACCAATGCCCCATCAGCCTCACCTATGTGCCTGGGAAGACCCTGGAAAAGATCCCCCCAGAAGCTCTGCTGAGACACATGGAGGAGTGGGAGTTGATTTGGGACAGCCAGTATGGCTTCACCGGAGGCAAGTCCTGCCTGACCAATGCAGTGGCCCTCCAAGATGGAGGGCTGCAGGCATCATTTATCTTTCTGAAAAGCCTTTGCCAGGGTCCCCCACAACATCCTTCTCTCTAAACTGGAGAGAGACGGATTTGATAGGTGGAATGCGAGGTCGATCAAGAATTGGTTGGATGGTCACATGCAGGGCAGTGGTCAATGGCTCAGAGTCAGATGGACATCACTGACCAGTGGTGCCCTCAGGGGTCTGTACTGGGAGCAGTGTTATTTAACATCTTCATTAATGACACAGATGAAGGGAGTGAGGGACCCTCAGAAGGTCTGCAGGTGACCTCAAGCTGAGGGTGCGGTGACACACCTGAAGGAGCAGCTCTGCTGTGAGGAAAAGCTGGAAGAGTTGGAATTGTTCAGCCTGGAGAAGAGAAGTTTTGGTGTGACCTAATTCTGGCCTTCCAGGACCTGAAGGGGCTACAGGAAAGATGGAGAGAGACTATTTACAAGAGCCTGGTGACAGAACAAGGAGGAATGGCTTCATGCTGCCCTGGCACAGGTCGCCCAGAGAAGCTGTGGCTGCCCCATCCCTGTAAGTGTCAAAGGCCAGGCTGGACAGGGCTTGGAGAAACCTAGGATAGTGGAGTAAGATAAGCTTTAAAGCCCCTTCCAATTCAAACTATTTTTTGATTCTGTGCTTCTATTTATTTTACATAATAACAGAAAATAAACTCCAATTAAATAGTTACTTGTTTCTAAAAGATAAGACACAAAACATGGAAAGATGCCTACTTATGTTCTTCTTAGGGTAAAAAAACCAAACCCTAAATACTAGAATTACAGTACAATAAGTAAAGGAACAGCAAAAATCCCCGCCATAATATCCTGATGAGCTTGTAATACCTGAGCTTGTAATAAAGTACAATTTCCTATAAACGATCCAAACAATAATAGTCAAGAATGGTTTTTTTCTCCTTCTCCTCCTCTTCTTCTTCTTCTTCTTCTTCTTCTTCGTCGTCGTCGTCGTCTTGTTCTCCTTCTTCTTCTCTTCTCCCTGTACCACCGCACCTCTATTCAGGAGAAAACTCACTCTTGAAGGGACTGTCTGCACTTACCTTAAGTATTACCTTATACAAGGGGTTTGGGGCACAAACACTACCTTAAAGAAAAACAAAGTCCTTCCACTGCCAGAAATCGCACTATTTATTTTCCACCCAAAGCCAGCTGCAAGTATCAAATATAAAAGAGTATTTTAAAATGCAAAGAATATCTTAAGAACATTTTTATGTGAAAACAAAATAATCAGACACTTCTTTGGACAGTGAAGAAAACCCTGGTGTGCTGCTACACAGAAGTATGCCAAGGAATGGTTTTGAACAGAAAATATTATCTTTATAGAAGATAGGTTTTAAGAGGTTATCAACTGTTGGCACAAGTAACTCATCAGAGAAAGGGTTAAATGAAAAAATGTGTCACAGTTAAACTAGAAAATTTCTTTTCCTACTGTGGGCATTAAAAAATGAACCTTATGCTAAAATTATATGGTCGTGCCTGGGTATCAGAACCTTTCCATGGCTTCTGTGAGTTTAGTCTCTCCACTGAAGAGCATCCCATTGTGTGAACACAGGCAACTTGAACTCTTGAGCACACTCCAGCCCTCCAACATTAATAATTTAATGAGCTAAGCCACCAGCAGGAACAGGCACTGCATGTACACTTTCGAGAAAATTAACATCCTCCTTCACCATTCAAAATCCAATTACCCACCCAGCCTAAAAGTATCAAAATTACTCTCAATTTTTAAAAAACTCGCTAACATCTAATTTTGTAAATCTGGCTCATTGTGCAATTATTTCCCATAACAAATGTAACATTTGGAATAACTGTTTAGAATCCTTTCTGGAAAAGAATCCCAAATCAAAGCTGGTTCTGTATTATTCTGAATGGTCCAAAAAGACTTACTTTATCATAAGAGTATGTACAAGGGAGTTGGAAGGAAGAAAATTTCTCATGGTTGCAGTGACCACTACTGCAGAGAACCCAGATGAGGCCATAACATACATTTTTCATTATGAGGTTATAAATTTTCCATACTGTTTCCCCCTCTGTTTATTATGCCTTACACCAGCTTATTTTCCTGTGTTCTCAAAAATGATTACAAACTGAAGAATTTATTTTTAATATATAAGGAGCAAACTTTCTCAAATTCGAGTTTCACAAATATTATTTGTGGGGGGAAAAAAAGAAAGTGAAAAAACTGTTTCACAGATAGAACATGAGAACATTAAATACAAAAGGTTTGTGTCAGAAACGCTGGTTAATTTGAGCCCTGGGTTCATACATCATGTGAACAATTAACTAGTCTTCTTCTCAGATGGTGTGTTTTGTCAAACTTTCTGAAAATAACTTCTGTCTATATTAATTTATGCAGTAGTTATATTAACATGCAATTGTTTAAATCTAAGAAAGATTACACATTTCAGTGTTAGAAGTGCAAACCTAACAGCAGTGTGGCCACAATTAAAATACTTCACTCAGGAATCCTGGAACTTTTCAAGGAAAATTATGAAAAGTTGTTATTATAAGATGTTGAACCACACAGGTTATGAAACAAGTATTTATGATACTAAACATCCATGTCCAGACCTTCTTCTCTATTACTATACCTTATTGTGACAGTTTAGTACTTTAACTGTTAATCCTAATTTTTAAAGAATTGATTGTTTTCCAGGTTGTTTGAACAAATGTAAAACACTGGTTTAGTTTTCAATTTTTTCCCACCTAATCCTGAAAATCCATTCTCTTCTTGTTTTCCCTGAACACTTCTTGCTGAAATTAACATTCCTCAGTGTTTATCTCATGAAAATATTTCAAATTTCCACATGCTTTTCTTTGAAAAGCATTTTACACTTTACTGGCTGAGCTGAACACCTCACCTTTCCTTTCTGTTCCATGGAACAGACTTCTAAGAAACTGGTTTCTTCTTAGACCACGCCTCTAGTTGTTTTTTCCCTTTTAACTTTTAACCTCAGTGTCTCTCTATCTCATTTTATTGAAATCACTTCCTCTAAAGCTTAGTCTCCCTCTCTGCTGCCTTTTGGTTCTGTATCTCCCCCTAGGATGTTGAATTTAATTATACTGCAATTATTATTGGTGGCTCAGCCATTCCATCTCAAATTAACTTCAGTTAGCTATTTAATATTAAATTGAGAATAATGTTGGCTCTGCAACTAACTGTTCTGGAGAAGTTCTTTAATGTGCTAAAGAGCATACCAGAAGTTTCTGAGCTTCAATTCTGACTGACTGAAGTCCTGCATTACTGTAACAATTTAGACAACATTGCACAGACTCTTCATCTCTCTCTGCTGGTATATCAAAACCCTTTCCTTGGCTCATGTCTGAATTATGCAGCTTCTTTTAGCTGGGAATGAAAATCTGAAAACCAAGAGCTTTAAATCCACCAGCTAACAACAGCTGTGTAAAGAAATAAGTGAAACCTGAATAAAATAAGTATTTCTTGAGCTACAGGACTGACTGCCACTCCTCACTTCTCATTCCCACATGTACATGCATTCCACAGATGAAAATGTGGCCAAAACCCTGTATATTCTCTATAATCTTTGTCTCCAGGGGCTAATATATTTCAGCCTCTCTTAAGGTTTTTTTTAATATGCAATGAGCTCCCTATGCCTATTATTTCTTACTGTTTGCACTTCAATTAAAAAATCAGCCAAAACAGAATTTGATTAGAGATGCTGTATAATAAAAGAGGAAGAGGTAATTCTTACCCCAAGTAATTTACACTTTAAATATTAGAGACAAGAGATCTGAGAAAAAGACAGTTGTGCCTAGTTTGCAGATCAAAAACTGAAGCAAAGAAATTAAGTTCTCTTTACACATAATTCTGCCTCAAAGCTGGGCTTTTTCTTCAGTCCTCCTCACTTGACTCCTATACATTTATATATATTTAAATACAGATTAAGCTTTCTTTCTGCATTATAAGGGAAGGAATAAAATGAAATCACTGGAAGTCCTCCCACTACCTCTAAACCAGCAGTTTTCTAATGGAGAAGTTCATTAACATACACAAGAACTGAAAACTACACATAACAACATCTGAGTACACTCCTTTATGGCTTTTAACATTTACACTTTTGCCATTTCAAGAATTTAGTGAATCTCTTATACCCAGACTACTTGAAAAGACCAGTGTCAACAATCACTTGCCTTTTTTACTGCCTTAATTTCTTTCCACATTCTTTGATTAAATGTTATAAATGCAATCATATTCCATGTTCCTCATTCTGTGTGCCGTCTCCAATACAATTTCTGCAATATATGAGACACAGTGATGCTGATACTTAAAAATCTGATTGTGAATTATGAAAGAAATCAGTCACACACACACTGAAGTGACTGATTTTGAAATTGGAAAAAAGTGTCACTGACAATACCAGAAATAGCTTCCTGGAGGACTTTGTAAGTCTCTGTATAACATGACTCCACTTTAACTTTTAAAAAATGCTGGGTTTTTTTCTGTTGCAGAACAGTAATTAGAATTATATTAGGATAAACAGAAATTTAATTCACCCTCCAGTGTAGCAAGAGAAAACTTTACAGAGTTTTGTTGCTATTTAAGTAAGCCTTTGAAGAGGAAACAGACAGCAATGGCCACAGAGCAGGAAAATCTGAGAATGTCTCACCTAAAATACATTGATGATAAGATATTACCTGAGATCTATTCTTCCAGAGTTGAATCTCTGGGAGAGAACTGACTTTCAGGCTGTATTATGGTTAACTAAAGGGATTAAAGCCATGTTCAAACAATCTTTTCTATCTTATATTTTTATTATTATAATTATTATATAAAAGCTTGAGGGCTTCTATTTTTACTGTGTTCCTATTCTAATCAGACAAGCTCTTCCAAATCTGCATAGAGAAGGATTCAACTCTTTTTTTTTAATGATGCCGAGTGGAAAATATTTTCTCCTTTGTTTATTCTATTTTTCCTGTGCTGTACATGAGGATGAATATCCAGAGTATTAAAATAACTCAATCATTGTTTTAAAAAACAAACATGTGCACCCGAGGGGAATAATCCTTCCTGAATTTCTTCCTTAGATCTATCCAGATCCAATTCTGAGAACTCTTCTTCTCCTACAAATGAGAGAAACAGATGCACACACTCTTGATTCTTCATGTTTAGGGTTTTCTCATTTATTTTCAGTTGATGTTTGGAATTCCTTGAGGAGTTTCAACTATAACCTTAAAAAAATAGGCTTTTCCAACTTCTTCTTTCTAAGAGGGATTAATTTTCCCTCAATATCCTTGCTGGAAAGGACAGGCAAATCAAACTAATGTTAATTTTTTGTGTTATCTCTGCGAAGGTTGAGACCCACTTAAGTTGCACTTGAAGAGGAATGTGATAGGTTGATTGGTTAGAGGTTTTCATCCCTGGGAGTTAAGGGATCATCTCGCTTCCTCTGCATGGAATGGGTATGAAACTGGCAGAATTGGTATAAAAGTGGCAGAACTGGTACAAAAGTGGCAGGTAAAGAGTCATAAGAGAAAGAAGAGAAAACCAGTTTGTCTAGATAGGACTGATGGAGCCGACTCATAATCAGGGCACTTGCAGCTGCAAAGAATGAACAAAACAAAGACTGTTGAAAGCAAATCTATGAATTTTAGGGGAAAAAATCTAATACCTTTAATGGTACCCTTTGTATTCTCCAATAGCATTGTTAATGACACTAACAAGACTTTCTTGGGAAACCTGACAACACTTAATAGGATTAAAAACAGAAGAGGTGTTAAATCACAAACAGGGATCTATGTTAAATTCCAAATCAATGTTGTTACCATATTTGAACCACACAGCACTCAGCAGTGAATTGGTAAGAAAGTTCCTAACACAAACAGAATATTGAGTAACAGCTAAAATTCTTCAAATTCAAGTTACATTAGCTATGACAACACTCATAAAATCATCTCCCCTTGGGGTTGGTATCATTCTCTGAGCCCTTTCTCCATAGCTGTCTCAATCTCTCCGTATGATTTATACTTTTTGTTCGGTTTGTACCTCATTTTCAAAAGCATTATTTGAACTATTAAAGACACTACTGATCACACCTCTACTGAGGATTTGCTATTTGGCAATTCAGTGGTTTGTTTGTTTGTTTGTTTTCAAAAAACACAGTAATATAACAGGGTATGTCTTTGACTCCTCTGATTTATTTTAATTCAATTTACTGGTTTATCCATTTTCCATGCACCACCTCTGGTCATAAGGTCTTATTCCTTCTCCAGCCTAGAGGACCAACTATATTAGACTCCAGAAGTCTCCATTTGATTATTAACAGCTTTTATTTTTTTACCCCCATTTAGTACCTATGATATAATCAATTACAAGGCCTAAATATTTGCAACTAACAGAGGTGTAAGTATCTGGGAAAATACAAACTTTTCTGCAAAACTGAAAACAGTGTGTACTCTTCTGGTTTAAAGCTAAAAAGAGCTAACATATAATTATGTCAAAGGTTTTTGTCTTGCTATTGACTTATTTGGTGATTGATATACATGATGATAGCAAAATGAACATTTTTTTAAAAACTGATGGTGGAGAAGGTTGAGGTGTCTGTACAAGGCTTATATAAATACATAAATTATTATTAAAATTATTAAAAATATATATTGTATTATTAATTAAAAATATATATTAAAAATATATAATGTATTAAAAATTATATATTTAAAATATATATTAATTTTTATTAAAAATATATTAATATAAATTTATTAAATTAAAAATATTAAATTTATTAAATTATTAAAATATTAAATATATTAAAATGTATATTATTTAAATTAAAATTAAAATATTAAAAATATATAATGTATTAAAAAAGGAAAACAAACAAAAACCCAACCAAAACACTGCAATCACATTTTAAGGATTAATCTGAAGAATGGTAAGAAGGATATTATTATCTGAAATACAGGATTGACAACCAGCAGCATGTAGGATGGGAAGTGAGTAGCAAGTCAGAAACAGGATCTTTACAGAGGTGTTCTGGATGAATACTTGTATAGCAAACCCAAATATTTGAAGGTCAGAGAAAAGAACAATTCTGTAATCAATACACTGGTTAAGTACAGAGACAGTGATTTTAGCTCTACAGGAATACTAAAATGAGTATATATGCAGCGAACTGAAAAACACCTGCAGATTTCAAATCATATCTGGCTATGAAAAGAACAAGGCAAAGAGGACACAAAGTTTGAAAGCCCGAGGGTCAAACAGTCTATTGCTTTAAATCGGCAAAGAAGAAGATGAAAACAGGAATCTTAATTCCCCCACTTCCTTCAAAATGAGCTTGTAAAGATGCAAAAACCAGTCAAGATGCTGATTTGGAGAAAATAATTTTTTAGAGAAATGAATAGGTAGAGTTATGAAGATAATAGCTGAGTTTGTGTTTGTGTTTGGAATTGACCTAAGAGTGAATATACCAAGAGGAAAATGGCAGAAAGATAACAGAGGTAAAAAGATGAGGAAAAGTCATCACAGGAAACAGGAAAAAAAAGAAAGGAGCATCTGACAAGTAGGAGGTGAATGAGGTGAGCACAGCCAAGCCATCAATGGCACTGAAGGTGGGATGGGCTGAATCAAATCCAGAGTGGATAAGATTCCACTCCATCTTAAAAAACAGGTGACATCTGGGTTGAAGGTCCCTCATGCCTCTGAAGGAGAGAGACACCCCACACATACAGTGAGGCCTGAAAAGCTGGTGACACACAATGATGTGGCTCAAGGAAAATGAAATCAAGATTTTTTCATGCATGTTCCTAAAGACAATGAGGATTGAAAACCTTTAGCTGTAAATCAGGTGAGAATGGAGATTAAGAAGAGAAAGGTAAAGAATTACAGAGAGAATGAAAAAGAAGGGAACTGAACAACTGGAACAAGCAGCAGGAGAGCTACAACCCCTTCCTGAGCCTGCCATGGCATAAAACTAAACAAGGAAAGGAGAGAAGGCAAACCAAAGGAGAGTAGAGATCACACTGTATGGTACCATGCTGCTATTTTTTTTTTTTTTTTTTTTTAAATTCTGTGAGATTACATATGGAGAAGCATGAGATAGAGAAGGTAAAGACTTATGCAAGGATCCAGAAACAGGGAACAGACCACCAAGATGGGAAAGAGATGTGAATCTGATGATGTCTGAGTGTAAATCTGCTCCAGGACAAAGATGGCAGGGCTGGAAAAAAAGCGATGAGTCTGTAGCCAAGGGAAGTGGGGATGGTCACAGGATTTCCGCAAGGGATTCTGTGCTCCATGAGAGCAGGGCTGGAGGAAGCGGATGCTGGGAGGCTGCCAGGACCAGCAGTTGGTAGAGGGGGGGGAAAAAAGAGAGAGAACAGCATAGTTTACCCAAGCGCTCTGTTCAAATATGTGTTTAAAGGAGGACAAACCCAGGAGTGGGAGCAAACAGGAGCAAGGACCCACAGTGTTTGCTCCTGCAGTGCAAAATTTGCAGGGGATTTGGCATCTGAGACATATAGGAGGGGTAAAGGGAGAAAAAGATGGATGAGCATGCAGAAAACTGAAATGTTAATTACCTTAAAATAACAATTATCTCCAGAAAACCTCCCCTTTGATCTGGGGAATCCCACTTTCCCAATGGGATAGAATATTTACATTTGGATTTGGAGGCTTATGAGCATGTCTAAGCCACTTGTCCCTTGATGCAGAAATGGTTTTGATCCCACACTCTTTACAAGAAGTCCTCACCAAGAACAGTGAATTTTCAACTTTCAGTTTCACATACCAGCATGTCAACATTCGAGCAGTTTCTGCTCCCATCAACCACACTTAAATATTTGCTCCTCCTCCTTCACTCATCCTGAGAAGAGTAATATGAAAGAAATTATGGGATTGTTTCCAACACAAGTGCTGCTGAAACATATAGCGCTTGACATTATTTCACCAATTAAAAACTGGAACTGGGGACAGCTCCGTTGTGAGACGTATAGATTATAATGCCTGCATCCATCAGATATATATACATATGTATGTTTATACATCTTGGAAATGTAATTCCAGTTTCACTGTAGTACAGTCCAGCAGCCAATGCTATCTTTACTGGGGAAAAATAATAATAGTAAAAAAAAAAGTATAAAAAAAATTATTAAAAAAAAGCTTCTCTAAAACCATCTCTAAAAACTACTTTTTCAGTAGTCACCTTGAAAATTCAGCTTCAGGTGCAGCAACACTGATCTTTTGTGTAAGGAGACCATACATTATCCTATGAAAAATACTATCTTAGATCGTCATCAATTGTTCTGGGAGTCTAAACTGCAGCCTTTCTTCTGAAACCTCCCAATTCTGAAGCAACCGTGCAGCACTCTCCAAATCTCCAATACAGTGGCATTAAAGCAGCAGACATGCAAATTGGGACCTGATAATTTAGGTCCTTATTTATTCTCTATTCCTCCTGAAATTCCCAAGAATTTTGCTATAGTACAGGAAGTCAGATTATGTTGGAGAGGAATTAATTTCCTAATTTATACATATTAGATAGACTTCATACTGGGAGCAGTGTTTCAGGACCAGGTACATACACAGTACAACTTAATAAGAGGGGTTTTATACTCATCAGCAAATGAAAAGTTGATTCCAGCACACAGTACAAAAGTATCTCAGCACCTGAATTACTCAACACAATTCACCATTCCAATTTGCAACTAAAAATACAAAAGCACTGCAGTGGTACAGCATGTGCTGATTGCACGGCTTTAGAAATAAAAGGGGGAAAAAAACACTGGAAAAACTTAAACACATTAAAAAAATGTCAGCTACTTTAAGAAGTAGATACAACTTTCTGGATATACTGAGGAACTGATTAACTTCGAGGGTGCTGTTTAATTAGGAAACTACCAAGAAGACCACAGATAGGAAAAATATGGTTGTACTTGACCTATATCCAGCAAAAAAATGACAGTAAAACCATTTTCCACAGTGTCAGCCACACTCTGACACTGGATATGGGTCCCATTTCTAAATTTCTTCCAGTCTGTAACAAGTTTCAACTTCAACAGCTGCTGCAATACAAAAAAAACCCTCGACAAAATTAAGCTGCAAACTGCTGAGCAACTGGAACAAAGAATATTGACAGCACTGGCTGGGTCCCCAAAGAGAACATTTAGAAACCAAGTAACTGGAAACAAGACTTGAACCAATTCTATGGTTCATCAAACATACTCAGTAGTATGTTGATTCAGTGCAGCTACAGGGAGTGAGTTTGAATGCCTGTCAGGTCAGGATTAAAAATTAAAGCAGAGGTCTTGCCATATCAGGGATTCATGTTATTAAGGGGACGATAAAAGGTAAGCATATATTTAAAAAGCAGAATCATTGATCAGCAGACGATCACCACAATGGTGACAGTGGGGTGAGAAAAGGAAGAAAATTTGTGTATTTTGACAAGGCCGACAGCCAGTTTTGAGTCAGACATTTGAGAATGCCTGAGAGTAATACTTCAGACTTTTCTTTACTCTTTTTATAAAAATACAAGTGGATTGCTACATCATTAAATGGTATATATGTCTGCACACAGCAAAGCTGACATAATATAGAGCTATTAACTAACTTACATTAATTTATGAGAAGTCAGGATTAAGCTCTCAAACAAAGGAAAATAAAAGCACAGGTTTAAGAATGAAAATTGTGCAAGTAAAACACAGGTAAAATAAGAATCTGTGCCTTGGCTTATTTACTAAGGCAAGCACAAAAGAGTGCTCAGAGTCATCACCTCATCTCTGCATCCCAAAACATTCTTTAAATTCAAATAAATAAAAACAGTAATTTCAAAAAATATTTAAAATAAATTTTAAATTTACATTTTAAATTTCCCTGATCTATAGAAGAGGTCATAGTGTTTCATAGGTTGGTAGGAATCAGGGAAGGGGAAACCAAAACTAATTCACACAATATATGCTAATTAGTTAAACTAGAATTTCAGCTCAATTCCTGAGCTTTACCAAACACCTTCTTGCTTGAAAAGTAGCACTCCTGGTCTTCTCAACAACATCAATACTGAGCAAGTGGAACATTGTTTTGGTCCACTGCTTTCGATTTATTTTTAAAACAAATAAAATATGTAAGAAAAAATATTGGTCATTTTGTGATTATGGAGCCTTCTTTTGTGCTCCTCCACTACACATTTAAAAGGACCATTTCTGTGCAAATCTTTCAAAGTAAATATTGCAAAGTAAAAAGGTCCTGAAGCACGACTGCTAACATTAAAGTTTGCAACTACTGTGCACTAACAAATATGAAAACTTCTGCTCAGTGTAGCACTCTTATCAACACTTTTTAATAATAAAGTGTGCTTGCATGCTATCATTTGTGTATTTTATCACATAATTACTTTTTTCTCCTTAAGTGATGCAACAAAAAGCTAAACCAAGGTAAAGCTAACAGTGGAAAACTGTGTTAATGGACTGGCATTTCCAAATAATGTGTGTTCTTCCTCCACCCATGTGGAGATTCGAAGCCGACAGATCCTGGGTTAATGAAAACTGTGTTTCATAAGCCCAAAGGGTGAGAGGTAATTTCTACCACCTCCTGCTGCTTGATTTATGGACAAATACAAATGATGGCTCTAGAGACAGGTATTTAACTGATTTCCCAAAAATAGGCAGGATAATCATAGTGAGATTCTGACTCAGTTACTCTAAAACATTCTTCACACGTGGAAGATTAAAACCCAGAACATCAGCTTTAGACATGCCACAACTGCACCACCCCATTTTACTCTGGCAACTGGTGAAATACCAATTAACCAGCCTGAAAATGCCTTTTTAAGGAGTAGCCAAATGCTTGTTAGAGCTTGTGAGCCACAGGGCTACCAGGAGCAGCAGGTTCAACACTTCCTTCTCCTTCATACTAAGGAAGGACTCTTAAAGGTAAGCAGCACTAAAATTTCAGATAAATTATGGGGAAAACTTGAGGAGTCTCTAGGACACTTCTTCTGTGTCAGGAAAAGACCTTTTATGAAAGTCTTCTACTTTTTCTGCTCAAGAAATAAACCAATTTGTAGATTTCAAAGTTTTATTTACTACATGTTGGTCTTGAAAACAAATCACAAATGGCACTTGAAAAACATTGTCCTGTTACTGTTTTTTCCTTTGCACCTCTCAACTTCACCCAGTTTCATGACCAGCTCTGTTAATTACATTTATTTTACAAAGAATTCTAGAATACCAAATACTGCAGCACAACTCCTGACCATGTGTAAAGTAACTTCTGCACCAGCACCACCACAGGTTTGCCAAGCCTCTGTATCTCCCATGGAAGTCACATTTTAGGACAAAAAACTCCAAAAGTATTTTGTGCCTTGGGGCACATGAAGTTCCTCTGAAGTTCCTCTGATTCTCCAGAGGAATCAAATGTCACCACACCTAAATATGAAATAAAGCACCATGGCTGTGCAATGGTACATGATTTAAAATGTTCCAGTAAAGGTATTATCCACAAGAAAAAAATGGACACAATTCACTTGGTTTCCTTGTTCAACAGAAGTGTAACATAGGAATTACTAAAAAAAAAAAGAAAGGCAATTTTCACTTGCAGAATTCTTCTCCTGTTTAGGTAATGATTGTGTATAATTGCTTACAACCGCACACACACATCAACATAACTTCTAGCGAGGCAATATATCTCAACAGCTGCAACATTTTCCAGTCCCCATTAAATAAAGCTGGGATACATTTTCTGAGGTAGCTTCTAGTCACTAATAAATATAGTATGCAAATGCTGTTTGTTTCTTGATATATTTGCTCTGACCTCAACCTGAAATCCTAAAAACTGTGAGCAACCCAGAAACAGAAAAGGTACTGGAATTACCGTGTTTTACTGTAACTTTTTTCAATTAATAAGTTCCTGACAAAATCAGGATATTCCACGTATTTTATGTGAGTGGTTTATAGAGTTTGGTTAATCCAGTATTAGCCCTGTATCAAAAAAAAAAACCTCTTTGTTAAGAACAAAGATTATTACTACAGACAAAGGTATGAAAGCTTGAAAGTATTAACCCTGAGATTTACAAGGATAAATATCCTAACTCAGCCTCTTGAACAGGGAACTGGATTTATGGCAGCTGGAGCACCTCTGGAGTTCATCTCAGATCAGGAACAACCGCTTTATCTCCAGAGATTTGGAAGGTAAAAAAACAGACAAGAAAGAAAAAAAACCAGGGTACTTAACATATTAATAAGAACTTGTAGTTAATCTTTAGGCACACAGGTCCGAGATTTAATTCCTAATGTCAAAACCATCTCAGCCCAAACCACCAGCTCTTTCAGCTCTTGCTCTCTTTAAATGTAATTTTAAGACACCACGTAACAAAACAAAAGGTTTTACCATCATTCAACCCTAGGTTTGATGTTAATAATGTTAACTGGGCTATTTCCAATTAACACTATTAACAAATCATTGTTTTGCAATCGGGTAGTTGACAAATTAGGAAGAAAGCAGAAAATTAACATACCAAGTTGTTAATTTTTTATCTTTTTTTTTTTTTTTTCCCAAAGTCACAGGTAGTGAATGTACTGTTTTTTAGAGGTTTCTAATCCACAGAAACATGGAATAACCCAAATTGTTATTGACAAAAACTGCAAAGACTGAGGCTGGGTCAAAGAGAGTCAACACTTGTCTGTTGTTGGACAGATAACTCAGCTGCAACTGTTGAAATTCAGGAAAACTTTAAGCAGCTAAAAACCAGGCTTTTAAGAAGAATCTTAAATTACAGATTCCACTTTGTAAAATTATTACCCATACTGGATGAAAATGGAAAATTACACTTGTGTTTTAGTGGCAACAGAAAAATGTATTAACAATAAACCTTCCAGAACTACCACTCTGGGGTGAGATGACATCTAGCAACATTAAAAACCTATTAAATTCCTTTTTGGAAATCATTCTCTGTGATATTTTGGCCTTCAGTATCATCTTCTTGTGCTCATTTGGATTTTTTTTTTTTTGGTACTTAAATATTTTCCATCATTCAGTCAGGTCATGCTTTCTAAGCAATCAATCTAAAAACATAACTTTTAAAAATAATGATAAGATTGGTTCCTTGTACAATTTAAGAAACATGATATAAGGGAACAGAAGAAGCTTCAACAAAACCCTCCACATACTGTAGTGCTTCAAAAAGAAATAACAATACCAATTGTGATTCCAGGAAGAAGAAATTCTGCAAATTATCAGGATAAGACAGTAGGAATGCCAAGGAGCTCCCTCTGTCCCTATTAAGGGGAAATCCAAGTCATGTCCTGCACAGAGCAATGGGGGGAAAGCAGCTGAAGCAAGAAAAACTGCAATGGGTGCCACAAAACACCCTGTTGCTATATACAAAGTAACACAAACCCATCAAAATACTGGCAAAATAAAAAATCAAACCTTTTTTAAATTCACTACTAGCATGGAGTGAAAAGCTTTCTGCAGTGATATTTGAGAGCTGTCCACTGAACCCCCCTTCAAACGTTTTGTCCTTATAAACAGAAAATTTGGTATTTTCTTCACAAGAGAAAAGAACTTGAGAAAGGTCTCTTTGCCGCAAATACGCAGAAAAGAAAAAGACAAAAGCAGACTAAATAATAATACTTGGTTCCTGTACTGAGAAATAACTCTGAAATTGGACAGTAAACAAGAATGATCCACTGTATTAGCACCATTTTCTATGACCCTGGCACTGCAGACACTTGTGAGTGTAATCTGAGTGTTGACACATGAAATGCCACTCGCCCATGAAACCGTTTGCCAGATTAGGGCCAAAGTCCCTGATCTGCACAGGCAGATCTCAACATCTGTGCAGATCTGTGATAAAGCCAATAAGGTCATGCTCCGCAGGCTTTCATGTGCCTGCCTTTACAAATCCCACTGCAAATCTTACTCATGTAAAATTGTTTTATTAAGTACAATGTCATACTCAACTATATGGATATACACACTCTGTATATTTTTCTGCCATTCTCTTAAAACAGAAAAGATATTAAAACTCACCTCCTGGACTTTACTCTCTTAGTTATTTAGTTTTTAAGAACTCTGTACATGCAATACGCTAAAAATTTAGGTCTGCAATATGCTTATGGAAATCAGATCTGAAAGCAGAACTGGAAAACGTTTTCCAGACTCTTTACAGCTCAGAATGTAATATTTATTACACACCTTATAAAGAATTTTTTCTTCCTCTTCCTATGTCGGAGTAAACTAGACAGGTCATGCATCTCTTCTGGTGTGAATTATGCAGAGAACTACTTTCTTGGCAGGGTAAATGAGCCTCTGATGGGTTGCAGATGGTGCATCTGAGTTTTGTTATAGATATCCTCCCTAACTCGGGTAAATCTGATTTGTGGATGTTACTGTGACAGCACTGTGAAGATGTACACTTAAGTTAAGGAGGGGTCACAATAAAAGAGCCTGCAATGAAAATGTACAACGCAGATT
Organism: Myiozetetes cayanensis; assembly: GCF_022539395.1. Lineage (NCBI taxonomy): Eukaryota > Metazoa > Chordata > Aves > Passeriformes > Tyrannidae > Myiozetetes > Myiozetetes cayanensis. Next base: position 34,778,134 of record NW_026087631.1, on the reverse strand, counting down.
TTTCACCTTAAGACAAGCTTACTGGTTTTGATTCTCCTTTATTATGCCACAACCTCTGTTCTTTTCTAGGGAGAGCGAAAATGGAGATGAAAGGATGTATTTTCTCTGTTTGTATACACTGAAGGTTTGCTATTTTCAGTGGCTAAGTTAATGTGTTTGGGATGCCGAGATTTCAGAATTAGAAACAAGATTTTAAAATCCCATTCTACATGCATTCCAGTAAGCAGATCTGCACTTTTATTCTCAAGCAACACATTCTGTGCAGGCTCAAGAACCCATGTTGGTACAACTGCTTGTAGCATCAATTTGGCAGAAAATTCAAAAAGACTATTATCTGTTCCCTGTGACTCGTGTTACATAATGTGCATTTCATATTTAGTGCCGTGTTTGGATGTGACAGTTTTAGTCAGCCATGGATATTCCTGTTCCCTCCAGAGGCCTGCCTGCCTTTCCTCCTCATTACTTCATTTTTCACCACCTCTCATAAGACATTTGTTGTTCAGCTGTTCTTATTAAGAGCTGCATGTCTCCTGCAATTTGTGATCTTCAGGATTCATCTTTCATCATATTAGAGAGCAGATGGAAGTTGTAAGTCTTCGGTTTTTCCAGGCATGTGTTAAGCAAGTCTGAAATGAGTCACTTAGACGTATTAACGGAGCAGTCGAGCCGATAACAAAATCTGTGTTTGGTATATTGTGCAGAAATAAGGCTCTCACTTTCACTTTTACTTTTTATGAGGCTAGAGAAGAATGCATTTAGGCAAAGTGCCTCAAATCTAACCAAGTACTGGCACCAGGAAAAGAGAAATGACTCTATTCTGCTGGAGACAAAGGTATGCCCACGCACAGGAGAACCTTTGCGCAGCTCCAGAACTCCTCCTCACCGTTAGCCTAGAGAGAAAGCTCACTGGATAAACTGGACGTACTTAGTGCAAACTCCTGACAGGAGGATACCTGAATCATTTGGCATTATAATCATCAGGTGAAATCCTGGTATGGAAAATGAATCACCAGGAGGAAGGAGCGTGGAGGAAACGCGTCATGCTAAGGCTTTAATGCAACATTTGCTCCGATTGATCAAATGTTTGTGCAGCACTTTATTGATGTGAAGCATTATGTACAATCAGTGTTAAATATTAATGTCAGAAGATCTCTAACTCTAAATCCAGAGCCTTTGTTAGTCATTTTAATATTCCCAGCGTAACCGAGCTACAACTCGACCTCCTTTAATAATGTTCTGGAGTGCTGTAAAAACATACTGTGTACATTATGCAATGAATGAGAATGATCTGTATGTCAACAGCAAGAAATAAATTGTTTTTAAAAACAACTACTAAAACAAAAGTTTTGAAACACAGCATTTCTCAATTACACTTAAATTCATGGTAGGATTTTTTTTTCAATTTTAGAAGAGAAATAAATTTCAAAGAAACAAAGTTTCTACAAATTTTGAGGGAATGTTCAAAGTCTAGAAGGTTTACCATTCTACATAATAAATTATTAAATTACATATCAATGTGTAAGTGCCTTCATTTGTAAAAGGAAAAATACCCTCTCTCCACTGAAACCTTGATTTTGTGTCCAATCCAAATTATAAAGTTTAAAATTTAAACTGCAATGCAGCTTTCACTATGGTAGCATAAATAATCCATTAAATCCATTACAGCAAATGAAAAAAATAAAATATGAAAGAACAGAGTTCATCTAGTTGCAAGGAATTTTGCACAAGACACATTTAACAACATTACTCTGAGAAATGGTTGAAGTTAACAGTTGCTCATCAGGACAAAAAAATAGGAAAAGAAACTTTATCCTGGGATTTCCACTGAACTGGTCAAAAATTTCCACTGGAGCCTTCTTACAGGCAGTGACACATCACAACTTCAGAGCAGGAGTGCCTTGGCTTTATTTTAATTATAAAGAAAGCCCTTGACTTCAGAACACAGAGAAATTAATCCATGGAGACAAATACCACAGACTAAAGCAACTATGAATTTAACAGTATGTCTATCAACAATTTAAAAAATAATCTTACAACCAGATTTTACCTGTGTTTTGCAAAATAATAAACTACACTGGAAGGCTGTGAAGCAGTTTGAGCATCCAAGCCACTTCTCTCAGTATTTGACCTCTTCCTCCTCTTGTGCCCTCCACATTATCTCTTAATCCACTGACTTCTTCCTTACTTGCTGAATTTTTGCACACTCCTCCTCTTCTCCCAAAAGAAAAACCAGATTTTGCCCCATTTAATAAATTTGGCATGGTTCTACACACAGTGTACATAAATCTTTTTAGTGCTCCATTCTGAATAAATACTATTTTTCACACTGAATATTCCTGGAAAGCCTCCCCTAATTAAAACGGTTGTTATCTCCTATTGTTTTCAATGAAAACGAACCTATAATGGTTCTCAAAAGAGAGGCAAAAGAAAGCAACATGTCCAGTGCCTCTCTCTGGGAACCATGAAAGAGGAGCTAAATACCTTTGGGAAAATGGTGGTTCCTTATCCTGTCATAGGCTTCCGCTGAGCTAAAATAATTAAACATTTTACTTCTACATACTAAGGCAATTAAATATCCACTCAAAGAAGTGGTATTGAAATTTTGGGGAGGAAATGCTGCTTGTGCTCTCTGAAACAAGTGGGTTAGCCCTAACGTTAAGAGAAGCACAGCACAAAATTACCTGGGAAATCACCTCTATGAAGAGAAAAATTATATTGGTCGTAAGAAACAACACATTTCTGTATTGGAGCTTTCAATTAACATTTGTGACACAGAGTATTTCAAATCCAACCATTTATGGAAAGGAATGATGAAGGAGGATAGTGGTGATATGCAGAACAAGCACATCTTCCTTCTTCATGAAAATGTGTGAATGAGAATTCTCTTAGGGAATTTCTTAGCAGGAAACAAATAGAGAATCAATCCCTATTTTCCTGCAAAAGGAGTCTCTACAATCCAAAGGAAGTACCAATTTCTCAACTCTGAAAATTTCTGACTAGCAAACAACAAGAGTTTCACACCCTTGGAGATGCCAGTGCAATATTTTGAGATACACCTATAAATACGTGACACAAGTCACTGCTGTTTGCAGAAAGTGATGCCTATTTTGAATGGGGGCTGGAGGATGCTTTTAATTAATCCTTTCCACACAACTGCATTTAAGAACAGCTACTAAGTAATAAAATTAAGGAGCTGAAGAGACTGAAAAACTTCAGCTTGCCTCTGTACAGTTCTGTTTAAGACCCTGGAATTCTGAACCACACTGTCCTCTCCAAACCTCTCAGTAAGTACTGGCCTCCCACAAGACAAAACATGTTCCTACAGGACTGACAAGATATGAATGGTAAACATTTATCACGTTTTTTCACATTTACAGCTTTCTGGCTGCACATTGGAGAGAGCCAAGGACCTACTATCTTGTGAGACATATCAAGAATATTCTGCACAAAATATGATTTATTAATTGTTCATTATTGTGCAATTTTTAACCATATAATGTGCTCAGGTATGTGATTTCAAGGCAGATGTCAGGCTTCCTTACTCTTCTTCAAGCTTCCATAAGTACAAACACATTTTTCTATATATATAATACCTGAACAGTGTAAGGCATGATCTCCACGGAATGAAAAGGGCAGTAAAGTAAGGTATTTTATTTAAAAATGCATGCTATTTACACAAAAAGCAAAGGATATTATTTTGACAATGAATGTATGGAAGGAAATGCTTTTTATTTTCATATTACTTACAAAAAGAATGCCATGGTCACTTAATTTCTTCCAGTTTTAAGAAATAACTCACTGTCTACATGGACACAAGTAATTTCTACATAGCAAGATTAATCATATGTTGGAAGAACATACTCTGAAGGTGAAATTGCAGATTAAGTGATGATCAGTAAACATGTAAAGGGTCTTGCACATCTGTGTGGAACTCAGGTATGGAATTAATAGGTTACTCAGACCAGCAGCACTGCTTTTGGCACAACAGTCCTGAGCAAAGCAGCGGTTTAATTTTTATTTCTGTTTTAAGTAGAAGGAGTTTAATGTGCATTCTCCACAGAAACTGGCAGCTGGAAAACAGATCTAGAATTCCATTTTCATCAAGAAACCTGTGAGGACCCAGAAGCTGCCCTAACTAGGCTTCTCCAGCAGGAGATGGGGAAGGCAAGAAAACCAAAAGTGAAAACAAGTTCTTCCATCCCCAATAAACAAAAGGTAGAGAGGGAAGACAGAAGTTTAATGAAACTAGAAAAAAAAACAGTCCTTGTGGGAAAATAGTCACACAGGCTTTTCATGGTAATCTTTAGTCCAAAACAGACATAAAAATATTCATAATCCCTCAAATTCTAAGTACTGATAATGATTAATTAAGGGGGGTTGGGGCATTTAGGGAATGCATGTGCTTTTTTAGTTCTGCTGAATGAAGACAGAAAGGAAAGAAAGTGGTAATTTTTCTCCCCATAAAACACAGCAATAAATGCAGGCACCCAACTTTCCTTAAGAAAATCTCACAAACAGGTTGGTCAACCATCTCAAATGTCCAAACATTACGCTCAGTAACTTCTAGAAAAGATTGATTTATATAGTTATAACCTGTAAAAGGCATAATCTGGACAGAACTGATTATAACATTGCCTTTGATACACTCTACAACCTTCACACAAACCCAACTCTGTGTCACAAAGCTCACCACAAACTGTGCTAAGAAGTCAGATGGAAATGTGGTACCAGCTCATGAGACCGGATGGTCTCTCGGACAATGAATGTCGCTTTTTTCTTATCCTATAAATGACGTGGCACTCTTTTGGGAGACATAAACACAAACAAGAGACCCCTGCTCATACTAAGAGTGGTCTTTCAAGGAGCTATGGAGAAGATACCAGTAAAAACCACACCTGGAAAATAATCAACATTTGACTATAGCTACTCGTTAGAAACAGCAAATACCTTCTATGCACCAATGCCACACGGAAAAAAACTTCCACTGCCAAGAAGGTGAGACAGGCACAGGAACTTCTGGGCAGTAACAATATCTTAACTGTTATGCACAGAAATCATCTTGTAAGAAAGGACTTTTCAGGTATTACCCCTCCAAACGCAAGGTCCATAGATGTGAATAAGTGGTCAGGCTCAAGGAAGAGAAGCCTGAGGAAGAGGAGCCCGATCAATTGTGGTTTTCTGAAGTAGAGGTGCTGTTAAAAATCCAGTTTATGTTTTATTTCCCCTTTTCACTAAGTTTTCAGGTTGGGAAGAAGTGGAAGAAGATGCACATTGGAACTCGCCTCTCTCAACAGAAGATCTCAAAACCTAGAAAAACGAGCTCTGAACTAGAGAGATGATGAGATCTCCTTAGGATACTGTGAAGAAAGACAAACCTACTCTACAGCAAAGACTAAATTCTGCCTCAGAGCATTCACGTATGTGATTTTTCACAAGACTTCGAAGTGTAGAGAAGTTTTCCTCCAGGAAAAGTAACAGGAACCTGGAAAATAATCATGGGGATTTTTCTCCTCCAAATAAAGCTACTCCTACTGAAACACCTGCAATATTTAGAAGCTGGGTGTGCAAGCACCAGCCTTCTTTCCTGAGTTACCTGAAACATAAACCATTTCCAGTTTTATGCCATATATGTTAAAACTTCCAGGCAGAACCTATCCATGCATCCCTCTTTTCAAGCCTAAAACAGATTTCATGAATGTACCTAATGAGCTCAGAACCTTGTTCACTCAGAACAAAATATATCCAATGGCAAATCTCAATAAAAAATAAACATATAATCCACTTCAAACACAGAGAAGCTGCAAATTCCAAAAACTTGGAATGAGCATAGAAAATCTTCTCTATAAAGCCCGAACAGGCCTTTGCTTTTCTATTTATTGTATTTTTAGTAAGATGAGCATTGTAGCACTGCAAGCAACAAAGCGCTGTCTGAGAAGGAGACAGAGAACTCAAAAGGCATTATTTTTACAATTGCACTTGAGATACTGTAGAACTTTAAAATAAAGTTAAAGAAACTACATTTTTATGTATATTCATTCTATGAGTCAACCTATGTGTTCCTGACTGACTCGGAGGCAGCAATAGTTCACAAACCATTAAATCATCTGCAAGTGATTTCCTCCTCCATCAAACATCCTCAAACCTTTCTCTCTCCACAAAGGCAAAGACAGAAAAGATTATTCCCTCAGCTAACACAGCCCACTCACTGTTAGAGATGACATGTCTGGTGCATCCAGACCACACACCCCTTCAGCAGGAATGACTTTTCTTAGCTCAAGTGGAACACATGCCTAATAAAAAATTCTGAATTGCTCATATGAATTAATAAACAAGCCTTCTGTGCTGTTTTGTACTTACAATTATAGCCTTCAGATATGACAGCACTGCTGCAAATGCTCCACTTGACCTGCAACGTGACCAGCAGGGTTTTGATTTACCAGACCCCTCAACCTTGTGGAGAAGCCTGAATCCAACAAGCAGCTTCCTGATGGGTCTTCACTGATGGTGGAGTTTTGACCCCTCTGAAGTCAGTTGCAAAACACTACATGGGTCAGGATTTCACTTAATAAATGTTCATCTTCCTCTGCTGTGAAATTTGTTTGGCCGTATTTTATAATGATTTTTCATATTCTTTAACATGAGCATACAATACACTCATAAAATACTACACACAAATATATGATGCAGACTGTCCTGCTAAGCAAAAAGCAGGTGATGCTTAGGAACACCTAGAGTCTTGCAGGATGTTAAATGAGTTTATCCCTACTGTGACAAAAATAATGCAAAGTTTTCCCTGCCACCTTAAAAGATTGAGAGAAAGGTTTTTAGAAATAACTGGTGAGTTAATTTCTGAAATAAGTACACATCCTGTCTGGATGTGCACATAGAATCATGCCACGATTTTATCTTTTTTTCCCCCAGCACGACTTCATACACTAACCTAAACATTCAGAAATCTCGAAATTGTATTGCACACAGAACTCGTATTTTTTCACTTTTCTTGAACTATGATAATACACATCATAATGCAACAGAACTGAGCAGTAAAGCCATATAATAGTCCAAGACCTGTACAAGTTAGAAACCATAAAGGGTGATGCTAAGACAACTTCTTAGATTTTACACTATTTTCATTCACTTACTCAAAAGCTTAGTATACCTCAAAATTTAATTCAGTAATGAACTTGCTGATCAGTGAAACTCTCCTGAGTTTAAAGATTTGTGGACTCACCTCCTCTTTAGACTTTCAAGTACTTTCTCACTGAAAATCTCCTCTTGCTGATCATTCTGTTTCACAATTGTTTCACAACATTTACAGTTTTTGAATTTTTGGCTTTTGTTAAACACAGTACCTTTTGAGAGCACAATGTCCCCCACTAAAGTCAACTACTGTGCTGTGGATTCTGATCTCCCCAAATTTAAATCTCTACTGTCATTCCCCAGTATTAAAGTACTCCTGTAAAACTATTGCTCCTTGTGAGGAATGAAACAAGGATTCAAAACATACAGCTAAATATTTTACTTTTCCAACAATTTTATATTTAAAATAGATCAGGTAAAAATGATTACAGCACTTGTATATGCAAGAGTTACTTAATTTCTAATTTGAGAATGTGTTTCAATAAGTTGGCTGACCTTAACATCTCTGTGGGTGCAAAACTTCCTTGAAACTTTGTTCCTTTCTCTGATACCTTTTTTTTTTGTCATTAATTATGTCTAAGGATTAACGTAGCCTGGACATGACTGTGCAACGTTGTCCAAGCTCCTTTAACGGTTACCCTCATAATTTAACAAAGTACAGGGTGTTAAAGAGGCATTGGTAAAATATGCTGAACAGATCTGTGGTGCATTTACAATATAAGCTGTTGTTTACTACAAATAAGGCAAGATCACCATTAGCTTATATACTGTAAGACACCAAACCATTACAAAAGAAAATGGTAATGGCTTGGTTGATTCATTCCTGTTGTTGCAAATCTGTGTTTGTAAGACATTGAGTTGTGTCGGTCTGATTTCAGTTTTATCTGTAGAAATGTATTTCAGCAGTACCTAGAAAATATTTCTAAGACAGACTTAGTAAAGACTCAAGGAGAGAGGTTTCACAACTGTACTGTGAGAATTTTTCTCCCTCAAAACACCACCGAACTTCCTGCTGGGTTTTAAACCAAGTCTCAAAGGCAGCAAAGCTGGCATAAAACTTCTGCCCTTTAATACTCCCATTCTCTTGGACCACATGATTTTGCATTTAACTAATTCTGTGATGCTTAATTGTTTATTAGGATGAAAAAGAGTTACTCCAGGATACAAAAATATCTGAAAAACCACACTCTTAGGCTGTGGGGTCCTGACAGAAGCCAGGGGATCAATTCTAACTGCTGAACAGCCTTTTCTTTAGCACTGGCAGAGCTAATTGGGTATTTGGACAGGTCGCATCTATACTTCCATTTGCCTTTGTGACCAGCCTGACACGTCCATGCACAGAAGGACATTCTTTATTCCGCAGAAACACCTGGGACAGCACCTTGACCTCTGAGATGGCTTCAAGGAGTTACCAGTGTTGTGCTGACAATCAAAGAATTAGGCAGGCCTAATTCCCAGAAAACTGAATTACTTACACAGGACTGACACCCGTGTTTCTGAGCCACTCTGATGTAGAAATACTTCTCCAACACATTTTATCATATGCAACTAACAAAAAAGATAAAGACACAAAACTTACATAGTCATGGAAGGCTTTTGCTTCACTTGAGTGTTCACATGTTTCTCGTCTTTCTGGAGCTGCACAGTAGAGATCCCAAAATACACTGCAAGAAGTTACAGAGATGGTGACAGTGTCATTGTAATGTTCATGTACATTCTATGGTGTACACACCTCCCCCCACGTGCATGTCCCTGTGTAGAAACAGACAAATCACTTTCTCTCCAAGGGATGAAAACACCTCTGAGGAAGAATTTAGCTTTGTAAAACACCTGTGAGGAATCAAGTCCTGCTGTCTGATCTCTGAGGCAAGTAGTGCTATTCCTTTAATAGCACTGTAGTACAAACCAAAAATGTAGTCCAACATACACGGCTTAAGAATGTAATGTGTATTAGTCTGTATTTAACCTCACCCCTCTGCTACTGCTCCAGTTAACTTCCACAAGGATGGATTTGTAATAACACGGAAAGGAAAGAAACTGGAGAGATAACTGGGAGTCCTTCCAAAGTCAAGGTTCATAGAATCCCAGAATGGTTTGGGTTGGAAGTGACTTTAAAGTCCATCCAGTCCCATCCCGTGCCATGAGGGACACCTTCCACTATCCCAGGTTGCTCCAAGCCCAATCCAACCTGGCCTTGGGCACTTCCAGGGATCAGGCAGTCTCAGCTTCTCTGGGAAAATGTCCAATATTGTCCTTAAACAAAAGTTCCAGAGAATCTAGTGTTTGGACAAGTGTAGAAAATAGATGGGCAAGTTCTTGGGACATAAAGAAAGGAAATTAAGGTACCTACTCCCACTGCTCTTCCCCCAAACCTCTTCAGAGTTATACACAAATCAGATATAACACAAAGTTTCTGGAATGAAACTTTATGCATGCTAGAATGATTAAAATAATAAAATATGTCATAGTAGTTCTTTAATGGTTTAGACTTAATGCTTTATAACTTAGTCCAGCACCAGCTTTATAATCCTATAAATCCTTCATTTATAACTCAGTCCAGGGCTTTGTGGACAATTTGAGCACTCTGCTGCAGACCATCAGAATTAGGGATAATGCAGAAATGAGATAAAAGGGACACATTCTTCTTGCCAGGCTTCCATCACACAGGTGAAAGCTATGAAAGAATGGTCAGTGAAAAATATGCCACCTTCCATGCAACTGTACAGATCAGCTGGGTTCAAATGGGACCATTTTAAAACTTGTAAATTCTTGTGCTGCTGACAGCTGGACATGCATTCTTTCAAACACAGGCATATTGGATATATTCAAACCATGTGACAATGAATAAATGCCAAGGCTACACAGCAGTGACTGTGAGAATTCTACACACACAAATGTGGACTGTAGGCTGAGAAAGTTCTCACCTGTGCAGAGGTTCTGTATATTGGGTTTTTTTTTTCCCAAATTCAATTATTTAGGATATGCAGAATAATTCCTTACTTGCAAAACTTACTGGAAGGTGAAGAAAGAAATGCAGGCCATTCTCTCCAGAAGATGTTTTTTTAACAGTACACAAGCAGTATTTCTTTTTTTTCTGTATCTAATATCAGTATCTTTTTCTAAAGATAAATCTAATTCTCTGTTATGTCATTCCTTTACAAGAAAATGGTTCTTAATCCTCATCCTCCCATTCCTTTTACTACGTTCACCTGAATTTCTTGCCTCCAGCTGCTGGAACCAGCAATCAACTCAACATATCCTAAAACATCAGAGGAAAAGAAAATTGGTACTTACCACCACCAAGAATGCAAGAATCCTGGGGGCTCCCCCAGTGTGATGTTTTTTTCCCATCTTATCTAAAACAAAACAATAAAGACAGAGATGTACATTTTTGTGATCATTGTGACTAAAAGGCACTACATAATTCAGGTATCAAAAGGACAAACAATTTTCACAGTTACTAAAGGCTTTATGATCATCAATCTGGATAGCCATATTACTTTATTACACCTATAGATACAGCTGATACTTAAATTTAGGGTTTTTTTTATTCTAGGGAAGCATATTTTAGGGGTTGTCTTTTGGGGGGGAAAGGGGTTATGAATACAATGTGTGCTATTTTAAGGCGAAAAATGCAGGACCAAAAAAAAGTGATTATAAAATACCCTTAAAATCTTGAATATTTTGCAATTTGCACAGAACTCGTGTTACGGATTCAGCAGGTGGCAGTGTTCCCCCCCACAGCCACAGCCAGCCAGTATTTTATAATCCTTAAGGAGTGCTTTAGTCAGAGGCAATGTGGAAATTACAAGTAGCATCACAGTTATAACCCAGGCTCCCACCACACAAAGAAAATGTAAAGCTCTTTTGGCTTGGTTTTCTGTACTGGCAAGCTCTCCTGAATGCCTATACTGGCTGTGACTTCATTCCCACCCAGGAAACCTGATTTGTTTAGCACTGTTTTCAAAGGAAATGCAGTTTAAGAACTCTTAACTCTTGACTTCACACTTCCGCAGTGATTGTGTTCTGCAAGACTTCCCAAATGTTGTACCTAAACTATAATAACACAATCTTATTAACACCAGCCATTAACTTGTCCTTAAATCCAAAATTAAGTAGTTTGTGCTATAACACAGCCCACACCGCACTGTCCAGAAGAATGTCTGTCAGAACTGGGTGGAAACTGGGGCATTGTGAGCATTCCAAATTCCTCCAGTTACAAGGACACACAGCACTATTTCCTGTCCAATTTTGGTGGTTTTGGTTGGTTGGTTGGTTGGTGTGGGTTTTTTTGTTTGGTTGGTTGGTTTGGTTTGGTTTTTGTTGTTTTTGTTTTGTTTTGTTTTGTTTGTTTGTTTTGTTTTGTTTGTTTTTTTTTAAAAAGAGAAAGTTAAAAACTCAAACCGTATTCTTCTCTAGGGACAGAAGTAGTGGCAGACAAAAGGAGGGTTATATGCTTAAACAGCCTTAATAGGACATATATTTAAAGATACATATATGTAAAAGTATATAAAAGCTTGATATTATTAATTTTCCAAAGGAGACTAAAACTTTGATTCTTAACTTCAGTTTGATTTCTACATCCAGTTCTTGAGAAATTTAAACACATACAAGTTCTGTCAATAGATTGCAGAAGACTATGTTGTTCATACACCCAAAAATATTGTTCACATTCATAAGAAAATACATACAGAAAATCTAACAATCACGTGAAGAAACCCAATACAATTTTGATATATTACACGAATACAACTATTCAAACATAATTTTGCTGGTTTAAATTGTTTTGAAAAGATAACCTTGAGGCACTATCACTTGTGTTGGTAAAGGTGGTAGAATGAACCAACCCCCCTCACACACATTAGCAGCTAATATATAAAAAACATAATTAAAAAAGCTTCTGCTTAAGTGCTGGCTGAAAAAAAAAATAATAAAAATCTAAGATAAAGGCCAAAGCTACTACAAAGGTATTACACATTCTTCAAAAACACTTATCTGAGGCAGGACTGCTCCTCATGTACACTGGGAATGGCTTGGAAAGACCTGTATTAATAATCTGGAATGCACAGTAACTCTGAGAAATTCCAAAATAACATTATGAAGAGATGCACTGCACAATCAAAGGGAAAAGGGGGTTCTGAAGTCGAAAAATGATTCAGTTAGGAGTAAAAATTTTTTCTGTAGGACACCCTCCCTATGTCTAAGCAGTATTTGTGCTCTTCAAAGCAGGGCTTAGTAAGGAAATTACCCAATTCCTCTTACGTCCTAGGACATATTTCACCTAGAGAAACTGAGTTGGAGGAATCTGAGGGGAATGTGGAAGTTTTGGGGCTCTTTTCAAGGACTTTTGTTTTGTTTTTTCAAAATATTCACACACTTGCCTCACATGGCAGATGTCAGTCTGACCACAGACACTTACAATGAATTATTAACCTTAGAAAAAAAATCCCTCATTGTCATCTGTATTGGTTAAGCTCATAGCCAGGGAATAATTAACTGGGAAATGCCCACCCTCCTGGTCCAAGCTAAAGGAATTATTCCTCCAAGGCTAAAATCTAACTTTCAGGATAGACAAGACATGGGATAAGGATCAGATCCTCAAGGGAGATGTACGTAATACAAAGTATACACAAAGCATCACAAAAATATAGGGATGCTCAGGACAACTATCTCTAAGTTATCCAGTATCAGAGTGCACTCCATGATACCCAACTTAAATTTTCCTTTAATTTGGTTCCATGACTCTGAGCCACACTGCCTGGTAGATCTTTAAGGAAGGGCTCCTAACCTTTGTAATTTATACATATATACATACCACTGACTGCTGTATACATTCAGTTTTGGAGCTACTCTGAACCATTTAATCTTTAATGAAATCCACCCAAAATGACAGAGCAGGAGGGCACTGAGCCCCAACAGCCACACAACCACTCACAAGTATTGTCAGCACCACATTTACCCTTCTGCACTGCTAATTAATCAGGTAAATAAACTCACAGCTCTCATCAACTCCATACACTTTTAATTGTCCCTGACCCACATTTGGTAACTCTCGGATAGTACCAGTTTTAATTTGAAAGATTTGTTATATCCTCACATTACGCTGTTCAGACCTGGGAGTTCCTTTGGAACTCAAGACTGAATTAGTTTTAAAAGCTACATTTACAGACCCTGTATTTAATGTTTTCTAGAAATCCAAATGTCATACCAGTTACACTTCTGCCAAGTGCTCATTTTGCAAATACATCATAAAAACAAAGTGAGCAAAATTTATCTTGTGCAATGTAGTATTTACAAATGGCAGCTGTTTTGGGAAAGTCAAAATGATACATTATTTTCTTTCTTATTTTTCCACTGCTTTACCAAAGAGAAAAAAATTGTCAAAAATATACTTTACTATAAACTCAAACTGATACTACCACAATTCTGCCCCTTTTCCTTATCTCTGCTCCATGAATTTTGTATAAACATCACAAATAACACTCTGGGTTCTCATCCTTCCCTCTTCAACCTCCAAAATGGCATCACCAGCATAGTGATTTTATTAGCTTTTGGAGGAGGATTGGCTGAATCAGCAAATTTTCATAATACAACTTGCCTATTTTTTTCATGACTTCTGCTCATTATTCAACTGTTATTATTATCTTAAATATTCCTGTCAAAGAAAGATTAAAAACAACAATAAATCCAAAAGACCTCACTATGTTCGGCACACATTTATATCCTAGGTCAAATGTAAAATGATAAGGAGACATAATTTACTTCAATCTTCAAAAGATGCATACAAAGCCTTTGAAAGACTATGAAAAAAAAAAAACCTTATTAAGTAAAGGTAAAAATTCCATTAACAGTTGAAAACGTTTTAAAAAACGGGACCTAAATGGTTGTAGGCAACATTGATTCGACAGATGAAAAGAACTGAAGTGGTTAAAAGCATGGTAAGAGTACAGAGAGAAGCTCAACAGGAGAACTGACAGTTGCGTGACAGTAGGATTTAGAATACATTATGGTGGTGTATTTTGGAAGGGCCCATCATTCACAACTGGAGATATCAATAGTAAGTTGAAAAGTCATAAAAAGAGAGTACCATTGGTGTGTTCTGTAACGTGCACATTTATTAGAGAAAATAGATTAATCTTTCCCCAACATGGAATGGGGATAACAAACCATAGCAAAAGCAGTTACACAAAGTCATGTAAAATGACACGGCAAACTGGCTTCCAAAGAATGAGAAACCTGTGCTGGTTGAGGCAAACTGGTATTCAAGGTTCTCACTACTGTTGTTCTAGACCCAATAGAGTTTATCTCGCTGGGAAGTCGTGCAAGGAAACGTACCTCTGACAAAAACGTCTGGGCTGATTTCTGTGCTCCTACATGGAGCAGATATTCATATACATACAGCGCTAATCTGAAAAACAAACAGAAAGGACAATATTTAGTACTGTGCATTTGTTGCTCCTCTTCTTTATAGAGACAAAGGATTATCACAAGTTGCACAAGGTGCACCCCACTGCCTCCCACAGCCCACGATGTAATGAATGTGTCAAACCTATCACCTGTACCAGAAGTTTTAAACTAGACATGTAGGTCAATCTGACCAGAGGTGTTTAAATAGTAGTTAATTAAGTATTATTAGACCCCTAAATTACTTAACGTCAACATTTTTAATGATATTTGGACAACTGCTCAGTGAGCTAACAACTGACCGACCACCACTGCTCTCTGGGAGCATGCTTACTGTAAATACAAGATATTCGTACAGCAACACTGATGACTTTTCCAGAGCAAATTTTTTTACAAGTGGAATGTGTCAAGTTGTTAGCATACTTGAAAAATAGCCTGTGTTTATCCAAAGAACACACAAACCTCAGGCTACATCAGGAAAAGCAATCTCAGCATCAATGCAGTACCACCACATCTCTCAAGTGAAGCGCAAACAGGCTTTCAGATTCATTCGAACTTGTGCTCTGATGACAACAGAGCTACAAACAACTATCACAGCTCCCAAAGGAGCTTCCCAAAGAGCCATTTCCAGACACATCTCCAAGGAAGGACAAAGAGCTGCATTAAGGATCTCACTGCAGCAAGGGGACTCATTCCCTGAACAACCAACCACCACAACCTGGGCTGGGAAGGCCCGTGCAGCAGCTCAGGAACAGTGGATCAGGAACAGCAACCAGATCCAATTGATACAGGCCATGTAGGCAAGATTTAAATTAGAAAACAAAAGAAATAACACCTCCTATTCCTCTGATTCTCTAGAGGGGCTCCCATCTGTCAGTGCACCTAAGTCTTTCAAAATGAAATGCTGTGTAAAAGAATGATTTAATAATACTGATTGGAATTGGTCTATAAAACATTTTGGGAGGAAAAGGGAAAAGGGAAAAAAGGAAAGTGAGGAAGAAGAGGAGGAAGAGGATGATGAGGAAGAAGAAAAAGAGAAGGAAGAGGGAGAGGGACTGTCCTTTATTAGCTGAACTGCTTTTAAGTAAAATGTACTTGTATGCACTTATTGATACATGGCTATTTTTATTTGAAACATTCTTAGTTATCATATTCACAAACTTGCCGTTAATTACACACAGCAGAGAGGGAGAGTATGTGTCTTCCTGTTACAGTTCAAAACCCCACGCAATGCTAGATGTGATCACTGTCATCATGGTACTGACAGAGCAGTAGTTATTGCAGTGACCTACTAAGTGTGAAATTTTAAAACCTGAGAGGCATTCCAGAGAAATTATTTTTGTTTGTTGTTTATACTTTGTACGTGCAATACACACACACACACACACATTACTCTCTGTTTAACTTCAAAAGCAAGAATGTACTTTTTTTCCTGACACTTAAAACAAATACATATATTCAAACATGACTGGTTGTAGTTTGCACTCTGTGAGTACTGTGGGAAGAGAGGATCTCTTAAAAGTTGACTCAATTCTTCCCAGTTTGATTGTCACGCAAATTTTAAGCAATAAATGGTTGTAGATGAAATCTAAGACAGACATAACGGGCAGAGAGGAAGCACTTTTCTTCCACAGCCAAGATATCCTGAATACCCAGTAATGCTTTAAAGCACCTCATTTGTCTTATGGGACTCCTTTTTTTTTTCTTATCAAAGCATGAAGCCTGCAGTCCAGATAAAAGGATTTGTGTGATCATATCCTTTCTGCCCTGCAAATGAAAGTAAAACAGCACAAAACCCCAGAGTTTATTGCAGGGGTTTTCACCACCTCCACAAGACTGCCATCCATTGAAAGCTTTAGCAAATACAGCACCACGATGCCCAAAACTGACAGCACAAGACTGTAATAGCCAGCGAGATTTGTGACTCTCACCTCAGGGCCTCCAGAGGCTACTTGTGAAACACAGAAAAGCTTCAGCACAGCCCAACACCCCCACCCTGTTCCCATCATCTCTGGTCCAAAAATCCAAGATATTTTAACACTGCAAAAAAGACAGACCTAAAACTTTGACTTAAACATACAGAATGTGCTAATTAAGCATTATGTAACTCTAACATCTCCAACTCTTTGATACGCCCTTTACCTCTTGTGCTAAACATACTAGCAGTGAAATAAAATGGTGTTTAGTAAGTGTGTGTGTGCGGGTAAACGAGACAGATTTCAGGTAAACAATAAATATGCTGGGTTGTAGGCTTCCAAGTTGATCCACCTGTGGTAAAACCCATGCTGGCAAGGGGACTGCCCACCTCCTGTGCCAGGAAAGCCAGGACCACCTTCCACGAACAGCTGTGAGACAGAAGGCACAACACAAAATAACCTGATTGAGTCTTATTAGATCTGTATCTCTGGTCCATCCCTTGTTATTATGCTGTCAGGAAGTCTTTACAGAATTTAACAATGTTATAGCTTCATTCAGAAATAAATGCATTTACCACAGAGATCAAAAGAAAGATACTAATGTTTAACGGTGTTGCAGCAAAAAGGATCAATGCAAACTGATGCTCTGAGAAAAGGCAGCCCAAAAGATGCAACACTGTGTAACAAGGAGGAATACCAGATACACTAACTACAGGGTCAGACCAGAATAAGATAAAAACCAGGCTACATTTCAAATGTGTAAAATGAAGAAATGAATAAACTACTTAACATCTGGGCAGAAAATAACTGTGAGGTGGTCTTTGACAATAAAGGACTGGGTTTTGAAGTGACATTTTAGAAGACAGTTTTTAATCATTAAACTGGTGTGAGAAACCAAGTAAAAGCAGCAAGCAGACATATATTAAATTTTCACATTTGCATACTTGTTGACATACTACAAGTAATGTGAGGAAAAAATATTTCCTATCAATTTATGACAATGCTGAAGGAATTTTTTTAAAGACATGATATAGGCCAGAATTCCTTGTTCCCGGCCAAGACAATTAGAGCACACGTTCATCAGTAGCCTGATGAAACATTCACTTCATTAACAAACAAAAAAGGTTACTGTCTACCTCATTTTGCTAACCTAGTGCACTTTGCCTGAAGTTTCTGCTCTAATTGGACAAAGCATTTTTACATCCTACAAGCACCTACTGAATTCCAAAGAAATGAACCATCTAAGTGGTTCGAGTCAACCAGTTATAAATATTACCAGGAAATAAACAGCAATCCCTTTTGCTGTGCTTTGGTAATGACATTCTTACGTGTTAAGGTGGGAAGATGCAATTAGCTTAATAAGAGCTTAGAACTGAAGCCTTGCCGCAGTATTTCCATAGATGAAAAGGTGGTTAACTCACTCAATTCCAATCCAGAAGACTACAACTGCACATTACAGAAATGTCCCTAAGATGCTAGCACCTCCTCTGTCATCAACAGATATTTTGCTGTTAACATCTGATGCTGGATGTAAAAAAAATAAAGTACCTATAATGTAAAGTACCTAGAATGTTCTATATCTGAGCATCATCATGATACATTTAACATTTTTGGACTGGAAAGACTTACTTTTTAAAAAACTGTACATGCATGGAAAGTTCTGCATATGGTACACTGTCTTTTTAACCCCTGGTTTTTTACCAGTAATTTAAAAACTAGCAAATCAATACTCATATATAATTTTGAGTGAACAACAGTGAAAAATAACTCCATAGAAAATCCTAAATTCCTATCCACATTTCAGAAGACTTGAAGTATTCTAAAATCATTACTCTGACCAATGCAGAGAAGCAGCTATTTTGTTATTTGCAAAAAGGGATATAGACTCCATTTCAAATCCAGAGACTCCTTAGAATCTCGCTCATTTCATAATCAAAATACAAACCTCACTCTCTGAAATAAGAGAGTGTAGCACTGAATCCATATCTTAAAACTGGGAGTTTCTTGAATAAATTTTCTTGAATCTGATGATCCAGTATTTTAAAACCTGTTCTGAAGCTCTTGATAATGAGCTGGTTTTACTAAATTTCAATTAACAATGGCAAACAATATTTTCAAGGAAGGTGTGGTGTGGTTTTTTTTTAACATGCATGCCAAACCACTCTTTCTGGCCTATTTGATCATACTGAGAGTATATATTATTTATATTATATTGTTTAGTGTATTAATAATATGCTAATATAATTTCCCCTCACAGATTCACCTCACACACCCTCCAGCACACCAGCTCTCCCAGACACATTGTTTCACCTACACACCACTGATATTTCTGGTTTTGTACCCTGAGTCCAGCAGGCTGCCCTTTCCAAGAGCCTCTAATCATGCCAGTCTGTTGCCTTTTTTTTTTTTTTTTTACAGCTCAAAACATTATCTATGTTAATGTTAGTCCTCTGTACGCCTTCAAAAACGTGACTGGTTTTCTTGGAAACACCTGGGTATGAAATGAAACCCAAACACTGGCTGAGGAAACAGTAAGTCCCGGAGGAGTTACTCAATGATCATTTGGGAATGTGAAATGACTGCTCTGAGAGCTCCTGCACACCCCTGCAAACACAGCCAGAAAAAAAGTGAATGGATTCAACATGACTCACACCCATTTCTTTCTCCCTCTCTCCGTAGACAGCAGAAAACATTCCTGCATGCCCCTAAATATGTGGGGTTTACACTTGGTGCTACAATGAACAGTGGCCTTGGTGCCTTGCATTAGGTTGATGGTGCTTCCCAAGTAAGCTGATCCTTTCTGTTTATCCCCATTTTAAAGACAGGAAGAGCCTTCATCTACCACAACTCTGGGCGGATAGACTCACCTCTAGTCTCTCCTCCACTTGATTCCTTGCAAGACGCCCTGAGACAATGCCTCTTAAAGTCTGGTCACCCTCCCCTTCATTTATTGCTTCAAGTGTTAAAACAATTGCCATCTATTGAGTTCCGTTATTACTCTAAAAGCATTAAAAACAAGGGCAGGGTTTTTCAGGCCACCCATACACTTGCAGCTCACAAATTGTGTCCTAATTTCACATGCTTTTCCTACTTAAACTCCTGCAAGCTTCAAGTGCTGTCACGACTATTCTCAACAACACATTAACTCGTTCACCAGTAAATAACTGAGCAGGTATTTGGTATCCATTGATCTCTTGGAAAAGATTAAAGATGTGTGCAGTGGTGGTATTTGTAGTCTCTCCCACAGGCACTTAATTGCATGGTTTTGCATATTTTCATCTGCTAAGGATGTCTTGGTTTGTGTTAAGATGTCACACTGCTCAATGTTCCCCACTTTATCATCTGACTCTGGTTGAATTTAATATTCATTTTTGTCTCAGGCCTCAGCTTGTAGAAATTAGTACAGATTCAAAGTATTCCAAACTCAAAACACTCTTCTGTAGACTTCATCTGGAATGGGATAATTTCCATCCACTTCCAAATACGTCATCAAAAGATGGATCTTCCTGATGACCTCCAAGATTTCAAACAAATAACTCTGTCCTTTTTACAACTATGTTTGGCACATATATTCCAAAATGGCAGCTAAAAAACCAGTTATTTGACAAAATATATTTTAAAGTGCAAGCTGAGACTTTTATAAAAATACATGAGGTTCCACCTCTTCCTGATAACAAAGGTGGTAACTCTGGTCCTCCCTGCTGCTTTCAACAGGATAGCAATGGGTTTTCACACGGTGTTTAACGCAAGTGGTGTATGACATCTTAAACATTACAGCTGTTCCTAAAGCAGCTGCCTGCTTGGAGTAGAAAAAACTGTCTACAGCATCACCTGGAAAAGGCTGAGAAAGAGGAGGAAGCATGAATATAATACACTCAGATCCCCAAGGGTGACTTACACCAAATGAGCACTGACTGATCATGCAGGGCCCATCAGCCTCACAAAGCAAGCACCACGTAATTTGATTTTCATTCATACAAATAAATCAGTGTTTCTGAGTATCTGGCTCCTACAGGGATCCATGTTTTTGCCAACAGCAAAAACAGCTCCTCTCTTTTTGTAGGAAGTACAGGTTGAATATCCTATTCACAGAATCACAAAATGCTTTGGGACCTTTGGAGGTGATCCAGTCCAATCCCCTGCCAAGGTAGGGTCACCTGGACCAGGTGACAACCCAGCTGCAGATAATAAGTTAAATAAAGACTGTATCATCCCTCCCCACTCACTGCTTGCTGCAGTTCTGTGTTCTCTCTTAAGAACAAACTCCTTATTTATACCTTGGTAGGGCACTCTGAAGAGACAAGTAGTAACGGGTCACCTCATAAATTTTATGGGAATCATATGGGATGATGAAACAGAAGATGAATTTCTCTGAGTATCTTCCTAAAAAGTAATGGTGAAAGTAATTTGTCTGACTTATTATTAACCAATAATATTTTATTCTGGAGAGAGTAAGTCCTGAAAAGATCAGAGTAAAGCTAACAGACCTCAGAAGTCAAACAAATTCAGGGAACTGGTGGAAAGAGTTTTTTCAAAAAAAGAGATAACCCGAAGAAAAGAAACTCAAGACAAACATCAGGTGCTTCAGGCTATATTAAAAAACTCACGGCAAATATCAATGGAAGACAAGACAGAAAACAATATGAGGTAACTCCCTCAGTGATTCAAGAAAAAATTACAACAACAATGAAGAAAGTAAAGACACACAATGGTATTAGCCCCAATTAAGTATTTGGGTCCAGTAGATGACAACTAAGCATCTGCCTGAGCCATAAAGCTCCCCTTCCAAAAGGGGCATTGTACTGGTTCTGACGTGCGAGAACTCATGGAATTTCTCTTAAAGAGAAAGAAAAAACAAAACAAGAGCATCCAGCCCAAATAAAAGGAGGTCTTTATAAACATAGGTGTTATATGTAAATACACCTACGGAAATCCTCAGCACACCTGAACTGATGGTACAGAACTTGAAGCACTGTGTTCCTCCTCAAAAAACTGCTATTCATGCCCAGCCACTGCTGATAGAGAGGTACTGGAGGGGATCTCTTGCTGCTCTCCCAGACTGGTCCACAGCCAAGACGGACCAGCCCAGACCCCCAGCTCAGTCTCTATTACCACTCCAGATTAGCTGGAGCACCAGCCTCGAGCTACAGTTCCTGTATTACAAGTTTGCTGAGTCTTCACTCCTCTCTCACACTGCCCAGGGGATGGTCTACTACCCAAATACACATATTTTACAACTTTACAGCTATTTTGCTTGGACTCTAGACTGTAAGTTACAAGAAATGTCGTCTTTTTAAATGCAGGTCATAAACCGCCCCCCCCCAATACTGGTTTCTGTATCCTCCCACCATATTTTTACAGTGAGGATACTTTCCAAGCAGAAAGAATTTCAGCAACAGAATGAAGATGTTTGAAAATCTGGCTAACAAAGAGCTGACCCACACATTAAAAAAATGTAAACAAAAAAACCCCTCCAGCAACAATAAAATCTTGCAGTACTGAAGCTATAGTGCCAGATGTTTGACTGTCATTCTAGAATATCTGAATTCTAACTCTCCAAACTTCTTGCACTGGATAGCGTTTGAAAGGCAGAAAGTAGGTACTGGACAAAAAGGATGGAAAGAATTTGATTCTATACTGACAGCTGATGTTTGGAAGAAGAACCAAACATGTATTTGCTCATAATTGAAACAGGGGAAATAGGCAAAATCACTTCTCACACCATCTCTGGCTGAGCACTTATTTCTAAATCAAAATTTCAAGGACTTGAGCATTCAAAAGACTGAAGTTCCACCATGTGCAGCACATAACTCAGACTGGCTCTTCTGCTCTTAGCAATTACGAATGCATTCCTGTATAGCGCATCTTCAATTCAGAAAAAGTTGTCTTCCAATTACTCTGGAAAAGAGATAATTTTCTATTTTACAAGGTTTTAAAGTATGTATTACTGGAATACTATAATCCATCCTTGAACCAGTTTTTGAGTTAGCTTCATGGATGACTTCAGAGGCAGGCAAGTCAGTAAATACAGGATATAAGTCAATGTCACATTGTCGAGATTCAATTGCTGCAGCAGGACAGTAAACGGACAAATGGGAGACTTCAACAGGGCGTGGACAGGTTTTAAGATGCCAGGAGTTGGTACTAAAAAATGCCAGGAGTTGGTACTAAAAAGTAAAAGTAAAAATAAATAAATTAAGAGGAGAAGGGGGGAAAAGAGGAGGGAAAAAAGAAAGTGTGGAAGTAGTTTTGCTAGGAGATTTCAGAAAACATTTTCCAATAAACAATGAATGATAAAGAATTTTATGTGAAAATCCTCTACAATAATAGTGCCAAAAATAAAATAAAAAAGGCTTCAAAATGTATTTCAAAATGTTTTATTAAATATAAACACTACTTTCTTATTGCTCATGTTCAAACTCCTGCCTAGGCAGCATTTCTCATTTTTTCTCAGTGACATTTTGAAGAATTCTGATCAAATTGCTTGAGAACACAGAAAAGTTGATTAAAAGAAACTTACAAAACTTCCATGCATTTTCCATTTCTCAGTGAAATATGAATAGAATATTAAGGTTCAGCAAATATTTGTATTTAAGATGCTGTTTTCACGCTATTTGAAATGGACTTGAGATATTTATATGGTGTTAAAGAGATCTGGATCTCAATTACACACAAAGAATCCCAGATTGGTTTGAGTGGGAAGGGACCTTGACACCCATCTTGTTCAATGGGCAGGGACACCTTTCACTATCCCAGGTTGCTCCAAGCCCCGTCCAACCTGGCCTTCCTTGACATTTCAATAGTTAATTCTTCACTTATTACCTTCATCATCCTTTCTTCATTTTTCCTGTTTCTCATCAGTAAAAGAGAAACTAATCTGGAATTACTCTGGAAACTCTTAGAAGCAGATTCCAGTGTAAGAAGCTGGAGTCTGCTCAGCATACAGAAATTACGAATAGCAGAGAGCAGGGGACCTGCCCTTGCTGATCCTTATCCCAAGTAAGATTTACCTGCAGAAGCAAGGGCAAAATACTATTTTTAATTGCTGTTTTTTCTACAGGCTAACAGCATTATCTCCAAACACTGTAATGAAATTACAATGGGTGGGAAAGAGAGGAGGGGGACACTGCAAGACTCCACCAAAGATACTGCACAAGTCACTCCCAGTAACAGCTGATGGAAAAAAGACTTGTGACATTCTTTATTGTTTCTACCAACCTACAGATTTTTTACTAGCTTATGTAAATAAATCAATTCATGACTTCCCTGTTTCATTTTTTATATACAGAAAGGCAGAAGATAGGTCTTTCCAGACACAACCACTTAAGTTTTACAAGGCATAATGTTCAAATTATTATGAAACTATGTTATATAGAACTTTTATGATGAGAAATTAAGATTATGACTCAAACTTTACTCTCTTGCAGCATGTATACACTTTTTCAGAAAAGTGTTGATACAGGTTTCTGAATAACTGCAAAAACTATGAGGGAAGAAAAAGGCACTAAACTTGAATAGCAATAAAGTGAAAGAAAGGCAACACCTGTGATTTATTAAGGAACTCTCATGTTTCTGTATGAACTGTTCCCTTGATATTGAATGGAATAAATAAACACAAAAACTTCAGTTCTCAGGTAAGTGCTGAATATCCTTCAGACTTGTCTCACACTTTGCTGAGACAGACTGAAAATAGAGAAAAAAACAGACTGTACCTGAAATGAACAAAATCAACCAGCTACCATTAAAGATGTTTGGGAAGGGGTACCACAAACACTGATGACTAGGAAAAAACTATTCATGATACCTCTGTCATATTAATTCAGTGTTACGCAAAATGTATCTGCAGAACTCTGTCTTTGAAACAAAAGGAGAAATTAGAAACATATCTCACAAGAAACTGACACATATACACAAATCTGCATTAAATGCAACATTTTTATTTGCATCAGCAGATGGTTGCATTAAAACCAAAGATAAACAAAATGTTCAACTACCTGTTTAAATACAGAAAGTGATTTTCATTAGGAACACCATTTCTTACCCTCGACATGACTCAAAGTGAGCTTTGAAACTAAGTCTTGTACTCAAGTTATAATACCCTGCATTATCTTCCAAATTACTGATGGCCTGTGGTAATCAACCTGGCCTTATGTCTATTTAGAAAACACATCAATTAGTTTTTAAAAATATCCTTTTATTAGTATATTACAAAAAGACAGCACCAGGCATTCACAGTTCTGGATTTCACTTTCACCTCAAAAAGCCAACCCTGCTCCATTGCCTCCTCAGCAGGATTTTACTGGAGGGCTGGAGTCAAGTGCTGGAATTATATTTAGTACTAAATATAAAGTATTTATAAATCTGCATCGAGTAAATCAAATGTTTAATATATATTTTAACAAAAGGGTCATTTGTTATGGATTTTAGGGCAGCAGTTAGACAAAACCCTGTCTTTAACACCTTCTACAGTGTGCTTGCTGTCATACATAATACACACTCTTCATGCCTGTAACCTATTTAATAACAGACATTAATTATTTATTGCCTCTCTATAAACAATTTATAAATGTACCCTCACCATAAAGCATGGCTGGACTGGCCTTTGCTCCCACAACGAAGGTGTCTGCAGTATTTTAACTGCTGCATTAAGAAGCAAACCCTTCTCATAAAGAGCCTAACAGAGATACATTTTGTGATACAAAACCATAACCAAATAGTATAACCTAACATTTAGGTCAGAATTCAGTATTATGCAGTGGATTTCCCAAAATATTTATCCGAATTGGCTACAATGCCACAGTTAGCAAAACTGGAAGTCATGTTTAGGTGCAATAGAAGAAGTTTTTTATACTTTTTATACTTTTTATACTTCTGCAACTTCTCCAACTTTATGCAACTGTTGGATAAGTTTAGCTTTTCACCTTGGAGTGTCCTAATAAGTATTTTTTTATAACAAGATACCTCAGCCAAGGCTGCCTATGGTGTCCTGCTTGCCCAAATGGGAGTGAAAATTTTAGGAAAACTGTATATTTTGCTGCTCTAGGTTTTAAGACTTTGGAAATAATACTGAATGTTAATTGAGTGTCAGTCTTCTTTTTCAAAGTGGCTGGCGTTCTTTATATTTTTAGTATGAAAATCAGATAATAGTTTTAGTATGTATAAGATGTTTTCTGACTCCTTCTGGTTTTTTGTATATATGTTAATTCCTCTCACATGAGAGCTGCATTAAATTTAAAGCAAATTCTTTCAGCAAAATACAAGAAAAGTTCCTTAATAGCAAGACACAAGGAAAAACACTTCCACAAGTTTTCCAGTCTGCTGTTTGCACTTCCTTTCCCTGGGATTTTTCTCCAACTCAGTGAGTAATTAACCACAGCTTTGTAACACTGCTTAAAAATTTTTGTGATTAAAATCAGAATTATCCTTATGGAACAGATATTTTCAGAACAACACAAGGAGCATCAACCCCAAATATCAGTGGTGCAACACGTGTCACCCGTGCTGGTTATCTCTGAAAGCATGTTCAGGAGAACAAACATCAACTGCAAGTAAGACCATATACAAAAAAATTCCCCAACCAAAAGTAACACAGTACAGCCTTCAACTCCCTGATCCCAGCAGTCTAGATCCATTCAGGAAAGAGACGCTGCACCAGGGAAACATAAAATACACACACATAAAAAAAGGCTCATAGTGTAGAATTAACTCGTGCAGTTCAAAACTACTCATCGATTTTAAGTCAAAGAGAAACATAAGTCACAGTCAAGGCTGCTCTTTGTACATTTGAAAAAATGTCTGTCCTTAAAGATAAAATGTCCTTTTCACACCTAAATTATGCCTCCTATGTGGCATTTCAACACGAAAGCACAAACAGTAAAACACACCCAAGTTCTTGCCCTAGGAAGCTCGCAGGAAAGTTCACAAAGGAACAACTATATAGTTTGAATAAAAGAAAAAAGAAGTTCATAAAAAGAAGACTGAATAATCGTTGCTTCTTAAGATATGTGAGGAAAAACGAAACAGAGCAAACATAGGAGGCAATAACCATGTACATCCAGGTAAGAGAAAACATTAGGAATTACACTTTCTGAGGAAATAACTCCCGCATGACACACAATAGGTGGCATTCAAGATCCCTGGTCCAAGACAGCCTAGGTTGGATGGATGGAGGTACCAGGTGGGAATTTGCAGAGTGACCACACTGGTTAGCAAGAAACAACACTGGGGTGCAAGGAACTTCCAACACCCCCAGCATCTTCTGGTCTCTTTCTAGTGAGGAAAAGACAGCAGACTATTTTCACAGATGACCATGTCTGTATAGGTGATGTAACCTTTCTAATGCTCAGTCAACAAGCCAAGTCCATCTGGAATTTGGAGTCACTAAAAAGGTCTTAAGCACCCTTCAGAGTGATGAATACAACTCTTTCAGGACTCTCATGCAGGTATCTAATCCTTTGAAGATCGGCTTTGAAGGTGTCCTTAGACTATAAAACAACAATCAGATGGGGGTGGGGGGAGGGGAAATGGGAATAACAAATGAACAAGCAAGCCTGAGATAAAAATCTGTAAAATTCAGTGGGAAACTCAAGACAACCCTAGCAAGACCAGCACAGTTAAAAACTGCTCATTATTTTGCAATATTGTTCCCTTACAAAAATGTTCCCTTTGCAGCGCATCTGACCTGAATAACAATAACGCCGTTGCTTTTCAGAAGGTGGCTACTCAGTGGTTCCTCATTGCTCCCTCTCTCCAGGAGAGCACAAGCCTCACTATGATAATCACAGTAAAGGGGTTGAAACCCAAACCCGGGGACTCAGCTATGTCTCAAAAAAAAGAGGAAAAACTCTGAAATGAAATGCCTGTGAAAAGCATATGAGGGACAACAGGAGGCAGGTAAACCTCTTACCTGCATCAGGCATGAAACTGCAACAGATGGGGAGAGGCACCCGAAAACATGTTAATCACTACAGCGCTTTCTGTCAGACTGTGTGGTCACTCCTCATTCCCAGAAATGTGGAAAACAGGGAGTAGCATGAGGGGTAAAGGGAGTACCTGGAGATACACAAGTCTTGCTACACTGAAATCAAAAGAAGTCTGTGCTCCACACAGCCTACCTTGATAACGTATTTCTAATGGAAATCCTGTAATTTCCCTAATCTCCCTGGAGGTGCAATGGGCATGGAATAGAAGGATAATTCTTACTGAAATATTTTTTTTTCCAAAGTATCTTGTTAAGGGCATCAACCATTAGACTGAACTTAAGCCCTGTGAAAGTTTTGGGATTGGTGGTGAGCAAAGTTACAATGCTTATCTTCTGTTAGGACTTTTATCAAGACCTCCTGACAACCACACAAAAAAAATACAACCAAACCTTTTACCAATCAGATCCGTTATGGCCAACAAAGGGAAGCAGTATCTCCTCACAAAGCCCACACCACACAACCCCATCTCCACACACAGACAGCACTGGGGGTGCACAGAAAGATAAATCCTGGCTGCTATCACCAGGATCCCATGTTTCTTTTGCTACATTTTTTGGAGGAGTAGTTTGTTCCATACTAGCTAATTGCTGAATGCTGCTCACCCAGAGGCAGGGGGGACTATTGTAGTTCCACGGAAAGCAAATCCTAAAGACTTAGGATCCTAAAGAAGTGGAGATCAGAGGGCAAACCCTAACTCATGTCCCTTCCAGACCTGCTGGGAACACCAGCACTGGGCTCAAATATTCCTCAGGAAGCCAAGACTTACATTTCATTTGATGAATTTTCGGTATAACACTTGAAAATGTAATCATGCAAAAAAAAAAAGTCATTGCCACTGCTTCATTCCACTGGGAGGACACTTATTAATTCAGAGAAAACTTTTCCCAGTGCCCAACTATTTTAGTAATTTTACCTATGATATTAAGAAAAATAAGCCATTGTTTGTTTGTGAAAACCTCACATCAGATTCAAAGTAGCAACATTTGTTGCTTTTCTGTGAGTTTGATCACAATTTTACAGTGACAATTTCATTAAACCACTGAAATACTATATTTTTTTCTATGAAAGGAAAATATAAGGAGTAACAATTTTTTTTATATTCATCCTTAGACAACATTATTGAAATAATTATAAGGAATGCAAGAGTAAATGTTATCTAGATGCTGAAATTTTTCATCATTCACCTCAGATCAGAACGCGCTTTCCCATTTTTTCCAGTCAAAAGCCCCTAAAAGAACTTCATTTAAAACAGTAGAACAAATGCAAGAATACTATCACTTCTCATTTCAAGATGTATCATCTGTTCCTGCAAGAAATGCTCACAAAGTATGTGATTTTTTGTTTCAGAAAGTTACTAATCTCAGTTACAGATTCAATATACCTGCACTGTTCAAGCAGAATCCATCACGTGCATAGATGGGACTATAAAACTTGAGTGATTTGAACACGACATAATGACATGCAAAGGTGGCATCACCATTCTCAAATCAAGCTAACACACACACAAATAAAAATCAAACAAATAAAACAAAATCAAAAACACAAAACAAAAACCAAAACAAACAAACAAAAAAATTGTGCAATTGAACACCCAAATTACTGATTGTGACTTCAATCTCAAACTTAAGCATTCAGTACAGGCTACCCTAAACTGGGAACATGTTCCCCTAATGCTTCTATTCCAAGTATTTGTGTGCTAATTCTAAAAACAACTTTTCAGAGCCAACTGGAAGCTCTTCAGGCTGATGCATTTCCCCTTCACATGCATTCTATGACCTTTCAGGTAAGAAGGAGATCAGCCCCCTGAGGTGCTTTTCACACTTGGTCCAAGGTGAACAATGGGCAGGCGCAAACTTTACAACATCAGGACTAAATTTCAAACCCAGTAACTGTGGAGATGAAGGTTATCAGGAGTCGCTTGGTAACTGGTTTGACAAAGCACTCACAGTTTCCCAAATTCCAGCTCAGGTGCTCCACCTGGTACCTGGGAGAGCTATTATCTCTCTTTTATCCTACCTGTGCTGAAGGGTCAGGCTGATGCTTGCATGTTAAGTGTGCATTTTACATAAATACATTTTATCTGTTTAAAATCTCTACTGTTTCAGAGTGCCCAAGTTGCTCTAGAGCTCTGTAGAAGAGCAAAGCTTCATTCCTGCTCCAGTTATTTCCCTCCCCAGGGCTGCCATGAATACAACAAATGAAATCACATGGACGGTGATCTTGTCATATCTCATCAGCAAAGCAAGAGTTAGCCTTGATCATTATTAGAATAAAGAGATTTAAGAGATAAGCTTGCAACAAGACTAGGAAACTTGCAGTACGCTGAGTTGAAGTCACTCCATGCAGCTTCTCTGCAACATCTCCCTTTCCTCCAAGGATTTTACTGAACTTTTCATGTTCGAGGATCACTGGAAAAATTAGTTGTACGAATGGCAAAAATAATGAGTCAGCTGCTCAAGTTTATTTAGGATCCCTGCACTCACAGAGTAGTTTAAAACAAGTTATACAGGAAATTCAATCTGTGAAATAAAAAAACTTTATTAGGGCTGGATTTGTAAAGAAAAAAAGGTAAAGAAAATCCCATCCAAGATGCCAACAGTATAATTATATTAGCCTGTTACAAAACAATTAAAAGTAATGAAATTCTGACTTCTCACTAAGTGTTAAGAAGCTTAAGATTAGTATTTAGTTAATCCTTCAGTCCCACTGAGAAGTCCTAACAGAGACCAGACAGCATTCTTGAGGTGGTAATGTTGCTCCACAGCTTCTCAGCAGCATCACTCATCATGAGGTAGAGACTGACATGAACATATACATTTACAGTTGGGTGGTGGAGAGCTGCTGCAGACCTGCCAACACATACTTGTATCCAGCTGGTTCCAATTAATAGGATCCATCCTGGTGGTTGCTGGCAGCCTCCAAGAGGCTCCAACTTCTGCCACAGCCCAGGCTGGAAACCAGAGCATTCAGACAAAGACTCTGCACAGTCACCTCCTCACTCTGCAGAGCAGGGAGTTAAGGGAGTAGGAGCAGAGAAATGTGATGTATTGTCACATCTGGAGGGGACACAGAGAAAAGGTTCTATGGACAATTTATACTCTACAGCAAATGCCATTTAATCCTCAATTTAAACTGTGCATGATTTCCACTATCTGCCCCTCTCACCCCCAACTTCCCCAGCCCTACAGAGACACAGTGTTGGAGTAGTTGCTGGAAATACCACATTTCACTGTAACTTTTCATCTTTAGTCTGAAACTTCGTTAGAAAAAGGGAAAAGAACTGATGATAGTGAGATCTGTGAAATTATGCCTAAACGGGTTGAAACGGTTCTTGAAGGTCAGAGAGAATTATTTTTTTTCTTTCAAAGCAATGTTCATGTGGGTTTCATGGAAGGGTAAGTTTATTCAGAAACTTGAAGATATTGTGTACACAAGATGTGCCATCAAGTATTTGCAATATCAAAGAACTTCATCAGACCGTAAGCCAGACAACCCACAGAATAGTAACATTAGTAATAAGACTGAGGATTCGAGGATTCTGCTGCTTGGAAAAAAAAAAAGAACAGAGATTTTAAAGAAATTATATTTAGTAATGTAATATTCCATTTTAGAATTCTCTGCATTTCAGTTTATTTACTTCTTTGTGTTTTTAAGTAGAATATCAATTACATATACTTTTTAATTCAAACCCCTTCTAAAATATAAAAGGAAATTCAGTGACAACAGTATCAGTCAGGGAATGGAATAATGAAGCTGAATCAAACACCTCAGACCAGGACTCAAACTTCGCAATTCCAGAAGTGTTCAGATTCCTGGGAGCAAGTGTGGGCAATTTGACAAGCATGCTTGTGACTACATTAACTGACAAGAACCATCCCCCCATTCCAGTTAATGTATATCAGGGGGAAAACATGTAAAGAGGCTCAAATAGCAAAATATCTTGGGCTAAAAATACTAAGAACTCCCTCAGCTGGAAGCTGTTAGCAAGAGCTCTGATAAAAATAAGGAACCAGGGCAGTATAAATTCTTTCC
This sequence comes from Myiozetetes cayanensis, assembly GCF_022539395.1. Classification (NCBI taxonomy): domain Eukaryota; kingdom Metazoa; phylum Chordata; class Aves; order Passeriformes; family Tyrannidae; genus Myiozetetes; species Myiozetetes cayanensis. Next base: position 34,746,660 of record NW_026087631.1, on the reverse strand, counting down.
TTTCCCTGCAAAAAATAAAACTACATTTGGGAGGAAAGTATTCAAAACAATAATAAAAGAGGTGACTCACCCCTTTCAACATGCAGCATGCACTGGAAAGAAGGGAGAGGGAACAGGGATCCAAACCCAACCATGAAGTCCTGGTGGGAGAACAGCAATTCCTAGCCCCCCACACCATTGAGTGTTCTTTAATACAGACACCACTCCTGCCCTGAAAGATGACCTGTGGCTCTTGAGGGTCTCCAGAGACAGGTAAAAGACCAAACTGAATAAATGATCGCTCCTGGAGCCTTCAGAGGTTACTGGGATGGTCCTCCAGAAGACTGCTGACACCTACTGCAGGACTGCAATGCTATGAATATTTTAAATTCACTTCTTGAACATCAAGATTTCCAGACCTGGGCTGTATTTTTTAGTTCTTACATATTTCTCACATTTACCTTTGCACAGTCAAATGAGAAAAGCCAGAACTAGAAGAGCCAGCTTTGTTTTGGTTTGCATGCATACCATTCAGTTCTTTTGGTTTTTTGGGAGCCAGGAAGGGTATCCCAAAGCAAGGCCAAACCACCTATATTTAACAGTCTCCCACACTCAGGAAAGTAAAGGAGACCAGCAGGGTAGTCTTGTCTCAACTATAGAAGAAACACAGCAACCATGACAATTTAGGACAACTAAAGCAGCAAATAATGGTACAACAGGGGACTACAACATCCCTCTGCTTCATTTTGCATGGAAAATTCTTAAAATGCTGGAGGAACCGCATAATGAGCTAAAGCATATTCACACAGTCTCACCATTTCATAATCACAAAACTGACACTTCTACGTCATGTTGGGTCATACACCAGAGACAGCCAAAAGGGTCTGAATCTTTCAGAACCATCTCAAGCACCTCCTTTCACACAGCATCCAACAGAAGACTAGGATGCTTCTGTCCACCAAAATCTCCATTATCTGGAGAAATAAAAGCCCAGAGAAGAAAGAGAATACTAAAGAAAGCAGAATCCTGGGAATACTGTAGTTGAATATCACCTACACGAATGCCCAAGAGATCAATGTACTTACTTTTACAAACTGTATGACATAAACAAAAAAAAATACAGGGAAATAGTGATATTGCAGTCATTTCAGGCAAAAACATTCTCGGACTCTAGATTACAAATACAGAATATTAAGAGTGGGTTGGAAAAAGAGTTTACTGGATTTGAATCTTTGAATGTAAACAACAGAAAGCTTGAGTACTATGTAAGGACACCTGAGGAATGTCACAGCGTAACTCGTGGATTATATCACATCACTGAATGATCTTTTTCTACCAATTTATACCACTCACTTTTCAATTTTACATTTTGAATGAAAACATGCAAAACACGGAGACGCTGAAAAGCTCCCTGTGCTATACAGAGGGTTGAAGGAAGAGGAGTCAGTAATACTGGTCCAAGAAGCCCCTCTGAGTATCCAGGCACATCATGCATTAGTGTAGAACACTAACACACAGAATCTTTATCTTACTATCATCATAGCCATAAGACTGTGGGGCAAAGAGAGTTTAAACACACCTTGATACTTAAGACGGTTTCTGTATTGTTTCAAAAAGTGGCCTGACCTCTTCAAACATTTATGTCTAGCTAAAATACCTGTGGGTAGTTCAAGAGAAGAAGACCCACTGCATTCATGTGATCCAGTTCCCCATGTCCATACATTAATCTCATCTTTCCCAAAGCACCAGTTCTCTACTTCCAGCCCCATCAGGAAGAAAACAGAACAGAACCACATACTTCATCCTGGTTTTCACATTGCTTTCAGAATTCCCCCAAGAACAGAACCAACTGTGGGGTTCTATCATTCCCTAGGTCCAAAAGAGCTGGGAAGTCAAAAACAGACAATCAAAAAAGGAATAAACCCTTTGGGCACAAAAGCTTTTTCAGGTCACTTGGGCTGCCAAAAGGGAAGAAAAAACTCTTTTTTTTTTTTGGGTAAGCTTGTGTTAATGGCTAAGGGTTCTATCCAGGGAGAAACAGGGATGGAAGCTTTTTGGATGAATCAAAAGCTTTTTTTACCAGATAAGCACTAGGGGAGTAGTACATTCTTAGGCAGAAAGAAATTACACATATGGACTACTTTTGGTGTTTTCAGATGCTTTCACTGACACTGATCTAAAGAAATACTTTAAGATGTTTGGTTGTTGGGTGCTCCTAAAAAGGAGTTAATGCCGGTGTTGAATTTAAAATCAGCCTTGGTGAGGTAACTACAATTATTACACACTCAACAGGTAGGACACAGTAACACCAACAGATGTAAGGGTGACACTGAATAACGCCAAAAGTGGACCAAGAGTACAGTCTATTACCTCTGAGAAAGCCTCTTCTCAGAGAGGCTTCTCCTCTTCCATATTTGAATCGAAACTATTTGTTGTTTATTTTGTGGGGGTTTTTTTCATCAACCTGTTTGTGCGCTTCAACACGTGCAAGTGATGCCCAGTTGTCTGTTCTACCCTCCCTTCCAAGTTACATACATGGATCTATACAAACATACACATAAAAACACACACAGACAACACAGTGAAAATTATCAGTGCTGAGAGAATGTAATGGTCACCTTTCTTCAGTTATGTTAATCATTAAAGCATGCTACTATATTGGAAAACAAAAAGTTCCAAGGAAGTTTTGGGCATGCTTTAAAGTAACATCCACAGATCAGGCCCTAAGTTCAGCCAAAACCCACAACTGAATCACAACTGCAGGGAGAACACAAAAAACATTTCCAGTCTGATACTGCAGAATACATAGCAACTACTTTGCCAAATTCCACTAATGGTCTCTTCAATGTAGTTTCTTAGCTCCCTTTACAACACCACTGGAATTCTACAAAATAAAGTGTGAATGCGTATATGACATTGTCACAGGTCAGGTTTCCCTTCATTTACCTCTTCAGTTTCTCACTTGTGTCCTAAATTACTGAGGATTTCTGATGTTTGTGTAGAGTACTACAAGCCCACAACTACTTACAGAAGTCAAAGCTCTCTCAATAAAAACACACTGTACCAGAGAGCCCCTCTAATTGTGCTTTGTCTACTGAATGTATACACTGTGCAAAGAGAAATTAAACAGATTATCTTCCCCAGCCCCTCCTGCACAACCTTCTCTGTGAAATACGGAACAGGTACACCCACAATGTAGGCATGACCCTACATTTTCAAATGCATTTCTTTGGCTCACAGTCTAAATATTAAAACCATTGAGTACTTTTTTGACCTTTTTGAAGTATTGCATAACAGCTTTATTAGATAGTGATATGAGTGAAAGACTGTTCAATCCCCTTACATTGTTTTACAGGAAAAATATTTATGGTTTTATGACAAGAAAAGCTTCTTCTATTAACCCCTTTTTTTTTTTCCAAATGAGTAATCCCACACAGAACTGGAGGCTGACACCAAGCAACTCTAACCTTTCTCTTTTTCTCCAATTTTGAATAATTAACTACAGAAATACAGATCTGTTTGGGGAATACTCGTAAAAATTTATAAATAATTTTCTCAATTACTAGAATTTTTACGAAAACACCGGCATCTAGTGCTCTAGTCTGCTTTTCTTTTTAAACATCTATTTAAGATGTTCTGTGAAATCATTCAAAGTAATTTTTTTCAATCACTTGTTTCATGTTCCCCAGCTACAGTTGGACAAATTATTTAAGTCTTGCACCTTTAAAGCATAAGACACAGTTTTATTGGGGGAGGGGGTTGGTTGGTTTGTTTTTGCTGCATTATAGTACCTTATGGAGCCCCTGGTGGCCTAGTGGTTAAGGGCGCGGCGCTGTCACCGCCGAGGCCCGGGTTCGATTCCCAGTCAGGGACACTCCCCGGGGCAGATGGAGCTCATTAGCCCTTAAAGGCAACCCATCTACATCCTGAGGACCTCGCTGCCACCGTCCAAGCTCGCTTGGCCCCGGCAGATGAACCTTAGGATTAAAGGGTGGGCTCAGTTCCGCGCACACTGTGTCTCACCTAAAAAATCCAATGCGCAGGCTGGAAGGTGGAAAGACCTTCCCCAGATCTTCACTCGTGAAGACTGGCCATTATATTATCTTATATATTATATAGTACCTTATATTATTTCTAAAAATATTTTGAAGTATGTATAACTAGGCTTGAAATTGCACATATCTATAGTTTTTGGTCTTGTAAGAGTAAACATCTTTATTTTAAAAAGAATTAGATGTGCAGATAGTAAAATGAGAAGTGACACTGCATTTGAGGAGGTGCAGCACAAGTCAGAAACACCAGTGTGTTGCACCTCTCAGATCTGCTTGTCAAGCCCATTACCATTACCAGAGGCACATTTCCATACTTCCAACACTGCTCTTCATCTTCTGATCAGAAACTCTCCTTCATGCTTCACAGCTTGGAGTACTTTGAACAAACAGTCCTGTGTGCAAGGTCTGGATGTTTATTTGTTCATCATACACTTCTATTCCAATGTAGAAAATCAACTTTCATTTGTAGTATTTTGTTTTTATTACATAAACACAGAGGAAAACCAAACTTAATTCCTCAGGCTGGGATATATGCCTTTAGGTTTTTAAAATATCATCTCCACATGTATATATCCTTTCCAGATTCATATTCAAGAAATATTTAACAGGTTACAATGACTTAAAAGGATTTTAGCAGTAACTTAAGGAATCAAACAGTTCAAGAGACAGACAATGGAAGCTGTAACCTTCACTTCCAGGGCAGCACTTGCAGATTTGGCAAATGAGCTTCATTATTCTTGATACAACTGATGAAATTTCAATAACTCATCCACACTCCATCCACACAAAAACCTCCTGCAACTCACCACCACCACCTCAACTGAAGGGCAGACCTAACAGGAGCAACTGGAGCCATCCAAGACTGGACCCCACCCTTTGAGGGTCAGCTGGGAGAAGAATATAAATAGAATATTTAGCATGGAGAAATCAAAGGGCTTTGGTTTATCAAATGCTCTGTGGTAGAAGCATCAGGTGACATCTTCACTTTCAGCCTCATAAATCACTGTGTTAACGACACAATCCTGCAGCCTGTCAGCCCATGATGCATTCTGTCCCAACGCTGTCAAGAGTAAAATATTTATTACGGAACTATATAGTTCCATTCCTGTACTCAAGTATCTTTCTCAGAGCTGGCCTTTCCCTCCCAGAGGAAGGCCAACAGAGGCTACCTCAGGTTGCCACTAATGTTGCTGGAATTTTTTTTAAACTATAAAAATGGTTTTCAAGACTGACATTTATAAGCACTAAGCTGTTTATTACAGAAAATATAGCATTTTACCTTTCTCTGTTTAGCCGCAAAGGCATTTAATTCCAAGAGTGAAACATTCTTATCAATTTTTCCAAACTTATAAGATCAATATAAAAATGCATCTGCTGGTAACAAGACATTATCAGTATCAATATTAAAAAAATAATTACATGCACTGGAGTTTACAGACACTGACTACTTATTACTACTGATTACTTACTCCTGTATCTTCAGAACACTGACTTCTTTCTGTAAAAGTTATAGGGGGTTGAGGGCTTGTTTTAAGGTGAAATTTCACTAAAAATCAAAACCATTTGAAATAAAATGGAAATTAATATAAAACATGGGACACCGTGTAATCAGTAATTTCCTAATTTCTTCTTCAAGACTGAAATTTCTCTTTCAAAGACAGTATTTTATTTAGGAATGGGACACAGGAAACAAAATAATCAAGTGTAAATAGCAAACCAGCACTTTCATTGGCCACTTAGGCCTGATCAACCCCAAGAGTTTGGGGTTAATATCAAGGGTTATAGTTCAACCAGATCCATATAAACTTACACCAAAAAAAACACCAAAAGACAAGTCCAAAGGTAGACATAAAGCCTAAAAGGATGGGATGGAGAAGCCCATGAATTCAATGCACAGAGGAGCCAACCACCCTCACTGTTTGCAACCACATCTGACAAACTATACCTGCCATCAGAAATGTGATTTTGAAATCCGGATTTTCCCAATTTGTCATTTCCTAACTGATATTAACATAGAAAATAAATTGGGGGGAAAAGTGTGATTGGTTTCAGCTCTGATTCAGTTGGGAGATTGTGCAGTGGGTAGGGAGGAACACACGGGGAAAGTTAACGTATTAAGAGTTTTGATTGTTAGCCTATCACATCCCATCTATGTCACCTAACACCTTCATGAAATGAAAAAACAGTGTACAATCACATGAAATAAATAATGCAAGAGTCATTAACAGAATGTTTCTACAAGCGAGAGAATGTTTCAAGAAAGTTCTTGCTACCCTGAGCCAATTCCACTAAAATATTTCCATTAATGAGTGGTATGTAGAAAAACAAAAGCATACGTGATAAATGAGTAAAGATTATAAGACATTCTTGGGACACAAAAAGAATAAGGAATGTTAATAAAAGAAAATTCAATACAGGCAAATGTACAGTACTGTGCTCAGAAATAAGAAATCAAACATACAATATACAAATATGAAATAAGAAATAATTGGCTAGGCAGCTGTGTTGTAAAAAGAACCTGGAGGGCATGTGGACTGCAAAACGGATTATTTAAAATACAAAACAAAACTAAAACAAAACAAAAAAAGCAACAAACAAAAAACCCCAACAAAACCAACAATAAAAAGGCAAGTGTTCCAGGGAGTCTTATCAGCACCGGTTAATATACGTTTTATCTCTGCTCCACTCCATGATCTGGACATGCTACTAATAACATAGGGACAAAATAAAAATGATCCAGAGGCAAGAATCACAGAAGGTTTCAAGGGGAGGAAAAAATTACCCACTACAAAAATTTTCAGAGTATTTTTACATTTGATAAAGCTGGAAAGAGAAGAGCTGAGACACAATGGTCTTGTCTTGGTGCCATCTTTCAGTTTCTCATAACACGACATTTTATGTTCTCACCTGTTACCTTCCTGGGCCTGGAAGTGCGAAATATCCTAGAGACTAGAGAGAAGCAGGGACAGAGGTCATCAAGATTTCTGAATTAATATGTTAGTTGCTATCTGAGAAAGATTTTCTCTTAGGATTTGAAACACCACCTGACCACTGCCTAAACAACCTGGACTTAGGGGTTTGTGGTTTAACTAATCAGACACTAGGAATAAAAAAACTTTAGTTGTGACCTGGACTGTTTGTACACCAATAAAAGCAGAGAACAACTGCTCCCAACCCCAAGCAAGGCAGCTGGATAGCCCTGCAGATGCAGCTACTGAACATTCATGGAGAAAAACCTGACTGTGTTCTTGATGGTGCATTAAAGGAGGAGCTTTAAAGAGGAGCTTCAGCAGAAAACTCTTAAAAGGTGGTGTGGTGTTTTGATCAATTGCTGATTCCTGCCCTCGAAGAGCATCACCTGAGGCAGTGCAGGACCCTGACCCTCTCAAGTAGTGGCTCTACCCCATTACAGTGCCACCCTGAATCGCACAATCATGGATTTGTAAGCCTCCCTCCATAAGTACAGCAGGTTGGTGAGACTGCACTGCAGGTAAGTATGAACGGTCCACGCTGGATATCTTTAGAGTGCATCTTCCAATTTCCAATGTGTCCAAAAGAAAGATGGCAAAAAACATTATATTTAAGTTCCTTTGGTATCTTGTCCTTGGAACCAGTGGCAAGAGAGATGCTGGAAGTTGTAAATATGGACTTCTGGTTTATGTGATATTCAAAAATAAAAAAAAATCAGGGCTACTGAGCTCAAATTGAGTACCCAATAATTGAGAAGTGGTTTGCCTTTCACTTTTTGCACCTTAGTGCCAATTCTAAAACTGGTTGTTGGGCAGGAGTGTCTCAATACCTATTTTTAAGGTGAAGCTCAGACACCATGGTGCTGGGCACAAAAGAAACACTATATTCCTCCTGTACAGCAGTACTATGAAACAGCAAGTCAGCCATAAGGCACATACTGCATGACAGAGAAATAGCAAATTATCAAATAGCTACTCATTATGAAAACAATGCTCTTTTCTGCACAATAAAAACCCTAGAGTTGGTGTGGGGGTTTTTTTTCCAGATGGGAAAAAAAATCAGTGAACATGCAAATGAGGGCAAAGTGAGAACAGAGCTTGGTATATACTCGCATTTTCCAAGTTAAGAGAATCTTATTGGGAATGCAAGCACAGCACCCAGCCACTGCACTCAGACACAGAGACACACTGTTCCAGCTGATTTAGAATGGCAAATCCCATCTTTCCCTTCCAAAGCTCTGACATCTCTGAGCTGCAGATTTCAGGACTACCTTGGTCAGTCAGTATTTCAATACATGTTGGTAGGTTTTGCCTTGAAGATAAGAAATTTACCTCTCAGTCTCCCACGGACAGCAAAGAAATGGTCATTTTCCAGCACCTAGAGGGACAGAATGTTCCTCCTAACTTATCAAAAACCCTCCACTTCCTGACCTGCCTCCTCTGCTGTCCTGGCTCTGCTCCCTGCTCTGCACCAGGTCTGCTTCCCTTGTCTGGATGCACCAGCCCCCACTCAGATCTCTGATCTTAATGCCAGCTCCCTTAGGGAGCAATTCTTTGTCTCCTCTCTCCAGACCAGCCATTTCCACCCTGCCTTCTTCCATCCTCCTTCAGGAGCGAGCCCCGGTTATCTCTGTGTCCTGGCATCTCACAGCTGCAGCCTCCAACTGCTCATATTTACACTTTCCTTACCACCAGCATGCCCAGTCCCAGTTTTTCTCCTCTCTGATCCCAAGATCTGCCCACTCCCAATTCTCTCCTCTGACTCCGGGATCTGCTCAGTCCCAATTCTGCTCTCCTGTAATCCCAGTATCTGCCCACTCCCAATTTTTCTTCCCTCTGATCCCAGTATCTACCCAGTCCCAGTTTTTCTCCCCTCTGATCCTGGTATCTGCTGAGCTCTCAGGAAAGATGAAATATTCAGAGATTACAGTTAGTAAGCCCTAAGCATATGCAAATGCATCTTTTTGAAAAGGCTTGTATCCTGGCTAAATACAGATGCTTTGTCATGCAAATGGAAGAAAGACATCCCTGGAATCAAATCCCTCATTCTTTTTCAACTCCACTTCAAGGAGAGGGGCACATGGTAAAAGTTGCAAAAACTTTTAAAGCATTGGGAAACACGTTTTTTTCTCAGCCTAATTCTCAAAGCGAGCCACACTTCAACAGAACTTTTACACACAAATTAAATAAACTAGAACAAGGCTTAGGTATGCCATTATAAATTTTCCCCATAAACAGTAGAAGTTCGTCAAAGTTATGAAAATCTTTTTTTAGATACTTTAATACTTAAGCAGAATTAATAGTTTCTGTTTGATCTCCAGGGCAAAGGCCATTACTATCAGTGGTCTGAACTACAGTACATACATTATTTGAAACACCTTCACGTGCTGCCCAAGACACCTGTGCACTACTGTAAGGGAGCACCTGAAACACTATGGTCAACAATAAATACTGACAAATAGTTCTTATTTCCAGAACCTTCCCTTCTGTGCACTTCATTAAAAAGTATATTGCTCTAAAATGACAAGAAATATTCTGTTCATAGACTCCCTGATCAGTACAACTCAACTTTCACAAGTTAGACCTGATGGATGAAATCATGGTATAAAATAGGCTGGATTAAACTACCAGTTTTGTTTTCAAAGGGGGAAAAAAAAAAAAGAGATAATGTATCTTTCAGCATCTGAACCTGATGCTCACCATTTCCTAGAGAAGAGCAACAAATTTAACACTTAAGTTTTATCTGTACCTTACTTTTTTTTTTTGTAGTCTTCGAACACTAGTGGGGGAAAAGTAAGTTAACTATGTAAACTCATGCAATGCAGTCTTTCGGAATCTGAAGGGGGGGGGGGGAAACAACAACCAAAAACCATGTAACACTCCCCCTCACCCCCACAACAACAACATCACTCATATAAAGGAGCTGTACGTTCAAATAGCTAACCACTCAAAAGAGATCTAAAGAGAACCAACATTTTGATCCCATCTCCTTCTATAAGCAATTAAATCACAGTCTAGTCATCCTTTTATTTTTTTACCAAAATCTGCTGAGCCCCAATAGGGTTAAGGGCATCCTGGGAAAATAACTAGTTTAGAAGACCACTGGAAGATCAAGACAACTGAAAACACAGAATCCAGTAAGAACTTAGTTTTGCCTTATATGTTCAACTACTTATATTTTCAAATTAAAATATTTTTTTATATATAAACAGAGAGTTGCATTTGCAAATGGAACCTCCATGGTCTGGTCCTCCTTTCTCCAAGATTAGAAGTTTACAGTTTCACCATTCAATGAAATGTCAATAGGTCCTAATCTGAAACAGTCTCATTTTAAGGAATAAGGACAAAAAATAAAAATAAAAAAGTATCTCCAGTTGTTGTGAAGAGATAACAAAAGATGATGCATAGAAAACTTTTAGGGCTTTTCTCCTTTGACAATGTAGATGGTCTTATATGGTGCCCTCACAGTGCGGAAGAACTACTGTTTAACACAACTATTCCATCCTTTATGTAACAGGGAGGCCTGAGCCCAAAATTAAGGCACCAAATGAGAGGAGGGGGTACAACAACTCTTGTGATTTTTGTCTCTTCATCTTTTCATGCCTCACAGGTATCGTGTAACCTTATTTCTTGTGCTCCCCAACTGTGCCTCCCTGGCAAAGAATTAGGGGTTTTTTTCCCCCTAAATTCATCTACCCACAATTCACACGGGTTTTTAAGCTACATAATACAGACAATTTGCCCCAGAGACCAAGCAGAAGGGACAAAGACCATAAAACAAATGCCATGTTGGAACTGAAAGTTTGCCAAGGGCTACTATAAATGACTGGCAAAACTTGGTTCATTTTATTGGCAATTACATAACCTCAAAGGACATAAACTAAAGGCAGAATACAGTGAGATGTACATACTACAAAACATACCTGGCACTGCACTGTTCTGTAAAATACATGACGATAAATATTGCAAACATCTGAACAACACACATCTTTTCCACACTTGATAAATACTCTTTTCACACTGTAGTCCTGTCACTGGCACACATCCTCATGGGGAATAAACATGTTCCACACAATCAGGCCATACAAAACTTGAAGTAGTGTAATATTTTTTTTAATTATTTCCTTAGTTATTGCAAGTGTATTTTGGAGACATGTTACTGGCTACACATTTTAGATACTTACAAGCTTGAGGAGACACACCAGCCTTTAGCTGCATATTCTGTTCTAAAAAACTTTGAAACTAAACATAATTATAATTCCTCTCTTGATTAAGTAAGTACTTAATGAATCAGTCAACAGACATATTTTTCTGTGTTGTTTACAAAGTAACACAATCTCACGCAGAAGTCGGCGCTATATTTTTGTAGAGATATTTAATTGGAAGGCAAACTTTTTTTTGAGCACAGCAAAAACTCACGCATTACCTTGGGACAAGCATTGCATAGCTGTAAAACAGTGTAGTTACAGGGAAAAAAAAAAGCAATCACTGCTTTTTTTATGTCAGAAAGAAAGCATAAGAAAATAGCCAGAATGTGGTATTATCTACTAAGAAGCAACTTTAATAGATGTAATACAATAAAAATCTGAAATGTTGTCTATATAATGGTATTCCACATCATAAACCAAGTCTAAACGCTTTTTTTTTTCTTTTGTTCGTTTCGGTAAAGGAAAAGGGGGGAAATAGGATGTTTCTGAATTCCCAGCTCCGTTCATTTTCAAGTAGATGCTACCGTAAAGCTTCTTATCTGTCAAGTCCATGGTGTAAAAACACACCATTTCAGTGTTTTGCATAAAATAATCTACACGTGAAGAATCCACATTTCCAGCTGTTAGTTACGAATGGGAGACAACGTGTATTTAAATCGAACAGCACCATCTAGCAGGTCCCCTACAACTTTACTTAGGAGGGCAGTTGCTACTTGGTAGTAAGTCAGTTTAGCGAGCTTGCCCTGAAAATTGTTAAGTATTTTCATACCACATTAAATATTACGTCCTCTAGGACACCAAAAACCATGAAGAAAAATCAGCTGCAGTGAAAGAATTAGACTGAAAACAGTTTGAAGTTTCAACCCCACGACCGAAGCACTTGTGTATATGGCTGGTATTAGGTAGTTTTTGCAGAGCAGAACTAAAAGGACATGATCTTCATCTGATCCAACACACAGCAGTCCTATGGATTTGTTTTTAGTCCCACTGCGAGGTCCCACTGTGCCCTTCAGTGATTTACCAAGTGTATTAACAAACACCAGCAAACACGCAGCACAAGGAAATGGTTTAATTCGCTAATTTTGTAAAAGGAAATAAACAACTCTTGCACTAGCCAGTTAAGCAATTATTTTTAAGCAATTATTTTTAAAATTATCCCTACACTGGGAGTAAGAAGTGCCACTAGTTGATCAGATTTTAATGCCCAAGTTGTGTCTCCCGCTCTATTTCAGCAATTAACGCTTCCCCAGTGCGGCCTCCGCCTATCTCCACTTTCCAATAGAAAAGTTAAGTGCGAAATTGACACTTTAAACTTCCCCCACCATCTCCCTCTCCTGCAGCAAGAGAGATGCCTGGCCTGTTCCTGTTCCAGGAAGCGTGCATGCCAGCCTCTGGAATTAGGAACTTCCTTAAAAAAAAGAAAAAAAAAAAACAACCCACCAACTAACCCAATCCAGCATTAAAAAAAAAAAGAAAATTAAAAGCAAAAAAAAAACCCCAAACCCACGAAAAACAAACAAACAAACAAACAAAATCTCAAACAACAAATACAACAAACCAACTAACAACAACAACAAAAAAACTTTTAGGTGAAGGTTCAGGGCAAACTGCCTGAAGGGAAAGTCAGCGGCCATGCCCGGAGCACAGATCCCGGTGCTGAACCACCTCCGGAGCGATGCGATTTTCGGACCAGAAAGGTGCAAACCCGGGCTCTCGACGGAGGTTTGCACGTCCGGACACCCCGCGCAGCCTGCCCCCGACCTTCTCACCTCCGACACACTTCGTCCCCCTCCTTGTCCTCCTCCTGCTCCTCGCAAGGAGCTTTTCCTCCCCCTCCACGGCGGTGACAAACCAGCCCCGGTCACGCCAAGTCGCCGACACCACAGGACAACTTGAGGAGCCGCCGTCCATTCCGAAAAACCCGGTCTTCCCCCCAATTCCCTCGCGGGGCGGGGGCATCCCCAGCGCTCCCCGTCGGGATCCCCGCGGGAAGCGGGGACGGAGCTCCCAGAGCGCGGCTCGGATGGGGGGTTTTGAGCGCGATTACAAATAAAGGATAATAATAACAATACTACTACTAACAGTAGTTTTGTTAGGCGGCGGGGCCCGGCCGGACCCAGGCCAGGGGTCGCGCCAGGCACCCCCGATGCTCGCACCCCCTTTGTGTGCGCCCGAGTCCCCCGGGTACCGACAATGCGGGGCCGGCCAAAAGTTGCGAGGCGGCGAGTTGGGACGCGGCGGGACCCGCAGCCCCCCGCGCGGGGCTCTTTGTTAGCGGGGCTGTCCCGCACCTTGACGGGCCGGCGATGGGGCGGCGGGGACCCTCGCGGGACCACCCTGGACGGGGCGCTCAGCGACCCCGCAGGGCCGGGACCCCCGAGCGCGGGCGCTACCCTCGCACTCCGCGGGGTCCGGCCCGGGGGGTTGAGGGAGGGGGCTGCGCCGCAAAGTTTAGTTGCGGGGTGCGCGGGGGTTTGCGCGGGGTTTGCGCGGGGGTTCGCGCAGGGCGCGTACTCACTTCTCCCTGGCCTGGCTGTCAGACGGGACGCTGCTGTTGCTCTTGCCTTTGCCGTACATGCCTGCGGAGAAGCTCCCGACTGTCACGCACCTGTCAACCCATCACCGCCTCCCCGGGACCGGCCCCGTCGCCACGGCGACCGCGCCACTCGCGCGCGCCATTGGCCGGGCCCGCCCCCGGCGCCGTGATGGACGGGGCGCACGGAGGGGCCGAGCAGGCCCCCGCCCCCGCCCGCCCCGCGCCCCTGCTCCGCGCCGCTCTCACCGCCTCTCCCCGGCGCAAGGGGGAATTAGAAACGGTTCTAGAAGGATTTTTAAACAACCGGCTGTTCCCGGCGCCGGCCGCCCGCCCGCCGCCGCTGCCGCCGCCGCTGCCGCCGCCGATGGGGGAGCGCCAAGGAGAGACGCAAACTGCGGACCGGATTCGATGCCAGCCCCGTGTCCACGGCCTCCCACCCGCGCACCGAGACCCCCGACCACCCTCCGCGTCCCCACCAGGGCGGGGGGCACTTCTTGCCCTCTCCTCCCTCACATCGTCCGCCCTCAGCCCTCACGGGGACCCCCCACCCCGGCCAAACACAGCCCCGAGGGTCTCCCCCGGCAGCGGGTCCCACCCCACCGAGGGTCCCCCTGTTCCCCCACGGGGGGAGGGACAGCTTCCTCCTTTGCGACGGGAGGGCGAGTGCCGGGACCGGCCTTAGGCGGCAGGAGGTGGGGAGGAAACGTTTCCTGAACCAAAGCAGCGTGACTTTTAGAGAGGCTAAAAAAAAAAAAAAGTAAAAAAACCCCAAACTGCCCCACGCTCTCTAAAGAAAATTCAAGGAAATGCTTTGGTTTTTTTCTTTAGAGTTATATCGCAATAATTGCGTGCTCACAAGAGGTGGTAGGAAGGGAGCAGCCACTGGGGCCATTTATTGCTTGAATTTTTTTTTTTTTTTGCTCTTCCTCCTAAACCACAGTCCCAATTTGAATTTGTGCAGGTTTTGATAACCTGGTTATGTTTAAAGTGCGACTAACCTTGTAAACCCACTCACGTGCGTAACTCCTGGGTAGGGGCTTTTAGTGCTTTAATGTTTTGTATTTAATGTCAAGCCCTTTCTCAGGTCGGGCCAGGTTGTAAATGTGCCAATCTCCACGTCCTGTCGGCAGGCAAAGGTCACGGGCAACCAGCGCCACAAAAAAAACCAACCAAGATTGGAGGAGGGAAGTTGTGCCAGACGTGGACCACCAGCATCTGTTTATCATTGCTGGAGCTGCAAGGGAAAAAAAAACATCCTCTGGATTTTGAGCTGCCAGAGCGAAGGGAATGGTTGGTGAGGTGAAATTGAGGGGGGGAAGGGGGATAAATAAGAGTATTGATGAGCGACTGGAACAAATTAGCGATGTCAGCAGAGACAACAGGAAGAAGCAAGGGAGGCTGGAGAATCCGAGGTGCTTGTAGCAGTTCCCTACACGGTGTGGGTTGTGTGGGATGTCTGTGCTGTTGCAACCCGCCACAGTAATTCATCAGATTAGAGCACACCACAAATCCCATCTTGTGCTAAAGTTGGTTGTTTTAAGCTTATACCTAATTTTTTTATTTATTTTTTTTTTATTAACAGTGGAGAGAGTGGTTGGAGTGAATCTAGGGAGAGAAGTAAATGAGGCTGACATCAGCCACCCTGGTGAGATCAAGGCTCCCAAATTACACCGATGAGACCAGAGGAAGAACAACGAACAAGGTGGCAACAGTGTGTTGTGGTGTGAGGAGAAAGAGGGAAAACAGAAAAAGAGGGGGGGAAGGAGAAAAGGGTAGGGAAAGCTCACATAGGAAATGAAGGAGGAGGAAATGAGGAAGCAAAGCCCAAGCACAGTGCACGAGGAATTTGGGTGATAAAAGTGGGGAAAGACAAGGAAGAGAATATGAGAAGTTAATGAAACGTGAACCGATGGGAGGAGTTTTGGCCTCATTTAGACAGAATAATGCTTACATGTGTTGTACCATGGAATTTAGGTTGGACATGAAGCTGATGGCATTCAGGGTGACCGTGGGCAGCAGAAAATGGTGTAAAGAAAGGCTGGGAAAGAATCAGGGCATAGAACAAGAAAAAGACTTGGATTGTAGGTAAGGCATAAGAAAGATTGGGTGTGGGAAGGAAAGGAGTGAGCGTGGATGCCCTTGGCCAAACTACAAAGGTAAATGACACAAGTACAGATCATCGTAATCCAGAATACAGTTCCCATCCGAATATTTGCTTGCCCTTGGGGAAGAGCCATTATCACCCCATCAGATACGATGAGTTTCTCTTGTTCAAGGCTTTATGCTGCCACCCTGACCCGTGGTTTTAGCAAGGCTTTCACACCAGACTGATAACCTTGGCGAAATCCTTCCCGGGCAGGACAATCCTCGAAATCTGTTGTTTTGTTTGCCTCAATAGCTTTGGTTGATTTATTTGTGGTTCGGTGGGGGAGGGGGCGGGGGAGTGGGATATTTTGAGAAGGTGGCTGTATCTGTGTTGTGTCAGCCCTGGAAGGGGAGTAGTTTTGTTCTTGAAAAGGACAATGTTGAGGTGTTTCCCAAAAATGTGATGGTGAGATAGCTGTTAATGTCCTTTCGATATGCGGCACAGCTAAAAATGCTTTGTTCCCGTTTTTCATGTGATTTATTTGCATTTCTGTGATTTATTTTGGTCTCAAGGACCCCAAATGACTCGCAGATTAAGATGTGATCTGGGGCAGAGCAGAAGGAACTTCAGGAGGGCAGGGCTGGACGCTGAGACAGGATCAGAATGGCCCCTTTCCCAGTGAGGCTGGTAAAACTCCCTTCTCTGCTTCCCAAGCTGCCATTAAAATTCAGGTGACGACTTTGTAATTTTGCTTAGAGATCCTTCAGTGGAAAAACGCAGAAATAGTGCTAACAGTTATTTATTATGCATATGAAAACTAGAGCACAAAAAGGAATAAGGTGCTTGCAGGGCACTGCTGTGGGTTTGCCTGGCTGATGTTACCACTGCCTTTGGAGGAATGATATCATGGAGTTTTATCTACCAGCACCACACTAACAAAATCTCATCAAGTGAATGCAAAACTTTGCTTAATAAGCAGGTAAATTAAGAAAGAACACCAAAAGAGTCTAACCAAGTTTGATGTGTCATTGGTTCTTTCTCAAAGTGTGGATACTCGTGTAATATCCGTGTATGCCTGCCCTTGCTCCAGTCATTCTGAGCACAAACACTGCTCTCAGCAGCAGCAGTTGTATATCACGAGGCCAACCCTGTAATTAATGAGATTTGAGGCACAACTACTGAGACAAAATTTAAGTTTCCAATATCAGAAATGAAGATCCAGTCTTTGGTAAAAAAGGGGATAAGGGGTGGCAGTACTTTAAAGCTTCTCTAACCGACATTGGAAAGGAATTCACAATGTATTTTTAGAGTGTTATAAAAATCTCTTACATAATGCTGATTAATTCTTAGGTTTTAGGGAAGAGCGCTAGGCTTTGTGTATAAGAGTGTTGACCAGCTAAGCCACTGAAAAGGGCTGGTTTGGGCTGGATTTTTTTTTTCCCCTTTAACTTTCTTTTGGATACAGAAAGCTGCAATTATTCAATTATTACAGGATTTTGCTTTTGTTTGGGTGTGTATGAATATTTTTCTGGAAACTGCATCATATTCTTGGAAGTCTTTATCATTTTAAAGCATATGTTATGTTATGTTATGTTATCACCCTGTCTGAGATATAGGATAGCTACAAACTGGGTGGGGTTTTTTTCCCCCTCTGTCTTGCTGCAGCTAGTTACAGTATGGATTAACGTTAAGGATATCTGCAGTGAAACATTACTTGTGTGGCTATGTAGGACTCACTTAAACAATGCCACTTATATTACAGAATCATGATTTTCCTGGTGCAATAATATGTACAATTACTTTATATTTCTGTCCATTTTGTTGATTTTCAAAATCATTGATTAAATTAACTGGCAGGTTTCACACAGCTCCTAACAAAGGGCTATTCAGGAAATTAAGTCATTAAATGGTACTCCCTTATTTTAATTCTAGTTATCTATACTTATTGTTGTGTAGCTGGGAAGATTTTTTGGACAAGATATCATGGAAAAGGGACGCTTTTGTTTAGTCTTTTTCAACGGATACATGACCGAGGCAGCTTTGAAGCCTTTCTGAAAAATCCTCCTTCCTTCTGTAGAATGTTTAATCTTCCTGTGGAGTGTCTAACTATGAGACTCACTCTGAGAATTCCATTCCTTTGCCATACAGATGAGTAAGAATTCCTCAGGTAAGTGAGATGAGTCCTCAATTGTTACTGCAGAATGAAGGTAGGAGGAATATGTAGGTCCAAACAAAATCTTTATTTGCCCCTCTTTTCTACTCAGGAGGAAATGAAAGTCCTTATAGCTCAGGGTAGGGATGGATGATCCTTATGGGTGCCTTCCATATATTCTGTGATTCTGAGTCTCAGAGAAAGGCTTACTAATAACCCAGTAGCCTCTTTCACTTTCTTTTTCCAGCGAAGACCAAAATTTTCTTCTGGCTTTGGAGAAGGAGCAGTTACACAGTTACTCCTGTTACACAGTTCATCCACTAAGAGCCCACACAAATATGACCAGCTTAGAAACAAAACTTGGTGAGAATAAACCTGTATTGCTCTCACTGGCTGTGATACAAGGTTTGATTACACGTGAGTGCTCAAGCTCCCAGTTTGCAAACATGTGCAATTCAGAATAAGGGAAATTATCTATAAAGGGCACACAGTCTGAACCCTACAGTGGAAAAAACCTCACATTTGTGTGTCCTGGTTTCCTCCACTTTAGCTGTCACGACTTTGTTGTCTGGTGTTTCATGTGGTTTCAGCTCTCCCTGATGCTGTTTCCACTGGAGGGGCTCTTACACATGGACACTCACGTGTGTGTTTTTGGGGCTTGCTAAGAAAACTCGTGTTGTCTCTCATGAAGAAAAGTTCAGAAACAGTCTCCCTTCTCTCTCCAATCACATATTTTTACTTCTAGAACTGTAATTGCCACTCTTTTTTTCCTCAAATTTAGTTAATAATGAGATTAAAATTATTTCTGACATATACATAAACACCCGTGGCATGTGAGGTCACTGTTTAGCTGGTGGTTTTAAGCCATCTGACTAAAACTGTGTTTTACCAGACAACCCAGTCTGTGGGAAAAAAAAAAAAAGTAATAAAAAAAAAAAGTACATAGCCTCTGTTATTAATCATTTGAAGGATAGATGAAAGTCACCATTGCTGGTTCAGTGATGTGTCACATCAGGAATGTGATTCTTTGTGCTCTGTGTGGCAATGGCCAGAAAAAAAACAGCTTGAGAATTGGGGATATAAGTGGATGTGAGGCTAAATGGGACCCCAATTCCACACGAAGCTCTACATGGGCAGATCTATCTTAACATGATGTGGGTGCAGGGATTTGTGACAAAGGACTTCTCTGCTACACTGCCTTCACTGCCACTTTTAGCAGTTAGTGCTGTGCTAAAAAAACAAACAACAACAAAAAAACAAAACAAAACAAAAACAACCAGAAATCACATTAGCAAAATCAAAATTGCTTTTATTTTCAGGGTCACTACCCTCAGCAATATGTTGCAGGAAAAGGTTGATCACAGTATAGAGCTGCTGATAATTCCTGAGTTGGTTTGACATATGCAGACTGCTGTCGACTTCAACAGGCTTATTTAACACATTTGTTTCTTTTGGGTTTAGGATTACTCAAAATGCAATTTTGTGAAGCTGTACTGAGGAGCTTGCCGGTTGTGGGCTGTAGGCCTGGCAGGACTTAGGTTGCACCAGTATAACAGCAGAAAGACTTTGACTTTAGCCAAGAGTTAGCCACGATTAGGGCAAATATCCTCTTCAGAGTGCTCAAGATTTTTACATATATTGAATTCTGTTCATAAAAAAGAGATTCCAAGGCAAGCAGCAATGCTCAGAGTGAAGATCTGGGAAAACAAATGGCCCAAAGCCTGTCATACTATGACAGCCTTGGCAAACCTTTACACAATTTTATAAAACAAACATGTGTGATGTTCTATTCTCTGGGTTGGTCTTTACATTAGAAGTTCATACTTAACTCAAAAGATGAATAAAATGGTTCTTTCTCTCTCTCTCCACATATTTACTGAGCACATATTGGTGAATTAAGTGCTGTACTATATCAGCCCATCCAAACTACAGCTGCTTTGTGCAGCTTTTCTACCTTCGTTTAGGTGTGTACCCCCTAGAAGATGGAGATCATTCAGCCTGTTCTGTGGGCTTGATATTCCAAGGAGCTAGTTTCTCTGGATCTCAAGAATCATAGAAAACAGAACAATTGTCTGTGGTGTTGCTTTTCTTCTCAATGAGTACAAAATGTGCCGGTGGACTTTGATAACTGAGTGTTACTTCATTTGTTTTCAACACCAAGATTGCAGCTTCTACATTTTGTGAACTACTTGAGCTTTTCAGTTTCAGTTAAGAATAGACACTTTGAAAAGTGAGAAAATTTCGCCCTGTTTTGGACCTGTGGCCCAAGGAGAGGGTGGTGATGATTAAAAACTCTGATATGTATCAAATCAGATATACCAGCTGGCCAATAGCAGTGTTAAAAGCAAGGAAGGAAATCACAGCATTATTCATTAATTTATACTTATATATGTTTTATTTCTCTTAACTCATACACACACAGACACACACATGACATCGTTCATATATATTGTTCATCTGGTAAGGAAGAAATAAAAAAAGAAATTGATACCAGTGTGCATATGTGTTCAAAAGCTTAGTGAATTCTTCAAGCTCTGCTGGGGATCAGATTTCATGAAACTGCAATAAAAAAAAATCCTTTTTTTACCTTGTCTTTGTGTGTTCCGAGGTGGGTTTGTAAGGTTTGAATTACTGGGTAATCACCAAGAAGTCTCCTTTTCATGAGCCTGCAGCTGGGAAATGGACAGTTTAATATTAATGGAAAGAACAAACTCTTCTCCTTTCTCTCTCCTTTCTTATCTACACTTCTTCTTCATCATTTCTTTCTCCAAGGTCCCTATCCCGAAACTGCCTTTGTTGAAGTCTGGGATGAACTACAAAATCAGGAGTAGAGCCTAGTTTTTCAAAATCCCATTTAATGACTGCAGTGAGTGTCATATGACACCAACCTGTGAATATTCTGGATAGGAAAAATCAGATACATTGATGTATCCATAATTATTTATTTAACTGAGAAACTAATACCACATGAATCTGCAGACTTTCCTTCTAAAATAGTTTTTAAGTGCCATGCCAGCACCATGCCAGGGGAAGGTATAGAAATAATCACTTCTGGCTTCTAAGGGAAGAAAAGGATTAAATGTTTATTGAGAATGAATTGGCACAAATGACTGAACTTTAAGAGAAGTAAAGAGCAGCACAGTGTCTGTAATGTGGTGTATATCTACTCCGGGTCCATCCTGGCTTCACTTCCCAAACAAGTTCAGCGAGAAATTGAAGTTAACTACTGAGATTTAGAACATCACCACTTTTTTATGTTAAAGGACACTTCTTCATTTAAGCCAGCTGCTGGAAATCTGATATGATGGATAAGAGAGGACAACCCCAAAGTGGCATCTCTAGGTCTAAGGTAAACATAAAGTTAACCCTTTTTGGGCTTTCTAGCATGAAGGAGCTCTTGGCACGCAAAGGGATGTGAGAGCCTGTTGAGAGCCCACAGAAGCTGTGGGACTCAACTAAGAGTTCCGAAAGGCTTTCTTCTTCTCCACTTATGCATGTAAATGGTATATTTGAACAAAAGCCTTTGCCAATGACTTCTCTGCTGGTGTTTGAGCTGTGCTTCCCATGTCTAAGCCCAGTATTGGTATTTAGGGAGCTGAATCCTCTGACCTCTTGTGAGAGATCTGTTTACACCGGCCGAGTGTGGTTCTTAGGGCTGAAGCCACTTGGTTTCTCCCCAGGTGGTCTTTCTGTCCAAAGAAATGTGGTACTGTGGGTCTGTGAGGAGAACCAAGGCCTGGTCTGAGTGGCTGGAACAGGGATCGGCACAAAACCGGGTCCTGAATGAGGGAACAAAGATGCCTTCAGGCTGTGTAACAAACAGAGCCTTCTCCCATAAGTTCTCTCCTGTTGAGTTCTCCACATTCTTACTGCCTGGCATAGTGCTTTCCTAGGATATCTGAGGAGGGAGGGGCCTGAAATTTAAGGCAAATTGTGTGATTTAAAATATCCTTCTTTTATGGTCAAAATTTATAGCCCAGCTTTGTGATGCTTGCCTCCTGACCTGTGGTAGCATTTTTCCCTTGATGATTTAAAAGTGACCTTGAGAAGCAGAGATATTTTTATTTCTTCCATTTCGTTTTTTTTCCTATTTTTCCCTTCATTTTCTTCTGCTCTTAAAAAAAAACCCAAAAAAACCAAACAAACCCAAACAACTCCAAAACGTTCTTCCAGCAGCACAAGATATGTCTGACTAGTGCATCCCAAGGTATGGATTTCAGTGAGGAAGGCAGACATGCATTTTTTATGTGACTGTTGCTACCAGACAAGAGTGCAGGGCAGGAAGGCAGGTCTGGAAAACCACCTCTGTGACCTGGGAGGGCATCATGTCCCATTATGGCAACTTACTTAATTCCAGACACTGGCCAACAAACCAGGGATGTGGAAAGGCATCTGTATGGAAGAGAGGGGCTTTTTAATCTTGCACACTGGCCTCAGGGGTTTTGGTTCAGAAACAGGCAGGATTTATATAGAATTCCCAGAATACAGCTGGTGCACCCGTAACTGCATTGGCTATAATAGGATTTTTTACTGTGCTAGGAATGAAATATCAGGTTCTCATTGTTATCTTTCTTCGTGCAGCTGTAAAGAATTTATTTGTGAGTTTTACAATATCCAGAGGTGGTTCCTTTGTACCCTTTTTCAATAAAGTTGAAATGCCAAAAGTTCTTTAGTTTGTTATTACTCTTTGCCCAGCACAAAACCCTTGTAGAAATCCTGAGACTGGCATCTCTGATTGTGAGCCTTCTCTTAAAGAGACCACCTTAATTTCCCTGCGTGGCTGGTCCTTCTGATGCCATTTTTCAGTCAGTCCCAATATTGAGCCTTTTCCAGCATGTTGACATGCCAGACTGGTGAGATGTATATTTGTGGTTCTGAAGAGCTGCATTGTTTTATGTGTTCTTGGCAAAAATCTGGGCCATACCTCAGGTTTTAAGCATTCAGCATATTCAAATTTCTTGTAAGCCTGAAGTGGCCCACCTTAGAATGGAAAAAGTGTTATCTCTTACTGAGGGCATAAAAATGTTTCACTAGGAGAAGATCTCTCAGTTGCCTGGAAAACCAAGGAATCAGAGAGCCTTTAACACTAAACTTCCTTTTGCAAGACTACCATTCTTTAAAGAGTTTGGTCTTGATTTCTTGTGTCCTTAAGGGGAATGAGGAGTAGGCAGTGATGTGACTTCCCTAACACTCCACTTTTCCATCCTCAATCAATGGCTGCTCCTGCAAATTGTTCTGGATTTGATTCTGTGGTTTGAGCATATTCAATCCTGACAAACACAGCCCTTTTTTTAAAAAGCTGTCAGTATTAAAGGTAACTTTCACGTTAATGGAAATGACAAATTAATCCTGCAAAGAAATACACAATAATAAAGAGAGGCTGGTTTATATTATATTTCTCTTTCTCCTTGCATGCTGATTGTTTAAAATCAATTTTAAGAAATTTCCTTTTTTTTTCCAGCGGGACTTTTTTTTCCTCTTTCACTGACTTTTTTGAATGCCTTTTCACCTCCATAGGTGCTTGCCATGTCTGGGGAAACAATACACTCTAAATTCAGATGTAGCAGGTCTGATCATGTTGTCTGATCATGTTTCCCATTGAAACCAGGACCATTTGGGACAGTGTATAGGACTGTCCAATAATAGGAATTATTGCTAAGGAACAAAGAAACAACAAACTTGAAATTTTTGGAAGTGGACGTGAGGGAAACTATGAAGAAAATCTTTCTCTTAACCCCTTCCAGTGAATCTACCACATATATACAGATCTTCAACAGCCATTCCCCAGCATTCTTCTCATTCAAGAAGTACGTGGATCAGATGGAAGTCAGAGCAGTAGGGGACTAATAAACTGGTTTAAGGTTCTCAGATTAGGTCTGCTTAAAAATTAAAAATGGATTTACAAATGCAAGCATCCAATCAGAATGTTGTTCCTGATTTCTGAGTCTCCAGCAGTATCTGGCTCGTAATACAAATACAAATGTCATAATTTGATTTCCATCTCCTCTGATGTCAATGTAAACAATTTTTTGGATGGATCTGGATGTTTCTCTGCATCAGTATGAAGCCTAACTCAACAGTATTGTGTGAGTTTATGAGAAACAGAAGGGAAATCTGACAAGTTTAGTGACATTGTCCAAGCTATCTGAAACACAGAGAATGTCTTACTTAATGAAAAGCACATTAGACTTTAAGATATGTGCTATATTTGTTGTTTCAGTGAACATTAGGAGCCAGCCATGTCAAGACTTGAGCTAAAATGACTAGGCCAAAGCAAAAAAAACTCGGGGAAGGCAATATTCACTCTGTTCGTTCATATTTGTTTCTATTTTTTTTCCTTTCTATTCCTTTTGCTATTCCTTTTAAGAATAACCTGGTGCATCTTACCCTGAAAATTATATATATGTATGTTTTAGTCCTTGTCTTCCATTTTGAGTTTGAATCCAATCAACTGGATTTCCCAAGGAAGTTTCACACTCAGACCCAAGTTACCAAAAGCATTTATTTACTGGTTGTAAACTCTTATTATCTGTTGACAGCGGGCTTGAAGCCCATCTTTACACCGACTTACTAGAAATATTTTAGGACTTATTTTTCAGAAGCAATTCAGGCAAGCAGATGAACCTGAGTAGGTACTGCATGTAAAATTCTCCTGTTCTGCTTTTGGTGTGGGGATTCAAGGGTCAGTGTAACCCAGAATGAAGGATGCTGGAGCAGTGTTTCCACACTTGCCTCTAGGCCTGGCTCTTCATTTTGAAGTGTAGTCACTCCTTGCTAAGCTGACAGTGTTGTTTACCACAAAAGGCTCAGCAAAGAAACTACTGCTAACATTGCTCCATGGTCAGTTGTGTTTTTGGAAATTAATTTCCAGGCTACTGTGAGGAGGTTTATGGCAGAGCGTCTCTCCTGACTACCAGAAGTTGCACAGGACCTTTTCATACACAAGAAGTGGGTTTTAAAATATGCCCTTGCTTAGGCACATTATTATTCTGAACGTCTCGAAGTTATGTTCTCACTCGTCACCATAGAAATGATTATACAATTACGTACCCATTTTTCTACAGAAGGGCTGCCTGTGTGTTTGGGTATGGATACAATGGCTCTCCAAGGCACTGAGGAATTGCTTGACTGCAAATCAGAGACCATCCGTTCACTTCCCAGGACCTGGCAGGGAAGAAGCAGCTGCTGACCAAGTGTGTTTGGAGAGAAGTAAACAAGGCAGGCTGTGGGCACGTTCCCTCCTGCATGCAGAAGGCTCATCCTTAAGGAATCTCCTCCCTCACTCAATAATACATGTTGTATTCCCTTTTTTTAAACCCCTTTCCAGTTATATTTCTGTCCCACTATTCTATTTGTCAGCAGTTTTTTTCTGCAGAAATAATCTTTTATGAATCCTGAGTTTAGTGCCTAAGTTCCCAACAAGTCCTAAGAATTCCCTTCTGTGAGCAGTTACATGCATTAAGGACTCTCATTAAAGCCCTTTTCAAATTTCAAACTATCCTAAGACTGGTTTTCTCCTGCATGTCAAGGAAAAGAGACACTACAGCGTTACATAAAATATTCTGCTGTGGTTTCACATCTCTTTCCGAAGGCATCAACCTTAGAAAAAATATTGACAAACAGAGGTAATTTCAGAGAAGGAACAAAGGAAAATGTCCAGATGCTGATGCGATAGAATTTCTGGGTCTTATATATATATATATATATCTGTAAAAAAAAATAGCTTGGTTAAAAGGCAACCATGGGAGTTTGGCAAGGTACCAGCATTTAGAGGCCATGAGAATTGAGAATAGAAGCACAAATGGCTTTTACCAGTCAATTCAGGGATACTGCAGCTGACTCCAGTAGGAGCTTCCTGAGGGAAAGATGGATCCTTGGGGTTTACACAGAATAGCTGACTGCAGAGAAAATGGTATAACTAGGCAAACTGGGTGGAAATCAATAATATAAATAAGTCATTGAAGTAAAGGGAGAACTCCTAACAGAACATCCAACAGTGTTCTCGAAGGAAATGGTGAAGAACTCATCCATGAGAACATCTACATCTCATTTGGATAAAACCTGGAGTTTTTTCCATGTGGATTCCCCTGGCCCCTGCCAATTCCTTGAAAGCTTACAGGAGTCTCAGTGGGGTTTGGTTACACCTCAGCAGAAGACGAGCCCTTATCCACCCAGTACAGAAATATTTCTCCTGGCTGTCTGCCACGCAGAAAACAGATCTCAGCGTTCATTCTGGTTCTTTCTTTACATTTCTGGCACTCTATCTGTCTTTCCCCTCTTGTTCTGTGTGCCCTTGCCCCACAGGTAAGGGCCAGGGGTCATGCTCCACAAACCTTCCTCCCAGCAACATCCATCCCCACCTGTTTCACCTTGCAGGAAGCACAGCTGAAAGAGTTTCTGCATTGAAGCATCCTGCACATTTTGACTGTGCAAAGTTGACTCTATTCTGACTCATTTCAACTGGTCAGGGCAGATTTGGTCATGCAAGCTGCCAATTTGTTTATCTCTCCTTTAACAGTTAAGTACTGGAAACTTCAAATCTAAAAATCCACAGCTTTCCTAAGACCTTTTAAGTCAACTTCCAAAGGCAGTCTTTTATGGCTGGGTTATAAAACCCTTTGCAGAAGGAAATCTTCAAGTCTGAATATTAGAGTAAAGTGTTTTAAGTTCCTTTTTGGATCATGAATCTGTTATTGAAGTAGGATGGAAACTAGTTTGCAGCTTGTCTCCTGCACAGAGCATCTGTACTGCCAGAGTCAAAAGTGAAGTCACTTTTTTGGATTGGGCACTGACCACAGAAGGCTTAGAAATGCCACTTGTAATTAGAAACATTGTGCCTGTGTTCTGTCTTTATTGAGGTGAAATGGCCACTGAAAGCAATACAAGTTGAGGCTGAAGAACAACAGCAAGCTCATGTCCTCTGTTTTCTAATATACTTAACTTTTTATGGATGCTGGGAAAGCTTTGTATGTTTTGTACATTTCAACAGTAAAATGGATGCAATTTCCTCTAACTTTGATAGTGACTGTAATGGCAGTTAGTGCTCTGTGAGGCCAAGCAGAGCCACCTCTCCTTGCCCTCTTCTCCATGCCAGTCCCTCAGCCTGGACAAGCATGAGCTGCTGTCAAGGCTTTCTTTTGTTTTTTCAGCTTTATCTCTTGTATTTCTACTAATGCTTGTCTACTTTGTGGATCAGAGACTTTTATCTACCCGTCTGGAAGAGCTTAACACAACTCAGCCCTGATCCTGCCTGAACAATCACAACACCAGCACTAATTGCGCTGCAGTTTAATTGCTCGAAGTTTTAAGTACACTGGTTGGGCTCCATTCGGTAAAGGTTGAACATAGGTACCCAAAAAAAGTGTTTGTTTGGAACTGAAGGGCTAAGTAAGATACTATGGTCTAAAATGTCCCCTTCCAGCTTCTGGTAGGTGTGGGCTCGCAACCCCCGTGCTGACAACCAGTCCCACACTCCCTTCTTGGGGATGGGGCTGGGAAGCCACAGAGATCTTTGTTTCCCTGTCACAATAGCAGTATCAGTGAACTCTTTGCAGCTACGTGTTTCAGAGGGATCCCCATTTTGCCATAAATCTTCTAGGCCCAAGTTTAGATTCCTTCCTGATGAGGACCCCCAAACGTACTTACTTGGGCATGGGGTTGTTTTGTGCACTCAGCAGATCACAAAGCTGAGGAGAAATGCCAGCAGCTTGTTAACTGTCATATCCTCCTCCTTTAACCATGGTCCTTATATCATTTACCAGTCCACAGAGGTGCAACAGCCACAGTCAGGAAAGACTTGAGGGTCAAATGGAACATCTGGGCATCCAGCCCTGGAGTTTCTGGAGTGAATAGTAACAGGGAAATTCATGTTGCGGGATGAAGTTCCTGCACCACACCAACCCAAAATGCATTTTGGTTGAACAGCAGCCTTCAATTTTTATATTTTTATTCTTACATTCATCCATAAATCTGGATGCCATACTCAGTAGATTACCCAGGCACCACATTTCCATGGCAAAATCCCAACTATGAACCAGAGTAAAGTTGTGGGTGAGAAACTGGTGGTGATTTCTGGTCCTGTGTGGTGAGGGAGATGCAGAGGTGATGCTCAGCCCCTGTCACCAGCAGCAGTGTCTTCAGAAATATTGCAGGCTGCTCCAGGGGTGGAAGGGCTATGAATAGCACTGATATGGCACAATTCAATTCCAGCCGTGCCCATGAATCAGCAGAATTTGGAGAGCTGTAAATCCTGGTGGTTCTTGCTCCCTGCCTGCTGACAGTGCAGGATGGTGCTGGAGACATAGTTGAGCCAGGGCTTCGCTGGGAGAGTTCTGGATCAGAGCCATGGGAGCCAGGGTCAGGAAGGGCTCCTCGGAGAGGTCAGATCTGATGTAATGGTGTGTGGGATGGGTGGCACTGGCCAACAGCACAACAACACAGGTGCCTGGTTCCCCTGAAGGTGCAACAAGGCACCCACATCTTGTTTTTGTTCTGTTTGCATTTGTGTCTCAGCCAGAAATACAGTTTTTTCAGTCGATTTTGACTGAATGTGAAAGTTTCTTTGTTTCCTTTTGGAATGCAGGAATGGAGACTAAAAGCAGAGCTTGAGTGGGTCCTGGTTGTCTGCAGGTAGGTAGGACAAAAAATCACAAAGGAAATCTATGTGTTAGTAGCCAGCTTGGTTAATAAAAACTTCATATATTTGACTCATTTAACAGTTTAAATATCTCTTAAAACATTTTACTGTCGAGATCTGAATGCCATAGGTATTTCTGCACTGAGCTGTGGAGCTGGGAAGGAGCTGTCTTGTGATGTTTTGTGCGTAGAAGGTGTCAAGAAAGGCAAGAAGGTGTGGGAAACAATGGGGAAAAAAGCCCTGGATATGCATATAATTCTTTGTAAAAGCATGTACACAGACATGCGCTCTTTGTGCAAGAGCAGTACACCAGGATGAAGCTGGGAGAGGACCAGACTTGGAATGCAGCAGCTGTGAGAGGACAGTAAGAGAACACAAACTGCCAGGTGTGAATGTGAGAAGGGGATGCTACAATAAACACATGGAAGTGGAAGAAGGATGGTCTTATGCTTGGATGGAGGAGTTCTCTCAAAGGCACATGTCCAACTTCTCCCCAAGGTAGTTCCCAAAGGTGACATCAGCACATGGTTGGGGGAAGAAGGATCTGTTCTCTTCCCACAGCTGTCAATGTGCAGGCAAATAATTCCTCATAGGTCAGGATTAACATGTAGGACTGAAGACTAAAATAGACATTTACCATCATCAAGTGGGAGCTTTAATGAAACCAGGCTTCCCTGCACCTCCTCTCCAGGAAGGGGTTGGAGAACAGCTGGAGATTCACTGGCCTGTCTCCTGCTACAGACACTGCCTTAGCATCTGAAATGCATGATAGAAATCTGTCCTAAATGATCACTGACCTTCAAACAGGAGGGGAAGAAAGCCAGACCCAACTTGACAATATCTTCTCTGAAGCAAAAAAGCATAAAACACCCTATATTTAACTGGATTCTCATGAAAGATCACGTGTGCCACAAGAGGATAAATTTGGAGCATTCTCAGTTTCAGAGTGAATATTTTATATAAACAGACTAAACAGTATAGGAAAAATACAGTGCTCTGCACAACAGCAATGCTCAGTGAGCTAAAAAGCTGGACTGGGCCAGATCTTAGTGATAATTCCCAGTGCAACCTATTCTTGAGTCTGAAGTCTCCTGAGAGATACCTTACATAACAGGAAATTGTGGATAATCACAGAAAATACATCAAAGCCATTTCAGATATTTCTAACTCAACACGTACTAAATGTTGGGGGGGGGGAATAAATGTGCAGATGACCATTTAGGGTTGGGTTTTTGTGGTTTGTTTGTGGGTGTTTTTTTTTTCTTTTTTTAATCATTATTATTATTTTGCATTGGTTGAAATATTTCCTCCAGGAGCAGGGCTTAGAGATTTTCCAGGGTGTGGAGTTCTGACCAGTCTGTGTGTTCCATCCTGCCTGTATGATCTCCACAGGAGAGCACAGAAAGGGAACAGACACAGAGGATCAGAAGCAGTCAGGGAACATTAACTGCATACATGCATAATTATTGCTACAGTGACCTGATGGAAATTTTGCAAGGATTTCAAAATGTGTGTGAGGAACGCGAAAGGTGAAACCTTCCTTGAGCCCCCTTTGTGTTTCTGTGCACACACTGGCAAGTAGAAATGGCAAATATTATAAATAGGTGTTAGTTCATTACAGCCTCTTGAATTGCAGCAGGGATTTTTTCAAGACAGACTGAGTGCTTTGAAAATGGTGGAAGACTGCATCAAACTGAGTGTTAAATCCACCTATTCCATACAGGAATAACTATACAAAGAAGAAAATACCAGAGTAAGGAACTCCAGATCCATACAGACTTCACAGTCTGTATTGTGGATCCACCTATCCATCTCTCTTTGTGTGTTGATTTTCTGTTATGGAAGTATTATGACAACTTAAAGGTGGAAAAAATTTCAAATTTATCATGCCATTTTTTTTTTTCCTGCGAGGGAACAGTGGCGTCTAACACTGTATGCTAACTCAGTCAGAGTTGGGGACTGAGGGTTGTGGAGTTTTAAAATATGCTGGAATTAATGGAACAGAATCCACCGATCCATGGTTTTATACCAGCCTGTCTCAGTCTAAGGTCAAACTGGAAAAGTTTCCTGACAAGAGCTATAGGTCTGACTCTCTGCTTCGCTGCTGACTGAGCTGGTTAGCTAAATAAGTATAATATAATACAAATAATAAGAAAAATCCTCTAACAGGGGGTGGGGGGGACTACAAATTTAGGTTAAAAACAAAAGTTATGACAAACGCAAGTGCCTCTAAGTTTTGCAATAATCCTCCAGTACTTTTTGCATCCCAAAAGGCTCCAGATGTGACCAGCCACTGCGAAGTGGTGAGTTGTTTATCAGCATCCTGCACCGCAGACGGGCACCTGTAATTTCACTTGCGCTTTGCATCAGCAGAATTAAGATATCCAGGGAAAAAAAAAGAAAAAAGCCCCAAAACCCAAACCTACTAAATCAGGTTTCTGCTTTTTAATGCATAAACATGGGTATTGCACAGCCCTGCCTGTCACCTTCAAGGTGAGGTGTAACAGCACCCGATTCCTCCAGCTCCCATGTGAGCTGAGGGTTTCTGTGTTGGTATTAAGCCTGCACCCAGCAATAGAGTGAAAATTAATAAAACCCAGCGACTCACAGCACTATTATTAAACACTTGGATTTTTTCCACTTCTTTCCACAGCCTTTTCCAGCTGTGAGATCCACAGGCAGGTGAGTGATGGGGCTGCCCACCACCTACGGGCTTGATGTATTCCTGTGCACTGTATATTTATAAACTGCCTAATTTTGATCATGTTCCCATCTTGATTTGGTCTATTCACAGCTTCATTTTGTTTTAGGGAGAAAAGCTTCCACCTGATTACTTCTTTCTAAAAACGAGTGCCACCTTCTTCGATTTTACAGGTGATGAATTTGGTTGTTTATAGAAGCCACAAAATAAAATTGCTGCACTCAAGGGGCAGGTTTATATTTTCAGAAAGTCACCTCCGTGTTTGTGTGAAGCACCTGCCAATTAATATGCTTAAAAATATCACTGAAGTTATGTAAGATCTTTAAAAATCCTTCTGCTTCTTGACTTCGCAGCACTTCACCTGTGACTAAAAGTCATCAAGCTCCAATGTGCTTTAAAATAAACTCAAAACCCAAACAGCCCTAATTTAATAGAAGGAAGAAATTATTAACTCCCTCCTCTTGGGCAGAATTATTTGGATCTGTCCACGTGATGCACAGCCTGATCTTGCACTAATAATCTTGTGAGTTTGTGTCCCTGGTCAGGCACCCCCCCAACCATAGAGGGGGCATTATTATATATCGTTCTTTTATGCATATAAAACTGTGTATCGTTCTCCATTAATGATATATAACATATGTGACACTGTTTACAATTTATTGGCATTGGGAGGGCAATGGCTGAGTAAACTCCAGGCTCAACATATCAAACCAGTGGCCCATGGTCATTCTGATCCCCAATCATTCTGCTTTCCTAGTTTTTTATTTAAGAGAAGGCTATATGGAAATGAGCCTTCTGGAGCAAGTTCTGGCAAATGTTTTTTTCTGGTGCAGTTTTGAGGGTGGGAGGAGAATGATTTTGGGTAATGTGAGTCTCTATGAGGAACTACACATCTGAGCTACAGCGAGCATTGGGTCAGAATAAACGTGCTGGTTATGGCACCTTTAAACAATTTAAACTCATGGGGATTTGTGTAACATAAATATTAAATCTTTCACAACACTGTTTAATATACAGGGTGTTAGGAGTCACAAAGGTTCTCTGGGTTAAATTTATAGAAGATACTGAAAGTGATACACTGTTTTCTTTTTCAGGAACTGATTCGGGCCACTGACGTTAATGAGACTTCTGCTTTTCTGAGCTCTGGAACAAGTTGTAAGGCAAGATGTATGGATAGATAGATAGATAGATAGATAGATAGATAGATAGATAGATAGATAGATAGATAGATAGATAGATAGATAGATGATAAATAGATAGATAAAGCCCCTCTGTCCTTTCTTATTTGTCACCCATTTAGATATTTTATGCCTGAACCTGTTTTTGTTCCACAGGTACCAGAAGCTGGGAAGTGCCTGTTCTTCCTGCAGTCTTGCAGCTTCAGTAACCCCAAATATATTTAGACTGATGACTCGATTCCCTCATCACAAAGATATGTGAGAAGGAATTGTAGTCTATCTTGTAAAAACAGTGCTACACTTGTACATGCATGTGTAGGACTGTTAAAGATTTTACAAGATACACGGGAATGTGCGGCTGCTTATCTTGGGAAAGGTGGGAGCTCAGCTTTAAAAAAGAAATCCACCCTCTACCCCTGGCCTGGCCTGCCAAGTTTTAACTGTGCATTCCCTGTTTGAGGCACATC
Source organism: Myiozetetes cayanensis (assembly GCF_022539395.1). Taxonomy (NCBI): domain Eukaryota; kingdom Metazoa; phylum Chordata; class Aves; order Passeriformes; family Tyrannidae; genus Myiozetetes; species Myiozetetes cayanensis. Next base: position 34,713,696 of record NW_026087631.1, on the reverse strand, counting down.
CTGCACACAGAGGTGAACACGCTCTCCAGTTTAGAGGGAAGATTTAGGAGCAAACTCTACTTCCATTTACATCATTAAAATCCTAATGAGGCTGTAAATCAGGATAAGAGTATGGTTGAGGTCGATAGGGTTGGTGGATTTAAATGGCTGCAGAATTTGTCCAGTTTAGGTGGAAATATAGACCAGATGAGCACAGTAGAGCTGAAAGAAAAAAACATTCACATTCTTGTTCAGATCTGAACAGAGTAAAAACACCTATCAATTTTGGGTCAGAATGTTTTGCTTCTTTCTGAGAAGAGATAACAGTGAAAATGTTTACTGTCCTAAATCACAGTGGCCAATTATAAATGCATTAAAATGGGCCAAAAATAATTTATAAAAGCTTGCAATTAATTTCTTTTCCCCAACATATCCTTGATAGGGTAGTAAATAGAACTAGATTTGTATCCCTCAGTTTAAAATTTTCTTCAAACTATTAACAAAATCTGATGTATTTCCCAAAATACACCAACATGATTACATTTTCCATTACTTTCCTTTTGTAAGTAAGCTTCAATATTTCTAGTATTACATAACGTGGAATGATCTGGAAATACATATGTTCACTGAGAGCTCTGGTTTGAATTTGAAGTCTTAATTAATGTTGTTTTACAGTGTTTCAGTACAGAAGGGCATAGTTTAGAAGCTCAAAAAGGCAGCCCATCTTGTATGCCCAGTCCAGACCACTGGTTTAAATGGAATTCTCCACCTAGCACAGCCCATGGAATCAGCCTCTCTGCTGAGCTGCAGCCAGCTTGTTTTTCTATTCCTTAAACAGTCCTGCAGCACTTGCCAGGAAATGCAAGAAAATAAAATGACTCACTGAAACAGTAGTTGTTTCCATTGGAAAAATTATTAAAAACAAACGGTAATGTTATCATATATAAACTTTCATATTAACATTCCACAGCACAATTGTTTCTGTTGATGGGTGGCAGTGTCATATCAAGGACCATTTTGTCTTAAAAATAATATTAATGTGAGCTGATACAAGTGGTGATGTTCCTAATGCAATTTGTGCTGACACAAGGCATGGAACAACAATCTATGGACCGTGGAAAAAACCCACTGTCTGCTGAGCCAAGCTCATGTCTTGAACCTGCATAGCAGCAAATCTCTGATTTAATTGTGAAGCTCTTTACTTACAGGCAGTGTTAATTCCATATACCACCTATGTTAATTATGTTTATATTACAGACACACAAACAGGATTGTTTTGGTTTTTTTTTCCAAAATGTGAAGGGAGTGGTTTTAAAAGACAAGATGCCAGATAAGATTTCAAAGCTGCCAGAGAATTTGCAGATGAAGAATTGCATTAAGCAGACTAACAATGAATTTATTGTGAGTTTTTACTCTGTCATGGTCCCAGTTCAAAACTCTCTGTTTTGTCTGGAAACTGTGCAGTATCTATTTTCTTGCATTGTTTGATGTACCCAATGATACCACAACACATCCCAGCACTTGGAACACAAACTTTAAGAGTGGCTTATGCAAAGGGAAGCTTTAGAGGGAATGGAAAGTTCTGGGGATTTATACATTTATAAATGTATAAATAAATGGAAGTGCTTAATATCTAGAATTCTGGGGAGTCCTTGGTGATCTGTGATGTCTTTTGTGTAGCTGCTGTTTAACCCAAGGGTTAGTAGTTTCTGACTAAACATAAACCCACGTGTCCATAGACATACTTTCCGATTTAATGCCTGTGTAATAAAGCATACATTGGAAACAATAAAGCTTACAATTAGATTTCTAGTGAAAGCATTTGACTTTGTCAGTCTAAAATATACATGAATTTTTTTGAAATATTTGCTTAAAATGTGCTTTTCCCATAAACAATCTTAATAGTAAACCTATTAGCTAAAATATTCACATAAAGTAAACAAAAGGAGCACAAACACAGCCAAGTCAAATTCAACTTTCTGTCTTAGTAAACATTTGTGGGAGCATTTTTAAAAGCATGTTTCCAGCTCTGTCTTGGTACTTTCAGAACTTCCCAATACTTTACAGAATTAATAAAAGTATATAAATATACATTTGCTCCCAAACAACAACAAAAGAACATCTATCAAAATAAGATTATGTAAGACAGAAAAGTCAAGCAGTCAACATCCAGGAAGAGCTGACATGGCTCTTGCCTTTGTACCTGAATCCAAACTATCAGTTTTCAACCCCAGCCACTTTTTGGCTGCTTTCTGCCCTAGAGATGTCCACGGCAGAGAGAGGTGTATAAATATTCCTTGTACAGGTTTTCTGAGATGGTTTGCTTATGGCTGTAGCTGGGAACACCTGTGTCTTGTCAACTCAGGCAGCTTGGCTGTGACAGCCCTGTCACCACCTGAGTCTAAATATCACCTCACTTAACCTCACTCCTTTATTTGGGATATTAGAAATTGGAATTATTGGCCAAAAGTGTGACCAGAGTCTCAGGAAGGTATTTTTAATCACCAGTGTGCCATTCAACTGGTCGCGAACAGTACCATTTGGTGCTGAAATATCTTGGTACTCCCAGACTTTGATGTTTGAGGGGTGACACCTCTAATAGTAGATTGCCTCCTAGTGCCATGCTCAGGTAATGACTGAGAGGCAAAAAATCACCAACACCAGTGGGTGTTTTATTGTGAATCCCAGCTTTCATTCATGACTAAATTTCTCATTATGAATGCCTGCTTTTATGAGTGGATCATAATTTTCAAGTAAAGAGTAAAATTATCTTAAAACCATTTTGAAAAAATCAAAAAGACCATCCATCCACCACAAAAAATGTTATTTCTGGTTTCCTTCATGAGTTAGAGAAACACCTTGTTTTAAGAAGTTTGTACCGTGGACATTCTGCATCTTTTTTTCTACTTCGAACTTCAATTTAGCTGAATCAACCATTTATTTTCCCTTTTGGTGCAATAAACCGTTACTGTCTCTTTGCACGTACCATATATATGATGAAAAAGGAAAGAAAATATTTGTCCTAGTTCCTTTCCTTTTTCTTCTGAGAATACCTCTTGGAACCACAACTCCTCCATCTTCATTCCAGAGAAATAAGATATACATAATCTATATTTGTCCTTGCCCACTTGGCAGAAATTAAACAATTTTTTTATCTCCCACCCTTCAGATCTTCCAGTGAGAACAGTCGAGCGAATTTCACACCTCACACAATTGCAAAGGAATTATGGGCACATTGACAACACTTGACTCAGTTTGCTTCCAGGACGATGTATTTTTGGTAAGGACTAAAATTTGCAGTATATAAAATACATTGTTGGGAGTGGAACAGAGAAGCATAAGGGAACATTACATATATATATTCCACTTTAAACACACATTGGAGGAAAGAGCAGAGGATGCCCAGTGTCTCCAGGAGCCTTGGACGAAGGGCTGATCTGTGCAGGGGTCAGATACGAGCACAGATCAAAGGGGGCACAACCAACTCATCATCCACCCGACACTCAACCTTAGTTTACACAGCGACCCCCGTGATGTGCTGCAGCTTCTCTGCTCCTCTCCTCTTCCCAGCTGCAAAAAGAGGAGCCCCATCAGTTACAAACATCAAAGTATGTGTGGGGACAGCACAAGCCTCCTCCAAGAGCCTTTTCTCGAGAAGCAGGAGCAGTGTGGGTCTCCAGTGAGGGGGTGGAGGAGGGAGACCTGAGAAAAAAAAAAAAAAAGGCAAGAATGTTAGATATTAAAAACCTAAATGAGCTACTAACTTGCAGAAATTGCTCAGACACCTTCCTGCATTCTGACCTCTCTGTGCCGCCAACTTCCTTTAAGGTGTCCCAGAATTGGAGTGATGCCGCTTCCTCCAGAGTCTCAGGACGGATGGCACAGATAAAGACCATTTTTATCAGTAGTGCAATTTCACCCCTAATAGATCAAACCCCTATGTCCTCAAAGTCTGGCACAACACAAGAAGCAATAGGAACCCTGACTACCCATAGGAATTCATGTTTATCTCTGGAAGGTCAAAACCTATCCCAGGTTCAGTTTTCAGCTCAACATGGGGAAGGTGCTGCTAAGGTTCAGCTCTTTAAAAAAACTGTGATAAAACTGTCTAGAAGAAGAAGTTTGACGCACTCCTGCAGGATTCATTACTTCCCCAATAAATTCAAAATGGCATTTCAACATGTTTGTATTGTGACTTCGCTAGTTTTTGTTATGTATTTGAAATACAATGATATTTGATAATAGTTCATGGCAGAGTTATTTTTGAAATGTATAATAGTGACAGTATTCAGACATATTACACACTCCATTTGAATGAGAAAAAGTTTGTGATTCACTTGCCTTACAGAAATTGTATTTCACTGTCATTATCAAAATTACATTATTTAAGTACTGCACGATTTTCATACCAAATTATCTTTTCACAGAAAAAAAAAATCAGTGCGGTCAATTACAGTGTATTAAAATCCTGAACACCATTTTCATATTACATTACAAACATTCTTTGTGCACTGTTTCTTTGCTGTAGCTCCGCTGTCTCATCAGATATAACCACCACTGTCGAGATGTACAAAACTGGTTTGAATTGGGAAGAATGTACAGGAGATGTTGATGCTGGGATCCATTATGCTAAATGTACATGTTAATCACCAATGTCCTATTATGCTTATCTTTCTGTGGATTTTTGGCTAATTTTCCAGGTCCAGGATATTAACAGCACTTTTGGTATGCATGGATTAGGTTATTCTATTAGAGATGAAATGGCTAAATGGGTGAAACCAAAGAAATGCAGTAAAAAGCTGTTGTCTGTGGATTGTAAATAGTTTGTAGCAGGCATATCTCTTCTTACTCTGCTCAGCCTCAAAGCCTGGGGAAGGGGATTGGTTGGTTTGCTTGAACCCATGGGTGGCTCCCTCAGCTTCAGATTGGTTACTAATGAGGAAAAGAAGCTTAATGGTAATAGGAGATTCTGGCAGCCCAACATTTATTCTGTGAAATCCATGTAATATCAGATAAAAATGGTGTTCATGTCACACTGGCTTCAAAACCAGTCACTTTTCAAATACGTCTAAATTTAACCGGACAGTTTTTAGTATGTCACAAAAGACTGTGTTTAGAATAACGAGTAGATTTTCACACAATGGTTAATGTGACTGTCTAATTTCACTTAAAAACTAACCCAACTCTGCTCCCACGGACAGAATGCTGTATTGAAAGCAGGCTGGATGGGCTCATAGGCTCTGGAATACACTGAATTTCAGTGAGAACTGTTCCATAACTGCACAAACATGAGGGTGTTTTTGTTTATCTCATTAACCCTGAATGGTTCAAGGAGCTCCATCTGCCATAATCCAGTGTAACATTAGGGTGGGCAGAGCAAGTCAGGGCCACAGTGATGGACACGGAGCAGAAATAATACCTTACATTTTTAATTCTTAATGTATGTGATGTCTGGGCAGTTACTGAAAAGTGACTATAACTGATAGCAAAGGGAATGCACATGTAAATCTACAATGACTAATCACTGAGATATGAAAGAAAAAAGATGAAATCAAGCACGTAGAGGAAAAAAAGTGTTTTGCTATCAATGACATCCCTAACTGGAAAAATCACTAGGGAGTCCCAAGTATCCATGCTGGAGGAATTCATGCCATTTCTTCAGAACAGAGTAGGGAAGCCCACGGTGTCAGGGATGGTAACATATTTTGCAGTATTTAATATATACTGTGTAATGTCCATACACACTTCCTTTTACCTGGTATTATTATTTTATCTACAATAAATATTATCCTTAGTGTTATTGTACTGCCACAAAATCCCTGTCATTGCATGCCCATTGCTGCAAAATCATGCACAAAGAGAGGACTCTTGTCCCAACACCATAGGAGATATGTAATGTTTCAATTCTAAATAAAATCCAAGATTTGAATACAATTTTATAGGAAATTACAATTTTAAGTATGTATCAGAAGTATTTAACTATTGGTAATTTAGGATGCGTTCCATTCCAACTATCCAGAAAGGCTAAATTATATATAATAAATGATTGTTGAGGAGAAATATCCTGTTATCTGTCTTGTCCACAGCAAATTAAAAAGCTATTCTAAACCACAAATGTTGAGTTCTTAACCAAAGAAAACTACCCTCGATAATTTTGCTACAGATTTTTACATAGCTATGAGGACCTATATCTGATAGAAAGATGATGAAATGTTTTTATAAGATCAAATGTTATTTAAAAATTCATATTGCTTTATGTCTTGAAATTGCACTGGCAAGTTGTTTCATTTTTCTTCAGTATGGCCACAGGCTCAGCTCTGTGGTCTCTGCAGCCAAAAATACCATGTGTTTTTTGCCTGTGTGATGACATCACAGGAGGGCATTGCAGCAGCCTCTGAATGTTAAGGTGTCAGTGAAATCCTGCTTCCTTCATCGGAACTGGCACGAGTTGTGCCTGAGTAAGGAGGTTAGTATTGGGTCCCTGGAAAAGGAAGATAACGAGCCATAACTAGGAATAATGGGGTGATCAGAAGGCATGGAAGACACAGGTTGAATATCATTAAAATCTTCCTGACAGTGAGGTCTATTATGCCAGGAAATAATCTCGTCAACTTCAATGGGAGCACTGCCAGAGGAAGGTCTCTGGAGCAGCCTTAGTCCGCATCCAAAGCCCACTGACATCGGTGGGGATATTTCTATAGAGTTCAGAGAGGTTTGGATCAGGCCCAGGGCAAACAGTGCAGGTGTATTTGCCTGAGCCCCCACAATTCCCAACGTTTTTCCCATAATTGTTGTGAATACGTTTGAGATGCTTCTCAGTGCAGGCAACACATGGTGCTACTGGTTTGTTTCAGCACACTTGAACCCCATCAGTCCAGGAGGCATCCTCCACGTGGTCCAAATGTAAAAAAGCTGTTAAAGTCACCAGTTGTGGCTGTGCAGGTAAAATAGAGACCACTGTGAGGAACAAGGATCTGTGATAGGGCCACACTGGAGCTGATGTAATGCAGGGAATGATGGAGGTTGGGCATTAGAAATCCCTGGGTTTTGCTTTCCTGCCTAGGAATGCAACAAACAAAAAGGCAGGGAAGCTGGGTGCAAGAAAACACCAGGCACAGCATCACATATTTTGGGGAAAAAAAAAAAAAAGGCAAAGAAACAATTTTTTTTTTTTAATTCATCTTGTGTACACTGTTGGTAAATAAACTGGATCCTGTCGGAGCTGACAGCTCCTGCATCTGTTTCTTTCCTTGATGACAAAACTTGTAGGATTACAAACTTCAGCTACTACCTGACTCAAGAAAGGCAACAGACTAAATATTTGTGCAAAATGCCTTTGCTCAAATAATTTAAGTCATATGTTGTTTTGTGGATGCCAGTGATTAAATGTGTTTTAATGCTGGACCTCAGTAAAGTATCACAAATACCAAATACTACAATCAGATTCCTTAACAGCAAACATGGTTTTCTCCTTTCATGCATTCCCTGCACCTGGGAATTTTTTGCAGCACCTCATCCAGTTCTTCAGCCTATCCATATGTTTTATACTCTGCAACAGACAGGCAGATAGTGATGTGAAAATCTCTGTTTCTATCAGTTCATTGGTGGAGTTGATCAGAGAGAGGAAGGAACACAAGGAGGGAGATCAAAGCTCATCAATTTGCTTTTCATTAGTATATGTACTAATGTACTAAGCCAATGAGATCTAGAGATCTGCAGCACTCATCAGAGACTAAAAAAACCAGATTAAATAAAATTCCTGCATTTGTTTAGGTAAAGTTATTAAAACCTTGAGATCTATGAATGGGGAGAAATGACTACACAACTTCTAAAATGTCAACTTGCAGCACTCATTGGTCTGTGGCAGGTCTGGAAAGGGTTTTATCCAGTTACTATAGTGCTTTGTGATTATATTAACCCAAAGCAAAATGACACAGTGGAGGTAGATTCACAGCTACTTCTTAGGTATTTGAAGTCTCATACCGTGCTTCTCTCCATCTTTTCCTCTGTACCCTGAATAATGTCCACCTCTTTTTACAACCTCTTCTCTGATGTTATGGGGTCTTGTTAAACTTTGGGTTACTACAGATCCAGTATTTTTTCCTGCAGTACAAAGTCGGTCCTTACACTCTGTCCTTCCTAGGAGTGTAATTTTGAAGTTACTAGTTGACTTTCAACCTGGTTTTCAGAATTTTTCAACAAAATTTTGAATTATCACCCTGCCCTTGACCACGACTGCCACTTGCTGCTATCTTCGGACGAAAGAAACTTTTTATATTCTACTAACTAAGTCATTACTAAAAACTGCTCTACAGTATTAGACCAGAAAAGATCCTCATTGTGTGGGGATCTTAAAGTAGAAACCCCCATTTCTACTTTAATAATGAACCTGTGATACCTCAAAACACATTTTCAGGAAGCTGATTAGTAATTTCATGTTTCCCTGCCTTGCATGCAAGACTCTATGGCATAGTGACACAAATCCACTGACGCCCAAGAGGTACCAAGTCTACAGCTTATTCCTATTCTTGATGCCTGTTACTCTGTCATGGAGTAAAATTAGTTTGGTTTGACATATTCTGCTCTTGACAAACTAATTTTGGCTCCTGCTTATCTCTTTGTTGTTTTTCAGAAGCCTGTAAATATTTTAGTTAATTGGCCCATGACTTTCTCCCTTGATTTCCTTCATCCTACTACAGTGCCTTTTGAATACCCAGTTATATGTAATTTTTTTTTTTTTTTGTTCATGGCCCTTTTAATTTATCCCCATATTTTTATAGCCTTTTTTTTTTTAACAGTTTGACTGAATTTCCAACTTCCTATACTTTCGTCATGTGTTTTGAGCCATTGAAAAACTCCTGATTTAGCTACATTAATTTCTTAACATGCTTCAACATTGGCAGAGTTTATGGTTCTGCCTTTAATACAGGTTTTTTAAAGGAACTGTCAAACCTTTTGGTTAGTTCAGACCTGTTTCCCAGAAAATCTTTCCAGTTCCTAGTTTTTATTGAATAAATGACTTCTTGATGCCCATTAGTTTTGTTTTGTTTCAAACCTCAAGCTGATTTGTCTCCTGTTTTTCTGGGTTCCCACCACGTGTCTGGAGCAGTTCAATCTCTGAATTTCACCAGGTTCCAGCGCTTTCACACAGTTCTTCCTGCTTCAGTGGCACACAAAACTGTGACGCTGCTCTCGATTTTTCCTGTTACTTTCACCCACAAACTTGCAACCCTTCTATTGTCTTTCCCACACTGGGCCTTAGGACAATTCTAGTATAGTCTTGATATTTCAGAAAACACTCTGCTTTGCCCTCTCCACCCTTTCAGAGCAAGTTATACTCTTCTGTATTAATATTCGAGTCATGTAAATTACTTGAACAAGTGCCTGCTATGCCAATTAACTTGCAGTTTTGATCGTGCACAGAGACTTTCAGCCATTCCCATTAATCGCCCCACTTTTTGCTACACAAAATCATAAAATATTGAGTAGGTGGCTTCATCCTCCTTCTTGTTCCTCCACTAGCCCCACCATAAACATCCCCAGATATTTCTCTTGTAGGCCTTTGAGCTGAACTTCCTCAGTGGCACTATTCTGACCTGCCACAACCATTGCCAGATGTGTGAAAAATCATGAATTCTGACATTGCTTTTTTCCTATGTTTTCGAAGACATTTGAAATTGCTTTTTCCTTTAAGTTTTTCTGGTATTTGCAAAGGGAGATAATTACAAAGACTCCTTTAAAATAATATGCTGTTAGCAGAAGTCATCAAGAACTCTGCTGAAAAATACATAAAATAGCAGGCTAAACTAGGGGCTAAATTGAAAGGTGGTTTTCTAAATGCTTGTTAAAATAAGGCCCAGTTTTGATGAAGTCATGCAAAATGTGAAATTTTCTGCTATTTAATAATATTAAAATTCTCTGGGTTACTGAAGCTCCGGAGATACTCAGAGGAGCTGTTAGGGAAAATTTGGGGGGATTTAGGAGAGCCTTTCAGCATCTTGTGAAAGCACATTTTCTACCAGATGTTTGTAAAGAAAGGGAAAAAAAAGCATACTTTGATTCCTTTGAATCATCAGCTGCATAAGAATCTTTGTCTTCTGAAAGCCCCTTAAGCACTTTCTCTGGATCAAATATTAAGAGGAACTTTCATTAATTAATATTTTTTTTTTCAGTAGATGAAAGAGGCTGGGTTTAAAACTTTCTCAGGAAATTTTCCAACATTTTGGAAGACAGATTCCTATTTTCTGCTGTGTTTTGTTTTTCCAGAACATTACCAGCTAGAGAGTGGCGGTGTTTTTAAGATTAACAGAAGACGTTGTTTATAATGCAGAACTCTCCCTGTCACAAAATCACGTGAAAGAAATATCAAAATAATCTATTTTAATGCCAGTGATAATTGCCATCACTTAGTAAAAGCTAAATCACATCATATTCCTGTGGAAGGATTTGCTTTCTCTCTCCTCAGGCTCTAGTGAAGCACGATTTTCCAACTCTCTGGGATGATCACATGCCTAATTGCTGCTGTGGCTGTTTTTCACTGCTTCTGGTTGATTTTATATTTCTGTTGAAACCTGATACGTAGCGATTGTGACGAATAAGCCAACATTTACCTACCATGCCATCTGGAATGCTGCAACCACCAAACCTGCAGGAAAATAGGTGGGTGGATCAGGTGTTACCCAAAAGCCAGAGGGTCTTCACTCCTGAGCACCTTCTGTGGCATAAGCAGGTCTCCCACCCCTCCAGCTGCTTCTTCCCACCCCTGGGCCACCCACAGCCACAGAAACAGCTGTGCCAGCACAGTGCAGTGGGCGGCACAGGAACAAGAGATGGGGATGAGGAGGGAGGCTCAAAACACTGAGGGAACACATGGGGTGGGGTCGTGCAGTGCTAAGGTTCCTCAGCTGGTGTAAAACCAATTCCACTCACCCACTCGGTACAGTTACTCAGCCTCTTCTGCCGATCTCTTCCTGGGGACAGGTTCAGAAGAGTGAGAGGGTGAAACACCCTGTGGCCAGCCTGTGGCATTATCAGCCATGCCAAGGATTAATTAGTGTCCGAGACGAGACTTCAACGACTGGTTGGAACAATGGAACCGACGTCAGCAGGAGACAAATCCCCCACAGACACCAGTTTAAGTTCTGAGTTGCTGGAAAATCAGGAACTGTAGCAAATTCACATCCCAGCTCAGCCTGCAGCCACTTGTCCATGTCTTCCTGTCCCAAGGCTACCTAGCCTAACACGGTGTTCCAGGGGAAGCCAGTCTGTTACTGCCCCAAAGTAGAGCAGAACGACTCCTCCCAGTCAGCAAAAAGCCAGGTTTGTGAGACAAGGGGCTGCTACATGAATGGATGTTTTGGTGGATGTACAGCATGTTAATACCAGTCTCTCAGCTTGAGAAACCCAAGTCATATGCACCAACAAATGTAATTGGGAGTATGTCTCCACGGTGGGTACCTTGCAGCAGATGAAAGTGACCCCACAGTTTGAAACAACTCATTAATTTGCAATTTCTCCTCAGTTCAAAACAAACGTAGGTGTATCATTCAGGGATTAGGGTTCCTGTTCTCTCTGGTTCTTTAATCTGTTTTGGTAGTTGCTTGAATCAGATGTTTCTAATAAAAGTTAAGGAATCATCAGTAAAGATGTGCAGTGTTCTGCCTATCTGTCCATATCTGACTTGTTTATTCTCAGATGGAGTGAAGATTTGGAACCTGAGGTTTTATATTTCCTTCTGTACATGTTTGCTTTAGTTTAACTGTTCTGGTTTTGAATGTTCTTGCTGCTCATAAAAAACAGATTTCTTTTGTAGCTTGGAAACTGCTTGACCTCAGTTATCTGTTGTGGCAATGTGTTCTCTCATCTAAAATCATGAGGTCTGATAAAATGTTTTCTTTCGTTGGTGTTGAGTTTGTAAACAGTGACTGTTCCACTCTCCTTTTGTATCAAACAGTGGGAGCAGAAACTCTCGGTATTTTTTTTATTCTGCAACAAACCATGAAATAAGCATTGGCATGATAAGTCAGAGCAATCCTTATGCAGACTGTCCAGAATGCTGCCTGGACCCTGCCAGTGCATCAACAAGATCATATATTTTTTGAAAACATTATATTACAATGATTGATTTTTAATTATGATTAACTCTTAGAGGCTCAGAAACAACACCCCCCCCCACCCGCAAAATAGAGACTTGAAAGGGGTCCTTATGCTTAGCAGTGGATGATTTCTTCTCATGACCTTCATGACCTTTGGAAATCTTGGGAGAGCTTCTTGGAGCTTCTGAATCAAATTCTTCCATGTCTGAACTCCTGATACTTTTCCAAGTTCCACGTTATTTGTGCATGAGAAAACTTTGGACACAGACTGGGTAATGCTTAGAAGCTACTTGAGTGAAAAAAAAGAAGATGACTGAAAAAGCCAAGGAGCTGATTCTTAGGAGCTGCAACTTGAAGTCAAGTCTCTAAACAGCAAGACCAAACAAGTCAATTCTCCTGAGGTTGTAGAAAAACTTGGAAAGATAAACATAAGTCAGTCTTTTACGGGTTGCAGTTGCAAGGATTTGGTTCAGAAAAGCCCTAAACAAAATATGCATATTTCTGTTTCATCAGAATGACAAAATGTAACAGTAAATCTGAATTAGAGTAACAGTGGATGTGAAGTAGGAAGGCTGAATTAGGGCAAACTGTTTGATGAGCCCGTGTTAAAGTTAATAACTCTAGGTACCACATGTGAAACCCCAGTCTCACTGAACCCCATGGGAATTCTGAGGTAATCATTCAGCAACTAGATTTCATGTCACTTACTCTGCAGAAAGAGAAGAGTTAAAGTTGGTATATGTGTGTGTGTGTCTAATCAAAGTGCTATCTTTTTTAGACAGCAAAAAATCAGGCATTAATTAGCAGCAAGTCGTGGAGTTGGGCAAAGAGCTGTGTGGAGAATACAGCCGAAGGAGCAGGATGGACCAGGCTGGAAAAAGCAGCAGAGGGAGTGGAGTTCACCGAGTGATTCAAACCGATAGGCTGGAATAGAGAACCATCCTAGACAGGGAATTAAGGAAGAAATGAAATAGGCCAGCTTGCCAGGAGGCAGCAGGGCTTACTGGACAGCTCTGGTTTTAATGAGCCTCTTGCAAGCCACACTTGCAGGATGTCAATATTATTCCTGCTGCATTTATTTTATTTATGAACAGGCGGATTCTCTGTGGCAATGGCGAAGGCATAAATATTCCAGAGATATCAAACAGTCGGCCCTGCACCTTCTCACGATAAAGCTGTGTCACAACATGGTAGAACATATTATGGCAGTCCTGATGTTGTGATGGATATTGGAATATTGTAGTTAGTTACAAATGTGGTGCTGCTGATAGCAAGGAGGATCTGATATACCCCAAATGTGAGCTGAGGGGCAGCCTCATCTGTAGTTGGAAAAACAAGAATGACACGTGTTACTGCTCCCCCCAAAAATGAAATACTGCCCAACTTCTTTAAAAATAGGAGCTCAAAGGCAGGTCCTTCCATTCCAGGAAGAAGCCAAGCAGCTGGGTCTGTGGGAATTTTTGGGTACTGGGCATTCTTTAAGATCAAACCATGCCTCTGAGCATATACCCAGCAAACCACTTCTGAGACCCCAAGTGCTGTGTGTTCGAGGAGGGCCGGCACAGCCGCCCACCCTCTGCCAGCCACTGCCAGGCACACCAGCACCGGACCCTTCACCTGGGAAGGGGCCGGGTGGCTGGTCTAGGGTCCTGGGCAGGGACCATGAGGGTGGGTAGATCCCGAGGGGACCCCTTGAGCCTCCCCCGGCAGCATCCGCAGCGTGAATCAGCCCTGGCCGGCAGCCGCAGCGCCTTCCCCGCGCCTGCCAGGCTGAAGGGGAGGGTCACAGGGGGGACACGAACCCCCGCCTTCGGGAGGTCGCTGCCCCCCGGCCTCTTCTGCCTCCCCCGGCCGGAGCCGGAGCCGAAGCTGGAGCCGGAGCATCGCTCCGGCTCCCACTTCGCCTTGGCCGGGCACTGCCATCAGACGAAGTGGGAGGAAGAAACATTAACTCCAGCAGCTGTTTCTTGACCCCGGTTGTCAGCCCTGCCCCAGAGCGGGGTGCGCTCGGGTTCTGGTGCTGTTTATTTTTTATTGTTTTTAATTTTTTTAATGTAAGTTCAAATTCTGAGAGAACAACCGGAGGCGCGCACACACACACACACACACACACACACACATATTACGAAGGGGAAGTTTTTTTGGGAAAAGTTGTGTGCACCCCCTTTGCCCCCCCCGCGGTGACCCCCTGCCCGTACCCGGGCGGGCGCGGGCGAACGGTGCCCGGAGCTCCCGCACACCCGCACACGCTCCCGCACTCGCTCTCACACACACTCGGAGCCGGCGCTCAGAGCCCGTAGCTCGACTCCAGTAATTCCCCAGCATGGGCGGCTTGAAACTGCTGGGGCTGAATAGCATTTGCTGTTCCGTCCTCTTGCCGCCTCCCGCCGCCGCCCGGCGCGGCTGGCGCGGGTCTCCTCCCGCTGAAGTTGTGCTGACACAGGCGCTGCCTCCGACAGCAACTTTGTCAGGCTCTGCCCGGAGCCCCCGGAGCCCCCGGCCCCGCGGGGTGCGGCTGTGGGGGGATCCGCGGGGGTCCCGTGCGGGGGTGCCGGGGATGGGGGTGTGCGGGACCCGCTGGGGGCGAGGCGGGGACCACCTTCCGGCACCACTTTGCCCTTTAGTTGTGGGTTTTTGAGTTTCATCTTTTGTTGTTGTTGTTGTTTGTTTTGATACACATGTGAAAAGGGACAAGTAGTCCCTGGGCTGTGTCACCTGGGATGAGGGCAGAGGGCTCCAGCGGTGTTCCAAGGGCCAACCTTGGAACAAAGAGAGGTGCCCAACATGCCCGTCCTTGCCCCCTGGGAGCCGGGCAGGGGTGGGGGATGCTGAGGGACACCGAGGCACACCCGTGGGGCGTCAGGTGTGCCCACACCTGTAGCCTCGGGCAGGCCTGGGGCTGCCGGTTCTTCTCGCTCACGTCTGAAGTTGTTTCCACACAATCTGAAGGGCTCGCGGGTTTCAGGGGGCTTCAGGGGGTGGTGGTTTTCTGTTGGCTTCGTGCCCTCCGAGGACTTTATGGAAGGAGGATTAACCCTTTGCAGGGCTCAACACGTACATTCCACATGCGCAGCCCTGACCCCTCAGCAACAGCCGGACCCTAAAGCGGTGGCCAGGCACACCTCGAGGTCACGGCTGAGGGAGGGAGGGGGAAGGCAGAGCCGGAATTCCTGAAGCCATGGTTGTTTTCCCTCCCTCTCATTTACTTCGTGCTCTGCAGCTCGGTGAGCTGGAAGCACGCAGGCATACCTAGCTGTTCCCAGCCCGAGCCGAGCATCCCTCCACAGCGAGCTCGTGATGTCTGATGCCGATGCAGCAGCGGTTCAATGCTCCCCAGCATCTCTGAAAGAGAAAAGGAACTCTGAGGGGCTGAATGTTGAAAGGAACACGAGTGTGGTGTTTGTGTGTTGTGGGAGAAGGTGTGAGGAGGAGGAGGAGCGTTGTTGAGAGGGCTGGATGAGGGCAACCAGCGACTGAGAGACCGAACAGGACAATCAGCCTCACTTACTGTGGACAATAGGCACCTCGTCCTGATCAACTCTTTGAATGAAATAATAGTTGAATATTCCGTACTAACCGTGAAAAGAAATCTTGAGCACATGTGTTATAGATTGACAGATATTTATCTTAAACTAGCAAAGAATATTTTTCCCTTTCAGTAGAGAGGGAATACTTGCATGTGACCTTCTTAATTTGGGGTGATCAGAGACATTTTAATTTCCTCTAAGCTTAATTTGATTACAACTGGTGAATAACTGTGTTTTGGGGTTTTTAATAAAAATTATGACTCTACAAATGAAAGATCACTGATGGCCAAAAAGCAGAGATCGCTCTCTGCCCTTTAAGAAAAATCTTAGCATCCTCCTATAAACTCTCTGGAAAGCATTGTTAATGCCTAAGATGATTGTGCTATTTTCCTTTACCCACCATTTTCTTTTCTGCTAGGTGTGGGATGCAGGTGAGACATCAGCAACAGTGTTTGAGGAGAAGTTTCCAGATACACAACCAAGTAATTTTCCTTATTTCTAAACATAATCAGTTATACCAGCAGTGCAAATTCTGCATAGCTTTTAAAATCTTCAAAGATTGCTGATTGACTTGGGGAAATAATGAATGACATATGTCTGCATGTGTCTGAAATATGCTCAGTTTCATGTTTTTGTGATAATTTTACCTTATTAATCACTCTTTTCTCCAATGTTTATTGCCTGCTCTTTAAGTGAGAGGTATTAGTCCATGTGAAAACTCTGGACTTAATTACTTGTAAGTTAAATTATAAATTAAACTGCAAGTGTTGGTGTCAGAGGCCTTAGAGCAGGGCCGAAGTAGGGCCCAAGTACAGCAGGTATGTGGAGTTGGGGATATTGGGTTGCTAACTGTATATTTTCGTGGAACTTTGTGCCACATTTTAAAAGTCGCATTTCAGTTACAGGTTTTAATTATTTTACTTTTATTCCAAAAGGTTTATTTCCAAGAAGCTTTATTTTAAAACCTGTTTAAAATAACACCATGTTGACGGGCACATAAATTGAAGAGAGAAATTTGCTCCTTATTCACATGAGGCACAGAGGACACTGAACTAGACCAATACTCAAATTTTCTTATAATTAGTCACACAGATTCCATGACAAATTTTGGTAAATTTAGTCCGACTCCAGGTAAACAGGAACAATAAAAGTGTGGGGAATAAAAGATACCCTCAAGTGTGTCAGTTTGTCTCCCGCACTCTTGGTTTGTGCATTCCCATTGGAGCCTAACATCACTCTAAAGATATGGTGTTTTGTAACAACACTCTGAGTGATGTTACAAAAAATATCTATATAAGATCTATATGTAACATTATATATATTATAGGTACATATATATGAAGTCATTCAGTTTATAACAGTGTTAACAGATGCTGGTAATCAGCTCCAGTTAGAGTGAGTTCACACAAGGTTGACCAGAGCACAGTAACCATGATTTCCTTGTTCTCGTCCACAGTTAGCCTTTAAGTGCACACCTTTTCCTCATTTAGTATTTCTGTTAACAGCACTGTTTAAATGTTGAAATAATATCTTTAATCTTTTTAATATTTTGAATATTTTGATATTTGATTCAGTGTTTAATAATCCCATGCATTTAACTCGTCTTACAACAAACACCCAATTATATGTATAACGTTATATATATAATGTTATATATTTATATAACATTATATAAATATATATTACATATATAAAAATACTAAATATTATATATAAAAGCATATCCTGCAGGGTTTGTTTCATGCATGTTTAATAATAAGGCAGGTGTAGGGAAGGTGTTGCATGAGAGTAAAGATAAATCTGGTGCAGCAGAAGGGTTTTTCTAAATCTAACCAGAGCTATAATCTGTTCCATATTTTACACAAAGATTACTTTTGTTTTCACTGCCTTCTAAGTGCATCTTGTGCATTATTTTTAATCCAGAAGCAGCATTTACCACTTGCAAAGAGGTTGGTGTGATATCTGGGCAGAATGATAAACACTGAAGTCCATCAACATGAGGAATCTTCACAGGATCCTTCAACTGCTTCCAATGAAGTTGGTGACAAAGTCCCAGAGATACCATGGGTACAGGATCACTTTTCTAAAAATATTATGGTAATACAAATAATCAGAAAGACTAATAATAGTGAAAGGGGAGAAGAGTAAACAATTGGGAAAACATGGCCAATGCAGATGAAATTCATGTTTTTCTGAAGGTTTTGTGGTAAGTTTTTGTTTTTTTCCACTGCAGTTGATAACCATCTCTGTGATGTTCTGTGCAGGAGTAATTTCTCGTTAGTGTTGATGCCAGTTTTAACCCGAGAACACCTTGTCTGAAGTTGGAATCTGGTCTGTGATGTCTGTCATGTTTTTACATGTTTAGCAGCAGAGTGCTAATGAAGGCATGATCTGGGAGGGGGTGCTGATTTTATATTTAGCTAAAAAATGTATAATGCATAGGTTTGGAACTGAAGGTGCTAAAAACTAGATTAATGAGGTCTGGATAAACAGCTAAACAGTTCCTATTGGATTAAGATATAATAAATACTCAATGTGTACTTTGCTTTTGTCTGAATTATTGTTGTGTTGTCCAATTATTAGAGAAATTTCTTAGCCTAGAAGGAACAATTGCTGATTTCCCCCCCCAATTTATAGTTATTATTTTTTTAATTACTTTAGATATGAGCACCAGTTTATTTATTGGTACAGTGGCTACCAGGCTTCTTGTTATGAGTCATGACAGAGTATTTAAGCTACCCCTGCAGACTAAATCTTAAATCTTTCCTTTTTGTGGCAGAATTTACAATATTAGGAAATTACTTAAATAATGTGCCAAATACCCATTTAGTGTTCTTTAGTGTATACAACAAGAAAACATAAACATCTGAAATGTATATTTAACAGTGGCTCTCTGAACTGTGGCCCCACTAATGATGTACATCTGAAATGCAGAGTAGAGGAAGCCAATAATATCTGCACAATCCTGTATCTGACAGTCCTTATGTAAGGTTAACCTTTTTCATTAAATGTGCCCCAGAATTAAAAGCGTTTGGGCTGCTGATGAGAAAGATTAAATCTGCCATCGAAGAGCTGAGTTTGATCAGACAAGGATGGGGAGCTCAGCTAACAAACAAGTTTAATATTGTGACGTTGGCACAAAAATGCTCCAGCAGTTTCTGATGCCCAGATAATGTTTCACATGTCTTTTATGTTTAATGTTTTAGCGGGAGATGGTTACTGTGAGTGTTAACACTGTTAAGTCTTGGTATCAGTATTTTTGGCTGTAACATCATCAGGTGTGCACAGATCTTTGAAAATATTCTAGAAATGTGCTTTTGTAAACTGGAATGATGTGAGCCTGGGAGCCTGCAGCCAGTGTTAGAGCAGCAGGTTATTCAGCTGTGCAGTTGTATTCCCTCTAAAGAAATTAACTGAGCAGGGAGTAATGACCACTGGCTGGCTTCTGGGAGCCAAGGGGGAAGAAGTGAAACCACAGCGGAGCCAGTGCCTGCTGTTTTTTAAAACAGGGTATGAGAGGAATTTGGAGAAAGAGAATGTTTGAGCAACCTTTTTCTTTTGTCTGAAGAAAAGTAGAAAAGGAAAAAAAGTGTAAATCAGTTACTTTAAATTTTTGTTTGTTTTTGTTTTCCTATTTTTTTTAAGGGAACAGTTGGATATTCTTGTCCTTTTTCTAGAAGGAAAAGTCCTCTTGATGTGTTAGGAAGTTTCTTCTTGCATGGAAAGAAGGACAGAAATAAGATAGTGACTCCTGAGGGACCCAGATTCCACCTCTGCAACAAGCCCATATTTTTCTTGTGCCAGCACCAGAAAAGCAAGTTCCTGATGTTGGATCCTGCAGCTAAAGTCTTTGGGTTACAGAAATCACAAGGATATAGTCAGTGAGCAGTTCAGAGAGGTTGGGGAGGACAAAACTGCTTCCAAAGTGACAGTGGAAATGCTCCTTCCAGCTGTGGGATGGAGCCCATGTATGTCACTAATCCCTCCCCTGGGCTCATCCTAAAGCTCTGGGGCAAAGGAGCTGCTGTAGTTCATTCCCAGGATGGTTCTAATTGACCCAACATCTTCATCCCTGTTCCATGTTTTGAGCCAACCTCTTCCAACAGCAATGAACACCCTCACCTCTGGCTGTCCTTGACATTCCCAAGGAAAACTGAAGTCCTGGGACACCAAATTGGGTATCTCTGGTTTTCTTCTGTGCAAACAGCATAGGGTGGCACTGCCCCAGAAGTTCCTCTGACAAAGGAAGATGCTTTCTTTATGTGACACTCCTAAAAAAAAAATTAATAATCCTGTTTTCCAAACAGGTTTAAATTCAGAACGGTAAATAAGGCCAGCAGCAACACATTAGAGACTGAGTAAAAAGCATAAAAAAATGCACAGCTACTCATTAGAAGAATTTCATCTAGTCTGTGCCCCAAAAAGGTGGGCAAGAACCATACAATTGAGTCACTGATTACCACACCAGAATTTGTAAGGTGGGCAAATTCTGTGTTCTGAGACTTTTGAGTATTGGCTTTGCAAGTGCAATAATATTTGGATGTATTCTGTTATTTACAGTGTGTATAAAATACCAGTAGTGTTGCTAATACCAATGTTGCTCTTCACAGGGCCGCTTTGCTAGAGAGAAGGTCACCTTAAGTTCTGGAAAATGCCCACTTTATGGAAACAAAGAAATAATAAACATAAAAGTACCCAAAGAAACAATCTTGTGTGTTTTAATCTCTCAGCAGTCGTTCTAAAATACTAAAGGACACTTCTCCTTAATGGGGGCAACACAACAAAAATCAGAGTGAAAGTTCCAGAGAAAAGTCCAACCAAAAATAAAAACAAAAAGAATTTTCAGCCTATTTTCAAAACAGTGCAATTCAGGATCTTAATTTTATGCATATATATATATATATACTTACACTTAAAAAAAAATCTCCTTAAAAACATATCTGGAAATGAGAAAGAATGTAAAATTTGAGGAAGATTAATTTTATTACACAGAAACTAAAAAGGTCAGAGGACCTTTTAAGTTTAAGAAGTGTTTATCTCAAAGACCAAATTCTTACCTTATCTGGAAAGTAGCTATTGCAACCTTTTAAAACAAGATCAGTATAAATACAAAGGCAGAAGTAATGCAAAGGTTACGAGGCTGTTTTTGCTTTGTATGATGGGTTTTGGGAGGACAGATGCAGTGGTTTTGTATTTGATTGAAAACTGCAGCTTGTTTTAATTTTTTAAGCATGTTTTAATTGAATTGAGACTGTTATACCTGACTCCTCATCAATAAAGTTTTAAATAATTAATTTCAGCTATAAGTGAAACTGATTGATACTAAAAGTGATTTTTCCACAGAGGAATAACTTTGTGTGACTAAAACACTTCAAATTCCAAACAAAGTTGTGACCCTGAAATGGGAAAACCACAATGCATGATAAAATATGCTTGTTAGCATCATAAATGTAAATGGTGAACAATGAAGGTATTCTCCAATGACAGTAAAACTCAGGGGAAATGAATATAAATAAAGCCCCAAACAAGCTCTGATTCGTAGAAACTTGTCCTGCACACCTTCCAGAAATATTGTATGTGCTGTGATCAAAAGGATCAACCACAGTTTCCAGATGATACCATCACTTCATGGCTGGCATTTCATGCCATAGCTCACGGATATAAACTTTGAAGAATATTAACAATATCCTGTCTAATGACCCTGTGTTTTCTCTACTCTCTGCCTCAACATGTCTGCTCAATGAGAGATTCCCTCCTTACTAACAAACTTCTCTCATTGAGAAGATATGTGACATTGTTGTTCGCACTGACAGAAGACATAACCTGGCACTGAAGTGTTGAGTAAATAAACCAGACCAAAAAAAAAAAAAAAAAGTGCGGAATGACTAGGAAAGAGGCTTTTCCTCTTACAGCCGAGGTTTTCTTGCTCATCCATTCCATCAGGCAATAGGTCAGAGTTGTAGTAAAGCACATGTAGGACAGAAAATTCCATTTGTGGTGTTCCTTTTGAGCATGGATTTCTCTGAATGAAATCTGTCTGAGCAAGAACACTTCCGTGTTTCCACTACTTTATAAAGCCCAGGGCATTATAAATGATGTCTACAACACCTGGTAAGCTTTGACCAGCTATAATTACAGATGTTGTAGACTCCTCTCTAAAAGACTACATACAAATAGAAGGGGACAAAGGGACCCACACTTGCAGGATGGATAGATGCTCCAGAGGTAGCCAAGTGCCAGCAGAGTCATGAAGTTTATGTTAAGTGCTGCACTGTAACCACATGCCCTGGAATGAATTACTGAACTTCTTAAATGGTCATGCTAATGTTTTTACTTATGAGTTCTTACCTGTAGAGGTATGGTCTCATAATTATGGTAATTACAAGGCTTATGAGTCTCATGACTCAAATCACCTTACTCCCTTAAGACATTCTCAAAATTGCTATCTGTCTGATTCCCACACACCGAAAAGGTAATTTCAGAGTAAGTTTCCACAATGAAAAAACAACCTGAATAGTCAGAGGAAAGAAACAGTCAGCTTTGTTATTCAACCCCCTACCTACACCTTTTTAAGCTTCTCAAACCCCTCCCTTGAGCAGGGACACCACAGCTACTGCAGGCAGGGTCTAGTAAGGAGCACATTGGTGTAGGCTGTTACTGAGCAAGAACTATGCTCTGAGGTTATTAACTGGTGCCCAAGTTTATATCAGACAAGAGATGGCGAGGAGGAAATATCGCCACTTTTGGTGTTTCTAGCATCATTGGCCACAGTACTGAGAGCTGCACCAAAGGCTGCACTGGCAATGTGATCACATTAAGGTTGTTGAATATTTCTTGGTTTTGATTTTTTCCTTTAAAATTGTAGAATTGTGAAATTCCTCACTGGTTTGGGTCAGAAAGGATGTTAAAGGTCATCACAGCTCATCTTGTTCCACTCCCTGCCATGGGCAGGGACACCTTCCAGTGTCCCAGGTTGCTCCAAGCTCTGTCCAACCTGGGCTTGGACACTTCCAGGGATAGGGCAGCCACAGCTTCTCTGGGCAACCTATGCCAGGGCTTCACTGCCCTTACAGCCAGGAATTTCTTCCCAGTATCCCATCTAATCCTGCCCTCTGGCAGTTTGAAGCCATTCCCTGTGTCCTGTCCTGTCACTGAGGCCCTTGTCCAAAGTCTCTCTCCACCCTTCTCTTAGGTCCTGATATTAAACTGGTCCCAGAATGAACCATTGAGGAACACCACTGGTTACTGGTTTCCACTTGGATGCTGAATGGCTTCCTGTAACTCTTTTGACACAGCCATCCTGTCATGTCCTTATCCATCTAACAGTCCCTCCTTCAAACTTGTATTTCTCCATTTCAGTGGCAAAGCCAGAGTCTACATACAGCTAAGTAGTTCGGCTATAAAGACAGAAATTATTTAGAATGCAAAAGAAATCTTCTATCCTACAGGGAATAGCTGTGTGCTTAATTTTGAAAGTTCAGAATTGCCTTATGGCTAAATATGTGCATGTGTGAAATCTGGAATTTGTGGAGATGGTGGCTGTTAGCCCCCAAATACATAAGAGAAAAACAGGAGAAAATGTAAAAGAGGAACATTTAGAAATGCATCCTCTTTCACAGTGTACCAAAGAGTTATAAAAAAATTAAATTATTGTCTTTTGAAAGAATATTGGGTAAATTTTGTATGTATATTAAATTATTAAGGATATATGAATTCTGCTTTAAGAGCCTAATTACTGCCTCATTGGAAGTAACACGGAGAAGCAGCCAATGAGGAGAGAGTATGCTATAAATAGAAACCCCAACAAGACGGCTGCTACTGGAATGCTCATGATACTGTGGAATCCAAACAAGGAGACAAAGTTCAAGAAATGAAATGTAGGGTATTACGACTTCCACACTCCTAATGTTGTATCTCATTTATGTCTGACTTTACATCACTCGCAAAACAGTTATGGTTGATTTGATTTGTGGAAATGTGAGATTTATAAATATCACCCCTTTAGCCTTTTCTGCATTGAGTTGTAGATACTCCATTTTGTGAAGTACTAAATGTTCTCTGAAAAGGAACATTGGTTACAGAAGTAAGGTTGGATCCTTAGGAGCCGCCAGGGGAATTGAGGGCAACATGGGTTAGTTTGGACATTTTATCTCTAATAAATCCAAATATGGTAAATCTTCCGGTGCTTTTCTAATATATAATTCTTAAAAAAAGTTTCTCAATTATAATAAACTCATATTGTCTCCAGTAAGCCTTTATCTGATCACATAACCAAAGCATTAGGGATCTAAATCTGGACTTACCTTGTTAACGTTGTATTCACTGATCTGGTGAATATAGTTACAGGATGGGGCCCTTAAATCACTATTTTACATCTTCCTATTTCCAATCATACTGCAACATCCGATATCTTGTTTCAGACACCGATATTGTGGCACCTAGGGACGTGGTTTAGTGGTGAACACAGTGGTGCTGGGTTAGTGGTTGGTCTCAATGATCCTAGAGGATTTTCCAACTTTAGAGATTACATGAAAAAAGAAATCGTGGTGGAAATGAACATTGCTTGCTGGAAGACCCTCCCTAATCTCAATATAATGTGCTTCTTTTTACTTACTTAATATCATGTCTCAAAAACCTTCAGTTCCAGTGGTCTGATTATCTCATCATCCTGCCTTCGCTTCCCTTTTCCTCTGAACAATACCATACATTTTCATAATAATTATACTTTGATTTTCTATGCACCCATTCTTTCACTTGAGAGTCTGAAAGGGCCTTAAGTGCTATTGAACTGATCTTCAAAACACCTATTCCATTATCCTCCTCATCCTCCTTCCGCAGGTAGGTGACAATAGCAGCAAGTAGCCAGTGACCTGCCAAAGGTAACAAAGAGAGTAGAGGCAGAGGTGGAAGCAGATGTGAGTTGGAACTGGGTAAGACTGCCCTCACATTAGCCCCCACTCATCCTCCGGTTGATAATACAGGATAGAGCAGCTGTTTCTCAGCTTCTGGATACTGGGAATGAACTGTCATCTGCCAAGGTGCCATCCACTGCTTTCAGCCCCCTCTGTGTGTAGACGTCCTCCTGAAAAAAGCAAGATAATTTACCAGACAGACAGCAGTTGTCAGTGTTGTTGAAAGCATATATGGATATGGTTTTTTGCATTAACAAAATACACCTATCCATAAAGCCATGCTGTTTGACTGTGAGCAGGTAAGGGGACAGGAAAAGTTACCAAGTGCTGGGATAAAGGGGATTAAGCAGAAAGTGACCTGGATTTGTGTAAGTCTTCGGGAGGGCAGACAAAAGAAACAGGGCTGGGAAAACATGCTCCAAATTGCTGCTGCTGGGTGAGTCTCTTTTGTATTGGTGCTCAGGGGCACATACCTCTATTGTTACACGCAGAATAACCACCTCTCCAGCCTCTACAAATCACATACAAATGTATACCTTGTACATAAGGGCCCACCGTTTAAATTTACATCTTATTTTTGGCTTTGTTTTTCGAAACTGACTGTTCCTGTAAAAATTTCCTGTAAAAAATCTGTCTCCTAAGTGTGATTTAGTTTGAGTCCTGGGTTTGTCATTCCTCAGGTGTTGCAGTCCCACCATTGCTCCGGATAATGCAGAGTAATTGCTGGATGAAATGAATTCTGACATACCTTCCCCAACTCCAGCAGTTACACCAGAGGTAAGTTTGGCCCCTGGATTCCATTGTTATGTTAAGGAGTTGTCAGTGCCCTGCACAGATTAGGGGACCTCACACTGATGAGCTGCTGAAACTAGAGTGTGTTATTTCACAGTGTTATTAAATAAATCATTCAAATTTCAGTGACAGATTGTTCCCATTCTCTTGTCTTCCTGACTGCCTTTGATTCTTGCTGTATTATTTACCTGGTAAAAACGCTGTACAATGACTGGAGCTGGGGACTGGAAGTGGTTTGGGTAACCCTACCCCTTTCCTGCCTGAAATGTTCCAGCGTGGTGTAATTGTCTTGTAGGTAAGTACTTCCGTGAAACAAGTGGAGGAACAGCCCCTTGTGCTAGGGTAAATTTGGTCAAGTGGGTCACTGTATTTGGGAGTTGTAGGCTAGCAGTAAGAAATTCCAAGGTGAGTATTAGGGGGGGAAAGAGTACTGAGACTGTAAAAACCCCTATAATTTAACAGCTGATATGAATTTTGAGGGTCTGTTAAATTTCTGGACTATATAATGCAAAAGAATGAAAAAGAGTCCTTGGTCTTGTCCAAATAAGGATGAATAAACGCATGAGTGTCATACATAAACTTATGTTACTTAGCAGAGAATTTGAGTCTAGTATAGAGATGACATTTTATCTCATGCTCACCTGCCCATTTTAAGCAGCAGGTCCTTCCTGTGCTTTACAGAAAACTCCTGTCATTAACAAATGGGAGAAAGAGGTGTATTAAAAACGTTAAGTTCGAGGTCATGATCTTATGTTGGCGAGGACAATAAAACACAGGGTTTTTGCATTAGGAACATTGGAGAGCAATCAAATGTTAAAAGTTCTTCAGGGAGGAGAGGCCTGAAGGAGAACTGAGTATCCTATGTTTTAGGTTGCTGTGTTTCTGCATCCATTTAGCTCACATTTTAAAAAGTGGTTTTGAAGTGGTCACAGAGAGAGCATTACCAGGCTATGCACCTGTACTTCAGAGATACTTAACATCAAATTTTTTCTAAGTAAACTTGTACATTTCTTACAGAAGCCCCTCTAATCTGCTGTTCATAAACTCACACTAGTGCTACAGGCATACTTTCTGATAGCACAAAGAATTTAATTTCAGTGTTGTAGGTCCAGGTCCATAGCCCAGTGGGTGTTTTTTAGGGTACACAAGCCCAGAGCCACACGGCAACCTCCCCTGGCCCCAGCAGCTCCCTCAGACACCCACCCCCCCCAATAACCCCTCCTATAGCCTCCACAGACTCCACAAATCCATGATAACAGCCCTATAGCCCTTGCAACCCTCCCAAAGCACCCTCCAATCAATAACCCCCCCTTTAACCACCCAAACCACTCCCGAGCCCCCTCAGATGCCCAAAGCCATGATAATTTCCTATTATCCCCTACAGCCCCCCCATAAACCCACCAATAAAACCCCATAATCCCCTGGACCCCCCTAATCTATAATAACACCCCAGAAGTCCCCCAGACTCCCCTGTACTCCCCAACCCCCCTAAAAATCCATGATAACTCCTATAGACCTCCTAGACCCCCTTAATCCCTCATAGCCCCTCTATAGCCCCCCACAGACCCTCCCAGATCTCCTTAAATCCATAAACCCCCAAAGTCCCCTATAGCCTCCTCCACACTCCTGCAAACCCCTCCCAAATCAGTGACCCCAGAGACCTCCCAGAACCCCCTGTGCACTCCATCTCCCCTCAGACACCCCCAAAACTCCTTTGGAGCCCCCACCAGACCCCCCACAGCCCCTCAATCTTTAAGAACACCCCAGAACCCCCGCAAAACTCCTCTGCACCTCTCAGACCCTCTCAGACCCCCCCAAACTCATAACCCTCCTATAGCCCCCACCAAGCCCCCCATAACACCCTCCACACCCACCCAGACCCATGAAACCCCCCTTTCAATTCCCACAGACACATCTAACACACCCCCAGACCCCCCTAAATCCATGATAACCCCTCTCACAGCTTTCACCCAGCTGACACCAGGAGTTATTTTCACAGCTCTGGGGTATCTTCAGCATGCCAAAAGCAGGCTGTAGTTGTGCTGCTCCACTGCCAGGTATGGAACTGGTATTGCCTCCTGGGACCTAAGCAGTTAGAGAAGGATCTCATGGTCTTCAATAAGGGTAATTAGTTGTT
Source organism: Myiozetetes cayanensis (assembly GCF_022539395.1). Classification (NCBI taxonomy): domain Eukaryota; kingdom Metazoa; phylum Chordata; class Aves; order Passeriformes; family Tyrannidae; genus Myiozetetes; species Myiozetetes cayanensis. Next base: position 34,686,254 of record NW_026087631.1, on the reverse strand, counting down.
ACGGAAATGAGAGGGAGCGATTACACTCCAAGTGTAACACCTGTACTGGGAAGGTCTCACTCTGAACTTAAGCACCAAGGCTCACTACTTTGGTGTCACAGCCAAGGGGAAAACAGGGTTTTACAAAGGAAAATGAAACCAAATTTTATCTCCTGGAAAGACACCTATGATCATCCCCAGAAATCCTGAGATCAAACACACAGATCCCATCCATCCCTAGTGTGCAGGATGCTGTGTGCACACAGTGCTGTGGCAGCAATAACATGTGTTAAGTCAAACTTGCTGGGACACAGCCTGCACTACATATACTATAAATAAATACTATTAAAAAAACTATACATTAATACTTTTTAACAGGCACGCTTCTCGTGGTGGTGTTGGCTGTGTGTCAAGTGTTCAGAGGGGGATCCAATGCAGGAAAAGTGTTTGGTATGGATAGGAGAACAGCCCTGAAGGGATTATTTCAATTGGTGTGTGTTAGAGCAACCACAAGGGGAAGTTTGTCAATTCTTTAGCAGCTTCATGTTGGTCAGAAATTTACTCCAAATTTACAGGATCTGAGTAGGTGTCAGACTTGTGTTACAACTTCTACCAGATTAATTAAAGAAAGTGTTTGTTTAGTGTTTTATGCGTTTTGTGGAATTTACATTCTTGTTGCTATTCATTTGTTCAAAAGTATTTGCCTTGTAATGAGGAATTCACTTATAATTTTGGCAGTAATAATCAGTAACATTAAGTGTTGTCCGCTAGGGCTTATGTTACTTCTTGCTTGGCTTCTGGATGGTTTCTGTGGTTGAATTACTTCATTTTACAACATTGCCAACATCAATCTGTCATTTTCATCAAAAAATTCCCTCTCACTCTTCAATTGGATCAGTCTCCTCAAGTAGCAGAATTCTGCAGACCTGTACCAGATGAGTAATTTACCCTGGATCTTTGCATCAGGCTTTATTTATATCATTTGATTAAAATTAATTCTAGATCTGATCTACCTACAAAAATATTTCACACACTGTACTTCAGATTGGTTTCTGACTTGTCTGATTGTAGCAAACTGGACAGGTAGTGTAGGTTTGCTGGTTTAATAAGGGTTTACTCGTTTAATAAAACGAAAGTAACTCATTTATTACAATTATATGTATTTACTATAGAGTCTGTTTCAAGTTGAGTTTGATATGTTTTGGGCTAATAGGAGACAAGAAAATTAAGGAAAACAAGAAAGGAATATGAATTAATGGTAACAGAGAATGCAAAACACAAGAAAAAATGACCCAGATCCTGAAAGAATTAATAAACTTTTTTAATAAAAGAAATAAGTAGGGAAAACTGCTAAAAACAGAAGGTGGCAACAACTGCTGCATAGTGGCAGTACTTCCTTCAGTGTTGGCTGGAAGCGTTTGCTGCTGGAGTGGAAAACCCTCATGAAAAATAAATGCTGTTTGTGTACCTCTCAGTTTATTTCCTTTTGAACTTTCTCTCAGCACCGTCACAGGGCCCAAGAGCACAAACGGTTGAAGTCACAGACCATGTGTCAACAAAATTCACCTCCATTCACTGGCTGAGCAGTCACCACAGCCTCCTTTTCTGCCAGCAAAAGGAAAAATAACACTCCCTGTGTACTTCATAGGATGTGGCGGTACTACAGCGATTACAGTAAAATAGGGTTTGTTAGCAACTTGGAAAGAGAACTCTCCACTCACCAAGTTCTGTCAGGGGTTAGAATTTCAACTCCCTGAACAAACAAAACAGGAGAATGCACAGTATCTTACGTTTAACTCTTATTACATATTAGTATAGCAAATGAAGGAGCTCAGTGTTACAGCACAAGTGAATGGGTTTGAACATGCTGTCCAACAGCCTCACAAGGCGTTTTCATCAGCATTTTGCTTTGGTTACCCCATTATTTCTGATTTGGCCCACCTGGCAATATTATTTTATCATAAAACTTTGCAACCCAAGTCTGTCAGGAACATTATTGTAGATTATTGTATCTTTTTGTCTAGCAACAGCGCTCAGCATAAGAAATTAAGAGTAATCAAAGAAAAAAATGTAAGAAACAGCATTAGGATTACTGTGAATGGCTCAGGAGAGGAGCCACACTGAGGGGGATTTGTGGAATTGGATGTACAGAGCTGTAATGTCACCATTTTCCTTTGGAGAGTAGAGTGCTGCTTGAACTGCCTGGCTGATCAATGGGCTTGGAATGAAGCTGTGTTTCCTGGGACAAAAGAGCAGGATGAAGAGATGAAAAAGACCTTTCAGAGATCATTCAGTCTGGCATTCAGTCTGGCTGATAAAGGATTATTCTCCATGATCTTTATTTAGTCTAGTTCTAAAATTCCAAATCAACAAAGTTCCTGTATGTAGTTTAATTTCAAAAATTATAATTTTTCTAACATAATTTTTGACAAAATTTTGATACTTGTATCAATGATTTTGGTAATTTATCACCATCAATCAATAACAATGTATAAAAAATACACATTCTAAATGCGTAATAATATGTTTAGAAGAAAATAAAATGGTCTGATAACCTTTTATTCATTTAAGTACATAAACATCTAATAGTGACAAGAGGACCAGGACTGTTCATGCTCCTGTATGGCAGAGATGTATTCCAGAAATGGAAACTGGATGCATTTATTCAGGTAAAAGGAGGAAGAGAAAGGGGAGAAACCCCCATTTTGGAACTTCTTATCCAGTAATTTTAGTACCGCAGCAAATGCATTTCCCTTGATAAAGAGGCACTCACTGCAACCAACTGCAGTGCCCTGACAATGGGACGGGAGATGACCAAGCTAATACCAGGTGCTGCAAGAACATACCGTGAATCCCATCAGCCTGGTTTTTTTCAGCCATGGCAACTCCTTTGCCAACTCAGATGCAACACCAGGGCCCCATCAGCCACTTTTTATATGAACCGTGTCTCAAACCCAGCAATTCTTCCCTAAGAAAATCCACAGAGACAGTAACAAAGCTAAAATTAGAAATCAGGAGCTATAGCTTCCAAGGCAATGCACAATACGTGACGTTTTTTCAATACCACAGGCATTTTCTGCTAGCAAAAAAATGGCTTAGAGACTACACTCCACAGTGAAGAAATTCTCCCTCAAAGCTCAGGGCTGGGTGACAACACGATGTTTTACTCACAAATTTCAAAACACCAACATTTAAAAGAAACAGTGAAGAACGAGACAAATAATTAATTCTGATGATTAAAAAATAGCTATAGCATCACACCCTGTAGTTATAATGCCATCACCCAATCTATGCAGCTGCTTTTAAGATGATATGTGCAGTCAAAAACTAACTATGTGGGCATATCATGCAATTAATAATTCTCCAGAATAACGTAACGAAGCAAAACTCTGCTTATTTATACCTAATGTTAAAAACTGCAAACTTAGATGGAACATTTAATTGATTGTGAGCAGTGAAAAACATTTTTAAATATGAATTAAGGTACATATTTGAAAAACTTGTATGCTAACAGGAATTTTAAGAACAAAGAGAAATGGTTTATTTCGGGAATATGCCAGGAAAAAACCCACCAAACCTTGGGCCCTCATGAGGTCTCCAACCCAGTAAATCACAAGGAAATTAGGAAGGGCACGGTTGGAGAATGTCACATCACAACCCACCACTTGCATATGGAGGCTCTCCCTGAGCAGTGTGGTCTCCACGATGATGGGACAGCTTTGGTATACTGTTAACACAACAGTCACGAAACCATTTAAAAGGGCAGTTTAGAGCTAAATAGGTCAAACAAACACTTTACATCTATCCCAACATAGTGCACCCTGCACCCACTGCAGTTTGGAAAGCTTAGTCATGCCAGACAAGACCATAGCAATGAAAAATGTATTGTTTTAATAGACTCATAGATTTAAAAACAATTCTCCCAGCTTTGGGTAGCAAACCAACTTTGGCACACCTACCAAACTCTCAGATCTACAGGCAGTTATAGACACAATGATCTGGGTAGTGGAAGGAACACTGAAATACATATTGGGCACCTTCTGGAAATGGCTGAGGGAGGAGCATGAGATGAGACAGTGCTCAAATGACCCCCTGGCCATTTTATCTCCCCACTTCCCCCTCCTCAAAAGTAAGATTTATATATTTATCCTATATGGAGAGGAAGGTAACTAAGCCTGTGAAAGTGATCAATGTTTAGATTAACCCTGGCATTGCTGAGCTCTTGGAGGAAGAACAGCCTGGGCTGGGCTGAGCTAGGCTCACATTTTTTGGGGGACAGGAGGAGGCTGACAGCACAGCTAGGCGACAGGGAGGGCTTTGTCCAGGGGCTGCCCCTCTCAATGCCTTACACTGGGAGCAATTGGGCCGGAGCAGGCAGGTCTCTCACTCCCCTCATGACCTTCATCCTCCTCAGCCCCTGCCATCCCCTCATCCCTGCATCCCCCCTCATCCCTTCAGACTCCTAATCCCCTGTAACTCCCTCATTCCCACAGACCCCTCATAATCCCCCGTATCCTGCTTATCCCCCTCATCCCGGCTTCCCCCTCGTACTGCCTCCCCCTCCACCCCCTGCAGCCCCTCACAGTCCCTGAGCCGCTCATCCCCTTGATTCCCCACATCCCCCTCAGGTCCTTCATCCCCCTCATTTCTGCATCCCCTTCAGTACCCTCATCCCCCCCCACGACCTTCACACCCTGCCACCCCTCCTCATCCCTCTCACTCCCCAACCCCGTCATCCCTTTACTCCCATAATCCCTCGTAGCTCCCTCAGTCCCACAGCCCCCTCATTCCCGCATCCCCCTTATGCCCTGCAATCCCCTCATCCCTCGCCGTCCCCTCAAGTCCCGCAGCCCCTCATATCCCCCACCCCTTCATACCCCTCATCCCTCTCAACACCCGCCGCCCTCGTATCCCCCTCAGCCCCTTATCCTTCTCTGCCTCCCTTATCCCACTCAAACCACCAGCCCCTCCCTCGCCCAGACCGCCGCATCGCTCCCGCTCCCTCATTCCCCTCATCCCCCCCACTCCCGATTTCCCGTCCCCCACATGCCTGCTCTGCGCACGCGCAGCCTCCTCCCCTCCCCCCTCGCCCGCCGCGGGACCGCGCATGCGCGCAGGCGGGGCCGGGGCCGGCGGGAGAGGGAGGGGAAGGAGGAGGAGGAGGAGGGGCAGGAGCAGGAGCAGGGGGAGCGGAGGGTTTGTGGAGGCGGCAAGGCGTGGGTCGTCCCTCCCCCTCCAGCCACCTCCTGCTGCCTCTCCCGCTCTGCCCCCTCTCCTTCCCGTGCCCCCCCGTGCCCCCCCGTCCGCGGGGCCGCGAAGGCCGAGGAGAAGGAGGAAGATCCTGTCCGGTGCTGGCCTGGCCTCCAGCGGCTGGCGAGGCCCGTGACCGAGCGGCACGGACACGCTCCGGTCTGCCCGTGGCTCTTTCACGGAATCCCAGGATATTTGGGATTGGAAGGAAACTCTGGAGATCGTCAAGTCCAACCGCAGGCCAGTCAGGGTCATCTGGAGCAGGTGACACAGGGACGTGTCCAGGTGGGTCTGGGATGTTTCCAGACAAGGAGATTCCACACCCTCCCTGGGCAGCTGTTCCAGGCGCTGCCACCTCCATGGAAAGAAGTTCCGCCTCAGGTTGAGGGGGAACTTGATGTGTTTGAGTTTATGGCCTTTGCTCCTTGTTCTGTCACTGGGCAGCACTGAACAGAGTCTGGGGCCATCCTCTGACATTCCTTGGGGATATTTGTGTGGATTGATGGGATGCCCTCTCAGTCTTCTCCTCTCCAGACTAACCAGGCCCAGCCCCTGCAGTGTCTGTTCATCAGAGAGATGCTCCAGACTCCTCATCATCTCTATGGCCTCTGCTGGACCTTCTCCAGTATCTCCTGGTCTTTGCTGAACTGTTCCTTTGGGATGGTCTGAGAAAGGGTGGCGTACTGTGCTGCAGAAGTGTGTTACACAGGTATGCTGGTGTTTAGGAGGGACAGTGGGATCCTGGGGTGCATCAGGAAGAGCATGGCCAGCAGATCAGGAAGGGGATCCTTCCCATCTGCTCGGCCACAGTGGGACCACATCTGGGAACAGTGTGTCTAGTTCCTCAGGACAAGAAAGACCAGGAGCTGCTGGAGAGCATCCAGCAGAGGCCACAGAGATGGTGAGTGGTCTGGAGCATCTGTGAATGCCCTGTTCCTGGAAGTGTTCAAGGCCAGGTTGGACAGGGCTTGGAGCAGTCTGGGGTAGTGGAAGGTGTCCCTGTCCATGGCAGTGTGTGGGACTGGATGAGCTTTAAAATCCCTCCCAACCCAAACCATTCTGTCATTCCATGATTTGTATGTGGTGCTGCAGTGCTGCCTGATGTCTGTAAACACCATAAACCAGCTCTATTTATGACACATCCTCATTGAAATGGGGAATGAGGAAAGTAAAAATGACCACATTCTCTGAGAAAGTTTTTAAGATGTTGTGAGGGATCCATTTGAGGGGTAGGGAAACTTTTGAAGCCACATTTTTGGAACAGTGGGAGCTGTACTGGTGGCGTGACCTGGAACTGCTTCAACTGGACTCTGATGGCCATCCTGTAGTCTGGACTTGTTAAGTTGTTGTTTCCCTAAGGAGAAGGTGGTAGGCCTATGGAAGTAGCCCAGAGGTAGATTCAGGTTCCTGATTGTCTCTTGAACTGCACTGCTAAGGAAATACAAGTTAAAATTGCAGCTCTGGGCTCCCCAGTGCAGGAAAAACACCACCATACTGGACCCCAAAGCTGATTAAGGGTGTGTGACATACAAGGCAAGGTTGGGAGAGGTGAAACTCGTCAACTGGGAGGAGAGAGAGATCAGTGAGGTCATATTAGTGAATACATGATGGGAGGGAATAAAGATGATGGGGGCAGACTTATTTTTCAGTACCACGGAGCAGCAGCACAAGAGGCGATGAGCACAAACTGACAGATAAATGTTTTCAGTCAAATGGAAGAAAAAAGATTTACTGCTATGGTAATTAAGCACTGGAACAGGTTCCCTAGAGATGTTTTGGCATCTCCATTCTTGGAGATAATCAAAAGTCAAACAGAAACAATCCCAAGCAAACTGCTGTAGTTGACACTGCTGTGAGCAGGGGGAATGGACTAGACAACCTCCAAAGGTCTCTTTCACCCTCAGCTGTTCTGCATAGCCATGATTCCTTCATGTGCTTGAAGAAATGTCTTTGTTTTACTTAAAGCAATACATTTTCTTTGCCCGCGCGTTGTTGTTTTACTGTTCTGTTGCTATAAATTGAAAATTTTTAGTGTTTTTTTTTTTTGTCTGCCAGTGCTAACATTCAGTTTGCTCTGCAGATACCCTGTAGCATGGGAGGTGAAGAAGACTTCTTTTTGGAGGAAAAAAGATTCAAGCAGCACTGTGAAGAATTTGTTAAGCATTCACAGCAGATAGGAGATGGCTGGGAGTGGAGAACTAGCAAGGTAAAACAATCATGGAATTAATTTTTAGGTACCCTTGATGGCCTTTTTGAGCTGTTGACAACCAGCACAAGCTGGAACATCCTTTAGGAACATGTGAAATAAATGGCATTTTTTGGACAGCTGGTCCGAGACCAAAATAGTGCATAGGTGGTTGACACAAGAGTTTAGGCCAGTGCATGTACTGAATAGGGTTGTAGGTCTCTGAGTCCTGTCTAGGATACAAGAATCTCATTTTCAACTGTGGGCAGAACTAGACAAGGAATGTGGTATCACTGTGAAATTCAAATGTTCCTACTCTGGGGAACTCCCTGTGGTTTTATATCCAAGGTTCACTTCAACCCTTTAACCTCAATTAGCACATAGTCTTTGTTCTAGATCTGTGGCTTAATATTTTTTGTAAAAATTGCTGTCAGTTGCATACAGCAACCAGAAGAATCTGTCAGTGTCAGTGTTCAATTCTCATTATTTGCTGCTTCCCCGTAATTTTCAAACCTCTCCAATAATAATTACATATTGTTTCTAGGTCATTAATAAAAATTTTAAATAGCAGAGGGCTAAGAGTAGTCCCACAGGATCCCATTAGAATCACTTCTCTTATGATGATTTCCCCATTTTTAAAGTTACATTTGAGATCTGTGAATTAATAATTTTTTTATCCTTTAGTATGTTTCAGGTCAGTGTGGGATTATTTTATTTTTTTTAATTTCCACTCATGCAGTCAACAGATATCTTTCGGAATTCTGAGCATGTAGTTTTCCAACTTGTATGTTTATCAATCAAACATGTATTTTTAAGTTACCCTGACAAATTCTGTTTTCTTTAAAAAATTACATTTACTGCATGTTTCTCTTTATTTACTGAATTCCGTATGACTTCTGTTATTTTTGCTTGGGATGAGGTCAAACTAATGTGAATAGTTACACAACTAGGTGAATAGTTACACGAATTAGCCAGTATGTAATATGTATTATAGTGTATAAAGGTGTACTGATACAGTATATAAAGATGTATTGATACATGCTGGCTGTCTCCAGCATCTAGGTTTGTCTGTGTATTCTATTGCGGAAAAATTACTGCTCTACCTTTTTTTTTTTTTTTTTTTAAAGTTTAATGGCTTTAGTGGTTTCCCATGATTTCATGCATTTTGGGGAGAAAAATCATGCTTTTTCCAATGTGTGGCATCATTTCTACATAAGTAATTGTACATTAACAGTTGTAACCCTTGCATCACAGATAATCAGAATTTCAGTAGGAAGCAGGATTTTGGACTTCGTTCTGTTTAGGAGTTTTTAAGAGAGTGCAAATATTAGCCAAGTGTTACAATGCACCTTTTCTTACAGAAAACCATTTGAAACTTTAGATTTCAGTCTAGGGCTATATTTGTGAGGATTTATTCAACAAAGAAAGATGCTCTGAGACTCTGTTGGGAGTTTAATACGTGGGTCAGAGTCTAAAGTTTCTGTGAAATAAGAAGCTTTGCTGGAAATAGCAGAATAAGATAGATTTTTGTTCTTATATGAAAAAATACTAAGAGGATTTTTTTTTTTTTTAAATGGGCCAAGTTGGTGACTCTGTGATTTCAGTGTGTGATAAAAACCTAGCTATGGAGACCATCCATCTATAGTATGTAGCCTGGGAAGAAAGCTTTTCCTCAATAAGATATCTCATTGTCTTTTTGCCCCCCCCCCTTTTTTTTTACCAATGTATGTATTGTGGGTAGTTTGGGACACTCTTAATTTTGCTGATGTAATGCACTTGGATCCCATTCCTCATTCCATGCTCTGTGAATAGACCCATTGATAACAGTAAGACCACACAAGTAAACTAGGCTCATAGAACTGTGTTCCTGTGTTACCGTGTTTTATGTGGAGATTAAATTTAGGTGATGAAATACTCATTGTTTGTGTGGAGCTGGCTCTTGTGGCATAAGCTCACATGGCCCAAGCAGAACCCTGTATTTATAGCTGTAAGTGAAATGTTCTAAATTATGTTATTTTTATAATCTGGGGTATTTTGGTTTGGTTTGATTTGTTTTTTTTTCCACATGAAGAAAGCTGTAAAAACACCAAGAGCACCTCTACTGCAGGAGCTGATGGAGCTAAACTTGGGTGCTGTTGTTAGGGGTGGATGGTTAAATCTTGGCTGTGAAGGCTGAGATTTAAAAGCAAACAAGGCTCTGTTTGCTTTCTGCTTTCTGTTTGTTTCATATTTAGGCACATTAATCTAGGTAATCATACCAAAAGCTGTATTAATTCCCTTCTGCCTGTAGTACTCAGAGATGGAGTAGAACTGGACTCTCTTTCCACATTAGTGGGATCAAAGTCCTTCTTAAAGCATTGATTTATTTATGGGAGCAGAAGTGTACAAAGTACAGGAGGGATGCTTCTCTCCTGCCTACTCCTCTCTGTCCTGTGACATATAGCTATAAAACACATAGACTCCCAGCTCCATGTCTCCAGCTATCCATACAGCTTTTTTTAATGGATGTGGAGTTTGACTCCATTCTGTTGATGGGAAGAACCAGTTCAGGGAGGGGAAGACTCCATCCAACCTTTCTCTGGCAAAGCTCATTGTGCCTTGGGGCATTTCACCTCTGTGGGTGGCTGAAGCACTTTTTTCTGCTCTTAGTGGGATAAATACCTGTGCAGGTATCTTTAGTCACAGGGAGCTCCACAAGCAGACACTTGAGAGGGTGTTGAGAATGAGAGAAGGGGATTTTGTGTCACCAAGATAGGCTCAGTTTTTCTATCACTGTTGTTCTCTGCATGCTGGCTTCCTCCCTGCACAGGCTGCAGTTGGCTCTGCAGCCAGAACATCCAGAAAGTTTAGTGTATTCATGTTCTTGATAAGATTTATTGGGAAAATAAGGCATGCAATAGGAGAAGTTGTGAGCAATGTAATATATGTGTGTGTGTGTGTATATATATATATATATGTTAAAAAAAATACTGCCTGTAATGTTATTCATGCTTAAAAATTCGTGGAAAAAATATATGTAGAGAGCATTATATTTTTTAATGTTTGAAACTTCATCAGAGCAAAGTAAACAAGTAGCCCACAGCAGGTTTTGGAGGTACATACAGTGTCATTGAAAAGAGAGAACCAGTGTGTTGATATAAAACCTGTGTTGGTTTAAAGGTCAGAATACATGGAATAAACTGTGTCAGCAACAACAAATTGACCAAAGAGCTGAATTATATTTAAATTTGGAGTCTTGTCTAGTCTTAGTTCTACATTAATTAATTTTGTAGCAAGACTTTTTCATCAGATGTTGTGCATATGCTGTCTGTGTTTGTCTAAAATAAAATGTAATGAAACAGCTAATAAACCCACAGTTTATTTGTTTCCTTTGAGAAGTTCTTAACGTGCAACTACTGTTCTTTATGTTCTCTATATGCTTTTTCCCTTTCAGAGAGTACCTTTTTGAAGGGCTCTGTTACTAAACATTTTCTCTCCTCTTGCTTCTAATTTACAAAAATAAAGTGCTTATGTTTGTGCAGGTAGTCAGGCCAGCAAGGATGGGGAAAGCTCCCAAACCCTTCTCCTACCGCTCTGGTATTGCACAAGGGCCCCTTAGAACTCCAGACCATGGGGGCTGGAAAGCAGAACGATAAAAAAGGGAACTAGGAGAAGGCACAGCTTTGTCTGTTGTCTCTTACACTTGACCCTTGGAGGTATTCAAGAGAAGGGAACAAATTGTGACTCTGCACACATAAATTCTGGGTTGGTTTTGTTTTGTTTTTTTTCAGGACTTGATGAAGTTAGAGGGGAAAACAGAACAAACCCAAACCAGTCTAGCAAGAACTGGGCAGTTAATACTGGCACCAGTGCATTGGTTGAAATAGGTCAAAATCATTAATAGCTGCTCATCTCTACATGACCTCAGTGCACCATCTTCCAGTTCTTTGGCACTCATCCTGATCCCCGGGGAGCAGTTGTCTTTTTCCATTAATAGCTATATTAAACTTTATTTTTGCTGTCCAGGTCTTTGACTTCCTCTAACACCAAGGACTGGTGTAAACTACCTGTTAGAAGATGCTGAGGAGCAGTGCAGGCGTCAGTGCCTATAAAAAGACCTGGAGCGTGTGCCTAAATACCACGCTCTGTTTGTTTTCTAGAACAGTGATGGCATTTAGCATTTTGATTATAGAAAATTTTTTTCTTTTTTTTTTCCTGAACACAGGACCTTGGTGATGGTTATCTTAGTAAAACACACTTCCAAGTAAGAAATAGACACATCCCACCAGATCTCAAGGAGAAAACCAATGATAATATTGAACAAACGTTACTTGCGCATGTTGAAGTAAGTACAGATTTTAAACTTCTGTGTTTATAAAATAAATAATGAAATTAAAAAATACTATGCTAGTAAGTCCTTCCAAAAAGACTCCAGATCTTAAGTTACAGTGTCTTTTAATTAGTTTTCATACAGTTATAGCAATACTAATTAATGCAACTAATTCAGGTGTTTTTGTGTGTGTAGAAAAAGCTTAAGCATGAAGATTTAGTTGTCTTAGAGGCAAAAATTAAAAGGATAAGGAAAATAAAATTCATTTAAAGTGCTATTTACTGCATATATATTGTGTATAAAACTTTTATATTCAGTGTATAGTTGTCTACTGTGGGACTAACTTTATATATTGAGCAATTGTTTGAAACTGGTGGCAGGAAATAAAACAGATTTGGTGTTCTTGAAGGAGACTAAACTTCTTTCTTCCAGAAAAATTAAAACTGTTCATTAAACTCTGGTCGTACTGATCTGAATAATTATTTGCTTGTTTGATTCTACATTAAACCTCCAGGTTATTGACTAATCAGGATATAAATAATAGAAACTCCCTCCTTTGTTATGGTTTGTTACCATTAATATGAAAATAAATCTTGGATTATAATTGACTGAAAACAATGTGTTCTATATATTGCAAACTGTTGAATAGATGGATGTGTTGTACTTTCCAGTTACCTTTTTCTGCAGTTCCTTTTCTCTTTTCATCAACACTCTGATTTCTTTTTTTTTTCCCTCCAGAGACTCTAGTACATTTCAGGGATTTCTGGTCTGAAATGAGTATTCTTTTGGCTTGGTTTGTGAAGGAAATGGCACTTAAAACAATCATTCTCTCTGTTAGTCTTGATGTAGTTGTTTCTGCTGATTTTTGGGCTCACTCACAGGTTTCCGCTGTACTATAAAGAGAGGTAGATATCTAAGTCATTTGACAGATTTTTAAGTTTTCCTTTAATTTAAATTGTAATATTTCTTAAAAAGAAGGCTGATATCAATGCTTCAGGGGTTGTTGCTTAATTGTCACTAACGACAGTATTTGTACACTTCAGTCCTGACTTGTAAGAACAGATTACTCTTTGTCTTCAAAATTGCTTTTGATGATTGTGACTTATTTTTTTAATAATGAATCAGGTCTTCATTACAGAGTTCATTTTAAAAGAACATACTGTAAAAAGCTATTGAGTCCTGCTTCTGGAAAAGAAGGTGTCAGCTATAGAAAATGTCATAACACAAAAAAGACTTCAAAGCCTGTTAAATACTGAAATGGAGTCTTAAATATACTGAAATATAATAATAAATGACATACTGAAATAAGATTCCAGGCCCAGCTCTCTGTGATTTATCAAGATCTTGATATTAATAATTACCTCTTGAAATATTTTGAAAGATTTCTTTGTTTTGAACCATAGTAACCTGTGGGGTGGAAGGGCCCTCTTTGAGAATGAGCCTTTGTACCTGTCATGTAGCAGCTCTAAAGATGAAGAGTGAAGCAAGAGAAAGGCCTTAAAAAATTCTGAAGGTTGTAAGACTATAAGAAAAAAAATTGGTTACTTCTCCAAAATATTCACTGTCATATTCTTCACTGAGCTGAGGGGTAATCAGACTGTTAAAGTTACTTAATCTATCAAATGGGAAAATCACACCAATAAGTTGGAAAATGAAATTTGTTATGTATACATAAAGTAAAACTGTGTGTTTAACACTAAGAAGAAAGATGGAAATGGTGACTGAAGAGGGGATAAATAGTTTGCTCAAGCACAGTCCTTCCTGTGTAAGATGCATGTTCTTTTTCACAGCTCTTGAATGCTTGAGTCCTGTTCCGCTATAATAACGTTCTGTTATTTAAATAGGGTATTTTTGCTTTTTAATGCACGTTGCATCCATGAATCCATGGTGTTATGGAATTACTGCAATTTGTTTGATTAAGTTATTGAAATGATTGTTCTGATGAATAGCAAAAGTAGTGGTCATGGTAGAAGTTGGAAAAGTTTCCTCTAGTTATGTGCATTCAATATTTAGCTTTTTCTTTTTTTCCTCAGAAAATTCATGCATTTTATTGTTTTATATTTGAAGCCTAAAGAGGATCTAGATAAGAATTTTAATTTGTTTTGGAAAAAGCATGGCCATTTTCTGATATTTGTGTGTTTCATAATTTTTAGTTCTAGAATTACTGTTATGATCCTGATTTTTCTATATTGTAGCTCTGTTATTTTTGTCTTAATGGAATACTTCCATCTGTCTAATCTGATCTCCTCCAAGGTCTGGTAGGAGATATGATAGAAGTTTTGGGTAGCATAATTAGCTAGGAACAGTAAGAAAGGAAAACAAGCAAATGAAGACTGGAGTAATCAATATCCATCGTTAGGAACAATCAGTGTTGAAAAAATCCGAGGAAAAAATGTATTGTGGTATATGACATAGAGGCCACAAGATTTTCCTCTCCTGATCCTGGGAATCCAGTTTAGAGGTTCCCAATAGAATGTTAGTTTTGACAGATAAGGGGAAAATCAGAGGACAGATTTTTGAAGTTGGGTGGAATTTTGGAAAAGTTATCCACGGTAAGGATTTAACTCCTGTGTAAATAATTGAACCCAAGACACCTCAGGGGAGAGGTGGTGTAGAATAAATCATTGAGTGTATCCTGTCGTAGTGAGGAGTACAATTAATACGTTGAAACTGCAGAATGGCAAAATTATTATTGTTCTGTTCATTTTTCATCTGTGAAGAGATACTGAAACCTAATGATACAATACAGAAAATACACAGAACAGCTGAAGTAGCTTTATTTGAATAGAAATTCCATTATGAGTTATCGCAGGATCAAAAATGTGCTGATCTTTTGGGATCTACAGGAAACCTGATCAAATTATTTGAAAAGTTTATTTCAACTCATTGATCAGTATGGACAGTTAATGTTTCCAAGTTTCCATTTCATTGTCTGGTATCTAAAGATCTAGAGACCTCCTGGTGAAGGAGTGATGAATAACTCTGTGTTTTCCACAGAGCAGTCTGTATTGTGTACTTGGTTCCATTGACACAAGTTGTGTTTTCATTTGAAAACCAAGAATAAAATCCTATGTGGGTTCCTTTCTGCTTATTTTAGATATCTGCAATATAGAGCTTGTCACTTAAAACTTTGTTTCAGGCTGAGGAAGTAAAAAAGCATTTTTGGGTATAAATCAGTCGACGTATTTTAGGTGTCTTCTCTTGGAGGAGATGAGTGTCTGTTTTCCTTTGGGGATGATCAAGGGGAGCTGGGTGGTTAACCAGAGTGTAAATTCCTGCATTTTGTTGTGTGAGCCTCATACAACAAAATATGGATCTGACCTCAGTGAAAGCAGTGTTAAAATTTGCTGCTGACTTCACTGAGGCTGAGATTTCAGTTTGATGCTGAAGCTTATACTTATTTGCGGATTGTATTTTGTGAAGTAGCAGCTCAAAAACAGTTTAAGGAAGTTTGTCGTTTGATACTTGGCAGTCACTGAGCTGTCAAGCTGGTTATCTAACCAGGTGCCTGGGGATCCTGTCTTAGACAGACCCTTCCTTTCCATTTCCTTTCCATCTTCCTAGAAAAGAACTGAGACTGTTCTTCTGGAACACCATTCCCTGTTTCTTTGTGGGTTTAGTTATATCAGGATATTCATTTTAACATCCCAGTTTGTAAACAGAAATTATTAATGATATGTGACTGATAATAAACAAACTTTAGACTAAGTTGTTGGATGTGCTTCTGACCAGTAAGCTCAGATTCAGTCCCTTGAATATGAGCTGAAGAGACATAAACCTTTTAGAGTCTCTTCCAATAGGATAAAAATAGCCTGAGATGCAAAGTGAGGGACAGACACAAAGACACAGTGCCATTTGAAGATTTTTAAGTTGCCATTTTGTCCTGGTTACATTTTTATTGAATCAGTTGTTGTCTTTCTGAGCTGTCCTGACTTTGTGCCAGAGGAGTGTCATCTGTACTTTTCCACAGGCAGCATAAATCTTGTGTAACCACCATACACAACCATCTTCACTATGTATTCTTTTCTTGATCCATAGTAAATCTGTCCTGCCAGGGGATCTATCAGTGAACAGGGAATTGTGTCATCTGTTCTATAGCAAGGACAGAACAGTTACATATACTATTGTGTGAGTTGCTGAAAAGGTGAAAAATAATATGCAAAATTCAAAATGAGGATAGTCCTCCTGCCTCAGAGAACTTATGTTCTTAAAGAGTAAATTGGGAAAATCTGGATTCACTTTATGCATTCTTTTTGTTTGTTATTCAAATAGCCCAAGGGAAGCAATAACTTGGAGTAATAATTCTCAGTGTGTGGTTTGTCTCAGCTCTTCTGGGTATTGCAGAAGAAGTGAGTCAGCATGGAACCATTCCTGGAGCTGGAGCCATTGCCACTTTATAGAGGAGTGGGCAGGTTGGTAATGTTGAAGGTCTGTTGATACCCGGTGTTGCCTTTGGAACAGGAGTGCTGAACCCCAACAAACACATTGATAAAGTTATGTATTTGCTAAACTTGGGCTCCGCCTTTGCTGGAAGATGTTCATTAGTGTTAGCGAAGATCTGCTTGATGGGGGATGTGGGAACAAGTCTGACATCTTCCTTAAGCTTCATAGTATCATGGTTTGCTGTTCAGCTGTGCTTTTCAGTTTGTAACAACTAGAAAATTCAAATTCTTAGCAATTATTAATAATTTTTTTCTCTAAACAAGTTCAGTATTTTTAGAATTAAGAACAACTCCCTTTTTTTTTTTTGTGCAAAAGTAAATAAGATGAATTCAGTGTAAACATTTGCAAAACCTCGGTATTTGTTGGATGGTTAAAACATGTGAAGTGATAGCCCAGCAAACAGTGCTTAAGGAGAAAAATGTAAATACATTTAATAGAATCCAGCACTCGCTGCAGGACATAATGAAAGGACCTTAGTAAAGAGGGGGAAAATCAAGTATTACATACTCACCTAAAACATCAGTTTGTAGTGAATGACCCAAACTTAAGAGCAATGGAGTTGTACCAGAAACCTTTTCAAATGCCATGTCACAGACAGTAAACCCATATTTTTGATGTAAAAGATAAATAAATCACTTATTCTAAGGAGATCTAATGTGTGTTGCAAAATGCAGCGAAGGTCCTTGTGATTTTGCTTGAAAATGGAAAATCTGAAAATGGAATTAGCCTTAATAAATAAGCCTTAATAAAGGCTAATTCCGTTTTCAGATTAATACATTTAAAGCACAAGAAAATATTCTGTTGTGGGTTTATTAACTGTTTTCTACATAAAAAGGCTTGGAAAATAGTGACATTGTTTGGAAAATCAAAGCTAGAGGAAACCTTGGCGTAGACATTACACCCTTTCCTGAAGCTGGAGAAACCTGAGGAAAGGAAGAGTGCTGTGGTGACAGAAAATGTTTGAATCCCAGACCTGTCCTGCTTTTGGGCTCCTGTATGATGGATGCCTCAGTCTTCATGGAAAAGGCTAAATGCTTCTCTCCCATAAAGTTCTGGAGACAGGGAGTTTTTGTCTCACAGACCCTTGTGTATCGTTTTCTGCATGTCACTTTGGAATCCTGGCAAACCTTGTTAGCAGTAGTTACATTTAGTTTCCAACAGCTTTGATGACATACTGTTGGCTTGGCTGTCATTGTGGGTGGTGGGCCCCTGATCTGAATTCTCTATCTTGCACATTCTTTGATTGCTGTTCTGTTTTACCCACTAATAGGTTTTTGCAAACCTTAGGAATGATATCAAAGGAAGTATATAAATTAATTATGAAGCTTTTGGGAGAGCTGAAGGAGGACATTGTAGGGCCTCCAAAAGTGGTTTCTTTTTCATTTAGATGTTAGTGATTTCAAGTTTTTATCTGCTATCTTGGTATTCAGAGCTGTCGCTTGATATTAGCAAAAAAATGCTACATCAGACACAGGAAAAGATGCTCTAATTCAGGTTTGGTAACTGAATGTGACAGTTTAGTTGGAGTTGAAGTGGTTGAAGGCATGACGTAATCCTAGCAGAATGTCTTTCTTCTGCAGTAAATAAACCTTTATTTCCTGTAGAGCACATACTGAGGCTGTGGGAAGGGAAGGTGGTTTTCCCAGAATCTGAACTTTGGGATGCTGGTAATACCAGTGACAAAATTATTTATAAGCTCATCTGTTTGGTCTGGTGATTCTGTATTATAGATAATAAAAAGAAATATTGGTGGTTTTTTTTTCATTTAGTGAATTTTTTTCATGGCATCAAGAAAATTGTTTTGGGAAATCTTTGTGGGTTGGTTTAGTGCATCTAGACAAAACCAAAAGCAGACTGAAGGATTAAAATTTTTCTAATTCTTCAAGTTAAAATTTAATTAAACAATTCAAGTGTGATTTAATTTAATAATTTTCATAATTTTTGCATGTGTGCTTTTTTAATACATTAAGTCATTATTATGAGATTGTAAAAAATAACTTTAAAAAACTGTGCCAGAGTAGACTTCAACACCAGCTGTCTTTACCCAGTAAATTATGTTAATTTACCTTAAAACTGTGGATGATTGTGTGGCCTACATATCTCTGATACTGCTTGCTTTACATGCAATTTAGTAAAGTCTTACACCTGCCCGGGCTGTGTGCTTCCCTTCTCAGTTTTCTGGGGTAATGTGCTTTTTTACAGGTCTTGATACTCTTTTATCAAGTGTTTTGATGCTTGGCATTTCTTGGTACCTGTGCAAAACATCCAGACATCCCAGCTTCCACAGTTTTATCAGTGGAAGGGCTTGCAAGAAATTAAATCTGCTTTTCTGTTTTCAATTAAAAAATATTACTGTTGTGGTCCTAATAAGAAAGATGGTTGTAAAAAAAGACATTTTTTGTTTGTTGTATTATTCACTGCCTCCCTCTCTCTCTTTTTTTCTCTTCCAAAAAATGTGCAAAATGAGCTACCATGAGTGGAAGAGATACTGAAGTGATGGCCAAACCAACAGGGCTTACGTTGGCATGTGTGGCCACACCATATAATAAATACTGTATTATTTATATATTGAAACTAACGTGTGTTGTAGCACAGTACCAGTGTGGCATTTCCTAAGTGATGCTGTGTTCCTGGGGATGAAGGTTTTGGGGGATCTAAATTCCCTAAATTGTATGCATATTAATATTAAAATGTATACTTCAGAATTGAGTAGAACATGATACCTATTGGTGGTAGTTGTTCAGAGCTGTTTAATCACTGAGATACATAAAATACAGTTTCCTTTGTGGTAAAGAGTTACTGACAAACACTACAGTGTCATGTTTCTTGTTTGTGAGCTAGTATCAGAAGCATTTGAAAAATACAGTCTTGGCAAAAAAAAAGTTACAATCTAGTCAATTGTTATATTTTACTTTTAATGACAAACTTCCAAATAATTCATGTTTCCAGTCTTGTGCACATACCTACCTTTGTTTCTCTTAATTTAAATTGTACTGGATCAGTATGATGCTGTAATTTTCTGGGGACAGTGCCCATCTGTATTGGAGCAATGGTTTTATTTTGGCCAAATGCCTGCGTTTGTAGCAGTGTCATATGATTATCTCCTAGTGTGTTTGGATTGTTCTCCTGCAGCACACAGGTCATGTTGACTTGGGGTGGATGTCACAGATTTAGGGCCTCTGAGTGGCTTTCTGGGAAGGAGGCAAAATGTCCATACTTCCATATGTTGCTGCATTGTGGAAAACTCATGGCTATTGTACTTTTAGCCGTGAGGTCTGTGCGTTTTGTTTCCTCCCAAGACCATCTCACCCTCATTGTTTCCGAACTCTCCAGATACATGAAAAAAGCCTTTTCTCCCCTTTGTCCCAAACAATGGTTATGATTTTCTGCTCTGGAAAAAGATGCAGTCTCATACTTTCTTCCCCTCGCCCCCTGCATGCTAAGGTTTTCTATACCACAAGTCTTGTTTGTTAGCCTTATTAATTAGAAAGCAGCCACTCCTAGATTTTTAATTAATATTATTTATTTATAAAATAGAATAAAATTATATTAATATTTTTATTAATATTGTAAATATAGTGATTTAGCTTTCTTCTTGAGGTCAGAATGGGACATTCCTCTAGAACAATATAATCAGTGTATGATTTTGAGGTCAAGTCCTTTCTAGATATAACTAAGTAACATTGAAGTTCATTGAGATTTAGGAACTTGTGGTGCAGGAAAATACTTGTAGAGTTACAAAATAGTTTGTTGTGAATCCTGAAAATAACTTGCCTTTCCCCACATAGACTAATGCACAATGAGGAGACACTGCTTTCTTACCTTGTAGGAGTCAAGACTTCACTAAAACTACTCTAAAAATGTAGCTATATATAAAATATGTATATAGAATAAGTCTTTTTCGTACTGCACTGGTATTCAGCACCATGTTGCTGATGCAGATGTTAAAATTTAGTACTAATGTGGTCATGAACACCCCAATTTCAAAATTACCTTTCTAGTTTACAGCAGAAATGAATTTGGTTCTTTGAATTTATATGAAATGCAGGTGTTTTCCTGAATGAGCAAGACAATAGATCTTTAATAAGTAGCAGGGTTTTTTCACTTTAATTCAGCTTGTTAGTGTTGTGCAATCTCTTTGCCCTGGTTTGCCAGGGACTAGTTCAGACAGCACTTAGACATGCTCACTGACATTTTAAATGAGACACACACTTGTGCTGTGTACAAGATACTCGGAGCACGTCCTAAGCAAAGGGAACAGTTGTTTAAATGTTTGGGAATGGGAAACACACACTTCTTGGCATAAATGCCTGTCGGTGACTGGGAGTATTTCGCTTAATGTGTGGCTTTCTCATGATAGTGTGTGGTGGTAGCAATGGAAATGAGTAATTTGAATTGACCCAAGCATCTTTTACCACTGTTTTGCTCTGAATTCTGGAGGATGACGTAAAGTCATAGGCTAAATAAGATTTAAGTTTGCTTTCTGAAGAGGAAAACAATAAAGTGTAAGAACTCCTTGGGATCATGAGACATGTTTTTCTGGGAGAAGTGATCAACTAAGATATGGAGAAAGGCAGACCTGTCTAGTAGAGAAGAGAGAAGGGTTTGTAAGAGACAAAAACCTTGTGCTGTAGGTCATACTTTATAACATATGCTTTGTGTCCATCTAGTGATTTTTCATAGAATCATAGAATCAGATGGGTTGGAAAGGACCTCTGAGATCATCAAGTCCAGCCCTTGATCCACTACCACCACAGTTACAAGACCATGGCACTACATGCCACATCCAGCCTCATCTTAAACACCTCCAGGGACAGAGAATCCACCACCTCCCTGGGCAGCCCATTCCAATGTCTGATTACCCTCTCTGTAAAGAATTTCTTCCTAACATCTAACCTAAACCTCCCCTGGCAGAGCTTGAGACCATGCCCTCTTGTGTTACTGATAGCTACCTGGGAGAAGAGACCAAACCCCGCCTGGCTACAACCTCCTCTCAGGGAGTTGTAGAGAGTGATGAGGTCTCCCCTGAGCCTCCTCTTCTCCAGACTAAACAACCTCAGCTCCCTCAGCCTCTCCTCACAGGACTTGTGCTCAAGTCCCTTCACCAGCCTGGTTGCTCTTCCCTGGACCTGCTCCAGCACCTCAATATCCTTCCTGAACTGAGGGGCCCAGAACTGGACACAGCACTCCAGGTGTGGCCTCACCAGTGCTGAGTACAGGGGAAGAATCATTTCCCTGGACCTGCTGGCCACACTGTTCCTGATCCAGGCCAGGATGCCATTGGCCTTCTTGGCCACCTGGGCACACTGCTGGCTCATGTTCAGCTTCCTGTCAGTCCAAACTCCTAGTTCTCTTTTCTGCCTGGTCGCTCTCCAGCCACTCTGTGCCCAGCCTGTAGCACTGCAGGGGTTGTTGTGGCCAAAGTGCAGGACCTGGCACTTGGCCTTGTTGAACCTCATCCCGCTTGAATCAGCCCAACCCTCCAGCCTATCCAGGTCCCTCTGCAGAGCCCTCCTGCCTTCCAGCTGATCAACACTTTCCCCCAGCTTGGTGTCATCTGCAAATTTGCTAATGGTGGACTCAGTCCCCTCATGTAAGGGTTGGACTTGATGATCTTGGAAGTCTCTTCCAACCCAGTTAATTCTATGGTTCTAAATCGTCAGTAAAGATATTAACAGAATTGGACCCAACATTGATCCCTGTAATATGATCATTAGTGTTTTCATCTGTATATTGTGTTTTTCCCTATTTGATAGCTTGCCAGTGAAATTTCTTTCCCAGACAGCTGAACCTAGCTTGCAGACTGACAGGGCATAAGAGAAACACCTTCAAAGGAAAGCACATTATAAAGCTTTCAGAAATCACCAGAAAGCGTTAACGGCTCTGTTGGCTGTTACACAATGGGATGCAGGAATTGCAATAATGTTCTTCTTCCATCTGGTGCCTGCAAACTTGCTGTTTTCGGAGTCATTCATTGCTGTGGCAAACTGTTCACTTATTCATTCTTGTGTAGTTGCCCGTTATTCTTTGGAAAAGACTTGGGTTGAAAGCAGCTCAGTTCTTCGTTACAGAAGTGCTCAGTGTCAAACATATTACAAGAAGATGTCAGTCCAAATGCAAATATCATCAAATTTCAAATCCTCTCTTCATGTTGTGTATATTTGGAATGTGCTGTGAAGGTGTAGTCCCAGGAGTGAGGATCTTGACTGACAATACTTAAAGGAAAATCATGCGACATCTGTGCCAAAATGTCTATCTTACGCTGAAGTTTCAATTTCCGTTTTAAATTCCCTGGCTTGCGTTAGCTAACATCTCAGCCTTAGTTTTCCTACTTTTCTTAGAATCTCTGTAGTTATTTTCTTTGTTGCATCTGGACTGGTTAATTTTCAGGACTGTGAGAGAGCCACTGACTCGAAGGTGTCACTCTGGGAGGGAGGAATGGTTTAATGAGCTAAAGCAAGTGACAACACAGGCAGGACACTTATTGCCAGAACATGACATAAAGGAGTTGATATAAAACTTCTGAGCACAAACCAATTAAAAATGTCCAACGCTTGGTCCTCCTTGAACATCTGAAATAATAATGTTCATGCAGCAAGAGTCTTTTGTAATATGTTTGTAGCAAGACAAGTTAACCAAGTTAACCATCACCTATCATATATTCTGTTGTCTTAGAATTTAAATTAATCTCTTCAGTCCAGCAGTAGTGAGCAGGAAAATTAACTTATTAATAGTTTTCCTGAAAGTATTACAGGAATTCCCAGCATTCTGCCCATTTCAGTTGAATGTCATATAACAATATGAATTTATGTAAATCTTGTGTTGCTTTGAGAAAGTGTGAGCAACAGAGGGGTGAGTTGAAACGACCTTGGAAATGTTAATTTTGTCAATATGGAAACTTTTAGGTGCTGTATGTGACTTTGTCTTCTCCACCTTTTTTCTTGTAGGATTTGGTGCTCCCTGTAGTGATATGGCTGTGGTAGTTGTTCATGGGATCTGTCACTGTGTGTTCCATGTCTGTGTGCTGCAGGTGTAGTGACTGAAATACCAACCACCAAGTCTCTTACTAAGAGGTTTCAAGGGCTTTTAGCATGAAAGCTTAGCTCATATAGGTAGATATATGGGAAAGCCAGTGGTTTTTTTGAGTCATTTCCTTTAGAAATGCTCTGGAGATCACTTAAGAGACTGTCTGTCACCAAAGTTTCTGTTGAAGTTGTTTGCCATTTCTTTTGGTGCTTCTGCGTAAATAAAGGTCTGGTCTGCTTGAGTTTAGGCAGCAGCTATGGTCCAAATATGATCTGGACAGATGGTCATGGAGACCTTCAAAACCAGTTATTTCTTCACCAGACAAGCTGAAACTTCAGCCCTGAATCTGAACTAATGAATCTGAACTAAGTGTCTGGCTTAAGCAAACCAAGTTCCATCTTCATTAGTGCTTCAGCTTGTGAAATCTTTGCTTTCCCTTCTATATACTCAGACAAATTCATGCTTTTGGGATGTTGGTATGCAATACGGATCATTTTAGAAGTGAGATGTGTCAGAAGAATTAAACACTGGTATCTGGGCCATACAATTTTTAGTATTTCCTGGGAGTTGTGGCAGGGTCTGAACTGAGCTGATACTTGGCAGTGGTGGATCCTTTGGCTCTTTAGTAGAAGCTTCTGAGTACAAAATGCTGTGGAAAATCAGGCCACATAGGCACTGAAATAAGAAGATGCTAATCTGAATGAGAGTCTCTGATTTTGAAGGTTTTGTCCAAGATTTAGAAGCTCAGGAAAAGTTAATTGTCTTGAGATGTTACACAGGTTTGTAAGAACAAAGATAAGAGCAGGGAAAAACTTCCCATATGTAATTTTTAACCCCAGGTAGGATGCATGGAATATATTTAAATATCTTCTTTGTAGGCCCTTTGTCTTTCAGCCGTGTCACAGCATGTGCTCTAATGTGTTTTTAATGTATAAGTAGTCCAGTGATTAAAATACAGAAATGCAGATAAAGAAAAACTGAAGACTTCACTGAATCAGAGTTTTGATGCCATGGTCTGGTATTATTTAGCTTAAAAAAAAATTACAACTGCATCCAATTAAATACAAATCTAAATGGTAGACACTCTCATGAGTTTCTAACCTTTAAAATATTTCTACTTACTGTCTATTAATGTTAGCTCTGATTTTCCTGTTCCTCTTTTTTTCCCCCCACATTTTAGAAAGATAGAAACTTATTTGCTATTTAACATCAAAGACGTAGTTTTTGTGTAAACTGTAACTTCACAAATTAGATTTCTAAGAAAAATGTTAAACATTGGAAAGATGAGTCTGATACTAGGAGTTAGAGAGGTAGAATACTGTCCTTTAGGTTGTGTTAGAAAAGATGTTTTGATCTGTTTTCCTGTGATGTGTGTTTGTCTCTGCTCTTGCCCCTGCTCAGAAATTCTTCCATCAGTGCAATGATCATAACCACATTGGAGCAAGGCAGAGGTTTTTTGAGATAATTAAGTTCCTAAGTGGAATTAAATGGCTGAGTGGAGGACAGGCCATGAAGGTGCTCTGCCTGAAGTATCTTTGTGTATGCATGCCAGAGAATGCACGAGAAAGGTGTTCCAGCTGAAGCAAAAGCCCTTCCTTGGACCTCACACTCAGTTGACCACAAGATACAAATCTGAAGGAAAGAAAAACCACCCAGACAACATTTCAAAGTAATTCCAGGTAATTCTGGGTGTATAATATTTAACAAGCAACTTGATGAGCAATTTCAAAATGTTTTGTCATGTGAATTTGATGCAATACAAAAAAATAAATAGGAATTGATTAAAGAACTATGCCTGCATAAAGAAAAGTTTTTTGCTATTGTTTTTTACCTCTCTTACCTTAACTACCTGTGCTTTGGGAAGACAGAGAGTGCATTTGATTAAATGTGGGTAAAGGCACCCTTGTATTCCTGGCAGAATATACAAAGTGTATGGATATTAAGAGTTTACATTCTTTGGCAAAACCCATTATACCTTTAGCTCATACAGCATCTGTCCCTGTGAGTAGCAGATTTGAATGTCTTTGAACAGTAAGAATACATAGACAAGGTGTTTTTTTCACCACTGTTAACCACATTTGTGGTATTACACTTTATTTACTGCTCCAGGTTTTTCACCTCTTCTGCCAACATTACTGATTTTCTTTGTCTCTGCATGAAAAGAGCATTCTGCTGCCACAGTAGAGTCTCATTACAGAATTGTATTTCTAACCCATCTCTAGAAATACCTCCAAAAATAACTGGACTTTAACATCCTTTTTTTTTTTTCAAGTCTTCTTTTTGAAAACTGCTGAGGTAATACTGTGACAGAAATATTGGTAAAATAGAAGAAGTAGAAAAATAACATGTGTGGGGTGATTAGTGATGTCTTTCAGTTAATGTACTTAATTATCTTCAAATGAAATCCCTGTTGTAATCTGATGCACCTGATTATGTGGGAGGGGTCCTCAAACTATTTTATTTACCTGGTATTTTCAAATTTTGTACATTGATATTTTAAACTATTTCTGAGAATTCACTTCTACCTGCTGTTTTTCAAAGGCAGCCCTTGATCTCAGATCTCCTCACTGTATGTAGACACCTGTTGTAGGTGTTCCAGTGCCTCTTTTTTCAGTCAGATCTGGGAATCTTGCTGTGATGAGTTGTTCCCTTGTATGTGTGAAGTCCTTCATAAAGGACAGCACGCTTCAAAGATGTAAATAAAATGTAATTAAAAAGCATAATCAGTTTTCTTTAGTGATTGAAGAACATTTAATAGCTATGCATGAGTAATACAACAAAGTGCTTAAGCAAATCAAATCAAAATCAAGTGCCTCGAAATTTTTTAAATAGTAATTATTAAGAACTGAACACTTGACACTTGGAGCTGAACTTATTAATAATATGTCGTCATACAGGGAGTGAATAGATGAATAGAAAGAAGTGTGAAGAACAGGAGGGAAGTGAGCTGATGCAATACTTTGGTAAGGAAAGGGATGAGCCCATTCTAGTAATTTAGAGCCTTTTTTTAGAGTTTCAAATGCCAGAAGTGAGATTACGAATAGTTTCATTTTCAGCATCAGAAGACCATAAATTGTCAGTTTTTCCTGCTTTTTTTGTTTTTTTCCTGACCATTTTTTGTCTCTCTACAGTATTGAAGTATCAAAGAATGGGTATTAAAAAATTTCTTATCTCTGACTATAGAGTAGGTACAGTTATATTCAGCTGGTGCTGGAATAAAATATTTATTCTTAAATAATAAGAAGAATACAGAAAACCTCTTCAACACATCTCTCAAAAATAGGTTAGGAAAAATATTTGTTGTGGAACTAGAAATCAGTTCTGGAGGATTCACAACTTTCTAGGTTAAAAGAACAGTTGAAACAAGAAGTTTTGAGTGTGTTGCTAATAGGATTTGAAGCAGACTTGTAGAATTATTTTTCCCTGCTAGTCTGTAGCAAGTGGCTTGTTGATAACTACGGCATTATTAAATTTAATTACTATTCTGGTATTATTTCTAAAATGGAAGAGTCTTCTGTGTATAATAGTTGATGGCTTTGTCTCAGCAGTCATGTTTCTTAATGAGCGAAAGCTGAAACTCCTTCGAATCTTGTTTCAGCACGTAGTAAGAATTACAGAATAGCTGGTCTTAGAAAACAGGCTTGAGTGGACGAATCATTAATTGATTCTATGTAAAACAAATAGATGGACAACTTAAGTGTTTATTTTTCTTAATCTCCAAAGGGCAAATTTTATTTTCTGAAAGATATTTAATAGTTTTGAGCGAAGCATGCTTTGACTTCTTTCAATAGAATGTACTGGATAGTCTGAAAAGCAGCCGTTGTGGCAGATCATTAGGAAAATAAAGTAACACTTAGGGATGGAGGAAAAGTATAGCTTAGGCTTTTCAAATACGAAGATTTCCAAAAAGACAACCTACTTTGTATTTTGAAAATAGGTCTGAAAAGATGCTGAGACAAATACCAAAATATTCTTTAACCCTGCATATAAAAATATTAAAGGAAGAGAAGCAAACCCAGGCGAAGATAGCAGAGAGAACTGTATTTTATTCTCTTCATAAGGTAAATGGAAATAAATTCCTATTTCCACTAAAGGTGATTTCAGAGAAGGCAGGATGGCTAATGAGAGTGGGGGTGTATGTAGACAGTAATTGCTTTGATCAAGGGGGAAACAAAATTTGAGAGGAGATCGTGAAGTAGAAAGTAAGAGAGAACTTCTACTGTAGTAATTTATGTCAGGTATAAGAAAAATGTTGTGTTTTTTCTTTCTTCCTTTTTTATTTTAAAAGGCAAAAAGCTTTAGGTTTTTTAGCCTGGCATTAGTGTTATTCAAGCTTTTGAAGAAATTATTGAAGAAAAAATAAGTAAAAGGTTGAAAATGGAAATAGGATGGAATGTGAGATGATATTACAGGAGGTACTGGATGTATTGAACCATTACCTATCATTTGGCAAAATAACCGATTTACCGGAGGAAGAAAATTCGGTGCTTCTAATCCGTATAGCATTTAATAAAACTTATTTAACAATAGCGCACAGGAAAGGGTCTGTGATAATACCACAAAAATTCACTCTCGGACAAATCTTATGTATTTTAAGTAGTAGTTGTAGTACAAGAATTAGGAGAGGGTTAATTAAATTTGCTGATGGCAAAATATCTGAAGGCATTGTCAATACAGCAGAAGACAAGAAATTCCTGTGGAGAAAACCGGAGGACCTTGAGGTTTGGCAT
The DNA here is from genome assembly GCF_022539395.1 of Myiozetetes cayanensis. Taxonomy (NCBI): domain Eukaryota; kingdom Metazoa; phylum Chordata; class Aves; order Passeriformes; family Tyrannidae; genus Myiozetetes; species Myiozetetes cayanensis. Next base: position 34,658,332 of record NW_026087631.1, on the reverse strand, counting down.
AACAGAAACAGGATGAAATCTAGTGGTGCAAAGTGTAACATCATGTACTTGAGGAGTAAGGATAAGGTAATTCTGTTTCTGAAGCTTGTGGCTCATGAGTTGGAAGTGACTGAGGAGGAGAAATAAATGGATATTTTAGTTGATGGTAGCACTACTGTGAAGGTTTAGGTTCTATCTGGGTGTTGTTCTTAGCTGAAATTTGTATTATACAACAAGGATGTTGAGGACTCACCTGTTGTGCTGCAAGCTTAATTTCAATTACTCCCACTCAAAAAAAAAAGAAAAAAAATTAAAAAGATTAGTAGATTTTTTTATGGTGATTGGGAAAAGGCTGTCTTAAGGGAAGAGATGATAAGAATTCATCTTCTTTAGCTTAGGACAAAAAAGAAATCCTGAAAGGAAATATGGTTTATCTCTATTAGTACATTTGGGGGGGAAGAAGGTTTGAAATGCCAGGGAATGGGAAAAAAAAAGCTACTTAAACTGAAGTGGAATATTGGCACTGGAATTTACAGTTATAAACTGACCTTCGATAAACTTACACTAGAACCACAGAAGTGAGATGCTGAAATAGTTTTCCAAAAGGAGCAACATACCCTGAAGTCAGTGAGTTTCCAGATGAAACCATATAAATTTAGTAAAAGGCATTATATGATTTTTTTTGATACCTGTGGTAATGAGATACTGAACTTAGTAACCCAGAAGGTCCCTTTGCCTCCTATTTTATAGGTCACTGTTCATTTTGTGTTATCCATGACTGTAGTGAAAAGTGTGCTTAGGGTTAATGCCTTTGTTTATAAGTAAAATCATATTTTGCAAGCTAATTGGAGGGCAAAGAAATTGGAGCAGAGTTTGCTCAAGAATGAATATTTTCCCTTGTGAAACAGGACGCTCATCTTTACCTATCTCTGTGAGAAAGATTTTCACTTCTGGCCCAGATAAGGGGTCCTGAATGTCTGGGATCTGATTTTGAAAATGTGTGATCCTCAAAATACCTCAGGTTTTATTCTTTTAAAACCTGTCTCCCATGTTCTGTTTTCCTGTGAATTTTGCTAGAATTTTTTGCTTCTTTTATGTCCTGATGTAAGGTTAAAGAGGGAGGATGCTACAAAGTTAGTTAGTTATTTCACCTTTATAGCCAAGGGTTGCTTGAAGCAGAGAAACACTGGGGGTTAAAAATGCCATTTTTAATGACACACAATTCTAGATTTTTCATAGCTTTAGATTTTTACCTTTTTTTCTGGTAATCTTGTTTCCAACTTTGTTACCAAGAACACAATATTTTCCTTTCCCAGGCAATATTTGTTTTAATTTGTAAGTCAGTCTGGTGTTACAAACGAGCGGAACTGACAGAGAGGCTTCTCCAAGGAAGATGTATTTTAGGGAAGTAGCAGGGACATAGAACCTGAGAGAAGGGTGGAATTTCCTGGAGCTCTGCAGAAGTCCTGCCCACTGTAGGGGTCTGTGTGCACCTGGTGTCAGCTGCTGACTGCTAGGAGTGCACCCTGGTAGCATCTCTACAGTCACTGTCTTAGTTCAAGTTTATACTGGGGGGAAAAGATAAGCTAATCCTGATGATAGAATTATAGTTTTATATGAGAAAATCTAGTATTAAAGTGCTCTTTTTAAGGTTAATTTTGTGTGAATAACTCAGTTCCCGATTGTGATTGGCAATCAGTAGCAATAATATGAACACTGTCACGTTTCTTCATGGAAATGACTAGGCTCAGAGCAGACAGTATAATTGTTTGCTTTTGTGCACAGCTAGAGGTGTGATTGCACTGCTTTTTTTTCTAAAGAAAAAGTTCATGAGGGCTGAAGAAATTACTGTGTGAAGCATCAGAGACAAGGATCTATGTAAGAGTAGGGAAGTGAGAACATAAAAACAGAATGGGCATTGAAAAAGTCACCCTAGACATTTACAACTCATCACAGTCAAACCTTGTACCTTAAAATCCAAATAACATCTCTAATAACTTTTTTTGCATTCCCAAATGCTTTTTCATGTTTTCTCGAGGCTTATCTCCACAATAAAAAAATAAATAATACTATTTTCTTTCTATCTTTGGTTAGCAAAGTTCTTTCTAACATCTTTTTTTTCTTTGCACATTCCAAATTTAGCCTGGTTCTATGTATGTTACTGTGCCATATCAACAGTTCCTTCAATGCCTGTGTGATTAAGAGATAAACCAGGAAAAGTTAGTTATTTTCAGAGTACCTGCTGTCAAAGGGATGAAAGCCACAGAAATTCCATAGAATCAGGGCAAAATGTAAGAAAGCAAGTACACTGTAGCTCGTCGATCTGTTTTGGAAAGCTGATTCCAGCCCTCTTTTACACACATTGTCCTTCATAATTTTAAGGAAATATATGTATTTTTAGTTTTTCTTACAAAATTCACTTTGTTCTTTCCCACGTTCATCTTTCCTCCTAAGACTGCATAAAGGATTGTTATTTTGTTCTACAGAGGAACGTGTGGGAAAAGAATATGTTCAGTTATGTTTAAAGTATGCTTTCAGCACCTACTTCTGTAATTAATGCTTATTTGAATAGAAGACAAATTTGTGAAGGTGTTAACCCTCCCAGTGTTTAAATTTTGTTTTCAAATTGAAGATACAAACAAACCTTGCATCTGCTGTTGCTTCTCTGGCATCAAGTTCTGTTACCTGGGTTTACACTGGAAGTTATTTAGTAGCATGATCAGATTACTTTTACAGACACAGTCTTACTGTTTTTTGTGGTTATATCCAATAAAAGTATTGCACCACCTGAAGAAATTCTCAGATTTTGGCATCGCCAGCTTCAAGTATTACTGCATTTTGTTCCTCAAGGTTGCTGAAAATGAAATTTAATTCTTGCTGACATAGAGGCATCCAGATTTTCAAAGCACTTTGTCTAATAGCTCACAGAACTATTCAGCGGTGATTTCATTTTTAAACTTAGGTATTTAGAACAGAGAGTTATTATTCTTTGAAAAGTTATTTGTTAGATTGTTTCAGAGTGCAGTTTTTGCTGTTGATAAAGCTATGTAAGTCCCAGGGTGTATTATAAGATTTCCTGAAACACAGTTATGTTAATGTTGTCCTGTGATTAAAGATTTTCCTGACCTGTGATGAACATCTGAGTGTGGTTTTTACCAGTTTCAGTTTTAAAAATAAACGTTCACTAAAAGGACTTACCTTGATATTTTACCACCGATTGCAGCCTGATAATATTTGATTCATTTTGGAATGTTTGGGTTTGAAAAAAAGTTATCTAAAACATGATAAGATACTGTCATCCTTTGTTTAAAGGTTACTAATGTTCGTAAACAGAACTGGTTTTGAAATTATTTGACTAAAATAGTGTGCTATAAGGCTGCTAATTGTTGTTTCGAATGCTTGGAAATGCTCAGCATTTTGGCAGTAGGAATCGGAATAACTAAATTTTACTTTGTTGTGAATTGTCTGTATAAGTTCGATCACAGCTCTTCACTTTTCTGTCTCAGTTTTCACAGAGTAGCTTGTGTTTGTAGGGGGTAGAAGTAAACAAAACAAAATGACTTTGTAAAAGTAATCCTGGTGCAGAATATGCAGCTAACTCTGCAATGTCACTTTGTATTGGAAAACCTTCTGAAAATACTCAATAAAACCACTAAGGCAAGAACTTTACATTGAATTAATCCATCATTGCATTGTCATGTTTTCAACTAGTCCCATGTTGAAAAACAAATAGATCTATTTAGATTCTTACCTTTCCATGTTGTATCTTGGTTCTCCTGGGCTTGTTGCTAAAAATTTTGCCTAATTCTTTTTAGGGGTGGAACTGTAGAGTAAGCAAACATGGTGCAGCTTTAAAAAAAATCGTAAAAGCAAAGACTGTTTGTGAGGGTTAAAAACCTCAGGACAGAGCTGTTTGATATTTATGTTACAGATCATCAACCTGTACTTGAAAGTTAGAACAGACTTTATTTCACAACAGAACAGTATATAACCAGTGTTTATCCAGTGATCTACTTTCCTTTTCCGTCTTAAAATTGGGAAACAATAAAATCAAGAAAAATAGGTAACTTAACCTTGCATGTTTTATTCCATCAATATGAAATTGATTTTTTTTGAGTATTAACTGGCTTTGTCTGTCTTTTTTTTCCAGAGTTATAATTGCAGTCATTTTAAAAATTTTTCTTTTGCTTAGTGCTGTATGGATATTGTGGTAGCGGTGAAGGTGTTAAGAGAATTTCTTCTACAAACTCAGATTTTCTTCAGGAATTTAGTTTTCTGTTTAGACAAATTAAGTAGTTAATCTAGGATCATTTTAATCCTACTGAAAATGTGACAACATAAAACTCTTCTGAAATTTTTAATTTTTTATTTTTAGTAACAGGTCAACAATCTGCTGCATTGCCCAGCAGAGCGGTGTTTTTTCAGATCTTTGTCCACTACTGCCCTGTGCCCTAATGCTCACTATCAGGATTATCTGAATTACCAGCTAATTCTAATGGATTTACATGGCACACTTTAATTTGGAAATTCTGACATTTTCTGTTTTCATATTTACTGTCTCAAACCAGAGGGTTTGTGTCATGTGAAAAGTGCTCATACTGAACTTCTGTGTTGATGAAAGAAAAAGGGCAAATGTTAAAATACCAGATTTTCAATTGGAATGGAAACGGCAGTACTTGGTCAAATCTCAGCATTTCAAGCTCTTTCATTTGTGTAAGTCATGGCTGAGGCAATGAGATCTGTGAAGTGTGGGGGCATCCCTGGTGGCAGCAGGAGAATGAGGGGCATTTATCTTATGCTTTGCTGGGACTGTTGATACCTATGTGACAGGTGGGAAGAACAGAGCTGAGATCAGCTCCTGGGCAGTCCTGGTGTGTTATAAACCCTGTTTTCTGTCACGGTTTCCATCTCCTGCTCTATTGACTGTGCCTCCCAGCTTTGTACCATCAGCAGAATTGTTCAACAATTGCTTGCTTTTGTGCTCAGGTTGTTAAGGAATATTGTAACTAAGATTACTGTACAGTCCAGTTTTGGAGGTGCTTCACCAGTCAACTATCTCCTGGTCAATAATTCTCCTTTCAGCACATCCCATTATTCTCTCCCCTTTACCACTTCCTTATGCATTACATTTTGAACACAATCCCCATCTTCTCCAGTTTAAAGAACCACTTCCCATTTGGCCCAGTATCAAATATTTTGCTGCATCCAGCCAGACTGAATCTCCTGTATTTCCTTGGCCACTAATTTAATTATCTTATCAGGGCAGGATATTGGGTTCGTTTGTCTTTCTTGTTCTTTGAAAACCAATGTTAAGTTTTAATCCAGTTTCTACATAGCTCTGTATGTTTCATTTTTCTTTCCTTCAAAAATGGTTCTAGTCCCTCTTGAATTTTCAAGTGTAAATCCAGCTTGAATTCTGGTAGTTCTTACTTTCTCCTTCAAACGTAGCTTTTTTTTTTTGCTTGCCATCCCTCTTTTCTTTTCTCTATAGGGTTTTTTTTTGCATGCTCTTGATATCCTTTGTGATGTGATTATTCACTCAGATATGTAGCTTTATCCTACTTCTTTTTTTTTCCCAGTGGTTCAGAGAGTAAATTGTAGGCAGTTTTAGTACTTCTGATTTAGATAAATTTAGTCCTTTTCCAAATTTCAGTCCTTCACCATTTTATTTTTTCTGCCTTAACTCATTATCTTCCTTAATTTCTCAGATATTTTAATCATTAACCATAGGTTTAGAAAGGCTTATCATGGACAGTTTCTCTTGACAGGTACTCAGTACAGGAGTGACCCATGAAATACTGCTCTGTGATCACCTAGGTGTTGACGGACAGGACACATTTCCCTGTCCATCATACAAAGACCTGTTGTAAAATACTAACCTCCACTTCCTTACCTTGTAAAATTGCTGGCTGATCCTAGAAAGCAGAGCACACTCTGATTTTCTGTCCCAGACATTAAAATTTCAGTGATCTCTACCAGTCTGAGACTCCCAGCTGATTTGGTGTCTTACAGTTCGTTATTTTTGAGAGCTTGAGCAAGACCCAACAGTCAAATAAGCTTAATATCATGTATGCACCTGTCTGTGTGTATTCATACTTGTATATAAATGAAATCTCTGAGTCTGATTTATTTTGCACAAGCAGCTATCCTGAAATCATCTTAAAACTTTGTTAATCCACATAAAAATATTTTTTATTTGTTAAATCAGGTTCTTTTGATAGAATAAATAGTTCAAGTGTCGCGTCTAATAAAAAATGAGTCTTGCCAATATTAGAAACATGATTTCCTGCAGGATTTTTTTTTTAAATTTTATTTATATTTTACTGTTTCTTCACCTATGTTTTTTTCTCTGTTTAGGTAACAGGCAAATCTCTCACAACACTTTTCTCCTGATTTCTTGTTTTAAACCACTAACTGTACTAGAGATGACTGTAAGCATGAGTGACCATGGTGTCTTTTTGTTAAGAGAGGCCAGTTTTGTTTGAATGCCTATCAAGAATGAAACATCCTGGTTAATGGTTTGGCTTGATGGTCTTAAAGGTCTTTTCCAACCCAAATGATTCTGTGATTCCACAAAATCCAAAGTGGAGTCCTCTGGGATAGAAGTCTGCTGTAAAAAGAAAAATTTCACATATTTACACTCACACTGTGCATAGGTACGCAAATGTTTGTGGAAATATGCACATTGAAATAAAATTTTAAAAAAATTCCCTTTTTTTCTGTAAACTGGACAGAATCCTCTAGAATTCAGCATATGAAAGACCCTGGTACTTGGGAACTGCTTTCTGCAGCTGTAAATTCATGATCTGCTCATGTGTTACTTCCAGACTCAACAAAGTCACAAACTCAGAGTTCTTCCTTTACCTGAAACATTGTGGAACGGGGAACTCGACAGTACTGTTTGAAATACCATATGGACACCAGACCCTGACTCTGAAATTATTCCTTCAGGGATTGCAGTTGAGTTGCAGAAACCTATAAAGCGAAGTTACCAAAAAAAATCAATTAAATTGTGTCTTTGGTTTTGGTGCACACTACCATTCATAGCCTCTGCCTTATGAATAAAGTTGTCATATAGGATGGTAAAAATATATTAATGTATTTTTAGTTGCTTTTTCTCTCCCACCTTCCTTTGTTTTGCACATGGCTGAATTTTGATATTTAGGATAGCATGGTCTTAGTCGCCTCTAGATTGATTCCTTTACATAACCAGAGACAATTAAAGTAGTAACTATCTTGCTGTGGAACCCTGTTTGGGGTACAGGCAGCAGCACGCAGTACAGTAAAAGGTTCTTTCAGCAAATGTTTAGGAAAATACTTTCCAAGAGATCTGCACATGATTAGAATTATTGAGTGCTCTGCTCTTCAGCTTCCTGTTTTGGAATTAAATGCCTTCAGGACACTTGGAATATCTGGGTTTTGAAAAACAAGAGAAATTTAACCAATTACATACTTCACCATCTTAGCTATGATTTCAGTTAGGTGTGAATGGGAAAAAGGGTATGAAATAGCCACTGAGATACTTCAATAAAACTGAAAATTAACTCCGGTAGCCATGGAGCAGCTTTTGAGGAAAATGAGAGCAGATAAAACATTGCGAGTCAGAGCGAATTTGTCGCTCTTCCCCTGCATGTCTATGATTATGAGCTCTTCCCTTGCCTCTTGTTTCCTGTGCTGTGGGATGTTGAGTTTGAACATTTTTTGGGGAACTGTTTGCTAAGTGCTTGAAGTGTTTTACCTAGGTTATTTAAAAAATTTGAAGGAAAAATTAGGTATGGTTGTTGAACAGTTTTATATAGAACAGTCTCTTCAGGTCTTCCACCTTGTACTGAGCAGTTCAACTGAAAGAATAATTCCCTGAGCTGAGCTAAATTGATTTATTTAACATCTCAGCCATTATGTGGATTTTGAATAGGTGTAAAATTTCTGTAGTAATGCTGTACATGAGCTTGGCTGAGTGTAGGTATGTACAGTTGTACCATTTCTTGGTGTTTTTAAACCTCCTACCACAGTGATGTTGTCTGCTCATTATATTTGTTTGATGGTGTTAACCATTACATGTGTTTTCTACCACATACAGCAGTGGAAATTTTGGGGTATTCTAATTCTGTACTGGGCTTTCTGGTCAAATAAAACAGTTTAAATGAAGGTGGGGACTCTTAGAAGGTTCATTCCAGACAAAAACATGCAGATTTTCTATTTGGCTTTAAAGAATTGTAAAGCAAATTTCAAATGGTTAAATTTGCATTGAGATCTATTATGTGCCACGTCCCTGGAAATTAATAATATCATGCAATACACTATGGCAGTTTTCATTTGAGATCACACTAGTAAAGGAAGTTAATTCAGTACTTTCCAACCACTATGAATCTCTCCAATATACATTTGGTCTGTTTGTGATCAGTGACATTTGATAACATTGTAGTTGTTAATATTTAGAATGTTCTTACTATGTTTTGTTTAAAAAATTACCTGAAGGGCTTGTTGACTTGCCCCAGTCTGAGTTCTGAGCTTTGCATTTCCTTTGTAACCGTGATTAGAAAGTACAACATAAATGTGTCTGTAATGCATCATATATGAATACAATTAACCGTTTTTCAGAGTGGGCAAAAGCTGAACTTACTTGACTTGGTAGGGTCTGCCCCTGTTCCATTTAAAATATATATTTATTATACTTACACATTTCCAAAAAGAAAATAAATCACTGGATTTTGTTTAAGTGTAGATTACTTTCAGATTTTTTTTTTTTTTGATTTTAGGAATAATTTCTTAATTGTTTTGAGTAAATTAGTAATTATTTTGAGTGATAGCTAAAATTTTTGAATTCATGTTGTTTTGAATTTGAAATAGATAATTATGATTTAGTGTCATCCTTCTGTTTTCTTAATAAGGGAGTTAACATATGTGCTTTAGCCTTAACATATAGTTAATATAATTGGATCGCTCATATCCAAATATGCCGGTTGTAATTAAGCCACATTGTTTATGACTATTGCTTCTTATTGTTGTGCTTATATGATATAGTCTATTGACAAGCTTAGATTGGCATCTCAGGTAACTTTCAAGTTGTATCATTTTGACAGATATTAAGTTAATTGGATACTATTTCATTTTTGAAGCGGGCAGCATCCAAGTAATATCTTTCTTACAGTAAGTCACTGTCCCAGTGTCATGGGTGTTCCCTTACAGTGTCCTGGGTGGGCTCTAGCACAACCACTTCTAATTGTAATCCTTAATTTCGAATTTCTTGTTTTTTACAACGCCAGATTTTGTGACGATTTGAGCATTTCTGTCTGTAAGTTTTTCACTTGAATTACTGTTAAACACTGTCTGTCAGTCTTGGCATCGTTTTCATACAGTTTCCCATCTGAGAAATTAATGAAGATTTGAGTTTGTCTTCTAAAAAGTAAAGGTTTGTAGGCATTTGCTGTCAGTCTCCCTGTTGAATTAAGCATGGTGAAAACTGAGTTGCTAATGAGATTCTCAAAGAAGAAGTAATAATCCTTGTTCTAAAATAATAAAGCTGACCTAAAATGCAGCTGAACTGCTAGTGTTGTCTTATGGCATAGCAGGATTTTTTTCTTCTTTTTTTGTGTATTATGAAGCACAGATCCCAGTCCTGGAAGCACTTCAGTTCAAAAGAAGCAATAATCTTGTGGAATAGTACTTAACCTCAAGTAGTAACTTACTTCAATTTGTACAAATGCAAGATAATGAAAAAATGATGGGAAAATCCTTCAAAAGGAGACTCAGGAGGGACCTTGTCGCTTTCTGCAACTCCCTGAGAGGAGGGGGAAGTTGGTGGGGGTTGTCAGGCTCTGCTCTCAGGGAACAAGGGACAGGACAAGAGGAAACAGCCTCAAGCTGTGCCAGGGAAGGGTCAGGTTGGACATCAGGAGGAATTTCTTGCTGGAAGGGCTGGTCAGGCATTGGAAGGGGCTGCCCAGGGAGGTGGTGGAGTCCCCATCCCTGGAGGTGTCCAAGAAATGACTGGACATGGCACTCAGTACTCTGGGCTGGATGACAAGGTGGGGATCAGCCGGGATTGGGCTGGGAGGGCTTTTTCCACCTTGAATTCTGTGATTCTGACTGAAAAGCAGGTGGCAAAAAAGAGAGAGTATAGGTACCACCATCTCGAATTGCTTCTTATCTCACCACACTTCCATGGGAAGAAGGACTGCCATAAATTCCTAATTCTGAGGAGTAACAGTGGCAGAGAATATTGGTAGGAAGTTGTGGAAGTAATTGAATCCCTACAGGTTATAGGTGAGACTCCTGTGATCTTCTGCAAGGTGTGTGTCCATAGCTTCAGGTAGACCTTCTTTTTGGGAGTTTCAGGTGGTCCAGGTTAGTCCATCCTCCCTCAGCAACTGGGCCATGTCCCTCTTGCTCCTTCGATTTCCTTGCCTCTCCTTCCAGCTTTGCTCTTGTTTCCACCAGAAGAGGTTTCCTAGCGTGCCTTGGTGCTTCAGCTCTGTTCAGAAGACCCTTATATTCTCTACATTAAAAGAAGAGAAAATGGTTTTTCTGGGGGGAGGAGAAAAGACACCAAATTCTGCATTTTATATGTGACAACCTGGGAAGAATGAAGAGTGATTTTGTAGCAATTCACTACCTTTATGTGAAGATAAAATTCACAACTGTTCTGTTTTCACGGTCCGTTGCTTCTTTTGCTTGAAAAGACTTCGTTTTCACTTGTGATAGTGGTTTTGAGGCAATCAAAAGACAAATCTAATTTCCAGTTGTTAGAAATGGTTGTTAATGCATTAGGAACTACTGCAATTTTATGTACCATGTCTTTTTGGGGTGGAAGTCTTGGTTTTGGTGTTTTGGTATGCCTTGAATGACAAACGTTTGTGTGTGGAGAAATTTTTTTTTGAGAAATAGTCATCCTTATAATGACTGGATGCTTTCACAGTGTCAGAGTCAGGGTGCTGAATTCAGTCAGAAGACTTCCCTTTGGAAAATGATGTCTTTCAGGGATCAGTTAGCTGTTTGCCCTAACTCACCTCTGAATTTTTCCATTGGTGACATAGTGACTTTTCAAGGTAACTGTGTCTTCCAAAAGAAGGCTCTTTTGACATGGTATTTCAGGCATCACCAAATTATTTTAGGGCCACTTTCTTTCTCTGTTATTGAGTATTTAACCAGGTTCTTCACTTGTCTGACTGAAGTGCAGTAAGTCCAGGATAGTGGGGAGGATTTTGTAGGTGCACACAGAAAATAAATCCATAAAATAACTTTGTGATGCTTCAGACCACTTCTGTTATCCTCCTATTACCTCATGTGTCACTGATGATGGCAGCATCGGAAAGCATCTGGACATTTTTGGATTCCCCACATATATTTCACATAAAAGAGCAATTTATCAACATGTATAAAAATGATGCAACTGGTAGTGAAGTCTTTTGTACACCAGTCATATTACACTTAAATTATTACAGGCCATGGTACACTGGACTAATTTTGATTAGCCTGTAAGTTTGAGCATAGTGAATGGAAAACAGTAACAATCACTTAATGCACTGAGTTTGTCCCTCTCCACCTGGGATTACCTTGCTGGCCACTGAGACTTCACATGTGTGTTTTCAGTGCAGGAGGGAAAGGCAGGATCAGATCTGGAGGTTTGAAATGTGTGTGAGGAGGATGACTTGAGATTCTGCACAGGAGGGACCAAAACCTGCAGCAAAATGACCTGCAGAGACTAGATCTGTGGGGATTGCACGCATGAAAGTGGGGCACAGTCCGAATGCTTGTGGGGAACACCCAGGAGGAATAAAGAGTACAGATACGATCTCACTGTACAACCACACCCTCCACCCTAAACTCTGATTTAATTATTTCTGAACACTGTCCTACCATTCAGTTTTTGTGTTCAGATCTCCCTGTTTGCCAAGGGGAGTGTGTGGAATGGAGAGAGGACCTGCTCCCTTAAACCTCCTGTATTTCAGTGGCAGCTCTTTGTCTCTGAGGAAAGGAGCAATCGTACATTTGTTTTCAGCTTTAGAGGCTGAAATGAAATTAAGTCCATTCCAAGCAATGGAGTAGAATTTGCTTCCTAATCTCAGCAGCATCTCCTTTCCCTTCCCCTCACACTGAAACCAGCACTACCAGTAGCAGTGCCTGCATCACCTCTTCCCAATCCTGCAGGAGAATCTTCCTGGAGCCTGGCCTGCAGCAGGACTAAACAGGGGTCAGGGCTGCAAGAAAGGAGATGAGGGACATGAAAATGAGAAGAAAGTCAACAGTGATTTGAGATCCAGGAGAAATACACTGTTCTTTAAAACCAGTTCTCTTAGCTTTTCCCCAAAAAAGGGTCTGCTTCTTCATTTTGAAGAGAATTTGGGCTAAGCAAGGAAGTCTGGCTCAGCAGGTAGGTGGAGATAGGGATATGTTTGGTGTCAGCAGAGAAAAATCCCTATTTTATTAGGTAATTCTGTCACTTTCCCAGTTTACCCTGCCTGCATTGCCTTTCCTTCATGATCTCCTTAAGCCACACCTTCCTACTGCTTCTCAACCTGCAGAGCACAGGTGCCACCAAAGAGGATCCAAACACACTATTAACTCTCTGCTGCTGTCAAATTAACCTGTTACCAGGAGTTTTCAACTTACCGGCTTCCTCAAGAGGAATAGAAATAGTAAAAATATGTTATTTTGCCTTTGGAATGACAATCTGGCATCCTTTCTTATCTATTGATTTAAATAATTTAGCATTTTAAAAGGAACAAATTGACTTAATTTGTTTAGGGGAATACTTAAAAGTTGAGGACAATTTTATATAAATTAAAATCAGGGGTAATTCATTTGTGATGGAACTAATGTAATTAATTAGGTAGTTCCCATTTATCATTTTTCTAATACATACATTCCTTTTAAACATGTGCTCAATAGTTCGTTAGTAAATGATTTTACCTGAGAGCAATAGAGGAGCAGCTTCTTCCCAGTGAAAACTTCCTGGTTTTTTGGGAAACCTTCAGTCAGTCCTGGATTCACAATTTTAACTTGAAGCATGGCAAGCATGCAGGCAAATTTGAAAAGCAGAAACAAAACAAAATGAGAAATAAATTTCTTCATAGTATTTTTAATTCTTGCAATTTGGTTGAAACACCTTTTTTGTTAATATTTTAAATTACTTTTTTTTTAAGGCAGATATGCTTGTTTTGTCTTTAGAACTTCTAAGCAAAATTATGAATTTTTTTTATGGTGTGTGTATGTGTATGAGTGTTTTGCAGCAGTTATGAAATCTTCAAAATTTAAAATTATTTTGATATTGTCTAGTGCAGTAACTAAAATAATTCAGCATTAGCTCAAAAAAAAGAGACAATAATATATAAAAGGAAAGGTAACTAGAAGAATTATTCAAGGAAAAAATATAATAGGCTATCATTAAAATTAGGCTTGCGTTTTGTTGTGGGCTTTTTTTAATAAGTTGCACCTGTGTTTTATATTTATGGCTTTATCAGTACTTGGTCAAATACTGAAAACCAAATCTTTTGGGCTAATATGAAACTCTCTGGGGCTTCCAGGCTCTATTCAGCCATGCATAGATTTTTATATGTTCTAAAGATTACGTAAAATGACTGTACTCATTTTATTTATCTCATCAGCAAAGTTCATCTCATCAGCCAGAGAGATACCATCTAAACTTTTAGGCTACAAATTGTACTTTCCCTGCAAAAATACTTTGTGTTGTACTTACAGAGACTGTAAAGTACAGGATTGCACATCAACAATGTGCCTTTTTATGTAAGAAAACATGAAATTGCTGTTTATTGAGTGGAAAGGGTATTAGAGTAACTCTAAGAAGGATTCAGCTGTCTGCCTTTGTATGGAGATCTAAAATAGTCGCAAATTAGCCATGTTATCCTTAAAGCAGTGCATACATGCAGCTTTTTTTTTCCTAGAACTATAGTATTGAATACATGAACAGGTAGTTTTGCCATTTCCAGAAGTGTCTGTAAAGGCGGGACAAGCTGGTGACTAAGCAATAGGCAAGGCCATGATATGTGATGAAACATTAATGCCTGAGAAGCAGCATGATGTTGATTCCAGGAGGTTGGTCTGAGTGGGTTTTGTGAATTTTAATGTTTTATCAGTCCTGGGTACAGACTCGTTCTCTACCCCACCCCTACACACATGAAAGCCAAGCTGTAGCTGCATTATTTTAATTTTGTTCTCTTTTTTCCACAGGCTGCTTTTTTTTTTTTTTTTTTTTTTTTTTTTGCAGCTTTTTGGGCTGCTTTTGGGTTTTTCTTTTGCTATTCTCACTGAAGCCCTGATCAACTGTAAAGCCAATTCAGCATACTGTAAAGGAGAAATTTTTATTTTCCTTGAGATATATATATATTTTAAGGTGTATTTTGTATGTTACAGCAGGTATGACTCGTCTGAGGAGGAAAAGACTGTACATGTACATGGGAGCTGGGCATATCATACCAGACTTTACGGGCCCATGAAGATGGGTACAGAAATCACCACTGTCCCTTCTGGCATGTTGTCTTCAGGATCTCTTGGCATGCAGCTTTTAAAACTAGGTTAACACAGAGAGCACTTTTTTTAATGTTCCCTTTCAGATGCCTGTTCCCTTATAAGCTAAAATCAACCATTCCTGCAGCCATATAGAATTTTCCAGGAAACTTCTGTTCTGTGACCATCTGTGAGCTACTCATTTAGTGTCCAAAAATGTACCTTCAGTTCCTTGGTCTGCAGCTTCCCAAGCTCTGGGCTTTCCATTTGTGAACTTCTATGCATGTGCCTCAGCAGCATCTGGTTGTCAAATACTCTAAAACTGTGGAAAATCACACCAGGAAAAACCCCTCAAAATATTTTGCATGTTACAGTTTATAATTTTTTATATTTCTTTATAGATTAATCCATTGCTGAATTGAGTGAGAATGGGAGATAAAAATGCAAAATAGCTTTGAATTTTTTGTGTGTTAAGCCAGCATGGTGTTCAGAGGATGGTGGTTCTTTTCTGTTCAATCTTTTTTTTTTTTTTTTAAGTTTTGCTTGGACAGAGACCATAAGCCAATATTCAAAGCTGCTTGGCAATAGCCAAGTTGTGAAATGCACACCCAACCTGTGGGGCATTATGGTTGCTTAGTTCATGCATGTAAGCCTGGAGGTTTGAGCACTGAACAAGTCCACACCCATAGTGTCTTCTTGGAAAGTTTGTTTTAACATTTAATCTTAATGGTATTATTAATTTAATGGTTCCATTTTGAGAGACGTTGAGTAATGACAGTTTTTAGAAAAGTCCAAACAACTGGGTGCTTAGTACTGTTTGAATATTAATTTGAAATGTTATGAAGTCTGGGCTGCAGCTGGGGTATATCTCGATGCAGTTAATTCCATCTCCTATGATTTAGTTCAAATCTAACTTTACTACTTTACACCGGAAATATACATTAACAGGTAAAAAAAATAATCTCAGTTTTAGAAGCATTATTAGCAAAAACAACCCCTGGCAAAAAGCCTTTAAAGAAAGTAGATCAGAGAATTTTTGGTGGATGCATTTGATTTGTCTTTTTGGCAAGCAAAACCAGATTATTTAAGGATACACTTTTAAAATGCTCTGTACTAAATGTAACAAGGAGAGATGCAGATGTAGTAACTTTGCTGTGCCAGTTACTGTGTGTCACGTGAAAAGAAGGGGGGGTTTACCCAATCCTTGGTGTGTGGGAGATTTTCTTGATCCTCAGTGATTTATTTGTCTGTTGGTGCCCCAGGGAAGCTGAGACTCCTGTGCCCAATCAGTCTGTCAGCGTCCTGTGGGGGGGACCCTTCACTAAATAGATTCACTGGGTTGGAGAGTGATTCGACTGCCCTTTTCAGCAGGGGCTCAGCCAACAGGGTGGAGACCCCTCAGTGGGTCTTCCCAACCTGTTAACCACCACTGGCAACTACCAGCAGCTGTGAAGGACTCACTGTAACAGTTTATGGAATACCACTCTTTATTAATACAAATTGGGACAGGTTAATAAGGTTCAGGGTCGTCAGTGGCAGTGTCTGACTGCAAAAATGTGTTCAAAGTGGTCTGCTAATATCCTATAAAGCAAACACAGGCTCTGATCCTAAAAACACCATTCAGCCCACATAGAATGTGTTTCTTATCCAATAGGCCCCTATGGGGGGGAGAGAACAGATACCAGCAGTTTTAGTGGAGTCTTCCCTCAATTTTCCCCCTATCCCTGCCTTACTTTTATACTATCTCTTTAGGTTAGGTGGAGCTTGAGTGACTTTAGTCATTAATACTTTTATCTCTGATTGATGTAAACTCACTTCACATGCTTAAGGGGGGTGGTCATATGTTGGATTCCAAGGATTTCAGTATAATTGTTGGCTCAGCTGCAGAGCACTTCATCTCTGTCTCTTGGTTGACAGGTACTATGTGGTCTTTGAACCAGAAAGTTCTTCCATGTTCCCACCCTGCAGGGATTTTTATAGAGTGAGGCCATAGTGTCTCCACACCACCCTCCCTTCCATCCCCCATAGCAGAAGCTTATCGTTATATAGGGAACCCTTGTATTTCCGTCCAGGGAGACGCATCTGCATTTTACCCTATAATCCTTAGTCTCCTCTTACTTTTAACCCCAGCCATCTTCCTACACTGTGCCATAAAGATTTTCACACATTTCAGGTCTTCTTTTAAGAAGATCTCGGTTCTGGAAATGCTTACACATAGTTCCCAGTTTGTGGAAGTTAGTATGTAAGATGTCTTTGAAGGTTTTGGACTTCAGTGGTTTTCTTGCTAGTGTTGAAAAATTCCTTTGGGAATTTACATGAGTACTACTGTGAAAGGGGTAGTTGCCATTACTTCTGTTCTGTGCATTTATTGAATTTGTGATAATTTCCCTTGATGCAAATACAAAAGTTGATGTATTGTCCTGTTTATTTTTGTTGTTTTAGGAGTCTTTGGATGATTGTCAAGTAGCTGGAGTTTGTACAACAGAAGAAGTGATTCGCTATGAGTATCATGTCTTGTACTCCAGCAGCTACCAAGTGCCTGTGCTTTATTTCAGAGCATGCTTTTTAGGTAAGACCGACGAATCGTGTATTAAATATGTGGGATGCAGTAGATGTTAAAAACATGGATTTCTATGTTAAAGTGAGGAACAGATGTGTAAAATAAGAAAGATATGGGGCTGCTCACCAGTTAATTTAATAACATAGAGCTTGAGGACCGTGGAGTAGATGATATCACCTCAGCCTGAGGAAGGCTGAACTTTGGCTCCTGGCATCTTGCCTGTGGTTGACTAAAACTACCCGTCATTTTTCTTGTTCCTTTTCTTGAAATGACTGCAGAAACTTAATGCTGCATGTTTGAATTGGGCCATGCAGTAAGTGGGCATAATCCCAGAGCTTGTGTGTTTCTTTGGAGCCTGAATTTGAGCCAAAAGGCTGGGGTCTAAATGTGTCTTTAAAATTGTATGCTGTTTTCTGTTTAAATTTGCTGCTTAAGGGAAAATAAAATAATACCAATATGGTATTGAGTTTTTGTATTTAAACTGACTCTGGAACCACTAACTGATCATCTTTCCTTCCTGAAATATGCATCTTGTTACCCAAGGCCACTGTTTGTGTCACTTATTTAATCAGCACACACAGAGTGATCACACTGCGGCATTGGCTGTGCTCTGTTCCTCACTGCCCAAAGCCTGCGTCCAGCACTGGTACAGGCTGCCCAGGGCAGTGGTGAAGTCACCATCCCTGGAAGTGTTCAAAAAATGTGTGGATGTGGCACCTGGGGACATGGTTTAGTGCTGAACATGGCTATGCTGGGTTAAGGCTTGGACTCAATGATTTTAGAGGTCTTTTCAGACCTAGATGATTCTTTTTTGTTTTGAATAATATCTTACCTTTATCTAGATAAAGATATCTGAATGTTGCCAGTGATATCTTTTCTTTTTTAATTAAAAAGTAGCTTAAGCTGCTTTATATGTGTTTGGTAGATTTAATCACTCTCTGCCTTAATGGTTTCTAATTTTGCAGTGTTGGCATTTTGAAAGGCACTTCACATTCAAAATTGGAGAACAAATTCTCATAGACTCCCTGGTGGAAAGATTTTAGTCTGAGGTGCAGTTTCAGGAATGGATAATTTGGGGTAAATTTTCCGACTGGGACATGGGGAATTGGGGACATTGCTCTGCCTTTACCACCAACAGAACTCATTTGCACACATCCTGCTGCAAATTTATTTCTAGCTTTATTACAGGCTTTTACAAATGTGCGTTGTTTTGCCTTTAAACTTATTTTGCAGACAGGAGGACAAAGGAAGTTTTGCTGTGAGAGACAGGTTAACCTATTTGTGGTCCTGAAAAATGTAATTTTCTTGATTTTTGCTGAATTAATAGTTCACTGTCTCTACAAGAAGAGGACGGAGATGCTGCAGGTAGAGGAAGTAGGACACTATCTCTGCTGTACTGTACTTTCATATAATTAGTATTCACCATAAGCAGTTAATCACCAGAGAAGAGCTCACAGAGACAAAACAAGTTGTTTAGCTTGTCAGCATCAGGGAATCGGAGGTGTTGAAACATGACTCCTTATAGCTGGAAGTGAGTATTACAGGAGCCAGTGGATGATCTAATGCACAATCATGGTATTATGTGCAAACAGCTCCCCTTGCAGTACAGAATTGTAATTGTTCCTGCAAGTACAATTATCTTTTAGAACAGTTCTTGGGAACCTTTCACAATGGAAAGCAAGCGCTTTTTTTAGATACTTCCTGAAGTCACCTGGTTTCTCTTCAGAATTTTACTTTCTCTTTTAACGTTTAAGTATACCTGACTCTTGAAGAAAGAAGGCTACAAAATGGTGGCAATAAGTGTGTTTCCTACAATGTTTTCAGCAGGTATTCTCTGATTTTAATTTTGGATAGCTTACCTTTGAAATTCTGTCTTCCCTGCACATTGTTTGCCTGCCTATGTTGTGCTCTCTGAAGGTCCCAACATGGGTTTTTTGAGACTATGTAGGTGACAGTCGCTCACAATCTCTTGAGATACCTGAGCAATGTATGTTTTATCTTGTCCCAAACCTGGTATGAGGAAAATTCAAGGCAATACCCTGAGATTTTTTTCCTTTGAGGTAATAGTCTTCATGTGATAGGCTCCTCACCTTGTTTCTCAGACAACGAGCAATACTCACTGCATTCCTCATCTGAAATAATCAAGGAAGAATTTTCCAGACACCTTCCTCAATTTCCCAGTCTAAATTCCTACCATTATTTGTAGATTACGTAACAGAATCAGTTCCTCACCAGTGTTTTGTGAGCTGTTCATGGTTTCCCTTGAGTCCTGTCCGTACTGATCCTGATGTTAATTAGAGCTGTTGCAGGGGGTGGAGGTGAGCTGTAATCCTGCCAGGGTTTCCACAGCCCTGCCCTGTTTTGCTTTCCACAGGAGCAGGACACAGAGTTTGAATCCAAAACTCTGCTTCCTTCCTGGCAGTGTGTTCAATGGCCATTACACCTAGATGATGATGATGATGATGATGATAATAATAATAATAATTCTGTTCAACCTGGTAGAATAGTTTTGTTGTATTCACTTCCTCACTTTGTGTGTTCTAACAGCAGCTGATGCAACCTGTCCAAATCTGCCAGACTCTTGACAAACTTTTCTAGAATGATGAAATCCTACCTTTTTCCCACTATATGTGAGTCCAGTTCCCACTGACTTGGTCTCCCACAGTCCGTCCTAGGAAAAAGGCTCCCTGTAGAGTTTCTGGAGGGATTTTCCTGTCATTTTCAGCTTGGTTGGCATCCTTAGGAGCTTGTATAGTGAAGACATTGCTTCTCTCTACCTCTACCAGTTATGTTCAACCACTACAGATCACTTCTTCCTGCAGAAGGGAAAAAGTTGCATTGTACCCTGATCCTTGCTGCTGTCTAAATTGGATGAAATAGCTTATTTTCTCGAATTCATCTATAGACCTCTTTTTTTTTTTTTTTTTTTTGAGATGAAGTTTGATGCGTAAAATGGTGTAAGGTAAGGTTTGAAATTTTAATTGCAGCAGAACTAAAACATTCTGAGAGACATCTAAACTTCTTGGTAGTTTTTGGGTGTAGATTTACACGGAAGATCTTGTTCTGTGCAAGGACAAATACTTCAGTTGAAAATAATGATTAAAGCGTGATGAGTGTGTCTGGAAAGATGCTTGGGAACACTATAGGATGCCAAGAAGATATTTTTAGGCTACATGTATATACATAAGAAACGTTTTTCAGTACCTCATGATACTTCCCCACGTGGCACATATTCCTGAATTCAGACCTCCTGAAGTAACAGTCTGTGTCAGGGGCTCAGGGCTGTGGTTCCAAATACCTCAGAGGCTCATTTCTCCAAAAATCAGCCTTATGCCTGCCATACCTTCCAGAAACAGGAGCCCCTCTTCCTTTCTCTGGCTTTTGAGACTACCAGGTAGGTAGTTGAAGAAATGCATGAACCCCTGCTGACATCACCCCTGCTGATATGTGATGTCAGCAATTAGCCCTCTTGGAGACAGATGGTGTAGGCAATTATCCTTCCTCTTCAATGCTGGCATTGGCCAGATGGGCTGGGCTAGGTCCAGTAAGCTTTCTTTAATCAGCAGAATATCAGAGTATTTACATCTTTTCTTCGTCTTTAAGATGCTAAGGAACTTTGGTCTTTTCCTAAACCACCCTTCATCTGAAGCCATACATTCAAAAACCTCTTGCCATACATTAAAAAACCAGAGTGAAGTAGCAGCAACACAATCACAGGTGAGCACAGGCACCATTCAGGAATTACCCTGCCCGCTAAGAAAATGATGGCTCATCTCACACTTCTTGTTTTACCTGAAAAGGTATAGGAATTGTCATAAATACTGTCTAAACACTGAAAAGAAAGAGCAGAACTAGTGGGAATCAGTAAGGGCTTCAGCCTCACTCCTCTAGAAAAGAGAGAAGGAGTTTAGTTTTCAAGCTGATCTGCTCAAAATCCATCTAGCTCTGTGACATACAGCTAAATCCCAGCCAACAAGAACCATGCTAATCAGTGGTTAGGGAGAGTGAGCTTCTGAGGTAGTGTAACTTCCTCCAACCCTGAAGGCATGACTTACTGTATTCATAACCATACTGGAACTGGCTGAAGTACTTTCCAGAACGCAGATTTACTCCCTGAACTCAGAAACATGTAACCACCATGTGCTTTCTCAGAAATACATCTGCTCTTAAGACCATGTCCCATAAGAACTGATTTTATTGTGGCTTTGAGCATAAATGAGATTGAATAATTAGTATGATCTGATACTCCCTTTAGCTGTAACGGTGTTTTTTCTCTTTTGGCAATGGTTTCTTAAGATTGCTTTTTTATTAAATGTGTCAGAATGATGCCTCAAAACAGTTCTGTGCACCATTTCACCCAAAAGTGTAAAAAAAACCCTTTAATTGGGAATCTCAGAAATTATTAAAAACTTTTAAGTGGGAATGTCAGAAATTCTTCAAAACCCTCAGTAAACATCAAGAAAACAGAGTACAGCAACTTTGGAAGCCTCAAAATTTTCTCTGAGAATATATGTGGAATTTGCCTGCCTAAAGAATTTCCAGTCTGCAGGAATTAAGGTACCAGCTGAGAGCTGTAACTCCTCTGTGGTCTTAAAGCCTCACCTTGCTGCTGTAAGAGAGCATTCAACCTCCTGCTTTTTAACTGTTTCTTATTTGTGGTGACATGATCGAGTTAACCCTAAGTGGGCTATCGAGAGGCTTTTCTCAGAAAAGTTTGTTGTAGTCTAAACAGCTTAATAATAAAACTATCCCATCTAGGCTTGGGATGAGCCTTGGGACACGGAGCAAACTGTGTCCTCATGGGTGGGTGATGAGTAAATGTAGTGATGGTGAATCTTGAGCCTCTGCCTTCCTCTCCTGCCACTTCTCTTGGCTTGGTGCTGCTGTTTCCTCCTCTTTCTGGCTGAACTTCCCGAGTTCAGCTCCATGACAGGGAAGAATGAGGCACAAAGCCGAGAGGCTGGTTGGCTCAGCAGGTGCCACAGTGGCCCCCTTGTTGCCAGCAGCAACAATTACTGACTGCTCTACCAGCTCAGATGGATATTAAAGGTCTCAGTGGGTTGCAAGAATGTGCAACAGGGCTGATTTGCTCAGGTGTTGATATAAAAATTCCCAAGGGAAGGTATACAGAACAAAATGTGGAGTGGCAAATCGAATGTTGCATCAGGAAGTGTTATTCTAGATTTTGGAACTGTCTCTGCAGGTTGAAAACAGAATTGCAGGTGTGTGTGGCATCTTCTGTTACCTGCACACAGGTGATGTGAGCATAAATACATCCTTCTAAAGTTAATTACATTAGAATTTAGAAAAATTAGAATTTGTAAATACAGATTTCTTAGTATTAGCAAACCATGTCCAGCACAGCTCTGGTACCTTCATCATAAGACAGTGGACATGATGGTCTAAGAAGTCTTGTGCCTGTGAGGATGCCATGGAATAGCTGGTTAATATGCTGTTACCCCCTCAGATACTTTAATCGCCACATGATTTTGCTATGTGGTGCTTCCATAAGTTCACAACTTGGTGCTTTTTTATAAATATATATGCAAAAAATAAAAGAGAGGCAGTAGGCAGCTGGTTGGAACTTATATCTAAACATGGTATTCAAATGTTAATTGTGTGAATAACTCTTTTTCATTTTACAGACATGCAAATGTCAGTAGAATAAAACTATTTGTTACAGGATGATGGTTTCTGACACCTGATAAATGCCAAGATGAAGCTACTTATTGAAAGTGTATCAAAATACTCTGTTTGCCATAAACAAATGCTCATTAAAAATTGAAATGCTTATTTTCTAAGTGGTTGACACTAATATCTTGGCATAATTCTAACATCATAGCTAAAAATCTGATGCAACAATACCATACAAACGGAGCTCAAGAAAAAAATTAAGGGCATGTAGGTTACCAAAACGCAGCAAACTTTTATCTGCAGAATTTTACTCCTTAGATTTTGTCCACTTTCTCATTATACATTGGACGTATTTATGCACTAGATCACTCTTCATGGTGTTATTTTGTGGTTTTAAATTAATCTCATCCAAACTTTTGTTTTACAAAATTAGCTTCAGTTTTACTATTTTGCCATTGCATATTAAAGATATGCATAAGAGCTCTGACTGGGGGTGGTTTTTTCTCCCCCATCACAGATGGAAGACCTTTAACTCTAGAGGAAATTTGGAGAAGTGTCCATCCATGTTACCAGGATCGTCTGCAGGAGGGGCCCTGGGACACCATCACACAGCAGGTGAGGATCCACTGGTCCTTTACAAAAATTTGGGAATGCAATATATGCCTGAGAATTGTCAGTGGCCTTATTCCTTTCCTGGACACAAGTAATAAATATAAATATAAAAATAAATATGTATACATAGATATACACGCAAGTCTAACTCTGCTTGTGCTTAGCCAGTTACCAGCAGTGGTTTCAGTCCTGAGTTTGAAAGAATATATAAGCGTTTGCCATTTAAGGCTTAGTTTGACAGTATCTCACATTTAGAATACTCCTCCAAAGCCAATCCAGAAAAATTCAGGCGATTTCTGAGTAATTGTGGATTTGGGTAAATACAAAAGTAGACATATTTATATAAGTAAAAGATATTATTGTAACACTTCATGGGTTGTCTGGTAATCAAATTACCAAAAAGGTAATTTGTGTCATTTTCAGTTTTAAATAGACTTGCAATCCTCAGGACTCAATGAGGGAAAGTTTGTATCTCATCAAACAGTAAGTTATTACTGTCTAATAGTGAAACATGGTTCAGAGCTGACTTGGTTGCTCTGATCTCTTCGCTTTTACTCCAGCTCCCCAGTGCAAGTTTGGACAAAGACTAGAGACTCTCCAGGTGTGAATTTTTTTTCCCATCAGACCAAGATACCAATGTGTCCTTTATCCCTCCCCTTTCCTTCCTTGATATTTTGGTTTTAGCTGTTCCAGGTCTCTTACCACAGCAGCTGACACAACGGGGATGTGAGTTCTACAGGTGTTCCCCTAATTAAAATAATACAGTTTAATTACAGTATGCCTACTTGTAGATGGTACTAAGCCATGGGAACACAAGCGGCTTTCTTGTTTTTTGCAGCCATGGACTATTATTTATATTATAACAAGCATTGTTTTTCTCGTGTTTGCTGGGCATGTCTGAATTCCAGCTGAGAGTTGGCAGATTATTGTAATACACACTTTTACATAAAACATTAATTACCTGACTTGTCTATGAATGAAGATGAGAAAATTAGGTTTTAATGAAATAATGTAATAATGTGACACTACTGAGAACAAGGCATAAACAGTATGTTTGGAATGTGTAAAATCAGAGTGGTGGAAGCCAAAAGGAAAAACAGGTCACTCTAAAATGGGGATTATTTTTACCTGTTAAGGGACGGTAAAGTAAAAACTGTCCTGCATCTAATAACTGGAGTTGTATGTAAGAAACATACACACGAAGTCTTGCAGAAACAGGGGTTTTGGGTGGAAAAATGTGTGAAGAGATGAACCTGTCTCTGTGACACCTCTCCAGAGGCAGTTCAGCCACTGTGAATCCAGTGACAAACATGAACTAAGAGGAAAAGAAGAACATTGTTGTAGAAATTTAGTAAAGTTATATATATAAGCAGCAAAATGTGACTTCCTGTTGAAATAAGGAGATTATGGGAGATAATACAAACACTGTAAGCACCAGCCTGCAAGCGTCAGATCAAAGCAAGAGTTAAGTCTACAAGAAAAAGAGTGCTTTCCTCCCTCAAATGAATCAGGGCTCTGAATGGAAATATGGAGTTTTCTCTTCTCTCTCTGCTTCTCTGCTGACCCATTTTGTTATGTGGGTTAGGCTTTGCCTGCAGGGACACAGACCCTACAATGCAAGTCACTGGGCAGGCTCATCAAATCAGGCTTGAACACTCAGTACACATGAACAGCAGAGAGAAAAGGTTTAAGATTTTAATCCAAAACAGATACAGATTTTTAAATACTACAAGCACTGCAGCATTGGGAGGAAAAACAGAGCTTACCAGTGTCCACACATATTACTTAACTTTTAACTAGGGCTGATTTGTACTTTGATTGGCAGATTAGGAGAAGAAAGGCTTACTGTCTGGTTTCTTTTGTCCTCCCAGATCCAGGATCTTACACTAATCATTTGGGACTTTTATTCCAATATGTTTTATGAAATGTAGGTGCCATGCCTTGTGCAGATTTCTGATACAACTGTATTTTGGCTTATACTCTCTGTGGTAAAATATATCTGAGATCAGGAGCTGAGACATTGCTTGAACTCCAAAGAATGTAGGTATTTGGCATTTACTGAATTTTATGTAAAATTCAGACTTCTGTGGTTTTGATTGTTGTAGAACGTCATACTCGTTTTCAGAGAAAGCGTCTTTGAATATTTTTACTGACTAGATTACTGGAAAAATCAGAAGTCAACTAGTTACCTTCTCATAAATAAATTAACATGATAAGGTTGCGTAGTATTTTATAATGATAATTGATAAATGGTGATGATTTAATTGCACTTCCTCTAGTAATAACCTTAAAATGCTCAAATGAAGTTCCTGTGATTGGCTTTCTTCTGAGGTAAATCTCCCTGGAGCCTTCAGTCATCCCTTTGCTACATCCGGCGATAACTTGCTTTAGCTGTTTTAAATAATATAAATCAATTAGAACACACAGCTGTTTAACAAAACTTCTAAATGTTGCTACAGGTCTCTGTGGGTATTTCCTGATGGCTTATAATGACATCAATTTAGCACACCTGGTAAGATCTGTGTGAGCTGGAAGTAGCTTAATTCTGCAATGACAGGAAAATTAAGGAGTATTTATGGATTAATGTTGCCTTCCAGAATTGTTGCCAACTGTGGATTTTAGCTTCTTTTTACAAAGATTCAGAAGTGGAATTGCAGATATTGCATGCCTTTCTCCTGAATAGCTTACTTTTACAACTTGGTGGGTGCTTTTAGTGTTATTTATATTACTTATTTATAAGTGTTAGTTATATTAGTTATTTAAATATAATATAAATATAATATAAAATATAATATCAGTATTAGTTATTTACACTATATAAAGCTATACATAAATATTTTGCATATATTTTTGCATATATTTATATGTATAAGTTGCACACAAATACATGGTGGCATTGTCTAAACAGCTCAAACAGACTAGTCCTTCTGTATGTAATATCCACATAAATACTGTGGTGTAATAGCCCAGTTAAAAAGATGGCAGCCAGAAAGGGCCATGATCAAATGCTAAATGATAAGGCAATTTGAAAGAAAAAAAACCTCCACAAGAATAGGAAAAAGGTTGAAAAACAACAGAGAATAGAGAACAGGAATGAGACAAATGGGAAAAAATCTTCACAATTATAAAGGTGAACGTATTTTATCACATGTGCTTGGTGTAACAACCATGAATTTAAAAAACAGGGATAACTAATGTATAGTTAACCTCTAAAGGCTGCATTTGACCTTTTTGTCATTTTGGGAATCTCTGAGGATGAGTGGGAGATGTGGAACAGCAGAAAGTGACTCTGCGGTTGTAGCCAGTCTTCTGTGTGGTGTGGTTTGGGTCTTTGCTGTGGAAGCTGGAAATATAGTAATTTTTCATCCTTTATTTGCCCTGATGAATACTTATAGAAGTGCATACAAAGTAGAAGGACCTCAGCGGGAGGAGGGACAAGACTCAAGAGAAAAATGCATTTCTAAGACTATGATGAAGCTGAGTTTATTAATTTTATTAATTTTATGAGTGTACATGCCCAAGTCCATTGTTGATTCTTGTTATTTGTGCTAGTCTGTGTCTTCATTGATTTTTTTTCTGGGTAGAAGCAAACTGGCAGGAGAATTTTAAAAGCTGATAAATGAACCTGATCACAGTCAGTACTAAGTATCACCGTTTTGTTTTTAACAGAGTGATGTTGTCATAAAGCCTGACCTTTCCCTGAGAAAAGAAAGTCATAAACACAATCAAGTGTGTGTGCTAAGGCTTAATCAATGCTTAGTGATGATGAAATGTAAAATCAAATATCCAAGGGGTAGAAATCGAACTTTGTTATTAGAGGGAGCTCAAAGGTTGAAACTACCCAATAAAACAGAACAAAAGTTTGGTGGCTACAGATCCTACAGAATATAGATCCTACAGAAATAGTCTAAAAAACCAATCTGTGAGTCAGGATTCCAGAGTGGTAGAGCACGTGTCCATCCATCCCTCCCCTCCTCTTTAACCAGCACTGCTCAGATACAATTACTTCTGTTATCAACAGCCATTGGAGGGAGTACATTTCATGTGTGATTCCTTGGCTCTGGGTTTGCCAATAATAAACCAGCATTTTGCTGGTTTAGCACTTTGCTCCAAAAAAAGTCATTCAGACCATTCTGACACTGACTGTGTCCTAAGTCTCAGAATAGCAAGTGATCAGGAGTTTTGCGTCTGTTTTTTTTCTCAAGCATTTATTTCTCAGTTTAATCTGAATGAGGTGGTTTTTTATCTGTCATTTGATACTTAGCAGGTAGCTGTAATGTAATCTCTGTTATATGTCTTACATGTCTGCTCTGTCATATAAAAAATCATCAACCAAATCTAAACTACCCAAATCACAGCACAGAACTGCACTACCTCTGTATTAATCCAGAGTCTGTTCTTTTTCAGTCAGGAGTTAGGAATCTGAAAGACATGTTCTTTATAGTACTTCAATAATCCTGTCCATTACATCACTTAATTTATTACAGTGTTAACAGAAAAATCAATAAACATTATTTCTAAAATGGCAGGGATGTTAATAGTGTGATTTTCAAAAAGGAGAAAGAATCAAAACTCTGAACAGAACACACTGACATAGTGTTGTAGAGGCACATCTTGCTGGAAATGTGATAGGGAGGATTTAAATCATTTTGAAAAATATGTGTAGGTAGCTATTCTTAGACATACAAATCTTTCTTGCCATATTGTGGGATTTTGCTAAGTGGGGGAGGCTGTATACAGTATATCTTAACAGAAGTTGCTAAGACCTCTCTTAAATCATTTTGAATCATATCAACAGTTGCTATGGATCCTCTACTAATATTTTTGGAAAATTATTAGTACAACTTCCTGAGAAAAGGGAGTCTTACCAGTGCAGACTGGAAAGCTGTTTGACAGGGAAAAGACCTAGAGGTGGGAAAGCTGGGTGAATATTTATTTCCCGCTAAAATTTTCTACAATGTGTTGAAATTCTGGGGTTTAAACCTAACTTTAGTACTGTACAAGCTAGCAAGCAGGATTTATTTTAAAACTAGGCATTAACTATTAATGTTTAGCTGCCCTACAATGTACTCTTGCTTTTCCCAGTAAGGCTTCATGGACATAAAACCCAGTCTGACTAATTTAAAGACCTGGTACTTTTGTTGCTTGAGTTCATCAGTTTATCTGAAATGAAGGTTCAGTAAATTTTCCACGCAGGTACGTAATTAATCAAATGAATTACAGTGTAGTAGTATTGATTCTCTTGATTATTTCCCATTCTGTAGGAAGTGCCTTGCGTTTACAGGTAGTTTATGTAGAAGTAGTTCTGCTTCCACAGAGCTTTCCAAGCAGAGATTTGGTGGAATAAGTTGTAACAGCAACTTCCTGGATTCCTGCTCCAGCATCTCTCCTTGTAGGCTAAGGTGGATTGCTCTTGTGTCTTCCCACTGCCATGACATCTGAGAATTCACAACTGGAATGAAGCTGGTTACTGAACATTCCCCCTTATTAAAAATTCTGAAATACACAATATGGATTGCACAATATGAAAGAAGTGGATATCATATATGGCACATTCAGCTTCATTTGGGAGGCAACTGGAATCACCAAAAGGCAGTGCAAACTATTTTTTAAATTTTATTTACAAAAGCATTTTAAGTGCCACTTAAATGGAAGTTAGGTACCTGTGCTAACAGAAAGCCATTTATACCTGAGCACCTGGGCTCTCAAGTGGTGGAAGCAGATGGTATGAGCAGTTCAAAAGCATTTAGACAAATTCATGAGACTACTTGTCCATAAATGGATGCAAAATGACCTGGAGGACTGTCCTCCACCATTCTTGGTGCAGATATACTGGAGCAGTATGAGGTGAGTGATACACAGAGAAAGCCCAGACTTGTGTTCTCCTAGAACAGCCTTTGCAACTGCCGTGTTGGAGATGGGATGCGCTGCTGAAGGGACCATTGGGATTCCTGGGACTGTAAAATGAACCCTTTCAGGGCACATTTGTCAAATGCCACTATGGATTTTTTATTTTCCTAAATTATCATTTTTTAATCAGAGTAGGAAATCTGTCTCCAGTGTTTTTTCCATACTTCCACAGCTTGTTGGATCGTTCCATTTTGCACCTTGTATGAATCTCATTACTTAAGAACAGATTTTAAATAGTAATTAATTAAGACTGTATGCTACATAACTAAAATGGTGACAACTGAATTAGTCTTATTTTGGCAAGCACAGAGGAAGAATCATCTGTTTATTTTCATAGGAAAATGGCTGAGATGCCATTTTTTGACTATGTAACTTCAGACCTGCCAATTTTTAACCGTACAGTTTTCTTGAAGAATCCTAAATGCGCAAGTTATGTGCTTATGAGAAGCTTTAAAGCTCTAAAAAAGCTCGTTAAGCTTTAAAAGCATAGTTTTGCCTGAGTGTCACATAGTGCTTTGACTCTTCTTGTTCTTAATAATTCAAACCTTATTTTGTATGTATAAAATATATAATTATATTGTTGTGTTGGCTATTCTTGATTACTGTTTTGCTTCTCCTGCATTACATCTCTTGCCTTTCCTTTGCTAGCTATTCAATACCTTTAAAAAATAATAAAGCTATAAAATGTAAAAAAGAATTACCACCTCTTCAAAACTGTAACTATTCTAGAATCGGGCAGATTAGGGGGATAAAATTTGAATTATAGAGTTACAGAATGGTTTGTGTTGGAAGGGACCTTCGTTGCAATCCATGATAGATTTGAAACAGCGGGTACAAATTAGAAGGTGTGGTTCATCTCAAATTCTGCCTATGTTTAGTGTCCTTATGTTTCTGTTTTGTAGGACCTGCGAAAGCACCTTTATTTTCCTCAGAGAAACGTAGCCATTTAGTTGCCTTTTGATCATGGGCTTTGTATTTGATGAAAAAAGGGTAGGATCCAGCTTAATTGGATGCGTGGGGTTGGTGGTAGTAAAGGTATGAATAAAAATTTGTCATGGAAGTTGATTGGTCTGTCTGTGGGAACACATGTGGAACAAAGACATTGAATCATCAGGGCAATTGCAACTGCTTGTCTGCAAAGGGTGTAAATCCAATCACTTTGCAGCCTCTTCTTCCAAAGAGAGGTTTAGTAATGACAGAAATTTGCTTTTTTTTGGTCTGGTTTGCACTTTTTTGTCTCATCAGGGTCCCTTCAAGTTTTGCCTGCTCGGAGCTGTTGCAGATTTATTTTGATTGTCTAAGAAAATGCAGAACAGTGGTAGTTGCACTTTCACAGCCATTCTTCAGCAGCTGTCACAGGCAGAAGGAAGTTGTTTCATCTTCATCTACTGGATTTTATAGGTTCTCTGGGTTTTATGGCAAAGTTAGAGAAACATTCCTCAGGAATTCCAGTAGGATGGCTTGGCTTCTGCTTGTAAATTGAAATCAAGGTGATTTTAAGTAAGTTACCTGTTAGATCACAGAATCCCAGAGTGGTTTGGGTTGGAAGGGACCTCAAAGTCCATCTGGTTCTACCCTCTGCCGTGGTCAGGGACACCTTCCACTATCCCAGTTTGCTCCAAGCCCCATCCAGCCTGGCCTTGGACACTTCCAGGGATGGGGTAGCCACAGCTTCTCTGGGAAATCCCTTCCAGTCCCTCACTACCCTCCTAGGGAAGGATTTTTCCTCAGTAACCCTAAGTCAGTAGGATGGAGAAGCCCTATACAATTACTATGCTATCAACAGCTTTATTACTATTATTTACATCTTCTATAAGGATTGTAATTACAGTTCCTTAATGTTGCATCTGCAGTGTACTGATTCCATACTAACAGAGTTTCCATTGAAGTAATTCTGTTATTAGAGGAAAATCCCTCAAGCTCAACATGCCTTAAGTTCCAAGTGTGCAATTACTCTTCTGGTTGTGGGACACAAGGTCAGTCTGAAGAGAAAAATCTTACTACTTTCTTTCTGATTGTGTAGAGTTGGATTTTATTGACAAGTAAGTTATTTTTGATGTATATAAAAATAAGGAATGAAAAAGAAGATGACAGACTGTGAATATGAAGAACATAAATTAGAGTATAATCTTGAGAGAAGAATTCTTACTCAAGACCAGGCATTTGTTTCAGTAAATGTGGTCAAAAACTGGGAAAAGCTTGCATCCTCTTTATTCATTACATCACTATTTCCTTTTCCTACATGGAAGAGATTACAAGGACATACTTTATTAGTTCTACCTTCTTTTTCTGATCTGACGACTGGGACTGTGAGAACTGCTGGGAAAATGTCTGGCATTAGTTGGTACAGGATGTGGGGTTTGCTGGTAGTATCCTACATTAAATTTTTGACACCCCTCCACAGATTTATTTTTGCAAAGCAGTATCATGCAAAACAGATCAGGACAGAGGCAGTTTGGGGCACAAATCCCTTGCACCATCATCAATGGAGAGACCATAAATGTTGTGATGGATGCTTGAAGGCAGTTTAATGTAGCACTGGAGAAAATGGCACAGAAGCCATTACCTCTGGAAGAGCTGCAGTTATGACAGAGAAAATAAATGGTGCTGTTACAGGAGATGTACTGACAACAAAACTCCTGCTGGCTAGGGGGGAGAGCAGGACAGCACAGATACTGCCCACAATTACGTGTTACCTGAAGTGATGTTTATTTTTTGTTTAAATCTGACGTGGAGAATGCTTGATAAAATGACATAATCCAGTCTGACAGAAATTTTAGTCTTAATTAGACTTGTATTTGGGAGCTGCCCAGTCTTTGCTACTGTTGAGATTCATGTCTTGACATTTCCCTGCTCACGACCTCTGCATGGAGGTTGTACTAGCACAGCTGAGGAACAGGGAATGCTGGGCTGCCAGAGGGCAGGGTTAGATGGGATACTGGGAGGAAATCCTTCCTTGGGAGGGTAGTGAGGAACTGGAAGGGATTTCCCAGAGAAGCTATGGCTGTGCCATTCCTTGGAAGTGTCCAAGGCCAGGTTGGACAGGGCTCGGAGCTAACAGGGATAGTGGAAGGTGTCCCTGACCGTGCCAGAGGGTAGAACCAGATGGACTTTGAGGTCCCTTCCAACCCAAACAACGCTGGGATTCTATAATTCATTTTCAAACTGCCCAATGAAACATTTCATGTCTCTCATCCATCTCTCTCTTGCAAGTTGTTTTTTTTTTATGAGAGGAGTTGACATAACAGCTACAGAAACTGGTACAGAACATCCTTACACATCTAGAAATCACCTAGTAAAGAGGACTTTCTACAGAAAATAAATGGAACAACATTTTGAACTTTCAAACTCAACAGAATTAGTTCCTACCTGCAAGAATATTCATTTTCCATCAAAGCTGGGTCAGACTCAGAGGGATATGCAGATGTGTGATGGACTCCATTGTGCAATGCTGAGCAGGCAGTTATGAATCAGCCTCACAGGTAGATAGATCCAAAATCATAGACAGATCCAAGAGAATAATGCTGCTGATTTCAGATAAATTGTGTGTCACTGTATTACTGCCCAGAAGAGTTGTGGGCAACCTGCAATTGGGTTCTTGCAGTACAGTGCATAGAATACTTGTGGGAATGGACTTGAAATTCTCAACCTACACTGCTACATGACTGATTGGAAAAAGATTAATTGTAAACTAAAAATGTAAAGATTCTTTTCTAGTGTTTGTACTGGGGCTTTTTTTGCATAAGGTCCCAGTAGGACTTTATAGTTTTCATGTGTCTGGTCCATGGATCAGGGTAGATGAAGGGTATTATTGCTGCCCTAGTATTTTGCCCAGGATACATTTCACTGCATGTGGAGTGGTATTGTTCCACCAGGTGACTGCAGCAAGTAGTAAATATGCTCATGAAGCTAATGCAGCACAAAGTTTTGTTCATTCTCATGTTTTTTATGGTGTTTGGGAAGGACTTGGGGTTTGTCCCTCTACAGACACCCAGCCTTCTCTCAGGGCAGTAATTAATGGCACTTTGAGTGGCAATTGCCTGTCCAGGTGTTGTATAATAACAAGCCCTGGCTGGTCCAGCCCGGGCCAAACTCGAGCAGGCTCTGCAGCCCATTACCAATTCTGAAATTATCCAAGGCTTTGATAACTCCTGTATTTTTACTGGCAGCTGCCCAGTGTTTCCTCTTCAGAGCTCTTGTGTCAGTGATTTAACCTTGAGTGTACATTAAACCTCCTGGGGATGCCATTATGTACAGGATTTGGAATTCAGGATTTGACTGAAACAGAGCTGATGGTCTCAGAGTGTTTTCCCTGGTGCTCAACAAGCTCTTCTTCCCTGCCTCAGCCTTTTCCCTTTTTAGAGGCTCCTCCTTAATGGGTCTTGGCTCAGTATTTCTTTTAAACTCCTGTGCTTTTGTGGTTTTCCTGTCAGTGTGTGACATTTTCCTATCTTTTGAATAGCATAGAACTCTTGAGTTTGGGAGTTTTTTTCAGTGTCACTCTATTGTCATGTTGTGAGAGGAGGAAGGACTGAAAGAAGAAAGATGTAGAATGTAAATTTAATAAGCTGTTTTGAAAAGTCAGGTTGGCCTCCCTGTGTCACTCACTGGTGATTTGCTGAAGCAAGAAGTGCAGGATGGAATCAAATACCAGGGGGCAGGTTGGGATAACTTCAGGATTAATATTCAGCTTTGGGAATTATCTTTATACCTTGTTCAGAGTGCTAAGTGACTTAAAGCTCAGGTTACCTTCTCCGTTCTTTTTGGGCATGTGTGCTGCCTTTTTACACTCTTTCCTTACATAAGGGAATTTGCTGAAATTTTTGCACAATTTACTTTTTTTCCCCTTTGTTAAACAGTTTTGTAAATATTGTCAACTCTATATATTTTTTACTATCTTTAGGAAATACAGATATATAGATTGGCACAATCTCTATATTCTCTGGAATTATTTGGAGCCCTAAGCTGGTTTGAGCTAGGAGATAATGAAATGGGTGTTTTAATTCAAACTACTAGTTTATCTCAATGAAAAACTGCATCAACAATTCACTTTTACCAACAGTAGATGATAGCATTCTTGTGCAGATTATTTGTTTGTGGTGTAAAACAAAACTTTTTGAACGTTATTTTTTTGTATATCCTGAAGCTTCTTGAAGTTTTTATAGTTCTCTTAGACATAAAATGATTGATCCTCATGAGTACATTTTCAGCATAAGGACCAAGTGTCCTTCAGCTGTAATAATTTAATTGTTAATAGTATCAATAGTTAATAGTATTAAAGATGCCCTACCTGCTGAAGATGAGAGGTTAGGATTTGGTTTTTGTTTCTAGGCAAGGGGTTGGATAAAGAGTTTCTTCTGTGTGGCACAAAGACTTTATATCTTCTCTTCTGTGCCAGAAATTTACTATGTGCTAAAGTAAAATGCCACCACAGAACTCAGGGAGTCTGGCTGCATCTGGACAAGGGAAATCTGTCAGAGCATAAATGTATAAATAAAAATTTAAAAATAAGAATATGTTAAATAAAGAAATTACATATATAAAAATTTAAAAATACTTCCTAGCACCAGCCTGAGAAGATACAAGGGCTCAAGGCTGTTGAAGAGCTTTTCTACTGAGAAGATTGGTTTTATGTGTTACACATGATCAGATTCTTGTTACAGTAGCTTTGCCTACTTGCATTCAGGCAATGCTGCTTCAGTAACTTGAGTCACTTTTGCAGACCGCTACATTTTAACTAGAATAGTCGCACAACCTGGTTGGTGATCTTATTTCCCTTTTAAGAGAGGAGAATATATATTAATTATGTACTATATGTATAATATATCTAATTTGTCATGACTATCAGTGGAAGAGCAATGTGGTTAGATTCTGAAGTGAGAAAAAGTGCATTGGGGATTAATTGGACCCAGCTTTGTCTTTACCAAATGCATGTGGTGTGTGTTTTCTGGTTTTTTCCTGCCATAATAAAGCAGCTATCTTCCGTTCCTAGGAACACCCCATCCTTGGGCAGCCCTTTTTTGTTCTGCACCCCTGCA
Organism: Myiozetetes cayanensis; assembly: GCF_022539395.1. NCBI lineage: Eukaryota > Metazoa > Chordata > Aves > Passeriformes > Tyrannidae > Myiozetetes > Myiozetetes cayanensis. The sequence goes on along the minus strand of NW_026087631.1, from coordinate 34,623,133 downwards.
GAACTAATGAATTCATCTCCGCTGTGCTGACTGGCCCATGGAAACAAAACAGGTGAGAAGCACAACAGGTGAGAGGCAGTGCTGGGCCTTGCAAGGCTTTGTGCAGTGCAGGTAAAGTAAATCAGCTGAGGAGTGGGAACAGCCAAAACAACCTCCTTGGTCTAAATAGAGTAAGGTTTCTGTGTTGTCACAGAAAGTTAAAATATATTTGCTATTGATAAAGTGAAGGAAGTTATCTGAAGTTATGACTGCTGAGTCTGTCTGAAATCCAGAAAAAGTTGAAATAATATATTTATGGTGTCTTTTTTGTGTGTTCTTTTTTTTTTCTCCCCCTAGACACAAAAATTATGTTATTCTGTGGCTCAGTACTGTAGGCCCAGTTGTGGGCCTCAGTCTGCCTCTGAGTTATGCAAAAGTAGCACCTGAGCAGAATTCATACACTGATTCAGCTGAAAGGTGAGAGAAAATGAAACTACCTTTTCCTCTTCCATCCTCGTGTTACAAAGATCAGATGGATAACTACTAGAACCATTACCTTCTCCTTTTGAGCTTTTGGGCCCGTTCACTTCCAGGACTCACCTTCCAGTATTTTGCTTACCTTCCTTACTTTGCAATGTGCTGAGAGAGAAGTACTTGGACATTGCTGACACCCTCTGTCGTGGGTTCAGGTAGCTGGGTTTTTGGTAGTAATAAGGCCATAAGGGTGATTTCAGTTGGAAGCTGCTAGAAGTTTCACTGTCCTATGAAAAAGCCAATGATAGCCAGCTCCAGAAGGGATTTCCTGCTTACTAGCCAAGGCTGAGCCAATTAGGGTGCTTCTGTGATATCATATTTAAGAACAGAGGAACAGAAGTGTCGCAGAAGAAATTCCGGTCCTAGAGAGAGCAAGCAGTCATCAAAGTCATTGCAGCCGGAGGTGGGGGGAAATGCAGGGGTGGGAGCCTTTCCCTCTCATCTGCCCCAGAAGCAGGGCAAAGCTGAAGCCCCTGCAGCCCATGAAAGACCTTCAGGGTGCAGAAACCTTCCTGCAACCTGTGGAGAAGTCCATGCTGGAGCAGGTGGACACATGGAGGAAGCCGTGACCCCTGTGGGAGGCCCAAGCTGGAGCGAAGTCCTGCTGGAGACCTGTGGCCAGTGGCCAGTGGAGAGAAATAACCACACTCTGAAGCAAGTTTTCCCTGGTAAGACTTTAGCCCTGGTGGGAGACCCACAGCAATACAGCTCAACCCATGAAGGACTGCACCCCCTTGGGGAGTCGTCCATGGGGCAACAGATTGAAAGGAACTGTTGCCTGAGGGGTGGATGGACCCATGCTGGAGAAGTCCATCAAAGACTGTGTCCCATGGGAGGGGACTCCACAGAAACAGGGGAAGGACTTAGAGCCATTATTTCCTCTGTCACTTGTGGTAGACTATGATAATATAAGAGTCCCCTTACAGCCGTAGAAGATCTTCAGACTGCAAAGAGCTGATTATAAAATCTAGTGCTACCCAAGGAATGGAAAACAACAACAAAATTTTAACTGCAAACACCCCCCACTCTGTTCTCCTGTACTGCTAGGGTGGAAGTGAGAGCTGAGAAAGAAAGACTGGGGGCGGGGAGAGAAGGTGGTGTGTTTTAAGACTGTTTTATTCTTTTACTCTTTAGCTCTTATTCTGTTAGCAATGAGTTTAGCTTTTAGTCTGTTACTAATAAATCTAAGTTTTATCTGCACTCTAAGTTTGTTTGTCTGTTAATAAAGGCCTTTCTCTCAATCCTGATCTCTACTCATGAAAATTCCCGTATGGTTTTTTTTTTTTAATTCTCCTCTGTCCAGATGCAGAGGGAAGGAGAAAAGATAATGAAGTGGTTTTAAGAAGCCCCTGGCATCTTGCCAGGATCAAACCATTTCAGTTTTGGTGCCAAGACCCAGGAAGGACTGCCAAGAAAGGTAGCAGCCAGATCAAACCCACTACACCCTCCATGGGTGCCAGAAGGCACCTGATGTCCTGTGGTCTTCCTCAGGTGTGTGAAAGTACACAGTTGGTGGTGTGATCTGGCATCATTGCTGCAAGGATTTCAATTTAATCTTTTTTTTTTTTTTTGGTGATGTTTCCTCTCCAGAACTCTGAGCTGAACGACAGGTGATGGTGACCTGTTACAAAGCTGTTGCAGGCTCCCCTATGGGTGAAGTCAAAGGGATCCTTTCTGTCTGCTAGGCAATGCCAGTGTGGAAATGATTGTTCATGGTTCTTTCTCTGGCAAGAAATGGCCACTGATTATAGTGGAAGGCTTAATTGTTGCCTGCAGTTGTGGTAACACCTCTCCAGCACCATCAAGACCTGAACTCCCTTGTGACTGTATTGGCCCTTGAAGTAATTTTTCTACTACCTCCTGTGCTTGTGGCCTTCGAGAGGCTGCACAGAGATGCACAAGCCTGTGGTTCCTTGATACAGGATATAGTTGCTGGGTTTGGATCTACTAAAACTAAAACCTGTGAGGTGGAAAATGCAAAATGTACACAGCAAAGTGCTTTGGGATGTGATGTGAGCTTGTGGCACCCAGTGCATGGACTGAGACTGCTTCACCTGGGAACCACCTTATGTACCACAGCCTGATGGGTGGATGGAGCCCCCCTCATGTCCCACACCACACAAAATCCTCATCCTGGGTCTGAGAAACGCTTCTCTGAGAATATTGCATGTGTGTCACACTTCAAGGAACAAACAGGATCGGGATCATAACAAACAGGGAACTTGGAGCCTCTCTCTAAGTGAGCACCTTCAGTTCTGGAGTTCAGGTGGCTTATGCAGCTGTGTGAGAACATCTGGCTTTTCCATGGCCTGTAGAGGAAGCTCTGCCATTCCCTGTGGGAGTGACTGTTCTGCTCAATTAGTGTTTCTCATTGTACTCCTGGCTGTTCACAGGTTTAGTCCCTACACTGCTGTTGGATTTTGGGGAGTTGCATGGTGGTGCTGCCACTGAAAACCACATTGCAAATAACGTCACACAACCCATCCCAGCTCCTCTCCTCATCCCATTTTATTTGTAGTGTAAAACAGAGCCCTGAGATGGAACCACAGGTTTTACTTTACATGTTCAGCAATGTATCACTTGTCCAGTGTGTGCCACATGAGAGATGGGAACCTGGAATGCATCAGTTTCCAGATTCTAGGCTTTTAACTCACATCATGTGTCTTTACTGGACAAGAAATACAGAGTGCATCTCTAAAATTTCATTGGTATGGAATTCTTTTGCCAGCCATTTGGAATTAATAATGGAAGCACATTGTTTATCTTGTTCTGGATCATAACAACCTGAAAAGTCATTTTTCCATGTGCGATTTGTTAAATGCAACCAACAGCTACATTGCTTTTTCTAACACTTCTGGTAACACATGCTTGGTAAGTGCATCAGTGACCCACTTTTAAATTTCAGTGAGACTTAGACAGGAGGAAAACCCAAGAAAAACCAGGTAACAGCTGTTTTAAGAGCTGTTAAATGTTCATCCCTGCTCTGTGATCTTGATTGTGGAACAGAAGAGTGGGAGCAGCCAACCTTCAAAAAGTAGAATTTATATATGGAGGGAAAAAATATTTTTTCTTTAACATGGAAAAAGTTTCAATGCCCATTATCAATGATTCTGAACTTCTTAACACCGTAAATAACGAGGTAACAGAGCAGTGTCATCATAAGGAGCAATGTTTCCTTGAAATTTCTGTAGAAAACCAAAATTCAGCTCAGTTACAGATACACTGAACTTATATAGAGGAAGAAATGCAGGATAACATAAATATTTGTGATCAAGAAGAGCATTGTTTGGATGTCTCCTTTTTAATGGCTGAAGTAAGTATTTGGGAGGTAGGCACCCAATTTAGTGTTTTACATTTATGCCTTGATGACTTAGGATATTTTTAACAGAATTTTTATGTACCAAAATTCTGATATTTTAGAATTTTTAAAATCAAGTGAATTGTGGCACTATTTTATGATTTTATTTAGCAAATCTACTGGAGATTCTTAAATCTGAACTTGAGTTTTGTCTACATGCATTACCTGCTTACGAAGAAAAAATTTCCAGTTCCAGAGAATTTTGTAAATTTGCTCAGTTGCTCATCCTTGCTAATCTGGGAAGACACATTGAGGACCTTTGCTTCTGGGGACTTCTTTTAAGAGAACAGACTCTTGTAACCCTTGGTTACAAGAATCAGCAAGAAGAATTAATTTCACGTATTCACTTAAGCCAAAAAATGTGCTTTCCTGTGGAATGCAGCTGCTCACTACCTACATAATCCCTCATTTGTGTCAGTATGACCAGGTAAGAATTCAACCCCCTGCCAAGAGATTTGAGGGTAGTTGGTTTTGGTTACTAACAGGAACATTCCTTTCCATGCAGTAAATGTTGAGCTAGTTAATTACAGCTAAATACAGTGATGTAATCAATTCTTGTTACAACTCCATGAATTTCACCAAAACTCTTTCAGTAACTTCACCCCTCCCCCCCCTCTATTTGCTGTGGTGATGGTTTCATGAGGTTTTTTGGACATCTGTGTTTATATTATATACATATAAATTCAGTTCCAGCACAGAGGAAGGATGTTTGCTCTTCCCTCTGAACGGTGAAGCTACAATTGTTTCCTCAAAAATTCTCTCTTCTAGGGAGCAGTGTGTGTATGGGTATCTGTGCCTATTTTTAGTAATGTGGGCTTCTAAAAGTGTTTCTGTGAGCTTAGAGCATTTCTTAGCAGTAAATTCTTACCACCTAGAATTAAACCCTACCTGAAGCTTGCTACTGCAAAGCTAACCCCTATATTAAGTGCTCAGGAAGGTGTCGTACCTGTTATCTCTGTGTTATGGATTTCATTAAAATCTTAAAAAACCCTGAACGATGAGAATCTTTCTCTCCACCATTTCAGAGCTTGTTGTAGCTGTCACCTAGTGAAGATGAATTCAGCTTAAGGCGAGATAGGATTTTACTGCTGTGTTTGAACAGAGAATGGATTTACAGGATGCCTTCTTTTTCCTCAAGCCCGTTGGAAAACAGCGTCTTTTCCTGCAGTAATGTTATTTTTCAGACAGGTATTGCTGGTGTCAAAGGATTATCCAACTGCTTTATTATTAGAAAATATTAATTAGCTTTGCTGATGAGACAGGAACGTGGACAGCTGTGTCTGTTGCATGAGTTGCTTGTCTTCTCTGATCTTTGTGGATGGATTCCCCTCCATTTTGGAGGATATGGGTTATGTAACACATATTTATTAGGCTTAAAACCCCTCTAATAGTGACATGGTGATGAGGTTTTGCTCAGCTCGTCTTTGTCTGACTTCTTTCTGTAGTGTCCAGGCAACACAAGTTATTCATGGGCACTGAAACACTCACAGAATCCCAGACTGGTTTGCATTGGAAGGGACCTTAAAGCTTATCCAGTCCCACCCCCTGCTTTGTGCAGGGATGATTTCCACTATCCTAGATTGCTCCAAGCCCTGTGCAGCCTGGGCTTAGACACTTTCAGGGATGGGGCAGCCACAGCTTCTCTGAGAAACCTGAGGGCCTCACCACCCTCACATGGAAGAATTCCTTCCAATATCTCATCTAACCCTGCTGTCAGTTGGAAGCCATTCCCCCTTGTCCTGTCACTCCAGGCCCTTGTAAACTGTGTCTCTCCATGTTCCTTGTAGCCCCTTCAGGGTCCTGGAAGGCCATAATTCGGTCATTGCAAAGCTGCTCTTATCCGGCTGAGCAATCGCAACTCTCCCAGCTTTCCTCACAGCAGAGCTGCTCCATCCCTCTGATCATCCTGGTGCCTCCTCTGGACTCACTCCAGCAGCTCCATGTCCTTGCTGTGCTGGGCCCCCAGGGCTGGAGGCAGCTCTGCAGGTGGGGTCTCACCTGAGGGGGCAGAGGGGCAGAATCCCCCCCTGCCCTGCTGCCCCCGCTGTGGGCATGGGGGGTTTCTGTGCTGGGCCATGTCCAGCCTCGCCCCCACAACACCAAGGAAATCTTCCAATTGGGAAACTCACTTGTGTGGCTATGGCTCCACAGGGCTTGAGAGCTGGATTTGTTGAATTTTGTTAAAAACAGACAAAAAAACCCACATTCAACCAAACTGGTGCTCTTCTCTTCCCTGTTCCAAGTGAGTTCACCCCAAAACCTCTTTTTCCTCTGTGGAGGCACAGTTTGGGTGTGCACGCAGTGAATTTTCCGATTTTGAAGATTTCCTTTGTTCCAAGTCCACAACTTTTTTAGCTCAAACCTTTTCTGTTTTGGATTTTCCCCTCCGTATACCAGTCGCGACATCTAGTGGTGACGGACATCACGACAGCGCCCGACTTCGGGAAGCTGCTCCAGCTCCCTTTGAATCTTCGTCTTTGGAATTTTAAGATTAGAACTTGACGGGTTGGCAGTCACTATCCTGTTCCCCCCCCGCCAAGGAATTTTAACCCTAACCCTTTTCCTACACAAATGCCAGCAGACCCTGAACGTGTTATTAGATTGTTACTCCATTTTCATGTAAGTTATTGAATTTTCATATGAATGTCTACATAAATGAACACTAGTTGAAGCAGTTGAGCCTTTTGGTCAACACACAGATGAACTTCGATGGCAAGATGGGAGCTGTGCACACTCTGACTTCAGTCACATATTTTGAAGCTTTACTGCACTGATAAAAAATGCCCAAACCTGTTTTTATGTATTTTATATAGGTAAGGCAGCAGAAAGCCCAGCTCAAGACACCCAGCTGACTGCACAGCAGTGAAATGCTAAGAGCATACTGAAGGGTTGCCTTCAAATCGGGCAGACTTGCCCAAAAAAACCTAAGTTAATTCGTGCTTAATGCTCATTGAAATTGTGGGCTGACACCGGATACATGGTTCAATAATCCCTTCAGGACTCAAACCTATCAAGTTCTGTGTCCAGAACATGGACCAGAACTGCTGCCACAAACACTGTTTCCAGCACTCACAGTGACCATTCTCAGTCTGGGGAAGGCTCACATTTTTCACTATTATGCATTAAAATTCATGGAGCTTCTCCTCCCTCCCAGCTTGCTCAAGGGAATGTTTTGATTCCTGATGAATTCAGTAGTCCCAGAGAAACACTAGAGTTTGGGGTGGGTTTTTTTGGCCAGATGTAGAAATAAATGAAATTTTGGTTTCTGTGGGCACAGTTTTATGTCTGACTCCAGCCCCCCCCTCAGTAAGAAGCACAGAACTCATTGAGAACAAGGATTTTATTGACCATCTTGTCAGGACATGGTTTTATGATCTGGGTCTCTCCTTCTTGCCCTTGTACAATGCCAGCAGGGACACATTGGCCACCTTGACCACCTTGAAGCGGACTCCTGGGATGTCCCCAACGGCGTGGCCCTTGCGCCCGAACCCAGCCACCAGCACCTCATCGTTCTCCTGCAAAAACCAAAACCGGGTTGGGGGTTGAAAAATTATCAGATCCGTGCACAAATCTGTGATTAACCACCCTTATTTTGGGCTACGCTCCACACTGCCCTTGTCTAACCACCCCAGATTGGATCTGCACACATTAAATGAGAATTAACTGAGTAAATGTCTTTATTTTCCACTGCAAAATACAACTTCTAGACAAATTACCTCGATGAAGTTCAGGCAACCATCATTGGGGACAAAAGCTGTGATTTTCTTGCCGTTCTTAATCAGCTGGACTCTGACACATTTCCTGATGGCAGAGTTGGGCTGCTTGGCTTCTACTCCACTGCAATGGAAATAAATCAGAGAAAATACCATCTGTTTGATGGACCAGGAGGTTTGTTACACACCCACAGGTTACTATTTTCCCTTATGTTTAAGCTGATTCTGTACTTCAGAAACTCTGAGCTGGTTTCAGCCACTCAATATATAAATACAGAATATTTAATTACTATAACACCATATATCACTATATAATGTACTATCTATAAATGAACATATATATCAATATATAGATCACCACTTCCTAAGCAGAGTAAAACTTTAATCACCTAAAGACTAATGCAAATTCACTAAAAACTTGAAAAAACATAAAAAAAGAGGGGAAAACCTTCCAAAAACTAGAAATACTGGTCAGAAGAGAGAGTCCTTGCAGCATCCCCATAAGGCTTATAAATTATTAAAGAAAAAAAAAACAAACGCAAAAGTGGGTAGGATCCTTGACACAAGACATGCAGTTTTTCTTAATGTTGTGTCAAAATTCTGGTTTTCCCCCATTTATGCAAAAAAAAAAAAAGAAAAGGCGCCTTTTCTTTAAGCTTTGACTAAGTTCCCTATTTTCTCCCACTTTTGGAATAAATTTTATTTTTTTTCTCCAATTCTTTCAATAAATTCCCCTTAATTTTTACTTAATATCCGTATTTTTTACCAACTTTAGCAAGAAATTCCTGTTTTTCGTCCAATTCTTTAATAATAAATAAATTCTGGTTTTCCTCATCCCAGGACAGGAGCTGCATCTGGGGGGTTCTGAAGCCCCATCCCGGAGGTCTCAGCGCCTCATTCCAGCACGCTGGACCCGTATCCCAGAGGGTCTGTACCCCGTTCTAGGGGCTGTGGACCCCCGACCCCGTTCGTGCACCCACACTTTCTCGAGGACGATGCCCTTGGCGTGGGAGGCGCCGCCGAAGGGGTTGGCCTTCAGTGCCGTGCCCAGGTGCGCCTTCTTGTACTGCTTGTCGTGCCACTTCTGGTCGCGGCGGTGGCTGCGCAGCTTCCGAGCCGTGCGGAGGCCTCTGCACTTCCCTGCGGGGAGCGAGGGGAAGGGAGGATGATGCGGGAAAGGGAGGATGATGCGGGGAAGGGAGGATGATGCGGGCCAGGCCGCGAGAGGCAATGGCGGACACGCGGCGGGTAATGGCGGCCGCGGCCCCACCGCCCTCAGCTCTGCCCGCACAGCACCCACCCGGCTGCGGGCGGGAAGCGCAGAGCCCCGCGGACCCTGCTCGGGATGGCGCAGTCCCAAACCCAGCCCCGATGCCAGCCGCGGCCCCGCTCCCCGCGCTCACCCATCCTCTCCCTGCGCCTGCCGAGCGAGAAAAGAGGGAAGGCGGTCCGCGAACGCCGCCTATAGCCGCACTCGCTAGGACCCGCCGCGGGCTGCCCGCGCCGCGCCTGACGGAAACACGCTGACCGGCACGGCGGCGGCGGCCCGGCGGGAGTTTGGGCTGCGGGTTCGAGACCCCGTGGGGCGGACGGGCAGGACTCGCCTCCCCCGCCCCGCCCCGCCCGACCGAGCCCCGCTTTGACGTAAGAGCGGGAGAGAAAACTTTGAGACCGGTCGTAGCTTAAAAAAAGTCATTAATTTATCCCCGGGGACACCTTCCTGCCTGTCATCCACACCCAGATGCACTTCTGCAGTTTATATGTGATTTGCTCCATGAATATGTCCCAGGAGTTCATGCCTGTTCCAAAAGGCCGTATCCTTATGCTAATTAATTAATTGCATGGGGCTTATTGCACATGTTCGGGAGTGGGTCTCTGGGGGTCGTTTGGGATGGTACCACAGTTTGTTTTGTCCTTATTTGCTCCCAAGGACGAGTCGAGGTTGGGCCTGTTCTTTTCTTGGAAGTGGAACAGTGGAACCAGAGTGTCTGACCCACACAGAGGGACTGCTGGTCATTAACCTCTGCCTGAAAAGACCGCCGTGAGGAGGGAGTCAGAGTCTCCTTGCAAGTAATAAGCAATAAGACAATGGGAAGTGTCCTCAAGTTGCACCAGGGGAGGTCTAGGTGGGATATTGGATTGTCTACCCCTGGCACAGCTGCCCAGGGCAGGGGTAGAGTCCCTACCCCTGGAGGGATTTAAAAGGCCTGGGGATGTGGCACCTGGGGAAATGGGTCTGTGGTGGCCCTAACAGTGCTGGGGAATGGTTGGAGTCAATGGTCTGAGTAGGCTTTTCCAGCCTAATTGACTCTGTGAGTCTTACTTCCAGCTTTTCATAGATTCCCAAAATGGTTTGGGTTGGAAGGACCTCAAATCCATCAATCCCACCCTCTGCCGTGGGCAGGGACACCTTTCACTGTCCCAGGTTGCTCCAAGCCCTGTTCAACCTGGCCTTGGACACTTCCAGGGATGGGGCATCCCAGCTTAAATTGCTGCATTGCCTGTGAGTCCTCCAGTGGATCTGCACCAAAGCAGATTTTGAAAGCTGCTGGTAGTCCCTGCTGCCAAACTGCACAGTCTGGCTCCTGAATATTCCCTCCTCTATTTGGAATTACTGTGAACGGGCAGCAATTAGACCTAAATACATCTTTCTTAACACATCCTGTGCTCATAGCTTAAATAGAAAATACATGTTTTGTGTGTTCAGGTAGGGCTGGTTTTACATGCAATCTGTATAGAATAAATAACAAAAGCATATAAAAAAACCCACCCCCCCCACACACACTCCCCTTAAAGAAAAAAAGAAACCAACCAACCCCGAACAAAAACTGTAAATCCCAATAACAATTTGAGGAGAAAACATTACTATTATAAAGAGCAGCTCTTGAAGATGCAGTTCCAATGTCGGAATGCAGTTGCTGTTTGGTGATTTTAAAACCAGGGAACTTTATATTGTAACAGTGCTGCAGCTTTGTTTTATGGTGTTAGGAATATTAGGAATACTTAAAAGTTGACTGGAAGGAAGGAAAGTGATGAATATGACATGAATATTCTGTAACAAACTGGCACTTATTGCACAAATATTCATCAAGACATAGAGATCTAGGAGAGAGGTGGTTTGAGATGAAGCTCCTGTAGGATTTGCGCTTTCTTTTTAAACTGTATGAGGACTTTGGGGCACTTCTAAGACAGCTTTTCTTCATTCCACCATGTTCTGGTTTAACCCCAGATGGTAATTAAACACCACACAGCCTCTTGCTCGCTGCCCTGCCCATCCTGGTAGGATGGGGAGGGAATTTGGACAAAAAAGACCCGTGGGTTGAGATAAGAGTAGTTTAATAATGGAAATACAACAACAACTATTAATACTATTAATAATACTAACACAAATATAATAATAACAATAGTAATAATAGTTAAACACAATGACTGATTGCTGGCACAGGTGGCCACAAGATATATATTGCTGGAAGGGGCCCCTGCCCGTGGAGGAGGTTGGAACGACGTGCTCTGTGGGCAGCTATGTGGAAAAGTGCTGTTTGCTGTGGAGAACACCAGCACTGCTGGATAAGCACTTCTAAAATTAAATGTTTCAGTTGGCCAAGCAGATAAATCCACCAAAAATCCCACCACTTATCTTAAAACTCTTGGTATAATCTGATCTTCCCTGTGAGATCTGGTGCCTGGTGTCCTGTGGTGCTGCATGACGAAAGGCAGCCAGGTCCTGAACAGACTGAGCTTTTTATTTGGTTGGGTTTTTTGTTGTTTGTTTGTTTGTTTGTTTGTTTTTTGGCACGGTTTTCCCCCTGCCCCTTCCCTATAGGTGAAGTTAGGCCTGGAGTCTGTATGGAGGTTTCTCGAGCTAGGATGAGATCCTTTGGGGATGTTGTGAAGGGCACAGGGAGAGGAGGGAATTTGAATCCCAGAATGGTTTGGGTTGGAAGGGACCTTAAAGCTCATCCAGCCCCACCCCCTGCCATGGGTAGGGACACCTTCCATTATTTCACGTTGTTCCAAGCCCCATCCAGCCTGGGCTTGGACACTTCCAGGGATGGGGCACTAAAGCTTCTCTGGGCAACCTGTGCCAGGACCTTTCCACTCTCACAGGGAAGCCGGAAAGAATTGTAAGGATTAATTCCTGCATCCCATCCCAGAAAAAAGCTGAAAGGCTTTTTGGCCCAATCAGTTGCCCAGAGAGAGGATTTTATTGGAGCTGAGAAAAGCTTTGTCTGTGTTTTAGGGTGAATCTTCTGCCCATGGTTTTGTTGCACTGTCAGTGCTCTGTGAACACATCTGCACCAGAGGAGCAACGATGACTCAGACTGAAAAGGTGAGTGATACATTCAGTGCTGACACCTGTAAGGTGTCTGATACCTCACACTTTGCTTGAGACATGTTGATATAGAAAGCTGCTCAGCTCATGGTGACCTGACATGTGAGCTGAAGGTTAACTACAAACCCCTGGAAATGAGTTTGTATGCCCGAAGAGCCAACACTCACAACCTCACCAAACTGTGAGCCTCCACGCTGAATATAATCACTTTGAAGTGAGTGTAATTACCTTTTCTGAGAGGTAGATCCCAAAAAAAGGAGCAGTGTTTAAAGTAATGTCTGCTGTGCTCCTTGGTGCTGGAGGAAATGTCTGAGTTGCCTCAGTGCTAAATGAACAACAAAGAAATGATACCTTGGTGCCTAATCATCAAAGGAGGAGTTTTGCAGAGGAGTAATCAGAAGCAAAATCTCCTTGCAAAGTGAGGGGGGAAAAATGGTGACAAACAGCTGTTTAATCCTCTTATGTAGAATACTGGCCACTTTTAGCCTGCCATAGCCCACCTCATGGGCTGTAAACTTAGCTGTGGCGACAGGACAGGAAGAAATGACCTCAAACTGTGCCAAGGGAAGGTCAGGTTGGACATCAGGAGGAATTCACCCTGGAAAGGGTGGCCGGGCATTGGAAGGGGCTGCCCAGGGAGGTGATGGAGTACCCATCCCTGGAGGTGTCCAAGGACGTGGCACTCAGTGCTCTGGGCTGGGTGACAAGGTGGTGAGCATTTTTAAGAACAGTATCAAATGTTTAATATTATTGTTGCTATTATTATTATTGGCAAGTGTCAAGAGGCAAGCAAAGACTTCTTTGCTTCTATCATTATTTCAGAAGATTGCTGGTTAATGATTTCCTACCAGCACCCATTGTATTAATGTATAGTGAGGAAATCAGTATATTTTCACTGGTTTATTCTGGTTTGACCTGTATTAGCAATTTGGTGTTAGCTGCTTTCTTGGTTGTTTGCAAATCCCCCCTTTGTTTCTGAGCAAACTGACATTATTTTTCCTTTTGTTGATGATGAGTGCCTTTTCCTCCCACTTATTTAGGAGTCAGAAGTATTGAGGCATTGAGCAGGACTGTGACATCAGTGACTTCACAGTTTTTAGGAGTGTGTGACAGTTCTGCCTCTTGAAATTTTCCTGTCTCCTCACTGGAGTAATTCTTCAGAGTTTAGCATCATACATTCCTGGTGCTTCACAGAAAATCTGGAGGTTATTTTCAAGTGGTTATTGCTTAATCCTGCATTCCCTCATCCCATTTTTCAATCTAGGATTCTCACATAAGTATCTTTATTCCTCCTTAAATTGGATAGAAGCAGTACTGCTGAGGACAAGCTGCTGGGAGGTTTTTAAGATTAGCGGATATACCCTCTGTATCCCAGATGGAGAAATGAATTAAGATGGCAAATCCTTCCTAATAGCTGTGATGCTAAAGCCCCAGTCTTTTTCTAATATCTGGAATGCAACAGACAGAATCTCCTAGTTAACAAAGTGAGGCTTCACTGGTGATCACATCAGGAGGTAGCAAGGAAGGAATGGGTGTCTGGGTATGTATATACCTATAGATTGGTATATGACAGTGTCCTGCCTGATATTTAAAAGTTTTGGAATTAGGTGATCCCTAAGGTTCCTCACAACCCAAACCATTTTGTCGTTCTGAGTATAGAAACAACTGAGCCAGAAAGCTGAACACACACACAAACTGAAATAGTGCTGAAGAAAGGAAATTGCTTCCAAATGTTTGATTTCAAAGCTTGCAATGTATGCCTTCGCATCTGTATGGTTAAGGTATTGTAAGTCTTGAAAATACATGTAATTCTTTCTCCGATTATCATACAGAAGGAGAAATTTCAGAGCGATTTGTAGGCAGCACCGTTCCCTTTCTCTGAGGTGAGGGTTAAGTACAGATGAGGAGTGCTCTGCAGAGTGATTTCAGAGTCCATCTGATTGTATTTCTTTTTTGTTTTCCTTAACAAGCAGCTCACATCCCGGCACAGTTTCCCCGGATTGTATGCTCATTCATTCACAGAGCAGCTGGAACATGCCAGGTGTTTGCCTTGGGGAGAAATCCCAGCACACAGAGGATTTCTCTGGTGGTGGATCCTCCCCCATCACGCGGCAGAGCTGGACCAGAGCCGCTGATGTGCCGGGTGTGGAGCCACTGCCTCCCTTCCCAATGGAACGAAAGGCTGCCCTGAGGTCCCTACTGCTGTTCCTGTGTGTGGGATCCGGGGTGTCCGTGGAGCAAACGAATGTGACGTCAGGGAACAGGTCAGTGACTGGGTGTGTGGTGACAAACTTGAGTGAGCCCAGGTTTTAAATGCTGTCATTTGTGCTCTATGGAAGTGGATTCAGTCGCAGTTTGGAGTGTCAGGACGTGTTTGTAATTTTCTTTTCAGGTTTGAAAGCACCTGGGGGTAATACAGAAATTAATTATTTTGAAGTACACAGTGAGCTAACGATGTAACTTTAAAGCAATTTTATAAATGTGGCTTTAAAAGAAGTGGTTTCTGTGCATCTGTCTTACATTTCATTACGTTTTAATGACTCTCACACTGACTTTCCCTGGTCTGTGTGAAAATGAAGTTATAAATAGAATAACAGCAAGGGTGTGAAACTAAGGTGCTAAAATATTCTACCGGTGTAGAATGGATATTTGAAGCATGAATTTAATATTGCAAAGGAGTATTCAACTTACAAAATTACTGGAGATTTGGATTTATTGTCAATAGTGATGTTTCACTCTCTAATGAAATATAAATAATAAGCCCAAATCATAGCAGGGGAAAGAGCCAAGTATTATGACAGTGAAAACAACCTGAGCTGTATGAGTTGAATCATGCCCAGAGTCACCAGTAACACACAGAACAAATATGCTGATGGAGGTTGCAGCTGGCGGTAAAATCTGTTCATTTTAAGGCAAGAAGGACATGTGGTGATTTGCTTAAGCTTGTATTAAGAGATCTGGTAGTCAGTTACAGATAAATACTACAATACGTTTTCATCTAAATAGTTCACTTGCTGTTCTCCTCTGCCAGTTTTCAGCTCCCTTACTGTTCCTCTTAGCATAATTCTGCTTTTTTTTTCTTTTTTTGCAATCAGACCAGAATCTGAGAGAGAGCAAGCAGAGGAGCATTGCCTGCACTTTTTTACAATAAATATTAACAGAAGAAGTTGTGACCTGGATCCCAGTGAATTAAATGGGGATTTTTTCCTCACTGGAGGTGGGATTGTGGCTGCACAGTGTTAATTTGCTAGATTCTATGACCTCCGGGTTTTGGGTTCTTTTTATCAAAAATGAAAGCCCAAGTATCTTTTTCTGGTCCAGTCCTAGCTGAACATCCATTAAACTGCAGATCAAACCCCAGCAATCAGTAAAATAGTTATGTAAATCCGTCTCCCTGCGTCAAAACACACATTAGAAAACTGTAAGAGTTGTGTGGGTTTGTAGATATTTCTAGTTGATAGGACTTACACAGAGGCATTTAAAACTCAGTAACATTTTTTGCCAGGATATTTCTTAGAGGGGACTAGCTTTTTCCCTGAACCTGGTGTCCCAGGTTTACACATTTATAGTGTTAATAACTTCACTGAAATTCTATATGGCAAGTGTCCCTAGGACTACAACCAGTGCATTGCCACCAGGTGCTTGTCACCTTTTGTCATGACTTTGTTTTTAGCGCGTTTGAATGTTCATGTGTTACTTTCCACCAAAATGCTAATAAATTAGGTGAAACTAGTTCAGCAGCCAGTGAGGAATTCTTCCGCTGTGCAATGTTTGTATTAGAGAGATGACTCTGAAGTACTACAAATACTGTTTCTGTAGAGGTGGAGAACATTTTCCCATCTGGTGCAGTTTATCAGAGCAGTAATATGAAGAGTGAAACAGTGAGTATAACATGAAAACTTTCTGTGGCCTCCACACTCAACCCATGTTGAGTGCCAGGATTATTCTGGTGGTTCATCTGAGCAGAGAAAACACTGTTTACATGGAAATCCTCAAGAGCTGGAGTCTTTATAAACTTTTTCGGACAAACAAGCCAGACTTGGTTATCTTATGTAGATGTATAATGTCATCTGATAAGAGGGAATTTACACTTCTTTATGCTTATAATCTTATTTAATTGGGTTTTACATAGTGATTAGTCATTCCAGTGCTTTGTATTAGGGCTAATCCAATTTCATGAGGGTTCCTAACATACTTGGTATGGTAAATTCAACATACAACATACGTACCTAGGTGTTATTTGGGCCAGTTATTTACAAATTGCTAAGGAAAAATATTGAAACATATACCCTGTGAGCAACTGAATTTGAAGTGTCAGGGTAAGAGTGTCAGATTAAAAAAATGATAAATTTGAAAGGCTTTTCTTTAATTTAGTGTGCTAAAAATGATTTGCTGTCAGTTTTGCAGGGGAGAGTAAGCGCTAGCTGATTTCCTATCTCTTGTACATGTAATGAACATTTTTATAATTAAAAGGGAATATATATTTTTTAAAAATTTTCATATTTTTTGCTTTCAATACTACTGTTCTGTGAAACATGCTCCAGCTGAGGATGAAAGGGCTTTCGGTGCCAGGGATTGCCTCTGATTCCCCAGCTTGCCTTTTGCTTGGGAAAGCTGCTGTTGTGACATCATGATGGATATGGGCAGCCACCCATCCCTGTCACGGATCACAAACCCATGACACCTCGGGGCTGTGGGTGTCAGAGGCAGCTGACAGACCCCATAACATCAACAGCAGCCTGGGCTTGCCCAGAAACCAGGACATGATTCTTGGCTCTGCCAGCCACAAACTGGCTGTGCCCCAGTGATGGGGGATAATGGACTTCCTTCCCCTAACAGAGATCCATGCATTGTGCAGGTGGAACAAACTGTTAATTAACAGGTTAATTAACAAGAGGACCAAGCTGGAGGTGCTTCCCTTGCAGCCTGATGGTGTCTATCATGCTGTGGCACTTCGTGGTGGTTCCCAGGTCACTCTCTGCACTGCATTTCCTCATGAAAACATGAATATTTCATCAGCTGTGCACATTCATCTGTGTCTCAGTATTGTCATGCTGAAAACAGAGACTCGACATCCCTTCCAGAGTGTCTTTGGGATGTGGAGCAGCTAGGAGTTATTCAGGTTTTTTTTAATCACAACCCCCAAATTAACCCTTCCTCTTCCCAGAGCAGCATGAAAACCTTTTGAGTCTGGTTCAGGAATGAAGTGAATTGCACAGTTTGCCACCAGTCTTCTTCTGCTCCAGTGTTTTAGTCTGTGATTTCCAAACTGGAGTAGTGGGCTATGGGAGTTTACCTCTGCGTATAGGGAGGAGTTAAAAGTATAACTAAGCATAACTTGATATACATAGGTACAAGTAAATATAACTAAAGGTAGTATAACTAAATAATTTACATTAGTTTCCTTTTGGCATGCCTCATTTTTGTAGGTCTTACCATGCAAAAAATTCCCCCACATTTGCCTTTTCCAGCCTGAAGGCAGAATCTGTCATGAAGAAAGACTAGAAAAGACAAAAAGGGATGCATCAAATTACAAAAATGTTCCTAATCATAAAACAACCTAAGAGAGAGTTTTGTCTGAGCAAGAAAAGAAGGTTTGGTCCGTTGTGGTCACATCTTTTATTACCTGTGTGTCAAAATCTGGTATTTCCACCCATCTCTGAAAGCTGTTGGCATGGGCAGCTTCCAGCATCTTGAAGAACTGATTCCAGCACTAACCTTGGCACCCAAAGAGCAGTGGGAGAAAGGGGGACCCACTGTGAACATTGAATGAATAAAACTGTAAATAAACGTGCCATATTAATTTTAAACAGTGTCACCCACAGAGACATTTTTTAACATAAGGCCTTTATAAGGTTCTTCCAACTTGACAGAAAGCAGGGTAGGCTCTGTGCCATCCCATGTTGTTTGGACTCGTATTTATCTGCCATTAAGGATGGTGTGATGGAAATTAGGTTGGGATCACTCCTGCTAGTGGGTAACACAGATCCCCCTATCCAGAGTCTGGCGGGGAGTGGTTTCACCCAGCTGTACAAGGACTCCCCAGGAATGCCAGGTCTTGACTTTACAATTCCAATACTTTACAGTGCAATTTGCTCATAAATACTGAAAACTGGTCTTATTCCTAGTCCTTATATGCTGGTCTTGGTGTATATATTTTCAAGAACTTTGCTCCTGTGGTGGGTTGGAAAAGTAGTAAGAAACAAGGCAAGGGAAGAACATGGAATTGTATTTCCACGTTTATTGGCTCTGGGGCACGTCTGGCCTTACCAGCTGGAGATTTACACTAAGAAGAACATCAAATGCTGAAAATTTCATGAGCCAAGTAGTTGACATTTGAGATGTGCTTTGCCCACACTGCCATGCAGCTGACTTCTATGGGATTTGGTATTGCTTGGAATCATTCATGTCTTCAAATGGCTGTAATTCTGGGCTTAAGACATGCTAGCCCACTGCAATTGATCTATCCTGAGGGAATTAAACATGTTTCTTCTGATCCTCACTGCAGAACAAGGGTGTTGCAAGGTCCTTGTGTTCCTCTGCTTGTGGGCTGGAACTGATTCTGTCTCTAATCCAGAACCAATGTCCTGTGGAACAGGGCAAGAGAGAAGCCTTTTGGTAAGGGTAAAGCCTTTTGGAACCTTTTGGGCAGGGAAAGCCTCATCCACCCAAGGAATCTCTGAAAATTAGGCATTTTTAGCCTGGGCTTAGCAGGTTTGGATTAATTTCTCTTGTTCCTGTGATATTACCAAACCAAGTACCTGAGTTACATTTTGAATGTTTTATGGAACAAAGTAGTAACAGGTGTTGTCCCCAGTAAACTTGATGCAGATTTTAAATCCAGATGGTGTGAAATAAGTATTTTTCTCCTCTCTTCTAGTTCACATGAATTCTCAGATCAAGATTCTCTGCAAAGAAATGGTAAGGCTTTCAGTGGGCTGAACCCCTGGATACTGGTTCTGTTAGTATGGCTGTAAAAGGTTTTATTCCCAGATGTTGCTTCTGCAGGCATTGGTGACTCTTCTGACATATGTTTTGTTAAAGCATAGCCCCCATTAAAAAACACCCTTTTAAGGATTTATCTGTTTTAAAAAAATAATTTGCTGTCCAACTCAGATGCAGTGAGAATGGGGAAAACAAAAGCATTCACTTTTTAATCAAATGAAAACAGAATTAAGTGTTTGAAGGATAGAGCTTTGAGAATGTCTATGAAATGACCTGTCCTTGTGAAACTTTGCCCTCCTGGCAAACAGTTGGGCCATCAGGTTGTTTGTCACATCTTCCTGTCTCTGGTGGTGCATGGAAAGAAGTTCCCATTCACAGTTAAGATGCTTTTGTCATGCAATTCAACACATACCCTTTGATGACAGAGTTTGCTGTACGAAGAAAACAAGCAGCTTTTGCTGTGTTTGGGATGAATAAATACAGATATGGACTGAACCTTGTAATTTTGGGGCACTGGAGTTCCTCCCAGATGTTCAGTGAAAAGAAGAGGAACAAGTTTTGAACAAGTAAGGTAAACTAGAAGACAAATATTGAAGACAATATTTGGAACAAGTCAGGTATTTTCCAAGATAGAATCAGCTATTCACACATACACATTTTGTGCAGGGATAATTATTGTTTGCATAAGAACGTGCAAAAATTATGCCTTTATAAATGACTGGATGTTTATAGTATACTAATAATGCTGATAACACTCTTTCTTCTGCAGGTCAACATTACCAAGGTGGCATGAGACCAAAACTGAATGTCAGTCAAGTGGCAATTGCACAGGTAATGGATCTGTAGAGTCTTTTCATAGCATATTTAGATCTTTTAATTTACATTGCTGAGTTAAACTCTTTTTACATTGTTTACAAGAAACAGCCAATGAAACTGTCTGTACTGTTGTGATATGGTACTGATTCACTGCCTACTGTACAAGGTGTCCTCTGCTTTTTTGAGGAGTGAGGTGAGACTTCAGGTGCTGTTGCTTGTGCTGACTGGTCATGGGTTTGGGCATAGGGTCTTTCTGAAAGAACTAAATCCTTATGTCCGTAGTCCATACAGGGACATTTGGCGGCTGTGGCCAGTCTTGTACTTATATCATTTGGTACTAAATGAACAGCTGTAGCAAAACTTCATATTTTCAGTGAGAGTTTTTCCTGAGACCAGGCTGTAGGTCTTGTCAAAAACTGACCATAAAAGGCTTCCTTACCAAAAGAAGCTCACCAAAAGTGATGCACTCTGACATAAGTAAAATGTTGATTAAATCTCCCTCATCTGTACTTCTGAGAAGACAGCCTTATCATTTATATGAACACAGTCATAGTCACTTATCACATCTTCTGCCCACGATCTTGATTTGCTTTGGGCTTGTTGCTGTCAGTACTTACTAATTTTAATTCTAAAGCACCCTTGTGCCATGTGTATAAGGTCCAGTATCAAAAGCGATCTTTCAGGGTCTGAGCTGAGAGACAGGATTTGCTAATCTGAACAGCACAAAAAAAAAAAAAAAATCTCTTTAAGCCAAGAAAAAGCTTTGTGGCTTATATGTGTCCCTTCTGGAGCCTGGTAAGATGCTGTTTATGACCGGGACTCAGAAACCTCTCTTGTTTTTGTACATCATTTGAACTTGCTAAATCATATGACATGGAAAAAACAGCCATGCAGACATTGTGAGTGTTACCCTATTCCAATAGGATGTGCATAAGTGGGGCAGAGCTGGTGTCTGGAAATTTCAGTTTGAAATCTGGAAATGGCAGTTAAATTTTTAAGTTCTTTCAGAGCTCTAAGTCACTGTCTCAAATTATATTGCTGGACAGCCAAATTGTCTTTTTGCTATGAAATTTAGCTTAGAAGGGATAGCATTTTTCTAATCTTTCCAGATGACATGGATGCTGCAGTCCTCAGGTTTTAACCCTGCAACTGATTTTGTAAAGTTAGGGATCCACACTTGAGCCATCCTGTTCTGCAGTAGGTGTTTTCCTGATTTTAAAGCCATTAGGAGCCAAACTACCTGCAGGCAGGTGTAAACTTGGGCATTTCTTTCACCTGGACAGCTCCCAGATGTGCTTTCAGCATGGTAGGCTGTGTCCTAGGCCCAAGCTGAGTCATTTTCAGTGTGTTGCAGTAATTCTTACAGGTGTTGCAGATAGACAACCTCATTTATTCTGGTAGGACGAAGAGCAAATCCTGAAATGCACACCTTCTGATAGCCATCTTTTGTGTGGTTCCTCAGGTTGTCAGTCACAACTTCAGCAGGGCAGGGCAGTGGGAAGGAGCATTCTGGAGGCGGTTCTCCCACAGCCACCACAGCCCCCTCAATGTCACGGTCAATGGCATCCCCTGCATCCTCTTCTGGGCCAAGAGGATCATGATCAGGCTTGAAAACCACACTCAGCTGGACTTGACAGAGAAGACATTTGGTGTCCATGCAACAGTGGATGTTGGAGACTCGAACTGCAGTGAAGACAGTGCAATGTAAGGTGGAATTCTGCTGTGTCAGTGTAGCTGGTACCAGATAGCAAGTATAGGAAGTACATACTGAAGGAAAACTGACCTTGTAGAGCCCTAGGGCTCTTTTCTAAATGTCCTGCCATTGTGACAGCAGGGGTTACATCCTTTGAATCCAGCCTTTCGTGGGTCACATGGGTGTACTCATCTGTTGCAGTGGTGTGGTTGCTCCTTGGGGCCGGCCAGCTTTGCACTTAGGGCCTGTGAGGCTCCAGCTGCTGATCTGTTTAGTTTCCAGCTGTTTTAGACAATTGCTTGGGAGGCTGAAGAGTGGGTTCTATGCTGAATATAGGGGCTTTGGGCTGTGCATGACTACTTAC
The DNA here is from genome assembly GCF_022539395.1 of Myiozetetes cayanensis. NCBI lineage: Eukaryota > Metazoa > Chordata > Aves > Passeriformes > Tyrannidae > Myiozetetes > Myiozetetes cayanensis. Next base: position 34,601,398 of record NW_026087631.1, on the reverse strand, counting down.
CCCTTCACAGGAGGTGTGCCAGCAGTACTGTACAGGATGTGGGTCTGTATTTAATCCTATACAGCATTTCACCTGCACACCTAAATGTGTTTCCACAGAACGTACTTCCTCTTTCTGATCACAGCTGGAAAGGATAACCCAAGGTGCACAGACATTTTTGCTGAGAAATGCCAGAAAACTAAAAGTAAAATTGAAAAAGAAACTAGGACTTTGCCTGTAGTATCATAATGTTCAACGAGGGCAGTCTGAATATTGTATCATCAGCATGTGAACTAATGCATTAGTTCCATCAGCATGTGAACTAATACATTAGTTCTCCCTACTCTCTGCCTGTCAAAGAGAGGTAGAGAATGGAAGAAAGTTATTTTAGAAATAAAAAGTAATAAACCTTCCGTCCTCTCTTCTGGTCTACAATTTGGAAATAATCTTACTCTGATTAGTAATTTTTGCAACGTAATAGAATGCAAAATTAAGGGTTTCAAAACACAAAGAATAGTTTTATAGTTGTTCATAAGACCTGGAAAATCAGAAGGACAATGTTTTTTTGTGGCCTGCAAACTCCTTCTGGAGCTGCTATTTGGAGACTGTTAGACAAGCAGGTTACTCTGTCTACCTGTCTGTCACAGGTACCTCTGTAGTCTTAGTACTGTAGAGGCTTCATTTTGTAAATACAGATTTCTAAGAAATTAGGACTTGCCCTGACTCTGTGTGGGAGAAAGATAATGTATGATTCTCTTGTGTTTCGGGTCTGTGCCTGAAACAGTGTTGGTGGCAGAGAAGAAAGGGGAAACCTTGCCCTGAATGTTGCTCTGTAATCTCAGTTTTAAGGACCGACCAGCCTAAATTAAAACAGTTGATGGCAGAACCCTCACCTGGTGAATTGCCCAGTTTTTTTCACACCAGAAAAAATTCCTCAGAATTCTCCCTTCTCCAGCCTTCATTGTTAAGACTCTCTTGTCTCTCAGGCTGGTGTATGCTGTGTAATCAGTGCAAAGTAGCTGGAGCCAGGAACAAATATTAGACACCAAACATATATTCATTTGCTATGGGCATATAATAATCCAACCTGCATTTTTTTCTTAGTTGAATGCCATATTTGCCTGTGGCTAATCCTCAACTATTATGATTTCCCTTTTCAATAAAGAAAGGGATAGTCTGGATTCAGTGTCCTGGTTTATTGGACCAGTGTTAGTCAAGGTACAAGAAGTCCTGAAGTCTAGATCTTCTATGAAATCATAGGGCTAGCTGTTTAGGGATTTTTTTTTTTTTGTCTGTTTGTTTTGGGCTTTTTTTTGTTTATTTTGTATGATGTTTTGTTTTGGTTGGTTGGATTTATTTAAAATATATTCTTCAGCTTTAATTTTGGAAGTCTTTCAGATGCTGTATTTTTTCACTGTGTTTTGTTTCTGTCTTATGTGGACAACGAGAATCTCTTTGCAGGTTTCAAGATGTAAAATATTAGTGTTAAGTGATAAAACAATATATTCCACTTATTTATGTATTAATTAATGTGCATTAATTAAGCTGATAGGTTAATTTAGCAAACTTCAGGTGCCCATGCTCACTGCAGGTGACCTCACAGTCAGGGTACTTACGTGGCTCTAATGATGTGTATGTGTGGAATTTGAACTCCAGTGACATCTGCGTTTTTTATGCTCTGGTCTTTAAAAAGATGAGAATAGTGTGTGTGTTTACACTTTCTGATGACATACAGAGGTGATACTTGACTGAGATGACATGGCTTGAAAACGAGAACAGAAATCTACTGAACCTGATTGTCAACTAATGTGGAAAGCAATGGGATTTCATTGTGCTGGAAGTTAAACATACATTTCTACTCTTTCTGGACAGTTTGGACCTCGTTTCAAACTGCAGGCGAACTAGTAGATTTCACTGGAGGAAAATTTAATCCTTTCAGGTTTTTTTCTTGCTGACTTTAGGAGTATACTGAGCAAAAGGCTCCAGGTATAACTGAGTTTAATCTTTAATGCTGCTTTAATCTCTGAAGATTTCTGAATTTTTTCCTAGCCTAATATAACTTGCTCTTTGACCTAGGCTTTCTCTGAAGTTTGGGGACATTGGCAATCTAAAGGGACTAGTTATCAGGTAAGTTTATACGGCAAAAAAAGATAATGCATATTGTTATGCAGTTGCTTGTGGAATTAAAGTGAATTTGTTTAAGCAAAAATAATGTGATAGAAACTGTTGATTGCATAGTTGAGACACCTGCATTCAGTATGTCTATCATTTACCTGCCTTGTTTTAAGGCATTTTTTCTCCTTTGTTGACTTTTCTATTAATGGGAAAAGTTTGGGTCATCTCTTTTGTATAGAATCTTCCTATGTTGGAGATTTTAGCTAAACTTTGCTGATTTACTACATTTTTCTTGGGAATTTTATGTCAAGAACTGATAGTGTGGACTGTTCAGGCATCAGACTGTGACCTGCTTTGTGTTTGCGTCTTGGTGACAGCAGAAAACAGAATTTCTTGATAATTAACTTCCCATACCTTGGATGGAAGTACAATACCATTGTTGAATATATTTTGCCCAACCATTTAGGAAAAATCCCTCAAAATCCTCTTACTGTGTGGGAGATCAAGTAACAAGGAGCAAAGTCCTTCAGCTGCAACAATGAACAACCTCAAAACACATAATTTTTAGGTTGGAAGGGACCTCTGGAGATCACCTGGTCCAACCCCCTGCCCTGGCAGGGTCACTTGGAGCAGATGACACAGGAACATGTCCAGGTGGGTCTGCCAGAGAGGCAGACTCCACACCCTCCCTGGGCAGCTGTTCCAGGGCTCTGCCACCTCCATGGAAAGCTCTTCCTCACTTTCCAGACTCTGTGGAAGGATCTAGAGCTCATACTGATATAAACTGGTGAAGCCAGGGGGTCTCCTAAGATTGTTCAATGTGCAAATTCAACAGGTGGAACACTTTGACTTGTTTTCCTACTCATCTCTCTCCCCACATGATGTTTCCAGGTTCTTGCTGACCACCAGCTATTACCAGCTGTCTGTTCAGAACTGGTTCAGCCTGCACAGGCTGCAGCTGCTCTACAACCACTCGGTGCAGGCGACGTTCAATGCAACCCAAATACATGCCCCGGCAACTTACTCGTACCACTGCGACCACGTGAGCAGCCTGCAGAGATACGATGCTCTCCTCATTCCCAGCTCTGAAAATGACCTATCACAGCTCTGGGAAGTCACTTTTATTGATTTTCAGGTAACGTCATAGAATTAGGCCCAAGGGAACCTGTAGGTACATTGATGGGAAGTTTTGGCCTTTTGCTGCCAAAGAAATATAATGACCTTCTATGTACAGTCTGTGGGATTTCTGTGGAACACAAAATTGAAATGAGGACTTAAACTATTTTCTTTACCTCCCTGTCAAAGGAAATTAAGGGCTGTATAGATTTTCTATAGTCTTCTACTGTGTTCCCTTTAGTGTGGGGGAAGAATTTAACTTCCAGTGTTGCATCTTTCTGAGCAGAGCTGTTAAACACAGCATCAATAACAGCATCAGACACCAGGTACAGGATTCATCTCACTTAACTTTTGATGCCTAGGAATTTTAACCCTGTGGCCTGATTATAGTCACCCCAGCCTGCCTCTAAAGCTAGTGGATAATTCCTCTGACTCGTCTTAAGTCTTTATTTTAGGATGAGATTAATAATCTTCTGAAAGTGCCAAGTTTTCTGTGTTTGGCAATGAGAGAGTCTCAGATGGCTGGACTAGAGCATCTTGCTTTTACATACCTAAGTCATAGGGCATGAAAAGCTGAAAAAGGGAACTGAGGAGGAAAACTGGTCCCCTTTTCTCACCATGTCATAAATGCCCATGGGCTGATTTAATGGAGCGGGCGCAATACCCTGAATGCCAGTGTGGTAAACTTCATATTAGAGTTGAAGCCACAAGTAAAACTTGTTGGTGTTTTCCACAGTTGGATGCAGATTCCTGTAGTGTATCTGCTTTGCTGCCAAATATTACACACACGAATCTGGTGAGAAAAACCTAATTTGAGCATAGGCATTTAAAAATATTTCCTGGTTTGTTGTTGAAAATATTTCCTGATTGAGGTTTATGCAGTTTGAAACAGAGACTCTGGAGACCCTCAACAAGTGATGCTGGAAATACACCATTATGGTGAAAGGCACCAATTAAATATTGTGGGCCATCAAGAGAAGATTTTGTTTCAAACACAACTACAAATCCTTTGGGCAGCAGAGCGGAGGGGATTAGAATACCTGGTGGTTTCTAGAAGACTGACATGGATAAACTCTGAGCCAGCACAGGGAGTTACAAATTTGCAATGTGGAGGTATTAAATTAGAAATTCTTACTGCCATCATGAGCAAAGTAATGAGACACAGGTACCTCATTTAACATGATCTCTCTTGTTCTCCTTGTAGATCCAAGGTTTTAACATCCAGCAAGGACATTTTGCCTATGCAAAGGACTGTGCATCCTTCTTCTCTCCAGCAATTCTGATGGGGCTGGTCATGTCCCTGATCCTGCTGCTGGTCCTTGCCTATGCCCTTCACATGCTGATCCACCTCAAATCCCTTGACAGGCACTATGAGTGCAAAGCTTCTCCTGCCTATTTTGCACAGATGAAAGACAACGACATGGGAGATGAGAAGGAACCACTGAGAAATAGTGGGAATGAGTCCTATGAACTTAGAAACAAGCAGTTTGGTAAAATCTATATTTAGCAATGTGCATCTCAGTGAAATGAGGTATTTTCTTCTGCTGGCACTGTCATGTGTAGTTGGTGCAGGTCTTTCACCAGATGATGAAAGGAAAAGTAGGTAACAGACTGTTTAACCATTTATTGATTGATCATCATCTCGAAGATGCCTTGGGAAGCAAGTTGAGATAAAAAACATTCCATTGTGAATAAGAGATTCATGTTATGGGACTTTATTCCTGTAGCAAAAAGCCAAAATGCATAGCTTTTCATCCTGATTACAACATCTTGAAGAGAAAATCAAAAATGAATACTCTGAAATCAAATAAAGATACTATATATATATATATATATATGTATTTAGGTATAGATATAAATCTCTGCTTGTTCTTTCAGAAGGCAAGATATTTCCTCATTTTATAGTTCCTCTGTGTCTTGACAAAATATCATAAATTTATTTCTCAGGATGTGCTTTCTTTTTATTTTCCAAGTCGCATCCCCTCCTCTTTGTCCTCATAAACTCCTTTTCCTACTTTGGAGTTTTCAGAGCCACATAAGCTGTGTTTTTATCCACAGTCATGGCTCCAGTACAGCAGCATCCTGATAATTCCCTATGTCTAAGCTGGAGGCTTACTTTGAGGATCTAGTGGAAGAGCACCTGACATCTGGTCAAAGGCTTACCCTTAACTTCCTGGCTCAACTGCACGCCAAAAGAGGGATTATGAGCATTATACCCTGTAATTCAAGGTTAATTTCTATCAAATCCCATCAGTCTCCCTTGGGAATTTCACCTGAATGGGGGTAGCCAGTGCTATAATTCAAAATCTGTGTATAATTCAAAATCTGTGTAAGCAAAGTGGTAGAAGCTCCTTAGCAGTGAAAAAGATACTGTGATATGATTTTCAGTGCTCCTTTTGAGCATTCAGGACACTGCGGTCCTCAAACTTGTCCTTTCTTCCTTCAGAGGCAAAGTTTGGGAACTCCAAATTAGCCGTAATTGGGCCCTGATTTCTAGCAAGGAAGAGCACAGTAATGAAACAACTATAGTGCTTTTAGGTTATAAGTAATGCAAACACCACCATGTTAGAAAATCTTCTACAAATACAGATTTAGCAGGCATGTTTTATGCCTGTTTTATTTTAGATAATAGAACTAATTGTTAGTTGTTTGTAATCTTTGGAAATTATACTGCAATGGTCTTTAAACACCTTGAGAGGTGTCCAAGGATCTCCTAGTTATTAGGTAGGCATTTGTGAATATTTCTTGGTTTGTTATGTTGAAGTTTATGCAGTTTGAAACAGAGATTCTGGAGATTCTCAACAAGTGATGCTGAAGATGCATCATTAAGGTGAAAGGTACCAATTAAATATTGCTGAGCCATCAGCAGTGACACACAGGTGGAACCCAAAGCAGTTGGTTGATTTAGGAAAGATCTCAGAATGAAAAAAACTCCCCATCTTTGACACATAACCAGAAGTAAGAGAGAACCTTTCAAGGACTTGCCACAGCTGCATGTGGCCAACTGCTGCCAAACTTTCATCTGTTTCATAAAGGAAACAAGTGAAACCACGAATGCCTGGGAACCTGAGTGAGGTTAACATGAGAAGGTGCAAATCAAAACCAGGGTATTCCCTGCTGAGTGGCAAAACACTCTCCAGCTTGATGCCCTCCCCTTGCACCCGGTGGGGACAGATGCTGGCAGATGTTAGAGAGAGTTCAGGATGCCAGTGCTAAATAGGTGATGCTCCCCATGGTCTGGAGAGTAGTGCTGTTGTGCCTGGGGGTTGCGAAATTAAAACCTGACACCAGCCAGTGGCAGCCTGACTGTCAAAGTGACTGTCAGTCACTGGTGTGAAATGCTCACCCTGCTGAGCCAGGCACAGCAGTGCTTCCTGAACATCGTGTTGCCTGGGACACAAAGGCACTTCTTCCTCCCACAGAGGTCATTTATCCTTCTGGTTACTGTCTGATGTGCTGTCAGGGTAATTCTTACCTGTCATTTTCTTGCATGTTTTAAATGGGCAAAATCAACCCTATTGCTGTGAGAGGTTCTTACAACTTTGGTGTTTGGAATAAGAGAGATTCCCTCCAGTCATATCCCTCAATACTCATGTCCTTTTCCAACCCAACTGTATTCCCTTGGCTTTGAGGTGGATTTGTGCTTGAGAGACTCATCACTGCAAACCTCCAGGGTGTAACAGTTCAGGTTTTTTTGATGAAGAATTTAATGACACATGTGGCCCTTTCAGCACCTGAGCAAGAGATAGGAATTTATACCTGCTGATTTACGAGGCAAACTTTAGAATAAAATAGAATGCAAAAAATGAAAAGGAGAGGTAAAAATAAAAAAGATTGCCAAGAAAAATAAAATTTGTTCCCTTTTATCAGCTTCTCTTAAACCATGACACAACTGGTATTATCCCCAGAATCTTCTGGGGAGATGTGCACAGATAGTAGTTACCTCTGCTGTGACTTTTAGTGTTGCAGTCCTGCATGGCAGTGGAAGGTGACTGTACTCCCCCAGGTATCCCCTGTATCATCACAATTCTACTCAGGTGCCAGCAAGAGTCTGAAAGGATAAACACACTCATTGAATTAGACAGGAAATACAGTGCTCATCATAGGACTGGAATGATGAGCCTTATGAAGAGTTAATGGTGCCTTAGTGGAAAAAGCACCAGAAGAAAAAACATAATCATAATTGCAGTTTCTGTCTCCTTGTGCCATGTATAAAGGCATGGTTGAAAAAGAGAAAAATGTGTGCATTTCCAGTAAGCTGTGTTTCCTGTGAGCCAAGCAATCCTTATTGAATGCACATTTTGGAGCAACAGGGACATTCCATTGCCCTGGTCCTGAAAGAAGAAAATTCAAATTAAAATTATTTGTGTGCTACAGAAATAAGCTACATTGGTACTAACAGACTCATTAATAAAAGATAAGCTTTTTTTACACGGTCCACATGCTGCATTATTTCATTTCTGCATGACACCACAGCAACATTTTGAACATATGTGTGTTAATTCCATCAAAATCCTTATAATATTTCTTCAAAACTGATTCAATGTTTCAAATTCAGGTCCCCATCCACTCCCACTTGAACTCAAAGGGAATAATCTCAGTTTAACTGAAACAAGAAAAATTTTACAGACTATTTTGCAGTTCTCACTGTGAAAACAATGAATTAAACAAATACATTTATTTCTCATACATTTCAGCTGCTGTTGTTAAAATTTTTTATAATTACCCCTCACTCCAATATTGGTAACTTTACATCAACAGCAAGTTGGATTTTCAGGCATTAAGGACTGCTGTTTGAACTGAAGTGGTGGACTTTTGGCATAGTATTGATTAAAAATGCGCAAGGAATGATCAGAGCCAAGGCCACTGTGGATACAGGGACAAAAACTGTGAGTCCACTCGCTGGTAAGTAACACTTCCAGGGAGCCAGGAGAAATACATTTATTTCTTTCCTTCAAGTTTTATAAATGGAGGTGTTTCCCTCCCCTTCTCGAAATACTGATTCTTGTTGTAGCAACCCTGGTAGTTCTGTTGTTGATTTTCTTTTTAACTGTTGATTTCTAAAAGGCTGGATGCAACATTCCATTTCAGAAACTGTCCCCAGGAGCTCAGAAAGCATTTACCAGGGTGTGTCTGTTCTTCGCCATTGTTGAATATCCCTTGAATTGTTCTCCACTTCCAGTAACCCTTGTGACATTGCATTTGACTGGTGTATGGTAGATCTTAAATCTGAGTTTCTGGTTCCTAGATCACCCCTTTGTTTGATGTAAAAATACAGGCCTTTTTTGATGTTACAGGACACAACCTGAGAGAAATCAGAAGAAACTGCTAAACCTTGTATATACATTTTTGCACTTTTATTCCTTCAAGCTGACATCATATATCAGGAAATGTAATTTGTTTCTTCTGAGTCAGTGGTGTGTAAATTTACTCATGACTCATACTGTGTTTGAAGCCTGACAAAGAGTTTCAATCCCTGCAAATTTTGGAACAGCCCTCCTGAACATTTAGCATCTGCCTAGTTCTGAGTGCTTTTTCTGGGTCGCTTTTATGATTTTGGTACATCAGCCTGCCCTGTGCTGGCTACGTAAAGATTTGAATTGGTTATTGAAAATAATCGCTTTACCTCTTTGCACGTAAGTGCTGCTGCTTGGGAATGTAAAGGAACATTGATTTTTGGAAACTCAAAAGGGAAGTTTTCTAAAGAAATGATTTTTTTTTTTCTTCAATGCATCCTACTGAACTTTTGCATATTAACACAAGCTAATTGGTCATTGCAGACCTTTACCTTCCTCTCACCTGCCTTTGGCTTAAAGCTGAGGTGGATGGGCCAGGGCTACAGAAAGAGCAGCAACAATTTTCATTTAGTCTCATGATGCCTCTTAGGCTATTGAGTTGCCTCTCAGGTGTCCAGAAGCCAGTCTACAGCTTTTCTGCCATTTCTATGTGTCTGCAATGGAAGGAATTTGTTAACAGTCTTCCTTCACCAGAAGAAAACCAAAAAATAAGAAACACCCCTGCCTACCCAACCCCCCCCCCCTTCTCAAAACAAAGAAACAAATAAAAATTATTTCCAGCCCTGGAAATTATTTCTCATTGTTTTCTTCTTGCTAAAGGTGGTCTTTTCAGTGGAAAGGGCACAGAACTTGAATTTTCAGTGTTTTATCAACGAAGAGCAGGTTTTTCACTCCCAGCTGTAGTTTTCTGTCATAAAATATTAATCAAGGCTCTTCAAGGGACTGAAAAGCTCTGTCCCAGTTACACTCCTGATTTCAGAAATGTGAAGGACAGTTTTGTCTTCACTCCTTGAAAAATCCCACATTCAACCAGTCTGAAATCTCAGCCTGTGAAATGGAGTGTGGAATCATGACAAGTCCTGCCCCTCATCAGCAAAAAGAATTTTATGGAAATCCTTAAATCTATTCCCAAATAGGCACATCCTCAGTACTGATGTTCATCCATTTAAAATCTGTTTGAAATGGAAGAGTCTTAAATCCTGCAGTTCATGTTCTGGATCCCTTTGATACTGGGGCTGTTGCCTGCAGTGCCAGCTGGGAATTTTTAAGGGTTTGAAATGGTTTGTATAAACACACTCACAGAAAACTGATGCTCTGCCAAAGTTTCTTGAGACTGTTGTCCCGAGGATGTGCCCTAAAGGCTCCTAAATTCTGCAAAACTCCACAGTGAAGATTAAGAAGGTTCAGAATTACACATTTCATATTATAGGAGAGATTAATGGGTCACCACTGAGGGGAAATTATTCATGTAGGCAGATTCTTCATGTAGTTGAAGTGAACAGGAAGTCTTCAGTTCTCCTGAAAATCTGCTTAATGAGTTACATAAATCCCTGGTAGAAGCTGATGTGGAAGTAGCTATGGCATTGTACTCCAGTAGTGCCTGAATACATATTTGGGTCTGTTTCTTTGGCTAACTGCTAAGATGTTTCAGCAGGAATTCTCATTTTGCGTGCAAGATGTGCAGGGTCTGGTCTTGAAGCTGAGATCTCAGTAGTTTTTCTTTTATCCTTTGGAACACTGAAGAGAGTAAATGTATTTTTTTTTCTTTTTTTGTGGTCCATTAAGAGTCCTAATGTCTGAATTGTTCTGAATTAGTAAAGTTTCATTTCTTCCAGAACACACTGGGAATTTCAAAGGAAATGCAGGTAGTAACTCTGTGAAGAGTTATGGAGAACAAAACCCCTCATCTGTTGCTGATGGCTCTGAGCTCCAACCTAATAGTGCCAGTTTTGTAGTAGAATTACTGGTAGAAATTAAGACTTATTATTTTAAGCTTACTTAGAGAGTGACCAGTCTAATAGAGACACTAACAACGTGCAAACTCACGACATTTTAACGTGTCTTGTGAAAAATCTACTCAGCTGTGCTCCTTTCGCCCCAGGACAACAGGACTGGTCAATTCTGAGAGTGTGAAGTCTTGATCAGAAATAAGGAGTAGGTTTTTTAGTATGAGCTGCTCTTCAGAGGATGCTAGAACCAAATAAGCTGTTAATAATTTCTTTAAAACCACCTGCTGATATACAAAATAGATTTTCTAGAGTGTTCTTCAAGGTTTCCAGAAAATATCCGTTCCTTGAGTGAAGGGTACATCTGGTAAAATATCATATTCTCTGACTGCAATTGTGTTTTCACTGTAGCACTGCTCTAAAGTTTATTTACAAGCTAATGAAATTGCTGCTGAAATTAGCATTGGAAATTCAGACACACCACCACTTTCTAATTTATAAATAAACGATTTATTTATATTTTTTATTCATAAGAAATTTATTTAAAATTTTCAGGACATTTTCATTTTGCTTTTTTTCCTTAACTCTGAAATAGACACTTTTAAGGAGACAAGTAAGAGACTTGCCACAGAAGCAAAACAATTTCTCTCTTCTGATGGGTCAAGAAACTGACAAAAGAAAATGCTTGAAAACATCCTCTGTCAGCCTCTCCTGATTATCTGAAGCAACACCTCTGAAAAAAATAGGTAGCTTTCAAGTATTTAATCAGGAGATGGACTAGTCTTATCTTTTCAGTCCAACACACTGGAACAGAAATCCATGAAGGAATCAGAGCAGTTAGGTGTTTTCAGTCTGTCTTGTAGGTGCAGTGTTCATGCATACTTGCAGTGGCTTCTTGTGGTTAATAGGATTTTATTTTAAAATGTTTGTTTTCACATATCAGCCTTGTCTGGTGGTGAGGCTAAAGACCCCTTCATTCTTTGCCCAGGTAAAACCTGCTGCCAACCCATTCCTGCCTTTTCCCATCAATCCCAGACATTTTCTCTGTCACAGCAACTGTGTGACTGCCTTTGATGCACCTGTTTTTAGAAAAAAGCCCAAACAACAAAATGTATACTGCCTTATAAAAGGGCTTTGCTTGGCTGTGCTTAACGCTCTGGTCTGTTGAGTCAGACTCAGCTGGCATGTGTTGCTTTGCCTTACTAATTCTTACTAGTTCTGGCCAGGTACTCATTTAAAATAGAAGGATCTGACTGAAACACTGGAAAAGCCAGTGGAGATCTCTCCAGTGGGCTTTGGAGCTGGCATGAGTGGTCAGAGCAGTGGTCTGTGTTCCAGTGGTGGAAAAAAGGCGGTCTGGGATTAAGTAACACCTCTGGTGGCCCCAGCAGTCTGTGCCCTGTGGTACCTCTGAGGGGTCCTATGCCCTACCCCAGGGAGAGGAGCCTCTCACTCCTTTTTTGTTGGGAAGCTGCATTTTTTTCTCTCTGCTCATCTCACTCCTTCTCTTCCCTCATTCAGCTTGGTTTCTTGCCGTATGTTCTTCCCTTCCTGGCTGTCACTCAGGAAGATTGGCATCTGCCTTGTGCAGAGAGCTCCTTTAATTAGCTCCAGGAGCATCTTGCTCCTGTTTCTCTCCTGCCACACAGGCAGCTGGTGAGACCCTTCTTTCTGTTGATTTGTGCTTGTGCCCTTGTCATACAATTCCTACCTGACCTTTTCCATGGCTGCTCACCAGTGACAATTGAGTACCCCAAAGCCCACTCTTTGGTGGACTGCCTCACACGGCAGCAAGGAATTCACACCCCCCCGCATCTTCTCCTCCCCCTCTTTCTTCTCCTCTCAACCTTTTTTGAACTCTGAGAGGTTTTATACTTGACAAGCCTGATCACTGCTACTGCCTACTCTCCCGTAGATTTATTCCTTGGGGTCTGCACTTCCCCTCTTGCAGCTGTCAGATGTGATTTCCCATGGTCCTGCACAGAGATGATGTGAATCACAAGCCTCAGGCGATTCTTCCTCTTCCAGGAGAGGGGCAGAGCAGGGCTGCCAGCCTGGTGAAATCTATTTAACAAGGGAATGCAGATGTTTGGGGAGAAGGCAATCCTGACTTGATCCCAATTAAAGATGCGGGAAATCTTTTTCGTCCTTATATTCTGAAATCCCTGTGGCAGATGACTGAGTCTCACTGGAAGAGAGATTAAAGGAGGCTGTTGTACAGCAGAAGGTCTGGAATATGGCAATGGAAGCTACTCAGGGCCTGAGGAGGAGGAAACGTAGGAGGAGAACTTTAAAAACCCCAAAACTATTTAGCATGAAAATCCAAACAGGAGGAAGAAATATGATGGCATGACAAATTTTATTCAAAGATGAAAAGACACCAAACAGATGATATTTTCTCAAATAAATCCCTTGATCTAAGGACATGGGGTTCCTTGGCAGTGTATCAGGGCAACATCTCTCAGGACAAGTCAGCTGAATTTATTTGTATAATAAATTCATATGTGTGATTCACAAAGGCATAAGGCAATGCAGGGGTGTAAAAGGATGTGACTGCAGGAAGTGAGATTCATGTTCCTGGCTCTCGTGTTGCATCACAAAATTCATCTACAGTAGGTTAAGGAGAAAGGAGTTTCTGCTTGTGAGTTTTTGTTCTACACCTGCAAAAATCTTAATCGGGTCCTCTGTCAGATTCCAAGAGGCTTTCCAGCACCTGGAAGACAAGGATTTCTGTGGTGAAAGCTTTCCCTGGCAGGTGGCAGCTACCCAAATCAAAGAATCACAGGATCAGTGAGGTTGGAAAAGACCCTCAGAATCCTTGAGTCCAACCTGTGTCCGATCCCAATCTTGTCACTCAGCCCAGAGTGCCACATCCATTCCTTGGACAACTCCTCCACCTCCACCGCCTCCCTGGACCACCCCTTCCAATGCCTGACCACCCTTCCCAGGAAGGAATTCCCCCTGATGTCCAAGCTGACCCTCCCCTGGCACAGCTTGAAGCCTTTTCCTCTCATGCTGTCCCCTGTTCCTTGGGAGCTGAACCCAACCCCCACTCCTGGCTCCACCATCCTCTCAGGGAGTTGCAGAGAGCAAGAAGGTTCCCCCCCATCCTGAACCTCCTGTTCTCCAGGCTGAGCTCCCCCAGCTCCTTCAGCTGCTCCTCTAGACCCTTCCCACTTTGTTCCCTTCACTGGGCTCAAAAATTATGATCCATAAAGGCAGATGTCTGGGAAATAACTGACCACAAAGAGTTTGAAGCTTGGATTGAAAATGTCCAAAAGACCAGCTGAAGGACTGGGTTGTGAAAGCCAAGCCCAGCAGAGACCAGGTCTGGCTGCAGAGGTGAGTGTCAGCCAGAGAGAGAATCAGTAGAGAAAATATTTGCAGGTGAGAACAAAAATGGAGTGCAGACCTGGTAACCCTACAGGGTTGATTCCTGCTTTCCAGCCAGGTTTGGCTGGGAAAAAACTGCTTGAGCAGTTGTCTTACAGACTGATCCTTTATCCTTGTAAACCTGCACTCCTGCACCTTTTTCCTGCTGTTAAGTCCTGTATGTCCACCTGGAAACACATATAAGTGCCTACACTGTCTGAGGAGCCACATCTGCAGCTTTGGGAATAGCCCAGGAGCCTTCAGAGCTACAGAATCACATTCTTTCAGGGGCAAACATGAGAAAATCATTATTTGTTAGGAGAGTTTGATTCACAAACTACTCTGAAAACAATGCCTTTTGGGATTCAATTGCCATCAGTTTAATGACATATCAAAGGCAGCATGTGTAACACTGGAAAATGACTTGCACCTCCTGACACTCATCTTTGAGTTCCAGAGCTGCTGAACAGTTCAGAAATCCTCAGTTCTGGAATATAGAGCTGGGATGGATTATTCTGTGCCTCTTACACAGTGCTAAATGAAGGCAACTCAAGAGAGGTTACAAGTCAGAGTTACACTTTACTAAAAAAAGGTTACAATAAATGCAATGATACAGAGAAAAACTGGTTTTCATCCCCAACAGATATACAACCCAGCACCCTCAGACAAGAACAGAGTGTTTGTCAACCCCTGTGCTGAGCACCATGTGGCCCTCTGGGTGCAAAGTAAAAGGAAAAGAAAACCTATTGTTCTGGGTGATGGTCGCAGTTCTGTTGAAGTCTTGATCACAGTCTTGTTGAGAATTGCAGTCCTATTGAAGTCCTATTGAATCTGGTCCTCCTCTGAATCCCATGAGTGATACCAGAAGTCACCAAACCTCAAGATTATATACAGTCAGGTTTCAGGTGGGAATGTCCAGTACCTCCCCCAGGGCTGGGAGTTTCATAATGGGTGATTTAACTGTGTGAGTCATGGGATATTTTCGCAGTCTTTGATGGTCTAGGTCCTGGCAGCTGCCTATTATGCCAGTCCAGCGTGGCCCATTGGCAGAGATGACTCCTCAGGCTGGGTGTGAAGGTGCTAATGCCTCCCCGGAGGGGAGTTATCACAGCTGTTATCACAGTTATTAGTGTGAAGACAAAGAAACACCCCTCGCAGGGTTCCTTCAACACCCAGCCTGAGGTGTCAGGTGTGCCCTGGGCAGCTGCTGTAAATGATCCATTATTAACAGTCCAACAGAAATGACACAGAGGGTGTAGAATACACAGTTTCGGTTATACCCACATTGTGATAAACTGGCCCCTGTAACTAGGACATGATTTCACTCCTACTGATGTCAGTGGTAGACAGGCAGTGTGTTTAGCAGGAGATGGATTATCCCTTGCCTCATTAGTATAATTTTATTTTACGGCTGTGGTCCAACCTTGCTCTTGCTGTTACAAGGAGATGGAAATTAAGATGTACTGCATCAGGGTGATACGCCATACCTTGCATAAATTTCCTTCTCCTGTGTCTTTATTATATTCTCCTGTGATTTTTCCAGGACTCCCTAGAAGATTGAGGAAAGAAGGTTAGGTTTCCTTGAGCATGCTGCCCCACCACCCAGCTTTGCAGAGTGAAGAGAGCCCCTGAATTAAACAGGAGCATTAATTGCCACATCCCTTGTGAAAATGTAATTTTAATTTTTTTATTAAACAATGTGGAGTGCAGCAAATCCACCGAGGACTATGAAAAATTAGGTGCACAGAAGCTCTTTCAAGGAGGTGGGTACACAGACCTTTCTTGTGCACCCAGGCAAAATCATCTGGACTTAATCTGAACAAGTCCTGAATAAATGCAAGATTTAAAAATAATATAATGTGGTGGATAAGGGTCAAGGTAAAAAAGGAGTAAAGTAAGAAAGATAAAGGATATCAACTCAGGCCATTATCACAGTCTGATTATGATTCACTTGTCAAATGCCTGTTTAAAATTCCATAATTTCTTCCCCTCATTGTCTCTGGGTGTACAAGCCATCAGATTTTAAGTAAAACAGCATTTGTAGAATAGAATAGAATAGAATAGAATAGAATAGAATAGAATAGAATAGAATAGAATAGAATAGAATAGAGTAGAATAGTGCCCATCAGGATCATCCAGTCTAGTGCCTGGCCTTGCCCAGGACACCCCAACAATCCCACCGTGTCCCTGAGAGTGTTGTCTCACTCCTTGAGCTCTGCTTGAGACCATTGCTCTCAACCTTGAGACCATGACCACTGCCCTGGAGAGCCTGTTCAATGTCCAACCACCCTCTGGGGGAAGAGCCTTTTCCTGATATCCAACCTAAACCTCCCCTGACACAGCTTCGGCCATTCCCTGGATCCTGTCACTGGTCACACAGAGCAGAGATTGGTACCTGCCCCTCCAATATCCCTCAGGAGGAAGTTGTAGAATACAATGAGATTTATACATTTTTGTTACTGTGCCAGTGATGCTATTTTTGCTTGATAGCTATGCTTCCTCCCCAGGGTTTGCCCACAGGTTTATTTTTAGAAATCAATCCTGCTCCCTCTGGTGCTGACTTCGATATGCTAAGCAAACCTTTCTCATATCTCCTCCCCAGCTGTCCCAGCAATCCAGCCAGTTTCCCATTCCAGTTTCAGCTCCTCTTTGAACACAGATGGCTCAGCTGCAAAAGCTGTTCCAGATGAGGGTTCATCCCTGTTTAATAACAGAGCATTAATGGCTTACCTGCCTCCTGGATCCCTCACCTGATGTGCCAGATGACAAACGTCTTTGATGGCAAAGAAGGTCTAATGTGCTAATGTCTGATGTATTAGTCAGTGCAACAGATACCTGAGCAAGGCAAACATCCATCTGGTGTTTGCTCTGCTCCAGACAGGCACCACCACTCAGATTGCACAGTTTTATTAAAATCCTTACTGTGGAATGTCCAATTCCGTTGTGGTAGTTCTTCTGGTCTTCCAGAATGGAGTTGTTTTGTGTCTCCTAAACATAAGAGACTGTGCGTGTGGACTTTTGTCCATGCAGGTGGAAGCCATGCCATCTACCTAACTGGTGGATCTGGGATGATAAATAAGGACTGAAGAGACTTCTGGGGTTAAAATACTGTGATGGAGGAGGAATATCTGCATCTAACCAGGACAAGCAGAGCACCTTGGCAGTTGACAGCTGCAGGAGTCAGTGTATACAGATGAGGTTGCCCAAATAATTTTTTGGGGGTGTGGTTCAGGTCCCATGGGAGGTGGAGAAACTTTTCACATGCCTGGAAATGGCTGTGACCTTCATTCTGTCAAAAATCAGGTGTCCAAGGAGGATTTGTGGTTTCAAACACTGGCAGCTGTAAGGCCCTCAAAGATGAGTGGATGAGGCAGAGAACTGGAACAGAGGAAATTCTGGAGCTTTAAAGCAAAGCCACTGCCCAGTGTAGAGCTCCCAATCCCCAGCAAAGGGTAAATGCTTGCAAGGAAAGGATTGAGGTCTGCTTGGATGGATCATCCCTTCAGAGGGAAAGCAGGGAAAGCAAAGGTTAAAGAGGAATTGAAAAGAATCACCAATAATTTTAAGTCAAAATGAAAGGACAATATTAGTCTTGACTAAATCAGACAGAATTAGATTAGATCTGGCACAAATAAGGCCTCTGTCCTTTAATTATGGAAAAAAAAACCAGAGAAGAAAATGCATGGGTCAAGTCTAAGGGTATCATCTGATGAGCTTTAGGATTAACTAGATGTGGCCACATGTGGAATGATTTTGTCTCAAAGCATAAGGAAGATGACAAAGCACAGCACAGAGGCAAAGGTAGGATGAAGATAAGGGAGAGGGTGTGAGAGTGGAGGTTGCCACATTTAAATGACACTCAGCTTTTGCTGAAGTCTGAAGGCCAAGAGGGATGCAACCTTACACTAGAAAGACTGTCACTCTTGTCTTACTTTTCCCTCTTTCCTTTTTGCACCTAATGAACTAATCTCAAATTTGCCTTTCTCTAGTGAGAGAGAAGATCTTCATTATTCAATACCATGTGGATTGGTTTTCTGAAGGTATATTAGTTGTTCTGGATGTCTCCCAGTGATGGCTATGATTAAATATCTACCGATTTCATAGGCAGCAAAATCATACCAGTGCTGAATGGAATGTCCTATCCTATCATGTAAGTGACCAAACATGAGAGTGTAATTTAATTTCAATGAGGGTAAAAGTTCTTTGCTGAGCACGAAGGGAAGCTCCACAGTAGAAGAAATTTTTTTCCAGATTTTTTTCCCCTTCATAATCTGTAGAATAGACATCATTACTCTGCTACTGATTGTGATTATGTTTGCAGCATTGATTACTGACTTTGTGAGAGGATCAGTGTGGTCAGTCAGAATTATGTTTCATGTTGGTAATACAAAATGTCTTACTATGTTACATGCCTGAACTGAGACATTTGCAAAACACTTGTCGTGGTCGAGGTGCGATGGCGACATGGTTTCAGGATACCAGCTCGCTTTATTGCAACAGTGTATCTACCTTTATACAGTTCTGGGTGACACATGTACACACAGCATTGGTTTACCACTAACATAACAACTCATGATTGGACACACAGCCACATCTCTTAACACAATAGGTTAACATTCCTAACAGGAAACCCACTCTGTGTCACAGTCCTACTGTCCATGGTTAACCCTCTGCCAGGTGTAAGAAGTTCCATCTTCGGTATTTTAGTTTACAGAGAGCCCAGAACCATCTGGGCTCCCCCACAAACACTGTTCCCATTCTAACTGAAGCTAAAGAAATACCATCACTGCAATGTTGTAGAATATGCTTTCTCCCTCATTTTCTTTAATCATAATATTTTCCATCAAAATTTCATGAAACATTATGATTACAGGAAGGTGCAATTCTACAGCCTCTAAGTTATATCTCAGAATATGAAAGTATTTAATGGTTTGCAGCAGATTCCTGCTTGCATGACTCAATTCCCTCCCCTCCCCTCCCCTCCTCTTCCTTTTTTCCTTTTTTCCATTTTTCCTTTTTTTCCTTTTTTCCCCTTTTTTCCTTCATTCCCTTCTTTTCACTTTTCCCCCTTCTTTCCCCTTCTTTTCCCTTTTTCTTTTTCCCCCTGTATTTTTCCTTTTTTTCCATTCTTTCCCCCTTTTTTCCCATTTTTCCATTTTCCCCCTTTCCCCGATTTTCCCCTTTCCCCTCATTTCCTCCTCTTTTCTCTTTTTTGCCATTTTCCCCTTCTTTTCCATTTTTTCTCTTTTTCCTCTTTTCCATTATTTATCCTTTTTTTCCCCCATTTTTCCCTTTTTCCTTTTTTTCCCCTTCCCCTCCCTTTTTCCCCCCTTTTCCGCCCCTTTTTCCCTTTCCCCCCTTTGTTTTCCCTTTTTTTCCTTTTTTCTGCTTTTCCTTGTTTTCTTTTTTCCCTTTTCCTTTCTTTCTTTATCATATATTTACATATCAAAGGTTCAATTTTGTTAAAATTAGTAGGTTTTTTCCAGCTAAGAACTCTAGACCATATTTAAAAAAAAAAAAGAAAAAGAAAGAGAAAGGACTGTAGGTAAAGCCTGCTGACTGTCTTCATGAAAACCACTTTTGATGAGGGATAAGGTCTGACAAGTGAACCAGGTCAAGCAGCACACATTATCTCTTCCAAGTTTTTCTGAGTCATGCTTTTAATTGAATGCTTTTCTATTTAAAGCTCAGTGCTTTTTTTTTTTTTTAATTATTATTATTAGAAATGTCTGGTGACTATTGGAAAAGTAGCAGGGATGAATGAGGAGAGAAAGAGGAAAACCTATCTTATCAATAGGTGGTTAAAGGATTGGGGCCACCAGCAGAATTTTGGATTTTTTGACCATAGGGCTATGGTCTATGGTACCAAGCTGGTACTGCTGGAGTCAGATGGGCTTCATCTGCCTAGCAAGGGCAAAAGGACTCTAGCCCATAAGCTGTCAGGGCTGATCAGAAGGGCTTTAAGTGAGATTTGAAGGGGGGAAGGGATTGAAACCGGGCTCTCCAGAGCTGAGCCTAAGGGTGGGAAGCCCAGGTTAAGAGTGAAACCAGCAGCCCAGCTGAAGTGCATGTACACCAATGCATGCAGGGTGGGTAACAAACAGGAGGAGCTGGGAGCCATCGTGCAGCAGGAAAGCTGTGACGTAGTCACCATCATGGAAACGTGGTGGGATGAGTGGCATGACTGGAGTGCTGCCATGGAAGGCTGCAAGCTCTTCAGAAGGGACAGGCAAGGTAGGAGAGGTGGAGGAGTGGCTCTGTATGTTAGAGAGTCTCTTGACTCTGTAGAACTTGAAGTCAGTAATGATAAGGTTGAGTGCCTGTGGATCAGAATCAAGGGTAAGGCCAACAGGGTGACATCCTGGTGGGAGTCTGTTACAGACCACCCACCCAGGATGATGAGGATGATGAATTATTTTACGAGCTGCTGGCAAATGTCTCAAAATCACCACCGCTTGTTCTTGTGGGTGACTTTAACTGCTGGATGTCTGCTGTGAGCTCATCACAGCAGGGAAGAGGCAGTCTAGGAGATTCTTAGAGTGTATGGAGGATAATTTCCTGCTCCATCTGGTAAATGAGCCTACCAGGGTTGGGGCCCTGCTAGACCTGCTGTTCACAGACAGAGAGGGGCTGATGGGAGATGTGGTGGTCAGAGGCCGTCTGGGGCACAAAGACCATGAAATAATAGAGTTTTCAATACTTGGGGACACAAAGAGGGCCTTCAATAAAACTTCTACCCTAGACTTCTGGAGGGCAGATTTTGGCCTACTTAGAAGACTGGTTCAGAGGGTATCTTGAGAAACAGCCCTTGAAAACAAAGGAGTCCAGAGGGATGGACATGCTTCAAGAAGCAAGTCTTGAACGCACAGGAGCAGGCTGTCCCAGTGTGCCAAAAGGTGAGCTGGCAAGGAAAATGGCCAGCCTGGCTGAACAGAGTGATTTTGAAGGATATTAGGGGAAAAAGAGAGCTTACCGACTATGGAAAAAAGGGCTGACTACTCATGAAGAGTTTAGGAACATGCTTAGGTTGCATAGAAAGAAAATTAGAGAAACAAAGGCACAGTTTGAACTGAATCTACCCACTTCTGTTAGGAATAAGAAGTAGTGCTTCTACAAATACATCAGTAGCAGGAGGAGGGGCAAGGAAAACCTCCATTCTTTATTGGACATAGCAGGGGAATACAGTTGTCAAAGATGAGGGAAAGACTGAGGTACTTAACACCTTCTTTGTCTCAGTTTTCAACAGTAAGACAAGTTGGCCTCTGGAGCTGGTAGGCAGAGACGGGAAGCCAAACAGCCCCCTGTAATCCAGGAGGAAACAGTTACTGACTGGCTGATCCACCTGGATCCTCACAGGTCTATGGGACCAGATGGGATCACCCAAGGGTGATGAGGGAGCTGGCAGAAGAGCTCGCCAAGCCACTCTTCATCATTTACCAACAGTCTTGGCTCACTGGGGAGGTCCCAGATGATTGGAAGCTGGCCAATTGATGCCAGTCCACAAGAAGGGACGGAAGGAAGATGCAGATAACAACAGGCCTGTCAGCCTGACCTCAGTGCCTGGCAAGATTATGGAGCAGATCATCTTAATTGCAATCACATAGCACAGGATGGACAAAGGATCAGAGCCAGCCAGCACAGGTTTAGGAAGGGCAGGTCCTGTCTGACCAACCTGATCTCCTTTTATGATCAGGTGACCCACCTGGTGGATGAGGGGAAGGCTGTGGATGTGTCTGTCTGGACTTCAGCAAAGCCTTTGACACCATCTCCCACAGCACACTCCTGGAAAAGCTGCAGCCCAGGGCTTGGGCAGGGGCACTCTGTGCTGGGTTAAGAACTGGCTGGAGGGCTGGGCCCAGAGAGTGCTGGTGAATGGGGCTGCATCCAGCTGGGGGCCGGTCACCAGTGGTGTCCCCAGGGATCAGTGTTGGGCATGGAGTCCATCATTAGCAAATTTGCAGATGACACCAAGCTGGGGGGGAGTGTCGATCAGCTGGAAGGCAGGAGGGCTCTGCAGAGGGACCTGGATAGGCTGGAGAGTTGGGCTGATTCCAGTGGGATGAGGTTCAACAAGGCCAAGTGCCGGGTCCTGCCCTTTGGCCACAACAACCCCTGCAGCGCTACAGGCTGGGCACAGAGTGGCTGGAGAGCAGCCAGGAGGAAAGGGATCTGGGAGTTTGGACTGACAGGAGGCTGAACATGAGCCAGCAGTGTGCCCAGGTGGCCAAGAAGGCCAATGGCATCCTGGCCTGCATCAGGAACAGTGTGGCCAGCAGGAAGAGGGAAGTGATTCTTTCCCTGTACTCGGCACTGGTGAGGCCACCCCTGGAGTGCTGTGTCCAGTTCTGGGCCCCTCAGTTCAGGAAAGGCATTGAGATGCTGGAGCAGGTCCAGAGAAGAGCAACCAGGCTGGTGAAGGGACTTGAGCACAAGTCCTGTGAGGAGAGGCTGAGGGAGCTGGGGTTGTTTAGTCCGGAGAAGAGGAGGCTCAGGGGAGACCTCATCGCTCTCTACAACTCCCTGAAAGGAGGTTGTGGCCAGGTGGGGGTCGGTCTCTTCTCCCAGGCAACCAGGAGTAGGACAAGAGGGCATGGCCTTAAGCTGTGCCAGGGGAGGTTTAAATTGAATATTAGGAAAAAATTTTTTACAGACAGAGTAATCAGACATTGGAATGGGCTGCTCAGGGAGGTGGTGGATTCACTGTCCCTGGAAGTTTTTAAGATGAGGCTGGATGTGGCATTCATGATCTAGTAGCCATGGCAGTGTTGGATCAAGGGTTGGACTTCATATCTCAGAGGTCTTTTCCAACCTGACTGATTCTATGATTCTATAAAAAAAAAAAAAAAAGACATAAAGTAGATAACAGTCCCCTTAACTTGTCAATAATAAAAGAAAATATACTTTTTGGCACATGTAATCGCAGATGTATAATCTGAATGTTTGCCTTCGATTAAAAAAAAGAAGGTGGGAAAATTATTTATCATTTCATGCATTTATCATTGTGACAGGGCCTGATCCCAGTGGGCAGGTGCAGACTCCCTTTTCTTTCATTGGTAATTATTTGAAGTAGAAATGATGGTGGGGAAATAACCAGTATGATTTTTGGGTAAAAATCTGCACAGAGTTGAACCCCACTGAATCTAAAAGGCAGGTGTGTGCTCTAAGTGTTGTGCTATACTGGAGTCTGAACCCAAGTATAAGCAACTAATTTTTATAAATCCATTTTGTACACTCATAATGTTAGTATCATCCTTCTCTCCATTCTGCGTAATTTTGTCCTTCTTAAAAATGACTTTGAGTGTTTGATTCAGAGAAATTCGGAGAAAACAAGCCTCAGTCACTGGCTCAAAATCAAGTACATGGTGAATGCAACTTGTGCAGTCCCTCTCTGGATGCTCAGGCAAAAGAAAAAGATTGTGATCAGAAAACTGTAAACTATGCTTGCTGTCTTAATTTTGGCATGGGATGACTCAAGAATTTATAATTTTGCTATGAAACCTTCATCTCAGACTGCTTAAAAGCTGGGGGTGAGGAGGGAGAGGAGAGGAAATTGTGGTTCCAAGTTCACCTGCACTCCTCTGTGACCGCGACCTCTGTGCTGTCTGCATCTGGGTGGTAATTAGACAATATTCTTGGTCTAGACTGAACTAATGATTAAAACCAGACCTGAGTTTCTCCTTTGAAGGGAAATTGAGTTATCCTTTATTAACTTGCAGTTATTAACTCTACAAGGTACAAAGGAATCATTGAACTGAAACTATTTTTAGGCTTCAAGCTGTAAATGCTTTCCAAGACCAAGCTGTACATGAGACAGTGTGGTAAATGTGGCTGTGTCTTTACTGAGCATTTAATTAAGAGCCTATCCACCTAGGACTTGCCATAGGAAGCTTTTTTCTCCAAAATGGCTTTGGGTAGTTGTTTACTGCCCATGGTACCCACAGTCCACTGGGGATATGCTTTGTTCACCACAGTGAAGGGCTGTTTATGACTGTGTTACAGCCACCTCTTCTTGTCCTTTCCCCCAGATTATGTCTCTGGCTGGTCCTGAGGTCCAGGTCTATCAAAGAGCTGAATTTAATCCAGCACCTGTTGGAGTTTTAGTAGGTTCACGTCTCAGTTTGTTCCAGAGAACTGAGATAGCTCTTCTTGGACTTAATTTAGAAGCCCACAAGTAGGGTTTTCCTATCCTTTGGGTACTGTTTACAAAGAGGCTTCAGCTGAAGTTCATTGTAATCCTTTGGATTTGTAGATTGTAAGTCTTTGCTCAGAAGCTGACATCTCACGGGAGCAGGGCTGCATCACCCCCCAGGGACATGAAAATTAATTCCTTGCCCAGCTTTTTTCCCCACATCTCAAAATCATCAGAAAATTTGAGGAACTTAAATTTTCTAAAATTTGGATGATTTCAGTTTTTTAATCAAGCAGGCATGACAGCAGTTGCTTTCTTTTGGAAAAATAATAAGATAGGGAAGAAATCTAACATGAAGATTTAATTGTTCATTACCCGTTTGAGATCTTCCGTGAAAATTATCTTCATATCCACTGTACTTTGAGATAGCTTTAGTGTCAGGGAGTAGGATCTGAGATGTGTCTGGGGCTGGGATGTCTCAGGATCAGCTGGTAGGAGATTGCTTTTATTTTTAAAGCGTATAAATAACTACGTAATGTTAATAAATTGCACACAAGCTTTATTCTCCTGCACATGAAAAATGATGGTGTTGCCCAGTAGCACCTCACACTAGTGGGAAACACTCGAAAGACTTCCTGTCAATATTGGTAACCTGAGAAATTTGTGTGACAGAGCAAGTGTCAACACCTGCTCGGAGCCCCATTCTTCAGCGTTATCCTCGGTGATGGGAAGAGGATGCTTCTATGAAATACCTGTCAGACTGAATCAGTACAGCTGATGAGCAGCTCTATGAGAGTGCAGGGGAGGAGACAGCTTGCCTGACACACCATGCTTTGTGAGCAGGGCTGAACTAGAACATGGAAAGGGACTCTTGGCTGCTCCAGTTTCAGGGTGATGTGAAAAGTGACAGAGGAAACCAACTTCCCCAATGTTTTCATAAATTTTTTGTTGGGTATTTTACCTGATTCTTCACTTTTGCTCAGGTTATCTCAGCTATTATTTCTCCATAGTCATGGTTTCAGCATTCCAATTGGCCATTTTTCCTCTCAGTTTGGGTTGCTGTCATTCTGCATGCTGGAAAATGTGACAAGGGCTCAGGGCTCTCTGTCTGAACTTCTGTCACCCTCCCATGGCTGAGCATCCCTCCTACCTGCACCCCTGCTACCTCCTCCCTGCCTTCCTTTCTGTGGGAAAGGAACCTGGGCCCTCACCCAGGGCCAAAATTCCGGATGAAATATCAACAACCTTGGTTCAGGCATCTAATCTTCCTTATTTTTGCAGATTGCAAGGTATAGCATCCAAAACACACCCTTTGAAGCTGGTGATCAAATTCTCACACTGTCCCTATGGTATCTTCTGCAGCAGCAAAGCAGAAATGAAGTGATGATGAAAGCTGAAAGTGTAATAATGTAATAATGGAGCTTAGCTGTTGTTTAAAGCAAGAGACAAACACAGACTAATGAGAAACAGAGTGGCCTGAGAGGAAGGGAGAAACAATGCCTGTACTATGGGGAGAAACATGAGAAAGACAAGGAAGTTGCCAGCTGCAGGAGTTTATTGCAAGGGAAAAAAGCCCAAAACTAAAAAAAACAAACCCAACCATTTTGCAAACAATGACAAAAAAAGGCTGCAAGTGTATGCCAAGTGGAGAGTGACAGTGACATCTCCTCGGACTGTGTGGTTTTCACTGCTTCCCACTGTGCTGGGGCTGGAGGAGCGAAGTCACAGACTGGTTTGTCCAGCTGAAAGTTTGTGTTGCATTGAAGCCTGGACTCAAGCATGCAAGGCTCCACACCTGGCAAAAGCGTGGCTGACAGATTACTGGGGTTTAAAAACAGGTTTATATTGGATAGGTGCTCCACCTTGCTGGAGAGCAGCTCCTCTATCCACCACTGCATAGTATGTGGAAAAGGACGGGGCATAATGGTGTGGCTTCACAAATGAGATTTTAAAACCTCTTCTTAATAGTAACCATTGCCTTTACCTTCAGCAACCATCAGGGATTGGGGAAAGAGTTAGGAATTGTCATTTACAGGTGTAATCTCAATGCTCATTGCAATTTGTAGTCCTGCTGATGGAGCCTCTCATGACACAGATAGGAGAGGGAGGTGCAGGGACTCTGGATGAAAGAGGATGATCAAAGCAATTCCAGGTGACAGGCTGATAAATAGGTAAATAATGTGAATATTAAGAGCCAGTGTGTGATGGTCAGAGTATTCAAATCCTATGCTCTGAAAGACCAAAAAACCACCTGTGTGCACTTTTTTCCATGTGGTCCCTTTCACCAGCTTTTAATAGACCTTGCAGTGTGAGGGATCATCATAAGAGAGACAGGCTTGATGAATTCTTTATTGCTTTCCATAATCCTAGAATATTTTGCCAGTTTCCTTATAGGTCTGTTTTTCATTTACCTATCTCCTGAGCTGCAGATTTCCTTATGACGCTGGCATGACTCCACATGTGCCTGTTCCTTCCTCCTTCCTTGGTCAATCCACTCTTTTCTACTCAGAGCTGCAGTTCTCATGTTAGCCCTTGTCAGCTGCATTTCTTCCAGCATCTTTCTTTGTCTGAATGTCGTTGCCAGAGGTGTGTGGTGTCCGAGTTCCTGTGACATGTCCTCAAAGGACATTGCTCTGAGCTGCTCTGGTCACTCTCTGCCTTCATCTCCTGCACTGTCAAACTGTTTTCACCCGTGATAGCCCTTGTCCATCAGACGTGCTGTCCCTGTAAATACCCTCAGGCAGAAACCCATTAGCAGATGGACTACATGACCTCCTCCAGAAAGCACTGAATTTACAGCTGTGTGTAGCACGCAGAAGTGAGGGAAGGCTTGTTTATTCTGCTTTGTTTTAAGATCTTGTGGGGTGTTTTTTTCAGTGAGGGTAGATTCCTTCATGCATGGAGGGAGGAATTATCTCTCCACCTGGTTCCTTTCTCCACTTGGTTATCAATCACCCTCTTATTTAGTACCTGCTAACAAGAGTAAATCTGTATTTCAAGGACCAAGCACTGACAGAAAATGTTTCTTTACACATCTTGTTTGACCATGGTCCTAGGACTGGAGTGAGATCTCACGCTGAGGTGGGGAGACATCTTTTGTTTGGGGGAAAAAGGAAAAAGTCTCTTGAGGGAACTCTCTTCCATTGCAGTGGGTGGAAATAAAGACACACCTGAGAGATGCAAGACAGGTGTGAGACTGGTGAACAGTCAGGCTGCGGGTACTGAGGGCAAATGCAGCTGTGTGGACCTTGGATTTGTCCCATCAGACAGTGTGGGGGACACAGCTCCCAGAGCAACGCAGATTCATGGGTGAAAAAGCCAGTGAGAGAGGCCTCAGACAGCAAAATCCACAATTGCAGTGCATCCACAAGGAAAAGGGTAAGAAACAGTCTTTAGGAAGAGTCCTAGCTGGAAGAAGTTTTGAAATTTGAACAGAAAAGTCTTGTCTCCTGCTGTTCGAACACAATGGGGGAAGGGAAATTGGGGTTTGTATATTCACTGCAGAAAAATAGGAGTCAGTCAGAGAAGTGTCTGATTTCTCCATCAATTACTTATCCTCAGATTTTGGCTAACTACTCAGATTGAAAAGGGTGACAATGCTGCAGGATCATCCCACAGAGTCAGCTTCTCCCCTTGTTGCAGAGATGCTAACTTCATGCTCTGTGCTGGAGAGGTTTGCTTATCCACAGAGAAGACAGAAATTAACTTTTTTAACACTTTCCCCCCACTGCTTTGGGGATCAGACAGGTGATTCCACTGAGTGAGGCACCTCTGGCTGCTGTAGTTTCTTTTCCACAGTCAGAACAATGACCTCTGCTGCTGACAACCCAGCCTGGTGTCTGTACACTCGAGTGGAATTAAGAAATTTGATAACTGGTATTTTTCATATAATGCCCTCCTCCCCCTTTCCATGAAACTATAGAAACTGCTAAAGCTCTGACACAGCAAGTTACTTTTTTAAAAAAAGAAAACTTCCAGTTAAAACTATGATGAGCAGTTTGTTCTGTTGCCCATTAACAGATTTCTGAGTTCAAAGTATTTGCAAAAGCTTGTTAAAAGACACACGTGTTTATTAGGAGCGAAAATGATACCTAGAGTAAGTTAATCTCTGCAGGAACAGCAAAATCTCTGCAGAAACAGCTAAAATCCCCCAAACTGACACCAATAGAGCAGCAGAGGGCATCCACAGCCTGCATTTGAAGGGAGGGAAGTGTTTGCTAGCAGAGCTCAACAAAACAATACTGCTTTAATCAGTGCAGAAAACCCTTAGAACATCCCTGTAACCCTGACAAGTCAGTGCAGTGAAGCATTTTACGCTGCTGTGTCTTCAAAAATAAAATATAAATAGGGACAAGCAATGTCCCGGCACGAGAATCAAGTGGGTAATATGTAAAGGCACAGATAAACTGGGCAGGTCACTCTGCTGTGCCTCTCCCTCCAGCTGAGCCCAGGGGTTCGGTCTGGATTAAACAAAGCCATGTGCTGTTTACAATGTGGTTCAAGTTTTGTGCTCGAAGAGGTTTGCAGTGCCCCCGTGGAACAATAGCTCGTTGAGCAGGGCAAATGGGGAGCAGCCTGTGAACAATGAACAAACAGTGAGAGGGAGCTGGGTTGTTTTAATTCCTGTCCAAAACCCAAGCCAATCAGTTTCTCAATGGAAAATAAAAAGCTTATGAAGCTGCTGGTACATTGTCACCATTCAGCATCCTGGAAATTGGATTCAGATTATTGGGAGGGTTCTTGGACCAGTGGATGGAGCAACACTGGACGGTGCCAACCTTCCCTCGCACTGTGGCCTTTGCTGTTTTCTTTAAGGGATTTTGCCACAGATGGAAGTTTCTAAGATGGCTGCAGCCAGAGACATTTAGAAATATGCCCCACATATCTAGCTCTGAGTAGTGAATCTGGGGAAAACAGAAACTGGAAAGAGTAGTGGATCACTCCTCTGCTGTGAACACTTCTTACATTTCCCATCCCCTAAATTAGGATAAAACCACACCATTTCAGCATCCACGTGTTCCCCTTGAGTGAATAACAGTGCTCCTGCAGCTTGAGGGCAAGTTTTTTCCACCAATATGGAGATGAAAAACCTTGGTTTGCCCCAAAAGCAATGAAATTCTTCTTGAAAGAGAGTGATGACCATGGCCCTTTGTTGTGACAGATTTACCCTACTCTTAGAGATATGGGGCAGTTTCTTCTTTACCTTTCTTTTTCCTTCATTTCAGAGAGCAGAGAAAGAGAGGGATTGCAAGAATATTGAACCCAGTGTAAAAATATACAGGCTTTAGCATTTCTTTTTTTTTTTTTTTTTTTTTGGAGGTGCTTATAATTCCTCTGATTTTAAATCTCCTGGAAACTTACAGTTTAACTACAAGGGTGATGCTCAGCAAGGAGAAACAAAGGAAGAGAAAGCCATAGATGCAAGTGAAATAAATGGTGCCTGAAATGCTAACTAAATATCTTCAGAGTTCAAAGGAGCTCGCAGAGGCCCGGGCATTGCCCTTATATTTCCTGTCCCAGGATCTCATTTATCACCAGCTCCATTTCCAGCTGGAGGCTCAGGGCTGCTTTCCCAGGAGCTGTGGGTGCCGTGGGGTATAGGAAGCTCAGTTTACCCTGCTTAGTGTGCATGTGCAGCCTGGCTCTCTCACTTGTGTTGGCAAACACAGACCACAACCCCAGGAACACCTCCTTTAGATGTGGTAGCTCAGGACCACACCAAAAAGCCCTCAAGTCCAGACTGCACTGTTTCATTCCCAGAAGACCTCTTATGCCAAACAGAGCTCACTTTAAAGTTCTCTACAAGTCCCTTGCACCACGGTTTACAAGGGACTGTGAGAAGCAACTCTCTCCCAAGCCACCAACACCCCCCTGCTGGCAGGAGCTCCTCTCGCAGGTGTTGGGCGGCCACTGCTCCTGCTCTTGGCTCAGCCTCAGGCTACAGCTGTGAGAAGAGGGTCTGGGGTTCTCCAGGTGTGCAAGGGCTGGTGCATTGGTACTCAGATAAAACACTTGATTTCTGTGGTTTTCATCAGGAAGGAATAAAGGCAGATGTTCAAACAATGGCTGACAAGACTTGCCCCTGAATTCTGGTAGATCTTCCTTGGACATAGACTGGCTTAACATTATCAGGGTATGTGTGCACTTGGTTACCCTTCAGATAGAAAGAGATCTTCAGTTTTTTTGAACACACAGGAAAGATTATGATATGTGGGAAGGGAAGGAAGCAGAGCCCAGGATATTTTCCAGAAGTGTGGATAAGTGAGAAGATTTCGTGTCATTCAGTCAGTCACTACCTTTTACCTGTGCTGAAAAGCAAAGCAGCTGTAAAGTGGAAGTGTTAAGCTTAAACTCTTTTCCAGAAAGCTGAACTTATCCAGAGGGGATTTTTTTTTCCTGGAAGCAAGAATCAGTAATAACTTTCTAGAGGAATTATCCAGCTCCTATTGTTGAGCTGAGCCTTCTTCCTTTCTTTCATCGTTATCTTCTCCCAAAGACATTCTTTTAGAAGACTCTCTGGAAAGGTTTTCCCAAATGGAGCTCCTCAAAAGAGGTTCCCCATGGATAATTCTTGCTGGCACATGGGTGCATTATAGAGGGTTGGTTGGTTGGATTTGTTGCTTCTGTGTAATTTAAGATACCAAGTAGAAGTTGGATTTTAACCACATTTTAACCACATTTTCACATCTTAATGTAACCAACAAATCAGAAGATAATTGGAGAATATGGATACCTCCTGTACTCTAGGGAAAATAAATCTGTCTCCTGGATTTAGGCTCCAGAGCAATAACTGCAAGGTGGTAACAGTCCGGAATACAGAAGAAAAGGCTAGGGCTACATCCATAGGTCTGCTGAGGTTGTTCTCCTCCCAGAAGAAGGGCAATGCTTTCTGAACTGTGGATAGTCTCTTTGTTTAAAGAAAAAGAAGAAAGGAAAGAAAGAAAGAAGAAAAATAGTAAGAGAAATAAATCAAAGTACTCTTTACATTATACTGGCCTACTATTTTTTTCTAGAAACAACATTGTGGGTACAAGTGGATTACCGCATAATGTTGAAATATCATGAATATGCTGACATCTCATTGTTTTGCTCAGGAAGTAGTTTGTCATTGTTACAAAAAATGTAACACGACTGTTTCAAAGCTAATTGAGTATGTTGCAAGAATTTCTAAATTCCCAAGTAAACAGACTATGATCAGTAAACAACCATATCTCCTTGGGTGGAAAGGGCTTTAAATGGGAGATTGGGAAAACCTCCAGAGGACTGGTAAGTATTCATTTGGGGTATGAGATTAATGCCATGGCCAAGCTCAAAAGAACCTGTGAGAAATCAGGGCAGTGAAAGATCAGTTTGAGCAGTTTTGAAAGGAAGGAAGCTGATATGGAAACCCCCTCTTTTCCCAGACCTCATTATCTCAGAGAGCAGTGCTGGATGGGGTTCAGGAGGCTGGTTTTGGCCGTCACCAAATCTGAGTGAGAAGGACTTTTCAATGTAGCACCATTAATTACAACCCCAGCAGCAGGGAAGCAGTCACACTTCCCAAAAAACAGGTGTATTTCCTGGGTAATGGAAGAGGTGGCCCTGGCTTAGGTCACATCTCAGTGTGCAGAGGTGGTTGCTGTGTTTGCTGTATCCCTGGGAGCAAAACCATGGCCTGAAGGTGTGGAAAGATCTCTCCTGAGAACCCTTTCCAGGTTTACCAGGAATGGGTATAAACAACTGGGTGAAAGCTGGGACTCTTGGACATACCAAGAAAGCAAAACTTCAGAGAAGTCTTTAAAGGGTTTGGGGTTAAGTGGCAGCCTTGTGAATTCCAACAACTCACAAAAATGCCCTGGGGGCATCTCTATCTCTGCGAGGAATCTCACCATATGATTGTAAGTCACTGAAAAAAGGGGTGATTAGAAGTATAGGCTGATAGATTTATCCTTTGTAGTGAAATTCTCAGATGAATTAATCTTTTCTCTTAGGGTTTGTGAGGGCTTAGAGCTGGTCCTGTTCCCATCTGCACCAGAGTTGTCTAGATGTGTGTTGAAAGGGCTCAGTAAGTGTGGCTGGGCTCAGCGGGCTGAGCATCACTGGGTTATGTTTTCCCAAGGACCTACAGCAGGTTTCTGCCAGCATTGGTGCATAGGCTCAGCCTGATCCTTTATCCCTGTGAGGGGCACTGGGCTCCATGTCTCTGGCAGAGTGAACCTGATCCCCGTGACATATCCAGACTGGTCCCAACTTGGTGGGAATGGGAATATCCTCTGATAGGCAGATGTGAGTCGTCCCTCAGTGTCTCTTTGGCTTCATGCTGCCTCTCCAGAGCTCTGCTGTCTCCATGTAGAGGGTAGTTGTGTCCCAACCCTATCCTGGGTTGGAGCTGAACTCCTACTCCTTTCCCTTCTCTGGTTTAACTTTAATGTTGCCTTCCTTTAAAAGTGATATAAAATTCTCATCCCTTATGGTACCTTTCTGCTTTTCCAGGTGTCCAAATCTACCCATGTTGAACCATAGGCACTCTTTAGAGGGTCAGTGGGACACCAGTGAGTCCTGCAAACACCCTGGTTTCTATTACACATTTAGAAGGTGCTTAGAGTAGGTTTTACTCACTCTTTCACAATTTTGTCTAACCGTCCATATTCAAAGCATGTTTAAATCACCAGACTGGGACTGTATGTGTGCTGCTGGAAAATACTAATACTTGGACATCGACAGGAGTGATGAGTCCCTTCTTTTCCTCATTTACAAGGATTTAATTTGAGTGTGCTCCTGCATTCCTGGCAGATGCTCTAGTGGCTGGACTACTGGTTATTCAAAGTGGGTTTCTGTCATAGTCTGCTGCCAGAAATGGTCAGCTCTGCAAAAAAGAAAAAACAAAAAAAATCCACCACACCAAAAAGAAATCCCATGACTAGACAAGTAAGCTCATGGCTATAACCCAACACATTGTGTTTTTGTTAAGAGTTGAGGAGCTCCAAAAGACACAGAAAACAAAACAAATAAACAAAAAAAGACAAACCAAGTACAGCCGGATGCTCACCTGTGATATGAATCCAAGATACATCTTCCCAGCGTTGGCTGAAGGTGCATCTCTCATATCCCTTTGTATTGCTCTAACTTTGGGTTCTTTGAGACTGAATTTTCTGGGTGGACAAAAACCAAATCCAAAATTTTCCTTTGGTTTCTTTGGGACCTTTCTTTTGGTCCCAAAGAAAGGTGGCCAGAGAGACTGCAGGAGTTTCTCATTGAATCTTCTCACTGTAGGTTGGGCTTTTAAGGGAGGCTGTTTCTAGGTAGGAGATGATCATGTCTGGAGAGGATCAAAGGGAGGATGCCTTGTCACTTCAGGTTTTCAAGATGTGATTGATCAGGGTTCTGGATAATCTCATGGAGGCTCCCTGTCCCTTAGCAGGTTGGATTAGGTGATGTTAAACACATCACCCTCCCAGCTTGGCCTGTTCTGTGATTCTATGATAAAAAGCATCCAAAGAGATAGTGGAAACTCAATCCTTGGATCTTTTTCAACTGTTCCTGCAAATAAATGGATAACTTGGGTATCTTAAATAATTTTGCAGTGTATTTTACCCTGCTGAAGAGCTGGCTGCTGTGACACTTTGTAGGGTAATGTTCTGGATGTACAGGCTGAACCAATTCAGCTAACTCAGTCAGAAAGTACTGATCTTAATTCAATTGCCTTCTGTGGACCCTCTTAAATCAGTTTATAGTTGCTGTCTTTTGGCACATGTTAAATCAGAAATAAATGTTAATTCAATAAATAGTCATTCCTTGACTGGAATAATACAGCTTTTTGGAGGGAGACTGTTATGTGCTTTTTCAGTGCCTAAGAAAACAGAGCTCTTATCTCTGTTTAAGTAATAACTATAACTTAAGATTGTTTATTTGACTGCATTTAGCCAGTTGTTTCCATGCTGACGGATATAGATCTCTACAGCTTGTCTGTATAGATGGATTCTGGATCACAGGACACTGACTCCTGCTTCAAACAACATAGTGTTGATAGCAAATGAAGGATAACATACACTAAATGGGGGACACAGGCACTGATTCCTTTACTTGATGTAATTGTGTCTATCAGTGTGATTATTGAACACTTTAGTGAATAAAAGCCCATTTATGGTTAACAATAATGACAAATAGCAAGTGTTGAGGGTAATGGGTTTTGTCCTGTGGCACAACCTCTGTAGTTGTCCCATTCTTTGGTTTTGTTCCAATCTGAATTAATTAGACCAAAGCTGAAAGCTGGAAGTGAAGTAAGATGATATTGAACTGTGAAAATAATACTTAGCACCCTATTCTGGGAGAGTTTCTGCTCCTGCTTGGGCTGAAGCTGAAATAGATGACAGTAGTTTTACTGACTCTGAACTCAAAAATTGTAACTGACAGCGAAATCTGTTTCCATATTCTGTTTCTATTTAAAATGTGTTGGAAATGTCAATGAATTCCTATCCTTATGATTAATAGGTAGCAACGCTTCTCTTTTATGGAAACTAAATGGCTACAGGAGACATCAAAGTGAGGACTATCAGAACATGGATTAAGGCAGAAAAGTTGTACCGAAACCTCATCTATCTGAGTGAGCTTGGAGTTTTTCATCTGCTCTTTAATAACAGTTGAACTGTGATGATAGGTTCTTCAGTTAGAGATATTGTCCTTCCAATCCACTGAGCTTTTTCTAGTGGTGTGAGTTTGGTGTTTTTTTTTTGTTTTTTTTTTTTTTTTTGTTTGTTTTGTTTTGTTTTTTTTTTTTTTTGTTTGTTTTTTTTGTTTTGGTTTTTTTTAAATTTTGTTTTGTTTTGTTTGTTTGTGTTTGTGTGTGTGTGTGTGCTCTTGCAGGTAATTTTTAGCTTCTAAGTTAAACTGTAAAAAGTTGTTGAATGTAGTTGCAAGACTGAAAAATATACATGAAAACAGAACTGGGCATTTTGTTTTACTTTGGTGGCTTGGGGTGGCAGTGAAAGTTGGAGGCAGTTCCTTTAATAACATATTTAAATGCTTTGTTCTGTAGTTGACTTTCATGCTAAAATAATAAAAAAGAAATTAAGTAAAAATGAGGACTTCCCTTTAGTGGGGTTTTATTTTGCTGATGAGGTAAACCAACTGACATCAAGAACAGCTTAAATGTAGCCAACTACATGCCGATGTTGGCTGGTTCTACCTTTCCTTCAGAATGGCTATAATGCAGATTAAGTCACCTTCCATGTTTTCCCATATTGCACATGGGGGTCTAAGCAGGAGAAATAGGATGAAAACAGGAAAGTGGAGGTGGTTGTAGTGGACCTGTGTGGAAAGATTTGAAATCCAGGGTATTCCAGACATTTAAAACTGGGTGTTACATCATATTAGTGCAAGAATGATATGCCACAACTGTCAGGGAGTAAGGAAAACATTTGACATCTCTAAAACTCTCAAAAGAGGATCACGTTTGAGAAGATTAATGGTCTCACCAAGCCTCAGACAGCAGCTGACATGGTCTCTGGTGGTTTCAGAGAACCGCCAGTGGATGTTGAATCATCCAAAAAGAAGAATAGGTGGGTTTGTTTCCCTTTAGAAGGCTAATTAAAGGGTTTAAGAGATTCAGGGTTGTAAGAAAGCAAAAGGCAGAGCAAAAGGGAGTTGTTTATGCATCCGCTGTAAATCCAGGAGGGCTTGGAAAACAAACAATTCTGTCACACTGGTGCAACTACAGGGAGCGAGAGATGTATGAACATGGTTCCTTCCAGGCTCCAGGAATGAGAACCAATTTTTTTTCTTCTGTTAGTAGCTGATTTGGTCACTAAGAAAAATGCAATAATTCTACCCATTGAGTTTTAAGAGTTTTTGTTTTCTTCCTCCTTTTTTTTTTTTTTTTCTTAAGACTTCAGGGACTATTCTATTTGAGGAGCTTGCCTGAAGACTTTTCACAGGCTTGAGTCCTGTGGAAAATTTATTGTCATACAAAAAAAGGCAGGGAGGGGAGTGAGGTGGGGGTAGAAAAAAAACCCAAAACAACAAACCATGAGTTTTCTTCCAAACCCTTTTCCAAATTTATTTTTCTGCTTCATCTTTCATGGTAAAATCCCTCTGTGAGGTTATACATCTATTATAGTGTTTTTACTTGTCAGTATTTTGTTTTAGTATCTGCTCTGGATCTTTTAGCTTAGAAACTGTTGTGCTGTTTGTTGACAGAGAAAGAAATGGCACTGGCAATGGCAGTGATGTTACATTTGGAGACGCTGCAATTAAGAGCTCAGCTCCTCTCATAAATAATGACTAGAGCAAAGACTGGGATTTTCAAGGCAGCAGTTGTGACTTTCCAGCTCCAGATGTTGACCACTCATCTATCAGCTGACAAAGGATGTCCAGATTCCATTGGGAAAACTGGAATGCAAATGGTTATTTAAAGGTGTTTTCTGAGGGTGTCCCCAAAGGTGCAGTCCTGGCAGAGAAGATAAGGGGGAACAAACATCACACAATGGGCTAAGTTCAGGCAAGTTTTCTCCTCCAGGAGGACTTTGCAGAATTGTATTGTGTTACCCAGAGAAATCTCTTTCCCTGGGGATTGCTAAGAAGTGGGAGGTCAAAGCCACTTTTGAGTTGATCTAATATTGGTGATGTCTCTTGGAGCTGAAGGCTAGGCTAGAGATACAGAGTCTCTTCCAGCAAAGGATGCTGTGACTGTATAAGGGGGCTTTAAAAAAAAAATAATTACACAGCAGGGGTAAATTGAATGGTTTTTATTCTGTATGAAGATGCTTTGTCTTTTGATTGTGGATTTTGGGCTCAGGAGAAAGGGTATCAGGCAATCTGCATAGGGAAGCTCAGAGAATGAGGTTTATTCAGTGAAGAAAGGGAGGATGGAGAAGTTGGAACAAGATGATCTTTATGGTCCCTTCCAACCCATACCATTTTGTGATTCCATGATATAGGGAACACTCTTCTTACACGGATGTTTAACGTGTTTAGTTTTTCCAGATGGATTTCAGCTGCTGAAAAACCTACTAAAATGGACAGTTATTTTTTACACTCTGGCATATTTTTAACCCCATATGAATAATAGAGAAGAATGTGCCCATTTTTTTTTCCCAAGAAAGGATTACTATGAAATAATCGTGCAATTGTGTTGATGTACAAAGATGAATAGAACTCTCTCCATGGGATCAGATGCCCAAAATTAGCAGAAAGAAATACTGGAGCTCTACATTCCTGCAGTTCACTGCAGTGGAAAAACTTACGCTGACAAAGACAATTGATGTTTTCTGAAGAGGACAAGTAAATTTATTGGAGGAGATACAAGCAAACCTGGGCAGAGTTAAAGAAGAATAGTGATTCACAAAGTCTGTCAACATTTTTTTCCCTGTATCTCAGGGTCTGTTCACAGCTGTGGGACAAGAGTGACTACATTTTAATGCATTACAAGGGGAGGAGGAGAAAGTGACAAGCATTTTTGAGAACATGGAAAAATGGTCTCCCTGATGAGAGTCTGAAGAGGCTGAGATAGTTTGTGATAGAAGAAGGTGAACAAAGAAATTGTAAAAAGACCAGCAGTTAACAGGTCCAGCAGTTTTGCAGAAGAGATGATAACCACCATTCTCTAATTCATGTAACACAGAAAAGAGAAGGCATTAAATCTTGAAGCTGCCAGATTTTAACTTTGCACACAAAAACCAGATACTTTGTTGCAGTGACTCACTGGCAACAGACGCTCTTAAGTATAGAGATCAGAAAAAATCAAAGGTCACCCCTGCAAAAAGAAGATTTGAAGACAGATGCTTCTGACAAGACTGTCAAGTCTCTTGAGGTTTTAAGCTAATCTTTAATGTCTTGCAATTAATAAGACACTTTTACTCAGCAAATCACCTATCCTGGCCCTGTGTAACAGATTGTGAATTTTCTTTTTAAGCATTGGGTGCTTCTCAAACACATTATAGCAAGAAAACTTCTGGGTCTTTATGTGTTACTGTGTGCCTCTGGCTTCATTGTACTCTTCGGGATTTTTACTTCAATGGAAATATGGATTGATTGGATTGTAGTTAATTTAATGATGATTTTTAAATGCAACAGCTTGAATGTTGTCTCCTGCTTTGTTTTGAAGTCTTCCATGGGTTATATACACTGAGCAGATGTGTTTAGACTGTAGTTCTGTCTATGGTGCATTCCCGGTTACTGTTTTGTACTGGGATTAATTTACATATGGCTGCAGATGATAGGTTGGGTTTATGTCCACCCCTCCCACCCTTTACCTTCTAAGTTGTTCAGTTGAGTTATTGAAGTGGGGGTAACGTTCCACAGGCTGTTGGTAGCTGTGGTTTGATTGTAGTACAATGGTTGGTTGCCTGGGTGTGAATTTTAGGAAGACTTTTCTTACAAAAGGATTTTATGGTTTTGTCTGCAACTAAGAAAAACAAACACAATAGTAGTACCTGTGCCTTGGCAGTGAAAACACATCACCCATTGGTCAGGGTGGTGATGTGTGATTAAATCACAGTCTATTTACTGCTGAATAATGATGTATCAGCATCCATCCAACCCACAACTCTCTAAGGAGCACAAAAATTTGATGGAAGGTAATTAATTTCAAGCTCTGATTGCCCTGGTCTGTGCCTCCAGATAGGCCACAGAGAAGTGATGATACTCTCCTCCCTCCTTCCCTTTCTCTTTGCAGATTTACAAACACCTGCTCAATAGCAGGCAGTTTTTCAGGCTGAAATTTCCACAGCCAGCCACTGCTGACAAGGATAGAGATTGGGGAGCAGAGCTGGACCTGACAGCTTTATAATCCAGTTTTGTTGAAATGTGTAATTGTCAGCTCTGTTATTTAAAAGAAAATCCTCAGTTCGACTTAGAAGAGGAAGATTTATGGTAAAAAAAGGATGAAATGTCAACATCTGAGAAGACAGTACACGTAGGTAACACACCAGGCTCACTGTCTGCTCCTGCATAAATGAATTATCACCAGAGAATGTTTTTAGTTGAGCTCCACATCAAAGCAATATCCAGTGGGGCTCACATACAGGCAGTTACTCCCCCTCTCAAAAATAGGAAGGGGGCAGAAAGATTCTGGGATGTTTTGTGGAAAATTTTATCCAGTACTTTGGCATCCAAAGTGGAACTGGTGGGACAACGCACAAGCATAATGGTTTGCTATGGTGTGCTGTGGATCAGCCTTGCAGTGTAACACCAGGTCTGGGTCTGTTTTGCCTCCAGGAACAGTCAAACAGAGTCTCTTCATCTCACCAGATAAAACTACTTGGCTGAAAACAGGGGAGGGAAATCTCTGAAGTGGATTCATCTCAGTTTTTTACACCCATGGCACCTCACTCACTCCTGCAAATGTGCCAAGGTGACAAGAGGAAGACTCAGCCTTTGTTTCACTGGTAGTGAATAATTCTTGAGCAGGTCTTGGCTCCTGTGAGGGAGAGGGGAACTAAAAGAAATCTCTTCTATGTGCTTCTAGATACTTCTTATCACTAATAAACTATAATTTCCTGAAATTCCTTTAGCATATATATCTCTGTACATTTGTGGATGTCTAATTGTCTGTCCATTAATTTACCTGTCCATCTGCATCCCTGTGTGTGATTAGGGACTGGCAGTCACTCCTCATGCCTGGTGGTTGGGCATCATTACTGTTGCATCCCTGTAATAAGGACATTATAAATTTTATTAAAAAAATATGACAAGACAGCTCTGAAATCTATTAGTCCCTGAAGCCCCTGAAGATTTGCTTAAGCAGACAACGCATCTGGAATGTCAAAATGATCCTTGGAGATGCAAAGGCTAATAAACCAGGCAGGACAGTCATATCGTGTTCGTGATTATACATATTTCCTCATGAAATACCACTGTACAATTGTGATTGGAGGCAGGGAGTTATCAGCTGGAAACAGCTGTGCTGTCGAAACACCTGGTGGTAGACTATGTAAATATTAGCAGAGATACCCCAAAATCAAGTGTGCCCGTATTTATATGTGTTTTGTTGCCACAAAAGGCAGCTGTCAGGAGGGCTGACTTCGGGGAAACAGATGTGAGTTAAGAATTGCAGAGTTCAAAGCCCTTATGTTCATTTTACTTGCCCATTAACACTTAAAAACGTGTACTCAGAGTATCCTTTAAGACACACAGAAGCCTGTGCCATGGAAAGCCACTTCTAGTACCACAAGTTAATATTTTAAAGCTGTCTTTTAAAAAAGGAGGAACCATCTACTTTGTGGCAGACTGATTCTGAGCAGGTTTTCTTGTAGAAGTCCTCACTTACTTCAAGGACTTGGTGAGTCACCAAAATACCCTTCTCTTCACGAAATAAAGATCTATCCTCATTAAAACACACTCTATGCAAAGACTAATTGCACAGGTCATACATTAAGATTTCACAAATGGCCTCCTGCCCTTCTTTATTCTTCATTGGTCTCAATGATCTTAGATGATGTTTCCAACCTTAATGACTCTATGATTCTATAAGCAGGATTTATGTTCTCCTCAGCTCTGACACTTTCCCTATTGTCCTAAAATCTCTGCCCCTACTACAAATACCCACGGGATGGTTGTTCCACCTCAAAAAACTCTTCAGTGTTTCAATATTTTCTTTTATTGTG
Organism: Myiozetetes cayanensis; assembly: GCF_022539395.1. NCBI lineage: Eukaryota > Metazoa > Chordata > Aves > Passeriformes > Tyrannidae > Myiozetetes > Myiozetetes cayanensis. The sequence continues at coordinate 34,560,864 of NW_026087631.1, read as the reverse complement.
AGTCAGACAAACATGCTGAAGATTTTCTGTACAGATCAATGCCAGAAAAATACCTTGGACTATTAAAACTCTTCATTTTGCCTACCTGATTTCCTTTCAGCTAACTGTACTCTGATAATTTCAGAGGGGTGTCCTCCAGTGTGGCCAGAGATTTTTGTCTGTGTGTGGTCTTTCACTCTAGACCCCACTTGGCTTTATGAGGAATTCAGATCCTGGTTCTGCTGAGGGAGAACAAAAGCCCACAATGAATTCCAGAATGTATGTTGGGATAATTATACCCCTGTCTGAACTGAAAAAAAAAAAAAAAGCCAAAAAAAAAAAATCCTAGCTACCTTCTTATTCCCACTCTCCTGCCAGACAGCTTTTGCTGGCAGGTAGTTGGACAGTGGAGGGGTGACAGGTGAGGTGCACAACTGAGTTCTGTCAGACTGGTTGCTAACAGACTGCATGAGCTTCCTCCCTTCCTTCCTTCCTTCCTTCTTTCCTTTATTTTCTCACTCGAGTAACTAAAGTTGTCATTCAGAGCAGGCCCAGGAGAATGCTTTGTGTTCACTAACCACAAATGCTTCAAATTAATCACATGTTTAAATGTTTTGCATATTTAAAATAGGATAACTGCAGTTTGGGAGAGTAATTCTGATCTGGGAATTAGCACCATATGGAAGTGCATTGTCAGCTTCATGTGAGTGACTGTTTAAAGGGAAAAGTGTTAGCAGTACAAGATTCCCAGGTGTCTACTCCTGTCTCTGTTCAAAACAATGTATATTTCAAACTTACAACTGTGCTAGTTAAATGATTTAGTGACATTCATTTCATGGACAAGAAACTCAAGGAAATCAGACAATATCCCTGATAGACAAAGACAGGACTATTCAGGGAAATTTAAGCAGCATGTATTAGGCATCATGGGTGAAAGAGCTGGCCGTGATTCAAGTTTGTTTTCCCAAACAGGGGAATGTTTGTTTTCCCAAATCCACGATTTACTCTAATAGGCATATTATGTTCAGGCATGAACAACTAAATCCCTTATGAATTGATTAAAAACTCTCAAAATACATGGTACGGTGAGCTTGTGGATGTCCAGGCCTATGAAGACTTGGTTTCTGTCTATTTAAGCTCACAATAAAAGCCAAGGTTTAAGCATGGATTTCTGATGTCTGAGGCTTAGCCATCTTATAAGGAAGGTAAGAACCTCTTCTATTATTTAGGTTCCTTGATTGCCGGTGGAGACAAGGGGCAAATCACCTCTTGGAAGACAGGTGGGCAAGAACTTCCCTTTTCCCCTTTCCTAGGCAGGCAGTTCAGTTTAGCAAACTCATTGGTTTCCATTCAGTGTTGATGGCACAAGGTTAATAAAATCAGAGATTCACAGAATCCCAGAATGGTTTGGATTGGAAGGGAAGTCCCCTGCCATGGGCAGGGACACCTTTCACTATCCCATGTCGCTCCAAGACCCATCCAACCTGGCCTTGGACACTTCCAGGAATGGGGCATTCACAGCTCCTCTGAGTGAGAGGTACTTCCTGGGATATCAGTTTGGGCTTTGATACATTTTCTTTCCCAAATTTTTCACCTCCCTTTGTCTTTACTGACCATTTAAACCCACCACAACTGCTACCATCTTGTCCATGTTGGTTGCTCAAAGCTGTTTGTTCCTGCAACACAGAATGCCAGAAATAACAAGAATGGTACAAGGACTAATTCTACAGAGGAGAAAGAGGAGCCGCCAGTGGAGCACATGTTTTGAATCTCCCTGACAACCAAGTCCTGGCTGTGTGATAAAGGACGCAGACCATAGCTGGCCAAACAGCAGCCACAGTGGTACCAAGAAGTAGTAGTTGGCTTTGCTAATCTAGATGGATTTACTAGTTAGTAGCTAATTCTACTTTCAAGTACTGTGATGATTAATTATGTTCTTTATTTTATTTTATTTTTTTAATTTCTGGTGATACAAGTTCTTTGATCATCACTTGTCTCTCTCCCTAATCATTTAGTTGGCATAAATGCCACTAATTTTTAGCATCTGGTCTGCAGTTAAAGCCCTTGCTTGCTACTGTTCACATGTATCTACCTTGACAGTGAATGATAGGAATGTTTCCAGCATGAATTTAAACAACTATTCCAGCTTTGCTAGTCATAAGTTTCATGTTTTGCCTATTTGTGCAAAAGAGAGTAGGCACTTCTAGGTCTGTCTAGACATGTCTCCCTTAAGTGCATATGTGATCACATGAGTTACTCACTATGGTAATACTAATAAATGGGACTGAGCCAAATAAAAGACAGTTCCATTAAATTCTCTGAGCTCATAGGGTGGCTATAAAGTCAACATGCTGTGATATGTTAACATCTGACCAGTGAAATAGTTGCTTCCTGATTCCAACTTTGGATCTCAGCCACAAAAAATATAAGACAGATGCTATGCTTTAGCAGGGTCAGGGTTATCAAAGAGATGTGATTAATAACCAGTTACTGTTCCTTTCTGACACTTTTGCTTTGTGGATTACAGAGAACTCCTAGCCACAATTTTTCATTGATTTGTGATCTCCAAGACAGAATTTGAGCTTTCCCTGGAAAAATACAGGCATGTGTGCAGTTTGGACCTCTAGTTTGCTTTGGGTTTGTTTGATGCTTGCAGACACTATTGATACTGGTATCTTAGAGGGCAAGGGGGCCAATGCCTCCTCACAGAGGTAACAGCTATAAATGCAAACAAGGTGTTCCCAGCTATTTAATGATTTCCCATCAGACAAAAATGCTGAAGAATTGAAAACACTGACTTTAAAAGTGCATCAAAGTAATTTGTTAGTCTTTGAAGTGGGAAGTTATTTATAATAGAGGGTGTTCTCTGATGGCATGATAGGCTTGCAGTGTTTGTGAGGGATCTGAGTCGGGAAGGGGTTTGTAAAAGGATATCACAGTATTATAACTTGAATTTGTGAGTACTTAATTCCCTGAAACATGGGCATTCTGGGCTGTTACCTTGATGCTAGTTCAGTTTTTCTTGCTTTCCAAGCACAGGCCCCTTTTAACAGTGGCGTGTAAAGAATAAAATCCTAAGCAAGGTAACACTCTAACTCCCAAATCATTGATAAACAGGGATGAAAACGCTCCACGTGGAACATGGGTAAGTCAATTGGAAGCTGATACTTGCACCTGGGTGCATGTGACCTAAACAGGACGTCTAGGTCACTCCCATCAGAGCTGTCACTGTAGGAGGCTCTTTAAAACTTTCCCAACAGCTGGATTAGGTAGAGTTTTGGTTCCTGTGTGCCAAGTTCTGCTGGCTGCAAGAAACTGCTGGTTTTCTTCTGATACCTATGATATGCCAGAAGGGTTTTTACCCCGCTATTTTTCTCACTTTTACTGCTGTCCACATTATGTTTTAACAGGTAAACTGATGATAGGGTTTTTTCCTGACTCAAGGTCAGGAAACGCTGCTTCTGGAACATCTCCTTACCTTGACCACCTTGACTATCATGAGTGGTTGGATGCTTGGTGAAAAAACAAGGAATGAGGAACACAATGTCCTGTGCTGAGCACTCCTGGTCCTTGACATATTTAGGAAATTTAGGAATGTTTTAGTGAGGTTTTTTTGTTTGTTAGTTTGTGAGTTTTTTTCCAAATTATATGCATGGATTGTTGTTGTCCTGGTTTGATAATCTAAAAAAAAAAAAAAAAAGAAGAAGAAGAAGAAAATTAATTCAGCAATGTTTGTGTACCTAATTAATTTTGTCTGCTTGGTAAATTTCAGCTGAGCATTTGAACATGCTCTCTATTATTCTATTACTTCCTGTGTTTGTTTGCTTTTATTTTTATGAAGTAGATTATAAATGGGCAGAATTTTTACTTCAAAGTGAAAACCGATGCCTTCCTAAGTAATTGCCTGAATTGCAATATGTTTGTTATTGTTTCTAACTGCTGATTCTCCTGATGCAGAACTGTTTTGGTTCAATTATCCCAAGAATGAGTCACAAGAACAACGGAAGTTAACTTCATTGTAATACAGCTTGGAAAGAATGGTCGACATAATTACTCTACCCTATTGCTCTTTCCCTTGACTTGAGCAAGATAAAATCTTCTTTTGTCACCAGAACAATTGAGCAACAGGTTCATTTGGATGTCTGGAGCAGCAGTTTAAAAGATTTGATCCTTGAATGACTCTCTAATCTGCTGATCTCCCTTGTTCCACAAGTGACATTCAATAAATGTGGTTTCAGGAGGTAGCTGGAAACTTAGATGTGAATGAACCCTTACTAATTTTTTTCTTCTTTGAAATGTAACAGAAAGTTAAAAATAAGGAGAGATTCCTTTCATATAACACTGTGGGGGAAATGGTAAAGGAGAAAAAAAAAAGAGAAAGTGGAAATGGGAATTTGGGCTATAAAATGTGAACAGTAAAAATATTAACTTAAAAGAATGTTAGCATACATTTTATGGTTTTATAGTATTGTTTACAGGACACAGTCTCTTGTGGAATTAAGATCAAGAATTTACAAAAAGCAATGAAGGAACCATCAAACATCTGAGGAAAGAATGTTACCCTTATCAGGAGGAACGGGTTTTAAGGAGAGAAAACAGAAAACAGGCTGGAGAAAGCTGGGCAGGAAAGCAGTGATTTGTTGTACCACCAAGAGATCTCAGCCTGGTTTGGCCAAAGATGGAAATTGAATTTGATGGAATTAAGGATTATTAAGAGCAAGGGGTTCAAATAAGGTGATATCTCTGCATCTTAAGGTTGTTTCTGGAGCAGCATTTGGTGCCTGGAATAAAGTGGCTGCTCCTCGGAATACCTGTGTGTTGTACACCTGGAAAGCAAGGAGAGTAATTCCTCATCCTAGGGTGCAGGTTTTTAACTTTGGGAGGGTTCTGTGCCTCTGCTGTGAAGAGAAGGGTGACACAGGTGTCCACTCCCAGGCTTTCCACTTTCTCTTCCAGGAGATTCTGAATGCTTCTCCTGAAAGCTTTGAAAAGTTTTGGTTTATGCCCACTGCAGAATAAAAACTGTTTCCAAAATCTGCTTACTATTATGTTTTTTGTTACCACTGTGTTTTATCTAACTCCAGCAACCTGAAGTCAGAGAGAAAAGGGAACTCAATATTTCTTTTGGTGGATAAGAGGGAAGAACACTCATAGAGTGAAGGGAGCACTCTTGCCTGCTCTCTTTAAATTTGATTTGGGTCATGAGAGTCTTGCTTAATAGATGTTGCTGCTTTATTTGTTGTTGGCTTTCTCAGTGTGTTCTTCTACCTTCCCAAGTTACTCTGGAAATCTCTCTTACATTTTGCATGTGAGGAAGTTGGCCTTATACTGCCGTTTATGACATGGGTTTGGTTTTTCTTGGCAAGGACATTGACTTCTTATCTGCTCTTCATGAAGATATAAATATTTCTCAGATCTGATCTTGTCAATAGCACCCAGAAAAAGGGCCATACTTGAATTCTACTTTTTCAGATGTCAGGTACAGGTGTACTTATGACTTTTGGATTTAAATGTTAGTTGATACTTGGGGGCTTGCAGGTTGCTTCAACCAGGAAGCCAGCAGTCAGATAACCTCCAAATCCTAACCCTAACAATGCATAAACAGGTAATTCCTGTGCTTAGAGAACCAAACCTGTGTTCTTCAGCTCTGATTTTCATTTCCTCCTCAGGGCTACACACCACCACTCTCTGGTGGCTCTCCCCTTCATCTTAAGCTCCCCATTTTCTCGTTGTCTCTGCTGTACTGAGAGAACTTCATGTAGACACAGTGTTGGCCTCTACAGAAGACCCTGCCTTGTCTAACAGTACTCTGCACTGCTATGCACAGGGCAACTGAGTTTGCAATTAACGTTCAGTAGCCAAAATATTCTCCAGATTGTTAAAAGAATTAAAATACATATATAATACATCCTGAGCTTAATGAGTCCATTTCTAGGGGTAGCCCAGTAGAGGTGGGCATTGGTAATATAATACTGCTGCATTGTAAATGAGTTGGGTCTTTAAAGTAAAAATGGGAGAGATTATTGATTAAATGGAGGAATCTGTCCTCATTTTTCTTGAGGCACTTGATGAACATCTCATTTGGAGAAAGTTGCACTGTGCCCATGCACTGCTGGAAGATGCAGAGCTTGAAAAAGCACGAGTGATCTCAAAAACTAATGGAAAATACCAGAATGGGGCTCTTCAGGTTTGTTAGTCAGACACTTTTCAAAACAAATTGGCGAGGGGTTGGGAAAGAGGCTTTATAGTCCCACTCAGCATTAAACACCAAATGGAACGTACTGAGGCTGCAAAATAGCATTTGGGTCACTAACTTACTCAAGAGAAGAGTCATCCTCATGGCTTTCAGTTTCTCTGTCAAATGCTGGTTAGCACATACTATAAGACAAATTACCCGCTGTAAGGACAACAACATGTTGCCACTGCCAGCCTGAGTTCTGAGACTTCTCCAAGGAACACAGAACCTTCCTTCTTTTCCTCTTCCCACTATTGTTTGCCGGTCCTGGTTTCACATTTTGTGATTATTCTTTGGGAAACACAACAAACTGAAAGCACAAATCTGTTTCTCTCTAATGAGCAATGTCAGAGTTTCATTTAGGCTTTTTTACATCCAGCTATAGCTAGTAGGACACTCTCCAAAGAGCACAGCACTGGGAAAATCATGATGTCATTGTAGATGTCTTGCTTATTTTCCCAGAATAAATGAACATTATCATGAAACTCCAGGAGAAGATCTTGGCTGTGGTGGAGTTATGGAGCTGTTAAAACATCTGAGACTAAGGTTTACATTTAAATTGGGGGTTATTTGGAGGTCACCATCATACACTTTTTATTAGAAGTTCTAAACTCAGGTTTAAGTGCCTCACTTAGATAATTTTGTCTGTAATGAGGTAGGTTTGGTTTCTTGTCTCTAAAATGCTGTAAAACGAATGTGTTACCGAATCACTGCAAATTCTTTAAAAGTTATAAAGCTATGAAAGAATTTCTTTCATAACTCTTCAGGTGTCTATTTTATAGCATGCTCTGAGAGTTGCAACCTGAAATCACAAAGATTAGCAGTGTGCTGAATCTAGCTGTCTCTTCCTTTAAAGAACAAGCTGCCATTTCTCCCTTAAGACGATTTATCTTTCTAGGTTCAGCAATTGTGCACTCTCTCTGAAGCACAGCAGGAGAGGTTCTGTATTAAAGGGAAGATAATTCTCAAAATGCTCTTCATAATTATTGTAATAATGGTCTATTCCTGCAATTTTCAGCCCTGATAGCTAAAAGGACAACGAGTTTACATGCACTGGTTGTTTACAACAGAGTCAGACAAAAGCAGGGGTGTAGGATTTGGATGGTGGACACCACCATGGTTCTGGAGCCACTTGTATTGCTTTGGACAACATCACCTGTGGTTCAAAAAACAAGATCTGGCTGAGGAGTTGCATAGTGGTGTATGCCAGAGAGGTGTTTCCAGTCCACACCACTTGCAGTGTGTAAACGTAGGTGATTTTATTTCTGACTGGCTGTATGGATAGCAGAAATTATCAAATTAATTAATTTTTAATTAATAAAAAATGAAATTGTTCAATGCATCAAGTAGTTATTTGTATTATTTACATTATTTGTATTCACGTTTCACTTTCTTTATTCAAAACTTTAACATCCCCTTTTCATTTTTGTCTGGCCTGTCTTTACATTGGTGAAAGACCACTTGACATCTGCAGAAGGCAGGTGACTGTGCATTTCCTTTGCCAGCAAAGAACATTACTTGTCATGGTGCTTTTGTTTCCTTCATCACTTTTTAGCCTGACTTAGTCTTTCTTTCACAACTTCCATCTGGTTTCTGTCTGATCTGAACAACCATTGAAGATGTACTTTACTTTAAGTGACAGTATCGTTGACCAAGAGTCTCTCTCATTTCATTGCTGGACCAAAACTTCATATTACACTTTTAGTGGTTGAGTAATGTTAATTCTGAAGACAGGATCATCTTGTGAACATGTGCGGTTTTGACTGTTTTCTTTCCTCTGGTCATTAATCAGCAGGCAAAAATCTCAGTGCTTTATTCTGCCTCTTGTTCTACAAGCCAGTAACCAAACTTTTAATTTTCTATTTGAAAATATGTTCAACTACAATAATTCTTTCAGCTCTGAGGTGCTGTAAGCTACAGAATTTCTTTTCAAGTAATGAAACACAACCTCTCTCAACTGTTCCTGAGTTGTCAATGCAGGAGGAGCAGAGTGATTTCAGTGTATGCAGGACTTTTGATTCCTTGGCCTGTGAGCAGCTCTTTGTGCTGTGTTTTCTAGTTACCTCAGTGGATGTTACATGCAGATTAGTTAAATGGTAGGTGCTTTGTCTGTTCCTATATGGGGAAAAACCAGAAAACTGCAGTCTGGGGTCATAAATCTGGAAACATTCATAAGCATTAAATTCACCTTACGAAAAAGCAAAAAAAAAAAAAAAAAAAAAAAAAAGAAGCTTACACAAAGATTATATTTGTACATTTCTCTCAGTGTTTGGTTCAGCATTATTAGTGTGTAGGGCTTGACTGAAACATTACTTATTATTTTATTTGGTTGAGATCCAATTTGCAGTGAGCCAAGGTTAACAATTCATACAACACAGAAGGGGACTTACAGACTCTGTTTTTTGCATGGGATTTGCACTTCTTCTTTTAAAAGTGTATTGTTCTTGTTCATCATTCTACTCCCAAACCACCATTTACACAATTTCCAGCTACCTTGCTTTTCTTTTCTCCCTATTGCCTCTAGCAACCTGAGTTTTACTTTTAATAAAAAAGCACTTCTGAAAAGTTTATTTTAGAATTGTTTTAGAAAATGAGTGAATGAAAATACAAGAGAATAAGTATAAAAGTATCAGAGATGTTGTGTGATTATTACTCTGGATTTTTTTTTCCCATTTATAAATCAAATACCAAAATGATGATTGCAAAAGCAATTCAGAATGACTGCAAGTCATTCTGGAATAGGCAAGTGGAGGAATCACCGTCCCTGAAACTGGCAATTCACAAGGTGGTTTAGTGGGCACTGGAGCGTTCAGTTGAAGGTTGAACTTGATGATCCTGGAGGTCTTTTCCAACATTAATGATTCTATGATTCTGTGATTCAAAGTGTCACTGAATAACTTTAATGAACATCTTCCCACCTCATTCCCACCTCCCCTTGACAAACATAACCCAAAAAACTCTGTACTTGCATACTTCGGGAATCTGCAGTTTTCATAATTCTTGGAAAGCTCATTTCAAGCCTTTATTTCATAGCAAAGGGTGAAGGGACATGCCTGGGAGATCTCACAGCTGCCTCTAGTATAGGGCAGCAATTCATGGGTGTCAGGGTCCAAGCCTGGTCACTTAGTGCCTTGTAAAGATTAGACTGGGCAGCCTGCACTGATTTTCTCCATCCTGGCAATGGGGCTTGGATAATCTCTCTGCACATGCACTGCTCCCCAGCAGTATTGGAGAAAATTGTACTTAATACTCCAACCTGGTTTTCTTTGCCTCAAATCAATCCAGTTATCCTGTTCACCTCCTTCTGGGGTAGACAGCCCAGCATCAGAGTTGTGTATGGTATTTTTAGCAGGTTTACAGTCCCATATTAACAGCCTGGTTCCTCTGCCACCTCAGTGATTATTGCCTATTTCCTGACTGTATAATTCTTTCCCCTTAGCTGCTTGCTGCAGTCACCATGAAGTGTTTTATTACAGAGGTGACTATTAGATAACTACAACAGTGAAAAGAGTAGATCCAGACCCCAAACGTATCTGCTGTTCAGCAAAGGGTACCATGCAGTTCCTAAATTTTTGTAATCTCTACTATACCCTTTGTTATAACAAGATGGGAACTGTGGCTGTGTTATGAAATGCTGTAAGGTTTAATAGCTACTGGGTATGGTGAGAGAAATTGCAGGATTGGTCTATTTTCCAACATTTTGACAGTTTTATTACTTAGTGGTTATCATAGGCTGTTCTTTTCTCTTGTCATTGTTAAAATGTAATCTTTTACTTTGTGTCTCTGTGGCACCCAGTGTTGCCTATTATGTAGAAATTTGGATGCTGCTTTCAACTCTTCCACCACATCACAGCTGAGGAGCAGAAACTTGGGTACTCCTCGGTTTAGGGAGGACTGACCCAAACCTCAAAGGTGCCTGTTAGCTTCAGAGCTCTTGATTTGGTGAAAAGTGCTCTGAAAACAGAATCACAGGATCACTGAGTTTGGAAAAGCCCTTCCAGTCCATTGAGTCCACCCTGTGCCCAATCCCAACCTTGTCACTCAGCCCAGAACTCTGAGTGCCACGCCCAGTCGTTTCTTGGATACCTCCAAGGATGGGGACTCTATCACCTCCCTGGGATGCCCCTTCCAATGCCTGACATCTCTTTCGAGGGAGAAATTCCTCCTGATGTCCAACCTGAATATCCCTGGTGTGCCTTGAGGCCTTCTCCTCTTGTCTTTGTTATGAAACAGGCCCACAGACAGATTTTAGCCTTGGGAGGAGCTTACCAGTCCATCCCAGCCTGTCCTTCACACCTGGCTGTGAGTGTGTGACGGTCTTACCAGCTCCATGTTTATCTGCATTGCTGCATCTCTTTTCTTGACCACTGGGCTATTATAACAAGAAGTCTTATGCAGAATAAGCTAAGCTACTCCCTCGACTGGTGTTCTGCAATTTTTTTTCTGCTTCTGCATTTCAGGAAGCATCTTCCTGAAGGATACAGGCTTCCTTGGATATACAACATGGTCGGTACTCTGAAATAAGCCCTTGGTCCACAATGAGTCCCTGGTCCAGCTGACTTCCCTGCCAGTCCCTCCCCAGCCTGCTGCCCCTGTTCCCTTGGACCACCTCCAAGGCAATCCCTCTTCCACACCACATCTCACATCTCAGTTTTATGTTTCCCAGCTTTTGATGTCTTCCAGCATTGACTTTGCATTTATTTCATACAACCCATGTGGCAACCAGACAGGAGGAGGGTTTGGCCACAGGGACACATGAAGGCTGCAGAGGTTTGTAGAGATGGTGTAGCACTTACCTGGTGGTGGAAAATGGAGCCAGTGAACTTCTTCAAGTCCTTATTTCTCCCTCACCTGCCCTCCTGCCACCAGTGAATGCTTAGGTTCATGATTTTATTCTTTGTTATTCTTCCAGGGATTACATGTTCTAGAAACCTGCAGATTAAATAGCCCAGATTTGGAGACTGATTTTATAATTTAGTGCTGAAAATCCCACTCTAAGGCAGTTTAACTATTAAAGTCCCTAGTTTTGCCCATGTCAGGCAAAACTACTCGACATCTGGTAGACTGTTGTACTATGAAAAAGAAAATGTGAATTTTCTTCTTCTAGTAGTGTGTCAGTCCCACAAAATACCTAAGCCACTGATTTGTTCCCAAGGGGAGCAGGAGAAGGTGTTGTTCCTTTACGCAGAGAAGTTGCTGTATAACACTAAATACTCAGTACTGTATGTTATGAGACCAATAGGGAATTTCTGATAGTCACTGTATGATTTTTTGCTGTATTCAAATATGCAAGTAACTGTGTACATTAATGTACATACAGTATGTACACTAATTTGCATATATTAATGTGTAGGCAGTATGTGCATCCAACTTCTTCAGGGAAAACTTCAGGGCATCTTCCAGAAGCTGGAAGTGTGCAAAACTCAGCATGCTCCTGGAGTGTATTATTTTAGTGGATTCTCAGGAGAGTTCCTACTAAAAATTCTGGTCCTGTAAAAGTGGAATCAGAAAATGTCTCTTTGGGATGGTAAAGAATGCTTCATAAAACGATAAGGGCAAAACCCCCAAGAATACGGAGCGTATATTTGAAAAAAATTAGAAAAAGGCTCCATAGTAGTACACTGGTTTTAAAATCAACGTATTCAAGTTAGAACATTTGTACAGTGTACCTTATCAGATTTTGAACCATTTTTTTCCCCTTGTCAATCAGATTAAGTAACTAATGTAACCATTTGAATAAATCAACCACTGGATCCTTTTATGTGCGATAAATACAAAAATCTTGCCAGAAGAGTAAGGTGATTTAACAGTTGTGCTTCATATTAGACATCTCTGCAAGCTGGAAATCTGGATGATAAATGATGTGATAAACATTAGAGAGGCACCACATTCCAAGGAGATTACTATTGCCTCCATTATATAAAACTAAATGAGAGAAAGCTACTTTATGTTAACTTTCCTTTCAAACTGACAGTTGAGGAAATAGTAAAATGCGATTGGATGGCAATCAGACTTTCTCCTTAGTTATTTCACCACGTCCTTTGTCACAGCCACTCTGATAGTACTTCCTTTGCAGAATTCCCTGCAAAGTCACAGCTGGGCATGGGATGCCCTATTCACACTGGCAATTTTTTTTCAGAAAAGCTGGTCAGTGGCTCCTTTTCCAGACATGTGCTCACACTGCTCTCCACTCATTAAAACAATGCTGTCAGTAATTTCCTCCTCTTCTCAAAGGTGATAGTTTCAAGGTTCATAGTGGCAGTTCTCTTTTGTCTGCTAGCAGTGGTTCTGTAGTTTTTATATCGGTGTGGCTTGTTCAGTTCCTAGCCTGGAATAATTTTATTTTTTTAAATAAGTAGTAGAGTAAATACTTGTGAGAACCAGCAGTGATTGTTACTTTAAGTGATGCTGACTTTTTCTGGAGGGTTTCAACACCAGGATGCTCATTGGCTACCAGACTAATTGCTTTACACTGCAAATCATGCCCAGGGGTGAAATAACACAAATACTGAGGCAAATTTTCCAACATGTGTTCTTTAAAATTCCCCCCTGAGCTGGAAGACTGACCTTTGGTGAACAAATGTTCTTTCACCTTCAGTGTTCTAAACTAATAATGTTTTAGTATGCTTACATGATTAATTCACAAGCTTTCTTTCCAACACAGCAGTTTCTGGGCTCTGCCTTTTCTTTTGGCCTCAGATTTGAGGCTGTTTGTTCTCCAAGTCTGTCAATGTTTTATTCAGTTTTTGTATGATTTTGTACACTACTAATATAGGATTTGTTTTGCACTTATATGTGACTTTTTTAGTACTTACACAGGACTTGCTCAGCATAACTTTTTTACCCATCGTAGCTAAACTTGCTGAGGCCCCAGGCTGAAAGCACTCACCTTTCACCCAGTTGTGGTGAACTCAAGCAAAAAGAGGCCCCAGAGTTTTTCAAGCCAGAGGAGGAGGAAGCCACATTCATTAACAAGCTGTCACCTGAGAGAGAAGAGATGACCCAAACTGAGGCCGTGGAAGGGTCCAATGAAGAAGGAGAAGAGACCCCAGACCCGATTGTTGCCTCTGGTCCAAACTGTCCTATGAGGGATGGGGAACTTGACTTCCAAGGAAATGAGTGCCCAGGGATTTTGTTGTTTGAGATCCACTCAACTAAAGTACTTTTATAGAAGAATCTATTTAGTTCATAATTCAGCAGAAACCTAGGGCTGAGCTCCATTCTACTAGGCTGTGTGTGTGTAATTTTCATAACACAGTATAACTATGATTATGTCTTTAATAGTTACTGGACAAGAGTGGTTTTCAATGACTTTGGCTTTAGCCTTTCAAAAGCCTTTTAGCCCCTTTAATCTGTAGTGCTGGTCCTTGCATCTTGCTGGATGTTTTGTAGGCTGGGAAGATGCATTAGTAACATATTGAGTTTCCCAACATTGCTCCTTGTTTACGTCTTTTCATGGCAATCAGTACTTCCTATTATGAAGCTTTCTCTTACCTTGCAAGTATTTGGTCTCAGAGGTCTTTTCCAAACTCAGTGATTCTATGGCTCCATTTAAAAACCTGTTAGGAGGGAAATGCAGATTTTTCTTTTTTCTTTATTATTTTTTATTATTTTAAAGCAAACATAGTAAAGATGATATGCATCCCTGAGTCTGAGCTGTGGGGGTAAAAGTCTTACCTAATGCTCTTTAGGTTACACAGTAGCCCTGATTCCTGCTACCATTTAGCAGCATGTGTAAAATTTAAAGTCTGCCTTAGTTGTAGTGGCAGTTACTTTCCACTGGTGAACCCCATTTACTTTTTGTTAATTACATGATCATTTACTACCCAGTAATTACTGCAGCCGGAAGACAGGAAATACATGTATTTTTGTGACCATTTACTTCTGACTTCCTCTAGACTCTGTGATAATAGATTTCCACTTGCTCAGATTCATCAGAGCCTTTGCTCAGCTCTCATGGGATCCCTCTTTGAAGAGCCTGAAGCACAGCTCAAAAAATCAGAGGCTCAGCCAAGACATTTTACTGAATGACTTTTTTTGTTGCTAATAATTCACTCCTATTCTTTGACCAAGATGGTGTTCTCTCCCTAAGGTTATTTCTTGAAAAGTTTTTTCTCGTCTTTTTGTTTTGGTTTTTTTTGTTTGTTTGTTTGGGTTTTTTAGTTGGTTTTTTTTGCTTTTGTGTGTGTTTTCCCCAACACTCTCCTGCATTTTACAGGAAACTTGGAATCTTTTGTAAATGTGATGCCAATTACCTCTCATAAATTTAGTGTATATCTCCCAACCCAAGCTGGGATATATGTGGTAGTGACTTGCTCTGTGCTGGAATAAACCTTAAAATTTTCATGAATGGAACATTTCCTTCCACGTGTCTTCAAAACAACGTTGATGTTGGACTTCCAGTTGGCACAAAACCCCTCAGCCCTGGTCCCTGTACCTGGATGCTTTTCTGCTGTGCGCACAGGGGGTTTAGGCTGTGGATCTCCTGAGTCTCTGTGAGCAGTGCAGAGAAGTTCTGAATACTGTGAATTGTGTCTTGGTTGATTGTAAGGTGGGCTGCTGGGCAAGCCTGCAGGCTGGCAGGGAACCAGGTAGCTGGTTCCCTTCAAAGCATTTGACAAAATCAGAATGTTCTGTGGGAGCATGTTGATTTCATGGAATTGTCATTTCTCTGACAGAAAAAAATGAGGTTGGAAAATTTCTGACTCTGATTGTTGTGTTCCTGTCCAGACCAGGGCTTTTCACTTTTCCTATGGGAAATTATGGAAGCTCCATCCTTGACAATGGGTGTATTATTAAATAAAATAAGAAAAGGTAAGGTCTTTGCATATGTATTATACTTCACCTGTTTATCCCTGTTCTTAGACTATGATGAATAAATCCTTACCCATTCAAGCAGCTCGGAATTTACTGCAATTAACACTTTGCTGGAGTCTGTATGACTGTAAAAGACATTCCTTAGTTGATTTAAGCATTGTAATTTATTCAGCAGTCATTTTAACCCTGATGTCCAGGTCTCACTCAGCCTTCCACGATCCAGAGAGGAATACACTAGCAGGGAGCAGTGCAGATTCAACAGGTTATCCTGAGATTTGGGATGCAGGTGGTGCAGGTAAGGAGAGGGAAACACAAGTTCTTCTGAAAGCTGTGTTTGCTCCTCCTACTTCCTCTCTGCAGCTGGTTCACAAATGCTGCAGCAGGATTGGGATGGGGAAGAGTCTGACCTGCCTGCACTGACAACAAGGATGGAGTGTTGTCCATGACAATAAAGCAGCAGCAGATTTGGGAAACTTCACTGACACATGGAAACAGAAAGTTTCCGTTGGGAGTAGTTCAGCTGAGATGAATCCCACTGCATGAATTGTTCTGGGGAAGAAAAAAATTAAAAATTGATGAGACATTGTGTTTTGAGACTCAGACTTGGGGTTTTAGGTCATTAGTTTTGTTCAAAAGCATGACATTGTGGGAAATATGGCTGAAGTTAAAGGAGTGGTGAACAATACATGTGCTTCTACTTACCTAGAAATTTTTTTAGCCTTTTTTTTTTTTTTTTTGACTGTGAAATTCAACCTTTCCTCCCTGAATAAAGAAGATAAAAACATCCAAAATTCTAATTTTATTAGATGAGAAAAAGGTGGGATTTCTTTTGTCTGGTCATCTATAAATTATTATGTCTTCTTCTAAGGAAGAGTATCAGAAAAGGCCATGTGATTTAGGTTTATATCTTCCTGATAAAGCAGCTTTTGGAACAGGGCACCTTTAGCAAAATCCTGAGCAAGAAATTGTACTTAGAGATGTGTTTCAGAGCCACTTCTTTTCCAAGCAGATTTTTCTTTTGTGCATTTGCTAATGAAATAAAAATGAAAAAAATATTACCAAATAAACAGAAATAACAAGTGAAAATAAAGAGCAATGAGTGACTTTATTTTTTCACATTCTAACAGGCAACATATAGTTTTCTGTTCTTTTACTTTATCTTCTTTTGCTTAGGAGTTACAAAGCCTATTTTTTTCAGGGAAGGCAGGTGTGCTCCATAAATCAAAAAGCACTTAAGTTTGAAGCGGGGGGGAGGATTTATTTTTCTTCCTGTCCAAGAGTTCTTCTCCTGGCTGGACGTGTGAGCTGCGGATGCCTCTGTTCCTTGCACCTGTACCTCAGCACAGCTGCTGGGAGGGCAGAATCCAAAGAGAATGGTGAATTTGTGTCTCCTGTGGCCTTCCTTTATCGTTTGATATGTTGTGTTACAAGGACAGTGATTGACTCTCAGATGGTTTGGAAAGACTGCTAAAGGGAAAGGAAAATGCAGCTTGAAAAATCACAATCCACAAAAGAATTCAGATGATTAATTCTGTGCAGTACATGTGCTCAGAGGTTTAAGTAAATGCAAAAAAGTGACTTATACTTGCTACAACACTCTCTTTGAATAGACCCATGGGCATCTAAACAACATCCTCCCCCTTCCTTTTTCTTTTCTAAAAAGCAATCAGTATCACATATAACTAAAGAAGAGCAGAAAGCACACATGGATGATGCCAGAATGTAGCATTATATGGAATATTTAATTTTATATATATATATATATCTAAAACTTCAATAAGTTCAGTCCTTGTTTTTCCTTAACTGTACCCCAATGTGTTCTCTCTTTGCGTACAACACGTACATTTTCAGGTGTGATCTCTTCTTCTTAGGGCAGGAGGAAAACACTTTGTGAAAAGAAAGTGCTATTTTATTACAATATTACCCAATTGTCCAAAGTATTAACTGAAATAAAGAGCACAGAGCTACAAGTGGAGGAAGGATCATTATAATGCTGAAACTTCATCTTACTGAACCTCCTTTGCTTTACGTCAAATACATCACTTTTAGTCACATCCATCAGGAAATAGGGAAATCGGATTGTTTTCCTATCCCCGTTTGTCTGCTTTCTATTTGATGGGTATTACTGTGTCTCCCACCTGTCTCCTCTGGACTGAAGAAGTTCATTGTTTTCGTTCTGTTCTTTCAGGTCATGCTTTCTAGACCTCTACTTCTTTTCAACGCTCCTGCTTCTACTGAATAGAGATGTAAAAAAAAAAAAAGCATGTTCTGCCAGGGAGAGCTTAGCTAAGTGTTGGGGATAATACTAATAAAACAATTAATGTGAAATGTGATTGTCTTTCCATTTCCAATGGAAGAAGTAAGTAGCAGTAACAGGATTACATTTGCTCTCTGTGCTTCCTTAACTTGTTGCATCCCTGCTTTCTCTGTATCTGAGAGTATTTCTCCTCCTGGCCCCTTCTTCCCCTGTGAAAAGAACATCTCAAATACTTCAGTTCCTTTATGAAGGAGAAACATCCATAATATTCCCCCATCACTCTTCCTGGGAACACTCTACTAATACAACCTGGAAGACTGAAATTTCTTTTACAGAAGTCGATCTACTACTTGAAATATTTTCATAATGCCTGGGATCTACCTAGCCATATCCATGGGATCTGAACCACTTCTGTTTTAAACAGGTTCAGATGTTTGCACAGGACAAGTAGTTAAAGCAAAGTATTTTCTAAAGCAGTAAAGTAAGTTCTCTTTGGGAATAATATCCTAAGGGTTTTTTAAATTATTATTATTTTAATTTTTTTTTGTCTTTTCTTTTCTTGTTGGCAGATAGATATAGAAAGAACAAGCTTTACTTCTTTTTATTTTTCTTTTTTTTTTTTTTCCATGTGGTAACTCATTATTTTCAAAAAGGGTAAGAAAATGATGCATCTTGAAAAAAATCCACCAGTTACAGAAACCATTGTAATAATATCTGGAACCTGATATGTGCTCACACAGAACTTTATTCATCAAAAGAAAAACAATACAGCCCCAATATTGCTGAATATCAGGATGACCATTTAATGCAAGTCCTATTTAAAGCAACTACACTGGTCTTGTCATCTTTCTGTGCAGCAGAAATTCTTATTCCCTCAGCTCAGAGGGTTATATTTCCTCTGGCTGTCATACTGTCAAGGACAAGGGGGGCAGTCTCCACCTATTGTCTTACACTTTTTAAGTTGTTCTGGTGACAGAGTCCATTTCTAGCAGCGAGAGTACCCCATTCCAAGTGCAGAAAATGTTAACTGATCCCAAAGGTTGACTGTGGAATTCCAACATGATATTAAGTAAACAAAACATTAAAAGCTGTTATGAGAAGGAATTCTCCTCAGGAATCCGTGGAGATGAGTCTGTTCCATAACTATTGTATATTCTAGGGATACAGGAGAGCCATGAGTATAAACTTGGAAGAGTATTAAAAAAAAAAAAAAAAAGAAATCCCAGAGTGTCTTAACAGCAGCTGAAACAGGAAAAAGCTGGAGGTGGGATGTATTCCTGAAAGACACTCTTTTTCTTTGGGGAATAATTCACATTTCAGAAACATGGGCTTCTGTTGTGACTTATGGTGTTTAAAAGCCCACTTTTTCATGTATGCTTCTACAGGTTTTACAAAGGCAAAGGGCTTAATTTCATCCATTACTGCTTATATCTTTATAATATTTCAGGGAGTTTATTATGGATATCTGTGAGGCTGAAGATCAACAATTCCAGGAATTTGATAGAACTGAGGGATAAAGATAGCTCTTATTTCTGCCTGTCTAGGTCTCTGTCTTCACAACTGTCGTTAGTTTCCCTCCAGCTGATTGTCAACAGAAGCTCAAACTTATGTGGAAATTGGAACCCAAATTCTGATCTCGACTCAGCAATCTCTTTTCATGAGCAAATAACACCCTTTGCACCTGTCCAGTGCCATCCCAGTGGTTTAGGAGAATGCTCTGCTGCATCAGGAAGCATATTTCAAAAAACACTGCAGTATATGCTTTTTTTAATTTCAGATTTGCTGGTGTGAAGCATCAGGTGCTGCGTGTGAGCTTAGGGTGAGCTCAGGACTGAGGATGGAGTGACCTTACTCTCCCATCATCCTACCTTGGTGCTTAGTCAGGAAATGTGGGTTGGATGAGTGGACAGTGAGGGGGACCAAGAACTGGCAGAGCTCAGAGGGTTGTGATCAACAGAGTGCAGTTGGAGGCCTGTAGTCAATGGTGTTCCCCAGGGATCAATATCAGGTGCAGCCTGATCCAACTTATCAGTGAATGGAATGGACCCTCAGTGTTTGCTGATGATGCAGAACTGGGGCAGTGGCTGATCACCTGAAGGCCGTGTTGTCATTCAGAGGGACCTGGACAGGCTGGAGAGTTGGTTGGAGAGAAACCTAATGAGGTGCAACAAGGGCAAGTGCAGGTCCTGCACCTGGGGAGAGATGACCCCAAGGACCAGCACAGGTTGGGGATGACCTGCTACAGAGCAGCTCTGTGGAGAAGGACCTGGGGGTCCTGGTGGGTGACAAGTTGGCCATGAGCTGGCAGTGCCCTTGGGGCCAAGAGGAACAATGGGATCCTGGGGTGCATCAGGAAGAGCGTGGCCAGTAGGTCAGGCATGGGATCCTGCCCCTCTACTCAGCCCTGCTGGGGACACATCTGGAATAGTGTATTCAATTCCTCAGGATAAGAAAGACAAGGAGCTACTGGAGAGGGTCCAGGATAAGCAGAGACTGCAGGAGTTGGGCCTGGTTAGTCTGGAGAGGAGAAGACTGAGAAGGGATCCCATCAATCCACACAAATATCCCCAGGGAATGTCAGAGGATGGTCCCAGTCAATGTTCAGTGATGCCCAGCGACAGGACCAGGAGGAAAGGCCATAAACTCAAACACATCAAGTTCCCCCTCAACCTGAGGCAGAACTTCTTTCCATGGAGGTGGCAGAGCCTGGAACAGCTGCCCAGGGTGGGTGTGGAGTCTCCCTGTCTGGAGACATCCCAAATCCACTTGGACACATCCCTGTGTCACCTGCTCCAGGGGACCCTACCTGGGCATGGGGATTGGGCTGAGTGATGTCCAGAGGTCCCTTCAACCCCAAATATCCTGAGATGCTGTGGCTTTGAAGGGCTCCTGGTGTTTCTTAGTCCACCACCACCACAGTGACACAAGGGCAGTATTCTCTTCTCTTTTTATGACTTATTAAGTGAAGAGGAATAAAATTTACTCCATAAAGGTCTTAATCTAATTAATATGTTTGGGTAACTGCGCAATTAAGCAGTTCACTAAAACCTCAATCAACTCCACTGTATGCAGAAGAAAATGCTTTAAACAGATTTCTGAAAAGTTATAATTGGGATTTGCCTAAAGGGCAAAAATATATTCAGTATCGCCCTATAGGGCTCTTATACAGTTGGTTTTATATCTGTATGTGGAAAATGTGGAATTGTGATGATTGTTCAGTTTCTTCCCAACATTTTAGTTGATTAATTTCATGAGGGTTAATCTCTAAAGAGAAACATATGTAAAAAAGCGGTAATTTTAAAAAATATTTGTAGGAGTCTATAAGCTTATTGCAAAATACACATATAACCTTGCCCTCTAGAGTGGAATTGAGACCTTGAATATCAGAGTTTTTATACTTTACTTTAGAGACATAAATCCACCACAAGGTGAGTATAAAATTTATGATTTTTGAGCTGTATTTTAATGTAGGATGAACTGTGTGCTTTGGTTGCTCTGGTGCCACTGACACCTCCTTCCCTTTTCCAGGTAACACAAAGCTGGTGTTAAGCCACTACAAGTAGTTTAACCACAGGGACCTGGAACTCAGTTCAGAATTTGTCTGAGAAAGTGCCTGGAACTGGGCATGGGAAGCCTTGGGAAGATTCACTGGATCTTCCCCATGACAGAAGCTTCCCCCTTGCCACACTCCACTCTTCATTTGTTGTCCTTCAGGATTTTGGCACTGGATCTCAGAAACTCTGCTCTGGTTGTGTTTTCCTGAGGCAGCCTGATTGTTTTAGCCCGGTATTCCTTAGAATTAACCATGCCCCTAGCTGTCTAATCCTGATTAAAAAACTCCCTGTGAGGTATGTAGAAAATAAATACTTGTGCTACAATTACAGAACATACTTATTCTAAGTTTTTCTTTCTACTTCATTGTTTGATTCTGTATTAATCTTTGTTCTAGGGTTCATAGATGAGAGGAAGACTGGGCTGCTGGATTTGCTCTAAGCTGCCTTAAAAAAGACTTTGAGTGAATATGACCCACAGGGTGTGATAAA
Source organism: Myiozetetes cayanensis (assembly GCF_022539395.1). Lineage (NCBI taxonomy): Eukaryota > Metazoa > Chordata > Aves > Passeriformes > Tyrannidae > Myiozetetes > Myiozetetes cayanensis. The sequence continues at coordinate 34,539,533 of NW_026087631.1, read as the reverse complement.
ATAAAATTGAGTACTCTTTAGGCCAATGTAAACTCGGCAAAATCGAAACCTTTCATATTGTTGGAATCATCACAGAAGAAGCTTTCCAAAAGTGCCAGGAAACAATTTTCTGTATGTCTGATTAACCCTGTCTGAGCAGCAAAACCATTGACAGCTGATTAGATTAAATGCTGATCTACACATGTGGTTTGGAGCCCCTGGTGGTCCAGTGGTAAAGGCGCCGCGCTATCACCGCGGAGACCCGGGTTCGATTCCCGGTCAGGGCCACTCCCGGGCAGGTGGGGCTCGTTAGCCCTTAAAAAGGCAACCCACCTACGTCCTAAGGACCTCGCTGCCACCGTCCAAGCTCGCTTGGCCCCGGCAGATGAACCTTAGGATTAAAGGGTGGGCTCAGTTCCGCGCACACTGTGTCTCACCTAAAAAATCCAATGCGCAGGCTGGAAGGTGGAAAGACCTTCCCCGGATCTTCGCTCGCGAAGACTGGCCATTATTATTATTATTATTACACATGTGGTTTACTTTTTTGTAATTGTTGTTCTTTAACCTGTTTTTAAGCAGTATTGCAATGTACTGAAATTAATTCCTGAAAGCATCAATGTTTCTGACATAACCACAGGATCCAGGCTTCCCTGTGAATGCAAAAAAACCCTGCCTGTGTTTACAATTACCCTGCATTCACGGCTAAGGTTTTGTTTTCCTCTAGAGTCTCTCAGTGCCTGGGCTCCAGAGGGGGCTGTGTAGGAATATGGAATATTGGCTCCTCCTGGGGAAGCAGAGCTGCTGTGAAGTTTTATGCTGGGTCCAGGCTGATGCTTTTCTAAGACATGGTGTGACAGTTTGGGGATACTCACTTGGGCTTTCATACCAGTGCTCATGTTCATTACTAAACAAATCTTCAAAACCTTAAACATGGTTTTGTTGGTCTTTAGTGAAAAGGACGTATGTATCATGAAATCAAGAGTGCTGGACTTGTTTCCCTGCCATATATCTCAAATGCCGTGTAATCAATTGTAATCCAGTAAAACACATTTTACTCATTATGTTTAAATTAATGATTCATATTCTTTTCTGTGGTTATGTTAGCAAAGTAGACTATTGTTACACTAAAGATGAATTTGACCTATTCTTCACACATCTGCCAAAATTTTCATGTATTTGGCCTGGCCTTTTATCAGTGGAGTTGGTTTTTTTCTTTTTCTTTTTTTTTTTTTTTTAAGAGTTAACCTTCTGGCACGAATTACAGCTCCTTAGAGCCAGTTGTTGTTAAATTACTCAGGAGAAAAAATGAAGTAGAAAAGACATGAAGTGGGATCAGAGTTGAACAAAATTGACAATTTTTCCCCTAAAAGAGTAGACTCTCATCTCTCTACTGTACAGTCTCACGTATTAGGAGTGTGTTGCCTCTCCCATCCTAATTTTAACACCCGCTCTGGACTTCTTCTGCTGCAGTTTAGTAGTCTCAGATTATTTCTTGCTGGATGAGCTGTAATTTTAGATGGGTTGTGGTTTTATTTTAAATGCTAGAAAAATGTTATTCTGTTGCGGTTGAAGGACAGACTAATTAAAATTATTGTTCCAACTCTTTCATAAGGAAATAAGATCCTAAGTGCCTTCTTTGAGTGGAGATGGAGATATAGATATCAGAATCTATTGTTACTGTATTTTGATTTTTCTTTTTGAGCACTTCTTCTTTGGAAGCATTTTGACCAGTGAGCTGAAGCATCCTGCTTTCTTTGTGTCTGAGAGAGCAGGAGTAGAAGTTTTAATTTGGCAATTATATCCCTTTCCTAGGGCCTCTTGCTGAGTTTTGAAGTTCTCTCTCACTTGGTAATTTAGTGACTGCACTGACATCACTGTTGGTTTATAAGCCTAAAACACAAGGTATCAATGGGAAGAACGAGCAATTTTAGCTTGAAAGTTGTTAATTTTTTTCTCCCCTCCCATGTAGTTGGTGTTGCAGGATTTGGTTCTGATTAAAATGTAGCCTGAGGTTTGATGTCTGCATGGAGCAATACTCTGTATCTGGCACATTATTTAATCTACTGAGCATATAAAATAATATGTTTAGTACAACAGGCTTTGAAACAAAGTTGATTTTTTTTTAAATATACAATTCCCTGCTATTAGGGAGTATCAACAAAATGCTGTAGCAGTTTCTACCTGAAAGAACTATATGCTTGCTATCAGGTTGTTGGTGTGTGAATTTCTAAAATGACAACATGTAAAAGTAAGTGAGATTCAAGGGAGAGAAAAGCAACAAACTTCAGAGTATCTGTAACAAAGCTCCAGCCCCCTCTTCCCTCATCCAGTAAATAACAATCAAACTGTTATTTGCTAGGGCATTACAAATCTAACTGCACTTTTTTCCTCCTCTCCTTTTGACTTGGTAGTTTATGAATCTCTTGAAAATGTTTACTGAAAAGGTCCCTTCTGTTGCTGGCAGTTGGTTGACGACTCTTGTTTTTACTGCTCTTGCCAAATGGTCCCTCTGCTCTGCAGAACATCACCTGGGCTTCTCTGAGTTTAAGGAAAGGAAAATGCTGGGAAATTTGGAAGAGGAATTTTTGAATTGCTGTCAAGGGTAAGAAAACATTAACTAGAACTACTGTGAACAAATTGTTTGTAAATTTATGATGAAAAAATAAGAAATATCAATGAAATTATGAACTGATAGCACTGAGGATTATTTTAAAATTGTATTTGGTGCAAAACCAGTGTGAGATGAGATACAATCAAACCAACCATTGCATGTTCCTAACTATTACGAAAAAGAAGACAACCATGCCTTTACCAGCAGATAATGTTGGCCAAGACCCTGATAACAAGTTGCATGGTGCATTTGTGTTCTCGTGAGGGACATATGTGCTGCAGCAGTAACCAAAGGCAAGTTTGCTGGGAAAGGGTAAATTTTGCCACTGTTGCTGTTATTTCTATAAAATCTTGGGATCTTTGTTCTAGTCTGATACTGCTAGGATTTCATTATCCTGCACAGCTGAAGCCTGTCTCTTTTCTCTTTGTTCTCTTTCTTCCAGACCCATACTTACTTTCTTTCCCCTCCCTGTTTTGCCTTCTGCTGGAAACCGTTTTCTTTAATCAGTCTTGTTTTTTAACATTGCTGAAGTTTCCTGAGCAGAAAACTCTAAAAGCAGCACTTTGAGGGGCACAACATCCATGTCATAGAACCATAGAGTAGTTTGGGTTGGAAAGGGGCCTTCAAGATCTGTTCCAACCCCCCTTTCCCTTCCAACCCAAACCATCCTGTGGCTCCATGGTTAATTTCCATCAGATTTCCCACTTGGGCTCCCAGTGGAGTCAAAGCAACAATCTCTTTGTGTAGCACTGAGCACCCTGGTGTAGCAAAGATCTCATGAGGAAACCTGTCTTGACTACCATCAGCAGTCCTGCCATGGGGACTTGGAGCTCAGTGCAGTATACATTTTGCTAAATATTTTTGTTACGTTGCTCAGTCTAGCTTCCCCCACCTCCCCAAATAACTCTCTCCCTGCTTTTCATTTTGTAGTGATTCCTGTTCACAGTTCTAACACATACCCTGTACAAGCTGTTGCATACTATAATCTGCTAAATTTTCTGGCAAAACTTGGCAACTGTACTTATATTTTATCTTTTTTATTTTTTTCCCCTTTTATTGACAGCATCAGTGCTGTCACCAAAATGTGGGAAGAACCAGCATGAACTGTGAGGGTCAAATTTTGCTTTGGATGGGAACACACTGTTCCTGTTGAAGTCTATTGAAGTCGTGGGGAAAGTCTGGTGGCAGAATTTCACTCTTAAGCAGAAAGGGCTCACGCAGAAAACACACTTGATACGACCTTGTGGAGGCAATTTGATGTGATCTAGACCATAGTTGGAGGGCACAAAACCTTACTTTGTCTGTTGTATGGAGTACAACATTTTCTTGTGTTTCCATTGCTAAGTCCCTGATATCAAAAGGAGCTCACATACAACCCCTAAACTGGTGGATGTTGCATATAGAGCTCCACATTTCTCTCAGCACAGCTAGGAGTCCTGAACTTAGCATAATTTACTGAAATGGTGACAATTTTGTCATTTTTCAGCATTTTATGTCTTGCTGGATTTACTGGGCCAACTGTACCTCTCACTTCAGAAATGTTGTAAATCTGTAGCAATTGCTCCGAGTCTGGAAGTGGGCCAGAGGCATTTACAAGTTAAGTGGAGGACTTGGCCCCAATTAGCTGCTCACTGCTGGGCAATTTTCATCAAAAATAGTGGCTTGTCATTCTTTGAAGAAGGTTGAAAAAAAATGAAATAATTTTGCAGGGGACAAAAGAAGGTGTTCCAGTCCGTAACACCAGTTTTATTCAGTTTGCTGCTGAAAATTTAGACAGAATGTGTTGGAGGCGCTGTGAGCAGATCTGAGCACCTGGACAGCTGTGGGAAGGGTGTGGAAACTTCTGAGAGCATCCTAGATATGACAAAATGGTAAATTTATGGGTGCAGATGATGTGGGGAAAAACTATGGGTAGAGAACACTTCAGAAACAGAAAGACAAGTGAAAATTTGTTGACCTGGTTCAGTTTTCATAATTTTGGAAAGACTAAGAAAACCGGAATATTTATTGTTAAAATCACACAATTTAAGAACTGAGGAACAATCAGGAGCTGAAGAGGGCTAGGGGTAGTGGGTCAACATACAGGCTGAGCAGAACTGGAAAGAAAAGAAAACATATTTAGATTGAGGCTCTGTGTTCTGAGTTGTAGAAGGCTGTAAGCTACTGAGAAATGACTGGACTTATTGCTCTGATCTGGCTGACAAGGTGGGGATCAGTCAGAGGTTGGACTCAGTGGCCTGGGAAGTCTTTTCCAACCTAAATCATTCTGTGATTCTGTGAGAAAACTCCAATTTTCTGTATACTGCCCAGTTGGGTTTATTAAGTGGTTTTAGTGGTGCTAATCAGTACTTTTACTCTGAAAAATAAATTTGGTAATCTCCAGGAATACTTCAAATCAAATAACTTTATAAAGGCTACTTGAGATAGACTTGTGTATCTAAAAACAATTAACCTGACACATATGACACTGAGTGTCTTTCTTCAGTGACACTGAGTGTCTTTCTTCAATAACACTGAGGACAGCCCATGACGTTGATGGGACATGGTCAAATCCTGTTTTCACAAGCCTCTTTTCCTCTAAAAGTTTCAGACTGAATTGTTCATGTTTTATTTATTGTCATGGTTTTGCTCTGGGTCAATTTGCTTTCACACCCCCCCCTCCCCCCCAAATACTGTAAGTTGAGAGAAGGTTTATGCAGACAAAAGAGACTGGATTTGGGGAAAACAGTATGAACATTTATTACTAGCAAAATAAAATTAAAAAAATTACATCTACAATAATTCTACTCAAGTAAAAGTACTATGTATTTACAGGAATACTTCTCCTCCCCCCTTTATATCAGTCCAAGGAGGAAAAGCAGTTTCTTTCTCCATTCTCAGAGCTCCAGGTCTCTTCAGTAATTCTGCAGCACTCTCGTCGCAGTTGGAATTCTTTCTCTCTTGCTCTGTGTTGGCCTTCAGGGCTGGGCCTACCCCCCTCCTGGGCTAAGACTGGAGGCTGGGGGTTACCCAGGCCCTGAAGGTTTTCTCTTCCATGGACTTGCAAAGGGACACTTGCTTACCATGAATCTTCACCACAGGGTCACAGGGGATAATGGTTTATGAGTCCACCCCTGTTTCCCTATGGAGGTCCCTCCCCACGGGAGAGGTCTTGAATAGACCTCTCCAACATGGGTCTAGCATGGATCCCACACATGGATTCCAACATCCCTACCCAAGCCATTTTTTGCTCCAGCGTAGGTCTTGTCTCTCTCAGAGTCACAAATCTTCAGCACTAGCAGCATGGATCTCTCACTGAGATCCCAAGCTTACCTGAGCTGTCTTTGCTCTGGCGTAAGCCTCATCCCTTTCAGTGTCATAAATCTTCAGCAGGGCTCTGCCTCATTTCAGTCCCTCTCATGAAGTCTCGGCTTCCTGGTACACCCACAAGCTCCTCTGTGAGCCTCATGGAGGTCTCCTCACTCCAACAATCTTCCAAAGGTAGCAGGGATTTATTTTTTCAGTCTTTTCCCTGCTGAAGGGAGAGAGCAAAAGGAGAAAGAAGCAGACCCCACCTCGGAGTTTCTCTTCTCTCTCCTCCAGCTGCCAGCGTTGACCTTGGACACTTTGTTATCTCCCTGCTGGAATTTTGCAGTGGTTTCTGTCTAAGCAGTCAGTCTTTTAAAGTTTTTTTCCTTCACTCTCTTATATGAGAGAAGGGGGGCTTCAGTGCCACACCTGCCCCCGGCCCAGGGCCGGGGGAGGAGGGGGCCTTGGCCCCCACTCCTACATGACTGCTGCTTCTAATTTCAACTGCGCCACCAACTTTCTCTTCCATTTTCTTAAATATGTAATTAGCAAAGGTGTTATTGGAATTTATGATTGGGTTTTTGTCTGGAAATCCACCTGGACAAAACCATCCTCAGTCCCAGGGGATGGTTGGCTGGGCAAAATCATGACATTTATCTTCTACTGCTACATATAACACCTTTTTTGTTAAGAGAAAAGAGCCCAAATAGTTGATTGAGAACAGTCTCTTCCTTCTCTGGCACCACTGTACAAGACTTTTCAAGTTACTTACACTTAATTTTTTTTCCCATGCTAGAAGTTTTGATACTTTCAAAGAGTACAATTGCATATATTTTCGTAGTGAGTCCTTTATGCTTTGCAATTCCTCTATTAATGAACAAAAATATCTTCAGAAAATGCACAGGGCATGGGAAAAAGTGACTTTATTCTTTGTTGTGGAACAACTTTTCCCTTTGATTATCACAGTGAACTTCCTGCCTCTGCACTGGGGTGTTAAGGAGCTCTTTTTGTAGAACCTCCGTTAGCTGGTAACCACATCATGCACAACACTGTGGATGTGCTAAATCTGCATTGCATTTATGGTTCACTTTGTAGTGTGACAAATACTGTAAGTGAAATCTAAAGCCTTTTCAGTCTTCTGCTACTGCTTCTGTCTTTGGTATGGAGTGTATTTATTGAAGACTCAGTTATGGTATTTGGGAATGGAAGTTAGTGAAGAGTGTGGGGTTTGCTATCCAAGCTCACATTCAAATGCTCTTGTGGCTCAGTTTTGTGTCTTTGCCCTCAAAACCCAAACCCTTGAAGGCACAGGTGAAGTTGGGTATGTATTTGGTAAAGTACTTTCTCAAAAAAGAGAGCTTAGAAAAGGATGGACAGCCCATGCTCAAAGGAAGGTTAACAGCTTCCTATTCCTACAAAAAGGGTAAAGTTTCCCCCTCCCACCTCACTGCTCCTGAACACCTCAAACTGGCAAATAATTCTGTAATAACTTGTGCAGAAATGAAACTTCCTCTTTACCACATGCAATAAATGGGCTGTTTTGGCCTAGTGCCTGAAGCTTTACATTTATTATTTAAAAGAAACTGTCCCATCTTAGGTAAGTGAGGGTGATTTCTATTGCCCATCTCTTTTGAATATTTTTAATTGCTGATGTTGTGTTGATGAATTTCACAATATGTTGCTTTGATGTGTCCACCTCTGGGGTCCCCAGCACAGGAAGGACATGAAGCTGTTGGCTGGAACTGGTTGAGCTTTAAGGTTCCTTCCAACCCAAATCATTCTATGATCCTATGATAAATATGAAAACACTTTTGTCTTTTTTAGCATTCAATAATCCCTTACTGTATTCTTTCTAACAGGTTTTGCAGAGATTGTTATGGTTCAGATTCCCCAAACTTGCTGTCTGCTTGGAATAGGACGTGCAGCATTCAAAATATTAAGCTTTGACTAATATTTGTCGACTGCATTTCAGAACATAACCCCTTTAAATTCTCAGAACTCTTTAGCACCTCGTAGTCCAAAATCAACAGGCTATTGGCCCTTCAATGCTTAATTTGAAAGCCAATGCTGTAAGTTCGTTAAAATCTGGGGAGATGCAATGAGTCACAAGAATAAGTAGTACTTGGAATTTGTTAAACGGTCATTAAAAGTTATTTGATATGAACATTAATATTTTCTTTGAGTTATTTAATATGCAGACTTCAGGATAATATCAACCAAGAAGTAAATGTGACACTGAAAGAGATTTATTCTTCCAATAATGGAAAAATCTTCTGGCAAGGTATATGTGGGGAACAGAGGCTTAGAATTGAGATAGATGGCAAAAAGAAAGAAGAGTAAAATATTTACTTTCTTTGGGGGTTTCCGTTAGCCAACCCTATGCCAGCTAAGTGCAATGACAGTAGGATCAGGTGCACTGTCTTTTAAACCAAGCTTCAACAATGTTGAAGTTCCAGGTGGATGATGCTTTTTCTCCTTTAATGAAAGGAAAGGTAGAATTTGTTGTGGAAGAAAAATAACTTTAACTCAAAGGAACTTGGAAAAAATTTTGAAAATCTTCAGGAACTTAGCATGACATTTTCAAAATAGTTTTTACCTTTTTCAGAGATACCAAGAAACTTTATTCCCCTTTCTGGGAATTTTTATTGCCCAGTATTATATTTGAAACTGATTTCAACCACCACAATAACAACTGATGATGAAAACTTTTATGCAGAACATGGCACAACTTGCCAGATTTTGAATGAAAGTGACTGTGGTGTGTAGAGTAATTTCAACCTAGTGGAGTAAATATATTCAGAAATTAAAGAAGATACAATAAAAAACCCAAAACCTGATTACAAGGCAACTTGTATTTTCATTTGGCTTCATTTTAGTGAGACCAAATTACTTGACCTTCTCAGTGATGAATGTCACTTCCTACACTTTCCCTCCTATCTCACAGTGTCCATCTGCACCATGTTAGGAGGAATTTCGTGTAGTTTTGGCAGTGTGCTTAGAAAAATTTTCAGCTATAAGTAGAGAATTCAACAGCATGTCAATAAACAAGGATAATACTTTTCCTGCACATGCTCTCTCTCCAGTGTAAAGGTGACATTTTTCTTTGCCGCTGTTTTTATGGATGGGAAAAGAAGATTTTGAATTAAAATGGGATGTGCTAATTTAATAAATCTGTCCTTATCTTCAAAAGATAGTATTTATGTTTCAGACAAGCTTGTGAAGATTAATTTAATCGAGTCTGCACATTACTTTAAGATTCTTGGGAAAGTGAGTGATAGAAATGCAGAAAAATACTAAATAATGTGGGGTTTATGCCAAGGTGAAAAAGAACTGTAGAAGTGACTTTAAAAGAAGAGTCTTTTTGTTTAATACTGTTGTATTTACTGACATTTAATCTATTTTTCTAGTGAGTTTGCAAGTCAGTCTCTGGCATAGGATGGTGGGGTAGGATTTCCTGAAGTTCAGTTTCCACTATCAACACATATATCAAAGTATAAATTACAGTTTAGGAAACTGCTTGGGCTGAGATATTTATCTTTAAAGCAGATAATCCTGGCCAGGATACTTTAAAAGTTTTCTCTGGCCTTCCAATGTGGGAAAAAGAAATTGAGAGTGAAATGAGAAGAGACAGACCTTACGGAGGTGGAGAGGCTGTCAGTGCATCATGGACCAGAAAATGATGACAGCTGAAAATCCCTTCTGAATATCTGAGGATGGTGAAAGTCTGGGTAAATGAGCCCCTTGTGGGACTCAATGTCATGATTTTTGAGCAGGAATCTGCAGTCAGTATCTGTACTATGTTCTGTATCTTTCCCCTGAGGTGGGCTGGACTCAGTACCTGATTATTAAGCATTATTAGGATTAATTTTTTGTTATGTTTCTGGAGATTTACAAATAAGTTTTCCTAATTTTCTAGTTTGAAAGGCCAGTTGATGTGACAGCATGAAGGGCATGGCACAGTTGCTACATGGCTGTGCAGGTTGAAGATGATTTAAGGTTCAGTGAGAGACTGCAGAACATCCCATTTTACTGCAAACTCCAGGGAATAATTTTGATTTCTACTTTGAAGGGGAGAAAAAATGACATTATCTGAGGCTAAAAGGTAATACCTAATAAGAATGGTGTACTACAGTAGTAGTTCTGAAAATGTACTCAAAGCAAACAAAAAAACCCCAAACCCAACCCAACTCAAAAAAAAAAAAAAAAAACCCAAACAAAAAACCCACCACCACAACCAAAACTCCCCCAAAACTCCCAAAGCAACAAAAAGGGGAAACTGGTAACGTTTTGTGTCTAGATAACAAGTTATATTAATGTTGGTAAAGAGTTTTTCTTCCTGCGTGCCACTATAATGGTCTTAAGAAAGTCTGAGAACCACTACTTGTTATTTAATAAACATCCCTTCTTCCTCTTTTCCACTGATTTAAATTAAATAATTCTGTTCCAAGACCTTTCCTCCTGATTTATGCTGGGCTAAGCAAGAAATAACGAAGTCAAGATTTTGGTGAAACATATGAAATGTAAACTGTTGACTGTTTTCTCCTAGATAAGCCTGAGAGGTCTGGAGGTTATCAAGGGGGTGGTTGGACTATGTAGAAGACAAGGCTGGGAGAGTCAGGGTTGACCTGGACCTTACCTGGAATTTTTTTTTTTTCTTGTTGTTGTTGTTTTATTTTATTTTTTAAAAAAATTTATTCTAATGAAATTAAATAATTTAAGTTTATTCCTTTTTTGGAGGCTGGACAAGACTGTTGAAGTCCAAGTGACCTGTAAGAAGTTACTTTCTGCAGTTCTATGGAGAGAATCAGCATATGCAGTATAAAAGGTGTAAAAGTTAAGGACTCTCTGCCAGATGCCTGCAGCCTCATCAGCCCTGAACGTACCTGAAATTGCTTTCCACTTTGTTGCAGGTGATTACTTTTACTTTTAAATATTAATAATTATTAAGAATCAATCTGACTGCAATATACTATCCTAACTTTGTATTGAGAGTATATTAAAATGATTTTTTTTCATTGTAAAGATATCCCCTGATCATTATTATCTAATCAATACTGAGTGAAAGTAAGTGAAAAATTATAACTGTTTTAAAACACATAAAGTATCTCTTTTAAATAAGAGATAAAAAAATATATACAATTACCATTTGTAAGGTTTGCCACCAGTTTATTCATCTGCAACTTGCATTTTTTATCTCTTTCTGAGGGTATAGAAGTAGAATAGTAAGTTTTTATTCTTCTCGGGCAGACTTACCTCTTTCAGAATTTAAAATAAAATATGATATAGTATTTATATAAAATATATAATATAACAATTATATATCAATATTTTATACAAATACATAATAAATTACTGTCTACTCTTTATATGGATCCGAATCATGGGTCATTCACTGCCATCACTTGCACCTCTTAGAATGCTTCCATCAGCACTGCCTCCATAAAATCCTAAACATCCACTGGATGGATTATGTGACCAACACGTCTGTCCTTGAACAGGCAGCAGTCACGAGCATTGAGGCCATGCTGCTGAGAACACAGCTGTGCTGGGCAGGGCACGTCTCCAGGATGCAGGACTACCGCCTCCCTAAGATTGTGCTCTATGGGGAACTTGCCACTGGCTGCCGCAAGAGAGGAGCCCCAAAGACGAGATCCAAGGACTGCCTGGAACAATCCCTCAGCCTTGGCCATATTGATCACCACCATTGGTCTACCCTGGCCTCCAGTCGGGAGGCCTGGAGACACACCATCTATAACGCTGCTGCTGCTTTTGAGAACACACACAGGATCACTCTCGAGGAGAAAAGACAACGCAGAAAGAATCGTGTCTTGTCGATATCACCTGGGGAGTCTTTCTGCTGTGCCTTCTGCAACCAGACTTGTCTATCTCGCATTGGCCTTTTTAGCCATCAGCGCACTTGTAGCAAGTGTGGGTAGAGCCCTTCTCAAATCTTCATTTGCGAAGCCTAGCCATGATGATGACGACATAATAAATAATATATAAAATATAAATATATTACACAAATAAATATATAAATACAATATAGTATTTAAAACATTAAAAAAATTAATTTGCGGAGTCTGTGCATCAGCAATAAGAATGATATGCCTGTGCTTTGCCATGCAACCTCCTCGACACCCTGCAATCCTAATTCTGCAATGATGTGTCTGTTGTGAAGACAAAAAGCAGGACTGTGCTACAGGGAGTGAGAAGAATCTGATGACCTGGAGCCAGTCAAATCTGCAGAGGCTTTGAGGATGAGCTCTGCATGAGCCAGGAGCACCACTTAACAAAGCATAAATTAAAGCTTGGGAGAGATCAGTTTATTAAATGTGTAAAGCGTCTGCAGTTCCTGTTTTAAAAAGCACTTTAACACCTATAAAAATGAGGCATGTCTCAAAGCAAGATCTGATGGCTTTTGAAGGTTCATAAATTTTGGTAACAATGCACCTTTGAGTGCAGATGAACTTAAACTGTACATACAGGATAAAGAATTCCATTAAAAATTCAGTACCCATAGATGGCAAAAGAGAACCATTTTTTTATAGGTAATTTGAATGTTTTGAATTCAAATTACCTATAAAATTGCAATTTCCCTGATCGTTGAGTTCAGTTTACTTCTACAAGCAATTGCAATTTTTTGACGTGCTAGAGGGAAGGCTGAGGCATCCTTCTCTGCCAGGGTGGTGAGGCCCTGGTTGCCCAGAGAAGCTGTGGCTGCCTCATCCCTGGAAGTGTCCAAGGCCAGGTTGGATGGGTCTTGCAGCACCTGGAGATAGTGGAAGGTGTCCCTGCCCAAGGCAGGGGGGTGGAATGGTCTTTTCCAACCCAAACTATTCTATGATATTAAGTGGAAAGTCATGTTTCCTATATAGTAGTATATTAGTGTGGCAGTAATCTTCAAAGACTGCTCTACCACTCTAATAAGAGCTTCTGACAGTCTACACTGGCATGTTGGCTTGCAGGTGAATCTCATGTAAGCAATCTAAAAATGGTGGTTACAATCATTTGGCCTGTGCTTTGCTTTTCAGTCCTGTGAAATTATCATGATTTCTGTTTTCTACTCATCAGTTTTGCTGATGTGAAAGTTACACTGATGCTATCTGAACTTGTGTGGTATAAAATTGGCCACATAAGAGCAGAATCAAGATTTGCTTATTATTATTTGGCACTCTTTGATGCAAATAGATGCAGTTTGAAAGGGCAGATATGTTCTGTCATCTAAATCTAAGGTATTTGAGCTATTGGCCCTGCAATAATACCTCTGGATAGCTTTCTTTACAGGGGTAATTATAAAATTCCTGTTGTGCATGGGTGGGAAATGACTTTTTTATTATTTTATAAGGTTACATGTGTACATATATGTAAATAAACATACAATACACGCACACAGTTTATCTACAGGTGGACAAGAAGCTCAAGGGTACTTTTTTGAGCAAACCCGCCAATAGTCTACCCTTTCCTTATGTACGTGAAGGAGACAGATAACATGCATGTCTTCTTTTGATTTGTTAGGAAAGGATTGTTTCTAATAGAAATAGAGGAGTGGGATATTAAATATTTTCCTTCAGCTACTCCCACCTAGCAGCTTATTTTGTTTACAACAAATAAATGAATTAATAATGAGAACACCTGGAATGAAAAATCAGCAGGTTTAAAACAAAACAAATAAATCAAAATCTGTTCTTTACTAAATGATATTCAGTTTGCTTGCTCTGTGAATAAGCTTTAGATCTCAGCAGTGCAAACAACTCAGTGTGAGTATGATTTTTCTTTCTACTGCAGGCTTTGGATTCACCTTCACTAATTTGCCTACTACTTGGGAAGAGAAAATGGTTTCAATGCATTGTTCCTGCTTGCTCAACATTTAGCTCTAGAATATACAAAACCCTGCAAAAAAATGGAGGAGGAGCTGGGGAAAAATCACTCTTTTCTGGATTTATAACTAAAAAGTAGCCTTAATGTTGGTTGTTGGTCATTGCTGGGTATTCCTCTGGATGCTAGACTTTATCACCTAAGATAAATCAGACTGAAACATAATTTGCAGTAATGTAATTTGCTATGTACATATAAATGCTGTCTGTGTGCAGCTCATGTGGATTATGCCAGAACCAGTCCAACTACAGTGATCCAGCCCAGCTGGGAAGTGCCATTTCCTGGCTGTGCAAATCCATTAAAACTGGAATGACTTGGAAGGGAGGGAGGTGATCCTTTCCTCTGCCCAGCTGCACAAGGGATAACGACTTCTCAGGGATGTGGTAAGAGTTAAATCATTACATTTCCACCAAGTTTCAAAATTTTTGGAATGAGACTCGGTGTAGGAGTGAAAACAGAGTCAGTGTCACAGTGTCCAAGTCCGACAGCTCAGAGAGAGCCAAACAGGAAAAATCTTTGGAGTCGGTCATTGTGAGTGTGCTCTGGACCCTGGAGATCCTGGTTTTAACATTAATGTGTTTACTTTGCGGTAGTTTATGTCTCAGGTACCAGTGGAGAATTAGCAAAGAGGAAAAGCAATGTACGTGTACCTTCCCTAATACATAGACACGTAATTAATCATTTTATACAAACTGAGGAAATCGCAGGCAGAAGGTGTACTTACAGCAACAGGAAATGGGCCATTTTGAGAGGTCTTAGTTGTGTTTTTTTCGGCGTGTGTGTGGTGGCTTTGAACGAGGAAGGGTTATTATATTAATAACTCAGGAAACAGTAAATAAATATAATAATGTGAGACAGTTAATCTGAATTTTAGTGCCAGGGCTTAAGTCCAGGTTCATTGAATAACACAGGAAATTCAACTCTTTGCAGAGAAAGCTTATTTCAGTGTTTCTGTCTGGAAGTGAAGGTTGATGGGCACACAGGGTTGCTGGTTTGGGCAACACAGAGGGGTTTAGTTGGCAGCTGAGAGGGGTCCCTGCCCTTCCACCCACCAAAGCTCCCACCAGGACCTGTGTAAGCCATGGAAGTGGTACAAAGACTAAGGGTTCTGTAGGAGTTTCTCAGCTGAGGGTTATTTCACTTTCCAGGAGGGGAAGACCAATGGGAAGAGAAATCTGGCCTCTGCTTCTCCCAAATGTGGCCTGGACCCTTCTCTGTTGCAGAAAAACTCATAAAATTACTCAGTTATTAAATGTTATTTATACAAATATTTTAAGGTCTGTGATAACAACACCTACTGTCAGCCACTCTTGTTCACACGCTTGCCACAAGAATGGTGAATGTTTGATGTACAAGCTCAAAACTGGGGTTTATCACACTTCGTTTCCTACGGGTGTGATGCTTTTATTGGTCATTTTCTATTGTACAACACAGCAGAAGATGGAACTTGTTGTAAGAGACCCACCTGTAATGTTCAACATGAATGAGTGTTAGCTAGAGCTAGTCAATTCTGAAAGCTGCTCACAAGTGCAATTAAACTCTTTAAAGCAATGACTTCCTAGGGAATAAGCTGATTTAAAGACCAAAATGATTTTACACTCCCTCCTCCTATTTAAGAAGTATCCTTCTTAAATGTGTGTATTTCCTTATCTTAAATGTGTGTATTTCATATCCTTTCCAGGCTGCTCCTTATCCAATGCTTCTTGTGTAATCTGTTACTCTTCAATGTCTTTACACTGAGATTTGTAGAGTAATTTGTGTGCATACTTCAAGGTGTTCTCAAGTATTTACCCAGTGAGGAACATTCAGATGTTTTATTATTTTGGCATGTTCTAAAGTTCCGTAATGTAATGAGGATCCTGAAAATAATAGGCATGACGTAGTAACTAAGAGTAGTAAAAAACCACTAGAGACTAATATGGCTCCCTTAATAAAATGGTGTGATAAAGATTTTGTGAAATATTTAATATCTTGCAAACATCTCATTAAAATACAGGTGCTAAAATGAGAAAGGCAATCGGCTTTAACCTTTAACCTTTAACCTTTTAGTATGCATTTACTGCAGTTTCATCAATATTTTCTCCTCATGGTTTTGTCAATAAATTACATATTTCTTTCTCCTCTGAATTCTTTTGAATCAACTGTCCTTATATCCAGTTTGAGTTTTTTGGTTGTTTTTATTGGGGTTTGTTTGTCTGTTTGTTTTATTTGATGCTTTTCTAAGAGCAAAAATTGCGTTTGCCTTCCCTCCTTTTTTGAAATTCTTGGTCATCTCAGAGTCCTTGTGTTTCCTGTGACAAAGTGCTGCAAAAAGAGTGGTGATGTGATGGTTTTGATCTAGGCCTTCCTGGTGACCAGTTTGTAACCAAGGAAGTGGCCAAGTACCCAGTATTCCATACGATTTTTACGTAAACCAAGGTATAAATAAGTTAGAGATTGAAGACCTCTTCTCTTCTGGCGAGGTTTGGGAACAGTGGGTCCTTGCGTTGGTCTCGTTTGTCTAAGGCTGAGGCCTGCAGCATCCACTGTCCTGCCACGTGGAGGTTTCGGGGAGTGCTGGTCGTGTCTGCCAATCCTTTCTAAGGGATGTGGTGAGATCTGTTTTGCTAGTTATTATTATAATTCTTGAGTTTGATAGCGTATACCTGTTTGGTGTCCCTTTTTGTCCCCTTTTGTCCCTCTTTTTTCCCCCTTTCCCTCTTTGGGGAGTGGATTCCCTTTTACTGAGTATATAGCATCTTAACTGTATATAACTGTAATTTACGTAAATATATATATTTTTATATAAGCAGCTTGACTTTGGGTTCTTTAATTTTTATGGGTTTGGGTTTTTTTTCCTTTGCCCTAAGGGAAGAAAGGAGGGGGGAAGGGGGCTACTGTCTTGACTTTCGGGCATTTGGCAGGGAGCCAGGTCCAAACTATCACAGATTTTTGATTGCCCGTATGGGGAGATTGTTCTGGTTATCCCGGTTTGTTTTGGAACAGTTACCGGGAAAACTGCCAAGAGAGGCTTGTTTATATAAACAAACCTATTGTTTAAGAACAGAGAGAAAGAATAATATAACAATGGCTATTCTAACTACTTGTTTCATTGTACTAGCTATATTTGTGCCTGTTTTGGGCTATCCTGTAGCAAAACACCCAACTGGGGATGAATGGGAGGAGTATGTCCCTTTCTTTGATTGGGATGAAGGGAAGGAGTATTTCACTTTCCTTGACTGGAATGAATGGGAGTAGTATTTCACTTTCCTCAATTTTGACATCAAAGGCCTGCTAAAGGAGATCCCTATCATTACAATTGGCTCCAATTTTTACTTAAATTGTTTAGTGACAATCCTAGTACTTGTGAAGGCGATGAAAGAGTTATTTAAAACTGGAAGAATGGTGGTGTGTTGCTTTCTGTGTTGTAAAAAAGGTCAGACTTCACTGGAACTTTGGGAAGGGTCTTGGGAAGGCCAGTTTCTGGATGGCAAGGAGCATGGGTAAATTTTGGCAAACTGGTAGGGCGTGTGACACCTCCCATTGTTTGGGACTTCACACCAGAACAAGTGCCTAATCCTGACGAGATGGCATGTTGTTTAGTTGAAGGGTGTCTTTCATACGATGACCCAAATACGCAGCTCCTTGCTTTATGCTGGGGTCTAGTGACAGCTTATGGAGCTGCCTTAGATCACTATCAAAAGCCTAGGGCAGAGGCAGAAAGTCAAACTATGTTTCCTGAAACAAATGATGCCCCTATTGAGTCCACAGACGTCGAGATCCAGACTCAACCTGAAGTCAGCACCATCTCTATTGAGTCAACTGAGTGTGGAACACAAACTCAACCTGAAATCAGCACCGTCTCTGTTAAACTGACTGAATGTGGAACACAAACGCAACCTGAAATCAGCACCGTCTCTGTTAAACTGACTGAATGTGGAACACAGACTCAATCCGAAGTCAGTGCCGTCTCTGTTAAACTGACTGAGTGTGGAACACAGACTCAATCCGAAGTCAGTGCCGTCTCTGTTAAACTGACTGAATGTGGAACACAGACTCAGACCGAAGTCAGTGCCGTTTCTGTTAAGCTGACTGAGTGTGGAACACAAACTCAACCTGAAGTCAGCGCCGTCTCCGTTAATTCAACTGAGCATGGAACACAGACCCAACCTGAAGTCAGCGCCATCTCTATTAAGTCGATTGAATGTGGGACTCAGACTCAATTTGAAGTCAGCATAGCTTCTGCTAAATCTATTGAAACTGGAGTCCATACCGTAGATCTCGTGGACACTGGAACTCAAACTATGACATCTAATGTTAAGGCTACAAAGGAGATGAAGACCCAAACTACCAACCTGAGAATCACTATTGCCCCCCTAACTAAGAAGAAGATATGGATAATGGATAATGCAGAAGCTACAGGCCTAGTTCCACAATTAAGGCATATAAAAGGAGAAGAAGAGGAAGGAGAAGAAGAAGAAGAAGAAGAGGGAGCAAAGGGACTTGCCATTCCCATGGAACCTGTCCCGTCCAGCTATGTAGTGGACGAATGGACGGTTGCAAAAGAGGAAGAAGCAGCAGCGAGAGAAGAAGTGCGCCCAAAAGAATTAAGAGCGCACCCAAAGGAAAAGGGAGCACACCTAAAGAAAGAAGGAGCGGCAGCACAGATGGCCAATAAAACACCAAAGACAAGGCTGACACCCAAATATTCTCTTCCTGACTTTCCAGCGAAGGATGCAGAAGAATGGTTGAGACCTTCATCCCTGAAGGGGATGTCTGAAGGACTACTCTCTACCTCCACCTCGTGGGCTTAGACGATGGAGTAGAAGTCGATCCCCACTACATGCTCAGTCTCTGCCTTCACATGAGAGAGGCAGGGAGAGAGAGAAAGTGGTTCCACGAAGAAGCGTCCGAAAGGAAGTGGAAATGGTTCCACGTAGGAAAGACCCTTATTCTGGAACAGCAGTTGTGTGAACGAGTGAGGTACTACGAACAATGAATGCAGCAGAGCTCTGAGATCTATGATGGGATTACAACCGCCGGTCTGGTGAACAAATTCTCACCTGGCTGGTATGATGTTAGGATAATGGAGCCAGAAGCCACTTGTTAGAGGGTCAAGAAGCACAGTAACTAGGATCCCTCGCTCAAGACCGTGAAATAGAACAAGAAATCTCAAGAGAGACATACAATCTCAATCTCTGGCTCCGAATCCTCCATGCTGTGAGGGAAAAATACCCATTTAAAGAATACTTAATGAGTTCTCCGAAAAAGTGGACGAGTGCAGAAGAAGGCGTCCAATACTTACGAGAATTAGCTATGCTGGAACTCATTTATTGCAACCCTGATTATTATGACTGTTTAGAACCAGAGAAAATTTCGTGTACAGAACCGATGTAGAGGCAAGGGATTAAAGGTGCCCCTGCATCATACTTCAACTGCTTAATAGCAGTATATAATACAAAAATGGATGAACCGACTGTGGACACCATGTGTTCATGGATACGGACCATAGCAGAAAATTTGGAAAAATCCTCCAATGCCTGACTCCGACCTACCCACCCTAGGGAAGCATTGGAGAGACCCTATGAATATTTCAGATATGAAGATGACTATAGGGATAGAAATGATAGAGTCTATGTAGACTATAAAGACTATAGAAATAGACTAATAAAATGGTTTTGACCAAGATTTTGACCTCGATCTTGGTCCCAGCCTCGTTCACGGTCTATTTTCTTAGCACACAGAAGGAGAGGAAACCCCAGACGGAGATCACATAATCAACTGTGGTCCTATCTGCTCAGCAAAGGAAAAAACATGAAGAAGTGGGATGGTGAACCCACTTCCAAACTCGAGGCCAGAGTAAGAGTTACAACAAAAGGAAAACAACAAAAAGGTTGTCTACGTGGTTGATGCAGATGCTCTGCAACCTCTGAAACACGAAAAGATGGAAATCCACTTTGACAATAACAAGAAGACCTCTAAGAAGGCAAAGTCAAAGTCGGACGATAAATACTCAGATCAAAACCAATAGAGGGGCCCTACCTTCTGCCAGGAGAAGGATAGGGACCAAGAAGATAATAAGGTTTACTGAGTTGTGTGGATTCAATGGCCTGGCACATCGGATCCTCAGAGATACCGAGCTTTAGTGGATATTGGTGCCCAGTGTACTTTAATGCCATCGAAGCATAAGAGTATGGAGACTGTTTCTATTTCTGGAGTGACCGGAGGGTCTCAAGAGTTGTCAGTAGTAGAGGCCGATATGAGCTTGTCAGGAAACCAATGGCAAAAGCATTCCATTGTGACGGGACCAGAAGCCCCTTGCATTCTTGGTATAGACTACCTAAAAAGAGGATACTTCAAAGACCCAAAAGGGTACCGATGGGCTTTCGGTATAGCCACAGTGATTGAAAAAAAGTCCAAGCAATTTTCTACCCTATCTGGCCTCTCAGAAAACCCTTCTGTTGTAGGACTACTCCGAGTCAAAGATCAGCAAGTGCCTATAGCCACTGCAACTGTACACAGGCAACAGTACAGGACAAACCGAGATGCTGTGATCCCCATTCACAAGATGATCAGGAAGTTAGAGAGTCAAGGGGTAGTCAGCAGAACACACTCACCCTTCAATAGCCCTATCTGGCCTATACATAAATCTGATGGAGAATAAAGACTGACAGTGGACTATCGTGGCTTGAATGAAGTCACACCACCATTGAGTGCTGCTGTACCAGAAATGTTGGAGCTCCAGTATGAGCTGGAGTCCAAGACAGCAAAGTGGTACGCCACTACTGATATTGCTAATGGGTTTTTCTCCATTCCCTTGGCAGCAGAGTGCAGGTCACAGTTTACTTTCACCTGGAGGGGTGTGCAGTTCACCTGGAATCGACTGCCCCAGGGGTGGAAGCACAGTCCAACCATTTGTCATGGGCTGATCCAGACCACCCTAGAAAAGAGTAAGACCCCAGAGCACCTGCAGTACATCAATGACATCATCTTATGGAGGAACACAGCAAAAGAAGGTTTTGAAAAAGGACAAAAGATCATCCAGATTCTCCTTGAGACCGGTTTTGCCATCAAGAGAAATAAAGTCGAGGGACCTGCCAGAGAAATCCAGTTCCTAGGGGTAAAATAGCAAGATGGACGTCGACAGATTCCAACAGACATCATCAATAAGATCATAGCAATGGCTCCACCGACAAACAAGAAAGAAACCCAAGCTTTTCTGGGAACCATAGGCTTCTGGAGGATGCACATCCCTGAGTACAACCAAATTGTAAGCCCTCTTTACTTTGTGACCTGTAAAAAGAACAACTTCCAGTAGAGTCCTGAATAATAACAGGCTTTCAGGCAAATCAAGCAAGAGATTGCACATGCCGTGACTCTTGGCCCAGTCGGGACGGGACCAGACGTAAAGAGTGTACTTTACTCTACAGTTGGAGATAAAAGTCCCTCCTGAAGCCTCTGGCAAAAAGTGCCTGGCGAGATGCGAGGGCGACCACTTGGTTTCTGGAGCCGAAACCACAAAAGTTCTGAGGCAAATTACACCCCTATGGAAAAAGAAATCTTAGCAACATATGAAGGTATACGAGCAGCCTCAGAAGTGATTGGTACCGAAACACAACTCTTCCTGGCACCTCGATTACCAGTGCTGAGCTGGATGTTCAAGAGTAAGGTGCCCTCTACACATCATGCCACTGATGCCACGTGGAGCAAGTGGATGGCTTTAATTTCGCAATATGTCTGAATGGGAAACTCGAATTGCCCTAGAATTTTGGAAATTATAACCAATTGGCCCGAAAGTGGGAACTTCAGTCTGGCGGACAAAGAGAAGGAAGAGAAAGTGAGTTGAGCTGAAGAAGCTCCGCCATATAATCAGTTGCCAGATGAAGAGACACGCTATGCCCTTTTCACTGAAGATTCTTACCGCATTGTAGGAAGGAGCCGGACGTGGAAAGCAGCTGTGTGGAGTCCCACCTGAGGGGTGGCAGAAGCCACTGAAGGTGAAGGCAAATCAAGTCAGTTTGCAGAACTCAAAGCTGTCCAATTGGCCCTAGACATTACGGAAAGAGAAGGATGGCCAAAACTCTACCTATACACTGATTCGTGGATAATAACCAATGCCCTGTGGAAATGGCTAGACAGGTGGAAGAGAATGAATTGAAGATGTAGAGGAAAACCCATCTGGGCTACTAATCTGTGGCAAAACTTCGCTGCCAGAGTGAAAAAACTGAATGTGAGAGTCCACCATGTAAATACCCATGTGCCCAAGGATCGAGCTAATGAGGAACACACTCACAACAGACAGGTAGACTGCGCTGCACAAGTTGAGATGTCACAAGTAGACCTAGACTTTCAGCAAAAGAGAAAATTATTCCTAGCTCGATGGGCCCATGATGCTTCAGGCCATCAGGGCCGAGATGCCACCTATAGATGGGCACGAGACTGAGGGGTGAATTTTACCGTGGACACTATTTCCCAGATTATCCATGACTGTGAAACTTGTGCTACCATTAAACAGGCCAAAAGGTTGAAACCCCTATGGTATGGTGGACGCTGGGACAAGTATAGATACGGAGAAACATGGCAGGTCGATTACATCACATTGCCACAGACACGCCAAAGTAAACACTATGTGCTTACCATGGTAGAAGCGACTACTGGATGGTTAGAGACATATTCGGTACCACATGCAACAGCCCAGAATACCATTCTAGGTCTCGAGAAACAGGTCCTGTGGAGACATGGTACTCCAGAACGAACTGAGTCAGACAACGGAACTCATTTCAAGAATAATCTGGTGGCCACTTGAGCACGGGAGCATGGTATTGAATGGGTATATCACATTCCATATCATGCACCTGCTGCCGGGAAAGTTGAAAGGTGTAATGGACTGTTAAAAACAACTCTGAAGGCACTAGGTGAGGGAACTTTCAAAAACTAGGACAAGCACTTAGCCAACGCCACCTGGCTAGTTAACACTAGAGGCTCTGTCAATCGAACTGGTCCTGTCCAAGCAGAATCCCTCCACGCTGTAGATGGAGACAAAGTTCCAGCGATCCATCTGAGAAGTATGTTAGGGAAAGCTGTTTAAATTACTCCTCTCTCAGGCCAAGACAAACCCATTAGTGGGATTGTTTTCACTCAAGGGCCCGGAAATAGCTGGTGGGTAAAGAGAAAGGATGGAGAAATCCACTGTATGCCTCAAGGAAATTTAACCTTGGGGAAAGACTAATCATGTGCTTTGTGTTTTACAGGAAACCAGTCACCAGATGTTAAAAACCTGAACAATTGATGCCGGTATCCAGTGATAAACCAGCCCAGACCAGAGAACCAGCCCTAAAACCAGAACTGTAATTGTCACCAAAGAGCCAAGAATCCAAAGCAAGCTAATCCTGATGCTGGTTCTTCTACAACAAGACGAATGCTCTAAAGAATGAACAAGGACTGTATACATATATGTATATATGTATATATGTGGAATATAAACGAACACAGAATATAGGTGTTACGTAAAAATAGTATGGAATAAGGAGTGGACAATGTGATGGTTTTGATCTAGGCCTTCCTGGTGACCAGTTTGTAACCAAGGAAGTGGCCAAGTACCCAGTATTCCATACGATTTTTACGTAAACCAAGGTATAAATAAGTTAGAGATTGAAGACCTCACTCTCTTCTCTTCTGGCGAGGTTCGGGAACAGTGGGTCCTTGCGTTGGTCTCGTTTGTCTAAGGCTGAGGCCTGCAGCATCCACTGTCCTGCCACGTGGAGGTTTCGGGGAGTGCTGTCGTTTGTCTAAGGCTGAGGCCTGCAGCATCCACTGTCCTGCCACGTGGAGGTTTCGGGGAGTGCTGGTCGTGTCTGCCAATCCTTTCTAAGGGATGTGGTGAGATCTGTTTTGCTAGTTATTATTATAATTCTTGAGTTTGATAGCGTATACCTGTTTGGTGTCCCTTTTTGTCCCCTTTTGTCCCTTTTTTTTCCCCCTTTCCCTATCCCTTTGGGGAGTGGATTCCCTTTTACTGAGTATATAGCATCTTAACTGTATATAACTGTAATTTACGTAAATATATATATTTTTATATAAGCAGCTTGACTTTGGGTTCTTTAATTTTTATAGGTTTGGGTTTTTTTTCCTTTGCCCTAAGGGAAAAAGGAGGAGAAAGAAGACTACTGCCTTGACTTTTGGGTATTTGGTAGGGAGCCAAGTCCAAACTATTGCAGGTGGAAAGCGGGACAGCAGATTTTCAAAATAAATATTTCCAATATGGTGCCATAAAGGCAAGTTTTTGGTCATTTTGCTGGTGCTGTTTCTACCTCTTAGGGAGCTGACCTTAATTTCCTTCCTTCTGCCCCTCATATTTGCGTTGGTGTTTTTGAATATGCAGATACAGAAATGAACACATATGTGTGTATTTACAAGCACCCCTCCATGTAAGTACACTGGGTATAAACACAACAAAATTGGTGCCATTTGTAGCATGTCACACATGTTCTTTAAAATTGTGATTCTACTTAAATTTTTTGGCCACTTTCTGTGTTGTACCTGCCTTGTACAGACATTTTTTATTCTCATTCTTGGAGCTAAGGTTGCTTTGGATGATGGTCCATCCCCTTCCACCCCAATGCTGAAAACTTCTTGGTCTTATAGTGATTTTATTCTCAAGCCACAGTAGTCACCAGGAGAAAAATATATTATTTTGCTTTACAGATTTGGAACTCTTTTTTATGCAGTACCTGCCAACACTTAATTTAAAAATATTTCAAACATCATATATTAAGTTTGTGGGAGTTTTCCAGCTGATGTTAATGTTTTTTCAGAATCATTGCTTCATATTTGGGATAGATTTCATTAGTTGCTATTATAGTAAGATTAAACAGAGTTGTAGCCATGAGCGATATGTCTCTGACATATCTCTTTGGCAGCAGCTGTGTAACATTAACACAAAATTTTATGTTGTGACTCCCTTCCTGCTTTTCATAGAATCGTAGAATTAACTGGGTTGGAAGAGACCTCCGAGATCATCAACTCCAACCCTTGATCCAACCGCACTGTGATTACTAGATCATGGCACTCAGTGCCACATCCAGCCTCTTCTTAAAAACCTCCAGGGACTGTGAATCCACCACGTCTCTGAGCAGGCCATTCCAATGCCTGATCACTCTCTCTGTAAAGAACTTCTTTCTAATACCCAACCTAAACCTCCCCTGGCAGAGCTTAAGACTGTGCCCTCTTGTCCTACTCCTGGTTGCCTGGGAGAAGAAATCAATCCCCACCTGGCTACAACCTCCTCTCAGGGAGTTGTAGAGAGTGATGAAGTCACCTCTGAGCCTCCTCTTCTCCAGGCTAAACAACCTCAGCTCCCTCAGCCTCTCCTCACAGGACTTGTGCTCAAGTCCCTTCACCAGCCTGGTTGCTCTTCTCTGGACCTGCTCCAGCACCTCAATATCCTTCCTGAGCTGAGGGGCCCAGAACTGGACACAGCACTCCAGGGGTGGCCTCACCAGCGCTGAGTACAGGGGAAGGATCACTTCCCTGCTCCTGCTGGCCACACCGTTCCTGATCCAGGCCAGGATGCCATTGGCCTTCTTGGCCACCTGGGCACACTGCTGGCTCATGTTCAGCTTCCTGTTGATCTAAACTCCCAGATCCCTTTCTGCCTGGCTGCTCTCCAGCCACTCTGTCTGTGCCCAGCCTGTAGTGCTGGAGGGGGTTGTTGTGGCCAAAGTGCAGGACTCATCACTTGGCCTTGTTGAACCTCATCCCATTGGAATCAGCCACACCCTCCAACCTATCCAGGTCCCTCTGCAGAGCCCTCCTGCCTTCCAGCTGATCGACACTTTCCTCCCAACTTGGTGTCATCTCCAAATTTGCTAATGATGGACTCCATGCCCTCATCTAAATCATCAATAAAGATGTTTAACAGGACTGGGCCCAGCACTGATCCCTGGGGGACACCACTGGTGACCGGTCACCAACTGGATGCAGCCCCGTTCACCAGCACTCCCTGGGCCCGACCCTCCAGCCAGTTCTTAACCCAGCACAGAGTGCCCCTGTCCAAGCCCTGGGCTGCAGCTTTTCCAGGAGTATATTATGGGAGACAGTGTCAAAGGTTTTGCTGAAGTCCAGACAGACACATTCACAGCCTTCCCCTCATCCACCAGGTGTGTCACCTGATCATAAAAGGAGATCAGGTTGGTCAGACAGGACCTACCCTTCCTAAACCTGTGCTGGCTGGCTTTGATCCCTTGTCCATCCTGTAGGTGCTGTGTGATTGCACTCAGGATGATCTGCTCCATAACCTTGCCAGGCACTGAGGTCAGGCTGACAGGCCTGGAGTTTCCTGGGTCCTCCTTGCAGCCCTTTTTGTGGATTGGCATGACATTTGCCAACTTCCAGTCATCTCCCCAGAGAGCCAGGACTGTTGGTAAATGATGGAGAGTGGCTTGGCAAGCTCTTCTGCCAGCTCCCTCATCATCCTAGGATGGGTCCCATCCAGTCCCATGGAGTTGTGTGGATCCAAGTGGCTAAGTAAGTCACTGACTATTTCTTCCTGGAACACTGTCTACCAGCTCCAGAGGACAGTTGTCCTGAGGGCCACCTGTCCTACTGGTGAATACTGAGGTAAATGCATGTTAGCCTTATCCTCATCCCTGTTAACTATGTTTCCCCCCCAAGTCCAACAAGGAATGGAGGTTTACCTTGCTCCTCCTTTTGTTATTAATGTATTTATAGAAGCACCTTTTGTCGTCTCTAACAGAAGTAGCCAAATTGACTTCAAATTGTGCTTTTCTCTCTAATTTTCTTTCTGCATGACCTAGTTATATTCCTTAACTCATCCTGAGTAGCCAGCCACATTTTGTCCACATCTGTAAGCTCTGTTTTTATCCCTGATTTCCTTTAGAATCTTCCTGTTTCACCAAGCTTTGCTTCACCCTGCCCTCTCCCCCCCAGAGAATGATTAATGAATTTTCTCATCTCCTGCATCAAATGCATTTCAGAGGAATGGAAGCCATTAAATACATTTTGTGCTCATATTGGGCAGACAAATGTTTCTGATTTTCTTTTCTGTGATGTGATATAGTCCTGAAAAGGGAAAGACTCATCTTATTAGAGTCAGTTTAATTCTTTCTTAAGATAGAAAAGAATCTAAAAGTGCTACTTGATATTGAATCTAGTTTTCTGCTGTTATTCTGACCCTCTCTTCATCCCTTGGGAATGTTACCTTTTTCTTGCCCCAGCTGTCCAGAGCAGAATAAGGTTGCACTACATGAGAGGGACCTGTCAATGCCAGAACTCTTTGCTTCCTAATTTTGGAGACACCCCAGTCTACATAATTCTGTGTCAGGAATACTGTTCATTATGAACCCTGTAGGAATATTCAGGCACAAAATAAAGCATCGAGACTACATCATGAATAACAGTTGTTTGTTTGTTTGTTGTTTTGGTTTGGTTTTATGGTTTTGTTTGTTTTGATTCAGTTTTGGTGTTTTTTTGGTGTCAATGTCAGGTCTTTCCTAAATGCACCATCTCCTCCCCACCCCCCCCCTTTTTTTTTTTTTTCCTGGGACCAAACTGAAAAAAAGGGAAAACAAAGGTCTTGGAAAAGAAGGTTTAATATCCACCCTCAGGATTTCATCAGTATCTTTGCAAGACCTGTGACTTGAACATGCAAAATGTTTTTAAATATGATGGTAGGACATTTGCAGCAAAAATAATTTCCTTGTGTGAATGGTCTAAGTTTATAAATTAGTTTAATATGCATTATTACTTAGCTCTAATAAATTAGAGAAATTTAGGCAGGTCTTGCTGGGCTAGCTCCTGAGAACTGCTGATGTTAAGTTTTCATTTGTTGTACAGACTTATTGCTTTTGTAGAATAGTAACTCTAAGTAATCAAAACAAACCTGCTAATAGGTGCATGCATCAGAGTGATTTTTAAAGATTTCTAAGTGCAGCGAATTTTTTAGTGGATACATGGTGCTTTCATGTAATACTAAGGATTTAAAGATTCTATAAAAATTTTTCTCAGAAGGACTGCACTCAACCATGAGGAAGTTACCACTTCTCTCTATTATTGTCATTATTTCCATCACTGATGACATGAAGCACAGAAATAGAGGAATATGACTAAAACCTCATGCAAAGTGAGATAAGGGTTTAGAAAGAATTTATGTGAGTCGTAGTCATCTCTTCATCCAAGATTTACAGTTTGAGCACAACGGACCTGAACAGAAGTTAAGTTACTTTTTAGTGCCAGTTTACAAATTTTTGTACAGACAACTGTATGCTGTTAAGGTATTTAGGATTATTTTGAACATATAAGAAAAATCAATGGTGGTAGATCATGTATATGGCATAGTGCTAACACAGGACCACTGACAGGTGATTTTTTAGGAATTCAGCCTAAGAAGACGTTCAAGGAATTTCATCTGATCCTTCTAATGGTGCTATTACTCTGTATGAGACACTTGAGAGTTGTCTTATGCCAAGATCCCAATAATATAGGCTTATTTTTTAAGTGTATTACAGCCAAAATCATAGAGTTTTTCATTTGGTTGTGCAGAATTTATGCATATTAATGAATCAATTTCTTGGGACCCAACAATAAGTTGACTTCTTCTTCTATGTCCTTTTAACACATTTATGTTTAAGAGTTTGGGAAGAAATGTGATTGCAATATTCAGATATAGGTATGTATTTTCTTTCACAGGTATATCCTTTGTCCAAGCTGCTTCTGAAAAGATAAGATACTTCTTTATAAAAAAGGTAAGACCAAATCAATTCTGTGTTTGTGTTGAAGGAGGCATCCAGAATGGATTTACAGACGTGGAGAAACGTGCTATTGATTTCTTCTCAGAATAGAGTCTTATAAATATACCTCCTTGCAAACCCAGACTACTGTTTTAAAAGCTGTTTACTAGGGAAAAAAAAAGAAAACAACCCTCTAAACCCCAGTATTTTTTTATATTTTCAAAAATATTGCTATTCACTCAAGAAATATCCCCTCAGAGAGCAAAGGTGCTTTTTGTTTAGGTTGAGAAAAATGTGCATGCTGGGAATTTTACCACACCTGTGTTATTTTTCTGACTGGAGGGAGAAAGAGGGAAAATGCTCAGAGCACCTGCATGGGCAAAGAATGTTCTATCAAATCTTTACATTTCATAACAAGAGAACTAATTCTTGCTGCATGTCATCTTAGATTTTTTAAATTGAACTACAATCTTTTGAAAGCTCCTTTATGTGCATCCATGATGGAAGGAAAGGTACATAGATGATGTGGCTGAAAACGCAGCTAAGGAGATTAACTCTGGGAAGGGCCTCTCCTTCAGAGAACTACAATCTCTTGATCCCTGTGTTTCCATAATGTGCTGCCTAAATATTGGCTCTTTCAGGATCTTTGTCTTCAGGTTTTTCTTTGGCTTAGGGAGGTTGGGTCAGAAATCAGTTGTAGCTCTTTGTGATGCAGTGGGACCATTCATCCAATCTGCAAATGACCTGGAAGAAGGAGAAAATTATTTTAATAAGCCTTTTCTAACAGTAGGGATGTTATTGTTGTAACATATAAACTATCAGTACTTCTAAGTTGTTGTTGTTCTTTGGTTTGTTGTTTTGTGTGTGTGTGTGTGTGTGTTTTGGGTTTGTTTTGGTTTGTTTTGGTTTGTTTTGGGTTTTTTTAATTTTTGATTAAATATGCTCAGGAATTTTTAGTTGAAAATGAGTGTATTCCATTTGCCTAACTTCTAACACACCTGAATAATAATGAAATTTAAAAGTTCAGTTAGAATTTAAATGTTCTTGTGCTTATATTTTTTACATGAATGATTACCTTAAAAAAAACCAACAAAAAACCCAAACCCTTACTGACAATACAATATACAAATAAAAAAATACTAGAAAGATAATTGGGAAGTAAAATGAAATGTGTGGATGATTCTCTACTTTCCCATAAAAACATGTAGAGATAGAAAAGAAAATAAATCCACATCTTAAAATAAATAGAATTCACTTTTACAGTAGTCCAGACATTTTGAAGTAATACATGCAGGATTACCTACATTATTTAAGCAAAATTATTGACAGAAAAGCCTCTGATTTTAAAATGGATTGTTCTTGGGAGAGAAAAATGGTTTAAAATAATGGAATGAAATTTTATAGATTCATACTACTTTGAAAACTCAAACAACTGTCTGAGAGGATTGCAAGCTCTGGACTTTGCAGCATTCATCCATTCTGGCTGTTAACAATTATCCTATAAGCCCTGTGGAATTCAGGGATGATCAGAAATGCTCAGGAAACTGAAGGTTTAACTCTATGGCTGCTAGAAAATAAAAAGAAACAGAAAATGACAACACGTTTTATATGTGATTTTATCATTCTGAAAACATTTGGAAGAAGAACCCATGGTGATTTTGGGTGGTTTTATTTTGTGTAGGTCTAATTTCATGTCCCTTTTCTACCTGCAACTGTTTATATATGGAGGCATTACTTCCTCTAAATGACCCAAAAGATAGTGTATTTTCCATCAAGATGGTACAAGATGGAAGGTCTCCTTAGTTCAACTTGTGTTCTGGACTCTCACCAACAGCACATGCAGCTCAATTTTTTCATAGTAAATTTGGCTTCTCTGCTAGTTGTGCCAGAAAGAAAGAATTGAACTGAGCAGTGATGTCTGGCTGTTGTTCATAACTTGAAGTTACCTCTGAAAGGAGGTATCCAAATTCATTACAACATGCCTGATAAAGAACTCAGTTTATCTACATGTAAATACCCTTTGAGTTCAACAACATGGTAAACCAATTTCTTTTGGGTGCTGTTCATTTTCCAATACAGCCAGAAGTGCTTACAGAGCTGTTTTTTAACAGGGAGAGTGGTGGGTATCACCTGTGCTAGGTGGGTGTAAAATACCAGCTGGAAAGTCACTGAAACAAAGAAAAGTCTTGTTTTATTTCCAGGGGATACGTTGCATTCTTTGTCTATGGATCTGGGAATGCTTGGCCCAGCACTGTGCTCAGTGCCCCACTCACTACTTCTACATCCTATTTTTTTTTTTATTTGAAAATATGTTGATTTTTGGCCATGGGAGGCACTTCGAAGAAACACTGCTTTCTAATTTTCCTCCCACAGTCCTATCTGCCTCTGCTCAGCAGTTATGTAGTTTCTCTCTCCTACACAAAGTGAACTACTCAGTTGTGAAGGGAGTGAGACACATTTCTAAGGGTTTTACCTTATTCTCTCTCCCTGATTACATTTGAATTCCTGGTACTCTTTCTGATAACATTTTCCTGCTTCAGAACTCTACCTGGAATTCGATTTGACAAGATAAATCAGCAAAGTGTGTATTTCCAGAGTTATAAATCCTATTTGAAACCTCAAAAAATACTTAATAAAGTATTGAATAAATAAAATAAAATCATCAATTGAGCGGTAAAAAGTGTTTTCTGGTGAATATTTTTTGTGAAGGTGAAGACAGGTGGAGAAAAATGTCAAAACATATCCAGGGAAAATAATTTCCAGGTTCAAAGAAGGAATGAGCAGATCTTCATGAAAATGTGTAATTCAGATCCACCTCAGCCATGAATAAAGAACGTAACAGGTTACCAGTAATTAACAATTATTATGTCATTTTTTTGTATTTTACAACAAGATTCTTGATTTAGAACCATTCCACCTACAGATTATACTTGATAATAGTATTTTCCCATAGGTCTAATAATTCTGTAAAATTAAGAAATATCAAATTATTTGTCTGCTTTGGATAAGTATTTACATGCTCCATATTTCATTCCCACATAATAAATTCAGAGGGATTCAAAGACACCCACTGACTGGTGAGAGTCCATGAAATATGAATGTAGTACAGTTCATACAATAGAATAAAGCCATATTCTCATGCTGCATGACCTGAATGCTGTGGTGTGTCTGGTAATATTTAGAGGAAAACACATTTTGCTTTGTGGAATGCAAGAATTATTAATCCATAATCTCCTTCTAATTGAATTTCCAAACCACATAGATTAACAATACGTTTATGGTACCTTGATTCATCACAGTGCAGCTAATTTTTCCAGCCTGTGCTTAGTAATTTTCAAAGGATCCTTCCTCCTGCTGAAGTTTCACAGGGGAGAAAAGAAAATAAGATTTAGACCATGAAAATTCTTAATAAGGTTGCAAACCTTTCCCCCACTTTTTTGAAATTACTTCAGCATGCTTGCTACACACTGAGGGATGTACTGGGGTTTGTTGCGTGGAAACGCATTTTTATGCTTCATTATTTTCTTTCCTAGTGGTTTTTCGTATTCCAGAAAATTAAATATATATGGGTCTTTTATTTTGGGGTAGGATGCAACGGGTAGGCAGGGGGGAGGAGGTCTGTTGCAGCATAAGGTAAATGCATGAGAGGTAAATGCATGCTTCTGATTTGGGTTCCACAAGTACGTCATATGTGGATACATGTTTTAAAGGGAATTTTAGTGGTTTTTCCTTGTAGATTTCCAAACATCCTCTGTTCAGAGGCTGCTGCTAAGCTGTGGCTGCTACAAGACAGACACAGCATTGTTTTCATACCCTGAGTATGAGTCAGTAAGTCAACTGCTGTAGTGCCTCTGTTTGTTTAATGTGAATATATTTACCCTTATCAGTCATAGTTATAATCTCAAAAAAACCAAAACAAAACATTTTTTCCTGGTAAGGTGCATTTCCCATAAAAACAACAGATCGGCATTTTCTTTAACTACACTGCTGCTTCCTAAGTAGATACCTCTCATATCAGTCTTTCACATGTTTTGTTTAGATCAAAATCTTTATAATTGGGCTGTGATTTGCCATGGTATGAAGAGTATGCATATTAAATTCTAGCCCAATATTCTGTTTTTCCTAGACCTTTGAAATTTTGTCGTCATTCAGAATTTTGTCAGAGGTAATTTTCTCTATATGTAAGGAACTCATTTGTTCTCTAGATGTTATTAATGTTTTGTTTTAAACATAATGATTGTTACTTTTACCTTAAAATCCTCCATGGTTGGAGGCCAAGGAACACAATGATATCACTTCAGAGTCCTACAAGAGGCTATTCTTTGCTACAGCCTGCTTTGGCTTTGGTGCATCCTTCCACCTGTGGTCCTTTTTCTTGTTAAAATTGATGACAGAGATGAATGGCAGGTATTTACAGTGATGAGTACAAAACCAATACCAGAGAACTTAAAAGTCAGTCTTCTGCAATTAAAAACAGTACACTGCACATTTTTTTCCATTAGAGTGAGTGTTATCACAAACCAGATTTGTTGACCAGAAGGGAATATCTTATTTTTTATTTAGTTATTTTTTTAAAAATAAATTTCTTAGTGCTAATAAAGCATGGACCATTAATTCACCTGTGGTTGAATTAATGTCACTGGCTTCAAATTTTGACTTTCTGACAGGTAGGCATTTTTTTTTTTTTTTAATCCCCTTAAATGAATTTATTCTAGTAGAGCAAATTACCCTCTTTCACTTCTTTGTTATCCAAATCCAAATGACAATTTTCCAGCCTAGTCATGGCTGGGTGAACTAAACTATTTGGAACTGTGTTCAGAACAATTTGCATTCAAATAAGAAAACATAGTGGTAACTCCTGAAAGTCCTATAGAAGTTCCTGAAGATGCAGATAACTCAAGAATCTTGTAACGTAGCAGGAATCTTCTCTGCTTTTCTGTTTCTGTCATGATGTTCTGACAGTTCAGCACCTCAGAGATGCCAGGTGGCTGGAAGAGAGACTTTGCACCAGTAGTTGTGGTATGATGGTAACTTGGTTAAATTTCTTTACATTCTGTGAAACTTGTTCACAGTATTTATTTATTTATTTTTAATTATTATTCTATTTTATTTAACCAGAAAATTTATTTACCAAAAGCTCTCAGATGCCCAAGACCAAACACAAAAAAACCCTGGTACTGCTGCAAATGGAGTTTCACAGAGGTAAAAATGGTTCTCTTTCAAACACATCTCTGTCTCTACTGTAGTCATCTCTTTCAGGAAAAGCCAATTCTGAGAGTGAAGACCAAGTCAACTTTAACTGAACATAGAAGAATTAATGTTCTAAAGATACATTTTATAAACTCATCTATTTTTTACAGCTTTATACCAATAACTACATAGATTTGGGGCAGGGTAGAAGGCTTGACAGTTTGGAAACTGAAGTGCAGAAAAATAAGGAGTGAAAAAGTTAGTTTTGTTTTTGTTTGGTTTATTTTATTTTATTTTGTTTTGTTTTGTTTTGCTTTTCCACAGAAAAGCAACATGGGATCATGTAGTGATTATATTTAAATGTCTGCTGCTTTATCAATAAAAATTATTATTCCTTCCTCCCATTTGAGATCCAGCTGGGAACAAGTGGGAAAAAACGATGCACCTTTGTGTTCCATATCAGTATTAAGTGCGTTTTGACTTAGGAAGAAGAATATCACAGGTCATAAGGCAGTGGTACTAACTGGCAGCTTTGTTAAGAATCTCTATTTGCTTACATGGACTTTAGCAGCCTCCAGAAGACCCTTCATAATCAGAAACCACACTAGAGTCATGGCTTCGGATTTTTCTCTTTCCTATCAGTACAAAGAGCTTTTCCATTCTCTGCTATAGTTAGTGAAAGGAATTGATTTATTTTAACATATTC
The DNA here is from genome assembly GCF_022539395.1 of Myiozetetes cayanensis. Classification (NCBI taxonomy): domain Eukaryota; kingdom Metazoa; phylum Chordata; class Aves; order Passeriformes; family Tyrannidae; genus Myiozetetes; species Myiozetetes cayanensis. The sequence goes on along the minus strand of NW_026087631.1, from coordinate 34,505,158 downwards.
CTTTCAAATAAAACGAGGAGTAATAATGATAATAAAAAAGAGACCACCCACAACCAAGGTTAGAGGTGATTTTATGCTGTATCTTTTGGGATGAAACCTCTGTCAGCAGTGTGGTTCTTACTTCCAAGTGGCTGGACAATCCTATCTGGGAATTAATGATCCACTGCTGTGAGGGGAAAGGTTATATAGGTGCAAATTCCTCCTCAAACCATCCATCAAGGTAGACGTGCTTGCATCAAGATTTTTCTCCTCTCTTGCTTGGCTTTGGGTCAGCTCTACCTTCTGGGGATGCCCACCTCCTCTCTGTCCAAACTCAGCCTTGCCAAGCAGGAGCAGACCTGGGACCACATGGACGGGAATGAGCAAACCCTACTGTGTGCATTGCAGGAAAAATTAGCAATGAGTAAATATTCAGAAAAATTAGCTGGATTATGGTACTGAAGAAAATGCAGAGTAAAGTAAAAAAAAAAAAAAAACCAACAAAAAACAACAAGCCAACCAATATAGCAGGATATAAATAAAAGCTGCAAGAACTGCAGGACAAAATCTCCAGAGATAAGCAGCATAAAGGGAGCCTTTAACAAGGAAAAAGCTTAAAAGTCAGAAACAAAGAAGATTTTTGAAAAACCTTACAGCTCTTCTGACTTTTCTTTTGAAAATCAGTTACCAGAGGTGACTGTATTTCTAATATGGTTTTATTTAAAAGCTTTTAAGCAATGTTGGGGGGAAAAAACCTGCTACTTGGCTTGACCTTAGCTTGGTGTTTTAGCAGTACACATGGTAGGAGGCCTTTTTGGTAACGAGAAGCAGCTGTTACTACCCTCAGCACATAATCTACGAAGTTATTCAGTGGAAGTGAATAACTATTTATTATCCCTATTCTTGCAAAACTTTTAGGACTAAACAGTAGGTTCATAGCCACACCAGAAATAGCACCTCATTTTCCATCAAATAAGGTCAAAACAAACCATTGGCAACTGATGATCACCTACTTTAGCAAATATGAAATGCATGAAATATCCAACGCAAATCAATCACACGGGGACATCTTGCTGTCTGGCACTGCAAAGAGGCTAGCTCCTGGTACCTAACTGCTCGGGTTTTTCCTGGATGACATCCTGAATTTACGGTACTGAATTTACAGTTTTGTAAATGTTCCTTGTCTCGAGGGAGACTTTCAAAAGAAAGGGAAAAGATCCCCAGGAAGATCAAAGACAACATTCAGTCTCTGGACATGCTTTATGTTCCCTTTTTCTTCATAGGGGCATTGAGAATGAAAAATCATTAGGATTTTTTTTTTTTTTTTTTTTTTTTTTTGGTCCACAAAAGAAGCTGGTTTATCCACAGAAATTCATAGGTCTGTGTGAAAATCCGGTTTCCCCTTAGCAAGGTGTAGCTGTTCTCTCAGGAAAGCCTCAAGCCAAAGTTTTCCTTGCTGTGACAGTCTAAGCAAGAAGAGGCTTCCTGAACCCATGTGTATGAAAATGATGAAATCTGGCGTATTAGCTGCTGATACCATTACGTAGAGATTAGACCAACCTGAACCACAAACATTAAATCATACAGACCCCGGAAATTATCAACTACAGCAACCTCCAGAATTTCTTAGCATGGCAAATTAAAAGTAAGGAATTCGTGTGATGTGAGAGAGTAACGAGGCTTGTATGGATCAGTTGCTGAGTACTAAATTCTCAAAAAAACACACATATATAGAGATTTAAACATAATTCACACTTTTTGCCTGATTTAATGGATATGTTTGTAAAACTGAAACAGGAAAGTATCCCTAATAACTATATTCTTCTTGATCTGTTATCACCGACATTTCTGTAACCATTAGAGGGTTTCAGGCTAAAATCTGTCATTCAGTGCTGACTGTTTTAGAAGTGGAGGTATGGACAGTGTGGCTTTGTGAGCAAGGGAGTAGGCAGTGGAAGTAACTGGGCAACCAGCTGAGAGGTTTGGGTGTTTCTCAAACACCTTGGAAAAAAGGCCACCAGTTAAAAGGTACAAACTACCAGAGAAGTTGGATAAAGCACAAAGATTTTGCATTGTACCATGTGATTTTCCTTTGTTTCAGTAAAGAAATAAACCCCCTAAACCAACAAGCAGAAAGAAAAATAGGTTTCTTAACAGCTGTACTGATTTCTCTGAAATAAAGGTGAACAGATGTGGGAAGGCAGTGTTGTAAGTGAATTTCTTCAACTGAAAATAAAGAACCTTAGAGCTTTGCATGGCAAGTCTTGAATTTCCTTTTCTGTTGATAACTGTGTTGTTTAAAAAAAAAAAGAGTCTTTTAACTCATGTTTCTCATGTTATGGGGGAACTAAGAAATGTGACTTTCTTTGAGGGACTCCTTATATGCTTTTCTCTTAGTTTTGCTGATAAGATTTGACTTGTATGACTCACTTAATCCTGCATTTGCAGTAAATAACTGCAAAAAATATATTGAAGTAGTCGTTTGAGGTGTTTTTATGCTATAAGTTTTAATTAATGTAAGACTATGGCACAATGAATTTTTTTCCGCAATAGTCTCTGCAGAAACATGACCCACCTCTAACCTTACATACTGCATAATAAATATGAAAATGGTTAATGAGAGAGCAGTATTTTCCATTTACTAGTTTTGATAAAATTAGAAGCATATGCTTAAGCTGTGTGTCATTTTTTCCCCCTTCATGTTTATCTGATAAAATACAAATGAAAGTAGGCTCATGCCTTATTAACTCCTTCAGGAACTGAAGGATTCCTATTTACACCTGGCTGCTTTGGGTTTCATATTTCCCTGGTTGCCTAATTAAGTATCAAAAAAAAAAAAAAAAAAAAAAATCCATGAGTTAAGTTTGTAAATACCGTACAGGGTACAACTGAACTTCGACTCCTTTCAGCAGGGGTGCTGAAGCTTTGCCTGAGACCTTCTGTTTCTCAGGAAGATTTTGGGGGACACTAATTTTGGTTAGTCACCAATGCTGTAGAGATACAAATAGTCTGTGATGTCCTTTGAGGAAAACACCAACCATTTTGCAGAAAGAACATGGAAGTTTGAATAATATCATGAGGTGGCTTCACCACCTTGTGTCTGCATCAGATGATGCTAACGAAAGGTCACCCTTCTCCTCTACTCCTTCTTGGTTTGTATTGAGTCATTAATATTGAGTGAAACACACACAGTGAGGAGCACTGGGTTGATATTAGAGTTATATAGAAAAGGGGCTGATATTAATGAGTCCTCGTCACCCTGATAGAAGCTCAAGAAGGAGCGAAGACACGTGGAGAGATGTTAGACATAGGCTGACATTTTTGCGTGTATTCTCCAGCTGTTTGTGACATCAGAAGAGGTTTTACTGGGATGTTGCAGCTGCAGGGTTTGTCTTAGCAAAAACAACAGTTGTCTTAGCAAAAACTCACCAGCAGACAACAGCACCTCTGCACTAGCTCTGATTGCAGAAAGTTCATCACACACATGCCTGTGCATGCTCTCATTAATAGATGTGTGCAGTGCAAAATCCACATTTTGCATATAGTGCTTGTTTCTAAGTCCTGGGCTGCAGTGCTGTCATCATATTCATTTGGCTTTCCCAGGCTGGTTTAGGGAATGTAGAGCTAAAAGCACCACCTTCCCACTTGTATTTCTGGGATGGCAGATTGCTTGTACAATATAATGCAGCAGAATGAGTTAAAAGTGTTTGAGGTTGTCTGTTTTTAGAAAATGGCTCTCTAGATGATAGTATTTTTTTAGTTGACACTGGAGGGAGTGGTATCTTAGAAATTAGGAGTGCTGAGTTTTGGGCACCATCTTGCATCCAAGATCTTTGACTGAGAGGGTGCTGGTACCTGTTTGTACCTGTTTGTGTGTGAGTGTGAGGCTAAGGGGCAAACAAAACATTCCGTCCATCAGAAACATACAAGTGAAGGACCTGATTTTGCAAGTCCTGAGTAGTGCTGTTGACATTTTCTGTGGAGGTGTAATATGGACTCATTATTTGTAGGTTTCCTGACTGTTTCTGCACTGCTGAACAGAACACAGAGACAACACAGTGTGTTGTAGTTTTGCCCACCAGCCAGGTCCCGGGGCTGAGGATGGTTTTGTAAAGGTAGATTTCTGGAGAAAAAACCAATCAGAAAGTTCAGTAATACGCCTTTGTTAATTACATATTTAAGAAAACGGAATAGAAGGTTGTGTTGCAGTTGAAATTAGTGGCAGTTGAAATTAGGTAGCCATGCAGGAAAGGCAGCAGGCCCCAAGTGGGGGCCAGGCCTCCCTCCTCCTCCGGCCCTGGGCCAGGGACAGGTGTGGCACTGAAACCCCCCTTCTCTCCTATAACAGAGTAGAGAAAGAAAAAGCTTTAGAGGACTGACTACTTGGATGAAAACCGCTGCAGAAGAATTCCAGTAGAGAGATAATGAACTGTTCAAGGCCAAAGCTGCAGCAGGGGAGAGAGAAGTTCGAAGGGGGGACTGCTTCTCCCCCCCCCCCCCTTCTGCTCTCTCCCTTCAACAGGAAAAAAAACCTGAAAAATAAAACCCTGCTGCCTGTGAAAGTTTTTTGGGGTGAGGAAACCCCCAAGCTGCTTGTAGAGGAGCCTACACTAGAGTAAGTTGACGTATGAGTAAGCTGAGACTTTATGAGAGACCTGAGGTGAGGCAGAGTCCTGTTGAAGATTTTGTGACCCTGAGGGAAACCTACTCTGGAGCGAGACGGCCCAGATGGGATGTTGGGATCCGTGTGTGGGATCCGTGCCAGACCCATGTCGGAGAGGTCTATCAAGGACTGTTCTCCCATGGGGAGGGACCTCCACAGGAAACAGGGGTGGACTCAAAAGCCATTATCCCCTGTGACTCTGTGGTGAAGACCCATGGTAGGCAAGTGTCCCCTTGAAAGCCATGGAAGAAAAACCTTCGAGCCTGGGTAACCTCCAGCCTCCAGTCATAGCCCAGGAGGGGGGTAGGCCCAGCCCTGGAGATGACAAAGAGAGATAGAGAAAGAGTTCCAGCTGCAACGAAAAGGAGCTGTTGTCCTGACATAACAGAAGAAGAGCTTTAGAGTACTGCAGAGTTATTGAAAAGACCTGGAGCTCTGAGAATAGAAAAGGAGACTGCTTCTCCTCCTTGAACTGATAAAATGGGTGGAGAGGTATTTCTGTAAATACATAGTACTTTTACCTGAGTAATACCTAGAATTATTGTAGATACAGTTCTTTAGTTTTTTTTTTTTATCTTGCTAGTAATAAATGTTAATATTATTTTCCCAAATCAAGTCTCTTTTGTCTGCATAAACCTCCTCTCAACTAATAGTAATTGTGTGGGGGGGTGTAAGAGCAAATTGACCCAGAGCAAAACCACGACACAGTGAGTGAGGAGGAGCTGCATGGGGGTATTGTACACATGTGGTGGGCACAGTAGTCTCAAAGACTTGTCTTTGTGGCTGTTCAGAGACCTGCAGTGCTCTGTCTAGTTTTTTTTTCTTTTAAAAAACTTACAAGCTCTAGATCTTACTTTTGAAATTTGATTGGCAGTCCAGGTCAGTGAGCCAACTCACAAATGCCTCATGCTGGTGTCTCCCTTTCAGGTATCAAACACATGCATGTTTAAGAAACAGAGCCCTTCAGGCTAGAAAAATAAACATTCAGATGAGACCCTTTTCCTATTGCTACTACAACCCTAACTCACAGACAAATGAAAACCTGATGAAGGATATATGACAGGACCTATTCCACTCCCCCTCGATGACCTCAATCTATCATGAGTGCAACTGGCCTGTATCATGGCAAGTAACCCAGGCAACTGTCAGTGCTGCCAATAAATCATCATAATCCTGGAGTTATGAGCTCCCCACGAGGGCTGCCATAATTGTTGATGTTCAAGTAGCCACACGCTTTGGGGTTGCTGAAGTTTTGAGCTGGGTTCTCTCCTGTTGGAGATCAGAAAGAAACATGTTCCCCCTTGCAGAGGGAGAAATGGGAGTTAGTTTATTGTTGCTTCATTCTTGGGGTAAAATGCCTCCTTTGTTCTGCTGCCAGTAATACTCTGAGGCACCCACCATCATGAGGAGCATATGACAGATGCTTTTTGTTCTTGGAAGAACAGAAGGTTTTCTAAAAGGAGTGGGGCTTCTTGTTCCTCTGAAGTAGTTGCCACATAAATAGCGGCTGGTAGGTAGGGCTGTGCTGGAGACAGCTTTGGGTCTGTTTTGCACAAGCTGCAGTGCCTACATGGGAGTTTGACTGAGCAGTGGTCCTTTTAATTGTTGTACCTACTCTATTTTTGTCTCTTTCATCCTCCCCACCGTGGAACACAGCAGTTATCAGTAGTGGAGAAACTTTCTTTTACACGTTTTAGCAACTGATTCTCCACACTGATACAATAATCATTATAACAACAACATGGTAATAATTCAACGTCACATCAATTTCTCCAGTGTAAATGTGATTCCAGTTGGTCTGGCATAGCTGAATTTCAACAGACCTGAGCCCAGAAAATATTCTGTGCAGTGATAACATCAGTATTCCCAATGGATGGCACTATGGTTAGTCCTTGCACCACAGCACAGAGCCTTCCAGCACTTTGTGCTATGTAACATTGGAAGCAATATGTTCCTACCTTTGCTCATTCCTGACAGGAGTTTGTTGTTCCACTGCAGAATTTTTAATTTTTTTTTTTTTTTTTAAAGTGAAACAATGCAGCAGTTGCTTCTGTGCTGAAAAGAGAGATTCTTGTGACTATTTGATATTTCAGTTCAATAACTTTTTTTCTTTTCCATTTCAGTGACATTATGCTCAAGGAACACAGAAGCTTTCTTGATATTCTCATCCTACTGTCACTTCTGTCTTTTGCTTCCTCCAGGATGACAGATACATTGCCTCTGAGCAAGCAGAGGCTTCATATCAGTCAGTCAAACGTAGTTCTGCTTACACTGAATAAACTACACATTTAGTGGCACACATCGGAATAAAAAGATGAGAGAAAATAAAACCTAGTTTTTTAAATAAAATGCCTTTCCAGGTGCACCAAATGATAAGAAAAGCATAATTCTTCTGTTGGAAACAGGAACTTAACAGCCATTTTATAAGTCTGCTTTGAAATATGGTAGTAATAGTGCTGCTGTGGGTAGGAAGATTAGAAATAAAAAGTTTATAGGAAGGAGCTGTAGTCCTCGTTACACCAACTGGCATAGTACTAAAAGAAACAAGCTTTAAGGCATGAAAAAAAGCCTTCTCCAGGTCTGAAATTCAAGTATGAAATACAAAACTAAGGAGAAACAAAACTTGCCTTGATTGTAGCAATAAATTATCAATTTGTGAGAAAAGAGAGCAGGAATATCTGACAACTGAGCAATGGAAATACTGGTGAACTATTCCTTATGTGATCCTATTAACCACAGAAATTAGTAAGGACCACTATATTTAAAGTACTTGGGAAAAAAAAAATGTTGAATAAGAGAAGATTCCTCAAGCTATTTAAAATGACAGAAAAAGCTCTTTTTACATCATATCCTGAAACAAACTTATACCACAGAATCTGAAATACCATCATAGAATTAACTGTGATGTGCTTAAGACTCAGACATCCTATTCCTAATTTTATTTTGCCTTTTCCTCTCACTTTGGCATTAGGTTAATTGTAATAGCTCTCCAACTATCTCCTCCCAAATTTCCTGGAAGACCCATGCATAGATTTAGACTCTTAATTATAAGAGTCCCTGACTGCCAACAAGGTCTCCCCAAGTGCTTTAACATCAAAAATGCCTGTGCGATTGCAGGTCAGTACATAAATTTGTAGATTTGGCCTGAAATTCATATTGTTTTGCCAAAAATACCTTGCTACTATTTTTATAGACTGGATTATTTCACTTTGCCTGGAGCATTCCTGCCCAGCAGCAGCATCTAGGGGCTGTCATAGGTTTTGGGAGGAATTAGACCAGGGATGAAAGGACTGATGGACACACATCACATCATCTGTGCAAACGCTCCATACCACTGGCGGAGCTGTGCCAGTGGGAAAATACTGCCCCTAAATCGCATGGCAGAAAAGGCCTTTGTGTGGGTCAGAGAAGGATATTCCTGACCCCCTCCCTTGTCCTGCTACAGCTGGACAAACAGGGTTAATTTTAATGTCCCTTGTTACTTAGATCCCATTCCATATGTCCTAATTAACCCTGCCTTATTCTGGCTAAAGGTTTCTGTTAACACCTTCTTTTAAGTGTCCCTGGCGTTCTGAATAAACAGTCTCGTGTACAAAGCTCCATTAACATGCAAATGTCCAAGTTACACTTTGTACTGGACTTCATTAGTATGGAAAGATGCATTTCCCAGTGGGAGGTCCCTTGGACAAGAATTAATGCAATTTTGCAGTTTTGGTGACAGCTCAATATCACGTGGGTGAATACCGCGACATTTTCATGGAGTGCTTCCTTTAGTGAAAAATGAATTTTCTTTGAGAATGTATTGTACCCATTTGTTCATGTTTTCTGCTGAATAAATACACTGGCAAATAACTTTGCCAAACGAATGAATTTGAAATCAATCTATGAGAAGGTCTGTGTAAGGTAACATTTGAATGTAAAAGAAGAGGTTTCTAGGACCAAATTGAAGAAATGCAGTTTCAAAATGATTTTTCACTAGTAAGCATGTGTAGTTATGCATGTCTAGTAGAAGAAAGTTTGCTTAGATTTTGCTAGAGATTTTCCAAAGAATCAAACAGAGTGCTTGCAAGCTATCTTCAGTTCAAATAAAAAGAAACAAAAAATACCCCAAAACAATCTCCAAAAAAATGAAAAAAAAAACCCCATCAAAAAGCCCCACCCAAACCTAACTATAATTGATTATGTAATTGTAGATTTTGAGATCTGGGCAGCCTTTAATTGATACACACAAAATGAGGATAAATTAATTAATCTTAACAATTTTGTTACTCAAACTCCTTTCCCTTTACAGAAGTCATTATAAATTATGCATTCTGCTGTGATGAATGTAGAGCATCAATATTTATTATTTTCAGTTTTAACTCGGAAGATAGGATGTTTTCATTATTGTATTCATTCTAATGTGTAAAATATTACATAAAAATGTAATATTTTGCCTGGAATGACATAATGGGCTCAGCTGTGCTCATAGCCATCCATCTAACCTGAAGTGCTTATATTATACATATAGGGATACACAATTAGCCGTACACCAATTAAAAATGTTATGAAAGTGCTCCTGATTCTGAGGAGACAGTGACTTAACTGCCTTTTATATCAGCTGAGATGTTTATAAAATTTGTAGGAAGCCAGAAGCATTTTGGACCTGTGGTATGTTTTGGGCTGCAGTACTGCCCTGTGACAAAGAGTTTCACAGCTTTATTATTATATTGTGTAAAGTAAATCTCCAATTTATTGCTGCCAGGTTATTCAATAGTCTGTTGTTTTATAACTATTTTGAGAAAACACAAGGCAACGACTCTATCAGTCAACGCAGTCTTGAATTGTGTCTGCCATTTTTCTCGTCTGAGTACCTTCTCTGAAAAAAACTGCACCAGATATTTCCAGTTTCTTTATTTAGGGAAGCCTTTTCATTGCTGTTATGGCACTCTTTTGAGATCCATCTTTTATTACAATATCTTTTACAATAGCCAGTGTTGCAGATAAGTAGTCAATGGACTTACTGAGGGACTCCATAATCCCTTTCCTATTATTTTATGCACATTTGCTTTGTATATACTTAAAATCATATATCTCTCCCTGCATATTTCAAAAGATATTTGCACAGATCTCTCCATAGCATCGCCAGACATTTTTTTTATGAATGATTTTCTTGCTGTAGAAGATATTATTTCCTGCAGTACCTGTTGTTTTGTGCGTCTTTCATCTGCCAGGTTGGGCTATAACTGTAGCTTTTTCAAATCTTCTAAAATTCTTCGTAGCGTTCTCTCATTTCAGCAAATTGAAATAATGTTGGTTCCATTTATAATATTATAATGAATATATATATTTTAAAATAAATATATAATATATATTTATAAGAAATCTCTTCTTATGATTCTTTCTACCATTCTTCAATTAATTCTTGAAAGATGTTCTTGAAAACCTCTTTACTGCCAAATATAGCGCCTTTACAGCATAACATCTACTTCTCTTGTAAGTGGTCTCTGACTTTGTCTGAGAAAATTTTCCTATGAAATATTATCCATTGAAACCTTAAATATATATTACATGGAAAAAACCAGACTAATAAATTTTCCTCAAAGTGTTTCTTTGTTTTATGCCATTGAATTTGGGGTCCATCAGAAAGCTGTGGTCTGTGCAACTCCATAAGCATCTTCAAGAAAAGAAGAGAGTATATTGCTCTCCAGATGAAATATTGACTTTCTAAGCAATGTGAAGAGAGGTATAACTTTACCTCTTTTAAGTAGGCTTATAACTCTACCTGCTCTAATTGTCTAAATTCTTCTAGATAACTTCAGAAGAGACAGATCTAAATTAAAATCTAAGTGACATTATAGATAATAATATCTATAATATAAATAATCTGCTTCTACAACTCATTGCAAAAGACAACACATTCCACTCTACAGCCCTTCCCTCTCTGACAAGAATAGCAGTATAGAAGACCAAAATACAATTTGCAATATCTCTCTTCTTTATCTTAAAAGACTCTGGTTTTTTAACTTGTAGGGTTAATGTGCTTGTAGCAGTTTACTGTGCAGCAGTATTTTTCTGAGGTATGCAATCTTGCAAAGACTCTAAATTTCTGAAAGATTAAAAATTCAATTTTCTTTGTTCCTTAAAAGTTCAGCAGCTGACTTGAGACAAAATATCCTTCTCTTCTTTTTTTTCCCCTAAAAATTTGAAATTTTCAACCTGAATTTTAATGAAATTGAAAGCAAAATCATAATTAATATTCAGGAAAGGGACATTACAATTTAATAGGTTTCAATGTTCACCTAAGGAAGCATTCTGGCACACCATGTACAACTGTCTATGCATTTCAGAAGGGTAAAGAATTCATCACTACTTTTTAACTTTAATTTATTTTTTTGTAATTTTGTAATAGTTGCTAGGAATATCTTCATTGACAAATTATTAACATAGGAATCTGAGGTTTGCCCACTCCCCATTGTTCCAGTACTTTTCAACACAAAATTATTTTTTGCTATGGAAAATTTTTATAGGGAATTGATGTAACAGAGAAAGCTCAAAAAGCATCCTGTTTCAGAGAAAAAAAAGAAAAACTGTCCGTATCGGTTTTATAAGGAAGGGACTCTTCCACGGCCATGTCATTTTCTTTTAAAAAAATCCCATTTCAACAACTGTTTTTTGGTGAGGTGGTAATTTGATAACTGGGATAAAGGTAGTACAGAGGCAGACTAGAATTTGGAGTCACAGTCAAACATATCCTCCATATTCAGAAGTAAAAACATCTGTTTTCTTCTGCCCATATTGCTCAGCGTCTTGGTGCTCACATCAAGACGTTACTATTTAGGAAGCAAAGTCTCATCATTTGCATATTGTTTTGAATTCCTTGTTGAGAGAAGGGTTGGGGTTTTCTTGTTAGCTCCCAGCATATGTAGAAACAACTGCAATAGAAATGTCTGCCAAGATCCTCATTTTGGGTGGGGGGAGAACCCCCCCTCATACCTTTCCAATTCACAGCAACAGTTCATTTTTGGCATTTAAATCACAGTAAGTGCATGTTACATGTGCACTCTGCGTGAACTGCATTTTGAAGTAAATGAAGTTACAAACTCTGTTCTTTAAATTCATTTGACTCCCAGCAGAGCATATGTAGTATCTCATAACAGACTGCAGACAGGATAATATTTCTGCCATTTGAGTTACCCACAAATCTTTAAATTTATGAGTTTTACTCCATTTTTAGAAGAGTGGTTGGCCAAGTAGTTTTGTTTTCTTGTTAAATACTATGCACAGCATTTTTTCCTTGAAAAGTTACTGAGGTCACCTTAATAAAAACTTACCTTTTAAAAGCTTTATTTCAACTGTATGATATGAAAATATGTAAGATTTTCAAGCAGTTTGAAAAAAACTAAACCACTACAAACTTGTTAGGATGTAGAGTATTATAAGACATTTGTAAATAATTCAGTATATGAAAGTCTGATTTCTGCACTGTAGCAGCACCCAAAGCTCTTGGCCTGTTGCAATTTGGGCATGCTGTATCTTTACTCTAGAGGAGTTTCCAAGTGTGCAATCAGTCAATACCGGAATCTGAATCATGTGTCAAGTTTTGGGCTCAGTTTAGGTTTTCCTGTCACCTGCACTTGTTCATAGTTGTAGACTTGGAACAGTACAACCAAACTCTGTCCATTCCTATGATGCAGCATGTGCTGTGCTGAGCTACATCACTGATGCAAGGATTTGAAAGGATCAGCTGGGACAATCCTGTAATTCTGAGTGTGTACCAAACTCTCGATATTAACCATGGCTGTGAGACAGGACTACAGTTCAGGCCAGATTTTGCGGTGAAGAATTTTAACAATGGTTGGTTTTCATCTCTACAGATGGGCTGAGAAGCTGAAAACACGATTTCTTAGGGGTTGTGAGACAGGATATATTTGAATTTTTCAAGTGAAATGAAAGAAAATATATTTGTTTTAGCTAAAACAGCAGTTTTATGCACATTTACTGTAATCTCCTCTTCCTCCCCCCCCAAAAAAGAAAAATAAAAAGAACAGCAAACAAGCATTTAAAAGTGAAACCTTCAGATGTGCTGTTAGGAAAAAAAAATCGAAAAAATTGACATGAAAATGTGACTTTTTCTTACTTGGCTAAAAGCATTTTTCAGCATTTAATCATGGTGTTTAGTCTGGTCTTGCATTTTAGATTAGGAGTTTTAATGTAGGTTTCTGCCCACAACTGCAAAAATAAGGGCTCAAGGGTGGGTTTGGGTCCATATTTTGCATAGGATTGGAGGCAGAGAGAGAAGCCAGTTCAGAAAGACCCTTTGTAGCACAGAAATTATGGAAACATTACTTGTTTGAACAACCTAAGATAGCTAGAAATACGTGATTTTATAACCCTAATAAGTCTACTGATTGGAGGCAGAGAAGGGTCTTGAATCTCTGAGCTGTGGTGGAGTTTAGAACCAGTGATGTCAAGTAAACTCTTAGATAACTTTGAATCCTACTGAATATCGAACAATTGACAGCAATCTTTGGTGTTCACGAGGTTTTAATTTCAGTGTGATTTCCACAAGTACATTCTTTATTTGCACATTTGACACAATGGCTGGAAGTTATTGGTAAAATACCATTCTGCTGCAGGCATCAAATCTTGGGTAACTGACCTCAGTTATGACTTTTGCCCTTCAATTGGCTTATTAAAAACCTTTAAATGACAATGCTATCCCACAAACTGCAGTAGCACAGCTCAAGCATTACACTGTGCTTTGAAACTTTACCCCTTCCTGTGGAAGCTGTTGCACTAAAGAAACATCTTTTTCAGCCTTAATGATCCTATGATTCCATGAAATCTTTCTCAAGATCTTATTCTCTATTAGTTGAGGGGGTGAGGAAACAGAGGATATAGCAAAATTTTATCATTAATTTGTTACTTGAGTATCTTTAGGAAATTAATTTATTGTTTTAACAGTATCAGGGAGTAAAAAGAGCTACAAGTTTGTGCTTTATTGTGCTTTGTGGGCCTTTATTCAATGTTACAACCTATATGCTTTCTCACAGGCTTTCATCCAAGCATCTGCCTAGGGATAATTAGACAAGTATTCATTTTGAATATACATTATGAGGCAATTAAATGAGAGCTGTGCTCCTCAGAGAGGAGATGAAGTGAGATCTGGGACATTAATTACTGGGATGTCATGAGAAACTGCAGTGAAGTAACTCATCTGGTTCCAGCCTGAGCTCACAGCCAAAGCTGCAAACTCACTGAAATTCAATACTGAGGCAGCAGCAGCCCCTTGACCAGCCCCATGTACTGGGCACTGGATGGAAAAGGGAAGCAGAAGCAAGTAAAAGAAACACCCTTTCCTGGTGCCAACCCCCCATGGTGCCAGCATATCACTGTCAGCAGAGAAATACCACAAGAATCATAAAATTACAGAATGGTTTGGACTGGAAGGGATCTTAAAGCCCATCCAGTTCCACCCCGTACCATGGGCAGGGACAGCTTCCACTATCCCAGGTTTCACCAAACCCTGTCCAACTTGGCCTTGGAAGCTTCCAGGGATGGAGCAGCCACTGCTTCTCTGGGCAACCTGTGCCAGGCAGGGCCTCACCACCCTCACAGGGAAGGATTTCTTCCTAAGATCTAGTCTAAATCTCTCCTCTTTTAGTTTAAAGCCATTCCTCCTTGTCCTTTCACTATCTGCTCATGCACAGAAAGCTGAATGTGGCCCAAATTTTGCCTGGAAGTTTGGTCAGCTGACATTGGTAACAGAGCCAAGTCTTATAGGGAAGAATTTAAATACCCTGTTTTTTACTGTCTGGAAGCTGATTTCCGTAAAAAGCAGCAAAACATCACAGAAGAATGGGTAAATTTAACAGGTCCTGTGAGGAAGTGTCTTTCAATGCAGCACGAGGGCTCTGTGCCTTACAGCAGGGAAGTCACAGCTAATTGGGGCATAGGAAGCCAGATTTGCTCCCTGGGCTCTCTGTGATTGCACCCTGAGGAGCTTTGGAGCAGAGAAGCCTGAAAACACCCTGGTTTAGACACTTTGTTCTGCCCACACAACCCCAGTGGAGCCTTTGGCCAACTCTCGAGCCCAGCTGATCTGTGTTTTCCCTTTGGCAGGGCAGGGACAAATGCAGCCTTGGATGGAAGTCAAGTTTCCCCCAAACTGTTCTCACTCACATCCAGCTGTTTGCTGACCACTAGGGCTCTTGTGGTGAGTCAGGACGACCGCGGACAACAATGATCTGTGAGCAATGGCTTTTCCTCTGGTTGTGCTGAGACAAGGTGAGGGAGACATGAGATCTGCCGTGGTGGCTCCTAAAGACAGGAATATTTCCCATGGGAAGGGATATGGCTCTGAGGAATGTGGAGGAACACAGATAGGAAATAAATTAATGTTAGGGGACATTAGGTGTGGTGGAACTCAACACCCTAAATTTGCCATTAGAAACATTTTTTCTATGTGACTCACTCAGATCTGGTTTTCAGAAACTTTAGCTATGGGCAGATGCTTACAGTTGAGTCTTTACATTTTTTGGAGGTTAACAGAAAAAAAAAGGAAAGGAAAAAGGAAATTTTGCCAACTCATTGCTCAGCTTTCTCTTCTGTTGAGTTTGGAGGAAAAAAGAAAAGAATCTTGAAAGCCCACAAATATTTGTATTTAGCAATTCAGTGGTTTTATCTCTGCATGAGACCAGCCTAGGATAGAGAATGCCTTGGAAATACAGATTGAAACATCTCTTTAAATAGTGGCTCCTAACCCCCTCCATGAAATTTCTCATGGCAATTTAATTAAAATTAGAGAATGAGTCTGACTAACACCTCTGAAACTCATGGATTGAAATATCTAATTGGAACTTCACTCCATTTATGCAACGTGCCTGAGTACAAATACTGAGCAGAGTTTTAGTATGGACCCCATCTCTACATGTCATACTACTTAAAAATGTGTCTTCCATTAGTATTAGTATTGTTATTTCTGAATTCTCCATCTAGGAAAGCCATTGGGAAACAAAATATATTTGTTTAAAGTAGTCCAGAAAATCCAGTCTGTGAACAAGCTGTCTTCAAACCAATCCTGAAACTAATCCGACAAGTCTTCGAAATAATTTTACCTTCTCTTTGCTAGCAAATGAGAAGCTTTCAAACTCCAATTTCTACTTGCTGAGTGATTTTCTGAAGTTTTCATAGTGCACTGCTGCAGAATATTGTGATTTTCAAGATGCAATAAGAGATTGCCAAGGTTTATGATAGAATCAGCTGGTTTGGAAAGGACCTCTGAGATCATCGTAAAAACCTCCAGGGACAGAGAATCCACCACTTCCCTGGGCAGCCCATTCCAGTGTCTGATTACCCTCTCTGTAAAGAATTTCTTCCTTCTTGGAAGGAATTTCATTCTTCTTAGAATGATTAGCATCAGTCAGGATCAACTGTACTCAGTTTGCTGGCACAAATTCCCTGCCCGTGGTGAGCTTTGCTGTGGGGTTAGGGCAGTTGGCAGCTCACATGTGACACACACTGGGCAGTGGCAGTGGGAGAACAATATAGAGGGGATAGGTAGGAATGTGCTAAGAGAAGGTACCTAGTTTCAATGCCACAACTTTCCATACAGCTGGAATACAGGACAAGGTACCTCGCCCACTGCTACATTTTCAAGACATTTCTGGGGGTGATAAGGGTCATGAGAGAAAATATTTCCCTCTGAGCTCATTCCTCCTCTTTCCTTATACTTTCTGGTCAGTCTTTTCTCCCAGGTATCAAATGACAAGACAAGAGGAAACAGCCTCAAGCTGAGCCAGAGGTGGTTTAGACAGGATATTTTCTTCACTGAAATTGTGGTAAAGCATTAGAACTGGCTGCCCAGGGCAGTGGTGGAGACAACATCCTTGGAAGTGTCCAAAAAACATGCAGAAGTGGCACCTGGGAACGTGGGTTAGTGTTGGTGGCCTTGACAGTGCTGGGGGAGTGGTTGATCTCTATGATCTTTGAGGGTTTTTCCAAACAGAATGATTTTGTGATTCCATGCTTCCCATGTGGCATTTCTGGTATGCAAGGGGAGGTCATAGAGCTGAACTGCAGTGTCTGGGAGCTGGGTGTCTTGTGTCTGTTCATCAAAGCTCCTATCACACCCTATGAATAGAAACAGACAATTCCAGGATGGGATTTATGGAAGGCCTGGCTTAGGATAGGAAAAATCAGTCATGAGAAAGGAAAGTCGCTTTCCTATGACCACAGAGGGAGAAGAGGCTGCTGGTTCAGCCAAGCCTGTGAGTTTTCAGTGGGTTAAATTAGGTGGGGTGAAACCTGCCCTCAGAAACTAAGTGCATGTAGAGAGACAGCTTAGCATGACAGCTGCCACAGCAAATAGGGAACTGGCAGCAGAGTCAGCCTGAACTGGAAGCAAGGAAGACACCAGGATTTCTCTTGAAGCCTGGCAATGCCTAAAGCAATTCTTGTTTCAGGGTGCAAGTCATCTTGCAAATTCCTTTGTTCTCCCACAGCATCCACAGGAATAACTGTGGTTCTCTGAGACCTGGGCACAGCTTTTACAGGCCCAAAATGTGCTTTCAGACTCTACCTAAATTCAATAGGCACCCTCCTGCTACAGGACCCATCTGCTGCCACCTCTGGAGTCACTACTGGCGCAGCCAGTTCCAGTAGCAGGTCATCTGGACCTCAGACTGGGAAAATACCAAACCGGACACAGGCTGAAGAAACTGGGATAAATAATTTACCTTGTCTGCCATGTTCATGGCTTGTGAAAACTTCAGTTGGAAATCCATAGCCCAGTATGACTTTTCTCAATACCACACACTTTTATTTTTCTGATTTTCCTCTATTGAAGGGTCCTTAATTAGTGAACATCTGAAGCAGACAGGTTTTGCCTTGCCGGAGTAATGTTATACTTTTTCATGCTCTGATGATGTGCCTGAATTTCAATGTGAAAAATATGAAAACCCTTTTGGCCAGACGTATTAAGAATGCTTTAAAATTAAATTATCTTATTCTGAGCATTGATTGTCCTGTGGGTTTTTTTGAGCCTAAAGTTCTTGGAAGTACGAAAGTCACTGATCTAGAAATGAGAGAAATAATATATTTGGTGATCTATCTTGATATAAGAAGGAGTTTTCTAATGGCGTCTCATGAATAGTCCTTAATGCAGTACATACAAAATGGAGACATGAGAGAAAAGGCTCATGAATTCCTAATCCTGGTGGAAAACAGCAGTGCAAACCTATATAAAACCCAAACCTGAAACCAGACATCCCCATGAACTGGCACGGAAAGCCAGTGGCACTGAAAGCCAGTGGCATAGATTCAAGCTTGACTAATCTTGTTTAAAGGATCTGACTTAAAAAGAGAAAAAGGAGTCTAATAATAAAAGCATCCAAGGATTTTGAAATCCAGCAAAAAATTGCTGATGTGAGGGAAACTGTGAAATAATGTCAGCATAGTTCTGTAAAGAAGTGCATTCAAAGGACCTGAACAATAGCAAATGCTTTTCACACATCCAGTGTGAGGAATAATTAACAATATTAACTGAGGAGTGGAAGTTGAACACACATAAAAAATGGGCACCAGCATGAAATGTCTTACTGCTTGCAGTGGAACCTCATTCATTAAGAGCTAAAATGTGTCACCTCACAATACTTTGCTGATATAATATGTAAATTTTGGTACTCTGAATGCTGAGTTGCCTGCACAGGGGATGAAGAGAAGACGTTCACAGAGGCTTGAACCCACAACTTCTATTTTTGACTTCTGTAGTTACTACCGGAGCCCCTGGTGGTCTAGTGGTAAAGGCGCGGCGCTATCACTGCCGAGGCCCGGGTTCGATTCCTGGTCAGGGCCACTCCCGGGCAGATGGAGCTCGTTAGCCCTTAAAGGCAACCCATCTACGTCCTGAGGACCTCGCTGCCACCGTCCAAGCTCGCTTGGCCCCGGCAGATGAACCTTAGGATTAAAGGGTGGGCTCAGTTCCGCGCACACTGTGTCTCACCTAAAAAATCCAATGCGCAGGCTGGAAGGTGTAAAGACCTTCCCCGGATCTTCGCTCGCGAAGACTGGCCATTATTATAGTTACTACCAGATTTTTTGTATATTTATCTTATTGAACCTGGTAGGAATTTTTCTTTCAAAATGAGTGAAAAGCTCCTTATTTGAGCCACACAGTCTAAAAAAAACAGGTGCCACTATTCAAACCCAGTGTAAAATCACTAAATTGTAAATTCTTAAAGTAAACATATTAAAACTCCTACTTTTTCTAGTTGAGGTCTACTCTTCTGCTTCTAAACATATATGTTTATGATAAATATCAAGTTTTGACCATCTTTAATGGACTTTATTAATATTGTCATACTGTCATGGTCTTCTTTTCTACTAAAGAAACCAGGAATTAGGAAAACCTTTCCAAAAACATAGAATTTTATCCAAACATAACTGATGTCAAAATTAATTGCTTTGCTTCATGAAAAAAAAAGGTTTGGAGCTATCATTTTGTTTAATCTTGAGTTGGAAGAGAATAATATTTTCTTTGCACTTATATTTGTTATTTATTTATGTCTGGTCATAGCAAAACGTACACCAAAGACATAATTTCCCTGTATCTCTGTTATAGAATTATAACTATTTAATTGTTTTCATTTGTGTAGCTGTAGTGGCCAGAGGTAAACCCACTTTTGAGCTGGGTGCTCTCCAACCCAATATTGAAAAGATGATCCCTCCTTCTAAAATCTTGCATCAAGGAAAAAAAAAGGCTTGTATTATTTGGCAGGAATCACTATAATCACAGTGTTTCAGCAACTAGATATTGTGCTTATATCAAGTGACTTTTATGTCACTGTCTTAGGAGAACAAAGTGCATTTACCTGACACCCATGAGAGTTTATGAACATTTCTAGTTCTTTTAGAAAGATCAGAGTAAGACATTTTTTTGATTTTGATGTTTTAAACAATTCCTAGGCTTAAGGAAAATTCCTACCTCCAGAAAAAAATTACATTGTGAGGTGAACTAGGTTCCTCTAATGAAAAAAAAACAAAAAAACCAAAAAAACCAAAACTCCAAAAAAATCTCCAAACTGTCATTGTTGTCTCTTTTAGGCAGCTCTGCCTGGAGAGGAAACCAAGCTACTTTCTACATGGAAGGTGTAGTTGTGCATATGCACACACAATTTCTCTCTCACTTTTGCATCATATTTTGACTTACAGGAGAAGACCACCAAATAAATAAGCATTAATCTTGTCTCCAGAGATTTCTCCTCTCTCTGTCCAAAGGCTCTGCTGAACAGTAAATCTGATTAGTGATATGGCAAAACCCCTAGGAATGGAAAAATACAGAGCACCCATTGCTCTATTTCAAAGCAACTTTAACAATATACCATTAATAGACCATTTTTAGCCTATAAACCCCTTCCTGTGGCTTGAAACACTGACATTTCCACACCTACCTCGAAGATCAGCTTTAGCCACTTCAGGCTAAAATAAAGATAAATAATAAGAATTTTCACAGGTATAAAAATGCAGTTAAATTATGAGCTCTCTGAGCTTATGTGGGCATGTGTATAACTGGTGCATCGTTGTCCTCTTTAAATGTCTGATCTGTTTGTGAAATTGCCTTTCTTTTTGCAATACAGGTCCTGAATCTTTGACGTTGAGCCCTCTTGGGGTAAGCAAAGAAAGGGTTGCTGGGTGGGTAACTCTTTAAAGCTTTAAAACTGTCTCTCCTCACTCAGATACAGCTTGGCTGAAGTGAGACTTTCTGGGCTTGCTTGAAATCCGCTTTATTTTTCTGGGATGTTAGGGAATTCATGGGAGAGAACTGTGGCTGAAGATGCAGGAGAGAGCAGCAAGTGATCTGAAATCACTACCCTATTTCAGGCTTGGTGAAAGCTATTTGGTGTGTGTGTGTAACTGAGCACTCCTCTAGAGTGATTCTAGGAACCAAAACTGTGGAATTAAATCTGTATGTATTTAACTGTTAAACTGCAAACCAAGCCTATCTCTTGTCCTTCAGCAACCACAGTTACTTTATCTCTCCTCTGTTATGAGCTGATGTTCCCTCAAGCAAGAAGCAGAAATCCACACCATTCTCAAATGTGATTACAAATTAGAGGAATGATATGACTAAGCCAAGAGTTCAGGCTGATCTAATGCCTTATTTTAACTAAGTTATCTAAACGGGTCAATTAAATGACTATAAAGCAATTTAAGACTTGGTTTCCTATGGTTCTTTAAATTCTCTCAAGTGAACACATTTAGAAATAGTTTATGAAAATGCAGTGCAGTGGCAAAAACATTCACCCGCTTCTTTCCTAAGCTGTGCTATTTTGCAGTTTGCAGCAAATTGGTATTACTCTTCCGTGTTTCTGCAAAATGCTCAACGAATTCAAATGACTCTCAAATCTACTGAGACAGTTGAATTATTGCAAAAATCTGTCTAGGGTTGTAGACATGTGTTCTTTTGACTCCCCCTCCATCCTACTGAAAAATAAACTACTGTTCTTCATGGCTTGTTTTGTCTCTGTCAGGGAAACTTTCTGCTCTTTTCTCAGGAGAATTGTACAAGAGCAATTTGATCCTGACCTTTCTACCTCTTCCTTGAATAACAGATGAAAATTGGACAGTGAGAAGTGGTGTACACTCCATAACTTGTATCCCAGGCACAGTCTAATGACACTCTCCTTCTAGTAAAAACAATAGTTGCATCAAAGGTTAAGGTAAACAGGTTTAGCTAATTACCTCTTAATCAAATCCAGTTATAATTTACTGCTGTCCTCTGAAGCTCTGTGCCTGCTAAACCATTGACTTTGGTTAGATTAACTTATCTCTGAAAATGCAGTGTGATTAATTTCTCCCACAGTACAGCAGCATGTAAATATCAAACAGGAATAATATATAACCAAATAAACTCAACTCACACACCATCACAGCAGAGCCCTCGAGGGAACCAGGGTATCAGGTACCAGACCCCCGGGTACCAGGAACTGAAATCAAATCCCTGTTTTTTACAGAAAGTGACAGTAGGGAAGCAATCATTTTTGTGTTATTCAAAACAAAAAAAGAAAACATCAGAAGCCAAATGGACCACAGCTTTCAGGGTGAAAAAAGTCACACGGCATGCATATAGTGTGCATTTTTGCATGTGAAAATCCTTGCTACAAGTAAATCAGGTGTACACATGCGAAAGAAACACGTTTTTTTCTTGTCAAGTTTTGAAAATGTGGCTGTGAATACCTCGAGTGCCTTATTGTTTTTCAGTTGTCTTTCTGAAGTATGAAATAGTCTGTTTCTCAAAGAAGTGAGGGAAAATAGAGAGCTCAATTAAAAATCCATTTGACATGTTTATATGAGATCTCTGAAGCTACATATACTTTTTGAGTTTACACTCTGGTTTCAAGCTCAGACTGGTTTAATCAAAACATTTGTTGCTGCTTGAGCAAACTTTAGACTATTTTTTAAAGAAGCTGCTCGAAGGTAGAGTTCTGTGTCAAAATAGAACGGAAGCTGTAATTCCCAGAGCTTTCTTAGTATCTGTGTGAAATGCAGCAGTTTTGATTCAGTTGCAGTTTGTTTTTTTAACTTTATACAAATCCAAAACCCAAGGTTTACTGAGGAAAATATCTGCGTGAAGCCCTTATTGCAGCAGGAAGCAGCAGAGTTGGATATATCTCTGTCCGCTGGCAATTCTCCATCATCCTCAATGAGATAGAAGCAATTTACCTGGCCTGAGTGACCTCAAATACAAATCTCACCTTGCTTTGGCATTAAATTTAATTCAGTGCCATTTACTTACTGCAAAGCAGCAGGTTGTCCAAACAATGATTTCACCAAAACATTGCCCTCAATCTCAACACTGTACGTTTAGAGTATATATTAAGACAAATTTCCTCATGGAAAAAGTTGTCAAATTTTGACACAGGGTTCCCAGGGCAGTGTTGGAGTCACCATGCCTGGAAGTATTCAAAAACATATGGGTGTGGCACTTGAGGCCATGGTTTGGTGGTGAATAGGGTGGTGGTGATGAGCTGGTGGTTGGACTCAATAACCTCAGAGGTCTTTTCCAGTTTTAATGGTTGTGTGATTCTGTGTTCTTCTCCAAGCTACTGAAGAGTTTTGAACACTAATTTGCATGTCTTCATTGCCAACCAGAGAGTGATTGCTGTTTTTT
The DNA here is from genome assembly GCF_022539395.1 of Myiozetetes cayanensis. NCBI lineage: Eukaryota > Metazoa > Chordata > Aves > Passeriformes > Tyrannidae > Myiozetetes > Myiozetetes cayanensis. Next base: position 34,482,365 of record NW_026087631.1, on the reverse strand, counting down.
TTCTCTTCCAAAAGCACAGACAAATTGTTTCCCAGATCTCAACACTAGCCTACATTTAGTTTGTTGGGCAGCCCCAATTGCTGGGATGTTTGAGGAAAAATTCCTCTAAATGCAGAGCATAGAACCGTAGAATGATTTGAGTTTGGAGAGACCTTAAATCTGATCCTGTTTCACTCCTCGACATGGACAGGGACAAAGAGACAACTAGACCAGGTTGCTCCAAGCCTTGTCCAACCTGGCCGGGGACACTTCCAGGGGTGGAGCAGCCAGAGCTTCTCCAGGCAATTCATGCTTTGTGACTGTTACTCTGAGCAATGCTGTTCTATTGACACTGGGAACTGAGAAATCCAAGCTGGGCACAGCAGCTTGGAATGTGCTAAACCCCTGCTGATTACTGCTCTACATCTTAGAACCAAATACAACATGTCTTCAGCACAGTTGAATTGCCCAACCTGTTGAAGGAAGATGAAATTTAAATGAGAAGAGCTGGATATAAAAGCATTCGTGAAGTAGTTATGGTAGAAAATTACTTTGAAACTGATCCATATCCTTTCACAGAAATTAATAAATCCCTTCATTGGGATTGTGCTTTAGTGACATGCACACTATAAATAGATGATGGACCAAATTATAGGAGGCTCCAAGGCTTCCCTCTGTTGTACAGATTTGCAGTTGTCATTGCTCTTTGGTTTTCTCCCTTTTACATGTATTTTCGCTAGCTCTTCTGTTGTGTACCTTATGAACAGAGAGCTCAAGTTCAAGGCTGTGTGGGATTTTTCTCAAGCCATTGGAGTTCCAACCAGTAAGCCAGCATCCCAACACACAGGCCAAATTAATTCCATCATCATCAAATAGAAACAAAGTGCCTGAGACAAAGTGACTGAGAGGCCAGGGAAATCTGCAGCTGAGAATCAGACCAGGGCAGGTCAGGAATTCAGTACATTAAAGGTGAACTAGGGGTCATTTGTAGAGCTTGGGGTACACTCCAGCGATTGCACACAATCCTTCATGCCTCTTGTGGCTTTATCTCAGATTTATTGTTGACTGATGCACAAGATGAAACAACAAGCATTATTCTGGTTTGTGAATTTCCTTCTTTTAGTTAGTTTGTAAGGGCTGATCATTGTACGAAGAGACTTTTTAGGAAATGTTGTTAAACTCTACGCCAGTTCAAGAAAGCTTTAGTGTGTCTGACAGGTCTGGAGCTGCCTGGTCAGAAGACAGGTCGGGGGTCAACCTATTAAACTTTTGGTAACTGTGAGATGTGACATGAGCTGAATTGCCCATCCACCAATACAGGCCTGATTGCTGCACCCATTCCCTTATACAGAGAGGGAGAAAGCATGAAAGAAATTAATGCACACGTTCTATCCCTGGCAGGGCTGACATCTTTCTGGCTGACTGACAAAAACCTTCAGATGATCAGACAGAAGAACTGTATCAGCTACATAGTCAGCATGCCTCAGAGCAGAACTGTTCTTTTAGGCGCACTCCCATTCAATGGTAGGTCTGGGAAAACAAGGGAAAAAGCTTTTGGGTGAAAACAGCTGTGAGTTTTCAGTGCAATTGTAATCTTGCACCTTAAATTCATGACCCTTTAAATTTGGTGTCATGTGAACCCTGATTACTCACCCCTTGGGGGGAAGGAAGCCTATCTGAGAAGCTCTCAAACCTCAAAACTGTCCCACTCTTTGTGGCCTTAGGCCACATAAAAGTAATAACCCTTCCACAAGGCATTGTTTAGTGGCTCTCGGAAATGCATTGGAATCAGAGTTATTCAGCAGATTTGAATAAAACTCAGTCTCTTGGTTTTACAGTGTCTGAGGATTAAAGTGTGAAATGTAACCATTCTGAATAAAATCTGTGCCTTTCCGCAGTGATGTTTCGTAGCAAACCTTTTGGTTTGCTATGCTTTGTGGTTGGTTGTTATGGGATGCCATCTGGCTCTGTTCTGCCAGAACAGGGCAGTAGAAGATTGTGAACACTGTTTGTGTTTCAAAGAAGTATCTTCTCTATCTTTCCCTGCCCAAACTGCCCAATAGAGACAGGTCAACCTTGAGTGTTCTCCTCTTGCCCTTGGAGTCCTTCTTGCCTCCTTAATCCTTTTTATTTTAGCTCCTCTCTGCAGACCCTCACACAGCAGTGAGCTCATAATTTACTTAGTCTTATCTCCATCAAAATCTTCTACTAAGCTTTGTATCTTGCCCTGAACTCCTCCTTCAGACAATGTGTAGAGGAAACTATATGGAGAGAATTATTCAACCTAAGATCTTCATCGCCATCTAGACATTGAGTTAATTATCCTGGAAGGCTCCAGAACACAGGACACTACAACTTTTCACTGCTCCGTTATGGTCTTGTGTGTCTGGTCTAATCACCTTAGATATCCTCCAGAGCTAAGGAAGAGAAAAAAAGGTGTGTTAAGGTTTTCATTTATCTCACAAACAAAGGTAGGGAGATAAATCCCTCCACTGTATTCCCAGGGGGCAGTGGGATTGTAGGATGATATGGATCTAAGGGGAACTGTGGCATCTGGCTGCACTTGAGGTCCCCTCTGTGTCAACGAATTCCATCCTGGAGTGACTGAGTTTTAAAGTCAGAAGCCTCCATTAGAATTCTGTGAGCTTCTTAGGATGAACCTGAGCAATGGAACCTGTTTTTTCAGATCAGGTTCTCTGTGGGACAATTAACTCTGTTAAGCTGTGCAAAGACTCTAAAACAGATAATTCTTGATGGATGTTAAGAGACTGAGGTGCAAGTTATTTGCATTAAATTGTTGAATCGTATTGATTTAAGTAAATTATATATATATATATATTTTTTTTCCCTTCTCACTAATGCACAGAAATAAATACTTCCTTTCCACACAATGTGGTTTGTTTTGTCTTGGGGGGTTTTAAAACCTATTTATAAGGTTTGGAAAAACTGTCAGCTAACTGTAAAACTGATGAATTTGGAGGCATTAGTACATATAACGTGCACTGTGGAGACTGCATCAACTGGAAGTTCAAAAGCTCATTTGCAGTGACATGAGCTCTGAACAGCATTTTACTTCTGAACAATGGTGGAATTCTTCTTTTGGCATCTCCAGTAAAAAGCACAGATTAAAATAAATGTGTGCTTTCCCCTCCTATTATTACACTGGGGAATTGTCTGTGTATATTTATGGCAGCCCCAGCCATACAACACAGGTCTCTGCTGTTCATTTGTCAAAAGCCACAGGTTTATTGGTCAGTAAGGGTCAGGGCACTAAGAAAAGGGTTTAACTAATACACAGGTTTTATCTCACTGTGTGTGGTGGTCACCAGCTCCTCCTCTGTTACGTGAGAGCACCAGATCCAGATCTATGGGTTCTGGTAGGAGTGAGCTGCTGAAAAGCCGATTCGAAATCCCCTTTGTGAATCCAGCCCCTTTGTAGATGCCAGCTATGCTTGGAAATTTGGCTTAGGATCTTAAAACCACTTTGTAGATCCAGCCCTCAGGCACCTTTGAAAATCCCTCCATAGGAAATGGGAGTTTTTTTACCATAAGTGTGAAATAGGGTATAACTCCTACTGGTCTTAGTGCAGCTAAGATCATGTAGCACTTTTTATAGACTACCAAAGGGTCTAAATATGGTCAGTAAACCAGAAAGTGTTTTAAGGGGAGCAGACAGAAAAGGGTTAGGTCTGCATAGACTCATTGACATCTATATTTAAAGCATGAGGGGCACAGTGATACCTTTGGGGAGGAATGCAGCTACTTGAATTTTATTTTATTCCTGCAATTTCAGTGCCAAGTTGCTGGACTTGAGGAGAGATGATTCTTTTTCTTTTTCTTGCCTCTGAACATACAGGTAAGTAAAAAATGAAACATTGTATGCTGGTCCACTATACAGAAGATTAATTAATTGAAGAACTTGATCTTTCAATTATTACTTTTATTTCAGTTTAGTTATTTTAAGCTGGTTGGATTTTCAGCACTCAACTTCCCCAAGGAAAAAAAAAAAAGGAGAAACAGAATATTTTTATACCCTAAGATGTGCACATGAATTTTCAAGCAAAATTGACTGTGAACCATTGAATACTGCAGGCTGAAAAAAACTCCTGAACTCTGTAGCTGCATTGATTCATGTTTTGCTGTAGTGAAGGGCTCTTACAATCAAGCTTCTGTCATCTACCTCTTGATGCCTGAGGTGAATGTTGTGGGTCTTGTGGAGACAGCAATCACTTTTGTTTTGTGAAGGAAAAATATGTAATAGTGCATTTGCTTTAACAAAAAAAAAAGGTATCCTGTGAAGTGGACTCCTGGGGAACCGAAGCTTTACCATACTGACTCCAGGCTGAAACCCTTGGAAGTTTGGGGATGGTTTGTGGTCTACAAACGCACTGATAAATGTGTGATTTAATGTGGAGAAACACCAGCACAATGATCCTTTCATAGACCTCTTAAAACATTATTGTTCCTGTCTTCCAGCAGTCACTTCTGGAAAACTTGAATGTAGTGCTGAACCCTTCAGTGGTTTTAGTGTCACCTTTGCATAACTGCTCCCTTTTGGGAAGAGATGCACAGGTGTTAATCTACTTATGCTTTTCATCTGCCTCAAAGAGGGCTGTGAAAAAATGTTCCCTGTGTTTCACATTGACCAACCTTCTTTTCCTTACCTTACAAGGAGGCCTTGTCAAAACATCCAAGGGGTTTTCTTTTGAAAACTCTGGAATCTTCTGAGGAAATACTCCTTAAGTTTTATTTTGTGTAGCAAAGTTGTGGGAAAGCATTGTCAAAACCATTAGCTCCAAGTTTTTTTGCTTTGAATTAAACCAGTGTCTTCCAGAAGAGAGTTTTGGATACTGGAGTTTGGGGCATAGCAAAATTTTCTTCTTGTGTTCACACAAAATCCCATTCTTGACATTCAGTTACATTTCACTTGCAATCCCTGGTTGTTCAGTTCCTTAGATGACATAGTATATTAAAATCAACTTTTACTAGCTACTTAAACCATAATTTACCTACACCAGATAAAGAGATACCTTTAAGGTTTTTGACTGAAATTTTCATTTCAGCAGGTAGGTGCATCAAAACTTTAGCTCTTTATGTTGTGAGTTTTCTTGCCATCTTTTTTTGCTGCCCAAAAGGGATTTAGCTGCTTAAAAGAGAGATGGTTATGTTAATAATTGGACTTGTTAATCTTAGAGGCATTTTCCAGCCTTAATGATTCTATGATTCTGTATGAATATGGACATGTGAAATTGTTAAACTAAACAAGCTTCATTCGGGGGAAAAAACTAATAAAATAGACATTTCTTTGCTGACAGAGCCATCACTGCAGTTTTCACCATCCTTCCTTGCAGCAGAACAATTTATTCCCTCACAACCTCCTTGCTCAGCTCCTCCTCAGTTCTGCACCAGCCCAACCCGGAGAGAGTCGGTGTACTCTGTGTATCTGAGATTGCACCAAACACACACTTCATAGCATAACCAGATGTCCATGGTCTGAAGAGTGACCCCACATTTGCACATGGTTGGAGTGCTGTGGGCTGTCCAGCAGGCTTTGGTGGTGCAGCGTCACTCATGTGTGAAGGCAGGTGGTGGCGGGGGACTACCGGAGTCTGAGCCTGTGCCTGTGCAGCACTACCACACCAGGATCTCCCAGCTCCACCTTGTGTGAGATGCTCCCACTCCTGTGGTGCCTGATGGATGAGCTGCCTGCAGATGCCAGGTTGCTTGCACATTGTTCTTTTTGCCCACCAGCTTGGCTTCTCAGAGATTTTTCCACGTCATGTTCACCATTTGTTTCTCTGCAGCCTCTCTTTTTGTAACATCTGTCTGATTTGCCAGGAACTGGGCAGATAAATGAGGTGTGACTGCTGCTGAGCACTTTGCAGCAGAGAGGCTTGTCAACGATGTCATGCTGCAGTTTTGAGATCCTGGTTATCAGACCTGGACTTTCCAGGTTTGCATCTTGATTTCAGCCTATCATAACGTCCCCTTGATTTGTCTGTGTGGATTACACTGGCACACATGTAGTGCTTTTATTTAGAGTACAAATGAAGTTGGTAACTTTAAGGTCACTGAAGGAATTAAGCAGAACAAGATGTACCATTCTTTTCGATGCAAGTTTTCTATTCCTCTGCTTTCTGCTGACTCAAAATATTTACCTAAAAAGAAACATTTCAAAAATTAAAATAAAAATCCCCTGCCTTCCCGCAGCTCTTTGACTGTTTTGTCAAGAAAGCACAGTGGAACAGAGCCAAACCTGATACAGGGTTCATCAATGATGAATTATGACTTTGAAGTTGTGTTTCTTGAAAAACCAGGAAAGTTCCATTTGAATGGCTTTAACAAATGTTTTCCCTTAATGTTTAAATTCAGGAAGAGAATCTGAGGGTGAGGAGACCCAAACAACTGCTTCACAAATGAAAAAGTCAGTGTATTTTGTCACTGGCAGCTGAAAAGGTCTCCTCTCTCTCCCCCTCTCTCTCTCTCTCTCTCTAATTTGTGTACAATGATTAAATATGGGTGTTAATATACATGTGGAAAAGAAGACAGGATAAGACAGTCAGTGACCAAACTCAGCCTAAAATAATGGATCTGGTTGCAAGAGAGAAGGAAAAGCAGCAGCATCTTGTAAAGGATGGGAAAGCAATGGGATGCAGGAATGATTCCCACAGGTCAGCATGGACATCTCTGATGGGGAAGTAAGAACACTGAAATCTCCTGTCCCAGGAAAACATCACCCAAGACTAAGGAGAAAAACATTTGGGTAAACTGAGAAATGGTTTGCCAGCCATAACCTCAGCACCAAAACCTCATCACCAAAGGAAGTAGGAGGTTGTCTGACTTGGAGATTCCAGCCTGAAAATTTTCAGGATGACCAGGGGATTGGAGAGTAAAGATGGGCTGAGGGAGAGGACAGAGCGTTGCTGGAGGTGGGAACTGGGGTTGTACAAGGAGGTGTCAAAGAGGCAGCCCAAGATGAGAAAAACCAGTTTAGACTTGTCAAATTAGGCAAAAGGAGACAAACTATAGGAGAGAATATGTACAAGGAGCCTGCATAGAGATGGCAGTTGAATTCATGGGAATGTTGGAGGTTCAAGAGAGACACGGAGGTCCCTGAGCTGCAAGTAAGGATTTTTAACACAGGGAAAAAAAAATGTGTAATGTTCATATATATATATATATGTATATATGAATTGTGTAATGTTCTCGTGCAAGCCTTCCCTCCTTTCCCAAAGCACATAAAAATGAGTGCTGTGGCACTAGTCACCATAATGGAGATTTACTCAGGGTGTAAAGGAATTTTGCAGTCAACTGTGCTTCATGATTTATCAAAGAGGAACTCCTTATATATGAAATATGAAATATTGCTGTACCTGGCCACAGGAAAAATCACATAACTCTTTTCTGACAAATAAAATAACACAGTCTTCCCATTATTACAAATAGTTCTACCTTGCAACTGGAAACCTAGGAGATAGTTAATCTTTTGTCATAATCTGCACAAATAGAGACAAAACTGAATATATTTCCAGTACTGAATTACTTACCCATTTATCTCAAGTTAAAGATGCTGATTACTATCTGTATTTTCACAGCCTTATCTGATTCTATTAACCTGACAAAAGGGCAACCAAAATTCAAGATTAAGTTTCAAGATAATGCTAATAGATTCCTTTCCCCTCATCTTTTCTGTCTTTTGGCTCATTTTGTTTAGTTCATTTACAAGGCTGCTATTAGCCCTGTGGTTATTTCAACACAGTGTGCAACATAGATGGGGAATTTGATCTTGATTTTATTCTCCACTATTTAAAATCTGACTTCAGATGTGCCTGTCACCCAAGGAAAGCTGGAGAATGCAAATAATGAGCCAAGATTCAACAAAACAAATAGGCAGAGGAGTGGAAAGGTCTGCTTTGAAAATGCCTCCTGGAAATGAGGCATAGAGGGATGGTGACAAGCAGTCACAGAGATGTGTTTTACTTACTTTCAGGATGAGAGAACCAGTCAGCAACATGCTTTGAAAATTTTCTAAAGTACCGCTTAAGTCAGTGGCCTTAATACTATCTACGGGATGTGTGATGTATAAAAAGGGAGAAGAAGACAGTAGTTTTGTTGGTGTTTTTAGAATTACTGTCAATTTGAGGATTAAAGACTCAGCTTCCAGATTTTATGCTGAGGTCAGAAACACAGTTTGTGTTAAAGGAAGGGAACATTCCTGGCCCTCTTGGTTGTACAAACCCCAGTGAAAGTATGTCTTCCAAGGCTACAACAAAAAGAAAACGTTATTTCTAAAATCCTCATGGATCTCCAGGCAATGCTCTGAGGTCCTAAATCAAGATTTTTAGATGCTTAGTGTTGGTGCTGGGGAAATGTCAGATTTAGTGGTAAGTGATATTTGGAATCAGCTTATATTAGAAGATGATTGGATTTTTGACCATTTTGACCATTCATTCAGTGAGTATCCCATTCAGCTGTTTGGGATACTCAACATTGGGAAGATGTTGGTGTCCTGCAGATGCCTTCATACCCCCAGAGCTCAGAAGCTCAATGACGTTTGTGTAGGTCTGAAAAGAAAGATGGTAGGAGTTTCTGTGGGAACAAAATTAAAAACATGGGTTGCACAAACATCCAAAGGGAAAAGAACAGTAGGAATCAGTGGGCTATCAGTGTCAGTCCTGTGAGAATGAAGTTTGCACATAGTGGGTGGGACCATCCCCAGGTTTTCCAGCTCTTGGTAGTATTTTCCACAGTTGTGTAAGTGACCAACAGGGAGTTTGTGCCTCTCCAGGAGGACCAACAGCACAAGCCGTGTGTGCACACATAGGAGGCTTTTATGTGGTTTTGCCATGTATGTATAATCCTTCCTCACAAGGGCCCAAGTTCTGACTTTCACTGACACTACAGGAGATATTTAAGAAGAAGGATAATGAAAACCCTTATTTTTCTGCTGCTTAGACACAGTGGGAACACCAAATTACATATCATGTCTAGTACTTGCTGTATCTCCAACACTGTATCTTGGCTGTAGTAAATGGAAGCATGATTGAGGAAATCAGTGTTTCCTATGGAAGAGCTGCAACAACTTAAGTACCCAGAAAACCTGCATCTTGTCTACAGAGGGTTCATTTATCTGGCTTGTCCTTAATGAAAAAAATGATGAATCCATTCCCATAGGGAAACTCTTACATATGGGGTAACACACAGCTCCCACCTCCTGGTATTTTCCGCCCTACCTTGTTGTGGCAGAAGAGGATTCGCTGAGCAACAGCTGACATGTGTAAGCACAGGTGTTGTGAAGTGACATTCATTTCCCTAAGCCAGGTTAGATGAAGTTATGTTACAATAACTTATTTGTTCCCATGGATGAAGAAGAGATTCAGGTGATGGAGCCAGATGTGGATTTTTTCTTTTGGTCTGTATCCCTTCTGTTCTGTGTCCCGGCCATGCCAAATTCTCCTGCTGTGGTTGTGTTGAGTGAAGGCTGTGCTTCACTGCTGCTGGGGCTGTTCTTCTCTCTTTTCCTCAAACTTGCATTTCTGGCCATCCCTAAACCCATTTCAGCTAAAAGGAGTTTGCAAAGAAATGTGTAGCCCCACTTTGATTGCCCCAAAGTCATTTTAGGGGTTGTATGAACTGATTTGCACACAGGGTGTGAGAACACCCTGGGACCTACTTAATGGGACAGTGCTGGGACACCGTGGGTGGTCTGGGGTCACAGTGGATCCTCGTGGAAGAGAACCTGTGCCTGGGACACCTGAGTCAGGTCCTGCCCATGGCCCCCCATCTGCCAAAGACACAGAGGATAGACCAAAGTTGGTCTTCTCTTTTGAATTATTTCATTTCTTGGATAAGAACAAGGTCAGATAGAGGTTTCTGGTGTGTGTTTCACTGGTCTGGCTGGTAAAAAGGAGAAATAGTTGTTGTTGATCTTGAAACAGGAGCAGAGGAGCTGGAGCAGGCAGAGTCCCTTGAATGAGAGACTACGTGTACTCGTTTGCTTCCCTGGCAAAAACTGGAGACAATTTGTCCTCCTTTAGATGGTCCAAAACCCTACTTAAAAAATCAAACACTGAAGCTGCTTTAGTTCAGATTCTTTGCAGTGGATTCAGTTTATATTTTCAGAGGGATTTGATGTCTATATACATATGTATGGCTTTATATTAAATATGATATAAAAAGAATGAAAACACTAGTGAAACCACCACTGAACTGATCACAGAGTTCATTAGTTTACTGAAAGTACATTTTTCATTATATTAAAAAGACCAACAATCAGGACTTGGCAACAATATGTTTATTTAAATAATATCTTAAAGTACTGATAAGGAAAGAATAAAATGAAATATGTCCATAACTCAGTGTAAATGATTTCACAAACCAGAAATGAAGGGCCAGTTTTTGGGAGAAGCATTTTTCACCTGAGCTGATCCCCTGCAAATTTTACTGATTAATTTATCAATGGGTGTGGTTTTGCCTCCAGGTTTTAGAAGTTTTCCCCCACCACCTATCCAGTGTTATTATCATTCTAGTCTCTGCCATACCTGCAGATCTGTTTGCTGCTACACTCACAATCTTGGCACTGAAAACTCGAGATACTGTAGATCAAAATCTTCTTTTCATTAATATGTATTCTGGCTGAATCATATGTAAGATTTTTAGCACTATCTTTTTTTTTTTTTGGTGCACAAATGTTTAGGCATCCTTGACATAAGGGTAGGGGGCAAATTATATATTTGTGTTTGCATTAAGCAAACAGGGGCCACATCTGTAATTTCTGTAGAGAGTCATCTTGCAAAACCATGACTTATTAAAAGATGAGAGCCTGGTTCCTCTAAATCATGCCCCTGTATTTACAGGCAATGTTTCTACCACTCCAGATAAATTTAAATTCTATTTAAATAATGATATGACACTGCAAGGCATTGATTAGGGCATCTTTGACAGGCTGCTTCTCATACAACACCCAAAACACTCTGCCTATAACACCATGTACCCACTGAGTACCAGAATTCCTGCTGGGAGCTGGATTCACGCAGCACTAGAGGGCAGGCTAGACTCGAGTTCCATTCCCACCCCCCCCAAGTCAGGAATAAAAGGGATTAAATCCACGATTCTACTCAAAAATACAGTTAAAGTAAGCTTCACATCACACCTAAAGCCTTTAACAGGAATCAGACCACTTCACGGGGATTATTTTACTCTTATTGGCATGTTTTGTTTGAGAGTGCAGATGATGAGTGGTTCTGCAAGGAAGCAGATGTGAGTTGCCGTTTGATGCAGCTACGGTTCCCTGAGCGATGTCTGCTTTCCGCTTCCCACCACAAAGGATGCTGAGGGCCGTGTTCCTCCATACTCAGAGGAGGCAGTTTGCTTGTAGCAACCTGGTCTAGTGGAAGGTATCCCTGCCCATGGCAGGGGTGGGACTGGATCAATTTTAAGGTCCCTCCAAACCCCAAACACTATAATTCTGTGATTCCAGGGATGCTGGGATGCAGAGCTGATCTCTCCAACCCCTCCTGTGTAGGGAGTTTCTCAGTTCTGCATAACCTAAACTGAACTGACCCATCCTGATGTCGCTCCTGATGTTGGGATGGGATTTCTTTCTTCTCCACATATTCAGGTGTCAGAGGGCTCTGAGCTGAGCAGGGTGTATTTTGTTTTCACCCCTTATCACTTTCAACCCAAATTGCCAAGGAAACTTTAAGCCTGTTAATGATAAGTTTTAAGTGTACTGTCAAAAAATGAACACTAACTGTGAAGGAAATGTCTAAGGTAATTTGTCCATTCCTCAGTCAAAATGTATTATTTTTTTATAGTATGTTTCTTACCACTTTGTCTAGTTGGAAAGTGCCTTTAATCTAAGAGTTTATTCCAGGAATTTTGAGGCTAATGTTCCCCTGTATCCCTCGTATAACATAAATTATTGAAACAATCTGATCCTTGGTTAGAGTGAAAGTGCTCAGCATCAAGTATTTTATTATTTTCAAGGTATATTTCCTGATTTCTTATAATGTCTGTAGGAGAATTAGAGACTTTTTGGGTTAAGGTAGGAGTGAACCAGCTGGTGGGAATTTGAGGAGTCTCAAGGACTAAGTGTTTTGAGAACATGACAAGGACTGGACATCTGCAGGAATGAGAAAAACAGCACCTGCAGGAGGGAGTTTGAGCTGGACCTGCCAGGAGGCATGTGAATAAAGTATTGTGGTTAGATTTAAAAGGCGAAGATTTTAGAAAATAAGATATGTTGGCTAGCCAATAATAATCGTGTGAACAGTGTGTGTTTTATGTGTGTGACCAATGGCAAGTTAAGTAGTCAAATATGTAGTAGTTATTTAATTGTATAAAAGTAATTGTAATTTCCAATAAAGATGAAGCTTCCAAAACATCATATTGGTGCGTGTGAAGTTTCCACTGGGTCTCGCATGTGGTTAAGATGTCCTTCCCAGATTTCAGGCTAGCCTAATCTGCCCAGCCTATGTAGGCTATCAGTTCCCCTTTGACTTTTGTAATACCAAACTGCAATAATTTACATGGGTGACAAATGAAATTAACAAATTTGCATAAGGCTACCAAGCACACACAATTTGAGGAGTACATTGCTTTACATTTTCTTTCTTGACACAGTAGTGATGGACAGAATGAGATTAAAGGAATTACTGTCTCTGCTCCTAGTTCTTGAGATTTTTCTTTGCGAGTAAAACAAATCTTGAGTTCCCAAGATAAACAGGAATTTGGCTGAGCACCAGCCAAATAAAACTTCCCTTAACACCTTAGGATTGTGCCCTGACTGAACAAACATCCTGGAGGGAGTTTTCTGAAGCTTTCTGCCTTCACTTGACCTCATGTCATGGGAACTGAAGGAGGTTTGGTATTGATTTGGGATGAATAGGTTTGCACCAGTGCTGCTGTCTTGGTGGACCATAGCATGGGTTTGTAATATGACATCCTGAGCTGGTGGGTAAGCTGGCCCGAGGTGTGGCCTCAGAGGGAGGGTTAGAGCACAAGGCTCTCCTTAGTAAGGAGAGATAAAGGTGAAAACACCAAAAAGTTCCATTTTTCCTTGTTAAATTTGGCTGCTGACCTGCTGTGTGTGCTCCACAAGGCACTAGGTGCAAAAGTGATGAAGTGAGGCTGCAAAAGCAGATGAAGAGTGGAGATCATGTACTAAAGTCCACTGAAGATGATGGACAGATCCCCTTTGAGGGGTTGGAGTGTGTCCCGGGAAGGAAGTGGAGCTGGGGAAGAGTCTGGAGCACCAGGAGCAGCTGAGGGATCTGCAGGGACTCAGCCTGGAGAAAAGAAGGCACAGGAGGACCTTCTTACTCTCTGAAACTCCCTGACAGGAGGATGGAGGCAGGGGGTGGTCGGGCTGTGTTCCCAGGGAACAAGGAATAGGATGAGAGGAAGCAGCTTCAAGCTGTGCCAGGGGAGGGTCAGGTTGGTTAAGGAAGAGTTTCTTCACTGGAAGGGCCATCAGACATTTGAAGGGGAGGCCCAGGGGTCTGTCACTGCCCCTGAAGTATTAGAAAACTGTGAAGATCTGGTGTTTACAGACATGTTTTAGTGGTGGAACTGGTAGTGCTTGGTTAAGGGTTGGACTTGATGATCTGAGAGGGCCTTTCCAACATAAATAATTCTACAAATGCGTGAGTCCAGCCTCAGAGGTGCAAGAGCAGGACATTCCCTCACTCGTATGCTGCCTCTGCCCAGGCCTGCTCAGTTTTGAGTTAAAGAACCCTCCATGATCAGAGTGCCTTTACTTTCTGTGCTACACAGTTCCATGGAGCACCAGAAAGAGAGGTCTTTTGTGAGCCAAATGTCTTCTGTCTCTGAGGGAATATGCGCTGTAGTGTCTTGAAATTCTGCACAAACACAGCTGATCTGTGTGATTTTATAGCATAAATGGTGGTGCTTCCTTGTGTTATTTTCCAGTCTTTCTGAAATTCCTCTGCAGAACCCCACATTCAAGTTTAACAGCATTATTCCCTCCCAGGGAAAAATATCAACAAAACATTTCAACATGAGCTCAACTTGACATCTTTGATGAAGTTCCATTTCATCCTTGCGCTTCTGAACTGTAATTTAGATTATTTTCACTACAGAATGGGTTCCATGGATTATCAGAGAACTTGTGACCTCCAGGCTACATTGAACAATCCCATTATTTATATAATATATAACACATAATACATAATAAATAATATAGATTATATTACATGCAATATAAATTATATAATAGCGCATACTATATAATATAATACCATATAGGACTACAATTATTACAATGGAATATAATGCAATAGATTTTATATTCCCTATTATATTTTACATATTATGTATTAAATATTAATTACTAATATACTACTATTATTACAGTATAATACTATGTATTTAAATAACATATGCAATATGTAGCTATTATATTTGTATATTCATTGATTCATATTTATGTTACATGAAATTTATAACTATATGTATATGGTATAACTATATATAGTATGTACAACTATACATACTATAGGAGATAACTTTTAGCGTACAATACATAGTATATGTAATAGTACATAATTTATACACTGTGTATATATTTTATAGAAAGGTGGTAAAAATTACATCATCTGCATTTTACCCCTGCATTTGAAGATTTGAACATTGTATCTTCAGGTTAGTTTTGCAACTTGTCTAATTAAATGCATATAAAGGTTTCATTAAATCCCAGTTTTTGCATGTTTAGAACATTGAGTCAATATTCTTCCTCCCTCTGGAAGGAGGTATAAGAGCAATAATGTGTGAATGAGGTTGTGGTGAATAAGTTTGGTGGGTTTTAGTTACTATTCAGTTATTCAATTTCCTGTGGTTTCTTGGTTGCTTTTTGTTTGTTTGTTTGGGCTGGTTTTGTTTTTTTTTTTTTTTAATTGATTTTTTGGTTTCAATCTGAATAAAATCTTCTTCTGGATGAAGAAATGGGAAATTCAAAATAATGGACAGAAGTGATACGTGAATGATATTCATAGTAACCCATTCTCCTTTTGAGAGCCTAATTTCTCTATTAATGAAGTCATAATTGTATGTTTGAAGTAACAACTAATCTTGAAGTCAAACTAGGAGTCTTTTAATTCTATTCCTTAAAACATGTATTTACATAACATCATGTTACATAGTCTGCTATATGTGCTCTGTTTTGTGTACATTTCCATATAGGAAAAGCAGGTAATGTCCTTGCTATTTAATTGCAAGTTTGATCCTTGTTCTCAGAAACAAGCATAAACTATGTAGCTGAACAACTTGTAGCACACTGAGTAAATGGAATATAATCTTGTATAAATATTTAAAAAGTTTTCTGTATTTATAGGGATGATTCCCTGGAGGGAACAGAGTCTCTCAGGGCAGGAGTTAATTTAAAGCCAAAGCAGAGCAGCTGACTGCTCATATCCCCCACTCTGCTGAAATGTTGATTGATTAAGGAGATGCTCTGGAAAGTGACGACATTGATGTTAAAAATATATAAAATTACTTACCCTCAGCAAAATACACAGAGAAGGAACCCCATAGCAAGGTCTGATCCCAGCAGACATGCTGCAGAGAAGACGAGCCGTTGTTGAGGAGTGAAGTGTGTGTTTCATGGTTTTATGGTGGATTTTTGCCGTTTATTCTCATCCTGAAAAAGTCAGGGTTCGTCAGCCAGGAAGGAAGAGCATGGAGACCTCCTGCTAAGCATAATGTTATCAAGGTAAAATCACCCTCTCAGAGACACACTCTGTGGTGAAAACCTAAGAGATGAGTGATTTAACCAACAAGAATTGTAATTAAATAGAAGTTTTCTATCCATAGCTTGCTTGACCAGTATAAAATTTCAAGCACAGTCTAGGCAAGGCAATTTGCATACTTTTTGTTTAATACTATAGCACTGGTCCAGACGTCTCAGTGATGACATAATAGAACATCAGAAATGCAATTGTCTTGAAGAAAATTCAATTTTAATCTTCTTGAGTGACACTTTCACTGTTAAAAAGAAGTTTGATAATAAAAAAAGACTCTTCAAGTGCTGAGGAAACCTGCTTACACTCTTTAATTAAAAATACTCTTTCCTAAATAATATTGTTTTCAGACTTTAATATATATATTTTCAAAATATTAACCATATTTGTTACACTCTACCGAAACGGAGGGTTAATAATTTTCGCAATAATTTTAACACAATAACGTGCATAAAGATTTAGAAGAATCAAAATTGTGTGTCATTTATAACATCGATGTTTTGTAATTTAAGTTTTAGAGGAAGTGACAACACTATTTAAAAAATATAGAAAATACAGAAAGGAAAATGCATAGAAAGGAAAAATACAGAAAGAAAAACGTAACAAGAAAAGACATACTTTTTTTTCCCAAGAGAAAACAGCAAATGCAAACCTTCCCTGCCATAAGTTCTACCCCCGGCAATAGTATTTGGTTTTTCTCCTTAATGTGTTGGTGTCCCTGGGTAGAAATATCAAGAATTATCATCATTATCATAAGGAAACTGTAGCATCTTTTAATTCTCTTAATTATTTTTGCAGTGTTCTAGGATTGTTCTAGGAAATACCTATGCTTCGCAATATATATACAAAGAAACTCTTTAGCAAAATGTTCTCAGCAGAAATCCTGCCTAAATTTTTCATGTTTTGCTGGTTTTGTAGTGATTCAATTTTTTAACTTTAAGCGTTTAAGTCTTGAGCACAGGGGTGGAGGCACTACTGGTAAAATGCACAACTCTCTGTTGAATTCCCTTCTGGAGGGCTCACCTGAGATGGGAACACCACTGTGCTGACAACTGCGAAAACATTTTGGGATGAGTTTTGGCCCATTAAATCTAGTGGACAAAAAAACCCATGGTGCCAAAACCAGCTTTCACTTGCAGTGAAACTCTGTGTTGCATCCCATTTGTGGGACTGTGAAGTTTTAGAAGAATGGATTATTGAAAGTCTTAAAAAGTGGTTTTTATCAATCCAGGTTCTTACCTGGAAATTCTAGACCTCACCACTCTTGTGCTTCGACAGCTTGGTCAGGACACCTCTCTGGCCACACTTACACTGTAGATGCTCCAAGAGATTCCTACTAAGGACTCAAATACAGACAAAACCCAGGGACATGGCCTGTGCACGGCACAAGTCCCTTTGTCTTATTTCTGAAGCTCTTTGTGGGCCCCTCGATCTCTAATTGGAGTCTGCAAAAATGACAAATTCATTGTTGTTTCCCCATTGTGCTTCTGGGCAGAGGCAGAGGCTGTTGTGTGTCACTGCTGGTACGGGCAGCTCACAGACACATCGACGCAGACTTCATCTGCTGTTGGACTCTCTTCTTCCTGGAGTTTATTGTTTGTTTGGTTGTGGGGTTTGGGTTTTATCTTCCTTCTTTTTTTCTTTAATAATAGTCTCATACCATAACTCTCTGCATCTTTTATCTCCTTTTTTGGAAATACCTTCACTCCCAAATTCTCAGTGTCTATGGTGTTCTCAGCTTGTCAGGTTTTCCACATATCTTGTATTTTAAGGCTGGATAATTCTACTGAGGGAGAAAAGTCACAGCTGGGCTCATCTTCTGTCACTCGCTTGTGGTGGGAATACTGGGCTTCTAGAACAGAAGGGGAAAAGAGAATCAAGGCTTGGTCAAAGAAACAGAGTATTTATGTATTTTCCCTTCAAAGTGCCTCTTATTTCTCCTGAAAAGACACATTTCAGGGGAACCAGACTAACTCTGCTGCATTTATGGGTTTGGTGTGGCAGTCTTCATCTGAGTGAAATCATCTAGACATGAGATACAAACAAATCATTGTGTTAATCTACCCTGCCCCTGTTCTTCTGGCAAGATCTTTCGGTGACTGAGATAAATGTACATCTGCAGTGGGTTTTTGTGAAGAGTTAATATTAACAATTGCAATAAGCAAATAAAGGAGTAAAACTTTAGGTTATGTAAGTTAATTGGCCATCTTAGCTATATTAAGACATTACACTGCTCTTCCCTACAAATGTTGTCTCATTTATAACCTAGGGGCATCACACCTAGCAATTAAAGCATCTTTACTGTATTTCTTCTGTCCATGTATGCAGTCTTTCTTGTAAATTTCTTTGAGAAGCAATGAGAAACTTGTAAACTCAGCATTTCATGGTGTTTGAACCATGTTGTACTGTAGAATGCAAACAGGTGAGGCTCTAATCCACTTCCAAAAGCAATCCAGTTTCTCTCTTGACTGATCTTTTTCAGATAATCTATGTTGCATCCCATTTGTGGGACTCTGAACTTTTAGAAGAATGGATTATTGAAAGACTTAAAAACTGGGTTTTATCACATCTTATTCTGTCACCAGATTTCACATTTCATTAGGCTTCTCAACATTTCGGTTCCATCATTGTTCCCAGAGTTCAAGGGAAAAAAGCCAGGGAAGACTGAGAAACATAAAAGGAAAATATGAACAAAATAACCATCTCAAGCCAAGTGTTGGTGGGAGATGCTATGCCTAATGGGGCAATCCCATGTTCTTACAATAAAACAATCATATGATAGAGGATAAAGGAGACTCACAAATAATGATGGGAAAGTCTTCTATAAAGAACTTAAAATATAGTTACTAAAGGCATTATTAATTGTGGGCAAAAGCACTTTGACCAGTGTTTCCTATGATTTAGAATGTTTACCGAAGGTGCCCACACAACTTGCCAGGCCAGTAAAAATCAAAGGCTATAAAAACGTTGGCCCAGGGAGGAAGGAGCCTGTGTGTTGTGCCTCTAGGGGCATTTTGTTAGTGCTGAACAATCTTCTTAATTTACCCAAGTGTGATTCATTCTTGTGCCTAATGCAACATCTGATGTAACCTCTTGCCAGGCTGCACTGTTAGTGATGTCCATAGTATACTTTTTTTCTGCGTCTTAAAGCTGTCTGTCTGCAGTGCCATGTCTCCAGCTGGTGTTTCCTCCCTGTTCCCAGCATCATAATCCATGAAACATCCTCACAGGGTGAAGTTCAGTGCTTTCTTTCCTTTTTCTGCACCAAATCTCTTTGTGGATGTGGAAGACAAGTATTCCTGAACTGTTCTAGCTGGCACAAGAAACCACAGAAAGGTCAGAGCTGTTGCCCCATGGAGAGATCCAGACTAGAATTAGAGACTGAGAAGCCAAGTTAAGCACCACACACTTGCATGGCGACTGCTTTGGCATGGAATGCTAAATATCAGGATTATCGTCTATGAAAATTATCTATCTGCTACTGTCAAGGGAGTCCTGTAAAGATACAGAAGGAAAATTCTCTTCAGGGTTGTTTTCAGACTACAAAAGCTCCAGACACCTACAAGGACATTAACACAGTGTCCAAGGCCAGGTTGGATAGGGTTTGGAACAACCTGGTCTAGTGGAAGGTGTCCCTGCCCATGGCACGGGGTTGGAATGAGATGAGCTTCAAGGTTAGTTAGTTGCAACCAGCTGTAAATTATATTTTTGTTTATGTCATAGTGTCACAATGATGTATGGCTCTTTGCAAGTCGAAAGATATATCAAAGGATTTCTTATTTTTATTTTTAGCTGTAACAGTCTAAAATATTCCCTGTCATAACTTAGCAAGAACCAAAGTGAAGTCACAAAAAAATTATAAGCCAAATGAAAGGGAATCTAAGAAAGATCTCATTGAAGAAATATATACTAATTGAACAGCAAAATATTGTCCCTAGTTCCAGTTACTAGAAATTTGGAAGATTTATCGTATATGGCTCTCCAGATTCTTTCAAAGGTAGTATCCAATCCCTATTTAAATGGATAAAATCTATGTCATATTTGAAGGGATAAGGTCAGTATTTTGTACCATATAGTCTGGGACCCATTTCTGTGCTAAACTTCATATCCTTTTACAGTCCTATCACAGGACTGACTGTACAGAAAGCTCACTGTTTTCAAGTTACAGACAGATGCCTCCTCCTTCATGAAACAGAATAGTTTTTAACTGTTGCACATGCTTTGACAGAACCATGTCCTCAGAACCAGTTTACGACTGCAAAATGGTGTGTGGACCTTGGGACTGTCATCACTGCCCTCTAGAAAGACCCAGCTCAAAAGTTTTTGCTTTCTTAGCTATAAGTAGGTTAAAAAAGCCCCTCGTAGTTCCTTGCAAGGGACTGTGCCCACCAGACTGAGCCTCCAGATAGCTACCAGGATTTATCTAGCTGAGTCCATTATTTCAACTTGCTATGCAATCAGACAAAGTAGAAGAAAAAGACACTCACATAACTTTACGAGTGCTGAGCCCACATGAGGCACATTTGATATTTTGGCATGGAACTTTCTATTTTCCAGCTGTGCCAAGTCAAGAAACATGCCAGGAAAAGAAACTAGTGCATAATTAAGTCCTCTCTTTTCTTTTTTTTCTCCTTGGAGACTTCTCAGTTGACTTTAATTATTCTCTCTTTCTCCTTTTTTGTCTCACAGCTTGAGAATTTTCTTTGCTTTTATTTATTTTTTTTTTTAAATGAGCTTTCTCGCCAAACAGGTTTGTTTAAGTTTTCACCATTCTACTGGTTACTAGCAAAACAACTCAACTTTCAAATACCAAGCCAGAAGAAGAGTTATACTGTGAGGAAAGGGAAACGGGGGTGCAGCACTAACTTTTTTTTTATTACTATTGATGTTAGATTGTCAGTGCTGTTAAATGACTCCTGCTGCCATATCAGTCGTGGGTCCTCCCTCTTTGCTTCCTGCTCCTGGTCATGTCCTGCATCTTTTTCCCTGTCCCTTATGTGAGATTATCCTCCTGTCATCTTAACACTCATCTTCTTTATGAATTGATCACTGTGGTTCCCTGGACAGATGAAAGGAATTACTGCAGGAAAGAAAAGAAGATGTTAATGACAAAAGTTCTTGGGTTTGACTGAGACATCTTTTCTTGCAAACAGTGCTGAATCTAGATCAAGGGGCATTGTAAATTATAATTATTAGTAAAGAAGATTATTAGTGAATTGATTATTAATGAAGAAACTTCTCATGCATGTTTGCAAAACCCTCAGTGAAAGATCCAACGTGACTGTGATCCCTAAGATCCTAGAGCAGACAACATACATTATTTTCCTTTCCCATGTGTCATGTTTTTTATGTTTCTTCTTATTTAAATGAAAGCACCAATTTCCACTACCTGAGTGTAGTTCCTCATTTAAAATATAGGTCCTTGCTGGTAAAATCTAGGACAGTGAAAGCCAAGCTGTGCTGCTGCAGCTCTGCAGCTGCTTGTGGGATTGTGCTAGTTTTAGCTGAGGTAGAGCTGATTTTCTTCCCAGTGGCTGGTATGAGGTTGTGTTTTGAGTTTGTGCTGAACACAGGGTTGATAATATAGAGATGTTTTTGTTGTTTCTGAGCAGAGCGTTACACAGAGCCAGGGCCTTTTCTGCTTTTTGTACTGCCATATTGTTGAAGGAGTTAAGAGCTGCATGGGAAGCTGTAGAGGGACACAGCTAGGACAGGGGGCCCCAACTGACCCAAGGGATATTCCAGACCATGTGATATCATGCTCATCATAGAAACTGGGGGGAAAAATGAAGAGGGAGGACATTTGGATGTTGTTTGACTTCCCAAGTAATCCTTGCACATGATGGGGCCCGGCTCTCCAGGAGATGGCTGAACACCTGCTGGCCATTGGAAAACAGTGAATTAATTCCCTGTTTTGCTTTGCTTGTATGTGTGTGTCTTTTTCTTTCTCTAATAATGTGTCTTTATCTCCATCCATGAGTTTCTCAGCTCTCACCCTTCCAGTTCTCTCCTTGATCCCTCTGGTAGGGGTTAAACCATGACAGGGATTAAAGATACACACAGAATTATAAACTATTTATAGAAATAAAACCTAAAAATTATTTCTAAAGTGAGGACTATGGCACCATGGTCTTTCTACTAGTGGGAATAGAATAATGTGATCATATATGTGCCAAAAGTTGATTTTCACAGGCAAATCCAGTTGATACTTTACCTAAATGAAGGATTGGATTTTTAAATTTTGAAATATGTTAAAAGAATATTTTTGAACTATCAAAGCATATTGTCCTTCATAAAGAAAACTTTTGGATTTGCTTATTTTTTTCCAATTTTTTTTCTAATTGACTAAGTTCAAAAATGAAAAAACCTGAGTTAAATGAAAGAGGTAGCTTGTCTCAAAATGTAAAGTTTTCACAGTGTTCTTTAAAAAACAAAACCCCCTTGAAGATCTGTCGTTTCAACCTAAACATATTTAATTTCTCTTTTAAAAAATTTTGTTCATCCAAAGACAGGAACTGTTTTTCCCCCAGGTGTAATTACGATCTCCTATGCTGTCACTCACACTAAAAGCTGTCTTTATCTTTTATCTTCCTGAACACAAAGCCAAGAGATTAAAAAGAGAATCTATGCAAAACAAATAAGTGCTATGTTGAACTAAACCATCTAATGCTTAGAAAAAATGTGAGAGAAATTATATTTTGTACTGTATCCTGAAAGTTTTTGAGGAGAACATTGAAATTTCCCTACTTTGAAAAATTTATCTGTAAACATTCAGCAAGTTGCTCTTTTAGTGCCTTCTAACTCCTGCCCTCAGATTCAGATAAGACTTTTCTTGGGATTTCAGGAAGAAAGGATTGCCAAGCACTCAGATTTGATTTTTACAACTGCATTTAAACAGAGGTTAAGTTTTGCAGCAATGCTTAGGGAACCCAGACACATCTTTTCAGGAAAAATAAATGTTAATTTGGAATTGCCAGATAAAATTTTTTCACTCCATTCAAAAAATAGCTTTTTGCATATACAAAGTATTAGGGAAGTGTCCCGTGCTGGTAATTAATTTTTCTTCACTTGTTTTTATAAGTTTTATAGAAGGAAGAGTAATGTGAAGCTCACACCACAGATCGTAGAGACAGCTCGAGTTGACCCAGACAACGAACAATAGGGATCCATGAAATTAGTCAGGAGGGACATTTCTGCCCACCAGAGAAGAATTCCTCTTCACCAGCTGTGATATCATTTAGCAGTGACAGCATGTGTTTTCAATGCCTTGTTTGCAACTGCTCCATGAAATGATGATTTAGGGTCACATCCTGCTCGCTGGAGCTGCTCCTGGCTTCTGTTGTGACCAGACAACTGCCATGGGGAAGGTGCAAAGGGTTGTGTTCTCCATGAGGGAATTCCCAGTGCTCCAAACCCTGGGCCCATCGTTCACCAGTGAGAGTTAGGGAAAAACTTCCCTGTGGGTGGTCTGGGCCAGCCACGCCTGCCTTCGAAGTGTCAGCAGCGGTCAGAGTGGGTGACAGTGGGTAGGAGATGGGGCAGCAGTTCCTGTGTTCATGAATGTTTTGCTCCAAAAGTATCGCAAATACCTTGTTAACAACATTTTGCAGGAACTGCTTGGGGAACGGAAGGGGTTGGAGATGTTCCCATGAACTTTGTTACCCCTCCTTTTACCCACCCCCCTAGAATCTCAGCCTTGGAGCAGCCAGCACGCGTCTGATGAAAAGCCACTCATGTATATGCTCATGTTGCACTAAGAGATGTAGCTGGATATTTACATGGCTCCAGGAATGCTTGGTCTTTCTCAGGGCCAAGAAAAATAAAGTCACCAGCCACCCCCCATAATGAAAAATGAGGTGCTGCTCCCAGCCATCTGCAGTAAGCTTTGCTTGATTGTTTGTTTGTTTTATTTTTTTAATAACCTTCTAAGACTTGGTTCAAATTATTTTGCTTCCAGAGCCTTTGCCCCTAAAGAAGCAAATAACCTTTTTTTTCCATGTTTTTCAAGGAAATATATGTACAGAGGGACATCTCTGCATGATTTCTGAAGATCATGGCACAGGATGAAATAGGTTAGCTTGGGACAGGCTGGCACTACAGGCTGACAGCAGGAGATGCAAAGAGGGATATTGTCTTTGTTAAAATTAAATGAAAGCTGGAAGAAATCTGTTCATTAAATTGAAAATAGCATTATCCAAGGAGTTTGCAGTATTAATTAAACATGTATCTCTAAAATACAGTTTTTGCTTTTCATCTGAAATCTCAGGCAAGAGATACCAGCACATGTCTGACTCTTGCCCTCAGCATGAGCAGGTGAGGATGTGTTTGAACAAAGGATTACCTTTTATGAAAGCCTTGGACAAGGCTGAGGGGAAGGAAGAGAAAAAATACTTATCACCACAAACCAAGCTTTGCTGGGGGTTAGCCTGCAGGAGAGGAAGCCCACTGGTCAAATATGTAGTGACCTGTAAGCAACAGGATAAGCCACTGCTGGCTGTGCTCACAGGGGGCAGATATTTCTGTTTGAGATAAAACCGTTTCTCTTTCAGCTTAGTGACTGGTATTGGCAGGATCACATTATTCAAAAATGGCTACAAAAATGTCTGTTGCAAACAATAATGAGAAATCGTGGATGTCAGAGATTCTGATTTTATTTTTTTTTTAATATGTATATAGGTTATATATTATCTTGTCGTAGGACAAATCATGCTGAAGAAAATTGTTTTCTCAGTTCCAAAAGAGCTCGTTAGAAAGGAAAGGTTCTCAAGAAATTAAATTTACATTTAGAAAAGCCAAGTGTTCTGCTGCAAGTTTAATCCACATCTGCACATGCAGCCACATTGTTTGTTGCTTTCATGAGCTGGACACCACAACCTACTGAACCTCATATCACTTAAGTCCCTGTGTAACAGGAGGAAAAACTGTGGTTTTGAAATATGTACATGCATAGAAGCCCAGGACATGAGAGAGATGCCAGTTCCCAAGATGACTCCAGGGATGTTCACACTATTTGTGAAGGAAAGTTGATTTGGGAAGTCTCTGCTCTGGGCTCCATCAATCACACAGTAATAAGAATTTTAATTGTAACATTTTACTTTAAAGCTCCTCCATAACTTACTATAAAATAGTGTGTTTCTCCCAATATTATGCCATGAGAGGGTTAAATTATAAATAACAATGCTCTTCTTTTTGCAAAATTAAGTTTGTTGTCAATGATTGGCTAAACTGGTGCAAAGTACAGGTCCGGGGGAGCATTTTTTGGTTCAGTATGAGCAGACCAGCTACATATTATAAAATACACTGTATCAGATACTAAATAAATTGAATTATTTTAATCAATTGATATAGAAGGTGATGGTAATGGGTTGCCAGGCTTAAAACAGATGAACTCTGTCCTTCTGTTTGGTGAGGGCTCCTCCATAATGGGAGTTGGGGAAGAAAGGCAGTAGGTAGAATGTGAAGTGTGCAGAAGGCATTAAAATGATGATATTTCCTTTATCCCAGATCTGCTCAATAATACTTACCCACTTTTCTCCTTGTTCAAAAACTGAAAATAATGGAGTAAAGGAAAATTAAATATACCATGTTTCTGAATGTCCTGATCAGTAATACATGAAATTAAGGGCAATAATGACTCTGGTTGTGTGAAATGAGGGTATAATTCCTAGTGGATTAGTTCAGAGGCATAGGAGCAGAGTGCTTGTTTTAATTATTGTTAACAGAGCTATGGAGTGGTAAATTCCACTTTTCAATGTTCTTAATATTCTAATGGTCTGTTCACAGAAGACACAGAATCACAGAATGGTTTGGATTAGGAGGCACCTTAGACACCATCTAGTTCCAACCCAATATAGAGGAAAGACTGTGAACTCTTATTCATCTGTGTAGTATCTTGGCACTGGAGGAGTTGCTACACAATCCAGGGGCTATGTGGGGTGGTTGGCAAAGTGCTGAGGACCCATTAGGGCAGCCAAGCTGCAAATGCTGCTGTACACAATAAACAGCGGTGTAACAGCACTGGCAATTCAGGGAACTTCAGCCACACAGCAGCTGATTGTGTCTGCTGGACTGCAGGGGAGACATCCCAATTCTTTACACAATTAACATCAGGATTTCACCTTTTCCTTGTTAATTAGCAGAATTCATTTTTTGTTTTAGGGCAATGCCTGCTGAATAAAATTATCCAAATAGAGCCTGAATGGACATTTGGTTACACTCAATATTGTGTTTTCTCTCTTCTGTTTTTTTTTTTTTTTCCCTCAAGTGAGAATGGCTCTTCCAGCAGTTTATGGAGGGAAATACTCTTGACTGTGAGTTGGTTGGCTGATATCTCCAAGCTCCAGCTCCTGTCCCTACCCCACCAGCCTTTCCTCACCATCATAGTCATCCTCACCTTTTGTCACAGCCAGGTTCTGCCATAGCATCTGTCAGCTTGCAAATAAAATGAGGCATTTCTTTTCCTGTTAGCCTTCCTATAACTTTTTCACCCAGACTTTTCCCAGGCCTGCCTCTTCCCCAAATATGAGTCTTTCATAATGCTCTGTGCTAGTATGAAATGAGATAAATCCCCATTTATGTGGAACAAAAACAATAAATGGATGTCACATTCTGTGTAATACTTAAGGCTTTAATTTTATCCCCTCTCCTAAAAGGGAGGAGAGGTGGTTGTGATAACAAGCTGTTTATCTTATAGTTGTAAGCAATTAGCCTGGGAAGGTGCTTGTCCTGACAACTTTCTGATCGGGAGGCAGGGTGCAATGAAAAGTCTTTTGTTGGGGTGCATT
The DNA here is from genome assembly GCF_022539395.1 of Myiozetetes cayanensis. Lineage (NCBI taxonomy): Eukaryota > Metazoa > Chordata > Aves > Passeriformes > Tyrannidae > Myiozetetes > Myiozetetes cayanensis. Next base: position 34,455,844 of record NW_026087631.1, on the reverse strand, counting down.
TTCTTGCTGCTGGTAATCTACTCCCTTTGACTGATTATTGCCCACATGGATTGTTACCAGAGGAGGATTATCCACGGCACTGATAATGAAAGGCAGAGGGGGCCTGGTTTATTTCTTGCTTGATTTACAGAGGAGAGTAAAGCCAGAAGGGAAGGAAGAGTATGTGGGTGTGTTTCTTTTGGAGTATTCAGTCCCAGGCTCAGCTGCTCTGTTTGTGACTAACACAACCAGGTAGGGAGGATGTACCCAGCACCCAGAGTAATCCTTGCTTTGGCCACATGCAACCACAGGAGGAAAGGCCACTGCAGAAAGGTTGACATCAGTTTTTTTCCTAAATTCCTTAATTGTCCTGTGGATTTGGCTGACTGGGAAGCTGACAGGTTATAGAGGGCTTTCAAAAGCAAATAAAGCTGGAGGGAGACAGGTGATGTTTTGAAGATGAGGTATTTTGAGTTCTCTCACACTACTAGATCATAAGGGCACTGTCTCCCCTGTCTAAGTTTTAGACTGAAAGAACTTCTCTGATGGGTGACACGGGGTGTTTTCCCGACTTGCTTTAAAAGTTACTTGTCTGACATGGTTGAAAATATTTACAAGTCTAAGGACACAGTGTCTTAAGTCAACTGATGACTTAAGACACTCAGTTGACATCAGTGTAAATCTGACTTGACCATGGAGGGGCCCAAAAAAACCAATGTGAAACTGTGTTGTACTAAAGCTTTGAATGAGTCAAGGTAAAGCTGCCAAAAGTTTCAAGTGCTTTCATTCTTTCCAAAACCAATTCTGAAAAGAAGCTCACCAGCCCTAAGGTTTCGGTTAACTATTTTCAAGGAAATAAAGAGTAAACTTGATTAATGCTAATGAAAATATTTATGCTGAGCAAAAGCACTAAAGAATAATGTAAGAACAGATTGGGTTTTTTTTTTAATATATCATTTAGTTAAGGTGATATCAAGCTTATGACAATTTTTTTTGGAGTTTATTCCTAACACCTGTTTATCCGTTGTTTTCTGAAACAGTTAATTTTAAAAGGGCAACACTGGGTTAAATGGTTCAGCTTTAGAAATTGACATTGTAAAACAGTGGGAATCACCCTTTTGATAGTGCATTTGCAGATCATAATCATTCCGGCTTAACATTTGTTTTGTGAATTTATTCCATTGATGCTTTATGTTCACATGCCCCAGACTCTGAAATTAAAGTTGTCACTTTGACAAGGTTTAGTGATGCCTTCTGTCACAAGTGAGTGAGAAGCTGAGACATATACAAGTGTTTAAGAGAGTCTAATTTGAAAACTTTGGGGACAAATCAGTTGACAAAAGCTTCCTACTTAATGTATGGTTTATGTAGGGAAATCTGTTTTCTTTGGTTGAATTCGTGCCAGTAGCAGAGTGCATCAGGTTCGCAAGGATACATGTCCGGAAAAAGACAAGTACAACAGTCATTCAAACACTACAAAATATCTTTTATTGCAGTGAGAGTTAAAAAAAACTATTAACAAAGAGAATCAAAAGTTAAAAAGAATACAAAACCCCCTACTTTATCTATTGGCATTCATACAATACTATGAACAACTTCTATTAAAGTATTAGTTAGTACAAGGGGAATTAAAGGGATACAATATTAGTTAGTAAAAAGGGAATTAAAGGGATACAAGAAAAAGGATATAAAATGTTTACTTTCTTGGTTGCTTCCTATCAATAAACTGTGCTTACCTGCACAGACAGGCCAGGGCTACCAGGATCTGCAGCGACTGGTCGGCACTCATGCTTAGCGGCCGTCCCCGCGGAGCAACACAGTCTCGATGGAAGGATGAGTATCACTCAACCCAGCAATCCTGACACCCCATTTTATCAGCTCTACATTACACTACGTAGGGCCAGTACGTAGTATAAGGTGATGCTTGAGTGGCAGCCAAACACCGCCTGTTCATTACCTCATGGCAACAGTCTGCACATGCCCTTCTGTAGGGAAAGGGGAGAACGACCAATGCCCACATAACCTTCCTCTCTCCATCACCTTTCTTACCCCTGTGTATGACCTCTACCACTGTGTTTCAAGGGTATTTGTATCTATCTTGCAGAATGTAACCAAGCTAAGGAGGAACTCAGCTATGATAATAGGGGACATCTAGTTGACTTTGCTAAAAGTACAATGGGCCTTACAGTCAACTTGTGCAATAAAGTTACATTGTACAATACTCTGCTAGTTTCACATGCTAATACAATCCCTTTCTCAACCCTCTATGCTCCACTGATCATCAGAATCAAAAGTATCCCCCTTACACAGAGGTGAGGAAACCTTTTTTTTTTCTTCATGTAAATACTCTTATGTTGTGAAATTTGACAGGATAACAATACTGCAGCTCTCAGAAATTGCTGCTCACTTGAATAAATCCATAAATGAATTAAACTGGGCTGCAAATAATTTCCAAGTAAATTAGTGTGGTGTTTTTTTTTTTTTTTTTAAATGTCATTGCAAACTCCAAAAAATTCTTATTTTCAACTTGATTCTGTTCGCAGTTGCTGTCACAGGACCTTCTCTTTGTCAGAGCTTTAGGTCGTTTTTATATCCCCCTATCCCTGTGGTACAACCTAAAGCATTCTGTGGGTTAAAAGGTGTTTTCCAGAAGTAAAAAAAAAAGTTAAGTGAATATGTATGAAACTGGTATCTGAACACGTGGATTTGAGGCAGGGAACAAAAGATTGCTTATGCAGGGGGGATAAGTAGGCATAGTGGGGTGAAAATAGGAAATGAAGGCTTTGGGATGTACATCAAGAAAAAAAGCTTCCTAATGAGATAGAATAGGTAGAAAATAATTATTCATAGGAGGTTTTGCTCAAGATAATTTAAGCTGATGGGACAAAAGGAGACAAGAAATGACTGAGTGAAGTCAACTGAGCTTTTTTTTCTCTTAAAAGACATCACTGAAGACGGCAAAAAGAGAAATGAGAGGCAAAGGTTTTTGAGTGAAAACACTGTAACCAGTACTTGTGCTCCCAGGGAGTCCAAGATGCAGCTTCAAAAAGGGATTTGCATGCAGGCATGAGGCCTCTGGCCTCCAGCATTGGTGTGAAATTATGGGTTTTATATCGTGAGACTGCAAATTTTAACATCATCCTTGTTATAAGTTACTTTTTCTCTGGAATTTTGAAGACGGCAAAAATACCTGCAGGACAAAGAAATATAGCAAGAGATTTTTATTGCAGTGCTGGGTACCCATTTCCAGCACTGGGTGCACCCCTGAATCATGCAAAGAGCACACCGCTGTTTGAAAACCGCGCTTTTTGTACCCTTTGAAATCAGTTGTTGAATATTCATTTTACTGTCCGCTTGTTGCCTTAAAAGGTAATTTCTCTGCCTTGGAAGTGGGTGTTATCTTTTGGCTGGTTGCAACATACTTCCCCTGGGCTCGTACAGGGGGGTCTTGCATCATCCTCACATTGCAAGGCATGGAGGGTCTCTCTGTGTATCCACATGGCACAGAGGAATACATTTTTATTCATAATTTGTTCCCTGTTCCCGGCCGCAAAAGATTCCCTGGTGAGAGGTCCAGATAGGACCCTTCACCTTACAGTCTCCATGATACGCCTATAAGTTAGTAAATATACAGAAATAGTTCTTTTGTTAGTACCCCCTGTTCATTTTAATTTGCTTGGAATAAAATCAGTTCCTCAATTTTTCACAATCCTGATGGACAGACTTTCTCCAGGGGGAGGCTCAAACTGCATCCTCCCCCACCAGTATGGTAAGTAATAACACACTTATTTCTGCATCCTTTCCTGGCCCAGGGCTGCTGATCTCCTGGTTAATGCAGTAGCCCAGTTTCAGAGGTGAGAGTGGAGAGTGCTTTCCGTCCTGGGCAGCGCAATTGTTGGTGTAGGCTCCCAATAGGACCACCAGTGGAGCCTCCTGTTGGACATGGAATCCAGATCCTTCAGCTCCAGATGGACAACTGCTCCTTTATTTATACTTGTGCCACCCAAAAAGTAGCTCGGGCATCGTAAGTATTTAGTAGTAATAAAACAGTAGCCAGATCAGGCTGCAGAGGGAATGTAAAGCTGCAGTGGAGTGTCTGAACAGAAATAGGACTCTCAGCACAGAAAATCCCATAGGCTGAGACTGGAAGCACATCGCAAGGTTGGCTGCTGCCAGGCCTCAACAACAGCCAAGTGTGAGAGGGTCTTTTTGGCTGGGTATTCTTAGAGTCAACCGTTAAGTTCTGATGGGGAGTGTTTTTGTTTCTCTCCATGAGGGACATGGAAAATGAGAAAGGTCCATCTCAGTGCATGGGTTCCCCTGAGCTGTCCAGTCTGAGCAAACCCACAAAGGTTTGGGTTTCAGATGAAGTTTATCCTAAAGTTTGATTGACTGTGTGAAATGACCCATATAGTGCCTGATGAACATTTTTCCAGGCCAGAAGGGAAATGAAGCATCTGCTGTCTGTCCTAGTTACAGGGGCTAGGACCAATTTATCACTATATTTTTATAACCTAAACTGTGTGTTCTACACCCTATATGTCGTTTCTCATGGACTGTTAATAAATGCATTGTTTGCAGCAGCTGCCCAAGGCACACCTGACACCTCAGGCTACAAGCTCGGTGTTAAAGAAACCCTGTGAGGCAGAGGAGTGTTCTTTTGTTTTCACACCAATGACTCAGCTGTGATAACTCCTCTCTGAAAAGGCATTAACACCTTCACACCCAGCCTGAGGGGTCATCTCTGCTAATGGGCCACCTTAGACTGGCATGATAGGCAGCTGCAACACCTAGACCATCAAAGACTGCAAAAATATCCCATGATTCACAGAATTAAATCACCCATTGTGAAACTCCCCATCCCCGGAGAGATGCTGGGTATTCCCATCTGAATTTGAGCACATGTAGTCTTGGGGCTTTGGAGCTTCTGGTACCACTTGTCGGATCCAGAGGATGACCAGAAATCCAACAGGACTGCGACTGCTGCTCTCAACAAGACTGCGATCATGACTTCAACAGAACTGCTATCATCGTCTGGATCAACAGGTTTTCCTTTCCTTTTACTTTTCACCCAGGGAGGCCACATGGTGCTTAGCACAGGAAACGAACACCGTTCTGTTCTTGTCCCAGGGTACAGGGTAATACATCTGTCTTTGGGGGTTAAAACTAGTTTTTCTCTCTATCATTGTATTTATGGTAATCTCTCTAGTAAATTGTTACTCTGACTTGTAATTTCTCTTGAGCTGGGTTCATTTCTCCCACTGGTTTTCTTTTAAATGAGCACACTGTCATATATATATATAATTTGCAAGTATCTGTATTTCCTGACTGACACACCTGTATCCACATCAACAATTGATCTACCTGGGTACAGAAGTCCCTGTGGAAGTCAGACAGAGAATCCAGTGGGATTTGGCCACGTTATCATCCTTCCTTCATGGATTTGGAACAATTTGCGAAAGCAAATAACAACAAAGAAAAAAAACCTATCATAAATGAATCTCTTCCTCATCTCTTCTTGAATATCCTTGATTAGTCTTTTTTATGGATCACATTTCACTTCCCCACAAAGCCTGCAATGATAGTTTTCCCCTCATGTTTAAAACAAACGGGAGTTGTGCAGACATAGACACACAAAATGAGCTGGATAATTTTGTGCCCAACTCTTCTGAGCTGAATTACAATGGGCTTGTTAGAACAAAGAAGTAGAGGCACAGATAAAGCCTGAGCACTGGAGTGTTCTAGAGCTGCACCAATTTTCCCTCAACCCAGCATTTTCAGTGTTCCGGATAAACCATGCACGGAAATGTAAGCGGAGAGCAATACCTAGATGTTCTCCTGAGTGTTTTAAGCCTCAGGCACTGAAAGGGTGAGCCGTGGGAGATCTTGTTAATTAGGAAACAACTGCAAAACCAAAACCCAACCCAAACCCTGTCATTTCCAGCTGGAGGAGACTGTACCTTGCCACTGTTTTTCCTTCTCTGCACATTCTTAAAAGAAAAGTGATATATTCTTATCAATTACTATTGATTGAAAAAGATTCAGGGAAGATGCTAAAAAGTAGTTTTAGAACCAGTTTTGACATTTTATTACAGTGTATTTTCAAAATATGTTTCAGTGTCACTAATTAGAGAGGAACATTTATTTCTACCCGTTGACCTTTTTTTGATGTGTAAATGAATTTCCAGTTTTGGCTATTTTGGCTCTTTATTTGAACTAGGAAAAAAAAAAACCAAACCAAATGGTATTAATTTTTGTTGGCATAGTTGCTCAGCTTTTAAAGCCCATCTGCTTAAGGCATTTGTTGTATAAAGAGATGAAGGGGGAAATGTTACTGTTTAACCTGAAAGAAAGTGAGAAAGACAAGAAGGTTTGTTTCTCCATCCTGAAATAATTTAAAATGCCTGTGGGGAGGGGTGTAACAGGAAAGGAATATGTCAGGGCATCCTCATCTTCATGTTTATATTGAGAAGAAAGATAGGGGTAGAACCAACGACTCCTGAAAAAAACAGTTGTGAAGGAAAAGAGATTACTCAACCTTGGTTTTCTCCATGTGCCATCATCACTTCTCCAACAGAGATTACCAGTGAAATCTGGTTCTTCAAATCTGGAAAATCCATTGTAAGATTATTCCTTAAATCACTTTAGAAAAACTTGGGTTAGACAGATTGTGTTGAGTAGTATATACATTTTAGTAGCTTTGATATTCTAATGGTTAAACAAATTCAGCTGACATAGCCCAAAACTTCCTACAGCGTAAGGGAGATATTTTTTCTTAAATACCAGTATTAAATTCAAATTGACCTTCCTTAAGCCTTCACATTTATTTCCAGAAATTTAGTTGTCCTGAAATGGTACCAACTGTGTTGCATGACAAAATTATAAGAAATAGTTTAATGACAACAATGCATTGGAGGCAAAGTCACCTCAAAATCTGAATATATAACTCTTCAAATCAACAACAATACGATATCCTCCCTCTCTGCCATTTTTTTTTTTCCTCTTTTTTTTAAAGGCATTTGATCAGGAGTTCTTCACCTATTTCCCTTCACTGGTGATTATGACCTTCTAGTATCATACCTTTCAGACATATTTCTGCTATTTTTTAAAGGATTTTAGAAATTAATCATGTATTCACAACTGTTCTGTCTCAGTGAGGCTCTTTTCTAGCATTGATAGTGGGATAATGTAAAATCAGGACCTTGGAAGAACCTCGTCAGTCATCCCTGGGCAGCCATTTTTGACAGGAAATGTGGGAGGTTTAGTCAAACCCATTAGACACACAGAGCACAAGCGAGGACTTTAAAATTTGCCATTTCTCTACCAAATCTGGACTGAACAGGGAGAAGAGACTGATTTAAAAGGTCAGAAAGAACTTCTATGACCATCCCGAGCTAAGCAAACAAATGGTAATGAAGAAAATTAATTATTTATTCAATAGCACTAATTAATTTTAAAAATGCTAATAATGAAAAAAAAGGTTAAGATTTATGAAAGTAAAAAATCACTACAAACACAATGTTTCTCTCTACCATAGGACAATCATATTTTAGTAGAAGGTGAGTGGGTTTTATCCCTTTTTGTGAGAAGGGAATGTGTTTAAATAGCTTATGCCATTTGGTCCAACAAGCTGCTTCAACTGCATTTTCTAAAAGTCGTCTATTTTACCTCTCTAACTTCAGTAAAGATTACACACTACCTATACTGGGGGGACAAATCTGTCTTTTTTTGACTGGAAATACTGAGAGAGAGATTATTGCAACATCTGCAATGACTTAAGGAGTCCCATCTACAGTGTTCTCAGATTGGGCTGGAACAGGAAATAAGATAAGTTTTTGGGATGCAAAACCAATTCTCTCACTTTGGAGGGGGAAAGAAACTGCAGGACTATTGTGCCAGCCCAAGAATAATAATGCTCTTATACCTCTTCCAGAAGAATCTCACAAAGTTTCCAAGTGCTTTAGTCATTCTGGGAGAGCTTGTAAAGTTTTGGAAGAAACAGAGAAAAGAAATCAGGAAGTGCCAACTTGATGCAACTGTTTTTCCCCTGCTGGTAGGTAGGTGCAACCACAAATAAACAACCTGCTAATAAAACACAGGTTACACTATTCTGCATTTATTTGGAGCTAGATTGGGGCACACAGAGAGAAGGTTTTGAGGAGACATGGGCATATTGTACTGGGAAGGACATAAGGACACCTCCCTCTGGTTCTCCTCTGAATCATGATCCCTGTCCAGGTTCCCTGAAGGGGAGGAAAAATTATGCTGTTACCTTCACAGGTGAAATATTCTTGAATTTAGGATTTTTTTCATAGGAATATATTTTAAACTTATGACAAAAAAGCCACACTAGAATTTGTAAATTATCAAGGCTTTACATAAGCCATTCTGCCTGGGTTTAATCCCAAACACAGCTTTCAGTTTGTATGTAAGCAAATGCAGAGCAAAGTTCTTTTGAAATTCCTCAGTTTGGTACATTTTTTTGGTGACACCATAACAAAATGTAAATGTTGTGTGTGTTTTCTGCAGCTCTGCATCTGACCCCAGTTACTCCACGCATTTGTCTTGAACGTACCCTGAGGGTTTCTGACTGTAGCCATCCTTTGGCTTTGCTGCTCTGAGCTTCAGGTCTGCAACAAAAGGCAAACAGTGACAAATTTTGTTCAGTAAATGCCTGAAGAATTACTATAGCCACTGCCAGATAAAAGAATCCTACCTTTGAAGGATAAATATTCAGTTACATCACATGAATTAGGTATCTATCAGAGAAATAATTGAAAATTCTCTCTGAGCTAAATCTGGAGCTTAGAAATACATCTCCTGTTCCACTATATTTGCAATGCTTGTAGAGAAGTTAACATACTGGTTATCTGCTTTCAATTACCAAATAAAAATACAATTAAGTAGTCCAAGTGAACAAACAATGATTTCTTTAAAATCTGATTTTAAAAAAATGTAAAAATGTTTGTGGGAATCAGATTTCCATGGTTAGGAGGTTTTCACTTAAGGAAATACTGTGCATTAACACCTGGAACAGGCAACAGCCTCCCTTTTCCCTTTTCCCTTTTCCCTTTTCCCTTTTCCCTTTTCCCTTTTCCCTTTTCCCCTCTTTTTCCCTTTTATCTTTTCCCTCCCCTCCCTTTTTTTACCTGCCTTCCTCCCTTCCTTGTTACTACATTTCCACTTCTGCCATGAGTCATTTCAGTTAAGTGGAAGTAATCTTTATTTTAAAGTAATGTTAAGGGCAGATCCCCAGCTAAATTAAATGACCACAGAAATCAATGTTTGAGCAGACACAAAATGGGAGGGACCACAGTGGCAACTGTTTGACAAAATATGCATTTTATTTGTAAATCTGAGATGGAAACTGCATTAAAACAGCAATAAAATTCCACAATTAAACACTTCATGTTTGAGTAGTCTGAAAGTAAAGGCAATCTACAGATTAAAATATATCTCTATGCCTCCTGAAACTGAAGCAGGATTTTTCTGTCTAGGAAAGCAGTCAATTTTCCTGCACTCACAATATTTGAACTCATCCAGGGTGATTAACACACGTGCTCTGAGCTTGGCTCAGTGGGAATTCATGGCTTCAACTCCTGACTGCTGCTCTATGGCTTGTGTGATGTGGGATGTCAAATAAAGCTGAAACAGAATGACAGCAAAAAAGGAAGGATCAGGGTGCCAGAAACCCCCTTGACATCCCAAGTGTTGTTCGTGCAGCTGAACTGAGACTCTGGTGGTCTTTCCAGTCCCTCTGCCTCCCCATTCACTGTGGTGGTCTCTGCTCCTTCTATTCCAATGTTACAGGGAACTGGATCCCCCTCCTTTGCTCCTGCCTTGTAATCAGCTGAAGATCCTTTTGAGTACTTCCCTTCCCCTTTAAAAAGATCTTGCCTGTTCTCTTCCAAAACAATCCCTTCCAGCTTTAATATACAATTATACTTCTCTTTGAAGCAGTAACAGATACTTGTGGGGTACTAATGAGCTGTTTCACTGCAGGCTTGAACCGATATTTCCATACTGTGCATACCCCATGGGGATATTTCTATGCATATTACTATGACAAATGGGAAATTAAAAACCCCACACAATTCTAGTACCAGCATCACTGCCTCTTCTTCTCTCTCCATCCTGCTCACTATTCCCTCAAATGTGATTTTTTGAAAACTTGTCTGTTTTCAACCACTTTGAGGTATTAGCACTGCATGAGAACCTTAAATTGATCTAAAATACAGAATGGACTCACAGAGCTGAGAAGATATCAAGCATTTACATGTGTCTCTCTGAGATAGCTGGTCCTTTGGAGTAGCACACAATCAGCACTGAAAGTATTATTGACCTGTCTTATATTCTGGTTATTATAGGCTATGATGTAAACTGGAAAATGGACAAGTAGCTGGGCTTTAATTCCTGGTTAAATGGCAAGGTGAATAATAATTAAGTTTTGGGTGTTTGGCTAAGTGGGACTACTCAAATTCAGGTTACTGTCGTGGTTTTGCTCACCAGCCCATCCCTGGGGCTGAGGATGGTTTTGTCCAGGTGATTTCTGGACAAAAAACCAATCAAAAAGTTCAGTGACGCCTTTGCTAATTACATCTTTAAGAAAACGGAAGAGAAGGTTGTGGCGCAGTTGAAATTAGGAGCAGCAGCCATGTAGGAGAGACGTGGTGGGCCCGAGGAGGGCCAAGGCCCCCTCCTCCCCGGCTTGGGCCGGGGGGGGCAGGTGAGGCACTGAAGCCCCCCCTCTCTCTTGTGAGAGAGTAAAGGAAAAAAAAAAGTTTAAAAGATGAACTGCTTAGACGAGAAACCGCTGCAGAAGAATTCCAGCCATGAGATAACAGAATTTCCAAGGTCGACGCTGGCAGCTGAAGCTGCAACAGGAGAGAGAAGAAAAGTTCGAAGGGGGGAGAGCTGCTTTTTCTCCTTTTCACTCTCCCTCCCTTCAGCAGGGTAAAGACTGAAAAATAAAACCCTGCCACCTGTGAAAGTTTGTTGGGGTGAAGAGACCCCAGTGCGGCTCACAGAGGAGCTTGTGGATGCACCAGAGATTTGTGACTTTAACAGAGAAAGCCTTGTGCTGGAGTAAAAGCGGCTCAGATGAGGCAGAGTCCTGTTAAAGACTTTGTGACCCTCGAAGGGATCGATGCTTATGCTGGAGCGAGACGGCTCAGATAAGCTTGGGATCTCAGTGAAAGATCCATGCTGCTGCTGTTGAAGATTTATGACCCTGACGGGTATTAGAACCTACGCTGGAACACAAAACGGTTCAGGTAGGGATGTTGGGATCCATGTGTGGGATCCGTGCTGCTGGTGCTAGAGAGAACCTACGCTGGAGCAGAAAATGGCTCAGGTGGGATATTGGGATCCGAGTAAGGGATCCAGACTGGACCCATGCCGAGAAGTCAATCAAGGACTGTTCTCCCATGGGGAGGGACCTCCATAGGGAAACAGGGGTGAACTCTTAAACCATTATCCCCTGTGACCCTGTGGAAGAAGATCCATAGTAAGCAAGTGTCCCCTTGCAAGTCTATGGAAGGAGACCCTTCAGGACCTGAGTAACCCCCAGCCTTCGGTTTTAACCCAGGAGGGGGGTAGGCCCAGCCCTGGAGGCCAACACAGAATGAGAGAAAGATAAAGAAGTTCCAACTGCGATGAAAGTGCTACAGAGTTACTGGAGAGAGAGAGAACTGGAATTCTGAGAACAGAAAAGGACTGCTTCTCCTCCTTGGACTAATATAAAGGGAGGTGGGGGGAGAAGTATCTTCTGTAAATACATAATACCTTTTACTTAAGTAAAATTATTGTAGATATAATTCTTTAGTTTTAGTTTGTTAATAATAAATACTCATACTTTTTTTAATTCAGTCTCTTTTTGTCTGCATAAACCTTCTCTCAGCTAATAGTAATTGTATGGGGGGTATAAAAGTAAATTGACCCAGGGCAAAACCACGACATTTTTTGGTGGAGAATGCGGGCAAAGGCTGCCCAGAAAGGCAGTGACTGAATCAAACCCCACCATTTTTAGTACCTAATGTGAGGAATTGGCCATAATGATTTTAAGATAACTGAGAGAAAGGTCTGCAAACAAAAGTGGACTGACCATGTGTACTGCGGTTGTAGTAAAAAGAGAATAATAGAGTTAAAATATTATAGTGATGTTGTTTTAAGTTTTAATAGAGTAATTTTTAGTTATAGTTTGTCTATTTATAATTGTATGTTTATTGTAGAATTTAAGATTTCTTAAAATGTAATTCGCAAAGGCGAAGGGGGGAAGATGTCGTGGTTTTGCTCACCAGCCCATCCCTGGGGCTGAGGATGGTTTTGTCCAGGTGATTTCTGGACAAAAAACCAATCAAAAAGTTCAGTGACGCCTTTGCTAATTACATCTTTAAGAAAACGGAAGAGAAGGTTGTGGCGCAGTTGAAATTAGGAGCAGCAGCCATGTAGGAGAGACGTGGTGGGCCCGAGGAGGGCCAAGGCCCCCTCCTCCCCGGCTTGGGCCGGGAGGGCAGGTGAGCACTGAAGCCTCCCTCTCTCTTGTGAGAGAGTAAAGGAAAAAAAAGTTTAAAAGATGAACTGCTTAGACGAGAAACCGCTGCAGAAGAATTCCAGCCATGAGATAACAGAATTTCCAAGGTCGACGCTGGCAGCTGAAGCTGCAACAGGAGAGAGAAGAAAAGTTCGAAGGGGGGAGAGCTGCTTTTTCTCCTTTTCACTCTCCCTCCCTTCAGCAGGGTAAAGACTGAAAAATAAAACCCTGCCACCTGTGAAAGTTTGTTGGGGTGAAGAGACCCCAGTGCGGCTCACAGAGGAGCTTGTGGATGCACCAGAGATTTGTGACTTTAACAGAGAAAGCCTTGTGCTGGAGTAAAAGCGGCTCAGATGAGGCAGAGTCCTGTTAAAGACTTTGTGACCCTCGAAGGGATCGATGCTTATGCTGGAGCGAGACGGCTCAGATAAGCTTGGGATCTCAGTGAAAGATCCATGCTGCTGCTGTTGAAGATTTATGACCCTGACGGGTATTAGAACCTACGCTGGAACACAAAACGGTTCAGGTAGGGATGTTGGGATCCATGTGTGGGATCCGTGCTGCTGGTGCTAGAGAGAACCTACGCTGGAGCAGAAAATGGCTCAGGTGGGATATTGGGATCCGAGTAAGGGATCCAGACTGGACCCATGCCGAGAAGTCAATCAAGGACTGTTCTCCCATGGGGAGGGACCTCCATAGGGAAACAGGGGTGAACTCTTAAACCATTATCCCCTGTGACCCTGTGGAAGAAGATCCATAGTAAGCAAGTGTCCCCTTGCAAGTCTATGGAAGGAGACCCTTCAGGACCTGAGTAACCCCCAGCCTTCGGTTTTAACCCAGGAGGGGGGTAGGCCCAGCCCTGGAGGCCAACACAGAATGAGAGAAAGATAAAGAAGTTCCAACTGCGATGAAAGTGCTGCAGAGTTACTGGAGAGAGAGAGAGTTGGAATTCTGAGAACAGAAAAGGACTGCTTCTCCTCCTTGGACTGATATAAAGGGAAGTGGGGGGAGAAGTATCTTCTGTAAATACATAATACCTTTTACTTAAGTAAAATTATTGTAGATATAATTCTTTAGTTTTAGTTTGTTAATAATAAATACTCATACCTTTTTTAATTCAGTCTCTTTTTGTCTGCATAAACCTTCTCTCAACTAATAGTAATTGTATGGGGGGTATAAAAGTAAATTGACCCAGGGCAAAACCACGACAGGTTACTGTCAAACATTTCGGTGTACTGATCTATTTGAAAAAGACAATTTTTATCACACTCCCCATGAAATGAAGGAGAGGCTGCGGATATTACTGTGCCTCTGCTTGTGTTTTCTGTGATCCTCTGGAGCGACTCTCAAGCTGTACCCACAGTGAGTTACACTTCCAGCCATGGGAATTTGACCTATATGAAGAAACTTGACAGGGTGTTATCTCTTATAATTTCTTATAGAGTTTATCACTGTATTGACCCAAAAGAATGGGTCATTCAGTTTCTGAGAAGTATGACTGGAGAGGCAGATGTAATATGAATTTCCAGGCATTCCTGTGCACTCTTCAAGTCTGCACGAGGAGAATCACCATCAGACTGGCTCAGTCACTTTTATTTGAAAAGACAACGATGCTTTACAGACACTCAGGGACACATTTCCAAGCCCTTCCTGGGGTTTTAGCTGCATGAGTCCCATCAACATCAATGGGACTCATGCAGCCAAATCCACACACGTCATGCTGAAAATGTACCCCTGAGAACCCAATTCACAGCAGCAGAAACAACACAAGCGGTTTTTACCCCCAGGACTTTTGCTCCTGTGATCCATGAAGAGAGCAAAACATACTTTGTGGCTCATTAAACCCTTTCATAGTGCACAAATGGAGAGAGCAGCTGGGGAGTGGTTGGTGCTCTCTGGTCCCTGCATGAGGAGCTGGGGAAGCTCATGCATTTAAATGTTACTGTGAGATTTTCACCATTAAAAAAAAAAAAAAAAAAGATACATTAGTTATCTTGAAACCCTGGTGCTTTTAAAGTGTTTGCACTTTTTTCTGGAGAGATGTACCTAATGAGTCTTTTAGCTTCATGTCTGAGTGTTCCACAGATTGGCAAATCTATCATTTCTTACCTTCTTAGTTTGATCATTATTTGGTGTCCTGTGTAAAAGTCTCAATCCTAATTTCTACTGACACTGAAAAAAAACTCAATTAAGCATGAAGATTCCATATAAAACATGTGTCTGCTTCTCTTTTTTTGATATTTATTGCCTTGAACATATTAATTATCCTGCAGGGAGTATGAATCCTAAACTAGCATATACGACTAACACAGAGGTAGGAAAGGTCTCCAAAATAAAGATGAAATATAGAGAAAAATAATTACTTTTCTCCTGGCTTCCAGTTGCTCCTATTTCTGCTTGTTACAGCTGGGAAAAAAAATTTCAACATTCAAACACGGAGTTAACATTTATTCTTGCTTCATGTTAGACCTTTCACATGAAAAAACATCTGTCTTTTTGCTGTTCTATGCCAATTTTTATTGGGATAACTTGATATCAGGTAATTCTGGAGTGTAATAGCTGTGTTTAGCTTGTCTAACAAAGCAGAGAATTGGGTTTAAAAGTTCACTTGTAAATTAACTACTACACAGTGTATTCTTGGGTATCTCTGCCTATTGTGCATTGTCACTAGTGGAAAAACATATGTTATTTGGGCTGTTATCCATAGATTCTGGGGGTAGGGTAAGTTATCTGAGTTTTCTAAACAGCTGAATTTTATAAAGCTGTTGTAAGCCATTCTTCTTCTTTGGGAACCTGCTGGTAAGAGGATATATATTAGGACCTAAAGCTCGGGTTTGGAACAAGTCCATGAGGAAAAAAAAAGGCATTTCTATCTGTATCTGTCTGGTCCTGGCCCAAATTTTAATGAGTAGTGATCCATATAATAAAACCCATTGCCAGAGTTGTCAGGCACAGTGGAATTTTCCCATGGTGCTTCTGCTCCCAGTGCTGAGTCAGTGCGGGGAGGTCTCTTCCCCTCTGTGTTTTCCCAGATTGATGGACAGGTGTCAAACACTAGAATGGTGCTTTGGGACAGGTCATCCACAACAGCTCAGCTGGGACCTGCCAAGCACCTTCTCTGCCCTCTGGGAAACATGAACGGGGAGGCAGCTTCATAATTAATAATGGAAGCTTTTTCAGGTTAAAATCTTGAATTAATGGTCAGGATATTCGCTCTTTATTTCTTTACTTTTTCACTCTGATGGAGGATTTTTTTGGTGAAAGGTCCACACAGGTTATCTGTCTTTTCACCTTGCTTGAAGAAAGGGTGCCACACTGTGTTGGGACTCTGTACAATCAGACTGGTACAACACGGCCTTGGCACACATCAGAGCCTCCAGCATAAAGGCAAGTGAGGTTTCATTTGTCACTCAGTCCCAAGGGCACTTAGGTCCCCTCAGACATATGTAACAGGTAGGATGAAGTACATTAATAACCAGCCGAGAACTTCCTTCTGCTCTCTTTCCTGAGATATCTGAGCAATACAGGATCTCTTTTCCTAACCTGAATGAAACAACCTCAAATGATTTTTTTTGTGACACAGCCCATGGTCAGGATGTCCAGCAGGATGGCAGCATGGTCAAAACCAGTGACAGAGACACAGGGCTCTGAAACCACTCTGCTTTCATACCTTTTCTTCTTTTTTTAGTGGCTGTGACACAGTTAATGCTGCACTTCCCAGCATTTTATTGCTGTATGTCAACTCTGAGTCTCAGATGGTTGACCCCTCATTTCACCAAAAATCACAGGAGTGTCAGGGATTGAGGCTGGCTCCGTGCTCAGGGTTCCAGCAGAAGGGTTTGTGGCTGCTGAGGCAGGAGTGGCCCTGGCTGTGTCCCATTGGTGCGTTGTGTGTGGTCTGGGGTGGATGATAGAGCTCCAAACCTGCCTTCCACATGCAGTGCCCTCCAACAGTGAGGGAATCAGCCAGAGCACACAATGCACCCTAGAACTGCTCCCTAAATCAAAGCTGCTCTGCCCGGAACACTGCCTGTGAATACCTAACTGCAGCCCAACAGCAAAAAACCACAAGCGTTTGCCCAAAGTGGAGGGAATCGGCTGTGCCCTGTCAGCTCTTGTCACTGCAAGAATGAGCTCAACCTTTGCAGTTTGCTCTGCAGCAGAACCAGTGCCTGGCCCTTTGCGAACACATGTACACCTGGTTTCCGTAAGACAATCAGAGCACAGAGTGACTGTAGGTTTGTTTTGATTACGGCCTTGATACTTAGTTTACCCCATAAACCAGAGATTTGTCTGCAGTCAAAATACCCCAGAATCTCAAGAAACCACAGTAAATAAAAAGGGAGGCAAAACATCAGCATTTAATTAAGAGATGCTATTGTTGGGTTTTTTTCCACTGGAGGAAAAAAAAAAGAAATTTATCTTGTTACATATTTTGTTTGAGACTCCTGCTTTAGGATTCAAGACAAAACTTTTAGTTAATCTTGGGCTTTTTCTCAGTAACTTCTCCGCTCCATTTACCAAGAAAGAGAGAACTGTCTCCCTCTCTGGGGAAACAGGAAAACAAGCTTCCCTGAGTGATAGTTCTTATATTCACCACCTCCTGTTCTTTTAGGTGCTCATTTTCAGCTACGTGCATGAAGATGGGGATCTCCATTTGTGACAGAGACTCCCTGGAGGCAGTAAGATGAAGCAACACTCCAGAAGAGAGTAAAGCAAATTCCTGCACAGAAGCAGGAAGGAGAAATTATAGAAAGTAGGCCTCAGAGATAGAAAAGAACAACTTTCTCCTTTGCTGAGACTCAGCAGAGCACACTTCTCAGGCAGCTGTAAGCATTTGTTAGTTGAATTTTTCTTGTGTGTTTTATTATCCTGGTTCTCTAAAGCAACATCTAAAACTGAGAGTATTTCCTCAGTTGCAGGTACTGTAATTGTGAACGCTGTTACTGGTGTAGTTAGAGACTATAGGTCTATGAAAATATTCAGTTTAAACAATTTATCAGTGACTGCAAGGCTATTACTCATTCTAATGGATTCTGTGGCTTCAAATATGATACAAAAATATATGCTTAGCATCACTTTTTCTCCACAGCATGACCAGCTCTTCTTTGGTGTTTGGTTTTTATGTCTCTCCAGGTAGCGTTGTGTCTCTGTGCACAGTCATAGCACAATGACTCTTTCCAGAGTGGGTCACCTTTTGAGCCAGTCCCAACACCCATATGCTGATCTTGTCTTTCCTGGGCTTCAACCTCTGTTGATAAGAAACTATCAAATATAGCGCTTCAAGGGACTGAGAAATACTCTTTTCTGCCTTAGTCTTCCAAGTTCTCTATTGACAAAAGAGCTACTTTAGCTCTTTTACAACTTGTAGTATCTATTACTTAGTTTTTCCCCCACTCTGTTTCAACCCTTAGCAAATCTGTTGTTTCTTTTCCAATTCAGAAGCCTGCCCCATTTCATAACTATCAGCCTAGGGACTAGAATTTGGTTTATGTGGTTTATGTTATGCTCTCATTAATTCATTGTTCTCTTAATTCATATCTTGGGGTAGAATGGCTTGAGCTACTGAAAACTCTTGTTTTTATGAGCCAACTTATTTGCAACATCATGAGCTGTGCTATTACCATGTGCTGTGCAAAGAGTGATGAGACAATGCAACATTCAGGCTTTGCTTCTCCACCCAAATAGAGGATGAAGACTGGATGGATGGGTGATGAAACACTAGCTACCTCTAGAAGGTAAAACAATATAAACATCTGAATATTAATTTTGCACCAGTGCCATTTATGAATAACACCTAAGGTGAATACTTGTTAGAACTATCTGCTTTTTGCAATCTTGGGGCAGAGACCAGGAGAAAAAAAGACAATGGTTTTAGAAGTGTAAAGGTGCAGTGTAAAGGGCTGTGGTAGCTTCCTTGTGACACTGGCTCACAGCACAGCTTGCCAGTCGAAATTTGGTGGAAAAAAACAGAGAGAGGTGGCATGCAAGCTGGAGGTTAGACCCTCATCTGGGACAGGTCAGCCCCAGCCTCATTTTACATCCACCAGTAATTAATTAATGAATTAATTCAACGACCAAGACTCCCTCATGCTCCTTCTCATTAAGCCATGCATCCTCCTGTTGTACTTCACTCTATTTATTTTTCAAACTAATGTTAATCGTGCCCATACTTCATATTTTATCTCAAGAGGAAAGGCAGATTTCCAGTTTTGTAGGGAGTAACATTCTCTGTGGGGCACTTTTTATAGTACCTCTGCCTCACTCCATTCCTGACACAGTACCCTCATTTTAATTTTTTTTAAATAAGTGTCTTAAGGGCATTGTTCTAAGATGTGACTATACTCCTTGGAGTGGTCTGACAAGTGTGCAAAGCCCTCCTAAAGGAATGGTTCCTATTTAGGGAGCCATCCATGTGCGTGTGCACTTCCTATCCACAAAGAGAGTATGAACTCACTCTTCCATATGTAATAACAACTTTAATATTCCAGTATTCATCTCCAAGTGGAAATAATTGTTTTATTGATTGAGTGTGGTAAGACCATTCCCATCACTGCCGCACAATTTCAGCCCAGGGCTACTGGAGTGTGGAGCAAGAGAGGAAGGTGCAGAATGAAGTAATTCTCAATTTAAAACAGTCAAATGTACTATGTTTTGAATTCTTTCCCTGGCAGAGATAAACTCTTCAAATAGGAAAACATGTAAAGGGTGTTCAGTTTAAGCTGATGTTCAGAAACCAGAGATAGCTGAAGGATATGGCAATTAGCATAGCAAAGAAGTGACAGAGGAGTGAAATGATAGGAGAAGGATCGATCAGGACTGTGAAAGGAGATGGTTGGATTCATGTTGCCATTGTTTTCCCTTGGTACTCCAGCTACTACCTCTGTATCGTGAGTTTAAAGATACATGAAGCTTGTATTTATAATGGGCAGATTTCTGCTTTTCATTTATTTGAGACACAGTTTCAGCCAGGTTCAACAAAAGGGAGATAATTGCTTTTGCTCATTAGGATCTTCTTTGGATCAGCTGTGAGTCTGCATTCCTTGCATGGCATCTGTGGCTTGAGATCGTTCTTCTTAGAGCATTTCCTTGCATAAAGGTCCCTGAAAAAAAAAAAGGCTTTTAAGAACAAAGTGGCAAGGTTTATTTGAATTTAAAAATAAAAGAAAAAAAGGTAACACCATCGATCTTTTTAAGCAGTGTTAATCTGGGAGCAGCTGTGGAAGACAGTGCAGTAGTAAAAAGGTTTGTAGAAGGTTTGTAAACAAGGTTGCCATCACCCTCTCAGCTGTCTGTTGAACCTGGCTGTGAGCCAGCTCTGTGACTTCCTCAGTGGATTTACTTTTTTCTTCCTTTTGTCCTACAACTATGTTTTTAAAAGGACCCCAAACCCAACACTGCACATGCAAACTCTTGCTGTTAAGTGGGAATGAGAACTTGGTGTCCATCCTTCTTTCACTAGAGGTGATCCCACCCTGCCAGATGTGCCAACCTCCCTGAAGGACCACAAATGAGAGGTTTTGGTACCAGGTATCTTGCAATACCAGTAAAAAAGGTAAAAGCCCAGGTACCTCCCCTCTTTGGTAGACCAAGAGTAAGCACATGGTCAGGTACTCAGCTCACTGTGCTGCCACAGTTCCATGGTGTGTTCTGTGACCCTTGTCAAGGATGACTCAGATGCTCTTTAACAGAAGAATTCAAGAAGCCAAACATAAAGGATTTTTGTTTTTTTCCCCTCAGTCATAATAGATGTAGGACAGCCTAATACTGCAGCTCCCGTACAGAGTTACATGAACTATTTGATACCATATGTGTTTAATACCTCAGATTTATGTTCCTCGTGAAAGACTAAACTTCCAATAATGTATGTCCCTTCTTATAAGTAGATTTTATCATTCAAAGCAAACTCAAGGAATAAAAATATGCTTCTATTACCTCCCCTTACAGAACCAAAATTTTCTTGGCTCCCTCTCCTGGATAATGTAAATCTCCAAACCCATTTACTTTGAGTACTTAAAGCCACAAAGAAACATGAACTAATGCCAAGTGTAGAAACGTAAAGGCTTAAAAATTAATTCTACAAAATAGGATAATTCTTTCTCCTTATGAGTTTTTATCACTTCTGTCTTCAGGTTCCTTACAGATAATCAGACAGCCCACCATCCAAAAGGTCTCTCAGCATGATGTGGACACTAAGATATCAGAAGGATTTTAAAGTTGTTTTAAAGAACTGCACAGAGCTATTTTTTACTAGTTGTGTTGCCCTGAATAACTGCAGTTTATGTGTAGTTTTTGCCATAATGGTCCCATCATTGTCATCCTCAGTTACACTCTATCCCCATGAGGAATTAAAAAAATATTTAATGATTAAGATAGTTCACTTTAATCAGTGTTAGGATTTATGCTTCACACTGTGCACTGGTTTTAATATGAAACAGCACCTCCCTATATGTTAAGTGATTTATTTGCAGGTGATGGAAGTTCAAGGTTTAATTTTATTCTGAAGTGTGAGGGGACCCTCCTGGTGTTTCTTAGAAGTTATTTGCCTGTGCCTGCAGCACAGCATGAAAAGCTATTCAATTAATATGATTTTTTTATGTCTTAAAAGGGATGTTCTGTGAGAACCAGGGTAAGAGGCAAATATCAATATTATTATGAGGCTGAAAACAAGTAAAAGATTAATCTGTCAGAAAAAAACCAGCCTTCCTTCTCCTCACTCCTCTCTGATGTTGGAAGAGTATTGAAATATAGAGTATTAGAAAAGCTATAACTGCAATCACTTTGTTGATACCATCCTTAGAGAATTCTGCAATATGTTCACACTAATCTTAAAATGGAATAACTGTGGAAGTTGAGTCCCATTCTGAGGCCTGACAGACCTTCCAGAGTTATCAGAGGGGTCCAGAGACCTCTTCAAAAATAAAGAAGTGATTCAGCATAAACCCCTCCCCAAACTGGGGAGGTAATCCAGAATGTCATCACTCAGGAAACCTTCCATGAGCTGAGAGCCTGCACATGCCCCAGAGGCTGAGCCTGAAGGTTTTGTCCCAGCTCACTGAACTTCATGTGCTTCCTCAAAATTCTACTTCCTAAATGGAAATAGAATTTAGGAAATTTCCTAAATGGAAATAGAATTTAGGAAATTTCCTAAATGGAAATGGAATTTAGGAAATTTCCTACAATATCATTTCTGAGGCACCATTTTGGTTAAAATGGCCACTCCTTAACATGAGAGGAGAGGTTGAACCCTCAGTCTTTTGGGAGATGGAAGTGTGAAATGTAAAAAACGTGGAAGGATCTGGTTGTCTTGACGTGAGGAGAAAGGCACCTTCTCATGAGTTTTCAGAAAATCATTAATTCAGTTATTTTGGGGTCTGTAACTGTTACTATGGGCACTGGAACAACAGCTAACAGCTCTTGAACCAGATGCTTCATGGATGCATAATCAGTTAACTGTTTGAAAGTGTGTTAAGATATAACCTGTCATTTAAGAGTGGGACATGCCATGCCAGCTGTGCTGCTGTATTTCTCTTCTATCCACTCAAACAGCTGGAACAGCCTGAAAAAACAAGGATTTCCCTCAGGATTGACAGCAGGGAATTGGAAGATTCAGGGAGCTAGTTTGTACTTTAAAACCTCCACTTTAAATGTTGCAGTGTTTCAGGATTGTAATCTCAAGGGCAGATACTCAGATAAGCTATGATCTTAAAAGAGGTCTGTGCATAACTGACTTAGGACAAGAAATAGGGCAGTATGTGTTCATGGGGGGGTTAAGTTTTTTTACCAGAACAACATTATGTTATGGTGTTTCCTGAACACTGACTTAACATCTCTATGTGTCTGAATATTGGATATGACAGATAGGCATCTATATCTACAGTGATATCAACTAGTTCAGGGTGCTGATTTATTGATAAAGAGATCATGAAAACCCACCGCTTAATGACATCTTTTTTTCTGCTGCAAAGTCTGGTGCCTTCATGACTCACTAACACGGATAACAGGATCACTGAAAACCAACAATATTTTGGTTTAGTTAGTGGTTAATCAAGTATTTATTAAAATAAATAATTAACATATTATTTATTAATAATTTATGACTAGTCAAATAATTGATCAGGTATTAGTAACAATGGTTTTCTCTTTCCATAGCAGTTACTTTGGAAGTCTTGCAATCAGACAAGAACTGTATAGATTAACCTTCCAACAGAATTTCTTCCACTTGACTCATAGCTCATTTTACCTTAAATCATCACTTTGTTCCTTGTCCATGCTTCTTCCTTGCTCTCTATTTTTGTGTGTGTTGTTTTTTTTTTTTTTTTTTTTTGGTCATATTATGGTATTGGATGTAAGAGTACAAAGTGCATCTGACCCAGAATTATTAGTACCTATTTTAATAAAGTGTGAAAATTAACAAAGAAGTTCAGTCTGTGGAGGGATTTTTCCCTCTTCAGCTGCAAAATCGACTTAATTGTGTAGGTCTGGGTATCCTCTTCAAGAGGGATGAGGTCAGCAGTCAGAAGGCTGAGGAGAAGGATACTGAGAGGATGTGATGGGAAGAGCTAATCTGACCAGTTGGTGGCAAATTTCTGAGGGTTAGGGTAGGATCCCTGCCTGGTGATGTGCTGGAACACAACCCATGAGTTTCTTTGGAGACATCTCAGGAGTAATAGATAAAGCCTTAGGCTTGTGGCAGACATGAATGTTTCTGGGGCTGCAGTTGGGCATTAATTGGGATTCACAAAATACCCATTTAAATATGTCATTTATGAATATGGGGGAGCCCCTGGTGGTCTAGTGGTAAGGGCGCGGCGCTGTCACCGCTGAGGCCCGGGTTCAATTCCCGGTCAGGGACACTCCCCGGGCAGGTGGAGCTCGTTAGCCCTGTAAAGGCAACCCACCTACGTCCTGAGGACCTCGCTTCCACCGCCCAAGCTCGCTTGGCCCCGGCAGATGAACCTTAGGATTAAAGGGTGGGCTCAGTTCCGCGCACACTGTGTCTCACCTAAAAAATCCAATGCGCAGGCTGGAAGGTGTAAAGACCTTCCCCGGATCTTCGCTCGCGAAGACTGGCCATTATGAATATGGTTAATTAATGACAACTTAAATCAAGTTTTATTGGAATTTACCTGCTAATGACAGCTATGAAATCTGTTAACTAATTCTTATCACTACATTTAAGAGCTAATGTTTAATTCCTGGAACCCATTCCTGACTATGGAGCTTTTGAAGCTTGTGCAAAAGAGGTTTGAATAATGCAATAATAAGTGAATTTACTGAAATGCATAGTTGTGTTTTCTTCATGGGCAGAAGAGAATTACATTGAATTCATAATTTAGAAAAACAAGAGTTTGGTTCAGATGTGCCATGGTTCACCCTAAATACGGATCTTATCTTCACATGGTGTGATAATTTCTTGGTTTGATCCTTGAAGTTTAACTCATTTCAAAAAGCCTTGCTTGGGGTTGCATGCAGTTCTTCAAGCTGAAATCATTCCTTTCTTTCACTAGGTGTGTTTTTGATTAAACCCCAGATTTACTGTTGGTGTGTGTTTGCTGTTTTCCACCTATCTTAATTCCCACATGTCACATAAGAAAGTCCTAATGGATGGATTTACAGAGAGACCTGTTAACATGGCAATAACCACAGCTTCCCTCTCAGCTACTACCTGTCAGCACACACCCCAGAGTGAGCTCAGAGGTGTCCCCTTCTCCTTGTTTTTTGTGCATCCAGGCTTTTCCACAGGAATGGTTGAGATCCATCAGTCTGCTGTGGATAAACTGAGCTGTTTGCTATGTGTGACCAGAGAGCATTGGATGGACAGGCATTAGGGGGTAATATCAGCACAACAAAGCAGTTTGGATGAAGATTTTCTCTTGACTTCAGAATCCCTGGCCAGGGAAAGACAGCGCTGCAAAAATCTCATAAAAGGAACAGTAGTCTTCAATAATAATATTAAGGATAATAAAAATTAATCACTGGTTGATATAAGTCTGTGGTTTCTGTGCTGGTGTTAACATAAAGGAAGCTTTATAAATTTAAGTTTTTTGGCTTTTCTAACGCATGAACTGAGTGGATTGGATGCTAGGAAAAAATTCTTAACTGAAAGAGTGGTTAAACATTGGAACTGGCTGCCCAGGGCAGTGTTGGAGTCACCATCTCTGGAAAACAAGCAGACACTACACTTAGTGCTATGGTTTAGTGGCATGGTGGTGTTCTGTTTAGGGTTGGACTTGATTAGGGTTGGAGATGATTGCCAACCCTAATGATTCATGTGCTCGTCCTGAATGCCAGCCTTTCTGAGTTCAGAATCCAGTTTGGGAGAGAAAAGGAAAAAAAAATTGAGATATGACAGAATAAAACCATTTAGTGTGAACCACAGGTACAGGTGATATGAAAAAAAGTAGAAAGGGACAAGAAGAAAACTAGAAATGGGTCTGTGGTGGAGACCCATTGATTTGAAAAAAAACATCTGTCAGCTTCATTTTAAAGGAATTCCTTATCCCACCCCTTTGCTTTTACCATATATTGAACACATGACTGTACTGGGAGAAAAAACTTCCACAGAAAACAGGTCAGATTCTGAAATTCTGTGTATGAGCTCTTGCAGTCAACCTCTTTTCACATATTCAAACCAGGATCTTGAGAGCAAACATCAGCCTGCTTCAAGGTCAAATTCAGCAGAGGGTAGCTCATTAATAATCCCTCTGTATCAGTATTGCTAGAAAGTCTGTACTGCCTGTGTCACATTGCTCTTCCTCACCTTGATTCTGACCATGCTAAATAGATCAGTAATGCCTCTGAGTGGTACCTGATGTTCCCTAGCACATAATAAGCAGCATTATTAATTTCGTGGAGGACATGTAATCACCTCTCTGGAAGAGAGGTGCCACTTGAAAAGCTGTCTTCCCCATCTCCACGTTTCCCTCCTTCGTACTGGTGTTATTAATCATTAGGTTGTCACTGGAGGAAAGCTGCCAGAGGCACAGGTATGCCCAGCTAAGAGGATAAATGCTCCTTGCCACTCCAGCATGGGAGTGGGGGTTTTTTTTGTCATTCTTTCCTACTCAGGCTCCATCCAGACGTGGGTTTCAGGGGTGGTGTTTGGAAAAGCCTCTTGTTTGTGAACCTCTGTGCTGTGCCTGCAATTCAGACCAACCTGGCATAGCAGGAGGTGGGGTAGTGTAATTTATCTCTACGTGGCTGAGAGGCAGGGACCAGATAGAGAAGGATTTCATCATCACATTCCTCCAGAGATAGCCTAAGATCATTCCTCTGCCAAGGAAACAGAGTGAATGAATAACTGGATAATGCTTCACAGTTTGGAGATTGCTTCTGCATGAATGACTTGCTTGTCTGCAAGTGTGAGCACAGGGCTGCTTCTGCAACACTTGATAAGAATAGGGAATTTATTTCTTCAAAAAGGATCTTTCATTTGATGGTATCTGGCATGTGCACACATTTGGAAAGTGTTCTCCCTTACAACTCTCTTTCACCATTAATTAAAATTAAATCCAAAGGTACAATGTACACTCAACACATCCAGTTTTGCTCTTTCTCCTATTTTACAAGGAAACTTGATATTTTTATTTGAGAATTTTATTATTATATTCCAACAAATCCAGCAAATTATTAGTAGGAGCATGTCATAGCCTGTGGCCCCTCAGCCTGTTTGTTAGGTTGGTTCATTTGCAGTTCCTAATTTGTTAATGTTTCTCAGTAATCACCACTAGTTCACCTGCTACTCTTTTACACCCTGTGCCCATGTTTTCCCAGACCTGAGCAGGTGGGTGCAAGCTACACAAACCTTCCCGTAACATCTTTTTGTATGTCAGTATTGAACAGGTATTCATACAGCTGCTCATGAAAATTATTTATGGGATCTGATCTGCTCATTAAGTGCTGCATTACAGCATTATTGTACAAAAAAATTATATGTAGCAAAAGAGAAAAAACCCAGAAAACTGCTGGTTGTGTAGCTGGGAAGAGACTTTGAACACACACTTTGTCTTGCCTGAAGGACAGTAAAACCATCAGACACAGGAGGAATCCATTTCCCTGCTGTCAGAGATGGAGTTTACACCAAATAATGCTAATAATATTCATTTATCAAATATGTTATCATTTTTTACCTTCTACCACTGGTGAAGGGGATATGCCCTTTTTCTGCTGAGTGCCCGTTCAGCTGAGGCTTCTGAGCTCATCCAAAACCTTGAGATAAGGTGCTCTGCAAGGGAGGTAAAAGTGGCTCCTGACCTCTGAAAGTCGTCTGCTGCCTCAGAGGTTGGACTTTTTGGGGTGGAGCTGTGAGTGAACAGTGGCTCACTGTACAGAGAGAAATAACAGATGTGGACATTTGAGTGAGGTTCCCTTGGAGGCTTCCTGATGCCTCATCTGGACGTTTACTTTTGCTCATCATGATGCTTTTCTGTGTGCATTTTTTTCCATCTTTCCTTTTATTTGGTGTGCTAGTGTTTAAAAGAGGCACATTTGGAAGCTCCTTAATTGCACGTGCCATGATCCAGTTTTTTCACACTGGCATGAATACCCATGCTGCTAATGAAGCTCGGCATAGTTTAGGAAATATTAGGCATGCTGACCAGCCTGCCCTCAGCTACCAGCTCAGTAGCTCTGGACTTTTTTGTAAGGCTTACTAGTTAATTAGAATGCATTAAAAATGACAGTTGCTGTTGATTGTGGGGCTGGAAACCAGAGATTATGGTGTCATACAACACCACGCAATCTGTGAGTCAGTCGGCGCCCTTTGAATGCTCCTCACATCTGGCTGGCTGTGAATGGGCCCACTGTCCGAGGGGCTGCTGCTGCAGTACCTGGTTCCTTATGTACTAATTACAAGCCCTGAACGCAGGAGTTAGGAGAGTCTGGGGACTTGTGGCTGGAGTTCACATGGGCTGGTGAAACAAAGGATGCCCTGTTCCTCATTACGCTTCTACACTTAATTAGGAAGTGAGTTTGTTGATCACCGGCTGCGCTAAGAATTACTCATTTATAGCAGGGCACTTTCTGATTTTTGTGAAAGTTTATTTAAATGACATCTTACACTCTGGCCATAAGGGACATGCTTTTATTTTATCTGACTTTAAATATGTCTCTTGTAGTCTCTCAGTCTGATGGAAAGAGAAACAGGGGTGTTTTGTTTCACGGGGCAAGGGGGGATGGGTCAGCAGGAGCATTTCTTTGCAGGGCTGGGGTGATTGTTTGGGATTGGCACTTGGCTGTGTGAGCACCGGCAAAGCCATTTAGAGCTTTGTGCCTTGAATTTAGAAAGGGTTGGCAATGCCACTCTCCTACCTTCTGGTATGGGGCTCAAGGTCAAAGCATTTTATGGATCTGACAGCTTGTCAGGCTGAGCCTGGACATGGACCCCTGCCAGGTCTGGGGTCTGGAGCAGCGTTTTCCCCACTGTCTTGTCCGGAGGTGGGTGAGACAGAGGTGGAGGCTGCGTGGAGGCCATTGACATTCAGGGATGTTTCATCCTTTGAGGAGTGAATGCTGCAGCAGCCCTTTCAATGCAGCCTGTGTTGGGAGCCAGTTGCTTCCCCTTCTCTATTACAAAGGTGCCATTAATATCCAGTGCCACTGTAGGAACTAGCAATTCTTCACTGCTGTAGCCAGTGCAGATGAATGATAGACTGTTTCCCTTGCGCAGAAAGCAGAGTTCCTGGGCTCTGACACACAGTGGCAGGGGAGTTGCGACAAAGCAGAGTGCAGAAAAGCTTTAAGAGAGAAACCAAGACTGAGATATAATGGGAAAAACAGAGGCCCATCTGATTTTTCTATAGTAACTCTAACAGGGATTAATCAACCTTTTATGGAAAGAAATTTATTGTCACCTCTGCTCAGATACCACATACCGTTGTTACTTAATTGTAGACACTTACCTTGGTGCTGCCTGCTGTCCACAATGATTCCTCAAGCATAAAATGCCTCTCATCTCAAAGCTATTATGTAAATTATCTCTGCAAGCCTTCAGGAAAACCACTGAGCAGTGGTGCAGGGGAGCCAGTAGGTGTTTCTTGGAGGTCTCTTTGTAAGACAGCTTGGTTTTAGTGTATATGAACTCAGTTCTCTAGGCTGAGCACACAGTTTGGAGAATGGAGGAAGGGGAAACCCCCATTTGGTAAAACCTTTTCCCTAAATTTAAGTAAATTAGAACAGTTATCTACAGTGGTTTGTAGATTATCTCTGACTTTTACACTCACCTGATGACAAAGACCATTTCAGCCTCTATTTTTTGAGGTGTGCATGTTTTTTCCTCCCTGACCTGAAAGAATAAAAATCAACTCATAACAGTTTCAGCCCTGGCAGGTAATAGTTGACCCTGAGCTTTTGCTCACATAATATTTTCCAGATGAGAGCCTGAAAGTTTGCCTTGCTTAGAGGAAACCATTCATTCAATCCACAAGGAGTGCTTGGACCGCACCCAGAAATGTGAGTGGATTCCTTGTTGTTACTGTTGTTGTTTTCAAACAGTGCTTGTCTGTTAGTGAAGGAAAAATATGAGATTAAAAACCCAAACCAATCATGTTAGTGTGAATGGGTTGCACAAAGGTTATTTTCAGTAATAAAGCACTGCAGTGCTCATGTGAACTAAGCAGGTAATAGGGTGTTTCAGTATGTTCAGATGCATGAAGCATTTGCAGATTATCACAAGGAATTATTCATAACTCACAATCCATCAGGAAAAAATAGCGGAGTATATGTTGCAACTTATGTTGCAAAAGTCTTGCTTCCAAAAAAATTAAGTCCGGCCTGGAGTCTATAAACATTTACATGTGCATTTAACTTCATTAAATGGCAAACAGCTGTAACTTCCTTTACAGTTATCCACTGTTCTTCCTTTTGAAAAAGTTCTTTTGATCTCTTGGGCACATGGGATTTAGACCTTCCTCGTGTCTGGTGCTGACCAGTAGAGAAGAGGAAATTCTCTTTGATTAAAGAAGTGGAGGGCTGGATAATCCAAACACAGACTTGTATGTGAGCTCCACTTAACAGCATGTCCCATTTCTTCTGCAGGACTTGTCTCCAGTACTAAGACAACATAAAACACAGAAAGAAATTGAAGAAAAACAAGAGTAAAAAAAATCATGGAGGGATGGGAGGCAAAATCTTCTCCCTGTACAATTTCATATGATCTTTAAGTATGTAGATGTAACTTATTATTCTGTGATGAACATTTACTCAAGTTGCTACAGTGATCAATTGCCAATGATTACTGAGCTTATACTCACCCTCGTGATAATCACTGCCTTCAGAGTGTTTTGAGCATTGTCCTGCTTCAGCACAAACACCTCCACTGCTTTACCTGTCTGTAGAATCAGGGGTGGGGTCAATTACCACCCGAACCAACACCTATCAAACCTCCAAGTCACTCACTGTGGTGTTTTCTTAAGCCAGCTGAGACATGAGACTCCTATAACTGACTAAGATCACATAATCAGGAATTATTTAGGTTGGAAAAGACCTCCAAGCCCATTGAGTCCAACCTGTGACCAATCCCTACCTTGTCAACCAGATCAAAACACTGAGTGCCATGTCCAGTGATTCCTTGAACACCTCCTGGCATGGTGACAAAAAATCCTCTTGATTTGAGCCCTCAGTCCAGTATAAATGTCATTGAGAAGACCAGCTGCTATCACTGTTGGGTTCCACTACCTCTCTGAACCAAAGAAAATGGCTTGGTTTGCATCTAGTTCTGAGCTGAACAACTCAAGACATAGGCCATTTAAAGCAGGTCCCTGCTTACATAGTGTTATAGTGTTATAAGAGCCCTTTAATTAGTACTGTTGCCAAGGAAATCATGCCCGGAACCAAGGTTTCAATCACAAACCCATTGCGTTTCCATTTTTTTGGTATGCTGTTTAAAAATACATCTTTTCTTTTTGTGTGGAAAACAGTACCACTCAGCTTCCCCTGCTCTCATTTAGCCTCTTTCATGGGATTTGACCCATTTTGTCTGTAAGTTTTTGTGAGATACAACAATAAGACAAGAATAGGCCAAAATGCAAATAGTGAGGGACTGTGGCATTTGCCTTTAAAAAGGGATCTTGAAACAACCCTGTGAGAGTACTCTGAGAGCCAGTTGCTGCTCTGCAGTTAATCTCTCTGACTCAGTAAAAAATACCCTCCTTGCATTCTTCTGCAAAGCAAAATCTAACATCTGAAGCACTTGTTTGCCATCAGATCCTTATTCTTCATGCAGTGTCCAGCTACCAACAACAGTACAATTCTGATATGACTGTTTTCTATGTCATTTTTTTTCCATGGCTCGCTATGATTCAGATTTCTGGAGGAAAAATAACCCTTGTATATCATGTAGGACCATTATTCTAATTTCTCTCAGCTACCCACTAACTCTAAACCTTGTCAGGTCTTGCCTTTGTTGTTGCTTTGAATTTCCAGTTCTGGATTTAACAGAGGGCTCTGAGAAAAGGTTGTGGGTAAAATGCTGTGTCACAACAACAGAGTTTCTATTGCATGAGGGCCTTGACTACTCTCTTGGAGATATTTTTGGGCAATGTCTTCACATACTCATCTTGTACACGTGCTTCAGTGAACTCTTCCTGGTATATTTACCATGCTGCCGGTGGATGTTGTCATCACAGAGTCAATCTTGACATCATCCAAGGAATACAGTTCCTTTCCTGCAGGAGAATGGTGTAAGGTTGCATTTCCTCACCTATAAAAGAAGAAGGAGCAGCATTTCCAAAGTGCTGTGGGGTATGAACTGACAGTGACTTCGAATGGGTGGCTGCTCTGCATGGAGATGTGAGTTAAACCTTCAATGAGAAGCAGCTTCACCAGAGAAGCCTTGCCTTTCCATCTGTTCTTTGGCTTTGGATTTCTCATGTTTTATTGTGTCAGTATTATCATCTAGCACTGTGTCTGGCATAGGTATTAAAATGTCTGGTTGTGCAGGTTCCTTAATCCTACTGCTGGCTTCGTCTTTCATGGGCTACAAGACTTGGTTTGCTGTGTTTTTATTGTTACCACTTTAATTGTATTGTGAGGGCCCTCAGTCCAGCTCTGGCTTGTTAAATAAACAGAACATATCTTGTGTCTCATGCCTCTGTGCCTGGAAGGGGTTTAAACCTCTTCTTTTGTCTGCGTGTTTTGGCTGAGCTCAGATTTTCTCTTGAAAGACCCTGAGAGTTTCAGGGTCTCTGTGTATTAGAGAGAGTTTGCTTTCATTAAGTTGTGAGTTATTACAGCTTTGTTTGTGCTTGGGGTGTTGAGAATCACAGAGGCCAGTTCCTTTTAAACGCTGAGGAGTACAAATAACCCAGGAATAAGAGTCTTGATTGATGTAGCTGCTGCTGAGGCTCACATGTGGAGTAGCTCTACATTGTTGTGTTTCCTAAACAGTGGGTTTCATAGACTGTATCATCCCATGGTGGCACCCGGTAAAAGGTCAAGAAGTACAAAAAAAGAAAGAGAGTCACTCAAACACTGCAAAATAATGAAGAATATTTTTCTAAACTCCTACTATCGTTATTCAGCCATGTTCTTGCCTGTTTATTCCATCCCGTTTTTTCTATCACTCACTCAGAAAAAACCTGAAAGGCTGTTTTATTTATGTGAATATATTAGAAGTATTAATTCTTCACAGAAATGCTGATATTCAACACAGAGAAGGCAAGTTTTCTGTGAAACCTGATTTTGGAAGATGCCTTGGACCTTCCAAAAGATCTCTAACTTGTCCCTCCAACCTCAGCCAGAGGAAGAAGGAATACGTTATTTCTTCATGAAGTCTGGATGGGAAAAATCAGCTATCTAAACAATATTTATACTCTTTCCAGGAATATTAGTCTAAACAGTATCCTTAGTGAATTTATGTTGGGGCTTAGTCAACCTACTTCTTGTTGTGTTTCCCATTGCCTACTCTGTATTTTCTGCAGTTGGATATAATTGTATTTCCTACATATAAGGGGAAATGGTAGAGATTTACACTGTAGAAGCCATTTTACTTTATTTGTAGAATCTCCGTCTACAGCAGTGATCTCCAACCACTCACCCCTGTCTCCTCTTTACACAGTCAATTTGTTTTTTTAATCTATATCTGATACTTTTGCCATTTATTTCAATTGTTTTGTCTTCTACTTATTTCAGACAATCACCATAGCTGTAGAAGATTTGAGTCGTCATCATCATGGCTAGGCTTTGCGAACGAAAATTTGAGAAGGGCTCTACCCACACTTGCTACAAGCGTGCTGATGGCTAAAAAGGCCAATGCGAGATAGACAAGTCCGGTTGCAGAAGGCACAGCAGAAAGACTCCCCAGGTGATATCGACGAGACGCGATTCTTTCTGCGTTGTCTTTTCTCCTCGAGAGTGATCCTGCGTGTGTTCTCAAAAGCAGCAGCAGCGTTATAGATGCTGTGTCTCCAGGCCTCCGATTGGAGGCCAGGGTAGACCAATGGTGGTGATCAATAGGGCCAAGGCTGAGGGATTGTTCCAGGCAGTCCTTGGATCTCCTCTTTGGGGCTCCTCTCTTGCGGCAGCCAGTGGCAAGTTCCCCACAGAGCACGATCTTAGGGAGGTGGTAGTCCTGCATCCTGGAGACGTGCCCTGCCCAGCGCAGCTGTGTTCTCAGCAGCATGGCCTCAATGCTCATGACTGCTGCCTGTTCAAGGACAGACGTGTTGGTCATATAATCCATCCAGTGGATATTTAGGATTGTACGGAGGCAGCGCTGATGGAAGCGTTCTAAGAGACACAAGCGGTGCCAGTAACTGACCCCTGATTCAGATCCATATAAAAGAGTAGACAGTACAATGGCTCTGTAAACACTGATCTTAGTACTTTTCTTCAGGTGTTTGTTTTGCCACACTCTTTTATGGAGTTTACCAAAAGCTCTGTATGCCTTTGCTAACCTGTTGTCTATTTCTGCATCAATCTTACTGTCTGAGGAGACGATGCTTCCCAGGTAATTAAACTGCTGGACCGATTTGAGCTCTGATTTGCCAATGGTGATATGGGGATGATGGGAGACTTCCTGAGGTGCAGGCTGATATAAAAGTTCTGTTTTCTTCAAGCTGACTTCCAGTCCAAAAAGCTCAGCAGCCTCTGCAAAGCAGGATGTTAAACTCTGCAGAGCTACTTCTGTGTGGGTGACGAGGGCGGCATCATCAGCGTAAAGCAGCTCACGGATGAGATGATTTAAGGTCTTAGTGTGGGCCTTCAGTCACCTTAGGTTGAAAAGGCTTCCATCAGTACGATATTGAATGTAGACACCGTTTTCATCATCAAGGTCTGCTGTGGTCCTTTGGAGCATCATGCTGAAGAAGATTGTGAATAAAGTTGGTGCGAGGACGCAGCCTTGCTTCACACCACTGGCTATTGGAAATGGTTCAGAAAGTGCATCACCATACCTGACTTGGCCACGCTGATCCTCATGAAGCGAGATGATCATTTTGAGGAACTTGAGGGGACATCCTAAATGTTCCAAAATCTACCACAGAACCTTTTCTGCTCACAGTATTGAAAACCTTGGTGAGATCAACAAAGGTAACATAGAGTCCTTTGTTCTGTTCCCTGCACTTCTCCTGCAGTTGTCTGAGAACAAATACCAGGTCTGTGGTACCTCTGTTGGCTTGGAAACCACACTGGCTTTCAGGTAGAAGATCTTCTGCTATGGCGGGTATTAATCTGTTCAAAAGAATTCTCGCAAGGATTTTACCAGCAATGGAGAGCAGAGTAAGACAGACAGAAGATTTGAGTACTTTCTTACAAACCGGCCAAGTTACAGCCTGATATAATCTGTAAATGTAACTGAGATATCTTTTTCCACAGGTTAAGACACATTACAATGCCAAATTTTGCCAAATCCCAGCCAGACTCTTTAATGTTGTGCATGTTTGTTTACGAGTTGTAAAGCCTTTGTAACTCTTGGGATGAAAGACACACATGGTATATCATGATTTACTATTGGGTTTGCAAACATGTTTATGTTTAATTTATCAATAGAATTTATTTACCAAACTCAACTTCTCCAAAATACCCACATATGTTTTTTCTTTCCTTTAATTGATTTCTCTTTCCCTGTCCCAATGTAGACCAACATTTCTTTGCCCCCTCTGTGTGTTCTGTAGTCCTGTGAAGACAATAGAGATTTTTAAAATTTTCTTTCTTTTCCTTTTAGTTTTATGGACTGAGTGAATTATACAGGTGGAGGAAATTTTCCAGCCTCTTAAAATGAGGAGGATCTGCACAGGCTGCAGATAGGTCATTCTTCAGCAGAGGGAAAAGCTGTGTGCTGGGATAGATAATTATTTACTGAGTTTTGCTCCTTCCCAAGCCCTTAGATCGGACTGTACACCAAGTTGCTTCCATTCCTTCCCCAGTCTCTGCTTTGGGGTGAGCTGGGATCTTGTGGGACTCACCTTATGGGAGCCACAGAGAGTTCCTGGAGCACAGCTGCAGGAACAACTCCATCTGCACACAAAGACACACAGAGACAGTTCAAGGCCCCTCTGCACCATGGGTGCAAATGAACTTTGCTGACTCAGGGCTGTGAGGCTGGAGCAGGGACAAACCTGTTGCTTGTGCAGCTGCAGAGGCTAGGCTGGCTCGTCGAGGTGGGCTTCCCTTCCCTCAGCACAGCCCTTGGTCACCTCTTGCCTTGGTGACAGAGACCAGCTGGTGACATTGGCCTCACAACATGGTGTTCTGCACCCCCCTTTTTTCAGCACTCTGCTGTGCTGAGCTTGCTCTGCTGGCACATGAAAGTCAGCCCTGAGCTGACACAGGATCTGGTGTGAGGGATATAATTCTTCAAGTCCATATTTCAGATTAAATCACTCAAGAGTTTATATTATTCTGCCTGGTTGCAGTTTAGAGGTTGATCAGAATTATTAAGAGTGCTGCCTTATAATCTGAGTTTTGCATTTTCACATTTGAGTTGTTTTGCTGGATATATCTCCTGTCAGAGTGATCTGTGCTGTTAGAAGAGTATCGGCTTTGTTTGAGACAGTGATCATTACGTTTTACTGTGTGGAGAACCAGCCTGAGATTAAAAAAAGGCAGTCTGAAAAACTTTACGAAAAAGCTTCTACCTTACAAGAAACCATGCATCATATTAATATGGTGAACTGGGCAAATACAGAGCAATGTCTATGTTTGGAGTCCTTATCTAATGGCTTCACTGATTTCCACCTCAGATAGAATATGTCTTAATGATGCAGCTGAAATCTGTTCTCAGTTACCAGAACAGCTCTAGATTTAACATATGTGAGAGAGACTAGTTTGGAACCAATCTTTTTGAGGAAACTTCCATTATTTCTCATGTAGACTGTGTAGCCTTATCATCAAGCGTGTAATTGAAAACACTCTGGAGATGAGATAAGCTGAAGTAAACTTTAATATGGATTTGCAGTCATTTAGCATTCTCCTAAAGGCCAGCAATGATCAGCAGACAACAGTTTGGAAATGTCTTAATCTGTTTACTGAATTGCATACTTATCTCATTGCTTTTTGTTGTTTCCTCTGTTGTATGTCAGCTTTTTTCCCCAAGTATCTCAAAACCTTCCAGATGCTGCAGTGCTTGGAAGATCTCTCCTCAGATCCCATTTCTGCAGAATTTTGAGTCTAATAAAAATGACTCATATAGACACTAAAAAGACAAATGACACAACAGTTTGAAATTTCCAAAACTGTTTCACTTTGACAAAGGTGGTTTTTGCCTGTCAGTTAAAAAAAATATCAATCTTTTAAAATACATTCAACTTCATTGAGGAAGGAAATGTTTAACTTTTGCTCCCTGAACGAAATATCTTTATGAAATGGATATAAAGGCATAAATCTTCTTGAGGAATTGGAAGACAGGAAAAAAACATTGTCTCTCAATGTCAGTGCTGGGATTCAGGCTTTTCAGTATATTCATAAATAACATAACTTGCTAATATGTTATTGTTTCAGGAAAGCTGAATTTATACATATTTGCAAAAATTTTTGAGAATATTTTTGAAGATTGGTTAGTAGGTAACTTGATGAAATTCAACTTATAGAAAAACCCCTCACTATACACATCCTAAAGACAAACTCTTAATTTAGTTATTACCACTCAGGTTCAAAAGCTTTGGCAGTTTTTTTGGGTGGTTCCCTAAAAACTGAGCTCATTGGTGCAGGATTTTATGGAAGACAGATGTAGAAATGAATTGTCTAAGGGCTGAGATGTATTCATGGAACAAATATAGTTTAAAGGCGGTTTAAGAGTACTACACTTGGGCAGCAGTTATCTCAGTCCTACAGCACTGATTGCTGGAGACAACAGAGGAAAATCCAAGAAAAAGTAATGCTCAGTACTGACAATTTTTTATATATACTGTTCTTCATATTTCTTATGTGTGCATGTTACTGAGACATACACAACCCACCATCCTGACAAGATCTTTTCCAAAGGGAGAATGGCCATTTTGTGCTTTTGTGGGCATTATCTGGGATATCCTCCTGTGACATGTCCCTGCTGGGCTGTTGCAGCCACAGCTGGAGCAGGTCTGGCAGGGAGAGCGTTGTACAATTGGATAATTCCCATTTTGGGTCTGCCTCAGGAAATGTGACCCAAAGTGTAAGTCTGTCAAGTTTAAAATCCACTTGAATGCAAATCATCACTAACTAGGCAAATTCTACAATGACTTTGAGAGCTATCTGAGATAATACGTAAATATCTTTGTCTTTCTTTCCAGCTGAGTTATGCAGAGGCAATCAGGAGAAACAGAAGTTGGTGTAAATTCAAGACCTACTGATTTTGGCTGGTTTCTTTATTTTCTATTGCTGGTGATCAAGAAAATTTTGGATTTACTCACTTTCTAAACACTACATCCTTTGAGATGCTTTGAAAGGTTTCTGTTTTCCATGTGTTTGAAACTGAGTTGGATTAGCTGCAGTGTATAAATACAAACAGAATGGAATCCCTTCCAGCCTAAAAATTAATGATAAACGTAACACAATAATGCAGAATTGATTGATGTGGAAACAATATTTCTTCAGGTATGGGTAATCAAACATACAGACATATTAAAATATGAGTATTACTGAGAAGTAATACGTTATTTTTCCAAAATTGTTTGTAGTTTGTTTGTTTTTTAATATCTTGACCTTCTCCACTTTATTTCTTCTCCTTTTTTCCTCATTAGTGACACTTAAGAGCAGTGATGGAAAGGGATAATCATAATCTGGAAATTTAGGAAATCTTAGGAAATCTTTAAATTTGAAATATAGAGAGAGAGAAAGAAAGGAAGAAAGAGAAAGAGAGAAAGAAAGAAAGAACGAAGGAAAGACAGAAGGGAAGAGAGAAAGGAAGAAAGAAAGAGAAAGAAAGAGAAAGAAAGAGAAAAAAAGAAAGAAAGAGAAAGAAAGGAAGGAAGGAGGGAGGGGGGGAGGGAGGGAGTGAAAGGAGGAGGAAGGAAGGAAGGAAGGAAGGAGGGAAGGAGGGAAGAAAGAAAGGAAGAAAGGAAGAAAAGAAGAAAGAAAAGAAAGAAAGAAAGAAAGAAAGAAAGAAAGAAAGAAAGAAAGAAAGAAAGAAAGAAAGAAAGAAAGAAAGAAAGAAAGAAAGAAAGAAAGAAAGAAAGAAAGAAAGAAAGAAAGAAAAGAAAGAAAAAGAAAGAAAGGAAGAAAGAAAGAAAGAAAGAAAAAGAAAGAAAGAAAGAAAGAAAGAAAGAAAGAAAGAAAGAAAGAAAGAAAGAAAGAAAGAAAGAAAGAAAGAAAGAAAGAAAGAAAGAAAGAAAAAGAAAGAAAGAAAGGAAGAAAGAAAGAAAGAAAAGAAAAGAAAATTCTGGCACAACATTGATTATTAATGTCTCTTTTGTTGAAACTATAGCTCACCTTTAAAATGGGAATAGTTAAACAAGCTGCATATGGTCCAGTCTCCACGTCCTCACTTAGTTCCAACTGCCCCTCTGAGAGTTGAAGATGAAGCAACTGCTTACATGGGCTTTTCCCTCCTGCAAAGGAGTAGCACCAGCACAGCCATGGCAACCATTCCCAAACTTTCCTCACACAAGACTCCTCCAAGAAAAGTTTCAGGTGGATTGGGAACATGTGACCAGAAAAGGTCGCAGTTTGCAGACTGTGGGGCTGCCCCTCATTTCACATTACCCTGTTCAACTCATATTACCAGAAACAAAGCTTTGTGTAGGTCAATGGATTCCACTTTTGTCTGGGAGATCATCCTCCTCCTTCATTGGATAACCTGGTGGTAAAGTTCAGTACTGTAGTGGGTCTCAGTTGACTGATCCAGGAAGTAGAAGATTCTCAGTAAAAATTTGTGTTCCTCACTTAGAAGGGGGCAAAAAATGATGCCTTGTATTTTACTCAAGGCTTAGTCAAGAAAGTACTCTATGGACAAGGCATGAAGGAGAACATCAGAAATGTGACATTTATTCTACACAAGTGGCAGCAAAACCTTGGATGGTGGGTTGAGTCTCAGTCAGCAACGTGTGTGTAGGTACCTGGATCTAGTTTTCCTGCCCTCAGACTAATATGATGGTGGGATTACAGGATTGTTCCCTGAAGCAGGTGTTAGTAAGAGGCTAGAAAACTGGTTTCTCCCCTCTAATATCTTTGTAGTGCACCAATACAAACCCTGAGGTATCTTCAACCTCTACCATGGGGAGAGAGGCAGGAAAGCTCTGTGATGTGCTTCTTCATCAAGTTACAGTTTGCTTTTACAGCAGTTCAAAATAATTGACTGCTTTTGGAAGTAATAATTTCTTAACAAATTCTAATAAAAGCTTTAGCTTAACTATATAGAAGTAGATCCTTAAGGTAAGATGAAATGCAAGCTTTTTTTTCTTTAACGGGGAATATGTTCTGAACTTAATTCCCATTAGTATATGTCAGAATGACCTTTAGGCTTGGTTGACGTCCAATAATTTGTGAAGATACAGCTGCTTTTGGTCATTTTTATGAGTGAAAACCTAAATAATGTTTTATATCTATTAGACTAAATAGAAAAGAAATTTGGAAGCAATTCAGGGATGCCAAAAAATAGAAGGATATCTGCAGGAATGTAAATTACATGCAGAGATGCTATGGTTTTAAGAATAAGTGAGAGCAGCTGCTAAAGGACTGGGAAAGGGGTGTTGGGCTTTATTTGAAGGCTTTAGGCCGGCTTTCCCTCGGTGTGACTGAACCACATCTGAGTGATGGTGACACATAGGTCTGGTGGGTCCTGGTAGCACCACAGGATTTGTAGCATCTGGACAACCAACCCAGCAGGGCTTTTTGTCTCAGGAAGGCATGGTGCAAAACTGGCCATCCCCTCCGGGGACTGCAGCTGGTGTCGCTTCACCTCACCTCAGGGATATGTGGGTCCCAGATTCTAAATGCTGGGGAAGCAGAAAACACCTTCTCTTTATCCATGCACTGATGCTGCATAAGCAGATTCCAGTGTGGTTTGGCCTCTCCTCTTCCTCATCCCCTGTCTCCACCTCATCACAAGAACATCCAGAGGAGCTGGAGGCGAGGTGGTCCTGGGTAAGGCAGAAGCTCATGGCAGAGTCTTTTTTGTGTTAGATAAACTCTTATGAATGGTTTCCATCCTGAAAGTGAGACACTAATTACAGCAGCTTCTCAGAAAGACAACAAATGTGAAATAAAGTGGTCTAAAACCTTCCCCAGTTTGTCTTCTGCTCTGTAACAAACAGAATGTTTTCTGGGAGGTGTTATGTGACTTCAACTGACTTATCTAGTTTTTAGCCTTTAGTAGAATTATTTGCGAAGGAGGGGAGTAAGGATGCTCATTTATTAAATAACAGTTCATTGAATCAACTTTTTATAAATTTTAATTTAATGGACATAAAAAAATCCTATTTGAAGACTGAAATCAAACACAAGTACTGCTTCAGCCAAAAATCTGTCTTGACTGCTTTGCCTATGGTAAACTATGAAGTACAAAATACTTTACAAGGAACTCAGACTTCCCAGAGGATGATATAAGAAGAGCCCTGATTTTCCGTCCTATTGTTGCATGCTTGATCTTCCTTCCACTTTTGTTGCTGCAAAATTATCTTAACTCCACTGTTGGCAGGGCAGCTGGAGAGCTGCGACTCTGGCAGAAAGGGTCAGAGTGTCCATCTCTGACTGAAATGATCATTCAATGGAATTTATTGTTTGTGACATGTTTATTGCTGATGCTGATTAACCATCAGTACTTGGGAGGGAGTGAGCAGGGAGCTCACTGCTCACTTAATTGAACACTACCATGTCAGTCGAATGAGTTCTAGCTCTGCAGCAACCCCGCACTCCATGCATGAAGGAATGCCAGACTAAAGATCTATTTCCTCCTTTCAGGCACAAGCACTATTCCCAGTAACCCAATTATATGGTTTTCTTCACACTTTATCCATAAAATACTACTAACACATCAGAACCAAGTGAATCCTTACATCCTGCCATTTTATGGTTCATAAAGCCAACTTCACCCATTTTACCCAAAGGACCGTGCAGCCCAAACCAGGACAAAGCCAGTGAAAAATAAAAAAGGGTGTGTGTGTGTGTGTGTGTCTGGCTCTGTATATGAATTATGACTGCTCAAAGGAAAAAAAAATTGAATGATTGCCAGAAAGCCAAGTGTGTAAAGGGACAGCTGGAGTTTTATGCTGGAGTTTACAATGCATTACTGTTCAATTAAAAAAAAAAAAAGAGTCCTTTGCAACAGCAGCTCATGCACTGCATGGGACATGAGCTACCTCTGAACACGGAGCACCTTCTTCAAAGGAAAGACCATTTCATACTGGATTTTCTTTTAAAGGTGACCCAGCTAGAGGTGTGTCATGACATGGAAAAGATCTGATTGTAATGGTTATTTATAATGGTATGGTAGTGAACCTATGAGCTTCACCAGTCCTTCCCTTCCCATTGCACCACTGCTGTCTCAGCACTGGACCTTTTTTCCTTGCAAGGGTAATAGGCTTTAAAACCCAGGCCAAAGTTTTCAGATTTAGAAATAGCTAAGAGCTGATTGGTTGCTCACAATGAGGGAAAGAAGAGAAAGCATGAAAAGATTGGAGAAAAACTGAATTCTTGTAAAAAGGAAAGCTGGCACTGATCAGGTCCAAATTGTTTGAGAGCCTTGAGTTTTCAGAGAAAGTTTCATCCCTAACCAGCTTTTCTCTGTAAAACCCAATCGAGCTTTGTTGGGTGCTTTATAAACTATTCCTCCCCTTGTGATATTACAAGTACTTTCTTGTATTATTCCTGATACTTAATCTTTCAGTGGTTTCACAGGTCCTTGAGCCTTCTCATTATAAGAACTGCTCAGCATTGGTACATGCAAAAAGCACTAAATGGTAGAGAAACTCTGAACAAGTGGATTCTGAAATAAGGAATGGAAAATCTCCTAAATGATAAATGTCACAGCAAAACATGATGGAGAAACCTAGATGCAAGACATGATAGCTTCCTGAAACCAACCACTAGTGTTAGCTAAAACCAAATAAAATGGGGAAAAAAATGGAAAAAAGTGGCCAAAAGAATAAACAAAATACTTGCAGGCCTAGTATAATACAACTCTATAAATAAATCAAATAAAACTACTTTGGACGGAAAAAAACAATTCAATAATGGTGTAAACAAGGCTGTTTGGTAAGGGAGTCTATCAGGGATAAAAAGAAACTTTATGCAACAAAAAACCAGGGAAACTAGAAAAGATTGTAAGTTAAGTGAGGTTAACTGGAAACCTCCATCGAAATAGAAAGAGAAAAAGGAGTACAGAGGTCTCAAGGAAGAACTTTTAAAGGAAAGAAAATTAATAATAACCCCTTTCTATAAACTCATATATCTTCCAAAGAGCAATGGAAGATGAAAGGATAATTGGGGTGTTTGGGATAAGGACTGGCAGAAAGTTAAATTAATTGTATCAGTGCTCACAGAGGAAACACTCTGAGAGTTTCTTGCAGTGAATGAGTTACAGCAGCTTCCTTCAATTGTGATTTTGGGATTGTCTTGAGTGGCCATTCTGGTTCTAAAGGAGACAGTCCTGTTTCCGCGTCACTGACTCTGCCCACGCCATCCCTTGCACCAGCATTAATACCAAGACACTAATACCATTAATTATCAGGCAGGGAGTTTAAGACAAAAGAAATGAGTGTTTATATGTCTTTTTCCTGTAGTGCTCAGTTACATGATGCTATGGGATGTTATGGGCATCCGAAGGACAATTAGGTTCCAAATGTACCTGGTGAATTTGTGCAAGCCTCCATCCAGGGAGAACAGAATTTCCTGTCAACAACCAACCAAGTCAATGAACTTCACTGTGCTGGGCAATGTAAGGGAGATATGCTTGCTCTGACTTTATGCCCTTCCCAAACATTTCCTATTGGATTCGGTCTCAGTAGCAAGCTAAGTTGACTTCTGGCCTAAGAACATGTCATTATACTCTTTATGGCACCATAAGAAAACTAGCAGCAGCCAAAGGCCACCTCTCTTTACATTTCATGGATTTAGGCCAGCCTCAGGAGAGCTGGAGATGTAGCACTTTCTCTGTTAACATGCAGTTGAATGTGCCTTGTACACAAAGAAAGTATGGTCTTGATTACAGTTGATTTTTCCAATATAAATTGTTAACAATAGCATGTTTTGATAGCATTTTCAGGGAATCAGGAAGAAAGAAACAAGTCTTTCTTTTTAATCCACTCTCCTCTTCCAGTGTAAAAAAAAATCAAAAAACATGTCTTTTCCTCTGTTCAGGAAGGCAGAAGGGTATCACTGCACTCTCACAGGGACCATGATTAACAAGACCTGTCCTTTCCCCCTGCAAAATAAATCTTTTGATCCACACTGAGACTAAACAAAGATTTCTCTGTTTACTTTTGGAAGCACTAGGCATCAAGACACAAACACTAGGGGATAATCTATTAAAGAAACTTTCTTTGTGCTGAAGTCCAGCCTTTGTAGAAGATTTTGTCAACAAATCTTACCAAAATATTGATATGTTACCTTAGTTTCCTGGTGGCAGAGATATATTTGCAACTGTTCATTGGTCCTTAATTGTCTTTAAAACACAGGAGTAAAAAACATGGTTCTTGAAGCATTTTGAGTTTTATCAGCAGCTCACTCACAGTTAAGGAATCTAGATTTCTGTATCCCTTGTGATTGGTTACTACATGTTGCAAAATCTTCATCACAGTGTACAAACACCCCAAGTGTAATTAATTTCATTTCGTGACTCACAGCTTCCACAACCAATGAAAATTTACTATTAACCTAAAAAAATTAAGCCTGCCACACACTTCCAGGCCTGGGGCTGCAGCACATCAGCTGCAACCAACAGGCTAAATAGTAGCAGAGAAAGAACACAATTGATTTCAACTACTGGATCTCTGCAAGAGACCAAGACTTATTAGAGGGCAGAAGAATGAAAGCAGATGGGAGATTTAAACTGCATCAAGTGATTTAAAGATGCATGGATGAACCTTTTATTACAAGGGATGATTGATGATTCACCAGCAACTAATGCTGGCCACATTGGTAAGAATTAATTTGGAGGCCCAATTAGAGTTGAACTGTTACTTAGGAAAAGAAAATCCAGCCATTTGTCCTGGGGTATCTGAAGGTTTGGACTGTTACCCAAAGAAGGAAACATGGTTATGCCTGGCTTTATTGTGTTGTTTTCAATGTGTCTGCCCCTCATTTGGTCCTACATGTTTATTTTTCTTCCTTTTTAATGTAAACTGTGCCACCTGACTCAGCCTGAG
Organism: Myiozetetes cayanensis; assembly: GCF_022539395.1. Lineage (NCBI taxonomy): Eukaryota > Metazoa > Chordata > Aves > Passeriformes > Tyrannidae > Myiozetetes > Myiozetetes cayanensis. Next base: position 34,411,618 of record NW_026087631.1, on the reverse strand, counting down.
GGTCAGAATGGGATGCTCCATAAAAGCCTGTATCAACATCAATTGCGACTTTAAAAATCAACCATTTTATGAATATTCTCTGACTGGGCTGTAATCTGCCTCTAGATGGACAAGATAGCTTTGTGTTGATGCTGTGTGCTCCTGCTTATTGTCAGCAGCCTTGACCCTTTGAGCCTGCACCAACAAGCCAAAAGCTTCCAGCAGTGCCTGCACTCAGGTCTTTCATTCGTATCTCCATCAAGACCCCCAGGGGCTAGGAATTTACTGCATGTAAATGTGTTGGCTTGTTTTGATTAAACACACTGTGAAAAATCCAAACTCAACACCTATACAGCCACAGGCAAATGGCAGTTTTATTTCCACCATGAATGGTATAATTTGCTGAAGGCCTTTATTAACCATACATGGACCTATTGTGGGCTGAATGAAAATTAAGCATGATGTTGCTTCACGCACTAAAAAAGTTGTCAAAGCTGGTTTTGGTTCATAGCCTGTGCCTGTGTCAAAGATCTAGTGTTCTGCTAGAGAGTGTTGGACATTTTCCTCCCATGGCTAAGCCACTGTGTTGAGATGAGGTTTTTGAAATTCCATGAAATCGTGGTTTAAAACTGTCATCCAGTGAATCTGACACTGATGTCTCCAGTGATTGTTCCCAGGGCTTTGGTCTGAATTTTCCTTTTGCTCTGCCTCTGAAAACTCACAACTATTCACCACAGTGAGTGGGTGATGCCTAAGAACATGTTTTTGGACACCAGATCCTGAAGAACAGCTCCAGGAAAGTGCTCTCAAGCTTTTGTGAAGCATTAGCTACCCAGGGACTGCCTCCTTCTGCTCCTCTGACAACAATCTGAGTTTGCAACTCTGATGCTGCTGATCCCCGTCAGGATATTCACAACTGAAGCTGCCTTAGTTCATGATTCAGTCCCAAATTTGTTCCAAATGTGTGACAGCTGAGTGATAGTAATGTTTAATTTGTTGCTGTGGTTATTCTAAGGGCTGTGGCTGGAGCAGCCACCCTGCACATACACCCTGTAATATTCCACAGACCAAACCTCTCCGTCATCCCAGTGCCACGGGGGTTCCTGCCATCCCCAAAGAAATGTTGAAAAATCATCCTTGGAAGTGAGTTAAGGGTTTTGGAGATGCATGTGATTCCTGAGAGTCAGCGAAACAAACACATGGAGCATGCAGAGAACAGTAACATGGGGGAGAAATCCTCTGAACACCGATTTGGGCAGACTGTAACTGCTGCTACTCCACATACATCAACTAACCAGCTCTGCATCCAGGCATTCAGCTTTTCTACTTCAGCCTCTCATCCTGTACTACGCTCTGGTTGATAGGAGATAGCCCCGGTACTTTTATTGCAGTGCTAACATCAGCTCTTCACATCTACACAGGACAGTATTAAGGAAAATAAAAGTTTAGGAGGACAGAAGAAGGAGGAGAAAGATAATTATTTTGCTGTGCCAGCTCTTCACTGATGTCTTAAAGAGGTCACACTGCTGACATAGGTACCTGGACAAAGGACTAAGGACTATTGGGACAGCTTGTTTAACCAGCTTCTTGGTGCTTCCCCCACTTCCCCTTCATCTCTACTGAGCTCTTGGATGAAAGAGGGTCAACTGAGTCAAGACTAATCAGCAATTAATTGCAACCAAGTTTCTCCCGTAAGCTGACTCTTGCTTTTTACTGGACTTTTTAATGGCAGAGTGATAAACTGGGGTTTGCTTCCTTTTTATTTATTTTATTTTATTTTATTATTATTATTATTTCCTTTTTCCAGAGAGACTGCCCAACAACAGCTTGGAATTGACTCAACAAAGTGTTTAGCTGCAGGAGAGTTAATGTACTTTATAGCCAGGATGAAGGCTTTTGAACTCATAAAGAGTGAGAGTGTGCCATAAATTCTAAAAACCCCTAATGATGTTTAGAGACTGTGCAGCCAGTGTGGAACAAAGAGGTAAATTTTTGAATGCATCCCACTTGCACCATGTGGATACATCCAATAATAGAGGAGGTTCCTTGTGAGATGCATTCTCCCTCCATAAAATTTGTTTGTGGAGCAATGAGGTACCTGCACTGAACCAACTTTAGAGGCTTTGTACAGTAAAAGTGCCCTTATCACAAATCTTGAAGGCTGTCTCTGTTTACCAAAAAACATTTCCCTGCATGAAACAACTGTGTATTTTGTTTCCACGAACCAGAACAGGAAAACACTCTTCTCTCCAAGATTCCTGTGCACTTCAGAGTATTTTCCTGCAATCTAAACCTCTGTGCCCCTTCCCTGCTTAAGGAGACATGTGAGGGATGAGAAGCAGGAAGAAAAGTGATACTCCATATAGGGAAACCAACATTTAAAAAATTGGTACATTTTTAAACCAACATTTAAACATTTAATGTTTGGTTTAAATGTTTACCAACCGTTTACCACTGGACTGTAAATTTTATAAAACTGGGACCAACTGCTCTTTCTCCATCCCAGGTGAGTGTCCCAGCTGCTCCAGGTGTTGCCTGTGATGAGGTTCCTCTCATCCATCATGCTCGTTGATTGAAAGCTCAGAGGTGCTTCTTCTCATCCCCACCTTCTGCATCTCTTCTTGGTCATCACTACCCTTCCCCTGGACCTGGGGTATGTTCACTCTTACGGTAATAATTTCTTAGCCTCCTTACAGCCCAAAGAGATGAAAAGAGTTTCATTTACCATTTTAATATTTGAGAATCCTAAGATTGATGTGAAATGATAGGTAGAGATTTGTGTAAATTATTTATATCATTTCTTATGAATTTCTAACTCATTTTTGAGGGGGAGAGAACCCATTGGATCTCTAACTAGAGTTGTAGAAATTCTCTAAACTTATTTTTCTATCAAGAGAGCTAAGCCTATACAATGGTACTTATTACATTTGCATTCTACTTTAACTTCCACATTGAATTTCATGGATGAAGTAAAATGAGCAAGTTTTGCTCTTGTGTTTTTGTTATGTTGTTTTTTAGTTCAAACAGGAGACACCAAGCATTGCTCCTGCTGTCTTCAGAGGAAGTTCAGGCTATTGCCTTTGTCAGGCTGCTCAGATGAACTTGCTGCCCCACACAAACACAACGGAGCACATGCTGAACAGTGTTCACAGTTCCTGAAGAAGCCTCTTATGTACCAGGATCAGCATGAACCCGAAAGTGGATATGGAGGTTTGTTTATTCTCCTTTCTCTTCTTGGATGGCAGGGGGGAAGATATTTCTTTCTTTTTCTCTTTTTTTTTCTTTTCTTTTTTAAGCTGTAAACAAATCAAGATATTCACGTTCACCTTAGCAAATGGACGGATGTTTCCCTTGTTGTAAAAATAAGCATCAGTCAATGGCTGAATGTGTGGCCGTAATAAGATATATCTACATGTCTTTTCAGACAAAAGGAAAGAGAATAAAAGCCTGGTCCAAATCACAAGTTCTCAGAACATTCTCCTTCTTCTTTCTGCCATCAGCATCTCATGCTTACATGGTGCTTCCCTTGCCAGAAGACCACAGTTTTGTTTTGTTTTTTTTTTTTTACTATGACGTACCAAAATCTAAGTAGTAACTGTGTTCTCATGTGCTGTGCCTGATTTCTGTCATACAAATAATTTTGCTATTGTTTCCTTCCCTCTTGCCTTTTGGTACCTCTTTTGGGACAGATTGCGGGCACAAAACATACACAGGGTGATGAGCTTGTGCTCCCTGGTGCTGAAGTCATGAAAAAAATCCTCTGTTTTAAGTCTTACATTAGATCATAATCCAAGGACTGTATTGCCAACTCTTGGAGGGAAACATATGGGCACGGAGGAGGGATGAAGTGTTTTCTCCTGTGATTTTTCTTCATGGAAGGAGAGTTTCATTATATATATATGCACATGGATGGGTCATGATTTGGTGGTTTTGGTGGTATTGTCTCAATGAACTTCAGTTGTCCAAAATGTAAGTATCTAATGTAAACTAAATTTGTTGAGATCTCTACTGTTGTTGGTAGAGAACATCATGTTCTTTCAGGAAGTGTTTCAGCTTCTATATCTTGAAATGGAATATATTATCCATCTGTCCTCTCTGGTAACTACTATTGTCGAGACTATTGAGCCTCGACAAGTAGTTTAGACTAGAAAATGAACTTATAAATAGCAAAAATTGGACTAAAAAAATCCCAGCCCAAATCTGTGGTAATTGTATTGCTTGGATCTGTGTCAGACTTGAGAGTTTTGTTGTCAGGGACAGAAAAATCAAGTCTGAAATGAGACATTTGGGTGAATATCAGAGGCAAATGCACAACCAATTGCCTTGAGGTTATTATTCTATAACCAGGCAAGAAAGAAACTGGAGTTAGCATCTTCCAAGAAACATTTATAAGGTTTATAACCTGCAATAAAAAGTTCCTAAGATTAAAATTGTTCTTTTTTTCTATTACAAGGGTTGATATTGTAGCAAGAAAGTAAGTTGAGTAACAGTTTTGTGAGAGAATAAAAATAATGTATAATTTTATGTCCAGGACATTGTTGCTCTACATTCTTCTGGTAAACAGGCACCTCAGCAGCATCAAACTCCAGGAACAGTGTCCAAAGTATAGAATGCAATTTCCTGGACTTCGTTCACCCATTAATTGTCTTCTTTGATATAGTGCTTTGTCATTAATTTCCAAGTCTATTTCAGATTCTTTGGTCCATGTGCAAAACACCCTAAACTCTGCTTTGGATTCCAGGCTGCATTTGTTTATCACTGGTACTGTACTCATAACACCTCTGGCAGTAGATAATACTCTTTTTCCATAAGAAATAATATTACATGACATTTCATCAGCTTGGATGCCTAATTGCATTTATTGATCTAATTAATTGTTATTCTCTTTAGTATCTTGACTTCACTCAAGGTCACATTTGCAGAGTTTTCCAGTAGCTGTTCTATAGTCCTTTCCTACAGTGTGTGACAACTTTCAGTATTCCATAATTTTCCATATTCCTGAGGTACTTCATGTTTAGAAGGTACTATCAGCATATTTTATTTACCAGAGAAATAGATTATTAAGGGGGCTGAGCACATAATTTATTGCTTGGGGAAAAGACACACTGAGTTTGAGAAAAAGAGAGACACATGGGAAAGGAGTTATTAATCTCCCATGTGTATTTTGTACTCAGGAAGCTTTAACAAAAACACTCCACAGAGGGTACCTGTCTCCAGCAATGATAAACTGTATTTTCTAATCAAAAAGCTTTATTTTTAGTACTTGCTGGAGAGAGAACCTGCTTTTAGCATACATGGGAATTGTGTCTAGAAAGTTAATAATCTTCATGGATGTAGTTGGAAAGGTATCCATAGGAGTAGGTGGCAAAATATTCACAGTAGTAAGTAGCAGTATCTTCTGTTTTTCTCACTGGTACATCTTTTAAAGAGGTTTACTGAGAGTGCAGTGAGGAAGAAAATGCAATTTTGTTCTTTTTATGCTCTAAATACAATTTGCAAAAATGTGGAAGAGTCACAGGCTTCCAGTTACCTCCTGTAACTGTGAAATTCTAGTGCCAGAGACAACTTAGTGAGGCAGAAAATGTCTCATCTTCTCAAGAAAAGAGGTAAAAGCAAAAAAAAACCTCTTTCAAAACCACATATTGTTAATGTGGTAAACAGAAAGGGCAAACATTCTTCATTTTATCAATCTGATGCCTTAGTCTAAGAATATAAATAATATTGATCATTTTCATATGTAAGGCAATAAAATCATAATAGATGTAATGTTTTCTTTGTAAGACATACAGGGTAGACTTCCTTTATAAGACTGAACTATGCAAAGTGTCGATTTGCACTCCTACAGGTACTTCGGGATTTTCTTAAGAAGAGAAGCGAATCTGTAGTTAGCAGACCCTGTAGCAAAAACCCAGAGTTTTGGAGTTCTTGGTGATGTTTCGTTTGTTTGGTTGGTTGATTTTTTTGTTTGTTTGGTTTGGTTTTTTTTTCTTTTTTTTCTTTTTCAGCTAATACTAAGGTCTTGAGCAACACATTTTCAGGGCTTTAGACTTCTGAATATTCAGCCTTAGGATTTGGGGTATATTTTGGTCTTTTTTGTATTTGTCATGATGTGGTACTGTCACCTTCTTTTTCCACAATTTCTGGTATTTGCTGTCTTATCACCCTTGTGACTATGTGTGAAAATACATTTCTGAGTGTGTATGTGGGTCTCTGAGCAGCTGCTCTTCTTGATGGGCAGAGTAATGGAAGATTGCCCATTGCTTAGTAAAATATTGCTGAATTTTTTGCAAGATGTATATATAGGTTTTAGTTATGGAAACTATTTTGTTTCTGGTCAATGTTAGCTCATCTGGGTGTGTGACTTTTACAACATGTCAGACATTTCCAAGAGGTGGTGTTTGGAGCTATCTTCAAATAAGCAACATACTTTGAAGTTGTATGGATTGTGCCTTTCCCTTCCCAATCTCAGGAAAGACCACATCCCATGAGCTGCCATTTTGAGGTGAACATGGTTGTGTGCAGAGAGACCTGGATAACAATGAGTACCAGCAGGGATGTGTGTGCAACATGGTGTGCACAGAGAGTAGGGGGGAGGAAACTCCAGCGAAAATTAAAAAAAGGCTCACAAATAACACAAAACAGTGTATTAATGAGATACATGACTGTGATTCTGAAGACTTTGTCCCTAAGGCTGTTCTCTTACATGCTTTGTCACCCTCCTTTCTGAACATGAGTTCTTCAAGGACGGATTCTGTCAGTGCTTGGACAGCTTTTTGTCTGCTTGAGAAGACATTTTTGTCAAAGGTTCCCTGGAGATGAAGGCAGAAACTGGGACAGAATGAGATAAATTACAGTTCATTATACTACCTCATGTCAGACCTGGTAGCTGAGCATTGCCCAGTTCTGAGCCCAGTGCAATGACAAAGATATTGTTTAATCATATTTTCTCTTTTAAAGAGCAAGCTATTAAAAGACACAATTTTATTGTTGTTGTTGTTGTTCAGGGGTAACTATCACACACCAGGCTGAAGGTATTAAATATTTCCTGCTCTTCCTGCTACCTTTGTGACCACATCCAAATGCCAGGAGTATTCATCAAGCTGGAGGAAATTTGCTGTCAGTTTCACATCCTAAAGAAACCGAGTTGAGAGCAGACTTAATCCAGCTGTTTTCTGGGTACTCTTCTATGTAGTCTGATGATGGTAGAACAGTTGCAGATGCACAGTGTAATTATGTCTGAATGATCCTAATTATTTTACCAGCTGCCATTACTTTAGATTTTTCCAAGAATGGGTAGATTGTGAGTAGATTGTGGAGTGAACTATTTTGCCATTGTAAGACAGTGAATTTATAACCAGACAGGGGACTGCTTTGGATTCTTATCAAATCTTTCAAGATTTGTAGCATATTATTTCCTCTGCAAATGGATTTCTAACATACAATGTGTTTATGTTGTAATCCCACCAGCTTTTTTTTTTTTTTTAAATAAACCTTTAAAATGAAAAACTACCTTTGAAGTACAAACTGAAAGCAGTCAGTTCAGCAGTTTAAGGGGGTAGAAATGATGAAAGCTTCTGTAAATTATTATTTGGGGAATGTCATGCTCATATTTGTGGCATGTTTATGTCTGTATCAGTTGGGTCAACTAATGAAACTCAGATAGGAGGACAGGCGTTATCCCATTGGCAGCAATGTGGAGTTATTCTAGATCTAGGCAGAGATGTTTCAAAACAGTGGGTCTGTGTGGGGCAGAGCAGCCACAGATGCTCCTGGAAGATGTGCTGTAATGGGTGAAAAATGTTAGTTAATAAGTGTAAGATCAAGCTTTTGGCTAAAGCACTGTCTGATAAGCCACAGGAGCATCAGGCTACTGACTCTGTGTGCCTCATCTGCTCATCTAGTCACCACTTATTGTCACTGTTCACACTGCTGGCTGCTCATTAAGGAGCTTGTTATGTCAAGGAGTTGGTAACAAGATAAATATTTATTAATTAAAAATCAGTGTAGTCAGTCTAGTCATGCCCTGTTTCAGAAAAGCCTGAAGACTTGTGTTTAAATCCAGTCCTATTCAGAGGAGTGGTTGCAGCCAGAAACTATAGATTTAAAAAAATCAGGCTCACCTGAGAGCCTTGTAATCTTTATATGATTGCAACTGTGGGGGGAAAAAAAAGGTTGTAGGTGTTCACCAGACACAAATATCCAAACGACATTTGTCAAACCCAAATAATCCTAAAGTGGGGGGGAACAACCTGAAACTGAAAGCAAGTGAACAAGTGTAATTCTTCCTTCAGTTTAAAAAAAAAAAAAAAAAAAAAAAAAGCAAAACTGTGAAAATATTATGAACCATTTCCAAGTGGGAAACTTCCACAAGCACTTTGCTTGGACACAAACAATTGGCTCAGTTGGCTGAGCCAGCTTGGTGCCACAAATTTGACATTTTACTTTCAAATGATCAGTTACAGCACCAACAGCTTTAGTAACAAAAATATTGTCAAAAGTACAAGTCCCAGAAAATAAGGGTACTGAGTGTGCCATGTTTCCTTGGATAGTGAACGTGGTGAAAACAAACCTGAAGGATACAGGATCTGTGACTAAGAAGAGCTGTGTGCAGGATGGTACTTCACAACTTTTAGGTTTTAACATATATCACATTGAAGCAGTTTCTCAGAGCACTGCTCATTCCTGTTTCCATAAATCCTTTTTGCTATGAAGAAAGCTCAGATCCCAAAGCCCAGGAAATAAAGCCTGAATTGTTTCTGCCTCTTCCAGCAGCCTCTGCTCCTCGTTTCCATTTCCCGTCCACTCTTTCCCATCCCCATTGCTCCTGTTGTTTCAGCTGCTGCCTCCTTTCCCTTTCATCTGGTGGATCCCTGCCAGCAGGGACAGTCCAGGTTCTCCTTCCCCTGGCGTTGGGGGCAGCTTTCCCCTGCTTTGCCTCCACTGCTGAGATGAAAAGGCCATTGCACTTCTTGTCTTCTGTGTCTCACTGCCTTTCTGGTGCTTCTCCCACTTGCACAATGCCCACCTCTTTCCATTTGGGAGCCTTTCCCATCCTCAGACAGGGACTACAGACTAGGATGTTCAGGATATTCACCTGTTGGAGCTCTATCAGGATGAGGATCCTACTGTCCAGGAAAGATGCCCTGGAGGATTTCACCTTCCTAAGACTGGAGCATCCAGAGAGAGATGACTAAGACTGTTTATTAAGAGGGTGCTGTTGCAGAGGAAGCCACCTCCAAGGGAGCCTGCAGGTGGACACCTTTTGCACCCTGAGACCCCAGCTCAGGGGTCTCACCCCTTGCTAAGTTGTTCCCCACCACCCCTTTGACCAAATTTATGTGATTCTTGAGTTCATGGTTCACATATGTGCTTCTAGACATAATTCCACAGGCTTTCCATTCAGCTTTTCAGCCTTCAGCTGCAACTAATATTGTGAGATCGCTGCCAGCACTGAGCTTTGCTGTGGCTCAGAGGACCCCATAGAGCAGCAGAAGGTGGAACATGTTTTCTCTACATCACTTTCTCTTTTTTTTCTTTTTTAAAACCACCAATATGCTTATTAGCACATTTTTATTATATTATCAAACATTTTAGTAATTATCAATTATTACTATATAATAATTTTATTACATTTTAAAACATAGAAATATCAGCTGATCAAGTCAGAGTTTTTATTAAAATTGGGGACTATGAGTTCAGACAGAAGAAAGTTTTCAGTGGAAATCAAAGGTGCAAAGAGCCTGTACTTATTATCACAGATGGTCTCTATGGTTAGGAAAACTAGAGACTTATTTCCTACTAGAGAAACTGTGTAGAAACTGGTAAAAAGAAAATGACACAAGTAAATGGCAAGGTGGGTAGTGTTTTTTTCTGGAAGGACTCAACCAAACATGAACAAATCCAAGTGTTTGTTTCTTGGTCTACTCACTAAATAGGCAAAAATATAAAAATATACTAAAAAATATTGACAATATAGTGAGTGCATTAGTGGAAAATGTGATGCTCTCTTGCTTAGTGTTATTTAAACACAAATGGAAAAAGAACAGCTTTTTTACCTAGGCTTTTTGGCAGAAGTATGAGAGAGGCCTGTGTGGGAAACCAAATAAAGAAATTGACCAAATTGAAAGTAAGGAGAAATAAATATTAGCAGAGAAATAAAATGAAAGGCCAAATAAAAGCTGGCTGTGAATGAAAAATAGCACCTTGAATGAAGTCCCAATTCTTGTCTGTGATTTATTGATATAGTCTCTGGGCACTTGTGGCTTATTTAAACAGGAAAAGAAGTTGCTATGTACAACTACCACTGCAACTCAGCAACCTGTGGAGTCACTGAGCACTGTGACAGACTTCTGAAAGCAGATTTACCACTGTGCAATTAGTGGCTTCTGGTTGTGGCAATATCCTCTGTTGACAGTCCTTGCCTCTGATTCTGCTCCTGATACACTTCATTGCTACAAATCAAATTGCGTTGTTTGCTGAAGGATCTGGAAGAATGATTTGTGGTACGAGGGCAAAAGGTTTCTTTGTTGATCTCTCCTGGGCATCAAGATGTGCTGAGCCGGAATAGCTGAGTAGTCTGACCTGCAGTTTTAGGGAACATTGTGGAAGAACTTCCGCACTCTTAAAATCAACAGCGATTATTCAACCAAGATAATGAACCATGGGAAATAATTCAGTGGCTATCAGCCGGAAAGAGTAAGAACAGGAGATATTTACAACCCATCCTACAAAGAATTAGAGGATGCTTGTATGTCCTCAAGAATGTAACACTGAGTCTCAGGGTTTCAGCTTTGTGTGAGGGCTTACCAGCCTCACAACATCAAGAAACATAACATTGAGATAGATTATAGATATTCAGTGACTGTTTGGATGTCTGTGTAATCTAAAACTCCTCAAGAGAAAGCACAAGTCAGTGATCCCTTTAGAATCGAGGATCATATAAGGAGTAGAGGAGGGAGAGCACTTATGTGTCATTAAAGGAAGACATGAATTGTTTAAAAGCATCCTCGTGGCTGACCTTGGGCAATATCATCTTGAATAATCACTTTCTTTAGTGTCCTCATCTGAACATGACTTACTCATCTGCATGTCCTTTCCAAAATCCTTAAACCGTGGATTATTCTTGGTGACTTGTCAAAAAGTTAATTACTGTACTTTCCTCTGGGGGCAAAAAAGGCCCTGTGGTGACTTCTCATGATGCTATTTGCAATACGTGTGTAACCTATGACAGGAGATGCAACCACTTAATAAACACAAGCATAAAACCAGTTGCTGAGCCCCAGTAGGAGACTGAAAGCATCAGTTTGAGACATCAGGCAATGGGTGTAGCAAACACGAACTATTAAAAGAGGAGGAGCATGCGCTCTGCTGAGCAAGACTTACTTTGGATTGAATCCACTTGCTCATTGTTGCTTGGCGTGTGCCAGCTCATAAAGTTACAAGTGACACTGAGTGACCAGTGGTACCCTCAGGGGTCTGTACTGGGACCAGTGTGATTTAACATCTTCATTAATGACACAGGCAGAGGGACTGAGGGACCCTCAGTAGGTTTGCAGGTGACACCAAACTGAGGGTGCAGCGACACACCTGAAAGACAGGGCCATCCAGAGGGACCTGGACAAACTTCAGAAATGGCCTCTGGGAATCTCCTGAGGTTTAACAAGGCCAATAGCTAGTGCTGCACCTGAATCAGTACAATCCCTGTGATCAATCCCGGTTGGGAATGAGCAGATGGAGAAACCCTGGGGACAAACCCTGGGCGTGCTTGTGGAGGAGAGGCTGGGCATGGCCCAGCACAGAAACCCCACGTGCCCTGAGCTGATCCCACAGTGAGAGCAGCAGGGTAGTGGGGGGTTCTGCCCCTCTGCCCCCTCAGGTGAGACTCCACCTCCAGCCCTGGGTTCCCAGAACAACAAGGAGATGGAGCTGCTGGAGCGAGTCCAGATGAGGTACCAAGATGATCAGAAGGATGGAGCAGCTCTGCTGTGAGGAAAGGCTGGGAGAGTTGGGATTATTCAGCCTGGATGAGAGAGTCATAGAATCATAGAATCATACAAACATAGAATCAACCAGGTTAGTAAAAACCTCCGAGATCATCAAGTCCAACCCTTGGTCCTACACCGCTGTGGTGACCGTGTCACTAAGCGCCACATCCAGTCTCATCCTTAAAACCTCCAGGGAAGATGAATCCACCACTTCCCTGGGCAGCCCATTCCAATGTCTGACTACTCTTTCTTAAAAAATTTCTTCCTAATATCCAATCTAAAACTCCCCTGGCAGAGCTTAAGACTGTACCCTCTTGTCCTGCTGCTGATTGCCTAGGAGAAGAGACTGACCCCCACCTGGCTACAACCTCCTCTCAGGGAGTTGTAGAGTGTGATGAGGTCTCCCCTGAGCCTCCTCTTCTCCAGACTAAACAACCCCAGCTCCCTCAGCCTCTCCTCATAGGACCTGTGTTCAAGTCCCTTCACCAGCCTCGTTGCTCTTCTCTGGACCTGCTCCAGCACCTCAATATCCTTCCTGAACTGAGGGGCCCAGAGCTGAACACAATACTCAAGGTGTGGCCTCACCAGTGCTGAGTACAGGGGAAGGATCATTTCCCTGCTCCTGCTGGCCACACTGTTCCTGATCCAGGCCAGGATGCCATTGGCCTTCTTGGCCACCTGGGCACACTGCTGGCTCATGTTCAGCCTCCTGTCAATCCAAACTCACAGGTCCCTTTCTGCCTGGCTGCTCTCCAGCCACTCTGTCCCCAGCCTGTAGCGCTGCAGGGGTTGTTGTGGCCAAAGTGCAGGACCCGGCACTTGGCCTTGTTGAACCTCATCCTATTGGAATCAGCCCAACTCTCCAGCCTATCCAGGTCCCTCTGCAGAGCCCTCCTGCCTTCCAGCTGACCAACACTTCCCCCCAACTAGGTGTAACCTGCAGATTTGCTAATGGTGGACTCAATCCCCTCATCCAGATCATCAATAAAGATATTAAACAGGACTGAAGGCTCCAGGGTGGCCTTGCAGCCCCTGAAGGGGCCACAGGGAACATGGAGAGAGACTATTTAGAAGGCCTGGGGAGACAGGACAAGGGGGAATGGCTTCACACTAACAGAGAGTAGGTTTAGATGGGATATTGAGAAGAAATTCTTGGCTATGAGGGTAATGAGATCCTGACACTGCCCAGAGAAGCTGTGACTGCCTCATCCCTGGAAGTATCCAAGACCAGGTTGGATGGGGCTTGGAGCAACCTGGTCTAGTGGAAGGTGTCCCTGCCCATGGCAGAGGGGTTGCAGGAAGATGGTCTTTAAGGTCCCTTCTAACCCAAACTTTTGCATGATTTCTGATATATCTACCCAAACTTGTACTGTGCAGATCTGAGGAATATGAACAGTTGCTGAAATTTCCCTCATCTGTGAGAGAGACTTCCATGAAGGGTGTTTTGTGTTATTGCTCTGTGCTATTGTGATACATTTATTACAAACAATAATGTGCATAATGGAGATTTCATTAAATTATCATGGATTTGTTGGGTGGGGTTTTTTATTTGTTTGGCGGTTTTGTTGGGTTTTTTATTTGTTTGTTTTAATGAGATGTAAATAAAATTAAGAGACTTAAATAAAACTCTTCCTTAGCTAAAAATGTGTTAACAATAAGATTATTCAGGTACCTAATTCTCTCCCTCCAGTACTGTTTTAGACACTTCTGAGTGTCAAGACGCATTTGGTTGAAGCAGAGAAATACATAACAGGACCTATGAGACACCTATTTTCTTCTGAGCATCTGTGGAGGAGAGCTGGCATATCTGTGGATATACATACGCTTTTGAATACTTTTAAATGTTAGATGTCTTTGTGTAGGCACATGAATCTACCCACAGAATCAGTGGAAAGATGAAAATGAAAAGAAGATTTTGCTCTGTGAAATTAAAAGTAGCAGAAGCACATGGGGATGAGTATTCAAAACCTGTAGTCTCTGTTGGGAGGGGTCTTCTAAATGGTTAATTGCCTGACTGCCTTTTCTTGGATTTGGGCTGATCATGATGTTCCAAGGTGAAAATATGACAATAGAGAGTGCAAGTTCCACACCGGAATGCAGAAAAGGAACTAAAATAAATGGGGGAAAAAAAAAAAGGTAAAAAACATTGTTACATGTGTGTAACATACCTATTCTTCATATTTATTCCCATGTATACATGCCTATTCTACATATTTATTCCCATTTGTTCCATGATAAGGCATTGTGAAAATATATTAATGTTCATTTGCTAAAAAATACCTGTATTTTAAAAAAAATTGTAAAGTGAAATAATTAATTGCAAGGCAGAGTGGTAGCATGTGATGATGTGAAAAACTCTGAAAAGCTACAGGTTGCTACTTATAAGGCAAGCAATCAATGCATAATCCCAATAAAAATAACACAGCTTCTTCTTTGGATGTAGCACCACATGGAGATTGTGATCACAATCTTTCACTTCTTTAGCAATGAACTCAAAAGAAAATTCTTGGTGTTTTGTCTTCAGACCTTCCCAAGTCTTGGCTTTACCCAAGATATTATGTCTATGAAAGATTTCAAACAAATTATTTAGAATTTCAGTCCTTCCTTTCAAGTTACACTTTTTTGAACTCTGATTGTTCTATTTTTTTCCTTATTCTCTTTAGTTGAGCCACTTCTTGAAGTTCTGTGCAAAAAAGTGGGAACAAAATTCCAACTGAGGGCATCCAGTAGAGCAGTAAGACTATTTCACTTGTTTTTCAGGGTGAAAGCCATTTTTAGGTGACCCAGGACAGTGTTAACACTTTTTTGCTACCGAACGTTCCTCTTGTGAGCTACCGTCCAATCCCACACTCCTTCATCTCCAACCACAAACTCTATTCCTTTATTTGTACAGTTGATCATTCCTGCCAAAGACAAGTATAAGCTCTACTTTTTACTTTCAAAATACTAAAAAAGTTTTCATCTTACTTCATTTCACCAACAATCATTTGAGGATTATTTTGTGCAAATTTCATTTGTGTACTTTGTACCTTCATCCATTTTCTTCTGGGAAATACTTTCAACCAAATGAAAATTATTGCAATCAAATTATTAAAACATTGAAAAACGTGTACAAAATTTATTTGAGAGATTCTTTCAGTTTAAGAGGGGTTACCAATAGCAACCCAGCAGGATAATATCTCTGGCAGATTTTTCTTATGGAGTTTGCTTAGAATCTTATATGACGTGGCATTAAAATCTATAATTAAGTCATGACCTTTTCTAAGAGTAGCAAAGTTCATGGAATCATGACAAGAGCTAGTTTATTTGATTTGTCTTGGTTTCCTCTAGACACAACTGTTTTCTGTTTATTAACTTGTTGGGTTTTTTTCTGGCATCCAGGTTGTACATGTAGCATGACTGTTTTACCTGGTTCCTTTCTTTTCCTGTCCCACTCTTCAATTTTATTCAGTTACACTTGCCCTTTTCACCTCTTCTGGTTCTTTGCCCACATAATGTGAATTTTCTGGGAAATAAAGGTTCAGAAGGTTCCTCATACAATCTCTCAGCCCCCTTGAAGAACCCATCAGATTAAGGCTGCTTGAAAAAATAAATTATCTATATGCTCTGTTACCTTAATGTAACATCTTACTTCCTTGTCCTATGTGTTAAACAGTCTGTCATGATGCTGAATGGTCCAAATTAGTTATTAAAAGTACAGTCAAGTGAGAGTGGTTTGATATTAGCAATGAATCCACTTTGTACTGTAGTGCAAACACTGGAGCACAAATAACTGTGTTTAAAAGAGAAAAACTTAGTTCCTTCACAGAGCTTCTTTCTTGAAAGAAGGTTGTAAAAACCAATTAAAAGATGTTCGCAGTAGGTTGATGTTAAAAACTACTTTGGTCAACATAGTGCTGACTAAAGAGGGAACTCAAAAGGGGAAAATTTAACCCAAAGATTTAGGCTCCCTTTGCCAGGTCAGCTATTGGAAGGACAGTCTCTGCAGTAAGCATGTAAAAATGGTGACACAGAAACACAAGCCAAGGCACACAGAGTGTCATTTTGCTGTGATAAGGAGTTTTTACCTTCAGATGAAGAAATTAACAGTGATAGATCCTTAACAACTTTTTGTAGCAGGATGGGACAGTGGAAGCTGGAGGTGTGGGACAGGACTCTGCTGAAATCTCTTTTACATGGGTCTTAGGAAATGGAGAGCATTTTTGGAAGGAGGTGAATTTGCACAGCTCCAAAAACTTCTGCAAATGGAGTAAAGAAAGATCACTGTGAAGAGAGCACCGTATCTCACCAGCAACAAATGACGTAATTCCTGCACTGAATGGTGCCATTGTGTTCCTAAAGCTTGATCTCATCAAAGGATATTACCAGTTGCAACAAGCTTCTGTTTTTATCTGACAAATGTTTCAGCACATACTTGTCTGAGATTGTATGAACAGCTAACATCTGGAGTTTATTCAGCCACAGATATTTGTCAAGATGCTTCCATTATTTTAGCACACCTCCAACATCTTCAGTGGCACTGATGACTTCATAGAATATGACATAATCCATACGGTCATGCGTCACTGTCTTACAGTATGAAAATTCCCCTCAGACTAAATAGAAGAGCTTCTTGAACAAAGCCATTCTTTATTTTTGGTCATATTTCTTCACCCAAGTGATTACCTTTTAACCTGAAGAAGGTAACAGCAACTGACACAGCAATAGATCTCAGAGGTGCAAGGCAAGGTCAGGTTTTTCTCATGGATAGTCTGCAGACACCCATGATATTTCATCATTAATGCCTCTCTTTGAGGCAACTTGATATTCATATCTCATAGATCACTGAGGATGGAGAAGACCTCACTGAGTCCAGACAATAAACCAGCACTGCCATGTTCAGCGATGAAACATGTCCCCAAGTGCCAGATCCACACTTTTTTTAATACTTCCAGGAATTGTGATTCCACCACTGTCCTGGACATCCTCTTCCAATGCATGATCGCACTTTCTATTAGGACATTTTTCCTTATATCCAACCTGACTCTCCACTGATACAGCTCAAGGTCATTTCCTCTCATCCTGTTCCTTGTTCCCTGGGAGCACAGCCCAACCACCCCCTAAGCTCACCCCTCCTGTCAGGGAGTTGCAGAGAGCAAGAATCATAGAATCATAGAATCAGATGGGTTGGAAGGCACCTCTGAGATCATCAAGTCCAACCCTTGATCTACTACCCCACAAGGTCCCCCCTGAGCCTCCTTTTCTCTGGGCTGAGCCCCCCCCAGCTCCCTCAGCCACTCCTGGTGCTCCAGACCCTTCCCCAGCTCTGTTCCCTCCCCTGGACACGCTCCAGCCCCTCAATGTCTCTCTTGTCTAAGGGGCCCAGAACTGTCCCCAGCACTGGAGGTGTGGCCCCAGCAGTCCCAGCACAGGGCCGGGCACTGCCCTGGGCCTGTGACACCCCATGGCTGGGACAGCGCAGGGGCCATCGGCCTCTTGACCACCTGGGCTCACCTGGGCTCATGTCCAGCCACTATCATCAGAAGTATCTTACCATGGCTTTTGGAAGATTCCCTATCATTTGGGATGTTAAGCTTAGGGTGGACACTTTCCAAAAGATACTTGTTTAGTCTAACCACAGGTCATGCACTCTGTGCCTAAATCGCTGGGCTTACTCTCCAGTCACAAGGGCTTTGTTTGTGTGCCTTGATGTTGCATGAGAGAGGAGTAATGCTGGTGAAGTGCCTCCTGCTGAAAAGATTTTCATTCGAAAGCTGGAAATATGCAGGGTGGCACTGTGACCTTGAAAACTCATAAAAATCACTGAGTATCCACCACTACCTGTGGTGGTGGTAATGCCTGAGATAAACTGACAATGTGCAGATATCTTGTGTTTCAAGGGCTTCAGCTGAGCATATCTGCATTGCCAAGGGCTATTATCCTGACTACTTATCTTGTCACTTGATGTTCTTTTGATCATGTCATTTTATTGAAGCTGCAAGTGTCTGTGTCTTGCAGAACCATCAAAAAGACATTCAAGGACCATGAGCAGCCTGACACCAAAAATTTAGAGTAATCAGATCCAGTGACTTGTTAGACACAGCAATGGGAATGGGGTAGGGTAATTAAATTCACGGGATGGCTTTGCAGAGGTGGCACACTCTGAACTGTAGCTTCATACACGACTACAGGGGGATTTTTCTCTCAGGCTTTCCAACACTGTCTGCATTAATGCCTGTCTGACCATCACACTATTTCTTTTCAGCTGCAAGGGTCTGACTCAATGATCAAATATTGTGCCAAATGTTCAAATTCTTTCAAAACTCAGAATTAACATTAGGACAGCATTGTTAGAACTTGCTGAAAGACCCGTGGTGCTCAAGATGATCAGTGTTTGTCAGGCCACTTCATAATGGG
Source organism: Myiozetetes cayanensis (assembly GCF_022539395.1). Lineage (NCBI taxonomy): Eukaryota > Metazoa > Chordata > Aves > Passeriformes > Tyrannidae > Myiozetetes > Myiozetetes cayanensis. The sequence continues at coordinate 34,393,259 of NW_026087631.1, read as the reverse complement.
GTCTGGCTGACAGCATGAGAAGGATAAAGTATCAGAAATTTTTATTTAAGGTCCCTTTTTCTTCTCCCCACTCCCCCTCCCCCGATTTTCAGTCCACATCAGTGGTAAACTAAAGCATTGTTTTGTCAACAAAATGCCTGTCTGTTTCTATTCTTCCTGTCCTGACTGTTTGAGGTTTTTGAAGGGCCATTACAGAATCACAGGAAACTCGGGATGGAAGGACTCCAGGAAGTTCCTCCAGGGCTGTTCTCTGTGACCAATTTAATCAGAACTCCAGCAAATGGGATCAATCAGGTAACCTTGACATGGAGGGCTGGAAGGACACCTGATATCCATCCTGAATGCTCACAACAGGGCTTTTACTCTGTGCCTGGAGTAATCCAAGCTGAGGGGCCGTTCCACCCACTGAGCTGTTCCGTGCTCTGACCTTGTAAACAAGCTCTTTTCTTTGCTGTACTTCTTGTGGGTTTTGTGGTTGCCTTCTTTATATTTGAAAGCGCTAGAACACATTAAAGTGCAGCTCTGCCTTGACATCTAATTCCAACTGGAAGCAGGATCTTGTACCCTATTACTGACCTACCCTGCGGGGACAATTGCAGAGACAATGCAATAAACCAAGGAAAAGATCACTTACCAGCCAGGCAATAGACGCATGAGTTACCAGAGACAAGTAGAGAATGAGGTTATTCTATGTGATCTAGTTGGTGATTTTTCTCATTTCTCCAGATGCAGCAGGGACTGCAGAAAGTGACCATAAAACCCCATTAGTCAACAACCTCTCTTTTTTCTTTGAACCTTTTCACTAAGGGAACTGAAGAGGTGCTCAAAACCTAAAAAAAAAAAAAAAAATCAGATTAAAGCCAGAGACTGGTTTCTTAAAGTTCAATGTGGTCCTTTTCTTTTGATAGCTGTCTCTGTTTCCCATAAACAGGCAGAAAGGATAAATGGTACATCATTAATGTTGTATTCCCTTTTGAAATAATTCCTCGTAAAGGGTTGACTGGTTAGTGTGCCTTTGCCTCAATGTGTTGTTGTTGTGGTCGTGGTGTTTTTTACATTTTCATTTTGATCATTTGAAAGTAACCCCCAGAGTCCGGGTGGACTTTCCACTATCTTTGCATTTATCAGAGAACATTTCTCTTCCTGATTTGTGTGACAGCAGTTCTCATGCAATCTAGCACAGCTTCAATATAGTTATTCTTGTTTGTTCTGATTCTCCAGGGATGGACTTTTTCTCTGTCCATCTGCCTTGCTGAGAGTGTGTTTTTCACAGGCTGCTTAACTGGGAAGTTGGATTCCATGTGCTTTCTCAGGTTGCATTCATTAGCAAGAACCTTTCAAATGTAATTTGTTGTAAGCAACTGAAACATGCCTTTTCTTCCAGTCTCTAGCCTGTGTTTCTATGAACTATTGTAACCATGTTGTTTATTTTATAGACTGCAAATTATTATAAACATATTTATGTAGTGTAACACACAAGTGCAAATACTCATTAGGTTTTAGTGTTAGCCTGTCTTACTAGCTTCAAGTTAACTGGCTGACAAGAAGTTAACTTCATTCAAAGAATCAGTAAGTTACACAGTGCTGTAAGAGGAGTGGAGAGGAATAAAAAGCAGTGATTTGCTGTATCGGTTTGTTCAGATACATGCCTGGGACAAAAGACAAGTACAACAGTCATTCAAACACTACAGAAATCTTTTATTGCAGTGAGAGTAAAAAACTACAATCAAAGAGAATCAAAAACTAAAAAAGAATACAAAACCTCTACTTTATCAGTTGGGATTCTTATGATACTACGAACAACTTTTATTACAGTATTTACTGGTAAAAAGGGAATTAAAGGGATACAAAAAAAGGATATAACATGCTTGTTTTCTCAGTTGCTTCCTATCAATAAACTGTGCTTACCTGCACAGACAGGCCAGGGCTACCAGGATCTGCAGCAACTGGTCGGCACTCATGCTTAGGGGCTGTCCCCGCGGAGCAACACAGTCTCGATGGAAGGATGAGTATCACTCAACCCAGCAATCCTGACACCCTGTTTTATCAGCTCTACATTACACTACGTAGGGCCAGTACGTAGTACAAGGTGATGCTTGAGTGGCAGCCAAACACCGCCCGTTCATTGCCTCATGGCAACAGTCTGCACATGCCCTTCTGTAGGGAAAGGGGAGAACGACCAATGCCCACATCATCTTCCTCTCTCCATCACCTTTCTTACCCCTGTGTATGACCTCTACCACTGTGTTTCAAGGGTATTTGTATCTATCTTGCAGAATGTAACCAAGCCAAGAAGGAACTCAGCTATGATAATAGGGGACGTCTAGTTGACTTTGGTAAATACACAATGGCCCTTGCAGTTAACTTGTGCAATAAAGTTACATTGTACAATACTCTGGCTGGCTTCACATCCTAATATAATCACTTTCTCACCCCTTTATGCTCCACTGATCATCTGAATCAAAAGTACCCCCGTTACATTTGCCCTTGCTCAGGACACTCGTCTAGGGTGGGGATTGTTCTAGGTCTTGGGTTCAAGTTTGTTTCATGCTCAGTTTTAATTAAGACTTTGAGTGTCACCTTTCATATCTTCAGTGGTGTGAAAAGTCAGCTTCTGGCACTACGCGAATATTGCAACTGATGTCTTCACTTTCAAAGTTTGTCATTACTGTTACTTTTAAATCTCATCAGCACTTTCCTTTGGTCTAGTGGTTTTGTTTGTTGGTTCGGTTTTAAAAATTATTTCTCTGTGGCACTGGAGCCCCCTTAAAGTCTTTAACTAATAAATCTAAGCACCAAATCATCAAATCTGAATTAGAGGAAGAGTCAGCAGTTGAAAATACATCCTTTGATCTTTAACATCACCTTCTACTGTCTTCCATTATAAAGAAATGCTTTTCTCAGTGAAATACATTCTTATTGAAAACTTTGAATCTGAACATAGCAGAAAGGAGAAGTTCACTGGCTTCACCTTGGCAATTTTTTGTTTATTTTATATGCTGGGACATTTCTGATGGGATATGATGGCTGTTAAAAAAGTAAAAAGTCACTTCCTTAAAAATGTAAAATATAATAAATGTACACTGCTGGGGAGAGACATATAAGGAAATAACATGATTTACTTTAAAACTATTCTCTAATTAAAAATATATTTTAAACTTTTTTAGTGATAAGACAGTAGTCTAAACAGGACAGTAATACAAGATTGGAATGACAGTGAGAGAAGACATATTCAGCTTCATTAGTCCTGTAAAATTAAGTGGTGTCATTAAGACTTCTGTACAGACCAAAATATGTGTTGTTACCCATTACCTTTTCCCAAGTGCATTACTGGAGATTCGGAGGATACCTAGGTAGTATTTACATATATATGCCAGTTTTTAAATGAAATTATGCTGGCCAGGGGAACTCATCATGCCAATGTAAAACACATTGATTACTTGATTAACAAGCATTCTAATTGTGGTGGTTTTTTTCTTTTTTTTAGTATGAATCCCTTGCTAATGTCACCTCATTGGGGTCAGGAATTTAATGAAGATACCACCCAGAAAGACCTAATTAGACTACATGTAAATGAGCAATGAGGAAAAGGAGGTAATAATGACCCATAAGACTAAACATGTCTTGTTAGGCCTGTGATTTTTATTTCCTTAAGTGGATTTTAATCTGTGTGACACATCATTTTCACTATTGGTGATGAGCAGGGCAAAGTCTGCCTAGAAGAGCTCTGGGTTGAGCTGGCAGTTCCAGATGATGAACCAAGCAGCTGAGGGGATGCGTTATTGCTGCTGCTTTCTTCCTCATGCTTGTCCTCCTCCTCCTCCTCACTGCACATCTGCCACCCAACACCTCTGCGGATCTGCTATTCCTTTGCTGACCCTGAACTATACTATTTCTCTCTCTCTCTCTTTTTTTTTTTTCTTTAAATCTATCTGCAAAGTCACTATGGTTCACCATACTTATGATCTTTCAGGAATTTTGGGAGTGATACATCCCCAGAAACAGCCCTGCTGGCTAAAGAAATTGTCATTCTACATGATATACAAAGAATCACTTGTGCTTGTCTGATTTAAAAGATAATCTCATAGGTTTTTGTCTCATAGATCAAAATCCCATGAATTTTGACTAAGCAGAAGTCAGGTAGTTTCCGTGGTGTGGAGCCCATGGGAGGTTCAAGGTTTGCCTACTGAGCTGATAGGAAACTGCTGAGCTATAGAAATATTTTTTCTAATTTCCATTTGCAAGGGGACTGCTTGTAATCATGGTTGCTTTTTCTTTCTTCACACTTTCTTTATTGAAACAGAAATTAACCTGATGCAGAGCTTGAAATTGCTCAGGTCAGGCATTTTTTGAGGAGCTTTGACTTTGGATGAAGCTTGACTTGCTGGATGGAATTTTGTCAACTGCTGATGTGATTTTTTCAGCCATTAATGTGTGTCCCAGGTGTGTTCATACATATTTTAGCAAGGTGGTTTGGTACGGAGACAATGTGACTACTAAGACAAAGGCAATAAGACAACAGGCTGCATGAGAGCTCCTTATGCTATGTGTTTGCAAGGCATCATCCAACCCATGCTAGTGTTGGATCTGGAGTGGTTCATCTCCAGAACCTTTCCCACAGGTTATAAATATAAGAAATACATATATTTTCAAACAGCTGTGCATCTCATTGTTTTATCACTTTTCCACCTCTCCCCAGTGACTTTCAGTCCTCTTTTCCTTCACCTCTACTTGTGCTACCTGTGTTAGGAGAATGTTCAAGCACTTGATGTTCTTAGACTTTTTAACTTATCTATTATTTTATTTATGGATAAATGGTGTTTGATTCCAAATGGAATTTCTTATTCAAAAGCAAAGCACAAAAGCACACAGAGAAAGCCTGTTTTCCTGTAGTGACAGACTGACGGAAAATCCCATTTTAGCCCTGATTAGCAGAACCATGTGCTGCTTATTTATGGATGGCTATTTTATAGCATGCGTACATGACATATCACATCTCAAAGAATCAGTTTTGGCCATCTCCCTGCACAATTGTCAGAACCTGAAGGTCCAGAGGATTGAAGTGCCACTGGGCTTATGATGATCCTTGCTGATGATTTCCATAATGCTTATGGCGAAGTTGTAGCACTGCCCTTTGCAGTGTAGCTCCGGGGTAAAAATTAGGAAACATTCTCCTTCTGCAGCTCTGGAGAAACTTGATTTCTTATCCTGGATTTAGAATAGGTATTGGCATTTTGCTATAATCTGCAAGCTCATCACGTATCTGTGTTTCAAGTGTTTGTTTTTGTTTCCGCCAGGACTGAATTAGATAAAGGACAAGAACAAGAAGCAATGGTTTAAAAGAACAGGGAGCAATGGTTTTAATAGAGCATGGGGTGGCAGATGGTACTGATTAGAAGTACATGTTGGATACACCAGGATGTGTCATTGCTCTTTGAATCTGGAATATTAAGAGCAAAATTCACAGAAATATCCAGTAGATCAATCAGCATGTTGAGGTAATACAAAATATACATTTATAGGCTATGGTTGTTCTGTCATTAAAAAACAGAGGGAAAGGTAATTCAAGAATAAATAAAGTTATTGTGCCATACATGGCCCCATTAGACAGGGAGTCCAATAGAAGAAGATTGAAAATTACTGTAATTAAAAGGTCAGTTTTGCATCAAAACCAAGTAATTGGTTAGGCAGAAGGAGAGGTTGGACACAGAACAGACACTCACCTCTCTATCCAGTAGACCCCCTGAATCTGAGGGATATGGCCACAGTTTTGAAGTAAAGTAGAGGCAGCAGTGGAAATGAAGCGTGAAATGAAGTCACAAAAGGTCAAACAGAATTCTCATTTCAATCATCACAGACAAGTTTTATGGTCCAAGAAACAGGACCTTAAAGGCCTTTAGCTACATTTTTAAGAGGCAGACAACTCTCCAAGTGTGTTTCTCCCACCAAGTCCCAAACAGTGCAATGAAAACAGTCCTTATTAAAATAAAGCACTTGAAGCATGTTGTCAGAACGTATATGAATTAAGGGGTAAGCTTCATGGAAGAACGTGGAACATAAATGTTAAATTCCCCTCAGCTGAAGTAGAGGAAGAATGTATACAAAAGAAAACTACAAATGAAGAGATGTGTTTTTACATTGCTGGCCAGGAGGCAGCTAACTGTGGGTGATATCCAATATGGGAAATGATGTATTTTTACAAATAATACCTTGGAGGTTGATGAATTAATGTGTTCTTTTGCCAAAGGGTGCTTTGTGTGTGCAGCATTATAAGTAACATGTATTTTTTCTGGTCACTATGCCTTTGAAAGTTATTATAACTTATTCATAAAGAGAGAAAACCTCTACCTATTCAGATTAGCACCATCATGATTGCAAAATCCTTCACAGCGTAGAAGGGATGTGACAAGATATCAGGGAATATATTTACCTGAGGGAAACAGAGGAATGGGTAGAAGGTTTGGGTGCTGTAATTTATACTGCTAATTTGGTGAGTAGATGGTGAATTTTGGAATGCAGATATTATGTTTTCATCCCCTTTTGCAGCACCTGATATTGGACAGGGCCATCCCTGTAGCTGCGTCCTGCCTGGGGGTGCAAGACATGGATACCAGACATCTTACTGTCTTCTTGAGCTCTTTTCTGCCCTTGCATTCTTCCTAGCACTTGGAAATTTTTGATGGATATTTACCTGTGGAAATAGAGTTTCTGCTTGTTTGTAAAGCAAATATGGGAGTCAGATCCACCCCAAACTTCTTGCATGTGTCTTCTGTCATCCCCTCAAATTTCCATCCCTAAAAAAGGACTCCTACACCAAACTGTGCCTCTTGCTGTGCTCCTTTTAATAATTGGTCATCATGACCCTTTCAACAAGACCTCTTTTTTTAATGAAGTTAAGTGTAAGCACACGTACCAGATGCTCTCTGGACCCAGTCAGTTTTCCATTTCAAGCAGATTTTGTTGCACATTGGTACTTGTAGGCAGCTAAGAGGTTTACCTACCCCTGTTTAAATTACTGCCTGATTTCCAGCATGACTGGAAAAAACAGAACCTCTGAAAATAGGACAAATTATTGAGTCAGACAGTGTCCCGCATGACCATCTATGGGAAGCAGGATGCCCTTCTTTAACTGAAATATCTATGGTATTGAAGTATTATCTCCATGTACTTGACACTAACTAATTGGAGGTAACTAAGACATGGTATCTTTTCATTCCAAATGCTATAGATAGCAAAGGGCTCAGCATCTCCATGTTTTAATGGCTGAATTTTCCATAGTATTTAATACATTCCAAGTGTATTGGTAACTTTCCTCAGTTAAGTGTAAACAGTGAGCTAAAAACCCCAAACAATTAAGAGGCACAAGATTTGAATAACTATTAAACGATAATTACACAATAATTCAAAATTTAAAATTTCAAATGAAAACATACTTTCAAAATTTTGATTTCTTAAGATAAAATAATAAGACAAAAAAATGTTTTGTTTTTAACCTGCATCTCGACATTTAGGAATAATGTTTCTTCTTTAGATAGCAGATTTTTAAAATAACAAATGCAATGTAATAAATGTTTGGCTGATTTTAGAATATAGATAAGTCTAAGCAATAGTCTGCAAGGTAACATTAGTGATCCATAAAATGCTGTGTAGAAAAAAGAACTATTATTATTTATCCTGCATTACAGGATAAAATAGGATGGGTAACAGTACCATGAGAATTTGACCGGATTCACTCCTAATTCCCACAGTCTGATCCAAACTAAAATGTGGCATTGACAACTGAAACAATGCCATAGGACAAAAAGAAGCTCTCACTGCTCCATCTCACAAGAGATGGACTTGACCATGGATATTTTAATGAGGGGCCATGCTTCTACAACAGAGATAATAATCCCCTTTCATGGGTGAGGTACTTTTTATTTCATCATGAAAGCAATACTTGAGTATTACATTTGTCCACATTCAGCTGTGGGATCCAAGGGTGCAGAGCTGCTTTGTCCCGCCTGAGCTGTGCTGACACTCACAATGCAAATGTCACACTGGGGATGGGTGACTTGACGTTGACAATTGATTTCTTGCCTTTTAGGGAAAAAAAAAAAACGTCCTCCACATGACAGGTCCAACACACTATAAGCCAATTGTGTTCTTTCACTCTCTGTCTTACATGGCAAGACACTCCACGGATAAAATACTGTTCAGAGCAAGAATTGGAGGAATGATGCTTTCCCTGAGACACTAATAATAAATTTATTTTTCCATTGTGCATTTATTTAGCTTAATCACTTTTAAATTAACAGATTTATGAACCACTTAGGGCAGTTCACTTGTTGTATGCCACTGCACTGTATGCATTGATAATGTCACAAGAATATTAAATGCTATAATTCATAATGCCACGCTGTGAAACCCTTCTCAAGTAATTAAGTCCCTGATTTACTGAAATAAATATAAATATAAATTTACTGAAATAGTAATATAAACTGTGGATTCCATGAGCTTTGGATCAGTACTCCTGCTATTCCAATCCTGAACTCAGTTTCTTGGTGAGTACAGGTGCTGCATATGAAAAATGTGCATTGTGTGAGCAAGTAATTTCTCCCAAGAGTTTATCCAGACGTGCAAGCTATTTTGGTAAGTCTATAGTATAAGTTATTGGGCCACAAAATTAATTAATCCAGACAGAGCGTATCAGCAATTAGCAATCAGCTAGTGTATAAAATGAAAATCACAAGACAAGTGGACACTGATTGCAATACTTGAATTGAAATGAATGAAGTCAGAGATTAAGGCAACTATCAGTTCTGAGGATTTTTTCCTTTTCAAACAAAATAACCTCACAATTATTGGAAATTCATGCAGATGAGATACATGGTTCTTTGTCAATTCTTCTCACATTTGTTGGCCTCATTGAAACCAACAATAATTGACTTGAACTGGTGAATCATAACTAAATTACACCCTTTGTTTATTATGTTAAACCCACCTGAACACAGTGAGCAAAGATATTAAGTAAGTTGCCTGAGTATTCTAGTTTCATAAATGTGGAAATGGAATAATTTCATAATTCTGTGCACTAGTAGAAATGCAAAATTTTGAGTTATTGATTTCAGATACAGGATTGCAGTGATCTGGTAGTGGAAAGGAGGAAAGTAAAGAAAGAAAAATTCAAATGGAAAAGAAATACCCATTGTAGAACTTCCTATTTTAAAAATTGTCTTTTCAATTTGTGGTTTAAATGGTATCATTATTGCAGAATCATATCACCATAAAAATAAACAAATCTAGTATAAACCAAACACTGTTTACAGGGCATTCATCCACACTACCAGTTCTCGACAGCTCTGCAGGTTTAAAAATTATGTTCTTTTTGATCAGGAACATGGTCACCAAGAGTTAGGGAACAACAGGATTTGAAGGAACAGCAGCACAGTAATTAGGATGGAAGTTAAAAGACCTATTCTTCACAATATCCTTGTAAGTTACATCTAGCATATTTCTTATAAAACTGAGAATCTAGTAACAACCAATGCTGAAGACTGGCCCAAATGGACATCTTGTTCTTACCTCCTAAATGTGCCAAAGAAATTCCCTGTCCTATTATTATTCATAGCTTATATTTTTCTGTTAGATTGCAATTCTATTCTGAAATGCACACCAATCTGAAAACTTAATTTTCTTTACCATCTTGTAACATTCTGACAAAAAAATTTCCACATTGCAATGTTCTAGATTGAATGATGGGGAATGCCTAAATTGCCTCCTTTATCCAAGCCAGGTTGAACATGTCCTGGGGCCACCCACCTGTAAAACTCCCCTGTGGCTCATGTTCCAGTTTTTCTGGCCTGGAATGAATTGTTTGGCTGCAAAATGGATGTCAGGAGTGAGAGAAGGTGTGTATAGCATGGGAAACCAGAGGGTGGGGCTGAAAGTGAGGCAGTTCCCAGGTCTTGCAGGAGGACAGATAGAGACCAGGTTACAGAATGCTTTGATCCTCCACTCATACCAATAACAGATTTTCAAAATACTAATGCACAGGACTAGGTCCTATCTCTGCATTCTAAAATGAGTATCTACACACAGTGTAAGCAGAGCCCCAGATACTTATCATCTGAATTTCACAGGTTTTGCTTTAGAAAAAAGTTTTCTTATTAATTCCTTTGCAAGAGATTAGACCCATTTCGAATTAATTTTGCTCAGAAGTGTGAAATTTATTTGCAGTCAAAATACCTCCTCATGCGCTTGTGGTGCTTCCACGCAGAACGAACACATACATACAAAATGTAACAGGAACGTGTGTTACCACCTTCAAAGCTGGGAACAGCTGTGTCATGTGTTACATCTTGTTGCAGGTAGTGGGGAAATACAGGACAATTCTTCCTCTGTCAGCATAAAATTGTTTCTTCCCAGCCGAAAACATGTTGCATGTTTTCTCTGTAGGGCTATTCTGTATGACTTTTGGCACCTCCTAAACATGGGAGGGTTTCTCATAATCTTGGAAGTATGCTGAAAATGGATGAGTACATTAACTACTCTTTCAAGATAAGGGCCAAAAAGGTGCTAAGCAGGGGGTCTGTGCACATGAGGGTGGTTTTGTGCAGAGTGATGGGTCCCTTACCAGCACTGAGGACACCGTCATCTGTCCTAAGGTCTGGCCACTGCCAAGGAGCTAATCAATTTCCTTTATTAGATGTATTATTAATGTAGGAGGGACTTTAATCTGAAAGTACAGACTCTTATTGTTTCCAGTTAGGATGGCATGGGGTCAATTTGAAACAATTAATGCCACATAACTGTATTTTTCATGCTGGTACATGGGAGTATTCTTGTTAAATCCTGGGTCTTGAGTTCAAAAGGGACTCAAATCACAGTCTGACCTAAAAGGTTTTAAATTTCACCCATCGTCTCCTAAATACAGTGCATTAACTCAGGCTGGGGATTTTCATCTTGAATGGTAACTCAAAATACCAAACTGCCTATTGCAAGTGGGGAATGGGAATCAAGATACCCCCAAATCCCAAAAACCTTTTCAAAGGAAGGAATTAAAGAATTGAGTTGTCCCTTTTGCTGCAGTGGGATATCAAAAACTTCCAGTGCACCAAGCACTCTGGCTTTGAAGGAATTTCTATTTAGCCCTCAAACAAGGCATCTCCTTTAACTCTGTGCATGCCATCAAAGTAGGAACCAGAGAATCATAGAAAAGGTTGGAAAAGACCTCTAGACACTAAAAAGATAGGTCACAGCATGCAGAATCTCTACCCTTTGCCAGGGACCATCCCCCCCACCAGCTGTTGGAGGAGGGAGGTGGAAAATGGCAATAAAATCGCACACAGAGAAAAGAAATTTTTCCTGGCTCCTGAGGGCACTGGGGAGGGAAATGCTGTTATAATTGTGGGAACAAGGCAAAGAAACCTTGAACATGGTCTGACCTGCTGGTCCATGAGAAAAACACTCTCAGCCAATTCTTTTGAAAATGTCAGGAGGGAAATGTAAAAATCTTACAAACTGCCCCGTAAAGTTGTCAAATGAAACTCTGAGTTGGAAAATGTCATTTTCATTCAAACTTGACCACAAAATAAAAGCATCATAATGCTCCTAAATAAAAGAAAACATTTCATTTTATTAGACTCTTCATTTTGGCATAATAACATGTTCCATTTACCCTAAATTGATCCCCCCTCCCCAATTTATGTTTCTATTTGATTTCATTTAATTGAACAAAAGAAATATATTTACCATTTCCTCTGTTCTAATTCTTAGCCTTTCTGTGCTTTGAAACATGCCATGAAAAACGCTGGATAGCAGCTAGGTGGCATTGCTATTGTTTCTACTGTTTTTCTTGACATTCTTTTTGTTATGCAAAGATTACATTACCTCAGTTTCCACATACTGATACTCAGAGCACATTTAGAGGCAATTATTTATGGTGTTCCAAAAATTCTTCTCTGAATCACTGTGTTCTAGGAAAGATTGTCAGTTTTCTAGGAACAGTCTTTTTTCTCTGCACCAAAAGAGAAACATTTTATTACTTGCAGTGTTTGCAGACATGATCATCAACTGTTAATAAATAGTTCCTAACAAGACTTTCCTGGCTTCCTTCTTAACTGTCATCTCAGCACTGAACAAGGTATTTTAGACACAATGTGTTTGAGTTAACCAATGTTTTTGCAACAGCGTTACACAAAATGCTCAGTAAGAAATAATCAATATTACTATTTTGCATGTGAACCTTTGTTTGAAATTAATTGTGTGTGGACATTTGCTTGAAATTAATTGCAAATGAACCTGTAATTCGAAAATTGAATTTGAATTGAATTGAATTCGAAAATATTCTCTACCAGAGGGGAATGATCAAATGCAGCCCAATGGCTTCATGGTGCTGGCTCAGTTAGAGATGAGCAGAGCAGTTCTGGAACAGAAATCAGTTCGAAAATCAAAATAAGTGCATGGTCCTGGCTTCCTTGTAGCCAGGTTTTCCTTTACCAAGGAAGTATTTGTCCCAGGAGCTGACTCTGATTGCAGTGGGACCCTCTTGGTGACTACCAGTGCTCTCCCAGAAGAAATTGTACTGAAAGCCAACTGGGCCCATTCACCAAAGGCAAAAAATCTTCTTTGAATACAATGAAAAAAAGAACTCTGTATACCATCTGGCAGTATCAGGTGTAAAAATATCACAATTTTTCACAAATATTTGTTGAAGGGGACTGACCAGACTGTGTTTCTTGAGGTGTCTCTGGAGAAATCAGCAGGGAATGGAAAGGATCCGGCTGGGACTAAGGAAAAATTTCACAGAAAGGTGATTCTGGTCTTGGAGAAATGTCCATCAAGAAATCTGAAAATACATCCTTACTCTTAAGTGGGGTCAAAAATAGGTGGTTGGGAAAATACAGTATTGTAGGAGAGCTGCCTTCTAGCCAGTAAATGGATTGGAATGGGGATATTTCATAGACATCTCCATGCACATCAGTGAGGTAAAAGCCTGGTTGATCTCCAAGGTGAGCATTGCTAACAAGCTCCTTTGAGGTGGGTGAAGAGCTGCAGTCACTTGGCCCAACTGATGCAGAATAAATTAAGATTTAATTCAGATTAAATATCTTAAATTAAGATTTAATCTCAGATTAAAAGGACTTTCCAACCTTTAACATAAACTATGTGGGTCACTATTGGTATATTTGTTTGAAAAAGTCATTTTGTTTCCCAGCACAATTTGCCACTGAAACCCAACTGCACCAGTTATGAGTGAAGACAGATCCTCAAATGTGCTCCTGACTTTTGGTGGTACAGAATTGTGCCGGGAACTAATCACAGGCCTGTCAGCTAGAGGAAGCTGTGCCTAGCAGCTCTTTCAAATCTGACGAGGGGCTTCAGTGCCCAAAATTTCCTCAGTTCTTTCCAGCTATATCCCTTTGTCCAATAAAAACTGCACACTCTTTGCAGCCCTCCACAGTCCTGAACAAGGAGAGGCTTTAAACATGGCTTTCCATTTGCAGAAGTTAAAGCAGCCATAAAGCTCCTCTGCCTTATAGCTAAGCCAAATTAACTCCATGATTCCCCTGCCAGAAGGTAAGTTTGTGAAGTCACTCATAAATCTGCCTGCCTTATCTGCTTTGTCCATAAAATGACAAATCCAGCAGTTTTACAAACCTTAGGATACATGACGTTGTTTCTCTGTTGGTTTAAATATTGTTCTCATCTACAGTTCTGTGAATCAGTAAAATCAATTCATATTTCTTGCTCTCTGTTCCTGGATGTAGAATTTAGATGTGTGTAACAAATTCGACTTACGCTGTTAGAACAAAACTACTAATGGTAAACAGAGAGAAAAAAAAAAAAAAAAAGCCATTTTAAAACATTGCTTTAGAGGAGGAATGAAGGGGAAAGAAACTGAACTTTAGATGCTACAACACCCATATCTAGAATTGCTAAGAAAAAAAGATTAAATCGTTCTGTGTTGCCAAATCAAAAGGATAAGGGGTGGACTGAAAGATTTTGACTTATCCAAGCTGTAGTAAGTAAATAAGCAGCTTTATAAGAATTTATCACAGCTGGTTGGATCCTGTGACAGAAGAGGCAGACTTGGGGTATATCCAAATTTTGTTTGTGCTCCAGTGCCTAGAGGAGAGGTCTGGTTAGCAACCTCTGATAGCTCTTGGAGAGAAGGATACTGCTACTAAAGCCGTGGGGAAGAGAGTTCTTGGCAAAATTGTGTCCTCCACTGAATTAGGAAAGCTGGTGAACAAATCCCAAGAACATGAAGGAAACCTGGGATGTGGTGAGCACCTCTCTTTTCAAGGGATAGAAAATGTTCCTTTGAGCCAAAGCAAGGAGGTCTTGGACAACTAATCAGAGTTCAGAATAACCACAAAAACAGTGAGATTTAGCAACTGACTTTACAGAAGAGAACACACCAAAAAAGAAAAGCAAAACAACAACAACAAAAGCAACAAAACAAAACAAACAAGCAAACAAAAACACGACCAAAAAAACCCAAAGTAAACCCAAGACCAACAAAAACCCAAAACAGTTGAGTTTATTGGATCTGCTCCTGGAAGTAAATTTTGAGCCAAAATGAATACAGTGTACTAAGTATCCAGCACGTACAACAGAAACTTATAAGCTCATGTGTACGTAAAGCAGTATATCCTCACCAACACACACACATACACAAAGCACGAACAAACTCACCAGAAACCACCATTACAGGTCTGATCTAAAACTGACTATATATTTTTTAAGTCAAACCTCTATTGTATTACTTGGATTTGTCCATGTATTTATTTTCTTATTTTTCCAATCCCCAAGCACATTAAAAAAAGTAGATGTATTCAGACTCCAGATTTTGCTCATTTGAAGCTCAGAGGCTCTGTCAGTAGACAGTAAGTTTTCTACAGATACCAGCTCTGCCAGAAGACATCTGACTTTTAACGTGATTCCCAGGAGAAAAATAAAAATCACATCATTTTTCTATCACCTGAACAGATTTTTTAAAAAAAGAAATCTTATGCAATACCTTTATTTTTTGTCTGATATAGCTTGAAATTTCACTGTTTTCTTCTTCAGGTGGAATTATTTTTTTTTTTTTGGTAATTTATTACAAGATTGTGTCTCACAAGTTTGTTGTGTACTTGTCCTTTGAAAAATATTTCTCTTTGAAGTGTAACTCTTAGAAGTATTATTCTTATAAGACCAGTTCCAATTTGCCATGTAAGTTCTATCAGGCTTATCTACTCTTCTGCAATACAAACAGTACTCTTCTTAATCAAGATTTTTCAGGATTTTGATGAACTTATGGCTTTTACTTGCCTTTAAATTAAGATTTAAAAAAAGGTTTTTTTCTTGGAGTGTTCTGTGCAGGGCCAAGATTTGCACTTGATAATTGTATGGGTCCCTTCCAACTCAGAATATTCTGTGTTTCTCTTTTTACAAAAAATGTCTTTTTACAAAAAATGAAAATATCTTATTTTTATCTCAGTTCTGAAGTCATAAGTCAAAATAGGTTAAAATAGAATAGGTTAGATAGAAGTTAATTGATTAAAAAGAAGTTGCATTGCGGACTCAAACTTACAGAGATGCAGTCTAAAGTTGTGATATCTATGAATTTTTTATAATATCTCCCTCTTTTGAAGACAGCAGGTTTATTCAAGAGCATGCCTTTCAGAAACAACTGAATAATTTAGGGGACCAAATGCTATAGCAAATAAAAAGTGGTCCTAAAGTAAAGGTTCTGAAAACCTTCAGGAGAGAATTCATGAAGTCTTAGGTTTTCCTTGCCTGTTATTTGGTTTTGAACCTGAAATCCAAGTGCTTTGAAATGAAGACAAATGAGTAACCTGAGGGAATTTCTTTTCCTGACAGTGCCTTTCGGAATCTATATTCTCACAAAATACAGCCCTAGCTTGGCTGCTTACCTGTGTTTGATGGCTGCACTGATAAAAAGAGATCATAACATCTGGGAATGCCCTGACTTGATAAAATCAACGTCTCTTCCAAGACTACAGGTAGAAAGCAGTAGCAAAACGAAAACTGTTCTTAACAAAGCAAAAAAGTACCATTAAGAGGAGACAGGAATTATGGAAAAGGGGAGAGTTATGGGGAGGTAGCAAGTGGTAGGGAACATTGAGACAGAAAGGATGAGGTGTTGGAAAAGAAGGATAACAGCAACAGTTAAGGGAAGGAAGTTAAGGAAAAAGAAGGAAACCAAAGGTCTTGGTGCTAAGAAAAAGGAGAGAAGCAGAGATGATGCAAATGCTTCACAGGAGCAATATGTAATGAAAAAAGACATGGTAATCCAAAGAGATTGTGGCTACCCCATCCCTGAAAGTTTCCAAGACTAGGTTGGATGGGGCTTGGAGCCACCTCGACTGGTGAAAGGTGTCCCTACCCATGGCAGGAGATTGAAACTAAACAACCTGTAACGTTCCTTTCAACACAAACCATTCTATGATTTTATGGTAAGGGAAGATTCGCCTGTTGCAGATGCTTGGAGTCAATTGATGAGCATTGCTGGGAAGCCAATGAAGGAGATAAGATGAGACTTGAGGCAAAATAGCAGTAGAGGAATTGGTTTGGTCGAGATAAACTGAGAAGAAATTGTTGTTTGCCTTTAAAAACTAAGTGTTAATTCCCCCATGGGATGGAAAAGGAAATCTCTGAATGTCTGTCTTCTGGCTGGTATTATCTTTCCATAACTGTGAATATTGACTTGAGTGTAAAATGTTTAAAATCAGAGGAAAAATAATTTTCAGTGTCCTGGAGGAGCTGGAGGGGCGCTCTCCATGGCACCTGCAGGTGACACCAAGCCAGGGAAGACAAGGAATGCCCTTGAGGGCAGAGCTGCCACCAAAACAGTCCAGACTAGGGGAATGGACCAAGAGGAGTTGCACCAAAGTCAACAGGGGCAAATATAAAGCCCTGCCCTGTGCAGGAAGACCCTTTGCAAGGGGATGAGTGCTCAGTTTTGGGATGTCCAGCTTGGGAATGACCTGGATAAACTAGAGTAAGGTTGGTGAGGTTCATACACTGACTGGGACTGGAGTCTCTACCTTTTGCATCTTCAATCCTGGAGTCAGTTCTGGGTCCCTCAGACAAGAGAGATATTGAGGGTTTGGAGCATGTCCAGGGAAGGGAGTGGAGCTGGGAAAGGGTCTGGAGCACCAGGAGCACCAGGACTGGCTGAGGAATCTGGGGGGGGCTCAACCTGGAGAATAGGAGGTTAAGGGGGGACCTTTTTAATCTCTACAACTCTCTGACAGGAAGGTGGATCCAGAGGGGGTTGGGCTCTGCTCCCAGGTAATGATTGACAAGGACATGAGGCAATGACCTCAAGTTGCACTGTGGAGGTTTAGGTTAGATATAAGAAAAAAAAATTTCACTGAAGAGATGGTTGTTCATTGGAACAGGTTGACCAGGGCAGTGGTGGAGTCCCTGTCCACTGGACATGTTCAAAGTACATATGCATGTGGCACTTGGAAACATGGTTTAGAGACAAACCTGATCGTGGTGCCAGGTTGACAGTTGGATGATGATCCCAGAGGTCTTTTCCAACCTTCACAATCCTGTGATTCCATGAATCTGTGATGGGAGGCCGTGCGACTGGGGCTGATTCAAACTGAGCTAATGTCAGCAGCCTCAGAGCCTGGGGGAAAATGATGGAGGAGATGGAGAATTGCCCTTCACAGCAGCAGCGTGATTAACTGGAATTTCAAGAGTTCAGTGAATGAGTAAGAGATCATTATCTCCCCAAGTCCTGAAATAAAAATTTTCCCATGACAGTATAATTTGTATAAAAAAGCAAGATACAGAGGTTGAAAATCCTAATGAAAGAATGTTGATGGAAGTCTAGTCTGAACCCTCCTTGCATCAAATTCGTAATTATAATAGCAGCTACAGTATGAGTAGAGTGACCTTGTGTCGTAATTTCATCAGATACTTAAAAACACATTATAGTAATTAATCCTGTCCTTACCCATGAATGTCCAGGACATTCAGACCATGGTTTCCAGTTGTATGATCAGCAGAAAAAAAGGTCTTACCTCCATGTACGTTTCACAGTATAATCTAGACAGCAGTGAACAGCATGGGGAAATCTGGCCTTTCCTTGTTTTTCAGGACATGCCATTAAAAAATCAAAGAGTTTGTCAGCCCTGCTGGTGAGGAAAGCAACACTGTATATGATGCCTACCACAAGAAACAGGCAGTACTTTATTTGAAATTAGGAACGTTATTATTTTCCACCACTATTTAGGATTTCTGTGCTTTTGCTGATTCATTTCCACTAAAACCAACAGAAGGAGAAGGATGGAGGAGCAACTGCCCTCCTTTTAATGGTGGATTATGCATTTTAACAAAGAGCCAGATGCAAGGCCCTTTGTCTAAAGTGGATTGAAAGGCTTTTACTCACTTTGATGGCAGTTGTATCAGATCCTAAGAAGAATAAAAGTCTTATGAAAAGCTGCTGCTACTGCTGTATTTGAAGAAGTGATTAATAACAAGGTTAGAGGGAGATCAAAGGGTGATGGTGGGTAATTAGAAACATCAGGGAAATTGCTTAAAACAAAACTTGTACCCAAAAAACCCCATAACAAAAAATAAAGCTGTGTGTTGCTATCCTCCCAAACAAAAAATATGTTTCTTATTTCTGTTTCAGAACAGAAAATAGACTATAATTTGTTTCTCCCTGCTACTTTAACCAGTCATGGTAAAAGCCATTTATGCCAATAAGAAGCAATAAGAGCGGCCTAGACAGATGACTGCTTACTCACTTTTTCATTAGGAGAGCAGCAGCGAGAGCCCATTTCACTGCAGGCAGAGAATTAGAGGATTAGGTTCATTTGCTGCACTTTTACTTTGGGCTCCATGTGGTCCCCATCTGGAGCCCTCAGAAGAGGAGTGCTTGACAACACATGCTCGCCAGCTCTTTTCCACTTTGTTTTTGCTGACATGACTCCTGGGCCCAAACCAATGCACAAACCCTCCCTGGGCCGCCCCTAGCCCACCCTGACCCCTCTACACAGGAGCCTACCCTCGCTCCTGGCATCTCCTTCCTCCTCAGCAGGGAAGGAGGTCACACTTTGAGGGAAAATTATATAACAGTGGGAAGGATCCTGTCCTTGGCAAAATGGTCTTTTTTGGATTCTACACTTTCTATCAGGGTGGGGTGAGGGGATCTGCAGTGGGAAACCAAGTTGCAAAATGTGATGCTCACAGCATCTTCTTCAGTGTGCCCTGAAGGTGCCCCCCCAGCCAGGCTATCCAGGAATGGCATTTACAGCTGTCCAAAAGGGCCATGTGGGAATGTACGACCGGAGCACCAGCTGCCATTTAGAAAGGGGCCCCACTATCAAAGTGAGAACTATTGTCCTGCAGAAGGAAGGGGGATGAGCCCAAGGCAGTGCGTGAAGATAATGTGAAGTCTGGGTAATAGGCATGGACTGGAGATGAAGCACAGTCAGTAACGAGGGATCAGGCTCATGGCATGCAGGAAAGACAACAGATGGCATGGAAACCCACTCTTCCCTCCTTTTTTTCTTCAAGGAGATCATACTGATGGGAAACATGCCAAAATTTTCCAGAGTCTCAAAGTTTGAGTAAAGCGTTATTATATTTCCATGATTCAGGAAGCAAGTATTTTTGGTCTGTTTCAACCTCAGTGGCTCCTCCAGCTGTGGAAGTCTCCCCACATTTGCTTCACATGGTAACTTTGAGCCATGGAGAGCCGAGAGTGACATTTCTCACTCCTACAGCCAAGACAAGGAAATCCCTGACAACAAGGTGTTACAACTTGCTGTTTCTTATTTCACACCAATATGAGGTAGCACATCCCCTAGTGATGGTGAAATCATCAGGCTTCCAATCTCTTGTATCTCATTGACATAATTCACTTGGCTTTTTATCCCCTTTTAAAAATCTATGTGTTTTTCTCTGTGAAATTTGTGCTGTTGAGTGGTCCCACCTGCTCTTGTTACCCACAGGGGAAGGTTCAGAGCTTGGGAGCCAAAGGGGAGCATGAAGCTCTGGAGAAAACAGAAATTTGTGTACTGTGGTACTCTGGTCTGATGCAGCAGACACCCAGACCTGGCCTCTGTGAGCCATCACACTGCAGTTGGATGTGCTGTCTTTCCACAGAGACATAAAACAGGTTCAGACAAATTGCCATCATTAAAAAGCCACTTTCCCTGCAACAGTAGGAGTGTTACCTCCAGTGCTCAAGCCAACTTTTAATTCCAGCAGTTTACATGTTCCTCACCTAGAATTCTCCTGATGGTTTCAGCTAGATAAGGCAATTTAAGTTTTCCTGGTTGCTGTCACACTCTTTGGTGCTGTTTTTTGTTGTTATACAGCTGCTGGGTTTCACCTCGAGGTGGTTGCACAACAGCTGTTGACAAAGTAATTCTACATTTCCAACAAATGCAAGTGTGTCAGCCTTAATGGGAGCTGCTAGCCTGCATTCTAAAATGGACTCCTAATTCTCTACAGGCATAATAGCAACACCAGTAAAAGAGGTGCTAGTAGCAAATGGCACTATTCATTTGAACTTACCAAAGAAAGGCTTCAACTATTTTGCTCAGTACAGCGACTTCAAAGACGTCTTCATTCATTCATGTGCTGCAAACCAGCCTCGCTGAGGATGAACGCTGAGTAAACACTGTGAGAGGGAAAATAAGATAAGGTGTATAGGAGATTTAACTAAGAGAAAACACCTTTCACTCTCCTCGCTGCCCTACATGGGTTTAAGTGCCTAACCATGAGCCCCAATCATATTATTGTTGAAGTCCCTTTGAAGCACTGTACAAACACTTATATTCCCAGGAGACACAGGAAAGGATGTTGCCGTTGTTTTTTTGTGCAGTTCACCAGTTCTTAATAGACTTCATATGGTCTCTGTTTTTTCAAAGTAGACTTCTTATCACAACTACAAAACAGCTTTTTTGTCTTTTGCAAATTCTTCATGTCGAATTTATCACTTGTCCTTCTCCACATCCCTACAGAAATAAATGCCCCTCCAACACTGGAGAAGCACAGGGAACAACAATATCCATTAAATATTAGTGCAAGCAGCAAAAGTCTAATGACAAATACTAACTTCAGATCGACTACATTGCTGTCTCTCCTGGTGTATCAGGTCCAGACTAAACACAGAATCCAAATTTGACCCCAAGGAAAGCAAGAACATGAAATCATGGAGTAGTCTGTGTTTGGTGATTTCATGGAAGTACCACCAGACTGAATATGGTCATGCTTAATGGTGATTGTTCCTGTTTTGGTGTTCCTGGCTGTGTTTCTGAGGAATCCTGAGAAGCAGAGCCCAAGCCTGACCTTTGGGGCACCCCATTTTTGGTAAATCCAGGGGAACACAGAGCCACCAGCAGAACAGAGCTGCTGAGTGTAAGTCTTGTCTCTTGGATTTTCTGTGCTCTCCTGGAGTTTTAAGATCTCTTGGAATTTTTAAAGTCTCCTGGACTCTTGCTTGAAGCATCTTGCATTGTGGGTTTTTTGCAGATTATTTTTTTTGTTGTTGTTTTGGTTTTTTTTGTTTGGATTTTTGTTGTTGTTCGAGATTTTTTGTTAGTCTTAGTTTTTGTTTGGGTTTTTTTTTGGGGGGTGGGGTATTTTGAGTCCTTTTTTTTTTTTTTAAGTTTAATTCTATGCATGACCCAGGGGATGAATTAACTATTAACTCTGACTTCAAGTATGACTTGTTGGAAAAAAAAAAAAAGCCCTGAATGGTCCTTGACTATTTCAAAGTAATGATGTTATTCATCTAATCCTGTTGTGAAAGTAGCAAAGCAACATCCTTTTTTTTAACAGCTGTGTATGTGACATGAGCCAATGAAGCTCTTGGCTTCTTGCTGCTAGGCTTACAGAGAAAAAAAAAAAGGAAAAAAAAAGAATAGGCTTATTATCTTCTTATCAGTCTCTTCCTTTAGAAGTAGTTACTCACTTTGTTTGAGTGAGACCAGCTTCCGCAATTCAAAGCCTGAAACCTTCATCTGAACCTTATGCTACAGCTGGGCGGGATTCTCAGCTGTGCACTGCACAGATAAGGCAATATTTCACCAAGAACTGGTTGGACTAGGAGGTGAGTAGGATCAGGAAAAAGAAAAAGAGGGTTTTTTTAGGTGTGGTGGTTTATTTTGGTGTTTTTTTTTTTGGGGGGGGGGGGGTGTTTTTTTGTTTTGGTTTGGTTTTTTTGGGTTTGTTTTTTTTTTTTGGTGGGGATTTTTTTTGTTTGGTTGATTTTAGTGGATCGTTTTTTTGGGAGGGGAGGTGGAATTTTATTGCTCCCATTTCCTGACAGCTGGAGATTGTAGTACACAAAATATTTTCAAATTCGTTTACATGCCATCTAACTGTAAAATAATGTTATACAAGCCCCCATACAGACACTTAATGTCTTGTTAAGGAGAACAAGACAGAAATTACAAAGCACAAACAAACTTGACTTTCAAAGGTAAAAGCCAAGTTATTCCTGGTCATATCCATAGAATCTAAATATCTCCAGCCAGCTTTGTTTTTCATTGTCATAGTTAGAACCAATTATGTTGTACTTTGTCAAAGGAATGGGCTATGTGACCAAGTTGATCTTTTGTCATCCAGACTTTTACATTGCCAAACCACCTTCCTCCTGTTTATTTTTCTAATCTGTCTGGATTTCGTCTGAGCCTCTGCTGTTCCACTCCTAAGAGTATTACGTCTCTGAGCAATCTTGATATGTAAATCATATTAGAAGCAAGTTATCTTCTCAATGCCCTTGATTTAGCTACTTGCTTTGTGAAAACTCATTGCTGAAATCTGAAATGGTCCTCTCTGAAGCTGTCTGTGCAGAGAAATGCTGATTTCTTGGTCTGCAGCCAGGTTGGCTGGCTGCCGTTTTCTAAGTAGGGAGACTAAAGTGGATCTTTCAAACTTAAATTTAAATTTAAATACTCTTAGTGGCGTAGAAATGAGATCACTTCCTCAGTTAGTGACTGCCAGGATTGCTGCTTTACATTGCTCAGTGGAAAAAAGAATAAAAATTGTAGACACTATTAGCTGCACAGATTTATGAGAATTTCCCATTTTATTCTGATATGATTTAAAAAAAGAAAAAATGTTCCATGACTGGCAAGCGCATTATTTTTTCAGGTGGCTGAAATGTATATTAATAATTTACGTAAGGAAAAAGAAGAATAAATTATATTTCATGTATTGTTAGTCACTGACTGATTTCTTCTCTTTCTATTAGCTTCTATACTAAATTTGTGTGACATTCTTTCAGTTACAAGAATTAAGATGTAAGGCACCATCATCCAAGAAGAGCACCCAGGCAGATCATGAGGCTATTTTGATTCAGGTATTAAAGAGAGCTATAACTGGTACCTCTATGAAACGTTGTACTGTATTACTTAGGTACACCTTCCTTGCATTGCTCTGTATTTTATAATTTGAAAAGTACCTCAGAAACTTGATTTTTCGGCCATCATGAGTTTTAAGAAAAGACCATTTTCTGAGAAATTTTTTTTTGGTAAGCAATGCGTGATCAGTTCCCTAGTAGTTTCACCCATGTAAAGGTGCATCTGCATCTAGGCAAGCTTCCTCTGAGGACAAGAGGTAAGAGGGTGTTTTAATCAGTCTGTTTGACTCTTCTTCCTGATCTCTGCAGTCAGATGTAGTACAAAGAAAAGTCTGATTGCACAGAAAGGGAGAATCAATAAAATAAATAAAATTTAAAAACCCCACACCCAAATTCTCTACGATATGCACTTCAGCTATTGGTAAAATGGTCCTTCTTATTTTTTTTAATTTTATTTCTTTTTCTTTTTAATTTTTGCCTCTCTATCCCTACAGCTTATTTTATTGTAATTTGGAGGAAAGATGGAGCTAAGAAAGGAAGCTGAGCCTCTTACCAGCTTACTCCTGGCTAGTCAAATCTGGGAAGCTTGGTTTTGCCTTTGGAGGGAACTTTGAAGCTATTAGCCTTGCAAATTGATTAAGTGCTGTGTTACAGTGGCTTGCAGCCCCAGGTATGGTCCTTATCTGCTCTGTACTTCAAAAACAACCTCAGAAAAATCAAAATGCCCTTAGCAGGTAAGAACTTACTTTCCACACTCAGGTTCTGATTTCTAAAGCACAAAAACACTTTTTTTTTTTTTTTCCCCTCCAGAAAGTAGGGCTAACACAACTGTAGCAAAATAAGACCTTCATCCCTACTGTTGAAGTTCCTCTGAGGAAGAAGCCCTTGTGAGTATGGATATACTTCTGATACAGAAGAAATTGCCTGTGTGAGTGTGTATTGCTCACTGGAGCAGCATTTGTACAGTCAGGCCCTGAAAAATCAATTTATTTGGGCTGAGAAGCTGAAATCTTTTGAAATCTTGTGGACTTCACGTGCTAGAAACATAAATCAAGAAGTCTTTCTTTTACATGGTGAGAAAGGATTTGGTTCTGCTCTTGTCCTATGAGGGACTCTGCTGAGACTGCAAACCAGCCCAGTCCATACTGTATGTGCTTTTTCAGCTCAGAGGAAACAACTACCCCCAAAACTTTGGCATACTGGTCCTCAGAGCATAAACAGCCTTCCATCACAAAATACTAGTTCTTACCCTAAGTCTGATGTAGTCACACTTATTCCCCATCCCACTGTGACATCCTGCTTCAGCACAGGGCTCTTTGAAGTTGATGCACAGAGATCAGGACAAGGGAATCTCTGCACATCTTTGCCTTTCTGAAACCATGTGTTTTATTTTATTTATCTTGGTTCAGAATGATTTCTGAGTCTCCTACAAGCATCACTACTCTAAATGATCCCATGGAAGTCCATAAAAACTCCAACCAAAAAGCATCTGGGAAGGTCAGTCCTTTAGTCCTTGGATGAAATCTTGACTCTGACAAAGCCAGGCAGAGTTTTGCCATTGACTTGCCAGGAAAAAAAAAAGGTTTCATACCTCTTGTTTATCATTGGCTTTATCTGAAGACAACACACGTCAAGTGACATGTCACTGCAGTCGCTGCCTGCATTTCCAGTAACTGTTTATTTGGTTTTATTCAGAGGATACAATAGCTCATCTTGGTTGCTGCTTGAACCAGGCAGTGTCACACCGACCTCCAGGAGCCCTCTCACCTCTGCAGTGGTGCAGGCATGTTGAGAGCTTGCACCATCCAGAGGGTCCCCGAGAGTTCAGAAGTTCTATTTTTACGACCTGTTAAAGTTCCAGTAAGTGAGAAATGTATCCGTTTGGAGATAACACAAATATAACACTGCCAGCCAGTGGGGAATGGAGTTTTTACAATGTTTTAGAAATGTCACAGCAAAACCCTTTTCCGGTGCTTTCTGAACCCTCAAACAACTTTACCCTCAGATAAATTGGGGCTGATCCTACCAACACCCACCACAAAAGTGGGGTGTGTGCCCAGTGCCAGCCCCAGGAGTTTACTGAGCACAGGAGAACCATTCCCAGGATTTAAAACCACCCAGTAGCCTGAGTTCTTTGCTGGAGAAAGGGCAGAGCAACCAGTGCCTTAGGGAATTAAGCTCCCAAGCTTAGAAGTATGAATTTGAAGGGGCAGGCCTATAATTTCAGTTTGCATCCCCAAAACAGTCTAAATTCTTCTATAGCCATCTTGTGTCTTTTAAAAACATTTCTGCATAAGCAACCAGACAGAGTAACTAGACAAGGTGAAATGAGCAACCCCTGTGTTCACAGATTAATGTTTGATTCACACCAGTACCTTCATAAACCAGAGCCTATTTGAGTGAGCAGAGATTTAATAAATTGGCTGAACAGCTCCTGTATCTTTTTTTTAGTGCCAGGTAAACACTTAACAGCTCAGGTCTGAGAAGGACTTCTTGATCCAGCAGCTGCATCAGTGTTCCTGCTAAGATGGGGAGGGTTCCTTTGAAGAGAAATACCCAACCACCTCCCTGTCCTGTGCTTTGTTTTGCTTCAAGGAAGGATGCACACACACATCAAGGTGTGAATGAAGGGATCACTTGTGGATGAAACTTTTGGATGGATGGGAACCAGCAGCACCTTTACAGCATCTCAGTCTCACACAACTGCCTGGCAACCAGTTCACAAGACCACACTGGAACTTGCCTGGAAGAATTAAATTTTAAAACCCCAGAAAGGTGTACAGTGGAGATATTGGACTCTAAGCATCACCTGGTTTGCTCTTCAATTGCACTTCCGCTGGTCTTCATAAGTTGTTGATATGAGCACAGCATGGACCTCAGAATCTTCCCAATGAGAATAATTTTGGCACTTTCACAGAAGTTGATGTATCACAGCACCTAGAAATAGTATCAGATCTGCCTGGGATCTCATGGCTTGCCTCATTCTTAGAGGTCCCATTGCAGCTTGACATACTTTTCTCAAACTCCCTTCAGTTCTTTCATGTCCCTTCGGACATAATCTTCTGCTGCTCTTAGTCCCACCTTGTCCCATCATTAATTTTTAATTAAAATATTTTCCTGATACATTACTTTGGGGACTTTGTTGTTTCCTGAAGTTAATCCTTTTATCTGAAATCTTTATTATGAGATGGTACTATGATTCCTTTTTTTCAATATATGTTATTGCAAGGAGTACCTATTAATGTGGAAAGGGAAAGTAGCTGACCCTGTTCCCGCAAAACAATATTACAGGCCTTAATTTACAAAATAATGAGCAAATATTTACAAAATAATAATCAAGGGCTATTGCCCCCTATTTCCTCAAAGTGGGGACCCTTTTGGACCTGGGGTTTGCGCCATTCTGTCAATGTTGAGTTTCCTCTGCCACCACCACTTCCTCTCCACCAGTTGGCCTTCATCTCCTGCAGCATCTTTCCCCAAACTGCCTCATAAAATGGGCTGGGACCCATTGGGAACTGGTGCCAGAATAAGGCAAACTTACCTCAGCCTTTAAAGCCTGCCTTTTTTCTAGAAATGATGGATACCTACAACTCTGTGTTATCTTTAGGGAAATCAGGGTGCAGGGAGATGTCATCATATGCTGTTTCACAATAAAAATGCGTTACACCCTGATGTCACATAAAATTCAAGCCGTCATGTTCCAGCCTCAAACCCTATCTGGAACTGCTCCTCATGAATGCTGGGGTTTTATTCAAAAAATTGGTGTCAAATAATTGCAGTCCCCATCCCTGGTGAGGATTGCTGAGGCAAGCAGCAAGCAAATCCATCTTCCAGGGAAAGGGGCTGAAAAAGCATCATCCAAACAGTTAAACTGGAGGCTGTAAGTACAGCTTGTGGCAATTTATAATTGCCATTTCCACATGGCACTAAATGCTAATGTAAAAAATACTGAGGACTCCTTTCTAATACGTTTCAAAGAGAAATTGGAATCATATTTCTGTGTAACAAGTCACTAGGCACAACTTCTTGGGGAATAATGGTCAGTGTTTTATGGGATTGCTTGTTAAAACTGTTTCTAAATGGGAAGGACCCCAGGGAAGCTGGCATGAACAGTAAACATTCAAAGGAATAATTTGTGGTGACAAGTGATTCCTTCAGTATTTATTTTACATTTAAAATTTGTCTGAATGGAGAAGGAGGCCAAGGACTAGCTAGGTCTGTGATTTACTCCTGACTGTCTCTCTCTTGTTCACCACGGGTTTCTCCAGGTTAAGAAAGCCCCTGGGATAGGAGATAGCCCAGCTGATTCCTGGAAACCATAAAGCCAACACGATTTGCTCATTGTCCTGTGTGGTTGTTGAGCTCACATGGAGCTCATAACACACGCCACACTTTGGGTTGTTTCCCGTCCCCTGCTGAAAAATAAAGGGCCACAGTTTGTCTCTTAAATGCTCCATGGACTTCATTTTCCCAGGCACAGCAGTGCCATAAGGACCCAGGACTCTGTGCTGCACTCAGAGGTGGTTTCTGCAGGAAAAAAAAAAAAAAAACTATATGAGGAATAAAATATCATGATCCAGCCTGATCTGACATTCTCTTGGGTCACATCCATGCTCATCTGTAAGCACTGGGCCTTATGTAGACCAGCATAAGGACCCTGAAGCAAAATAAGCTGTTAATCGAAGACAAAAACTAGTTTAACCCAGATTTTTGTACCCATCAATTAATTTTAACAGGAAGGGCTTTGTCCCCTCTCCTTTATGAAATCTATACAGGAAAGTCCCATCTCTCCTGGGCCAGCCTCACATCTGCCACCTCACAGATGTTCAGAAAGTGAAGATTTCAGTGTAGCATGTATCAAATACATGACATTTCTTTCACTGGTGCCAAACAGGATTTGACAGAAAAAGAAAATATGCATGACAAAGATTATTTCTCCAGTGAATATTCCCTTGACTGATGAATGGCGACAATCTTTGCAGAAACTCTGAGTTTTGAATGGCTGCATTTTAATCACGTTAAGATAAATAAAAACCAGACTCAGAATGGAAAGCAAACACAAGAAGATTTCTGCGAGGCCAGAGGAGGTTCATTTGGAGTCTGAAACTGATAGTTAGAGAAGAAATATATCACTGCGTCTCCAGATATATTTCCCCCTAGGAAAATAAACCTGAAAAAATTATCATATTCTAAAGCACTGACAGATGTAGGATTTTAATCTGGCCTTTTTTTTTTTTTTTTTTTTTTTTTAATGGGATCAGTGTTTGCAAAAGTTTTCTGATTCCAAATAACTGAAGTAAAATTTGCTTGATTTGCAAGTTTATTTGGTAACCTGTCCAGATTATTTGGTTATTTGAACCCCATTCAGTCACTGTAAAACAATTAGTGATTGGTGTTTCCTTTATATTCAGATTGTTACTGAATGAAACCTTGAAGCTACTGAGAACCTCACTGAATGCTTTCAACTGTTAGAAAAAAATAATTATCTAGATGTAAAGGTGGCTTTTTCTTTAGCAATATTTTTTACATTTAGTCCAATTGTTTGGCAAATTTCTTGACTTCTGAAGGATCAAAAACCCAAGCCATGGTTCAAAGGTATGTTCAAATAACCTGCATTTGCCTTCTGAGTGGGGGCCAGCACATCTGCTCCCCATGCACAGTGACAGGGCACTTGGAGAAAAGGTTTGACAACACGTTTTTATCAAACAAACAGGATTTTGCCACTTCTTTACTGAAGTATGTCAACATATGGCTGGTGGTGTACAGGCCGTCGTGAGCTCCTCCCTGAGTGTTCCCCAATCTGTAGAGGTATAATGCTCTGAACTCTCATTATGGCTATGAGTACCAAGGATATTTCTACTCACAAGTCTGTCCTCCTTTTTCTTGTCTTGAAACTGAATGTACTGGTCTCATGTCTACATTGAATGTTACCGAATCTGGAGCTTATTAGTGACTCAGGTGGAAATAGGGAGCCCACAAGAAAGACGGAGAGAGACAATTTACACAGGCCTGGATAGACAGGACAAGAGGGAATAGCTTCACACTGACAGAAGGCAAGGTTAGATGGGATTTTAGGAAGGAATTCTTCCCTGTGAGGGTGGTAAGGCCCTGAAACAGGTTGCCCAGATGTGGCCCTGTCACAGATTGTGGCTGTCCCATCTCTGGAAGTGTCCAAGGCCAGTTGGATGGGGCCTGGAACCACCTGGGATAGTGGAAGGATAGTGGAAGGTGTCCCTGCCCATGGGAAGGGGGTGGAATGAGATGGGTTTTAAGGTACCTTTTAACCCAGGCTATTCCATGATTCCATGAAATCTTGCTCAAATACTCGCCTTGATTTTCATGGGACAAAATTATTTTGAAAGGTAATTTGGCCTTGCCAACACGGAAGTGCTGTGACTTTGTGTTGTAAATGTACCCAGGTTGCATAGATGTTCTGTGTGTGTGTGCGCAGAGAAATTAAAGTTCTGTTATTGGAGGTGTATATAACACCAAAGAAACGGAAATGATAATACCAGCACTTGGACAGAAGGAAGAAAAGGACAAATAATAATAAAAAAAAAAATCAGAGAGGAATATATTAAGAAGTGTGGCAATATCTATTCCACTGTTGTGCTGTTAGATTGTAGGCACAGTAGGAAGCCTGTGGAGGTACCTGAACATGGGTGAAGCCAAGAGCCAAAGGGAAAGACAACCCTTGCTCAATCACCAATGCAGGCCACGCAGGTATCTGTTATAACCACACACAGTGCCATATGTTTTTGCTTCCCCTCAGCCCAGGGCCTGTGGCAGCCCTCCAACATCCTCCTCATGTGTTATTGTACTGCTGCCGTCCCCCGTAGCAGAGCGCGAGGTTCTTTCTCCTTTGAAATTATTTCCCATGCCATTCCCAGACCTTGGTCCTCTTCCAAGTCCTCCCTAATCAATCTAGCATTGTAGGATGTCAGCTCTCATTTTCTTTCCTATGAGCTTATGTGACTATACATTTTATATTTGTGGCATAACAGTCTTCTTTCTGTGCCCGACTTTTGTTCATTAGTTCCTTTCTTCCCCAGGAGATTTTATTCTCTTACTCTTTGGCCTCTCACTGAATCATCACCACCTCCTTCTTCCTCTGTGTAGCAAAGCTGTGAGAATATTTTTGAGCAAGGGTAAATCAGAAAAATGGTTATTTCCTGATGTTATTGCACTTACTGGAGGTCCTGCACTTTGTCTTGGGAAAAGGTATATAACAAAAGGAGCAGTCTATGCTTCTACCTTAGGGCTTCACTGAAGGCAAAAAAGGATACAAACTGAGAATACAGAACTTGCCAGACTTCCTCTGGGGAAAGGTTGACACGACTGTGGGGCCAGACTGTGACCTAGATAAGCAAGTTCCATGAAAGCTCAAGAAAAGCCTTGGTTTTTCCTTTACTTGTCCATTCCTCACTTTGTTTTCTTCTGTCAGTTCTCATGCAAGGCTGGGTTGGGGCTTTGCCACTTGGAGGGCAATTGTGAGACAAGGTCACCCTATCCCTGCGTGCTGGTGCCCTGCATTGGCTCCCCTGCCACATCCAGCTCTGAGGGACAAAAGAGGATCATCAGCAAGGATATGTTGCCTTTTTGCTCCAAAACACAAGTGCAGGGCAGGCTCTAATCCAGGGATTTACCACAGGGATTGCCTGCCCTGCCGCTGCTATGTGGATGAGGGGTGAAGGAAAGGAGGGAAAGACAAAGAAGGACTGAGGAAGGCATTATTTTTTCCCCCTTCTATGCTGCTTCTACAGGGATCACACACTACAATGCACAAAGAGGGGATGGCTTTCTCCTGTGCATCCCTCAGTGCAGCTGAGTGATGGAGTTAATTGGGCTTAATTCCAGGGGCTTCAGTTTCCAGGCTGATGCTGTAGGGAGACTATTAGGTCAGATGGGTTGATTTTATAGCAGGGAATCATCAGCCAGCAAGAGCTGGGTACAGCATGTTCTGGCTGTGATCCTTTACTTCTTCTTTCTTGGACAAGCAGGATTGGCAAAAACAAGTATTTTTACTATTTTGTTTGTGTAACACCCTCTCTTCTTTAATATGTGTAAATAGTGGTTCTCAGGATGATGTCTTAGATGCAAAACTAGATTTTTCTGAGTGGGAAAAAGAGCCAGTTTGTTAGGATTCAAGCAGCATAATGGATCAGTGCTCTGCTTTTCTGGAACAGATTTTATTAACAAATGTTTTCTGTTACCGCAGGAGAGAAATAATTGCACCATCAGCATCTATAGAATAATACATTCATCCCAGGGCATATATTTTTTTTAACTATTTCTTTTGATTTTGAGCCAATGTATACTTGCAGGGAATTAAGAGGAAATGAGTACAAAGCAGAATGACTAGTCAATAAACACCATGGTGATAAGGTTTTACGTTCTCCTTCCTTGCTTGGCGTGCTGAATCACTGAACCCTGCATGATAAATTGTACCAGGGAGGACACAGTTTTCATTGTAGTGAGAGCAGGACCGACCAGTATACTGAGCAAAACTGACATCTTGGCAGAGGGAGAGGTGAGGGGAGCCTTGTGCCAATAAACAGTAATGCTTTGAATTAGACAGGAGTTTCCTGCCATCACCCAGAAATAACAGCCATGGGTTCTGTCCCAGAGAAAGGTGAGTCCCCGGAAACAATGCAAGGCCTTACCCCAATTCAGATTACGTACATCTTTCATGAGCGAGTGTTGTAGTGAAATAGTGAAAGCCATGGCAACAGCCAGAACTGTTCCTGGCGTTTCTAATGGGAGCAAAGCTGGTGCTTCGAGGGTGAGTCACTGCCTCCTGCAAACAAGCCAGGGGAGAGCATCCTTCTGTACCTGGGTGGGAAAGACTCCCTCCAGGAGCCTCAGCATCACCCCAGGGGTTTTCTGTGCCTTGTACATCAGAGCAGTGTCTCTGTCACCATCTGAAACCCACCAGGTGGGTGCTGTCTGCATGTGGCACAACGTGACCCTTCCCTCTGCTTACCGCCTTCTATTCACTTGTGGCCCTTCTGTTTGGACCAAGGACATCGCAACAGGATGCCATGACAAAGAGAAAATGCCCCTTTAGTTATTTTGTTCTTATTTCCTGGAATAGGTAAATTTTGTGTGTGTTTGGTTTGGGGTTTTGTTTGTTTTAAAAAGTTTTTGTTTTGTGTTTTTGGTTTGTTCTTTTTTTTTTTTCCTCTGTTTTGGTTTTTTGCTTGGTGTTGCTTATCTATTTTGGTTCTTTTTGGTTTGGTTTGGGGGTTTTGTGTTTTTTGCCTTTTTTTTTTTTTTGGTTTTCTGATTGGTTGGTTTGGTGTGGGTTTTTTGTTTGTGGTTTTTTTTGGTTTTTTTTTGTTTTTTGTTTGTGGTTTTTTGTGGGATTTTTTTGTTTGGTTTTTTTTTTTTTTTAATCAGATAATCTGTTCTCCTTCTAGATAATTACATTTGCTTGTCCCAAGCTGATAACTTTCTACCTTTGTTGTCACTCTGGATTTTAGTATCAGCAGCAAGGCAGGGAAAAGAGCAAAGGCAGCTCCATGATTGCACAAATCAGCACAATAGATCCTAGCATCATGGGAAAATATGGAGCTGCAGGAAACTAACTATGGGAGCAGTGAGAGGGTCTGAGCACGGTCTAGTGCACCCTGGAAAGGAAATGAGAAGCTTCAGCTTCTGCCCTGATACAATAGGACTCTAAAAGAGGGGCAGCGTTAAAATCAAGGGTGTCCAGACAAGAGAGAAGACATTGACACTTGCTGTCCCAGGGGGGATTTTCTTTCTCTCTACGACTCCCTGAAAGGAGGTTAGAGTTGTGAAATAGGCTGCTCAGGGATGTGATGGAATGACTGCCTCTGGAAATGTTTAGGAATTATATGGTTGTGGTGCTGAGGGACATGGTTTAACATTGAACGTGGCAGTGATGGATTGAATGTTGGACTCGGTAATCTTAGAGGTCTTTTACAACCTTAATTATCCTATGATTCTGTTTCCCATTCATGTATATCCATGAATATCACATATACATACATTTATACACAGAAACATAGTGGATGGGTCCTTCCTCCCCGTTTCTCCCTCTTTTACAGCTGATTTTGTCCCTTACACCACCTCTTCTTGCAGACCTGTGAGTGGATGTGTCTGCTTCAAATGGAGCACTAAGATCAGACTTTTTTTTACACCTGCTCTGAGTCAAACGTGGTCCCAACACATTCTCACAGCAGATCTGTATTTCATATGGTGTTTCAAGTAGGGAGAAAGTAATATCGTTAAACCAGGAGGAATCACTTGGGCTTCTTGAAGCTTGGGTAGCAGAATAACCCAAGAAGACATCTGTATGAATAAAGGGAATAAAATATAGAAAAAAAAAAAAGGCAAATGGGAAAAAAAATCATAAAAACTATCCCTTTCCTGGTATATCCAATGTACACACTACTGTAGTTTTTGTTGAAAAACCAACTCTTTCTTTGTAATAGATGAGCATATGCATCAGTGTCTGGAAATCAGTCTGAAAGCATTATATGATCTCTTCAAGTAAGGATCATGGTCTTTATCATCAGGAATTTAATTCTTTTCTTGGTTTAGTTTCGCATGGGGGAGGCTTATGTTTTTACCAAACTGCAGGATCCCTCTGCAGTTATATATATATTACTTTTTTGTGGATCTATGTAACCCCTTTGAGATGGCATGATGCAACGTGGAGAGATCCTGTGGCTGATGTCCATTTAATTTTCTCATGAATGCATTAAGTATTTTTTAATGTGAAGTATTTTTTTGTCACAAGGTTAAATAACCCTCTAAAAGAACCAACTTTAAACATACAGAAAAAGTTGAAGTTCTGTAAGGCAAAAGAAGCAGGCACATATTTCTCACTTGTTTTATAATCCATGTAGACTAATATATAAATACTTGGGGTAGTGTGAAGATCTCTGATTCAGCAGATTTTGGTTATAAGACCTTGAACTTCAATTAGGACGTTACGCTTCCACAAACGTCAGGTCTGAGGCATTCAGAATATTAATATCTACTTCCCAAATATCCTATTAAAAAACC
Organism: Myiozetetes cayanensis; assembly: GCF_022539395.1. Classification (NCBI taxonomy): domain Eukaryota; kingdom Metazoa; phylum Chordata; class Aves; order Passeriformes; family Tyrannidae; genus Myiozetetes; species Myiozetetes cayanensis. The sequence goes on along the minus strand of NW_026087631.1, from coordinate 34,358,896 downwards.
CCACCACATTCATCACTATAAAAATGAAGAAATGCAAGAAAATAAAAAAAAGAAATCTGCAAGTGAACTCTAGTTTTGTGTGTAATTGATTCCTCTTTCATAATGTGACCATTATCTAAGAACTGTAACTGCAGGTTTGATATTATTAATGCAAATAGTCAGGGTTTAATAAAATCTTTCAGTTGACCCAAGTCTTTCCCTCGTGGATCATTTATAGTCCTGACTGTGAGTAACCAGACTGGATGCTCAGCACTATCTGTTGCATCCTGCACACTGGGAATCTCACAGGCACTCTAGTTGTAGGAGTGATCTAGATTTAATAACATTTTCATTTGTGTTTGTTATGACCTGAATGGTGGAGCCAGATGTGAGTATTCCCAAATTAAACTGAGTATGACTCCCGTGTGCCTTCCCTGGGCCTGTTTTCTGCAAACAAAATCTCTTGGAAACAGTGGTCTTTGTTCCCTTTCTTACTTGCATTCCTCCTTTCTGGACCAGTACATGTTAACACGTGATGAAGGAAAGGGGTTTGTAAGCTAACACACCATATCTGTGCATGCCCCATGCACTGGGCAGATGATCCCAAAGATAAACCCAGCTTAAAATATAAGCAAGTTCTCCCTCTGTGATGGAAATGAGAATAATCTCAAACACAATAATTTTGTATGTGCTTGCAGGACATTTTTAGAGAACATATTTTTGGGGACATATCAGCAACTTCATTTCATTATCAGACTAGAAATATTTGCACCCATGAGTACTTAGACTTGCATGTCACAACAGGGAGCCCCCTGGAATATCCTGGAGCGGGAATCTGTCGCTTCAGCTGGAGTTGCCCAGGTACTAAAATGAAGTAGGACATACTCTTGGCAGTATATATATCATGGCTAGGCTTCGTGAATGAAGATTTGGGAAGGGCTCTACCCACGCTTGCTGCAAGCACGCTGATGGCTAAAAAGGCCAATGCGAGATAGACAAGTCCGGTTGCAGAAGGCACAGCAGAAAGACTCCCCAGGTGATATCAACAAGACGCGATTCTTTCTGCGTTGTCTTTTCTCCTCGAGAGTGATCCTGCGTGTGTTCTCAAAAGCAGCAGCAGCGTTATAGATGGTGTGTCTCCAGGCCTCCCGACTGGAGGCCAGGGTAGACCATTGGTGGTGATCAATATGGCCAAGGCTGAGGGATTGTTTCAGGCAGTCCTTGGATCTCCTCTTCGGGGCTCCTCTCTTGTGGCAGCCAGTGGCAAGTTCCCCACAGAGCACGATCTTAGGGAGGCGGTAGTCCTGCATCCTGGAGACGTGCCCTGCCCAGCGCAGCTGTGTTCTCAGCAGCATGGCCTCAATGCTCGTGACTGCTGCCTGTTCAAGGACAGACGTGTTGGTCACATAGTCTGTCCAGTGGATGTTTAGAATTGTACGGAGGCAGTGCTGATGGAAGCGTTCTAAGAGACGCAAGTGGTGCTGGTAAATGGTCCATGATTCAGATCCATATAAAAGAGTAGACAGCACAATATATGTATTAATTAAACTGTGTTTCCATAGCTTTAGTTTTCACTACAGTTCTTTTTTTAGTATAGAAATTATTTATGGTTGGTAGATGGTTATTTCAACACTCTGTGAGGTCTGTAGACTTCCCGTGACATCTCTACAAATGTAGCTGCAGTGTATTAACAAGGAAAAAATAATTTTATTCAAAAGATCCCACAACTAATTTGTGGAAGTCATCATGAAAGAAAGGTATAGAATAATTAATTAGTCAATTTGGCACACTGTTTGCCATTTGCAGGGCTTAGCTCATGGCAACGTGCAGACTGGAAGAAATTTTGAAAAATATTTTGAATGTCAAATTTTCATATGAGTCTTAAAATTGAAAGTGGCAGTGAGGTCTGTGTCTTCTTTTCTGTGTAGCCCTGACTTCAGTGAAGTGTCTTAATTGGGTGTCTTATATCAGCTTTCACATGGAGGTACATTTCATGCTCTGAGCAGCAGAATTTAGGTCATGGTGAAAACTGGTGTAATTCGCGTTTGTGTGTCATCTGACAGTTTGGCCTATTGCTTTCCCAAAACTTTTGAAGGAGAAAAATAAGGATTGGGGTTTTTTTTGTTTCTGTTGTATCTTAGTTACAAAAATCAGGGTTTCAGCCAGGGCACAGCATGGATTGAATTGAGTGGCAGTAGTTTCTGTACCAAAAAGTTGAAAATAAAGACAGTGAGAGCTGAAGAGCGGGAGACTTAGTGATTCTTTCCCTCCAGGCAACAACAGTCTCTAACCAAAATGAAACCAGCTAATTGAAATACTCTCTTTGGAGATTGATTGATTCCCAGATAATTTAATGAACTGCTAAAGCATCCCAGGCTAGAATCAATTCTTGTTAAAATCTTGCTGTTCCTTAACCAGGGAAAAAAGATAAATTAAGGAACAGTTAAACCCATAAATTTTAGAAATTCATATCCTGAAAAGTATTATTACTCAGACTCAGAAATATTTTAACTGCCATTTTTATTGAAGACCAGCAAAAATATTAAGGTTTTGCTGTCACATGTATTCAGAATTTGCACTTTATTCCATAATTTTTTGCTCTGGAGTTTGTAACTTCATAATGGAAAAACCCAAACCCAAACATTTTGCTGATTCATATTATATTAATTTAACTAATGCTCAAATATTACCTTTCTGTTTCAGTCATATTATAATAATATGGAAATAATACAAAGGAAAATTAAATTACCAGTTGTACTGCAAATAAATTAATGTAAAATAAAAATAATCGCTGTTTTGATGTTCAATCTGTTCTGATTGAATGAGGTTTTGGGAGGACTGATGCCACAAAATATAGTTGAGGAAGGAAAAAAACCACCAAACCCCACAACAACAGGACATGAGTTAAGGAAAGTGTTTGGACATTTGTAGGAAAAAATTATTTCTGAAAGTTATAGTCCATGTAGTGGTGATAGAAGTTAAAAAAAGAGAATATATGTAGGAAAAAAAGTGGTTATTCTGTCATTTTCTCATTAAAATGATGCTAATAATAACTGTAAATCTGCAAAAAAATTGAGGGTAAGTGCATAATTTGTTATGTGGATGTTGGGTTTCTCTTGCTGTCTGTAAGAGAAACCCCTATCTCATCATACTCCCAATTAATTAATTAAAGACTAAGAGACCACACTGATATATGAACCCACAAGACACCCACAAGAACCTACTGTTGTGTACTCAGAGAAAAAAAAAATCCTTGATATATTTGTAGGGATTATTTCTTTTCAGACTTTAATTTTTGCATTCCTCTTTCCCTTTTCCACAAGAAAAATAAAGCAGAGAGAAATGCATTTTCTACAAATGCATTCAGTAGCTCCAGGAGGAGGACTGTAAGAGAGAATTCATTTTTTTTGGCTAAGTGAAACTCTCCTGAAAGTAGAAAGCTCATCCTTGTGGGGATGAGTTGCCATGTGACAGCAATGGAAAGGAAGGAGAGGGCTGGAAATTAACGAATATCCTCACTCCTTTCCCACTGAATGAAAAAAGAGAAAATCAGAGACTGCTTCTCCACTTGCCCCCAGGTAACTCAGGATTATCCTGTCTAAAGAGTTCCCTTCTGAGCTACTGCACCCTGGGATTGGTCAAAAACTTTGGAGCTTCCAGCCTCACTCCTTTTACTGCAATAACAAGGTACATTACAGTGAAGTAACCTTCTTGAGATAAAAAAAGAAGATTGCAAATGCTGCCTGGATGGAAGACATGAATACTCCTACAAAAGGGGCTAGTCTTTACCCTCCAGAGATGTACCCTGCCTGAATCCTTGTTTTTGTAACCTAGGCACACCAAGTGTGACAGATCAACAGTTAGTGAAAAAGCAACAGTGCAAAATCTCAAGTGACCAGAAAATGAGAGTTTTATGGCTCAAGCCAGCCCTAACTGTCTCACATGATTTTGAGATGCACAGAAACAGAGTACAAAGTGAAGCTGTGAAGTTTTGGGATGTGATATGCTTCCTGATTCCCTGGTGTTCCAACAGACAATATATCATGCCTTTCCTGAGCTCAGTATTGGCAGCCCAAATCTACCACAAGACAGAGATAAGAAGTGTATTTTTTCCCCAATTCCTATTTTTCCACTCACAAAATTACACTGGCCCATTCACAGCAATAGTGCATAATTGCCTGCATTCTTACCTTGCCTAAATTACAATCTCCTTATAATATGATTATAGTAATTAAATTATATATAGTTATATATTATAAACAAATTATAATATAATATGTGCCCCTTCCCTGGAAGTGTCCAAGGCCAAGTTGGATGGGGCTTGGAGCAACCTGGGATGGTGGAAAGTGTCCCTGCCCATGGCAGGAGGTGGAATCGGACGGGCTTTAAGGTCCTTCCTAACCCAAACTATTCTGGGATTCAATGATTTTAGGATATTAAAGGTTTTCAGCAGCCATAGGCAGATAGTGTCAGAGTCAGGCCACAAAGGGTGCCACAAATATCCAAATCATGGATCAAATGCAAAGACTGCCTTCTTTATGTGCTGGCTACTTGTGCCAGTACCCTTATCCTATAGCATGTGCTGCTCCAAGGAGGAGGCAGAAATAAATGATGACTACAACCTAAACTACTACGTGGCCTGCAAACTAACACTGCTTGTGTTTTTGCCAGTTCTTGGGTCTGCCCCAGTACCGCCTGGATCCCTACTCAGCTGAAAAGCAGCTGAGCTGGCTGCTAACAGTCCCCATGCTTCCAAGCACCCCTGACTACCCTCCAGGTTTGTTACTGACTTTCCTGTGCGTTCCAGCTCCACTCTGTCTACTCTGATTTATTCCATATGCCTTAAATTGGTGTATGTCATGGTGTGGAGGATGTCAGTAATCCCTCTCAAGTTTCTACTGGGTGCTGCTTGAATCTATTTATGTCTGTTCTTCATGCTGTCCCCAGTAAAGTCTGAAATGGCCTGAAATACCAGCTGTTTCTTTCTTTTCAGCTCTTGCTTTATTTTCTAATAGTCTACTTTGCAGTATTACGTGCCATAAACCCACACTTGGGCTTGTATATAAGATGAAAAGTGACAAAAAACTTTAAATTTTTTGTCTCAAGCTGTGTTTATTGTAGTGCAATTACCTCCCTGTGATCTCAGAGGTGCAGGAACCTGCTGCTCTGCTCTGTGCCATACAAGATTCACCCCTAGGACAGCAATGGGACAAGGACTTTGACATATCTACTATCTAAAAGGTCTCTACTGTTTCTGGACTGCATGGCTTCATGGCTATGCTGGTAGAAAAATAAACCTTTCTGCACTCCCTTGTTCAAAAAAGAAAAAAACCCAATCACTCCCTAGTTTACTGCAAATCTGAGTCAACTGAGTTATTTTTAAAACTAGATTTTAAAAAACAGTCCTGCCAGTATATTAAGGTATTGTATGCCCTATTAAATGGGCACAGAACAATGTACTTTTTTATCCTGTATATGACCTACAGGGAACATTAATGTTTCCCTAGGTTTGAATGTTTTGAAATGGTTTGTAAAAGGACCTTTTTCCTTTTTTTATGGTTTCCCACCCCAGGCCTTTCCCCCAAGAGAGAATGCCCATGGCTCTTGCATTAAAAACAAAAAACCAACCAAACTTGTAGGGCTGTACTCCTCCATTTGCATCCTCATTTATTCAGGGTATGTGACCAGACTGACAGGTAGCAAGGACAAAATGCAAGAGGCAGTTCTTTTTTAGGGACTGTGAGTGTGGAATGAAACAAGGGCCTTAATAAGACCAAACACAGTCAGAGGCATAACTCTGACTTTCCATTTTCCAACAATTGCCTCACTGAAACCTACAGTAAACTTGTCTTTCTTGCAGTAGGTTTCTGAATTTACCTAAACAGTTAATATAGATTGTAATATTATCCAGGAATATCAGTATTCCAGTTTCATCTGAGTTATTTTGTCTCTTGTATTTATACATTCTCTTCCCTTTTTGACAATGAATTCTAGATTATTGAAATATATTTTACTCATACCTTTGTAAAATTTCTCTCTAAATCCTTAAGAAATGTGTCAGTAATAAAGATGAGAACCACAGTAATGAGTTTGTGGGAAAGGCCTTTCAATTTAACATTGACTTTCAGGTGGTCACAATATGGTGGCCCATATTACATCTATTTCAAATGCAGTGCACATGCAGAAGCAATGAATGAAATGCTGTTTTAAGTAGATTCATGAAAAGCAAATGACTTTGGGGGAAACAAGAAACCCTTCAGTAAATTACTACACATCATAAGAAATAAATGCAGATAAAATCTTCCTGGTATAGTTGTTACAGTCTTTGACTATCTTTTTTTTTTTTTTTTTTAAATTTCAATAAATCATGAATGATCAGTATATAAAAATTTAAGTCAAAAAAATGAAAAATATGAACCACAGACTGATGCATAATAGTGAGGGCTGGAATTATTTATCAATCCTGATCAATTTACTGATCCTAGAGTTGGTCTCTACTTTCTACATTTCTTTTCAGTTAATGTGGGAAATTGAATAGAAACCCAGAAGAAACTGCATCACACCTGAAACTGCTGTTACAGGTTGTTGAACTGGTTGAGGTGGTTGGTCTGCTGGCACAGTGTAGCAAGTTCCACTCATCAAAAAATTGAAAGTTTTTGAACTGGTGGTCTTCTCCATTGCAAATTAGGAATATTACAACGATATATAACAATAAATGAAACATGCGCATACTGAGTCAGATGAAAAGTCCCTAACTTTTAGACCCCTTTTAGTCTGACTTTAGACCCCTGACTATGAGTTTGGCCAGTAAGTAAAAAAAGGTTTTTAAAAAGTGTGTCAGACTTGAGCAGATACTCAATAAAGTAATGATGGGTTCTCCTTGATTCTCTGTTCCTTTTCTAGCAATTCCTGCCATTCCAAGTTGTGCCAAATATTGAACTGATACCCTCTAAAAGCATTACCAACAATTCCACAACCATTTGTTTTGCTCCTGTTTGTAGTGTACATCATTTTGCAGTCATTCAAAATGAATTTCTCTGCTTTTTTATCACCTCATTTCCCAGTATTCAAAGAGTCACTCATGGCTCTTTTGAGACCAAGTTTTGATCAGTTTTACTACTTTGGTATCAGCTGATAATTGCTTTATTCATTACCTTCCCTTTCTCCATATTAGTTACGAATAGTGGCAAAAAAATGCATTAACCATTTCCATCCGTTTTATGTAATACGTATGTATTAATCAACATTAATAATTTAATCTTTTACTTTATAAATAATTCATATCAAGCAAAAGGAGAACCACAGAGGGAAAAGTGAATTCTCTATGAGAAACACCAACAGTCTTTGAGAAGGTTTTCCTGTAAAATGTGTATAAAATGTAGTACTTTTTCTTATGCTTATTCACAGCAGGGAGTCTTTATCCAAGCGTTATGCACCATTTTGAGGAATACTGGGGTGGCAGTTAGAAAATGGTGTTTTCACAAGATTTTACAACTATGGCTCTTTGTGAATCATCTATTTGACAAATATACAGACATATCAGTGTCTGTGATACCTGATGCATCACAGTGGTCCTTGAGAGACTATAGCTTGGAGAGGGAATTGTGTCCCTGAATTTTTACCTGGTTGGCTGCAGGCTACCCTTGGAAGCCTACAGTTTATTTTTGGAGGATCAATAAAATCTGATGTAACCTGCAAGAGGCTTCCTCTCCTCACCTTCTGAAATCAGCTTTTATTATCTAGGCCTGGAGGTGGTGAGGAAAAGGGATGGTGAAAAGGAAATAATCAATCCTCCCATCCTCCAGGATTCCTTCTGCTCTTGAAAGTAGAAATTCAAACACTGTTATTTTTACCCATACTTTTGCTTACAATAAGCAGTGACAGGATATCTCCTCCACAAAACGAGGGAAAAACAATCTCATGTATTTTTCTCAGTTATACTTGTTGTTATTATTATTCATTAATAATTATTTGTTAAACAATTAATTATTATTATTAATTAATAACACCAACTCTTATTAAAAAAAATAATTATAATAATGATGATCATGATACCAATAATGATGATGACAACAACACACAAAATAATAATAATAGTAATCATCATCATCATCATCATCTACTGTTACTACTACTACTATTTTATGAACATCTAGTTTATTTTAATACTGCTATCCCTACTCTGAGACATGAAACTCCAAAGCAGATAAATGTAGGATATTGAAACAGACACAGAAATCAGTAAGGCAGACCAGGAGATAAGACTTAGTACATCAAGATCATCATTATTTTACAAATAAATCATAAGGCACTGTTAAGATTTTTCAACATTTTGAGTTATATAGGCTGGAAAAATCAAGGTTGTTGCTGTCTTTTGTCCATGTACTTGTGCACAGGGAGCTGCAGCTTTGCAAAATGACACTAATTAGCTGAAGGCTGTTAAGAAGAAAGAGGTCCCCATCCACCAGAGCACAGCACCCTGAGCACTGCCAAGACCCAGCACACTCCTGGTAAGCAGCACTGATGAGTTTAATCAGTTTACAGTATCTGTATTTTTAATGTTTTGTGAAATGAATGAATAGTATTTAAACTGCACTTTAGTATAACAAGATGCCACTGTTCTTCCAGTTTGCTTTCCAGGAAAAAGATTGCTGAGATGCTTTCCAGCGGGAATTTTTGTTTGTTTTCTGTGGGTTACATCCAAGTTTCTTGGATGGTGCTTCTTATCACTGCTGCAGAAGTTTAATAAATGGTCACATCACATTACTGTTAGTGATGGACAGCAGTGGTTTGGGTTGGCTTGGACCAGCACTGATGAATCCGGACTTTCTGAATTCCAGGAGGCTCCTTTGACCACCTCTTAAACACTTCCATTTATTGCAAGTTTCTAGAAAGGAGCTCTCAAAGTCTGTTTGTTTTCATACTCTTTGCCTCACTGACCACAACTTGCTTTCACCCTATGGCAGATAAATTTGGGTTTCGATGGTATCTAGTGCATTGGTGCATGGGTGCATTGATATCTAGTAGTAAAAAAGCTATTTTTATGGGTTTTTTTTTAGCATCCCTTATGCATTCTTTAGAACTTTTAGCAAGTTAAATCCCTTTTTCCTCAGAGTTGTGTGGACACTTTTACTACTTTTTCAACAAAGTTCATGTGACTTAGGGAAGAAGGCTGTTCTTTCTGATTTGATCTTTCTGACTGAAAAATCACTAAACCTAAAGACCATCCTAACGGCCTAATTTCAGAGGCTAGCTAAACTAAAAGAAGGTGAGATGCCAATTTTCTGAGGCTGCAAAATTTCCAATTATGTACTCAACAGATTTCCATCCCTCCTGGTTTCAGGAAGAGATTTCTTGTGAATGTTAGAAATTTAACTCATACCATTTCTTCATTTGGAAGACATAACATACTGTGACTATTAATAATTATGAGTCAGATTCCTGACTATATTTTTATCATTGGAATGTTGGATCTGGAAACAGCCACAGAGGCACACATGCATGCACACATGCATGCAGGCTCCCAAAGAAAACATTTTCAGAAGAAAGCAATATCCATAAAATTTGAAGTGATAATTCATTGACTTTAGATGATGAAGTGAATAATTAACAGCCTTCTACCGAATAATCTGTTTTGTAGATTACTGAATTTGTTGCCAGTGTTAAAATTTTCCTGTCCCCACAGTACAGAATTTAAAAGTCTAAACCAAATAAAACACCTAATATCTCATCAAAATTAACTGTGTTTCCTCTACATTCCCACTTGGCTGCACTTGTTTGCTAAATCCTTTAGCAGTAGAAAGTTGTGGACATTTGAAATATACATTCCATCCAGGCTAAATATCTGGTAAATATTCCTCTCTAAAAACAAACCAAACCAAATAATTGTTTAAAATAACTCCAGAAAATAAAACCCTTATAAAAATATTTCTGTTGTCAGTCATGGATTAATATCTGATTAATACCCAAAATAACTTATGTTTTCAGAAACAAAAAGGTACCATTTTCACTACAGATTTTTCCCTGTAATGTGTTCTTCCTTTTCTTTTGCAAAAAAAATATTGACATTTACTGATTCTTAATAAGGTTCAGGCTGGATGCACTGATTTATTCAGTGTTACCATTTGAGAGATAGACTTTCAAATCACTGGGTAAACAGAAAACAAGGAAAACATAAATTCTCTGTTCCAGCAGAGGGCAATGATTTTGCAAACCAACCAAACACAATTTTAGATTTGCATGTAACCTACGAAACAGGTAGACCTGAGTGATGCTTCTCCTGTCAATAACCTACTGCCTCCCTTCTCACTGCAGAAATTCCATTATTTAGTCTTACAGGTGAGTATACTCATTTAAGATTTGAGCTCAGACCATCTGGAGCTTATTAATGTTGTGTATTTTGGTACAGAGGAGACCCTCCAACCTCAGGACAAGACTCCCGGTGCCACACTTCGCACCTGCACATCAGGGGTTTTGGCTCTCCCAGCACCTCACACCACTGCAGCTACTGGTGGCACTCTTGCAAATAACTTATGTCTTAAAAGAGGTCATCCCAAATTGCCATAAAAACATAGGAAGAGAAATAGAGAACTCCTAAGATGCTCTCTGAGCCCATGTTCCTCACCACTGCAATCTCCCAGGATATCATATCCCATTTTTGTGAAATTGCTGGGGAGAACAACTAACTAGGCATAGTTGGGGTTGGGTTTATTGGTTACAGGTTTACACAAAACTTCTGAGGAGGCAGCTGCTTGCTGTTTTTGGGTGCTCTCCTCTGGCTCCTTTCTGTGGGAAAAGCTTGAGACAGAGGGCAGGCTCTCATCCTCTTGTTTTTCTGGGATCACTTTAATTGCAAGCACTCCTGAGTTCAGAAGCAGAGGCTTGGAACAGGAAATTGTAGCTGGACTGGCAGAGCCACAGCCACATTCTGGCACCTTGTCTGTACATGTGTGCTGGAGAAACACATACCTTTGAAGATGAACTCCATGTGCTATTTCAGAATGTTTATATATGAAAAAATTATTTCAACACCGGCTTTGGTACCTCTCAAATAAACGAGACAAGAAAGTAAAACACTACTGTTTCACAGGCTGACTAATCTGATCCTGATTCTGGGCCCTGCAATGCATTTATAATACTTCACAACATGTGGTGTCTAGAGGAAATGCTACCTTCTTTCAGCAGTCTGGGAAATGTGTTGTGAGACAGTCTAATGACAAGAATGATTCAAGGGGTTTCTCTGATTTGCTCTAGCACAGGAGTAATATGGACATAAGTACTTTTGAATGGCGTTTTCAATACTTTCCATGAGATAATGGTGGTCCTTACGTGGTTTACTTCAAAGCAGAACAGATATCTCTATCCTCTCTTAACACATCTGAAGGCACCGCACCTTGGAGTCAAACGTTGGTGTCACTGTGATATACGTCACTGCACCCTCCATGCATCAGAGTTACATGGAAGAATTTATCTTTCTAATTAAAAGGAACTATTGGAATTCTAAAAGTTTTGAACAAACCCTGTGCCTGTGTCTAAATAGGTGCAATCTTTCTGTTTATTGGTCCCTTGTGTGCTGGCTGCTGTGGGCAGTGGCTGTACCAGCACATGAGAAAAACCATCAAGCATAGCTGGGTTAAAAGCTATTGACATCTGACTGCTGAATCCACATAAAGGTATTTTGGCTGGTGGCTCCCAACAGCTGGCCCCACCACAATCAGTGTTTGTTAGCCCTGCTGGTGGTGCATTGTCTATTTTTATGCCCCTTGTTTCCTGGCTGGAATGCCTGAAAGGTGTCAACATGTTGTTCTGGCCCGTCACTGCCTCTCGAATGTGAGGCTTTGATAAGGTGAGGTGTTGATGGATCGTAAGCTGGGGCCAGTCCTATATGGGAAGCCTGAGACCACTGCTGGGAAAAGGAGTGAGAGATGAGCCAATCACAAGGCCCTCGGGATAGGAAGAGTAAAGAAAGGGATGTTTACAGGAAATATTTTAAGCCTACTTGGTGACCCACAGCAGACTTCCATTTGGTGACACATTTGAAATGCTCCAAGGCACATTCTGTATCCGTATCTTTGGCTCTCCTTAGAGCCCCATTGATAATCTCATGTGTAAAGCGTTGGTTTTTCAACTCACACGCTTTACATTTCCACCAGAACTGAAATAAAATTAGAAGGAGGTTTGAGCTCCCATGGAGCTGAGCTTGTATGAGGAGACACAGCACCAGCCAGGACAGGCAGATATGCTGTACTTTTGGTAAGCACATGGAATACCAGGAAGAACAGATTTGGAATGATCTCTGCTCCTATGTTCTTTAACTACAGAGCAACACTTTGTGTCCTTCTTTCAGAGTTACAACCAAAGCCGAATTAATTTGTAAGCAAAGAAGTAAATGAGTCCAACATTGTCCCTTTTTAGTTAACTCACCCTTGGGATGTATTAGCAGTTTCTCATCCTGAGTCCTAAATTAGGTGCTGCAGTACAGTAGCTGTGGAACACTGTACTAAAAATGATTGAACAGGGACAAGTCTCCTAGTTGCTGAATCTGATGTGCTGGTGTCACAAGTGCTTTGTTGTATCATTCTTTGAATAAGCTCAGATATATATCCCTTCAATATTCCCATCCTAAATTTCTCCTAGAACTTACTCCTCTGAAGAAAGATGTTTCCAACTCACTATATGTTTTAGACAAAATTCCAGAGATAAAAACAGGTAGGCTTCATTTAAATTAGCTATAAAATACTTGAAATTAATTCTATAGCTTAGGGAGTACAAAAGCAGGAAGTGCTTTTAGACTGATACTTAATAGTAATTAGCACATACTAGAAAAGTAAAAACCCAGTAAAATAAGGAAATTTTACAAATCAGAAAGTTATCCTGAAGCTCAGATACTAAATCTTTGTCAAAAATCATTACTAAGACCATAAGAACAAAATATGGAATATGTTTTCTTTTTCTTAAAAGAATCAGCCCTTGTCTTTATTAAATAATTATGAAGGATATTACTGTAGTATCAGCAAGGGTCTTTCTCTAAATCAATGGATAATTCAATATGCAATCTCCATCATTTTCTATGTTTATGCATTGCCTTGCTAAGGGAAAAGTGCCTGTAATTGTTCCTGAACATCAGTTATTAAAATAAGCTGCATGGATTTTTCTTTGTTTGAAGACAAAGTTCACTTATTTAATTTGAAATATTGCTTTGAGACTCAGAAGAGTTAATGTACCAAAAAAAAAAAAATATTGTTTGCTGAGACACAGAATTCACTACTTTTTTCTTTTCCTGTGTGTTCTCTTATTTTTTAATAAAGCAAACAAATCCATCAAAACTCAGAGATAATTAATCTGCAGCAAAGAAATTAAGTGAAAGACACTGACCATTTCTGCTTCCCCCATCCTCCTTGGCCAGCAATATAACATGTGGTAGATCCTTTATCACCACAGTTAATTGTTTATACTACAAAGTCAGCCTTCCTTGTTGGCATGGATAATCTTGCCAAGTGGAGTTATTAGCTCTGGGCTCCAGCCAGAGTTTACTCCCAGACTTCATTATTTAACCATTTCTTTGTGCAGAGCTAGGTTGTCATTGAGGCCGGCATGAGTCACTGTGCTACTTTTGTGCACGCATTCACCAGGGCTGTGGGAACAAAATGAGGGATCTTGCACACACACACACACACACACACACAGATATTGCAATAAGAGGCCTCATTTCCTCTGCCAGTAAGTTAACAGAGTGTGGAAAGAGGAGCTTGGAAAGCCATGTGTGAAGATCACAAAGGACTCAGAACTTGTTTTAAAGAAAAATGTGGATTTTGCATTAGTATTCTTAATGGCTTGTGAGTACTTCCTGGGAAGGTCACTCTGCTTACTGGAAGCTTTCCTGTGAGACTGGTCCCCATCTCCTGCACAGTGTGGGTGCACACACACAGACAAAACAATTCCTTGAGTAAAAGAAGTTGCCTTTTGAAGAACACAGAGGTCTGCAGCCCACAGTCAAAACATGATCCTGCCATGTGCTGATGCACTGCAGAAATCTCATAAAATCACTGTTTTGAGCCATTCTCTGCTTTGTCATCCCCACAAAGGTTATGCAAGTGCTGGAGGACACATGGCTTATCACAATATTAAGTAAATAAAAACTGTCATAATCTCAGAAGAATCCTTTATATATTTAAATTGACAGAAAGGCTGAAAATTCTGATTGAAGGAACGTATCAGTCACCAGATGAATTTTTTGAGCAAACGTTTGCTCATTTAGAACACGAAGAAAGACCTACCAGATGCATCATGGAAGTGGGTGTACAGAGTACAGCAACAGTATTATTTCCCTTTCCTTCCCCAAAGTTCACTGGCATTTCAGAAAATCAGGGCACAAGAGTACACCTGAAAGAGAAGAAAAATATTTTTCCCACTGCCTGCATCCTCAGGTCACCATCATCTTTTTTATTTTCTCAATGTTCTTTAAATAACACATAAAAGAAAATCTTCCATGGTTCAATGAAAGGTTTAGTGAAGGCAAGTCCTGTGAACTGAGAGCATGTCCCACAGCTGCTGCTGCTGGTGCTGAGCTCTTCTTCTTGGGCTTCCAAAACCTAATTGTGGTCTTCATGTTTCTGAAGAGCTAATTTCAGTGACAGGAGGAACATGGCCTCTTTAAATTTAGTCCTGCCTCTCAAAGAAATAAGGCGGCCATTTCAAGTATTTTCTTGCAGTGGACTTTCTAAATATAAAAGGAACTCTTTAGATTTTTTTATAGAAACAAGAAGAAATGGTTGAGGAAGACTGACAGGGACTAATGTAATGATGGGAACTAGAAATTCCCACCTTCTCTATCTGACTCTGATCTCTGGAATCTTTAGTGATTGAATTGTTTCTTGTTCTTTGGTGCCCCTCCTGTTAAAATAGCAATTTTACATTTAAATAAAAGCCATGCAAAGTAAATCATCAGCTGATAAGGAATGATTCATTAGCAGATTCTTGGAAGGTGGCCTTATAATTATGTTGTAGCATGGTTGGTTTACTCAAGATGTTTAAATAGCCACAAGAAAGGCTATTTTGGCATTTGATCATAATTTTGGCTTTTTTCTAGCCAGGATTTTAAGGTTCTGGCTCCAAGAGCAGCTGTGTGGTGATCCAAAGGCTGGTAAGGCAAGTACAAGGACTTGTGCAAACATCAAGGCTCCATGTCTGACAGAAGAATGAAGAAATATGTCAGTACTGCTGAATTCTCTTCTATGAATCATTTAAGTTACTGAGAACTGGAACAGCTGGGGGCCAAAGATTTCCTCAGACATCATTTGGGATCATGCACAGTGGGGAAAAACTGACCCCATTTAAATCTAGCAAGTGCTCTGGGGCAAATATTTAAATTGTAAAGGGTTTTGACCACAAAATAAACATTTTAAAAATACATGATAACATATGACAGACTGTACTCCCGCAGCAGAATGTGACATTGTAGTTGTGGCCCTTGGGACTGTGGAGCAACTCAACCTCAGCTTGGATGGGAAGAGTGAAGGAGGTGGAAGATGAAAGATGTAGTTTTCAGAACTCTTGTGTAGGCAGCAAACCGAACTGTAAGGTTTCCAGTTCTCTAAACCACTACTTGTCCTGGAAGCAATTGGCCCTGCCGCAGCCTTGCTCCACAGCTGCCTGCACACTGCCACCCTTTCAGTGAGCCATAAATGTTATATTGTGCCATTCCTCAAATTCCACAGAAGGTTCCTTCTGAGAGCCTATTTTAAAAAGATTCTTAAGACACCTCTTACCCTTGCCTCATCTATTCCTCTCATAACACCTCTTCTCCTTCCTTCCGTCTCCTTCTTTGCCTTCCTAACATTGATCCACCTCAGAAAGCACTCAATTTTCCTTAACTTTCCCTCTTTTCTTTCTTTCCATTTTTCCTTTCATATCTCAAAAATTTTATATCACATATCCGTGGATGCAATATCCCGAATTGTTTGGGACCAGAGAGCAAAGGACCAAAAACACAGAAAAAATCTGACAAATAACAAGACAGATATTGTATCTTGCCTTTGCAGGTTTTGTCCAGGATCCTTGCTTTGATCCATCCTGGATGGAGGCAGGAGCCTGGAGAAGGCTCCTCCAGTCTCTCAAGTCTTTTTGGCAGATGGTAGCCAATGTTGGTGGAAGAGAGGATGATTTCCTCCTCTCTCCCATGCCATTAATCTCTTCTGGAAGTTGTGGTTACAGCTTGTTGCTGCTGCTATCTTTGGTGACCCCAGGAAAAACGACAGCTGTTTCTTCAATGAGCTTTCCTACCATCAAAGGAGTCCGGGAATCTGTTCTCAATTGTGGACTGGAAGAGGCTGTGCTCAACAGCTCCACCACTCCCATATTTTTTACTCCCTTTTAGAAGAAGGAGGTATCAAATAACTTTCCATTTTAAACCATCAGGAAAATTACATATCCTCTCCTTCAAGTGTATGACCTTGAAAATCAAGGGGCAGGAGGCCTCAGAAACTGCTCTTGTGTCTGTCCAAATGTAATTACTCCTTGCGTGATGCCATGGTGCTATCCCAGATTTTGAGCTGCTGTCTGTGGCCAACAGCAGCACAGCACCCCAACACTCCTGCAGCCAAAGACCTTCCATTAAAAGATGCCAAACCCCTAAATTCCAGTTTGGATGAAGTTGGAGCATAGCCAGGCAAGCACAGGCACACACTAAATAAGGGAAATTTGAATTCGAAATGCTTAAATGCTTCAGATTTAGACAAATCAGGGCTTTTTTTTTTTTTTTTTTGATGTTGGTTCCTTAGAACACCCCTACTAACTTCAGCTCAGCTCTGCAAGGCTGTAAGTGTTGGAAAATCATAGGTGGAATCATAAAATCCTGGAATGGTTCAGTTTGGGAGGGAATTTAAAAGCTCATTTCATTCTGACGTCACTGCCATGGGCAGGAACACCTTCCACTAGACTAGGCTGCTCAGATCTGAACTTGAAATCTCCCACTTTATTCATGGAAATAATTGATTATTACATACATCACCTTCTCTTATTTATCCATGGTAAAGGAGTGGTTTCCAGTTGTGATTTTATTGTTTGGGTTGGTTTTTTTTTGTTTTTTTTTTTTTGGCAGGTTGTCTCACAGGTTGTACGTTCCTTCTGAGCCCAGAAAGAACACTAAAGCATATTAGCCCTTCACTGAAAACAGGAGAAACAACTCTGTTCGAAGAATATGACAGATATGGATGTGGTGCTATCACAATTCACTCCATTAACTTTTGGAGTAAGATCTTTCAAAATATTTTATTCTATTCAACTGAAATAGAATATGAAATTCAGTAATGTCACAATGTAGTAACTACCAAAGCAATCAAATGCATTGGTAAAACTGTTCAGGGCCTGATCCTTGAACTCTTTAATGTGCAGTGACACTTTCTGTCCTTACAGATGGCTCCAACACTCTTCAGAAACATTGCAGTGGATTGTTTTTTTTTTTCACTAATGAGATGAAATTTTTCTCCTGTGCCGAGGAAGTCAAAGCTACAACCCAAAACTTGTTTAGGCAAGCCGTAGAAAAATGAGGTTTGAACTACAAACAGAATAAATAGAACAAAACTAAAATGACAGACAATCTGTTTCAGCAGATTTCCCATGCTGTTTGTTTGGGTTTTTTTAAAGTTATATGCTCTTGATGGTTTAAATATTCATGGAAGTGGAGCACTTATAGCTGAGACCTAATTCAAATTTACTGTGTAATGCAGAAGGCCTGAGACCTGGCTCTGGGGTTGTGTTTGACAATGTATAACAGGTCATTTATGTAGTTAACTTCATGTCTGGGGTTAAACGGAATTTTTCATTTTACTTTTTTATATTGCTACTTGGAAGACGCTTCTCTGTGTCTTGGATTTCCCAAAAAAGATACAGAAGGATGTCCCAGATTCTTTTTCTTCTCTTAGGCTATGCTATCATTTCCTTCCTAATCCAAACATTAAATAAGGGCTAATTTGAATGCGGTGGAATTTTTACATTTTTTTAATGCATTTTTTATTCATTTTATATGTGACCAAGAGCCAACACCTGAGCTGCAGTTTTATCCTGGTGATGCTGAAACAGAAACTCAGTCTGTTAATGTAACAAATACACTTGAAGGAGAACTGAGCTCAATTTGGCAGAAAAACAAGCTCAATGAAATTTCACAGTTTAGGAAGTTTGGGAGACTTCAATTTTTTTGCTTGCTTGAATTTTTAGAAATACTGACCTCAAAATACACTTCTTACAAAGATGATTCTCTTTCAGTTACATCCCTTGGCATTTTGGAAATGCAGATGAATTTGTGTAAATGAAAATGTTTTAATGTGATGTGGGAGAAGGGGCTATTCCCCCCCCCCCCGCTTATAAGCAACACAGAATTTCTGAACCATTATTTTATTTTTCCTAATGCTTTGATTTTTTTAATAATATAAGTATGGGTCTCACCTAAAAGAAGGTGAATGAAGGTATCAAAACTACACCAAGACTAAAAAGTGAGACTGAGATAACACCTCAGATTTTTTTACTTCAGATTTTTTAGTTCCTTAGAGTGTTTTGTTTGCTTCTGTTATACCTTATTGACACAGATTTCTCTTTAATCACAGTTCTTCATGCAGTATCCTCTTCCTAAAATTTATTTCAGCCATTCAACCTGAAAAACAGCTTAGCTGCAACACCTTTATAGAGCATATCTTTTTACTCTCCTCACTCAACACAAGTTATTTCTGAACTACTACCTTTTTCCTCTCTGGGAAGATATTGTGTTCTACAAAGAAAGCAGGGTTCTAGGGCATAAAAGGAGTTGTCTTCTTTGTAGCTGTGCTATTTGTATGGTATAGTATGTACCTGTATTTAGGGCTCATTGCTCTTTCCTCATATTTCCATACCATGACAGTAAAAATGAATGTTTTTTCTCTCATTTTCTCTCTCTTTCCTTTCATTTTATTTATTTATTTCCTTTCTTCCTTTCCTTCTTCCTTCCTTCCTTTCTTCCTTCCTTCCTTCCTCCCTCCCTTTCTTTTTATTTACTTTTAATTTAATTCTTTATTTTTTCTTTTTTCTCTTTAGTTTTCTTCTTATTTTATTTCCTTTTATTTCCTTTTATTTTCCTTTTTTTGTTATTTCCCTTCCCAAACCTTCCCTTCCCTTCCCTCTCTCAGTCTATCCCTGTGTCTCCTTTTCTCTCTCCTCTTTCTCTCATCTATCTTGTTCTTTCTTCCTTTTTCTTGCTCTTTCATCTCCTCATTAACATGAATAAAAGGTCACAGAATAAAAAAAAGAGAGAAACTCAAAGCACGCTTACACCACCCCCAACCCCTCCCAAATTACAGTACAACACAGCTGAAACTTGAACCTGGTCAGGGAGAATATATAAACTTTGCAAGTCTAATAAGAAACAGATTTTAAGGGCTTTGTACTTAGCAACTACTAGGAAATTGAATGGAAGAAATATTTAGGCACAACATGAAGATTTCAAAAGCAATGTTAACCTGGTCACACTTAAAAGCTATGATAAAAATTCTGTTTATTGGTCATGATTTAAGGTAAATATGCATTCTAAATCTGAGAGAATAACATCTTTACTCACTACCCCTCTATTACAGACCTTCATGATTATATCCATAGATTTCAGTTGGCTACTAATCATAATTTAAAAACATTAGGAGACTGATCACCTATTTTCAATGTAATAAACTCAGATTAAAAGTGCATGAGGCTGAAGCAAGGCCAAGTGAATTATAGTGTGAGAATACCAACTTTTCAATTTCTCTTTTAATTTAGAACTTATGTTACCTCGAGAGTTTCACCACACGATTTTACTTTCAAGTTGGCACAACTCTTTGGTTTTACCCGTACCTCAGGAAAACAATTCTGGTACAGAACATTTTTCAAAGAAAGGAACAGAACATTTTTACAGAAAGAAATAAGGTGACTAAACACCCTCTGAGTCTGGGGGATTCAATACTCTGGTTGCAACACCCTTGCCATTATAGGGTAGACAAGGAGGATCTTGAGCCCTCTTTCATCATTACTGCATTGAAAAAGTTAAGCAGAAGCAACCGAACAGTCATTATTCTGCAGAGAGAAAGCAGAAAAGGTTCTTTTCCTGTTCCTAGACAGGGAAATGAGACCCTGTGAAAGGCTGAAGAGGATCAAACCCAACACCTCTCACTATTTTCCAAATTAATCCCCACCCCAACCAATATATGCCAAGTCACTGTTTCTATGAGTGTAGCAAGATGATGGCAGCTGCAAACCCCTCAAAGATATATAAATATATATAAATATAAAAATATTTATTATATAAAAATATTTTAAAAAATGTAAAAATAAGGTGATATTGGAAAAAGCAGTTTGCCTGTTTTCCAGTGTATGATGAGGATGGTATTTTATTTTATTTACTCAGATTAGCTCCTCCTAAGAGTTTCTTTATATAAGCTGATCGACATGGTTTTCCTTAATCAGTGTAGTAATTTTTGATCCAATCCTGCAAAGTGTCAGTGAACAGCCAAGGATTCCCAGATGTCCTCCATGGGATGTAGAATCCTGCATGGAGTTCAGCAGTTGGTCTGTCCGTTCCAGCCTGTGCTGATTTAGCAAGGTAAGCCTGTGCTGGAGGCAATTTTAAAGCTTTTTAATCTTACAGTCATTGATTTCTTAGACACAGGAAGAACAGTTGTTTGAAGCTGATCCAAGGAGGGGGAGGAGGAAAGACCTGGCAGATGTCAATTTGAGCCCTAGAAATAATAGCCTCCCCCAAGCAATCTAACTCATCGAGCTAGTAGTTACTTAGTCTGATCCTGCAGTGCCTTGTGTTTTATTTCTGTTGAGGTCTTTCTGAGAAAAGGGTCTAAAAAGGAAAAAGAAGAAAAAAGCCACAACAGCAGAAAGCAAAACACGGATAGTCAACTATCTGCAAATTTCTGACCTGTAGTAAAAAGTCTGTAATGCAAATGATTCACTGATTGTGAGAATATTTGGTGTCACACAAGCACTGTGATGTGTGTCTGATATTAAGTTGATAGACAAGATTCCACTTAGCTCAGAAGATCCAGGTTTGAACAGTAGCTCAGTGCTTGCAACTGGAGCAGCAACTTGCCAGCCACTGACCAACAGTTGAACAATGACACATCAATAAAATAAATCAGTCAAAAGAAATAGAACCAACAAATTCAGCATGGTTGTAATCTGTGCTGACAGCTCCCTGAGGCGATCCCACCGCCATATCTGATTTTTGTTCCATTAGGTGGGAAACAATCTTTCAGTGTTTGGTGTCATCAGATACGTTGGTCTTGAAGTGCACTGTGAAGGAAAACAAGAAAAAAAAAGAAAGAAAAAGAAAGGTGCCAGGTACATCCAAGAGCAAAATCTTAACTCCACTAAACTATATGGGAATTTTACCCCATAGCATTGTTTCCAGAAATTTGGTGTGGCCTAGAACACAGGGTGTTATCAGGTCCTCATACAGGGAGGAATCAAAGAGTTACTCTAATAAAAAACCCCAACACTAAAATACTGCCTTTTTCTTCCAAATACAAGATGGGCAAGCTCATATTTTCACTTCTGATGGTAAAAGAGCTGTGGTTCTCTTGACCACATCAAGGACAGGGCCTCTGGGAGATTTTTTCTGGGTGATGGTATAACCCAACCACATTTAACCCTTTATGGAATATATACCCTGAAGAATTTGCAGGCAGTTTTTATACCTTTAAGGATGAGAACTAAGAGTGACATGTGAGTCTGTGGGTATGAAATAACATTTAAATACTTATTACAGCTCTTTAATGTAAGTACCTCCACCGGCTCTTCGATGATACCTACTAAGCATGAGATGAAAATCTGTAACTTAACTTGGCACAGGTAACTCATATTCATGGTGAAATCGGATACCAAATGTGTTTGCAGCTTCACACAAGGTTTTCTATTCCCAGATTTGACACATTCTGGATGGAACCGACATTTTGGAGTCTTTCAGAGGTTCATTTTTTTTACTATGAATTTTGTCTCATTATTGAGGAATTGAACTTATGGCTGCTGAATTATGGAGTTCCCTCAGACCTAGGTCAAAACTGACATCTGTGTGATTGTGTCAAACTAGTCCTTAGAAGCTACAGCAAAATCTGTGAAAATCATTAGGCACTGAAAAAGGGCTGGAAGCACAAAGGCTGACTAGGTGGTCAGGGAGGGGGGACACAATGAGCTAATTTACAGTGCTGATGTGCGTGGTTACAAATTTTCACTGGAAACATTTTTTTGCAGATTTTGAAAGAAAGCATTCGCTCTTTTTTTTGTAGCAAAATAAATTGGGTGGCACAGAAACACTTGACAAACTTGACAGAACAGTTACCACTCCTTTATGGCAGCGTCTATCTCTTGCATGGTCTGAATTCTGGACAAAGAAAGAGAAAGAAAAATCCTACATTAAAGTTGGCACCCCTCAACCAAGCCATTCACTGTCCTTTTTGGGTAAGGGGATGAGGGAGGAAAAGCAAATGCTGTACTGAAAGCATTTTATGGAGTGCGCTTTTCTCATGTCTGCTACATAAAGGCGGCACCATTTATAACCTAAAGTCTTTGTTTTGGTTTTGGCCCCAAGTGTCCACTGGCAAAGTTCTGAAAAACAACAGTGGGACTAACAAGACCCAAAAAATAAACACATAGGGAAAACAAGGAAATAAAGCCAGAGCATCGTGTTGCAGATGTATAGGTTAAAGACCCACCACAGCACCTGAATTTTAACTCACCAAAAGTAGAAATGTACAACAGTGCAGCAATTCTTTTGCACAGGGAGTGAAGCTGCTTGAGATGTTACTTCCACCCATTGACAGGGAATACAATTTATTTGTGTTTTTTGATCTTATACATTAAAACAAAACAAAACTCTCCTGGACAAGCAGAACTGGTGCTAAGGTTAAGCTAATGCTGTAGTTTCCCAGTCCAGGAATGCATTTCTTATTTGTACTCAAGCCAAGTTCATTCCCTTATATTTTCTCTAAAGCCACAGCCTTTTGAAGATGTTGCACTTGGACTTCCTCCCTGCCAAGTTTTGAAATTACAATGTGCTGTGTCCATGAGAAAACTGAACAGATTTATTAGAACAAGGTGCCAGAATGTTTCACCCTCCACCACATCAGGTCCAGGGTAGAAGTAGTGTATGAAAAGACATTGTCAATACATTCTATCCCTCAAATGTATAAAGATTTTCTTTTTCCTCTCCCAACACTGGTTGTAAAAACATAGAAAATAACTTGAAAGAAAATGTTTATTGATCTCTCAGATCTCCTGGTGAACTTTCACTCAAAAAGAACATCTGTCTGCTTCTCCTGCCACTCTTTTATTTTCACTGTAGACTATAGACTGTATAAAGCTCCATCAGTGAAATATAAACTGTCATTTGTAACTTTATTGATGAGGGGTTTATTGACTGGGGATTGGCTAGGTGAGTTAAACCGAAAATCAAATGCTAGCTTTTTTCAGTTGAAGAAGAAAGCCTATCAAAAAAGTCCACTGTGTTCCAGTTTTGGAGATATCTGAGGGAGAATACGCCCATTTAGCTGCTTTCTTGTTGGCACTGCTGTTCTGAATTTCCCTGCCTTTAGACACAAGTCCAACCGTCCCACTATGTTGTTGATTTTGGTCCTTTGGACCAAAGGCTACCTGGATGGCAGTTCTGCAGTTCAAATCATCACAGTGTTGTATAATGTAATATTTCTTCAGAGTTGGGGGCAAGGCAGTTTTTTCATTCCATTCACTTGACTTATTTTTGTCGATAATTAAGCTTTCACAAGGTTTTTAAAATAGTCCATAAAATACTGAAATAGTACTATTGTTAGATATATACCATGACTTACATTAAAACATTAACAACTGGCAGTAATTTCCATTTCACATCATGCCTTGAGACAGTATTTTTCCCCTTACATGTGACATAGGAAATAACCCTTGAACAGTAAGCATTACTGTGTGGTAATGTTGGCTTTATTATGGAGATCATAGTTCATTAGGGAGCCTGATCACTTCTTTAACAGAACACTTTGCCTCTATTCTGAGCTGATTTAAACTTACAAAAGTGAGAAGCTCCACATGGAAAGGATGAAGTTTGAGTGCAGAGCACAGAGTAGGAGAAAGCACTTGGGTTTTCAAATGGGACACAGGTCATGGATAGTATTGCATTTGATCACTCAGCTTTTCCTTAGGGCACAATAGCACCACAAACTGAAACTCCTGGAGAGATTTGAAAAGCTCGATTTGTTAAACATTTGTTCCTAATCACCCAAATGACTTTAACCATTTTCACAAATGCAAATTGCCATTATCCTCTTCCAGCCAGAATAGGACTTCATGATTTAATGCAAATTGGTCATATCCCATAGGCACAGTTGGATTTTTAATGTATGAGGATTGAGTTGATTCTCAAAATGTCACCAGGTAAAATAAATTTGCCCAGGAAATTTATTGACAGTTGCCACTTTCTCCCTCCTGTTCATCATAAAAGGTAGTTCTGACACTGAGAGGGATGAGCACAGTGTGAGTATGCTTGCTGGATGTGAAGGGTTCTTTATTACCCTATCAGCATCAGGTCAGTAGAGAAGCTAGGAAAATCAGTTTTCCTTTTAAATACTAGAGCACTAGTGGAGGCAGTACAGCAGAGGGAGAAATTTGTCACCAATTTCAGAGAGGCCAGTATTTCAACCTGTTTGTTTTGGGTTTTTCCCCAAGATTGAATTTTGTTCTCAGACTCCGAAATAGATTCCTCTTCTTTTGAATATTTTATTTTGGAACATTCTTGTGTTCTGCTTTGATTGTTTAGACAAAGTTCACAAGGTGATATCTAAACAGACTGGAAAGCATCCACCAGTCTCCCCTCTAGGGTGAATTTGTTTCAAATGCATCAAACATAGCAAATGATAAAATTTCGGTTTGCTGAAGTGCAAATTGTTGTGTTTCAGCCCTTAGTTCACTAAACAGGGAGAAGATCCAGTTTCAGATTGTGGTTACTACAGCCCCTAAAGGATGCAAAGTATCAGCCAATGCATAAGTGGCATTTAATAGTCCTTGAAATGGTCTCAAAAAGCTCCTCTAGGCCAGGTAATTCCGTATAGGCAAACTTGAGAAGATTTCCTTGATTTACCACAACACTGGCAGAGCAGAGGACTCAGACTGAAGGAGCGGGGGAACCCATCAATAGGGTGCCATCAGCCTCCTGATGCTTTGTGCTTTATCCCATCTTCTTGTTCTATGTGGGAGCTGCCTCTTGCTCCTTCTGAACAGGTTTTTGGAGTTCTTGTCCTGATGCCCACACCACCCTGACCGTACTCTTCCATCCAAGCCATGGGATGCAAAGATTAAAGCTAATTTAAGATACAGCCATGCATTTCCACTTTTCTATTGATCTTCAAACATTAGTTCACTTCTTGCTTGCAACATAATATGACTAGACCACCAATCCTGTATTCATGATAAATACACATAATTATATGTTCATCCAAATATAATGAATATATATTGCAATATATAATAGATATATTCATGCAACTGCAAGTCTCAATACAGAGCATTGGAGGGAAGCCACTAAGTTCTTCAGACTGGAAAGGAGATACCCGTGTAAATGTGAAGAAAATATTCATGTAAATACATGGATACACATAAATTCATATATCCAGAAATGTCTCAGTCATCTTGAGATAGAGGTGGAACAATGCACAGGCCCGAAGGGTGAATGGGATATTCTGGTTCTGATGGGTTAAAATGTTTTCTGTATATTTCCCTTGCTGTTTTGGTAGATGGGAGCTCTCAAGCACAGCCTCTAATCCCAGTTCTGCTGCAGGCTTCTTGCGGATGATGCAACACTATGAGAGATCTGAAAACTGGCCAGTTCCAGGCTCCCAGCCTTTGTCTATTTCTTGGAAGCATAGCTCACTCATTAAGCATCCCTGGATTTTGCAGGCAACCATGGCTGTCTGGACCATGTGTAAGACAAGCAGATTCACCTTCCAGTGGAACTGGGCTCTGGAGAGAGAGAGCAGACAAACCTTTGGCAGATTGCCCTGTGTGGTTGTAAATGAATGTACTATTTCCTGTTCATGTTACAGTACCAGCATCTGAAACAGAAAAAAAAAAGAAACCCAGCATCTGAAACAGAAAAAAAAAAGAAAAAGAAATTGCTCTTTTGCCATGGGGAGCACATTTGAGCTAGGCAACCAATGAAACACTGGCCCAAACCCATATTTTTTTTTAAATTACAAAGCCATTGTTAAGGTACAGTTAATGCAGAATAACTCCAGCAGCTATGTTATCATACCCACCTACTTTATTACATGAAAACTATAGTAAGTGTGTCGTAATTGCAGGAACGCTAGACTCAAATACTACGTCCTGTAGTAACAGGGTGGTAAAACATGCTGAAGTGTAGTTTTAGCCTGGCATCAACCGAATTTATTGGATGCTTGACAGTACCGAAACCCCTAGAACATTGTTTTGATGATTTGGCACAATTTTTAAAGAGTTATTTGAATTTTCAGAAGGTGTTTCAGTAGCACTAGAGATGATGCTTAATGAGCTAAAAGTGTGAAAGATCTGGAGGCTGAATTTGCTCTGACATGTCATGGTGTACACATAAATTTTATGTCTGTTGTGTTTGCAGGTTGACAGTGCTTTGCAGTCTGTAAAAAGTAAAGCACTAATGAGGAATTAGGAAGGAATTGCTGTCCACACTTATAAGCAGCTGTGAATCCTTCCTCTTGTGTAACCTGGATGTGCTACAATACCAAATCATAAAAAAAACTTCCCGTGGAAAACAAATAACAAGTAACATATAGACAAATAACTGATGTTTGTTTTCATCATTACTGCTTTAATACTTTAGACTCGTCTAAGTTTAGCCCCCTATTATCTGTTATACAGGGAAGGAATCTCAGAAGTCTTGTACTTAAAACCTTGGCTATGATCCACTTTTTCCTGTTGGCCAGATGACACAGCACCCATAAAAGGTCCAAGGAATTAGCTAAGAACTCACTGTGCTGGAGGAAATTACAAAAGGTTGGTGATAACTAAGATGAAGTGATGTGTCAGCCTACAGACATTACTACATCTGCCTCTTTTCACCTCTGCTGCATGGGTTCCTGGCAATATTAACTGCTGCAAGGAAATGTCTAAAACTGGGTGTGAATATGTGCATTTAAACTAACATGAATGATAAGATGTACTTAAGCACTAACAGTCATCATGTGGTGCCCTCTCCAGGGTCTATGAGCACGTTTGCTGGTGCTGCTGAAGTGCCTGTGTTTGAAACTGTCAGTAAAGTTAAATAAATGTGTGCCTGCAACTAAGGCTAAATAAAATAACTTCAACCATTTGAAGCTCAGCCTTTAGAAGATGGTGGTAAACAGCCTGTAGTAATGAGGCAGTGACTGAAATAAGGAGTGGGTTTCTTGCTGAACCTGGTGTCATTATATTCACTTTATAGCCTGCAGTTATCCTTTGGAGATTACAAAGGCAGAAAGAGGCTGTGCAGATTACCTGCTGAGGCTTTCTGAGACTGTGAGAAAGTCAGCTTGTTGGGAATATCAGGTGTCTATTTCGAGGGGTTCTGGCAATGAGCTAGTGGAGGAAAGTGGGAGAGAGCCTGGCTTTGTGAAGCTCAGCTCTTCCCTACTCACCTCTCCTTTCCTTCGTGGACCGTGAAGCCCAGGCAGGGTCCTCATCCCTTGGATACAAATATTTTTATGGTTCTATCAGTAATATGTTGTAGCAAACTCTTTTTGCCTGCTGAATTAAGATTGGAATGGAAGGCTGAGGGGTTGGCTGTAGATGTTTTGATGTCAGCCTGTAAAAACGAAGCTATTGTTTGCAAAAGAATAAACTGTATTCCTTCAAATCAGTGTCTTAGTCTAAATCCATGCTTACTTTTCCTCTAAGGAAGTTCAGGGTCAGCAGAAGTAAAATCCTACTTTCAGAAGTGGAATTAGCAGCAAACTGAGTGAGGGGAAATGATTTTTTTGAGTGCTCAGGTCAGCGATTCAAGGATATCAGCGTGCATTAAATTAAAGTCCTTGGGTCAGTCTGTTTGTTTGGTCCAAGCTTGTGTTGATCTCTGATAGTGACTCTGGTTTATTCTACTCTCCTGTGAAATGTATCCATGTAAAAAAAAGTAAGTGGTCTCTCATGCAAACAGTAGTAAATTTAGAGCTTGACACATTCTTTTTTAAGGAATTATCAGAGATCACCTGCATCTGAAGGGATTTTTCTTTCTGTGTCTTTTAAAAGACTTGTGTAAACTCATACTGATGTAAAAAACCCATCTAGATTCCTCTCTCTGGAGGAAGTGTTCAGTTTAACTTTCCAGAAAACAACAGATTTAGGCAAATGTCTGGGGAGGGGAATTTGGGGAGCATAACTGCCAAGGAGCAGTGGTGCAGCCGAACACCTCCAAGAGTCTGAACAACTTTAAATAAATAAGACATCTAAGATTCTTTCTTGGAATACACCAGGGTCAGTATGTCCAAGTCTTCTAGTGAGTTTGTAGGATCAGTATTTTATAGAGCTGATAGAAGTTCAAGAGGCGTGCTCAGATGCAAAAAAGAGGGGATTTTGATACCAGAACCCTCTTTATGGAGAATTAATTAAAAGATTTCCTCAAATATGAAGTGCTGGTAGAACTGGTGTAATATGAAGAAACAAAATGGTGTATTAATGCAGCTTGAGGATTGTATTTTTTGAGCTGATACAGCCAGAGTAACTGAAAAGTTGATAATTTAACCACTAATTTGTTCTTAAAAGGATTTCAGGGGATATACTGATGATAAAGCCTGATGTTTTGCTCAGTGGAGAACAGAATAATGTGCATGAGAGACATCTGGCATTGAGGAAGTTTTTACATGTTTTTTTCATAATAGTGAAGAACAGAGCACAAATCCACTGGAGTTAACTAAAACTTCACCAAAAGAGATCAGGTTAATACAGTCTACTTGGAGTAGTGCTAGGCATTGGCCAGGGACATTTGGTAATGTCACATCACCTTTAAAGAAAGAACAGTGGAAAATGGATGGTCACCTGCTCCAGAATATTCTTCCAGCCACCTGTGCTTCAGACACTTTCTAAAGCAAGTGTGGTACAAGTTTCCTATGTATTTGGTTTGTGCTTTTTCCTTTTAATTCTAGGAATATATTGCTTTCTTGTGTTCATGTAAACCTTCAGCCCATGCTGTATCTTGTGGTGAGGGGTTGCACAGCTTGTTTGCATGTTTTGTAAACATTCACCTCCTTTTGATTTGTTGACCCCGAGTGTCAATCAGGTTCACTTGATGCTGTTCTCAAAAAGATGATTATTCAACATCAGGCATGATAAAATGGATGCCAGTCACCTTCCTGTTACCTTATGTTGCTTTCTTCCAGTTTCAAGAATTCTAATGTTTAGTTATTTCTCATGCCGACATTTAATTGACCTTGTTGCTGTTCCCTTTAATTCTTCCTGCTTTAATTCTACTGCTATTGAAAACAAAAAACTAAAAGTACTTGGAATTTTAAACTTGAAATTATCATAGATTTATACATGGAATAAGGGCTGGAGGAGCATTTCTTGTCCAACTTTCGTTCCTTTTAATTTGTACTTTGTAAAAAAACATGCAGGTACCTCTGTTACAGCATTTCTTCTACAGACAGGGTATAGTTCATTTAAAGATTTGCTTTTCTAAAGTTTACATCTTGGCCAGTCATGGAATACATATCTCTGAATGATGATATAAATTTAAATGTAAATTTCCTATAGTTGCAGTTAATAAGGAATGCAGGTAATGGTCAGTGGAAAGACCTAACACACCTCATTCCAATTTCTTTCTCTAGTGCCTCTGACACTGAAGCACTGCAGTAAGTTATCTAGATTAAAACAAGTTTCATAGAGGCAAACCCTGAGTGTAATGTGGCACATCTAATTCAGTTTTTCTGATTATTTATCTAGAGAAAAACCTTCAAAATCAACCATACCATTTGGTTATCACTGGGCTGTGTTCATGATGCTATGATTAAGGCAGCAGCAATAGTTTTCATAGTTTTAAAGCTAAGGTGAAAAGTAGCATCTGGGATCTTCATATAGTAAAAGGGATTCATTTAACTTTTTAACCAATTAAATGGAAATTAAACAGATCAGTTCTGGACTACTCTGTTTCCACACCCCTCCAGCTGAGATTAATTTTAATACTGTGGATTTCATAGTAAATAAAAAAAATAATAATAAAAAAAGCGCGAATAGTTAAATGTTCAATAAGTTTAAATAGAATAGAATAAATAAATTAAATAGCATATTCTTTTGGCTGTTGAGATAAAACCTGTATAACTTATTCTTTTTATTGTTACATAGTTTGTGTAAAAGTTTATCAAAACAACACCCCTTGGTGGTTCCTGTGTAACTATGAGAAAGAAGAAATGCATATAGTGAAATTAATTACCTGTTCGCCAAACTTTTTCCCCCAGAACTAATTGGAGATGGTACTTGTGATGAGATGCCACGGTGACAGTAGAATTAAGTTCACTATTGTCATTTGTACTCAATCGTATTCATATTTTAGAGGGATGATCCTTTATTGTAGAGGGATGATCCCTTATTTTAGAAAGAAGATCCTTTTAGCACTTGGATCTGCCAGTTTGCCATCACAAAACATGCACAGAGGACAGCATTTGCCACTAGACAGATCACACCTAGTCTTCCTGAATTCTTATTTCTTCATGGGAGATTTGAACCAGAAAATAACTTAAACAACTCTCCACAGTCTTTGAACAGAGTAAAATTTTGCTTTAATCCCTCTAGGACAAAAAGAAGTGGCCTCAAACTTCACCAGGGTAGGTTTTGGTTGGACATCAGGAAATATTTCTTCTCCAAAACAGTGGTCAAGCATTGGAGCAGGCTGCCCAGGGCAGTGGTGGAGTCACTATCCCTGGAAGTGTTCAAAAAGCGTGTGGATGTGGCACTTATTCAGCCAAAGTTTAGGCTTTGTGACCTTGGGGACCTTTTTCAAAGTTAATAATTCTAAGATTCTGTGATAAGAAGGTCCAACACACCAAGATGTAGCTGATCTTCAACATACTAGCTAAAACTTCAAAATAAGTTTGGTTTGATTCTGGAATTGGTGTTTTCTATCATTTCCTAAATTTGTGGTTTTATTTTTCCCTAATATCAGTACAATTTTAATTTGAAGGGTTTAGTTTCTCATGTTGTAACTGCTGCATTCCACTCCCTTGTTGGAGGACACTGAGTTAAAGCCACTGCTCCAGCTCTTTCAGAACTCCAAAAAAAAATCTGTGAGGAAGTTTCAATGCACTGCCCTAATTGAAAATTTTACCACTGAATTGTTTTAATATTGGCTTCCACTATGCCTTAAATTAGAATCAAGCCACATTAAAGTCTAAAATTTGTCCTTTGAAACTCTGTAGATCTAGATTTTCTATTCCCACCTCAGAATGAAGCTGATGCAGGCTATCTTTCAGCTATGCCTGATATACTCTCATTCAGTGAAAAATTTCAGTTCATAGGTAGCCTATTAGACCAAAAATCGGGTTAGTGTGACATTATCAGTAAATATAGAACTATTTTTCAAATTGCTTCCCCTTTCTGTAACTTCTGACATTTGGGTGGAAAAATTCTCAATTTTAGCACTGCAAATCTGTTAGCCAACTACATGAGTACTGTGAAAGAGAAAGAAGTGTGACTCTTTAGAACTTTTATTGTAGAGCTGGCAAAAGAAGGATTCATATTCATTCATGACAGATATTTTAATTTTTTTATTTAATAATAATTAAAAAAAAGAAAAGAAAAAAGTATTGATGATGACTCACCTTTGCTTGTTTCCATAATCCCTAGGTGGAATCTGACCTTTTTGGTATGGTAGGTCAATTTAATCACTGAGCCCAGCATATAATGGGTCATACTCTTGTCTCGGTTACACCCATGCAATGACAAGCACATGAGGTCAGTGGGACTGTAGGGGTGTAAGTGACAACTTGTTTTCACCCATCATCACATCCTCCTTGAACAACACACAGAGGCACAAGCTGGTGACATCCAGATGGAACCCCAGGTAGCCAAAGAAATGTTTGATCCCATTAAGAACTCCAGTGGCTTTTGTGTTCTTTACCTCCTCAGGTAATTTGTTGAACTTTTGACAGGCGGTTTATTACGAAATATTTCTCCTTCTGATGCATTTCCAAAGTGGCTTTTACACATTTATAAGTAGTGCCTTATTTTTTTGTGACAGCTCCTTGGAGTTGTAGGTTGCAGATGGTTGGTATGAAAACAATAGGGACATGAGCATCAGGCCCTGTGGCTCCTCATATGTAAACAACAGAACTTACTTTTAAGGTTCTGGTGCAATAGAGCAGTCTTTAGATGTATTTCTCTTAAGATGTGATTTATTTGGAAGTAATATTTTTGAAGTAGAAACACACAGTAAGAATATCTATATTTTGTTTTATATTATGTGGTCTCTACAATATGCCATCCCAGAACCCAGGAAGGCAGCACTGGAGTAGTACAGGTGTAAATAGGGTCTGTGTGGCACCTTTGGTCTTTTTAACTAAATATGACATTCAGTTCTGTTTTGTCTTTCCTGGAAGTCAATTTTTTTATGATGTAGTTGGGAGCAAATGAAGTTCATGAGGATTAGTTTGTCATGAAACAGCAACTTCCAAGCACAAGCAGGTTGTGCAGGAACCACTTTGTTTATGGCCTTATGCTTCTCAGTTCTGCTCCTGCCTGTGAAACAACCAGAGACTGGCTGTTTCTGCACACACCTTCATCTCATGGATTTGAAGTCTTGTGAGTAGAGCAAAGGAGTTTAAACACACTAAACCTTGCTTGTCCTGAGAAAGTTCATCACTCCCAGCTGTTTTCTTCCACCCTTGGTCATCAGATCCTGGAACTGACCTCTTGGTTATCCTTAACTTGGAGGGCAAAGCTTCACTCCTGCCCCTGTCCAGTTCTCCTCCCAGGCAGAGGTTGGCACTATCCCAGACTGCTCCTTGGGATGTGAGCTGAGTCCTGGGAAAGGCCGAATCCATCAGCTTGCTGGAATGCTCTGAGACTGCAGTAACGTTCTAGGGAACGTGCAACTCCTTGTGGTAACCTAGTCCAGGTTTCACCAGAAATTATGAATCCCAAGATCTCCTTTTGCATCACTCTTCGCTGTCATTGCTGTCCTAGTCCACTTTGCTCTACTGATGAGCCCAAGTGTGACAACGTGAGATCAAAAGGGTTGTGAGACTCTTCACCTTGCCATGAAATTGGTGTGGCCTGTTCCAAGTTCTCTTGCCTTTGTTTTATACTTCTGCTATTTTCTCATGTGCAACTGAAGAGGCAAAAACAACAGACTGGGGAGAAGG
Source organism: Myiozetetes cayanensis (assembly GCF_022539395.1). Classification (NCBI taxonomy): domain Eukaryota; kingdom Metazoa; phylum Chordata; class Aves; order Passeriformes; family Tyrannidae; genus Myiozetetes; species Myiozetetes cayanensis. The sequence continues at coordinate 34,325,555 of NW_026087631.1, read as the reverse complement.
TGGAGATGTTTTTCCAGTTCAGTTTTTCCTCACGCAGAGGAGTTCCCTCTTTTCCACATCCATGCTGGCATTTCATCACTCTACAAAGGAAAACACAGTACCAGAATTTCCTCCAACACGCTGGATCTGCATCTTTGCAGCCTCATGGCTGACATGTTCCCAGAAAAATATTCATGGTTCGGACCACTATTCCTGTCTCTGTGTTGTCTGTAACCTACTGATTAATGTTTTTAAGAAGCTAAGGAATGAAGGATTAAATGTCATTAGTTTAAAGGAATGTGTGGAACCTCTGTCTAATGTTTAGGTGGTAGTTTCTGTTTTGCTTTATTAAAAAAAAAAAAAAAAAAGAAGAAGAAGAAAAGAAAGTGTATATATGTTAGGAAGGTCCTGGTGGTTTGGGTAAGCCTTATGCCTCTTCAAAATCTACAGATTTTGGGCCTTTTTCAGATATAAACCAGACTCAGGGTTGCTCAAATATGAAGGGATGTCAAACCCTCTTGCTGAGGGAACACAACAGTGACAGGTCAGGTAAGGAGGCCACAGTTGGGGTTAGGCTGTAGGAAAGCAGGGGTGGATTATAGGTTTGTACTCTTATGCTTTTCTTGCAGCTAGGACATAAGAAATTAAGATTTAAATTAAGAAGTGTTTTAAAATGTACAGGAAAACTTGCTGTATGTCCCACGTGTGACTGCAGGGTGTTTTTTTCTCTATTGTGTGCCTGTGGTATTGTCAGAAGAAATGATTTAGTGGAAATGTCAAGGATTCTAAAGAATATTTTGGTCTTTGATCAGGGATTAAATACACTAGTGTTGCAAATTCTCCAAACAGTGTCTTTCACCAGAGTTTTGGTTAACATCCTCTTGAGCACTCGTGCTCATGACTTCAATGGGAGTCATAGATTACATAAAGAAGAGTGGAATTTACTCTGTTATGAGTCACCAGAAAAAAATAAAAAAAGTTTAAAAGATAATATTTTTACAATTAGGCTTTTAAAACTTCTTTGTGAGTTTTTGCTCTGCGGTTTGTTCCACCCCTGAAACACTTAATTTAAAATCCTCAGTTCAACAGGACAAGGGATTTAGCTTGCAATCTGAAAAAATGTCTTAGACTGAATCAGGATAAAAAGTCAGACTAGAAGCTTTACCAGAATTCCTCCCACAAGACATTTTCACATGAATATTGCTTTTAAGTTATTTTTAAAATTTATTTTACAAAGGTAGGAGAAAGGATAGATAATGTTGGTTATACTAAACCAAGGAATTTAATGTTGGTATCTAGATAGACTGAAGCATGGTGACCCAATATGATACTTCGCTGTGGTGTGATTGTAATTAATTTCTCAGAAAAAGTTTAATATCAGTTTGTAATCTGGTTGTTATGGAATAAAACCCCATGATTTAGCTTGTAGGAGACGCCTCTTGCAGTTTTGAATTAGTTGTTCTTATTGAGCTTATGACTTTAGAAGCCAAGAAGTTCTTTTGCTACTTTGCTCCATGTGCTTTGATCCTGCTCCATGGCTACAGTAATTTGGATAAATTTGTGTTTACGGAGAGAGGTTTCTGAGCATCCAATATATACCACAGTCTTCCTCATGAACTGACTCATGAAGGTATTCATAAGACAACAATAACTTTCAAAGAGCAAAGGCAAAAAACTCCATTCTGGTAATTTTGTTTCAGAATATAAAGCAAAGAGAGTGAAATCTGTGTATAAGACTACCAGCCTAATAAATTCTTGCAACTCTGGCCTGTGAAGTTGGAAGTGAGAATGAAATTGTGGGGTTTTTTTCTTTATTGTATTTCAATGTTGTTTATAAATTTTATTGCTGAATTTGTAGGTAAATGGAGAGGAAAAAAAGGTGAGAAATTCCTATTTGTGTGACTTGCAAACTCAGCTTGATTCCTGAGCATTAAACTGTTTTTTTCAGAATTTATTATGTCTAAAGGGTGGGGGAAGTTCAATAAGCAAACCAATCCTACTACTTGCACATAAATTTAAAATAATGTTTCTAATTTCAGTGGATTTGTGCACTGGTAGTCAACAGAGACTAGATTTCCAGCTGATATAGAAGTACTCATAATTTGAGCTGGGTGAAAAAAAGTCCTGATTTCTAAATTGTCTGCAATTGCCCCCAGGCACAGAGGGAGACTGTGCTTTCCTTCTTTGAGATTTATGGTGTCTAGAAATTCAAGACATTTAAGTCCATGGGAGTTTTGTATTTTTAATAACTGTTCTTTCCAATCAGAATAAACTGAGATGCAACAGAAAAGTCACTTGTCTTTTCCAAGCAAAAAAAAATATTTTTTTCTGTTCAGAGAACTATTGTAATGGGTTATCACTGAGACTCCTTGGAAGAACATAATCTAAAGCAGTAACTCTGAAGTAAATTCTATATGGGAAACTGAGTGAAATAAATTTTATATGGGAAGGCACTTGAAATGACTGCAAACAAACATGTTTGTAATCTCTGGAATATTATAGACATCAATAAAATTTCAGTGATCTAGAATTTGTTTTTTGGATAGCTTGGGTTTTTTCCATTATGTGTAGTTTTACATTGTATAATTGTCTGGCCTTTATTTATTTTGCTTGGTCTGATTTCCACATTATCAAAGGAGATTGAACTCACACCTGAACTACTGTTTGCTTTTGTCTCTAAATCAGGCTGTTGTGTTATTCACAATATATTGCTTACTTTGATTTTTGTCTAAAACTGAGAGTTCTGATTCTACACATAGTTGGAATATGTGTTTTCCTTTGGAGTTAATGGGAAGGTTATTCTCTTGTTTGGGATCATGTTATACCTTCTTAGATCAAATCCTTATAGAGGCAGGGAGTTGGATGCTGCAAAATGAAAGGAATCTGAAAATGGCTAATTTTTTTTTTTTCCCTTATGATTTGGTTTGCTACAGTTGTTTATTTTAGAGGTACCTGGGTAATATATTGGTATACTTACCACAGAATATAGGAATGTCGCAGCAGGAGCCTGTTGCCTGACAAGCCTTTCTCACAGCGAACAGCCACGATGTGTTAGACCCGCCAAGAGGTAAATGTGATGGCAGGGGTTTTAGTCTAAGCTCACAAACCTTGGTTATGCAAAGGACATGTTATAACATCTCTTCCACTGGCAGCCACTCCTAGAGTTCTTTCTGAACCCCGTGGTATAAATAGAGCCTTAATACAATAATCCTACTCAGTTTCTTCACTGCTGTGGTGCATCCTCTTACACATGTTGTCAGAGATAAGAGGGGCAAGGCTGTGGAAGTGAGGTTGTTTTTGCTCCTTGTACTGTCTTTCTAAAAAAGATGGCATTCCCTTTGTTATATTTCTGTAAGTGTATGCCAGGGCCTCAGTAAATTTGAGTTAAAAACCACTTGGCTTTGGGAGTTCGTTCAGTCAAACAACAGAGGATGCAGCATCAAAGGCACAGAGTTCACCAGCCTCAGATGCTATCTAAGAAAAATGCTATTTTTCAGGCAAAGGAAGATGTTTTCTGGAAAACTGAGCAGCTGCACACTCAGGGGAGAGCAGATGACATTTCTGTGTGACTCTTATAACAGGCCCAGATCTTGGTAATTCTTGTGACTTGTGGTTAATTTCTGACACCCAGAATCTTACTCTAAAAGTAAAAAGCAAAAGACACAATTAACACTGAAGGAGAGCCTAGCTGAAGCACACAGTGAGGGTGTCTGTATTTTCACTGCTTCTAGTTCACTTTTGCTTTAAACTCTGCTGAACATTAATCATTTGAACTTCAACATTCCAGGTGAGATGTGTGCCTTGGGCTAACTGTAATTATGAGAAAAATACCTGTTTGGTTTGTGGGTTTTTTTCCTTTCAAAAACAAGAATGAACAAAAGCACATTATTTTGTTCTTGTTAGAAGGAATTCTGGCAAATTTTCTCTGAGAAGTTCCAGCAATCTGAGTGTTGGCAGCAAAAGCTCCTTTTATGATGTGCATTCTTTTGAAAGCCTTTATTAATAAAAAGCATTTTAAAGAGATTATTATTTCAACTTTGGAAAATCAAGAAGGTACTGTCCATGTTGAATGTGTCAAAGCCTAGAGTCTGGCAGGACTTAAATTGGAATTTCACCTGTAATCTCCTACATAGTTGGATTTTGGTTGAACACTGCCAGTGAAGGGGAGACTCTCCAGTGCTTGACGTGGATGTTGATGTGAAAATGCAAAAATGGATGGAGGGGATTAAGGTGGAAACTGGGCAGAGAGTGAAACAGAGGAAGAGAAGTTGGAAGTTAGTGGGTGAGAAGGCATTAGGTGATGAGGAGTGGAAAAGGTGACACAACTTGGAACTGTACAGCAAGAAGGCTGAACCCTCTGTGACAGGGAAGAGGAGAAATGTAGGTGAAAAGGAACTGAGGTATGTGGGAAGATCTGGGCTTAGCTGAACAAGAAGTCAAACCACTGAGAATACAGATGTGAAAGAAGATGGTAAATGGGATGTAAAAGAAAATAGTTAACAGTGCAAGTCAGTAAGGGGAAAAGAAGGAATGAGATTGTGCTAAATCAAGGACTGGCTGACAAAAGGAAAGCAAGGAACAGTTGCATTTTGAAAGGGAATATGGAAACTGGGCAGAAATACTGCCAACAGTGAAAAGGTTATCCTGACAAAGAGGGTGGAAAGGCAGAGGATGAACTTGAAAGAAGAGAGCAGAAGAGACTAAGAAGAGGTAGGCAGCTATAATGAGTGCACTGTCCTATGTAACCGGGGACAGATCTGAGGTACACATCTCCTCTCTCCTCTCCTTTCCTCTCCTTCCCCCTCTTCTCTCCTCCCTCCTCTCTTTTCCTTTCCTCTGAAGTGGAAAGACAGGGTGTTAGGTGATTCAAAATGTGTGACTCATGGCACACTGAGATATGATTTCATATTTCAAGTTTGTTTCCTTTTTTTTTTTTCCCCTCCTTTAGCCATCAGCGCGCTTGTAGCAAGCGTGGGTAGAGCCCTTCTCAAATCTTCGTTCGCGAAGCCTAGCCATGATGATTTTTTACTCCTGGATCAGAACCATTTCAGAAGTGCTTCTCAAAAGAGTAGAGATAGACTGCTGTTATTAATTATGACACTGCCTTTAATCAGAGGCTTAGACTGCTTTAAAAGCTACCTTTGCTGGTTTTTGAGCACAGTGTAGTCTGGGTGACGTTATTTTACTGCAGGTTTTTGTATGTGTTTGTGCAACATGCAGGTGATTTGATACTACCCAGGCTCTGGCTGTGAAATACCCTTTAACAAATTTTATGTAACATACCCAAATGCCTTCTTAATCATTTTAGAAAGGAAAACGCTATAAAGTCTCTAGTATGTCAAGAAGAAGGGTGGAGAACAGCTGATTTCAGTGAGGTCCTAGCAGGAACTGCCATGGTGGTAATACATAGTCACATACTGGTTATGGATGAAATCTAATCCACTTAAACTAGAATTTAAAATAAACAACAGCAGAGAAGAGAGGAAAGGAGTAATGGTGGAAAGAGACTTGTATAAACAACTTTCTTTATAACCAATTTGTATTATTACATTTCAGCTGAACAACAGATATAGTCCAGGTTTTTCTGGATATGGAAACCAGACGTTTCTTAAAGCAAAACATTAATCGCACTTATTTACTCTTGCAGTGACAGTGCACATTTAAACAATGCATCTTTGTTTTCCTTTTCAAAGATTTATTGAAGTAGACAACTGCAAGTGACTCTCAGGAGCTATTCAGGGAGTCAGATTTGCAGCCTAAACTTGATGAGGAAACCACTGTCCTGATGGGCTGATGGGCCCCTGAAAATAGGGAATGATTCCATGGGGCATTGCTGGTGAGGTAAGGAAAGGCAGGGGCAATGGAAGGCAGGAGTAAGTAAGTGGGTGTTATTTTCGGGGTTCTTTCTGAAATTAAACCTACTTTTTTGATTTGTGACCCATCACAAGACAAATTCATTGTAACTTTAAATGTTTGATTTTGATTTTTTTTCTTTTAATTTTGAGAAGAAGGGTATTAAATTCATTCCTCCCATCAAGAACATTTAATAGTTTGATTTAATCCCTTATGTCCAGACTAGAAATCCTGTCATCTGACAATGTATCTAAAATTCTTGCCTTTGTTTTGTGTACTGATCACAGGCAGCAGCTGTGAAGGAATGAGAGAACTGGGAGTAAGGTAGGAGAAAGAATAAATAAGGTGGGATATTGCAAACAAAGTTTTCCCAGGCACATGAGACTATTTATTTAACCATTCAGCTGCTGCTGAGGGTTACCCTTCTTCTTCTGACATCTGTCTTCAGGGACAGACACATTTTCTATATTGTTTTCCCTTTTCTTCCCCCTGTGTTTTGGATATGGAAAGAATTGGGCTCTGTCCATTAGTCTGCTTAGCACCAGATCAAGGACAAAGCTACGAGTTATTTCTTGGGATAGATAGATGTGGATAACTTCAGTGACTTGGGTGATGGTAAATTCCCAGAGGAAGAGATCTATCAATAGCATTAGAAACATGCAAGGGGAGGAGTAGGTGAAGTTGTAGGATGAGATTCATCTCCATGGCAATACATTGGTATTTTCTGGTTGTGCATGTGCAATTTTGTCAATTTTTTTCTGAATAGCCTGCTAAGGCTCCTTTGAGAAGGAAAAATCCCCTCACAATATGAACTAATGTGGGTAGAGTTTTGTTGGGTGATTAAACAATTGTACTGTTTTCTTTGTCATTCCACTTGAAAATCTTCCTCTGAGACTGTAGAAACTGCACGGGAGTAGGTGTTACTGAAAATTCACCACTTAAAATGAGCTTAGTGGGTGGCAAAAGTGAGATGTTAGAACCCGACCAGGGGAAACCATAAACATTTGTTGTGCAAATAGATTTGGCTTCAACTGGGCAAGCAAGAGTTTGGCTTCACTGAGGAATTTTCAGAAGGAGATGTCTCTAGGGAATAGTAAATCCCACCTTTCTTTCAGTGTTACTTTTCTAGGAAAGGTGTTATTATCTCGTAGCAGGAGCTCTTCTGAGCACCTCCCATGGAGCTAAGAACTGACTTCAGTAAAAGGTATAATGACTATGTGTCAGATAAGACAGTGATGAACTGTGTACCTTCAAAGAGAAAGAAGGAAACTTGCTTTCCTTCTGTTGACATCAGAAGAAAACCCACAGCCCACAGGACATTTAAAAGTAAATTTTCTATTTTCAAAGGAGTATCTTACTGCTAATACAATAATTGCCTCTGGCTACTTTCCTTTGAATTATGTTTTTGATTTTTTTTTTTTTAGTTAGACATGTTAATTATTTCATAATTTAAATCGTAAAGGGGTAACAATCTCTCCATAACACATAAGCCTTTGCTGTAACACACTAGTGTAACACATCTAAATGTGAACAACTTTTTTTTCTATTTTGCCTAATAAAAACAGTCCACTTTGTTGGCTATAATTTTCCATCAGATAAATGCCTTGTTTAAAAATCTCCCAAGTCTGTTATCTGAAGTAAGATTATGGTTTTACATATTCTTTAAACACGAAAACAACCTAAGTTGCATTTTGGAGGCTCATTTACATTAGTACAGTAATATACAAAATGCTAATAGGACCACTAGTGACCTTAAACCAACTTTGCATCATCAAAATACTACCCTAATAAATCATAATAATGATAAAAGAGACCTTTTTCAGGGTAACTTTAGTACTCAACATTGGTCTTAGTTATGTGTATTACCTGAAAATCATGAAGTAAAAGGTTTAGCCTTTAGGCAACTTTCTGTAGAAAAACTTTGAAAGCAAAGTATGAATATGAATGTGGTATTTAAAATATTTTAAATTTGAATTTTCTCTTTTAAAAAAATGGAAACAAAAGAATCTAATTGTATTTCATTCATTATTTAGTATAACTGGTGCTGCCTAAAGAGAGTATTTCAAATAAATTCATTTTTTATACAGAACGGTAGTTGAAGTCTAGTGTTAACAGTGAATTTTACAGGTTTAAATTTCTGTGAGCTGTGGTGAAATGAGTGATAGAGCCTACTGCTAGAACTGCAACTCTGGAAGCATTTGGCTTTGTTTTTAAATTACATGCAGGGAGGAGTTACTTTCACTCCCTTCCATATTAGTTCCAGTAAACTTCAAGAGTTTCCTGTTCCAATCTTGTGAGCTGTTTGGATTTAGGCCTGGGTAACATTTATCTGGTTTAGAGCTTTGTTTAGGGCTTAGTGATTTTTCTGGTGGTTCTTACATGTTACATCTTGGGTCCAATTGCATGTATTTATTTTAAAGACATTCTGTTTTCTCAGGAGGACAACAGGGGAAATTTTAGTCACTCTGACAGTAATGAGGAGATATATATCAGCAAATTATCTTGTTAATGTTTATGATCCATACCTTTTTGTTGATGAGAACATTTTTAATCACAACTGATTGGTACTAAATATCTTCCCATTTTTAATTTGGTTTGATAGCTTGGCACACAGTGTGCCAAAATCAAAAGGCTCTGAGAAGCTCTCCAAATGTTTGATATCAGAACATAAAACAAGTGTTTAACCTGCAAGGAAGTGGGCTGTATTCTGTCCCTCTTCTAAGGAATGTGCAATTACACACTGTACTTTGCTGTATTTGGATTAAACAGACACAGTTCTAGGTGTAACAGCCCAGGTGACATCCTTGTGTCCATGTTGCTTCCGCAACACTGTGTCCCACTTGCTGTTTATTATTAAGGTATTTTTCATCTGATTATAAAGATTGATACAGATGTACAGAAGACTGGTAGGAGTGAACCATACCCAACACAGCTGTGGATGTCTCGATCAAAGAATATGGTAGGGGCCAGAAGTTGAAATGGTTTTAGAAGGATTAGAAAAATATACTATTTTACTGACACATGTGTTAGAGGAATGATTAATTTTATCTCTCTCTATATATATCTCTCTCTGCATATTTATATATATCTTTTGGTTTGTTTTAGAGTCATGATTACTCCCTTCTTCAATCAATAATGAACATACACATTAATTCAGTAATTTATTTAGAGATTTTATAAACCTTTTGATTTGTTCAGCACAGTCTTCCAAGTGTAGTTTATGCCTGTGCTGAGTGGAATGGTGTAAAGGATAAATTTCATATCAAAATTATATTTTTGATTATATTTTTGATATTACATATCAAAATATATTTTGTTGTGCTAAAGGTACCATAATCATCCAAGTGCTTGATACCAAAATAGTTGTTTTTCATGAGGAACTTCAGGATATTTATCTACAGAGGGACAAAAGCCAGTGATGAGTGAAGCAACCTCCTATTTCACAAATATCAATGGAATTACCTAATATCTTGTAGGACTGAGCTGCACTACACTGGTTGGTCTGACTTGCAAGATTCTTGTCATATGTGTTTAAACTTATTTTTTCTTTGCCAAGGGGAATAAATCACAGGAGTGCATGCGAGTCAGCATCTGAGTTGACTGAGGCTAGAGCATTAAGGCCCAAAAGTTTACTTACTGCAAAACATTCTAATTTTAAAATCTGTGAAGAGGACAGAATGCATATTCATTTGTTAAGAAAAAAAAAAAGAAGGAGAGAGATTTTCTTGTTTTGTTACTTGGGTTTGTTTTGGTATGTGTTTTTTTCATGTTTTTCTTTTTTTTTTCCTCAAAAAGAATGTGCAACTAGTTACGGAAATGGTACATTCAAAAATTATTCTGAAGGGGTTTAGTGCAGGCAGAGCACACAGCAAACCTGAAGGCTAAAGAAAACTTCTCCAAATGTGTCTTTACCACCTCTTTTATATATGGAAGTGACAAAGTGAAATGTAGCTTTTTCGGGCTGTGCCCGAACAGAAAAATGGTACAAAGTGCTGCTGCTGATCTGATGAGTCTTGAGGTGCAGTGTAATTCTGGTGAACTTAGAGTATCCCCTGGACAGTCTCAGTTCCCATGCTATCACAAGCAGGAGAGCTGCTGGAAATTAAATGGATTAGATAAAGCAAACCAGTCCTCAAGAGAGGGGCATTTGATTCCTTCTCCTGCCCTGTTCTGGGTGAGGAGGCAGAGATGGGGCTGGGGAAGAGAATATCGTGAGGAAACCACTATAAAAATTCAGGGGATTGCTGGTAGTCTCTAGGACTTTGTTGGAACTGAGCCTAACCCTTGTTTCAGTGCGTCAGTTGTGATGCTCTGTTGCTGAATGGCAGATCAGTGGAGCTGTGCGTGGAGGTGGTGGGGAAGGTCAGTGCTGGCACATTTAGGAAGTTCTCTGTGAAGAAAGAGGCAGCAAGAAGAGCTGCCTTTTACCCAAAGCAGCACAACAGGACCTTTTCTCAAGTAGTGTAGAGTGTCCCACGTAGAGACTGATGTAGAGCTGGAAGGATTCCAGCTCCAATTGAGTCAGAGCTACAAGTGGTGCCTCCTGCTGCATGTTCATGTCAACAGGGACCCACAGAGCAACTAAGAAACCTGAGAAAGGTTTTTTCGTCTATGCTAAAAAACTGGTGAGGGATCAGCTTACTGAGCTTTAGAATAGGAAGGAAAATGATAGGACCTTCTGACAGGCAACTCTTTGGAAACCTGATCATCTGAGGAGCATTTGCAAAGCTCCAGACAGCCTTGGTGTCTGTCCCTTTCCCAGGGCTCAGGTCTCAGTTCTCCTGGCACCATGTGTCAGGCTCATTGGAGTGCATGGATTATTAACCTACATGGCCTTTTCACTTCTGGCTGCTTCCAGACTCCTGGTAGCCCCCCTCAGAGAGGGATCAGGCACACAGTGTCCTTAATTTACCTTGTTTTGCTGAGGTGGGAGGGCAGGGTGTCAGTCAGAAGGGATGTGGTGCCCTGCAGCGATGTCTCCCCGTTGAGAGCAGCTGGAGCACAACCACCAGTCTCAGATTGCTGCCCTCACTGCCTGCTCTGATGGGGCTGTCTGGAGGCCAGCATTCCCATTCCCACATCAAGGTCTATCTCTGATAAAAGGTTGCTGCAGAGGAGATACAGATTTACAGTGTATATGTTATTTCAAGCAGATACCCTAATAGCTACTGATGGGCTTACCCCCACCAATCCATCTAATCCCTTCTAAAACTGCTCATGCTCTTGGTCTCCATGACGCCGTGTGACAGTGAGCACCACAAGATAAATACTCTCTATAACAAAACCAGAACAACAAAAAAATGTCTTTGTGTTTGGGGTTTTTTTTAGCTCTTACAAGAAGTTTAAATATTTTTCCTAATAATTCACTAGGTGCCCTCTACCTCTTATGACTTAGATTTATGACATGTCCCTCATCAAATATTTCTTCCCCAGGAATTTTACAGCAAATCATCCACCCCCACAAAAAACCCAGCAAATCATTAGATATAAATTACTCAACATTCAGTGACATGTTTTAGTGGTGAACACGGCAGTGCTGCGTTAACAGTTGGACTCTGTGATCTTAGAGGCTTTTCCAATCTTAGCAATTCTATGATTCAAAGAAATTAGCATCAGGCAATGGATTAGCAGTTCAAATAGGTGATTTTCACCTTTTAAGAAAGACTTTTGAATTTGTAATTTTTTTCTGCAAAGAAATCTGTAATTTTGAGGTTAAGTAATTTTTGGAGGAATTAAGAACACACTCTGAAAGAATCAGTTTTGAGCTATCCTGGAATTCATTCTGTAGGTTGTAAATAATTTGACTTGCTTTTCAGCTTTTCCTTCTATTGGAAGTTCATTAAAATTAGTAGTGACGTGCCAAGCTCTTCCATTACAAAGTTAGTAATAAAATGTTGCACATCCATCATTTTTGTCACTCCTAAATAACTCAGCAAAATGGGAAAGGAAACCAACTTTTTGATGAAATTCACTTTGCAATAGTTTGGAGATGCTTCTCTTCTAAAAAGAAATAAAATTGGATTCATAACTATAGTTGCAGCTTGTGCAAAGGTGAGAAAACCTACCCTGAGACTGCATTTTTAGCAGTTTTTAGCTGCAGAGGCCCCTTCTTGTCCAACTGCCAGTGCTTAGGTAAAGCAAATCAGCATGTTGGGCAGAGAGACGAAGTTTCCATCATAGAAACATGGTGGGATGAGTGGCATGACTGGAGTGCTGTCAGGGTAGAAGGGTAGGAGAGGTGGAGGGGTGGCTCTGTGTATTAGAGAGTCTCTTGACTCTGTAGAACTCGAGGTCACCAACAATAAGGTTGAGTGTTTGTGGACCAGAATCAGGCGCAAGGCCAACAAGGCTGACATCCTAATGGGAGTCTCTTACAGACCACCCAATCAGGATGATGAGGATGATGAATTATTTTACAAGTTGCTGGAAGATGTTTTGAAATCGCCAGCCCTTGTTCTTGTGGGTGACTTGAACTTGCTGGATGTCTGTTGGGAATTCAACATAGCAGAGAAGAGGTAACCTAGGAGATTCCTAGAGTGTATAGAGGATAATTTCCTGCTCCAGCTGGTAAATGAACCTAGCAGGAGTGGGGCCCCACTAGACCTGTTGTTTACAGAGAGGGGCTGGTGGGAGATGTGGTGGTCGGAGGCCACCTGGGGCACAGTGACCATGAAATAATGGAGTTTGCAATACTCAGGGATACGAGGAAGGCCACCAATAAAACCTCCACACTGGACTTCTGGAGGGCAGATTTTGGCCTGTTCAGAAGACTGGTCCAGAGCATACCCTGGGAAAACACCCTTGAAAACAAGGGGGTGCAGGAGGGATGGGCATGCTTCAAGAAGAAAGTCTTGAGTGCACAGGAACAGGCTCTACCAGTGTGCCAAAAGGCAAGCTGGCAGGGTAGGTGACCAGCTTGGCTGTACATGGAGATTCTGAAGGAAATCAGGGATAAAAAGAGAGCTCATCAACTATGGAAAATAGGGCTGGCTACTCAAGATGAGTTTAGGAATATAACTAGGTCATGCAGAAAGAAAATAAGACAAAAGCGCAATTTGAAGTCAGTTTGGCTACTTCTATTAGGGATAACAAAAAGTGCTTCTAAAATACATTAATAACAAAAGGAGGAGCAAGGAAAACCTCCTTTCTTTGTTGGCCTTGGGGGGAAACATAGTTAATAGGGATGAGGTACTTAACACCTACTTTGCCTCAGTTTTCACCAGTAGGCCAGATGGGTCTCAGGACAACTGTCCTCTGGAGCTGATAGACAGGGACAGGAAGCCGAATAGCCCTCCTGTAATCCAGGAGGAAATAGTCAGTGACTTACTTAGCCATCTGGATCCACACAAGTCCATGGGACCAGATGGGATCCATCCTAGGATGATGAGGGAGCTGGCAGAAGAGCTTGCCAAGCCGCTCTCCATCATTTACCAACAATCCTGGCTCTCTGGAGAGATGACTGGAAGTTGGTAAATGGCATGCCAATCCACAAAAAGGGCCAGAAGGAGGACTCGGGAAACTCCAGGCCTATCAGCCTGACCTCAGTGCCTGGTAAGGTTATGGAGCAGATCATCCTGAGTGCAATCACACAGCACCTACAGGATGGAAAAGGGATCAGAGCCAGCCAGCACAGGTTTAGGAAGGGTAGGTCCTGTCTGACCAACCTGATCTCCTTTTATGATCAGGTGACCCACCTGGTGGATGAGGGGAAGGCTGTGGATGTATCTGTCTGGACTTCAGCAAAGCCTTTGACACTGTCTCCCATAATATACTCCTGGAAAAGCTGCAGCCCAGGGCTTGGACAGGGCACTCTGTGTTGGTTAAGAACTGGCTGGAGGGCCGGGCCCAGAGAGTGCTGGTGAACGGGGCTGCATCCAGCTGGGGGCCGGTCACCAGTGGTGTCCCCAGGGATCAGTGCTGGGCCCAGTCCTGTTAAACATCTTTATTGATGATTTAGATGAGGGGATTGAGTACATCATTAATAAATTTGCAGATGACATCAAGTTGGGAGGGAGTGTCGATCAGCTGGAAGGCAGGAGGGCTCTGCAGAGGGACCTGGAACAGATTAGGGAGTTGGGCTGATTCCAATGGCATGAGGTTCAACAATGCCAAGTGCCGGGTCCTGCACTTTGGCCACAACAACCCCTGCAGCGCTACAGGCTGGGCACAGACAGAGTGGCTGGAGAGCAGCCAGGCAGAAAGGGATCTGGGAGTTTGGATTGACAGGAGGCTGAACATGAGCCAGCAGTGTGCCCAGGTGGCCAAGAAGGCCAATGGCATCCTGGCCTGGATCAGGAACAGTGTGGCCAGCAGGAGCAGGGAAGTGATCCTTCCCCTGCACTCAGCACTGGTGAGGCCACAGCTGGAGGGCTGTGTCCAGTTCTGGGCCCCTCAGTTCAGGAAGGATATTGAGGTGCTGGAGCAGGTCCAGAGAAGAGCAACCAGGCTGGTGAAGGGACTTGAGCACAAGTCCTATGAGGAGAGGCTGAGGGAGCTGGGGTTGTTTAGCCTGGAGAAGAGAAGGCTCAGGGGAGACCTCATCGCTCTCTACAACCACCTGAGAGGAGGTTGTGGCCAGGTGAGGGTCAGTCTCTTGCAGGCAATCAGCAGTAGGATGAGAGGGCAGAGTCTTAAGCTCTGCCAGGGGAGGTTTAGGTTGGGTATTAGAAAGAAGTTCTTTACAGAGAGAGTGATCAGGCATTGGAATGGCCTGCCCAGAGAGGTGATGGATTCACAGTCCCTGGAGGTTTTAAAGATGAGGCTGGATGTGGCACTGAGTGCCATGATTTGGTAATCACAGTGGAGTTGGATCAAGGGTTGGAGTTGATGATCTCGGAGGTCTCTTCCAACCCAGTTAATTCTATGATTCTATGATTTTATGAAACTGGGAATTCTGTGCAATGTCATCTTACGTTCAAATTTATAGGCACTTGTACCACAGTAGAGCAATCTGAAAAACAAGTGTAATCCATATTTAGCAAAAAAATGGTACATAGAATCATCTAAATTCTTTCCTTATGAGAATAGAAATAACCTTTTTTTCCCACATACTAGAAAAAAAAGGGGAAAATATTCCAGTAACCTTAAATATTCCTTGTAACCTTAAAAATAAATAAGTAAATAAATTTGCATGTGAACTTTGAAAGAAACAGTGTGTGTTGTCTTTTTTAAAAGTGCTTGATTGAAACCATTTTGGTGGGTTCAAGGGGTGAAATTCCACAGCTTTGTGTGGCTATAGCAAGGAGTATCTGAGGTCAAGATATAAAGCAGCAGAACTTCTGTAGAAAGGGTTTCATCATTGTTTAAATCAGTTCAGCCCAATTACTCAGTGAATATATATTTCTAGGTAAATAATTTTTATTTTTTTTTTAATAATGTAAGGGGAAACGTGCTTTCTTTAATGAGGGAAATAAGAAATGTGATCATTTAGTGTTAAAACTTTCTTCATTTTCCCTGGATCCAAAGAATATTGTTTCCTTGTCATTCCTTTTGACAGTTTTTTCCTTGGGCTGATGTTGCACAATTACATCAGTAGAGGAGAAAAACAAGCTTCATAAAACTTTTTTTTTTCTGTCTTTCTCTTTTCTTTTCAGCAGGAACATACTGTAAGGGATCATCTATGGAAAAAAAAGACTTTCCTTTTTTTTTAGAAAAAGTGGCATGAATTGTGTAAAAAGTAAAACAAGCAGAAGAAACCCATAGGTTGTTATCTTCCTGATATATGCATTTTTAACACTTATCATTGCATTGTTTTGGAGAAGGAAAATTTAAGTTTTCTGTTATGAACAAGGCAGGCAGTGAGTTGGGAGCTTGGAAAATCTGCACGCTGTTTGCCCTGCTCTGGTTCCAATTTGGTTAAATATGCTGCCATTCCTGCTGTGCACAAGAATGAACCTCTTCAGGAGCTCAGGATCTCTTCTATGCTGCTCCCTGAATTATTCCAGAAGATTTAGTGGTTGTGTTTATACTCATCGGGTCTTGCATTTTTAATGGAGGGGTCTGAAATGATGGTGATGTTCAAATTTAGGGTCACTTTCGGATTTTCTTACTGAAGTATCTCTGAGGAGGAGTTGAATAGGAAGCCTGAGAAAGACCTGGATATGCAAAATCCCAGCTGAAAACATGGAGGGTGAATTAGTGTCAGGGATACTGGGGAAGGAGCGATGGGAAACACGCACTAGGCTTCACTTCTGGATCTCTCCAAGAAATGAGCTCAAGCTGTGAATTTGATATGGATTCACATTTCAGCCCTGTAATAGTCCAAAGGTCTACACCTTCAGGGATTTGTCTTGGGCTCTTTCAAAGACAAAAGCCAACTGAAAAACGTTACATCCAGGCTAAAGTTTAAATCTAAAAATCCAAAGTTTAAATCTAAACAGAGTCACAGAGTCGAATGGCGCTTGAGTTTGGGGTTGTGGCTGGAGCCAGTGTTAACTTCTAAATACAAATTCACTCCTAATCCAACACACAAAAGAAGTGAGATAAAGCTGAGAAAGAAGCTGCAGCTAAATGAGAAACAGATTTATTGCTAGCACAAATGAAATTAAAGGAGTATGGGTGCAAGCCAACCGATGTATTCTATTGTGAGGCAAAATGTTTAATTTCCCATTTGTGATAACACTGAGAAACTGAATAGGGCTGTGGCATGAATATTCCTTCAGGCAGCCTGACTGCCAAGAGCTGGCAGCACATGAAATCTTCCCACTCCAGGCTACTTGCCTAAAACCTCCTACCCCTGCCTTCCCTCTGCCTTGGCACTACAGCAGCCCTTTTGGGGTTGTCAGATAGGCCTTAAAAAAAAGAGTCCATGAGAAAAATGCTGGGATTTTTGTATTTTCATGTATTTAAGATGCTAGCCACAACATGTGGGCAATTTGCAATAAAAGCTGTGTATCTGTGCTAGCAGTGGGTTCCTTGAAGTATCCAATTATAAAGGCCAGAAGCAGAAATCTTTGTTCTAAATATAAGTATTGTTGGACCTTAATTGGTAATTTTTAAGTAGTAGAGATTTACCTACCCTATATGAAGAAGATAATTAATTTTCAAGTTATAACTGAGAACTTCCTCCTGTTGTCTATCCCTCCTTCTACATAATTTATTCATCTTTTTTTTTGATTTTTTTTTTTAACTAATGTTTAGACCTACTGGATTTGATGCTTAAAACATGCAGTGTTAAAAGTATATCTTTCCTTATATTTCTGAACTTTCTTCCATAAAAAGCTTAAGGAAGATGATCTCTAATTTCACTTCCTCAGCATGAAAAGTAAAACATCTGGTTGGCTTAGTTTCCCACCCCAGCATCTCACTTTCAAGACAACAAGTAAGCAGTGACACGCTTAAGATTAAAATACAAAAATCTGCTATGTGCATATTGGCATGGGAGAGCAGCAGTGGAATGGAGAAAAGCACACAAGTTTCTATCACACTCATAATTACAGAGCATATATAACAGGCTGCAGTTAACACTTTAATATATCCTGGCCCCTGCTCTATTTTTTCTGGCCATTGTCAATGCGAAGTTGATGGAAACAGCTGGTTGGGGATTCCCCTGAAATGAATAGAGCCATCTGCTGCCTGATGGTTCCTGCTTCCCTATGCCTCACACACACAGACCCTGGACATCCGCCTGGGACAAGGGAAGATGTTGCAGTGGGGTCAAACAGAGTCACTGGGAGGGGATTTCAGTAGGACTTCAGTTAGAACATTCTAAAAATAATTCTTGCAGTGTTAGCTTGCTTCCATTTTGTCCATAGAAACTTGGGGAGGAGGCTCTGTGTCCTTCCATGTCTTATCATGAGGCAGTCACTGAACCCAGTAGAGCATACGACTCTTAATTTGCCCCCCGTGTTTTTGGTTGAAGGTTGGACTTGATGATCTTGGAAATCTTGTCCAACTTCAATGATTCTTTGATTCTAATCTCTGATCTGTTTCACTTGCACGGTGAAAATGAGCATTTTTCCTTTTTATATTCATTTCCACATTCCCTTCAATGGCCAATATTATTATGATGACAGATATTAGGGGATATTCTTCTTATTTCAACTTACTTGTTCTCAATAGACCTAGGCCAGGACAACCCATTCTTCATCTGTGTGTAAGACCTTTAAGACAGAAATTAAGGTTAGTGGTGGAGGAGTGGTACAACTGTCTTCCACTTTTTGTGCAATGGCTGTTAACATTAAAATCGTCAAATTGGGGTCTCGTCAGTAATCTCTTGTGACCTATTCCTCACTTAAGGTGAGATTCTACTAGATTTGGTTCGCCAGAGAAAGCCTGGCTGCTGCAGGACCTTGCATTGTATTTGTGTGTGTGGAGCCAGGTGAGGGTTGGGCTCTGCTTCCAGGCAACAAGGGACAGGACAAGGGGAAACAGCCTCAGACTGTGCCAGGGGAGGGTCAGGTCGGACATCAGGAGAAATTTCTCCCTGGAAAGGGTTGTCAGGCATTGGAAGGGGCTACCCAGGGAGGTGGTGGAGTCCCCATCCCTGGAGATGTCCAAAAACTGTGCTCTGGGACTGTATACTCAGTGCCCTGGGCTGGGGCACAAGGTGGGGACTGGGTACAGGATGGATTCGATGGTCTGGGAGGCTTTTCCAGCCTCAATGATCCTGTGATTCTGTGATCTTGTAGCTTCCCAGACAGTCCTTCTGGTCTTTTTTGTAATTGTCCACTCACGAGAGACCTCCCTCAATTTTCAAGAGCTTTCAAACAAGAGTGAGACCTTACGAGAGCACTCACTTGGATGAACGTGCTCTTGCCCATCCTTTCTCTTGTTCCCCCCTTCACTACTAATGGGATAACACAGGAATTAACACAGGGGAGGGGTTGGTCTTTGTGTTCCACAATACAGTCAAACAGCATGCACTCTGTATTTCAAGAACGTTGAGTGACACTAGGAATAAATTTGTCTACCCTGCTCTGGTTTACTTCCTTATCTTGCTTATATGTGTGATAACTCAGTCACTCTGGAATTCTACAGGCTCTCTGAAATGCCAAGCAAGTAATTTATTCATTGTTTTGCTTTTCCTTCTTTCCCACATGAATAGTTTCTTAATCACAGAAACGTGACTTGAAGGCTTGTCTCTTTTTGCACTAATTTCTGCATATTCTTACTACCACAGCTGATGGTACTAGCAGTGACAATAAGATTATTACTAGTGATTGGATAGCTTTACCATTATGCATAGTACTGGATTTGCTACTACACAGCAGACACTGCCTCTGTACTGCATAACTAACCTAAAATGTAGGAAAAATCTATTTTAGTATCAGAGATCTTCTGTTTATTTGTGTATTTCCTTTATTTTGATCAAAACTGCAAGCCACCATAGGTCTGAAAAGGAAACAGCAATTATCTATGCTAATTAGTAGTTGAATTAGAAACTTTTGTGGTTTTTTGTTTGTTTGTTTGTTTGTTTGTTTATCATTCCACTATTTTCAATGTACTCAGTGGGTCTGGTGAAATAAATATTTTTTCCCTTCAGTCAAATACAAATGTCTGATTTATGTAGCTGTGCAATGGATTTAACACGATGATGATATTGTAACAAATTCACAGAATAACCTTTTGTCTTTGCTGTGTACCTCTAAACCTCTGAATTCTTGCGCGTTTTGGCTGAGTTTGCCTAGGTAACCAAACCTCCAGTTGTGACCTAAGCCAGCCTTTCCTTCCTAGGATGGATTTGCCCATTCCTAATGATAATGTGAGTAGACAGTCTAGGACAAAACAGATTTAAATCCTCTTAGCTGTAAAATGAAGGGAACCCAAGGATGTCTGGGCTGATTTCTTCATCAGAGGCAGAAGGTACACACCCATCATACAGCAAACATCTGGACTGCATCAGACTATCTGGGTGGAGGGGGCACGTCTTTGCTGAAGTCTTTCATGAAAGACTAAATGTCTGCCTGCTTCCTCAAAGACAAAGTTGTTCTAAGGTGCCTTAGTTCTGTGTTTCCAATTAGTTTGAGAACTTCAGTTGCTCATTTTTAGACATGGCTATAAAACACAGATTTCATTTTGCAACAACAGACAGAAGAGGTTTTGATATTTCATTTTTGTTTTGAGGAAGGATAAAACCTAAACTTCCTGGATATCCCATTGTAGAAAAGCAAGTCCGCAACAACGACAAACAAGTGTCATCATCATGCTGGTTTTACAGGTGAAAAAACCACAGGTACAAAGAAACTGAGCAATTTGATTTCTGTAAACAAGTGGGGTGTGTCCATGTCTCTCCTGTCCCCAGAATCACACTTTGTCACATTTCTGCTCATTGCTGGTCTCTTCTGTGATATTATAGCTGTAGTTTCACCTGGTGGTTTTAGCAAGTAGTTGTGCAGGAGAAGGGTGGAACAGCCCCTGATGGGGCAAGGTGGGAGTAACATCCTGGGACTCATCCTTAGCTACTCACTTCCCTTTAGATTCAAGAGCATTTCAAAGGCACATCCTGGCCATCCTAACACAGTGTGGCTTTCTCTTGATGGTGAACATCAATGCCATCCTGAACTGAAGAAAAACAAACCATTTGCTCAAGTCTGACCTACTGAGACCTCGTGATTTTGGTTTTTGACCTGAGGATGTTCCTGTGTCCTGTGTACTGCAGGAGGGTCTCCTTGATTTTCCCAAATCTTCTCAAATAAATGTAATGCTTATGCTTACTGCTGTGTGGTTGCAAGTACTGACTATCAAAGTTTTCCCCAGCTGTGAGGACTCATTGCTGGCTCCTTCAGGAGGCCCTGGAAATGAGAGAATAAGAGATTGGCCTGGCCGGGCTTCCTGTGTGACCTTGGGTTCAGATGGTTAATCTTGAAGGATTTTCTGTTCTCCTCCACCCCCAGTGAAAGGAGGATAATAATAGCTGGTCATATCACAGGGAGAGTGTGAGGATTAATAACTTAATGCCTGTTCTCTGGCACTCTGCTGACAAGGGACTGCTTGAGTGCTGTGACAGAGCACAGAACCTTGCAAGAACACGAGTTGTTCACTCCACAGCGTTGTTTAGGGGGAGGGGGAAGAATCAGGAGAGCAGGGTAGAGGAGACGACTGCCATAAAAGTTGAAGGAAGAGCAGAGGGTCATCTGTAGTGCCCAGCAAAGAAACAGCTTGCTTGTTAGTCTCACCCATTGCTTGTACAGGTTTGTGTTATAAATTCCATCTTACACCCCCAAAGGAGACCTGGGTGTCTCCTGTGTGCCAGTGTGACATCTTGCATGACAGGAGCAATTGAGGGCAGTTCATCCATGGGAGGAAGAGAGATGGAGTAGCAGAAGACAGGGAATCCAGAACCATGTGCTTAAAGAAGTTTGTAGGAGCAAAAGTCCTGCCAAGGCTTATGCTTGTGTGTGCCCACCTAGGCATAAAGGATGCAACAGGGGTTTTTTGGGTGCTGAGAAAGTATCATGATCAGCTTAGATCCTGAATTAGAGGCTGTGATTCCTACAGGCACAACCATGTAACTTTTCTGTACCCACTGTGCTTCTTTTTATTTCTTTTAATTGTTAAACTGCTTTTGCTTGAGGGTTTTTTTCTTCTGCTTTCCTCCCCAGTAAATGATCCAAAAGGAAAAACAGTTTTCCCTCCAAGAACTTAATCTATCACCTATCAGTGACATGGAAAATTTATGTTTTATGAGAGATTATTTATATTAAAGATCTCATATGCCAGAGCATTTGGTGGGAATTTCTGCTTTTGCAGAACATTTGCATGACTTGAGTTACTAACATGTTATTGTATCTGTGTGAGCATGGTCAGGACCTGAGGTGAAATTCTGGGTGATTTAAATCAGGACCTCTCAAATGTCTTTTCTAATGAGGATCCAGAAGTGAGTAATTAACCTGTTATCCTGTAGGAGAGCTGGTGATGAGTTACACCAGGGAGAGTTTTTCAGGTGTTACCACTTATTCTGAAGGGCAATAAACACCTCTCTCCTTCACTAGATGAAGTTCAGATTAAAGCAGAAATGAAGGTGGAATAGCAGTAGCACTTGTTTGATCTAGAGCCAGGCAGAGTATTTTACAAATCCTTATGCTAAAAAAAAAAAAAAAAAAAAAAAGCCACTGACCAGAGAAGCTGTAGCTGCCCCATTCCCGGAAGTGCCCAAGGCCAGGTTGGACAGGGCTTGGAGCAACCTGGGATAGTGGAAGGTGTCCCTGGCCTTCCAGGGGAGGTAGGATGGAATGGATGAGCTTTAATGTCCTTCCAACCCAAACCATTCTGTAATTCTATGATTCCATTAGATTCCCATAAATAGTTCTGTAAAGTGTTATTTTTCTGGTCCTTTACAATGTGTTCTGTAAGGCGCTAAGTAGGATGGTGTCCTACTGCCTTTACTGGCCTTAGAAAAATCCAGCCTGACCCAGCTCTGACTTCAAGGTTTTTATGGTAGTGCAATTACAAAAAAATAAAATAAAAAATCAAG
Source organism: Myiozetetes cayanensis (assembly GCF_022539395.1). Taxonomy (NCBI): domain Eukaryota; kingdom Metazoa; phylum Chordata; class Aves; order Passeriformes; family Tyrannidae; genus Myiozetetes; species Myiozetetes cayanensis. The sequence continues at coordinate 34,303,309 of NW_026087631.1, read as the reverse complement.
CACTTAGCTTTAATGACAAACTGCAATTAGTACACTTAATCTCTTTCTAGCACCTCTGAGCCTTTGGTAAGAGATTGACACATTTCATGGGAGCAGTCCATGATTTTCATGGTTTTGAACAACAATCTTTGTGGATATGTCTTACCTCAATCCATTCTGTTGGTACAAAAACCCCTTGTGACTGCATATCATGTATCTCTATTTCATCTATAAATTCTGCTTAGCAAACAAGCTCATTACATTTTGGAAAAAGACTGTGCCCACATGATTAAATGTAGAACTGCTAAATCTCAGGTGAGTCCTGCACTTTTCATGCATGAAACTTCCTGTCATAACTGTGATCTTCCAAAATGACAGGTATTTGTGCACATATATGATTAAAAGGATGCATGCCTTCATGGCACGTACCAACATCAAGTATAATTGTCCATTTCTGCAATTTTCTTCATCTGTTTTACAACTCTGTGATTCAGACCTCAGGGGATATTTATAAATTGTTTTCATCACTGAAAAAGGAGCCAAATGCATTTCAGCATTGCTCTGTTGTTTATTGTTGGGGGTTTGTGTGTGTGTGCTTGTATGGGGGGTTTTTGCTGTTTGTTTGTTTGGGCTTTTCCTGGAAACTCCATAATCCAAGTTGCCCATTGACAGTTGGGTTTCTTCCTGTGTAAGAGGTGATTTTTATGCCCAATTCTTCCCTTAGTCACACAAAGATTTTACATAATTTCTGAAAGTCCTTTGTTCTGCTGAAGCAGCATGGGAGCTTAAATATTTGTACAGACTAAAGACCAGCATTTCACCTTCACAGAATCATTAGGGTTGGAAAATACATTCAAGATCATCAAATCCAACCATCCACCCCCACCAGTTTTGGGGGAAGGTGTCACTAAGCTGTAATTTATTTGGTGGGAATCACTACACTATCCTTATAGAGAAAAATATGCTCAGGAGGGTCAATCCTAATTGGGGGATTGAGGAGAGGAGGGGAGGAGAGAGAGGGAGAAGCAGAGGAGGGGCATGGGACATGGGACAGGATTTATCTGGGCAGAAGCAAGGTCTGGAGATCTGGACTGGAGCCAGCCTGGAGGTCTTCTGGAGGCTATGCCCCGGGGGTACCTTTTGGGACATGGAGGGAAAGGAGCCACAAAACCAACTGCCAAGAGCCTTTTTCGGGATGAGGGGCTGATCCCCAGCACAGTGGCCTCATTGTAAGGCTTAAACCTTCTGCCCCACTGGCAAGTCCAGCCCCTCCAGATTGCTGGGACTTAGCTGGAGCTTCCCACAACCTGATCTGTGTGAGATGGGCTAGGTTGTTCCTGGAGGGGGGCCAAATCCCTCAAGAGATGCCCTGGGAGAGGGACATGCTGGCCCCAGGACAGGCACAGCTGCCCCAGCCCCACGAAGGGTTGAGTTTGTAGCCACAGCTTCAAGCCCCCTGTAATCCCCTCCTTTGCTGCCCCTGGCAGCAGGACAGCTCCCAAATCCCTCTCATCACCCTCTAAAAACCATGATGAGTTGCTGAAACATGGAAGCTGAAATCCCTGTGTTATTGCTCTCCAGTGAAGCAGGAGTGTGCCTTGGAAACATCTGGCGTGGGGTTGGGAATTAGGACCAGATATGGTCTTTACAATGACCAGATTATTGCACATGGCACCACAGCCAGCAACAGGCAAAATTCTTGTTTTACTTCCTCCAAAAACAAAGCAAAAAGCACATTATATATTTATTTTCTTGGCGAATGCATGCCTTTGTCTTAACGCTGTCTCTTATTCTGGGTAAACTGAGGAGAGAATCAATTTTCTATGATAAGCGTGGAGTAAAAACAAATTATAATTTCTTATACCCTGCAGAAATTACATGGCCATGAATGTCAGTGTAACATTCCAGTTAATGTCTACGAATGTCAGTTAACATTTACAGTTCACTTCCCTTCCAGTGCTGTGTATCTTTGCACACCAACAGCTGGGAACGGGAAAGATGACACACACTGGTTTTCTCTGTTTTTGCTTAATAAGTGAGTCTCTAATGAGAACACCCACTCTAACAAGTATCAACGCTCCCTGTAAGAAGAAAAAGTGCCGATCCAGCTTCTCTGTGTAACAGCTCCTTCAATAAATAGGATAAATAGGAAATCTATACACTTTTCGTAAATAAAGGTGGACATTCCTTTTTTTAATAAATTCAGTGATATTTCTCAGTGCTGAGGAATTTTTTTTTTGAGGTGGAGGGGACAGTTTTATTTTGCAGACATTATCAGTCTTGGTCTGCACAAATACTGAGTCTCTAAGTTTTGTATGTTTTTTTTCAGAATTGAGGTACCTTTAGGTGCTTGGGCTTCCTCCTGCCAAGATCTCCTCTGATATTGGTAAAGATTCACTTTTGTCTGACTCTGAATAAGTTTTCTTCAGAATAAAGGATCTGACATTTATTCTGGAAGATTCTCTACCTTGTGATTAGCTCATTCACCTCAAACTTTCCCATTTCTTCCACATCCTTTCCCACTCACAGCTCTTCTCAGAATCTCAGAACTAAGGGAAGGATGGTACTTGGAAACAGGGGTGAGTTGCCAAGGTATCTTCTTGTCACACAAACACATGTGTTGGATGTTCCCAGAACTGGAAAAAGATTGGTACAGAGGAGTCCAAGAGTCACACAAAGATTTGGAAAGAATTGTCTCCCAGTTTAGTGGCCACTTGCACCTGTAAGCAATTAAAGAATGCAGTCTCTGTGAATTAAATTAGCTAACACTACTAGATTTGTGTAGAAGCCTGTAGGAGACATTGATTTGTGGCTGATTTCTGTAGAGAAATCATGCCTGAAATGCCATGAAGGTTAACAGGAGCAGTGAAGTGCTTTATAGCCAGCTGAGCCCAGCTATTTGCATAAATATGAATAAAACTATGTAACATATATAATATAAAAGCCTTAGCCCTAATAGAAAAGCCAACCCAAGGCTGCACACTTTTGTCAGTTTTAGTTACTTTTTTTTCCAATCATGCTACTATCCCATTTATTCTTGGGTTGCCTAGTCAAAAAATCACCAATAGAGAATTCATGGAATATAAAATTCCCATTCTCACTGACAGTAATATTTGTGCCATTAAGTGTTTTCATGCTGATTGAATCAGAACAAATACCATTTGTATTCACTCACTGATCATAATTAGCTCACAGCAGGCATATCTAGTACCACAGACAGTGAGCTGATGGAAACCCATGTGGGCAGTTGGAAGGAAGGAAGAAATGTCTTAGGAAATTCCAAATATTACATAACTTTGAAAAATATCACACATTTTGGGTGTGATGCTTTCCATGAAAATGCCTGTCCTTCCCTCAGTGTAGCATTTTATACTTTAGAAATAAGGTGGTGGTGTGAATTTCCCACCAGCTTAAAAGGGATTGTTGATGCAAACCCAACAATGTAAATATGATTGGCACTACTTCCTATAAAATTTCTGTGGGAGTCCTCTAATTCCTTCACAATCCTTTATTTTTAACTTTCTAAAGTCTGATTTGAAGACTTTTTTAGTGTTATGCTGTATTCCAGTAGATAGATGAAGATAAAGAAGACATAATGTAATTTTAGTTTTCTCTCTAGAGTTCTTGTCAAGCATTATTATGTCAAGGAAGAAGAAGAAGGCAGAAAAAGAATGGAAAAAACCCAAAAGCCCTCATGAAACTACTGTTATATATTATTTAAAACCTTGATAAAAGATGAAATAAAATTTCTATTCAGGGAATAATTTTTACAAATTACTGTTTAGGTATTGTGTATTGTACAAAATATTAAGAACCTCCCAGATTAAATAGTTCTCACATGTTTTGGCTCACATAAAAGAACTTTTTTGGGCAAAGCTCAGAATGGGCAAGATGGTCATCTTTGTTTGGATTAGGGGAAATAGGAAATGGGTTTAAACTGGAAAAGAGCAGGTTTAGATGGGATATTGGGAAGAAATTCTTGTCTGTGAGGGTGGTGAGGACCTGGCACAGGTTGCCCAGAGAAGCTGTGTCTGCCTGATCCCTGGAAGTGTTCAAGGGGCTTGGAGCAACCTGGGATAGTAGAAGGTATTCCTGCCCAGCCCCTGGCAGGGGGTGGGACTGGATGAGTTTTAAGGTCCCTTCTGTGATTCTGTGATTCTTTTATGCCAATAAATTGTTTGAAGACCCAAAGAGGACTTGAGGGACTTGTTTTGGGAAAAGAAATTTCCCAAATGCAGAAGGCTTTAGCCTCAGGTGTGTTGTGTAAAGTACAACTGAGCTTGAAGAGAAGGCAACAAAAACAGGACACTTTTATCTTTCTCACATGCCAACCATTAGATGCCCTTAGTTTTAGGCTGATACTGCCTAGGCTACTTCAAGAAAGAATAGATATCTTCACAATTTTCAGTGTCTTTTGTCAAAGGTGCCTATAAATGAAATCTTGAAGCTGCAGTAGTTTTGTAATCCAGACTTAAATGCTGTTTAGATGAAAAATCGACATGTTGCAAGTTTCCCATTTAATTTGTATAGAGTCTTCGTTTCACCAGCTGGATTTCTTTTCCTGAACAGCATAATACTCACTGAGGTGAGGGTTGGAACCAGGAACAGGAAAAAAATAGCTGGTCCAAAGGAGCAAGGTTTTTAGGCTATCTAAAGGAAGGTATAAATGCTTTCTATTGCTGGATGAGAATCAAATAAGAAGTGCTTGGGAACAACCTAAATGTACGGGAAAATGATGGCCAAAACGTAACTCTTGTGCACCACCTGCACGCTCATGTTCACCTGCAGTGTTTGGAACCTTTGAAGAGATCAAGACTAAGGGAAGGACAAATGCTGTGGATGTATTTCCTGCGGGTAAGAAGATTTGGGGGAAATCAATCTCCTGTGTCTCAGAACTTCCTGGTGAAGTCTGTGAGTAGCTCAGCTAGTACTTCCTGGAAGACCTTTTATTGCTCATGCATTTGGGCCTTCAGAAATCTTCTGCAGGCAACACTATCTTCAACTAAGGTAAACAATTGTATTTTATCTTCAATTAAGGTAAACAATTGTATTTTATCTTCTGCCTAACTCTTCCCGCACAAGGTTCCTGCAAATGACCCTGTTAATCTTATCACTTGTGTCTCTAGATGCTCTTGTTCCTCCACCCCACAAGCAGGTCCTGACCCACAGCTGAGCTGTGCTCTTCACCTTGTGCCCATGAGGCTTTTATCAGTAGCCTCCTATGATAGGTCCTGTGAAAGAGTTTTTGACAGCCCAAAAAACAAAGGAAAATTGCAGTTAAACCTCCTTTAGGATTTTTCCTGCACACTTGAAAATCAGTTTCCCCTTTAAAGAAGGCACTTTTTTTGTTTGCTATTATGTCATATTTGGGATACTGACATGTTATGTTTTAATCCTGTTTCAACTTGCTCATGGCAATAAGGTAAATCACGGTGCAGTACTATTTATTTTCAGTTATTAAAAAATATAAATCTGAAGTTGATTCATATTTTTAAGTGACAAAAGTCATGCAATTACTTTTACTAGCATGAGTTCCTGTGTGTCTGAAGTAACAGAGCAAATCATCATATGATATCATTTTTACTCTTAACAGTCTTATTTAGAATCTTGGTCAGAAAAACATTAGGCCTAGATTTAGATTAGATCTTGACTTAGATCTGACATGGTCTGTTCTCAACCCCATCTCATGTGAGCAGTCCAGCTGACACAATGGCCACAATAATAATGCATATCGCTGAGCCACCCTTCTCTGATAAGATATTAAAAAAATATTACCTATTGCTTAAAAAAACATTCAGTAAGAAGTTTGGTGCTAATTATTTCCTCTAACACCTTAGCATTAATTAATAACTGTTCCATACATGGCTGAGAAAACTGCGTCATTGCTGAGAAAGCCAGGAATATCTGTCTCAGTTCATGCCATCAACATCTGACATCAGGCTTTAGTAATTTTGGCCAGAAAATTTAAATATTCTGTACTTGAAATGTTAAAAAATATTTTCTTTCTTGTCTTACATAATTTAAAAATGTATTAAAAATTAAAAAGGGTTATTGTGCATTGAAAGGATAGCGCAGAAATCATGATTACATTCCATGTCTCTGATTCCAAATTGTCTTTTAGATTGATGGGTTTTCTTCACCAGAAGAAAGACATAACAGACAGCCTAAGAATACCATAAAGCAGCTCCAGGCTGTAGATACCTTTGTTTATGTTTGGTTCATTTCTCTGTACATTTTTACCACTTTATTTTTGAGACAGTGTGGAAAACACTTTAATAAGATGAATACATGGAGGCAGCAGTAAAGTAGAGATAGGCTGTAATTTTAGTAAGGGTATGGAAAAGGAAAAAAACCTTTTATGATTTTAAAGCTGAAGAGGCTGATGAACTAGACAAGAAGAATAAAAAATAGTAGGTACATGTATTTTTCCTAATTAGGAACAACCAGCTACTGAAGTTGAGCATGTGAATCTACATTGTAAATGGATTTCAGTGTTGGTACATGATACTGACACCTTTGTCATCTGAAATCACCGTGAACTGGCATTACTTTGGGAAAGACCGTCCCTAAAACAAATCTCAAATATTTTTGGATACGTATGTCCTAATGGTGGTATCACACAATTTTCCACTTTAACTCCCACAAGACTGAAAACTGCTACTCAGACTCCTCCCCAGACAGCAGGTCGTTGGTGGATTCACGCTAAAGCTCCATATCCTGAAGCTTGTTATAGTGATTTATGCTCCAAACTGGTTTTCCCGGCACGTCATTTGGAGAAGTATGTACTGTAGGAAAATAGTTGAGAAAATTATTTTAAATAAATGAAATGGCCAGGAAAATACTGGCAATAGAACAATCTGAAATTCTAGGGTTCAGGATTATCTGCAGGTTTGTTACATGAGAGTTTTCTTTCCAGTCTTTGCTGTGTGGATGTTCATGAATCATTACAACACTCATCTTATCTTGGGAAGTCTGGCTATTAAAAAGAAAAAAAGGGAGGAAAGAAAAAAGCATGAAGTATGCTGGACTTTTCTTCAAATACAGTGTGATCCCAATCTTACTGTATTTCTCTGTATGAGAAATGTGTCTTATAGACACAAGAGAATTGAAATCGGAATCAAAAGTGAATATTGATACTTTTAGATTTTACGCAATATTCCAGAATCCCAGGGTGAACTTTGGTTGTCCTGTGCCAAAATCTCACCAATGTGAAACCTAAAAGCTTTTACGACACAGGTATTGCTCAGATGTTATATTTCAGTGCGGTTACCTTCCACAGGCTGGTTCTGAATGGCAGCTTTCATTTTGGGACCTCAGCTCTTCAGATATCTGGAATTTCCTGCCAGCTCTGTGCTGCAGAGAGGAAGGGGTTGTTAGGCACTCGTAGGTGAGGAGCCTTTTATGTTAGCAGCACAAATCAGTGCAGCTTTGTTTGTCTTCCAGTGGGGATTTGTTGTTCCAAGGAAACTTGGCACTTCAGCTGTTACTTCCATTCCTTCCAAATCCCGTTTTTCTTCCGGAACATGGGGCTGTAGATTGTAGCTGGGGCAAAAAGCCTCAACTTTCATGCAGTCCCCAAACTTTGTGCATTTGTGAAAAATTACTTTCAAATGTGTAAAAGGTTTCTGAGAGTTCTTCATGAATTTGTATGTCTCTTTTTAAGCTTCATTATAAGGATAAAGCACATCATGCTATGCCTTCCTTCTGCTTAGGACTTGGACCTTGTTCCTCATCACATTCCTCATCAAGGCACTTTGCCTTGGTTAATCAAAGTGAGATGAAGGATTAATTGCAGTGGGATTATTTTTCCAGACTGTTTCTTCAATGAAACATAAGTGGCCTTTACACTAAAATTCCCTTTCCCACTTGCAACCTGCATTCTGTGAGACTCCTCCATGCTTACCTACTCTCCATCCAAGACTGCCAAATCTCTGGCTTTGTCTATTTCCTCAGCTGCTCAAAATTTTTCAGATTGTTCTGTTCTAGAAAGGTATTTTTTAAAATATTTATTATTTTTTCTCCCTATTTTTTGGTGTGTTCTGCTTTAGAACAAAATCCACTTCAGAATGCAACTTTTTCCATGAAAAAAAGGAAGAAATCCTGGTCTTGTCACCTTAATCATAACAGTGTTTCACCAGAAGCCTGTCCTGGCTTCATACATCTTGTGTGGTTTTTGTTACCTGAACGTCCATGTCTGGCATCAGGCTTATAAAGTGGCAGTGGTTGTCTCTGGAATTAATTCCATTTAACCCAAGACAACCTCTTCTTCTGGAGACCTTCCTTATGTCTTTTGCAGGTTATATTAATCTGTATTTTCTACCTGGTCTTATTTAGCATTTTCAAAAACCTTGAATCAAACAGATTTGCAAAAACGACCGTAACCTTTAAACACATTTTCTGTGAAGAGGATAACAAAAGAGCAGGGGGGAAGAAAAACACCAAAAAAGGGCAGATTTTAAAGGGAACTAAGTGTTTGATTCATAAAAAGCAAACAAGTGAAATTTGATTGCATATGGGGCATGACACAGGAGCATGCAGAGCCATAGGGTAGCCAAACACAGTAGTATCTACTACACTTTTTATTAATGCAATGATCAGATGGGGCACATAGGTGGGGATTTTCACAAGTGTGGTAACACATGCTAACAAGTATCTTCAAAAACCGTCTTTAAACGGAGGAAAAAAACCTGAAATTATAGTGCCAAACACCATACTGATGCAAATTAAGTTTAAAGAGTCATATAATTGAATCACATAATTTTTTGGGTTGGAAAGGGCCTTCAAAGATTATCTCATTCCAACACCCTGCCATGAATGAAAGGCAAAGTCCTGCTTTTGCTGAGGTCCATGGTAGTCTGCTGAAGATGCTGGTTTATGTGGTTAGAGTCTACACCTAATCCAAAGCTTGAGCAAGGTTTCAACCAACAAAAACATAATGGTCTAAAGACTGTGTACTTTGGAAATCTGTATGAACTCTTAACCCTGAAATTGTTTGTTTTAATGCCCAGATCTCCAGATGTGACATGAATCACAGAATCACAGAATGATTTGGATTAGAAGGGAAACATAAAGTTCATCTGGTTCTAAGCCCCTGCCATGGTCAAGGGGTCCTTTCACTAGACCAGGTTGTTCCAAGGCCCATCCAACCTTGCCTTAAAACATGTCAAAGAATATCTTATGATGTGCTTAATATCTTAAGATGTTCTTCAACGTATTTTTTTTCAGTTCACCTTGCAAGAGCAATGCGGCACAGCCACTCAGTCGTCCTGGCAAAATTAAAACCTAAGCATGAGGCTGGTCTTTGTCCAAATTGCCTTATCACAGTCACGTGGGAACAACAAATCAGCCTGTGGACCTGGTTCTTTTGCTACATTGCTAGCAGAGGTTTTAATTTAAAAATGTGAGAATTTAGGCAACTCTACAGCACCTCCAAAATGATAATTCATGTCCCTCTCTGCATGTGTTTCTCAGAGAGACACCTGGGGACGTGACTTTCAAGGTCTCCATGAGATTGGTAAGGTTGCACTGCAGTTTGCATGTCCTCCATTATCTAAAAGCAAGTGATGAAAGATTTTAGTAACAAGAGGACATTTGGTGAACGAAGGCCAATTGACTTTTGAATGGAGAGCAAATGTGCCTTTTCGTTCTGGTTATGTACAATGTGGCAGCCAGCTTGCTGTTTGCAAAGAGCCCGGGGCTGAAGAACCAAAGGTGAACGTGAACTCTCTCCAGATGATGTTTAAAAGAAGAAACAAGCAGAAACAACGTTTTTTTTTTTTGGCTGGGACAATGGCTGTGCCTCTTAAGTTTTGCTGTTTTACCTGATCCCTGGTGTCGTGCAGTAGCAGGGATGTTCTTCTATCCTGTGCATGGACAAGGAAGCTGTGCAGACGTGGTGCTGAGGGACACGGTTTAGTGCCGTTCTTAGCAGTGCTGGGTTAATGGCTGGGCTCCATGACCTTAGAAGTCTTTTCCAACCTTGATCCTGTGATTTTATGGATCACAGGTTCAGCCACAGTGAAGGACAAGCTGGTCATTTGCTTTGTCATCTGCTAAGTACTGCAGGCTCTCGTTAGAGACAAGCAGCCATGTATTTGTTCTCCTACTTGATTGAATTTTGACAATCAGCCATAACATTTGTGCAAGCTTGCAGCAGCTTTTTCTGGTTTGATTTACTCCCTAGGATTAAAGGAACTGCATAACAATATCTTTTTTTAGTGGAAAAGTCCTTTTTTATCTCCTTTTTCATGCTTGCCTAAAAAAGACATACTCTTTTTCAATCAGATGTAACAGGAAAGAGAAATATTCTCCTGATTCTAGTCTCCACTTTTCTTACTGTTATGAAACAGATCTACTTAACTTCTGCAGAATTCACTGATGTTACTTTTAATTAATCCTACCATTTTGGTCACCCAAGCTGTTATAAATGTAAAGGGCCCAAGGACAGAAAGACTTTTCATTTACTGTTTGTGTCATTAGTAATTATGCCATTTGATTTCCCTCGTAGCCTCACAGCTTTCCTCACGTCTCCCTTCCAGGCTGCTTGTGGAAAGGAGCCACCAAGCAGGAGCCAAGAGAACCAGAAACAATGGTCAAGAAAAACTAATTCCTGAGAAAACTAAACCAGTATTCTTTCTTCATTGTCACAGCTAGAAAAGCAACAATACTGAGTATCTACCTTGTACACATCAGTAACTGTTTGTTTTTAAATCAGAAAGGGAGAAAAATAATGGGCAAATAACCTGACAGGTGTGACAGTTTCAGGTGAGGTGCTATTTCTATTAGACTTAGCAGAAGTAGTGTTATTTCAGCAATCCTGCAGGAATAAATGGGTGATAATCCAATGTCTGAGGAAAATGAATTGTTGCACATGAAAAAGGAACTGTGAGAAACGAGAGGCTTCCAAGTATAAACATAATGGAGCACTATTTAAAAAAAAAAAAGCATTGTTGTCACAAAACAGAAGAAATGGGGCTAAGTGGGTTCAGGAGACATCTTTGACATGAATGATGTTGGGAAAATTTTGGATCAGTTGAAGGAGAGGCCCAAGATACAACTTAAAACTATTTTGGTCCTGTTTGGGTCTTGATATTTCAGATATCAACAGTTTTTACATTAATTCTCAGTACAAGAGAGTCTAATTTATATACTCACTAATGGATATTCAGAAACAGAGAGGAAAACCCAGAGTGTTTTAAATCCATTTGTGTGTTTTATGTTGATGTGCTCTTTCTTCCCTTCAGCAAACACATACTTTCCCTCCAGTGCAGGATATTTCTCCCTCTCCCCAGTGCACAAGCTCTTGTTTGCCAGAGCATGCTGCTAAACTATTTCCATTAGCAGTGTTGTAAATCACAGGGGCAGCCAAGATTAGTAAGCACTTTTGGAAGACGGATAGTGTCCAGTTGGACCTAATTCTATTGTCATTTTCCATGAGCATTATCTGGTAGCATCACTCACATTTGTGAACTGTAAATTTTGTAGACATTATGAAGCATTATTCTTCTTTACATTTACATTGAAATTTTTTCTTTCCTCTCCAAAATATTTTATTTTGAAATAGGGTGTACTAACGCTTTTTCTGAGAAAGAAAGTGTTGATATCAGTCTTAAAGCCTTCAAGAGAATAAACCAACAGCTTTTGGAAGTAAAGCTTCTTCAGGCATCCCAGGTGAGTTTGTTCCAGGTTGGAATGCAACAGAGAAATAATCGCTTGGAAGGTGGAAATGGCCAAATTCTGTGGCAGCAGCATGGGAAAATAACACAGTCCTGGTAATTTCAATTATAATTGTGAAGAATTGATAAAATATCTTTTAAAGGTATTTGAGTTACAGTTATTTAAAGGACTAAGGCCAGTTTCAGTCATCTTGGACAGACATCTGAGTAGGTCCCACTCATTCAGCAAATATACCCCCCTCTCTCCCTCTAAAAATACAATTTAGTTCTTCACCTTACTTAGTGATCATTAATAGCTCATCAATAGTCCTGGCTCCCCTACAACTGGAACTGCATCAGGTGTTGAAAACTCAAGCGACTTGCTTTGTCTCTGTTTGCCACTATGCCAGTTTCCCTATCAACGGAGTGGTATGTTATAACCAGGAGTGGTTTTAAAATGAATGATTCCATGTTCAAAATGCTCAAGATTAAGTGTTAAAAAAAAAAAAAAGAAAAAGAAAAAGAAAAAAAAAGAAAAAGAAAGATAGAGTCTTTTAAAATATAAGAGAAACTGCAGTAGAAATTGTTCAGTCACTTCCAAGGATCACACATTGCAATGCAGCTTCTAGAACTGGATTTAGAACGATAAAAGGAAAGTCCAAAAATGACAACCACTAAACTTTGGAGCTTGCTATTGTATAAATTTGCAGGTTTATTACTGTGTAAGCAGATTTCACTTACCTTTGTCCAAATCCATGGCCTCAGGCAGCCTCACCAGCACCGGCAGACGAAATGGTGCTGCTGCCTGGGTCAGGCACAAAGTGTTGGCATAGGAATGTTCTCAGATGTCCTGCACCTTGTTCAGTGTTAGGGGTGAAACAGCTCCAGGAGTGAATTTGGGTTGAACAGGGACGAGACCTTGCTGCTTTTACTGAAGAGGTCGGAAGGTGTATAATAAATATTATTTCTAGCACCCAAAAGGGAGGCCACAAGAAAGATGGAGAGAGGCTGTTTACAAAGGGCCAGGACAAGGGAGACTGGCTTCAAATTGACAGAGAATAGGTTTAGATTAGATATTAGGAGGAAATTGTTCCCTGTGAGGGTGGTCAGGCCCTGGCACAGGTTGTCCAGAGAAGCTGTGGCTGCCCTATCCCTGGAAGTGTCCAAAGACAGGTTGGATGGGGCATTGGAGCAACGTGGGAGGTGTCCCTGCCCATGGCAAGGGGGATGGAATGACATGATCTTTAAGGTCCCTTCCACCCCTAGCCATTCTGTGTTTCTAAGATAGAGAACTTGATGCTCACCACAGCTGTAAAAAAACCACGGAATTTAATTTTCTATTTTCATGCTTGGTAGTGTTGTTACCTAATCTCATTTTTCCTCATGTTCTCACTAAAGTTGCTTTCCAACGCGGATTTTTTATCTCTGAAGTGTTGGTTGACTTCAGGCATAGTTATAAGCTATGGGATTTGTGCTTTAAACATATGAAATTTTACACAGGGCTGAAAGAATTCTGAAATACTGTCTCCCAGGTCACTCAAATTGGGTGTTCAAAACTAGTACACACTACTGACATAAAACCTCTCTGCAAGTACTCCAGAGTTTGCTGTCCTGGCTGTGGCAGGGCTTAGGTGAAAGGCACATGTCTAAATGTAAGGAAGCAATTGGGAAGGCTTTGGACCCGGGGTTTGGGAAATAACATCCCCAATATTGTCAATATCCCCCCCCATATTGCCAGCCCAGAGTTGCTATTCCATGGTTTGGAAAACAAGGCAGTGAGCTCTGGTGGAGACATGGTTCTTCATGTTCCTTAGCCTTGGATGCTCCCCTCCTCTCTGGGGATTGTTCCTACCCTTTGACCATGACTGAAGCAGCATAAAAATCTAGTTGATGCCACTGCATTTTTTTTTGTTTGATCTCATCTTCACTAGGTATTTTGTTCTTTCTTAAGCAGAGAGTCTGTGCTCAATCAAGGACTGGTAAACTCACTTCAAAACCACCCCCATGGACTCAGGATGCTCCAGGAAGAGCTGTGGGAGAAAATGCTAAATTTAGGGAGGTTTAGAGCATAACCAACTCAGATCAATGTTTTCAGGACATGGAGCAGAGCAGACACAGGCACTGTATGGTCAGATATTGCTTACAATGATGGTAAATTGGGTCTCTAAAGGCTCTTTTGTCTTCCTACTTCTCCATCTGGATCCTGAACCCTGATACTGACAAAGGGCAGGTGGTGGTTTTGGGCTGCTTGTTAGGACACAATCTGCTGGCTCATCAAGGAGTTGATAAATGGCTCCCCAAGAACAGTGAATTATTCTGTAACAGAAGTGAAGAGGATGGATGTTCCACTCCTGCTCTCGGATTGGGGCACTGGAGCACTTCTCTATGCATTATGTTGTACTTTATTATGACAAGGAGCTCAACAGGGCTGTTTGTGTGTGCACAACTCAGAGCCCCTCGCCAAGGCATACTAAATAAATACAATAAACTTGTCACGGGGAGCACTTTTGTGGCTTGCGTCTTTTTTTTCCTTTAAAACATATTTTCCAAATGTGGGATGAGTAGTCTAAAGGGAGTTCAGGGAATAGTCTATACTGTTATGATTCTTGTGAGCACATATTGAATCATTCCAACAGGTCTGCAGGACAGCAAGATCATTAGCTCAAATCTAAAAGCAAGATAAAACAGCGAAATGTATGAAGAGCCTTGATCTCTGTGGTTGCCGTATTGTGCTAGGAAGTGGCTGTACAAAAACAGGAGTGGAAAATAGATGACAACTGGGGAGGAACGGTGAAGGGAGTTTAACCAGTTGGGTCTTCCTCCCTTTTTAATCAGATCCTGTATTTCTCCTTATGGAGAGGGGACACTCTTCCTTGGTAGACATAGACTGAGCAACCAGATGTGGTTGGATAAATATCTCTGTTTAGGTTCCCCAAATGTTTTGAGGCTTATCAGCTGAGTTACCCTTTTTTTTAATTTGAGGAGGAAAGGGGAGGAAATTTTGACACCAGACTAGAGCATCCAGTTCCAAAGGGCACAGAAGAACTGTGACTTAAATTCTGTGCAGAGATAGGTGCATCGTTTTCCACACCACGTTACATATCCTGTTTAACAAGCTTCTACATATGATCATGTATGCAAAATTTTATGGATGAATGTGAAATGAAGAGCATTGCTTAGAGGAAGTTTTCTTTCAAAATCTGTGTCACTATATTTGCTACTTGACAAAGGAGAATGAGCCTTCCATGTGTCAGTAGGGAAGGAAAGCATTTGAAAGGCTGGAAGAGCAAACATGAAAATCTGGGTAGAAGTTGTCCAGGGACTTTGTGGACTCCCTATCCCTGGAAGTGAAATTGTCCCCTCTGAGGGTGGTACAGCCCAGGGGTGGCTGCTCATTCCTGGAAGTGTCCAAGTCCAGGTTGGATGGGGCTTGGAGCAACCTGGGATAGTGGAAGGTGTCCCTGCCCATGGCAGGGAGTGGGACTGGATGAGCTTTAAGGTCCCTTCCAACCCAAACCATTCTGTGCTTCTGATTCCATGAATATGAAGACGGTGGTCAAACCAACTGATCAAGCTGTGACCTGCAGCAGCTGGATTTCAAAGGGTTTGCTCTTCCTTGCGAAAAGGAGGAAACAATTCTTATTACTTCCAGAAGACATCATGAATCCACAGACAAAAGTCTTTTCTCTGCCTCCGGTCTCTTAAGGAGGGGTATCATTAAACTATCAGATTGATGTCAGAATGTGTTCCCTGGCAGGCAGGGACACGTTCTGTGTGGTGTGGGGAAGAACTCACTATATTTTAGTGTGCTCAGAAACCCGCCTTGAACAGGGAGCCCAGCTCGAGCTCTCCAGCCCCAGGCACATCACTAGTGATGATAATAATTTTAAGTGCCATCTTTGGTATCAGGGTTTTATGTCTGTAATAAATAACAAGCAATTCAAACATTAGGAAAAATTTATCATTAGGAAAGGATTTTTTTCCTCCCGTCTCCTGGAGTCTTACCAGCCTGTGAGGATAAATCGTGAGAATCTGGAGGTAACATTTGTTCCAAAGAGACGAGGATCAGTCCGTTCCCTTGGCTCCCTTAATAGCTTAAAAGGGTGGGGGAAAGAAAATGAGCGTGTAGCTTAGTAGGAAATCAAAACTGGTTTGTGAATGTGTGTCTGCTCTGGCTTATTCATGACTATGATACACATGTAAAATATGCTGGTGGTGCTACACAGTCAAAAATGCAGCTTGCCAACACTGTTAAATTACTATTTATTTCCTTTTAAATCCACTGGGTGTGACATTTATGTCCAAATACATCTGTCATTTGGTTGGAGTTCTTGTTAGCCCTACTACAGCTCTGAAAGGTTATTTAAGTTTTTGCATGTGGGAATGACCAGCTGGTGAAGATTTTAGAATTTAAAAGGGTACTTTTATATTTTGACCTGACTTGACTTCACTTTAAAAACAAGTCTTTTTTGTTTTAAAACAAGTCTTTTCCAGAATAAATGAAACCATATATAATTTTACCCCTTCAAAACCTCATGGTCTTCCTTTAGGTAGAAATACAGTATTTTAACCACTGAGTTTGTCAAAGGTAAGTGCTGTCGTGAATGGGTGACGTGATAGGCTCCTCTGACAATTTATGCATGATGTAAACAGGTGATGCAGAAGATGTCAAGGAGGCCATGTTTAGATTATATGTGCTTATACTGTTTTGAAAAAGAGATCATATAGTTTAATTGGGCCTATACAAACTGGTGAATTGGTCTACAGCTGAACTACACAAACATAGCAATTTACTGAAATGTTGTGGCAGCTGGATATGCTTCCAGCTGGGCATAGAGACTGAGTGCTTCCCACTTAGAGCTGGGCCGGAGGGAAAACCACTTTTCCCATGGAACAGCTTCTAAAGAGCCCTTTTAAGCAAAGGAAACGATGTGATGCCACGGGATGCTCTCACAGAAAGTTTTGAATTGAGAGGAGTAAGTGACTTTCTCACTCCTGAAGTAATTATCCTCTCTGCTGACATACCAGGAGCTGGCAGGAGTAGCTGTGTCATTGGAAATGTTTATACCCAGGTCCTTGAGAAAATGTTGGTATCTCCTCCCACACCAGGGGAAATTATGTGAGTTAGTAACACACTCCTTTGGAAGGTCTTTTTTATTCAGACTAAAGAATTGCTGGACAATCTTCCTATAGCTCCTAGTGAAGTAGGAGGAAATAAGCAAGCTGTAGTGCCAAGGGCTATCTTACTCTGAAGTCTCTGAAGCTTGAGTGAAGGCTCAGCCTGCTGATGTTTCATAAGAGGAGCTTGGGCTTCATCTGTCAAACAGGCAGAAACAAGGGTACACTGTGAAGTGACAGGTCATGTACCCATGATCTACGAGCCAATGAACAGGCCATGGAATTTAGGCAAAACCTCTGGAGATTAATTAAATCCTGCCAGATACTGATTAACTGAAAAATACAGATGTGCCTTTGGGCACACAAGCCCTTCAGATGTGAAACAGAGTCAAAAAATTAAATGCTGAGTATAGGTTAGCTCTTTATGTGACATTGGCCATGCTGAAGCTGAGGAAGATCCTCCCTGTCTAAAAGAATGTGTATTTTTCCCAGCTGTTAGCAGGTCTTGCAGAGTGACTCTATTTCTGTTTCTCCACACATTTTGCCTTATAGCCTCAGGGCATCATGAAAAAAGATGCTATATATAAAAGAACTGTAGTCAAGTAAACAACTCAGGCTGCACGTTCAAAACATGTTTTTCGGTGTGTAGATGTATCTTCCATACCCTGTATGATGACTACATTCAATTACATGAACTGAAGGAAAACTGCTTTTCTGGCTAGCCAAATGCCATAAAAATACATGTGGAACCTATATGGGCCTCCCAATGGATGCTGAAAGCACTCACCAACTGTGCATGGAATGATTAACAATGCTCAAATAAAACAAGAGGAAAGGGAGGGGAAAAAAAACAGGCTGGAAAACCTTCCTTAGCTGGGAATGTTTTGACGAGATAATGCAAAGTGTCTGCATGAGTATGAGAAGCAAGTTTAGATCACACTTTCCTGGCTCCTGGTGGTTTTTACCAAGGTTAGTGTTTCAAATCATTAGGAAGATGTTGATTTTATTTTCTTTCTAATTTCTTTTCTCTAGAGAGTAGTTATGGCAGAAAAGGGAGAAGGGGGGAAGGAATTCCTGGATCGTGGAGAGCCTTTCTAAGCATTAGACAGTGGGCTCTCCCACTGATGCCAGTGAGACACAACTGGAGACACTAAGAACAAATTGGAAGAATAAAAGCCTCAGAGCACTAACAGAGCAATTATTTCCTCCACCACACTGCAACCTCACCTCTTGGTGACAGTGTATTTTCACTCCTCACTGGCTGTGGTTAAGGAGGTGGAAAGGGCATTAAAAGAACAACAACATTGTTCCAAGAACATGAAATCTTCGAGTCATCCTTGGATTCCACTTTGTGTTTCCTCCTCCACCAGCTATGTCTGCCCAATTGCTTATCAGTCTCTCCAGAGTATCAGACCTTTACAGTGATCCCATCTCTTACTCATGCTTTACTCATTTCCCAACATGGCTATTACTGATTTCTGATTTAGCCTTCCCAAATTCCTACTTCGAATTTGAGGCGATTTAGAGGGTAGATATGGATAGAAGTTAACATTAATGCACAGCAAGCACGTGCAAAGGTATAAATTACTCTGTGTATTCGAGGAAGAACCTGTTCTGTTTCAACATCCATTACGCAGTTTAGGTAAAAGGATGAAGTCCCAACGTGGAAATACTTTTGCACAGTAGAAGGTACAACTACAGCTTCAGTCACGGCACCTCCACACAGTATGAAGGTGTACAGAGCTGCTGTGATTGCAAACTCCTGTCCCCCAGCCAGGAATTCCTGCTGCTGTTTCCTTGGTCACCTGGGACAGCCCTTATCTCTTTCATCAACTTATGTCAAACCCTGCAACCATGCAACTGCCATTTCAGGCTACTTTAGCACCTAAATAATTTGGTAGTAAGCATTTCACTTCTCTGTTCAGTCTGGGACTCACAGCAAAGGCTCGGTGCAAGGAGGACTATTTTCCCCAACACATCTTCTGACTGAGCTCTTTTGGAACTTATTTATTGTCGCGGGTCAAGGCGGGACACGACATGAACCCTTGTGGATCCAGAGGCTGGAACTCTTTATTGCACGCTGCTTGCTATTTTTATACACTTTTAGGCTACACATGTTAACTCTTTATTGGTCCCCAAATGACAAATATCCTTCCATTGGTCGTTAATAACATTATATAACTCTGCTGACTGCGCATGTCAGTCAACCATGACTCAGCACATTTTACTGGAAAACCATATTGTTACATCTTCTGGGTTCGGGCTGATTTCTGCCTTGTGCAAAGGTTCCTACTTGACTGTAACTCTTCCAGGATCCCCCAAGCCAGCTGGGGGAAAACCACCACAATTTATTTCTCTTTCAAAATGACACAGTTCAAGACTAGAGTTCAAAGATGATTTGTGCTAAAGCTTTATCAAGTAGGTGTGACCAAAGTTATACCTTCCCTTTCCTTATCATAGCATTTACACCCTGGTCAAATATCCAGGTAGTCTTGGTTTCTGATCTCTCTTTTGAATGAGAAAAAGAAAGCAAAATGGGTTTAAGGTTCTAACTGGGAAAACAGTATTTTCTTCATATCTTACTGAAAGAGGTGAGGTATCAATTTCTTCAAAGAAATTCTTTCGAAAGTTTTGGAAAACAAAGAACTAATCCTGAGGCAAACACGTGTCTAAAACAGTGATTTCAAAACATCTGCAGTTTTGAATGACAAATGGGAAGATGCCTGTTTGTCTAAACTTCTTACATGATAAACTGTGAACAGGAAGGTTTTTGCAACACAATGCCTCCATGTCAATAGTTTTCAGTTTCGCAGAATTAAAAATTTCCTTTTGTTGTTTCACTGATATTCACACCTGAACACAAGAGATTATTGAGAATTCATGTGATAATTAAAAGAGTGTTGGATGAGTTGGAAATCTGTGAATATAATAACAATGTCATTAATTAAGTAGTAATAACTAGAATATAGCTGCTTAATATAAAAAGTTACCAGATGATTCTTTGCGTATTTTGAACGTATATATACCTGACAGACAAAACACAAGACTCCTTAGGGATTTCCCTTCCCCCTGTTTAGTACCTTTGAAATCCAAAATTGTGCTCCTTTGATACCATGTTTGGAGCAGTATCTACAGGTAGAGTTACAGGAATATATTTTGCCTCTCCCCAGATCTCCTGCAGAGTTCAAAGCTTATATATGTACACAGAATGGTCACTGT
Source organism: Myiozetetes cayanensis (assembly GCF_022539395.1). NCBI lineage: Eukaryota > Metazoa > Chordata > Aves > Passeriformes > Tyrannidae > Myiozetetes > Myiozetetes cayanensis. The sequence continues at coordinate 34,283,339 of NW_026087631.1, read as the reverse complement.
CCTACAGCTCTGTATTCCTCTGAACCTGCCCAGTTTACAGACAGGGGTACTTATTTGGCCTAAATTGGAGACATCTATGTTTCCTGACTCCAGAGTAGAAAAGTTTTGGATGAGTAATTCTGATGGTGACTTAGATATGCAGATACATGTGAGACAATTCAAAGGTCATAACTAATAATTGCCTTTTTTCCTAATTGCAGCGTGATCTGAATTGATGAAAAGGAGTTTTTCAAACAAGAATGACAACAGTTGATATACTTTCAGTGTGTTTTACTGTCAGTTTTGTTCACTCTGATCATAACCCTTTTCAGAACAACAAGAAATTCTGCTGACAGACAACTCTCCCAAACACAGTCAATATGAAGTCATAGTTGTCTGATGTGCTCATACCCATTAGGCTTTGTTAAACAAGTCACTCGATCACTGAAAGAGCGCAAAATTAACAAATAAATGCTAATGGCAGGTACTACTGATTTAACCTCTATTTGTAGTGAGTGTAATTGTTTTCTTCAACCTTTAGAATATTGAGACATGCAAATTCCTTATCTGCAGCTAACTGTTCATTTTGCTGATTTAGGAATCTTTCATTACACACAATAGCAGCAGCAGAGCCTTTAGAGTCCTTTTCTCACCATCTTGAAAAAAGTTGTGATCTACTGAGACCCAAACCTCTAAAAATGAACAAATGTGATATTTTACACAGAGTAGCCCAGGTGTCTCAAGTCCCACATCCGTGCCTTCTCAGCAGCTAATCAGACATCACTAGTTTTGGTCCCTGCTTTTACTCATATCTTATCTTAACAAAAAAAATATTGACAGATTATTTGAGGAATTACAAGTTTAAAAATAAATAGCTGAATGTAACTTAGGTTGGAGGTTGTATTTTTAGAATGAGAGCAGGGCTATCACTCACAAAGCAAGAGGAACTGTTCAGACAGAAAGAATGAAAAATACTTTGATAAACACACACTAAAGTCACAATGTTCTTTATTCTTCCAAGGGTGGCCTTATTGCTATGGTTAGAAGAGACACCCTTTCAAGAGTTACATCAATGCTGACTCAACATTAACAAGCACATGTCATCTGGGTTGTGATCACTAATACTGCACATGATGGTGTGTTTGCAGGGGTTGTCCACCAGAAGACGTGGGGTCCATCATGTGGGAGAAGACTTGGTGACACTTTCCCATCTTTTCCTGCCAGGAACTCTCCCACACTGTGCTGTTTGGTAGCAGGGGACACTCTCCAGGTGCTACTGCATGAAAAGGATGCTGAAGGCCATCACGACACAGCACACAGCCACGTAGGGGCTCTTCCGCTCACCTGGGAGGGGGAAAAGCCCAAAAGAAAGATTCAAGAGTGACTAAACAGATCCAGGCTGCTCCTAGTCTAACGTGCTAACTGTGATACAGCACGTGCAAGTTCACATTCAACATTTCTGGCTGGAGAAATGCTAGTAGAGGTACAGTTGTGTGCCCAGGAAGAATACGCATGGAAAACCTAAATGTATGATATTGCTACAAAAAGACAGAGTTGCAGCTCTTTGCTTTAAGACAGTGACTTTAAACATGTAGGGCATGTAGGGACAGAACAAGGAGGAAAGGCTTTAATCTCAAAGAGAGGAAGTTTAGATTGGATATCATGAAGAAAATGTTCCCTATGAGAGCGGTGAGGCCCTGGTACAGGTTGGCCAGAGAAGCTGTGGCTGCTCCATCTCTGGAAGTGTCCAGGGCCAGGCTGGAGCAAACTGGTCTATGGAAGATGGACAGATGCTTGTCTCTTTTACTTGTTAAAGGGACATAACATTGCAAGCACATGGAGAGGGTCTGGCCCACACATTTCCATGATAAAAATGGTCAACAGATCACAGAAGTTGCAGACACCTCTATTTCTGACTGTTTCAAATTGATGTCACAGCTTTTCCAGGGCACACCATGAATGAAAAGTTAAGTTTACTCCATTAGCCCACTTACATTTGGTGGCAAAAGCAATCATGAGAGATCTATTCCCCTCCATTTGGATCAGGACAAAATGTTACAGAGGTGTCTTATTTACAAAGTAAACTATGAAAAGAAAAAAGGAATAATCTTATGTGGGGAACTGTAACACAGTCAGGGGGTTAACAGTAATGTTAACTAGACTGGTACCTATTCACATGAACACTTCCTCCACTTAATTAGCCAGGTGTTTTTACACTTCTACTTAAACTTTATTCTTCATGGGTCCACTGACTTCTCTCTGCAGAGACCAACTCCGGATGGCACTTCCAGCCCTCAGAACTGTCAGGAAGTGTTAACACTGCAATCTGTCTTTCAAGTGAGAAGATTCCTGTTTTTACACATCCAGAAGCACAAAGACAGAGCTAGGGCCGTTTGTTTTTAACAAAATTCAATTTCCCTGTGCTGTGCCAGGTCTTTTGTCTTACTCTATAAACCATATTATTTTGAGACACAATTTTCAGAGAACCATTAAAGAAAAAAAATACCAAGGCTTCCAAATTTAGCATCAAGGTGCATTTCTCATTAAAAAAAGAGTCATTTTTACCAGCAGGACCTTCAAATACATGGGCAACAAACTTTCCATAGAAAGAAAATAAAAAATAAAATAGTTGCAGTGACAGCTCCCATAAGCAGGAGTGCCTGCCACAGTGACATTACAAGATGTTGCCATGATCTGGCACATATTTAATTAAACTTCAAATAACTGAAAGAATTAATGTCTGCAGTTTCACATCTGTTTAAAATAAATTTTGAGGAAGTACAACTCCTACGGTTCAGGGTATTACAATATTCATATGGGTTATACTTTTCTGCTCCTAATTTTCTTAAAAGAGAAATCACCATGTGGCAGGATTAAACATAATTTTGCACAACTCTGTAAATATGTAACCACTTGCTTGTGATTAAGATCTTATGCACATGTGAAAAGGTTGTTTAAACATACTAGGGATGTTAAATGCAAAGGAAGCCAGGAGACATTTTCATTTTTAGAAACCTACACTTTGTACATGCCTTCGTGATTAACACAAACAAAGTGACAGGAATCCTCCCCAAAGCCCATTTTCACCTCTCAGTCTAAAAAAGAAAGTCAAATTGGTCCACTCTAGATGCAAGCTGTAATAGAAACATAGCTAACAGAAAAGAGTATGCCTTCACATAATTGACTACAAAGAAGATGACAAGGGAAGATGAGGTAAGGTATTCTCTTCAACCTTGAAAAAACCCTAAAGCAGCTCTATTTTTACATTTGTTTTCGCTGGTACAGCTCAAAATAATTTCTGACATCTGACATCTTCCCAGTATCTTTCAATTACAGCACTAAAATTGATTCTGCTATGTCTATTATCTAAATAGGACAATATCTGCAATCACTTTAACAACAGGTCTCAACAAAAACCATTTCTTTGTGTCAATGCTTTTTTACAAATTGAAAAATGTATGTCATGCCCCTCTCAAAGCTTGGGAATGCAGAAAGGGGAATCATACAGGTTTTCTTTAGTTTCAATGACAAGTAAGAAGATCTACAGTTACAAGCTCATAGTTTCTGCTGTACATCAACAATGCAACTTGAACAACACTGTTTTGATGATGGGTTTGTAATTTTTAAAAATCTTGGATATACCTTAAAAGTTGAGACTAAACTTCTCTTGTATATTCCAATTTCCCTCTCAAAATAAATTCAGGATAAGGATTAAAATAAATATAAACCCAATGTTATGGGAAAATGTCAGGAATCAGATAGAGCTGATCAGCCTGTCTGCAGATGTCACTTGACATGAACAGCTTTCTGTAATTCAAAAGAGCACAGAAGCTGACTAAAGAAAGGAGAGAAAAAAAATACACTCATGCTTAAACAGAACCTCAATGCATTATTTTTTATTACTATAAGATAAATATCTGGCTTTTTTTCAGTAGTCCATTAGCATTTTATATAGACTGCAGTTTATAAGGAATCATTAATTTCTTTGTATGTTAATAAGAATTACCCCGTGATTACTTCACGTAGTAAGAAGTGTGAAAGACTTCTGAAAATATAACATCACACACATGAATTGACATCAGAATATGCAGGCCTTCCATGATGCTGATCTAAGACAGCGATATCCTGCCCCCTTATTTCATGAGAGTAAAACCTGCATTTTTTAAGACAAAGCGTATATACGGATTTCATTGCTACAGAAAAACATTACCTAACAAATAATGCCAGAAAAAGCACTGATCTTAAAGATTTTAAAATTACAAAAAAAAAAAAAAAAAAAAGAATTACCAATCCTGGCGCACTTCCAGAATATCCCCAACAGTCTGTAAAGACAAAACAAATTCATTAGGCTCTTGGTTTTAAAAAATAATATTTAATATTTAATAAAATAATCTAAGTCCAGATTTTCTTTCTTCTATGCTAAAGCAATCTGAATCAACAGTAGTCTGTCAACTTGACCCTCTTCTGGACATGAGAAACCAGCAGATACCTGCACAGAGAGGCACAGGCTATGAACCACACGAGAGGCAAAGTTCCAAGTCTAGCAAGGTGGGTTTTTTTGCATGCAAGAAAAACCAAGATGCATTTAACTCCGTCTGTATTCCAGATTAATTTCATCAGAATTGTGCAGTCTACATTAAAGTACCACACACAGAAAATTATGTTAACAAAAAAACCCAGAACTATACAAATATTGGGAGTAGGAAACACCAACAGACCTCTACACCATTGTATGTGGGGAACTTTCTATGTCAAAGGTTTTGAAGAGAGTTTTCCTACAGGTATGAGAGACGATAAACGTCAGCACTTTAATGCTTTGTAGTCTCTCTTTTGCACTTCTCTTAGAAACAGTGGATAAAAATTCCTTCTCTAGCAGGCATTTTCTTCTCACAGGTGTAATCTGATATAGAATGCTTCTGCTCATAACAAAACAATTCTTATGGTTTGTTCTTACTCCTTTACTTACAATTTCTTTGTCTAACTAAAATAATCTCACACTGACTGCTCAAGAGAAGCAAGGCCAAGGACTGCTTTAAGGATCTGAGGAGAAGGGGAAGCATATGAAGCATCCTGAATAAGAAGGTAGCTTTCAGCCTTGATGAAATGTTGGTCAAAAATATTCAAAACTTTTCTGCAGGAAGATTTTCTTCATAGTAAGTCTGCTCGCAACGCAGTAAAAATGCCTGGATTCAACTATATTGTTTATTTATAGATTAATGGAGCAAAAAAAGAAGAAACCTAATTACTTTTCCTCCTTCTCCTAATACGCTTATCAGCCATAACTTCAGCCTGTGTTATTTGTGGGGTTGTAACTATACCTGCAGTTCCCCAAGTGCTTTCCCACAGTGCTCTGAACTCACACTGACACTGGTTTGATTATCTATCCTTCCCCTTTCTTGGGCTCTGGCAATTGCCTGTTTTTAACATGGTTAAGAGCAGACAGGAAGGAATGAGTCCCTTGCTCCTGCATCTTCAGTAGACAACACGTTCTGCACCTTTTAAAAAATAATGTCTCTGCTACTTCATATTTTATGGTCTCTTTTATGGTCTCAGTTTATTTCAACATCTCTTTTTCTTTCCATTTAGCAACCTCACCTTTACTTCTGAAATAAAGGCTCGGTGTCAGGCAGGTGAGAACCAAGATGAGGCAGCAAGTGACTAAGGTTTTCAAAGTCAAAGTGAAATGCTTTTCGACCAACATACCTCTTACTGACCAAATCATCGTGAACAGCATTTCAGCATTTCCATTTCTAGAACAGGCTTTTTCATTTGGGCTTTAGATTGCTTTACCTCAAGCCAAATATATATGTATATATTTATACTTATTTGGCTTTTACTGTATTTCTGTAAAGCCAAAGCCCTTTTTTTTTTGCTGCTTTTATGTAGTTCCACAAGCAGAAATAATAATGACTGCATGTGGAGCACCACGCTTTTCCAGGCTAAGAGGTCATACAATAAAGTAACCTCAAGACATCTAGGCACTTCTTGAGGATGCACGCAGGTAGAAAGGCATTCATGTGTAAATCTTATGGAGCAAAACACACAGTCCCACATTACTGCATGGGTAACACTTCAGGTTCTCAAAAACTTTGTCACTCTCTGTAAAATTGGAATTTACAGACTGTGTGCTGCAAAACCAACACAAAAACTTCCACAGCCCTGCTTCTCATGCTGCCATCTCTCAAAAGCTTGCCCATGAAGGAATAAACATTACTGTTCCTTTCATGTGTGTTTGAAGAATCTTGCCTAGGAAAAAGAACATTAACTCTTTCAGGAAGTCTATAAATACACTGAATTTGCCTTACAATCTCAGCAAGGGTATTTTCTCAGGGTTTTTTTGACTGTGTTTGACAGTGTGAAGTTCTTACTGAAGTATTGTACATTGTTTCTAGCCCTTAGTGAAAATACAAATATCTGATGTGGTAGGTACACAACAGAATATGGGTTTCATCAGGTCCCCTTACTGCAGTTAACAATTTATGAACTTAAAAGTCACTGAAAGGGGGACTGACAAACCTTCCCACAGATGACAGCAGCACCTTTTTAAGGAGCTTGTGTGCCACTGGAACAGCTCAGTGTCCGTCTGTCCACATACCCTGCTACCGAGCAGAGGCAGACTGAAATCAGGACCTTCTAACCACCTACAGTAGTATCCTCTGGATGAACTGGGGAGCTCACACTGGAGGAAAAGTCTGTGCAGACCTTCTGCTCCCCTGGATTTTTCCTTTAGTGTTCATCTCAGGTTCACAACATGCAGCTCTTCAAGTTTGCTTGAAGAAAGCAAAAGCAAACCTGTTTGCTTCTTACAGAAATGATGCTGCCTTGAATGAATCTCCTCCAAAATAATTCCTCCTGAAGCAACTACTCCAGGTAATTGCACTGTTCCCTACTCTCCCTTTCATGTTCCTCTCCATCCTTATTTGGAGGCAGGTGAAGTGTGTCAGTCTGGCCTCCATATCTGTTGTTTTTTGGCAGCCACAAGCCAAATGTTCACAAGCTGCTGCCTATTCCTGGCTTTCAGTGTTAGATGTTAAAAGCCCTGATCATGAAAGTGGCATTGGTTGTCTGGAGAGCAGAAAACCCAAATAAATGAAACCCATTAAGTTGAGGAGCAGTTAGCGGGGCCTTAGACTTCAACTGCTGAACTGTGTATGTTGGGAAAATGCAGCTGCCATGTGTTTACCAGGACAACCCCAGTGCCACTGCAGGAGGGAGTGTGAGAGATACCCCACTGCAATGGCTGTGGAAAATCAAAGGGAATCTCTGCTGCACATAAGCTAACACATCTTTCTGGTTAGCAGAGAGGAGGGAATGATGTTGTGGTACACGTTCTCCCCTAGTTAGCATGAAGCAGTAAATCTCCACTTGCTTTCTCAGGCTTAAACAGAACAAAGCACATGGAAACACTCAAGGCGCATAAGGGAGAACGAAGTTTTAAAATTCAACTTGGCTTGGTAGGAACAGACAGACTTTGGCAGAAGTGAAGGAGATGAAATACAGTGTTAAGAGGATGGGTGACATCACTTCGCAATACTGTCTCTCAACCAACAGAAGAATGTTTCTTCCCTTAGCATCAACTCATTTAAATCCTCACCAAAGTTACCACTCACTTGGAAATAAAGTGAATAACTATCAACATTCCTCCTCTCTGTCACTTTAATATTTTATTGCTACTTTTTTTTAATACCATTAATTTGGATCAGGAACAATGAGGTAAGCTCATCTCTGTGGTAAAATGAAATATCACCAGAGTTTGTTTTATCCCATATGTCTAGACGTTTCCATCTGAGCATGGAGTATGTCAGAGGAGAGGGACAGGGGTTTAACAGCATATGAGCTCCATGTAAACATCCACCACACAGGAAACAAATTTCATTGCTTCCAGGCCAAGGTTTTATTCTCCAGTACAAAGCAGTCTACATATGCATGTATGTATGAAACAAAACGGTATGTCCAACATCTATATAAATACAAACCTACAGATCAAACGCCCAGCTCCTCCACTGTGTCAGCACCCTTTGAAAACGTTTTATTAAGAGAGTTCTATTGTGCTCCAGACAGATTTGCCTCAAGAATAAACAGAGTAGCTCCAGATTAAAGGAAATACTCCCTGCCAAGAACAGCACTAAAATTTTTAATCAGTAAAATAAACATTCTTACTTCTTACTGTGTATACCTCATTGACTATTGTGTTATCTTCCACTAGCAGACACCCAAACTCCCCTTGCCCTCCCACTCCCTGTCCTTCATGAAGTCATCCTTTCTTTCCATCTTTACTTCTATCCAAAGAAATCTCCCATGTCAGTGGCAATTTCTTATAAAAGGACACAAGTGTTTTTGTGTTAGAACTCCCAAACTTAAAAAATCTGGCATACTCTCGTTATCTTATGATGCTAAAAGAAAAAAACCTGGGTGATAAAACATAACTCCAGAGGTTAACTACAACAAAGGTTTTCAGAAGACAAACACTGAAGGTTCTTGGTGACAAGAGTCTAATTAAAACTTGAGAATTCTTCTGAAAATTAAATGCAGAAGTGACAGGAGATACTAAGGGAAAAGGAAAATTTTATTCAGCAGGAAATGATCTAAAGGAAAAAGTGGACAAGTCAAACACCCAGCTCCCAAAAGCCTGTTTGTTTTCCCACCTAGAACATTTCCAGCTAGAATTACCTTCTAATTCTACAAATACTATCTCCTTTCTACCAACCTCAAGTGATACTATTACTGAAATATCGTGGACAGTCTCAGTGGTTTCTATGTCGTAATAGCCCAAAAGTTACTTTAAAACCACTACAATTAAATGACAGTTCTGCTAATGAAAGTTAAGAGTGTCCAAAGGACACAAAAAACATAGGTTAGGCTTGTAGAAACTTTTAAATACTCTTATAGAAATTCTTTCATCTTAGACAGTATAAACCCATGATTTAAACAGACCACACATAAGGACAGTGTTGCTTATTTTAACGAATATTCTTAGGGGTTTTTTTTAGTTACAGATTATTGCTAAAGCTGCATTTCAAACTTGTATCTCCAAAACACCTACCTTGAAAACAAACAAAAAGCCAGCCTTTGCTGTTTTTTTACCCACCCCAAGGATCAAAAATAAATCATTGCAACAATAGCCATGTGTAGGAGAATGTTTCCTTTCTGCCTTTCATTTCTGTATCTTTAAGAAACATCTAACAAGAAAGCTATAAATCCAGAAAATTAATAATGCAGTATTATTTAAGTTAGTGAGCTAATAAATTATTTCAATACAATTAAAACTAAGGCCTTGCAGATACATTATTGCACTCTATTGTAATGTACAAAATGAAGATTTTTATCTTCAAAGAGAGAATTTTTCCAAAATACTATTTGTATTATCACAGACACCATCAGTGGGTACTAAAAAGTTGAAGTTAAAACCACACATCTTGTGCACTTGTAAAATTATCAGACTACATACCCAGTTTTATTTTTGTCCAGTAAGCTGGGAGCCAAAGATCTGATATAGGCACAGGTACATATGAGCAGCAAGATTACAGTCAGAAGACTCTGGAAGTTGAAGATAGCAGACTGTGGAGGAAAATCAGAAGATAAAAATTACTCCTTTACAGTACAAAACTTGCCTCATTGGAAAAAAATAGGTGAACCCTTAGGTAATACCCATTAAAACCAAAAATGAAACCAACCATGACAATGAGCCAGAAAATCTTTGCATCAGTAAAATATGGCAGTGGTACAGAAGATGAAGAGTAATTGGCTGTAAACCAGTGGTAGCCAAGACAGAGAACAACAAGAAATAGGTAGGAGGATTGTTAATACACCCTTTATGAAGACTATATGACAAATTCAAAAAGTTTATAGACATACACAGTCAAGCCCATCTGAACTACAATAAATGATTAATTTTATTTTCAAATTAAATTTTGATTTTTGATTTAAAACATCTTTACTGTAAATACATTTTTAGAAGTGCTAATTACATGGAAAATGCTGGACAAATGGAGCAATTGCCTTTGGATTGAGAAAGAAAGTCCTATTGTTTGATAGTAAACACTGATTGGCCTAGTGGCAGTAAGAAGTAATAATTCATGAGAAACTGATGCAATATTTGGCAATTTAGTAAATTTTAAATTATCAGTAATAGCAGAAACTGTGTATCAAAAACTTTTTAAATTTTTTTTACAGTTTTGGGGTTTCTTTTAACTTTTAACTATCTCAACTGGAATTTAGTCTGCTTGACAGCACCAGGTAAGGCAATTGCTTACTTCAAAAAGCTTTATTTTATCTTCACTCTGTTTCCCCCATTTGTGAATCCAATTTAGTGTAAAGTTAAAAAAAAAAAAGGTCAAAGCAAATACAATAAATTTGCTCTTCATTCTGGAGTTCTGATGAATTTATGCCTCATATTTTTGCACTGCTCAACCCAGATGGTTGAGTAGTGGTATTTAATTAAGGGTAAATATTTAGCACTTAGGAAGGGCTATTACATTGCAGTTTCCCTCTCCAAGCATATTTTAGAGCACATCAGAGCCTTCACTTCCACAGCCTGAGGCACATCTCTGTTGATGCACGTGTGCTTTCTCCCTGTGTCAAAAAATTCCAATGTTTAGAGGCTCTGATAATCAAATTTCTCTTCACAGTTAAGGAGCATTATACAGGAAAATCACAATGTTTCAGTTTAGTATGGCACTAACAGTAAAATGAAGAGAGAAAAATAAGAAGCTGTAGTAGAAACAAAGCAACTGGACCATCCACAACACTTCTGATATAAAAAAACCTTGTAACAAAAAAAAAAAAAGGTAAAAAACTTTGGCTTATTTAAAAGTCCATGAAGCAACAACAGAAAATGAATACAATTGCCAGCCTGAATAAGTGCTTTAGAAAGGGTTAGATATCCAGAATAATTTAAATACCCAACATAATGGGGTCCAACAGGCCACTGTGTTAAAAGGAGCATCACAGAGAACCTTAAGGAACAACTCTGCCTCTGCACCCTGTGTCAAAGATTTCAGCATCCCTGAAATTCAGCATTTCTGGGATGATGGAGAAGGGACATTACGCCAGTGACCCACACCCAGTGTAAGCCCTTGGTCCCGAAATATGAGGCTTCTTGCTCTTCTTCTGAGCCACGGTATTTACTTGAGTCATGTTTAATTTAGTATTTTAGCCTAACTAGGTATCAATTCTGTCCTGCCACGTCATAAATAATGGAGAGTATATTCACAAAGCACAAAACCCTGCCCATCACCACCAGACTCCTCTGCCTCTGTAGGTGACAGAAGGTTTTGCCAGCTCCAGAACCCAGGGAATTCTGGATTCCCTGCAGAAAGACCTGCTCTGTCCCACAAGAGCTGGGTCCTGTGGCTCCTGAGGGTCTGGGAACGCGGCTGCCCCTCAGCACAGCCAGATATTCCCTATCAACTGATTAACTGGATCAGTCCCCTGGGACAAGCAGCTGCTCTGCACATCTCACAGAGCCCCGCTCCCAGGAATTCCTGCAGCTGCTTCCCAGGGCTACACCAGGCACCATAACACAGGGAAATGGCACCAGGGCACACGTGCTTCCCCTTCAGCAGCGATTGTAAATGAATACTCATGAAATGTGTGCTTAGTCCATCAGCAGGGGCAGGGTATAATTGCTCTTTGTTGGAGTCCTCACGTGTTCCTACAGACATGCAATTACAGACCTCCTTCCACTGGACCCTGCCCTGAATGACACCTTTATCTGCACATCTGGAGCATTCTAAAACTGGCCTACAGTTTTAAACTGGAAATGAAAATTTAGTCCTGAATTAAGATTGGCTTTGCTTTTCACATCCCAAATAATTCTTACAGCCCAGCTGAATTCACAAAAAAGAGAATTACATTTGGCTGCTTCAACTGGTGGAATTAACAGCTGCTGTGAGTTGTAAATCCTTTTAAAAATGCTGCATTCACATACGGAGCTACTTGGACAATGTAATGTAGGTGGGTCACAGTTGATTTATTTCAACTGGGTTCCTCTGATCCAAAAGTACTTAATTAGGATCTTTCAAATGTGTTGACTGGCTTAAGGCAGGTCCTGTGAGCTTCATTCCCACTACAAAGAAATCTCAGCACGTGGAGAAATTGATGCTGTCTTTTAGACTGTGTCCGCATGTGGGTGAAACTACAACTAACTTGCCAAGACACACATTCAAACACAGAAAACAATCAGCACTGGTGTTTTATTCTGGTTTTAGGCAGTGCAAGCTTTAATTTTACAGGTTGAAATTTCCTGCATCTGCACTTGGTACAGTTCTGACACAGTGGAAACACCTGAAATTACCTAAGTAATCACAGTCCCCTGATGTCCCTTACCTGCAGTACTAATGAGGTTTTGTAACCACAAGAACATCCAAGCATGAGCTTTTACCAGTCTTTAGAAATTTAAGAACATGGACTTCAGCTTTGAGAGCTACCTGCCCAAAATCCTTCCCAGAATTAGACCTTAAAAAGGCCTTAATATTATTTCCTAATCATGATGTATGTTAGTAAAAACTCCACATAATAAACCATAAAGAATGATTACTCCTGAAAGGTTTTTTGTGTTTAGATTAGCAGTGGTGGCATATATTACATTAAATACTAATGGGAATGTACACTAGTTGGAAATCAAATGGCACAGCTAGGGACATCTGAATGTATTTCCACCTGAATATAAATGAAGTTTAATATATTTTAATAAGTGTCAAGTCAAAGTTAAAAATTACCTATGCAGCTGAGAAAGGGAATCATGATTGGTCACAATATTTGCACAGGCCTCGATAACCTCATTATTGACAAGGCTGCACCTCCTGCAATTTAGTCAGCATTAAATTTACTGCTCTTGTAGAGACAGAAAAAAAGGAAGCCACTCAGAGTTCTGGATATCAACGGCTCTTGCACTTAATAAGAATATTTAATTCAATTCACTGAGAGGACACTAAGATCGTTGACTGATTTTTCAGTGATGACTGGTGAACGTGTATTCAGCCTCAGCAGAAACAGCCATAATGGATGCACTAATTCTAAACATGCTTCTGCACTGAAAATGACAGCCCATGGACAAGACACTGTAACTATTCTACCTCTGCACTTCTCATTCACTCCATCACTCCAGCATTCTCTGCTGCAGAGACATGGTTTTGTTCCATGTCCTTGCAGACAACACCAGAGTTACCAATTGATGCATTTACTGATGTAACCCTCGGGTAGCACTGTAATAAATTAGTAAGTTTTGATGCAACTCTGTGTCACAACAGCCCTGCTGACTTTCCCCTCGCCTGCTCTACTTTTGTTTAAAACAAACTCCTTGACACCATGCTTCCAGGGGAAATAAAACATCCAGGAGAACAAAAACCCCATGCTGTTTGTCCTACTGGGCTAGTAGGAAGCCTAAAATAAAAGCTCTCCTAGTTTATCTCAACAGGCTTAACACCCAAACTGAAGCTTAACCTCCCCTAGACTTTAAGTATTTACAAAATTATTATTCTGTCTCTGATTGCAGCGTGACCATGATTTCATATATTTGTGCTACAAAAGAAGAAGCCACTGTAGGGCCAGTAAGTTGCTAAACTTTGTCCTGTGGTTACTATTACAATAATCAATTTATGTGGGCAAGCACAGATATATTACTGGAATATTCTATAGAAATTAAAACCTCATTTGCACAACATGCTGCAGAACATTCAGTCTTTCTAGAACAGTTTTATTTTCTGTTTTCCTCCTCAATATTATAAAATTAATGGATGATAAAGTGTTCTGGGACCAAAGAAACTGATAGGCAGCTAAATGACTGGGTTTCTCATATTAAAGTGTGAGCAAGAGCTTACACACTACAGTTAAACTGTTAAGCAAGAGCTGATAAAAATCCCATCGCACAAAAGTGAAATCAATCTATGAAATTCTAATGAAAAGGTCCTCACAAAGCTGAAAGAGAAAATGCTTATTATCTAGGGTTTCCATTAGGCACTTCAGTTTTTATTTCTCCAGTTGAAATCAAATTTTTAGGGGAATAATTCTGAAAAAAACTAACAGGAAATAAAACATGTGGGACTACTCACAACCTGGAAGTCAAAATAATTGCTAAAAAGATATTAAAACATGCACCTAATTGTATGATTTTCCAACCTATGAAAAAATAATTATTTTCACCACTGCTGCCAAATGCAGCCTGATAAAAATGAATGGAAAATAATCATTTGCAAAAGAGGCATGATAATTATGGCTATAAAAATATACAAAAAGTGCAAATTAGTTAAGTTTGAAGTGATTATTGGCAAAATTATACTGCAAAACTAAGCAAGGCAAGTTTAGAAAAAACTAGTTTGTGCTTAATTACTCTCCAAATACTGGCCAATTGCAGTTACTGGTTGTTCCAACACAAATATGGGGTTTTACTCTGGATTTACAGCATATTCACCTCAGTATTTGGTTTTCAAAGAATTTAAGAATAATGTTTAACGGTCATTCACATTTCTGTCTAAAATATGTAATTTTGGACTCATGAAACTTAGGCTAAGGCTCGATTAGAGTAGTAAGGAATCTTTTACCTAGGTATTTATTGAAAAAGTACATTGTCTAATTTAAATGGCAAGCACGGCATGCAGGAACTGACATGTAAGCTTTTCAGTCAGCTGAAGAGTAATATATATTTATTTAAAACACTAGCAATCCCTTTAAACAATTAATTAGCATATGGAAACAGTTGCCCTCTCCTATAAAACCTCTCTTTTAACACATTTAGGGTTTTTTACTGCAATTCAAATCCAAAGACCAACAGTGAAAAGACACGTCAAGGTGACAATGTTGAAATTCCACTCACTTGGATTCCTTCCTCTTTGACCCAATATCTACTTTTAAAATTGAACTTTTGGTATAAGCCTCTAGCAGACACAGCATTTCATGGAAGTATGTTACAATAAAACCCAAAGTGACTATTAACCTCTTTTATCAGGGTCACTGTAACACAAAGGTGTGTATATCCACACATTTATTAAAAAAGCACAGAATTATGGTAAATATGTCAGTAAAAGCTTGAAGTGTCTTTTCCTCCAAGTCTCCTTTGCAGATTACACAGTTTGCAATTTTACAGAGATTTTTTTTCTCCACTCTCTTCCCCCATTACACAAAAGGAATACTTTGTATATCCCTTCTTTTTGGGATGTTAAATCTAAGTATGTTCTCCAGAGTAAGAGAACATATTTAGTAGTTTCTGTAGCTATCAGTGGTGCAGATCATATTCAGTCATTGCCACGCAGCTTTCTGAAAGGATGCAAATCCTGATTTGTAGCTCTTTCTCCTCTCCTTCCCTAAAAACTTGGGCATAAGAGATTCCTAAAGTGCAGTGAAACAGAAGAAAAAAAGTTTTTTATATATATATATATACACACAAACAGAGACACCTTCTCCCACACTGCTCTCCTTTCTGAAGTTGCCACCACACTGCTTCATTTACCTTGAAGTTTACTGGGTAAACTTATAAAAGCTGTGTGTGTGAATGGAAGAGATAGGAATCATAACAAAGCACATTTTGAATCCGGTGACACCCTCACTCTAATAAAAGCAGTGTGCAAAAACCATGATTTTATAATGGCAGGTGCTACAGGAATGTGCACATGGACATATGAGAAAGCCTAAGTTCTCAAAAAGAAACATATTCTAATTTACTTAAGAATTAAAAAAGAGAACCACAAATACTTTATATATACTATTTACTTTTTCTTTTTTTTTTCATTAATAGTAGAACCATCTCTCTGAAACAGGAAAAGCAAGTAATTCTGCCAGAAGAAATAATTTCCTCTGTTCTATAATTACAGAAATAAAATATTGACAATATACATTCACATATTCCTCTGAAATGACAGGATAAAAATATCTACACTGAACACCTGAAGTTACATACTTGCACACCACAAAGATAGCTTAAGACTATCAGATGAAGCAGATGTTTTTAAACCTATGTACCTTTCAGCCATGATAAAAACAAATCTGAACCAGGCCTGATTACTTCTTGTAATTTTCAATAAGCCAAACACAAAACTTTGTACTTGAAGACTCCTGAGAGCTCTTTCTGC
Source organism: Myiozetetes cayanensis (assembly GCF_022539395.1). NCBI lineage: Eukaryota > Metazoa > Chordata > Aves > Passeriformes > Tyrannidae > Myiozetetes > Myiozetetes cayanensis. Next base: position 34,267,296 of record NW_026087631.1, on the reverse strand, counting down.
AGGACAGTGTCTCAAGTGCTGATATGTTTATATCCAACAGCTTGGTTTGAAATAATATTTACTAATGAATGTTTTTACAATTGGCTCTATGAGCAATTCCCATTCCTTCCATAAACACCAAGCTAAGAGAGCAACAAAGATCATGACAAAAATGTTTGTCCTTGTGGAAACTTCCCAAACCAATTTTTTGGGCAATAATACGGGGCCAAGATCAGGTCCAAACACAGGGTGAGGGAGAAAGAAGCCACTTTTGTGACGTTTTCTGCAACTCTTAAATTCTCCATCACCAAATTTTGTTTGATTATAATTGCACATTTTTGCTATGAAAGGGAGCAGCTGTTTCCTCCCTCACAATCAAGTGTGAGCTTAAAAGTGTCTTTTTTCCCCTAAAAAGCCATGAGACCAGAGGTGGCACCATGGAGAACCCAAAATCCTGGATATGCCATGAGGGTTGTTGCTCCCTCTGAGGAAATTCAAACTCCACAAAGGCTGAAGAATCTAATTTTCACCTCCTTCAACATGAAATCATGAGAAACCCCATCATTAGAAGACTCTTCAGGGTCCTTAAAGCACCACATAGGAACAGGGAACATGGACAAGTGGAGAAAGCAATTCTCACAAGATCTCATGTACTTGCCATAATCTTGTTAGAGACAAGCATTAGTATTTATTTTTAATTATTTGTATATATATTTAATAATTAATGCAAAAATATATATTCCTTTATAAACATATAAACAATATAAAATAATAATATTATTAAATACTTGTATTTAAGAGTTTAGGTGAGCAACAGAAATGTCTCACTGAGATCTCTTGCCTTTTTGCACCATCTCAAACCCTTTAAGGTACTATGAAGAACAGAAAGGTGCTGTTGTCATTCAGTATATCTACTTTTAAAGGCACTGAGTAGGGGTCTCTTGTTTTCTGCATATGTGTTTTAGATCTCCTGAGACAATTTATGCCTCTTATCATATAAAAACCCCCACCTTTGTTCACTGCTCGAAGAGACAGATAAGAGACAGGTTCACCTAAAAGATATGCCAAGGAATGCTCAGGTGAGCAACTTCCAGCAATTTCCTGCTGGTGACAAGGTCTGGAGCACAAGAAAGGAAAAAAAGGAACCCTTTTGGTTTGCACTGAGACATAAGAAACTTCAAGAGATATTTCTCTTTTCTATAAATACACAGGAAATACAACAATGTGATCCCTGCCCATGGAAGGGGGGGGACCAGGGGATCCTTCAAGGCCCATTCCAAACCAAGCCACCCTGTGATTATCAGAAAAATGTTGAAAATTCCCATATTAAAACAAAGTTACATACAAACTTCAATTTTATGCAGGGAAAACTTATCTTGACTCAGTTATTCCTTTGATTTCCCTTTTTAATTTTAAAATCATGTATCTAAACCGCTCACGTAAACATCACACCTACATAAACACAAATCTTGGCTGAGAAAAAGTATCAGTGCGCAGCTCTTAACTATGACACAAATGCAAATCTCTCATTTGTATTTATCTGTATGCAAAATGGGGAAAAAAGGTAGAAAAAATATAAATAACAAAGTCCCTCTAGGCCAACTCTGTATATAATGAGTACACACACATATACACACATTTATAATGAGTACACATATATATACACATGCATACTTTTTTTGTGTATGGCTTTTATATATATAAATATATATATTCATAACATATAAGTATAGTCATATGTTTAATTATAGACTTACATAGAGCTGTATATTTTATATATTTATATTCACATATTGACTACACATACAATAACCACAAATAAGATTGTTTATATAATCACATAAATTTATAAACATACAAAATACATTAATACGTATTTTTATGCATAATTATATAATTTGTATTTTTTATATTTTTATTATTTTATGTATAATTCCGTTATGTAATTAAAATATGATCTTATATATAATTATAATTTAATTGGAAGATTTATATATTAATTTTTATATAACTGTAATTAATATATATTTATACATATAAAACCAAAAGTTATATAGACCATACACAGTTGTCATCAGTAGATGAACCTTGACCTCTGACAGTACCCCACAAAGCAGCAAATGCCAGAGTTCAGCTCACTGCCCCAGATGCGTGACGTCACAGCTCACACCATGACGTTACGCAACTACTACTACGTCATACACCACCACCATGACGTCACGAGTTCGTGAAAAACACTAACACCCCCCTGTCCTACCCCGTACGGGCCATCATAGATACAAAACGTGTCTTTTTTCACCCAAAACAATTACGAACGCCCGCTCCGCCTTACAGCCGGTAAAGCCTCAGGGCAGCTCCGCGCCCGCGGCCTACGGCGTGAGCGGCCCCTCTGTGGCGCCGTCGGGCCGAGGGGGTGCGGGGGGGATGCGGCATTGTCGGCGTGGAGGGAGGGGTGCGGGAAAGGCCCAGGACCAGCCGGGACTGTAGCAGGACCCACGCTTACCATCGCGCCGCTCCGCGCCACATCACCTTCCGGCCCCCCGGCAGGGCGGAACCGCGCACGGCGCGTCCTCACCGCATGGGGGCGGGGCCGCCGCCGCCATTGGCCGGTGGAGCAAGAGGGCGCTGTGATTGGTCGGAGAGGCCGGTCGGGGGCGGGACGAAGGGGGCGGACGCGGCGCTGATTTGCTGGCGGAGCGCAGGCGGAAGCGGCGGAGCGGGAGGTAGGTTGGGTGTCCCGCCCTGCCTTCTGAGGCGACCGGGTTGGGTGGCCGTGGGATCGGGGATCCGAGTGGTGATCCACGGGATGATCCACGGTATTAGCTACGAGATTCAGCGCTGTCCCATGCCGGGATAACGGGATAACTACCATCAGTAATCCCGCACCCGGCCCTGTGCCCCCGGGCACGCCGAAGCCACGTGTTTTGTCCAACTCCAAAAATGTGGGGATTTTCGTGGTTTTTTGTTTGCTTGCTTTTTTGGCGCTTGTATTCGGAGGTGTCGCCTCGCCCTCCGCTCTGTGGGCGTGAGCCCCGTGCTGTGAAAGCCTGAATAACAGAAATACTGCCTTAATGAAGCTTTTTTTTTTTTCTTAGCGCCCTCTTATTGTTTCTTCTTCCGTTGTTCCATAGGCACAATCCGGGCTAATTTCGGAGGCTCCCACAGCCTGCTCCGGTCTCATGTATTTTGGCTCCTGTACTCTCTTTACCCCTTGTAGAAGTTTTCATCCTCTTTTCTATAATTGCATTTCTCCAAGAATTTTTGAACTTGATGTCTTAAAGTTGCTTTGTTTCCTCGCCATGAACACGGTGTATTCTTTTGGTGACTGAAGACACACAGTAATTAAAAGAGCTTCCGTCTCCAGTCCTACAGACTTCAAAAAGCATTACTTGGTTCTGGCGTCTCTGTTCTCTCTCTTTCAGCACCAAACTGTTCTTGTTTGTCTGCTCAATGTGGAATTGGTTTTGCTTTTTCCCTTGGTCAGGGGAAACAAATTTTTCACCCTAAAAATAACATTCTGGGATAACATTTTGGGATAACATTTGATATACTTCCTGAAGCTGATGAGAGTTTGTGTATAAAATATGTTTTTATAGTGGAATCAAGGCAATGTTCCACTAAAGCAGAGAATTTTAAGGCAAGTGAGGCATACACAACCCACTTAAAATGCTGTTGATATTTTCTACAGGGCAGCTTCACTTGCGGTAGTAGCTTTGGTCACTACAAGTTGCATGTCTTTGGTCTCAGATTCGTAGTCCCCAAAAATATGACTGGGATGTTTTCAGCAAAAAGCAAATGTAGAAACTGAAACTGAAAACAATGTTTCAGCAAAAGCAGATGTAGAATTTCATATGTGGTTTTCTCGCATAAATTGCTTTTCTAATCTATGGGTTTCAGGCACTATATTGATTTTGGATTAGTTCTTTTTTCTAGATTCAGTCTAGTAGCTATGAAGGCATGTTAATTTGCACATTCATCTACTGATTTAACAGGTAAACAGCAACATGTATGATCATTTTCTCATGTGTTCATACTTCTTACTCCTTTTCTGATACTTCTTACTCTGTTAGTGAATTACATTCACTGGATCTATTTATTTTCTTCACATGTCAAGGCTTTGGATTAAAAAAAACACCCTAAACGCAGTAAGTTCTAAACCCAGCTTTATTATTTAGGATAACCTCATATTAAAGTGTTTGAATGATGTCACATTAAGGGACATTTCTAAAGAGAAGGAAGCTGTAACTATAACCACTGGACAACCTCTGGTGGTCACCATGACCCAAGATTTTAGAGGCAATAATACTTTTGAACTTTTCTTCTATGTGTCTCTGAAACTGAAGGAGAAAAATGGGTTGTTTTGCCTTTTTGGATTCACTTTTGAATCCTCAAATGTGAATTAGCTACTCAAATTGAAAACTTTTCTTGTAACATCCAAGGAGAGTGCAGCTGTCAGTGCATGGTCACACCACAACCTGCTTTCAGGGGGTCAGTTAGGTTCCTCTAGTGTAGTTTTGTTTACAAACATGCCCCATATGATAAATTTTTTTATACTTTTTTCCTACTTTGATAGTTTCTGGTGAGCTCCCATGTGAAATCCTTTGCAGATTTTTGCTAAAATACTCTTTATTGACCCTGGCAGTTTAATTTTCAAGTGAAGTTTCCAACAGTCACAGGCATTCAAAGAAGAATTTTCATTGATCATATGCTGTATTAAAATGATTTCAGCTGCATATTTTGCAGTTTTGGGGAAAAATGTTCATTTGATCATTAATAATCTTGTAGGAGCCTTGGTGGCATAATTTAAAAGATACCTACCTATCTTTTGTCTGAAGGTAGTCTTTCTGACTGAAATAAGAACTCTCAGATAGTGTTACTACTCCAACTTATCTTTGGTTTTTGGGGTTTTTTTTCACCAAATTAATTTCTTGTCATGGAAAGCCAGTTCTAAGTGGCTGGGGTGGCTTGGTTGGTATTGTCTTCAGGAATTGCCTGGGTAGGCACTATTGTCTGATCCCCATCTCAGATCAGGAGTTTAAACAATTATACTGATCTGTGTAGCAATATTTGGATATTTAAATAAAACCATGTGGTTTTATTTAATACTGGTTCTCTGTTGCTGTTGGGTTTTTGAAGAGGAGGGTTAATGAACTTGGCTGTGCTTTCTGGTGTTAGGAAATGTTCTAGTAGTATGATTTTCCAGTGTTCAGTTGAGTAATAGAGCATACCAAGGAATTTGTGTGTATAATGAAAAGTAAAACATACTAAACTTCCAGGCTGTTTTCAAATGCAGGAAGTATTATCACAAAACAATGGCAATTGCATGTGGGAAGGATTGGTGTTTAGCTTCTCCTATGATTCTTATGCTTCATGAGAAGCAGGAGGATTAGAGGAAGTAGTTTAAAAACACCACTGGTGGGTGAGTGACACCACAGGTACATCTTTGTAGACAAGTTTTTGTGCTTAGCACATGTGCATGTGTGTATATGAAGTAGAAAAAGTATTTGCAAATAAACTATAAATTGGTTTTTATTTGAGATACGCTGTTTTGAGGAATGGGCAAAAAGCTCTTCTTTGGCTTTTCTTTGGCTCTTCTTTTGTTGCATTCACATCTGGTTTTCCTAGTGTCTTTAAACACAGGCATGAATGCTTAAAAACATATTTGCATAGTTGGTACAGTTACAAATTTGTTTTGCTCTCCCCCTGGAATCAGAAGGCAGCTGAACATGAGGGATATGAATTATGCAGGGAAACATGGGAGTGAGTAGGTAGCATTCTGTGCGAGAAGGTAGCATTCTGACACTGGCAATTAGAATGTGGTATTTTGTTTGCTAACATTGTTTTTGCAAAACAAAAAAACCTACCTACACTTAGGTATGGTTCCCCTTTCTCTCCATTTTCTACCTCCCCTGTTACCAAAAGTGCATGTGATATTCACTGTAGCAAGGTGGACCACAGTAGCTATGAAGTGCTGGGAGTTTGCAGCAAGGATGAACCTCAATTGTCATATATAGGGTGCTTGGAAGGAGTGCTTTAACCTGCTATTTTTACCTTACGTTTTATAGAAACCTACTGGGTTGGGTGATGTGTGACAAGAAGTGTTCTTGTAGCAGTGGCAATTTCTGTACCTTAAAATGTCTGCTTTTTGTGACAGGTTTCACGTGTGTATGGCATATATACAACTGATGGCTGATACAAAGGTTACTGCACAACTTAGCAAGGCACTCCAGCTCCTAAGCAACAAAAAACCTGAGGTGTTATGGCCTTGCTGCAGAAATAATTTTGCTGTACGTGACGCAGGTGACCTTATCCGCTCTTGTGGCACAGTCAATCCCTTGCTGGTGTGCAGGAATGCTGGATGTCTTGCAGTGATCTGTTTTGGCCAATAAACTTCTATTTCAGTGTGGATGAGATAATTCAGGTTGGTTTAGTGTCCTGCATGTTGACTTCATTAAAGCAGTACCTAAAATGTGATACTTAAATATTTAATGTGCTCATGGATGTGCCATGAGCCCTGCAGGGTCACTTGCTGTTTTGTCTCAATGCCTGTTTCTGATGTCCTCGTTATCTTTCAGTACCACTTAAGGATGAGAAATTTTAATCCCTCACTCTTGTCACCTAGGGATTAGCAGTAGGTGGAGGTTGTTTTTTAATAAGAGGTTATTTTAGAACTCAGGAGCCCCAGATGAAAAAGCAACACTGGTCCTTGAAGAGTGGGTGTAATCACCCAGAGTCTGGGGTGAGATTTTCAGGGACTCCAGTTAACAGGAGGCATCTGTGATTTCTTCACTAATGCACCTGGCAAAAATGTGGGGTGCTTGCGGATACTTTGTGGAACGTGTAAAATCATGTGCATGAGTTTTGATCTGAGTTAACCTCATTTGATAACCAAGAATCCAGTTTAGACAGCTGTTGTAAAATGCTGTTAAATGGGTCTTGAAATGGTATTTTTTCCCCACCAAAAATGGAGTTTGCTCTAGTTCCATCCCTGACTTGAACTGTGTCCTTTTCCGTGATTAAGAAACAGTGGCTTTCAACTCCTGCTAATTATAATCAGGATGTCTTTCTGAATTTTAGTCTTCCCCCCCTCCTTTTTCTCTGTAGATGAGGTGGGAAAGAAGGGAAGGTAGTAAAAACCTCCTGTGAATTTGAAGATTATGAATGGAATGTTGTATCAGATAATGTAATGGTAAAGGACTAGTGTCCAAGATATGTCAAGACACAAAGGAGTTACTGAATTATGTATGGTACCATGTTGACACAAGCTCAGGCAAAATGTAGTAAATAATTACAAAACAAATTACTGGTTTTGCTGATCTAAGAGAGTCAAATCTGATCAACACGAAGAACACGTCTTGCAGGAAAAGTTCTAAGTTGGAAAAAAAAGATTCATTATATGTGTGTGCCTGGGCAAGTGTCCCTGGTGTTACTGTCTCTTAAGGCAGAATAGTGATTTCACAAAATATTTCTTGATTAAATTACCCAAATTTGCAAAGCATGGAAAAGTACTGGATATTTCTGCATCTGCTCTGCAGACTTTTAGGTGAGCTTTCTGTGAAGGGGTGTCCTCCAACTGAGCAGAGAGATAGAGCAGAGACTGTGAAATAAATAGTAACAAAAGGAGATGGATCTTGTGTAATTTTAAGAGTACAGAGACTGAGAACTCTTGTGCCTTTCTTTTAGACATCAGCCAAATTGCTGGCTGTCTTGGTGCAGAAATAATTAGAGGAAAAGTGAGCCTATATATCCTATCACAGACTGCGTTTTTTTGCTTGTTTGTTTGTTTGGTTGGTTTTTTTTGTTTTGTTTTTTCGTTGTTTTTGGTTTTTGGTGTTTTGTTTTGATTTAGTTTGTTTTGATTTTTTAGTGTTTTTTGTTTGTATTTTTAAATAGTTCCAATGATTATGAAATGGGTTTTTTGTTTACAGGTCTACAAAGGGGTTATAGCAGCCACCCTTTTCAGCACAGTAGCTGGACAGGGAAGAGGGAGCCTTTCGCTGTGTTGGGCCTGGAGTGGAAACCGGCACAAAAACCTGAGGAGGGATTTGCCTGGGCTGAGCCAATAAGTGAAGATGCGATAGCCTTTGGAGGCAGCCAGTGGTGTTGTGTGGGCTTAAATTAAATTACTGAGAAACTGGTCGTTAATTTGCAGAGTCCAGCATGGCCTAGGCAGAAATTTTAGTTTTGGTGGAAGCTGGCATCATTATTTTTGGAGATAAGAGGCAGGAACAAGGTGTAGCATCCTGTGTGTTTTGGTAATGAACCTACTTGACTTAAATCTCCTGCAAGAAGTATTAGATAAAAGAGTGGGGTTTTTTTCCCCTCTGTATTGGTCAAAGTCTATAGATGAAAAATGTGCTTTATATTTCATCATTTTTTAAAATCTTGGCTGTTCCATGGATTTGTTTTATTATACTTGACTATCTTTAAAATGTTTTTTTAATTCTCTTTAAATAAAGAGGTAGAGAAGGAATTTTTAAAGTATATGTTAATAGTATGTATATAGTATATGTATATTTTGTGTAGTGTGTATATATATACTTACATAATTTATGAAGTGTATATATATTTAGTTAATTTTAGGTTCATGTTGTTATTTTGGGACTTTTGTAACACTGAAGGAGAGGAAAATGCATTGTGAGGGTACTTTACCTAAAACTCCACTGAAACAGTTTATTTGGGCTCTGGAGAAGTGACTCCTATGCACAAAGGGCTGGGTTTTTTATGCTCCCATACCTGCATTATTTCAGAGAGTTCTTAGACTTACATTCTTAACACAACACCCGGAGACCTCTCTGGTGCTTTACACTTTACATTTTAATATCTCAAAACTGTGTAACTGGTGCAGCGTGAAAGCACTTTTGTGCTGTATTTTCCTAATGAGTGCTTAATTGCCCTCTCAGCTCAAGTCCCAGTGGCATTTTTCCCCTGGTGTTCCCCTGCTGTGTCCTCTGCAGATTTTGTTTGAGGAATTCTTTAGTAGATGTGAAGGAAAACTAATATTGAAAAGCTGGTTTCCTGAAGTAGACTCCCCGCTTGGCGTCAAGTGTCTTGGTTAAGGGTTAAATTTTTGAGTAGGTTTTTTTTTTTTTTCCCTCCCTAGTCCTTAGTAAGAACAAAAAAAAATCACATGAAAGAGTCATGAAAATTGCTTGAAAAAGCAGTGAGCTGATGTGTCTGGAGAGGCTTTATGTTTTTAGGCACAGAACTTAAGATGCAAAAAGAACAAGGGACTCCTGTGAAGCTCTTTGTGTCTTTTTTCCTCCCTGAATGTGGTTTTTAGTTGTAGTTCTGATTCACTACAAGCTCATAGATTCATAAGTGATGGTTCAGGGTGTAGATTCAGTGGCCACTGAATTTTCTATGGAACTGTGTTCTTACTTGTATATATATATAGTTTTTTTTAGAACAAAGATACTTGTTTGCTCTGTGCTTGGTGAGGTTGTGGGATTTGTGTACTGGTGCTTCTGCCCTGCTTTGGTTGCTTAAATGTGCATTATCACAAAGCCTAAGCTAAAGTGGTACCTGTGGAAACAAGTGAAATAGGTCTTCAGTGTTTATGTCTCTTTACCTTATCTTCAAACTCTGCCTAATCCATCAGGAAAGTAATTAATGTTCAATGCCAAGTGACAAACATGGCATTTAAATTTAAATGCATCGAAAGTGAATAACTCAGTTTGTTGCAAACGTCTTGTGAATTATTTTTCCCTGTGGGTCAGACAAAACAACGTGAGTTAGAATTTTTAAATTAATAAATTTAAGTAGCGTGAGCTCTTTGTTTTCAGGGAGCTCAATTTTGCCTTTTTTCAGGAGATAAATAGTGAATGGGAAAAAAAAAACCAACATAGTAAAACTTTTGTTAAGTGAAGACTGGGTAATGCAGGAATTTTCTTCAAAGAAAGTGCCTTAGGAAACAGTTTGGCAAGATGAAGCAATTTGGAGCCTGGGCCTATTTTTTATTATTAATTTGACAGGGACGTGAAATTAAAATAATCCATCTCTTTGAAAAGTCTTGGGTGTAGAGGTAGGAGGATGTGTAAGGCTTCACATTTATACCTGCCCTTGTCCCACTGAACTGGCTACATTTGGTGAAACTTGATTTTCCAGGTTACTGGGCTCAATTTTTCAAAAATCCCTAGAAACCTTACATGCAGAATTACATCCATACGTATCTACCTGACACACTGGTTTCTTTGTTTCATTTGTCTTTGTTTCAGACTTACTACTCTTGCCTATGGAGCTACTGTGGATTCAGTAGTACTGAATTTAGTAGATTTAAAAATTAAAGAATGAAAAGGCAGATTTTAGTGGAATCATTCGTTCAGTGATGTTAAGTTTTAATGTGTTTAGAGAAACAGCAGGACTGTAATATGGGACTAAAAAGTAGAAAACAAAGGAAGTCTGTGGGACAGATTTGTGTTGAATATAATATATATAATATTTAATCCTAAAGAAGGCAGTGTTTTGGAAAACAGATGATACCTCAACCAGACTACTGTGTTATCCAAATATACATCAAAAAAACATATGTATCAAAGTATTTTTGGATAGACAAAGGATGATTAAAACATGCTGTTTTTTGTCTTTCCCTTCCCTCCAAAAATTCCTCAACTTTACTGTCCTCACATGCATAATACTAAGTTATTAAAAGCACTGCAGAAGTGCTTTTAAAAATATGTCTAAGATACTTGAAATTACCATATCTTTGTTTTTAGTGATTGAATACATTGGGCACAGAAGTTGCATCTGGCACAATTTCCTTCTTCTACTTTTTATCTGTAAAACATGTAACACTTTTAGTGCTGTCTTTTCAGAGAGATTATGGGGGAGGTTGATATATGCTTTTTTTTTTTTTTTTTTTAATGGGGAGGTGAGTTATTTTGGAGACACGTTTATGTTATTAATAAATATCCTAAGGATTTCAGGTGGAGGCACTGTGCCACCCTTGGCTTTGGTAGGACCTTGGAAAGCCAGGATGTCCTATGCCAAAGTAGAGTTATAAAGGATTTGCTGGGACTTGTGTCTCCCAGAGGCAAGGAAGGAGGGGAGTCTGGGTCTCTGAGACACGCCTGCTGCTTCTTCATCCCAGATCTGCCCTCTGGAAGCTGGTCTGGTTGTTGTCTTAGATCTTTACTCCCTTCTATGCATACCTTTTAGTAACTTTGCCACTAAAATTAATCTTTTCATCAGGAAATGCGTGCATTGCATGACTTAATTTTATATTTTATTTTTTATAGGTTTATAACTGTATGTCCTGGTTTATCTATGGATGTTGGAAAATGAGGATTTGCCAGCATGCACACAGTGAATTGTTAGTGTCAGAAAGGGTTGGTAGAAAAGGGTGAAAAAGAAAGGTTTGTCCCTTTTTTAAAAATTCATCTGGGTACTTATTTGCTAGTATATACTAGTATAATTGCCCACTTGGGTGTTTATTTTAATACATTGAAGGCCTTTTTTTTTTTTTTTTAACCTTATTACAGCTTAATGTAGATGCTCATAAGTAAGCTTGGCAAGCCTGGATGCCTGGAGTGGGTAGTGGGTTAGGCCTGAGACTTCAAGGATGAAAGACATCAGGGTGGGCTTTGCCTCCAGGCTACAATTAAGATCAAGGCTTTTTAGTAAGATTCGTAGTATAAAGGTTGTTGACTGTCTGCTTCCTTCTGTTTCTCCTCATTTTTCAGTTGGTGACTGTAGTAAATAAGCCTGACAAGGGTTGTTCCTTATCATGGATTCCACATCTTTTGTGGCAAATCTGCTATATCTTGCTGTCCTATGGGGTTTGACAAGCTCAAGACTGGTTTGTTTTGGTGTTTCTGTTTGATTTTGTTTGTTTGTTTTTGTTTTTTGGGGGGACAATTGCAGGAAAAGTATGTGCATGTTTCCAATCCTTTTGTGGCTGCCATGAAACAGTGGGAAGGGAGCAGTGCAAATGTGAGCCATGTGAGCCTTGACTGTGCAGTTCAGTCCATGATCTCTTGATCAAATGTTGCCATACAGGACTGAATTTTTAAAATGGCCCATTTTCCTGCACAAATTTATACACTCAGTTACTGCGTCGCATCCAGTACCAATTTTTGGTTCATTTATCTGCAAGACAAAGCTGCATTATTGACAAAATTGTAATCCTTGTGCTTTTAATGTAGAGTGAAGTTAAACAAAAGAACTCCTAGATATAATTTAGGATACATGTAATATAAAGATGCCTTAGCCCCTTAACAAAGCTCTTTCTAATTTTTTTTTCTGTTTTTCGGTATTCAGATTTATCTTTAAGTAACAGATGAAGGCTATTATTGAGGCTTTCTTCAGTGTCAAACAAGTATTGTGGCCAAGGGGATGGGAGGCTTTTTGCGAGATGGGACAGGAAAGATCCTGTATTGTTTTCTTCATGTTTGTTGGCCCAATCATGTTCTTTCAAAAAGAAAAGAAAGAAGACTAAGTCCCTATTGGATCAATAGTAGTTCTGAGATTAATGGAGTCAGACTTGAAGTTTTTGTCAGCTTCTTTAATGCTCTTTCTCTTGAAGTATTGGAGTTAATGGAATTTTAAATTAACATGAGAGAATATCAATTTGTGTGATATATATAACTGGAAATATGCATAAATATAGGCATTATCTTATTTCCTCCTGTTGGAAAATGTGGTAATAGCTAGTTTTAATCTTTAAAAGCAATCTTGAGTTTTTCTTGACTGGTTTAACTCTCCAATTATTGACTTATAAGTATGCTTAGGATCTCCTGAACAGCACCTGTTCTCTGATTATAAATTAAATATTAACTTAATTCTGATTATTAGATTCTGATTTGTAGTTTTTCTGGTCAGAAGGGATCAAACTTTGGGCTTTAATAGCAGTGTGTGGTCTTCTATTCTGAATTCCCATTTTTCTTAATAAGAAAGCACTTAAGTTAATTGCTCCATTTCAAAGACATAGTAGCTCTTTCTGGTCTGTAAGTAGCCTTTCATGCATAGCTGCTGAGGTTTAGAACACCTGCAACCCAAGCAATTTAAAAAAAAAAAAAAAGCCATTAGTCTGCATGGAGAAAAAAAAATAAAGTGCTGAAGTTCAAAATATTATCAATGATGCTGTGTTGGAGTAGCCTGAAAGATTTGGCTTTTGGTCTGTGCTTAGTGCTATCCAAAACAACATATAAAATCCTTTGTAAACCAGTTTTAAAAGTGTCTTGTTTATTCAGAAGCCCCTGTGTGTAGTGTTTGTTCCAAGGGCAAAGGCACCAGCCAACAGCTGATTTCTCCTCAGAAAGAAACATTGCCTAATGTAGATTGTAGAAGCCAAAGACCAAAGGGACAAAGTGCTAAAGATAAACAGCTCAATTCCCAACTGTTCAAAGGCCTCAATAAAGCCTCTGATTTACAGATTTGGGGTGGGACTTGACTATTCCCACCTGCGAGCTAGTCTCGGGTCCTTGGCTCTGGCATGGTGAGGTTGCTGGTGTTTTGTGTGACCCTCTGTGCCCTTCAGGAGTAAAACACTGGCTTTCTTATGCCCTAGCACATCAGTTTTGTGCAGGTTTTCTTTGTCATAATCAAGGGAAGGAAGAAAGTACTGGCTGCTCCCATTTTACTGAGACAGTGAATGGAAAGAGCCCACAGAGATGGCATTGGTGAATATTGAGTGGCACTTGAAGGTACTCCTCTGGCCTAAAGGATTCAGAGGTGCTCTTTAGACTGCAATAATGAGTCTGATTTCAGTAAATTAGTTTATTGAGAAGCAATAAAAACATAACCTGTTTTTATGCAGTGATTTTATGTTTTTTCAGCAATCTTTGCCAACAGCTGGACTGTTAAATGGTAAGACTCACAAAATTCAGGTGTCTCTTTTTAACCATTTTGGGCATTAATACAATTCCTACCTTCCCACCCAAAGATGCATAAGGAAAAGTGCATCTTAAAGTTTCAACTCTCCATCATCCTTTGTAATTTTGGCTCTATTTCATAATGAAATTTTGACTTGGTAGAAGTAGTTGATCTGTGAAGAGTCATGTGCATGGGGTGCCTTGGAAGGTGTTGGGGTAATGAGAGGATTTTAGTAAGCAGGTGGTGGATTGGGATGGATTAGTTACAAGGAGAGTGTTTTGTGTCAGCTCTTGAAGTATAAAGCAATACAACTTTTAAAGGTGTTAAATAGAGTTACTGGAATGCAGGTAGGATGTCTAATTTCCAACTTCCTCTGCCTGGAGGTCTTGTTTTGGACCTAACAGTGGTGTAGATCTATTTTTACCTTTAGAATGGATGCACTCACCTTATGGTGAATTAATAAGGAATATGCTCTGTTTGAGTGTCTATTTTTGTTTTTTGTCTATTGTGGTAATTGCTAGCTGCTAAGCAGTTAGGTAGCTCCTTTACTATTTTTTTGCTGTATTAATGCTTTAATTGTATGCAGTATATCCATTTACTCAACATTACACTAAACTCTGAAGGAATTTTATTGTTGGGAGGTTTGTGGAAAAGGGATTTTATTTTTTTCGTTGTTTTAATTATTGTTTTGCTTATAAACAGGTTTTTGAAAAAGCAGTAAGGTAGAGTATGTTTGCAGTGATGTTTCTATGTGCTGTGTAGGTCAGACTGATTTTCATGAAGAGGGTTTGTTCCTCTTCTTGAAGAGAAGTATATAACGCTCATTATATACAGCCAAGAACCCTTAAGCTTTTGCTGATGGGTTGGAACACTCGAGTGCTTGGGAATGTCAAGCCAAGCTGAGCTCTGCTTAGTGAGGCAGTTTCTAAACATGAAATAATAAGAAATATTCCTTTCAAAAGGTCAGTGAACACACTGAAGGAGATAAAAGCGTCTTCATTTTATGCTGTCTGGGAAAATTGTTCAGAGACACACAGTAAAATGTGAAAAAGCAGGAAAATGTATTGTATTTACTTTGAAACATTCTTCTGCTTTGTGTGTCTCCTTGACATGTTTTCATTGAGCTTGTGCTTTACCACAGGTGAACAAATTGTCAGGGTTGTGTGCTACAATCTTTAAGTAAAAAACAGTAATTGCAGTCTTTTTAAAAACACTGTCTTTCAGAGAAGGGCTTCTTTGAAAATATTTCATTGTATTTTTCCAGAATAAGAAAGAGCAAAAGGGAGTCTGGGAGGCAAAGGAAAATATTGTCTGTGTGGTTGACCATGCTTTGTGAATGACTTGTTTTTTCTGCCCTATACTCTTTATTGACCCATGTCCAGGCACTTAATGCCCTACAAATCTTTAAAATGGCTGTATTTCTAGAATTACTAATCACAAAGGCATTGTTCCAGTTGTCCATGCCCCAAATATTTAATGTTTTTTCTTGCTTACAGGTGCACAGGCATGCTTTAGGTTTTTGGAAGTGGCCATTTGCTTGGTGATGAAAATAGAAAACTTTATTTTTTTTGATGCAAACTAATTATTCTATATTGTTTTGAGTAACATTTTAGTTTTTGGTGCATTTGCAGGGAATGGAAAGATGGGGTATGATATTTGTAATAGTAAACACACTGGTGTTTTATGGATGTAAATAGTAAAGCTTTATGCTTGAAAACCAAGTCTTAGATATTTTGCTTCTTTTGAATAGTGTGCACTTGTCTGGGATAATTTTCAAATACTGATGGGTGCTGAGCTGGGCAAATCAGGCACAAGACAGTCAACTGCAGTTAAAATTGTTCCTCCCAGCCTGAAGATACCAAGTTTTGGTGAGGCCTGAGGTAGTTATATCTGTATCTAGATTTGGCTCTGAATGTCCATGAGCAAAGAATGAACTTCCTTTGACTACCACTTGAAGAACAGAGTCCCCTCAGGGCCTGAGCTGGTCTTGATCATGATTATTTATTGCTGCGCTTTAGATGAAAAACTTGATAGAGCATTTAATACCCAACTTGTCTGGGCATCATTGTACTCAGTACATGCAGTTTAAATACCTCAGTTGGGTTTTTGCTGCTTTTATATGCTACTTTTAGTGTGTGAGTGAACATGTAGCCTTTTACCAGTTGCTTCACTCAGTCAGATTAGATTATATATAAATACATGAAATTCTTTAGAGGTCTTATGTCAAGCACAGGTTGCCAAGTTGCTTTACTGTAGAGCAAAAAATTCACTATAGCATTATATATTTTGATCTCCACTGCACCCAGTGTTTAAAGTATTTTCTCTGGGTTGCTAGTGTTTGCTGCACTCTCTGCAGCTTTCATGTGGCAGTCTTCCAAATGAATATTGATTACTTGTAATTATGTTAAATGTGCTGTACACTGGGTGATGGCAAGTTAAAAACAGAGCCATGTGGGGAGTGCTTGTGTACTGTAATTTCTGACAGCTTCTTAATTTGAATTTTTAATTCAAATATATGTAATTGTTGACACTGTTCTTTTAAACCCTTACTTATTATAATCCAGTTTTCTGCTTGTAAATATCTCTGACAAACTGAAGGAAAATAGAATAAAATACAAACATGCTGGTGTTTGTGTATTCCCCCTCTAACTCCCGTATTAGTTATGTAAAGCTGCCAAGCACCCCATGGGATATAACACGATTATCTTTTTAAACAGGTGCTGGGAAAATGGAGAAGACTCTGAACAGAATTCATCCAGTTTCTGATCCAGAAGCAACCTACTTCCTACAAGTATCATGGGAAAAGGATTTAGGCACTGGCTTTGGTATACTTCTTAGTGATGGTCAGTGCTCATGGACCGGGACAGGTAATGATGGAAAGAGAGAAAAAGTATTTTAATTTAAATTATTACTGTCTTTATTACTCTTTTAAAACACTTTTTAAACTGTGACCCATGGCTTTCATCACAGAACCATTTTATGGGCATTACCTGTCCCCACTGACAGAGAGGGGGTTCATGATCTACTGGGACATGACCACAGAACTTTCAAATCTGGAAAAAAATGAGTGTCAAAGCTAATGCTAATTAATTTAGGACATGGATATGCAATGTTTTCTTTTTTCTCAAGAATATATAATTTCTTGGACTGAGAATAAAGTACCACTTATGTATCTTCTCTAGATCCTTGAGCAAAGTTTGGTGCAAGTTCCATTAGCAAATTAAGAGTTCATGAAGTATTTAGTTGAAGATGTTTATGAAATGTTTTCATAAAATCTTAATAATTTAAGGTAATTATATTTGGCACTGAGGTGAATTTTTGGGAAGGAGAAGGGACAATAAGTTATCAAAAGAATACAATAAAAAATAGCCTGAGGGAGTTTTTTTTTCCTTCACTCAGAAACCTGGATAAGAGAATGGGTCTCTGCATATGTGAATGCTTTTCTTATTAACACCTAAAGAAAGAAAATTTGTGTGTTCCTTGAAAAATGGAAACCTTGATCAAAAGCCCTTCTTTTGGTGGCAAAAGTATTTTAAGGGCAGGAAAGACTTACATATTTTACAGCATATTGTAGGCAAAAATATTTTCTGGGCTCTATATCTGAATTATAAAAGTATATGTGTGTGTAGTTTCTTCCTTCCTTCTCCTGGCCCAATTTCTCCTGCCCAGTTTCTCCTACATAAGTCAAGCCTTCATACAGGTCTGAGTTAGATCTTTATATATACAGAGATTTAGCTACATACATATAGATATACGTATGTATACGTGTCTACATATAAATTAAATCTGCTCTTCCATATTCCTTTTAACATTTCACACACACACCATTGATCAGGAGTTCCTACACAAAACAAATACATATATTCCAATCCTGATTCCCTGTAGACTGGTATGAAAGATTTTTCTCGGTTTGACAGTATTGAAGTTAAACTAAGTATTTTGAAAA
Source organism: Myiozetetes cayanensis (assembly GCF_022539395.1). Lineage (NCBI taxonomy): Eukaryota > Metazoa > Chordata > Aves > Passeriformes > Tyrannidae > Myiozetetes > Myiozetetes cayanensis. The sequence goes on along the minus strand of NW_026087631.1, from coordinate 34,249,559 downwards.
TAACAAGAAGGGTATTAACACTGATAAACTGAGCATACTAATTTTTCTCTTTAAAACATCATCTCATTTTCTTATGTGACTTTAAAATTTTCCATTTAAATTTGCAGAAAGCCAACTCTTATTTTTCTAAGTGAAAGCTGTGTCCCTATAACTGGGAGCATATAGAAAGAATATGTAGGCAAAATTCTCATTTTGTTGACTTCCTGCATCTGGCAGAATGGCTAGATAATCCATTTCCCAAAACAGAGGGCCAGTGAAAGCAGGATGACCTCACTCTATTAAAAGGAAAAGAAGAGACCCGCAACAGTTCAGCATGAGCTCTGGGTACTCATTCAAAGGAGAGTGCTTCTGCTTCTTCTGTAAGAATCTGTTCCATTTCTAAGGAATTCTTACTGAATTTATAGTCCCTTGAATAATTTCATTTGTAGTCCCTTGAATAGTTTCATTAGGAGTTGATGTTTTTGTGCAAGAGCTTTTCCTACCTCTCAAATCTGTGTTTTCATACACCCAGCATTGCTTTTGGTCACTTTTTAAAGATATTACATTATGTTTGAGGCTACTTAGGTTCTAAATTGGGAGGAGGGAAAGCAATGGTCAGAGTATTCTTGCTGTGGGAAATCTCTTCTGGGTTTCGCAAGGTGTGGATTATTTTGCTTGGCAAGACCTACCAGGAAGTGAGTGAGAGTTGCTGATGGAGTTGTCTTTTATGGGTTTTGCGTATTTAATGTGATGATGAAAAGTGTTAGGAGTTCTATTTAACGAGAGGGGGAAAAAAAGTAAATGTTGGAAGCACAAAAATATGCAACATTTTATAATGAATAAGCTTGGTGTTGGGTTAAAGGACTGCAGCTCTATGGATTTATACATTTCATGTTTCTCGAATGATCAGTTCTGCTGGTTTTATAAGATAAAGGAACATGCAGCACTGTACAGGCACCACAGGAGAAAAAACCCACAGTGCTCTATTATTTTTAGAACTTCCTTATTTTCATTAAAAGTTTATATAAATTATTCTCAGTGTTGAGATCACTATTCTGGACAAACATTTGTTTTTGCAAGTATTTCAAACTTACTTTTTTCTGCCCCTCTTTGCCTCATAAAAATGTTTTGGTTCTTACTATATGTAGTCAGTTGTTAGCTCTGCAAGATAAGTGTAGCCCAAATTGTTCCTTGACTTGTGGGTTTAGCTGTTTTACTGACAGTAGTTTCACTGTATCATTCTTTATATGAAAAATAGAAGTTCTACTTTTAGTTTTGAAAAAAATCAAGATACAGCTGGCAATTGTTGAAGTCCTAAGCTTTTCTGATAACATTTATTTCCTGCTTAAAATAAGTTTTAAAAATCTTGGGAAATGCTGATTGTGAGGTTATTTTGTTTGTCATTTATTCTAATGCATGTTCCACAGCACTCCTATATTCCTTTTTACGTATAATAACATTTCTGCATTTTCTGACATCTGATTAATTTTTGTGTTTTTGCAGATGTGGTAAAATACTGTATATCCTACCTTGTCCTTTTACTTTATGTTAGGCTTGTATGAGTTTGACAGGTTTCCTCTTGTATCTTAAAAGAAGAGAGGAGCAGATAATACTCATTTTTAAGCATTTTCTCTGAGGGATAATATGGAAAACTTTGTGACAGATTTCAGACTGCCAGAGGCCTGTCGCTGCACATCTTGTGTGACAAAAGCTGACTTACTTGTATTTATTGAGAGTATTTACATTCTTTCTTTCTTTTTTTTTTTTTTTCCTCCTGTTTTCTTTTCACTTCTTACTACTCCAAAGCAGTTGGGTTCCATTGCAGGGTAATGGTTCTCAGGGGATATTTTTAAGGGTTGGAAGAAATGTCTCCCCTATCTTTGTGGAGAGTAAGGGGATCGATCTGATCAACTGGAGCCTGCTTAGCCAGAGGGTGTTGGAGGAAAAGTCTTAGAAACCATTTCAAAAAATACTAAGAACAAGATAGTGAGGATTTATGAAGGTGAAATTATGCCTGACCCATCCAGTAACCTCCTCTGAAATTAACAGCTTGTTGCATGATGTGAAGGCAGGGGATGTTGGTTGTTTTGGCTTTATCTGGGAAGGGTTTCAATGCTGGGCCCTCTAAAATCCTCACAAACTGATGAAAACAAGCGAAAATTCCTGCAGGTCCAGAAATCCTGAAGTGTGTGAGGCTATAACTATTTATAGGAAATAATTATGCATTTGTCTCTTTGCTGTATTTTTATATGATGGATTGATTTGATACATACTGCTTGGCAGTACAGGTTTAGCTACTGTGTCAAGAAGACTGGAGAAAAATGAGGCAATTTGAAGAGGCTTATGTCTGATTGAAATGATGTTCTATTTCTATCAGAGTGATTTCAATACATGTACAGACTCTATGTCTCGCTATGAAACTATTTTTAAAGGCATTTGTATAGAGAAGATGTTCAACTATTAATATGGCTTTTGAGTGGGATACTTGCAGTTCTGTGAAGGATGTATTTTGTTGGGTTTTGGGTTGGTTTTTGGTGGTTTTGTTTGCTTTTTTGTTTTGGTTTGTGTGGTTTTCTTTTTTTTTTTTTTTAAATACTCTCACAAAGTAATGTCCTTTACTCTCTTAAATGCTGGGCAAATGCTAGAAGGATCTAAGAACAATGAGGAGTAAATGACAATCCAGAGCGGTCTTCCTGAGAAGATAGTTGGGAAGAAAAGGAAATAGTTCTTTTAATCAAGTCAGCAATCTAAAATACTGTGTTGGTAGGCTGCACATCAAAGCCTGCATTACAATGTACAGATTCTCTCTTTAATTTGCTTATATCTATCTATCTGTCTTTGGTGAAAGGTCAGTGTTTTTCAGAGTGACTTTAGGCAAGTAGAATGGAGGACAAGTAGCAATAAACCAATTTCAGACAGGAAAAAAGGCGACAGAACTTAATATCTATGAAAAACACAGTATTCCTGCTACATTTCCATTAGTGGAAATGGCACACTGGCACACTGATGTGTACCAAGGAAAGAATAGTTTCCTAACATTTCAGAGAATCATAGAATGGCTTGGGTGGGAAAAGACCTTAAAGATGATCTAGTCAGTATGTGTCTGTATATACATATAAATATATATCAAATATATGTATATTGTGATATACATAATAATATATATGATATGTACATGTTCACACACATATGAATATTTATTCATCACGTATTTCTTTCTAATAGTGTCTGAGGCAGAAATTTGCAAGGAGGCTGCTGACATGGAAATGAACAAGGCGAAGTATGTGGAAGAGCTGAAGAAAGCATTGGTGACTGGAGAAGAGTCAGCTGGCAAATACAACTTTGTGATTTCAAGAGATCAAGAAAATATGGTGTGTCAGTTCTCCTATGAAAGAAGCCTGAAAGATGGCTCTGTAAGTAGTTAAATGTTTAAATTTGGCTGTCAAACTATGAGAAGGATCTTCTTATAATCTGTATCTGTAGACACTTTTTGGTTATTTCAGATTGTGGTTTGGTGTTAAAACTTTTGTGAAGAAGAAGCTAATTTAAGGTAATCCTCCTAGATTGTGCTCTTTTCTTTGTAGTACTTCACAAGATACCTATTTCCGTGTGCAATATAGAAAATTTCAGCCCAGTTTGGCTATTGAGATGCCAAAGGTTAAGTGATACAAATCTTCCAGTCTGCATTATCAGTATTTCTGTGTATTTACCCAAGGCCATATTGACTCTAAATCACTTTTTGACACTTCTTGTGAGTTGTTTGTGAGTGCTGTTCACAAAGTCTAGGTCAGGACTGTGAGTTTGGGATCAAATTGTACTGAGGGAATAAAAGCTGTAAGTTTAAGAATCCTGTTTTTCTTGTCTGTGTCACACATAATATATTCTAAATAGAAGACATTAAATAGATACTGTATTTTTATTATGCAAAAGTATCTGCATGTATTATCTCACATAATACACGTTTTCCATCAATTAAAGTTTATGAGAAATCTATTTTGTACGAAAACGTCTTTATGTCAATTTAGGAAATAACCTGGCCAAAGAAACTGAAAATGCAAAGAGCCCTGATTGTTATGTATGCTTTTAGGTTTGGGTGTCAAAAGAGTGTTTCTAGAAAAGATATCATTTCTTGGGTGAAAGTACACTTTTTTTTTTTTAGCTCATGTACTAAACTAATGCCTACAAATAAAATTGCCAAAGGAATTGTATAAAATTACGGAATAGAATTAAAGAATAGAAATAGCTTTCAGGTGAGTAATTGTTTCAAACATTTTACAAATTCTCTGTGAAAGTATTTGTGACCTCTTTCAGCATCACATTAGGAAATTAATCTTTCTGGACTCTGTACATCCAGAGGGCTGATATTCACCTAAATGTACATTTACCTCAGAGGAAGTGTAGACAAACTGCTCTGCAACTGAAACTGGACTTAAATTCCAGTAGTTGTTTTGTCTTCACATCTTTTATTTGGTCATTATGAATATTTTCTCCTTCTCTTTTCATGTATTATAAACAAATTATAACCTTCCCAATCTTGTGGAGGGCGTTGCAGGGCAAGGGTGAGAAAATTCTATCAAACTATCAGGAATAAATAGGAGATTAATATTCTTTACGATAATCAAGAATTAATTTATTATTTAAATTTTCTTATTTATTTTAAAATAATTTTAATTTACAGTTATAATTTGTTTTTGTCATTTGATATAAAACAACAGGAGAGATAACAGAAAAACATGCATGAAGATGTGGTTGGTTGTGTAAAATGATGTCTTGAGTTTTGTAAATACTGATTCTAGCTGTGCCTCAGGCTGATGCAGCTGCGCCTAAAGCATTATGCCTTTAAAAATTGGGGGGTGTTTTGTGGGAAATGTGGGGGTGTGCTTTGTGGAAATGGGGGGATGTTTTGTGGACATTGGGACTGTTTCATGATTTATCTTCCTCCTGACAGGTGGCTTTGCTTCAGGGCCTTGGGTGCTGTGCCCTGAGGAGCTGTTTGCGGGGTGGTGAGGGCACAGAGTCAGCTGTCAGAGTGACATTAAAATAACAATGGTCTCGGTATATACAGTGGGAATTGTGTGTCGAGGCAGCTGCCTCGAGAAAGGGCCACACACACAGAGGGGCCATTGAGGCTGGTCCAGCTCAACTGCTGCCACCTAAACAAACACCACCACAGAGTCAGTGATTTAGCGCTTGATCTAAGTAGGTGACCACTTGGAAGTAAATCTTTCCAAGTACTTTAGCGAGTCACTCCACATATAATAAATAATGGAAATCTGGCAAGCTTTTTTTTTTTTTTTTTTTAAGGCTGGCAATTAAATAGACTAAATAGCCTTTGATAAACAATTATCTGAGTGCTGGCAGTGTCTTTTTTTTTTTACAGTGATGTGACAGACTCTGGGGCTTTTTTTTCTTGCCTTTTGCTGAAGTTTGTAAACAGGGAGGATAAGCGCTTAACAAATTCCATCTCAGGTGCAGTACTGTTGCTAGTTAGGATGATGGAAGAGATGCTGTTATTTGTCTCTCCCATTTCCTGTGGCTACTTTTCACTTTTTTGGTCCTGTGAGTTCATCGGGAGTTTACTACAAGTTTAAAAATAGCTGAAGAGGTTCCTTCTAGCCAAAAGTTCTTGCAGAATTCTGAATAAGAGGAGTAGAATGGGTTGGGCACTTTAACTCTGTCCAAACTGTCTTGGTTCAAGGTTTGGAGAGTTTCTTTGCTTCAGACCTCTGATGATATGTTGTTTGGTTAACAAAGGTCACTGAGAGTTCAGGTTATTTCCCAGGCAATTGGACCAACTGCTCAGCTGAGAAGACAGAACGATGAAATGATTAATCCTTAGGTCAGTGTAAAAGTAATGATTCTTCTGTATCACTTATACCTGTATACCTCAATATTTGAGAATGGACACTTGGATAAGTTTCTTGGAAGGCCAGTTTAGAAATAAGTTATTACTAATGAGGATTATATAATGAAAACATTGTGTTATCTTTTTCATAATCTCAGACTTCTAAGTGCTACAGGATTTTTCCCGTCTTGCCTTATGTGTACCTTTAGATCTTGCAGCTACGCTTGAAATGCTTCTGTGGTAAGAAAAACCTTTTCAGAAAAAATTTGTATCCCCCCCATACTAGTATGTATATATGTTGACAAAAATCCCAGTGAATTAAGTAATTAATTTCCCTTTCTTAGCTATTCAGCTGTCCATGTATTTGATTGCTGTTTCTGATAAGCAGTGGTTTGGAGAAATAAATTTAAAATAAATGCATTCAAAACTGAGGAATTGTTGAAAAAAGGAAGACTCAAACACTGCAATGAATAAATACTTCTTCAGTTTCTCTCCACCTGTTAAGATTTGTGTCCTTCACTGGAACTATCCAGTTGAGCAAAAAGGATTATTTTTTAATAGTTGTTTTGAGGCCTAATATAAATGACATTATAAGGGATGTTTTCTAATTTCACAAGTGCAATGACAGTCTAAATACATTACAAGTATCCATAAAGTGTTCATGAAATAGCAGATTTTGATAGTACAGGAAATATTGTCAGTTGTCCTTTCTCCCTCCTGGTGTTATTGTATTGCGTCCCCTCCTTTCCCCTTGATTCCTTTAGATTTTCCCTTCTCGGCACACCTGGTGTGCATTCCAAATCAAGACTTACTTTCACTTGTACAACTGAATTCAAATGTTTTCCTTTCATAAGGAAAATCTGTAAATCATGGAATATTGACAAGCCTTAGTTTTCCAAACAAAGATCACAGAGGACAGTAGATGCTCTGGAAAAGAGATTACTGTGTGTGGGCTTTGAAACTTCACTACAAGACTCTACTCCTGTATTTTCTGTAAGGGTGAATAGCAGTCAGAACCTGAAGAGGAACAAGAATCCCACCAGTGTTTCTCTTCAGAAACTCTTTTACAGCTCCAGAGGAAGCATGGAAGTCTACCTGCAAAGGCACAGGAAAACTCTCAAACTCAGGATAGTAGTGTTTTGTTAACGTTTTCATTCACTCAAATAGAACATTTAGCGGTCTAAAATACTGAATGCGTATGTTTAAACCTTCTTTGTAAATGGATTCAGTGAACTATCGTGAGGACAAAGGCTAAGGGTCTTTGATCTGAGATTTAAAATTTGAAGCCCTGTCGCAAAAATATTTCAAATTTTTTGGTGATTCAAATATTCACTGAGAGTTGTTCTAAAATGTAGTAGTATCGCTGGAAAAATCTTTTGGCAGGAAGGTTCTCTTCATCCAAATAATGAATATGGTTCTCCTGCAGAAATATGTTTCCCAGAGATAGAAACAGCATACAATTTCAAGATAGGTTTCTGGATGGTACCATTCCATGGAGAGGCTCTTACATAGAAGATGATTTGGGTTTTTTTTTATCTTTTTATTTCTCTCAGATGCCTCTCTAAATAATGTCTGATATTTCATTTAAAATTTAGTGGTAATTCCTTTGTTGGATGCAAAATGTAGCAGGTACTAGTTTGGGGGTTTTTTTGATTTTTGGAACCCAAATCTTAGTCTTTCTGTGTGCATTTTGCTCTGACAAATCTAAGGTTTTGGGGTTTTTTTGTGTTGTGTGTGGGTTTTTTTTATGTTGTGTGTTTGTTTGTTTTTATTTTTTTTATGTGTGTGTTTTTTGTTTTGTTTTTTTAAGGCTTTGAGGTACAACTCTTTGTTCTGTTCACACAAGCACATTTTCTTCTCAGTGTGTAATACCTATATGTTATTAATATAACTCAAATATGTAAGCATATGCTAATTTGTAGTAAGAGAACATTGCCAATAATTTTAGGAGCTGCAGAGGCATCAACAAGTGAAATTTGGAAGCAGTCAGATGTTTTTATACTAGTTCTTTGTTGCACTTTGTTGATTACTGTACATCTCACAAAACAATAGATGTATTTCCATTACTTCACACCATTGTGTTTTTTAGCTGTTCCATTTTGGCTAGAATGAGAATTCATTATTCTAAATAGCTAGTCCATCCCAGAAACATTGTATAGATGAATTTTTCTATTTATTTGGAATAAACTTGACCATACTCTTTCACTCTAGCCTGAATCTATATATTCTTCTCCTCCGAGCTGACTTTCAGGAGATAAAAAAAAAAAAAAGTTTATCTAATGTAGCTTTTAGAGACTAACCTGAGCTATTGATTAGCAAGTGAAGGTTATAGTCTACATGAAAGGTCTAAGCCTTGAGGTAATGTGGTAAAGGTATATAGTTAGCGAAAAAATAAATGAGCTTATCTAGCCTTTACAAGCACTGTTTTATTTACAACTTAAAATACTGGTTAAGCTAAACAAAAGTGCTGTTGAACACCCATGTGTATCATGAGAGTGTGGAAGGTGTGCCTTCTCTTAAATAACCCAGGACAGCAGGTAATTTTTATTTTTACTTTTGTTGGTTTTGGTTTGGTTTGGGTTTTGCTTCTTTCCCCCTTTCCCCCCAGTAATTCAAAACAGAAGAATTTACTATGATCTTTTGCTTCTGTGGGCTCACAAGGAGTTAAAACAGTGAAGTTTTGTGACCTGCTTTGAGGTGATTTTTCTGACTCAGCCATTCACCATTGCAGTTTTTGGTTTTGTGAGTGTTGTACATTGAAATACATTAAGCAATGTAGTTTTAATCTCATTAAGAACTAGTGAGATATTTTCTAGGATGTAGGTTGAACTGAGAGTGGCATTTCAGATTTACACAAGTATAATGGCATATCAGCAAAAAAAATTAAGTTACTAAACACATCTGTGGCATTTATAGGGTTATTTGTGAAGAAAATTTGTATATACTTTTGAGGTATGTTTGTGATATGTCAGTATTTTGTATTTTTTAAGAAGTATGTTACAATTTCTAGTATTTATTTTGTCTCTATACAATGAGCGAGTTGTGTTTCTGAGACCAGCTGAAGGTTTTGTTAGCTGTGATGGGGGGCAAAACCCCCTATGTTTTTATGGACTGTAAATAACTAAATGTGAGTTCTCTCTTGTTCAAGAGAGCTGAGAAATAATAATCTTACACTTGTGCGTGTGTATTAGCTTGAAAAGTCTGTAAACTACATAACTAAGATGTTTTGTTTTCAAGATTCCTTGCAGGCTATGGGTGAATAACTCAAGACATTTGGGACAGGGATAATTTAATAGGGGTGTTTTGTGGACATGTGGTGGTAACAGAAATGCTGTGCTAAGCAGTGGGAGGGAGTGTGTTATTCATATTATCTACCTGACTTAATTATAGTTTAAAAATCCTTATTTCAGTGATGTAATCTGGGGATAAAACCATCATGATTACAAAAAGAACACTCTTTCTCTGAAAAATCAATATTCATGTCCAGCTTTTATAACATCTATCAATGCAGAAAGGTACATTGAACCAGCCTATGTTCTAAAAAGGTATTGGATGGAGGGACCCAAGAGTGAGGAGGACTTGTGTGCTAGCTCTTAGGCAGGCTAGACTTTGATTTTTGGATGTCAGAATAGATTCAGAGGGCATAATAAATGGTTTAGTGCATATTTTTGTGTAATATTAGTGCACTTGTTGTGATAGAACAGTGGGATGAACGCTTGGACTCAACAGCTTTCATAAGACCCTCGTACATTACAGTACTGAAATCATGTTGGGGGCCTGACTGTATATATTGCAGATGCATTTGATTTACCACTCTTATTTAATTTTCCTTTTTGAATGTGGTCCTTGAGAATTTTTTGTGAATCCCATTTTTCTGAACCAACTATTTCCTTTGTGACTAAAATGCCAAGATTTTAAGTTACACAGTTTTTACCACAAGGTAAGACTGAGACCACAGTCACCAAGAATCTTGATTTATGGAAAATAATTGTCACAGATGCTACTCTTACTTTCTTGACATTGTATTTTTATTCAGTCAGTGTGGTGGATCTCTGTAGGCTCTGATAAAAAGTGGGTACTATTCTACCCATAAATGCAAACACAAAGGCTAAGGTGGTGGATACTTGACTCATTTTGTGTTTAACTTCTGTTGGACAAGCTAATGTAAAAACTAACACCGTAATATTTTTTTTTATATACCTTTATTACCAGTTGTTTTTAAGACTTGTGACTATGAGTTGTTGTATTCCCACGTTTTGCCCATCCTAGCCAAGCTGTGTGGTTTATCTCAGGTTTGTCAGACAGTACTTACAAAACACGAATGCAGTGGTTTCTTTCTGGTCTGCTGCCAGAGCCGCATGTGTTCATCAAATATTGTTTAGTCACTGCAGCATATTTTTGCCATCTGCAAATCCATGTGCTCCCCTTCCTGAACAATGGTCTTTAATCAAAGCCACTATTATGGAAAGGCTGGGAAGAGCAGTATACATAATCAGTAGGATGACAAAATTAGAATTACACATATATTTTTCCTAACTGTATCATGTCGTGCTCAGGGTAACAAGCTTCCAGAGGGTACCACATCTCTGGAACTAGTACCTTTATCCATAATCTCTCTTACTTTTGTGTATATTATTCAGAATCCGAGTTGTTTAAAGAGCTTCATGGTAATAATAACAAATCAAAAGTCATCATGGAGAATTGTAAGCCTGTAGGAATTGCCTGCTTTTATTTGTTAGGAAACTCCATTTTTCCAGGTCTGTCTAAACAGAAACATCCACAAATCCATTTCACATCTGTTATACTCCTTTCTTCATATTACAAAAGCTTGAGCTTTTTGTTCCACATATTGGTTTTTTTGGACAATTTCTTCATTGTGTATAAAACTCCACTAACTTTTTGCTGGTTCTTTTTTGCTTGGTACTAAAAGAACATGTGGAGAATGCAGATATGTTTGAGATGGTGTAGCATTCTGAAAATGTGTGCATTCAGAGATGATATTAATGATATATATATGATACGCATGGTATATATATACACACACGTATCATAGGTATTGTGATAAATATTCATGAATATTCAGTCAGTCACACTCAGTCTTATCTTCTGCATTTATCATAGGTAATAGAATGGCTAGGGTTGGAAGGGACCTCAAAGACCATTAGTGTGTTTCTTTTAATTTTCTAGTAAATTTTTAATACCAGTTAAAGGCATTTTGCTTTAATGATACGTCTTATATTGACAAGTTGATCTTTTGTTGTGGGTTTGCTTGTGGGATTTTTCCTATGAAACTCAGTAGCAGGGTGGGAGGAAATGTCTCTTTTCAGTTTTTCTGGTAGTTCTGTAGTGCTTAATAAAGCTGTACTGGTTAATCCCAGTACCCTTAGAGCTGATTGAGACAACCACTTTCCTGCCTTTTAAAGCTTTTTGTGCCTTTTAGACTTCTTTAGAAGCTGATTTTTAGTTATTTTTTTTTTTTAATTGCAATTTTAAGACTTTAGACTGCTTAAAATCCACCTATCTAATGATGGGTCAATCCAGACATGTTCTCAGGCTTTATAATACTGCTCCTGCAGGACCTATTAACTTTCATATGTTAAAAAGTCATTATCCTGTCATTTTTAAGTGGAGATTCTCTGTGTGATTGCACAGCTAATTCAGAGGTAAATAGAAGACACATGTGTTATGTGCTTTCTGTTTCTTATTTTGATTATTATTTAACATTATGGATTAATTAAAATTAATACTATCTTAATAATTGTGTTAATTAATGAATATAATTAAATGCTTGTATTTATCACAGATGACATACTTGGTTTGGATTCATCTTAGAACTTTACGAAACTGTGGGTGCAATCAAATGTTTATCCGTTATCAATCAGTTTGGGACTTTAGTTAATTAGTTTTTAGTTCTCTGTTTACGTGAAGAAACACATGTATTTCATGGTGTATGAGTAACTCGTCAGGTTATGTAAGTGACAATTACTGAAATGTGTAGTTTGTATACTTGGGGATGGAAAATGATGTCATTCAGCAAATGGCAGCTACTTTAATTAAAAAAAAAAGTAATTAAAAAAAGTACCTAGATGTTAGGTCACATGCTTTAAGAAATTAACATCGATTCCACTACTGAGGAGTGTTTTCCTTTCATCTGCAGCTTTAAGCTTAATCTGGATCACAGTGTTGGAAAGAAATACATTTCCATATGGTAAAGATCATATTTTTTTAAAATTACTTACTGAAAAATTCATATGGGTTTCTCCATAAAACTGTTAATGTTTAGGAGTTTGGTGGGTGACATAAAACCTCTGTGCCTTATTGTTTGGAGAGAAAACGACCATCAGGAGAAAGCAGTCTGTATTGTAGGCACTCTTTGGGAGAGAAAATGGCACAACTTACTAGTTACATGATGGAAAACTCAGGTTTACCAGGCTACATTGAACTCTCTGTAGACTTAATTTGGGATGATAGCAACATGCACTGGTTTTAAGAAACAAAAATGTACTTTGCTCTAAGGCTAAAATAGCAGCTAAAGAAAAATATTCTGAAATTCTGATGTTTAATTTTTTTTTTAAAAGAATTGAGATATGTTGTGGGAAATGTAGGGAAAATTGTGGGAAAGTGGTTTTTTTTACCTCTTACTTAGAATTCAGAAAAAATGAATTTATAATCTAAAGATAACATTTATGTGGTGGCAGTCTGTGATGGATGCTTGAATTCATAATGAATGTTGGGTAATTATTATTTTCAAAATACTGTGCAACACAAGAGGGAAATTGTATTTGTTCTTAGAGCTTTTGGGTAGTACTGTAAACCAGCTTATTGCTGACAGATAACATAAATTGGCTGTTGCTGACACCCACGCTACAGACTAGTGGTAGTTTAGAAAGTAACCCTGTCTCTTACGTTAACACAGCAATGACATTATTAGTTGAAATGGTTGCGTGTTTCTACAGAAATGCGACTGGAAACTTGCAGAAGTTGTAACTAAGTTTTGAAAAGTTACATTTAACCTCTTATACAACTTTTGTGGCCTTTTTTTTGAAGGAAAATATCTTCTGAGAAGTGAACATACATTTTTACTTTGTAAAACAAGGTGACAATAAAACCTGAAGTTGTAACTAAGGCACCTTTGAGCCAATAGTGGGATTTTTTTTTTTACAATAATTAAGAATTTCCCAAGTGAGGTTGGTGTGAACTCTTGGTTTGCCCTGAAGCTGGGCCTTTAAGTTGGGAGATCATTCTGTTACAGGTCCCAGCCACTCTCCTCAGTGGAGAAAAGTGAGTATTTGTGGCCATGGTCTAAGAAGTGTTGTTTAGGAGATAGGATCTGGTTTCCCTCAGTGTTTGTTTTCAAGGATTATCTTTTGGTCAGTTGCAGATGCACAGCTGCCTCACAGATCCTAAATTTTCCATTCATTATCAACTTGACACCAGTAGAAGATAGGCAAGATCTTGAGTTTCCATCGTGTCTTTCCCATGGGCATAGAAACTAATTTTAGAACACCTGGTAGATTAACCATTCATAGGATTGCTTCTGAGCATTTTTTGTCATGTGACAGTACTGTTTTATTTTACTTCATGCACTATTGTAATTGGTATGGTAGAGATAGCAGCAGTTGCAGGCAATGGAGTAGACATTAAATAGTTTTATAATAGTGCTGTTATTGGTATTTCACTTTGGACACTTATCTATAAATAAAGTGTCTTTTTGCTGAAAGTTCCACTGGGAATAACACTGTAAGAGTGCTGGTTTTTTCCCTGAGATCAGTTTTTCTTAGTCTTCTCTACATGGTGACTTAAAACTGACCTACCTAACTGTTGTCCTCCTATTCAGGAAGACTCTGTGAACACAATTCTCTCGGAAAAATTTAGGTCTGTCTTTTTTTGTTAATTGTTTTACTTATTCCAAGTGCTAAATTAGAAAGTTCACATTGGTAAGAGAGAGACAGAGGGAGTAATGTGCAGTAGTTAAGTTAACAGTAGACAAAATAGCCAAGAAAAAGAACCTGGAACTTTTAACTTATGTGTCAAACACAATTACATATGAGTTCGGTTTTCAGAAACACTATTGTTCAGTCCTTTAGTTGGATCCTGTTGAAACAAACAATCAGATGGAGCTGAAGTAGCAACTTTTCAGTTTGAAGCCTCTAAATTTTGATGGTTTCAGCTATGTGGTGTCCTCATCAGCTGAAAATCATGTCTCAATGCAGCTCAGAAGTCTCATTTGTTGAAAGGAGAAGTGCAAAATATCAAGGGAGGGCTTGGTTCTCGTATTTGTGCTAATCCTTAAAAACTGGCTACTAGGTCATCCAATTTATGTCTCAATAGGTTGGGATTTATACAACAACCATTCTTTACTGTGTCTTCACAGTGACTCAGCCCAGGCAGATTTCCATCCCCTTTTCCACCCCCCTCCCCTGGATTAGTCATATGCAATTTAGCAGTGTTAGAGAGGCTGTTACTTGGCTCTCTGCCCACATAGTTTTGATTACCAAAAGACAAAAGCACTTAATTCACATATAACTTGCAGCCTGGGGACTTGAGTCTGTACAGACTGGAAAGCCAGTTTATTTCCTTAAAAAAAAAAAAAAAAGTCACTGTGATAAAATTAGTGTCCTGATTTGTAAAGAAAAACTTAATTACATTTTTGCAAAGCTTCTGTTACCACAAAAAATCAGTTAGAAAAATAAATCTCAAAGCTGATTGTGTCTCTTATGGTTCATTTATCTTTTACATTGTTTTCACTTTTTAATTTTCTGTCATCTTGCTTTTATGAGTTCCTTTCTTAAAGTTTATTTCTCAGCATAGCTACAGAATGATCAAACGAAAATTAAAACACCTAAAACACCAACTTGGTGCATGTTGCACATTGGAATTACACAAGTACATTACAAGCAAAGAATTTCCATGGCTTCCCTTCAGTATCGCAGTTTCAGCTGCTCATATGGCATCCATCTGTGGACTTCTGGCAGCAGGCTTGTCTGCTACATGGGAGATTTTGGAGTTTAGCGTTAACCTTATATCTGTCTTCCCATCTCTCCAGAAGTTAGGAAACTTTTTTTTTACATGGTTGCCATGAAGTGAGCTATTAAAATATTACAGAAGCAAGGAGTTCAATTAATAATGCTGCAGATTAATAACTTGGGTTTTTTTATAACAAAGCAAGTATATTTAGTTTTTTTTTACTTAACTGCGTGTTCTGTATGTGTAGATTAGAGTGGATTTCCTATATGCAAATATAAAGTGTGATTGATCCTTGTTTGATTAATTTGATTTTAATCCTGCCTTGCTTTTAGAAAAGTAGTAAAGACCATACAGATGGTTGAATCAAGTACATAGATTTATATCAACAAGATTTAAAACATTTAAGGGATCAAACGTCTCATTGTTTCTTTCTTAAGAAAGCATGTTTAAATGAGGGTTTTCCTGCTTAAGTGGTATTGTAAAAATAAAAAAGACTAGATAGAAGAAAAGTGTGTTTACAAAAAATAGTCACAAGAGTAATATAAAGAAAAAAGCCCTGCAACTCATAAAATTATGAGCAGAAATGCTTTTTTTTAAAAAAAAATAAAAATCTGTGGGTTGTGCTAGGCTTGCTAGGCTTGTGTTCTTCTTAGACTTATTGTGTTTCTGTTACTGAATAGTGCTGAAAAAAATGTTGCCATCACTTAAGAGCAGACCAATATGTTCCATTAGTATTTCTCCTCTGAATCTGAAAAGCAAAAATATTTGTGTATCACAAAGACAATCCATTAGTTACTAAGGAATATATTACATAGATGAGCACATTTAAATTACAATCCTCCTCCAATAAATGGTGTCCAAGAGAGCAAAAATAATTGGCTGAACTGATTCCTGGCTTGCTCAAGTCTGGTTTTAATGCTAAGTCTTTGGGAAGTTATGGAAGACTTGAAAGTGTGCTACTGTTCTGTCAGCAGGCGGTGGGTATCCTATCCCACTTTTTGGTGTTGAAATCTGAAGCTGCCTGGGCTGTAGTCAGTCTGGAATTGAAGTGAAAGGCAAGTCTGCTAAAATACTAAGGATATTACTAAGCATACTAAAATACAGAATGAGAATGTAATTCTGGCTGGTAAATTTCCTTCTCTAAAATCCCCTGTCCATCTCAGAATGTTTTAGGAGAGGATCAAGCTTTACATTCCTCTGGTTACTCATTTCCAAAGAAAAGAAAGTGAAGATCACTTGGACTAACCTAAAAGTGGGGATAAAAAGGATTGTTCATGAAATGTGTGGATGAACAATATTGTAGAAGACTTTTTTTGAGGCAGCATATCAAGAGTTTTCCATATTTTACTTGAAAGCTGGATTTAATTATTTCCCATGAAATGTCTGAGGATTTAAGACTCAGCAAAATAAGTAATGGCTGTGGTTCTTACATATGTACTGTTGTTCAACTAAGATAATTATTGTAGGTATTTCATGTCTACAGTGGGTAGAAAGTCTCCAGGTAGGTGTGCCCATGAAATCTGAAGACATCCCTGCAGATTGTGTGTTCATGAGGTGTCACTGCTGTGTTTTAATATGTTCAGAGAAAAAAGTGTTAGTGAATTCCAGTAGTATTTAAAAATATCTTTTATTATTCTTTGTCTTTATCCTTTGAAAGTTACAGGAATCTGTCATGCAAGTTCTGAGTTTTTCATTCCCTCTCCTTTTTGGTGATTTAGATAAGGTAGAATGAAATCAAGGAATGAAAACTGTGTCAGAAACCAAAGATTTTCAGAAGTGCTGGGCAGTTATATGGCTCTTGGTTCATAGATCACTTTTGAGGCTTACCATCTGCATGGTGAAGAAAAGTGGTATCACTGACATAGAGAGCAAATAGTATGTGAGTGCCTTCCATGGGGGGTGAGGAAACTGGGCGGTTTCTTGATTTTATAGCAAAAGCAACTTGAATGATGTGGTCTCTTCAAAACAAGTGAGCAACTTCAGAATTCACCAGAAGAAGTTGTTCAACACTGGAGACACATTTTAAAGTTCCATTAGAGGAGCCCTGTTGAAAGGATTTGAGGAGAATTTGGACTTGGTTTTTGCTAAGCAATTCTCCATCTTGGAGAGATTTGAGCAAAGGTCAAAACTTAGAAATCGGATGTTAACTGGATATATATGTTTTCTGCCTTGGTGAATTTTGCTTGCTTTTTGGCACTTGGAAGAGCAAATGATTGTTTTCTCCCAATAAACTTTTTTGGTGGTGGCAATTCTGTGAATTAATAACTCTTTTCATTGTTGGTGTGGTTGTAAAATTGTGTAAATCTGTTTTTTTCCTGAAGTGGTTTGTCTGCAAGTTGGAGATGCAAGTGAGAAAAGGAGGACATAAAGTAGGAAACTTCTTGGTGAGATACATACATCAGTGAGATAAACTGACATGAGGTCACCAGCCTCCCTGGGGGAAGAAGGGGAGAAGGACAGGGTTAAGATGGGCAGTACAATCTCTTCATTAAGACAGAGCAGCTGTAGTTTGACATTTTGGTGCTCTAAAAGGGGGATTGGCTGAATTTCATTTTGGATCCATTTGGGTTTTGTGTGTTCAGAGTCCTGTGTCCTCCTTGGCCTGAAACCATCAGAGCATGTACGGTATAATGCTGAGAAAATAGCGCCTCTAGCAAATGTGCTCTTCATGTAATGCTCAAAACAAACAGGCAGTGTATTGCTCTAGCAACCAGGCAATAAACAAGCGAAAAAAAATACAATCTCCCTAAAATTCACAATATGCGAGCAGTTCGTTCATGTAACAAAGTTATCTTTTGTAGAGTGTGATCACTACTTTGTAGCAGCATTTGTATAAGGTTTAATATATCTCAGTCTGCTTTTTATCCAATAAAGCGAAGAAACATCATATGAATATTTAAGATTATTGCATAACTGAATTAAAACAGAGCATGATGACCTTAGAAACCTAAGAGAAAATGTTGTCTTGTTTCAGTTTATTTTTTTTTTCTCCTCTGAGTACATAGCAAGTAAACAAAAGTAGTTAAGCTTTGTCTTTAGTCTGAGCATATGTACCTTAGACGTGGTTTTTGGAGCTGAGGAGAAGCCTATGTTGGCAGGCGGGGAAGACAGGGTGGTTCCTGCTGGTTACTCACCCACTGGACAATAGCAGTGGAAAAGCTTGCAAGCACTGCTCTTTTCACCAAGTCTGAGTTATTAAGGACTTCTGTGCAGCTCTGGGTGCTGGCCATCAAACACCAAACCACTGCTCTGTCCCTGCTTTTATTCCCATTTGTTTTTCTGAAAAGCCTTTTAGAACTTGCTTCAATGAGTTGAAGTTATTGTAGCAGTCTAATGTAGACTGCTTTGGAAATGCTTCATGCTAATTTTCAAAAAGGATTTAGTTGGTGTTTATATGTTTTCTGGCAAATCTTTAGACAGCTCAGATGCTGTACCGATCCCTCTCTTCATGGCTATATCCATTAATTATCCTGAATGGATTGGGTTCCTGCTGATCTGGGTGATGAAGAGGAAGACTTTGGATCATATCTACAGCAGCTTTATTATTTATAAGGAAAACCACAGCAACACCTGTGGCATCCATATGATGTAGACAGATGGTCAGATGCTGATGTTTCTTCAGTGCTCTCATGGACAGGGTGGGATTTTTTGGTCTGTCCTGTGCTGGGCCAGGAGCTGACTGGATGATCCTCATGGGTTCCTTCCCACTCAGGATATTCCATGATTCTAATAGAGTGGTAACCAGATATGGAACCTTTGTAAGCCCTCACTGTAAGCATATACGTAATTCAGGAGCACTGGGACACAGATTAATTATAAAGTAATCTTGACCCCCATTACCCAGACTGCTTTTTGTCTCCTGACTTGTGTGACAGGACAAGGTGCACAGTCTTTTGATCTGGGGGAAAGCAGCTGTTTTAAATTGTAATGATTTCTAGGGATTTGATCACATTGGAATTGCTTTAAGGCCTTGTCTTCCAGCTATTTCTGCTGCAGGTCAGCAGTCTTATTGAATAAAAGTTTCAATCTCTCCTTGAAAGAAGTTTCTTTCAACTTTGGTGCTAAGGCTATATAAACTTACATTTTACTTCCTTCTTGGCTTGACTGAAGAACCACAGAGACAGTACTGTGCTCTGAGCCTTGGTGGGGCTGAAATGGGGTGTAACTCCTGAAGTCTGACTACTGTAAATAAAAGATCCAGTATGAACCAGTTGCTAGTTCTGAATGAATAGTGGAAGTATTGTGTATTTACATCAATTTTAAAATAAAAAACAGTATACGTTTTTGTAAGGAGAAACATCTAAGTGATGGTTGTATATCACTGGATAAGAGAAATGCACATCCTATGAGCTCACTTCAAGTGTCCAGGTTAAGGTTGAAAATTTGAGAGGTTTTTTTTTCCCATGTACCCAAAATTTTAGGTCAACAATTGTTTTATAACTCAGCCTTTCAAGGAGAACAATCTCAGTAGCTGGGCAAATGGAAAGATTAGCGCTGCAAAATGAAACAACAGAAGCCTGCTGAATAATTAGGATTTAAATAATCTGAGACTTCTTCCCCAATCTTCCTGGCAGGCGATAATTTCTGAGAAGTCTTTCTGCTTTGTCAGGGAGGAGTGACCCACTGGGAGTGGCAGAAAAAGCTGAGGAAAAAGTCTCAGCTGCATCATAAAAGTTTCACTGAAAATCCAGTGATTCACTGGTGCTGCCCGGTGCCCTGAGTCACCTCACTGGGTGGTGGAGAGTGTGGTGATACGAGCCAGCCCCATAAAAAGGGCATTAATTAGCTAATTGCTACTAAAAAGAAAGCTGTTAGTAACTTCATTCAACTCCACTAAATGCAAAGAGTAGTGAAAGCTGAGCAGTAACATTGAAGGAAACTAATAAAAATTTTTAACTGATGTTATTTACAAATGGGATTAAAGCTGCTGACTGCTACTATTTTGTGATGGAAAGTCAAAGAACATACACAGGACTGGCTTTCTGATGTTGTTAAATGGATTATTATACATGAAAAATAGGTTCAAGACATGCTAAGAACTAAGGGGACGATGTTAACTTTGTTAGGGTGGCATAGGATTTTTGGTGTGGAAAATTGTTATGAATTAAATGCTATAGAGAAGAAGGAAAATGTACAGAATCATGCTGATTGTGCAGCTTAGCTTCCTTGAGGTTGCAGTCTACTTCCCTTGTCTGTTGATCAAAGTGTAACTTTTAATTATGCTTCAGATTTTTTATGTGGAGTTTCTGTTATTGCTGTGCCATATAGACCCCTTTAGACCGTGTCTTAAAGTAGGGTTGGTATGAGAGACATCCAAGCTAAACAATAATAGACAAGATTTGCAGGGGAAGTAGGTATATTTTTACTGACTTTTTATTGTTATTATTATCTTATTTGGAGCCTAGCTACCACAGTTGCCTACCTGAGTAAGAGTTTTCACTTAAGTTTTGGCAATCACCATTGTGAACATTCAGGAAAAACCTTAAAAATACACATTTTAAAAGCTCAAAAATATAGAAAATAATATAGAGAAAAAATATAAGAGTTAATTAAGGTTAACAGTTATTCTCAGATTTTAATTTTAACTTGGTATTATGATTTTGGGATAACGAAGAATCCATCTTACGATTTTTTTGGATGAGTCATTAATGTCGAAGTTTAATGTGAAAAAAGCAGCAAGCATCTTGTTCTTTCAATGCTATTACTAACTCCTTACTTCAGGTTTCTTTCTGAATTATTATGATTTTCAATGTTTAAATGACAAAGGACAAATCTCTAAGAAAGGAAAAGGAGGTTGAGCAAGCTTGAGTCCAAACTGAGGAGAATGTGAGCAAAATTTGGAGAACTGCTCATTGGTACTGCTAAATGCAAGAAAAAAATGGATGTTGCGCTTTGTTAATATCCCTTTTCAGTAGTGTCTAGGATTCTCTAATCCAATTTTGTGTTGTTGGAGGAAGATTTGATGATGTGTGAATCTTGAGCTATTTTCTCTCTCAAGATGCTTGTTCAGATAACTCAAGGTAAGTAATCTTGACTTCTATACCGTTGAAATTAAATGATCTCAAAAACTGATTTGTCAGTCAACTGTAAACTGCAAAAACTGTTCAGTTTCAGATTTAAATTAAATTACTCTCAGGTATTGTTATTTTTTTAATGCAGGTGCCAGGAAAGATCTAACAGAAGTTGAGAACAACATTTAGTTTTTAATTAAATTCTATGTCTAAGTTCAATTTTCTTAAAAAAAAAGAGTGAAGTGGCAACAATTTTTAAGTATTTTGAGTTAAAAGAACTACTTTCAACTTAGAAAATGCATGTGTGTCCTGTTAACCAGTGAAAAAATGGTGGTAGGGAAATAGTTTCTGGCAAAAGCAGTTAACCTTTGAAGGAAAGGAGAAAAATAATGGAGTAGTGGAAAAAAAAGTGGAAGACAAACTTCTAGTTTTTATGTCTCTTTATTTTACAGTGGAAGTGGTTCATGGCAAAAAAGGCACAACAAAGGCTACACTTGCAGAATATTTGAGTTTTCTAATGCTTTGTAAAGCCCAAGAACCTGCTGAAAGATGATGGTTTCTCAGACTGTCACAAGATAATTAAATTTACTTCAATTGTACTGAAATTTGTCCTTTGCTGTGATTGCAGAGTGTGTATGGGATATTTTGTGCTTTCTTTTTGCCGAAGAGTTGGCAGCTCAGAATATACAAGGAAAAGGTTTTGGGATAGGTGCTATTACGCTGAGGCTGAAGTATTTCAGCAACCAGAGAAAATGTGTTTGTAATATCTGACATTTATTCAGTCATCTTACCAGTTAACACCCTAATAGTTGAAACAGTGTGTAACAAAAAAAACCACAGTTGGTTATGTGTGACCAGATATCACTGTGATCACAAATTTAGAAAAGACAAGCCAGAATAGTGAAAAAGCTAAAATTTTCACAGGCTAAGTATGAATTTACAGGTAGTGGTACTGCTTTTCAAAGCATTGACCAATACAGATGTTGAAAGTTACTGGAATCATTAAAGAAAACAGAGGTTAAAATGTACAATAGTTTTAAAATTTGCTTTTTGATTTCTGTTTTCATAGGATGTGCTGTAATCAAATCTCTCGTATTCATCTTTCTTCTTGTACTACTAATTTCCCATACCTTTTAATAAATATAGGCAGCTGCATGGTTTCCATTTGTTTCTTCAGTCACTGACTTTCTTTTGTTGGATAATATTCAAATGAAAAGGGAAAGCACTGTCTTTTTAATTTTTCTTTTCTTTCCAAAGAAATTTTTATGTTACAGTCAAACAAGAATAAAAATCCTGAGCTGGAGTATGAAACTGGAAACTGCTTTGACACAATTAGAGATGACTACTGTGTAGTCTTTCAAATATTGTATAATTGTGTTATATTTAAGAGTTTATTTTTGTTTTCCATTACCAGGAAATATGAAAAACAACCCTGTTAATGGAAAAGAAAAATAAAGGTGAAATGATAAGTTTTCTTGGGTAGTTTATGCTATATTTAAAAGGTGCTGCAAGATTACATAAAAGCTTAAAAAGATAGTACTGCATGGATATGCTGATACTTTAAGTTGTCTATGAATTGAAGTAGTGCTTGAATAATATTCCTTTATTTTCTGTCCATGGTAACCATGACAAATTAGCCCAAAACATTCACTGTCACTAGAGAACATAAATCTTTCTTTTCTAACATTTTTTCTGTATGCAATTAAAATAAACAGTTTTATTTCCTGTAAGCCCTTGTGAAATAGCCATTATGAATCAAACATTGGAAGTGTCACTCTCAAGCATGAAAGTCTCTGAACAATGTATATTTTGCTACATATTGAACATTTTCTGTAAGCCCACATGAATAAATCCAGAAAATGTCAGTCCCTTCCGTACTACCATCATTATATCTGGAGGAGCTGTTGTTGAACTTGCACCCAAACATATAATGGAGTCCTTGACATCAAAAACTCTTCAGTGACTGACATATTATTGTAAGTCTTTGTAAACATGCGTTTGTTCTGAAATAGGGCTGATTCTATCAAAACTTCAGGCTGATTGATGCAGTGGAAAATGGAACTCTAAACCAACATACTCTGAAATATGATTAATATTAAAGGAACTTGCATTAGCCTTTTTTGTTGGTTTTGGGGGGAGAGGAGGTGGTATTGCCGGTGGATTGAGTATTCCACAGGATGACAGAGTGGCAGAGAAGCTTGTTGTGTTAATGTAGTAATTCCATAGAAGTTAATGTGATAACCTTTCCTAAAATCAGGGTGTTGCCATGACTTAAAATATTAATGCTGGAAAATTGTAATCCCCTCACATTTTTACAAGTTGAGTAGGGCCAAAACCAAAGGTTATGTTTCGTCACTCTATTGGATGAAATTGTCTCTAGTTTTGTGTGTCGTTGCTTTTCACTACTTGATTGACTTGCTTTGAAGTCATGGAATCATGAAATGGTTTGGTTTGGAAGGGACCTTAAAGCTCCTCCAATTCCACCCTTCTGCTGTGGGCAGGGACACCTTCCACTATCCCAGGTTGCTCCAAGCCCCATCCAGCCTGGCCTTGGACCCTTCCAGGGATGGGGCAGCCACTGCTTCTCTGGGCAACCTGTGCCAGGACCTCACCACCCTCACGTGGAAGAATTCCTTCCTAATATCCAATATAAATCTTTCCTCTTTTAGTTTTAAACTCCTTCCTGTTGTCCTGTCACTACCTGGCCGTGTGAAAACTCCATCTCCTCTTTTATAAGCCCTTTAGGTACTGAAATGGCCTCTAAAGTCTCCCTGGAGCCTTCTCTTCTCCAGCTCTTCCAGCTTGGCTCTAGAGCAGAGGTGCTCCAGCCCTTGGATCATCTCTGTGGCCTGCTCTGGACTTGCTCCAACAACTCCATGTTTTTCTTGTGCTGAGGACTCCAGACCTGGGTGCAGTACAGAATGGTCTAACATATGATTTCCCCATGTAGAGAATGTGGACAGGCGCCCTGTCTGTTCAGAACAGCACGAACTGCTGTTAATTAACTGGGGAGACCCCACGTTTCAACCGTCCAGGCATCACCCTCTCCAAGAGTCCTTTGCAAAATCACAGTCCTAAATGGTATGAAACCAAGTTAAGGAGAAAAAAAAAAAAAAGAATTGTGGATGTAGAAGGTCTTCCTTTGAACAGAGAAGTGTTTTCTTTTTCAGTAGGATTGCAGCTGTAGAGTTCAAGTTCTTAAGCGAGGGGGAATTGTTTCATTTACTTCTCCAGCATTTAAACCTCCCAACTTCTGTGCCAAAAAGCGACTGATTTCTGGACAAGTCAACCATCATAGAGAAGATTGTTTGATTTTTGTTATTGTTTGTTTTACTTACAGCTTATTTGAATATAATGTTATATTTAACTATTGCTTCTAATTTATCAAGGAGGAAAGTGAGAGGAGTCATCCTGTTTGGAGTTTGCTTTTCACTTGCTATTTTTTAACTTGAGAACCAGTGGAAAGGAAAAGGAAGCTTTGTAAATAAGAGTAGTATTACTGGTTTAGAAAAGAGAGGCAATAATCATGGCATGATAGAGAACTTATCTCATTTTTATAAATATATCTATCCTTAGCTACAATGAATGAACTGAAGTAGAAGAGCACTAACTATTCTGACCTCTTGCACAACCAAATCCTCCCAGTGGGTTTTGAAATACAGTATTTGTTTTCGTAGTAGTTATGATTTCGTCTCCTTTTGACGTGTGTTATCTTGCGGTTCTGCAAAGAGCTGTCTTTCCTCTTGGGAGGAGCATGACAAAAGTGTTTTGTTCTCCATTGACGAGACCTGCCTCACAATGTAGGGGAAAGATGTCCCTAAAAACAGTTTTGCAATTGCACAATTTTAGGTGCAGTTCTGTTATTTTTATAGAATGCTACCCTAAAATATTAGTCTGTGAAATTTGTATGAAGGTGAGATATCAGCTAGTTCCTCAGACTTTGTTTAGATGAAAACAACAGCCTTATTTCCTGTCTTGGATATATTGGTTATACTCTGTAATCTTCAGAGCTACAGAGAGTTTATTCAGTTGGTGGTGTGATTATTCAGATTGTACAGATGTATTCAGTTGGTAGTGTGACTCCATTCTTAGAACTGGCTGCATGAGACTTGTTCAGATGTGACATGGGTGGATTTTTTGGGGTAACTACCTTTAACTTCAGGTTTAAGAAACTGTGGATACTGTGACTTGTTTCTGTAGCTGCTTAATACTGTTAATCAACAGTAGTTGATTCTATACAAACAAATGTTGGTTCTTAAGGTATCTTTATATGACATCTCTTAAGATCCTGCTCAGATTTACCTAGAGAAATGCTGAAATAGCTTAATTTGCTGTTCTTTGTCTTCCAAAGGTAAGTCCCTAGATGATGATACAACCTTTCTGATGAGAGTGTGAAAACATGGAGAGGTGTTGTTAATTTTTCATTTTTGAGCAATTTCTAGTAACCTTTTTAACACCCTTTCTCAGTTCTACTTGTTTTGCAAGTAACTGATTCATAGTTCTTGGTGCACGCTTTGGTATTTTGGATTAGTCCAGTGTCTCTGAGGAACCTGAACTTGCTGGAAGTTAAAGACTGGCAGATGGTGTGTGGAAAATTGCACTTGTTTTTAAAGTCATAATTCTGGATTGTAAAGGCCTAGGTATTCCCAGTTTATTTTGAAAGGTTAAACAGTGGAGATTCCTTCATTTGCTGTGGAAGGCAGCTTTGCAGGTGGATTTCATCACACAAAGGTGATGAAATGATTATCAGACTGTTTTCCTTCTTGGAAATTTCCTCTCCGTGTTCAGTTTAGCATGGTTGCTTTAATTTCCAACATACTGTTGCACCCCAGGAGATAAAAAGTAAAGACAATAAACATGTGTTTTTGCACATTTCAGTGTGCTCTGATGTAATTAATGGTAACAGAAATTTGGATAGTGGATACCTATTTTCCTTCGTTCCTTGATATTACTTTCAAGCAACGTTTACTGTGATTACCCAGCATCGCTTTCCAGCGGCTGAAAGTAAGGGGAAGGAAATCATCTTGCAATGTTAGGCATCCTTACTTAACTTTTGTTTATTTTAGTGATTGTTTAAGTCTTAGTCAGCCAAAAAAATCCAGCAAGCTCTGAGGTTGGTCTAAGTGGTGTTGGCTACTGACTACAGGATGCTGGTCTTGCAGAACATGAAATAACATTCCTCAATTTGCAAGTCAGGCACAGGATAGGAAAATCTCCCCTCCTTTTTTAATTTTTGGTTTTTTTTAATAAATTCTTATACCTTGGGGTTTGGCAGTGGAGAGCTGTCCCAATCTGCTGTGCTGCTGCTCTGGTTGATCTTTGGCTTGCGTTTGTGTGGGCTGGTATAGTCACTTTGCACTATTTACTTCCCAGTCTGGGCTATTTCACACTACTGCTCATTCCAGCTCAGCTATGTAGGGCTTGAAAGCACAGCTCCCTTAAGCTTACAGCTCAGGATAAATAATCACATCTCATGTTTAAACTAGCTGTTCTACAGTGTGAAATGGTTTCTTTTCCAAAGTTTCTTCCCGTATATCCTTGTGTTTTATGTGCACAAGATGGGATTTGCTTAAAGAAGCAGTTTCATAGGTCTTCCTTGTATATCCATAAGAAAACCATTGTATCACTCTAATGGGAAGTAATTTTAGTGATCAGTTTGTTAGTTTCAGTGTGTCTTTTCTGTTTCCTCAGCTAGGGATAGTGCTAGGTTTTATTTGGAACCAGTAAGTTTTTGCAGGTCTATGACTGACCATGCAGTGAAGCAGAGTGCTGAGAACCTCAGTGAAATTGTATTTGGCAACCTGGAGATAACTGTGTGCCCGTGGATAGTTCAGACCATTTAAGTACTTGCTTTTTCCTGACCAAAAAAGAACCTATGTGAACATATCAGACCTGTTTAACTCACGACATGCCATGGTCTCACTGAAGAGTGTCCCTTTGACAGTAGAATATTGATACAAATTAAATAAAAATGATAAAGTTAAGCTTTTTACTGTCTCTACATGCAGGCCTCTAGATTGGGCGCTTGTCTGTGTAGGGTTGTCTTCCTGGGCAGGACACAGATCACCAAAACCAGAACCCAGCTCTGAAAATGGTAGAGTTCCCAGTGGTTCTTAACAGATGTTTTCTCTTTAGATCTTGTTTTGCCCATATATTAGAATAGTAATTTTTTTAATGCTGATAAGTGATGGTTGACATGTGACACTGAGAGACATTCTGAGCTTTCGTCTTTGGCCATTGCTTGCATTTGCACTGCGTATCTTGTTTTCCAACTTGTTGCTAACTGAAATATAAGTTTATTGAGGGTTCTTTTGTGACCATGTTAAACAGCACTGGCCCAAATACAGTTTCTTTAAGGTACTCCACTGCTAGTATTTTACTATCCTATAGTAAATAAGATAACATTATCTTAGTAAGATATTATCTTAGCCTCTTAATAAGACAATGCGTGTGCTTAAAAATAGAAAAAAAAACAAAGCAAAAAACCAAAGCCAAGACAAAATTGAATAATGAAACAAACAAACAAAAAATTGTGGCACTTTCTGCTTCATAAGAGTTTTAGTTCTTCTACTTCTATTGCTATAGATTTCAGAAAATCACTTTTGCACTGATTTACTGGCATAGAAAAATGAAGAAAAGAAAATGTAGGAATATGTCAGGCTTGAGCTATGTGTGTGCTTAAAAATCAAACCGTAACAAATCATAAACTAAAGCCAAACAAACAAAAACTCCCAGAATTTTCTGATTCATAAGAAAGTTTTAATTCCTCCACTATGAATACCATAGATTTCATAAAATTAGTGATTTCTCCCTTTTGCCCTGGTTTGCTGGCATGTAAAAATGAGTCAAATGAAATGTAGGAACATAACACACTTAATCACTCTGTAAAATAAAGGACACTTTTTCACTGTGTCACCTTTGGCCTGTGTTGTGCTGTGGAAATAAAATGACATGGCTGCAGGTCCTGGTGATGTGGGTTTTTTTGGTGCCTCATCTGAGCCACCCCATGTTAATGTGTCACAAAAACACTGCCCCTTGAAGTCACCAGGCTTGCTCTGTGGAACCCTAATTGTGAGAAAGGAATGGTCTCCTTCTCCCAGGATTGGCTTAAGAAAACATTGATTCTCTAAATACTCTGTAACGACAACTTTTGAAAATTGTATTACGTGGGAAATTAAAGAAAAAAAAGTAAATGTTTTGTTTGTGTTGCTAGCAACCACTTTGGTCTAACATTTTTATCTTTGGAGTGTATTTCTTTTGCAGATGAGAATTTATAAGATTTCAGGGAAAATATTTTCTAATTGAATCCACTCCAGTTTTTGATCTCAGCAAAAAAATTCCTTTACGAAAAGGCATGTATTATATAATTGTGTTAATTTTAAGAATTAGGTAAGGAATTGGAGATAAGGGATTTTTTTTTTCCTTTAGGTAGACTCATTTGGTTATTAGATTATTTATTATTATTAGAACTTCATGAGGATTTCTTGAATTCAAAACTTTTGATGCCTTTTATCATTTTAATAATCCATATGGAAAAATTAGTGGCTGGAGTTGAGTTTGTAGCGCCCATGAATGGATCTAACATCTCAGGTTTGTAATTACCTTGTATCAGTCAGTGTATGAAATGACATTTGGTCCCTCAGAAATGACCTGTGATCAGTTAGTGCTCTGAAATGGCCTTGACTTATGGAGTACAAATGTCATATTTTAATTATTCTTACATGGTAGAACATAACGTAATATTTTTAACAGTAGTACTTATTCTTAAATCCTCCTCTGTCTTAATGAGTCTGGTTAGTGCCAGATTTGACAAACCTTAATTTAATTCCCAGAGCATAAACAAGACATAAACAAGTCCCAAGTGCTGGGACTTGTAGCTCTGGATCAAGTCACACAGTGATTCCTGAAGACATTTTGGAAAAAATGTCTTAAAGGATGAAATGTAGCCCATCAGTTTGGGGTTAAAGACGTACTGCTCCTCCTCTTGAACCTGTAAGAGGTTCAAATTCAAACTGTCATAATTCCATGTCAGAGCTGGGTTTGCTTCATGGGTCCGTGTTAGGGTGGTACCATCTGGCCACACACACTTTACTGTTGTTGAAGGCAGTATTCTTGTGACAAAATAACAGGAAAAATGCTCTCCAGCAACCCACCTCCAACTAAGTGAAAATCTCAGTTACCTGTAAAAATTTCTGTCCTTCTATTACTAGAGCATTCTAGGTCCTTATAGTCTAAACCAAGTTTTGGTTGTCAAATTCCTACCTCTCTCACAGTGTTTTACAAGGAATTTCTTTAAATACTCCTTTTTATTTTTTTTCAGGCTTACTTAAAATGAAGATGTTATGAAAGTAGCTACAACAAAGTAGATTCCTGCATGAAGGCATAAAGGAGGTTCATTGAGGAGGGGTAGGAAGGCTTAGGTTTTGTGAACAGGATCTCACTCTGGGCTTATCTATGGAGTAACTTATGGAGTGGGAGAAATCTTTTCCTGGTGATAAAGTTGAACAGTAAGAATAGGAACATAACTTTAGGCAGAGAGGAATCAGTAAAGCTTATTTCACA
The DNA here is from genome assembly GCF_022539395.1 of Myiozetetes cayanensis. Taxonomy (NCBI): domain Eukaryota; kingdom Metazoa; phylum Chordata; class Aves; order Passeriformes; family Tyrannidae; genus Myiozetetes; species Myiozetetes cayanensis. Next base: position 34,220,195 of record NW_026087631.1, on the reverse strand, counting down.
TGCATTGCATTCCTGAACTGAAGCTGGTACTTCTTTCTTTCTATGTGAAATTAAGATTTTGGCTTTTTGTTTGTTTGTTTCTTTAGACTCTTGGATGTAAAGAAGTAATGCTGTTCATATCTTGGTAATTTATAGAAGTGTTTATGTCCTTCTGTGTACACCACTGCTTGGAACTTTGGCTTTGCTGGAATTTTGTCATATCCAGTATATATATCTTGTGGTGCATGAAGTATTTCCATTTCAGCAGTGGGGGCACATCATGTGCAGATGTTCAGATTGGGTGCACAGTATTCAGTCTCTTGGGTTTTTTTAACTGGGATAGAATAACTTCATTCAGTGAAGTTTTTATTAAGTAGTTAGATGTTTGGATCTGAAAGGTTTTAGCATGTGGCTGTCAACATTCTGAAGGGATTTTTCTTTTTTTTTAACAAGGGGCGAAATACCAACCTGCAAACAAGTAAATAATTGTTCTAAATGCTGTGTTATTACTCACACTGGAAAATTGTTTATAGTGCTTCGTTGGGAACACTTTTATATTTTGCCTTGGTCTAGGCATTATCTCATGCTTATTCACGTGGTTATACATTTACTTTCCAAGGAAAATTTAAAAAAGGAGTGTGCAATCCCGAAGCTCTTCACAGCATATTTGAGGGGAATCAGATTACTGCAGAATCTTGGCATGTTAGTTCCAAGGGTGTATTCAAGAGGCACTTTATAGTTTCCATTACTTCCCAAACCTAAAGGTCAGTGTTTGAAGGGAAGTAGCTCCCAAGACAAGTTGTCTTCGTATCTGACAATTATTATTCCAGACATTTCAGTTATGTTTCATTAAAGTTTTCAAAGAAAACTGCAGTCTGGACTTCACATGTAGGAACAGGATTGGTTGACAGGTAGTTTGAGAATACTTCCATTATGCAGCACATGATGTGGTGGTGTTTTTTTTAATCTTGGAAGTATTAATCATTTATATTTTGTTACCTTGGAACCCTTACTGACAGTAATATCACAAGCACTCCTGCAAGCCTTGCTTTTATTTTGGAGATTTTTTTTTTTTGCTAGAAACACAATTATGTGGGTCTACTTTTCATAAAATTAGTAGAAACTTTTCTGGTGTTTTTTTAAAGGCTTGCATTGGGCATTTTTCAGTGTTTCATTTTCATGCTATGTATACTTTGCAACTGTTCAGGAAAAGAGCTTCACACTCCTACTTTAAACATTTTACTTAAATCAGCTTTGTTCTGGAATAATTTCTGACTTGGAAATCTGAACATAAATGCAAAATATTTGACAAAAAAAACCACCAAAAACGAGCCAGTGGATTAAATTAAAAATCCTTGGCAGACCTCCTTTCATACTTTTGGGAGGTTCAAGCCTCAAACACAAGTTAGTTGCTATATATTAAGTTTGTGTACGAGTTGTTTTATGGTAATGGCCCGTGTTCTGTTCTTAGCCTGTAGAAAATAAAATCTGATTTAAGCTGTCTTACAAGTCTTTCCCTCTAAATCTAAATTAACATAGCTGTGAACTGTTCATGTATTTAAGCCCCAAGACCCAAATCCAGATGTTATGTCTAGAATGTATTGTGTTATTGCCACACTATAAGTTACATTAAAAAAACAAGAAGGAAAACAAGTTTAGATCTGAAAGTAAAGCTCATTTCCTAATTCATTTAGGGCAGGTTTTAAAAATAATAAAGAGTGCAAGTGTTCTACCCTACTTCCTAAGGAAACAAAGCTTATGTGATTGTGCTGTGTGCCTCTGCTGACTGCCAGTCTGTTACCTCCTCCCCTCTCCCCCCAATAACTTCTGAAACTCCTGGACAATTTCAAACAGATTTGACAGGAGTAAAGGCCTCAGAGATATCAGGTTCCTTCTAGTTTCATGGAAATAGGTGCCCGAATAGAGAAGAGAGACCCTATTCATATGCCTGCTTTGGAAAAAGCTGTGGAATGAGATCAACTGTATTATTAGACACTAGCAAATCCTCATGGGAGAGAGGAGTTATGAAGGCATTAAATAAGGGAAAAGCTCTGACTGGATGTCTCACCTTTCTAGACATGAGTGGATCCAGCACAAGAGTCATAACTGTAGGAAACCAGCCTTCAGTAGTTCCATTGCTCACAGACCTGCTGCCTGCTCAGCAAGGTAGGGACATATCTAGTCATGCCTGGAGACACTGAATTAATGAAGAAAAAGATGAAAAAAATAAAAAAGGTGAAAAAAAATGAAAGACCTTTTAAGGATGTCCTGCTTCAACTGTCTTTGTAAGCTCACTTCAGAGGCAGAGAAGTAGCAGGGAGCTGAATGGACAGTATTGCCTGAAGTATAGAAAGGAATGATAAAAGAGGAATGATAGAAGAAGATAAAGCATTTGGATGTACACATAAAATGCAAACCTGACAGTTTTGTGTGATGAAATAGTAATTTCATCCCAAGTTCCATAAACAGCTCAAATTGCTTGTTCTTCACCTAATCATCACGGTTATTACTGTTTGTGGAACTATAATGTATAGTTTCCCATTCTGTATTGATTATTTGGAAAAGTAACTACTTCACTTGAAATTAATTAGTGCACCTGATTTTTATGGATTTTTGCCTTTGGCTTTTTTACTCCAGTTGCTTAGGTTTTGAGATTTTTGGGGTGGTGGTGTTGTGTGGGCTTTTTTTGTGTGTGGTTTTTTTTGGGTTTTTTTGGGTTTTTTTTTTGGTGGTGGTGGGGTTTTTTTGGGTTTTTTTTTTTTTTGGTTGTTGTTTTTGTGGGTTTTGGTTTTTTTTTTTTTTTGGTTGTGTTTTTTTTGCCTTTGTGGTTTTTTGTTTGGCTTTTTTTTGTGTGTGTGTGTTTGGTTTTTTTTGTTTAGGGTTTTTTTTGTGAAGTTTTTAAATTATTTTTTTTGGTGTCAAATGGAACAATTTATCCAATTACTGTTGAGAGAGAAAAATGGAAAGAACACCTAATGTTACAGATGCTGAGTTTTACTGCTGCAGTGCATTTTAGTGTTCAGTGTATTTCTAATTTTGAGGGATTTGGTTGTACAGTGGTCAGAAAAATTAAGGGGGAAATTAGTGTCAACTTTCTGTAGCTTAGCACCTTGAGACATGGGCATTGGTGTAGTGCAAATGCTCTGCAGCTTTAGTCAGTTCATGCCATTTTTGGGTATGTATCTCATTTTTTCAAATATATTATTTGGCTCTTGTATGTGTATATATATATACACATACATTTATGTATGTGTATATAAATATATATATGGGTTTAAGGTTAGAGGAGGAAATAATCTCATGAGCCAAAGTTTCTAGAGTAAGTTTGGGAAAATGGTTGCAAAGCATTTTAAGGCCGTGAATCACAGCCTGGGTAGATCCTGACCAGACCATGTCACAGCTGTCAGAATTCAGTAGCTAAAGACCCTTTCAGCATGGGTGGGATTAAGCTTCACAGAAGTAGCTGATTGTGTAGATATGTGAAATACGATGTTTCTGAGGGAGTGTAAAGGTTAAACAAGGAAGTTTTCCAAAGGCTTTCAAGAAAGACATACAGATATAATGCCTATTCATGAAAGAAATCCATTAGTTTCTTGCTCAGTAGGTGTCCTTGGTACTCTTGCCTGTCTACATGGCTCACTTTTTCTTTTTTAGGGGATATTTAAGAATTGTCAAATGTTCTTACTATTTTCCTTTACTATTTTTTATTCCAAAACTGTCTAAAGAACCAAGCCTCCTGAAATACAGATAATCACTGTATCCTTGTGATTCTTACACAGGGTAAATGTGAAGGGTTAAAGAAAGAAGTGAAACATGCAAATAGACTTATGTGACATTTGAAGATCATAAGTATTAAGTTCTATGTCTGTATTCTGTGAATTCTCGTGGTCTACTTTGTTGTGGTATATATTCAAAAATGACATATATAGTTCTGGTTACCCGCCGTCAAGAAATGCAAAGTGAAATTGGGAGTAAGGCTGTATGATACGAGGGATGGGGAAACTAACATATATGTAGCCAAAGCTACACTAAGCTTTAGTTCAAAAGAAAAAACACTGACTGAGAAAACTGTTTATTTATAAACTACAGAGTCTGAACACAGGAGGGGGAGAAGAATGCCATAAGCTAGGGAACAGTGTCTGTCCAAGAGCTGGATACAAGTTGGGCATGTGGGTGTTTAGGAGGCCAGTTAAGAAAAAATATCCCAAGGAGCTTTCCAACTAGACTGCTGAGATTAAGAAACTTTCAAAAAATTAAATTCCTTCATGAAAGGGTTTATGTGAACTGGACATCTCCAGAGCCTCTTTGCCAGTCAAGGATTCTTTTAAGACCTTTCAGGATTGGAGTCTGCTTCCAGTTTGGAAGTTTGGCCCATACTGAGCTTGATGAGGGAGGGAAGGAATAACTTGCAAGTGCAGAGTCTTCTTCATCCTTATTTCTACCTGCTTCCCTGTGACCCAGGTATTCCATCAAAAGGGAGACCTGAGACCACCTTCTGCAGTGTGTCTCAGTCCTTCTTAGTCTGGTAACACACAGTGCCTCCTGCTGCAAACCTCATGGAGCAATGCTCTAGGGATATGGAATACTGGGGTTAGTGGGGTGTATAGAATACTGGATACTGGGGTTACCTCTGCACCTGAATTAAATTAAGTAAATTAAAATTGTGTGGGGATATTCCCAGACACAGAGGCCAAGTGATGGAGAAGAGTCTGTGTCCATGCTGTTAAACTCTCTGTAGCCTCCAGAAGAGGCTGCCTGCATGCAAAGTGACTCTTGGAAGTGGTCCCTGCAATGCTTCAATTCCTGCAGTATTTCTCTGAAGTGTTTGGTGAATTGGGCATTGGCACAGACAGAGGACAGTAATTAGTATGTTCTAGCACCTGATATGTTCCCAATTCCTCCTCATTTTACTGTACAGGTATAGCCTTCTTGCACTGCAAACCTTGAGGGGCCCAGAGGGCCATGAATTAGGTGGATTTGAGGGTGTGGGAAACAGCGGAGCACTGTCCAAAAATACTTGGGAACCACTGACACAAACTCATGAAACCAGGTGGAATTTCATTTGCAGTGGATGTGGAGCTAACATGATGGCAATCTGTGTGGAAGGTTTCTGCAGCCTGAAGTAAAAATCTGAGAAAAACAGCAATCACTTATGTCAGCTGTTTTGCTGTGGGATAGATGTAATGCCTTCGTCAAGAAGTAAGTTTGTTGTTTTGTTTTTGGTTGTTTTTTTTTTTTTTTAAGGATGAAGTAATACTTTACTCATGAATAACATTTCAGGAGGGAAAGGCAAGCAGTGTAGAAAGGCAGGATTTTTATCTTAAACTTGTTTTTTTGTAGTTGCTGATCATATTTTTATACTGTCTGATGTAACTTGCCAGATTTCTTGGCTTCCATGGTACTTTGTAATATTTTCTAGCTTCCTAGAGTTTGCTGTTAGAAAAGCAACTTCTGCTTTCACGTTGTCATCACTGTATTGTGCAAGTCTAGTGTACTTGTTTCATTACCACACCCAGGGATGTCATAGTTACTGTTGAATGATTTCCCTGGTGATAATAGTGGCACAGCTTTAAAAACTCAAGACCACTCACTGATTGACTTAAGAAATAAAAGTGGTATAATGCTTTCCAGATTCAAGCTTGTAACAATACTTTCTTTGTGTCAGCATCATTCATTTGTGGGTCACATTCTTTAACCCTGTGCATGAATTTTCATTAACATTTTCCTCTTTTAAATACTTGTTTATTTTAATAGTGAAAACTTACTTTTATCAAAGTATTGATTCTACCTTATTTCAGAGTCTGTGTGTATGTGAAGTAGAAGAGGTAGCTGATATTTAACTGGCAGTGGCAAAGCTGATTCTGGAAATCACAGCCTATCTCCCTTTCAAGAGCCACAGTTCTCAGCTGAGGAAAGAAAGTTGCTGTATCTTACATGTGAGGAACATCCTCCTTTCAAATTCATTCCTTTTCAATTAAATTAATTTCAATTCAAGTAATTTGAATTAGCATGTTCAGTGCTGTCCTGAATGTTATGGCTGATCTCTAACTCTGTGGTTTCAGTACCAACAGTAGGCAAGGGCATTGGTGGGTAATTTTGGGATAGTTCATCTGTACAACTTCCAGTACATCTTCTCCTGGCAGAGGAGTTCCAGGTGTAAATTTGTGTAAGCATTGATAAAATAAGTTGATTAAAAAAAAAACCAAAACATTTTGTTTGGTTTGGCTCTGGAGATGATGAAGATGGCATTTGAGTACAGAAAACATGCAGTTTTAGACTTTGGGACTTTTATTCCTTAAAAACACCGTGGTTGCTCCTCCATGCTCTCTTGTTCCCTGTGGAAATCTGCTTTAGCAGCAGCATGGAAGGACCAAGCTCTTCTAAGGCTGAACTCTACCATTGGAATGTCCCTGCCAGCGTCGCTCTCTCCTAGTGTAGGAAAGGCCTTGGAGCCTTGGAATTGCTGGAGCAAGTTCAGAGGAGGCCACGTTAAAGGGCATCTTCCTATGGAGACAGGATGGGAGAGCTGAGGTTGTTCAGCCTGGACAAGAGAAGGTTGTGTAGAGACCACACAGCACCTTCCAAGATCTGAAGGGGCTATAGGGAAGCTGGAGAGGAGCTGTTTATCAGGAACTGGAATGATAGGACAAGGGGGATGGGTTCAAACTGACAAAGAGCAGGTTTAGATGAGATATGAAGGAAAAATTCCTGCCTGTGAGGGTGGTGAGGCCCTGGTACAAGGTTGCCCAGAGCAGCTGTGGCTGCCCCATCCCTAGAAGTGTCCAAGGCGAAGCTGGATGGGGCTTGGAGCAACCTGGGATAGTGGAAGGTGTCCCTGCCTGTGGCATGGGGTGGCACTGGATGAGCTTTAAGGTCCTTTCCAGCCCTTATCATTCTGGGATTCTGTGCTTGGGACAGGGTAATGACATAAAAATTTGTTGTTGTTTGGGTCTGCAGGGTTTTCCTGCTTCATTGCAGGGGCCACAGCTGCTTTTACAAACTGCAGGTCCCCACAGAGCCAGGCAGGGATGACACAGCTGCTCCAGGCTGGTGGGCTGCTCTGGAGTTTTTGTTTTCCTCTTAAATTCTCCTTTAATATTTCCCTGGTGAAAGAATATTGCTTAGGCAATTCCTTGCAGGAGGCAGCATCTGTCTGCAAGGAAGTAGGTGTTCCAAAGTGTGCTAATACAGCTTGAAATACCGTCTTGGAAACAAAGCACAGGGATCTTGGAAACAAAGCACAGGGATCTCTGAGTCCTGTTCAGGGGCAGGAAAATGAAGTTGAGTGAAGTGAGTTAGAGGTGATTCTGTTACAGACTGTAGGTTGACTTTTACAATTAGAGCTCCATCAGTTAGTTCATACATTAGGAATATTTTCATTTCAAAATCAGACCTAAGTACCTGTGTGATCTCTCTAAAAATTAGTTGTTAATTAATTTTCAAAACAGAGAAAGAAAAAGTGAAATATTATAGGTTAGCATTTAGTAGAAGACACACACACACACACACTCACACAGCGTATATATATGTGTGTTTATATATATATATAAACACACACATATATATGTGTCTAGATAGATATATACATATACACAAACACTGTATTCTTTCAGGAAAAGAAATGACAAAATCTGTTTGAATATTTTCTCTATCTTATGGAGGTGTAGAATCCCTTAAATATGTTTTGGATTAAAAAGCACTGTTAGAAAGGATTGTTGGGATACTTAAATAATACAGAGAGAAATCACGAGCAGCAAAGCACATGAAATGAGAGTTCCCAGCATGATTTTTTTTTCTTCTAGACTAGTCTGTCACAATGAAAAATTGTTGTTATTGGAAATTAGCTCACTGTTAGTATTTAGCTTCAGATTCTACCTCAGAAGAGAGAGTGTGCAGGCATTGCTATGTGAATGGCTCCTCCTTTCAGTGTATAACCTCTGGTGATTTTTGCTATGGGTATGATAACTCTCATTTTTAGTGCAATGTAGTAATGCAAAGATTATATAGCAGACACATAATATTTAATTCAAAATTAAATTTTAATGTCTCTTTGGAATTAAGTCATTTTCATGCAGCTTTGGAGGTTTCTGTTAAAAACGTGTTGTCTCATATTTGAATAACTTTTATTTTCCTGTGTGAAGCACATGTTCCTGTAAGCATAAGTAAGTAGAAGAAAAATTACTAAAGAAGCTTTTCACTTCCTTCTGAAATATTTTGTGTCTTATGGTTGAGGTCACTTCTTTCTTCATCTGTAGAAGACAAACAGTGGGCAGGGTGAGAGGTGACAGGAAAATGACATTTTTGTCATAAGCTTCTAATTCTTGTTTTTATTTCTTAAGCTTAAAATATAGTCCAGTGATACATGTTGACTGTGATTTTTGATTATTGGAACACAATATTCTAAGTGGCTCTCCGTTCATCTTTGTGTGTCTTTAAAAAAGTAACAATTTAAAAAAATCACCACAAACAATAAAACAGATACTGAAGGGGAGCAGTGTGTCAGTCACAGTCAGTGTGTTGTCCCCTGGGACCTCTAACAGAGCTGCTCCTTCTCTGTATAAATGAAGTGTTTAGTGCTTCAGTGTTTTACATAATGTTTTCTTGAATGATCTGAAAGAGGAAGCAGAAAGCACATTAGTTACATCTGCAGATGATACAGAGCCAGGAAGCTGTAAGAATGGTGAGAAATTCAAATTGATCTGGGGAGCAGCAACGTGCAGGAATTACAAGACTAACAAAAATTTAAAATTTACCATTACAAATTTACAAAATCACCAGGGAAACATGATCCAAACCAAAGATACCTTATGTGTCAGATTAGCTCAGTAAAGTGTTAATGATGTTTTCTTTCACTCCTGAAGTAAGCAAGGTCTGTTTACCTTGATATCCCACCCAGTTAACTCTTTGCTATGGTATCCTGATCTTCAGCCACTTCTACTGAATCTTCCTAGAATTGTTTTCAGTGTCAATACTGTGGTTTTGGTGATGAAGGACAAATAATTAGGCTGTTTCTTGGTTTAGATGCAAAGAAAAACTAAGCAATATGTAGGAGAATTAATGCATCACTTTTTAATGACTTTTTAATTCCTCCCTCAACACTTAATTTGTAAAATTTTTGTTGAACTTTTTTAGTTGAATTTTGTCTCTACCAGTGCTGCAATTTCCATGTCTGTGTCAAATTCAGGAGGGAAGACACAGGAGAACATTTGTTTCATTTTGCAGAAACCTCATGGGTCTTTTTAATTTTTATTTGATTTTTGAGCTCCTGCATAATAAACTTAAGCTTCCTAGTGATGGACTTACTTTGCTCACCTTTTGTGGCCCTCCTAGAAACGGTCCACGCAGTGTCTTAGACATAGAAATCAGAACAATGAAGCTTATTGTGAGAAAGCAGACAATAGTCAGTTGCTTTGCATAAAGACTGAATTAAGGCCTAAACTAAAGACTGTTTTGTGTTGGATTTGGACAGCTAGGAAGATGGGCAACCAAAATATTCTGTGTCTCTGGTTTATTTATAATTACAATTGCTTTTGAAATGTCTGATTTTTGTTTGGTGTGATATTGGTTGGCAGTGGTACCAAGCTTTCAGCTGAAATCTATTGCTACTCACTTTAACCTGTTTTTTAGGATTATACATATTTTGTTATTTTGTGCAGACAAAAATGTGATTATTTGTCCTGATAAAATGCATTTGTTTAATACCTTGTCTCAGTTGATTATATTAAAGCGTAAGACAAAAGTGATATACTCTCCTTGCTATTTCTTTCACAGTACAAGTAGGAGATTGTGTTGCTGTTTTATCTGTGCTACTGTGCCTCTCTGTTTCTGTGGGCAGTATTCAAGTGTGCTGTGAAGTCTTTATCCTAATAGCATGGTGGTGGCTTGCAAGTGATGAAAAACAGTTTCCTTTACGCAAATGTCCACCTTTGTTAATGCTGTCAGACAGCAAGTGTGATTCAGGGGATACACGCCAATCTGCGGGTCACTGATAATGTAATCTAATTCCCAAAAATAAACTGAAAGCATCTTTTCATCTGCAGCCATCAGATGTATGTCAGCTAAAGACAACAACATGTTAGAGACAGCACATGTGAGTTTTCAGGAACAATATGTGGTTAATTGGAAATTAAACCTTTGGGTTTGTCACATTTTCTGATAGACTGACTGACCTTGCTGGAGAAGGTCATGATGGTATCACGTGTTGTTGGCAGAGACTTCCACAGATAAAAGATCCAACTTGAAGGACTGTCACTTGTTTCAAACAATGCCTTTGAACTCTTTGTGTGCAGTTCTATTACCAGGCCTTTTTCAGCAAAACTTTGTGTTAGTGAAATTTGATCTTAAAAAAGTGTTAACAAACAATACACTTTTTTTTTTTAATGATGTCTTTTTTTAGTTATTTTCCCTGCCTTCCCAAGTAAAAAGAGGTGAAAAAGGAATGAAATGGCATTTCTGATTTTAATAGGTGAGAAGCCACAATACAGGTTGAACTCTTCCCTAGCATGTACCACTTACATTTTTATACATTTTAAGATGTTATTGCTGTGTATTCAAGTTGAAAAGATGAGCAATAATTCTATTAATAGGGAATTGCAACACTTTTGAAAAATATTTATTTATGTTGGTCTTTTTGATAATTACAAGATGCAGGAAAGGATCCCTTCCATGTATCCCTCACCAACTTAATGTTTCTGCAGGCATTTCCAACAGAGGCCAAGTAATTTAAATGCCTTTTTTTCTGAAAGATCTGCTTGTATTGTGGTTTAGAGCTGGCCAAAATCTGGGTTGTGTCATCCAGCCCACTCTGCATTTCTCAGGAGCTGGTTTCTGCCAAGTTTTCTGCCAAGTCAGACAGTGGTGCTCCTGGATGTGGAGAGGCTCAGAAAGCCCCATGAGTGTTGTGTAGGCTTTATCAGTTGCAGAAGTGTACCTTGAGGTAGCTCAGATTCCCCATTCTCTGCCCACTCCAGAGCACCAAAGCCAGGCCCTTCATTTCTGATTTGCTTTTCTTCAGATAACATGTGTGACCTCTTCAAGCAGCCTCAATATCCTTCTTCCATTGCCCCAAACTGCCGTGTTGGGTATTTGTGTATCTTCTCCCAGCTTTGCACACTTATAGTTCAGCTGGTACTGGTTTGTATGTATGGCTGAGCCATAAAAAAACATAACAAAACCAACAGTTTTCTGTTCTTTCTCCCAGACATGGCAGAATAAATCTGTTCAGACCTCTTGTGTACCCTGAACGACATCCCTACTGCTGAAGAAATACAACAGTTCATTATAGATCCTGTCCTTTAGTCTCACTGAAATAACAAGGCTACCTATTTAATTGAAGGACTCCTTTTATTGTTAAGAACTTGCTGTCTGAACCCTGGAGGTGACAACTTGCTGATTAGATTTTAGATATTAGCTGCATAAACTACAGAATGCCAGGATATTTGGGGCTGGAAGGGACCTCCGGAGATTATCCAGTCCAACCCCCTTCCCAGTCATGATCACCTGGAGCGGTTAACACAAGAACGTGTTCAGGTGGGTTTGGAATGTTTCCAGACAGGGAGACTCCACACCCTCCCTGCGCAGCTGTTCCAGGCTCTGCCCACCTCCATGGAAAGAAGTTCTGCCTCATGTTGAGGGGGAACTTGATGTGTTTGAGTTTGTGGCCTTTTTTCCTTGGTCTGTCCCTAGGCATCACTGAACAGAGTCTGGGACCATCCTCTGACATTCCTTGGGTATATTTGTGTGGATGGATGGGATCCCCTCCCAGTCTTCTCCTCTCCAGACTAACCAGGCCCAGCTCTCGCAGTCTCTGTTCATCAGGGAGGTTGTAGATTATTCCACATTTCTCAGTTCTCTGTATGACAAAGTGACTGTAATGTATTAAAATTTATTGGAGCAAAGTTTTGTGATCCTTCCTGTGCAGTTGAGATAACTCGCTCTGTCCTTGTGTCCTAGTTCAGACTTGGCTCTGTAAGGCTGCAGGAGGTCCCGAATCCGGATGAGGTGGTGAAGGAGCTCATTGGTTACTGCCTGGACAGCCTGGGAAAACTGCAGGCCAAAAATGAGCACCTGCAGAGAGAAAATGAAAGGCTTTTCAGCAACTGGAGTGACGCAGAGAGGAGGTGAGTTTCACAGGGGTTTCTCAGGTGACACTTGAGAAACTCACCAACAGGTGAACACAAGTTTTTATTCATTTGGCGGGTGTTTCAAGCTCGATTGTCCCCAGCGCATGTAGTTGTAAATCATCTTTGTCAAGGATACAACTAATATTACAAATTTGCATTTAAAGTTGGTTTTAGCTTTATGAATTAAAACAAACAATTTCTATTGAATCCTCTTCACTTTTGTTAGAAAACATTTTCCTTAATGTTATTTTTTAATAATTCTTAGCACTAGCTGTTATAGTCAAATGACCAGATATAAATTTTTTCTTTTAAATATATTGTAGAAATTTATTGAAGGCAAATAAGCAAAACAGCGCGCTGGAAGACCCGGGGAAACTCCTGTTCCGCCATCGGTCTTCCCGCCAAAAACGTGCCATGATCTTTTATATGTGCCGCTATTCCCTCCCCTTTAGGCGGCGCCTGGATGCCGGGTGGCAGGTCCCAGATGGAGGTGGTCCTCAGATGGCAGCGGCTGCTCTCGGAACGGGGCGAGTGGCTCCTCCCTCGGGCCGGCTCCTCCCTCGGGCAGTTTGCTGCCACGGCTGCTCCGCCGCTCCTGGCTCGGCTGCAACAGCCTGTGCCGGGGGTTGTACCGCTCGACTATGCCCCTTTATCCATATCTTTATAGGTTCATTTAAAGCTTACAGTCAGAACTTGTTTAACATAGTAAGATATAGCTTTCCATAGTAACATAACATTGTGGTTTGACATTCGTAATTCAAACTAACCACTAATACTAACATTGCAAAGATAATTTGATTAGCAAATTATTTATCTTTATCTTTATTAACTATTTCACTAGCCGTTTAAATTATTTACATTTTTGAGTGGGAAATAAGTTGCCATTGCTTCAATCTGTTTGCCTTGTGGAAGCAGCCAGTGTTGGTGATATTATGGTGGTATGTGGAATATTATGGGAAAAAATGCCAGAATTTTGCAAGAGATTTTTATAATTGCTGTTGCTTTTATTATCTGAATTTTCTATCACTCTGTAATGAAGGAATCTATGCTTGTTTCAGCATAAAACTCTTAGCACAGAGAAGTCAAGATTTATCTTGTTTTTCTATAGCTTTACTTAAAAAAACCCCCACATTTAGGAAGATTGATGAAAGAATGTAGCTAATTGGAATTAATTTACCTTGAAAAAGAGACTTAAAGTTTTGTTTGCCTCTCATTAAAAAGAGTAACAATTTCTCCTGACAGTCTCCATGACAGGCATAGGGCCTCCCTAAGTAGTGTTTTACTGCTTAACAGTGTAATTGAACAATAGTGTATTGTATAACCAGTGTTCTGCACTGCATTACATGCTGATGTGTAAGAGGCATTAGTGCTTGTATCAATTTCCATGGTGGGGTGGCACTTTTACAGAGTAACCCCAAAGAAAAGGCAGAAAAAAAAAGAAAAAAAAAATCACAGTTGCCTGAAATACTTTGCTCTGAGAAGCTGTGAAAGCTGATAGATTTCTTTGGCGTGTTTATAGTTTGAATAGATGAAACATGGTTTTTCAAAATAAACTCTAAAGGTTTTACAGTCACCGGTCTTTGGCCATGTCTAATAAATGCAGAAAAAAAAATTAAAAATAATTTTCACCCAAACAGTGTTGTTCGTGGGTTTTTTTTGTTGTTTGGGGTTTTTCTTTGGTTTGGTTGTGTTGCATTTTTTAAATTCTTTTTGCCACAGCCCAGTCTACCCTGTTGTCTCTGCTCTTTTGGCTCCAAAAGCAGGACCCAGTTTCTTGGAGCTGAACAAAGCTCTGCCTGTCTTTGTTCAGCAGGCTGGATTTCAGGATTTACACTCACAGTGTTGAGTGGTAAAACATCAAATGTAAAGCACGTGGTGTGGAGAATTGTGCTCCCGCCTCGCCTGGAGCTCAGGCATATCAACTCCACAGCCTCAGGCACTGCAGTTCCCTGTGCTCAAAGTCTCTTTCCTTAGGACTTCATTAGAATTAAAACATAGCAGGCAGACTTCTGAGGGCTGGTTTTATCTTGGTTGAGCATGGGGCACTGGATGGAGAAATTCTAGCATCCCATTTCCATTTCCCTGCTCTGATTTTTTTGACCATCACAGAGGTTTTGTGAGCAAGCGGGTGCCTGGGGTGTATGTGTGCATGGTTACCTCAGGGATATAGATGAGTTAAAATATCAGAGCAAAATAGCTGTTGTTTATATTTCATATAGACAGTTCAAGGCCAGGGTGGACAGGGGACCAGTCTGCGGTTCTGTAATAATTGTGGTGATAAATTTTAATTGTAATAATCTGTAGCAAAATAATCCGTTGAACAATAACAATTAAATTTCTGATTCAGGCATGGTATGTATTTTTTGTTCAAACATCTAAAATTGGTATAGACAAGCCAAATTCAAAATAACTCTTATTTATGTTGTGGTCAACTACAATGACAGTATGTTTAAACCACAAATAGCTTATAAAAATGCAAGCTAGGTACTTTGGTGCTTGAAACTGACTCTTCAGCATTAGCTCATCAGGATTCCATACCATTGCCAGTGTTGTGGGAAGGGTGACTCTGAAATGCAATGGAGCAGTGCCATGAGATCCAGGAATTATTTTAGAGCCCTGAGAACAAGGGTGAATAGCAGAGACATTGAATTCTTTTTTTCTTAGTGTTGGATTGTGGACAATGCCACTAATAATTAAAAAAGTGCCAGTAAGTTACACAGTTTGTGTTGACCTCTCTGAATTGTGTGGGATTGCTCTGCGTTGAGGCAGCACTTAAAAGAGCTTGGTTTTCCTCAATTTATTATTTGTCACAGGGCCTGGTTTCACTGGGCTGTGCAAGCCTCTTGATGCCTGTCAACCTGAGTGCTTTTGGCATATTAAAAGCTTTGTGCTCACACAGCAGAGAGATCGGAGGATGCACAAATTGGAAAGCACCACTCCAGCCATTAACATCCATTTATTTTACCATGCTCAAAAGTTGTCTTTGAGATGAGCAGCTCCTTTCTTTGGCCTGGGGAGATGGTATTTCAGGGAGACAAATCACACACAGGCAGCAGCATATAGTGAATTACACTTAAATTTTGTATTTGTAATTTGTGAGGTAATGGAATAAAACCCGGATAGCTCTGCTTGGTGGTCATGTAATTCAGGTGATTCAGTGAATCCTAATGGCTCCACAGAGCCACCCCACCTACATCATTAGTGCATCCCTGCTCCCGAGCGGCAGAGGATTGTTGCTTTTTTACTGCTCAGTTTTCAAGTACCAGATATGCCATATAATAGTATATTTTAAAGGCTCATAACTTGCAAATACAGCATTACTGTAATACTGATTTACACTGATCGTATGCTGTGCCAAATTAATGTCATACCTGTGTCTGGTGAATGTGTTTGTATGTGCCTAACTTTCACAAGAGAAAAATAAAAAATGTTATTCCTGTAAATGAAAACAATCATATAAGATTAACTGATGACATACTACTAATAAATTTTGCCCACAGGGAAGAGTTAATATTCTAATCTATGCATACAGTTGGTATATATGTTTCAAGATGCTAATTTTTTGCTCCATAGACTAAAGAAATTGTCTAGAATTGCAATGGGTTCCAGTACTATATTACTTACAGTCCAGGCAGCATCAGCTTTACTTCACTGGAAGTTTCCAGTTACGTGGATTTTCATTGTTGGATGTCTTTGCAGGATTCAAGGGCCTCACTGAAATTATCTTCATATGGCACTTTTTTTGGCCAAGTGAGCAAAATTTTTCAATGTAACTGTTTGAACCAACCCCAAATGCTCCAACACAAACCAGTGGCTTGGCAAAATAGAGGCACAGCAGTAACCACTTTCCCTGGTTTCTGTGGGAGAGGGGACTGTTCTATAGGATTTGATACGGAGAGGATTAGCATATTAAGAAAAAATGCTCTTTTTCACCCGATTTTCATGTATACAGGCACAATTAGTGTTGAGCATGTCCAGGCTCTTCTGGGCCCTTTATTGGGTTTATGATTCTTTGTGAGTTGTCTATTTGTTCCCTACTAAACAGTTAACTTCCCTTTTGTAGGGGGAAAGTCTCCTGGTAGTTGATTAGTACATATGATCTTTCATTTAGGCATTATTGAACGGATCCATATGGTAATGATGTTCCGCTATTTGCATTTAAATTAGATGAATTATTTATCAACTATCAAGCATATCCCTTAGGGATTGTACAGTAGACTTAATACTTCGTTAGATTTAATTTTTTTTTGCTATTGTCTTTCTTCTTACATCCTGTATGGTTTTGATCTGTGAACAAAATGATTAGTATTTATATAGGAAGTCTGTTGAAATATCTTACTTTATAAATGAGTACTCTTTAAATCTGTTACGTTGTTGGGTTTAATAACAAAATAAGCCTCCTAAGCTTTTCTTACCAGCCTTGCGCAGGTTGGTGAAAAGAATGTTTACAAGTTTGACTATTTGGTATATTTACCATGATCAGCAAAATTATCAAGATGTTTATTTTCTTGTTGTGTACACAGCTAAAAAAATGTTTGTGGTTCAACCCAAGGACTAAAATATATTATAAAATATAGAAGTAAATATAGAATTGCATTTGCTACAAGTAATTTCTTGGGCTCATGTTTGCTTGTATTCCAGTTTTGCTTTGCTTATGAGATATTCTTAATTTTATATTTCCATTGTGCTTTCACTTTATTGACATTGACCTATTCACAGGGGCATATTAAACTTCTTAAAAAACCTGAAGAATATTTTACTCTGAAGATACTAATGAAGAGCTTTTAAACATTTTTATGTTTGGGGTTCCCCCCAGCCCTTCAAATATATTTCACATCAGAGTGTGTAGTCCAGACTTGAGACCTGTCAAGCTAATCAGATATATATTTCTAATCTCATTATGTGTATCCCGCTAAGGTATGCCAACTGAGATGATTCAATATTGAAAATAAAGAGCACTTGCCTATTTAAATTTTAGTTGGAGTTGTGCAGGAACCCATCCAAAAAAATGCATGAAGACAAATGTTCACATTTGGAAACCTTCCTATTTTGGTAGCAAAGTTCATTTCACTTTTCTGAGGGGGGAAAAGCTGCTTTTAGCCTGTTTCAGACACAAGGTGCTGGACTGGTCCTGCGTGGTTTGGAATGGGGATTCTTGTAAGAGGAAGTCTGGCCTCACTACAGAATTTTCTTCCAGGAAACAGCCAATTATTTTAAGAACAATTAGCGTAACAGTTAATTTTACATTGCAGGCTGGAAAAATGTGTGGAGGCTAAAGAGAAGCTGGAGGCAGATCTTTATAACCGGTTTATTCTGGTGCTGAATGAGAAGAAGGCAAAGATAAGAAACTTACAGAAGTTGCTGAATGAAGCCAAAGAATCTGCAGCAGATGCCAAATGTACCAGGTATTCCTTAATTTTCTTGGCTTTCTTGGTATCTTACCTGGTGCATATTTTATTTTAGTTTACTTTGCATTCCTTTGGCCCTAACAGGGAGTGACAGTTCTTCCTGTCTGAGAGCTGGGTTATCCATAACAATGCTGTTAGTCGTGGGAGAGGAGGATTCTTCCTGGCACTTCTGCATATAGCAGCATATTGCTCTGGGTGCTGTAGCCAAGAACTAAACATCCAGTGAATCTGTCCTGTTTTCTGTGGGACTGCAGCTGATTTTCCATTCATAAATGTGGTAACTGTCATATACATTCTCTCTGAATTGTTTGATTCCTTTGGGAAACAAAAATATCTATTTTTTTTTAAATTTTTTATGTTTTCTAGGGATAGTATAACTACTACTCAGATGGTTATAAAGAAGGAAAATGATTATGATGCCAGTACTGATGAGGAAAGTGAAGGTTTAACACGGGCCTCGTTACCATCAGGTAAGACATAAAGTATTGTCTTTGTGTGATATCACAGACAGGCTTTATATGAATAAACCTTAAGGAAGGCAAAATACTACCTGACAGATTGCTCTGTGATAAGAAACCTGCAAGCCTTAAAAATATCTCTCTTGAAGCAGAGGATAATACTGCCATTTTCAAATTAGAGAGAGGAGGTTTAAAAGCATGTTGCGCAAGTGAAGGCACTGTCACTTCTTCCAAAATGACAAATTGCACACTTTGCAAAACTAATGACAGTCTGACAGTACCTCAACCATCAACAGTTCCATTTGAAATTCTGGGAATCATGATGTGTGCGCAGTGATTGATAAAGTGTAAAATGTAGTTCCTGACAGTTTTAATAGTGCTTAAAAAGATGGAAAGAGAGGAGGTTTAACAGCTATAAAAAGAGCTGTGTGCATAAATGGAATAGAAATGTATTTATAGCAGAATTCACTTTAATTTGTCAGTGAATTTTTGGCCTTCTGAAGATGCTTGTGAAACTTAATTTGACAAATCTTTCCAGGACTAGAATCTTGTAAAGTGTGTGGGATACAGCCATGGCCCATCCTACAATACCAGATATTTAACTGTGAACCAGAATTTTGACAAGTGTTTGACAAACTAGTAGGAATATACAGCACAAATAAGTTTCACAACTGCATTGATAGTTGCTATATGGTTATATGTGTATGTATATGTATGTGTATGTATATATATATAAAATCTTCCCTTCAGGTCTGTGAAGTTTTCTGTGGGTTCTCTCACTGAAGCTTTTTATTTCCACCTTAGGTAAAGGTCATCAAGACAACACTGTGTTCTTGTAAACCACCAGTTTTCTGTGCATACCTGGGAACTAGGAGTGTCCAAGACCCTGATACCAGTGACAAACAGCTTTGTCACTCCTATGAGCCTGTTTGTTGGGGGCTTTCTGGGGTAATATCAATTAAGCAGAGCTTTCAGGCAAATGGAGAAAATTGAAATAATGGAAAGAGATCATTTATTGTTGTTCTGTGCTCTTCTGAAATTTTTGCTTTCAAATGCTGGTTGGTCAATTCAGATGACAAGGTGAGAAATATTTTATTTTGTGAAAAGGCAAGGAAGAGTGGAGAGTGTTGAGTCTTTTTCAAGTTTCAGTGGGACTTAACTAGTTCAGTGAGTGATTTTTTATATACATTCATTTAAAAATGAAAACAGCCCCCACTGCCCTGCTCAGCCAATCATGGACTGATCAGTGTAATAGGAAAATACAGCAACTGTGTTCTTATTTTGAGTTGTAAACAAAGATGTGTTTTCTTTTGCCTCTGAGGGCTGCAATACTCAGTATTTTGGTCCTGACTGTAAAGCTCTTCCAGTTGCAAAATTTGCAAATAATATGAAGACTGTAAACCTAATCCTTTGGGTAACTCAGTCAAAGTTTTTCAAGGTAATGGCATTGTTGCACCTGCCCAGTGAGTATCACTTAGGTCAGGTGATGCTTCCCCTGTGTGCACAGCTTTCTCTTTCAATGAGCAATAGAAAAGCACAGATATGTGCTGAGTATCTGAAGTCTGGCCTAGGATTTTCACATGCAGAAAGAAGGCAGACCATGTCTCCATGGAGAAAACAGCTTTTCAGAAATGAATAGAATGAGTGGATGAATGAAGCTTATAGATACGTGAAATATCAAGGACTGTAAGACATAAAAGATAATACGGATAATACTTGGATTTTTTTCTGATTACCTTGGTTTTCCTATCTCTTAGTCAAATATTAAATTGCTTTTCCTTTTGGACTTGGATTTTCATTGTGTGGAATGCAGGAGTCAGTAAGAATTAAAAGATCTTTGAGTTCATTTTAGTAAATATTGGTGAAACCCACAATCAAGGAGGAGATCATAATTAAATAACTTCTTTGGAGGGAAGTGAAGACATGTCCAGAAAATTCACTGGGAATTGAAAAGGCAGTGGTGTGTCGCAGTTTGTCAGGGAGGGGAGCTGACCAGCTGAGGGTTCGTTGCTCCCTTGTGATCTAAACTAGAGAGTGCAACAGGCTGCGCAGCAAGCACACCGTATCTCACTACGTAAGGAGGAGGTAAGACACAGGTGCAGTGCAAGCAACAGCCAGGGCTGATCCAACTTTATTAAGAAAATGGAGGGTTTAAATAGGATTTGGGATGGAAGGGACGAGAACTTGGGTGGAGGAAGGGAGGAGCATGCAAATCCTCTTACAATAACAGGGTAACAGGTTATACATAATCATGAAGGGGTTGAACAGGGTGGTAACTGGGGAGTGGCTTTGGGCTGGAGCCCGCCAAACACTTTGATTGGTTGTTACCTCACGGCAGTTCAACCAAAGGGAAAACTGTTGCTATGCCTGCTTGGCAAGAAGTCCATGAAAAAGGAACATAAGGTGGAGAACAAACCTACATGTAGGTTTATCTCACTTAACATAAATCACAGTATTAAAGTCCCAGGTGGCGATTTCCCAGGTTTTGACTCATCCAGCTGATCTTTCTCCGCAAATGCTGCTTTCCATTCCTTGTAAGATGACTTGTTCTCACTCTCAGATGACTCACAATCCCCAACAGTGGTGTTCAGCAGGTGATTTGGTTTGTGTTTAGAAGTAAAAAATAGAGGTAGTTTCATCATAACCATGGTTCTGTTCTATCAGCTAAGAAGGATGGGAAACAGAAGCTGTGAAACACAGATATTGTAAAATCAGTCACTTTCTCAGGATATGTTGAACTGCAGAGTTTAAAACTCTGAAGATTTTGCTTAACCACCAATAATTCTTTTCCTTCCTTAATTTTTGGGGCACTGAAGGCATTCCAGTGGATTTGGAAAAAAACCCTACTGATATATACTATAAGAAAATTAAATTGCATTTTTTTACAATAAAATTAAATTATTAGTCTGGTGTTGATCTGATCCAAATACTAGAACAGGACCCACTGAAGAAAAATATTAAGAAAAAGTGTAAGAATGATTAATTGCAGTCTTTGTAAAGGGGAAGAAACAAGGAGAAGAAAGTTGGTACTCATGTTATCGGTGATGAGATTCCCAGCTGTCTGGTCAACTAGTGAAGTAGTAGAGTGACTTACATAAAATATAATGTTGCACAATGTTTTATTCAAGAAATTAGAATATGGAAATTAACATGAGATAAATAAATTTTCAGATGAGCCTCTCTGTTTGTCTCAAAATACAAATGGAGGGTTATCGGTCCTGGTATCTGTGGAGTGTGAAATTGAGGGTGATTTATATAAATCGGTTTGCATTTTGTGATACACTAGCTATGAGCAGAATGAACTAACACAGTGTAATGCTGATTTTCAGTCCTTTGACAGCTACAATTCACTTGGGAAAATCAACAACATCTGCAGCTGTGCTTAGTGCAGCTCCTTCTGCCACCTAAAGCTGGTATTATCTCCAGGGACTGCCATCACCTTTCCCAGGTGGGGACTCACCAAGAGCTCCTTGATGCAGTGCTATATCAAGTTTGGACATCCAGATTTGAAGAAAAATGTACGTTACCAAGATAGGAACAATAATGTTGTGATAAGAGTAGAAGCTTCCTCCTTACAGTAGCAGATAAAGTGTAACCTAAAAATTTACCTAAAATTTTAGCGGCTTTGGCATTTACAGTACTATTTGTAGGTATGATTTAGGGTTTGCTTTTTGACAGCAGTTTCTGCTTCATAGCTTAAAGCCAAGATCAACTGCAACATGGTAGTTTTTGTCTCTAATCTAAACACTGAGGTAGTTAATGCTTTGTATTCTAAAAGAAAAAACTAGAATTAGTAAGTATATTAAAGCACTCAGAAAAACAACTGATGTGTAGGAGAAGTAAAACTTTTAGAAAAGTATAACAATTATAAAAAACACTGTATGTCATTCCATACAACAGCTTTGCCCATCGAGCCATGAGCATGGAGTGACATTTATTTGAAATATTGGCTAGGATTGTGAATGTGAAATTGAAAGACACACAGCCCCACCTTTCACTGCAGGTTAAAAAATTCTTATTCAGCAGCTACAGATGATGTGTTCTTGTAAATGCCTGTGAGCTCCTGGTTGAGAGTGGAAGGAAGAGATGAAGGAAATCCTTCTATTGTTCTTCATGGATGTGGTGTTAGGAATATTTTTTGGGAGCAGCGGGAACTTGCTTTTGGTTTGGATTGTTACTGTTTTGGTCCAGGGTTGGTAGGATTCTGTCTGAGTCACCAAAACCAGGTAATAGTGGGACATCAACAAAGTTCCACCAACTGGAGCAGGCTTGGAAATGTCACAGAGGTGTTGAGTAGAATGAGACTGTTGCTCTTTTTATGTGCTGTTGCAAACTGGACCTGTTTGTTTTTTTTTTTTTTTAAGGGGCTAAAAAAATGACTGGAAGTGGCCATTCTGTATTTCTCTTAGCCCACAGTGACTCAACCCAAGAGTGACTGGGTGACTCAGCATGATGCCACCACACTAGTGCAAGACGTTTCTGTCATTTTAAAATGCAGAAACACTCTTTAAGTATTAAGTAATTAATTTAATTTAACTAAGTATTAAGTATTCCTTAAGTACTCTTGTTTAAGGACAATCCCGAACACAATCCAGCTGCTACTGATTCCTCTTTCTTCTCCTCTGTGCTGAACTTTATTGCTGCTGAGTCCTCCCAGGGATCCTAAAATGACAATAAGATTATCAGACTAATAAAACATCATTCAATATCGTGGTTGGCAGTCATGTCTTTGCCCTACAAATCAGACCCTTTTATTAACTGAAAGATACTTTAGTGATCCACATGTTAGAAAGTTTTTTAAATAGGAATAAGGATTGGATAAACCTTTCTGCTTCCTTCCAAGGAGTTGGAAAGGTAGATGGAGGGAAAAAGTTTCTCTCATCACAGTGTTTGGAAGGTGACCAGAAAAGAGAATATTATTCCTCTTCCCAAGTATGTGATGAAGCTGCAGGGAAAGATTTAAATACTTGTAATCTGTAATAGATATGTGAAGGGTAACGTAGCAGGTGGGAAATAAGCAACGAAAGGAATTCTTTTACAACGTATTATTGTTATTTCCAGTTATAATGCTATTATATGTGGCTGCCTGTAGGCAAAACAAGGCTATTGGGCACCCATTTATACTCAGCTTGCATCCTCTCTATTTTAGTTTCTCTTGTCTCCGAGTTCCTTGTATTTCACATTATAATTGGTGGAAGTTACTGCTCCTTGGGGTAAGGAATGATCTCATGATCTAGCCTGTTGGATTAAGTAAATTTTATGATCTGTGTTTCTTGCCACGTATATGGAAATATTCCACATTAAGTGAGTCCTCAGACATTCAGTGCTCATACTTTTCTGCATGTTTGATGGGGAGGACAGATTCAGAACTGGCTCTAATAAACTCACTGTTGTGCCCACAATAAATAACAGGGAGCACCTTCCCACTGCTTCACTATGCAAATGTTCTCATCCCCCTTGCTCAGATTCCTGCCTTGGTGATTGTGTGTTATGCCTTCAGGGGTCTGTGGCTCTTTAAATTTAATTAGCTCTCTTGTGTAGTCCAATCCACTGATGGCTTGATGCTGCTGGTTAATAAGCTTTGATCACAGTTAATAATAATAAAAAGAAGCCTGTTGTAACAGCACCCAACTATGCTGTACAGTAAAGTTCCATCTATGAAGGCTTATCTTTAAAAGTCTGTTTTAAGAAGTTTTAGTATTTAGCCATTTAATTTACTTCAGCCTTAAATTATTTCTTTTTCATTTTCAAGCTGTAATTGGAAATGGTTCTTCCCAAGGAATAATCTCATTTTTCTTTCCCTTGAAGCTGTACATACCTTTTTTCCTGAAACTTCATATTGACTTCTTTCTCCCCCCCTCCTCCCCCACCATAACCTGATGGTTTGGTGCCTGTAAAATATTTGTGGTTGCCAAACTGCTTTCCCTCTGTATTGTACCGGGTGCCATGGTCAAAATACATTGACAATACAAATACCAATATGTTCCATATCCCTTTAAAAGTCCTGTTTTGAATACTGCACTGACATATTTATAAAGTACTACTTTCACATTTTACTACAAAAATTATCAAGATTGCTTATACCTCTGCACAGACCTTCTTACTGTCCATGCTTTAGTATAAAAAAAGTGATGCAGCTGAAGGTGGTTGCCTCTGAGTCATTCTAATTATCTAAGTGATAGAGTTGTAATGGATTTATGCTTTGCTAAGACTGTTGCAGATTACTAAATTTGGTGTCTGATTAAAAAATTAGAGTATCTAATGACTACAATGTAGGTTAGGTGCAACAACATTGACTAATCTAAAATTCAAAATATTTGTTGTTGTATTATCCACCTACTACTAAATGTTACATATGAAAGAACTGTAGAGTTGTAAAGTGTAGCTAAAGCTCTGTTTAAATCATCAAATTAACTGTCTTTATCCAGTTGGAGCTGAATTGTAAGACCCTTATTTTGGAATCCTTTTCAGACCAAGCTGGTAATTCCAAGTTTAATGGACATCTATGAATACTGTGTTGGATTTTTTTTCCTTCACTTAGAAGCAGAGATAAATTAAGCAGTTCAGCAATGTGGATTTTGAACAAAGGTGGAATTATTTCATATATTTTTGAATGGGTGGGAGGTTTATTAGAGCATGGCTGGACATAAATTCTGTGAGCTAAGACACTTCTGCACTGAGCAGATGCTTGTTTCCTTTGGACTAAAAGCGTGTAACTTGACCATCTACAAGACAGCACTAATTTGGTGGGACTCTTTGTTTTCTCTTCTTCCTGAACCTATTTGGACACCTGTTGGTTGAGAATGTAACTCTTTAGTTGTGAAACTGCAGCATTGGTGGTGCTGGAGCAGGGCCATCAGTGGCCCTGCTCTGTTCCATCCTTCCCCAATAAACAGTTAAAGAGCAACTACTTATCAGGTGAGGAGGAAACCTCTGCTAGTCATCAACAACCTGTCTGGGGTAATCCACATCCCAGTGCTTTTGTTTGTCCTTGGGCTTTTAAGTCTGTTCAGTATCCAGCATAATGGTCCCTTTGGGGTCTCTTGTCATTAAAGGAAATAGCAATAATTATTCTTCTTATACCAAAATATGCTTCAATACTTGTATTATGGATCACAGAAGTTACTAAATTCAGTGCACAGGAAATCTCTCTGTCACACAACTTCATAATGAACTTTATCCTTCCACTAGACCAGGTTCCTCCAACCTGGCCTTGGACACTTCCAAGGATGGGCCCAGCTTCTCTGGGCAACCTGTGCCAGGGCCCTACCACCCTCACAGGAAGGAATTCCTTCCCAATATCCAATCTAACCCTGCCCTCT
The DNA here is from genome assembly GCF_022539395.1 of Myiozetetes cayanensis. Lineage (NCBI taxonomy): Eukaryota > Metazoa > Chordata > Aves > Passeriformes > Tyrannidae > Myiozetetes > Myiozetetes cayanensis. The sequence continues at coordinate 34,194,906 of NW_026087631.1, read as the reverse complement.
GTCAGTGTGAAGCCATTCCCCCTTGTCCTGTCACTTCAAGCCCTTGTAAACAGCCTCTCTCCTTCTTCCTTGTGGGCTCCTTTCAGGCATTGGAAGGCCACAATTAGGTCACCCAAAACTCTTCCCTTCTCCAGGCTGAACAATCCCAATTTTCTAACCATTAAAAAAAAAAAAATATGCTTCATGATATACTGAAAACAAAATAATTCACATGCAAGTAACACAGCACATTTGTGTTCCCTTCCCTCTGGAAAATATGGCTGTAGCTTAAAGAGTTGATCTTGGGTTTAGGAGCTCTTGGAGGGATATCCTTTCATCAAAGAGAAGTAGTATTGGTACTTGAGGAAAAAATGGTTTCTGCAGGGGACTGATAGCACGTTCCTATAATCCTGAACATTGCGATAAAATCCCTTATCTTTAGCTGTGGAAAGGGCTCCTATCAGTGGCAGTCACACAAAGCCTGGATCCTGCAGGTTCTGGCAGACCAGAGAGCAGAACATTGCAGCTAAATTTGCCGAACCACCTGTGGCTGCTGCACATTTTTAACAGCTCTTCTGATGTTAAGTTGAATATTTTGTATGTTTTCTTCTTACACTTCATATTTTCCTGTCTGTTTTGTTGGGGCTGATAGCAAGTCAAGCCATCAGAAGTTTCTACAAGCTGTTTACCCATGTCAGTTTGTTTCTGCAGGGGAACAAGCTGCCACTTGTTAGTTCGGAGTGTTGCTCCCTATGACAAAATGATGGAAGGGCATTTGATCTGGCCACCTGTGTAACATTCGCCCTGGTAATTATCTTAATTGCTTCCCAACTGTATTACAATGTCTCATTCCAGCAAACCAAAAAAATTGATTAAAAGCTGTTAAAAGGGTTGTTCAAGATTGCAGTAAACCGTGTGGTTGCTCCCTTGATTTATTACTCACCCAGGTTAAAGCACACATCCTTGTTTTTAACTTGGAAATTTTCTCTCACCCTGTGAGTCTGGTGGGTCTTCTCTAGATTTAAGAGTTGGTTTCCCTGTTTGGATTTGCTTTCTGCAGCCCTTTTGTTTTTGTATTTCTTCAAACCCAGTGAATACTTGATTGGAAAGAGATTTTACACCTAAAGAAATGTCAAAATCATCATACTATGAAAATAACAATAGAAAAACATTTTATTTTAATCCTTTAAAAGGCCTTTTCTTAAGAAGCAAACCCAAGAATCTCTTTGCTCCATCTAGAAGTCATGAATGTAATACTCCTTTAAACTTTTTTTGCTTTGGGTCTTTTTTTTTAACTTATTCCTTCTTCCTCTTCTTTTCTATCCTGCTTATTTTATTGGATATTTTTGTTATTTATAGCTCCTAAGTAAAAGGGACTGTCATAAAATCATAAAAGCTTCCTATTGTTGTTTAGCTTTTATTCTTAAAATAGCACATGGATCAATCTAAAAGATATTGGGGGTGAGGTGATAAAATTGTATTGGAAAAAAAATTGCTTTGCTGAGTAGAAAAGCTAGATGATAACACTGACTGATACAAATTCCACAGAAATCATTTGGAGTGTTGCCACGTATCTTGGAAAGCAATTTAGTTTGTTTTTTTTTTTTTTTTTTTGTCAGTCATTGTACTGGAAAGCTGAGAAGTTCCTCTTTATCTTTAGTATGAAAATCTCTCCTGGAGGACTCTTTTCCTTAATCTCCATAACACTGCATAGGAGTTTCATGCAAATTAGAAATGTGTAAAACTTAGAAAGGAAGAAATGACTTTAAAATAATTCAGAGATGATAGGCAAAAGGCATCTGTAGCTCCAGTTTCTGTCATGCATTTTGCTGTGTTCTGCTTGTTTTTGAAGATTAACCTGAATATGTTGATTTATGCTCCTTCACTGGCCAAGTGATTTCACAGAGGAGATGTCAGTCACAAAGCTGCGTTCAGGCAGATCAAACATTAAGTTACAGGCTCTAAAAGATGGAGGGGAGATGCTTTCAAAACTGGAGCTGTCAGCATCCTATTAGTTGTTTTTTTACTTACTGTATAAATTAAAAGTAACAAAAGATATAATGCCAAATCAAAAGTATCGTAAACTCCGACTTCTGCTTTTTTTAGCTGGGTGGAGAATCCACCCATACTGAAACAGAGAGAGAATATGTTTCCTCATAATTACAGATGCCTCATTGTATTTATGTTTTTGTTTGTTTGTTTGTTTTGTTTGTTTTTTTAAATGTCTGTTTTATTTTACTCTGATGGGAGACAGAGTAACTGGACAACTTCTAGTGCTCTGTAAAAAGGAAAATGACAATTCATGAGGTTTAGGACTTTACATATATATTTAGGAAAACAGGTGCAAAACCCCCTTCCCATTATTTTGCAGTGCATGTTGTAAAAGGGCCTCATTTTCACTATGCTTAAACTAAATCTCTGTCTGAAAACTGTGTACTCAGATAAAAAGGTGATACATGTCTGTGCATCTTGAGTATAACCCTCCTTTCTTAGAAGGAGATCTAACCTTTCTTTAAATAAATCTAAGTAAAAACATGCTCAAAGATGGATTAGTCTTTCTGCAGATTTCCTCCCCATTTTACAACCTTTTACCTTGTGACAGCTTTGCTCCTGTTCTTGTGAGGCAGCAAGTAAAAGATATGGTCTTGATCACCTGGGACTATTCATCATATCTTTTGTAGTCTTCATAAATTGAAACCAAGTAATTCACCTTTTTCAAAAATGTATCCCTGTAGTCAGGATGCTAACCTTTTCTTCCCTTGTAGCTTATAAAAATGTCATTATTAGCTCATTTATAACTCATTGCCAATTCTGTCCGTGTTTATAAAGGGACAATATCACTCCTCATGCCAACAGAAATTTGAATGCTCAGTGAGTGGCTGGTACCTGCTATTCTAGAAATTTAGATGTCTAACTATAAATTAAAATTGGTGTCCATTTTCAATTATCTTTTTTTTTTAATGTGGCATAAAATATAGAACTTACTGTGTAGACATCAGTTGTATCTGATTTCAGCATAATTAAAATTAAAAAGGTATATTAGCATACATTTATATGTACCAGTATTTTGGAATGTATTCAGAAAACAATAGAAATTAAAAATTGCCATTTATTCCGTAGTAGTTTTTCTTAGCCTCCCTTAATCAAACAACTGCCTCAAACATTTGAAAACCACAATCAAAAGAGATTAGTCTTCGGTGTTGATGGCCATGGCAGAAATACAGTTTACTGTGGTGATTGCAAATGATTCCCAGTTTACTACCAGGCCATTCCTTTGTTTAGTTTGAAAGGAGACCTTATTTTTTATTTAATAAAAATATTAAGCTTTCTCAGCACAAAAATTAATAAGCACCTCTTTGGCAACTAATAGCTGATATCAAATTTCAAGAGTACCAAAGTAATTTCCATGATTTAATTGATTAATCAGACAACTTCTTGGAAAGTTATTGAGTGTAACCTGCCATGTACCTTCACTGGAATCTTCACCACAAAAATATTTGTTCTCTCCTTTAAAACCATTTCTACTGATAACAACTATTTTAACTAATAACAACTGTGTTGATCTGGTTATCCAAAGGTATCTAAGAAAAATAAAGCCACCTCCTGTCTCCCAGACATGGATTTTAAAGTTCCTCAGACCTGTGTGCCACAAGGGGATGATTTATTCCCAGATGCAAATTAAAGTATCAGTGTCAATTTTGGTCAAGAAAGACCAAAAATCTCTTATGCTGGTCCTTCTGCAGGGCATATAGTTGTGTTTAGTTTTGTCCATCCTCAGACATCAGTGTGAGTGGAGAGTAACAGGCGATGTGAGTTGGGGAGCAGGAACTGGGTGGGGAAAATTTAAATATCAGTAAAATAAGGAGAGACACGATGTAATATAAAGCTGCGTTTAACACCAGTGTGTAATGTTGGTGTAACTTTACTTACTTGGGTCTGAGGTCTGTAGTTTTCTTGAGGAATCTGCTGATATTGCACAAATCCCCGTTACATGTGCTTTTGGCAGAGAAATGTTAGTTTGTATTCACCACTGCCACCTTTTTGCCAGTGAAAAGAGCATTTTGCATCATTTTTATAACTGCCTCCTGGTTTCCTCATCCTCTTCTCACCCTGCACCTCTCTTTGCCCACAGCCCTGTCATTAGTTAACTCACTCATGGCAGTAAGTTAATTTTTGTCCCTGTAACGAACCTATTTGTTTCAAATGGAGAAATAAACTCAACTTGTAGGAGAACACCTTCCAGCAGTGCTTTGGCTCAGCTCAGTTCTGCCCCCTCAGCTGAGACTTTGGATCTTCCAGGACAGATCACCTGGCAACAGTGTTGTTCCCGCCTATACAGTCCCCAGATTTCCCTCTGCTGATCCTGCAAACTGCATGTCCAATTCCATAAAGGAAAAGCAGTGCTTGTTTAGGATTAGCCATACTGTGAGCTGTTGTCTCAGCCAGGAAAAAAAAACCTCTTTAATCTATAGCCAGGTGTTGGATTCTCACAAGGATACTCATTACTTGGGTTCCTGGGAGAGAAGGGTCAGGTCAGGAGTATCTGATTGCCAGCAATTTCCTGGGAAACACAGGAGGCAATCTGAGGGCTTTAGGGTAGGAGCTGAGAAACACTATGTGGAACAAAGTGGTTTACCTATTTGTAATCTCCAGGGGTTCTCTCAGAGGGTGATGTTGGCATTCTGGCACTCTGCATTGGCTATTTGAATTTTGTCCCACTATCTCCACAAGATATGAATACATTTTTGCTGAAAACTTCAAAGTAATTAAAAAAAAAAAAAAAAGGAGAAATTTTAAGTATAAAATAAAGCTGCTGTGTACTCCCTGATTGATAGTTTATTTCGTTACACCTCAACAAATATTAACTTCTCTAGTTAGGCATACAATTCTGTTTTGGGAAGGGTATCATTAACTAAATGGGTCACTAGCAGCTCATTGCTCCTGCAGAAAAAGGATCAAAACATTCTATATGCAACCTTCTAATTCAAACAAGACTTTCAGAATTTTGATGAAGGTAAAAGTTTCACTGCTTCTTATTTTTTGTTCAAGAGGAGAAGAGAGAAAGCACTATATAAAACCACTCAGTCACCTTTCTGAAGTTGCCCTGTGGCCGGGGAGATGGGGAAGGAATATGTCTCACAGCACGAATGATAAGATTTGGGCATATCCCTGAGAAGTGAGACACTGGCTCCTTGCATTACTGATCAGTGTGTGCTGAGGGGAATGTGAATGAAACAGAGGGCAAAATGTGTGTCTTTGTGTTACCTGGCAGGGAAACTCACTGCTGGATGGTGAGCAGTAGGAACACCTCAGACAATCTGGGCAAAATCTTGTGGAAATACTGTTTCTCCAAGCAGTTGCATGTTGTTAGCCACTGGATTTCCTTAGCTAAAAGATACTCTGTAGCTTCCAGTGACTCCTCTATTCTGCAAGTGAAAGACTCACAGCATTTTTTGTTGGGATATTCACAAACACTGCCTTGATATGGGAGAGAAAACAGTAAGAAGGTGTACAATATGACAAGGATATTGGGGTAGTAGGAAATTTTCTTGGACAATTAGTTTTTTAAAAAAACCATGAAACTCACAAACCAGGATTGTTTGTAGATCATAGAATCACAGAATGGTTTGGATTGGAAGGATACAGTTCCACCTGTATCTGAAGGTGAATCCTCATCCTCAGCTCATTCCAACTCTACTCCCAGATTCCAGTGAGCATGAAGAGCACTCTGTTCATCACTGTTCTTTGGGAAGGTCTGTCCCTTGCTCACCCTTGGTTCTGACCAGGACAGATTGCAGGCTGCCTGAAGACTGAGTTCCATCATTTCCTCACTTGACAACAGCAAATCTGAGTCACAATTCCTGGCGCTCTCCCGTTCCAAATCAAGGTGTGCTTAGTAAACCTCCCTGCAGAACACTGCTGCTTCTTTGCATGGCTGCTCCCTGAAAAATGAACCCTTGTGCAGGAGATTAAAAACATGTTGATGCTTGTCCTTCACTGCTAGCTGCTTGTAAATTACGCCCAACTTGATTTCAGTTCTGCTGAACAAAAAGGTCAACTCAAATATTGTCACCTACCTTGGTTTTTAAAAGAAAAGAAATTTTTTTTAACTGATGTCAAATGCAGATGGACTTTTAGATTAAGTGGATTTTCAGTCATTTCACTGTGCTGTCATTCATTTTTCATATGATGTGCCCTGTTTTTTTTTTATTTTGCTTTTTCTGTCACCCCAAATTTAAAACTATCTCATTAACCAATGAAATTTAAGAATGTGTTCTTCCAAGTATTTGTAAACTCTGAGGATATTAACAAATCCCTAACCAAGCACAAGATGCTGTCAAGATACAGAAGTAAATTAAATACACATCCTCTCTCTGTGCCCAGGAGGGATAAACTCCAATTGTGCACTTAGCTTTAACTTTTCATCAAAGTGGAGAACAGAGAAGTGTTTCTTTCTGAAAGTCCTAGTGTAGATTTCCAAGAAATTATTGAGTCTTACAGCTTTTAGGGAAATGTAAAAAGTGCTTCTGCCCACCAAGGACTTCATAAAGATTTTTGGCACTTGTGACATGAATACATCTGTCTTTTCTCTGTGTTCAGAGATGGAGGCAGATTGTAAATAATGGAAATGTGATCTTCAATTTCCCACCTGCCTGTGCCTAAACTGATTATATTTTAATTATTTTTTTTTTTTGAGAGAGAGAGAAATGAAAGGTTTTGCACAGCAAGCCATTACATTGAGCAGCTGACCTCAATTACTGTAGGCTGATGACATTGATTGCATCAGACCAAGGGTAAAATCAGATCTCTGTCTTGGGTCCTAACATGTCAGGGGACTTTGCTGCGGAACAGGGCAGGGATTAGAAGATTCCTGCTAGAGAATTTTTAAGGGCTGTGAGTGCTTTCGTGACACCCTTAAGATATTTGGATCAGAAGATTGATGTCAGTCATTTTCACAAAGCACAAAGAAATCCGGGGTGGGGAAAGAGCGGGGGGAGGCAGGACTGTCCCAGCAGTTCAGCAGCTGCTCACAGCCACTTGTGCTCGCAGCCCATGGCTTCACGGCCAGCAACGAGAGAGTCCTTTTTCCCACAGGCAGTCCCGAAGGCAGAATACCTCGCTCTGAGATGGGTCGGTCTCTCTCTCTCTCAGTCGTTCTTCGCGAGGTGTCCCCGTGGGGAAAAAAACCCCAACACTTCCTCTCAGGAAAGAGAAAGAGGCGGCCAAAACCGCCCCCGCGCCCCGCTCTATCTGATCGACCGACAAAACCAAAAACCCCCGAACAAAAGACTCCCCAGATGTGTCCCCTGACCACCTCCCTGCCAGGGAACTTCCCCCGCTCCCTCGCTGACCAGTCGCTCCGTCCCCCACCCCCTCCGCGACTCCCCCCATCACGGAAGAAACAGGTGGGGGAGCGACGGGAAAAACGGGACACTAGGGAAAAAATTCCAGCGTCTCTTTTCAAACCTGTGACATCTACCATCTTTCTAGGCATGTGAACATCAAAAAGCTGTTTTAATGTCTGAGAACTTCCTGATTAGCTTTGCACCATAGTTAAGTTTTGGTAGTCTGAGAAAAAAAATAAGCGGAAAATCGTGTTACGCTGGGAACAAGCATCATTCCCACTGTATCCTGAAAGAAGGAGGGGCTTGTCCACCTCATAGAATCATCGAATTATAGAATCACAGAGTAACTAAGGCTGGAAAAGACCTCTAATGTCATTGAGTCCGAGACTTAACCCAACACTGCCTCGTCCCTAAACACCAAATCCACACATTTTTTGAACACTTCCGGGGACAATGATTCCATCAGTGCCCCAGGAAGCCTGTTTCAGTGCTTGACAACCCTTTCTTTGAGGAAGTTAATCCTAATATCCAATCTAAATCTCCCCTGGAGGAACTTGAGGCTGTTTCCTCTTGTCATGTCTCTTGTTACGTGGGAGAAGATCTCAGCCCCTGTGCTGGACCTTCAAGAAAGTATTTGTTGTTAAGTTTTGGACAGCTCAGGAGAGGAGGTGGTTTTTTACTGCTTCCCTGCTTATCCCCCAGCACAACATATCTTATTATAGAAGAAATACAGCCATGCCATTGTAGGTACTTCTATGAGCATTGAAGGTATTTTTGTGTGCAGAGGAAGGCCAATCTTCCTCTGTTTTTTGAAGTGACACAAACGTTGAAGAGCTGCTCTGAGAATCCAGATAAGATGGCACTCGAAGGACATGCTTGTATTTTATGGCTAAAACATATTAAATAGTTTTCTAAAGCTCTAAGTTTCTAAGGTTGTATGTTTAGCCTACTGAGGAGAATTTTCTCTTCATGAACAACATAACGTTGCCTTAAAATAACTCTCTGGTAAACTCTTCCTGGGCAAGAGAGTGTCCTCCAGCAAGTCTTTGATGAACTGGAGTGAAAGGAATGGGCACAGGGAGATGTGCCTTAGTGTGGCAAGGGGAGAAAACACAGTTCCAATCTTCTGGTGGGGGACAATGTATTAAATTCATGGTACAGATTTTGTAGCTCTTTTGTGAATTTGAAGTTGCCATTTTGTTTTTTGGTGCTCCCTGTTGCTCAGCCTGGATCTGTGCTACTGCTGTTCTCATTCTGAAATACATTGATATTTTAATTTGCATCTGGGAATAAATCATCCCCTTGTGGCACACAGATCTGAGGAACTTTAAAATCCATGTCTGGGAGACAGGAGGTGGCTTTATTTTTCTTAGATACCTTTGGATAACCAGATCAACACAGTTGTTATTAGTTAAAATAGTTGTTATCAGTAGAAATGGTTTTAAAGGAGGGAACAGGTATTTTTGTGGTGAAGATTCCAATGAAGGTACATGGCATTTTCTTTTTTATACCACCAAAATAAGAGGCTCTGGAGTAGCTGCTTTGTTACCCGACTATGCAGGTTAACAGGAGTCCAGGGACTGGGAGCCCATTCTGGCATCCAGGAATGTCCTTCCCAAACTCTCGTCAGCTTTTCCAAGGTTGGGAAAGGTTTATTTTATGAAATAGAACTTCACATTCTGGGGTGTGTTAATGATTTAAAAATGGATGTTTTACAGGATAGTCATGGTAGTGCTTTTTTCCTGCTAATTCAGAGCTTGTGGGGAAGGAAAACAGACTGTAAGACTTTTTTATATAATTTAACTAAAAAATACAAAACTAGTATGTAGAGATTTTACTAGAGAAGAAATGGTCAAGAAGGATTCCAGGTGCTTCTCAGGTAGTGATATAATTCATCTCCCTTTCAGGAAATACACTTTGAAAAGACTGTGTTCATGCCTAGCATGCAATTATCCTTTTTGCTTTGTTTTTTGCATTTCACCAGCAAACCACCCCAGAATAATACTCTGAATTCTCAGTTGGTGTAATTCATTATGGCTCCATTAACTTCCATAGAGGCTGCTCTGGTACTCTGGCCAGAGTGTTCTGAATATGTAATAAAAGTGTTACTCATCTGAGCAGCCGTTGTTCACATCAGCATTTTGTGCCCAGTCCTGGATGTTTTAATGTGTTTTTTGTTGACCAACAGAGAGGGTGTTGTGCACTGCAGGGAAGGCATGGGCAAAGATTAGATGCATCTTTCTGTGTTTTTGAACTGTATTCTGACATTTTTTAAAATGTCTTATTTGTAACTCTCTGTGATCTAGTTTTTTTATCTTTTTAGGTATACAAGTCTAATAATGATTAATCCATTCCAATAAAAGAAAATGACAGGTTCTTAAATGTCTTTTTAGACAAGTGTTTTGATGGTTAGAAACAATATTAGTTAAAGGTAAAAATTCCAGCATTAGGTAATACCAACGTTGTTTTTTCCAAGGATCAAGCTGTCAAAGCACTATTTAGGATAGCTGGAGTACTTGTAAGATGGAGCTTTTAGTTTGAGAAAATGTGATACCAGGATTATCTATTGTATATGTCTTTATTTCTTGGAAAGAGTAAAAAAATCAAATTATACAATATTTTCTGATTATAGAATATTATTATGGCTTTCTGTCATCCCACACATCAGCTGCTTAACCCAGTGACCTTATTCTGCTTTTGCTGCAAGTGAGCTTAATTCTCTAGGTCTTTGTAGCCTGAAACACCTTTTTTTTTCTCTTTGTTCTTCAGTGAATGACATAAAATCATTCATACTTTCCAACACCTTCAGCAGCTTTTTCTGGAAATAACCCACTAATGTTCTTTCTTTGAAGGCATCCTGTTTTTATAGTATTTCATCACTGCAATTTAGTATGTAGTTTGTATCACAGTGATCATCCCTTGATATTTTTTTCCTGAAGCAACATGCCAAAGGAAAAACTCTTTTCAGACTAAATCCGTCTGTTGTGTTGTGGTGGGGAAAGGAGTGTGTGTTTATACTCTTTGTATTTAAATCCCATTTTCTCTAAACTTTATTTAGTTACAGAGAGACTGTATTACTTTTTATAATCAAACAGTACCATTACAGTAACTGTTGTTTTGGAGAAGTGTCAGCAAATGTTTAAATTTTCCACAGGCCCTTATTAATTAAATGAATTTTTGATGGTAAAGGGGCATGAGAATTGCCCAGTGTCATGAAATTGCAAAATACTTTAAATATAGAAGAGATTTTTTTCGTCCATATGGGTATTTTGAGCTTGCATAAAATATTAAGGATGATAAATTATCCCTTTATATAGATATCCATCCTTTTTTAGAATCACTGCGTGTTGATGGAGAGTAATTCCATCAAGCTTTGCCAGTCCAAGCTGTCTTCTACCCTTCAGTAATACCTTAGGCAGCCGCTGCCTGCAGAGGTCTAATCTGAATATCAGTAAAGCTTAGTAGTAAGGCTCTTTATCATGAGAAAATAGCATGTTTCCTGGGCTTGAACCCAGTTTGGGTTCTGTGTTATGGAGTGCATTTAAGTGATCAAAACTCTGTCATCCCCATTTTAATAAAGAATTTTGCTGGTGCCTCTTGGTCCTGGTGACTCGCAGGGATGTTGTCTGGGGAAGGAAGCATGGAACATTAGCACAGCTTAAGGTGTGATCCTGTTTTTTTCTTACTGAGGAGTGGAGTTTCTGCCGTATGGAAAGACCATCCCAGAGTTACTGGATCCCAGGGGAGCAAAGCCAGTTCTGTATAATGAATCTGGCTGTGACATTCCCTATCACACCACAAAATTATTTCATCCCACATCCTGGCTGTGCATCCCTGTTATCTTGATTAAGTTGGGACCATGGTCTTTTGCCATTCACCTTCACCACTGCCCTCCAAAATTGCCCTATGTCTCAGTTCGTCAATATCCAGGTATTTTGTATGTGTTTTAATGGTGTAGGTTTTAAATTCTGAAGCTGAGCTCCTTTCTCACTGCAGCTTCAGCCTAACCAGGAGAGCCCTGCAGAAGTCCAGGGACCTGGTGAGGAAAAACAACACAGTTCAGACTGTAAACACAGGTCTGGGGTCCTGCCACAAGTTTTACAATCCATCCACAATGAATAATAAATAAAGAATAAATATTATGCTGTTTATGTGTCTCTGTAAGTGATAAAAAGCATCTAAAGAGAAGTTAAACCAACTTCTTGATTCTGATTGATAATTTTTTTGTTCATTGTATATTAATGTCCTGTACACAATCAGATTTCACATTCATTGCTCAGTAAGTGTTATAATAAATATTAATGTGTTGCTGCTCTCAGAGTACTTACAGAGATCTTTAAAATTCCTTAAGTATATTCCCAGAACCTCTTAGAGAAGCCAAAATTACCAGTAGCATTTTCCAAAGCAAAATTATCCCGTGATGTTGATTGAGATTGTTCCAGTGCATCTGCCATAAAAACGTTACTGTCATTTCTGACTGAGACACAGGCATCTTCTATGTTCATCATTTCTGAATCCATTATAAAGACCTTAATGGCAGCTGTATATAAAGACATGCCATAATGACATCTTAAACGCTGTCTTTAAATTCACAGCATGAAAAGCCTTTTAGGAACACTACATGGAAAAAAAAAAAACAAAACAGGTAGCTGACAGCAATTTGTGGATAATATTTGTGGTATGTCTTTTATTTAGTGGAGGCTTTATATTAATTTCGAGATAAGTAAATGGGTGAGAGATAATGGTGCAAATAAAACTTTGTTCCTAGTGAGTGACATGTGAGACCTCAGGTCTGCTTCCTCATTTTCACACCAAATGTAGGGAAATTCATGACAGAGTTTGGAACTGTATCAGCTAGTTATAGAAAATTAAAAAATATACATTAAAAATAAACTAACCATGTTAAATTTCAGGAGCGGGGTAGAATTAGGTATATACATACAAAAAGCAAAGTATAAATATTCCAAAAATCCCTTCTGCAGCAAGATTATTTGGAAAGGGTGCGAGCTTCTTATGGAAGAGTCTTGAGAAGGAAAGGGTTTGGACTGTGTTATAACTCTGTCAAGGACCTTATATAGTTGTTTCTGGATGATGATCTGCTTTTACCAGTCAATCACAATATACTCAGTGTGTCTCTAAGTTTGCTAAAGGCAGGGAAAGGAAAGGAGAGTGGGCAGAAAAGAAGGCAGTACAAAATCTTACAGGCTTCACCCCAAATTTATGGTGATCAGCACTGAAGCTTTGAGGATGCTGGAGCAAATCTTGGACTTTTCTGAGGTTTGCACACAAGGAACCAAAGTATGGATATTTATCAAGGTCCGTAGGATGAGGAAGAGCTCCCATGACCCCGCTCAGTGCAGGGCAGGATTCTCTGTGTTGGGTAACTTTGATCCTTAGGAAACTACTCGCAATATGGGATGCCAGAAGATTGTGGGATTGGGAAAAATTCCAGAAGATTTTATCCATGTGTAGCAACCCAAGTCTTTCCTGAATATCAGCAAGTGACAAATATTCCCTGAATGTAAGAATAATAAGAAATTAAATCACTTCACTCTAACTACAAAGCAGTCACCTGTAATGGTGACTTTTAGTTACTGCAGCCACAGACATAATTAAAATTGGGGAACTAAAGGTAAAAGGTGACTTTCTGAGCAAGCAGCCCCTCTTGACTGCTTCTGATAGTATTAGTGATGTACAAGCTACTCCATTTCCCTTTTACTCATTTAGTGCTTTCTCAACATTTGTCCTTTGACGATGAACTTTTGAGGGATTATGCTCCATGCTGTCATCAATTATGTATGTTCACTTGTAAGGACAGTTTTAATGTAGCTGGTTGGTGTTCCAAGGTTAAAATTGTGTTGTTGATAAAGGACATAGGGCTTGTGTCACTGACTAGATTATTTTAAAGCTTTAAATCTGTCTTTTTCTCTCAAAGAAAGCAAACAGGACCGCATATTTATGTTGCTATGTAAATAATATAAGCAGAAAAATAGCTTCTGATCAGAATGTTCTATTTCTTTCAAAGCTTTTTGCTTCTTTACAAATATGTAGTGAAATATAGGCAAGCAAAATTCCTGTTTAAATAGGTTTATATAGTAGATTTTTTCCACCTGAAATGTTTTCTCAGCCTGAAGTAGAAATATCTGTAATTCAAAAAACAGAATGTAGAATATAATTCTAGATAGAGGTTACTAATTTATCTACCGTAAACTACCATCATTATGAAAATATACATTTAATGTCATGAGTCATGGCCTCCATTAAGCTATATTGATTTTCTCAAAGATTGTTTAATGAAGAAAGAAATAATTTTTGGGGTATTTTTGTCTGAGCTCCATCTGTGTCGGAACACTGGTGGAATGCCAGGGCAGTGGGTTGGTGATATTGTGGGTGCAGCTTACACTTGATTTTTGAGGCTGCCTTCAGTACACAGAGGCTGATGTCTCTGGCCTCATGTTTCCTGTGGGATTAGTGAATAAACTGTGTGTCAGGATGATGATCTTCTAAACCAGATTTTATGAGCATTTCCAACAGACAGACCAGCTACTCTAAAGACTGTTCAAGCACCAGGGCAACACAAAGAAATAAAAAAATAAATTGAACAAGTCACAGAATCCCAGGATCATTGAGGTTGGAAAAAATCCCTCCCAACCCACTGAGTCCACCCTGTGCCCGATCCCCACCTTGTCACCCAGCCCAGAGCACTGAGTGCCATGTCCAGTCATTCCTTGAACACCTCCAGGGATGGGGACTCCACCACCTCCCTGAGCAGCCCCTTCCAATGCCTGACCACCCTTTCCAGCAAGAAATTCCTCCTGATCTCCAGCCTGATCGTTCCCTAGCACACCTTGAGGCCGTTTTCTCTCATCTTGTCCCTTGTTTGCTGGGAGCAGAGCCCGACCCCGCCCTTGCTCCCCCCTCCTGTCGGGGAGTTGCAGAGAGCGAGAAGGTCTCCCCAGAGTCTCCTTTTCTCCAGGCTGAGAATCCCCCCAGATCCCTCAGCCACTCCTGGTGCTCCAGACCCTTCCCCAGCTCCGTTCCTTTCCCTGGACACGCTCCAGCCCCTCAGTGTCTCTCTTGTCAGCACTGGAGGTGTGGCCCCAGCAGTCCCAGCACAGGGCCGGGCACTGCCCTGGGCCTGTGACACCCCATGGCTGGGACAGCACAGGGGCCATCGGCCTCTTGCCCACCTGGGCTCACCTGGGCTCAGAAAGTCAAAAAGAATTTAAATAAAGTCAAAAGGTTTTATTGTCTGTATATCTTTTCACTTGCCCTTATATGTTTCTCCAACAGATACTGATTTTGAGTGAAGAAGCTACCACAGGAGTAGCTGTATTTCCTACTCGGTGCTTGAGAGGTTTGATACTTGCTATCTTAATTCAGTCTTTACTCAGAAGCCCTGTTTCAAAGTTCTCATAAGTAAATATTTTATTTTACCTCCACATTCCAAATAGCAGTCCTATTGCCGACAGAGGTTATGAAATCCCCATCCCTGAAAGTGTCCAAGGCCAGGTTGGACGGGGCTTGGAGCAACCTGGGTTAGTGGAAGGTGTTCCTGTCTATGGCGGGGGGGTGGAATGAGGTGATGTTCAGTATCCCTTCTGACCCAGATTATTCTGTGATTTTGTGATTCCATGACTACATAAAGGTTAACAAAATAATCACTTATCTGCAGTTGGTAAGTAATGTTAATTATAGTTGCTGACTTTCATATTTAGGGCTGACTTTCAAACATCAGGCTCCACATTCACACCATCAGGGGTGTGAGGTATAATAATGATAGAAATTGTGTGACATATAGGGTAACCTTAGACGTGATCCTTGGAAACCCACCCCTGTTGGTGCCAGGGCCTGGATCAGCTGGGTGGGCTGAGCAACATCAGCTGAGACATCAGAAAAACTGACTAGAGTAAAAGTGATGGAATGAGGTTTATGTTTTACATACCTGGTGAGAAATTACTTTGGGCTCCACCACCTCACGTTGAACTGAAACATCGCAGCCGAGAAATTTTTTCCAAAGTTTCATGTTTTCAGTTCCGCTGTCTGTATGTTTTGTTGTTTTGTTTACTTGACCTGCGTGCTGCTTCACAGCTCCTGGGAATGCTGTCCAGGAGCCTCCTGCCTCCACCCTGGGTGGTTCAGATGATCCAAATGCGACATCCAGGGATCCCAGAGAATGACTACAGCAAACAGTCACACCCGAGACAGTGAGCTCATCTAACCCTTTTTAGTTGCCTGAATTTGGATGTGCTAGTTTTCTAGACGATGGCACATCCAACCACGGTAAACAAAAATTAGCCTTAATACAGAGCTTCTAAAAGATTGGAGGGTCAGAGGTGCAAAAAAGGCTTCTAAAACTGCATGCAATAAATCTGGAGTGGCAGTGGATTGTTGGAAAGCTGGAGTTTGCTGTTGCTGAGCAGCCCAACTCGTACCCAAACGAGTAGCCAAGTAAAAACCACCTCAGCATCTGAGTTGCCAACTTTGATGCTGCTCCACTCAAAGCACCTGTGGAAAATAAAGCACGGAAAACAACTTTAATGGTTAGGAGATTTTAGATACCAAAATTGAAATGGCAAAATTTCACCTGTTTGTAATGAAGCTTCCATCTGACCTATGTCAGGACAGATTTGAGCACGTTCTGTCTGTGCTGTAGGGCAGGAACTAATTTTTAGGGGCTGTAGACACATATATGTAATATGTGTATCTGTGCTGATCTTCAAGATTTTACTGATAAATCGTAACCTTTAGCAATGTTTATGATGAGAGACTTTTTTAGAATTATGATATTACAAAAGTATTTTTGTCAAAACACATTATTTTGGATTATTGAAAATTAATATCTCATTTGATGAAGTGGATATGGTTCATTGAAATCTCCCTTATCAAGGTATTTTATAAAAGAAGGATTTCTATTACAGATCATGGCTTTGGTGATTAAAATTAATGAGTGCCTTCACAGTCTGCACACACATATAAAATGCATTCTTTTTTTATCTTGGTATTTTGATAGATGAAAAGATTTTTTCATGCTTCCTGACCAAACTTATTATTATTTGCTTGTCAAATTTACCTTAATATTTTTTGCCATTTAGTTTTAAGACAATATGAGATGGCAACAGATAAACATCTGAGTTATCTCCATTAAATAGTCATTGAGAAGGAAACTGCATGGCAACCAGATTTATATTATAACATGGTAAGTTTCCCTGCAGGTTTGAAGCAAGTTGATTTTCCCTTTTTTTTTTTCTTTTTTTTTTTTTTTTTTTTTAAATTTTTGTGTGTGTGTGTGTTTGTTTGGTTTTTGGTTTTTTTGTTGGTTTGGTCTGGGGTTTTTTTTGTTTGTTTTGGGTTTTTTTAAATTTTATTAAAGTATTATCTTTAAAAACCTTTTAGAAAAATGTGACATCAGGAAAAAATAGACTTTGCAAATAGAAAAGTCTGTGGTAATACAACCTACAGGGTGAAATGTAAACTTCCATACTGAACTGAATACAATTTATAAATTTTGTGTGGCTGGATCTAAGCTTTTTGCTGGAGTTGTTTTAAAATGTGTCTTCATAAACACTTCCCATGGAGATATTATTTATAAAAATAAATGTTAATAACTAGTTGACAGAGAATTTATAGAACCTCTGTCTCAACCGCCTTTCAGCCCCAGGGGATTACAGTACAATAAACCCCAATTCATATAAATGCTGAAATAGACAGTAGGGCAGAACAAAGGGAATGCAGAAGGGTTCTCACTGTTTTCCTAAAATTAAAATAGTGGCATATTCCTGTTACTTTCACTGCATTAGATACACGAACTGTGAATGCCAGTGTTTAATTTGTGATCTCTGAGTGATCTAAATACATCTATTTCTTATGAAAAATGCCTGACTGTGGCCAGAATCTGTATACACAGAATAACTTTAATGTAGGTAGTTTTCTAAAGTGGTGTTTCCTAAATTACCTGTCAAGAGTGACTTAATCCCACATTGCAAATACTGCCTACACCAGTGAGAGGTATTAATTTCCATACCAATTCATTTAGAAGGCTTTGCTGAGACTGTCAAAGAGATGCTAATTATTATCAGCCATGATGATCCTTCAGGAATTAGGCTGGGATTGAGAAACCACTTAATTGCTGAAGTTACACTACAGTCAGGGATTAAAGTGATGAGTTCTGCTCCCTTTCTGTTTTGCTTTTTTTTTTCTTTCTCTGGTAGCTTGGGGAACAGCTGTCACAGGCAATCCTGGTGATGGTTTTGGGACCATCGGGTGATGGTTTTGGGACCACTTTGTCACCTCTTGGTGTAATTTATCTTCTACTGGTGCTGATTTTAAGATAAATCATCAGCTTCGTTAAAGGCAGGCAGCAGAACTTGAAAGTCCAGTTGATTATCTCCGTACAGCAACACAAAGTGCCTGGAGTTAGGCAGAATTCAACTAAGAGATTCTGCTGAGAGAAATTTAGGGGACCTACGATAGCATTAATATCTGAAAATCTGAACAAATTTTCATACGTCCTTACTACTCTTACAAAAAAGCTAAATTTTCATTCAGGAGAGAAATTAAAATTGACAGAGTTTTGTGCTGCTGTTAATAAAATGTCTCAGACAGGAGATAAGTTTAAAGAAAGGCTTTCCTTGAGGATAAATGCCTGTGTCCTTGATAAATCTTTCCTTTTCCATTTCAATAATAAGCATAGTTCGGCTTTTTGTTTTTATAGGTGCACATTCTTTATTGTGAGCAAAGCTGAATATGTTTCATTTAGTGGTATCTACTGAAAATGTGAATGTTCCTTGAATCCGCTGGATCCTTTGTTATATCTTAAATGTAGGATAGCAAGGTGAAGAGAAGGGAAGGTATGTCTGTTTGCTATGGGTAAAATCTCATTAACTGTAATATGTTTTTCATGCCAGTGGTATATCTTTCACAATTTGGACATCGATGTATGTTCTGTCTTTGTGAAGCTGAGTCATTGATGGCAACCAAATTGCTCAGATTTGGAAGCCTTCTACTCATTTTTTTGCTTGCTTTGCTCCCTCTATACATTTTTTATGGCAAAACTTTTAGTGCTGGTTTAAGTCCTTTATTGTTGTACTGGGAGGAGATGGATCCTCTTCTCTCTGTGAGGACAGCATTGTCATTAATACTTAGACAAGTCAAAGCTGTAGAATTTTCATTACAGGTGGTGATACACAGAGAATGAAGGTGCATTGGGTAATTATTTTTTTCTAAACTGAAAAGTGAATATGATAGATTGGAAGGTATTTCTTTTTAAACAATTGACTCCTGTATATCAAAGTAAAGTAATGCAGAAATCTATTTTAAAATCTAACTGGACTGCCCATCTTCAACTAGGCTACAGAAGTTAATTTTAAATGCCTGTAGTGTCAGAGATGGTGATGATGTATTACCGAATGCCTGGAGAATGAGTCCTGGCATTTTTCTATATTAAAGACATGTTGTGTCGCCAACCATTGTAGGACTGTACTGATTTAATTTCATCATAAGTTTCCAAACCAACAATAGCTCTTTTTAGTTTTCAGTTATTTTCTAGAATATCCTATCTTATTTGAAAACTCCCCTACCCACCAAATAATATCACTCTTCAAAACAACAACAACAACAAAATACAGGAGGAATTTTTATTTAAAGTCTGTAATCTTAGCACAAATAATTTAGTGCTTGAGCTACAGTTCCCTTTCTTGCTCTCTTCTCAATCTTGTTTCTTGTAGTTTCTCACCTGCAGAAGGTATGTTATCTACTGGGAGCATTTTCTTTTCTTGATCAGTGCTTGTTTTATGGGGTTCAATTGCGGGCTTTCATCAAGAAGTACTCTTGTCTGTATTAAAACTGCTATTATTCTTCTCAAAGGTGTAACAATCATTCATATTGCATTACATAATGTAAAAGTATGAAATTTAATTTCCTGAGGCCTCAAGGAACTTTACTTCCTTAAAATGGTGCTGAAATTTAGACAGAAAATATTTTCAGAATGAAAAACTAGGTTTGCATCTAAGAGTGTTTCTCATTTTTCCCAATGATTTTGTGTTGAGCAGTGAATAATACTGTGCTGAAGCTTTCTTTGGCCTTTAGACAAGTACTATAAATTAATTCATTAATGGGAATTATTTCAGGGCAGCAGTACTGGGTGTGTGTTTAAAGTCTTATGGTGATGCTTCAAATATATGCCCTCTTTTCATTAGCAGTTTTAACACGGAGTTTGGCTTAAAAGAAATGAGAAATGAAACACAAAACAAAAAGCCCCAAGCCTGTGGTGATCAACCGTCACCTCTGAGGCAGTCTGCTGCTGTTTGTAAGATTGCATTCTGGACTGTCAGAATGAGAAACCTTTTTTTTTTTTTGTGTGTGTGTGTGTTTGTGTGTGTGTGTGTGTTTTTGTTATTATAAGAAAAATTCTTATTTAGAAAGAAGAGGAAAAAAAAATCTCTTTTAAATTGTTTTTGTCCTGTGTCTAAACAAAAGAACAATGCTGAGCATGAGGGCCATGATCACCATTGCATATTGCACAACTCACAAAAGAGACATTTTTTATCTAACACCAGCATTATGGAGGTTTTGTGTATGAGCCTAACCTTTGGATCTACTTCTTGGCCAAAGTAGAGAGTGTAGGAGGAGAACAACAAAAAGGATAAGAGCTGTTGGGTTCTTGACAATAAACTATTTTGTATGTATTAGTTATGAAGAGGCCAACTTTAGGCAGCGGTGTTAGAACATATAAAATAGTGTTTGTGCAAATGTTAGACATACTAACTCCATGCTGCAGGTAAATAGTAACTATCATGAACGTATTTTAAACATTTAGCACTGGAAAAGTAAGCATTTCTAGTTAAATTTAGTGTGGAGAATTGGGCTGTATTTTAACCCTTTTCAGAATTTATTGTGGGAATGTGTCTCTTGTCTGTACTGGACTTTAAAACTTGTTAATTAAGCTTATGCTTTGGAAGTATGTCAGCTAATACCTGTTGTCACCCTACAAATATCTGTAAACCTGTGATGTAGTATAGTGCATGCTGGTAAATATTTAGTATTATTAAATATTCAGGATGTCCTTCTTTGTAAGCAGTGACTGCACTGGAGCCTCTGTTTAATTTAACAATATTCTTGGTCAGAAGCACATTTTTTTGAGAAACAGTGAAAATGCCATTTGTGGGTTGTCTATTATCCTCCTGTTTCACTTTGAGTAGATGTGAAAGGAATGAAGAAACAGGACTTATTATTTACTTTCTGTGAGAACCCTGTTTGTTGAAGCTCAAAATTATGGCATCTTTCATTCATGTCAAGATTAAACCTCTCTAAATTGCACAGAAAGTAATAATCAGGGAAGTTATCATAACAGCATCAGCCTCAGTCACCCCATTATTATTTAATGTATTTCCGTTGAAATTTGTGCAGTTCTGGGTATCATTGTCTTGAAAATTATAGTTAGTTAAGGATTTTATTTTTAAAACAGGCATACCAAATGAAAATATTCTACAGGATGTTGATAGCTGGAATAAAAATATCTACATAACTTCTGAGTGCATTAATAGGGGCTTTTCAGGAGGATTTTAGCTTAAGGAAGGATCTGGTTTTCTTGAGATTTGAGCTTCAGGGCAGAAGCAGAGAGGGCATTGTGTTTTAAGTGTGGATAATGCGTATTTTATGAAATTACTTGGTAAGTTAAATATGAACCAGGTATGAAATCATAGTTTAGGTAAATGAATAGTGACAGAGCCTACTTTACTCAGCCTCTGTAAAGTAGTCAATGAAAATCTAGACAGATTACCCAGTTCTTACTGTCCACTGACTACAAAGAGGTATCAAGGGAAGCACTTCTTTCCATTTCTTGCAATGTTTCATATTTGAGTTTTTTCAGCTTTGGTCCTTTTTCCCTTTAGCAGCACCGGAGCAAAGGGATTCCTCCCTCCTGGGGAGCCCAGACGTTGCTGACACAGCTCCAAGAAGGAAGAGAAGACAAAGGGCAGCAAAACCTGCTGGGACAGGGCCTAAGGTGGCAGCTTATGAGGCAGAACAACTACCTGAAGAAAAGTAAGTGGTTTTTAAATGTATTTAAATGTTTTTGTACTTAAAGATATCGTAGGGCTGGTTGTGTTCCAAACCCAACTGGTTGTGGTTGGGGTTGGTGACCTCCAGAGGTCCTTTCCAACCTCATCACCCTGTGGTTCTACCCTTGAAATTTCAGTGGAAATCAACTCACAGTACCATGTTTAATAGACCGGAATGGATTTATTTTGAAAATAAAATCATGGGGGAGAAAAAAAATCATTTAAAAACATGAGGGTATCAGAATTTGTAGCACTTGTAGGTATTTTTCTTCTTATGTCAATTTCAACTTCTGGAAGTATTTTCACATGGTCTGGGAGGTGGTTCACATGGTATTACCTCAGAGCTGCAATATGGTTAGTGGTATTTCTTTAAAATATATGGCAAATTATATTTGAAAATACTCATGTTCCATTTTTGTCTGTAATATTCCATGGATAACAAACTCTTTAAACAGACAGGGTCACAAGTATATTACAAAGACATTTCCCATGATTAGCAAAGATTTTTAATAATGAAAAGCAAGAGAATTATCTTTTATTATTATATTTGACGTAGAAGGTTGTGGCTTGATGCCAGCTGGGAATGTTTAAATTTACAGTCCTACTTTATTAGTTAAAAAAATTGCATTTTTTAGAATGGTGTAGAAATATATCAGATTCTATTTTCTGTTATTTTACAGTACATTGCAATGAAAAATGCCTTTTCCCCATTGTACGTTGTCCATTTAGTTTTGAAAATCTGCCTGTGTTTGGCTGAAATTCAGTTTCACTTTTTTTTAGTATTGATTGCTGAAGCAAAACCTATGGAGGCAAATTATTGCAGAGGAGTATAGAAAGTCCTTGGACTGAGTAATCATCTGTTTATTAATATCTGAGTCCTCTGTGTAGGGGAAAGACTAAGAAAATACTGATATTTTTGTTTTAATTTCCTTAAGTAGGGCAAATTTTAGAAAAAAACAGAGCAACATTAAGTTTTTCCTACTGTACAGTCAAGTTCTCATATGATTGTGGAGCTGGTCAGAGCTGAACCTGAAGAGTGTCTTTTCTTCTGGGCTATAATATAACTAGTTGTATTTTAAGGCTTGCCATATGGAACATCCATTCTGTCAGTCTCTGTCCCCCTTTTTTCTCTTTGCACTATGTGGCAGTAGTTGTTCTTTGATTAACTAAGGAGATACAGAATCTCTGCATTCACCTGAAAAATTACAAAAGCCAAACTGTAACAATTTCCACTTTGCTGATTATTTTATCCTTGAGGGTTTTTGAGCTTCATCTTCTGCCAGGTGCTAATCAAGTTTTCAGTCAATTTGCTGGGCTAATAATTTTCACTTCTCTCCAGCCTGTCAAAAGTAGGGAGATGTGGAATTAGCACCAGTTCACAAATATAGATGTTCCTTTTTTTATGAAGTTTCTCCAGTAATTTGTGCTGATGGAATGCCAGATCCTACATGGTGCAAAAAGGCTTTATCTTAAGCTGACAGGATGTTGGGGTCCTGCCCAAAAATGTTTTCCAGTATTGTGTCATGAGCAAAAAAATAAAATTACTAATTCCAAGCAAACCACCCCAGCCTGCTGGGGCGGCAGGGAGGCAAGGGGGGAATTTAACCTCGGAATTCCTTCATCTCTGGAAGGGCTCCATCACAAACATGGGAGATGTGCAGCCCTTGGAAGGGTGTCATGGTTTTTCTGCTTGACAGAAGGATCAAATGACAGATTGTGATCACGTTTGCAAATGCACAGATGAACCCTTGTTTCTAAACTCTCCTGCATAGACCTGCAGAAGGAGTTGGTTCTTTAATGTAAATACTAATATAAATGGTTACGAATAAGATGCAGTTGCACAAAACCATATCTAACAGTCCTTGCTTTAGCAAATACAGCTTATTTAGAATTATTTTTGAAATTTTGGTAACATCACTGGTGATCATTTCATATTCACCAAGGCTGTCACAAACCAAACATCAGGAACCTAACGCTGCCTTTATGTTATTGCACCATAAGTTGACTAATAAAATATCTTAAGTCAGAAGAAAAAAATACCTCTTCACCAAAGGAATCATCCAAGTTTTTCTTTTCTCCTTGCCTTTCAGATTGGTTTTTGAAAACAGTTTTTCAGCAGTCATTGTTACCACATAGAAATTATGTCCTTAAATTCTACATATTTCTTGTAAGATTTTAAAGTATGCAAAGAAAGTAGCATTTATCTTGAAATAAAGAGCATCTAAAGTAAACACTGAGTCAGGAAAACTGAAATGGTTTTATTTCTGCAAATATTTAGGATTTATGGATGTTGAACCTAGTTATGTGGCAATTCTCTAGTCCTTTGGAATGAAAATATATTCTTAGATATGACCAAGAACACTCAGAGGAATGCAAATAAAGATCTGTTTGACACAGAAATTAGAGCAAAAGGAGGGTTACCTTTCTCATGCTTTGTGTGTGGGTGCGGTGGCAGGAAGGGCAGTTGAATTGTGTTTATAGCCATAGACATATAGTATTACACTGGCAATTTATTCAAGGGCTAAATCAACATTTTTAATGAAACTTGGCAGTATGCTTTGGATGATATTAAGCTTAGTGAAAGTAGCCATGAGATCAGCAAAGAGCTGAACTAGGATTTGTAGAACAAGGTTGCTAAATGAACTGTTTAATTATTTGCTGAAATGAAGATGTACTTTAGGATAAAGCAAAACTTTAGGATAATTAGTTGGTCAGTGAACTGCAAGATTTTGAGGTTTATCCAGCTCTTTAACATGTTGTTTTTCAAATCTGATATTCAATGAAAGGAAATGCTTCCTAGGCAGACAGATGTTACTTTTAGTTAATAACAGTTGAACTGTGGCTTTTAATTTACACATTTTAAAAGTGTGACAAAGGATGGATCTTGCAGTTCAAAACATGATTGAGCCAAGAGGTTAAATAAAATTATTCTGATTCCAGTAAACTGTGATGGTATTGGTGCAGCTTTAACTGTAACTTAATATATGGCAATTTCCTAAGGTGCAAAGCAGAGATAATACATAAGTCAAGTTAAGATGCAAATTCTACTTTTTACAATTTGCATTTCATAATTGGAGCAGAGAAATTAATAATAATGTTCCCCATCCTCAGTTAGAAATTATGCTTATTACCCAAATCTCTCTAGGGTCTGCATATGAATGACACCATTAGCCATGTGGAATATGCATTCAGTAGAGAGGCTTAAGTGTAGGGCCTGTCAGCCTGAATCCTGTAAATAATTGGATGTTTCTATAGTATCTTCACTTTAAAAGTATTTGAACCTATTTGAGAATAGACAGTATCTACTGAGGATGGCAATTTTTTGATATAATGTCAAAAATTAAACATGTTCTGTGGTCACAAAGTACAGTGGAACAGAGCTGGACCCTCTGTACCTAAAACAAAAGTAAATCAGGAAAAAGCATCCCTTTCTAGTGAAACTTTTACTTTGCTTCCATGATGGAAAAATTCCATCTTTCTGGTTTGGTTTAACAAAATTGGTTTTATTTAATGGGTTAAAAAAAGAAAAAACTTTTCTTTTTTTTCTGTTCATCATATTTTACTAATAAAGAATGTAGTTTTATGGTTCTTATTCACACATGAATTTCCTAGGAGAAGGGCTTTCCTCGATAATTTCTGTAAGTTACTCTGTGTATTTCAAAGTATAATCCATTCCAGCTGCTCAAAAGTGTTCATAATTTCTCTACTATTTATGTATACACATATACATACAATTGGCAGAAGTGGTTTAGGGGAAGGCGTCTCAAATAGAGGAAAAACAGTATTACGGATCCAAATGTGATCTATTCTCCTGACATGAAGACTAGAGAAAATCAAAGAATGTTATTATTGAGGCATTGTTTCATAATTTTGATAAACAAGTGTTAGGAAGTACTTTTAGTTAATTGACTGAAGAATAACAGGTATTATTTGCTTTTATACATAAACACTGCTTTTTCAGGGAGCCAAAGGGTTTAACATGTTTTTGGGGTTATCAGCAGCATCCAAGTAAGAAAAAAAAACAAACATACCCAGAGTGGTGACTGGGTGTTTGGAAGTCACAGGAGTTGCCAGGGGTTGTTTTGTGCCACCTACATTGCCACCAATTGCTCCATCAGAGGAGGCCAAACAGAGAATGTAATTTTTACTTAAAACACGATTGTTACGGTCCTCACAGCTCGGTGTTTGTTCTTGACTTCAGGGCCTGATTAAAGTTAGTCATGTGTGTAATTGTGGGTAGAAGGGGCTGCTGCATAGTTTTTGCTTGTTAATGATAAATGTGATTTTTTTTTTCAGTTTCCATACTCTCTTTCTGTACCTTCAAAAGGTTTTTAGAGTCTTCATCCCAGTACTGTAATAAGCTGGACTTGTCTTTCTTTTGATAACCTTCCACCCCCTTAAAAGCACTCAGAGCCTGTGGTGAGCCAGGAGCTCCTGGGGGATCCTCTCTCTGCATTTGTTTAATTTATTGCTTGCGGTTCACATTTTTAAAATCCTAATGCAACATTTATTTAAAGTGTGGTTTGCCACCACCAGTGACTCAGGTAGAAGAAACCATAAATTTGTCTCAGAACTGGGCATTCTCAGAGGGTTATGCACAGACATGGGTTTTTTTTCCTATCTCACACAACACTAATTCTTCTTATAAAAAGGTTTAACCAAGTAAAATTTGGGTCCCACTGAAAATTATACCATAACCTTCCATGCTGCAGAGGGGATATAAAGTTTGCCCCACAGTTACCTCCCTTTTAAAGAAGGACATATTTAAGAGCTCATGTTGACATACCACTTTTTTGTTTGTTAACTGTATATATTTAATACAATAGGAGAGAACTTGGTGTGACAAACAGCATGGTCACTGATGTATGAGTGAGTCAGTGCACTGTCTGTGTACAGCAGTGATAAGCTCATTCCTGCCATAATAAATTTATGGAATGCAGTGTTTAGAAAGTTTTTGATGGTTAACTCATTCAGCCTGAAATGTAGGCAAGTTAAAAATACTCTTAGAAGAGACTCTAATGTGAGTATCAAAAAAAAAAAAAATTAAATACTCTATTAAGATGTGCTTCTTCATGCACGCTCAGCATTTTCTTGTGCTTTGGAATGGCTTCTTTCTTCCCTCCCCCCCTTCCTTCCTTTCTTCCTTCTTTCCTTCCTTCCTTCCTTCTTTGCTCCCTTCCTCCCTTCCTTTTGATTACAATATTGCAGAAATAGTGCAAAAAAATGAAAAATTTGCAAAAAAGTGGTTGCAAAACCAATTCTGGAGTAATTCTATATTCAACTGAATTGAATAAGGCAGAAATAAATACAGCAAAGTGCAGCTGTTTTTCTCTTGATGGCTCTCTGTGCTGTGTGTATTAGTTTTAAGTGAGCAGCAGATAACTAGGCTTCCACTATCCACATGGGAAGGGGCAATTTATTTCCATGGGGTCTGCAAGGAATTTTTATCCACAGCCACCATTTCTCTTGACTCCCCAGGGAAAGGTGGGAAAATATGAAGTCTGAAAGCTCTGGGCAGGAAAAAAATTAACATTATCTGCTGACCTCTAAGGCTGCAATTTGTCCCAAGGAAAGTCTCTCAGCTCTCTAGTTTGTAGCACATCTCACCGATTTTTGTCACAGGTAATAGCCCAATAATTGACTGCTGATGGAGAAGTTATTACTCTGTGAGACTGACAGGGCTGTACCCTCTGTTTTCTCAGGGCATGTTCTTTAGAGCAGGGTTTTATTGCTGTGACAAATATGGTGAGATATGTGTCTCCGATGATTCATCTATAATGTATTTCAGTGAAACTGGTGTCTGCAAGATTACAAGAGGATAGCTTAAAAAATGGAATTCTTCCTTCTTCCATTACCTTTCTGCTAAATTTTTGGTGGTTTTCCCTGGCCTTTCTAACAAATATTTTAAATTGGAGTGATGTTTGACCGGAACTTTGTATTTTAAGCCTCTCTTAGTTAGGTTGTGGGTTGGTATAGTTTAATTTATCACATTGAGCATCAGTTTCATGAACCTGGCTGTGGTGTCTTGATGTGGAGGCCAAAGAATTTCTCTTCAGGAGTAAATTACAGTAAAAAGAAGGAAAAATGTGTGTGGTTGAGCTAACTAGCAGTGCTGGAACAGTTGTGGGCTTTTGAAGGAGACCATGCTACAGTATTTTCAGTCTTTTAGTGGGAAGTTGAAAAAAGGAGATTGCGTTAAAAACAACAAAGAAGGCAATATTTGAAATTCCATGTGCATCCCTGTGATTAGAGTATGGGAGCGAAACATGCACTCTCTGTACTCACACTTCTGTAAAGGGCTCTTGATGGTGTCAATTAAACCTCAATTTCCTAAACCATCTTTTCAGGTGGAATTATTTTCATGTTACTTTTAATAGGGAGAAGCATGTAATGTAGATACCTGAGATTTTCATTATCCTGTTGGCAGGAGATTAAGTCTAGGCTGACGGAAAGCCTAAGTAGCCATGCTTGCCAGATCAGCCCTGATGTCAAAGATAGCATGGAAGATAATGAGATGAAAGCTTGGCTATATTAATGAGATAAACTGCCTTAAATACCTGTTTTTATTGTTCTTTGACTGATCATGAAGTATGTCTTTGCTGGATTAAATTAGAGTATTCCATATGGCACAACTGTCTGTGGGGAACAGTAATCCCTTAAATTATAATGGAACCCAGGAAATGAGCTGGAGAAAATCCCATACACAAAAATACACTGAAACTCAGGATCTGGGAAATGATTTCACAAGCTCCTGCAAACCCTCCTGCTCCATTGAGTTGATTGCTCAGTTCAGTGCACATTTGAAAATTCAGATTTCACTGCATGAATCTTTTGATTTTTATTTGTATTTGTCCGTTTTCCTCACGTAACTTTTTACCAATGAATCATCCCCAAAATGTCCCACCTCAGCAAAGCAGGGCTAAAAGGCTAACATTTCGATTTGGCAAGACTTTTAAATTTCTCTGTGCTAAAATAAGCGCTTCAGCTTTTGCTTAAAAACCACAGAACTAAGTGCATGGAACTTATTTTTCCAATGGAGACTTAAGTCATCAAACAGTGAAGGTTGTGTCTAGATTGTCTATTTTTCTTCATCTGCTATATTTCAACTGGTTACTGTTGACTGTGAAGAACATCCAACCAAAGAGAAATGTTGCACTGGACTTCTTTGTCCTTCTAGACCTCCTGTATGAGATGCATAAGGATGCTGTTGATATGGAATGAAATACCCTTTTCCAGAATTCTTGAAATCTGTGTCAAAACCAGAGCAAAAGGGGAATGACTCCCAAGTACTGAATTTTGTTTTAATCCTGTTTCTGCCTCACAAAGTAAGTTGAGCTCTCAAAGTGACTTGGAGAAGGAGGGAAAAAAGGTCCAGAGCATGGAAAAGGGTGAGAGGTGACACTGGACATGTTTCTGAGCAGAAAAAAAAGAGAGACCATAGTGAGAGGCACTGACTCTGCATTTTTTTTCCTATTTATCATTTCTGTATTGTTCCCCCCAAAGCAGTAAATCAAGCACTTGAAGCCCATGACAAGGAATTTCCAGTAATATTTAGAGCCATCCTTAAGTCTAGTCTGAATGAATAAATATTCATAAATTTATATGCTGTGACTAATACATACAGAATGAGCAAATGCACTTTCATGGTCGAAGGGACTCATCTGTTTCTGTCAACTTGTGTCAGAATTCAGTGTGACATTAATCAGGATCCTTTTTGATGGGTTCTGCCATCTGTGGGAGGGCACATAGCATATACTTATCCATCAGTTCAGAAACTTGTAGAATAAGAGAAAGAGTTGCACAAATCATGTCTCTCTTAAATTAGTTTAACTACCATTCAATCTCCTTGAGCATAAATAAAAACGAGCTTATTAGAAGCTGCAGGAGGTACAGAATTAGATTAGTATGATCCTTGCTTAAATTGAATATTGCTGACACACTTCCTTGATTACTTAATAACACTTAAAATAATTCCTTACTTCATTCATCTGTCAAACCATTCATAACAGTTTTCATGTCGCTGTTGCATCACTCAAGCTTGTACATAAAACCAGTAATTTGAAAACTAATTACATGCTTGTATGCTCTCCAGATTGTTTACTGCATATTAACTCATACAAGTGGACTTGGTATAAAACCAAGGGAAAATGGTCAGTATGAAAAAACTATCAGCAACAGAGTCAATACTAAATAGCAGAAGTCAAATCAAGTAAAATTCTCTTTTCAAAATTATTTTAATCAAGGTGCTAAGGTGAATTAAAATCTAACAGTAGTCAGTCTAACCATTGGAATCAATTTTTCATCTGCATTTGGAATGAACACAGTAACAAGGACTAAAACTGAGGAAAAGGGACAAATGTGGGTGTAAACACTACTGTTTAGGGAGGGTATGTTTCATTCTAGGTTTCATTCTAGAAAGAGATGAGATTTCTCAAGTACTTCTTTAAAAGCTGTTAATTATTCAAGAAGATGGAAATAAATATTTTATATACCACTTATGTAGATACCAGAAAGAGAATTTGACATCAAAGTAAGAGACCTGTCTGCTAAATTAAAAAATGGTGCCTCTGGCCTTGTGTTTATCTAGAAAAGATAGAGTAAAGAAAGCATTTAACATGGGAAGATAATCTGTTTAAAAAGGTGCTAATTGTAGAAAGATATTGAAAGAAATTTGATTTATGTTTTAGAACATCTGTTTCCAGAGAGTGTTCACTGAATTCAGTGAGAGTTTGGAAACAGGTGATTTTTTTTCCCCAATATTGAGGAGTTATCCACATTCTATTTAAAATTACCGGCTTCTGAATTATTATTTGGCCACAGGAATAAAACTCTTACCAACACCTAGTTCACACAGTGATCTTCCCCATCCACTCTCCAGATTTCTAAGAAACACTACAGAATATTTTCATAGGGGTTATTTTTTGATCAGAGAGGAAAATGGTACATTATTCATCACTTCAATGTTCTGCCAGAACTCTCTGAAGCTTGAACTTGCACAAGTGTAAAACTGAAGTAAAGTGATGATAAATCATGTCATTTAGAGTCTGGTGGTGATGTGAACCATCCAGAGTGTATTGCTTTAGTCTCTCTGGAGTTTATCCCTGGATAACTATTAAACTACCTGAACAAAATTCTATTTTCATTAAATAATCCTGACAAATTATATATTTTATACTGAAAATCCTCAGTCCTTTAGGCTAAAATACACCACTAAGTAAGAAAACATTTCTACAAACAGTAAACCTACTGGATTTGGTGTTTGTCACAAATAGAGAATTATTTATCTGTTCAGGTTCTATACCACTGTTAAACTGTTCTGAAACACCAGGTTAAGAAATAATATCTTGGTATAAATACTCTCCTTTAGTTGTATATCTGTGTAGCTACAGTGATGATAAATGATAAATGATGATAAATGAAAAAAAAATCAGATCTACCCAGTTGTGTTGACAAAATTCAAAGTGATAGAGCCTGAGCAACTATTTCAGTTCAAGTAAAAACAGGTTTGAAGATAAAAAGAGAAGATGTCCAGATAAAAATAAAATATTGTCAGGATATGATGAGTTCCCTGTTGATTCTTTAAATGTTTCAGGATACTTTGTGAGCTCCAAAGTTTTAAAAAGAAACAAAACCATTAACTTTAAATCCATATTATTCAGAGCAATCCCAGAGCTAATATAAGAAAAATGTCCAAACCAGTATCCCCAACCCATGATAATGGTGGGGGAGAAAAGCAAGGGGAGAAGATATGTCTAAAGATATATCAAGTTTGTCCAACTTCCCCTTGGGGCATTTGTTGTCCTTCCCAAATCTGGGAGCAGCAGGGGTTGTTTGGGCCAACAAATCTTGTTTGTGGCCAGGTGGTGGCTGACCAGGTTAAATTAAATTAATACTAAATTAAGTATTACCTAACAAAGGTAGAACTTAAAACCGCAGGAGGCTTAGAAAAATTATGTCAGGGCACTGAAACAAATAGGGATGGAGTTGTAAGATCTGGAGGGTTTGTGATGAGGTGGAATTGAATGTTAGAGGGAGCCTTTATTCGCTCTCCTGTGTAAGAAAGACCTCTTGGGTGTACTTTTTGTCTTCCTACTTTCTCCTCTGCAGTGTAACACTTGAGAGATATAGAACAACGATTGCCTTCTGCGTGTCTGATATGCATCTACACCTTTACCCAATCAACCATCACATCTGAGGACAGGAAGAGGAATGCTAGCTAGGCTCTTTATTCAGGGTGACTTGGTGCAGGACTTTGCCAGAGACTGCAATCTTCAGCTTACATCTTCTCTAAGGAAATTATTTGCAAGGTTGAGATGTTTCCTTGTGCTGTTCTAACCTTTTTCTTGGGCTAGATTTAAAAAAAAAAAAAAAGGTCAGTGTTTCATGTTACCCTAAGACAGTGCTAGCCAGACACTCCTCTTTTTCATGGTTCCTTGCATACCACACCCAGATCTTCACTGACTCCTGTCTTGACATTTTCTCCTTTGCTAAAAATATACAACACGTTTCTTTATTATTTGAAACCTTTTCTGTTGCTGAGGTCCCTTTGCAAAGCCACCTCATATGTAGATAGGACACACTGAATATGATGATACATGTTTTTTTCAAACACCATTTGGGTTTCATGATACATCAACCAAAATACATCTTGCTATCCAAAAGAGAAACATGCAAGTGAAAGAAAAAGCTGATTTGAGGGAGATTTGTATTAATAAAGTTCATAATCAAGATTACACATGGTAAACAGGCTTGAATGTTGCTGACCAGGTAAGTTTGCATATCCTGTGCAAGCCTTCAAATTGCTTGAACCATCTTGAATCTAAGCTGGCTGTTCATATTTCTGTTTCACATCGTCACTTTTTTACTAGACATTCCTGTCTTCAGTAATATTTAAGCACAGTACTTAGTTTTAAGCATTCACCTGGTATTTCTCTATTTCTAACACTGTTACCTGAGCATTAGAAAGTTTAGTTTCAGCTGGGGCTTCCAAACCATTAACCTTAAAATTTCTGTCACACATAAAACTGCTGTCCTTAGCAGGTCACCAGCATTCCAGATGTCACTGAGTTCCCTGCTTTTACATATATTTCTTGGCTGAGTCATGTTGACAAGGGCTTTTCATCTTGAAAACTTTCCAGTTATTGGACTTAGCCAATTTGACATGGAATTTGGAAAATGAGTCAGGGTAGAGCCTGATGCTGCCTACATAAAGGTGCACCTGTGTGGAGGTTAACTTGCTGTCACCTGACATCTCCAAATATTATTTCTCCATTGTGTGTTCTTACAAAAGTAGATTGTCTCATGTAACACAGTCTCCACTGTCCCCCAGAACAGAATGTGACTGCCTTAATACATATGAAGAAAAGAGAAAGAAAATAGAAAGAAAAGAGAAAGCAGATTGTTTTTCTGAGCTATTTCACATAAACCTTTAGCTGATGGAAACAAATACAAGATCCACAGCTGCAAGTTTTTTTTTTTCTTGGGGCAGCACACAGCCTTGGCAGTAGCATCCTGGAATAGCTTTTATAATCCAATCTACTGTTTTTTATGGTGTCTTAATTCAGGTAGTTGCCTCACCCCAGGTTTAGGTCTAGCCCAACATAAGGCAGATCCTGTCTGACATAAGGGGACTGCATGACACACTGAAGTGGGTCTTACTAGACCAAGTTCATCTGGAGATTTCAATAAATTCTTTTCTTTTTTTTCCCCCCAATTTTTTTCAAATTTTTTTTCAATAAGTTTCAGTAATTCAATAAGTAATTTATAGGTGATTAACTTAAATGTTAGATGTGTCAAAACACAATTGAATTTCAACATTACAAATGAATATTTGAGATTATTTGTAAGCTTCTGTGACAAGAACTGTAGTCTTGAAAGCCTGATACTCTTCGTACTTAAGACTACGTAGAGTAGAAGAAATTAATGAAGGTCAGGAGAGTGACAGGACATAATCAGGGTCCTCAGTCTGTAATAAGTTCTTACAGACATTATTAACATGTTAATTCTGCATTTGGATTATCATGGATCTATTAATTTGCAAGTCTTAGATAAGAATGTGGATTATTGTTTTTTGTGTTGCACTGGTGGGTTTTATTCCCAAAGACAGTTTTTCAATGTGCAAAATAAATTTTCAGTTAGCCAAGGAAGGAATCTGTGCTGCAGGACAGGATATTACTGGGATATAATTGATGAATTGAAGTTTTATTTTAAATGCGCAAGCAAGAAACCTCTCTGGACTTCCGTCTTTTTCTTCTCAGCAACGGGAAAATTTTAATTTATACTGTTTCACTCTCTTTCCATATTTTATCTTGTTTTCAATACATTGCCACATTTATTTTCTCACTTTTCTTCATCTTTCAGCAAAATGAATTTTCCTTCTAGTAAGGAATCTGTCAGATAAATTGTGATAAAATTTATATTAACTTGAAAGGGAACCAAAGGAGCAATTCATATTAAAACTATACAATAACAGTTCCATATTCCATCTGTATACAAAGCTTTCATGAGAATTCCTTAATGATGTCAACTCTGAAGCTCCTGTTTTGTATTTTAACACTCCTTGATTTCACAAGAATATTGCTCTAGATATTGTTGTACACAAATTAAATGAAGTGGTGCAGAGCTACAGCACCACGTAAGTATTCCAGGGAAAAAAATTAATATGTTGGCAGTAAATACCTGTTTAATTGGATAAATAGGACAACTTCCTCAATGAATGATGATTGACACACGATAAAGCTCTCTAGTGTTTAATTATAAATGAACTGACATCACAAGGATGGCTCACATGTGTGACAAGGGCTTAAGCAGCAGCTTCAATTTTATTAAAAAGCACTTCAAAAGAAAAACCTAATTAGACATAAGCAGTGCATGGATATAGACATGGCACAGAAAATTCTTGGTCTATTTAGAGATTGGAATGAATAAACTGGCAGGAGGTTGGAGATGCAGAGACCAACAGTTTCCTCCTGCTTTCCTAAAATTAAGGTGTGTCTCATGGTGGCTGGACTTGACCATTTCTCCACCCACACCAGTTTCTGTCATCCCTTCCAATCCAGAGAGACACCTGTCAGTGTTCCACCACACAAGTCTTTGCCTACTGGGACATTCCCAAAGTCACAAGTCATGGCACAATTTGAACAGTGTCCACCTTAAGCATTGTCATGTTTTCTGGTGCTGCGAGGAGAGCAGAAAAATTAGTCCAGCCTCCTTTTTCCCCAGCAAAATTCCTTCTTGCTCCTGCCTATTTCAGGCAAATGGCTGTCCTGTTTAAATTATAGACTGTCCTATGGAGTGCTTTGGTCTCAGGGGGCAGGAGGCTGAGCTTTCTCTGGTTGAAGGAGACAAAGGAATGAGAAGGGAGCTGAGCTATGGCTTATTTGCTTCCTGCTTATGAGTTCAACTCATAATCAGGTGATTTAAGGAGTCAGTGGAAACTTCAGGCTGAGAAAGTTGGGGCTGTTCATCCTGGAGACCTCACAGCACCTTCTAGTGTCTGAAGGGGCTACAAGGAAACTGGAAGGGAAACTGTGGCGACAGGACAAAGGAGAGTGTCTTCAAACTGACAGAGTGGAGGTTTAGATGGGGTATTAGGAGGAAATTCCTCCCTGTGAGCGTGGCCAGGCCCTGGCACAGGTTGCCCAGAAAAGCTGTGGCTGCCCCTGGATCCCTGGAGGTGTCCAAGGCCAGGTTGGACAGGGCTTGGCGCAACCTGGGCTAGTGGAATGAGTCCCTTCCCATGGCAAGAGGTGGGACTGGATGAGCTTTAAGGTCCTCCCCACCCATTCTGGGATCCTATGATTCTGTGAACTGTAGGGAAATAATCCACTCCATCTGTGTCTTTTACTTAGACCAGCCAATCCCTTTACCTCTTACTGAAAAAAAAAAGTCTGTCAGAGTAATTTTTAATTCTGAATTACATTTACTTTAAACTGCAGAGCCATCACTGGAATATTTGTGCACTTTCTTTTTTGGCTCATAACCTATTAATTAACAGCCCACACTTTGAAATAGACACTTTTTTCCTTGCTTTTCTATTTTAATGCTTATCTCTTCTTCCTCATACCTTCAGCCTGGTGAGTACACCCACTGCTTTTCCCTGAAGCTAATGCAAGAATTTAAAATTCAAATTACCGACAGAAGTGGATTGCTGTTCAAACAAGGCATCTAAATGTTCTCAAACACCTTGATGAGTTGTGCTTTCAGAGGGCATGAGATCGATGAGATCTATCATGTGTTTTTATTTATAGTCTCTTTCCTAGGAGTGGAGTTGTCTTCTACATAATCTCCAAAGCCCAGACAATTGCTGTAGTGTTTCAGCTATTTTATGCACTTACCTCTGAAAGACAGAGAATAGAGAAATAAATACTGCATGCATGATATGTGCTCCCTAGACTTACTTATAACACAGACGGTTAAACTGTTTGCAGTTTACATTTCTCTCTTTGCATTCAGAAAACACAAATATTTTCACAGACAGGCACTGAAGATATCTGTATTGTGCTATGTATTCAAGTATGCTATACAACTATTCATGATATTAAATGATGGAAAGCTATTTTACAGATGCATTTATAGCCCTAACTAGATAGTGACTGAAAATGTCTTATGTATCCATTTGCTGTTTTAGTAATGAAAAAAATCACATGCAGCTCATTATCTGAATAAAATATGCACTGAACAAAGTTCCAAGCAAGAGCATGAGCCTGTAGAAGGGGGATCACTTGGACTAGGGGAAAATTCTTTTTAACAGTCATGTGATCAATAAAGTGTGATTAAGTGGATGAGTATGGATAGTTACTAAGTCTAAAATAAATGTTTTTTGATGTATGGACCCAGCCTCCTCACTCAGTCTCATCAATTGTAAAAATCATTTGGAGAAGGACCCGCTTTTACCCTTTGAATGATGTGTTTATACTCTCATCAGTCAGGTGCACACTGAGCTACTAGTGGGCTCACTTGCTACAATCCTTCCATAGGGCCTCCAGTTTCCTGGTTTTTAATCACACTGTGTCACTGTGTGTCTGCCTTTCTGAGAGTTTAGTCAGAAAAAAGGTGAGCCTAAAAACAGTGATTCTGTATAACTGAGTCTTCTGTTATTTCAGAAGGCAGATCTTATGTTGGGCAGTGCCACAACTACATGGGGCTGCAGCAAGCTACTAGATTTTTACTTTTGGGAGTTGAAATTGAAATTTCTGCTATACATTTCACAGGACTTACTTTGACAGGTGATTTTTTTATGTGTAGAAAAACATCTGACCAAAATCACAAGATGGCAGTTTTTAAATAACCTTCAGGGTTTTGGTAAAGATCTTTTTTGGTTCTGAATCACAGAATCTCCTGAGTTGGAAGGAACCCATGAGGATCATCGAGTCCAACCCCTGGCTCTGCACAGGATACCCCAACAACCCTACTCTGCCCTTCAGAGCGTTGTCCGAGTGTCACCCTTGGTGCTCGGACCACTTCCCTGGGCAAAATCTAAGCAAAATTTCGTCTGTATTTCTTTTGCATAGCATGGCGTTTTTTGCTTGAGAAACAAAAATTCCTTTGTTTGCCAGTGTGAAAGAATAATGATGGAAAATAGAATTACTGATCTCTCTTCCTGTGGTCACAGGAGCCATTATGACTTTCATCAGAAGATAACTTCATAAAGAGGCAGTCTGCAAAAGCTTAAAGTCAACCCAACAGGCAGTGGCAACAACATAATTTCGTCCTGATTTGGAATTTAGCGTAGGACATCCTTGCAGGTAGATGGAAGATAATAATCCACTGCGTCCTGTGACTCTCTGAAAGACTCTGTGCACCCAGGGATGGTGTGAGACAAGAACAGTAGGTCTTAGGAGACTCTACTGCTGAGAAACTTCACCTTTTCAGAAGCCACTCTTGATTTGGAAGGGAATGTGTCTCCTTTCCAAAAAAACAGTTTTTATGGTACAGTTTTAAAGCACAGGCTGCATTTTTGGTGTGAATGGGAACAGTTTTAGTGACATCCAGAACAGGACGCTGTAATGTGATATCTTGAGCTGGGGTGTGTTGAATAAATCAGCACCCCTGTGACACCCTGCTGAATCCACCAGCTGGAACTAAACTGGGCATAAATATTTGCATTGCTGCTTTAGGTTAGTGAAAGCATAATAATACAGCAAGAAATGCTCAAAAATGCTGATGACAGGCAAACAATACTTGAAGTGCAGCTGTGAGGAAGTACTCATTATTTGAGTTCTCAAATAAGGATTATCTTTGAATTTATACTTGCTAGCAATCCACTATAATTCCCATTAAAAAAGCATTGTGACCAATCTATTGTTTTTAGAGGTGTTAGATGAGGATCTTAATGAATTAAAAGTGTACCACATTTATCTGTGGAGAAAAAGCTTTCATCTTCGTTCCCTCAGGTCCCTGTGCCTTCCTGGGGAGAATGGTCACCTACTGAATTGACCAGAATAAAGTGCTGAAAATTGCTTAATAGGAGGAGAAGCAATTTACCACTAATCTGCTTCAGGCTTACCAGAGGTGATTTCTCAGTTTGAGCTGTGGCTGCTGGAGCTCAGAGCTGATGCCGAATGAAAATCAGCAGGTGGAATTATTCAACATAAAATCTGCTTGCCAAGAGCTACCTTCCTAGGAGGGAGGATTTTGGAGAGCAAAAGCACTGTTTAGTCATGTATCTCCCCTATGCTATCAGTGGAAGGAAGATGTGTAATCATCCATGACTGGCAAGTTTAAAAAACCTCTTCCTTCACCTTCCTTACAAAGTGTTGGAATAGGAAGTTTGAATTTCAGCAGAGTGAATATAATGAGGTCAGGGCAGCTGCAGAGCACTAATCATTCTTCAGAAAAAGGCCACTCTGTGCTCTCAGTGTGAGACATTTCCCGTTCTCAGACATGCATTTTATCCCCTTTTTGTCTGGCCTTTGTAATGGATGGCTTAGTCACCCTGGAATTAATAGTTCCTGTATTCTAGACCTCGCTATAAGCTTGATTACGCAGGCAAATTATTGCAAAATAAGCTGGTTAATAAGTGTATTTAAAGAGAAGTGGTATTACACAAGTCCCTGAATTACACTCTTACTCCACAATTACCCCTTCGAGTGCTCCAGGTCTCCCCAGCTCCAGAGGAGACAAACCCAGACCCTGAGGATGCTCTTAGAGCACAGGAGTTTCCACCTGAGGAATTGTTCTTTTGTTGCTCTTTCTAGGTGTTTCAAAAATAGAAAAGACTGTTTCAAAGACCTTTGAAAGACATTTTTTAATCCAGTATATGTCCTGCTCTGTAAGCTTGCAGATAGTGTTAATTTCTGGGAGGTAGTTCAGCCTGACCAACTTAAAAAAAAAAAAAAAAAAGCTTCTCTGGAGCTGGGAAACTTGAGCATTTTTCTTGTTTGGAGCCAAAGCAATCTGATTTAAACTTGGCTTTATTCCAGGGCCTGGGTAATGTTAGTAAAGGTATTTGTTTGGTGCATAAACTGGTACTATATTTGGTATTCAGCTATCTGATCTGTATTTTTTAATATTTCTGCAGCTTAAGCCACAGGATTGCAGCACCCGCTAAAAGTAAGTAACGTTATAGGGCAGGGTTTGTGGTGCTGCTCAGCCTGTACACAGCACAGCTGGAGAAATAATGAGAAAAGTATTTAAATTATTATGGAAAACATGAAGAGCTCTTATGAGAACTGCAGGCTTCTGAAGCATAAGAAACTGTACCATATGTGAGGCTGGCAGAGAGAGGCTTTTGGGGTGAATATAGTCCTTGGAGGAACTAGTCCTGACAGTTTATCAAAGGCACAAAGCAAGACAAACTGGGAAAAGTAAATACAGCAACAGAGCTGCCTTTGTCGGGACAGGTCTGGGATACAATGGCTCATGTTGTTATTGCTTCCTGACGTTGTGATCCTGCCCCATCCCTGCCAGCCAAGAGCTTTTAGTGTGCCTAATTGCCCCCCTTTTATCTCCCTGCCCTTCTCTTCAGGTGGGGGACATGAAACAGCAGAGTTTGACCTGGAGTCGACAGTGTTGTGCTGAAAGGTTTTTCATAAATTGCCCATTTTCCATGTGTTTGTTTCACTGAGATGCAAGAACTCTGGTCAGAATCAGTAAAGCATGAGTTTTGTCAGCCCCTTAAGACAGGATTTTCAATGGTGCTTTATTCCTATGGATGCAGTGAGACATTTTCTGGGATGCTTGTATGTGCCTTGGCTTGCAAACTCCCGGGGGAACGATTTGCTGTATTCAGTCAGCATTTAAGGAAAGAAATAAACCTCTAACATCTGCAGCACCATACACATCTTGAACAGAAAATTGTGGTGCCAAGTATCACTGTAGGTTTTCTTCACTTGTGTAGGCCTCATCTTGGACAGAAATAACTATAAAGTCTTACATGCTCCGAGAAATGCGGTTGTGGTTGTTTTCAGCCACTACACACACATTCTGTAGTGGTATCCATTCTTAGAAATATTCTGTTTTCAATGTAGAGAAAGTACTAAGGCAGAATAGAGCAAATTTAGAGGGGGACAAAAATCAGCATACAACATATATTATCTACAGATCATCTGGAACATCTTTGCTCTCTCCAGCAGGAGTTAAGAAATTTTCTTCCAAAATAATTCTGCTGTTACAAGAATTCTTTTAGGCCATAAAAACCTTGAAAAGCTACTTGTTCCTATTCTGCCTGCAGGCACATTACAGAACTTGCTGCTCTGAGGGGAAGGAGGATCTGACTTTTATACTTCCATGGCTTTGGTAGGGCACACTTTATATGAGAGGGATGCAGGGAGTGAAGAATGAAAGCAGGAGGTGCATTTCCATCTTTTCTTCTTGCACATTTTAGAGTTGAAGGCAAAAATTTAATGTAACGAGGGTCTACAGGGCAGTAGGACAATAAAACTTTTTTTTTTTTTTTTTTTTAATTTACAGATACAAACTGCAAGAGGGCCACTGGAGTTGTGGCTCATGCCAAACTGCTTTGCTTGAAGGTCAGGGAATGTAAGCACCAAAACCTGTAATCTGTGTACTCCGTGTGGAAAGGTGCTTTGTTTTAGCTTTTTTAGATCTGTTGGCTTGAATATTAACAGTTAATTTTAATCAGAAAGTCAGATTTGCAGATGCAGTGAATTGGTTATAACTAGAAATCCCAGCTGTGTAGCGAGGACCAACCAAGTAGTACCAACCATAGAATAGAGCTTAGTGATGCTGCACAGCCTTGTTCCTGTTTGCTGAGGGTGCAGGGGACGTTGGGAGCTGCCTGCTGCTCCTTGGCCTCTCTGAAGTGCAGTACTGAGCTGTAAAACCGATCCAATGAAAGCCCTTAAGGTCTAGTGGGCAATCACCGAAACAAAAGGTACAGTTTTCTTTCAGCACAACCAACACAACATTTCTTTGATTAGACAGCTGAAAGTCTGGGTAAATAAAGGAAGGAGATCATCACTTGCTCTTACTTTGGGAGCAATTAATAGTCCTTTGATAACAGACTATTTCCTTTTTTCTGGCTTTTGCATTGCCCTTCCTTTCCTTTTACTGGTTAAGCACTCTCAATAGAGTTTCATCTGAAATTGTGGGCAGTAGAAATCCTGATGGTTTTTATCTTTTCCAGGTGATTAATTTTGTTTTGTTTGCTTTCTTTTTTGGTTATTGTTTTTGGGGTTTTTCTTTGTCTGGGAGGCAGAACCTGCCTTTCTAAAAAGAAAAGTATAAAAAGGTTTTCTCACATTATTTTTTACTTTCCTCCATAACTAACACAATTAGGCTAAAATGTCTACTACATCCTGGATGGAAAATTCAGTACTTTCATTTAGTTTCATCAAACATTTATTTTTACTTATTCTGACTGTTAGAAAGTTCCTTTGTATCTCATTGAATTAAGAAAAAAGCAGATGGGGATGAATGAAGAGAAAATTATAACTGGATGTGTTTCTGAATGTAGGAATTATTCTGGAAAGTATATTTTTTCTTTCCTAATGAATGATTTTTAAATTTTTTTTAAAAATCATGCTCAATGCCACACATCAAAGAATTTCATCACTACAGGCACCATAAAATTAGATAAACTGTTGTTCTGCCTATTAGCCATGATGATACTACTTCAGCAACAAAGCTGTTAGTTAGCAGTCATGCATAATTAAATTTGTAAGTTTCACCCTGCAGCTGTGCATTTGTTTCCAGTCCTATCTTACTGTCACTTTTAGATACCCAGTCCAGGACTTTTTTCTTGAAAATGTGGCAAATTTTTTTTCAGCGTTTCAGATAATTCTAGAACTGACAGGTTTGTCCCTATCAAAAATTTATTTGCAGACAGTTTAGATTTACTTGTATGATTTAGTCCTGGCATAAAGGGCTATTTTCCTCTCGTGGAAACAGCGACGAGTTATAAGCTTTTAATGTATTTATTTATTTCATTGTTTTCCTGGCCTTTTTTTTTTTTTTTCCAATACAGGTATGTCTCAATCTGTAGTTTCATATAGGATATTTTATAATCTGTAAAGTCTTTGTGTTGTATATGACCTCAAGAGGAAAAACCATGGAGCAGCCATACACTAAACCCTTTCCAGGTCTGTGTACATGTTTTAACAATGTTAGAAGTGGTGGCTCAAAGCAGCTTGTTGGTTAGTTTGAGGGAACTGCAAGTAAACAAAGTTCTGCAGAAGCAAATTAAACTGTCCTGTGTTCTGCCAAAATACTGAAATTATTCACAGAAGACAAGCCCTAGGGCTGCAATGGGGCATTTTGTAATCATGCTCCATTTCAGTGGTTTTTTCCTTGGGAAGAACATGTGAATTTCTGATTGTTTTTTCCCAACATCTTTGAGCTTAGCTCCATTTCCCCACTCTTCTGCACTTCTTACCTTACCTGTGAAGTCACAGAAGCAATCTTATTTTTAAAATTAATGAAGATCCACGCTGAAATGACAAGCCTTTACACCCAAGACTGGACAAGATCTGAAATCAGGGTGAGGATGCAGATGATGATGCTTGATGAATTTAGCATCCAGTGTGAGGTTTTAGGTCT
This sequence comes from Myiozetetes cayanensis, assembly GCF_022539395.1. NCBI lineage: Eukaryota > Metazoa > Chordata > Aves > Passeriformes > Tyrannidae > Myiozetetes > Myiozetetes cayanensis. Next base: position 34,152,521 of record NW_026087631.1, on the reverse strand, counting down.
GGTGCACCCAAACCCAGGCTGACAGGTAACCCAGGTGTGGTTCAAAGTCTGGGATCAGGTCTGGAGGGCTTCCCTACCCACTGCTTTTGTGTGGATGGTTTTTTGTAAAGGCCCTTGTGGATGGTTCCTCTTCCTTTGCTCTTTCATCTTTCTTTTTTTCCTGTTTCTTTGGCTTTCTGTGTTTGTGGCAAAGAGGTTTTAATGTTCCATGGATTTATTGCCATGGGATGACTAATATTACAGTACTGCTGGGACCAGATCACCCACTTTGAGGGTAAGACAGAAGGTGCCTCTCAATTCCCCCTGCACCCACGTGATGGGGCTTTGAGTCATGGGCTGACTCATCCTTCACCCCCTCAGAAACCCCAGACCTACAGCACAGGACAGACAGAATTCCTCATTTGTTTCTTGTATTTTTTTTTTTTCTTAATTACTTATCAGGCATAAAATTACTGGTCCCATAAAAATAATAATAATTATAAACAGATTTGTTTCTTCCCATGATGTGTGCAAAAGGCCCCTGCTGCTACCACCCTCACTTTATGCAGAGATTAAAAACCAAAACCAACACTGAGTCTTTCTGTTTAGAGGAGTAAGACACAGTCAGTCCCACTCTGTTTCCTACACAAGCCCTTGCTGATAGCCTTTATCAAGTCCTAAACACTTTTCCAAGCAGCTTGCTTTTTTCCCCCTTTTTGTTCTTTTTTTTTTTCCTTTTTCTTATTTCTTCTGGATTTGTGTGTGTGTGTGTGTTTTTATTGGTTTTGCTGTTTCCTGGATTAAACCTTAGCCAGCAGCTTTTAACGAAAGCTCTGCTTCCCAAATACCGTATTTCATCAACTCACTGCAGTGACACTGATTTTGTCTGGTGTTTTTAATATTTCTTCTGTGAAACAAAGCTCAATTCTTGTCTCTGCTCCTGACAGGTAACATCTGATACCCTTAGGGAATGAAATGGTTCTCTTAATCAAGTAGAAGGAACATTTTTTTTAAATCTGCTGCCACAAAAACCGGGTCTTTAAAAGGATTGAATGCTTTGGGGAAATGCTGTAGCTGAAGGCATATATTTGAATACCTGATGATATTGGGTTACTGCTGGATGTTATAAATAGCATTTGTTTCACTGTCCCAAGGTGTTATGGCAGCAGTGATTGGATTGCAGTTTTGGTGAGGAAAATTACTGCTCTGTACGTTTTTTTTTAAACAGTCAGTATAACTTGAAATAACTTGCAAAGATAAATGTTGGAAAATTAATTAATTCCAACTTTTTAAAAGTTGAAACATTAGCAAGGAAACTGAAGAGTTTGGGTAAGGAATTGATTGTGTACATTGATCCAAGGACCCGGAGGTGCTATTTGAGTAATTTGAGTATGCATTTCCATGAATATGAGGAACCATATCAGCTGCTATGGTTCTAGTTTTGTCATTGTTGATACCTTTTTTACTCATAGGTTTTATTAGTTTTAAACTCTTCAGAAGTAGATTACTTCCAAGTTTCATAATAAAAACATTGTTTATGAGTGTGTAAGAATTTAAAAACAGCTTTGTGCCTTCCTAACAAAGCCTTTACATGTAAAGTATTAATGAGTAGTGTAACAGTGATGGTTCATGCTAGTATTTTATATTTTTATGTCAAAAGATGAGTAGGATGGACCTTAAAAGGTGAAGTGCAAGTGTTAACAATATTTAGGTCACTCTGCATTTGATTTTTAGAGTTGCCATGTTGGTAACATGGGGCATTTTGACTTAAATATAAAAAAAGGCTTAAATGTCTGTTTTATTTCTACTTCCTCACTTGATCTGGTGCTTTAGCTTATATAAATCACTGAACGAGTGTGTTAAGTGATATCAACTGAATCCTTCTGACCTGGATCTTCCAAATGAACTTTAAGAACACCTAGAACAGTAAGGCAAGGAGATAACACATTTTAGCTTAATTTCTGACACTTCCAGTGCTTTTCATGGCAAATGGAGACATAATCCTTGTGGCAGGGGGTTGGACTAAATAACCTCTACAGGTCCCTTCCAACCCAACCCAACCCAACAGTTCTGTGATAAGTTCTTCACAATATCATACACCTGGTACCCAATTAAGTTACTTTCATTGACACAGTAGATACAGCTGTTCATTCCCTCTATTTTTCTGATGGACTATTTAATTTCTTTTATCATCACCCTACAAAGCATACTTGATGTTTCATTTCTTCACTCTGTGAGTCCCTTGGAAAAGCAAGAGTTGATATCTGTAATTTAACTTGACTTCCTAGTGATATCTTTCCATCAGTGAACCACCTCAGGTGCACACTGAATTTTGGGGCAATGCACAGACTTTGCAGATTATCCCCACCTTTAACGCAAATGCAAAATGCAGCTTGAATTTTGCTAATTTTGTGAAAAGTGTGGTCGGTGAGTAAAGTTTGACAACAGAAATTTTTCTGGTTTGTCCTAAGAGTTGAAATACAGTTAATCAGGTGACATTGTGTATTATAAGGAATTATGATTAAATCTTCATTGTCTCAAGCTGATGCCACTTGCTTTCTGCAGATGTCCTTGAACATAAATGCAGCCCTCTGATACCAAAATGTGTATTTCAGTATGAACAAAGACTGCCCATATCCAGTATAAAAATATTATTTAAGGAGAAATTGCCAGTGTTTTTTTTTCTCCTTTAATTTCAGTTACTGTTATGCTTTAAATTTACATTTTTGTAGCGTAGAAATATTCAAGCGTACTTTCTAGGGTCATTAAACTTGTATTTAGTAGGTGTACCTCTGGGATTGGAATGAGTGACAGCTCATAAAATTCAGAGTCACTGGAGACCTCTGTATATGATTGACATGAAAAGCATTGAATTGGTTGATTTTTAAGAGTGTTTTTAGAGGCTCAAGGCATAAGGCTATGCATTTTTAAACTGGCTTTTCTGTGTAAAATACCAATATGTTCGTTTCATAGCAGAATCATCTGTAGCCTTTAAAATAACTGTTGGGAAGGCTAAAAGGGATACAGACTAGTGTATTTCCAGGGTAAAAAAAAAAATAAAGGGAAGAAAATCCCTTATTGAAGGTGGTTTTTCTATTATTTTAAAGTGGATAATTGTTTCATTATCTGAATGCTACGACTTCTGTCATTCACTTCCTTGTTTTTCCCTATGAGCTATTGAAGCACAGAGAGACTCTGTTAACCTACAGCCCTCTGTAAGATTTAAGTGAGTCACTGGGTTAAATGTGAGTGGTGTGGGTGTAACACATGCCTGGTGCTGCATGGGGAGCCCTCACACCCCGAGCTGTGGCATAATGTTGGTTTTTCAAGAAAGATGGTGTTTGTATCAGGAGCTTTTGTCTGGACCTGTGATACCATGTATCCCTTCTCTATCTCTTCTGCCAAAACATGGAGGCAGTTCTTTGTTTTCACTTAAAATGTGTTTCCACTCTGCTCTTAGTTCCTTAAATATCACAGCGAACAATGAGTGTGATGGAAGATGTGCTGCTAAGACAATCTGTGTGGTGAGGAATCATGGCCAGCTGCTTGAAAACATCTGTATATGTAAACAAACCCATGTTTTATAAAAGTTGTCACCCACTGAAATGTCAACAGAAGCAATTCTCACTGCAGAGTATCGTGACAGGGAGCTGAAACCTGGTTTCAGGTGTTCGACTGCTCTTGTACTGTTTTGGTTAGTCTGGGTTCATGAGAAATTATAAGAATTTGGAAATAAAACTTGTGTGTTTTCTCACCCAGCTGTCTGAGATCTGTGCTACAAGAGACTGCAGAGCTGGTTGTTCATGAAGTCTCTGAGAAAATATCTCCCTTTATTTATGGGTAGATGTGGTGGCTTCAGAAATGCAGCATTCATTTTAAAAACTACTGTAATAGCAGGTGAATAAGTAGCAGACTGTATTAAAGAGTGTGTCAATAGGGAAAACAATAACACTATTAGGCATTTATATTTTACTCTTAAAAATGTAGAGCTGAAATTTCTGGAGCATGCTTGATGCATTTTGAACTAAGATCAGATTTGCCTCTCTTAGTTCATAAAATCCAACGCTGCAGCTTGGGAAGACTCTACAAAACCAGTGCAAACATTAGACTCTTTTTGTATTCACTGTGCAGTGCCCTCCAAACACCCTGTCTACGTTCTTCAGTCTATAGTGGTCTCCTGGGATACTCTTTTCCCTAATAATTCTCCTCAGACTCTAGTGGGACTCCTTGGTGTAGTAAATGTTACACCTGGGAGTAAAGGTTTGCAGGATTTGGTCTTGAATTGAGAGGCATAAAAAGAAGTGTAGGCCACAACACAGAGAAAAGGAGGATGAGAGAAATCATACTATCCTTTTTGAAATGGTATTTTTTCATTTTAACTCACTTTACATTCAGAAGTGTTAAGTGGTAGTATAAGAGATGAATTTCCTTATGCACAGGAAAGGCTATTTTAGATTTTGATGGGGTTTTCTGCTTCATGTAATGCAGAAAATTATGCCTTTTGGAATTTGAACCCGTGTTTTATGACCTATCCTACCAAGTAACTTTACAGAAAGATACCATCTTAACTCAGTAAAGATTTCTCAATTGTTCTTATTCTTGATATAAAGAAATCTGTTACCTTAATATTGATGCTGCTGTCCCAGTAGTCGTAAACAAATTATAAAACTTGTTCCTACTGTTTTCTAGTTATCAGAAAACAAAATATAAGAAAATATATAATGCCTTTATACTGGAAACTCCCACTTTTGTGTAGTTGTTATGCAGTCTCAGAGCTGCAATAAAATTGTGAGGGAAGACAGAACATAGAGGAGAGAATAAGAACTACTGTAGTTACTTACATATTCCTCTTCCTTCTTGGTGAAGTCTTGCAAAAAAAAGTTTTGCAACTAAAGCTGGTTTATTTACTATGAAAACTAAACAAGTGGAAGAGCCAAAGATGGAGAAAGAATTAAAATTGCAGTTGCATGTCCATGACAAACTATTTATAGCAAAAGAGAAATCCCCCCAAAACAGATGCCCATCAATCTTCCTATATTCCATGCAATTTCCCATTTTCACAGTTAGGCATCTTAATGTCACTGCAGTCAGGTGTGGAAACACAGCTCATTATTGCATCTGCAGCTTCATAAAAACGCTTTCAATTCAAGGCACTCATCTTTCAAAGATGTACCATTTCACTTCATTTCATGTATTGCCAAAGGAAAAAAGTAAATTAGACCTACCTGAATGTTTACTGAGAATGGTTATGTAGCAAAAGTTACTTTTTTTTTTTTGAAATTATGTCACTTAGCTAAAGAAAAAGGTGTTGAAGAGAAGTTTGCAGTTTGCATCGCACATAGAAAGCCATTTTGCATTGAAATTTTGAAATCAGTGCCAAGTCCCAAGACAAGCAAACAATTTCTCACAGGATTTACTGCATTAAGAAAATCAGGTTTATACACAAAGATGAAAATCTGCTTGCTCATCAAAACACAGTATAAAAAATAGCCATTTTCGGAACTCTCACCAATTGCCAGAGATGATAATGCTCTGGTATCTACTAAATCCATTTGGCTGGAGAGGGGTAAGGAGAAATTTGAATCATCTCTTGGATAATATTGCTGAAGTCACAGAGTAGTCTAAGTCTCTTCGTTGCAGTGCAGGGAGCTACATATAAATGACTTGGCTTTTTGCAGTTATGTTGATTATTCCTGCTGCTCTCCTGTTACTTTCAGGGTTAGCATTCATAAATGTTGGTCAGTGTACTTTAACAGGCCTAAATCAGGTAAGATAATGTTCTATGTCAGTTGGTTCCACCAGTATTCAAGTTGCTTTTCCCCCCCACTAAGAGTACAGTTCATTGCAGAGAATGGTGGAAGGACACCTGTGCAAGATAAATCTGTGACGTGATTCAGGGTGAAATTAAGATGTTATTCCCTCCTATTTGCATGAAAATTACTCAGTCATGCAAGCCACAACATTAATGAAATATGAGGCTGTGACTAATGGAGTCACTCGAATTTACTGTACTTCCCTTTGTCCAAACTCTCTGATTTTATCCTCTGTCTAGAGGATTCTTGTTCTGCAGTGACTGTGCTTTGCTGTGGCACCTCGTACTGGGTCAGAGACAATATTCATCCACATGACTGTGGTTCAAATCTAAGCCAACCAACCCTGTGCATTTATCAAAACTGTATTTGACTTCTTGCTGAGAACAGAAAATAAAGGGATCTCTTCTTCACTGCTTTCTGACTGCAATAGCTTGTCTTTTTTATCATCTAGGGAAGATACTGATACAGTCACAGATTGGTATATCTGCAGTTCAATAGCGACAAAAATCATTAATGGAAAATGTATTGAAACATCCTGTTGGGATTTTTTTCCATCCAAATGACACCTACATGGTATTATCTTTGCTCCCATGCAATCTGATTTTGGAGGGAAAAATACTATACCTACCTGAATTTTAAAATAATCAGTGGGTGAGGTGGCTTTGCAGTCTTAGCTTCAATATACTTTATTTGATGTGCACTTAAAAAGTTCCTTATCACTGGCTGTCTAATCTTCATAGGTTGCTTCTCTCTTACTCTGTGCAGTTTTTGTGGTGCCCTGCATGCTTTGGGCTGGTACAAATAAAGGGAAACTGGTACAGTTGGATGTCTCCCATACTGAAAATCCTTTGTAAAACAGGTGAGAGAAATCAGATAGTTTAGGAGCACAGCTGATGAGTAGAAATGGGGTTTTTAATAACTTGTGGGGACTTTGCAAAGGTGGCAAAATAGGATAGTTAGATCACTGCTGGAAGTGCCTTAGAAGAGATCAATATGTGAGCACTGTTCCCACTGGAACTTCAGGGAAAATTCTTGTAATTAATAATAAAAGAATTGATCTATGTGATGGCAGTGGTTTCGGACCACAGCTCTCAGGCAGCCCTGTAGGAATAAAGCAGTGTAGTGTTTGGTAAGAAAGACCAAGTATTGATTCACTCTGATAAAATATTTTTCTTTATCTTTTGAGAAGTCCCAGTACATTGATGATATGAATAAAAGTTTGGTATTTCTAACACATCAGGGGTCCCAACAGACAAAATTCTGTTTTGTTACAGAAACTATATTCTGTCTCTGTCTCGTTTGCTGTTGAACAATGTATGTGAACAGAGAACTGCACACAGAGGCAGGAAAGTATAATTCCCTATTTTTCTGAGGCTTAGTATACTGAATAGGTATCATTGTATCCGGGTCTCTTGAGGAAAAAAAGCAGTGCAAAAACTTTTGGAGTGTTTTTTTATGTATGCAACCTCCTACTGACAGCTGCAGAGAGAAATGCCTTCTAGCCTTTTTATCCCTTCCTCTTGCTGTGTGCTTTCCTATCAGCTACCCCATAAATATTTTGCTGTAACTGGCACAGAGGATGGGCCTTGCTCGGGACCTCATAAGGAATGAGACATAGAACTGGGTGATTTTAAGGCAGCTAGAGACTGGGTCTGAATACCAATCATTTTGCTTAACTTCACAGCTTCACAGACCCCCTTGTGCTTAGATTTTAGTCATATGCTTAGCGTTTCATGACCAATTCATATTTATTCAATTTGGTGCCAAAGTTCATTCTTTGTTGTCAACAGTTTGTATTTATCCCTGATACTCATTACAGATTCCCCTTCCTGTCTATTCCCTTCCTTTGCAAACGCATAATCATCCTGTACATCCCTGGGCTCGTCTTATTATGCAGCATGTATCACTCACATGCTAAATAAGGCACTTCAGATTTCCAGATTTGGCTGAAGATTTCTGCGAGACTCCTCATTGCGCAAAGACAGGTGAAATTCCCTGTGGTGGGCATTAAAATTGCATGGGTCTCGAGGACAGGATAAATCTCATTTCTTGCTAAATTTATCCTGATAGATACTCCTAAGTATCTAAGGAGGGGAGAAAGCCATGTATGTCTCACACTTATGCTTGCTCTCTTGCCATTTAAAATATTTATTTGGGGTATTTCACAGTAAAATTAACAGAGGTTTTTCTTGTTCTAGGTAGATGAGGAAGGTAGTGGTGCAAGGAATTACAGTTTCCCACTTAAAAAAGAAGACAGGTCTACTGTAAAGCATGTAAGACATGCTGACAAGTGTGATCTGGAATTGTGATTACATTAATTACTCTATTTGGGGTTTGAAAACAGAATGAGTTAGCCAAAAATAATCTACACTGCACTGGTGTTTTAAAAGTATGTAATCTGAGTTACCGAGGTTGATGAAAAAAAAATCTTTTGTGTGTGACAGCAAAGATTAGCATAAAAATCACAGATCATTTTTTGCAGTATGATTATCACATTGCAAGATAACATGGGTTTCATCTTAGTGATCCTTAACACTGTACTTTGGTTCTTACAGGGAGCATTACTATATCTTTTTTTTTTTTTTAAAGGAAAGCATAAATTGCTTATGGGTGGATGTTTAAGTGTTATACAATATGGCTTTAAACTTTTTCTGCAATTAAAGCCTAATCCAAAACACTGAAGCACATTATCAATTTTATGCTTAACTGGAGCATTTTTTCAACAGGTCTATTCATCTACTTAAAACTAAGCACATGCTTAAGTGCATTGTTGAACTGGAGCCAGAGCTGTTATGATGAAGCAAAGAAGAAAAAAAAAACAAAACAAAACCCAAAACCCAAAAAGTCTAACAGATAATATTCATATTTTTGGGATTAAAATGTTCATTTCAAGGTGTGAAAGAGCTTAAATATCTATTATCTGCAGGCACAGGTGAAAGAGGCAGCTGCTGAGGACACGGCTGTTGACAGCTATGGATTGCTGGCTCTTCCTGGGACAGAGGGGATGAGATTGATTGTTCCAGCATTCCTTGCAGATCCTACTGAATGGGGAGGTCAAACTGCCGGGAGCAGCAGCCACTGCTGAGGAGGGTGGTGAGGCTGCCTGAGACAAAAGGGGCTTTGCTTCCTGAAGGTAAACTGAGGAAGGAGCAAAAAAGAAACAACAGGACACCTCCAGTCCCACACCCAATCTCCCCACAAACTGTATTTTTCTTAAAAGAAAACTAAAGTAAAACTTCCACTTGAACCTTCTCCCAGAACATTTTTGTTTGCATGTTAAGTTTGGCCAGCGCTGCTGATCATCTCTGATGTTTGCAGTTAGCACTGTTTCATTGGATTGCTTTTTTTTTTACTGTTACAAGTCCTGTGGGTTAAAATTGCTGCTTTTATGACTGTTTTGCAGACAGGTAATGACACCAATAGCAGCGTGGTGAATTATTCATAGAATCCCAGAATTGTTTGGGTTGGAAAGGACCTTAAACCTCTTATCATTCCACACCCTGCCATGGGCAGCGACACCTTTCAGTATCCCAGGTTGCTCCAAGCCATGTCCGACCTGGCCTTGACTAAGCTTTTGGTGCAAGAATATGTAGAGGAAAATACTGATCAGTAATATTAATAACCATTGATCAACAGTATTAGTAAGGACTCAAGTGCTACCAGGTACAGCCCTGAGCAAAGCCTGGCTTGGGAGGAGCAGGATTTCCGTATGAAACCTGCAGGTAATACTGGAAATTAAAGCACTTAATACAGGACAGTCTAAAAGGAAAAGGAAGACTGTCCTTAAGCCAGTAGATATTGCATTTTTTACTTTTTCTTCATGGTCTCTTCCCTTTTTGCCCCTAAACTGAGCAAAACACCTACACTCCGGCACCCCTATAGGAATTCCCTGGCTTTAAAGTTAACTAGGTGTTAAAGTGATCTGTAACATCAGGAAGTCTGAGCAAGGAGAGGAAGAGTTGTGTTGTATACAGTGCTATGGAAACCTGTGATTTGCAGAAAAAAGTGGAAGGAGGGGAGTAAAGAAAATAGACTTTTTTCCTCTCCTTAATATTTAAATCACAACTGTGATTAGTGACCATGCTTCCTGTATTTGTTTAGGTAACGTGGTAGGCAAATATAATTGTTTTGAAACCGCCAGAGATCCCTGTGTGTTGTTGCATGCCTTGTCCCTGAGGTAAGGATGCTTATATGTACAATTATCTACTGAAAACAGTTGACCTCATGCTTGTGTATCCTGAGCTATTTTGCAGATTGCCACGGTTCTCATACAGACCAATGTATATTGTCTAATGTCTAATCTGTTAACTTTTCGCTTCTTGGCCCATGTTTAGCTGTAAAAACCACAGTCCTCTTAATTACAAAGAAGCTGTGTCTGTGTTTTCTTCGTTTTGCCTTATGGGGGTAAAAAATTAAATGTTAGGGAGAGGAATTAGTTTTTTTAATTTTTTTTTTCTTTCATATAAAATGTTAAGTGACCTGTGGCAGTTTCCACAGTTTCAGTGTGTTCTCTGCTGTTTAAATTGAACTTTACATCATTTATTATAGTGACACCTGCTGCCCTTGTAATGGTTAAGGGTATGTGATTACATAGAACCCACTTTCCAAAAAATTTATAACTACTGTAAAGGTTTTATTCTGTGCTGAAACTTGGCATACAGGCTTTTTGACTAGAATAAATTATTCTTTAAAAAAATGTGGTGGAGAGAAGTCGGTCATTCATAAGAGCTTACTGTGCAGTAAGAGCAAACTGATTTTACTGACACATTTATCTGTTTATGCCTCTGTAACTTGGAATATGAGAATGAAATAGTGCATTTATTCACTTCTTCTGCCTTTAAATCTCAGTTGAAGCTTCTGTTTAGGTCACTGGTGTAAATGGATCTGACTTTCTTTTCCTAGTGCTCCTGAATATTTCTCTCTATCACAGACAATTTGATTAAAGATTGCTCAGCAAGGAGCCCAGCTGGTTTTTAGCCAGAGAAGAGGAATTCCTGGATGGAATCTTAGAAAATTCCTTTAAGGCTGTCCCAGTTTTGCTGTCTTTTAAACCTACTGCATGTAGAAACAGCAACAGGTGCTGTCCTTTCATGTTAGGGTTGGCTTTTATTGGTAAATATTTCCCGCAGTACTGAAATACCTGGGAAGGTAATCACTGCTGATAAACAGGTTTTTTGTGTGGCATTTTTCCCTTTATAAAATGGCTATGAGTTTTCCAGCATATTTACTGGAATCACCCCGAACATCTATTTTACAAAAATCCCTTGCAAACCAACCTTCCTGTCTTTGTAGTTACCTTTTACTAAGACTAGTAGTACAAATAAAAATTGCTTTTTTTTTTTTTTTTGGGGGGGGGTAATTGTGTGAATACAGGAAACTTTTTTTTTCCAAAGCAGCACTGTGTTAGCTTATCTACTTGGTGCCAGAAACCAAAATCTGAGGCAATTTTTATGACACTGTAGTGCATGGAGGGTAACATTCAATTAAAATGTTGTCTCAATGGGTAGAAACTAAATCAAGTTGGATTTGTACAGTCAAGTTAACAGAGTGAAACTACAACAGAGTCTGCTGTACCCCTGAATAAGCCACCTGTAGCTAGTAAAGTGTGCCCTTTTCCTTTGCATTTTGTTGATTCACCTCAGGTTTCCATTGTTTCATTGAAGACTGTCTTGAATTCATCATGGTGTTTTGTGAATTATTTCAAGGGGATGCCTTTGTGACTCAATGAGATGCTGAGACTGGTGTTAACAATTATAAATAAAGTAATAATGGTGGAAGAGATATTGCAGGTCCTCCTGTGCTCCAGCTGCCTCTCAGGAGGTGAGAAGGGGTGAGGAAGTGCTCAAGTGGGGAAGGGATGTGTGTTGAGGATGACCTGCAGGTTGGGTAGGACCTGGGAAGCTGGTCCTGTGACTGCATCCTGGGACCTGTGGGCAAAATCCTGGAGGGATTATCTCCAGCCTGCTTCTCATCCCTGAATGAGACTGACATTAGTGTACAGCTTTGTCTTCGTGGTAATTCAGTAACCAGCAGCAGCACCGGAGTTGGTGACTTTTTATCCAAAGTCTAGACATTTTATATGAGATTGGGGCTCCATTCTCTCTTTTGTAAGGGAGGCAAACACACCTTTTTTTGGGGTCTTGTGGTTGCATGATGGGTACTCTGGCTGTATGCTGCTCTGCCTAAACAATCCCCAGATAAGCATTCTTTTTATCTGGAGCTATGGTTTAGGAAGAAAGACACAGGTGTACCACCTCCACCTGTGGGAGGGAATAGTGGGAACACATCTGTCACTCAGGAACTCAGCACCATCCTGTAGAGTTCAACAAATACAGGCTGTCACACAAAAACATTAGATGGCTGTATAGAATGGCTGCCCTACAGTCTTTAAGAAGATTGAGTGCTGGCTTTTCTTCCTTGGTCTGAACTTTGTAGACGGACACCAGAAAAAGACAGAACGTGGTGAAATGTCTCATAATATGACCCATAGTAAATAGGTCTTTTGGAAAAAATACAGATGAAAGTGAAGATATGCCATCCCCATCCCTTTGGAGTGAGGCTTGCAGAATATTTGTCACAGAGCTTCCTGAGACAACAATTGGTAGACTTAAAAAAAAAACCTCCTGGGCTGAGCAGTGGGTGAGCCCTGAAGGGTGGTGCCTGTGCAGATCCCAACCAAACAAAACATGTAAACACAGATTTAACCTTCGAATCCCTGGGTAATTCCACTGGCTTCTATGGTAAGTGATTTATTGGACCAAGACCAAGAATGCAGCATTTTTGGAAGAGTAACCCTTGCCAGCCTATTTTATGCCTGCTTTAACAGATTTTCTGGGTCAGTTTCCTCCCTTTGTGTCTCCAGTGCTCGTCGTCCCCTCGGGCTTGTGCTTTGTGCCATCAACCCACCAGGCATGAACTGTGAGCCCCCCAGGGCACCATGGGACATCAGCTCCCCTGGTGGGAGGGGATGGTGCACACCATCATCTGCCGTGTTCCAAAGGTGTACAGAAATATCCCACGTCTTTGTGGAGCAGAGCATTTGAAATTATACACTTTAAAGTCAAATATAGGAAACGCCAGATAGTGGAAATAGAAGGGGTTTTGTTTGTTTTGTTTTTTTGAATGGTTAACACTCATCAAACATCATTTCATTCAGTACTGAAAATCCTCTGCACCAGGCATTGCTAGGCAGTCCATAATTCAGCAAGACAGTGTTTATACAGTGAAAGTCAGTGTAAAATACAATTTGCAAAGCTGCAAACTGGGCTGAGCTTCTGTTTACATTAAATATATAAACAGCAGAGTGGTTTGGGCTATATTTTGTGTGTGTCACACATTCAGTGCACGGCCCAGCTCTTGTGTGTACACAGCCCACACATAAATATTTCCCATTAATACGTTCAGTTAGCAGTGCTTTGTAGGAAATCAAGTGCCCATGACCAAAGACAGTGCACAGAGTGTGTGGATGTGAAGTTTATGTGACAATGGTAATGGATCATGTTTCCTGTTGCAGATAAGGATACTCAATATTTATACAGTGCTTTCCATTTTAAAAGCATTTTAGAAATATTAATTAGCACAAGCCTATCAAGGGAAAAATAATCTGAGGCACAGATTATTGTGAGTGAGAGAGGCCTTGGGAAAGCAGTAATGCCAAAAGAGACTTAAAAGTCGTAAGTGACAGCAAATTGGGCATGAATTTGGAATACTGATTTGACAGCAATGAAGACCAATTCAATTTTAGTCTAATAAGCAGAGGTCTCCTGTCACTGAGGATGCTGAAGTCTCGTTAGCAGAGGGATATTGACAGCTGGAGAGATGGAGAGAAGAGCACCATACATGGGAAAGGTATTTGGAGCCCGGATTTATAAGGGATGGTTTTAGGTTAAATACATAGAGGCAGGACAACAAAGGAAATGTTTGATAAGGCTTGAAGGGTATCAACATGGAGCAGAGGATGTAATATGAGGAATGGGATTAGAAAAGATGGCTTGAAATGAAAAAGAGCTTTTGGACAATATATTAAAAAATTGTCTGTTATATTTTTTGGTTTGCGCAATGGCATTTCCAGAGCAAAATGAAAGCAGCATCTCTTGCTGAATTTAACAGTGTGCTGCAAAAATATTAGTAGTGAGGAAGAGTTCTTCTGGAGGAAATAGATTAGTTTGGCAAACTCCACAGAGCTTGTTTCTCTTCACAGTCGTTTGTAAAGTAAATAAAGACCCCTCATCTAATACTGTATTCTGGAAAACCAGTGTAAATGTGGGAATTAATTAGTTTGTGCATGCAAGAAGGCCAGTGCAGTTCTAGATCTGTTTTCAATAGATGCACAAGCACTGAATTGTGCCAAATTTCTCTGTCAATTGTCAGGGCATCCTGCCTCCTTGTCATGCACCTTGTTTTCTTAGAAATTATTTCTATAGATAAAATGCTTGTTCTCCTTTGGCATTATGTCATTTTCTCTGTGACTCTTGCAATCACACATTTGTGTTTTGGGATCAGCTGAGCTGAACAGAGTCTAAGTTGGGCTTCATTAAGGGTATCAAGGCAACCAGTTCCAATGACACTTATTTTGATGAGTGATGTCTCCATCCACATTAGGGAGTAGTTTCTGCTGAAATGAGCTGCTCTGATTGAAAAACTCATCTTTGGGCTGTGGAAAAGGAACCCTGCAGTGTTTCCAGTACATAATTCATGTGCAGAGAGGACATGTGCTATATGGCTTTTCCAGTTTCAACCACAGCATTTCATAGCATGTGTGTATCTCTTGTAAGACAGCACAGCTGAGTGTATTTTTTAAAGAAGTCTGCTTATTTCTTTATTTCTGAGCATTTTGTTTCATTAAATTTTTAGACTTTTACCCATATCCTCTATGGATTCAGATTTCCAGCTCTTGTGGAGTTGCGTGAGATGATGAGGAGTCTGGAGCATCTCCCTGATGAGCAGAGATTGCAGGAGCTGGGCCTGGTTAGTCTGGAGAGGAGAAGACTGAGAGGGGATCCCATCAATCCACACAAATATCCCCAAGGAATGTCAGAGAGTGGTCCCAGACTCTGTTCAGTGGTGCCCAGTGATAGGACAAGGAGCAAAGGCTACAAACCGAAACACAAGTTCCCCCTCAACCTGAGGCAGAATTTCTTTCCATGGAGGTGGCAGAGCCTGGAACAGCTGCCCAGGGAGGGTGTGGAGTCTCCCTTTCTGGAGATATCCCAAACCCATCTGGACTTGTGCCTGTGTCACCTGCTCCAGGGGACCCTGCCTGGGCAGGGGTTGGGCTGGGTGACCTCCAGAAGTCCCTTCCAACCCCAAATATCTTGGAATTCTGTGATTAACAATTCTTTATAATATTAAACTGAGTGTCTTTGCCTCTTTGAATCTTCCTAAAGGCTCCTGCTACCAGGAGCCCTGCTTTCAGTAGGATTATGAATGAAATTCCATCCAAAGTCTTTTTTCTTTTTTTTTTTTTTTTTTTTTTTTTAGTGCACAAGATCCCAGTATACAGAATTACTGGAAAAAAGCTTGACTTGAAGTTAGTGCCATCAGAGAAAGCTTGGAAGTTTGAGACTTATTGGTGTGAGGGACCCCACTGACAACAGACAAGAACAGTAAAGAAGGAAAAGAGAGAATTTTTTTGTCTGTCCACTAAAAAAAAAAAAAACAACAAACAAACAAACAAACAAAACCCAACCCAACAACAACAGAAAAAAAACTCAAAACAATGACAAAAAAAAAAAAAACACGGGAAAGGAAACAATCCAACTTCATTGCTTCTGAGGCATAGTCTGTTGTGGTTGTCTTCAGAATAGGTCTTTTTCCATACCTCCCCTCAGTTATGGGGGCAGGAGCATTGCTTGGTGAGAAGGTTGAAGGCAAAGCCATGTCAGACTTCCCAGGGAATGCTGTTTTACAGCCATGGTTTGGTGTTGCCTAAGTTTCTCCTGGAGCTTTAACTGTGCTGGAAAGCACCCAAAGATTTTTTACTTTCTGAAGCTCCTTCTATGAAAGCTGTGGCTGGTGGCAGCAGGAAAATTTCATAAATTCATCTGTTTCAGCATTGCCCATGCCAACACGAGTGCAAGTTTGTGCTTTTTCTGCTTCCAGTGGTTTCAACAATGCACCAACGGGGTGCAGAGTGGAAAATAACAATAAAAACCAAGTGCTGTTTGCATTGCTGCGTGTGCATTGTGCTGCATGCATCCCCCTGGCTGATTTATTGCCTCCACGTTTCACTCTGGAGGTTAAATTAAGTCATTATCTTCTGAATGAGGGAGTTTTCTTTCAGCTTAAGATGTTATTTCTCTTCTAATGCCCATGGCTAAATGCACAAGAAATTTAGTGGTGGCTTTAACATAGCAGTGAATTCTTTTACAGTGGTTGTCAGTCCTAACAGATTATATAGCTGTTTTCATTAATTTAATTATTACAAGTACCTTTCATGATGTAGAAAATAAATGCTATGTGATTGATTTCCAAAGTTTTAAGGCTTTAGGGACAGAAGTTAATTTTTCAAAACTTTTCCTGCTCTTTTCCAACAACCTAAAGAGAACGCTTTGTCTTATTACTTGGCTAATTTCTCTGAAATGTTGAGTTGCAGGATGAGGCTTTGTTTAAACAGCTTCAGACTGTGCACTGTGTTAATGTAGATGATTTTGGGAGGAGCAAACTGTGTTCCAGTAAAAACGCAGCAATAAAATTTGCAACCTACGACTTCCGTTTGATCACCCGGATTCTTTGGGATTTGATTCCCAGCATTGCAAATTGGGTCAGTAATTGATAATTCATTGTGCTGCCATATAATTCATGGGGGGCTTTGTAGGGTGGCTTGGTTTTTTTTTTTTTTTTTTTTGGAAAACCACAGCAGAGGCATGACTGCCTCCTGGCCAGGGAGAAAGGACTGATTAGGCAACAGGAACTTGGATCACTGAACTGCTTCTTCATGCTGGGCTCTCACACTCCTGGCAGGGCCTGGAGCTGGAGGAGTTTGTAATCCTGGCTCAGCTGTTTGTATGCTGTAATGTGGAAAACAGCATCCAAGGGGAGGTAAAAGTAGGAAAAGTCAGGGGTGGAGGGCTGTCAGTGGACAGGAGAGCCTGAATTACTCTCTGAAATGCATCAATTAAAAGAAATATATCAATATATCAAATATATCAAATCAAATAATCAATAATCAAATATAACCATCATGATACCTTTATGGAAAATTAGCGTTAATTAACAAAACTGAGCTCAAAGTACAGCTTGTCTTTATTTCAGCGGTCTCCTCAATTGAAAATATGTGTTGCTTGCCATGTCATCAGTACAATGAGACACCATTTGCTGCTCCATGGAAATAGTTACATCTTTAAAATGATAGGGGGGAGGTTGTGCATGAAATCTGCCACAGTCATGGTAAAGTCTTATTCCATAAGCAAAGAAATAGTTTATGGATCAAACCAAACCTGGTAAGTACCATCTTGGAGTTATTCACCACTAGCCGTGTTAGTGAGTGTCGTTTTCCAAAATCAATTCTGTCATTTTGGATTATTTTCTGTGTGCTGTATGTCAAGGGTGTTTGTCTTGACAGAAAGCAAGATACACTCCTCTCTGTCCTAAATTTATCCATTTAAGCTGGAAAATAACATATAATAATGAATTACTGTGATAAAGCATATGCAAAGTTATGTTTTTTGTTGAGGTAACTGTAGTTCTGCTGGAAATTTCCATTTGACTTGAAGCCATGGCTGTCCAGATCTCAGGACTTGCTCCAATTCATTAAATACTCCTTTAACACCCAAGTATGTAAAGACATGTTTGATTTGGGTTTTTTTAGATTCTTCTACTAAGTTTTTAGCAGCACAGAAATTCAAGCCTGAGTGATCAATGTACTGAAACAATCAGCCTTAAGTAAAAGATTGTCTCAAAAAATGCTCTTTATTCACCTTGTGGTTATTGGTTTAATATTTACCTCTAGACTGTTTTTAGTGTATTCACCCAGAAATACTAGTTCAGCTTTGTGACAGAAACTGAAGAATCTGAAAATAAACACTGTCCTGTCCCAACAGCAAACAGAACAACTCATCTGTTCCCCTCTCCCGCAAAGCTCTTCAAAAACAAATTTAAGTTGGTGCTTACTATCCATATATTTTGTCTGGCAAATATATAAATTCAGCATCTGTCTTTCCTTCATCTATTAGACAGTTCCCGAAAAACAGTCTGGTGTATTTTAAAAAATAGACCTGGTGTATTTTAGAAAGGAAATTTTAATGTTTTTTTTCTGTGGTGGAGAGGGCACTTTTAAAGGTTTGGATTCACAGGAGAGTATAATCTGCATTTCAGGTACAGTATTGCAGTACTGCAGGTTGCAGTATTGATTAATACTGGGTGTCAGACTTATGCCGGACAGTGCCACATACTATTCTAATTCGTAAGCCTTTTTTCATGTCTCCTTCCTAAACTTGGAAATTAAAATTTGAGAGAGACCTGATGACTTTCTGACAATATATGGGGTTTAGTCTCTGAAACAATCACTTCTAAGAAAGAACAGAACACCACTGGTGACAGGAACATTGCACAACAAATTTCAGGAAGGGCAGTGAAGGTTGCTAAGCATTTTATCTGTTCTGAGTAGGAAAAACGCTGTGTATGGATGAGTGTAATTAGGCCATTGGCTTGTGTACCCAAAGCCCTAGTTTCCCAATGTTTCTTAGAATTAATATAGATGTATATTTAATGTGTATCTTTGATTCAGCTGAAAAACATAGCCACGCAATTCCCCAAACTGCCTTCACATAGTTATATGTATATATTTATATACATGGCTTCATAGACATAGATTATTCCAGGGAGGATTGGCAAGGACACAGTCTCCTGAAATTTGCTCAACAGCCTCCAATTTCAGATACAATTAAATTGCCAAGCTCTGAAATACAGCTTTGATGCTGCAGAGCTCTATGAGTATCTGTCACGTAAGGGACAAATTCAGGACGCCTGTGGACCACAGGTATTTCCTTGGATTTCTTATGGAGGTGGGATATTGCAGGATGAAAACGAGTGCTTGGAGCCAGAGGCTGCAAGAATGGATGGGCAGCCACTTAGCAAACTGCCTTCAAGATGTGTTGGAAAAATCTGTTTCCAAATCTCTCTTTTAAGGTTGTTTTATTTCTCCCTTGGATGACAGGGTTGGAATTTGGCCTTGCAAAATAGTTGTTAATGCAACGTGCTTTACTTATTGTGCTTTTTTTGCAACAACAACTTTACCAGGACTCTTCTCTGTGTGGTTTTTC
Source organism: Myiozetetes cayanensis (assembly GCF_022539395.1). Classification (NCBI taxonomy): domain Eukaryota; kingdom Metazoa; phylum Chordata; class Aves; order Passeriformes; family Tyrannidae; genus Myiozetetes; species Myiozetetes cayanensis. The sequence continues at coordinate 34,133,467 of NW_026087631.1, read as the reverse complement.
TCAGTGGTAACACCTCTGGGAAAACAGATTGTGGAAAGGGGGGGGAAAAAATTGTTCCTGCAAAGGAAGGACTGGTAGAGTGATGTCTCTGCCCTGCCCAGATGAGGAGAGTGGTGACGGAGCAGCTTTGCTGGACACCGGGGTCAGCCACCACGTTTATACCACACTGGATTTTTAATTTAATTTTATCCTCCCCCCAACCTTAACCCTAACCCTACTTCCCCCCTGAAGATTATTTTAAGCTTCCCATAGCACAAAGGAGCGCTGTGAACACATTAACCCAGCAAACCCTTTGGTGTCTCTGGAGCTCCCTTCTCCATTACAGGGTTCATGTTTGGAAATACATCATCCACTTGAGGTTCTGCTGGAGTTGTGGTGTACATAACCTTTTTAAAAACTACTCCTGCCCACCAAAAGCTGTCACCCAAGTGTTTCTCTCCCTCCCTCAGCTTTGTAACACTTCAATTTTTGATCATTCTACAAGCATTTAATCATCATGATGTTTTTAACAGCACAGTGGTTCATCAGCTTCAAGCTGTGTGGAGGCCAGTTAGCTCTGGTGAGGCAGGACAGTGCCTGTGAGGGAATTTGAACTGTCCGGGTTTTTTTGCTTTAAAGAGAAGTGTCTTTGGGTTTCAGCATTCCCTCTACTGATTTAATTCTGGCTGTTCATCTTGTATTGATCTGGACTGCTCACTGGAGACAGTTTCAATGGAGCTTTTGTCTTTTCAGGCAATGATTGAAATTAAAAAAAAAAAAAACCAAACCCCACACCTTTGAATTAAGTATCATCTGCAAGAAGAGTTTTCTAGGAATGTCTGGTTTTATCACATTTCTGTTGTCCAATTTGTTATTGTTGACACGTAATAGGCACACAGAAGTGCTGAAGATGAATGACTCAATATAAATCAGTAACTTCCTCTGCTCCTGCCTCTGAGGCTTCATTCCTTTTTTTGATCCAAACTTCAAAAGAATTGTCCTGGATTTTTGTGTTATAACATTTTTCATCCCACTCTGCAAAAGGGGGATGGCTGTTTTTATCTCCTCTGGTTTTTGAAAGCAGTAATAGAGCAATCTTACAAGAAGTATTTCATTTCATGATTTTCTGCTATTTAAAGACTTGAAGAGGACTAGGTGGTTCTGATAAACCTCCAGTCTACTTCCAAACCTTCTGAATCTGCTTATTTTCTGCGAACAGGTCTAGGGTGCTTACAGGAAGAGAAACAACATCTCAGTATATAAATTCTATCAGGGAGCATGAGTGTTTCTTACTGCTGTGGTTTTGTAGCAGCTTTAACAATCAAATAAGAGGCTTTTTCCCTTTATATCTTGTCTTTCAACTCTTTCTTCTGTCTTTTGAGCTCTTGCTGTTATGAAGAGTCAATTAAATCTTATCTGGGGACACAAAGCTTGTGTGACGTGTTGTAGCATCAGCATCAGTGCTGGCTTTGCAAGCAGCTGTAGGGAAAACTTCAGGCAAAATATGTTCTACTGATAAATGTCAGTATTCAGGCTAAATCTGTTGATTCATTTTGTAGTATTTTATTATTTCCTCCTCAATGCAATATGTCCCCAGCCTAGAAAATGAGAAACAATTGATACATTTTAGATGAACACTCTTCTAGACCTCTGAAATTTCTCTCACTTCCACCCACCAAGGGCCTTGGGGCCCTGTAGAATCCCAGAAGATAAGTGGCTTAAGTGTGTGCAATATTTTTTTTGGCTAGTAATATCCAATTTATTATTTAAATTTATAATTTTATTGGTGGTTTTTGTGTTCTGCAGTTAAATGGTCTGTTTCCTTGATCTCACTGCATTCTCAGCCGAAAGCAGCTTGCAGTCTTTCTCTTCTGCAGCAAAGAAAGGGTAAACTCCAAAGAATTATGTTAAGCTCAAAACTTGACAGTTTGGCAGTCCCAAACCCCCACTGTAATTGCTTTCATTGGTTCCCACCAAGTTTAGGAGGAGTTTCTATTACTGTTTTCTGAATATTGTATTGCAATTAGCAATACCGAAGCTGAAAACGTAACATGGATTCCTCTTCTCATGGTGGCTGGTGAAAAGCTGGTTGATGAATTATTTTAAAAGTGGTATTGGTTATTAAACAAGGAGTTAAGCTAAGCTTGAGCTGAAAATCTGGGCTTCAGATTGAATTCTGAAAAATTCTATTTTTTTTTTCCCCTCATAATAACAGGAATGTTTTCAGTCTGCCAGATTTATTGGGAAGCTTTTCAAAAACCATTTTTACTTACAATATTGCTTAAAAAAATAAAAAAAACAAAAATAAAAAGTTTTTTTAACAACTAGGTCTTTCAAATTGTTTGCATCCCTTTGTCCTGTCTGAACTGCCCATTCTGATCATGAGGATTTATTCCAGGGATGAGGCAGTGATGTCCTCTGTTAGATGGGAACTCCTATCTTGCTCTTTCCCTCCCTCCTTTACATACACACCATGAAAACTCTACTCTGACATCTGCCTTCTCCTAATAAAGTCCCAGTTGCCTATCTGTGTGGTGTTCCCTTTTCTCTTAACGCATCTGTAAGATTAAAAATTCCCTTATGCACTGCTCTGAAACTCATAAGAAGGCAGACTATCTCAATTTGTCAGTGGTGCAGCACCAGGACAATTTCCAGGGCTCTTTGTTCATTACAATTTTATGATGTTTGTGGCTTGAATGCTTCTTTGAGCCAGACCAGTACGAGAAAACTTTAGTGGAGGTACTTCAGGTTTGTACTAATAGATCACAACTGAAGGTAAAGTCTGGCTTGGGCTGTGGAACTGAGGCAGCTGGCTCGTGGCCATTCTAGGCACACCTCCTTTCCAGGCTTAGGGAAATCATCCCAGCTGGGATGTGACTGGTGCTGGTTTGGCACCAGTTAGGCCCATGGCCTTCATCACCATAATGCTGGAGAGGTCTGTGTGTGCATGAGTGAGCTGAGCCTGTCCCTTGCTCCTGGTACAACTTGTATGCAAACTGCTCTGAAATCTCAGAAATTTAAGGACTGAAGAATCTTTCTGGGAATTTGACCATTTGTGGAAATAAAGGGGCTCATTAGGAAGAAAAACACACTTCATATAAAACTTTTCACAGAAAACCCCATGCAGGGGTGGTCCCATCCCTTTGGTTAATTGGAAGTTTGTCGTTTGCTTAAGGATGGTACAACTTTTCTTAGAAATCTTGTATTGTACACCCTTTTCCTACAAGAAATGACTTGGGTATTTGGTCTGCTGTTAAATGCTCTGGTAAAGTACTTACTGCAGACCCTGAGAGCTCGAATGGATGGAGACCTGTTGGAGTTTTGGGGGAGAAAAACTGGCTTTTGTCCTCTGCAGGCTATCTTACAGCAATTGCATCACAAGCTACAGATATTCCTGTTTCATATAATAGTAGAAGATATATTTTGAGAGTGGCTTCTTTACTCCACCAAGCAGATGTCTTGATAGGTGGGCTTTCAAAGGGAGGATTGTTAAAGCTTATTAAACCACATATCCAGAGTAAAAAGAGATATTATTAGTGAGTGAGGAAGTCTTCTCAGCTCATATTCATTTACTTTATGCACCCCAAAGTCTACCTGTACCTATTTTTCCAGTTTTCCTTATGTTTTCCACAGACTGGATATGCTGTGTCCTCTTCTGGTTTTTTGTGTTTGTTTTGTTTTCCCCTGGTTTTGGTGCTGCTGCTTGAACAGGTTTCAGCTCTCACAGGTGTCTCTGTAGGCGGGGGTTTAATCTTAAATATCAAAGGTTTGATCTTATTTCAGAAAAATAAGAATGAATTCAGACCTGTGGCTGCAGACGACTCAGGAGGAACATAAGAAGAGTGTGAATGGGAGTTAGGAGTAGAAAGGAAAGCAGAATTCTCAGTGCTAAAACAATTTTAAATTCAGTAGAGACCTACTGGGCGGGGGGGGGGAAGGGGAAACTTGTTATACTTGTCTGGTCTACCTTAGCTTGTAAATTGAATCCTGCTCCCAGTTTATTCAAGTCACCACTCCCAGATTTATGAAGAACTCACTGCTGCTTTATCTTTCTGAGTGCATTTTGCCATTAGAAAGCACATACCTAAGTGATATCCACATGCTCTACTGACCCAAAGTGGTTTTCTGCAATAAGCTGATTAAAGTGAATGATCCAAAACACACTGAACAGATCTGTGAATAATAGGTAATCAAGGCAGAAATAGGCTCCTGGTGGTGCCCAGTGTACGTTACAGCTGCTCAGCAGGGAAAAAGAATGTGCTTAATTCACTCACAGTTTTTAAAAGATCATTTTTTCAGGCTATGTCCATGGATTCTCCTACAGCTTTCTGAGAAAAAGATGTTTTTAGCTATAGCTTGTAATTTAAAAAAGATATCAGAGCACCCTAGTTTAGTACTGATGAAATCTTTCATCATATGAATGCTAACTAATCCATTTTTCTTTCAGAATAATTTAAATGTTAATAATGTGTGAAGTGTGGGGTTTCACTGTGTAGCAGCAAATGGAAAGGATGGACCCCAGAGAGCTGAAGGCTGAGCCTGTATTTCAGGTGGCTTTGCAAGCACAGACTGAAACTTGTAACTAAATACTTTAACTCTGTTGTTCTCCAGTTAAATGCTACTGCTTTTGTAATTCGTTTCAACCTGCTTTTCAGTTGTAGCTGCCGTGTGCAGTCATCAGATTTTGGGGTGGAAAACCCCTCCCTCTACAATCCAGTGCTGCAACAGCCATCTCTGAGCTGTTGCCCTCAGGGGCAGCAGGAGGAGGAGGAGGAGGACGCACCTTTCCTGCGTGATAAACCAGTCCAGGTGTTTTTATTGGCCCCCTCGGGTCTCTGAGCACTGTTTGTGATCCCCCTGAGGGGACAGGAAAGGGTCAGGGAGACCAAGCGGCTCCAGGGTTTGGCAGTGTGGAACAAGGTTGTAACACAGTTTAGCCAGTGCTGGTGTTGCATAAATGTATATGTGATAAATAATGGCCATGAGAAATGGCTCCTATTATTTGCCAATAAATGTGCAATGCACTGGATTTATGAAAGACCTTGACAAAATTCTTAAACAAACCAAGTTTTTGCTTTACTCTGTACTTTTATAGCTATGATTAGGAGATTTGTGATTTTTTCCCCAGTGAAGACAATGGTGCTAGTCTGTTACTAGAAGTGCATGGGGTCTAGTTTATTTAAGCAGGAAGGAGTTTAAGTGAAAATGAGCCACAGAAATGTGTGTCACTTGTCTAAAACAAACATGGTTTCGGCTTTTCCTTGTAAGTAACATCTATTATTACATTTTTAAGTAGATCTTTGTTAGTAAGCATCTGTAAACATGTTTGATCAGATGGAAAGCTCCAGGACTATATTTACGTTACTAAACCAGAATGTTCTTCTTAAATAAGGACCTGCACTAATGCCAACTGAAGTTAATTGGGAATTTGCAAGTGAAAGGATTCAAGTCCCTAAAAAAAGTTCCTGTTTTGTAGGACTAAATAAATTGAGTTAATGACTAGTGTTGTGAGCTGATTTAGAGTGTTTTTTGGAAGTTATATCAAATATTAAAAGTTATGTCATTAAGAGATACATGAGAGTCTCCTCAATGGAGCAGGTTTGTTTGTGAGTTTGCTCTTTCTGTAATCACTGTGTCCATTTGTGTGATGTTTGAGGTATTCCCACTTTCCTCCCTCTGAAGGCCTCAAAGGATATGTAAAGAAAAAGAAAAAGATGACTTGTACAAATATAAAACAAAATCATCCCCAACTGATGGTCTCTGGTTCTAGAGAACGAAGAGTGTCACTTGCAGCAGCTGAAGACAGTGTTCAGCAATGTGCCTGGGTTTTGGAGTTTTGATTTAAGTTGTGTTGATTGAAGGGATTCCAGACTTGTCCTACTGTGCAGGAGTGATGATGGATGCAGGTACAGTAGCAGATTGACCTCCAGCCAGACAAGGAATCTTATGAAGGAACATTGATTCCCTGGTTGAATATTATTGTTGTTATTATTATTATTATTATTATTATTATTATTATTATTATTAGTGGTTTTGTCTGTCTGGTGGTCTTAACCGAGACTAGACTGTTTGCTCAGTACACCGAGCATAGGAAAATGCCACATGTGGACACCTCAGGAATCATTCTTTTCAGTTATTTCTTGAGTATTTTTCTCTAGTTTCTATGAATTTGTTTTGGGGCCAGGTGTAGGTCGAGCTCTGATGATCTCTGACACCACCACTGTCTTCAGATGATTGAAATTGGCAGAAGTGCAATTTCTTCACTAACTGAGGGAAAAGTCCCTCAGCTGTAATTTCAGATCATGAAGCTGATTGTATCCAGAGAGTTCTTCAAGACTTGCTGGGGTTTACATTTTGCAGGATCATTTAGAAGTATATGGGCTTGTTTCCATATCATTTCTAGGAATAAATGCCAGCCTAGACTACATCTGGAAGCAGAATACTCTTAATACTGCCAAAAAGTAACACACTTTATTTTCTTTTTCCATTCTAATTTGAATTAAAAAGAAAAATATCTCTCTAATTTACCTTATATTATAGTCATTGTAGCATATTTGTGTAGGGGAATGCCATATTTTTAATCACATGTAGCTTCCATTTAGTCTACTTACACTTTTAATACTCCCCTTTAAAGAGCTCTGCATATGGTGTTCTCAATGCATCAAAGCAGCTTTCCCCCTCTTCCATTATCCTTTTTTTTTTATTTTATTTTTTCCTTTTTATGGTTAACTTTCCTCTTTTTGCCCAGTCAGGATGTTTCCCAGGAGCACTGGGAGCACCACGGGATACTGGTTATTCAAGGCCAAGATTTTGCCTATGGCCATGAGCTTTAGTTACTGTTTGAGGTGTCTCAAAATTTTGAGCTCAATGCTGTAATGACCACAAATTCTCTGCTGCTGCCACCTATTCTTATGACACTGTTATATCAGATTATATCCTCTGTTATTATTAAGCCTTCATTAAGATGAACGTCAAAATGACAAAAGTGAACCATTAAACCGAGATAAGGAAAGATGTACATGCTGAGAAATGCAGCCTTTTCCTAAACCACTGGTGAGAGCTGAGATCTCCCCTCTTAGAAAAATGCCAACTTATGGTTGGAACTGATTATTTTAATTGCTGAAAAAATCAGGAAAATAATGCAATGGTTCAAGGGCACAAGGATGCCTCCTAGATTACTCAAGTCTCTTGGAAAGTCTTTATATCTACGTTAATTTACAAGGGTATTTCTCTTCCCAAATCCCATGGGATTTGCTCAAGGACAAAAACTCGAGTAGAATCATAACCACAACGTGCTGGGCTGGCTCTACAAGAGTGGAAAAGTGCAGGAATCCTTCATCTTTCCAGATTAAAAAAAAAAGGATATTTGTGTAGCTCCTCTGCAAAGCCATGATCTTGCATGGCTTTGAGTTCCTGTGCTGTAAAGCACCAAAGTGTTGTGTGTCTTCTGTTCCTTGCAGCTATTACTCAGCTGTGGAAAGAAATATCAAGTCATGTAACCACTTTCTTCCAAGTTTTGGGCCAGGATCTCAGCTGGTGTAAGTCAGCAGAGCTCCACTGACATTATTAGTGCTCCAGTGATTCACACCAGCTGTGGGTCTGGTCCTCTGTCTCAATTTATGAACTAAATGTCAGGAAATATGAAATGATCTCTTTTAGTCAGCAGTTCTGCAGATGTGTTAATGGATTTTAAGTTTACCAAAAAGGCAAGACTTCAAAAAGAGATCCAGCAGAAGAATAAACTTTCAAGAAGAATGCCTTACTTACAGCCTTTTTGGCAAGAGAGGGCTATACAACTAACTGCAAATTGAAGAAATTAACTCAGTTATGCATCAGGATATGGTAACACAGCCTCACTGAGAACCCAAGATTCAAAATAGCTTCACAGCACGAAGCAAGCTGTTGGCATTCAGTGAGTAATTGCCATGCATATAGGAATCACCAAGTCTTAAGACCAAAAATTAAGTTGCTTGTGATCTTTGTGTGAAGAGCCTAATGCTTCCACTCTGGTGGTGCAGTTGGGTTTATCCACAGGCCTGGTGTTACATCTCTTGGAGATTAAATGAGAACCATGTTGTTACAAGGACACAGAAGCTTAATAGTTCTCACTGTGTGATGTTAAAACTCAATGGTGACTTTGCTTATGGCTGTGATCTCAAATATAGTGTTGAAAAGAGTTATTTTAGCCAATGTGAAGGAAATGCTCGTTGACATTGCTTAAGCACCATCAGACTTACCTGTCCAAATCAAAAAATGTTGGGATAGGTGTAACCTCATAGTCAACAAATGTGAGGTCTCAGAAGTCTTTTATTCCTAAATGCTTTAATGATATATAACCATATGCTCCAAAACCCAAAGAAGATACCATACCTGAAGTACAGAGGTACAGAGGTCTTCACAGCCTAATTTATTTGCTAATGAGACTTTTGAGAATTAATTAAAATGATTAGTGTGTGGCTCCACACTGTGTGATTTACATATGTTGTTCTCACTGGAGACTTGCTGCTTTGGATAGACCCAGAAAAGTAAAAGAACAATGTGCCTTCAATGGTCCATTGAGTGAACTTGAATGTAACTCTCTGTTGGGGTGTGCTGCTTATATATATTTTTTTTAAATTAGGGTAGAAATAATTTGATTTCTAGCAATCAGATCAGTGTGACGTGCCCTGAGGGTCCAGCTCTGGCAGGTCTGTTTCACAGTTAATCCCAGTGACTTTTGGTGAGACAAACATTTGTCTAGATGTCACTGCATACCAAAAGGAAAATCCACAATGCTTGGACACAAATTACACAGGCCTGAAGATGAACATCTTGGAAGAGTCCTCATACAAAGCCAGTTAGACTTTCAGGTAAAGTAATTATCATAATTTGAATATAGCAGCACATTGAATTTAGAGGGATTTGCAGAACTGGAGTGATGGATTGAGTAGTGAGGAAACCCCTTTGAATACTGGAGACCACTTGGGAAGTTAACAGCGTCCAGGACTCAGCATTTACTGGGGTTTTGTTGATTCCTCAGGAGCACAAGGGGAACAAAAATTCATTCCCCAGGTCCACAGCAGGAAGGACCATAATGAGAGCTCTGACCCTCCAAGGGGTCAAGGATCTGGAAGTGTGAGAGGCACAGTCATGTGAGGCAGTGTCTGGTGACTTAAGGAGCTCACTGCATCTTGAAATCACAGTGTTTCACAGCGACTTCTGCTCCCTGTAGATTTCTAGGGATGAGGTTTGGAAAACTTGGCTCTGAATCAGTTTGAAACCAAATTGAAAAAAATTGCTGAATTTCACTTGCTGTGTTTGGCTCTGCAGCGTGGAGTGGTTGAAGGCAAAATAAACGCTTGAATCAGTCTGAAAATTAAGATTGTATTTGTGAGTCCTCACAGGGCAGCACTTGAGAGTAAGAGCAACACTCTCCACCACCTTTGTCCAGTCTTTCCCATCCTGGTGGCTGATGTGTTGGCCTTAGTAATGTATGAGTATTTCACCTGCTGTCAGTATTGCACCAGTGGAATATACCTGGTCACGAAGCCATCGACCCTTATGAAACTCCAGCCAGCCCCAAATCTCGCAATACAAGTGTGTCAGGTCTGATTCCTGCTTCCTACACCGATTTCCTTCAGCCAAGGACTGGGACAAGATTGGGAGATCACATCTTACTTTAAATGCACGGAGTGATGCTGACCTGGCATGTCTTGTCACTGAAAACACACTTGTCTGTGATACATAACTCTCTAAGCTCACAGAAGTAAAGTTTTCTGTACAGGATTCAGATTTTTTGTGTATTCAGCCTATACCTATAAGATTAATATAATAAGATTAATGTAGTGATCAGAAGCTGTTGCAAATGCCGCCGTTTTTGGAAACACAGGATACCTCACCTTCCCAGGCATAAGGGCAGAGCCTTACTGGAATGGTGTCCTGGAGAGACGGGGGAAATAGGGCACATGGGCTCTTGGCACGTTTTCAGCATCTTTCCTGCCCTCTCTCACTCTCCCTGTGTAAACTCAGGGTGAAATGGTCATTCTAAGGGTCTTAAAAAAAACTGTGATGAGATAGCTGAAGCTGTGACATTTATAAGCTGAATTTCATCTGCTTTGCCATTGCCATCTCTGCAAGTGATGGTAGAAAATACACGTCTCTCAGATGTAAACTTAACAAAAAGCTCAGAATTCACTGTAAAGGATTACTTTGGGAAAGTATATGTTGGAATTATTTATATCTGTATCCAAATCTGTTTCATATCCCTTTGCTTTACATTTCCAGACCTGACCTGGCCTCACAGAAGACCGTGGATTGGAACCTGGAAACACTGAAGAACACTTGTGAGCCAGAGGACCTCTTCAATGACATGTAGCCACATGTGGGCTGAGAGACAGAGGCTGGTGCTTCTAACAGCCATAAGCTGTGAAACTAAAAGGCTTTTTTTATAGAGTAGAGACAAGATCTGTGCTCTGAGGCTGTTTCCAGTGGCACACCCCTCTAAACCCTCTTGCACTGCCCTTGTCCCCATTCCTCACTATGAATTTGTAGACCCTAACAGACCTGATTTGTGATGGTCTTAAAAAAGAGTTTATCCTCTGTGTAGAACTTTTATCAAGTGTATATGGGAAGGGAGAGCACCACTGGGGTGTTTTCTACATCCTCACAGTCAGTAGCTGCTGACTGTGTTCAGGTTTTCCAGATGTCCACAGAGAATGTGTGACATAAGATTTTAAGCTACCACTGTACTTAACCTTATATGCCACCCCTTTCTTAGCTCAGCCTAAGCATCTTCAGCTTTGTTTGAGATGCAGATTTAGAATAGTCTCTTCTGATTCAAAGCATCCAAAGAAATACCGTTTTATTCGAAGATTCTCTGCAGCATTAATGCATTATAAGGTATTCTTGCTCTTGGAAGTAAAGTGCTTCTAAAGTAGATATTGTCTCTATTTTAAGCTTCTGTAGAAACCCATAGCATTTAAAAAGATTGTCATTTTTGATACTTCAACATTTTCCTTAAGGTGATTTCTAAAAAGAAAAAAATAAAATGCATTCTGAAAGGACATCAATTTTGTTGTTATTTGCTTAGACGCTATGAGTAAAGGCAGGAGTTAGCAAAGTGTTTTAATGCATGAAGGCAATCTGTGCTCTGTGGCAACTTGGAAAGGTCCTTGGTTAAACACCTACTTGGTGTTTCTGAAATGGTCACACTTATGTAGGCTCTGATTCTGCCAAAATTCCATACTATAATTTATTAAAAGCACCCGTGTCAGTGTTTGCAGCATCATGGACTCTTATAGGAGTCTGGGAATATTACATTTAAGCATTCCTCCCTGGAAAACATGGTCACAGCATTTTAAATTCACAAAGGGCTTTGGGACAGTGTTATAAATCACACAGTAAAAATAAGAATGGCTAAAATATTTTGCTTGCTAAAAAGGCTTTGTGCCTCAGAAGTGACAGGGCCACAAAAGCCCCATTCATACACCCATTCATGGGCATGGCCTGATTTAAAATCTTCCAGTGCTGATCTGACAATGCTTTCAGCAAAAACTCATGTATGGTTCCAGTTTTGGAGTGAAAATGTTCCATGACTTAACTCGATGTGCAAGAGCTTGGTTTAATTGTGCCTACAGCAGAAAATGAAGGTAAATGAAGCCAAACATCCCACAAAACTCTGCTTTCAGGAAGCTGTTGGTTTCTAGTGGCAAAATGTTGTTGTACAAATAGGAAATGTTACATGCCATGGGCAGATGTAATAAAGTGTGTCAGAGTGTTTATTATTTTCTCTTTTTTTCTTCTTCTTTTTTGAGGTTTATAGAGTCATTTAAGCAGAAAATTACGTGATGGGGTTTGCACACCTTGGGCTGTGTGAGCACAGATGTATTGTCTGGTGAGGGCACTCGTGTTACAAAGGCAGTTTCCAATCAGCTGAGACTGGTTTTATCAACAGGAACACCTTCTCTCCCCTGGAAATCTACATACAGTATGTCAGTGTCCACAGCCGTGTGGGAATTGTCAGTGAAATCCTCCTTTCTGAAGATTTATGTGAGAAGCTGTTAGTTTTCTGGAGATAAAGTTTCCATTTTCCAGTTGGCTTTGAAGAGCAATGACCCACCAGCCTTAAAACCAGTTTAGACTCTGTATATGTCTTTTATCCTGTGAGAGCAGCATTGCCAAAGCTGCAGAAAATCAGTGAAAATTCTACATGATGTGCATTTGTCTCCTTTATCCTCAACCTCATTCATCCCAGTGCATGGAAATAGACTCAGTCATCTCACTGACCAAGCCAGGTAAAATCCATTTCAAACTAACATGTGATGTCTGGGAAGGGAGCTTGGTTGCTTCTCCCCCACCCAAAATATTTCAGTGAAGACAGAAGACATAATAGAGAAATGCCCACAAATGGGTTTTTCAAGGCAGGAAGTTACCCCAAGTTAGGAAACACATATCAAATTTCAGAGATCCTTAATCAATGCTTCCCTTTGATACTACTCTGCAAATGATTTCCCAGGTAATTTTTTTTTTTCATCCCTTTAAACTGTACTTGAAGCATGTAATTGTTTTACAGGAGGAAAAATGTATCTTTCAGTAAAGGTTTGGACTCATCAAGAGTTTTATACCTTAATGTAATTTCTTAGACAGAATGTACATTCTAATTTGTCATTAGAAGTCTGGCTTTATCCAACAAATCTTGAAAAGCAAAGCTCAAAAATACTTATTTTCAAGACAGCAAAAAGAAAGTTCTGAACCAAAAAATCCCCCTTTTCTTAAGGAAGTGCTGTATAAAATGTTGCCTTTGGGATGATAATGTTATTTTGATTTTGAGATCATGTTTTGACAAGTTATGTCTATTTTAACTACCTTCTCAGTGTTATTTCCAAAAGTAGACACTCCTGTCTATGTGTGTATTGGGTATATTGTTCTTCCTCGCTTTGTACCTGTAACATATAAATGACTGTGTGTACAAATGTATTTTTCTGGAAATATTTATTGTAGTCTAGCTGGCTTTGACAGCTTCTGCACTTTTATTTAGAAGCCTGAAGGTACTTGAGGATAGAAAAAGCCTTTGCACATGGAAATTCACATGCTGCTATACGTTTAAGGTAAAACTTCTTTTCTTCTGGTTTTGTGGGTAAAATAAAATGTGGGAATAGTGAGGTAAGAATGGAAGGAAAACAAGGTAATAAAAACACGTCCAGGCTGCTTATAGATTGAAGGTGATATATTTGAACATCAGCTGTGCAGTTCTAGTAGAGAAAAATGTCCAGGAGCTGGTTATCCTACCGGAAGAGGAGCAGCTAGGAGAGGGTTTTCATCAACCATCAGTCCTCTCTAACTTGTCTTCCAAGTATTTTTCTGCTCTCATATATCTCCAGTATAATGTTGGTCAACACCCAAATTTTCATCCTTCTCTGACCATTAAATTATTTCCCTGCTGTTATAATTACAGTCCAAAATCAACTTTATTCATAAAATTCATCAGTATTAATCTGCTAGTGCTAGGAAAATGCTCTGGATTTTTAAAACCAACACTACTAAAAAAACAGTCTTTAGCTTTTTGCCTCTGCTGAGATTTAAATTAGTGGGTTCTCCTAGAACAGTTTTTCTACTTAGGAAACAAACACATTTAAGCTGTCCTTATTATCTTCCTCCCCCACACAGAGCTGTTATTTATTTGAGGCAGTCTCAGAGGAATATTTGATGGGAAAATTTATGTCCAGACATAGACATCCACTCCAGTACTTTCTGAAGGGCATGAAGGTTCATATTTAATTATCTGGCTTTATGCAACTACTATTGTTGTAGGTAATAGTCATCAATACAGCATGTAGTACCTATGTTGCTATGAATAAATATATAACATCATATTGTCCTTCTTTCCCTGCTTAATTAATTAGCATTTGGAATGTGCACATCTCATTTCTAGTGCATTGTTCTGATTCTCATTGACTGAGAGACCAGGGCTAAGCCCTGGGCTTCATCAGTTTAATCACCTACTACACTTTTCTCATGTAGCTTCTGCTTTTCTTTCTGAGATGTTAAAAGATCCTCTTTGGCTTTCAAGGTCGTTCAAAGATGATTTTTAAAAGTTGACTTTGATTTTAACCAAAAGCCAGAGTTCTGAGCAGAAAAGACTGGAGATCAGTCTGCCCTCCAGGCTCAACTGCATGTAAAACATGAAAAAGTAGTAAAATACATTTACAGGACTTCAGCACCCTCAAGAGCAGTGAAGTGGTTCACCTCAAATATACAAAGACACTGGGAGAGCTTTTATGCCAGAAAGAAATGAGGAGACAGACAAGTAAAGAAATGCTTATATTAAATAGTCATTAAAAATGTATCAAATGTGGAATACTGTGCTCAAGCTTTTGACTTCTTGCTGTATTAGGAAAGCAAGTATCAGCAAATGCTCTCTGGTAGCATTTCCATGCCCTCACAAGGGCATTAGAACCCTGATATTGAATAACCAAGGTTCAGAACTGAAGAAAATAATGTCTGCCACAGCTATACTTCTCCTGAAATTGTCTCTCTACAGCTGATGGAGGGAAGGGCTGGTGTCCTGCTCCCTGTGTCTGTGTGTGGTTTAGTTTTATGGCTCCATCCTTCTCTCCACAGAGCCAAAACCAGAAGAGATGGGAAGTGAAAACAGCCATCTACAGAAACTGCACTAATAAATATCTATGAAAATAAGAGCATTTTCCCAAGAACAAAAGAGCAATTGAGACATTTAACATAAACATCCATAATAAATTAATCAGAGCTGATTTATGGCGATGGATGTTTTATGCTGCAAAGACACGGAGGAAGTGAAGTAATTTCTGCCCAGAACTTGGCCCTGTCTCATTCCCTCTCTTGCATGCCTTGGGAAGATGTGACAAACCTCCTCATGACAAATCCCAGGAATGTTGTGTCTTCCCCTTTGACTTCAGCCAGGCTGAGCAGCCAAACTGGATGATGATTTATTGCAACTGCTCAATAATAATCTTCTCTAAGCCCAAAATAAGCTGTTGTTTTGCAATCTTTTTGTTTTGTTTTTCTTTTTAATCTTGATTTTGCTTTCAGTTTTGTAAGGAGAAACAAGCAATTTTCTCCAAGTGGACCTGCTGGGAGGACCTTCCCTGTTGCTGTCACCTTTTTCAATGGCAGGCTCAGCTGCCTTCAGGTCAGGTTTTTGCATCTTCCAGCAGGTGTATTTGCTTAATTAAGCATAACCAGAGGTGTGTATGGGCATATGTTCCTCCTGAAGAGCAGGAAAACCTGCGCCTTTCACCATGAAACTGGCAGTCTTGCTTAAGATTTCTGCAGGAAGAACATCTCTGAAGTTAAACTCCCCAAATTGGGCAGCCCAGACAAGAGTTTGATGCATGAAAACCACTGGCACTTCATAAGACAATGAGATGTGGGAGGGTGAGCCTGTTTGGTTTCATCACTCCAGTTCAATTACACTCCAGAAATTAAACTTAACCAGCACAAGAAGATACACAAGCCAAAAAAAAAAAAAAAAAAAGATAATGCAGTGTTTGATTTCACAAAAAAATAGACATAGGTTTCTCAATAGCTTCTTCATATCCTGTCCCTCCTCCTCAGCACATAACTGATTTAAAGGAAATTTTAAAAATCAGTTTGAAGGCAGGCACATTCTGGGCAGTTTTTACTACCTCATAGTAATTTCTGTTTCGCAGCTTGGGGGAAAATGTTCAAATTGATGTTCACATCTTGGCAGGGCTGGCCTGAGCCCCTTTGTTCCCTTATGGCTTGTGATTGTATCACACTTGCCCTCCCTCTCACCGGGGCTGAGTTGCCAAATAAGAAGTTACTCCACACCAAGCCCTGTGATTACAATTTCAATAGAAAACTGTCTCAAAATAAAATCCCTTTGAGGGCCTCAAAAATGTCTCAATAAATTCTACTGACAGTGGTGTGTTGCTTTATTTGCCTGGCTAGATTTTTGCTTTAGCTCCTTTTGTAATGAATTGCTTTCCATTGTGGCACAAAATTACTTGACAAGAGTTTTGCTGGGGTTGTGTGAGTCAAGCCCTCACCTCACTGTAGTCAACCCCAAACCTTGTGCAGACTTCAGGGGAGCATGACTTATGTGCTTTCCAAAGAAAAATAGTACTTTTTAAGTACATAAAAATGGTAAAGGTGGAAGACTAGGAGCAAAACAGAGGCCCTTCAGGGACAGGAGGGCTATGATGTTTAGGGTGATGTATGAAAAGGGATGTCCCTTGGCTGTGCTTTGGAGGAATGGGGTAATCTTTGAAAAACAGGGGGGTGATATATTAATTTATAGGAGAGAAGAGTCCAGGCTGGAGCCTGTGGTACCACCAGTGGTCCTTGAGGGTGCAGTTCAAGGGATCCTTCCTCTCTCCTTTCCTGCTGTCACTGCTAAGTGATGCTCTACATTATCCAGGTGTGCCAAAAA
The DNA here is from genome assembly GCF_022539395.1 of Myiozetetes cayanensis. NCBI lineage: Eukaryota > Metazoa > Chordata > Aves > Passeriformes > Tyrannidae > Myiozetetes > Myiozetetes cayanensis. The sequence continues at coordinate 34,117,080 of NW_026087631.1, read as the reverse complement.
CAGGACTTGGGAGCTTTGGATAACTTCTGAATTAAAACTCACCTGTGAATTTAATTGAGCTCAATATAGGTTTGGGTGAAGACTTGCATGCTGCTCCACCTAAAACTACGTCTGCTGTAAGATCTTTGGTGGATCATTTTGTGGTTTTTCAAAATCACAGAGCAGCTCTGAGTGTGATCATTGTCCTTCCATCCAAGGTCAGAGCTGAATTTGGCCCTGCTCTTCAGCCTCCAGAGGTTAAAGCAATGCTACGACCTGGTGTTTAACACAGCAAAGTGAGTTTTGTTTCAGCCAATGTCAGAAAATTCCAGAGATTTAAATGTGACACTCTCAGGTAACCACACAATTCCTTTATAAATAACATGTATGTTTGCAGCCACAGAAAAGCCTCCACTGTGCAGGTCCACACCTGGCCAGCTGTTGCATGGACAGTTATCAGCCCATACAGGGTGATGTTGGGCACACGTGCAGGTGCAAGCACCCTCAGCTGCTTATTGTTGTCAGCAGAAGGAAAATGTGGGTTTTGTTTCAAGAGCAGGATCTGTATAACCTCACAGCTGGACAAGGTCTAACTCGAATTACTGCCTCACCTGTGCATCTCCTTTAAAAACATCCACTTACCTTTCTACACATTTGGGTCATGTTGCCCTGTGCAAAAAACATTTCCTGTGTTTCAGGCTGAGAGACACATTTCACTTGCTGATTGTAGTATTTGGTTTCTGTGGCCAAGTGTTTTTAGATTGAAATGCAGTGCTCTTGAGACATTGTTATTATGGCTGTTTGATTTGACCACAGATGGATAACAACAAGCCTGGTTCCAGGGAATTAGCCCCAGTGGCTGCTGCGTCCTCTCAGAATCACAGGATCACTGGGGTTGGAAAAGCCCTCCCAGCCCACTGAGTCCAACCTGTGCCCGATCCCCACCTTTTCACCCAGCCCAGAGCACTGAATGCCATGTTGCTTGGACACCTCCAGGGATCAAGACTCCACACATCCCTGGGCAGCCCCTTCCAATGCCTGACCACCCTTTCCAGCAAGAAATTCCTCCTGACGTCCAACCTGACCCTGCCCTGGCATGCCTTGTGGCCGTTTCCCTTCGTCCTGCCCTTTGTTGCCTGGAAGCAGAGCCCGACCCCACTCTGGCTCCCCTCTCCTGTCAGGGAGTTGTAGAGAGTGAGAAGGTCCCCCAGGAGCCTCCTTTTCTCCAGGCTGAGCCCCCCCCCAGCTCCCTCAGGCGCTCCTGGTGCTCCACACCTTTTCCCAGATCCATTCCTTTCCTGGTCATGCTCCAGCCCCTCAATGCCTCTCTTGCCTGAGGGGCCCAGACCTGGACACAGCACTGGATCTGCCTCAGCAGTGCCCAGCACAGGAGACAATCCCTGCCCTGGCCCTGCTGGACTCACTGTTCCTGACACTGCCCTGCTCCCTGTGCCAACCCATTGCTGAATCTGTGGGGAAGGTGGTTGCTGTGCAGTTGCTTCGTTTGCGGTCTCCATCGACACACCAGACCCCCACAGCTGAGGGAGGAGAATTGGTCATGGTGCCTTGTTTTCCTGTTCATATCTCACATGAGTTCATTAGAATTATGAACATGTTGTGAAATGAAAATAAATATAATTTGTGCTTATCCAGCTTAGTCATGCCGAGATAGGGGCTGTCTGCATCTGTTAATTACACTCTGAAAGGCCTCAGCTTGAGACTTAGGAGACATCATGAGGTTTTCTGAGATCTCTTTATATAAACTTTTTTCCCGAAAGTACAGGAACAAGAGCCAGAAGAACTTTTGGGTTTTTTTTTTTTGTTCTTAAAGACATCACTGTGTTGGGTCCATCAGTCAAGGGGTGAGTTACACCTAAAGAGGGCACTGGTTTCTTTGTCAGACAAGTCACTGAACCTCACACAATCCAAAATGCTCACCCAGAGAGGAATTTTCATTGCAGAGACTCTGGAAAATAACACTATCATTTACTGCTTAAGCATCTCCTTTTCTGATTTGAATTTAAAAATGCTGTAGGGAGTCCAACAAGTAAGTGTTAAACCTTCTGTAAGAGACACATATGGGAGAGGAGTTGCTAAGCGCAAGCCAAATGCTGGATACCTAAAGCCCAGAGAGAGAACAGATGTTTTACCACCTGCACACTCTTTTCTACCAGAAAATAATTCAGATTTGGATGCTGCTTATTGGATGAGTTTGGTTTTTTTTTTTTCTTTTTTTCAAAGCTGACTTACCATCTCCTTATGCTTAAAGCATAAGCAGAGAGGGGAGGGGGAAAAGATATTAGTATTATAACACAGTGCTTACAGGAAAATGTTAAAATGAAGTTTCTGTCTCTGGGGGTTAATAATGTATGGTTAGTGTAGGGTTGTTATGAAAAGAACATAGTTACAGTAAGAGCATATGGCCAAACAAAAGAAGAAATCCAGCCCTTTGGAGATGGTCTTCCCTTGGAATGGAAAAGGCAAAGCTGACTGGAGCATAGACATGCTGTGAGCTGCTTGTTTTCCTCACAAAATATAAGAATATTGCTTCAATGGTGGTGGTGTTTTTTGTGAATATTTCAACCACAGTGAAGAGTCTTCAGGGAGAGACCTGAGGGAAGTCCAAACACTGCAACACAAATTCACTGATCACAAAAGGGGTAAGGAACGACTTAGGCTGGGATGACATCCAATGAGTTTGCCTGCTCTGGGAGGGGTAGGAGGTGATGGAGATTGTTCCTGGGGGACTCTTCTCCATGTACTGGTGAATCAGAGTTCCAGAGAGTAGCAGGAAAGCCAGGCACAAAGAGCCTGGATAATGGGATATGTGAAATTAACTCAGATACCATTTGTAGCTTGGTAGATCCGAGCTAATAAACAGAATTTATTTTACTGATCACTGACTCACAGAATGATCTGGGTTGGAAGGGACTTTAGAGACCACCTGGTCCAACCCCTGGCCATGGGTACCTTCCTATAACTCCATGACAGCCCATCCTCTGCCTTGGGCAGCACAGACAGGGTACTGCATAATACTTTGATTTCTAAACAACTAGAAGAGAGTTTACTTTACTGGCAGATAAAGATAAACAGAAGGAGGCAGCTGTAAAAAGAATTCCATTGACCACTGACCTGAAAACATGTAGCTTTCCATAAAATAAGCACAAACTAAGTAAAAGTGAATATTTAGATTCTGTAGAAATACTTCCTACAGAACCAAGGCGATTATTTTTTAAAAAGAGTGGTACAAAGGGGATATGTGGAATGGGAAAAGGCATGGTTTTTCTAGGCTGCACTACCACACATTTTAGTGTAACTGCATCAATGTCTTTACTCTCTCAAATTAGGTCACAGCAGATGCCCAGACTGGTGCTGACTGTACATGGTCCTTTTAAAGATGAATCTTAACTCTGGATTCACAAAACAAGCCCAGACATACACAGAGTAGGAAGCTGTTATTTCAATGCCTTCAATAATTTAAAGTGTTAGAGGCATAGCAATAGTCTAGAAATATTGGAAAATATATATTAAAAAAACTAAGGCTGGAAATAGTCCTGATTTTGTTTGTTCTTTGGGGGTTTTTTGGGGGGATAGGGGTGTTTTTGCTTGGTTTTGATCAGATTTGGTGTATACCTAAAACAAGTGTGTGAGGGGACAGGTTGTATGTGGTACCTCAGTCAACTCTCTTTTTCACATGCAGAGTCCAGAAATTAACTTAGTGATGGCTGCAGTTAATATATGGCAAGTTAAGTCACTGATAAAACAGAACTGATTTGTACCCTTCCAGCCAATAAAAATACTACGTGTTGGGTTCTTTTTGTTTATAATCCTCCTCAATCTCATCCTCAACAACAGGTACCTGAATTTAAACCCAGTTGCACTTCTTATTTGGGAAAACAAGCTGATAAGTGTCTTGAGTATTGGGTCAGCATTGCAAAATATGAGATTTTTTTTTAACCTAAATTTGTATAAATACAGTTCAAATCTCTCAATAATTCCAGTACCTGATGTGCCTGGGAAAAATGGCCAAGCTCCATGTACATTCTCTGGGGGTCACCTGCATTAAAGCTCAGATTGTCCAAGCGCTAAATTTGATTCAAGCCTGAATATCCACAAGATCCTTCCAGGACAGTATTCCTGGTTTATAACTTCTGTCCCAAGTCCAGGTTTCATTGAGACACAGCCACACTTTACAAAGCTTAAGTCAGAGTAAAAGCCTATTTAGTCTCTATTTAGAAATTATTTTTATATTCTTACCTCTGTTTAGTGTTTCTCCCCGGTATCACCTCTGTCTGCCTGCAGGTTGAAGGTTCACACCAGGTTTTTGATGCCATACCACATCCCTGTAAATCCACTTAACTGGAAAACAGTGATTATAGAAGAGGGAAACGCTGCTTGGAGAAGATGCTACCCTACAATCAAATAGGGAAGTTGGGTTTATTTTCCGTTCCAACTGATGGACTAGTTGTTAATGGGAAATAACACTTTTCTGAGCTGTATTTACTACAGCTGCTGTAGGACATCAATCATTTGGTTAGAGCTGGCTAGAAAATGTTCTGTGAAACATACAGATGTGGTGACATCGAAACATTCTAGAAATTCAGATTTGATTTTTGCCAAGCCATTTTTCCTATTGAAAAAAAAATCCAAGAAAGTCCAGGGAAAACTGGAAACAGTAAGAAAATGGGAGTCCAAGCATTACTTCACGTTATTTTGGGGATTTCCATTCAGGCTAGATTTTTGTTCCACATTGCCTTCAAGTTAAATATCTAAATCCAAAGCAAAAATTGGTTTTCTTTTAGGATTGAGAATGTGTTGCCTAATCCCAGAGTAATTTTTGAGTTGACTGAACGTGCTAAACTTTGGGTTAGCCTGAAATAAAGGTTTTTTCTATTTGTCCTGTACTTTGTTTGCAACCAGCAGTTGAAAAACAAGGATGTGTTCCTTCCTCAGCTCTGGTAACAGGCGGGAAGTGCCAGTGTAGCTGCTAGGATTTACCCAGATGGAGCAATGAGAGGTTGACCTTTTCTCATCCTTTCCAGGCAACCTCTTCTGCCCTTGAGGCCTTCTGGACATACATTTAGGAAAGGTGCAGCAAAGAAACTGCTGGAGAGATGAGGTCATCTCTGATGAAGAATTGCCCTAAAAGTTAAATCTTTTGCCATCAACAAATAATAAGTTTTTTCATGCTAAACTTTTCATCTGTTATTTTTGTATTGAAACAGGTAGTTGTGTTTTTTTAAATATCCTGATGTATAACTTGCATTGACTGACACCAGTTGATGGATATCCTATGTTTATTATACCAGTTGAAATGTGACCTGCTTGCGCACCTTCTTGGTGGCAAAACACTGGAATTTGGGTACTTGACTTCTGTGTAGGGGACATCTGCCAATTTGTTTTAGCAGGGATCCCCTTGGGACACCCTTTTTTATTCCAGCTGGACTCTAACTCAGCAGAACTGCAGAACTTTTTCTGGCACTAGCCATAACCTTTTCCACTGAAAAAACAATATAGATAACATGACACTGTGAAAATTTTAGAATTATTTCTAGTGCTACCATATTATCCAGAGGCATTTTTGTCACCTTTTTAGTTAGTTGGGTTTGGTTGATTTTGTTGGAGGGCTTTTGCTTTTTTTTATCATGCAGAAAATTCAAGCCAAAAGTGGCTGACAAATATTATAGTTGCTCTCAAAATATGAAACAAATGGATTCTACAAACACTGGCCAATAGCTACATTCTGGTATTTGTTTTACATACAAGAGAGACAAGTGTGAGCCGAGAAATTAAGACCCATAAATCTGCCCTGTGCATATTGCCAGTTTGTTTAAGTGATACACTGTTGTGTTAGTTAAAGTGGTCATAGGAGAGTGCTAATAGCAAGTGATTAGTTGCTCAGGCATATTTATTTAAGAAATATAATAGATTAAAAGCCCTCTGGTCAGAGTAGATACTCCATCATCTTTAAAGTAAAATAATTCCTGCAATTTATGACTCCTTTTGTCATAATTTAGGCTTTATAACCATGAATCATAACTGTATTGCTGTTGACTGGGCTGTAGGCAGAGAAATTTCTAACGACGATAGAAAGAGGAAATTTGTGATTGCTGAACTTATTTTCCTCTTCAGGTTAGAAAAGAGAACGCTGAAATGTTCATTTGTAATGTCCCCCCCCCTCCTGTGACATTTCGAGCTTTAAAATGACTCTTCAGCAACTGAAAGTGCTGGCACTTTATGTAACAAAACCACTTACTTTGTGCTTTCATGGTAAATCAGTGGAAAATGATAGTGGAAAATCAGTTAGGAAAAAAAAAAAAGGTTTCTTTGAACAATACACACTAAACTCTTTGTTATTCGTTTCACTGACATTCTACATAAGTGTACCTAACACTTGACCATAAGTGGTGTCTAAGGCTAATTATAAAAACATAGCATAAGAAGGCAAAGGAACAGAAACTTTTTTGGCAGCCTTTTTACTTCTTTGCCATGACATGCCATGGGAGCGACACCTGCATGAAGCCATGCCAGGGGTCTGTAGGATGGGCTTGGTGTGACAAAGAATAAAGGTGAAATCACACATTGTGCAAAGATAAATGAACACTGGTTATGTGTGCACAAATATGGCCAAAGTGACCTGAATTTGGTCGTACATTCAAGATGTGAAAATCTCAAATAATTGATGGGGAGTGGAAAAAATGCAGTATTGCTCCTCTACAGCAGTTGCACATCTCAAAAAGTATTTAATGTGTCTCTCACCAGACATGAAGCTCTGTCAAGCTCTGAATACTTCCATTTTCTATTGAAAAGTGATAATCACAGAATCATAGAATGGTTTGGGGTGGAAGGGACATTAAAAATCATCTTGGTCCTACTCCCCCTGCCACGGGCAAGGACACCTTCCACTATCTCAGGTTGCTCCAAGCCCTGTCCAGACCTGGCCTTGGATACTTCCAGGGGTGAGGCAGCCACAACTTTTCTGGGCAACCTGTGCCAGGGCCTCACCACCCTCACAGGGAAGAATTCGTTCCCAATATCCCATCTAACCCTGCCCTCTGGCAGTGGGAAGCCAGTCCCCCTTGTTCTGTCCCTCCACAGCTTTGTCCAAAGTCCCCCTCCAGTTCTTCTGCAGCCCATTTAGGCACTGGAAGGGACTGTAAGGTCTCCCCAGAACCTTCTCTCCTCCCAGTGAACACCCCCAGCTCTCCCAGCCTGGCTCCAGAGCAGAAGGGTTCCAGCCCTCAGGGCATCTCCATGGCTTCCTCTGGACTTGCTTAAGACATCCACCTCCTTCTGAATTTGGGGAAGCAACTCTGCAGGTGGGGTCTTAGCAAGGCAGAATAGAGAGGGAGAAATCCCTCCCTTGACTTGCTGCTCACACTGCTTTTCATGGAGAGCAGGATGTGTTTGATCTTCTGGGATGTGAACTCACACTGCCAGATCATGTCCAGCTTTTCATCTACTGGAACGTCCAAGTCCTTCTCTCAGGGGCTGCTCCATCTTCTCATCCCCAGCCTGGACTGATCCAAGGGATTGCCCCGACCCAGGTGCTGCACCAACCCTTGGCCTTTTTAAACCTTAGGGTATTCCCAGGGGCCACTTTTGGAGCTTGTCCATGTCCCTCATCCGTCAGGTGTGTCACTGCCCCCTCAGCGTGGGGCCACCTGCAAACTTGCTGAGGGTCCCTCAGTCCCTTCATCTGTGTTAGTAATGAAGATGTTAAATCACACTGGCCCCAGTACAGACCTCTGAGGGCACCACTGGACACAGAACTCTTGGTAAAGCCACGCTGGCTGTCTTGAGTCACCTCCTTGTGTTGACATTGCTTCCATGAGGATCTGTTCTGTGGTCTTCCCAGGCACAGAGGTGAGGCTCAACAGCCTGTAGTTCCCAGAGTCTTCCTTTCCCCACTTTTCAAGTAGTAGTAGTTTAAAATTAGTACTAAGGAGTTTAGAGAAATGAAAGGACGGGTGTTGAGGTCTTGATTTCTTTATGTTAGACTGGCAAGGTGTGTTTTATGCCATATCCACTTCTGTATTTTTACAATGTACAAAGATAATGAATATTTAGCACTTAAGATTTTGTCCGTGGAGATGGGTCACCTATTTCATGCTAGTATGGGTATAAGTGAGACATGAGTAATTGGAAAGGTTTTGGAGAATGAATGTTAAGACTTACTGAATGATTCCTCATACTACACTAGAAATGGCTACAGTATTAAAATTTCTGCTCTTTTTTAGTTTGTCTGGCTGCTGATGGAGTATCTGTTGCTCCAAAAAAAGGGGCTGCTTGTACAAGTTTTAATCTGAATAGGTCATTGTGTAAGTCCTTTTCTGTAAGAGCTTTCATTTGCTATCTGGGGCCCAATAATGGAATTGCTCTGTATGTGGGAGCACTTCTTCAAGTAAGGAATATGAAAAACATTCTTGTCTGACCGGGTGCGTGGTGGCAGAAATGTTAATGTATGGGTAATATGTAAGCAGAAGGTCTCTAATATCAAATCCTTGTGAAGGGCACATGATCTGTGGTGGAACTGAATCTCCTTTATGTTACACACCAAGGTGTTGTGGTGCTGATGCTCTTGAGTCACAGCTTCTCCACTCTGACCTTACCTGTGTTGGGCCAGTCCTTGCATGAACACTGCAGCTGGAGTCTGTGGAATCTGCTCCTATATCTCCTCTGTGCAGATGGCAATGCAAAACCCATCTCTCAAAGTGAAAATTTCAGTCTAAAATTGTGACAATTTTACTGAATCAATCATCAGCACTGGCTGTGTACAAAAAGCTGCTGCAACTGCAGTTACATCAGTTTTCTTTCATAATCCTCCATTCAAAAAATCACTTCAGCTATATACACAAAATTGTATTTGTATGATTACTTGCATCTAATTGCATATATTATCAAGAAATTATTGCATAGGGCTATATTCCTCTGAGTTTAAAGTGATATCTACTTTTCTTGTCCTGGGCACAAAATAAATCAGTTCCTGACTGTTTTGTAGGAGAACCAAAGGTGCCTCCTGCTCTTTCTGACAGGCTATTGTACACAAACTATTAACACACTGATTTGTGGCTCGATAGGATGAATGCCCAGGTGGTCTCTGGCCTCCTGAAGGAGCTCCAGCTCTCTCCCTTCAGGCAAAAAGAACTGCTCACTTAGATTAATAGTGCCTTATCTCTCCCTTCTTCAAAGCCAGCCCAAGTCAAACCAGGGCTCAGCTTTCAGAGCTGTGAACTAAGCCCCTGAACTGAGTGTTAATGTACTTTTCTTTTTTTTTTTCCCTTTTTTTTTTTTTTTCTGAGGGTAATAGTCACAGAATAACAAAACCCAGGGAATTCTCTTGACAGGTGGAGTTTGTGGTTCATGTGTGGGTGCATGAACTCACACAAACTGGGTGTCCTATCTGAGTCTGTTAAATTAATTGTGATATTAAGTGACCAGCTTATTGCAGGCTTCTGGGGAGGCTTAAATGTCTGGCCTTGAAAACATGCATTTCAGAAAGACAACATTTTTCTACTGAAATACTTTCAGATTTCCTTTTATAGAAGCATAAAGACAGTCAATGTATTCCTTTTGTTTGACCTTTTTACTGAACACACCAGAGCATAAAGCTCTTCAAAGCTCAGCAGAAGATTCCAGAGGAAATTCAAAACACTCCAGACTAGGTATATATTCTAAAAAGAAACAAGAGATAAAAATATCTCCAGTATTTTCTTCATTCAAAGAATTGGTCTAGTCTAAAAAATAAAATCTAATAATAACCAATATGACAGCAATAAAAACAATGCGAACATGCTAAAAGTATATGGATAAGTTCTAACTATGTGTTTACATATACACACCCCACAAGAAAAACTGCAAATTAAGTCTTAAGGATCCCATAATTCTTTGGGAAATCAGAAAAATTCAGTGGTAAAGACTGTGAGGCATCCTTGGGAGTAGTTGTAGGAGCACCTTCCTATGAACCAATGAATATTGAAAACCAAAAGAAACGGCCATTTTTTCTTGATTTGAAACTTTCCTGTTGATTTTATGCATGAACCACTAATTCTTATGCAAAAATTATGCTGAGGCTTCCAAGTAAGGTATTTCTATCCATATCATGAAGGTTACTAACAGTCTATTTTCAGTTAATTAGTATCTTTGTAGCTTTTCAGTGCCTGAGGGTCATCTATAGTTGGATAGTTAATTCATTCCTAGAGCAGGACAGTGCTGGGGAGCTCTCATGGATGACACTTATATATCCCACAGGTATTTTAATTGTGACCCTAACTATAGTGAATAGCTTATTATCACTTTTTAGCTTGGGCACATTTTTGATCTGGCTCCTTAATTTATCTGTAAAAGAATATGTAAGAGTTTAAATATTTTCTCAACTTCCCTGCTTAAGAAAAGTGCTTTATTTTCTTACCTTTCTTTGTTGAGATGGAATTAGCTCCATTCCTATATCAAAACAAAAGCTTCTGCACGAAGTTTTACCACAAAGCAATGAAAGTACAAATCTTTTCTTCCTGTGTTTGCCCTGTTCAGCTCCTCCTCTCTTTAGTTTCACAGTTGCCTAATTTAATTAGGAGGAACAAAGATTGTCGAGCAGATATGTGCAGTGGCTGTATTAGCACCCATGATTCAGCCTCCCTCGTGCTGATGGAAATGATTATGACTTCAGGAACAGAACTATTGCTGCTGAGTGCTTCTGGGACACAATCAGTGACTTGGGGTGGGGGGGTAGCAGGGATTTGAAGCACCATCCTGTGAAAATAGATCTTGGCATGACCTCAGATCTGTTCTTCACCAGCACACGAGATAGTGTGAGGATTGATGTGTGGGACCTCAAACACCGCCCAAAAGTCAGGATTTTTTTTGGATTTTGGGTCCAAGTGGAAGGAATGTTTGCGCAAGGAAAGGAGAGGCCCTGGAAGGAAACAGTTACACATTCAAGGAAGACGTGTATGAACAGAAGAGTCTGGACAAACTCTTCAAGGAGAAACAAAGCTCCATGGAAAAATTTCTCCAGTTGTTGCTGACAAGTATACCAGGTTTACCACGGGCTAACAGGGCCCTAGAACCTCCACTGGCCCCAAGGCAATTTTCTGGAGAACCTACTGAGGCACTTCCCAGATTACTTCCCAGGGATTTCAGCAATGCTGGACCCCTCGGCTTCAGCCCTGTATTACAAACTGGACCTTGCTTTTTCTTGCCAGCTTTGAAATATTGTAGGTATAAAACTTCTCTCACCTTGTATCCATCCAGCATTTTGCACTGGGCATTTATCCTTTTTTCCCCCACCTCCATCTCCCACCTGGGCTGCATATAAGGCCACTATTGAAGTGTGTGGCTGCCATGACATAACTGGTGTTTGTTAAGAAGGCACTGAATCTGTGCTACAAAGTGGTGCAGGGAAAGTCTTCAGTGAGATGTTGAAAGGAGCAGAATTGGTTGGAATATGTTAGGAATATGTTATAGTTTTAAAAGGCATTAATCCTGGGGGATACTCAGGGGCAGGAACAATCCAGCCCTCTGTGAATCGGAGCAAAATGATTGCAGGGAGCAGAGGTTACACAATGTGCAGGGTTTTGCTGGAAACCACCAGACTTTCAGAGCACAAAATCAAAATTACAACAAAGTGAACAAATTTTCAAGCCTCTTTTTGTTTTGCTTTAAACCTGTGAGTGCTTGTCACATGATTCCACGAATAGGAAATTATGTCTTCTCGTTCCATTTTTAAAAAACATAAATACCTGTGTGAAACTGAACATCTCAAGACACTCCACAGAAAAAGCATACAGACTCTGCCCTGCAAACAAAGGTCTCAATTCTTTTGTGACAGCATGAGAATAAATAACACAGCTAAACACAGAGGAAAGGGGCTGGGTACAAAAAACATGCAAGACTTGGCAAAATCAAGTCTTACAAAGTCCAAAGCTACAAGTTCTCAAAAGAAAAAAAAGCTAACAAATATGAATGGTTAAGAAGTAAAAGGAGCAAAGGGTGTGTGAAGGTATGAATGGATATCTGGTTGCATCACAGATGATACAGTATAAATACATCACTGCGCACTTTAAAAATATATATACGTATAAATCCCCTCATCCCCTTTTCCCATTTGCATGCCACATGCTTCCGCTGAGTTATGTAAAAGAGCCCACTGTTCACCAGCAACTGGGCAGCTGGGGGTAGCTCCTGGGACCTGGAAAAAGCCACATTTCACTTATCTTGCCTTCTCTCCTCACACCCAAATGTTTTACAAAACAAGCAAACTACATATCTCCATATCATAGCTGGTGCTGTGTATCAGGCTACATCCACTGAAAGCCCCACTGTCTGGGGCCAGGAGGTTCAGAAAAGCTTGGCTGGGCTGTCCTCGAGCCTGCTGTTTGATTTATGTTTTCAGATGGAAGCTATATGAAGCTCTTAGTTGTGCCTGGTTTTCTGCCAAAAAATTGGTTTGACCCAAACTGGGCTTTGTGGAAACATAAAGCACGAGGTAAAGTGTCACATAATCCACAGTAAAACCTGGCACTACTTTTTTTTTTTAATTTATTTATATACATATATATATATATATATATATATATATAAAGAAAGTGTATATTTTCTTAGGCTGAGCTGTGAAGTTTTCCCTCATTTTAAACTTTCTCTGTGGCTGCTGTGAAAGGACTGGCTTGGAAGGCCCACATTGGCTTTCCTGTCTTATCCTTTTTTCATGTCGCACTGGTGGAGTCTGATACCAAGGCAACAAAGATGGAATGAATTGGGACTGAAAATTGTCTGTTTTCAATAACAAGCACTGTCTCTGGAGGAAGGTACTGAACTTTACACATATGTAGGAGGCTGAGAAGTTTCAACAGAGGCAAAGAAAATCATTGTGAGCCCCGAGCATCTGGAAAAAAAAAAAAAAAAGCAGAGATAAGAAGCCGAGGTGGAAAATACTCACCAGACGTGTGTTTAAAACAAAATATTGTGCATCAGCTTCCATCTTCTGTAGCCGATTAAATAATGTGGGTAATGTTCATCAGCGGCGTCAGATGTTCGCATTAATTACTGTAATTTGTAAGAAGGGAAGTGCCATCTAGTGGACCGCGCCACAGGAGTGCATCCCACATCCCATATCCCGTGCTGCTGTAGTTCCCAAAACTGCTAAATACCTCAGAATAATACAGCCTATTAATGGTTTATCAAGTGCCAATGGGAATTGCAGCTCCAGACAAACACAAGAGAACTCCTAGTCTAATTTAACTGGGACAATAGGTCCCAGAGACTCAAGATGGATATCCCCAGTGCAGATGCATTCCTTTTAATTCTGTTTGGTTTACCAAATAGGAATTCCTCTAGGAAACCTCAACAAAGAAGTGGATTAATGAGAAACCTAGTAGAGAGTGTTTGCTGTATAAGCAATTTCAAGCCTAAGTAAATCAAGGGGCAAAGTCTGATCAGCGTTCAGTACCAAACTCAAATAAATTCTGACAGAAGTGGGTGAAAAATGCGCCAGCTGCAGGTCAGCAAGAAATGCTAACAACTCTCAAACATTCGCCTGCCCACTTTCATTAAAAAGCAAACAGGGAGAAAAACAAACACTTATTTTCCCCCTGCCTTTTGTTGCTCTGTGGAGTTTGTTTTGACACTTGTCCTCCTTCAGCTGGACTGTCCCCTGGTTTCTCCTGTTTTCATGGCATCTTGCTGCTCCTCAGTCCCCTTTTCTTCTGCCTGGGCAGCCGTGCAAGGCAGCTCCTGCCATGAGGCCACACCATCCCTCTGAGAGATTTGCCTTGCTACTGCCAAGTCAGTTCTCAGTCTCTGTAGTCCCAAAGGCTCCTCAAATTTCTTGGTTTGCTTTTATAGAAGCAGGAAGAACTTCCTACCCCAAGCTGCTTACTGCTGCCTCCCTGGAGCAATTTGGGGAGATCCTGTCTCTTCTTGGACTTTCCTGGGTCTGCAGTGCTAAAACTGGAAGAGAAGGTGGTTGTTGTGCTTCAAAGAGCTTTGTTGTAGCAGCCTGGCCATAACCATCTTCAAATGGTGAGCTGTTTGAGCTATTGAACACAAATAAGTGCAATATCCTGCAATGCTGGTAATGAGCAAGACATAGAAGCTGTGAAACTGGGGATGCTACTGTTTTCAGTAGAAACTTTCAAAAAACACACCTTCCCCTATGCCTCATGCATTTGAACCAGAGGAAGAAAACAAAAATGAGAAAGTGATCAAACAGCTCCTTCTTAAATGGCTTTTCTTGTAAGGATATGTGCAGTGATGTAGCTGAGGCCAGAGGCAAGAAAAAGAAATATATCACTTCCCATTCTGCACATGACCCCCTCCCATCCTTCAAAATAAAATACCAGGCAGGTGGTTTATCTATATTTATGCTGCCACAGAGCCCCATGTTTCTTGGCTCACAGGCCAGCAGGAAGGACTAACAGCATTATAAAACCTCCGTATGGCAGATTTCAGAGTCTCAGGGGAGCACGTGCCCCCAGTGTGAGAGCTCCTTATCTGCTCCAGAACACACCACTGACCCTGTTTGCAAACTCACCACTCCAAAGAGATAGCAGGAGCTGCTATCTAAGCACTCTGGGCACAGAAATGTCACCCTCTGGGGCTGTTGTGCTGAAAGCCAGGTGAAGAGAGGACCCTCCGTTGCACTCCTGCACCAGACTAACAGCAGTAGTAGGTCCACTTGCATTAGTATGAAGAAATCTCACAAAGTTTCTGCTATTTCAGCCTGCTTTTATAGTAAAAAGGACACCTTCTATCTCCTACAGCCAGTGCTATGAACATTAACATTGTTCCCATTCTCCCTCATCCTGCGAGACTCTGCTCACTGCAACAGAGAAAACCTTTCACTGAATATCTGGACAACAGAAACATTTCCTTCCTGATGGAGGATAAAAGTGGCACATGTCTTCACCAAAGTTGGTGAGGAATCCTTGGTATCCCTGTGGATACCTGGTCACAGAGGAGAGCTGGGGATGATGTGGGGGGAACACAAAGCTTGAGGCTCCTTGGGTAGAGTGCCCTGGTTTAGTCTGCAGAGGCTTTTTAGCAGCACTGTCTGGTGCCTGGCCTTTGGGGCTCACCTGGGGAGGTATCTTCGGGGGGTTTTTTTTCTGCCGCTGATTATTTTTATTTGCTATTTTGGTCTTCAGGGTGAATTTGCTTCCTCTTTCCAAACCTTTCTCTCCTATCACCACAGTTCATGTTCTGTGTTAAATGCAAATGAGCTTAGTGGGTACTACATTTCCTGCTTTGAGGCCTTCGAAATTAAAATTTTGAAAGTGCATTAAAAAACAGAGGACATTCAGAAAAATAATAATAGAGAAGCATTAAAAATCAGAGCAATATTCAACAGAACAAAGTTTTCAACAGGGGGTAACAAAATACTTCTCTCTGCTTTTATACCCATCGTCTTCTCACTGAAAAAAAGATTATCACTTCCTAGTGATAAGTTTTTTGGGAGGCAAATGCTTACAACTACTCCAAGAATCTTGCAAATTGTGCAAGAAGTATTTGCAGACCCCACTAGCTCATTTTGTATGTTTGTTTGTTTATATGTTTATTGCTTATTTTAAATGATGTTATCACAGATACTATCCTGGCCACATCTGAGAGCCAGCCAAAAGACGTAAGATTCCAGGAATAGGCCTGGATCAGCTCTTTCAGCCTATTTACACTCTTCATTTCATGATGGGTTATGACTCTTCCTGTGGAAATGGATCTTTTCATCTTACCTTGCCTGTTAACAGCTACCAAGTTTCCACCTTTCAGTTTTGATCTGCAAAAATATGTCTCCAGGGAAGAAAAGTAGAGATTTTCCTGCTTGATGCAGGACAATAAAAAAGTCTAATGCTCCCTTTCCCCCATTTTTTAGAGTCTTTCTGATCTATATCACTTCTTTGATTCCCGTTCACACACGTCAAAGAAGAAACTGTTGACTGACACTTGTGGAGTCAGCAGGATCTTTCCAGTGACTTCAGTGGGTTTTGGATTAATCACATTGCGAATGTTTGTTATTCCTTTAGCCAAGGATGAGAAGGCCCAGGAAGAAGAGATTAGTTAAGAAAATCTCTCTTAATCCATTTCAAGAGTTTGCCCTGTCAGTGTGGAATCAGACCCAAGGGAGTTTATTCTTTGCACAATGCTGGTACCTTTGTACCATAAAGGAAAAAATTAAAAACAGTATGAAAGACTCATTTATTTTGGTAACAGTAAGAGAACAAACCCACATTTGATTATTCAAGATTACTTCTTCACTAAAACTTATGATGCAGCCATGGAGTTATCAAAACAAAAATAATGCATGCTCAGGATGGAATTTATCAGAGGAAGCCCGGGACATTATGGATTAGCACAACACTTGAATATTGCTCAGGCCATCCTGTGCTGATAAGTTTCTTGGTTTCTTTCCCCCTTTCTTTCCTTGTCCTGTGTTTGGTCCTCATAGGGATCAACACTGAGAAGGACCTTGGTGGTGACCTACCCACACTGACAACTCCTGCCCAAAATTACAAAGCAACTATTCTTCAAGGAGTCAGATCTGGCTGTGTGATGTAGACTGCTTTTTCAGCCTGACTTGAAGACAGAGCCTGATTTTTTGGCTTACATCAGGCAGAACCAAACACCACCAGCTTTCTGACGCAGGTTTTGGGAGGGATTAACCATGGGAAGAAAAAACATCCCAGTCTGGCCTCTTGTCCTTGGAGTCAAGGCAAAAACACTACGGCAGAAAAGAAGGCAGCACCAAAACACAGGAGGAAAACGTACCATTGTCTTTGCCACTATCCAGTGCTGCTGAAAGCCTGGACCTACTCCTGATAAACCCTGTCCTGGAAACACGCTATCTCAGTGTAGATAATGCTGTGTGTGCATCATTACATTTAATGCAGAAATAATACCTAACCATCAGTTGTGGCTTGTTCTGTTACTGAATGAAACACTCTATTCATAGCTGAGTGCTCTCCAGTCCACTGAAGAAATATGGAGCAAAAATAGGTGGAGAAGGGTTTTACCACAAAAGAAACATTGACATAAGCCATCAAGTGTTTTGTTTGAGAAAATGATTGTATACACTATTGTTACTGCTGCTGCTAAGGTTGTCTGCTCTGAAGAGTTTTAATTTGCCTCTGAAAACACATTTGACTTGAAGGATAGGAAAGAGAAGGACTGGGAAAAGCTTTTCTTAAACACAGAATCCAAGAACTTGCAGAAGTCTATTGTTTCGAAAGTTTTTGTGGTTTCTGAAAGCACACTGGGGTTTAGATAACTGAATCACTGCAGAATCAGGAAGCAGCCGATGTTTCTGTACCTCTGAAAGGGGAAAATTGGGCCAGTGGACTGTTTTTCTGCACATCTGGCATGGCACAACCCTTTGCAAGGAGATGGGAATGGGAAGCTGGATCTTCAGATCTAGTGGCCAAGTGGGATAACTTTGCAAGGATCTTTGATTTGCCTAAACTGACCTTAGTGCTGCTGGCACCTAAATGACATTAATTATTCCCTTTACTTTTATGTAAGGTTTTTCACATTCAGTGACTCAAGAGGGAAAAAAAAAGGAGGAAAAGAGTACAGAAAAGACAAAGAAAAGGTGATTGTGAAGTCACAAAAGATGGCTTAAGAGAACCTATGCCAGACAAATTAGTTTTTCCTTGAGAGACTGTGTTTCAGACTTACAGTATTCTTTCAAGTGATGGGAAGCTTTTTTTTTCCACAGATGTTCGGTTTGATATTTGCACATTGGCTGTAGCCATGGTCTAATTAATTTCAGATATTTCAAAACAATGGTTTCTCATAAAGAACCATTTAGAGTCTGTGTTTCACATTTAAAATTATAATCATTGTTGAGCCTGTAACATAAAACCTATGCTTAAAAGTGTGTAATGAAAATAGTATTTTTCTTCATCTCTGGACTACAATGTAGCTGGCAGGATTATTTTTTTTTTCTCCAGTGATATTGCTTTAGGATGGAGACAAAGCCTAAACATTTTCCCTTTTCTTGGATTTTCTCACACAAATCTGAACATCTGAAAACAATGATTTGTCATGGGAGACATTTGGCAGCCTGAGGAAAGGTTTACTGTTTCTACTTTTCCTAAAATATTTACAAAGTAAAATATCTGACATTCACAGTAAGTCAGACAATGTTTCAGGCCTCTGACATAATCCATGGAGGCAGCCTGAGTGGTCTCTCCGAGAGAAGGAAAGAAGATACCCTTTCTAGACAGTTTCTTGGTTCAGTGCAGAAACGTTGGCTCTGGAGGAAGACAGGGAGAGTTAAATAAAGTGGTTTGAAAACACCGAGGGGTTGCAGAGGTCTGTTTTTGCAGCTTGATCAGCTCTTCACTTTCCCCAGCCATTCTTGAGAGCCCCGAGGGTCCCCGGTGTAACCCACTGGAGTAGGTGAGCACAGGGAAAGGGGATCCCCGCTACCACCTTCGCTCCCTCAGCCCCCAAGTCTCCCCCCGCCCAGAAACCCCCATTCCACCACAAAGTGAATGGATGGGGGACGCGGGGGAAGCACAGAGCTCCCCGTCTGCCTCCTCTCCTTGTGCCCCCCTCGCTTTTCCCCTCTGGGAAGATGTCTCCAGCTCCAGAGCCCCGGGGCTCTGGGGGCTTCAGGAACTCCTCCGGGGGGAGAGGAGGAAGAGGAGGAGGAGGAAGGCGGGGGGGCGGGATGAGAAGGAGGGAAGGGGGTGGTTTCTGCATCCTCTGCTTTCTTCCCAGCTCCGAGATCGAGCAGCTTTGGCCAGTCAGTTTCTATCAGGGCTCCGTCAGGCGGTGGGAGAGGAAAGGGAAGGACTGGAGCACCCCCCACCATCCCGCTTTACCCCCTCCACAGTCATACTGTCTCCTTATCCCCAGGAGGGTTGGTCAGCAATTCAGTTGGACCCCCAGCACAGTGAGTGTCTTGATGGGAAGAGACAGGTCCAACTTGCACTCTCGGGGTTGTCCTGCTGGCACCCAGGGTAGTAGTGGCTGTAAGGAGATGCTCTTCAGCAGAGCATGGATCTCCAAAGGTTGGGGCAGCAGAATCACCCCTTTCATTCCTTTGCCAGGAGCAGTTGTTCCATCTCCAGCAGAAAAGAGTGAAGAGATGATGGAGAAGCAAGACTAGGGCTGCGGAGGTGGCTCCTGCTCCATCAGATGTCACCCCTTCTGCCTGAAGCCAAGGCAGAGAGTGAGGACAGATGAGGTCCAGAGAACAACAAGGCTGGTAAAGGGACTTGAGCACAAGTTCTAGGAGGAGAGGCTGAGGGAGCTGGGGTTGTTTAGCCTGGAGAAGAGGAGGCTCAGGGGAGACCTCATCACTCTCTACAACTACCTGAAAGAAGGTTGTACCCAGGTGGAGGTTGGTCTGTTTTCCCAGGCAGCTATCAGTAAGACAAGAGTGAACAGTCTTAAGCTCTGCCAAGGGAGGTTTAGGTTGGATATTAAGATGAAATTCTTTACAGAGAGAGTAATCAGGCATTGGAATGGGCTACCCAGAGAAGTGGTGGATTCTCCATCCCTGGGGGTTTTTAAGATGAGATTGGATGTGGCACTCAGTGCCATGGTCTAGTAACCATGGCAGTGTTGGATCAAGGGTTGGACTTGATGATCTCAGAGGTCCTTTCCGAGCCAGCTGATTCTATGATTATATGAAGCTGGAAAGTGGAAATGGATGGTGAAGGACAGAGGGGCAACTTCAGTTTGACTGTGCTGCCTCGTCACTTACAAGTTCATCATTTGTCTTTGAGGGTGGCCTGGAGATAAGGAGATACCCAGTGCCATCATTTATGTCCTGTCCTCCTTTCTAGATGATTAGGATGGTGGCAGGTTGGTCTCTCACTTCTTCATTCAGAAAAGAGAATTGGTGCAAAGGACAGGACAAGTCCAGAGAGATTCCTGCCTTGTGCACATATCTTCAAAGGGCTTGTCTGCAACCTGAAGAGGCTAAGACTGTATAGGGAGAGGGAACAGTGCCCTAACTTGTGTCTCACACAACCCCCTTATGTCTGGAAGAGCAGAAGAGGCTTTTTTGAATCAATGTGGGAGACATTCAATGTAAAGTGTTCTCCTTTTGTCACAACATTGTGCAGGGGAAGTGTGTACCGTCTCAGCAGTGAGACTGCACATGGCAAGGCAGTGAAGGCCAGGCTGGCAAAAACAGGAACTGCAAAGCTTTTGTGTGAAATTGCATCAAACCCCCTTGAGAATATGCCTGCAACTCTATATAGTGCCTGTTTGAAAGCACAGAGTTGTATTTCTGTCAGTTCTTCCACCACACAAGGTTCAAGGATTGAGAAACCTGCATCCCAGCATGGGGCAAGTCCAGTGCACAGGAGGCACATGTGCCGTTTAGGTACTCCTCCATGCATGGAGTGTTGGAGAGACTGGTGCTGGTGGGGACTGGCAGTGGTGAGAGGGCCCCTGCAGACTTTGTTCACCTGGAAGAAGGGGAGCAGCCTCTCTCCAGCACCCCAAAAAACCAGTTGGGGGTTCACCCTATTTGAGGAAGAAATATCAACAAGCTTTGCAAGGTGAGATAAGCACTTCACCCAGCACTCCAGCTCCAGGCCACAGCTCACACAGACCTGGTCTGGTTTAAGCTTCCAGGTCTCCATTTCCCCCTGTTTGTCTCACCCACCTGCTGCTCTTCCAATCTGGCACACAGGTCTGTCTTTGGAAATGAGGGCTTTGGGCTTGTCTGAAATCCACTCTCAGCGTAACTCTGGGGACAGACCATGTGGAACACTAACAGCAAGAGGCTCTGAAGGAAAACTCCTCCTCTGCCTCTTCCAGTCATACATGGGGCTGCCAAAAACGTGCCCAGAGCAATGCGATCAAATACCTATTCCTCCAGGCTTTTCTCTTCTGACGTGGGCTTTACACCTTCCTGGAGGAGGGGGGCTTGTGGCATCCAGTGGTCTGAGAAGGAGCACGCCACAGGCACCGCTCTTGCCAGCATTTTAAGAGAGTGTCTTAAGCATCTCCCACAGACTGAGATAGGAACATTTTGGGACAGGAGCTGCCTGGAGAGCACAGAAGACCCTTTATTAACCGCTGAAACTCCCTTGTAAAAGGGTGGTTTAGAGTTCTGCTTATGACTTCATCTCTGAGTGGTTTGGACAGCAAATGCAGAGTCTAATCTTAAAAAAAAAAAAAACAACACACACACAAGAAAAAAAAGGAAGAAAAGTGGCTGGAGATGCATAAAGCTAGGGTGGAGAAGCTTGGCTCGGGAGGCTGCCGATGTAAGGCTGCCTGTGAATTCTCATCGGCAGGGGAAGTTTGGAGCCAGCACCAATATTCTTTCATTGCAACCTCCGCTGGGACTGGGGAGGCAAAGGGAAAAAAAAAAAAGGATTTTGGTCCCAATCACTTTCCCCCATTTCAATCGGCTTCGGGAGCCAGGGGAGAGGAGGTCTCTGCATTCTCTTCCCGGTTAATTGTTTAATTGGGGAACAATGCACCCTGTGCACCCTCTCCGGAGGACTGGTGCCCGTCCCGCCGCACCGGGCTGCGGGTCCCGCTGCGGGTCTGGGGTGCGGGGAGCGCCCCGAGGGGGCCGAGAGGGGGGCCCCGCTCGGCGCAGGCGGGCTCTGGGGGCTCTCCTGCGCCCAGCAGCTGCGGGAGCTTTGGAAATTGCAGGGAGGCTCTCGCAGAGCTTGTGAACCCTCCTCTCCCCGAGCCAGCGCCCCTCCTCTGCAGCGCTGACGGTACAACGATATAATAATGATGGGTGGCTGAGGCTCGCATTTGAACTTGCAGGCGAGCTCCCTTTGCCCACAGCTCGGTCCCGGCTCCGAAGCCCGGAGTCAGGTGCTTGCCGGCGGGAGGGGAGGGAAGGAGGGGAGACCGAGCTCTGGGAGAAGGGGAGACCCCGGATCCACCGGCTCCTTCCAGCACTAACGAGGGGATTTATTCTTTCATGCGGCCACTGGGATCTCTGGACTAGCCCAGCCACCACGTTGTGATTTTTTGCGATCTCTGCAATACGCTACCTTTTAAGGTAACTATAACTCTTTTATTACGGGTTGGGTTTTTGTACTTTTTTCCCCCTTTACCCCCCACCCCACCCCCCGTTTTCTTTACCTATGATTGGCAGCAAACACCTAGTGTGAGATTTAAAACAATTGTTTCACTGCTGTACCAACAAAGAGTTTGAACTGCAAACCTTAAACGGGAGGGAATAAGCGATGATTGGTGAATTTAAACAACCTGGGGTAAGTTCAACAACACACAAGAGGGAGAGGAGAAGGAGGGATGCTCGGGGACTCACACACACACACCCCCCAAAATATCCAGTGCAAAGAGGAGAACAAAGAAAACTAAGGAATAGAAGACTTTGGGGTGGGAGCCCTTGCAGAAGTGTTTGGTACTAGTGGTTTGGACGGCTGGGAAGGCAGAGCCGTACCTTGGGCTAGGGAGGGAGACGGGAGGAAGCTGCTCCGTGCGGGTGTTAAGTACACAAAGCGCCCGTGTGGCAGGAGCGACCAGAACGGACCTTTCCCTTCAGCCACCGGCTTTTCTAGAGCTGGGAAAAGCGTGTGCTCGGTCTCCTCCGCTCTTGTGTGCTCCCCTCTTTTTTTTTTTTTTTTTTTTTTTTAATCCCCTTTTAATCTATTCCCCTGATGTTCCTGGAAAGCTGCTCGCAGAGCAGAGCGGGGCTGAGGTGCTCAGCATCTCTCTCCCGAGGAGCTGGAAGACAGCATATCCCCCTGAGCCACATTTTCACTGCGGAAAGGGGGGCGGTGGGTGAGGAGGAGGAGGAGGAGGATCGCGAGGTCAGTGGAGCAAAACGCCCCTCTTAGTCCCGCGTCCAGCTTCTCTGGGGCACGGGCACTGCCTTCCCCCTCCGCTCCCGGGGATCTCGCCTTTGTGTTTCAAAGGAAAAGTGGGAGCATCGTGGAGGGAATTGAGGGAGTTCGGACGGCGGGAAGGAGCGGGGGAACGTGTGTGTGTGCGGAGAGACGGGACCCTCGGCATCTCCCCGGGCCCCCGACCCCGTCCCCACACAAAGGGCGGCCCCGGCCCTCATTGTCCCCCTGGTCACGTTTTCCCGGCCACCCCTCTCCCTCCCTCCCTCCCGGCACCGGCTCTCGGGATTAAGCCCCGATGGTGGTTTTTTTGTTTTTGTTTTGTTTGTTTTTTTTCTTCTTCCTTTCTTTTTCTTTTTCTTTTTCTTTTTCTTTTTCTTTTTCTTTTTCTTTTTCTTTTTCTTTTTCTTTTTCTTTTTCTTTTTCTTTCTTTCTTTCTTTCTTTCTCTCTTTCTTTCTCTCTCTTTCTCTTTCTTTCTCTCTCTTTCTCTCTCTCTCTTTCTCTATCTCTTTCTCTCTCTTTCTCTCTCTTTCTCTTTTTTCTCTTCTCTTTTTCCACTACTCCTTTTTTTCACCCCCTTCCCCCCTTTTTTCCCACTTTCCTCCCTCTCTCCCTTCCCCCTTTTTTTCTCTTCTCCTTTTCCCCCTTTCCCCCTCCTCCCCCTCCCTTTCTCCCATTCATTTTTACCTTTTTTCCTTTTCTTCCCTTCCTGTTTTCCTTCTTCCTCGTTTTCGCTTTTTCTCCTTCACCCTCCTGTTTTCCCCCTTATCCACCCATTTCCCCATCCTTATCCCCCTTTTCCCCTTTCTGCCCTTTTTCCCCTTTCCTCCCTTTTTCCCTTCCCTCCCTTTTCCCTTCCCCCTTTTCCCTTCCCCCTTTTCCCTTCCCCCTTTTCCCCTTTCCCCCTTTTCCCTTTTCCCCCCTTTTCCCTTTCCCCCTTTTCCCTTTCCCCCTTTTTCCCTTTCCCCCTTTTTCCCTTTCCCCCTTTTCCCTTCCCCCTTTTCCCTTCCCCCTTTTCCCCTTCCCCCTTTTTCCCTTTCTCCCCTTTTTTCCCTCCCCTTTTCCCCTTTTTTCCCCTTTCCCCTTTTTTCCTTCCGCCTTTCTTCCCTTTTCCCCTCCTTTCTTCCCCTTCCGCCTTTCTTCCCCTTCCCCCTTCTTCCCCCTCCCCCTTTCTTCCCCCTCCCCCTTTTTTTCCCTCCCCTTTTTTTCCCTTTCCTCCCTTTCCCCCCCATTCCCTCCCTTTCTTCTTTTTTCCCTCCATGTTTTCCTTTTCCCCCCTTGTATTCTTTCCCACTCTTTTTTTACCCTTTCCCTCCACTTTTACCCTCCTTCTTCCTCTTCCTTCTTTCTCTTCCCCCCCTCCCCTTTTCCTTTTTCTGTTTAGGCATGAGCTTTGAGACCCATCCCAGGATGGGAGAGTATAAATGTCGGGTGGGTGCTGTTTCTTTTCTCTGGTGTGGTTGTTTGTTTGTTTGTTTGTTTGTTTGTTTGTGGGTTTGGTTTGTGGGGTTTTTTTGTTTCTTTTTTTTTTTTTAATATATATTTCCTTAAAAAAGCCGGAGCGAAAGAGGAAGTTTCCTGCTCCCTCATGAGGAGCGGGAGAGGCAGGCGGGGCGCGGGACGGGGCGGGCCCGGTGTGGCCGCCCGCTGGGCGCGCAGGCGGGGCAGGGGTCGGTTGTGACAGGGCTAGGCTTTGGGGTGTCCCTGGGGCCGGTTTGGGTGGTCCTGGTTTTAGGGTCCCGGGTTTGGGGGTCTGGGGGTCCTGGTGCGGGGACGCGGCCGCTGTCGAGGAACAGGGTGGGCGCGGCGGCGGCACCGCGGCGCCTCCCGGTGGCAATGGCGGCATTGCGGCGACCGCCGCTTTCCCGCCCGAGGGCCACGGGCTCCTCATTGTGAGGGGAAAATCCCCGGAAAAGAACCCCAAACCCCAAATCATCATCATAATAAAATAATTTAAACAGAAATACCCTCGAACAACAACAATAACAAAAAAAGAAAAAGAAATGTGACTGTGCTGTTTTGGTCTGTTCCTCATATTCCCCATCCAGCTCTGGGGTTCTTGGCACAAAAAATGACACGGATCTGTTGGAGCGAGCCTAGCGGAGGCACCAAGATAATCAGAGGGATGGAGCAGCTCTGCTGTGAGGAAAGGCTGAGAGAATTGGCACTGTTCAGCCTGGAGAAGAGAAGGATATGGGGTGACCTAATTGTGGCCTTACAGTGCCTGAAGGGGCTACAGGGAACATGGAGAGAGTAACACAACCAGGGGGAATGGCTTCAACTGACAGAGGGCAGGGTTAGATGGGATATTGGGAACGAATTCTTCCCTGTGAGACTGGTGAGGCCCTCGTACAGGTTGCCCAGAGTAGCTGTGGGTGCCCTATCCCTGAAAGTGTCCAAGGCCAGGTTGGACAGGTCTTGAAGCAATATGGGACAGTGGAAAGTGTCTCTGTCCAGGGCACAGGGTAGAATGGGATGATCTTTGAGGTCTCTTCCAATTAAAACTATTCAATAATTCTATGACAGGGGAGCTGGTAGTGCCTGATGGGTTGTGTTTGACAGTGAGGTGGGACGGAGGTCTTTCCCAGCTCCAGGTGGCCCCTCAGTGCCATCAGATGGGACTGGGGCTGTGGAGAAGGTGCAGCAGAGTGAGGGCACCCTCGACCTTCCTTGAGTTCAGCACTGGTGCTGGATGGATGCCAGGAATCACTGAGGAGCCTCTCACCCAGCCCATGGGCTGGTCTTGGCACTGAGCCCCTGTGATGGTGGCACAGGGTCACACCTGAGGATGCCACGAGCAGCATGTTTGCGTTGTTTATCCACGGCTGCACCTCTTGCTCCCTTCACCAACGTGCCTGCTCAGGACAGGTGGGTAGGGGATGTCTGCATCTCTCCTGGAACAGGCTCCCCAGGGCAGTGGTCCTGGCTCCAAGGCTGCCAGAGCTCAAAGGAGCATTTGGACAATCCTCTCAGCGACACGGTGGGATTCTTGGGGTGTCCTGTGTGGGGCTAGAAGTTAGAATCAATGATCTTTGTGGGTGCAGCTCAGGATATTCAATGATTCTGGAAAGCTGGAGTGCAAAGGTGGAGCTGGCACTGGGGTGGTGCTGGGAGGAGCAGGGTGTGCTCATTGTTCCTCTACAGGCTCCTAGACTCCGGGTTATCACTCCACGCGCTGCCTCTGGCAGTTTTCCGCCACGTCTCTGCATGGCTGTGCCAGAACCTGGAGCCACTTCTGGCATAAATGAGCTCAGGTCTGTGAGGGATGTCCTGAGGCAGCACTGCCACAGCGAGGAGCACCAGAACACACTGTGCTCTGCTCACTTTTCCTATCTGTGCCCCAGGCTAGAGGCAGCACTGTGGCCAGTGAGGCTTCAGTGTGGAAGAGTTCCCCCCACAGCTGCAGGAGGTGGTGAGGAAGGGATGATGCAGTAGCCCCCAGGACATTGTGCAAGGCTTTAGGAGGACCTTTCCAAGTGGTAACAGGCCAAGCAGAGGTTGCTGATGAATCAGATACAGGCCAATGCACCATGTGGCAGCACAGTGGACTAATTAATCATGTGGCATAGACACAGTGAAACTGGCAAAGTTAATTAAGCAGTGCTGATGTTGGGGTGAATACATGTCAGCAATAAACAGTCAAGCAGTGTAAAAGGATCAAAGGGCTGCAGAAGGAAAAGAAAGTTCAGAATGTGTACATGTTTGAGAAAGGATGGCAGCTGTGAAGGTAGCAAGAGTTATTCTGGTCATTTCCAGCTTATTGGGGTTCCAATGGGAAGTTGTAATTTTATAGTTTACCCTTTAGTACGAACAGCAACCTTCCTTCACTTCTCCAGCACCAGGTTCTGTTGGGTTCCTCCCTCATATTTTTACTTTTTCTTTTAGTTTTTTATGTCCTACTGACTTTCACTGTGACAGTCAATGGGCAGAGGCTGCTTTTTACGTGTTTAAGGAACACGTCCAGCATTCACAATGCAGCTGTGGAACATGTGCTGAATCAACTTCAGTGTGACCTGAGGAGTTGCAGGCTTCAGAGACAATGTTACCTGTATCAAAGCAGCTAATTCTTCACTGTCCCAGCTTCAGAGAAAATGGGAGTAGTTTTTGGATGGTGAACTTTAGTCTATTCCACACCAGGACAATTCACTGTCTTTCTGAATCTGGAGTTTTAAACAGAAAGAGAGACATGATGTTCTCCCATCTGGTTAAATTAAAATAGCATTGGTGTGAGATCAAGCTTACACTGTAAACTAAACGCAAGCTGGAATTTGGTCAGAACTTACTGCTCCTATGAGTTTTTACTGTAGTAAGGGAAGGTAGCAGTGCCTGCAAAAATAGGAGCCATGCTCTGTCCCCACAGAGAGAACCTCCACCGCAAGTTTTTAAAGATGTGAAGTTTGACAAGGACTTTGGCATCTTTTGGTTAAAAGATGTTGCGCTCAGGGTTACATCCCATTTAAAAATGCAGTGCAAATTCCCACTATAGATCCATGTATCTGTGGTAGCTTCTAATAAAATGGATCAGTCCAACTGGAAACTAGTCAGCAGGCAACCCAAGTTTGGTCATGTTAAGTGAGATTTTTTTTTTTAACAGAAGGTGGAAATTAAACACTTACTCAAGTCTTGCAGCTTTAGCTGGCAAGATTTTCTCATAGTGTTACGGATTTCTTTTGCTCTGGATGTAGTGACACCGGGGAGGGGGGAATATCTGGGGAAAAAGGTATGTTTAGAAGGATTTTGGCTAATTGCAGTGGACTTTAGGGCAGTATGGCAGTCAGACAGCAGACTTCTGTGAGCTGTAGAGTGCAGGAATGGGAAACACAAACCAGTTTTAGAGCAGGGATTTTGCCTAGGAGGCTGCAAGGGAACACAGTCAGCCGCATCCTCTGCTAGCAAAAGGGGAGGAGGCAGGAATGTCCACAGGGCAGTGTCTTGGAAATGTGGGCAGCACTGAAAGGGAATTGGGGTGCAAGGTGTAAGCAGCAGCCTCTGCCTTGCCTGTGGAGGATTTTTGGCACCTGGGGAGGATTTTTGGCACCAGGTCTGCAGAGCTCCGCTTTCCCCTAAGCTGGGCTGCCCCAGGTGAGGTGCTGCTGTTGTGGTCTGCATGTTTGGAGAGGCTGGCAGGAGTAACTGCACATCTAATTCTGGCAGCTGTAGGTGAACAGCACTTGGTAACCCAGAAGTATTTATGGGAGCCCACCAAGGACCATAGTGTGACAACCAACCCTGGGGCGTGGAGGGTTGTGGGAATCGCACTTCTGAGCCTGAGGGTTGGAAATCAGACCATTCCCCCAGGGTTTTTCATTGCTCCAGTAAGCATTTCAGGATAAGGAAGATTCATAAAAATTCAAGAGGTGGTGTTCCAATAGACAGGTAGAGATTTTTGGCAGATGTCTCATATTAATCTCGGTTCTCAAACAGTGCTGTTTTTTTGAGCCATCCAAGCTCTTGGTGCAGCAGGTGTAATTCCTGCTCTGCTCAGTAAAAAGCTTACAGCCATCACAGCTACGAGTGCTCTCTTCTGTTCCCATGGATACCTCAAAAATTGTCGTTCCACAGTTACCTCTCTGTTTTTACACGTCATTGTGGGTGTACATGTTGTGTTTGGTGACTGGGAGCAGAGCAGCAGAGTTTGTCTTCTTGCCAAACTGGGAAGCAGTTGTGTCATGACAGTATTGCAACGAGCTTCCAAGGGCAATGGGCTTCCATTGTCATGTACCAGGTGCCCAGGAACTCCAGATCAAAACCAGGACAGTGCAGCAAGAGGGGGTTGCAGCATGCAATCCATGTCCAGGAAAAAGAAAATACTTTATTCTCTTTCTTGGCCATTGTCTTTGATTCTCCTTGTTTCTGGTCCCAAAAGCCGAGGTTGCCTTGGGGGGAGAAAGAGGAAGATAAAGCATGTGGGTAAACATGGAAAGCTAAACTTGTAAACATTCTCTTCTGGATTTTTTCTTTTTCTGTTCATGTGGCCAATGTATGACACATGGGAGCACATGGGGACAGAAAATCTCAACAGAAGGTTTGGAGCCACTCAGCTTTCACAGGAGCTAGATCTTTCAGGTTGTCTTGTAGGCATGTCCATCACCCACCATCTTGGGAGGTGGAGAATTCCATCAGTCTTCTTTCTGTGCTCTCTTCAGAGAGCTTGTGTTACCGTAGGCACTGGTTTGGTGCTTGGAGCTTTTAGCAGTTTCAGGATACAAGCATTGCATGAATGACTTCCTAGTTCATGTAGGCTCATATTGACCTCTCTATTCTTTAATTGTTGTGTAATAATGAGGATCATTTAAGTGTTTATCTCAACAAACACTTGGCTGTCTGTATTTCAGAGCTGGTCTGTTGCATTTAAAGGACTTCAATGTCTTCAGCTCTGATTTTGTGCAACCTCCTCACTCGTAGCAACCTCCTACAGGGAATTTGTATCAGAGCACAGCATAGAATTTTAAAATTAACTATTAAATAACCACTTTTGTTTTCTTCACATGCAGCTTGACTTGTGTAAGTGTATGGAGAGATGAAACACTGTCTCGGTGATGTTGGGGTTGTGTGTTAGGGTCTTCAGAAGATGTTTTATGGCAGATAGGGATTAAACTGAATAAAGTCAAAGATGTCCCTGGTTCTTGTTTGGCATGAGAAGTGCAAATTCCATGAAGTTCGTGTTGCAAAATAAGTGATATCACACTGTACACTCAACCCTCCTGAATGACTGAGGCAGAGATGGGGTGTCCTTGGCAGTGCACAGCCAGCTCTGTGGAAAGCAGCTGCATTTCTTCCTCCACGCCCTGGGAATAGGTTGCAGCACATGTTTCCTAGTGCAACCATCTGGCTCTGGCCATCCATGTATAGGGAATGAAGGTCTTTGGGGTTTTCAGCCCTGTTGGGTGGGAATTTTTAGCTTGGCTCACTGGAAAGGCTCGGTTTGGGATGTTTTGTGTCTTTTCTGAGCTGCTCAGATGTTGCAGGATATAAAGCAGCTCACACAGACTTGTGTGAAGTATGTGAGCTGTGGAGAGTATGTGAAGCTGTGAGCTGTGGAGAGAACTATCCTGAGGCTGAACGTGTCACCAGCAGTTTTCTGGAGATGTCTCTCTGTGTGTCTTGCTGTCATCTTCAGTATCACTTTTGAAGGTTTTTCAATGTGTTAATGTTTTACATTATACTTTTGTGCAATGCAGGTTCCATAGTTATAACACAGACATATCTCTGTTTTATAAATCTCTGCTACACTGATTCTTAGAGCAGCTCAACTTTGAGTAATCTCTCTTGGACAGGAGAAAACTGTCAGTCAGGCTACTTGACCAAGTGAGAAACCCAAGTAGCATATTTTGACAGCAATTATCAGGGTTTTGTGGTAGAACTTTTTCAGTGGCAGGGTTCAGAAAACTGCTTCTGAAAGTTATTTTTTCTGATGTCTAGATGGTACCTGTGTGTAACTGTATGGATGAGGGACTTTTTATAAACCCCTAATAGTTGTTGGTGTTTGTGGGGTTTGTAATGCTTTTGTCAGCATGCTTTTGTAATTTTTGAGAGGTTTATGGATCTGGTATGTGTAACTATGGACTGAAATAGAAATGGAGAAATACTATTATAAACATGCAATTTATTATTGTGTGCGTATGATACATATGGAGAACTCTTCAGCTGTTAAAGGTGGAGCTTGTAAAGGGACTGAGAAGCAAACTCGAAGGGAACTGATGTGTCTGAGTATTCTTCTGGACTCAGTCACCTGAAACTCATTATGGATCTGCATTCCATGGGGACACATCGTTGTTATAACAAATTTCCACCATATATTATTAAATGGAGACACCATGGAAGCAGGAAGGACTGCTTCTGATGTCAGTGACAAACACTGATATACTGAGTTATGAACTTGTTAAGAGCACAATGCAACACTAACAGCTTATCCTTTTGTTCTTTATTTCTAGGTACAAGATGTTGTTAAGTATAAAAAGTATCTTATGGATGTGCTCTACCTTAGTTATAACATATATGCTACCTAAAGGTAAGTCTGTTGTACACAGAACCATTCATTAAAATCAGTTTAGTGGTCCAACTGGTGGGGTGTTTCCCAGGACTTGGCTGCTGGGGTCTGGAGCAAGGATGTATCAGGGCAGCTGCAGGTCTGCAGTTTGGGTGGAAAGGAAGGAGCCCTTACTACTTCTGGCAATTACATGCTAGAACTAGAGTGTGTACTCATGTGTGGTTGCCATGGTTATTTGAAAGGACAACGTCTCTACAGCTGCTGCAGGCTCACAGGATAACAGATTTCCCAAGTTTCAAACTGAGATCTTTCTTTATTTTCTTTTCCCCTTTTTTCCAGGAACTCCTCAAACTGAATTTGGCCTTTGGGAAAATCAAATTTACTCTTTTTTTTTTTTTTTTTTTTACCTGCCTAGCTTGAACACTGTTGCTAGCAAAGTCTTTAGGCTGTTCTGAAAGATGAAGGAGAATACTGTTATGCTTAGTGCAGCCAAGTAAAAAAAAAAAAACAGTTGATTTTTACCTCAGGCAGGTTTCTTACCAGAGCAGGACAAGGGACAACAGTTTTAAACTGGAAGAGAATAGGTTTAGATTGGATATAAGGAAGAATTTTTTTACAGTAAGGGTGGTGAGACAGTGGCACAAGTCACCCAGAAAAGTTGTGAATTCTCCATCCCTGGCATGGCATGGCATCTCTATATGTCCCCTGACTTACTCCACTTTTTATTATCTCTTAAAGGCTCCTGTTATCTCCAGAGTAGATCTTTTGGTCCTTGAGAAAGTTCTAGATGAATGTCCCAGTAAGGACTTCTTCGGAATGTAAACCAGGCTGTGATCCATCCTTATTTGCCCAACATTTTTGAGAGAATTTTTGACCCTGATTTTCCTAGATCACACTGTGAACTTTGTAGGGTTTATTTTTGAAGTTGAAGACCATTCTTTTACCATAGAGAGACTTAAACAAATTCGAAGTATGGCCATGGCAAGGAACACAGAGAGAAAAAAAATTTTCTTTTCCATGAATGGATCCAATTCATGGTCCCAAAGAGTCTCTGGGATCAACTCTCATCCTTCTCTTTTGCAGAAATGTCAGTCATTTTGTGTAATAGTATTTTTAAGGATGAGTGTTAGAAGACTCATACAATTTTTGTATATGTGCAGCTGTTTCTTTTGTTTGAAAATACTCTAAAAATAAAATACATCTCAGCATTTTAAAGTGTTAGACATCTTGAGTTTCAGCCTCTTTTTTTTCAAATCCTGAATTTGAAAACAAATTTGAAGCCTTGAAATCTTTCATGAGACACAAATTCCCATCGCTCACCACTATTCCTATCTTTGTTTTTCACCCTCATCTTTGTGAATGGTCACATTCATAAATACCTGCAGTGTTTGCACAGCACTTTCCTTAAATTTTATGTAACAACAAAAATGTTTTTCCTTTGAGATTGCGAATGGCCTTGCATGGCTTCTTTAAGACTTTGAATTCTCAGATATGTGTCAGGAGGCAGCAGGAAATGGGTTTTAAGGTTCTGGGTTCCATAACTGTCCCTCTGTGAGACCTTTTTTTGCTCAGGTACAGGTGAAGGACTAACGACAGAAGTTCACCATCAAGGTTTATGCCTGCTGCTAGTATGGCATTTACTCACTTTGAGCTAATGTTGGGGTATTGTAGTTTATGAGCTGGACATTGTGATTATAATCAGCGCTGGAGCTTTCCTTATCTGTTTTAAGTGTCTCTTTGTTATGCCATGGGTGAGCACCCTTTTGTGAAAGCTCTGTAATCCAGAAGGCAGCAGAAGCCCCCTAGATTGTAGTGTGTGGTACATTCTTTCAGAAGTATATAAATAACATGTCAGTGTAAACATCAGTTTGTTTGATCACGTTTATGTTTTAGGTGCTATAAACTACATGTGTTTACGCCTATAATGTCTGCATATGTTATATTGAATTCTGCAGCTGAGATTTACATTTGCCTGGCTTCTTGTGACTTTCATGCAGGCTATAAAAGTAGTTTTCCATCACTCTATGCCTCATTCTCTTGTTCCTCTTGTTCAGACAGCAAACCAACTAGTAAAAGATTCCCTAAGGGTTTATGTTGGGCCTCAGTCCCTTACTTCTACTGTCAGAGTTTCATATAAGCTTGTGTAAGTGGCCCACTCAATTTAATTCATCATTATCTTCATGAAGAGCCTTGTGGTTAATGAAAATACTTCTCTTAGGCTTAGTGCTAATGATTGGATTAAGAAAACACGTAATTTTGACGATCCTTTCTGTTGCTGCTGCTAGGCAGGGCAATATACCATATGTGAGCCCCTGGTGGTCTAGTGGTAAAGGTGCGGCGCTGTCACCGCCGAGACCCGGGTTCGATTCCTTAAAGGCAACCCACCTACGTCCTAAGGACCTCGCTGCCACCATCCAAGCTCGCTTGGCCCCGGCAGATGAACCTTAGGATTAAAGGGTGGGCTCAGTTCCACGCACACTGTGTCTCACCTAAAAAATCCAATGCGCAGGCTGGAAGGTGTAAAGACCTTCCCCGGATCTTCGCTCGTGAAGACTGGCCATTATTATATATTATATACCATATGTCTAGGCAGGTTGTTGATGAACTGAAAAATGAGATGGAATTTTTTTTTCTCATCAATTTAACCAAAAATAAATGGTATCTTTTATTCTTTAAGCATGTGGGATTTGTCTGCATAGTCAGTAGCAACATTCTGTTCCATTAAGCTTAATTATGAAGGAAAACCACTTCTCATGTAGGGCATTCTTTTCTTCAGACTCTTTGTCCATTGCAGACCTACTAGTCTGGTCATTATGGTTGATGTGAAACAGAAGGGCAGAATTCTGTAATCTTTTTTATCTCCTTGGATTCACACTTTAAGAATTTTGTAATATTTACCACAGAAGAAATGTACAAATTCTAGAGAAAGAGGCTTTGTCCTCAAGCAAGAGGTCCTTGATTCCACCTCCAAAGGAAATTATCAAGCTATGTGTCATCGGTAGGATGAGTTGACTTTGCAGCTGGAATAGTGGACTGGGAGGAACTACGGTAGCATGACAACAAAAATCCCCAATGTGTGAGGCACATTACCTCCAGGATCTGCCCAAAACACAACTGCACCAACTCTGGTCCCACCATCTTGTACAACTCCCTCATTTACTTTTCTGGGAGTTCTGCCAAAATAAGTGTTGTGGCCAGGTAATTTGGGTTTAGTTATGTGTTTATTTCCTTAAAGTCTGCGCATTTTCCTTAATAAATCAATTATGCCTGAGTGATACAGTTTAGTCAGCAACTGAGGAAAATGCTTGTTTTAATTGCCAACAAGTAAAGTAATTTCAAAACCATTCTCTTCTTGGGAGTACAGATGTCACAAGCATTCTAGGTCCTACATGAGGTGGAAACTTGTTATGAACACAATGTTGGCAAATAATTGATTTTCTGAGCTTGTGTTCCAATTTACAAAGAGTTACTTAATGTTTTGGTCATATTTTTGCCCTCCATGTTCCTTCTAAGAAATAGTCTATCACATACCATTGATAGTGGATGACATGAAGTATGCCATAGGGAAAATGCTAAAGGGAAAAAAGGGCTATATGGATTCATATAAGACATTGATGCTTTCTGCATTGGTCAGTAAATTCTGCTAGACTAACTAGTTTGGATTGCTGCTGGAAACCAGAATTTCAGAATTGTGCAGGACATCAATTAATCTTATATTTCGGATACCATATCAGACAAATATTTTGGGTTTTGTTTGTTTGTTTGTTTGTTTGTTTTAAGTAGGGAAAAGCTTCTGCTTCTCCTTCTTTCCCCTTCTCCTCCTTTTCCTTCTCATTCTTCTCTTCCTTCTTCTCTTTCTTCCTTCCTCTTGTCAAAACAAATAGGTTTTTTCTGTGGTGCTTTCTGGAGTTAGAGAGATGTGTCTGCAGCTACAGTCTCGTGTTCTGGGATGTAACACAATTTAGGCTGGATCTAGTTTACATATCATTATGATATGTGTTATTTGCCAAGGGTTCCA
Source organism: Myiozetetes cayanensis (assembly GCF_022539395.1). Lineage (NCBI taxonomy): Eukaryota > Metazoa > Chordata > Aves > Passeriformes > Tyrannidae > Myiozetetes > Myiozetetes cayanensis. The sequence goes on along the minus strand of NW_026087631.1, from coordinate 34,082,305 downwards.
GTTAGCTGATATGAAGGTTTTAAAGAGAGGAAATTTCCTCAGGGTTCAGTGCTGATATTGCAGATCACTCATAATCAGAAACGTTTGTTAAAATTCTGTCAGTCAGAACTAGGTCATTCTTCATTTAAGAAGAAAGTTCCTGTAATGTCTACAGATGATAAGAGATCATAATAAATACTAAATATTTTGAGACTGATTTTAATCTTCCACCTGTGAAATTTGGCAATAGTTCCATCACAACAGATAGAACTGAGAATTCATTCTGCTTCTTTATCTTTAACCTACTGCAACTCAGGGAAGTTTCAAGAAATTAAAGGTGATATAAAAGGTCTCTGATCTAATCAGTTTTGATGCCATCATCTTGACTCCGTCTGAATTGTGTTCCCAAGGAATTCTAGTTAGGGGGGCTGGATGGAAAGGACCTGAGAACTTCCATTCAGAATTGTGGGGATTGCCTGTATCAGTTAATTTTGCTCTTTTTCTAGCTAGTGCTTTATTATTAAAATGCTTAGGCATCAAGCTGCCGATTCTTTTATTGAACCTTTTTAGATAATACTGTTAATATTTTATCCTGTATAAAGTAATCTGTCTCTCTTAAAATAATCCACTTAATGAGCAATTTTCCTGTTTTCTTCTCTTTTTCCCCCCTTCTTTTTAAAGGAAGATAAAAAGTCTCTTCATTCTTTCTCTTTTCCTCTTCTTTAATTTCCCTCCCTCCCCCAATCCCCTACTCTTTATAGAGAGATGGAGAGATTATATTTTTATTATGGATAAATAGCTGGATAATTTTCATGTGGTGGTGTCTCCTACTTCATGTATCGCTTTGTTGGTGTCTAGTATATTAATTTATTATACTTCTAAACTTTTTGGCTCCTAGTTCACCATAATGATGACCAAGTTCCAGCTTTCAAAAAATGTTAGAGTGCAGGACAGTGAAAGAGGTGAAATAGATTCTGTTGTGCATCAGCTTTTAATGTTCACTAAGCCACCATGTATGGTGAAATAACAGCACATAAAAAAATAAATCCATCAGAAGTTCTCTCTCCAATTGCTGTGTGCAGGTTGGATGAACAGTACTCAACTTTTCCCTCAGGATATTGTCAGATGGAAGTGTTCGCAAAATGTTTGCAGCTGGAGATGTCATAAAAATGATAAAGGTCCTATCATGTCAAGTCTAATCAAAGCAGGGACTTTCTCTGTGCTTTACTTCCTTCTTTGCTTTAACATCCTGAGCTTATTAATTTCTGCAATGTGTTAAAGTTCCTGAGGCTGCAAGGAAACAACTTTGAAAGAGTGACTATTTTGGGGAATCTCATTGAAAAGGCTTTTGTTTCAGCATGTCTGCAATAAAAAGAGTTAACCCCTGGAAGAATAGAGGAGTGAGGGATATCATGTGGGCAAAGTCATGGACTATGCTTTCCTCTGAGGACAGAAGAACATGAACAAGCTGCTGTGAGGAAAGGCAAGGTGTAAACATCAGTAAGCTCTCATATATGTATTGTTTTGGTCTGCAATAGGTGAGAGATAACTCATCATCTTTCACTCAAAGTGGTCTTATTCCTGTCAATTGAAGAATGCAGTTCATCTGTCACCTGAAATTTCAGACCAGTTTCCGAAGGGTAATAACTTGGTGACTGTAACAAATGGAGAAAATAAACCAGAATTAAATTTGCCCAAAGAGACAAGGGCTCCAGCAGCAGCCCAAGGTTGGTAAAAATGCTTTTTTAGCTTATCTTAACCAATCAAATTAGCTAAGGTTCAGGTGTTTCAGGCCATGTGCAAGCAAACTATTAAATAACAACAAAATATATCTGTTTCTCAATTTGTCATTTCACTTATGTGATTTCTCTGTTCTCTCTCCCCTTTCTCCCTTTTTCCTAGTTAAAGCAGAAAAAAAAACCATGGTAAAGGGTTCTCTCTCTGGGACTTCAGTGCTGCCATGCTTCTTCTCAACCACCCCCACCATAGCCTCCAGCTATGCAGCTGAGTACCTCCGGATCAAGTGGTCAAAGGTGGAACTGGATAAAAGTGGGAAAGATGCAAAAGAAACCACTGTCCTGGTGGCCCAGAATGGCAACATCAAGATAGGTCAGAGCTACAAGGACAGAGTGTCTGTCCCGACCCACTCAGAAGAGACTGGTGATGCCTCACTGACCTTCTCGAAGTTGCGTGCGAGCGACGCTGGAGTCTATCGCTGCGACGTCATGTATGGGGTGGAGGACACACAAGGCATAGTCTCACTGGCTGTTGAGGGTAAGGACTTGCCTGTTTCATTTGTAACCAACACTGATTTTGGTTAAATTAGTAAAACTCAGTAATTAACACAGAACCAGGGAGTATTTAAAGGAGCATCTTGAGAAATTTGCCTCTGTTTGCATAGGATGAGAAGAAGCAACAGCCCTGCAGCTGAAGCTGCAGTTGGCCCATCTTGATGTATCACACAGTGTTGCTATCAGAACCACTCTTTCTGTGGCAGGAAATGTCAAACACAAAGGAAGTTTGCATCCAGTGATAAAGGTTGTACAGGCAGAGGGAAACTCATCTGACAGAAACTACAGGAGAACAGTTAGGGGAGGGGTTTACTAAATGCGGAGTGTCCAGTTATAACAGTTTGCTTGCCATCGCTATGATGAAATAACCTTCAAAATTTTGAGGGGGAGAAGTCTGCTTGTAGAGAGACAGAAGAGACAGGACTTTCAAAATCGTAGAATTGTTGAGGTTGAAGACCTCTAAGATTATCAAGTCCAACGATTAACCCAGCACCACCATGTTCACCCACCAAACCAGGTCTCCAAATGTCACATTCATGCATATTTTGAACACTTCTAGAGATGGTGGCTCCCCTACTTGCCTAAGGAGCCTCTACCAATGCCTGACCACCCTTTCAGTGAAGGTGTATTTCCTGATATCCACCCTAAACCTCCTGTGGCACAATCTGAAACCTCTTCTTCTCATCCTGTCCCTTGTTCCCTGGGAGAAGAGAGCAATATTCACCTGCCTCCATCCTCTCATCAGGTTGTTGCAGAGACTGAGAAGGTTCCCCCTGAGGCCCCTTTTCACCAGGTTGAGCCTCCCCAGCTCCCTCAGCTGCTCCTGGTGCTCCGGACCCTTCCCCAGCTCTGTTCCCTTCCCTGGGCACGCTCCAGCCCCTCAATGTCTCTCTTGTCTGAGGGGCCCAGAACTGTCCCCAGCACTCAAGGTGTGGCCCCAGCCATGCCCAACATAGGGACAGCACTCTCAGGACCTTTTCCATCTTTCCAGCCCCTCTGTCACAGCCTGGAGCTACAGGGGGTTAAGCAAAAAAAACCCAAAAAAGTGGTAAAAGGAGTATCTCATCTCTAAGGGTTTTTCTCCCAAGAGCTACTTACTCAGCACGGTAAGTACAGCACAGGGGCTGCCCCAAAACCTGCTATACAGCCCTGTCAGTTTGGCACCAAGTCTGAGCTAACAGATTGTGCTGAAAGGCAGGACGTATTAGCCCTGGCTCTGTGCCACACATAGGCAAATTCTGGACCCAGGTTTACTGTGTGTGCTTACAACAACACTGTGCTGTGTGGATGTATCTCCTTGCAGGAGCCTTGGTTTGGAAACTGCCTTGCACTCCTTTGCAGTTCTGTATTTTTTGGAAGTCCAGTATTTACTTGAATGACTGGATCCCAAAACAAACATTAGTATCTGCTGCTGGAAATTATGGCTTTGGCTAGAATTTTTTGGTGAGCTTAACACTGCATTGTTCTTCCAATATGCCTTACCTAACATGAACAGTCTGTTGGCATGGGTTTGATGAAAGGATTTGAAGGTGTGGTCTTAATTTGGAAATGCAATAAATCAGTGTTGCCACTAATGCCTGCATAACCTCATAAACTGTTGGTCCTAATGAAAAAAGCAAAAGGGATCCTGGTTTGAACATTATTTTTCAGTAACGAGTGTACCTGGCATTTCTTACTCCTTTTCAAGTGCTCCCTTGACTACATATCTATATCCAGGAGCAGCAGATGTTTACTACAATAAAATATCTGATGACATTCAGCTTTTGCAGTTAGTGTTCCTGAAAAAACACTGTAAAGTCATGAACTGTTTACATTTATGTTTTCAATTCAAAGAAAAGTTCACACACTCTTTTTTTTTTTCTGTGACTGTTCTTTTCCATGATTGCTTTAATGTTAAAATTTTAGGAGAGGAAAGATCTTGATCCAAATAAAAATTGACATTTTTAGACTGTCATTTGTGCACTCCATTCTCAATTTTCTACAGTGTTGTGTAAATAAATGTCATTTATCAGACTCATAAGAATTTCTTGTGAATGTTGCTGCTCAAATCTTCTGCCCCCTCTTCAGTGAGGCTTTATGGTTTCTTATGAGCTCAGCTTTTATTTGTAAAACGAAAAACCATTAGTCCCAAAAGTGAATTATCTCCGTTGTGTTGCCTTTTTGAATCTGCACCCTAAAGTGATACCAGTTGAAGAGATGTGATCTCCTGTACACTCCCTTTGTGAACTCTGCACTGCCTGTCCTTAGTGGGGTATTTCCATGTCAACTGAGGTAATTCCAGAGCTGAGGGCTGGTTCAGCACTGTGCTTTGGTCAGCTCTCCTGAGTGGACCTGGGGCTGTTGCTTGCAGGGTGACCCATGAAGTCCTGGCAAATTTATCACCAGTTTTGTTATTTTGCACATTTTATGCTCACATGAAGTAAGCCAAAAATACCAGCATTGCTCTGAAGTAGATAGATGTAATTCTTCTTTTGCCATGATAATAGATTTATTGGGCTTGTATGTGTATTTGGGTATTTTTAAACCAATTCAGGACTTGTGCCTAGATATTTTCAGGATCTCTATTTGTTTCACGGACATTCCCTAATTTGAAACCTTCAAACAAAAAGCACAACTGAGCATCAATGAAGCCAGGGAGATAAGCTTAGACAACTGTCTTGCTTGATTTTCAAATTAACCTTTGCTAGTAACATAATAGGTATGTGAGATAGCTAATTTGAATAAAATTACTGTAATTGCTATTTCTATCCTTTAGGTATGCTGGGTATATAAAACTGCTGTTGAACATGCTGTGCATCAAACAAATGCATTTTACCAGTGATGAAATCTATTGTGAACTAAAAATGGGATTTCTGAGGAAGAGTAACTTTCTTTGTAACATATAGATTTTCTCAAGTTAAGCTGTACAAAATGAATTGTTGGTATTAGGCATTGAGAGTAAAACTTTTAATGCCTAAGTATTTTTTTGGCTGAGCCTCCAGCCCAAGACCATCTACAAAACTTCTGTGTATTTGTGCATCTCTTTTTTTCTTTCTGCTTACCTATCACAACTGACAAATTTGATAATTTGCATGTCAATATCCAGTTAATTTGCTCTTTTGGATGCCAAGTGAACTTCTGAAATTCTGAAAAGTCATAATCATATGTTATGAACAGCAAACTTGTGTCTGTACCATTTCAGACAAAAGATCTGGCCGTCCCAGGGTACTGTTCCAATGAAAGCAACAATAGATGATATCAAAGGGTAAACCTAAATATTTACTCTATTACTGTCAGAAACTTGTCACCCATGGAATTACTCACACAGAGGCTTTATGTTATTTAGTCTGGAGCAGGTATGTTTTTTCCATTTGTTTTTTTGAATATCTGTGGATTTTTAGTATCCACAGCTGGACTCCTGGTTAAGTAACCCCTTAACCACAGCTGGTTATCTTAGTTATTATTCACAAGGAAGATACATTTCTCATCATCCACTTTGCCTTTTTTTCTGCGTTTCACATTTCTGCTGCATCTCTTTTTGGCAGGTAAAAGCTTTCCAAAGAGTGACAGGAAAGTCATAGCAAAATAGGAGTGGAAGGACATGTTGGGCTCCATGAATTCATTCCTTCAGCACTGCGAGTCTCCACACACTGTGTTGTGCTACCTGCCTTTAGTAATCCCAAAATCAACTGGGAACACCTATTCACATGGATTAGGTGCTTCCCATACTCCACCTCTGAGATCAGTGTTGCTATTTTTCGTTTTGCAGTTGATGACAGTGTAAGGGAGAGAGGAGGGGAACCACCTAATTTTAGCCCATGCAGGAAGTTCCAGGACAGTCAGATGTCTGCCCTGCCTGTTAGCTGTCCTTGAGCCAGGGGATGGTGCCCATGGAGGGGCAGTTTTGTCCCACTGGATACCCTCTCTCCTGTTTCTAACTGTGTTAAGTGCTTTCCTCACATCCTGCTTGTTGCTGTAATTACATCAACCTCTCAGACAGGGATATTTGGTGTTCAGAATGGATCCAACAACATCACAGTGTTAAGAGGCCTCAGCTTCTTACAAGAAGAGAAAGGCAGAATCACAGAACATTTTGAGTTGTAAGGGACCCACTAGGATCATCAAAGTCCAATCCTGCGTATGGAGAACAAGTCATTCACACTTCCATGCGTTTTCTTCTCTGCCTTCTGTGCATGTCCCTCTGAAATCTTCCCCTTGTCTCAGGAGCAAATCTTCCTTTGTCAGGTTTTGTAATTTCATCTCTCTACAGTGCTTTGAGATTTTCTTCCAGCCTTTCTTGATGTTATTAAAGCCACAGATCAAACTGTCTCCCATTGGAAGTACTTGGCCTCACAGTTTTTGAATGTTCCTGGGTGAGATGAGCCCTCTGCCATTCCATATCCCTGGTGACTGATTTGAGAGATTTACATGTGATGATTTTAGACTTGGCTTCTAGCCTTTAGCAAAGCCACCTTAGTGAGTTGAATCGCAGAAAGGATTCTGTAAAAAGTATTGCTGTACCTTTCTATGTCCACATTTATTCCTTCTCTCCAGTTATAATGAAGTCCACTTGTATAATATATTTTTGATCTACCTTGTAAAAAGCTGACTTAGAAGTGAAATGGAACAGTACTCTTCGTTCTGGAACATAACTGAATATTTAATTAAATTCTTGTTTTGATATTGGACAGTGATATTGGACAACAAAAAATAACATGTATGACCCAGTGTAATTAAAAAAACCCTAAATCTGAACCAAGCACTCAACTGAGCTCATTTTTTGTTATCTTCCTTGGAGATAATTGGATTTAAAGGGATCAAAGTAGCAAATGGGATCCTTCCAGTTTTGTCACTCTTTTGTCCTAGCTTCTCAGTGAATATTTTTTCCCAGAAGTGAGAGGACTTTATTCTTTTCTTAGTGATATTTTGGGAGTCCACTGTTTTCATGGGCCTCATTTTGGTAGTTTCTGTTAGATTCTGCTGCAAATCTGTGGGACTTTTTCCCATATTTTTTTTCTTATTTTTAATTGTTTTCTTTTTAAAGGCAGTAAAGAATATCCTAGGCTTAAAATACTGATCTTATTAATGGAAAGAAGCAGCAATTAGGGAAGCCGGGTAGATGGCAATTCACATTTTCATGTTTATGCAAACTCATCTTTCTTACGAACATAATGATAATAAATGAAGGTTGTTTGCATGTGGGACTGCTGTCACTCAGAAGTGCTGTTAGCCCTGAGAGATTATATGCTGACAACCTAACTGATCTATTCCTTCCAAGGAACTCCTCTGCTTTATCTCTTAAGTGTTTGAAGAGATGTTTTTATTTAATCAGTTAGGCTTACCTGTCTTGAAACCTCATCTCCTCTTGATGTTGAACTTCTGTGCTTCCTTTCTGACTAAATTATGGTGGGCTTCTGCATTTTTAAGATATAGTTTATCCCAAGGAATCTCCCTGGGAAGGGAAGAGTGCCACTGAAGGATGGGAGAGGGAAATTTATTTCTAGGTAACAAAGACACAGTTAGTGCCAGGAATCTCTGTCCTTACGGAGCAGGAGGTGCAGGGCAGAGGGCTTGGAAAGAACTTTCCTCACAGTGAGTTTCCTGAGGCATTGGCAAGGCAGCTCCTGCTGATGCAGGGCAAGCCCGCCCTTCTCAAACTACCAAAGATTAAGACAAGGGTCAGAAGATGGGTGGAAAACCTCAAATGAGGGACATACATGTGGGAAGCTGAAAACCCTACCCTATTCCTTCCTCTCATACAGTGCTCAGTCCTGTAACCTCTATTTTGGGGTGTGTTTGTGATGTAAGTTTTGTTCTGCATTAAAGGCAAGGAGTGTCATCAAACTGTCTGGCAGTTTTGGCAGTGGGCTGGGGCTTATTTTGGGCATCTGCACAAAAGTGCCCAACACTTAAAGGCAAAAATTAACAGAATAACAACCACTGCCATCATAATCTTTTATCCTTTTCTCTCTTTGCTGTATAAGACAACTTCTGAAATTCAGGCTTTATGTGGCTACATCCAACACTGCATGTGGCAGCAGCCTGAGCTCACTAGCGAGAGTGAACTGTAACTTATTAGCCATACCAGGACCTGATAAATTAATTTCCCCTGCAGTTCCACAAGGTTTTGGTATACCATACCCTGGCAAGTAGCACAGGAAAGTTGCAACCCAGAGGTGTGGAAACAAAACCAGGCTTTAACCCTTGGAAACTGTGGTTTGTTAAAAGTTAAATACTTTTCATTTTCTCGTCTGAGACAAATGACTAAAAGCCATTCACTCTTGCTCTGACAGAATTGAATTTTGGATGCTACAAATTACTTCCCTGTGAGTGCTCTTCCTTGCTGAGACTCCTTCCTGTAATTACACTGACTTTGTTTGCCAGATGTTCAGTGACAACATTATACTGCTCTAGTCTGTTTTCCAGTTGCGATATTTGTTCCTAGGACAACTCCTTCCTTGCCTTTTTTCTTTCAGGGAGGAAATAGACAAAGGGGGAATAAAAAAAAAACCAACCAAAAAACCCCTTTACAAATGTTTTAAAGTGCAAAGGCCTGGACAATGGATTTTGCCCCTCTTTCTGTCTAACTGAAACAATGAAAGTCCTGCACTTTAATCTTCTTAGCCCCAGGGAGTCTTCTAATTATTGCAGCTGTTGCACAGGCTTATGCATAGTGACGTCCTCCTTCCCATTCATCTTGGAGGCTCTTTCATGTCCATCAGCTCCTCCTCGATAGAAATGGAAGAGCCTCCAGCTCTTAAGAATAGGTGAAGTTTACCTTTAGGATCAGGCTGAGGAGAACAAAGCATTCCCTGAGTTCCTTTCCAGAATTTACAATTGACCAAAGGCTCTTCTTTGCTCACTACAAAATCCACTTTAAATTGGTGAGGATATTAACTCTTTAGTCCTGACTTATTCAGGTGTCACAGGGATATCCCCAGCACATTCCTAGCTAGGAAGGGTGGTAGTTACTTGCAATATAGAAGAAATGAGAGGTGAGATGGCTGGTTGTGGAGAATGCACTCATATTTAGGCAGCAGGAAGTTTTTTTAAAAAGTGCAACTTCAGAGAACTATGTTTCCATCCCCTGCTAAGGTAATGAAGCTTCTTGTGGCTGCACTGAGAAGCAGGGCTCTTGTCCCAGCTGAAGTCATGTAGTATCAGTTAAGCAATCTTGGGAAAAGAAAAAAAAAAAAGAGGCAATTAATCTAAATTCATACAAAATATTTTAAATAACATTAAAACTGAATTGAAAAATTGCTTCACATACTTGGATGTTTCTGGTTTGATGCTGAGTTACAGGCCCAGTACCAAACATTGTCTGTTACAGAAACACCAGTGTTTCCCAAAAAAAGAGAAAGTTTTAAAAAATTTGTTTATATTCAACAATAATAGGCAGTAAAGTCAGATGCTCAGCTTGTGAATATTGTTACGTGTTGCAGTAGTGATTCAGCGTAAATGTCTTATCTGCTTCCATTGTGAGCTCTGCAATAGTTGCACATTTTTTAATTTTAGACTCAGAACACCAAGCAGGTTACATGAACTTTTGTTTTTATTTATAATTGTACGACTAATACAGCAATGCTGTTATACCAGCAGGTATTTTCCTCAAAGTGTCAGCCCATGTTACTAAATTCTGAATATATTAAAATAAATATTTTAGTGCATCTTTTAGTATCTTCAAAAAAAACAAAAACAAAACCCCCCCAAACCTCCAAAGAATATTTTTTGTTATTTTAAGCTTTTAAATGCCAAATGTGATTATTTGGTCTTGCCTGACTCATTATACAACAAGGCTGTCTGGGGCAGCATGGCCCGCATCCACCCTGTCATGCTCCTTTGGCTCCCAGCAAGGGATGAAGATGCCCTTTGGAAGGTGTCCCTGTTCTCTGCTAGTCCCTGAAATTGGATGAGAAACTCCTTGGAACAGTGTCGTGGGGCCTGGGCCAAACAACGCAGCAAACTAATCTAGCAATTTAACACCCTTAAGGGCCAAATTTCAGGCACCTGGGATATTTAATTTAGTGATACAAACACAGCCATAATTTTTCAGGGCGTATTCTTCACTTGCCACTGCTGCCAAACAACACGTGGGTCCATTCGAAGGTGAAAATGCATCACTGTTTGGAAGAAGCTCTTTGTGATGGGGTTTGTCAGTGGCTCTGAAAAGACATTTTATAGGGATGCTAGTGGTCTGCAAATTTCCAGTTAGTGGCTGCAGCTGCTGTATGACTCCACATTAAATGATGTAATATGGGGATTCCCACCATTTTCTCTGTCATTTCCTGTTTCTCTGCAAGTAGCTTTGATGAAATTTATGTTTAATGGCTGAGGTTTAAACTACCTGTGAGTAGTTCTCAGATAAAATTTTCTATTTTAATTTCTTATTCCATCACAACAAGAATAAAAATGTCTATTTTACATATATTGGCCATATGTAGACCTTCGATAAGTGGCAAAATTTTACTGAATTTGTCTGCAAGAGAAAAGAGTTTCTAAATATGTTGCAACCTCTTGCATTGTTTCACTAAGTGACCCATATTTCTTTTTACTTCTAAATTAGCAGACGTTTTCCACCTTTCAACAGTGCTCTGATAACAAATACTTTGAAAATCATTATTCATACATCACCATTTTCCCAAACTGTATTACAGTATGTTATTGCCTCATCTTGAAGTACTCGAGTGAAATCATCAGAGAAAGGGAACATTTTATGGTTTAGGTTTTTTTCTTTTTTCCTTGCTTGTTTTGTTGCTATTCTGTGGATGTTTAATGGTGTTGCAATGGTTTCTGAAGAATTTAGAGTGCAGTAAGTGAGGCTGGACGCTATTTTTCAGAGACTATCAGGGGACACCCCTTTGATGGTAAACTGCAAAAGACAGTGGCAATAGGAGGAAGTGATTTTGCAAGGTGGAATTGCTGTTCCTGCCACTTCAGTGCCCTTTTTGGTTTGTTTCAGCTCTTGTCAAATTCAGTGGGAATTATGTGTATGTAGAAAGCAGAATGTGGTATCTAGACTGATCCTGTCTTAACCAAAACCGTCTTAACTCTAGGCCTCATCTTGAAATATCCAGCAACAGCTGAAGTTGTCAAGTCTCTTTCCAGAACTAGAAAGACCCAAATAAAAGCAAAGTTTGTTTTGCCTGTATCATTCAGAACATGTGCAAGAAAACATGGTTATGAGAAATTGACTAAAAGCCACATATTTACAAATTTAATATTTGTAGTAAGCTTTGATGCATTAGGAACAAATTATAGATCTAGATCAGGGCTAACCAATGTTCTTCAAAAGAACAGTTTTTGGGGGTATTTTATCATTACCTAGTATCAGCCACTAGAGGGGGAACATCATTTATGTCAAATATGTCTTTTAGCCTTTTATTATTTTTATTCTACCCATCTGTTTCAGCATTCTAACAACACCTAGGCAGAGTTGCAGCACAATGCTGGCTGCAGGAAGAACACAAAACATGTCACTAACACAAAAAATTTTGGTTTTTTTCAGGTGTTGTATTTCACTACCGTGCAGCGACCAGCAGGTACACCTTGAATTTCACACAGGCTCACCAGACCTGTCGGGACAACGGTGCTGTGATGGCAAGCCCAGAGCAACTGAAAGCTGCCTATGAGGATGGATTTGAGCAGTGTGACGCTGGCTGGGTGTCTGACCAGACTGTGAGGTGATGCATTCAAACGTTCCCTTAACACGCTTTCCCAAAATTTATATGCTTTGCCTGTGCAGGCTTAAACTGCTGACTTGCCCTAATAATAAATCTGACTGTGTTGCATTCCAGGTATCCAATTAGACATCCAAGAGTTGGGTGCTTTGGAGATAAGATGGGAAAGAAAGGAGTCAGAACATACGGGCGCCGCTTCCCTAATGAGACTTACGACGTGTATTGCTATGTGGAGCGCATGGAAGGTAGGATGGATCTGCAAAACTCACAGGATCTGGGCTTTAGATCCTCATGTGGAAGGGCAAAGAAATAGGAAATCTCGTTTAAAATAAGTTTTGGCTGCTTTGGATCTGCAGGGAATCGCTGAATGGAGCGAACCTACAGTTTGTGGTCTGGTAGGTCTTAAAGACAAATGTGGAGCCTGCAAAGAAACAGTCAGGGTTAAAGCTGCTATAGTTAGTGCAGTAGATCTCACAAAAATTGCTGTTGAAGTTTCTTTTGTTTTTTGAATGTTAGAAAAGTATTTCAAAGAAACACATTCAATGTTTGACAAACTATATATAAATATATAAATATAGTGGACATAGTATATGTGCTTACTGTATTATAGTTCATAGAGTATGTAATTAAGTTTTTTATGTGTTTATGGCATAAAATTAGACAGGTATTGAGTTGCCATCTAAGTTTAATAATATCTTTTTTTAAAGGGGGCATTTTAGCATCAAAAAGAAACAAGAAAAAAAACTTTCTAGTGAGGAATCTGGACCTTCTTTAGTAAAATTCTTTGCCACTTCACAGTACAGCTACTGTCTTTGGAAAATCTACTATTTAAGGGGCTCTTGTGAGTGATCATGCCACATGGTGACTGTGAGCCATGAATCATATTGTGAATCCTGTGGTATCTTGTGATCTATTGTTGGGATCTATGATCAATCCTTATTCAACAAAGAGTTTGATGGTAAAGAGAAAAATATGCTAAATTTTTCTGTGATAAGGCAGCTTAGCCCATGCGGACAAATCTCCATACTACAGGTGTGATATTGTTATAATTTCTTATAATCTCCCTTCTGGAAGTGAATTTAACTATATCCCTTCAGTGGGCCCATAGATACACTTCAAATATCCTTATGTTTAGACATTACTATGACTAGTTAAATACATAGAATTAAAATGTAAATGCAGAAATAACCTTTCCTGTCCTTTAACCTGTGGTTTTTTGGCTTTATCTTAGCTATACACATGGGAACCCCATTCTGGAACAGAGTTTCTTTGCAACCAGGACCAAAGTACATTTTCAATTTATCACAATTGTCTGAGTGTGTCACACTGCTTTTACCTTTACATATATTCCATACCAGTTTCACTGTTCCTTTGTAAAGTAACACTGATAGTTCCTAACTAAATATCTTCTGGGAAGATCCTTGACAGTTATACATTTAATTTGGTGCTCTTGCAGTCAGCAGAACAACAAATCAGTCATGGCTTCTGTACATATATTTGCAACAAGCAATTGAAAAATGAAGGTACTCAATGTTTGTAATCTGTCTTAGAGAACGAACAGCTTAGATCATGCGAAGTTTTCTCCTGCTGATGATTTATAGATGCTTTAGTCACTGAAATCAATAAATGTTTTACTTTCAGCAGCTGAAGATCTGGCCCAGATTATGTTCAGCTTGGAGAGTTATAAAGTACAAGCAATACAAGCCTTGAAAAGCCTCAAAAATATATTAGCTTGAGAAATCTGAAAATTAAGTGATAGAATTTTTTTAGTTCTCTTCATTGTCTTAATTTTAGCTATGTCCCATTTATATATGTTGGTAAGCAACACTGCTGGACATCTACGTTCATAACACGTGATCCTCCATCAGTCCTTGATGGGATTGAATTCTGAATCACCTCTGAATCAAGACTGTTAAATTCAGCTTGGGTCTTTCCTATTTTACAAAAAAAGTTTTGACTAATCTGTTTCATTCCTAGATGAAGGGCGATTCCGTGTTCCTTTCCCTCTTTAAGAACAGTGGAATGTAACTTAAAATACAATGAAGCCTATCCTGGATGATTGTGAGCCAGCAGTCTCTCAGGGTCAAATATTCCCACTAAGCTTTCAAAAATAAAAATTAAAATAAGCCAAAACTGAGGCTTATGGTCTCTGCTTGGAACAACCTGGAACCAGACTGTGAGGCTCAAAAGGGATTGCAGCAACTGTGCAGTCCTTGTAGGCGAAGATGCAAATACATAGATTTTCAGTTTCTCATGGACATTAATTGGTTCTTCCTTGTTATAAAATTTCATTTCCCAAGACTTCTGAGCTGGATTTCCTCTCTGGATACACTTAAATTTCTGTCCTGTTGTTGTGGGTGATGGTTTGCTTAAGCATATGCCTGTTGTTGTGGCCTATCAAATGTACTGTGGTAACATGATCTGCTTGATATGAAACATTCAGCACTTAAGAAATATAATCTAGGACAGAATATTGGGAATATTTGATCTATCAATCCAGGTAGCAATAAGGACATTAATTTATTGATCAATTTTAATGCTAGATTATTATAATATTTAGCCAAAAAAAATACCCCTTTTTTCTCCACTGGTTTGTTTGGTTTCCTTTTTTCATGTGTGTGACTATATTTTTTTCCAATTTTCTCAGAATGTTTCAAGTGATCTGGAGTGTGGAAAGAACTTCTATGATTTCCAGAAGGAGTGATGGTTTATGGATATAGGGTACAGGAATGATGTAAGCATGTTATAGACACATGCAGAGAAGTTAAATTATTGTGTTTGGATGAAGAGAAACAGGTGCATGTTAGGAAGACACATCATGAGATAGTGAAGGATAAATTATCCTCAGTTCCTTCACTGAAACCTGAGCCTCTCAGCCAGACTCTGTTTTTAAGTTGGGACTAAGGAGCCAGGGTGGCTTTTTCTGTACAACAGAAGCAGTTTCTGTGAAAACAAAAGTTAATTTCAAATGAAGAGCTTGTTCGAAGTCACTTAACATTAATGAGTTTATAATTCAGAGCCACTCACCCACAGAAGACAGACATTTAGACAAAATGTCGGTGAAGTTACTGCAAGGTGAAGGTTGCACTAAACTAGATTGCAATGCTGGTGGAAAACTTGCAGTTCAAGATTTAAACACATGCCAAATTCCTGGTTGCCCTGTCCATCAAAAGCTGATTCTGCAAGGTATGACCTTTCTCTTGTAATGAGCATTCCCAACACTTAACTCATAACAAAGGACATCCATGGCACTGAGGATGCTGTAGAACGAGGCTTAAACATGACTTTTTCCATGGGAGTTTGAAAGTTTATATTTGCGTAGCCTGTTCTTGTTCAATGCCAAATCTATTAGACTTACTTGCACTACATAGGTCCTTATTTGGACAGTCTGTATCAGTGGAATGACTATTCATGGAATAAGATGATGCTTGATTAATAATATCAAAAATCTGGGTCATAATGAGGATGTCACCATGGAAGCCATTGAACAGTTATTGGTCTGTTGGCTGCTATTAGTGTGTTACCCAGAAGGCCATAAATGGTGGTAGGAATTCTTGCAATACATTTTGAAATAAATGTGCATTGAATTTGCAGTACTAATTTTGGTATTTGCACTGAGGATTTGTAGGAGCAACTCCATTTCAGTTTTATTCCTTTCTGGCCATGTGAAATCATGAAGTTAGCCAGAAACATGGATTTCTCCTTGAAGCACAGATGATTAGCTTAAATTAAAACCAGTTATCTAGGCTAACTCTTAACATTTCCTTGTTCTGAGGAAAGCCAGAGAGATTAAAGGCTGCAAAATTCTAATTTAAATATTGAGCTTTGCTAAAACTCTCAGAAGAATAATTACAGGAAAGATTTAAAATTTCTGTGCTCCTAGTGATAAAAATGGGAATCTGGAGTCAAAGTATTAATAGTGTTCTGGGCATGGTCTCTTATTGCAAGCTGATCTACATTCCTCATATTTTTATCACATATTTCAGTGTACCAAGCATTAACAGAAATATTTAGGATACTTTTAACTGCAGGAGATGACTTGCTATTAAAGAGTTTAGTCTAAAGTGATTGAGCTGCAGAGGTTTGGGTTTAACTCTTGAGGTTCTCTGAACACCTCCGGCTGAGGCAGTGTCTGTACCGATATCTGTGGAATAATCCCTTGGACAGAGGTGGGTGTTGGGGAAGGAGGGGTTTTCATCCTGCCCTCAGATAAAGGATGTGTGTGGTTGATTTGACAGCACTGTGATGTCAGGGACAGAGACAAAATGCCCAGTGAGATCCTGGGGTGTGTGGTGCTGAGCCAAGGCATAAACTACCCTGTCAGGATTGTCTCCTGGCCAAAGCCACGAGAACCCATATCTGCCTAACAACCCTAATACGTATGCAGACGAGGACTCATGCTAAGAAAGCTATTTTGGGGTGTCTGTGGGGAAGACGATATAGCTTCCCTTCCATTGCACCACTTCTCCCCTACAGTGAGTGCACGGAATAAAGACAAGAAACAAAACCAGATGTCCTTTGAATACTTTCCACCTACTCTCATGCAGTTTTGCCACAGTCATGGAAATTTCTGTAGGGCTGATAATAATAATTAAGGAAGTCTAAATATAGCTTCAGGTGAGATGTTGCTTCTGTGTTTTGGGCAGCTAAAGATTCTCTCTGGAATCCATTCTGATTCTGGAGCAGCAATTGGGACACAGAGAAAAGGACACAGTGGGACACAGAGAAAAGGACTTTTTTTTTTTTCTTTCTAGTTCAGGGCCTATGGTTGAGTCACAGCCTTTACATTGGCTTATCCAGGAGACTTACCCAGCCTAGGATTGTGTGACATCATGCAGGGTTCATGGATCCAAGGGTTTTCAAGAGGATTTCTGTTCAGCCTATAGATTTGCACAGAATAGACTCAAGGCATTCAGGAGAGCTTAATAAAATCATCGCTGATGTGTATCAAAAGGAATCAACTCACTTGGAAAAAAAAAGACTTCTTCATCTTGTCTAGCCTTCTGCTTTAAGGTTGAACCAAATTGCTTAGAGGTTTTCCAGTCTTAGAAAGTGTTTCTTATTAATTAGTGACTTTTTAGGACACCTCTTTATTACTCTGGTGTGTCAGAGAACACAGACAGCAGAGAAAGAGAGAAGGAGGAAATGGAATTTCTTTGGATACATGGTACTGAAGGTGCAAGGGTGAATGCTTTAGTGGCCAAAGTGCCCATGGTATTCCTGCTTCTTTACACAGTTGATAGTGTCCTACCAATGAAGTTTTGAGCAGATTCCATGTTTCTGAGTAAAAGAAAGTTATGGTGGCAGTGCCTTATGACTGCTTGGGCTTTGACCTGCCAGCCATGTGTTGTGACCAAACATTTATGAGGAGCAGAAACAGCAAGTTACAGCTGCAGGTGAGAAAATATCCTTAGAATGCCCTGTATAACATCAGAAAAGATGATATCTTGTCACTTTGAGTCATGTTTCATACCTCACCCAGAGCATCCTGATCTGCTACTGCAGTCACAGAAACTTGGATCTCTAACAACCCCAAAAACGCATCTTTGCTTTATGAAATTTGGTCGATTCCACTATCTCTCAGAAGCAGCTATCGAACAACCCTGGAATTAAAAAAAATGAGAGCTGCCAAATTCTTAGTGGGAAGATAATGTTTCTTCTCAAACAAGACCTCTACCATGGAGCTAAGATGAAAAGGCACTAAAACTTTGTTTGTATTGTTTTTATTTAAAAATGTGAGAGTTAAGCACTTCTGTTTACAGGAATGATTAGGTTTTTGTGCATTTAATCTCTCTCTGAATATTCTGATGTCTATCTTTAGTTTACACTGAAGGTAGTGGAAGTTGTGGAATCTGAGCACCCAAGCACAAGGTAAAGCTCATGAAAATCACATTCCAGATGTGACAGTAATAATCACAGAATCACTAAGGTTGGAAAAGACCTTTAAGATCATCAAGTCCAACCACCAACCCAGCACCACCACTACATTCACCATTAAACCATATCCTAATGAAGGCTCCTTAGAGAAAAAAATGGGGAAAGAGACTAAAAATATTGCACACCTTTATGTTCATTCCCTCATGAGGAGTGAGTAACAGCAAGGACACTGAACAGATGGTTGATAAGTCACCATCCACAGCAGTTGGTCAAAAGGAGAAGTCTTTAAAGCATCTGGCCAGAGATTCACAAGTTACCTCCTGAGCTTCTCTGCAGTTTTGGAGGATCATTCATACTTCTGTAAGGCTTTTGTTGCAGACTTGCATGTAGTTTCTGCACTTCCCAGGTGCAAAGGACTTGTGGTTCATTTTTCTGTGCCTGGCACTGTGGTAGGTTAAGTTGTGGAGATGATGCTTTGCTCTGGAAGGAGAGTGCCACATAGTCAGGCTCAAAGGTGTCCTCTAGGAGGTAGCAGTCCACCAATCCCTTAATTTTGGCTTCATCCGTGGAAAAAATACATTACTGGCGAGTTCTGTGCTGAAGGCCTTACATCCAGATTCATCATGTCTACTCCAGTCAGTACATGTTGTGTGTTGACCCTGGCCATGGTTTGAGCCTTCTCTTCTTCCCATCTTGCTTTTAAGATGTGTGATTCATGAAATTCCCACCTAAAAAATACACCCAGCTCAGCAAGACACCTCCTGATGGGAGAGAGTAAGTGAATGAAAGGGATGAAACTTGCTGTAAAACTGACTGATAAACCTGTAGATATTAAACTTTTTCCTTAGGGATTGTAATGAATTAGCTTCTGCTTCCAAAGGAAAACCTAGCTTCTTCCTCTGCCCTAATATATTGGAAAGAGATGGAAAAAGTGTGACTTTCATCAGGTGCCTCTTTTAACCAAGCAAAACAAGCACATGTGACAGGAAAATCCTGGGGATTCTTCAAGTGCTGCAGCGGCTGACGCTGGTCCATCAGCCTGGAACTTGGTTTTAGATAGCAGCCAGCAAAAATACCCTTTGTTATTGTCTGCAGTCTAAACACCGTCATGTTCTCCATCTCAGCCCCTGGTACTGCAGGGCTGGTTTTTCCTCATCTGCTAGTCTAAGCCCTGGGATTTGCCTGCCTAATATTGTTCAGTTGCTTGGAGTGTACTCCAACTATAAAAGCATTGCCTTTGACAGGCACAGAACTGGATCTGCCCTGCTTGGTGCTGGTGGCTATGTCATTTGTTTATTGACCAGAAAAATTTTCTATATCTTAATTTCCTTGTTTTCAGTGTTTTGGCTGGGAAATTGAGGTGCTTTCAAAAACACTTGTAAGAGCATGACATGATCAGTCCCTCTGCTAAACGTGGAACCTGCTGTGCTTTCAAAAATAGTAGCAAATTTTAGAGATTTCATGGATTAAATAAGTTTTGTTAGTCTCAGCATTATTTTTTTTGCTTTTTAGAAGAAGTTTCTGTACAAGCGTCAAGTCTTTTTCTCTTTGGTACTTTGAAGGAGTCAGGACGTTTCAGTCATGTGCTGGAAGTGAATGCACTCAAGAAAAAAAAAAAAACACTTTTTTTTTATGGTGAGGTGGTTTTAGAAGATTCCAGGACCACTTCTAAGTGTTTCGGGATTTATAGAGCAAGCAAGGCCCTTATTAAACTCTTACTTTGTTTTTCACATCTCATTCCAACAATTATTATGCACATTAGGTGCACACTCAATCACACAGAACTTCAATTTATTTTCAGACTGGACAGCCAAATCATGGAGCCATAACTCCTAGAGTAAATGACTGCTATTTGGAATCTGACTTTTGCACTTTACTTGATTTATAAAAAATAATAATTGTGGAAATCAACAAAAAATGCTCTTTAACTAGAACAATTGCAAGGTACCATGTTTAAACATCTTTATGCTTTATCTTATGTCTAGAATTTGTGAAATAAATGAGTATTTAATTGATATATGATGGAATTTTACTGATTGCTCTGCTGCCTGTTTGCCTTCTTTGTGAGTTTATTAGCACAAATTCTTTCATATACCAGTTAGGTGGCAAATACTTTGGATTTCACTTATTGGATTCTTCTGGTTAGGATGCATTTTGCCTTAGACACGTGTTTTTTTATAGTTTTGTTTGTTTGTTTGTTTGTTTGTAAAGCAGCCATTGATAAAGATAGTATGTGTATGCCAGCTGCTGAGTTTTAAGAGAACAAAATAAATATGTGTGGGGTCAGTAGAATAGATTCAATACAAAGAAAGATATGCCACCCGTCTTTTAAATGTGCAGGATTATGAATACTACAGATATGGGCAAACCCAAGGCAAATTTAAGGCAGACTTCCCTACAGAAATGTTGTTGTGCAACTTGGATAAGTAATTCCTCTGCAGAGTGACCTCTCTTAAAGAACCTTACATTTCAAAATCTTACAGCAAGATGTGACCATTCCCTACATTTCTTTGCCTTAACTGAGTGCAGATGACACCTCAGAGGAATAAATAACACCAACATTAATGATGTTCTGCACAAGCTCCACTTGGAGCCAGTTATCCAGATCAGCTGATGGAAAAATTGCTTTTCTAGTAATCTTTAATGTTTACCCATTTTCCTGTCTATTCAGTGAGTTTTCCCTTGATGGAATATTGTGGGATTGTCTGCCATTATTTAGGTTTTGATCCATTTTTTCATCTAGAAGTCATGACAAGTCGTTTTTCTTCTTTACTTTTCTCATTTTCTTATCTAATTGGACTGATAACTGCTGTATAATTGCAATTTAATTGCATTGTAACTGCTAATTTTCATACACGTCATAGCTACTGTGAGAAACGATCAGTGAATCATCCTCAGAGCAGAATAGGCCTGCTCTGGAGAGGCCTTTCCTTACCCTATTGTTCCACGACACTTGTGCTGGGACAGGATTGTGGAATGTCTGTATCCGTCATTCTGTGGTGGCTATGACACTCGAGCTGGTATGCAGATGCAGAAAAAGCTGCCTTCTGCAAAAGGGTTTAATAAAAAGAAGAGTTCATTATCTGTGTGGTCTGAAGAGCTGAATGAAGCATTCTGGTGCTTCTGAGGGTGAATGGTTCTTTGCTTTCCTTATCTGTCCCTCTCCCATAAAGCTCTGGCCCTTTACCTCTAATCTGGGAGCTCCATGCAACACGTATAAAGAAACTTACACTATGGAATTGGTATTACAGCTGTAATAACAAATTAAGAGTTTCTACCTGGGACAAAAAAGAAAGTTGGCACTTTGCCTCCTTTCACACGTACATTCCTTTCAGTCCCCAAATACATGTAATATTGATGTGAATGGAACTGCTCGGTGTGATGTAGTTGCTGGGTTCCCTTTAGACTAGTGCGGGGCTAAGACAGATTGCATGACCAGTACAAAAAAGCAGTGCTCTCCTGCAACACTGGCTGCTGTGTTCTGGCCTACTCCGTCTGAGGAAGGGAATTGCTGTCTTGTAACAAATATTTTGAATTTTGCGTTGTCGATTTGAAAATACTGATTTTAGGTCTCATTGATTCTGTCTGAAGTCTGAGTAAAAACTGGGAAAGAGTCAGTTTATGGCTTCATTCCCAGGACATGAACATTAGAGGCTTGATTTTTTTTTTTATTATTTTCTTTTATTTTTTTTAATAGTGTTTGGGTGAATTAGGCAACCTAGACAACTGCACAGGGGTGATTTAGCTTGGAAGTAAAATATTACACATGCTATTTGCTTTGTTTCAGTTTAAAACTGAATGGCTATTACTCACAAACTGTTACTCCATGGAAGCTAAACAATACTAAAAACATTCTAGACTAATTCAGATTTTCTTCACACAAAATGGGCTTTGTGCATGCAACATATCTGTTGTGTTTCCCTACCTGTGTTTCCCTGTGGAGCAAGGTGAAGGGTGGCAGAAATCTGACCTTAGAATCTGCTCTAGAACAGTAGAACATTTGCCTGTTTTTTTGGTGGGGAGGTGTCTCAAATGAGATTCTAGTGATGATTAAAAAGCTCAGGTAAGATACTTGCAAATGTAAAAGATTTGCTCTACAGAGAAAGTAAATTGTGTTGAGCTGGGTTTAATTAGCTCAGTTGAGTTGCAAAGTCTAACAGAGGAGTCTAACAAAGTCTAACAGGGAAGCTTCAGGGATTGAGGGAGAGAATCAGTGTCCAACCACCATGCACTTCATGACATAAAGTTTGCTTACAAATGCTCATGCTAGGTTAATTTTCAAATTCAAATGTCAAACATTTGGTTTCCAACTATCTGATTTTTTTTTTTTCCAGGAAAAAGATATTTGGGAATAAAACCCAACCTTGCAGATACAGACTGAAAGAGGGGAACTAAGCTGAATTGACAGTGCTCAGTGTTTGTTATCTCTCTTTTCTTCCCCCAGATGAAGTGGTTCATGTCTCAGCCCCCGAGAAGTTCACCTTCGAGGAAGCCAAGGAGCTTTGCAAGGAGAGAGGGGGTGTCCTGGCCTCTGTGGGGAACCTGTATGTGGCCTGGAGGAACGGCTTTGACCAGTGTGACTACGGGTGGCTGGCAGACGGCAGTGTGCGCTACCCAGCCTCCGTGGCGCGGCCCCAGTGTGGAGGAGGGTTGCTTGGGGTGAGAACCCTGTATCGCTATGAGAACCAGACAGGCTTCCCTTACCCACATAGCAAGTTTGATGCCTACTGCTATGAACGTAAGCAGGTTTTTTTTCAGTCATTATTTTTGTCACGCTTACTCTGCTTTCTTTAAATATTTGTTTTGGTTTGGTTCTTGTGGCACATGTGTATTTTTTAAAAAGAATTGGTTTTATCACTACGGCTTTGCCAAAAAGAGAAAAATCAAACTAAAAGAAATGCGATAAAGTAAAGTTGGCAGATGAAGACAGGCAAGGTTTCAAGGTAAGATTTCAGCTTGAGCAATATTTTCACACACCCATTGTCACCCTGAACCTGTGGATACTCCATTTTTTGGTGCCTGTGTACAACCTGGTGTCCTTGTGTCATGTCAGTGGACATAAGATATATCAGACATTCAAAACCCCAGCTGGACGTGTTTCTGCGTCACCTACTGTAGGTGACCCTGCCTTGGCAGGGAGGTTGGACTGGATGATCTCCAGAGGTCCCTTTCAACCCCAGCTATTCTGTGATTCTGTGATAAGAACAGAGATGTCCTACTTGATCAGGTGAATGACTGTCACCTAACTTGGTACTCTGCCTCCAGGGACGGCAGTAAGAGAGGCTGTTTACAGGTGTATAAGCCTGGAAACTTTCAGATCTCTCAGATACCCCTAATTTTGGGGCTATTTCTGGATCCCAGGAACTTTCTCCTGTCACAGAATCATAGAATTAACTGGGTTGGAAGAGACCTTCGAGATCATCAAGTCCAACCCTTGATCCAACCTCACTGTGATTACTAGCTGTCATAATATTATTTCTCTTACTTGCTCAGTCCCAGTGAATTGTCTAAATTGCCTTTCTTAGTGCTGCTTGTTTCCCTCCTGGAGGCACATCAAACACTTGCCCATTCACATGGTAGACTGCATCAATCTAAACCAGATGTCGTCCACACCTCTCAGCCTTCCTTTGGGATTCAATATTCCCCTTCAAACTCATCTATCTCCAGTGACCACTGCCTGGTTCTGCTATTAGGGTGCATCCTATCCCTGCACAGGCTCCTGTTGTCCTAAAAGGTTCACCAGCTGCCCAGCTGAATCTCCTACTTCCCTCAGTAGCACAGGGAGGTTGGATGGCCCAGCAATTTTCCTGCAGGCCTCTCTGCTCAAGGAAGTTCCTGTGGTTGCAAAGAGCACAACTGACATTAACACTGTGCTAAGTTAAAAGTGCAGAGCTTTGTTATAACTATGAATATCTAGTTTTTTTGGACTCAGTCCTGTGCCTCTAACTCAGAACTGCCTGAAATGTGCAGTTTGTACTGTCCCCATTTTTGTGGATGGTGAACTAACTACAGTTGCTGATCTTTCCAGCTCAGGAACTGAAGACCTATTTATGAACAAATCTTACTGTTTTAGAACAAATCCTAACATCTGTTGCAGTCTGGCTGTTCTCAGACACTGTTGTTTTGTTGTTTTTCCTTTATATTTTCCTTTATATTTTTCTCCTTTAATTTTCCGTTATAGTTTGTGGGTATGATGTTCTAAAACTTTGCATTTGGAAGTAGTACTAATGGACTTCAAGGGAACTGCCCACAAGAAAAAGGACTTAGTTAAGTTCAGGGATCTGTGCTTGATTCTGCAGGACAGAGTTTTGTCATATCACTCCTCCTGTTCCTCCTCCAAACTGTTTATAGTCTGTTTAAAGCGTTGTGGATAAAAGAGTCTTTAATGGGAGTGAATTTCATCAGTCCCTCTAAAAGATAGGAGTAGGAACTGCACATTTTACTTGTAACCTAGTCTTTAGTTAGGACAAATTCCAACTTGCTGTTTGTTTTTGGGGATTTCACCTCTTTCGAGCAGAGTGTGCCTTTACAATGTTCTTCCTAGAAGTTTTAGTTAACAAATTTAGACTGTTTGTTCTAAAAACAACCTTGATAAGTATTGGGTTGTTGCCTTTTCTGCAAACCCTTGCCCTTGATACATGAAAAATAAATACTCCATCACTTTGCAGCCCAGAAAGTAGATGATGTGGGACTATCAACTGTCGCAGCCTTGCTCTTTGGGAAGGGAGCAGACTAGCGAGAGGGTTCTTGCAGATTGCCCTGTGAGGTGGAAGGTTAGGCAATAGCAAGGGCTCCAAGGTAAAGTTCACCCGCAGCTGTGACCCACGAAGAAGACACAGAGACAGTGTGAACACCAAAGAAGCCAAAGGCTAATCCATTTATTGAACAAAATGGAGGGCTTTTTATACCCCCAGGGAAAGAACTATCTGGAAAAGGGGAGGTAACTAGGCGGAGCATGCAAATCCGCTACATTCTATAGGGTAACAGGGATTACAAAACAAGGAATGGGTGTCAACTGGGGAGGAGAAAACTTGGGAGAACGTGATTGGAGAGTACCTTATGGTAAACTAACCAATGGGGAGAGTGTTGCCAAGCCTGACAGGGCTTATCGGCTGTGAGGGAGAAGAAGGGAAAATGGAGGGTAGACAACCTAACAATAGGTTTAATAGGGAAACACAGGCTACTGCGCAACAGTCCATGAGGTGATTATTAAAGTCTCTGTTCCGAGTTATTTCTCAGCACCTTCCATGCTTCAAAACTGGTGTTCTGGTCTCTATTTTTTCTCCAGTCGTCCATGTTCGCATAAATCTGGTCACCAACAATCAACCCTTTTATGAGACACAATAAGACTAAACAGGACCAACACAATTTGGTAAAGAGTGAGCTGCTCTCCAGCAATTTTAATTACAAGCAACATTACATCAGAATTAATTAAACACTGCTAGCTACATGACTTAGGTTTTGCCATACATCTGGTTTTACACAGGGAAATGCAGGAGTGTAATGCTGTACCCTCCCTCAGGGAGCCTGTCTGCTGCATATTTCAGAAGTTATTGAAAGTTCTCTCCCCCTCTCAGAAGGTGCTTGGGATCCCATAGGAACCAGCTGTGAGTTCTCACTGCTTTTGCTAAAAGATTTATGCATGTGGTGAGTAATGAGGCTCACTTCCAGGCATCTTGGTCTTCCACATCTCCAGCAGCTGCCTAGTGCAGTGGCTTTGGAGTGAGTCAGTCTCTCCCACTGGAGCCTTGGAGCCAGTCCCTCTTTTGGGGCAGAAAAAGGGAGAGGGTGAAAAAATGGTCCTGTGTGAGAGCAGAAGGCTTGAATTTAAAGTCTTTGTTTCAAACCATCCTTTGTCCGAAAGTGTCTTCCAAAACTTCCTCTTATCTCTGTTTCAAAGCTTCAGTGTGTTAGTCCATCATGAAACCCACCATCCCCCAGCTCTGGCTGCTTTTAGGTCAATGGGAAGCTTTTATAGAGAGATTCCCATAGTGCCTGAAAACAAAACTGTGCTCCCAAGCCCTTGGCTCTCCCTGTAACCTCAACCCCGTGCTCATAGTCCTTAATTATGTGTCTCACATTACATTGCTGTTTCTCTTCTCACCTGAACGCCCAGTCACACCACAACAGATTTGTGGCAAACCAGGCACCTGTTTTAGTCATCACAAAGACAAAACATGTATTTAAGAAGGGGAATATCTCCTCCTTCATCCTTGGTTAGACTCTTCACCCCTATTCTGTGATTGAAAGTCTCTTTGGTGGAAAAAATCTCAAAATATTAATTTTAATTTGCAGTTGAAAGAAACCTCAACCCATATTTTGAACATTTTGCTTACTTTTAAAAAAAGGAATCGTATTTATTAAAATACACAAAAGATCCAGGAAGCAAATTCAATTTTAAAATGATATGCACTAGCTTCAGTAAAGCAACCAACCTGGACAACTTTTAACAGTACAGTTAAGTTCAGGATTTTAACTTCGGCAGTGTTTTGGTTACAAAATTACATTGTATGAAGTGTCTTGACTTTATGAAAATAAGTGTGGCCCAGACTAATAATACATGATTTAAAATCAAAAAGTCTTGTTAGAAAACCTGAAAACTTTTTCTCTTTGATCAAAAGTGCTTTCCACTCTGCAGAAACCACATGGCTCTGAGTTTCTGAAACATTATCTGTGTGTTTTATTTCATCCCTCCAAGGCTTTTGCCAGACATTTTATTTCTTCTCCTTTTTTTTTTCTTTTTTTTTTTTTCTTTGAGCGATACCTAATCTTGTATCTGATGAGGCCTGAAAAAGGTTCAGGTTAGACATATGATTAAGTACTTGCAGCTCATTGGAGGCGTCATCAGAGAGGAGGTTTTTCAAGTGTTAACATATAGGACTTGTAACATATTAATGTATTTAATTTTTTTTTTTAAGAAAAAATTAGAACAATTGTGCTGAGCACTTATATTAATTTTTAATAGGTTAAAATATTTTATCATAAAAAATTCTCTTTGATATGTACCTATTTAATACTTCTTGCATAAAGCTATAGGGTATTTATTTAATCCAATCCCTAAGCCTCCCAGTCTTTCCATACCTAATTCACTGATCTGAGTAGAAATTAGACTTCAGCTGACTTTGGATGGGCCACTTTGGATGAGCCATTTTATCCTGCAGCATCTGCGGGACAAATTGCACTCCAGAAATGCACTAATCAAAATGTGTGCAAGGTTTTTTTCCTTACCTGCAACAAAACTGAATTTGATGAGCTCTGTACACAGAAGTGGTTGAATTTTTGAAATGTAAATCCCTTTTTTACTGAGAAATATTGATTTATGAACTCTTTCACAGACCTGTATTGATCTTGGCAAACCTTTCAGCAAAACGTTTTTTTACTTGACTCAAAGCATGTGTTGACTGTTTTGCTCTGGATTTGTCTCATTTTCCTCTAACATTTTGGTCTTTTGTTTTGACTCGGTTTCACGCACCTTTATTGTTTCTCTTTGGTTACACCACTTTGCTTTGGCACTATGATTTAATTTTATCTGGGGTTTGGGAACTTCCAGTTCTGGGGTGGTGTTGCCATATGTGTTCATTGAGAATGAAGTTCACATTGTTCTGATTGTTCCAGCACAGTATCATCAAGGGTGTATCCAAGCTAACAATTGTTTGGGACTGAGGGCCTCTGGCTTTGATACTTCATTCACCTAAAGCTCAAAATCAGAGCATGATTTTATGGAAGAAATATAGGGAATGATGATATCCATCATATGTAGCCCCTGTTCTGAGAGGTCCTACAGGAAGAGCCACCACGATTGCAGAGCCTCAGGAAATATCCACAGTGCTCTGCTTGTCTGGCAGCAGGAAGGATAAGACTCATAGACACAGCTCAAAAGCTGGCAAAGGAAACCTAGTCTTCCCTTTTCCTGCATGTGACTTAGCCTGGAAAACTTTGAATAACTGGGCAGTCCTGTTCTTCTCCACAGCAACCGTCAGTAGCTGCGTGTCCTAGCTATTTCCTGGATGAGGGAATTATTTCCAGCCTGATGTCAGGGGCTGTGTTACAGGAGATCTGTGGATTTCTGATCAGCTTGGAAATAACCACAGAACAGTGAAGACATAGGGTGTGGTGGTGATACTTGTGGAGCAAAGTTACTGACCTGAAGAAAGGAAGAAAACCAAAAAGAGAAGTTTTATCCTATATGAAAGGCAGTGGAGTTCTGGGCATAATAAAGCCAGTGTGCTCCACTGTTTCATAACCCAGTATCAGAATGGGCAGAAACCTTTGAGCAAGCAAGCACCTCGAGGTCATGGCACTGACCGCAGTGTGTACAAGGCTGTTGGCTCTGCTCTGACTGCCTTTCCCCTCTGTGAAGGTGAAGATATATAAGAGGATTAAGCCACCTTACCGAGACAGCTACTGCCGCATAACAACTCTCCAGCCCTTTATTACTTGCCTAAGAAGGTAGATCTCTGTGCTTCTCTCAGATATGCAGTTATAGCTGCAGAGATCCCCAGTAATACCTTGAGCTAGGTGTGGGAGTAATAAGTCCCTGCAGGTCCCTGCTGGGTTTATAGCAACAGGCAAACACTGTAGAGGCTGCATACACTGACAGCTCACTGCGGGTTTCTCACCCCACTTTGCCTAGGGATTTTGAGAAGTCAGTCAAGTCGTACTGAAATTGGCAATAAAAATCTCAGTCCACTTCAAACAACTGTGCTACACCCCGTCGCTAGTACCTTACCCTGAGAAGGAGGTGATTGGGTGCAGCTTGACCTTTTAAATGTAGGAATATAGAAAACCCAGTTTATCAATCTAACTGATGTGTGTGGAGCAACTGCTGGGAGCCTCAGGAGGTGGAGCTTGAGGAGAAGATGCTGCTTCTGCCAGAGCAAGTGAACTTGCTTTTATCTGAGTGATTCAAAACTGGGTGCTTTAAGAGTAACCTCTAAGTGCAAATGTTGTGGCCAGAGGGAGAGAGGAAAGAGAAGAAGATACAGTTGGAGGCATTTTCCTTTAATTCTCTCGGGTCACTGAATGGGTCCGGTAACAAGGGCAGGATTAGGAGCAACAAAGTGAAGAAGCAAAGATCCATCCCTTTAGGTGTTCATGGGCAGGAAAGATAAATTGATTTATGCTCTTTGCTCACTGCTGCAGGGACTGGGCATCACTAGGGGTGATTTTTCTTCTTTCACACCAGGTGGGGAGAGCAAAACACCATGAATTTTGCTGTCAGTTCTTGTCCAAGTGACAATCTTGGCTCTTTTTTCCTTCAATTGTTTTTTTGCAGTCCTGAAGCAAAGATTTTTGCTTTTATTTGGTGCTGGGATACAGATTTAATTAGGAAGAGCTGACTAAAGTGGCTTGCTGTTTGTTTCTTTGGTGTTTTTTTCCCCTCTTTTTGCAGTTTTATTATAAATAACGAGGAAAGAGAAATGGGGTCTTTTGCTATTGTTCCTTTGTGGGTAGATTGGCAGGTTATAATTCGTTCAGAGAACTATACTTGCATGTGGGGAAACCAGGAGATAACACATCTTTTTCCCTTTAACCATCTGACTTCAGATGTTACGAAATAGCAAGTGGTTTTACTTAGGAGTGTTTGTGTTCACAGAGCTAAAAGAGCTGCTGCCTCTGCTGTTTTGTTAGCTGTAAGAAAAGACCTTGGCCAATGGTGTGAAGACAATGCATGACTGTTCATTAAAAGTTCTTTTCTTACAGATAAGAGAGACTGATAGTTTCCAAATTTGTGTTTTTATAAGAATCTTACTGGTTTTCTCTGATATTGCACGTATTTTGTAAGCAGGAATGGACACTGCATTTAGATTTTCATATTTTTCTCATTACATTTGGCTTTTGATTTTGACATCAAAAAATGCAGTGTAGGTAAGTGGGAGTATACACCTGGAGTTGGAGAAAAATTCTTACAGCTGCAGGGTCCGATTTTAGGTTTTCATTATTTATGAACAGAATTCCACATTCCCTGTGCACCAATCTGATTCTGGAAAGGTGTGAAGGAGTAGATACTGAGTCAGTTTCATAAGAGGTTTCTTGCTCAGTCTGTAACTCAGAGCACCATTTTATTTTATTTTATTTTATTTTAATGTTATTTTATTATTTTTTTAAATTATTATTTTTTGATCTGTTCTTAATCTTAGACTTGTCCAGTTTGGAAGATTCTGCCAGTAGTTTAAACTCCAGCTGGCAAAACTCTTGGAGTCAAGGGAACATTCAAGACTGTCCTTTCTGCCAGGGTTGGTAGCAGGGAAGGGACAGACACACAGAATGAATGTAACAATTTAATACAAAAAAAACAAAACAAAAACAACAAAAAAACCCCAAACCAAACAAAACAAAAAAGCTATGCAGAGCAGATGTCTGCATAGGCATCATGCTCGAATTGGGCTGTAAGATATGAAACCATTATTTTTGACGGATATCTTCTAACTATTTTGTCTGTAATTCACAGGACGAATTCGGTATTTTCATTTGTTCCCACTTAAAAAAATTTTTTGTTGTTTTGGCTGTTGGCAATGACTCAGAGTAATCTTTGTCTATAGAGTCTATGTTTTTCTGCCAGGTTTTTGGGAACATACCTGAATGTAAACACACAAACAATATTTCTGAGTGCAGAAAAACTCTCAAATGGTTCAAGTTAGGTACATGAGTAAAGATTTTTTTTTAACTGGAAATGCTGAAAAAAGCTTATATATAAATTATAATATGTATATAATCTTAAAAATAAACATTAGTCCTCCAGAAAGTACTCCTCTATATCCTGAAACTGTTATTAAACAGCACAGAACATATTAACATCCTTATTTGGTAATTGCGAAGTAAAACCCTGTCTAAAGTTGTGCAGTTTGATTTCCTTGAAAAAATATTAAGTTTTAATATTGATTCATTATTTTGAATCCTTATTTAAATAACAGTGGGCGAAAAGAGGAAGAAGATTCTATGCAGTAAAAGCGTAAAATAAATAAATAGAGGGTAAAAAAATGAAGTATCTCTGCAAAGTCATGTAGTCAGTCCTTCCAAAATCAACTTCATACAGGTTGTTTGATATAAAAGGAATCGATTAAAAAAAGAAAAGAAAAAAAAAGAAAAGGCAGTCTTTGATATGAGCAGCTGTTGGTGAGATAATTTGCTTTCGTGCTGCTAATATGTTCATGAAATTTATTAGGAAAATCTGCCTCATGTCTTGAATCAGGAGGAGGACAAAGAAGATTGCACGCATGATGCAACGAGTACAGTAATGCAAAACATCTGGGTGGAGCAGACAGCAGTTCAAACTCATGTTGCCTATTAAAAAAGCAACCTCCTCTTTGTTTTGTTTTTATTTTCCCACAGAAAAAAAATATAACACTGACAGATTTCTTATTGAAACAGCACATTTTTTTTTGATCCACTCAAATAAGTTTGCAAATCTGTATGAAAAAAACTTACATATCATGTTCATGACAAAGTGATTTTAGAGGTCTTGTAGTTGATTTTAACCAGAGCTGAGCTGCATACAGTTTCCATGGGAGAAAATTTGGCTGTTTATTGATAAACTCTGATTAAATGTGGGCTTGCCTCATACCACTATGTAAATTTATTTATTAATTTCTTAATATAAGCAAATCTAATACACTCAGTGTTTTTTCAGGTTTGCATAATAAAATATATACCTATTTTGTCAAGTGGCAGATAATGAGTCATAAAGAATAAATAACTGCATCTCAGGCATAAAATGTGGACTTTTGGGACTTCCAAGCATTTCTTGGAAATTTGGAAGCTACATAAGTGGCTGTGAGTAAGTGTACACGACTTCCCAGCAGTGATGAAATAAAGTTACTTTTTTTTTTTTTTCCACAGGTTTTAAAGTCTGTTCCCATGCCCTCATTTTCTAGCTCTGTGAGAGGGTATTACATTTTCGTATTCCTTCAAACAGTGAACTTGATAGTCACTTAAAGTATGGCAACTGGGGTCTGAATGAGTATTTGTGTTGGCTGCAAAACCAATTCCATCTGCATTAAGGAAACTGATCCCATGATTAGAAGGGAGAGTTTGAGACTAGGCTGTTTCCTTTCCATTTTGCCTTAAAAAAAAATAGCTGTTGAAGGAAAAAAAATTGATGAATTCTTTGGTAGAAATTTTAACAGCTACAGTAGCACACAGCACTTGTGTGCTCCCTTTGCTCCCCAGTCGTGAACTAAAACTTGTGTGGTTTAATCCAACCTCATGCAAGCAGAGAGGGGGGTGGAAATTGAAAGGATTTCTTGATTCTTGGGAGCACTATCTCATACTTGAATCATATCAGCATTGAAAACAACAAAGATCCACTTGAGAACCCCAAAACACAAAAATCTTGCATTAAGGCTTTACTTTTGCTTGGTGGGATTTCAACAACTTTACTCCTTTTCACTCAACTGAATGTTTTTATTTACTGGGCAAAAAAAGTCTCTCTATATAAGTAACTAAGTCTTCTTTGTAAAACAACAATAAGATTTAATATGTAGTGGGGATAATAATCTATTCTCTTTTCTTCTGGCAAAGACCACCACCACTTCTAAACACAGCAATGTCACATTTTCCTACCCTCACAATTTCCTTTTCACTTTCACTTCTCATTCATGAAAGTTGAAATATCAGCTCTTTCTTCCCTATAAGCAGTCACTGTCTGGCAAGCCTTTCTACTCCAGGGTAAATCAAGTAGATCTCTTGCAAAGGTGACATTTTCAAAGCTTGGTGTGTGAAACTAAACAAATATTTGCATGACTCTGACTTACATGTGTCGAATTCATATCTACAGCTATCAAAGGGGCACATAATGAGTCACGGGTGTGTGAAAAGAACTGATTTGTGCATACATGCTGCTTATGCTTGAGTATAAATTGTAAAACAGTGGAATTATTTTAATTTCTGCATGTGACTGGAATAGAGTTCTTTGCTCCCTTAGAAGCTGAGCAATATTTTGTTTTGCAAGAAGTTGTAGATGTAGTTGTGTCTGTCTGGTAAGCAATATGTCCTCATACACGGGGCCTGTTTAATGCATTCTTCATAAGCTTAATGTGATTTAAAAACTATATTTTGCTCTTTATTTGAATCCTTATAAGGCTTTTGGCTTTCAGTCACTTGGCAATTAACAGCACTGATTTAAGACATTCACATCTTCCACCTGAATGCTCCTATTGCCCCTCTGAAGATTCCTGACCTGGAAGACTGGCAGAAGGGATGATGTTCCCACCCTGGGCTTATCCCAATTAAAACCTGTTTTCAAAGCACAGACTCACCTTTTTCAGGAATTTAAAATCCGCTGACAGGCCTTGCAGTGCTGGCACACATTTCCTCCTCAGAGAGTAATGGAAATCTGGGGTAGAAGGTGTGGACAAGGAGTAAAGCAATAAGATTCTTTAAAACATCTAAATTTGGTTCACTGAAGGACCTTCTTTTTTGTCTCCTGTGGGTCTAGGACAGCTACCCCCTTACTCTGCTCACCTTTCAGAGGGTTCAACACTCTGCCTTTTCATGTCCAGCACTCCCATAGAAGCATTTCTGTGTGTGGAGTAGTTTCAGAACACTTCAGATCTTTGAAGTGTTTTCCAAAGATCAACATAATTATAGTATTAAGTCTGTGATCTTAATGACTGGTTTACCATTCTCACCTTTCCCCATAATAAATTTCTCTCAGCAAAATTTAAATGAAGTACTTTTTGATGGCATGCTTGATCCTGCAGATTAGCCATGCTCTCACTCCCATGAGGTTTCCTTTTTGCAATTTGTAATTATGTGCTGAAAATAAGCTAAAGCAGTGTTCACTGACTTTATGCATTTGAGTTGGATGCTGCAGTAAACTTTGAAGAAAACCCACAGGTTTGCAGCTCCGCTCACTTGTGACATCATGAAATAAAGTTTTATATTCCGAAATCAGCACTGAGCTCTCTGATGGGTACTCAGGTAACACAAGGACTTCCAGGAGTAATTACATGAAAAAAAAAAATATGAAGAATACTGCTACTCTTCTCACTTCATCTAACTTTAAGTTAGATGTTCTGCAGTTTAATATTGTGTTATTGTGTGTCATTCAAAGCTCTTAACAACCATCAAAACCTTTGACCTTTACACTTATTTCTCAATGTGGCATTTAGTTTTTGTTGGGAATGTTCAAACTGAATTAATGTAACAGTCGTTTGTGTTCTGACTGACTGAATCTTTACTCTTTTTTTCTTTTTTTTCCCCCCCTTTTTAAGGTAAAAAAGTCACAACACAGCCTACAACTTTTGAGCCTGTGACATCTCTGAAAACTGACAGTGTGAAATTGCCACCTGCTGAAATTACCCTTAAACCTCCTGTCTTTGAGACTCTGATTACTGAAGTGCCTGACACCCAAACAGAGGCCCCTGATTGGGAGGAAACAACCCCAGAGAGTGAGGAAGACACAGAAATGACTACTGAACTGGTTGAAGAAAAAAGGGAGAGGGAGATGCTTATGGAGAACATTCAGTTAACCACCCTTCTACCTCAGACTGTCACAGATGGCGAAATAAGCACTTACTATACACTGGGAAGGACTGAATATGATGTTTCACCCAAGTTAACAGAGAGCACATCTGCAGCTTTGGAGTTGGACCACACTTACTCTGAAGCAGAACTGCCCGAGGAACAAGGTAGGTCTGAAAGCATTGAGGACGCTTTCTTGACCTCTATAATTTTTCAGGATAGCACAGCTGTAGATAAGAGTTCTACTGGTTTTTGGGAAGACACTGACACAGGAGATGCACAAAAACATGATGCTGATAATCAGACTGAGCAAATAGAAGTGGGCCCTGTGATGACAGCTACAGATAGCTTGTTACTGGCTTCCCGGAGAGAGTCTCCCAGGACAGGGGCTTCACTTTCACTAACAAAAGAGAATGTTTATCATGGTGCCCACTCAAGCCAAGAACCCACCAAAAAATCAATGGAGGCAAAATCTGACAAGAAATTTACAACTGTTGTAATCCCTAAAGCTTTACTCACTGATCAGTATGATCTTACTGCAGAGGGGGAGGGCAGTGAGAGCACATACACCACTGTGCCTGACAGAGTTTCTGGCATGGCTACAGGTAGTATACCAGAATCAGATGAGCCTGCTGCCTCAGAGACACTCTTAGATGAGCATGCAGTAACCACTGGACAATTTTCTTCAGCAAGTGGGTCAACACCATTTGTTAAATTTAGCTCTGCAATGGCATTTGATAGTGAGGCGTCGGCCCAAGGAAGCAGAGAGGACCTGAGAGATGTGCAGCCTACCCTGTCACCTGGGACACCTATATCCTTTTCTATATCAACTGTTAGTCAAACAGAATCTGAGGCTGCCTCAGGAAGCACTCGTTCCCCACTAAGCTTTGGAAAAAGCACATTTGTTATCCCTTCATCTCAGCAGATGGAAGCATCAGCTTTTTCAGAGGAGCAGGAAAAAACAAAGGAGCCAGAAACAAGAATAATGGACATTAAGACCCCTCTTGCCACAACCATCATCTCTCCCTGTGCTGCAGCAGAGTCTGAGGGATGTTCTGCAAGGGAGAAGTTCACACAGGCTCCTCCAGCTCCTGAAATGTGGCTGCCAACAGATGAATATCAGGGGTACATAACAGAGGAGTCGTCTCACACTCAGGGAATCCTTGAGTTAGGTACAGAGGAGGGTGTCTCTGGAATGGAGCTTACAGCATTTTCAGGGCAAACTGCAGGATATACAATGCACCCAGGAGTTCCAATTTCAGCAGTTACAGATGAAACTGAGACAAGCATGAAGCCAGGGGAGACCACAGGTGATGAAGAAGTGGTATCAACTGATTTTGGTCAGAGTAGACATACTACAGGTGTCTCCCACACAAGCAGCTCTTTGGATTTGGAAATGACCACAGTATCCAAAATACCAGTGGAAGAAAGTAGTGCAACAATAGGGTCCTTTAGCTCCTCAAGTGTTACTGTATGGCCAAGTGCTATGCCCACAGCTGTGGGGGTAACTGAGCATGAAGGAGATGAAACATCAGGGACAAAGGGAACTATTGTATTTACGGATGTAACAGAGGTAGATACTGCAATCCCACAGAAAGAACATGATACTTTCCTAGTTCCAGTTACTGTAGAGAGTGAGGTCACTAGAGATATGCCAGTTACTGATCAGACTCCTTTTGATGGTATCTTTCATACAGAAGCAACCGAAACAACTGCAAAACACAGGGAGGTGTTCCCAGAGGAACTCTCCACGAAAGATCAAGATGAGCCAGGAACTGCCACAGAGTCAATCTTATCTGTGACACCTGTCCAACCACATGAACAAAGGACAACACCAGGATCTGAATCATCTCCAACACCTGTTCAGGAGAAGCAGGAAGAAACAGGTTCAGCCTATCATGAGACATACCCAGCAAGAGAAATACCAGTGCCTGCAGTGGAGTTCACAGACCATGGAGGAGTTCTGAGACCTGATGAAACCAGCACCAGGACCTTGCAGCTCACAGTGACTCCGAAAGCTGAAACTGCTACTGATGAAGAGCAGAGGGTCACTGAGGTAATGCCAATGACAGCTGGTACCCAGGAAAGCCAAGGAACCCCCAGCGGAGTAGAACACAGGGATGCAGTGAGCTGGGAACCCATGTTGCCCCCCCATACAGTGCTGACAGGCCATTCCACTGTGGAAAGCATCACTCATCTGACCTTGGGAGCTTCTCCAAGCCAAACCACAGAAGGTTCAGGAATGACTGAGGAACCTGAAGAAATCAAGCCAGTATTTGCAGCTACTGCAACAGATAAGGCTACAATCCTCACCGGTGTAACACATTCCATTAGCGATGTAGACAAAACTCATCCCACATCAGCATTCAAACATTTAGTCACTCAGAAGTCCCCCCGTATCATCCCTGAGGAAGAAGAGGAGGTAACGAGCCATGACATCATCATCATTGATGAATCTGTTTCTCCCAGTAAAGCCACTGCTGATGAGGATCTGACAGGAAAGGTGTCAGAGCCTGAGATCGACAAGGAGTATTTCACAGCATCCACGGCCACGGCAGTGGCACGGCCAACAGCACCACCCAGAGTAGAGGAGGCCACAGAGGCTTTGCAACATCAGGAGGTGTCTCCTTCTACTTCACACCCTGACAATGACATAAGAATGTATGTTATTCAAATCACAGGCAATGACACAGGTAAGATTTTGCCTTTTAGACCTGCGGTCCACCAGAATGGACAGTTTGTCATAAGAAAGAGGTGTCCTTTAGGATATATTGGAGATGTTGCTTGGATCACTGAAGGATGGAAAGTACCGGTTTTATCTAGACAGCAACTTGCTGAATATTGGTAGGTCTATTTTCCTATCCAATAAAAAGCCCTCAGAAATGTATGTTACATTTGCTTTGCGGTAAGACTAATTTCTATGTAAGAATGAATATGAAACTTGTATTTTCTCTTAAAAGTCATGATGGTTATAGTCCAGTTTTCTTATTTAATATTGTCAAGTCACTGATTTAACTTCAGCTATCTGTGAAACAAGCATTCACAACTTCCATTCCATGCATTACTAGTCCTAAACAAAGCACTAGATTATTTTAACATTCCATTAGTCTGTAGCAATTAACAATGCCATGTACAGTATAGTCAGCTAAAAAATGGTTAAGCACTCTACTCCTCCTGTGATTTGGGGGAAGGGGTTTTTTTCCATATTTTTGTATCATATAATAATATTTTTTAAAATTGGTTTTAGAGAATACGTGTTGCAAATTAACATAGTTTTTAATTCTGCCACATTTTTTGGCTGATGGTTCTGTACATGTGTATGTAGCTTCAATTCCATGGGTATCCAGAACAGAAATTCTAAAGGAGTAATGAACTAATGGGTTTTATAGCGAATATGTCTCCATAATGCAATAGCTGAAGGCTATGCAATTTTATATTAAAGAAGCCTGTTAACTGCCTATTATTTAAAGATGTCTTGGTAAAACCTTATTTTTTAAAATGAAATGAAAAAGAACTGAGAAGCGGGACAAAGCACAGAATGTTTTTAGATTCAATGTTTTATTCTGATTAATTATTTTATAACTGCATAATAATTATTTTTTTTTAAGGAAGACAGTAAAAATGGATCCTATGTCTTATATACCTTAACCACATGCACTGCTTTTGAATGGTTATGTAAGAAACTGTTTTCTGACTGGTTCTCTGAAGAACTCATCCAGCAGAATCCATAATTTATGGGACTCTTTTGGATGGTTTTGTCAGGTTTGGGCTTCCATTCAAAAATCAAAAGCCAGCAGTAGTTTCCTTGAGATGTGCCATATCGTGGCTGGACTTTTCATGCAGTGGTTTTGTATCTTTATTTACTTTATGCTTTTTATCCCACTTTATATTTACAAGTTGTAAATCTGCACAAGTTATATCAACAGCCTTCTATTTCAGGAAATGATAGTTCTGTTCTCTTAACATTTAAAGACTCCTTTTGTTTCTGTGGTATATTATCATTATTAAGTCTGAAGCGTTGTGTGTTATCAGTGCCTTGGGAGTCTCCATTAAATGAGACAAATCCTGTAGGTCAGAGCAGAAGGGAAACTTCTGAAGACTAGAGTTAAGCCACCCGATAAATACTTTTGTACCCATGGAAATTTGATTAATTTGACTTACAAATGAATAGTTGCAGTGTGTAGTGGTAAATTAGTTTTTCCAGTTAGATTTTTGAGTTATACTACTGTTTATTGCAAAAGGGAGAGTGGGTTGTGCTGGGCAGATGTATATTCCAAGGAGATGGAGAGGAGGATGATTTGAAAGGGTGTGGATGTGGGATTTCTCTGCATATACATAAAGGACAACCTTATACTTTTTTTTTCCCCAGAATAATATGTGTACTGTGATTCATTAAGTCAGGATTTAGTTCAAACTGGATTATCTAAAGGAGAGTGGATCGATCCTTAAATCCTCTTCATAACTATCCTTGCTTTCCCTTGGGTGATCAGGTCTTTAGGCCAAACATTCTCCAGGATTTCCCTTCTTCATCTTCACAAACTTTCAAAGCTGTGCATGCATTTCCCATCTACATATGTACTTTAAGAATCATTTAGTCTATGAGCACAGAAAAAACCCCTTATTTTCTTGAAATATTATTAAATTCTTAATATGACACTATTTGTATTCTCTTTAAACATTGAGAGTTTCATCATGTATCCAGTGCAAGGTTAAAATGGAGTTTTCTTTATTTTTCTGTTTTCAGACTCCATCACTGAGAATTCCACCACTTATTTTTCCACAGAGAAAAGGCACCCTATGCGTACTTACTTACCACAACTTAAGTCAGAGAGATACAAAGATTTATTCTGTCTGAGGATTTGGATTGGTGTTTTCTTTTATTTCTACAGAAATGAAAAACTTAATCTGAAAAGTCCTGTCAATCTCATTTTCACTTCATTGTTCCTCAGTCCATAAACTTTTCTTTGTGCTGAAGAAAGTATGTGTAGAAGGTAATGAATAGGAGCGTGTTTGGCAAATATTACTACATAGTCACTAGTCCTAGTGACTTTCACTAGGACAGGGTCTAACTTCCTATTCCATCACTCTTTATTTGAGAATTGCTCCTCACTCATAAGGAACTACATAACCTGTAACTCTGGCTTTTTATTCTCAGCTGGATGGGAACTAGAAATACAGTTTTCATCCTTACATCTGTCTGATAAAACAAAGGCTTTTCCTCCTTTGTCATGTTTCAAGGTAAATATAGTTATATATAGTTATAGTTTCAAGGTAAAATTAGTTAGTGAATGTTATAAGCAAAAGTCTTCTTGATATTTAAATCAAGAGTCCAAAAGTGCCTCCTGAGAAAAGACAGCTTGCTTTCCAAAGCCCTTCAAAAAACAACCATTTCAAATAGGAATAATAATGAGACATTTTCAGCATAGATGGTATTGTCTATAAATTAATATAATCATTTCTGTATGCACAAGGGCTGCAACTATTAATGAGATTAATTTTCCCCTTCTTTCTTCACCTCCTTGTTATCCAACTTTTGTCAGGAGCAACAGTTTCAGGGTGGAGCAGAAATTCAGCACGACAGTTTGTTTTCTATCAGCTGTGCCACTCAATTATAGCAAAAATTTGCTGTTACACCAGCACAGCTGAATATTGCTCTCTGCAGCTCCATTTGCCATCTGTAGCTCAGGCACAATAACATTTAAGTGCTTTATGGAGGTGCTATTAGGCTGTGTTAGTCAGGAGCAGTGTTTTATATTCCATGTGGGAGTGAAGGGTTGCAGTAAAAATGGTTGGATTTTTTAAGGTTTCAGACATTTTTAGCTGTTCCCAGCAAGCAGAATAGAGTGTATCCAATGGAGAACAGGGGGCCCTTTGCCCTTGGTGAGTGTCCTACCTCCTGTGGAGGGTGGTGGCAGCAGCACTTGCTCAGGTGAGTCTACCTGTGGCCAAGCACAGGTAAAGGGAGAAGCAGGAAAGATTTTTTTTTTGTGCCTTTCATTTCATTCTCAAACCCACCCTAAACTAGCACCAACTTTGCTGAGGTGCTTTGAAGTTTTTGGCTGAAATGTGGTGCCAGTGTATGGAATGTGTTATGGATGTATGGAATGTGGGGGATATATTATTCCTCATTATTGCTATAGACTCAAGCTGCACTGGATAGTTGTTGAATGTTGACTGGGTTGAATTGATTTAAACATGGTGGCAAGTCTATTAGTCTGTCTTAGACACACATCCTCCTCAGTATGAAGTAGGACAATATAGAACTGAAACTTGATATTAAATATTTTCATTTCTTTAGCACATTAAGCCCTTACATTTATTTGACCAGAAAAAGTTTCTCCTAGAGGACTACTTTCCTTATCCAAGAGGTAAATAGTTATACTCCTGGCCTTCAAAATGCATCCTTGCAATCAATTAAAACTTTCATAAAGGAAATTTCAGTTACTTTCAGATTTAAAAAAAAAAAAAGTACTCTGGAAACAGAAGTAATTTGGATTCCTGGTGGAAGGTCAAGCTCATTAGCTTAAATTCTGGAAAATGCGTTCAAGTGCTGATAAAAAAGAACACACAGCTGAATAGATTAAGCTGCTTATTTGTCTAAGAATACATCAGTTTTCACTGAGTAGATGTATTGTACAAACAATCCACACACTTGCATGTGGGCAAGCTTGAGGCAGGTGCACAAATTAATGAGGGTAATAAGACATGTTTTCTCTGACAGGCTGTGGCACATGGGCAGGTGTTTCAATTAATGGGGAAAATATATTTGTACATGGAGAAATGTCCCTTTCATGTCACAAAAAAGGACATGTTTCATAATGGAAGGAGCTTGGGACTTTCATCCACTTGGGTGGAATGGGAGGCTATTCCCTTGGGTTGTGACCATGTTGTGGGAGTGAGAAAGAAAAATATCCCCTGCACTGTGAGGTGTTACCACCTGAACAGTTTTCCATGGCATCAGAGGGAACAGAGGAATTTGTCTTTCACTGCAAGGATGCAAAACTTGCCAACTTGTGCCCTGTTGTATCATCACAGCTCTGTGTGTTGTAGTGGTGAGGACTGATGCTGGTGCTGGAAGGTATTGGATTAGCAGCTGGGAAAAAGACAAAAAAAATACCCAAACCCAAACCTGAAGGAACTTTTCAGCTCATAAACCTTTAATGAGCTGAAAAATACTTGTGGGGTTGTTGTTTAACAGTGGTTGAGGGGATGCTGGAAACATAACTCCCATCTATAGCAGGAGTAATTTGCACACCTGCATTTTTTGGAGACATTTAAAAGTCTTTACTTAGGGAAATGTGTTTCAAAGTGCTTATTGGACCCTGGGACTCACACCAGCTCTGTCTGGTTTCTTGTTCTTTCCAGCTTTGAAGAGAATTAAATTGCAGGAACCTGTGCTTTGTAGATGTGAAATTTTATGGAAAGAGGTTACAAACCTTTGTGTTTCAACATGTAATTCTCTGACATGCGTATTTCTGCCTTAGCAGTGTGAGAGGGCATGTGAAATTTGAATGAAATGCAGAATGGTAATGAGTCATAGTCATAAACCTTAACAAAGAAGGTAGAATGGAGTCTTTTCAGGTCCATCTTAGGCCTTGCCTTAAAATTCATTTAATCCTCTTGTCTTCACAGTTCCTTCTGGAAAGCTGTCAAAGACCGTCATGGCTCTCTTTAAGCCTGATTCTAATATCTACCCTGAATTGCTTCTTGGCCAGTTTATACCCATGTTTATTCTTGCCAGCATTGTCTTTAGCTTGAATAGGTCTTTTTTCTTCCTGACACTTATCCCCTGATACTTTTATTTCTCTGTTCAGTCATAGAGAATAACCATGTCCCCTTTTTTCAGCCTTTAGTTTGCTCACTTCTGAGGGGAATGTGTGCGTGGGAGAGTGGGAATGCACTGGTACCATGCTGGGAGGAGAGATGCTGGCTCTGTCCTGGGGGCTGTGGGTGTTGGGATGATTAGAGTGGATGAAGATGTGAAGGGACAGGAACAGTGTGGCTCAAAATGTCATTTCCAGGCAGCACCTCATGTCCAGTAGAGACAACTCAAAAGCTTGGAGCGTGGATTTGTCTGCACCTGTAACCACACTGTTCTCTCTTAAGTTATTTTATTTATGTCCTATGAAAAGTAATCCATCTGAATATCATTCTTTGTGATGTACACACATGTGCTAGGTTCAATTTTTGGTGTACCTTTCAAAAATACAAGCATTAATTACAGTGTTAGAGAGACTTCTGCTACAGGAGAGGAGACTTGATGTTTTATTTGCTGAAATCACCATTTGTTTTTTCCTCAAACAAAGAGCATATGTTACTGAAAGGTTATTGTTTATTCATAGGACCTACTTCAAGTCAAAGTTTACTGGGAGGAAATGCTGTAGGCTGACCTGATTTTATTTCTGGTGGGATGCTGAAGCAATAGTAAAAGTGGCCTCATGTGGGCTGAGCCAATTTCCTATCTTATTAAACATAAAACCTCCTACTTGTTTAATGGAGGGCTGGGCTTGTCTCCTTATTAACTGTAATTTCCAAATGAAACAGGTTTGTCAGTGTCTGACATGTCCTGAATGACCAAACGCTCCACGTTACTCACAGAACCTGGCACAGGAACAGCCAAATTCCCCTTGTTGTGTCTCAAGCAACTGAAGTTTTAAGTTCCAAACAACATGGCCAGATTCTGATATCATCTTCCCCAGTGTAATTATACTATAGTAATTCCAATGAGGTGATTGCTGTGGGGATGTGGGGATAGTAGGTATCAGCATGTCTTCATAACATTTATGATGCTCCTGAATCGTTATTTTTTTATGATTATTTATGATTATTATTCTTTAAAACTCATTTGAGTCACACCTTCAACCCGAACTGGTAGAACTGTTGATTAATTAAACCAGTAGGAGTTTTTCTATATTAGAACACTTGTATTTCACTGGTGCTGTGGAGGGCTTTTTAAAATATCTTGTACACCATCTCATATAAGTTATATTTAAAATACAACAACAGAGATACCCTGTATGAAAGCAAGATCTAATAGACAGGTAATTTTAATTCAAGCTTTTTGCACACTTCTCCTTTTTCCAAAACAAAGGAAAAAGAAAAAAAAACAAAGGAAAAAAAAAAATCTCAGCCCCATATCCAACAGAGCTGAAACTTGATACTTAGAAAGTTTCACAAGAAGCTTAGACTGAATTAATAAGTGATACTCAGGCCACTATTTCTGGCTCTTCCTGAAGTCTTATTATAGAACAATAATTTCTTTTTCCACATTCCCTTCTAGACCTCCAAGGAACAGTGCCCTCACATTAAACACTGTTCAGAGAATGCCTACACATTCCCTGCTGTTTTTGCACTGTATCCAAGGAAACGTCTCAGATCTAGACATAGGGATTACACATTTCTAGCTTTCTTATAGCTCTTTGTTTATTCATGAGAGAAATGAAGGATTTTTAGTCATAGGTACAATGTGGT
This sequence comes from Myiozetetes cayanensis, assembly GCF_022539395.1. Lineage (NCBI taxonomy): Eukaryota > Metazoa > Chordata > Aves > Passeriformes > Tyrannidae > Myiozetetes > Myiozetetes cayanensis. The sequence goes on along the minus strand of NW_026087631.1, from coordinate 34,038,567 downwards.
TTTTCATACTTCTGTTGTGAGGAACAGGAATCCTTTTAGAAGTTTTGTTTGCACGTGGAGAAAGCCTTAAGAATTCCTAATGCAGAAAAGATGAGCTGTTTTTTACATGGTGATGCAATATGAATTTTTTTTTTTTTTTTGCTCTAGGAAAGTGGTTTTCTGCACCAAAGTTTTCTGAATGTATCCAGACTGTAACTTTCTGAGTATGCAGTTTTCAGGGGTCTTTTCTTTTTTCCTTTTTTTTTTTTTTTGTAGTTCATCTTCTCACCTTTTTAGATTTACTGTTTGAATTAATCCTTGCTAATCCAGTCAGTCTTTTTCTATCTCCCTCTTTTTGGAAGTGTTTAGGTGATAAATTTGGATATACCAAATACCCAGTGGTGTCTTTCTGGATACTTGTGGATTTTTTCCTGGCATAAGTGAGGATGTATGCAAAGTGTCTGCTGCATGTTTTCTGTTTCCTTTGGGAACATGACATTGATCTTTTTCTATGGAGTAAGTAATTTATTTTTTTTAACTGCTCGATGAATTAGGACTTTTCTGACCAGTGCTGTGTTACTATTTTTGCTTAAATGAGGAGAATTCAGAGTGAAAACTTTCTACTTCCTGAGGAGGAGAAATGAAGTTGGAATTTTATTCCTGGTCAGGAGGGATCTTATCTGCCTGCTTTGGTGTTACCTCTGCTACACTTCATTAACTTTTTGATACCCATCATTAGCTCAAAGATTGCATAAGAAACATTAATTTTTAACTTTCAACCATAATCTTGGATTTTTATGTGATACCTCATCAAACAAGTGTTCCATAGTTTCAGTGGGAGTTTTTTTGGCATTAGGATAAGAATTTCCATGTTTGATGCAATTTTTTTTTTCTAAAATAACAACAAACAATATACTTATATGTACAAAGAGCAGCATAGGGATTTTTTCATCGTATTTTATTGTGAGATTTGTCTAAAAAATTTTTGTCTTTCTTGGAAGTGATGATTAAAATGATTCTTATGTATTTACTACGCCAATAAATGTATTTGTAGGGAGTTCCAGTGATGTGTTAAGTCAAATATTAAGTATTAAAAGCAAAATTCATGAGTCCTTTGGAAATGCTGTGGACACTTGGTCCTACTGACAGGCAAGGATTAACGCAAAATGTTACTCAAGCATGTATTTGTTCACGCCTTAATTGAATTTTTTAACTTCTTGACTTACATATATTTTTCAGTTTATTCTGCCCACATACAGAGCTTCTCAAATGTGAACTAATTCTGTAGTCACATCAACATGTTAGTACAGGATGAAGTTTGTGCTAACGGGTTTATAGTAAAAAAATATGTCCCCTTCTGCTGATTTTTAGTGGTGCTCTGGGCTTAGGACAGCTAGGCATCTATTTTCATCTGTAGTTGATTAAAAGCCTTTGTTCTCTGGTATTGTCCAACAAAAAGGTCTTTTTCAAAAGAAACCCCAAGTGTTACTGTAAATAAATAAATATTTTTTCAAAACAATATTTCAGTTATGCCAAGGGTAAAAAAAACCTAACCTTGGAAGAAAAAAGTTCTATTTTTAAAAGCAAAATTCACATCATTATATGGTTAAAAAGAAGCTTATGTCCTGTATGCATTATATGAAATTGTGTCTGAAAGAGAGTCACACTTGTGTCATTCCATCTGCAGCAGTGGGTTTTTTACAGCCTTACGTTGGTTTAACTGAGAATCTGGTTTGTCCCCGGGCTGCTTTGGTTGCTTAATACCCAAAGCAACCTCATTTCCTAACCCCTATAGCTAAATTTAAAACATTTGGGTTTTTTTATTATTTTCAGAAATCAGGGGGTGATGCTAATGATATTCCATCCAAATTGCAATTACTGAATCCACTCTGTGTCTTCTCTGTAATATTTGCAAATAAGAAGATTCAGATTTATGTGCAAAAATCCCTGTGCCATATATGTCGATATTTGTGTTCATAGCTACCCTAATTATGTATTCTAGGACATATTTGCATTTAAGATGTCATGAAGATCCTGTAGTAACTTTAGCAATCACTGACACTGCTGTGGCAACTCGAGTCATTTTGAAGAAGCAGACAAGGACAAGGGTGTTTTGGCCCACAATGAACTATGCTAGCAAAGCCACAGTGGTATTGAAGAAAAAATTAAGCTTAACAAAATGGATTTACCATGACAAAATGATTGTATCTCACTTCCCCTTCCCCTTCCCCCCTCCCCACTTCCCTGTAGAGTTAGACTTTCCTCTGTACACACCCAAACACACCAGATAATTCAGACACCATGCAGCTGCACAATCTGCTTCCTTACTTTGTTTGGGATTCCACCTGGAGGAAAATGATTTACTGTGTGCCAGTTGTTTGGGTTTGGGTTGTTTCATCCTCTGGAGCTTTAGGATTGTCTTCTCCATGTGCAGCAAGTGAAATGTTGTCGTTGGAAGGACGCTCATGTCCAGGACTGCTCAGAGGTGGCTTTGCTAGGGACATACTGGAGCAGAGAGAAAGTGGGAATAACTGTCCTTGACATATTGTATGACAAGCACTCAGGCATTGCCCAGGGAACCGTATCCTATCTTTACTGGGTCTTAGCCTTGACACTGCAATTTTTAACAACTTGACATTTCACTCAGCCTGTTTTTCCTTAACAGGTTCACTGCTGTGTCGGAAGGGAGGGGGGGTGGAATGAAGGAAGCCACGAGGCTGAGGGAAACAGGGATTGCCGCAAGTCTTCATGATAGGCTCTTATAATAGAACAGTTACTTTTTTTTCTGACATGCTTTCTGCATGATCATGTCTATTACTCTAAAGGTTGGCAGGGATGTGTGAGCACATCCACGAAGCCTAAAACCCTGTGAAATGCAGATTTCCATCTCAGCAGCACCCACTTTGCACAGGTACCTCTGGTCATAGCCAAAAGCTCCATCAGGAGGGAGCTTGGGGGGACTAGTGTGGCTGTAAAAAGGCTGCAATTTAGGAACATGCCAGAAATTAATGCTCAGGTTTCCAGCGGGGTTGTATTTTTCATGGAAACACCCAAATATGGTGAAGCAGACAACAGGATAAGTGAATTTCAGTAGGCAAGGCTGACCACCCACCTTGAATTGCTTTCAAATTCCACCCAGCTGCTCTGCAAAAATGACCCTTTACAATGACTTTCTTCCAGAAGTTTACTTGAGTCATTGAGATTTTTATGCAAACTAAATTTATATGTATATATTTATCTATATATCTATCTATATCTGTCTAAATGCATTTGCCTCTTTTGACGCTCAGAGGTATAACAAAAAACAAATTTAGGTTAAAAAAAAAACCAATCCAATCCCTCGTCTATTGAAACCTGCCCCACAACCTTAAGCAGTTGTAAAGGGAGCCAAAGTTAACAAAAGTTTTAGGAATACATACCCAGCTGGGAAACATTTTAAAGTGAACTAAATAAAATCTTTTGTTTACTTAGACTGAGCAGTAATCAAAAACAGCGTTTTACTAGACCTAATCATACATATTAGTCATGTTAACATGAGGTAGAAGGATTAAAAGTATCAAAAATGTAATTGTTTCTGGACCTGTCTTAGTGTGGTGGGGTTTTTTTGGTGTTTGTTTTGTTTGATATTGTTGGTTTTGTTTGTTTGTTTTGGTTTTTAATTAGGTGTCTACATTAGTAGCCATGTTTCTTTAATGCCTTAGACTAGCTTCTTGGTAGTATTCCAGCCTTTTCCTGAAGGGGAGATGGGATATGCCTGGAGCACTCCTGCACTTGGACTGCGCTTAGGTAGGTTAATGGTGCTACAAGATGACACAAGTTGGAGGAATTGTGTATGCCAGAGGCTGACACTTGGAATTTTACTTCAGCAGGAAATGTCTATGTTTCAAAATCTTATTTCTTTTGAAATGAGATGAAAAAGAAGAACATTAAAAAAAAAAAAAATCCTTTTTCTATGGAAAAAAGCCCCCCCCCCCCCAAGCCCAAAAGATATCAGGTTGGTTTATTTCTGTATAATTGAACTTTTCTGTTCCAATTTAACATTTTAAGGGGGGGAACCCTCACTAAATATGAAGTTTTTTTTTTTTTTAATGGGAACATCTTGTCAAATCACTTTTATACTTCCTCAGTATGCCTTTAAAACAAAATATGTTCAACAAGACTGGTGCGTTCCTGTGGAATTGGTTGAAGTTGGTTTTTTTTTTTCGCTGCAGAGTTTTAGCAAACCATAGTCATAAAGAAAACCATTGTCATAAGACTGCAAATCTGGTCCCTGGCAGAGAAGAGTTCAGGGAAGTCAGAATATGACATAAATCTGTTCAGGTCTTTCCTCAATTTAACAATAATATTAATTACATTTTAGTCTTAATTCATTCTGATATAATTCTATTGAAAAAAAAAAAAGAAAAAACAACAACCTTCTGATTATCAAGTGCAGGAACTAATTTGACTAATGCAAACTATTTTGGTCTTTCATGCAACCCTGCCTTGTGGATATGGGTTCTTGGTAGTGAATATAATGGATTTTGTGATAGTATCACATTTATCACACTGTGCAATGAAATACTTTTGAAACGAACAATCCAAAATGGTTTTGGTCTTATTCTTAAAATATTTTTTTTCTATTTAGCTCTATTCTAATCAAAATACAGGGCCTGATTTAAAGTCCACAGAACATTCTGTGACCCTTTCTGTGAATTTCATGGGTTTATCAGACCTCTAACCCTTCTATAAAAGACTGAACTCTGCTATTGCTCACAAACTCAGCATGTTGCTCTGAAGCAATAAACAAACTGCAGGAATCTGCAGGTGAAATTGTGTTATCTGCAGAATGCTATATTACGTGTTAACAGCCCCCTTTTGAATGACAATGTCACAAAACTGTGCTAAATCCATGTCTACTGAATGAAATATTTTGAGTTTTGAAAGTCTGGAAAATGTCAGAGCATGTTTTCTATTTAAGTCACTACTAGTTCTTCTTCAACTGCTTATCTGATGTCTTTTGAGAGAGAAAAATGCTTTTTACTGCCTGACCCCTCAAAAATAGTCTTTGAAAAGCTCTCTGTAGAATATTAAGTCTTCTGAGAGAAAATATTGCTGAGTAATACACATTTGGATATGCACGGGAGTCAGCTTGTGCATCAGGAGCAGAGAGGGAACTTTTCCATTTGATCCACTGAAAAACTGGTGTGGGTTTGGAACCAGTTGTTACTGATTAGAAGAAGGGTTATAAAGAAAACTGGTGCCACCGTGGGCAGTGGCTCTGTGGTTGTTTGTAACAGCAGGTTAAAAAGCACCATATAGCTAGAGAGATTTCCACTTCCTACTCACAGCTGAGGTAGATGCCTATTCCATACAGGTTATTAAAATATCTAGACAGATGAACTAAGAAACTATGCTGCATATACACTCATCCATTCCATCCTATCCATTCCATCTCTATTCCAGCTCATACCTCATCCATTCCCTCAAAAAAAAGAGGCTTTATTGATAAATCTCCCTCAGGGCTTGTTTGGATTGGCACTCTGAGCTGACAACCCTTTTTAGCTACTTGTTTTTACTTTCCTTTTCTTGGAGTCAGAGTTACAACTTGCACAAGTTGAAGAAGTGCTTCTTTTGGCTGGTTTTCCATGACAACATGTGAGCTATTGATAAACATATTGAGTAGCCAAACTCCTTTTCCTTAAAATCCTAATTTCATCTCTTTTTAGTAGTCTTTGGTCTGTGTGTCTTTACCTGCAGCTGGAATGGGCAGCTGGAAGAGGCAACATATTCTTCCTAAAAGCTGGTTACTTTTTCCTTGGGGAAAAAGAAAATACAAAACACCCAAAGACACCTCTTATTTAATGAAAGAGCCTCCTGAAAGTTTATTATCGGAATATCATACTTTGAGCTAAGGTTCTTTTATGTGGATCTCTGTGGCATGTGAGATCTTGAAAAAGTTAACAAAGTAAAAGTAAGGTCTGATAGAGATCTCTGCCTATGTAAGAGTTTGTATATGTCTTCTAGGTGAATTTGGAACAGATGTTGCTCACTAAATTTATTGCCTTCCATAAATGACTTCACGTGAGTCCGTAATTTGAAGGGCTCCCAGGTGTGCACTGCTGCAAAAATACTACACTGCTGGTCAGAACTTGTTAGTCAGGGCAGGCTCCTGCAAATTATAGCTTACCCAGCCCCATCCAGGCTTTATAATTTTTTTTTTTTTTATTGTACAGTTCTGCACAAAAGCATGCTACAGGCTTTGTCACAAAAACTCAACTGCTGTGTATCATAATTAATCTTTATGGCACACTAGTCTATATGCCAGGTTATTTGTAAATATCCTTCCCTCAACTGTGCATATAGTACAAGACGTCTTTCTTGCTGATGCACTTTTTTTGTGTAGTTTTCTGGTCCTGTGTGTGGGTGCAGTTATTTCTTAGTAAAATTATTGAGAACCATAAACTCTCAGAGCTCTATGGTAGCTTTGCCTGGTCATTCTTCTTTCACTTATTGAATTCCCATATATTTTTTCACAATTTCTAAAGAAAGGTGTTAAATTCTGTGTTGTTTAGAACTTCTACTTTTATGAAAACATGTTTTCTCAGTATGACTGGTGTTACTGTTTGCTAAAATTTGTGGATTCTGAAAATGATGGTAAACACTCAAAGTCATATTGCTAGTCTTGGACAGATTACCAAATTCTTGCTTTTCACAGAGATCTAGGGAAGCTTAAATAAAACCCTATTTTTCTGTGGTATTGGGCAGCCTCTGTAAATATTTTCACGTTTACTGGAGGAAGAAATTCTCCCTTTACAGGCATTGCATAAAATAACTCCCAACAAGCACAGGTGAGGGAAGAGAAAAGAAATCTCAGTTGTGAAGTTATCTAATAGAGCTGTCATAGCACAAAGCAAACACCAGGTTTCACTGGGGTAATGTAGAACAGTCAGGCAGAATTGAGGTTAAAAACAACCTTTATTTCTTAGCACTTGGAGTGCTGAGCTTAGTGCTGTACAAATGGAACACTGTGATTGAAATAAACAATGCTGAAGGTCTGCATTCTGTATTCTTCAGCTGGAAGTTTAGCAAAGCTAAGAATCAATAACACGTACGAGTTTAGCTGTAAATAATGCATGAGATATTAGGACATTAATTCTCAATGGAGTTGGAGTTGGACCTTTTCAAAATCAAGTTGCCGTCAATTTCCACACACAGAACAGCCCGAGCCATGGAATCACGAGCATTTCACAGTGCTCTGTGTCAGTTTAAAGTGACTTAATGCATTCTTTTCCAGAATGATCACCTGATGACTCTTTCTCTAAGGACTCAGTAGTCATAGAGGTTAAACGATCTGCATAGGTATGGGAATTACTTTGAAATAGTGACGTACCTTGCCTCAGGTTCTCATTGTTTTACGTCTTGTGAATAGTTTTAATGAGGAAGTTTAGCTTAAAAAAATGAGCTCTGTCATATTCTGCAAATATACTTTGGAGATCAGTCATTGTTGACAGCACAGTGAGGCAGGAGTGACTTCAATCGGTTCAAAACCTCTCCTGGCAGATGTGGACAAAGCTGCATTGGCTGCCCCAGTATGTACCAGCAAAAGATAATTTTCCATTGGACAAAATGATTATAAACATAGATTCAGAAGAAAGAAAGAAATTCTCATGGAATAAGATTTCAACACAAGGTTTCCAGTTTCAGGTCTACTGGACAAGTTTGAAATGTGGCACTTTTTTTTTTTTAATTTTTTTTTCTGAGTCTGTTGTATCCTTTTTTTTTTTTAGTATTTATTTCTTTACTTATTTATTTAACTTTGTTTTAATGGGGGGGAAGCATCTATTGTCTGAAACAGAAGGTTTGCAGTAACATTTGTGCTGAAAGGGCAAGTTTAAGAAGTGTTTGTGGAGTTTGAGATCATGAATATTAGAGGCAAGCATGAGGCTTTCTGCAGCTAAAATCTTACCTTCTTAGATCTTTCCTCCTCCTTTTCTGCTTGGCCACCTAGAAAAAGTCCGAGATGTTTGCAACCTGTGGGAGTGTATAAATAACTTGGAGTGAGTGGTAAGCAGAAGATAATTACTGGACTTTACTCATGTTACTCTCTGAGCAGTGATTAATTCTTGAATCTGTGGTATTTTTTTCATATTTGCTTCATAATGCTTTAAAATTCCAAATAGCAACCACTTTGGAAAGCAATCCTTTATTCACTGACCTAGGTCCAAGTCTAATGAACAGAGGAACTGACATAGTTTTTATGGTGTTCCTAGTAATCTGAGTTACTCTATTGAAGCAACAATGGAGATGCACAGGGATTGTCTGTATGTCCTGTTTTATTGTAGACGTTGCCTTGTTTAGCTTGGTCTAAGTTCAGTTTTTGGTAAAGGTCAGATGGTGTCTAAATCCATGGAGGCAGTTGCAACAGGTTGGTCTAAAAAGTTTTTTTCATCTTGTCCATTTCTCATCTCTGCTGAATAAGATAACGTGACTTGGAGTGGGTTTGGGACCAAACACACGTGACAATCAACAGCACTAAATAATAATGTGTTCAATATGCAGAAAGGCTTCATCTGGAAAGTTACACACTATGGCTGAGTTTAACTTTGTCTCAACAGAAGAACACACTGAATTTACAACAAATTGTTTAATTTTGAAGACTTTTTTGTTTTGTTTTGTTTTTTCTTTTCTCTGACGGGGTGCTTGTACTTTATGTGTGTACTGTAATGCACAACCAGTGCTGTCACTCAGGGATTATGAAAAACTCTCTTTTTTTTGCAGATCATCCGGTGAATGAGTTTTTGGATCTGTTCAATCGCCACGTGCTCCCCCATGCAATAGATGAGACCCACACTGATGCAGAGTCAGCTCAGACCGAACCCTGTACCTCAGACTCTGTGCAGGGTTCGTCTGAATTTATAATAGTGGATCCTTTCTTTCCAAACTATATAGAGTTTGAGGAAGAGGAAGACTGTGAAAATACTACTGATGTTACAACTCCTCCAGCTTTGCAGTTCATCAATGGGAAGCAGCAGGTTACCAGTGCCCCTAAGAGGACAAAGGCTGAGGAAGCGAGAAGTGACCAAATTGAAAGCGTTGCACATTCCAAAAACATAACCTTTGCTCAAATCAATGAAACAAACACATTTATAATATCTGAATCTGAAGCTTCTGGTACTATGCAACCAAGCAAAGCTGGAGAAGTGATGGGGGTGTTTGAAGTTACTCAGCCAACAGCAGATGTTGCAATGTTAGAGCCTGTCTATAGTGGTGAGTCAGAAGTTGTCACAACACATAAATCAATAGCCATTACTTCTTCACATAGGCAGTCTCTGCAAAACAATAAAGAGACTATAACATGGCATGGAAATGAGGAGAACTCTACTAAGGGTGCCAAAAACTTGCTTTTGGTTACGAGTGAATCTTCTGGAGATGGCTCCACAGAGTCTGATCTATCCACTTCTGCCTTAGAAGTTGTGACAATGTCAAGAAAGGAAGATGATGAAAACAATTCTGGTGTAACTTCTGCTCCTGATGCATTTACTGTGGAAAGTTCTGCTGTAACTGCTTCTCTGGATGCAGTTTTTATTCCTGCTACTGCAGATGAAAGTGTGACTGACCCTATTCCAGAAGAGACAACCTCTGCTCTAGGAGATCATTATAAATCAACTCCTAAACTTAATGCAAATACCCCCATCGAAAGTATTCTGCAAAGAAGTTCTACAGCAAAGCCTGAGAAAAATGCTGCTTCTTTTATGGTTCTGGAAGGCTCTGGGGATGAAAAAGAGGGCATCGCTGTAACAACAGGGGAAATAGCAGTAACAGAAACACTTTCAATACAAGATATTTCTTTGGGCTCTGGCACAGTAATGCCAACAGAAATTTCTGTAACTGCCTCAGGAATCACCGCTGCTTTGAGTAGGACTTTTGATCAAAGTCCTGAAACACCTGTTGCCACCAACTCTGAGTTTATTATGGAAAACGTAATTGCCAGCTCTCTTGTAACTGAAAAGAGTATTGATGATGAAAACGACATACAGACCACTGATTACTTAGGTCACCAAAATTCAGCTACTGCTGCAGAGGGAAATCTGGAGTTGAACGAATCTGAGAGCACTACAAGTGAAGTCAGAACTGTAAGTCAGGAGCCCACCTTACCCAGTAAAACAGTACCAGGTACCATAAGTTCTGAAACCAAAAAGGTCACCTCTATTCCTTTCTTGAGAGAGAAGAAGCTTTTTATAAGTGAAGGATCAGCAGAAGAACCAGCAGACTTATTTTCAGGGGGTCCCACAAGAAAAGTGGTAAGTACTGACTCCCCATTTTTTGGTCCAGGTTCTGGAGACATAAACCTTATCATTCAGTCTACTTTGACTTCGGTTCCATTAAGGCCTGTCACTGAAACACACACTAAAAAACATGAAGGAAAAGTTTACAGCACAGATGATGCTTCCCTGAAGGATGCAACAACAGAGTATGGGAAACATGCAAAAACAGGTGAATTTCCAGTAACAGTTTCAAGTACTGGATCAGATGGCTTGACAGAGGGATCTGGAGCAGCAAATGAGGTGTTCCTGGATGTGTTTAGTACAAGAAACCCAGGAGAACAAAACATGAGAACAGAACCAACCTACACAGCTCCTTCTGACATACGATCTACTTCTATAAAGGAAGTAATAGCTCATACTGCACCAGGAATTAAAACTGAAGGTTCAGAATCAGGTGAAGTCACATCATCTCCAGAATCCATGGTTCATAACAGCCCTCATGACAGTGTGGTGACACATGGTATTGGCAGTGTAAAAGCAGTAGCTGAATCTACAGAAAGCAAAAATGCAAGAGTTGGTTCTTCCACTGTTTCACTGGGCAAGATTCTCTTGATTGAGCATGGCTCTGGAGAAGAATTCAAAAACGACAGCAGCAACACAAAACTGATGTTTAATGGACCTACTGAAGAAATACTTGGAGGTCATTTCTCACTCACTGATCAGGGGTCTGGAGAACCAGACACATCTTTTAGATCATTTGCAAAAACAGAATTTCCACCTGCTGGGAGCCCAGAAACATGGGAGAAGCATGACAATCACAATATTGTCAGCACATTGTCTGTGAATCTTACCTTCACCATCAACCCTGATGTGCCAGTCACAAGTCCTGAACATGAGGAAACCACCATGGAAACTGTGACTGACCTGAGAATGGAAGAGAAAACCAGTGGTGAATTGACTGTGAGAGCTTTTTCAACGAAGATTCCTTTGGTGGAAGATTTGTATTCTGGAGAACACAGGCCAAGGGAAATTTCACCAAAAACTACAGAATCTTCTGAAGAAAAAGCAGCAACAGACACATTCTTTACACAGGCTACCCATGAACATATGGAATTTTCAAATACTCTGACTGTCAGTCCTTATTCAGAAGAAAAGGAATTAGAAACCAAACCTGTTCAGAAAGTACTTTTGCCATTTAATGATGACAGAGTAACTGAGCCTGTAAGGATTGAAAGGAAATACATAAGCTCTCCAGTTACAGATATAGAACAAGAGAAGAAGTTGGTACAAAACGTTTTCCCTACAAAAGATATTCCCAGAACATTGCTGACATCTCAGGAAGAAAAACAATCAAATAATGAGTATATTAGTGATCCATTATTTTCAGGACAGGGATCAGGAGACGACCTTGATGTAATTCCCTCTTTAGTTTCATTGGTTGTCAAAGGAATCAAGAGTACCTCAAGTCCTCCAACTTCTCATCCTGCAAACATGGGACTTGAACTTTCAACTGTCAAGACACAAGACTTTGAAAGAGGAAGTACCCAAGCAAATGCTGAAGTTAATGAAGAAGTTTCAAGTGCTGTGACTGAGCTACTCTCAGAAACTGGAGACCAGTTCCCCACCTCTGTGTTCCCGGGTTCCCCGGCTTTAGCAGAAGCCAGCTCCAAGAGCTTCATCTCCAAACAGATGGAAGAGATGACCCATTTTGTGGCAACTGAAGGACCTCACAATTGGGAAACTAGTTATGGAGCAGGAGAAAATGAAACAGATGGGACAACAGCTACTTCTAAAGCTGTTTCACAAGAGGAAACTTCACATTTTATTATTAAAGGTGGCGTAACCCCTGCGTCTGTTATACTGAATGGAACTCCCAGTCCTCAAGCAGAGGAATCTCTTATAACATCAACAATAAAAATAGCAGGCAGAGTATTACCTGAAAGCTCTGGAGAAGGATCTGGCTGGGTTGGTGTTTTGGATTCATCTTCTCCTGATATGATTACTCACCTATCAATACCCCTGGTATCAAAAGTAGAACTAAATGCTTCATCTAGTGCTCCTGGGCATATTTATTCCAAAGTTATGACCACAGAGGCACCGACAGATGGGTCACAGACTGTGATCACAGGACTAGCATCTCTTCTTACTGAAAAAACAGATGTTGTGTCAAATCCATCTTCTGTTCATCCAAAGGCAGCTACATCAGAAGAACTAGCAAGTGATACTGGGATATACGAGAAAATTATTCCCATGACTGATGACAAAAGAAGTGTTATATTGAACATTTCTGTTTATGGTGACGTCACTCTAATTGAAGAGAGATTTCAAATCCCATCAGAAGACACAACAATTATAGACATGGATCACTCAAAATCAATACCTGAAGATATAATAAGTGTGCACACAATGCCAAATCCTGTTACACAGTCAACATATGGCGATGATGATGATAGCATGACAGCTGAAGGGGAGAAATATGATTCAACACCCAAATTCTCCATAACCAAAGAGAAGACACTTGAATCTGGTGACAGTCTTTCTTTGACTACTTCCAGTCCACCAGGCAGAGAATCAGTAACAGCTGTGCACAGACCAAAATCAGATGACATGGATTTGGGTTCAGGGAATGCCATGAATGTTGCAACAGAAACTCTCACCACTACTGAACTCTCTGAACTGGGCATTTTCCTTCCTACAGTACCATCTCTGGCAATGCCTCCAGTGCCCTATGAGTCCAAACAGGTTGTAACCACCACCACAGAAGGCAGCTATGAGCCAAATACTTCAGCAAACAACAGAGTAATAGCAGACCAAAGTGAAACAATCTCTGTGTCTGGCTTTTCTGTAACGGGCCAAGAAGAACTGACTGATTATCAGCCTGTGGTTCCTTCTCTTACACCAGTTTTAGCTACGGAACCAGAAAAACCTGTGACGACTGACATACTTGAGTTGAGTATTGTCACCACACAGCATGCATCCCAGCTGGCGACTGTATCACCCAGCAAAAGTGCAAAAAATCACACCATGGTATATATAAACACAAAATCAGCATCAGCAGAGTATGAGGAAACAGATTCTGAGAGTTTTCATTCTGTCCCTCAAACTCCTACATCCTCATTAACTGTTCATTTAGTTAATGGAGTGTCTGAGTATCCTGAGGTAATCATTCCAAGTACATCATCATCAGCAGCAAAGGATTCAGATGAGCCCAATCATTTATCAGAAGGAGTCTTCAAGGAGGTTAGTTCTGATATTGCAGCAACTTATAAACCCCACACTACAGACCTTCTTGACACTACAGAGTCTTCTCTGCTGGAGCTTTCTCCTGAGTCTGTTCCAGAAAGCACAACTATGGAAATTACTCCTCACTTTGGTAGGCTGGTAACAGGCAGGACAGAGGAGACAGAAACCCCTGTCACTGATTTGCCTGTTGAGGAAGAATCTACAGTTTCTGGAGATTCTCCATCAACGCATGTCTTACCTACTGCTTTTCTGAATTTTGGAGAAGGAGTGAGCACAGATATCCCAAAAGTTAACACAATAGAAGTTGAAGCTTTCTTGGGGAGAATGAATAATCCCCACCAAGAAGAAGACAGGAGTACTAAGAGAGAGAACCCCTTGCTCATTTCCACACCGGACTCACCCAACAGCATTGAAAGTGAAGGATTTAAACGTGACCAGGGAGCAGTTACAATACTGACTTCGCCTTCCCAGCTTCTGGAAAGAAGCACAGAAACACAGTCAGCTTTGTTTGGTCAAGGGGAGATCACAACAATTTCTTCTAACATTGCAACACACAGCACTGTCCCTGGCAACCGTCCCTACCAAAATGAGCAGTCCACAATGAGCTCTGAGGAGCCAAACACTGTTGAAGTTGTAACCTCATCGTTTTCCCTTCCTGAAGTCACTAATGGATCAGATTTTGTGATTGGCACCAGTGTGGGTTCAGTTGAAGGCACAGCAGTACAAATCCCAGGTAACTCCCAAATATAATCACTATGTTATGTGTGTTTGCACCTGTAAAAGTGTTGCCTTAGCCCTGGTGAGAGGTATGACTACCAGAGCACCCTGTGAAATAGCATCAGCCCTTGGGACCCTCCAGCTGTGAGATCAGTGTGGGCTTAACCCCTGCAGAGTGGAGGAAGATGGGGGTTCCCAAACTCCAGTCCAGTCGCTCTTCATGAGTGTTTGCATCATGGAGCTCTGGATAAGACTTGAGGTAACCATCCAGTTCTAAAAGGCAGGAAGGTAACACTGATTGTTTTAGGGAATTCAGCTGTAATGATTTAATTTTCCACTTTCAAGCAGATAATTTTGTCTGATAGTTCCTCTGTGTTAGCGTGATGATCGTACTCATAAAATTGGTTCGTAGGTAGGGTTGTTCTTAAAATCTTTCAGTTGACTTAAAAAGAAACTCTTGTGCACATTTTAAGATCAGAATTTTCTATAAAAATGAGTGCCTCCTAACCTACAAGATAACTTTCCACACAAGAAAGAACCAAGACCTTGTTTTCAGCCCATGTGTAGCTTTAACTGGTTGATAAAGTGTCTGCCTCTTAAAAATTACAGATCTTTTTATTAGACATCACTGGCCACAAAGTTCTGTTTTCCATGATAGTTATTAGGCACCATTTCACCAAACACATGGATGATGCAGGTAGGCTTTCTATGAGTAGTGTCACTTCAATCCAAATTTTTATCCAGATTCTGACTAAAGAACTGGCTTAATTTCATAGGATTTTTTATTATTTTTCCTCTAAACAATCCAGGTACCTGTCAACTTGAAAATTTTTACTGGGAAAATAACCAGTCTGCAGTAGGACAAAGAGAAAGCAGGCACACAATAAACACCATTAGGGTGCTCAGCACAGCCCTAGCACTCCTAAAACAAACATCCTGTTATATGGGTGGCATCAGATCCTTTTCAAAACCTCCGAGGTGAAATCTCTAATTAGTTACATTCCCAAACTTAGGTACATAGGAGTTTTCTCAGGAGGCTTTCAGCTGGACCTCCTGCATAACTATGATTAGCAGGGAATTTGGTACTTTAAGAAGACTTTGAATGTCCAGTTTGCAAGGGTAAAATAGATGTTATTTGCCTTTTTTTTCTTTCATTGACTATAGATTTTTTTTTGTGGAAAACATAATCAGAAATCTTAATTTTCCTCATTTCTCTGGTTTACAGAACTCTCTTAACCATTTTGTAAATTTTCAAAGACAGGGTTTTATTTTTGTACCCCAGAAGGATTGTCCTCAGGATTTCCCTCTAACTCTGAGAAGCTAACACTTATAAATGGTTTAGTGTGCACTTGTTTGTGTGAATGAGTGCTCCTAGGCATGAAATCAAATGCAAATACCTAGGTATCTAAACTCAGTGGAAATAAACACCACTAGAAGGCCTAAAGATCTGCAAGGAAAAGCTATTTAAATGATAACTCCTGTAACAACTGAGGATTTCATGGCAGGTAAGCTTTTCTCTTGATGTTTAGTTCAGTTACAAATGTATACAGTATTTTTATTTGTGTTCTTCAAATGTATTTTTAAGGAAGACTTTGTGGGCATTGATTGATTAGATAAAAGAAAGTGATACAACAGCAGCCAGTAGTATGTTCTGTGTACCCTGTCACTCTGCATAAACTAACCCCATTCAAAAGAAAAGCATTTTCCATTCATTTTGCATATGTTTAACTGTTTTCAGCTATAATTAATTGTCATGTCATGCACACTAAATCATTAGAGTATCATGACTGCCAAAGACAGTGCAAATTGCTATGAAAAAGCACAATTTTAAAAATAATTTGTATTGGTTCTTAGTAAATGCCGTATTTTGTTGTTAAAGTTGAAACATGGTGATGCCTGAAGACAAGCTTTACTGCTTTACAAAACTGTCTTATTTCCAGTGTTGATAGTTTCTGTAATTACAGTAAAGCTGCACCATCAATGCAGCAATGAAGATTTTTTTTTATTCCAAAAAAATTGAAAATATACTATTTCCTTGAAACTGCAGAATCAAATTCATTTTTTCTACTTGTTTAACAGGCCAAGATCCCTGCAAGAGCAACCCCTGCCTCAACGGTGGCACCTGCTATCCTCGTGGTTCATTCTACATCTGTACCTGTCTGCCAGGTTTCAGTGGAGAGCAGTGTGAATTAGGTAAGATGAAGCCTAAAAAAATTTTTCGCACATAAGCTCTGCACAAGTGGTGGGTTTTGAAATTGAAGAACAAACACATATTTGAAAAACTCTGCAGTGAGTCCCTAAGAGCAATAAAATAGACGAGATGCACTCTTTTCTCTTCCCCATAAAGTACACTGATGTGGGCACACAGAAAGAGCTGTACAGGAAACAAAATTCAGAACACTATGTTCAAAAAAACCCAAATAAAACAAAACAAACACTAATATTTGAGATAGTTCTCTAAGAGCTTGGAGTAATTATTTGGAAGCGTGGTAAAATAAACTAATCCTAAAACTAACTGGGAAGCTGAGTACTGAATGACAGTCTGATATGTTTTCCCAGGAAATTGTAAATATTATGGTAATCATATGCATATTTGGTATAGATTGGTATTTTTGTGATAACTCTACCTGAGGACCTCTTCAAGCTGCCTGTAACATCCATGTGTACCTGCTGTGACTGTGGATGTCCAGATACTCACCTGTACAATGTAAATTAACCAATTTTTCTTCCAGAAATCTAACCAAAATATGGTAAAAGTGGTAGGTTGGCTGTTTAGTGCAGAGATAATTTAAATTGTTGTAAAGCTGTAGGTTCCATTCCCTGATAAATACCATGGATTTATCTGTGATACAGTTGCCTGCCAAATTTGGAACTAAAAAAAAAAAAAACACAACAGAAACACATGGTAAAATTAGTTTAACTCATTACAGCTTGGAGGAAAAAAAAACAACTCCACCCAAAGGTTGAAGAAATCACTGCAGCGTAGTTGTCAGGATTAATATGGTTTTATTTGTGTTCTGGAAGACAAATTTATGTTTTGTGTGTGATTTAAAAAATAATAATGTTTTTCTCTGCTTTCCTAGCTCATCCTCATGAGTTTGATAATTCACTAGTTCATCCATGATAGACATCACATTTTAGATGCTGTATCTTAAATCTTACTTTGTCAAGGAATGTGGCATCCCCTGGTTGCAAAACAGAGGTCATAGATAATAATTATAAAATAATGATCTGTCCACTTTGTGTCCCCTAGCACTTCTAAAGGCTTATTAAAAAATTGGAGTGGGACTCTCCACAGGCCATTGACATGTAGAAATATGTTTTGTGGTGCCTAAGAATGGAAATCTCAGCATTTTTAACCTCTATATTCAGGGATATTCTGATGCATGATGCAACAGTTATTCCTAGTTGTTGCTTTTTAGTTTGTAGATATGTCTAATTTCTGTCTTATATTTCAATGAGGGAATCACTACCAGTAATTCACTTTGGACTGAGGTGTTTGCAAAATCTGCATTAAAGTTTAAGCTGTGTTTGTTTCAGAGAAACAGAACTCAGTAGAAAACATCATATAATCTTTATGAAAAAACAGACTAGCTTATAACCTGTACAAATATACACACAAAGTAATTATATTAAATGATCTAGTGCTCCAATTTAAAAGGTGAAGACCAGGTGTTTCAGCCTTGGAATGGGGGACAGAAATTGTTACTTGTTTACTGTGCAAGACCATGACTGCTACTAATCTGACTGATCATTTAGTGAGATTACCTTTATGGTGTTTTGTTCTCATCTTGATAAGATTAGACAAAGAAGAAATGAGAAATGCAAGCCAATAACGAGCCAGGGCCTGCTGCTTTGCAGACTGAAATTAGCAGTGTGTTTGATGCTACATGATGAGATTTCCAATATTTGAGTTTCATGAAGATATTTGAGATCCCCAGTGCTTAGTGAGAGTTTTTGTGCTGTGGTCACATACACAAGTCAAATTTTCCATCAGCACAGGAAAATGCTGTATGGTGTCCCTTCCTTCACATCCACACAGTGACCAGTTGGATCTTGCACAGTGTTTTATTCTTCTGTGCTCAAACGATCCCAGTCACCAGTGTGATTAAGGCTGAAGAGCATTTCCCTGCTGGGAGCTGGGTGGGTTGTAAAACCACTCTTTTCTTTTTGCTGCAGATGTTGATGAGTGCCAGTCCAACCCGTGCAGGAATGGAGCCACATGCATCGATGGCCTCAATACCTTCACCTGCCTGTGCCTACCAAGCTACATAGGTGCACTCTGTGAGCAAGGTAAGGTGTGTTCTTCAGCTTGTGGTAATGGAGGTTGCTTTTTCCACTCCAACACCCTTCTGGAGTAACTAGGCAGAGCGTCCTAGACTGACTGAGTTTCTGTCTTAAAAAATTACACACACTGTGAAAGACATATCAGAACCTCCAATAAGCATCAGTAATGTAGGAATAGTCTACTGAATAAGTCAGATTATATATTCATCCCCTGGGGGCCATAGATTTGACAACTTTATCCCAGAATTTTCAAAATTACCTGTTCTGTAATTATTTCAGCCAAAGAAGGTGCAGGATTTATAATTACAAGTAAGTTGTAAGAGGCTTTCTAAACTGGGCAGTTGAAATAAGGTTAAATACCCAAGTCTCCGTAATTGTTAGGAAGTTGCCTTCAAGAAATGCCACTGTATTTACAAGAAATATTTATAGTGTAAGATGCTTACTCAATATGTAGGAGGAGGACTAGAGTAGCAAAATCTGTTCCATCAGTAAAATTAATGAAGGCATTTCCATGGGAAAAGAAATAGTGTATTAAAATGTACTTGCTACAGCTCATGAAAATATTTTTTTCGTTTTCTTCAGCTGAATGCTTTTCGTCACAGGTGAATGAACTAAACCTCTGGATTTGTTTAACTAATGTATATTTTCATGTTTGTTTCTCAGCTTCAGTGAAGAACGGTTTGCAAACTCTTCCAGCTCAACCTATAGAGATTTGCTTGTTAGAGCTGAAAAATCTCAGACCTGACCAGCACTTTTCAAGGTTTAACCTTTTTTAATAGTCTGGATAACCTTGCAACTTGAGAGGGCTTTCTGAATCTTGTGTCCCAAATTAAAAATTGACAGTGTTTTCACAACAAAAGAAATAAATGTTCTCACTCCCTTCCTCCTCTCCTTCATTCCAGCAAATCTATAGCAGTGAGTGGCTCTGAGTACCATGGTAGCTTTAATCTCCTTTTTATGACCAACCTGAGAGTGCATTTCAGGTGGTTAATGGGAACATTTCCTAGTTTGTCAATCAGAACCAGAGCTGTGCTCTCTCAGCTTTGGAATTTAAATTTCCTCCACTTAAAGTCCTGCAGTGGTTTGGGACTTGGGAGAAGGTTTTAGTGCCAAATTTCCACTCCACCAGACAAAATAAAACTGTGCTGGCGATTCAGACATGGTTGTCTGGCAAGCAGGCTTTATTTCAAGGCACCAGTCCTGACCTCACTAGATTTTAAAGACCAGCCAAGACGACTGAACGTGTTACCTCGGTGCCACAGAAAAGATGGAGCTCAGCACACCGAGGTTGTATTTCATAACTTCCCCCCCCCTCCAAATACACAATTCATTTTAAAAAAAACAACAAAAACAAAAAAATCAAGCTGAAGGTCTTTTTTAGGCACAGTGCTGAGCATTCAAAATGCCATGGGGGGGACAAGGGAACAGGAACAGGGAGCATGGACTTCCTCTGGAAATGAGGCTCAAAAAGTAGGAGGTAATTCGATCACATCTGCACCCACTGGTGCAGAAAGAAGTATAGAGCTCAGAACTTCACCCAGATGCCCCTGTGAGACTGCTCAAGACTAAGGCATCTCCAGTTGAGGTGTTGTGCCTGTGTCAGCTCTTGGAGGGGATGTGACCAGGGGACATCACAGCTGCACATCAGGGAGCTTGGTATGGTAGGAGTGGGAGTAACCTTCTGGGAGATCCAGTCTGGATGAGGGAAATCAGTCCTGAGACTCAGGGAGATGAACTGGCTCCCTGACACCCCTTTTTCTTGCCAGGTGGAAACAGTTCAGCAGTCTGAGCCCAGGAACACCTTCCTGAAGAGAGCTAAAATTGTCTGATGTTAGAAATAGAGTAGCTGAAGTTCACTTTTAAACTAGGTTGTTAGCTCAGTCAGGCGGCATCACTTCTGGTTCAGGTGAGATCAAAAGTGAGTGGAGTACCTCTCTTAGACCCTGTTTTGCCCACCACTTGTATCTTTTCAAAGTATAGATGCACGTTCTGCACCGCACTTGGTGACATCTGAACATCACTTCTTAAAATGCATAGATATCCCCCAAATATCTGTTTGTACAGGGTGAGGCTCCTCAGGATAGTACAACCAGTTGTTCTTTTCCAGGTTCTAAAGACAAGACAACTGGGTAATTTTAATTATCATATCAGGAATAATGTTGGGTTTTTAATAACCCAAGTTTATCGTTCCAATATCTGTGATTACTCCAGTCTTATTTAATTCACTTTGTTCCCAGGACTTGGTAGCTGGAGACTGAAGTAGTTGAGAAGAGTTCAATGCAAACATAGTTTCTGAAAACAGAGGGTCTTTTACTGATGTCTTTCAGCTGAGAAGGGATTATTTCGACTATTTACCAGTAAAATGGGTTTCTCCTCAAGAAGTGTGGCCTAGTGGGTTTCTGGCATTTGCTCATTAGCTGAAGATAGAGACTCATAGATAAAATTCACAGCTGAGTAAGACTCTCATTATGTTCTAGTACCTGTGTCAGTCTTTATTTTCTTTAACAACCTTATGGTATTTCTTTAAAGACAAGGGACCTATTGTCAGCAGCTTACTGCAGCTATTGATAAAGCAGTACTTATCTATGTATTAAACCAACAGACAACTCTTTTTTTAATGCAGTGTTTAGAGATGTTGTCACATGTACAATTGCAGTTACAGAGAGAGGAAGCTGCATAAGTAACTCCTTGCACGCATCACCCAAACCTCCCTGTAAATTGCCATAAATCTTAACAGTGGTGAGACATGTTTCAAAACACCATAAATATGAGGGTTTCAGTCTTTCCATCACGTTCTGGGATAAGGTTACAGAGATCTGTGATTGCCTCCCTGGTTGAGTACACAATGAATGTGGAGTAAGTGCTTGCACATACTCTGCTCACAGGTGATTGGGTCAGAAAATTTACAGCCACCTGCAATTAGGCTTTACTGGTTCAGTAAAGGCATTAAAAGTTTCTACCTATATGGAACCCTTACCTCTGTGTCACCCTTTCAGCTCTCTTCATCTGGTAAGTAAAGTGAGCTGAGGACAAAGAACTGCAAGGATGAAACAATCCCCACATTTTTACTTTGCTGGTTTTGCATTTTACATCCTCTGCCCTCCTGAATCTTTCTTTTCCTGTACATTTTTCCCCTCTTCTCATCAACCTCTCCTCTCAAAAATAACAAAAAAAAGCAACAACAACACCACAAACCAACTCAACCACTCCAAACAAAAAACCCCAACCAACCAAAACCAACCAACCAACCAAAAATGATACAAAAACCTCCAACCACTCATCAACCTGAAAAAAAAAATCCTCTTCTCTCCCATGTGAGAACATTATGTATTTTATAGCCATCAGTCCTGATTTTTTCTGCTTTTCTAGATTTTTGGGCTACCAACAGGGGCAGAAGAAGTTATTCAACGTTTCTCTTTTGGAAGGCAATGTAAGATTTTGGGTAGGAGGGAGGAGTTAGATGTACACTGCAATGTGTGTATTTAAACAAAGAGTACCCTGGTCATTGTTTGACACTTTCTATCTTAAGAAGAGAAATTGTGTTATTTATAATTGATACTCAGACCATCTTATTTTCTCAACACAGTCCTCTCAGTTTTGTGTTTTCAGACCTCTTTGCCTCCTCTACCTGCCTTTCAGCAGATTTTCTCTCAAATCCTTCACTCCTTCCCTAGTAGAGGCCAGGGAGGGCTTGGTTAGAATAACGTGGAGATCCTCTCTTGCCACGTGTTTCTCAGCATGCCAAGCTCCCTGTTATTATCTGACTTGTTTCCTGTGAGACAAAGGAGTCACTGAACAAGATAAATAATAAAACTTAAAGTGCCTTCACAAAGGACATAGGACTGTTAGTCAGCCTCATGTGGTTAAAGAAATGTTCTAGAAGGCCAAAGGCAGACTAAGTTAAAAAAATACCTATATAGCAGAGATTAAAGCTGTATTTACATCCTGTACCTCACATAGAATACAAAAAGGGAAAAGATAAAAAACTCACAAATTGATAGCGTAGATTACATTCCTTTTTTCATAACTGGGATTACTCAAAGCACAAGAAGTTTTCTACAGTTCAACTTTCTGAAAATAGAAGGCAGATAACCAGTGTAAACTTTATTATGCCTTTGCATTTGTTGTATTTATGTCAGTACTCATGACTTTTGGGAAATTATTTTGGAACCAAATTCCTAAGACAATGACTACTGTGTTACCAGTATCAAAGGAATTATAGTAAGCCTCTGATGTGAAATGTTTGCACTTTTAAGTCCATTTATATACATTTAAAGTCTAGTTTTTGTTATGGGGAATTTAAAATCTTTTTTATAAAAATAGACACTTTTCTACTTCAGGATGGGAACAGCCTCTTCCTGCTATGAATTAAGAACCAGTCTTGGGTTGTGAGAAATTATTCTACAGTTGTAGTAGCAGCTCAAAGCTAAGTAATACCTTAGTTAAGGCATTTTCAGTCATCTGTCCTTGGCATATTCTGCAATAATTGGCTGTTTCTGTACTAATGCAAAAAGCGCCCTTTTGGCCAAAGCTTGTTATTGGGCATTGACTATATTGACTTACTGAAAATAAGAAATCCAGTTTCATACCCAGGACACCTCTCTACCTCTGGAAAGACCAGAAAGTTGGTTTAAGACAGTTTTGTTTGGGGATTGTTAAAACTTGGTGGGAAGTGAGAAATTCCTGGTGGGTGAGTGGGGTATGGGAGGTCAGGCTTTGTGTTTCTGTTCTTCAACATCCTTCCACTGAGGCCCCTCAGGGTAAGATAGGTGTGGTTGGAACAGGCTGTAATCTTGTGCTGAAGTGTCCTTTATGATGCCATTTTATTGTGATAGCTCAAAACTGTCTGTGTTTTCCCTGTCGTTTCTCCCACTCCTCACTAAAACTCTCTCTTACCTGTGGCAAGTTGTTCTCATTCTCAAGCACAGCTCAGACACATTCAGACACCACATTTGTTATGTCCATCTTATTAATACTGACTTTTTTTCTGTGATTCATTCAGCAAACTTGGAACCAAAACTGTGCAGTTTCTTGCCATGTACTCTGTTTACAGCTTCCTAACTTGAGAAAATAATTAACATCACATCTACAGGTTGTTTCTGTTCCAAGGTTCAAGTTTATTTCTCTTTAGATGGAAGAACACAGTGACTGGTGTAAAATTCTGTCTGTGATTCATTCTTATCAGCACCATGCCTCAGAGAAGCACAGACAATGTACAATTTCATTACTCTGTATTTCAGTTTTACAACCTTCCCAAGAAGCTGATGCCTAAAGTTTATAAAGTTAGACTTTGTCAAGGAAGATGGGTTTTGGGGGAGCATTTGGAAGTGTAAGTTCAGAAAGACAATATTGCATCTTTGCTTCTGTGGGCTGAACATTTACAGTAATTGTACTTCGCATTATTTTCATTTATAATCTTCCAAAGGTAATTCAGTACATTGACTCAAAGAACTGTTTGCCCTTGCAAGTAAAAGTTCCCATCCACATAAACAGGCTCAGAAAACTCAGACAAGATGGAGAATGAGATGTAGATACAGTCCAACATCCATGTGTTTCATTCATTCAGAGTGACGGATGACATTCTCCTGAGATGGCCCAGACAGAGCCCAGTTCCATCAGGGGAAGCTCACAAAGTTTGCAGTTGCAGTTATACCCCTTAGATATTTTTGCAGCTTTTACTGAAACTGGATAAACAGAAGCATCTGCAAATGAGGTCTCATGGATGAATGTTTGCTTTTGTACTACTTAGAGGTGTGGTTTTTTCTCTCAGACCTTTGCCCCACAGAAAATCCATCAGCTCGCGCAAAACTTCCCTGTTTCTTACCCACTGACAGATACGTGGTTTGTTTGTTTGCCACAGACACAGAGACCTGTGACTACGGCTGGCACAAGTTCCAGGGGCAGTGCTACAAGTACTTCGCGCACCGGCGCACATGGGATACGGCGGAACGGGAGTGTCGTCTCCAGGGGGCTCATCTGACCAGCATCCTATCCCATGAGGAGCAGATCTTTGTCAATCGTATGTGTTCCATCCGAGGGCTCCTCTGCCTCCAGCTTTGAGGGGGGATAACAGTTTAGGAAGGATATAAAGACCTCATGGGAGTCTGCAGCTCCTCCAGAGGGGTAGCTCGCATCTCTGCTCTGTGTGAGCAGGGACAGGACCCCAGGGAATGCCTGAAGTTGTGTCAGTGCAGGCTTAGATTGGATGTCAGGAAAAGGTTCTTCCCCTAGAGGGTGGTTGGGCACCAGAGAAGTGGTCACAGCACCAAGGCTGGCAGAGCTCAGCGAGTGTTTGGATGATCCTTTCACGCATGTAGTGTGACTCTTAAGGATGGTCCTGTGTAGGGCCAGGACTGGATGATCCTTCTGGGTCCCTTCCCACTCAGGATATTCCATGACTCTGGTCACTGAGGGTTCAGAGCTGGTGGCATACCCTCCTGACCACTCAGGTTTTACAACTCCATCTTAAAACATACTTTTAGAATATTTGAAAGGCGCACTTTGTGTTCTTAGTGTTTAATTCTGCAGTCAAATACAAGTTCCCTGTCATTATTAAGTTATTATCTGTTACATAAAAAATACTTTTTTGGCGGAGAAGAAGACACTTTGATGGGAGGAAGAAGACGGGAACTTCTATGTTGAATAGATAAGATATTTTTGTGCACATGATATCAATGTCCACACCATCATATCTTGTATTAGTTAGGCACCTAGAAATAGTCCCTCTGTGTTGTGTTGCTCAGTCTAGGCAACACAGGTCACAGCCTCACCAAAACTTGAAAAATGTAGATTACAATACATGATTTTATTATTTTAATATTTTATTTGCCTTCCATTTTTTTTCCTCCCCCTCATATGTGCTCAGGTAGAAAACTAATTCTGTTTCCTTTGGTAGACACCATCAGAAATGAAGAGACAGGGTTGTTTAAGACTATTAGATAAGAATCTGCTTTTTCATAGACATCCTAAATTAAAAAAAAAAACAAAAACAAAAACAAAACAAAAAAAAAAACCACCAAAAACCAACAAACCCAACCAAAATCAAAAACAAACCAACAAGCAAAACCAAACAAAAAACCCCAACCAAACTGACAAAGGGCCTTTAAAACAGTTGTTTGCATAATGAGTAGAAGAATCTTAAGGACAGGTTGTCTAATTCATCTTATGTAAAATTATTTTCTTTGGTGAAATCTGTTCCATTTATGGAAAGGTTAACGAAAATACCCTTCTGGTTCCTTAGGTATTGGGCACGACTACCAGTGGATTGGCCTCAATGACAAGATGTTTGAGCGTGATTTCCGCTGGACTGATGGTAGCCCACTGGTAAGATGCCTTTGAAATGAAGTCACTCATCCATTTCTTTTTCTGGTCACTTATCAAATTCCCACCAGCAATGAGAGAAGTTGTGTGCAGGAAAAAAAAAAAAAACCTGACACCAAATATGGACCTGAGCAAACAGCCAGTGAAATCACTTTGGGATAACTAATATTTTGTGGTTTAGTTCGAAAGTCTTGTTCTTACTTCCTATTTTTGTAAGTATGGGAAATCTCGAACATTTCAAAGACTAGTAATTTAAGGGTCTCTGATGGAGCTGGTTTGGGCTCTTCTTGTCTTGCACAAGGACACATGTGGCAGTTTCTCAACCATCTGTATATGGAGCAGGATGCATTTTTTGGGTGAGGATCTGGCATTCAAGCTGTTGCATTTGCTAGGTCTGTGGAGTGCACAAAGGAGCCTCCCAGGTATTGCTGGATCCTATTCTGTGTGGCAGGTCTACAGCTGGGATGGTTTGGGGATGGTCTACATTCTGAGGTGGTTCGAGGGGTCTGCAACCAATAATTCACCCATAAAATTTTAGGATGCTGTTGTTACCTCTTACTACCTTAAAATAAGAAGGAAAATCAGCCGAAGGAGAATCAAAGAGCTGATGGATGCAGGATGCAGTTCTTTCCAACTCAAACCCGTCTCTTTTGTAGAAGAGACAGATGATTTATTGCTTTTTAGCACCCACTGAAGAACACTACATTAAGGAAAACCCCCCAAACTAGTTATGCTTATTATTTTCTTTTCCAGTTGTGAATTCTGAAATCAGAAAGCATCTGATTTCATGCATGTGTTGCTGCAATTTATGTAGAAAGACACCTGGGGCAAAGCAGGCAAATTAAAATTAGAAATAGAACGGAGATCCTACTTTTTAATTCAGGCTACTGATCAAATGTGGTGTTATATTTTTACTGTAATTTTCAATTTTAAGAAATTAAGATATTCTAGGAACAGAACAATACCATCTGTCCAACAGATTTATGTTTTGATTGATCTTTCTTTTTTTTTCACTTTCTTTTTCTTTCAATTTTAACAACTTCCCTCTGTCTCTTCCTTCGGAAACACTTTAGTTGTCTCTTGAAATCATTTATGTTCACTGTTTCAATAGATTTCCCTCATAACTTATTCCATATGGCTTCTGGATCCCGTGCTGCTGAGCAGTTGCCTCATTTGTTCCTTTGCCCTGGCTTTTAACTCATTTCTCATACTTTCTAACCACAGTTCTGGTTATAGTGATTTATAACCTCTCTAGTGATTAATAAAGCATAACCCAACTAAATATATGCATCAAATGTATTTCACTGATGATATTCTAAAATTGCAATGAATTTGAATACTATATAGGTAAAAAAATTGCCCCCTTTATGTAGTTGCATGTGAGCAATATTCATAGTGTTAAATGCATTAGTACAATTTATGATCACAAAAGTCAGACTTATTACATCAACACTCAGGTTCTAACTTGAATTTCTGACTTTAGGGGTGATTTTTCCCTGTAGCCAAAGCCTAAATAGCTGTCATGTGTTTTACCTATCAGGGTGCCTCTGTAATTCAGCTGTTTCTAACTTTGTTTCTCAGCTCCATGTGCTCTCCAAAATATTCTTCTCTATCTACAGTTGTATTCAACACTTCTGGCACATGGGAAAATTTGTCAATTCTGATGAGGGTCCCCATGAATTTTCTTGGAGATGCTATCAGAAAAGAGGTTGAGCATCTACAAGTTCATGTAGTTTCATCTTTATCTTGATCCTACTTCGAATTTTCTCCAGTAAGAGCTTGGTTTAATCTGCAAATCACGATTACATGATTTTATGAGGTTTTGGATTGAAAAAAAAAAAATCACTCTGTTCTGATGCTTGGTAGACTTCAAAGAAAAAGCAAATTGACAACAACAACAGCAGCAACAAGACATGTTGTGGATGGAATTGTTTGCCCAGTAGTGTGATAAATTTTAATAATTTCTCTTTCACATGAGTTCTCTTTCTTAAACAAACAAACAAAAAAAAAGCCCCTGGAATTGTGAATCCTTGAACCACAGGTGCCATTACTGGCAGTTACAGGACAAGGTTTGCATCACTCATTTGCCACAAACATGAGAAAACCAACTGAAATATGCAGCACATAAGCAGGAACTCTTTTGCAAGGTGGCATGTATTTATTTAGTAATTTCTGGAAAAGGGATTAAATACCCAAATACCTTTCCTTTTTTTTTTCTTTTAACTTTACCCCTAAAGGTATTTTAGTCAATGAGTTCAGTGGAGGAAAACTCGTCTTTTTTTTGACATTTTCAGCTCATACCTGTTTGTGTTTTTCCTTTTTTTTTTTTAACTGAGGTCAAATGCCAGCTACCATTAAATATGATAGTTGGACAAAGCATGTACATAAGAATATAGAATTAAGGTTCTAATTGGGAAACCTACATTGAATGTAGAGTATCTTTGGCAGGCTCACAAATCTACTGAAAATTATTGTTTAGTTGCATAGTAGAGAAAAAAAATAGTCAGACACCCCTGATATTTTGGAATTCCTTCTTTTTAACCCCTGTAAATACTGGCTGTTAGCAATTCATTGAAACCAGCAGCAGTCAAAAAAGCCCCTCTATTTGAGTACATGCTTTTGTGCATCAATTGGAATTATGCTGAACAAAAATAATGACAGAAAACAAGTCTTGGAATAAACGAAGAGTAAATTCATACTCTGATTCTCAGAATTCCACAAAGGAAATGTTGGTGTCTTGAATAATGAAGCAATCAGATTCAGTGAGAAAGTAAGAAACAGTATTTAAAACTCCTCAGCCCACATGACTTTTGTCCATATCTGCATTGAGTCTACATCTTTTCCATTAAAAAAAAAAGTTTTAAGACAAGAAAAATTATCCTAACAATAAAAATGGATCAACTCCCAAATTACAGTATTGCAGCTCCACTACTGCAACGGTAGTGGACTTGAACAGGCTTTTAGATCTACTTCACTAAAGTGTCTGATGCATCACCTGTGTACTTTTAGGGTGTTTTGGCAGGTTTATTTCTTAACTGTAAAGTGGGGAGGTTAATTTTATTTTTTATTTAAAACTGCTTAGCAGTTTCCTGCCTTTCAGACAAAGTAGCATAACCTTGTTCAAGGGGCTGAGTGGTGTAGATAAAGTCTCACCACATGCTGGTAAAACACACTTTTTCTATCCACTAAATCCCAAACACAGAATGGGCTTGAGAAGTGAAAAATTACATAAATAATGTAGTTGTGTCATACCTCTCATGGCCTCAAGTTCAGCTATCAGTCCAGGTGGTACTTTTCCATAAAGAAGTTACTTTCCAGGTAACTATCATCATACTGGATTTTATTGGCCAGACCAATCTGTTTATATTTGTCTTTTTTGCAGATTCTTTAAAAAAAAATTGAAATTGGGAGCTTCTTGGTTAAGGTCAGAGCATATTCTCAAAGAGCTTGGAGCTTAGCCAAGGTCTATAAGCAGAATAAAATAAGCTATAATTATACTAAGCTGTGGGATCCATTGGCCACTCCCATGTATCTGATTTGTTCAGATTTGCTGTACTGTATCCCCATGGCAGGAAGCAATTTTGTCCTAACATGTTTCTCTGCTCTTTTTTTTGTGTGTGTGTGTGTGTGTGTTTTATTTTGTTGTTTTTATTTGTTTGTTTGTTTGTTTGTTTGAGTTTGTTTTTTTTTTGTTATTTATTTCTGCTTAGGAAATAAGTAAGTTTTCAGTGTTTCTGATAGTTGGGAGAGGTGGATTCATGTTCTGGAGCTGATGAACCACTTTGGCAGCATAAATCATTCCCTTTTTGTGAGGGGAAAGAAGCTGATGGTAGCTGTGTTAGTACAACATAAAAAAGTGAATGTTCTTCCAGGAAATCTCAGGGATCCTCACATATGGAGCAAGTTCACTAAGAACTGGAGATCAAGGGCCACTGCCACAGTCCTGGGCTTGGACTGGGAGCAGCAACCAAGGCTGTGTGGAGCAGGAGGAAAGGAATTTGTAAGCTTAAAACTTTGGCATATCTAACCAGCCGCTGAGTTCAGATAATTTGTCTCAGAGGTGAAGG
The DNA here is from genome assembly GCF_022539395.1 of Myiozetetes cayanensis. Classification (NCBI taxonomy): domain Eukaryota; kingdom Metazoa; phylum Chordata; class Aves; order Passeriformes; family Tyrannidae; genus Myiozetetes; species Myiozetetes cayanensis. Next base: position 34,008,707 of record NW_026087631.1, on the reverse strand, counting down.
CAGTGAGAGCAGGTACTGAAGTGTGTTCAGATAACTCGCAGCATCCCAACATTTTTAGAGCTTTGCTGTTCACTGCTTGCTGATAATCAGGCCAATTTCTGCTCAAGGCATTTCAGGTACGATTACATTGATAGATCGAAGAGGCAGAGATAATTATATAGTATTTTTAAGAGCATGTTTTGTTAGCTCTGCTTTCCTTCTGTTGGAGGGTAGTTACAGGGCTGTTCTGTTGGCACTTGGTGTGGGAGAAGCGTTAGTTTTCCTCTGATTTATATTGTGCACTAGAGTGAAAATGGCTAAATATAGTCTTCATTTGCATTTAGAAAACTACAGAATCAAAATCATTCCTGCAATTATTTTGTAGACTTTTCTCCCAGCATTTCTTAAATAGTGAACAACTCTTTAAGGATGTATCATGGGCAATCTTCATCCCATAATTATCATGGTAAGCACTAAGCAATAAGAACAAATTTGGGAAAAACACAGAGATGCAGGAGAAGAAATCAAAACCTTAACAGTCACACAACTGTGTGAATAGAGGAATTTGTCCATGCTACTTGTATCTTTTTATACTTTAAATTGATGCAATACAAACTACAAAACACCAAAACTTACATTATCAGTGGAGACATTTAATAATTGATCAAAGGGAGAAGGAACACAACGTGACACTTGAAAAGATCCATGAGCAAAATTGAATTAAAATAGTTCACTTAGCCCTGTGAATAGTAACTTTTACAGCTGTAAAGCACACCCATCCAAATAGAAGGAAAAAAAAAAAAGGAAAGAAAAATCTGGTGTTGCTTTTGGCAGCTTCCCCTTTGTATTTAGATGGCTGAGTTTTCCCTGCTAAGGACCCTTGTGAGCAAGCACAGGAGAGAAGGAGTTATTCATGTTATGGATTAAGCACATAGGGCTACTTGGGGTGGTGCCTCACAAGGAGGGTTATTCACATCCCCTGGAAAATGCTGCTGATAATTAGAGCTTTGCAGGGTGGTGAGCTCACCACCCCTTACATAAGATTAGTGCTGCAATAAGGAGCTGGCCAGTGTTTGTGGCCAGATTGTCTGTCACTGGGAGAGTGCTGCCAGCCAGGGAAGTAATGGGGCATATTGCCACTTTTAAAGCTGCCTAGAGGCCCTGAGCTGGTTTTCCTTCCCTTCATCACAGGAGCACTTATGCTTTGTGTTCTGCAAAGCTTGTGCTCAGGTTGTCAGTGTAAGGTAGTATATTTAAAAAAAGAAAAAGAAAAAAATTTAGTTCTGGTGAAAACAAAACCCTCTCTTTTCCTTCCTTCACCGGCTGGTGAATCAGAAGGCTTTAATTTAAGAAAAAAAAAATCTGTAACTGCACCCCTCTCTCAGAAAGAGTAACTTCTTTGAAAACACACACATACAAAAACCCCTTCAAAAAGGCACTGAGTATTGTAGGGAAGGAGCCTGCCTCTGAGGGTTAAATAAAACAAACAAACTAAAAAAGTGCTGTAGTCAGCTGCAAACAAAAAGCTCATTGTGCCCGTATCCCACAGGGTCCTTGAAGAAGGAGATTTTAAACCTACCAAATGTTTTGATTCTGTGCCACAGTCAGTCATTATGGCCTCTTTTTAAGATGCTCATTTGACCTGCGCTCAAATGGAGGAGAACTATATAATGTTATTAATGACAGGTATATTTTGGGTCCAGGATGCCATAGGCAGTAAAAGAGGGCCTCTTGGACAAAGTGGGGTTTTGTCTTGTTTTTGCCAGGGGGGTCACAAGTTAGTTCAGGGCCTCGTTATTGTTGGCTCTGGGTTAAAAATCTTGAGCAGCTTCAAACTTGCAGTAATTGTTGACACAAATGACAATTTGCAAATGCAAGATTTTCCTTTTTTCTTTTTTTTTTTTTTTTCCCCCTCCCCCATGGCTCTACTGGTAGCTGTGCACAAAAAGAATAAGTCACACCCCACAAAATTTTGGAATGTGTAATTATACCACTGTGACTCCCAAAGAACATTGCAACAACCAGCACTTACCACTCTGCCATACCTTTTTCCACAGTAAAACACCTGCCCAGTAGCAAGAGAACTTCACCAGCTCTTTATCACTTATTTTTAAGGTGAATTCTCTTATTAAAGTGACTTCTGAAAGCCCAGCACGCATAGCATACCCTCAAAATTGAACTGTACAGTGTGTGAACCATGTTGAAAGCTATTACTCTAAAAAAAAACCTAACAAAATCATGGTACAGAGCAGATAAAACTCCATGGGTTTACTTTGAAAGAGTTGCTTTGAAAGAGTTAATTAAAGAGGTGTCTTTTCTGAATAATTATAATTTTGGAGTACTCCAGTGAGTACCCAGACTCAGCAGTGAGTAGACAGTGTCACCTAGTGGGCGTTTATTGCCAAGCTCACCGTGATCTGCTTTTCATGGAAAAAACTTCATACTGTGATACTGTTTTAAAAGAAGTCAGCTGGTTATCTGCTCCACCTCACAATGTGATCCTCCCAAAATGTAGGACTGACAGTGCTTTTGTATTTCAGCTTCATTAGCTGGCCTTTTTTCACTCCTTTAATTACTATTAATTACATTTCTTTCCCAAATTATTTATTTTTACATAGTTCTTCCTGCTTATTCAACCTGCACTCACTGCCTGTGGTTATCCATAGACACACACCAGTGCATGTTTTCCAGAGTCCCCTTTTTTTTTTTTCCCAAGGTGCTGCATAGGACTCAGAGAGTTTTTCGGTACATCCCATCTCTCTGTTACCAAAAAAACCCCAATGCTTTCAAGTGAAAGCTCTTGCAAAAGTCCTTAGCGAAGCTCTTCTCAGGAGGTTTTCTTGCTCACAGTGTGACTCAGTCATGGCGAGTATTGGGTTCCTGCCTGGGCCAAGCCCTGCCAAGTTTCCCAAATCCCATGTAAATAAAATTCAGATTAAGAGGTAGAGGGAAGCCATTCAACTGTGATTAAAAAAAACCTATGAGGATCATGACATGTGATTTTGGTGTGTACTTGTAGATAAGTTTAAATACAGCAGTTGTCTTTAGATTGATTTGAGTTACTCACAGCAAAGGTTTACATACATCCTTAACTTCATCCCTCCCTCAGGCATCTGATCTTCTCTGCAGAGTTTGAGGCACCACCTATGCCTCTAAATCAAGGCATGTGCTTAAGCACTAACTGAATGGAGTTTTTAATCTCAAGAATTCTCCTGAAGAGTTCTGTCAGACTGCTCCCATTCATAAAATTAAACAGAAAATTTCTTTGGAGGACTGGGGTGAACTTTAGCAAAACAGAGCCTACACTATAAGGTAGTTTCCTGTCTTTCCCAATATATAAAGGCATTTAAACACCAGGTGACATTAATGGAAGTATTTCAGACATTGCCAAATTTTCACAGAAATATGTTTGATTTTTTTTTTTTTAAAGAGAAAACACAATCCTGTTCAAACTTTTCAAGTGTCTCATGTAACAGCAGCAGTGCTCTATAATAACATGAGTCATAAATGAGGGGTCCATGTACTCGATGTAACCTTGAGCTGATCTTGTCAGAGTTCAACCACTGAGTAATTGCCAGGACTTCCTGAAAATGAGATGCAACTTTTAGTTGAGCTATTCAATTATGGCAGTCCTACACAGTGAGGGTCTCATTCAGGGGCTTTCCTGATAAAGATTTCTAAGACCTTCTCTGCCGTTGTAGGGGGCGGGTGGTGAGGAGGGGGTGTTCTTGTTACAGCAAAAAAGATGATGGTCAATAAGGTTTGCAGTCGTGGTGTCAGCTTAGTCATAAATACCAGAAAGGAAATTTTGCTTCACTTTCAGATGCGGTGGCACAGAAAGTACCCAGTCAACCAGTCCCTGCATCTCTCACTCTTGTTTGTTATTTTTTTAATTTGACTCATTAGTCTTGCATTAAGAAGGAATAAGATAGGGAAGCAGCCAAAATGAAAGAAAATAAAAATCAAAATAGCAAGTGCCAAAAAGTGCCAAGACACCTTTTTTTATTTGTACTTTAAGCTTATCTAAACATACTGAAGACAAGCTTCCTTTGCCCAGAGGGGCAAACGCAAAAGCCTTAACCTGTAAATCTAAATAGGTGTATTTTAGGTAAATTATTTCCTAATTTTAGTTGAGTACAGAAGATTATAGGTCTTTACACAATAGTGAGGTCAAGCAATAAAATTTTGTTTGTATCAGTAGGTTTTTTTATTGTCCTTCGTGAAATACAGAGTTTGTTAAATGTTTTGAAATGCAAAATCCAAGTGATTATCTCAACTACTTGATGTGCCTTTTGGAGATAAAGGAATGGCTGAAATTTCCGAAGGAGTGTCACATAGCTGAGCTTCTGCTTACTCCCAGATTAACCTTGGCAGTGCAAACACCTGACAGAACTGAGTGGATTATCCATTAATAAGGAAATGAATCCATCAAGGAAGGTTGCTTATCTGAGAATTTAAATAACAAATTTCCCTCAAGGTGGGATCTTGTTCATGATGGGAAGATTATACTCCTTCTGTTTAATTAGCAGCCATCCGAATGAGTTTAAGTAGTGACTAGCTAATAAGTTTTCTACTTTACAGCTCTTGCTGTAATCCTGGCTTCTTTAGATCGATTTGTGTGATGCCAGCCTGTCACACCACATGGCTGTAAGTTAATATCATGCCATACAAGGAAGTCCTTCCAAAAAATGTGGAACTTAAAAAAATACCCTCATGGACTTTTGTAACCATCCTATCCAAACTCCCCCTGTGAGGCAAGAGCATACATTGTCCCTGTTTTATGGACTGCGAATGGCCAGCCAAGTGCATTGTCTAATGCATTGTCAGAAGTCTGAAGAGCTGAATTCCAGCTCAGTTCCATGAATCATCCACTCTTTGTCTGCTGGAAAATTTTCAGGGCCCTTTAGCAGAGAAAGCTGGAACAAGTAAATCCAATGTGACAGTGCAGACTTTGATTTCAACAACAACAAGAAAAATCTACAAGGAAGATTAATTATTACAGTATCGTTGAAGACATAAAGAGCATAACAAGGGCTCCAGTTTTCAGCCTGAAACGATGGCAAGACAGACTAGTGATTCCCCAAAAACCAAATGGAGGTAACAGGGATCAAAATCCTGTCCCCAGGGCTAGGTCCTGCAGTTACCTGATTACACAGAAACTTCAGGTTTTTAAGATAAAGCTCCAATTTTCCTGCCACTGTGGGTGATGAGAGCTTTGCTGAGTGGTTGGTACAGTAGTGTCTGTCTGGGCCTGAGGCTTAATCCAGGATGGGTTGGGTGGGGGTTGGAGCAACCTGGAGTAGTGGAAGGTGTCTCTGCCCAATGCAGGGGGTGAAATAAGATGAGCTTTGGGGTCCCTCCCCACTCAAACCTTATTGCTTTGCCTCTCCACGGAGGAGAGGAAAAATGTCTTGAGTCAAACCTCCTGAGTCAAACCTGATTTTGAGTCATGTACATAATTAAGATTATATGTCCAAATATATATGGTCTGGGAGTGCTTTGTATTTTAATCCAGAGAAAAAAATTCATACATGTTGTAGTAAAGCTGCTTAAAATCCAGGGTAGTGATAGCTTTTAGGTCACTGTGCAATCACCTGGTGTAAGTATTTCTGCTGAGGACTAAAAGGGTGGTATCAGCTTTTCTTCAGCATATTAACATAGTTTTTGGGCCTATTTAGTTTTGTCTTGTGAACGATACAACTAAGAGTGTTGCCAAGGGTTCCCTCCCATGAATTCTTTTGCTGATATATATTTACTGGAGATGGGGCAGTAACTCCCGAGTTACACTAGTGTAAGTGCAAAACAGGACCATGTAAAGATCTAATCCATAGGAGGAAAGCAAAGTATTAGTTTGTCTAGCAGTTTATTCCACTCAAACGGTGAGAATCTCTTTGTATCATTGTCCCATTATCAGTGGCTAAATAAGGATTTGAAAAACTACAGAAGAGCTGGGTGGAGATCTAAGAAAGCAATTCAGAAGACTGGAACTTCCTCTGCTAAGCAATTCTGGCACTAAACCCAGGCAAAAATCAGAGCTTCTCAGCCAAAATAAATCAGTGCAATGACGATATCAGATGTGAGGTAACAGCAAGTTATGCTGGAGGGTATTAGACATTCTTGAACAAGCCACAGGGCCCAGATATAATCCTTTGTCATTACACTGCAGCCCTGCCAGCAAAGGAAATACATTTTTTGGAGTCGTTTTGGCAAGGAAAGTAAGAGCATATGCAGTCTGTGTGCTGAGGGTGGAAGCACCTCCAGCTCACATGCTCCCAGCAGCCATTAAATATCCTCCATTCCCACACTCTGATTCCTATGGAAGCAAACAACTCTCTGGTGTCAACTCCATAAGAAACATCTGGAAGGCTTGTTGCAACCTTTCCTTTGCTCTCATTTATTGACCAGATTTTCTACCATTAGCATTACTTCTTTCCTCAGTTTTTGTGTGTCTGCTGTTGAAAGCAAATGGATTCATGACTAAATGAGTGAGTGTGCATTGTAGTTTAGAACTGTTGAACACTACAAAGTTGAGATGGAATTAAGTTAGTTTCACGTAAAAAAGGGGAAGTTTTATTAGAGGTAATAACCTCAGTGCAGAACAAATTTATTTAGACTGTGATGATTAAACTGCCTGGATAATTAAAACCTGTGATGGGTAAGATGACACATGGCAGGAAAAGGTCAAGTAGTTACCTAATTTATTTTTTTGTAGTTTGATTCATTGGAAGGTAAATACTACTCTTGTGGCGCATGTTAACTTTAATTCTAAAATGTGTTCACCCAGGCAGTGAATGGGGGTTATTTAATAAAGTTAAAACATTAGAAAGCTAAACTTTTATGACATTTACATAGGCCAATTCTAGACAGAAAGATGTAAGCACTAAGAGAATATAAGCACTGTAGAAACTATGTAATTTTGACCATACAAGGGGCTAGCTGCCTGGTAATGTCTGGCATTTATGTGAATTCCAGCTCTTACAGATATCTATTTTTACCCTTCATTAAATTCCTCTCAGAGTGAGACAACAGAAATCTCAACGAAAATCTCTAGGAATGATTTCCAAATCTTCTCGTACTTTCCTCTGTTCAAATCTCAAATTACTGTGCTTTGTTTGGGAACAAGGTGAGGGAAAAAAATGGGATAAGGATTATCCCACCTCTGCTGACTGCTAGGAGAGAAAACTGTATGTCCCCGACAAGAACTGATGCACAGGTTTCAATTGATGTGACACTCCCTATGTTTCTATTATTCCTGCTGATGGATTGAAAAAACAGACTGAATCCTCCCAAGTTTTCATCCAAAAAGAGACATTGTGCAGATATTTTACAGCCGTTTGAAGGTTCTGTGGGATTTTTTTGTTAGGTTTTTTTGCACAACCAGATTTCTACTTCTAAAACCGGTCTGTCACTTCCTGCTTTTATTTGTATATGTGTTCATAGAGGCCTAAAGTCAGTTTTTCTACAGAGGGCAATATTTGAATCCCTATTTCTAAGGCTGAAAGGCTGCTGTCTGTGCTCAGTCTGCCACCTAGCATTTTTAATGGAAATACTAGTCTGGGTTGGTCTGGGGAAACGTTCACTTATGTTACACCTAATTCTGCACATCATCTCATTGAGTGACTGCATTAAATGAGGTCAGAGAAAAAAGAATCTGAGTCTAAAAAGCCTGTCTGTGATTTGCCACTCTGTAGATGTGGACTAATGAGGGTTATGGGTTATTTACTGTATTTCCTAGCATTCTACTTCGCATCTGTCTGTGTAGGAAAGAGTGGTTTTGACACATTTAGGATCTGGTTTTGCTTGTACTGAATCATGTCTCTTTGTTTTGTTCACCTGACATCGGTTTACAGTAAATGAGGTGTTAAACCAGAATATTTTTTTCCCATTTGGAAAACCTGTAAATAGAGAGGGAGTATTTTATAAATCTAGCTTTGTTTAGTCCATGCTTAGCAGCATTAATCAAACAATTGAGATTGTTCTTCATCAAATGTGCACTTCTGTTAAATGGAATGTAAATGTTCTCCAGTTTTGGGGATAATGATTTTGCTTCACCTCTTTGCAGCAATATGAGAACTGGAGACCAAACCAGCCAGACAGCTTCTTTTCTGCTGGAGAAGACTGTGTTGTTATAATCTGGCATGAGAACGGGCAGTGGAATGATGTACCATGCAATTATCACCTGACCTACACCTGCAAGAAAGGAACAGGTACAAACTCTCCAGTTACACAAAGCATAATTTTCTAAACTGGCATTTAAATCTTTGTGTAATGTGTCCTCTGGGCTTTGGTGGATTCAGTTTTAAGTCTTTTTAAACAGTGTCATTGAGGAAGACATGAGAAATATTGAAAATGAGACTTTTTTTCTTAAATGCCTGTAGTAACTTCACTGGTTTTCAGGTTTTTGAAAAATCCCTTCTTTGTATGAGTGTACCAACCTTTTTGGCTCCAATTTATGCCAGAATTTAAACCAAAAAGGGGATACTAACCACAATATCTGCCATTTCCCAATATCCATCACTATTGCATTTGGTTTACAAGACTGGAGAACTACAGGAAAAATTGATCCCCCTGTCCTTGTCTGGATGTACCTCTTAGGGGTCTGCCTGAGGTCCCTTGACCCCTTAGCCAGGGCTCAGAGGGTGGTCCCAGCTCGAAGTGGTTTTGCAGGCTGATGTTTTAGGTGATGTTCTCTCTTTCTTCCAGTTGCTTGTGGTCAACCTCCTGTCGTGGAAAATGCCAAGACCTTTGGGAAGATGAAGCCTCGCTATGAGATCAACTCCCTCATCAGATACCACTGCAAAGATGGTTTTATCCAGCGCCATATCCCAACCATCCGGTGCCAAGGGAATGGAAGATGGGACATGCCCAAAATTACTTGCATGAATCGTGAGTTCTTTGAAAGCAAAAGGGTGACAGACCAGAAATAGTAGGATAATTTAAGATCAATAAGTAATGAGTAATTAATAAGTAATTAATAAGTAATTAGAGAAGAGCAAATATGGTATGAAAGGTTACGATAGCAGCACTGCTCACTCTGTCCAGAGGAAAGAACGCCAACCCTCCAAAACTATTGACAATATTAATGAAAATACTCCCTTTCTGTCTTTACAGAAGGCACTGAGATTCTTTAAAAATAAACAATAACACTGTTTTAAAATCCTGGAATCAACAGGTTCCTAATATCACTAATGATTTTTTTTACCACTGTGTGTAAGAGATGCTTCTCCTCCCTGTAACACAGTCAGAGCACCAGTTAATCACTGGCTAACCCTCTAATTAACCAAGAATTAACAGAGCTGTATCATGAAGTGTAGCAAATTAAATAATTTAAATGAATTTCCCTTTTTTTTTTTCTTAATTTCCTCCTTCTCATTGCAGCATCCACATACCAAAGGACTTACTCTAAGAAATACTACTACAAACACTCCTCGTCGGGGAAGGGAACATCACTAAACTCTTCAAAGCACTACCACCGCTGGATCAGGACGTGGCAGGACTCGAGGCGCTGAGAGCTAAATGGTGAACGGGGGATCTCCACCATTTCAGCCAAAGTCATAACTTCCTGTGCCTTTTCTATCACTTATAGGAGTATTATCAAATTGTTTTGAAAACTACGGACTGCAGTATTCACAATGCGTTTTTGCAAAAAAATAGAAAAAGATATGGTGTTTATCAGAAAATTTAAGAAAGAAATAAATAATAAAAAAAGAGGAGAAGTGCTTATGGGGATAAAAGGAAACCATTTCCAGCCTGTAAAGATTATTAATTTTCTATATGCCATTGGTGTGGACCATTTTAATGATATGTACCAACCTTCGGCAATATTTAAACAACTCGATTTTAGCACCAATGAAAATGTAAATAAGATGATTTTAATGTTGTTTGTGTGTTGTTTTTAAAATCCTGTATATAAAATGAAAAGTCACACTAATTTCAGGCATATTTATGGTTAGAATGGCCTCAGAGGTCTTCAGTCATTTATGACGTTGTTTTTCTGTTGTTTACCTAGGCTGGAAATGGTTGAAATAATGACTTCACTGACTGAAATTTGCTGTTATCAGGTGAAGATAAACACACAAGTTACATGATTTTTTTTTTTTTTTTTTTTTTTAATGGGAACTGTGCCAATTCCCATCCAAGGTACAGTTTGTACCCATGAGATGCAAAGTTTAGACAGAGCACATAAAAGTGACATGAGGCATGAACTAGGGACTGCAATATGGAACATTTCTTTCTGCTCTCCATTCCAGCTTCACCACTCATGAGAAAGGACTGTGTGGAGGAGTTTTGTATGACAGGGAGAGCCTGTAAAATTCCAAGTGCTAATACATTAACTTTATCGACCAGGGCTACTTTTTTGTTTGTTTGTTTCTGACAGGAAAAGAAAAAAACTATGAAAAAAAGTAAGGAAAAAAATTACTTTCACAACATTAACCACAAGGTCTATATTACAGGTCTCTGCATTCCGAAAATGGAGGTAGACCTGGCATTTGGGGGATTTTTTTTTTTTTTTGTAAAAAACAAGCAAAAATCAAAAAAGTAAATAATTTTGTATATATAACCATTTTTTAATCTTTTTATAAAGTAATGAATGTTTGTGTATGAATGCTGCAGCTGTGAAGCGTACATAAATAAATGAAGTAAGCCATACTGATTTAATTTATTGGATGTTATTTTACCCATGCAAAGAAGATTGAAAGAGCTTGCCAGTGCAGTATTAGCCCCTGAGCTCCACTTTTGGAACCATCTTTCAGTTCAACTTGCTATTTTCCCCAGAGAGCAAAATTCCTGCTCAACAGGATCATTTGTTTTGCGGTTCAAAAGAGTGAGAACTGTGTGACTTACAGAAGAATCAGGATCTTGGCTTTCTAGAGAGAAGTGTGTGCACAGAGAGATGATTAGGTTGTAGTTGGTGCAGTGTGTATGTAGGAGTTTTCTGTTACGGTTTCTTACCCTGGTTAGTGTGACAACTGGCCTTGATATGTACAGTGAAGTAGAATTTAATGTTTGGAATGATCTCTCCACAGAAAGGACTGTTATTCCTGCCAAGTGCCTTGCACACCTTTGGGCACAGGATTTAAAAAAAAAAAAAAAAAAAAAAAGTGAAAATAAAGAGCAGTAAGTTCCTTAAGATGTACCTTTTAAAGCAACATGACAAATACACACAGATGTGAGATTGACACCTTTGGGTTTGTGTGGGGTAGTAACGGAAAGGGTCGGAAGGGAAAGGATAAGAGTCAAAAGCCGGCTAATGTGGCAGAGCTGCCCATGGAGTGACCAGGCCATAGGCTGGGAACTGAGATCACAGTTCAGACAACATCCCTTAGGAAAAGGCAGTGGCTGCTAAACCACCATGTGTCCAACACAGTTGGCTGGTTCATTGCCCAACCCTTGCCCCCAAACAATGCACATAATACTTTTTTCTATTTATATTATTATCTTGTATAGTGTATAATGTGAATGTCTGGGGTTTTTTTTGTGAATGAAAGTCTAAAATCTTTGTAACTTTTATATCTGCTTCTGTTTCACCAAAGAAACAAGGTTTTTTGCTATACTGTGACTTGTCTTGTTCTTGCATGTCTTCCTGTTTAAATCTATGCAATGTGATTTTTTTCATATGAATACAATTAGACTGTCAGGTACTTCACAATTACCATGGGCCTGGTCAAGTGCCCAGTCAAAGAGTCAGCTGGCTGAACTTTAGTAGGTGCTGGATTTGACTTTATATGAGCAGCTTTAGGGGATATTTTAAGATATACATTGTATGTTTTGAAGTTGATTATTGCTTGTAAAAGTCAAGGCTCTGTTCATAAATATACAGTAATCCACACATCACTTCCTTGTACCAGAAACATACAGAACAGAAAATATATTTTAACACTTTGCAAATTTTCTTCACCATATGTATAAAAACCCCTGCATAGATTTGTTGTTTTCTTGTCTACTTGTTGGATTTAAACAATGTTGTAAGACATTCAAATAACATTGTGTTTGTAGTTTTAATTAGGTTAGATGCAGTGCTTATATTGATTTTTTTTTCACTTCTTTCTATTATGCATAATAAAATAGGACTGACAACATTCCTTATTAAAAAAAAAAAAAAAAAACAAAACAACAAAAACCTTAAAAAATCTGTCACCCATGCTTGTTTATTTAGACAGAGAATGGCAATTTATTCAGCTCTGGAGACTTTTTCTAATAGTGGTGTAACCCCCGAAGTGTTCCAGTACCAACTCCCTGCAAAAAGCACACCCTAATGTCACAGAGTTGGCTCTGCTGTGAATCCCAGGCATTACCACCAGGGGTGTCATGACTCCTTTACAGGGAGCGTCTCTGCACTCCAGTCTGTGGAATTATGTTGGGATTGGAGTAAAGAGAAGAGAAAATTAGAGATTTCACAAGGGCCTGGAGTGACAGGACAAGGGGAGTGGCTTCTCACTGCCAGAGGGCAGGGTTAGATGGAATATTGAGGAGAACATTCCCTGTGAGGGTGGTGAGGCCCTGGCACAGGTTGCCCAGAGAAGCTGTGGCTGCTCCATCCCTAGAAGTGACCAAGGCCAGGCTGGATGGGGCTTGGAGCAACTTGGGATAGTGGAGCGTCCCTGCCAATGGCACGGGGTGGGACTGGACGATCTCTAAGGTCTCTTCCAACCCAAACCATTCAATGATTCCATGATTCCATGATTCCATGACTTGAACAGTGATTTTGCATTTTGTGAGCCAATGAAAATCCTTGAGAGTAACAGTTTCTACTCTGAACGTGTTCCTGTCCCTGCAGATATTGGCAGTATTTGTCTCCTGGTGTGCACCCTAGGGCAAGGAGCTCAAATCCTGCACAGATTCACACCACACCTAGAAGGAGTAAGCCAGGCCTACTCTTTTGGGAGAGCTCAAATCGCAAGAGGAGGTGCTGGTCAGTGGAAACATCCCTTAATTTCAGCTATACCCAAAAAGATGAACAAAACCTTTGAAACTAGAAAGAAAAAGACAGCTCCCTGATGACAGAACTCACGGATATACTTTGATTTCTGTGGGACCTCTTGCCTGAGACATCACAACTTGTCAGAAACTGGGGATGGAGGAACAACAATAGGAGGAGACACAAGTCCCAGGAATTGCAGCAGCTGGGCCAGCAAGGTGCAGGTGAGTTGGCAAGAGTCTACCTGTTGAAAAGATGTGCTGCCAAAAGGAGTTTGCAGTCAGAAATTACTTTGCCAGGGCAGTGGCTGGAGGAACATTGAGGTTCAAGCTGTGCCTGTAGTTAAGGTCAGTGTCTGTGACACATTCTTAAAAGAAACGTCTTCATTTCTGGAGGCAACATTTCTGCTCTGAGCACAAGCAGAGGCAGTCCCTGGGCAGTGGGAAGTGAAACTGCAACAGCTGGTGCAAAAAGGCAAATGCATTCCTCTTTTCAGAGAAAATATATAACTTTATTACTGATAGTAAGCAGAAACATGCGTGGGACTCCATAAGCACCCTGGTTTTCTTGAAAATAATGTTTGGATAAAGCACAGACAAAAGCTCAAAGGTCGTGCCAGGCATGATGGAGCCCAGAAGTAAAGACAGAAACATCACCCCAAAAAAGGTGCATCATTTGAAAGCCTCACCAGTAGACCTGGAAGGAAGCTTAAGAGCTTGTAAATTGCAATTTGGTGACAAATTTTGGTTTTCATAGCAAATATTTTCAAGTGGGGAAGCCATTGGCTACAACTGCTGCAGAGGCTCTGATGCTGTGTGAATGCAGATAAAACAGAGAAATGGAACCTTGAAGTGTGTTAGTGAGGGATTTATTGCAAAGGCTGGAGTGGACTCATGACATCACCAGAATACCTCTAGATTATCAGCTGCCAGGAGCTAGAAGAAATGGATTCAAGATGAGAATGGTCCTGTAACTGAATTTCTGTGGTGTTTGGAAGACTGGAGAAGCTGAAAGGAAGGCAAACACTGCTGGTGGTCCTGCATAGATGCAGCAAGATGAGGAGCAATTGCAAGGCTTTGGAAGTGACATTATGTAGTGATGAGAAATCCCATGGCAGTAAAAGTCCTTTTTAACACAGGAGGGTAATCAATTTGGAAAAGGTAATAAATTATATGATTGTCTTCAGTAGCAGGAGAATGGCAGGAGTTTTAGTCCTGTGTTTTTTACAGTCTTTGAGGTAATAATCATACCTCTTGTTCCTAAGTGGTTTGGCAGAGGTCACACAAAAAATCTACAGCAGACCTGAGAGAGGAATTTGTATGCGCTGAAAACCCTGTTCTTTCACATTAGAAGAAAAAAAAAAAAGGAAAACAAAAAGGAAAAAAAAAAAAAGGTGAGTTTTCTAAGCACGTGAAGGAAGATTTCATTCCAAGGGCAGCAAGATCCCAGTTTGCTCTCTTCAGGGTTAGAACACGTGGGTGAGCACATTGGGCTCACCCATGTGCTACATCTTTGTCAAAACATATATTCTTAATAAGCTTAGTAAGGCAGGAAGAAGCAACAGATGTTGCTGACTGCTGTTTGCTAGCTGAATGATGGATCCCTTTGATTCCCTGAAGCCACAATTCTTCTTCCACTGCTGCTTAAACTGTGACAGCTTCCAAATTTGCTCAAATCTTTACCAAGGATTCAAAATCCAGGAATGAAAAGAATTCTTGGATTACCAAGGATCAAAAAATCCTTACCAAGGATACAAAAATCAAAAATACATGGGCTTTTTTAGTATATGGCAAGATAATAGGCCCTGTGTCTCCTAAAAGTGCATTTCCATGGGAACATGTGCTCTGTTAACAAAACGTGTGGATTTTGGTGAATTTCAAAAGAATTATGAGAGGAAAAGTAAAAGAGTATTGATTTAAAAATGTAAAATCAGTCTAGGTTGGCTTTGTATTAGGGAGGAATTTGAATTTATAGTGTTGAATTTAGACCAACCAGACAGTGTTATACCCAGCAAACACACACCAGTACAGCAGCTACATATGATACAAAACATAAACTATTCTAATTTTTGATAATCTGTTTTAAATCTGTGTGCACTTTGTGTTAGTTTTTGTCTGCTTTCTATGGTTTTATTATTTTTAAAAAGCTACTTCAATCCTTCAAGACCTTATTTAAGACAGGCCTTTTAGTCTGTGTTTGCACAAGTGGGCTACACTTCCCATTGCTCTCTAGTCCTTGAAAATTGTTAGGAACAGCTTTTTGCACTTGTAAAGCCAAACATTTGAGTTTAAAGTGATAGGCAGTGTGGACACAGGGATTTTTCAAGTTAAAGTGACATTAACATACTGCTGGAGTGAAATGACTTCTAAAGATAAGAGCTTTGGACATCTAGCATCACTTTATGCTGCTCTTGGGAGAGGAGGAGGAGGTTCTTCCTGAAAAATAGATTCCAAATGTGAAAGTTAAGGAAAAACTTGAGGTTTAGTCTACAAAAGTCTTTCAAGCTTGGCAGTGTACTGGATACTAACTCTAACATGATTGCACTAAGAATGACACTACTTTTACCTTTTAGGACATAGTTTTATAGTGGTATATAATAAATCTTTATTTTTCAGGGATAAAAGAATCAGATATTTGTTTTTTCATGGGTTCAGTACAGGGAATCCAAGGCACAAGTAACAACATCAGAAATAACCTTAGAGGGAGAAAGTATTTGCCAAAGGAGAGAAAAATAAAATCACAGAAATCCATCAACATGTTGATTTATTTTTCCTTTGTTTATCTTATCTTCTTAACAAGAGTATGGTGCTATCTGCACCTGAAAAACCAGACCTGCCTGATGTCTTCTGTGAATTCCTCATAGCAGAAACACCTCTTTGGATCTTTGCCCAGATATATTTTGTGTGATAACCAGTGTGTACATGGGTCCAGCTGATCTCACATCACATAACCAATAATCCTCTCTGGCTGTAAACTTTCATCTTATGCTCCATGGATGTTGAGCACAGATCACAAAAGGGAAACAAGTGAATTTTGTGTAGTAAAGAACTTCTTTTCTTTTTCACTTCTGCTGTATCACTGTTTATGTAACCAACAGTCTTAGGAGCAGGGAAATGCTATATCTTTACTTTTTATGTTATATTTGTTTATAATAGATGTTTTTGAGACCTGTATATCTTCAGATATGACAATAGTAATATCCTACCCTGACCATTCAAAGTGAAGAGTTAAACCTCCTACCCCAATATAGATAAACCTGTATCTTTGATCTCACCAAGAAGTATGTTTCTTTAATTAATGATCTCCAACTTTCATAAATTAATAAGCATTGACCATTTTTTTAATATATATAATTTATCATCATCATAGTAAGAAAAATCTCTCCTGGAATAAAGACAAAGTGCAAATATTTAGCAACCTAATTTCACTTTATTACAGTGTAAGCCTTTATGTGAAATAAATACTTCACATGATTTGAAAACAGATTTGATACAGAGGCATGTTCCATTCTTAAAACTGGAGAAAACAAGTTCACTTTTCCTCAGTTACATTCATAGAGTGTTAGAATCACAGAATGGTTTGGATTGGAAAGGACCTTAAAGCTCATATTGTTATAAATCCTGCAATGGACAGAGGCACCTTCCACTAGACTAGGCGGAGAAGGAATCCTTTGCTGTGATTTATAGTAACCTGGTTTTACAGAGGTAAACAAACACCTTTGGGGGAAAAGGGATCTTCCTAAATCAAGGGACTGATAACTACTTGAATTTGGATGTGAAATACCCAGTTTCACACCTCTGAGCTGTTTTATGGCAGGTACAGTTAGAGCCTGACCTACCTGCACAGCTTGTTGGGTGGGCACTTAAACTTAGCAGAAGTTTTGGAGTCACCTTTGGTAGCTATTCCCATGCTTTTTAGCCTTAGAGCACAACATCACCAAGATCTAATGTAAACCCTGCATCCCTTTTCCCTCAACTCACTGTTGACATTTTGTGGTTGTCCCAGTTTAAATGAGACAAGGGTCTTTTGCTGAGGATGGATTAGGAGGAAAAGACCCAAACTTCTCTTTCCAAGCAATTATAAATCCGAAATTAAGAGGCTTCGATTGAAGGAAAACAAATTATGGAAAAGGGAAAATAAGAGCCCTTTATTAAAAGGTATGTGTGTATTAACAGGAACACACAAAAAAAACCAAGTAAAATAACTAAGTAATACTCCTATACCCACCAATAATCCCCTTCAAGAACAAAACCGATAAACTGGCAAAAGGAAAATAGTTCAATTTCTTGCACCCTTTGGTGCAGTTCCAACCACAGTCAGCAGGGGGCGCCGTCGGGTCACTGGAGATGCAAAACTTGTAATGTCCTGTACCATTCACCAGGTGGCGGTGTTAGGTCACTGAAGGTGTAAAAAAAATTGTAGTGTCCTATTGTAGTCACCAGGTGGCGCTGTTGGATCACTGGAGGAGTAGAACTTGTAATGTCCAGTGCCCGTCACCAGGCAGCGCTGTGAGATCCTTGGCTGCCGCGGCGGGGGGTGGTGGGGGGGGAAGAAGGGGAAGGAAAACAACAGCAATAAAACAGAAAGTTCTCCCAATGGAAGAAAACTCACAAACTTCAGCTGATTAGGGTCCGTTGTAAGCAGGGCCTGCAGCCAGCCACAGCTGAACCAAGAGCAGCAGCCAGAACTCCCCTCCGACAGGAAAGAGACAAAGGAACCCGGCAGTGTCTGCAGCCCGCAGCAGGCTCTCCTCCCAGCAGAGAGAGAGAGACTCCCCTCTCCCCGCAGCCTCCACCCCCTTCCAGTCACACACCAGCCAACTCCCCCCCTTCATTGTCAAGGAAACAAATCTCGGTCATTAGTGGGCTCGGGATTCTTTTGTTCAACTAATGGGCAATATACAGAGCACACACACACGGCAGGAGGAAAGGAAAGAAAAATTCCTTGCTAAAAAATACGAACTATGACAGTGGTGAAGGAAGCCCATTTTTCTCTCTTTTGCTCTGTTCCTTAAAGGAGGTTTAAATCGGATAATAGGAAAAAATTCTTTACTGGAAGGGTGATCGGGCACTGTCACAGGCTGCCCAGGGCTGTGGTGGAGTCCCCATCCCTGGAAGTGTTCAAAAAACAAGTGATGTGGCAACCAGTGACATGTTTTAGCGGGGGGCTTGACAGTGATGGCTTGAATTCAATTATCTTAGAGGTAATTTCCAACCAAATCATCTATTCTATGAAATTATAGAATAAAGCACAAGGAGGTGTTTATTCAGCCTTTCCTTAGCAATGTGGAAAAGCATCAGTTTTAGCACAAACATTTACAAATATATAAGTATCTGTTGCATGAGTGGGTAAGGAGGGAGAGCAAGAGACTGGAGAAATCTTGTGAATAAAATCATTGTCTGGGATTAAGTTTTAGTGGATATTAGTAAGTCTCCTTCCAAGATCAGCCTCTCCACACTCAAGAATGGGATAAACTCCAGGGAGGATTGGACTAAATGGATTTTATTAACAATTATGGGCTTCTTCAACTTCACACATGCCAAAAAATTAAATCCATATAGTTATGGCCCAGGGCAAAACAGCTCTGGATGAAACAGCCAGCAAAGGGTGACAGTAGCAAAATGGAAATTTTTGCATTTTAAGGAGCTGTATCTCTCTGTTTTGTACCTGTGCTGCAGTTGCCTAACATTTGAGATACTGTCACTCAGGGAGTTGGAGGTGAAAAAGCTTTATTTGCTTCCCTGCATTATTTATTTAAAAGTGCAATTGCTTTCTGAAAGTTCAAAAGAGGGATGAAAAAAGCCTTGAAAAGGCATGAAAAAAAGGGAAAACTAATCAGGATCATTTTTCCCCCCAAAATTTCAAAAGGAGAAAAATTACCTAAACAGAGGAAATATTTTACACCATTAGGGAGAATTCATCACCTCAAAAATTGTTCTTGTTCATGATGGATTCCCTAAAGGCTCAGAGACTTTTAGTTGCTGGGGGATAATCAAGGAGGGGCCAAATTTTAAACCGCCTTGCAAATTTACAGCACATATTTTTGGTCAGTAATAATTTATACTGATGTTCAGCTATTGAAAGGATTGCTTGGGGTGGCTACAATGTCAGTTTTATATTATTACTAAGTTTATATAATCTGATCTGACATGGATAAGAGTCAGGAAGAAAAAAATATGACCAATTACAAAATAAGTGTATTAATTGCTTATTATATAATAAGCAAGTATAAAATAAGTAATTAAGTATATTCATCGCTTGTCAAGCAATGCCAATAAGACATATTTTTATAGCATCATCCTACATGGAAATACCTGCATCCAAGGATCACAAGGAAATGCATGGACATCAAGAACTTGGTCTTACAAGAATTTAAGCCTAACACACACACGCTCTTCATTTAGATTTGGGCTTGTGCAAACTAATTTCCAATGGAAAATGGTTCAGTACACTTGGGATTTGAGACTTTGCTCCAACATTTATTATTGTCACACAGTATCTGATTTTGCAGTATGATTAGCATTAGGCCCAGGGGCAATGTTTGCCAATACAAAGCCAAAGACAACTTAAAAAACCCCTGTGAAATGTCTGTGATTTCCTTCTTTGTGTGTTAGGAGCATGTGCAGAATGGTAGGGTTGAAGCTGCAAAACATGACTATCTGTAAGACCAAATTTTCAGGCAGACAGTGTATAATGAGAAAACTCTGTTTGCCACAAGCAGAGGTTAATTTTTAGTTTCTAAGGCTTACTTACAAGTAACACAAGAAACCTCTCCAGCTGCTGGAACCCCATCTTAGAAAGGACTTTGGTAAAGGAGGAGAGATCCTGCATCACCTGCATGTCTGCAAATCCTTTATGAATCTCCAGCGCTTGGGTTTTCCAAATACTCTCAGAGCCAAATTTTCTACCCATTATTTTCTAATTTTCTATCCTTCTCCTAGGCCTCAGCATTGCATCATAAATGGCTCAGAGAACACTGGTGTCATGATGATTGTCTCAGCCTTGTGCTTTAAACTTGTCATATTTAAAAACTCATTTTGAACTTTGGAAATGCTGGAATGCTAGTAATTATTTTTCTATTTCTTATGTTTTATTTGTGGGTTAGTTTTGGGGGTTTTTTGGTTGGTTGGTTGTTTTTTGGTGTTTTGTTTTTGTTTGGGTTTTTGTTTTTGTTTGCTTTGTTTTTTCTTGGTTGCTTTTGTTGTTTCTCTGGTTTTGTTTTAGGTTTTGTTTGGAAATTACTAGGCTGAACATTTTTACATTTTGATGAATTCTACATAGGGGAATTCAATAAAACCCCCAAATATTGCAGGGCCTGTCGTGTAAGAGTTGAATTTGATGCCTCCATGGGACACAGAAAAAAAAGAACTTCTCTGGTGATAAGCACAGACATGTTCAAAAGTCAATGCTGAGACATCAAGTAGTTGTTCTATGTGCTTTCATTAGTAATCTTATGGTGAACTGACTTTGGAAAATCCAGTGCTCTTTATTATATTTTTCATTGTGACTCCTGTTAAAATTTCTTGAACTGAAAGAAAAAAAAATATTTTTTGCCTGCACCATTTGAGTCTTCATGGTTGCAATGTGTGTCCCTTATAAAAGAAGAAAACACTAATGGGAATGTTACAATGTGTGTTTTTAGTGAAAATACTGGGTTTGCCCCCCAGCCATCTGTTGTACTTCAAGAGAAACCTGGCATTTCTGACCATATTCAACTAGTTTTAGAATTTAACCTTGAAGTTGGAGGGTGCAATGTTTACCTCCTTTTCAGCAACAAACACTGTGCAGCATATAAACCATATAAGCATATAATAGCTCTCAGCTATTAGCCTGTCCTCATACAGCAATAATCCTGAAACATCAGGTTCTATTTCCTTCTTTCCTTTGTATTTTACTGAAGAAGGACAAAATCCATTTAAGGACTGTTTTGTCAAACTTAAAGAGCTTTACAGAAAGCACACACAAAGCCTTTCCCCTTCAGGTATAAAAAGGCAGGTGTGTTAAGGATTTCAGTTGGTGATTTAAGAGAAAAGGAGGAGAAATGAGTTTCTGTGATATGTCAACAGAGAGAGATTTATAGGGATTTGTAATTTAGCAGATCCTACCTAAGGATTAGGATCCACTGATGTTGGGGTTGTTATCTTTTTTTAAATCATACAGACTGTGGTGGTGAGTTTTGAATTAAAATAAGCCAAGACTTTCTAAATCAGCTTCCCAGTCATCTGATTCCTGCTCCTCCTCTGGAGTTTTATCCCCTGTGAGTACCTGAATATGGGCAGAGTTATTTTTATGAGCTTTGTGATTAGTTACAGTCCTCTGCAATTCCAGGTGCCTCTCTGATAACCTGATTTGTTTTCTGGCAGCTCCAGGCCAAACCCATCTCCAGTACTCCGTCTGTTGTTTCCAGTTCATGAGAAAAAGTGACCTCATGTGGCCTGTGAATTAATGGGTTTTTTTCTGCTTTTTCACAGAGAAAATGTGCAGTGTGTTTTCTCCTTCATGGAGTAGTAATATCCTTGGATTTTATGACAACTTTCTTCAGGGATATATAGCCATGGTGGAGTGCAAGTTACTTTTCACGTGTGGATGGCCTGCAAAAATTTGGTGATATGCAGACTCAAGTCAGACCTCTACAGTCTGAGGAGAAAAAAGAAAGCACTGCATTCCCAGAAGCTCTTTCTCAGTTTTCCTCTTTTAACAGAGGACTTAAAGGTTTCCATTTTCCCCTTCCCTGTAAAAATGTCATTTGCTCAACTAGATCAGTTAAAGGAATAAAAAATCCGCTATCTTCCTATAACCTTTGCCTTTTGTGACATCCCCTGACATCCTTGGTGAAAACAGCAAATTTAGTCTTAAGCCAGAAATATGTTTCAAATGGAAACTACAAACCTTATGTTTAAAAGCATAGTTCTTTTTCCTATCATTCAGTCAACAAGAAAGGCTCCTGAGGATTTTGTGTTTTCCCTGATAAAGCTGGGATTCCAAAGAAGCTTGCAAGATTGCAAAGCTGAGGGTGGGTTTACAATAGTATCAAGAGGATTGAGGGAGACAAATACTGTCCAACTTTTTTCCTTATAATTCTTTTAGGACCCTCTGAAAAGCCTTTCCTCTGTGCCTTGTTTATTTGACCGGTTCACTGGCAAGGACTGAGATTACAAATGTCAGTAACTCTGTAGAGCACTAAACCTCACTCGCTGAAGTTTATTTCCGTAACTGATTTCTGGTTGTGAACCCACCTCATGCACTACCCAGAGAACACCTGAGAAACACTGTTTTATTCACCCTTTAAATGAAATAACGTCGGTTAATTAGTTTCAGGTCCATTACTCGTAATGATCTTGCTAGAATGAGCAAAGCAATGTCCTACCTGTTATCAAATAATTGTATCATAATGATGCACCTCCCTCCACCCCCTCAGTGGCACGGTTGGGATGACCTGGATGACTCGGATGAGTCCAGGCTGTTTCCCTTTCTTTCCTTTATACCACACAGGCTTGTCCTTTGAGCAAGCCAACGCTAGATGTCACACAGAGGAGGGTTATTGCAAGGGGAAAGAGAGTCCAAGGAGAGGTTCTTTTTTTTCCTGTTTTACTTTATTTTCACTTCTTTTAGCAGCAGCTACAGGTTAACTCTTGATAGAACAGCAGCACTATGAATGTCAGCTACTATAGAAAATAAACCTAAAGCATTTCATAAATTATCCAAAGGAGAATATAATCTTCTATTCATGTCACAGAACCATCAGCTGAGGTTTGAGCTCTTCCTTTCCAGACCACTAGACTTCAAAGTGACTCTGTTTTAATTTAGTCATGCTTACTTTCCTGTGAAGAGGGAAGACTGCCATTTGCAGGTGAAACTACTTAAAATTGTGTTTTCAGACATTGGGGATTGTTGGTAGAAGTTGCTGTAGAAATTCCAGCTCTTGCTGCAAATGTAGTACTGATGTGGGGAAATTTGAATTAACCCAAATCCGCACTAGTTCCTTCAGATAAATCACTCTGTGTACACACAGAGCTGCCTGACTCATTTTTGACTGTTCATCTTCTCTTTTCATTAATATTTTCAGTTCTCATGCCACATTATGTAATGACTAGAGCAGCAAAATTTTGGGTTTGTACATCGTTTGTGATAAGTTTTCTTTTTCCTAGATGTAAAATTCAGTGGTTTTATTAGTTAAAGTTTGAGCTTTAAAGTATGAGCCTCAAACTTTCCCCAAATTATGCAGAATTCTATAGATCATATTTACAATCCTTTTATTATTTAATCTTTGGAGATTTTTTGGGGTAGGGGGACAATTGTGTCTTGTTATATCTATCAGCGGTGTCTTTTATTTCTGTTAAAATCACTACAGTTGCACAGTGCCCACTACGGTTTCACCTGCAGTCGGGCTGCTTTTATTGCTGAGTAATGATTTTAAATTATTAATTTATGCCTGGAACACAGAACCCGTAACTTTAAATTCATATACTTTGTTGCTCAAATCATCAACAGAGAGATATATACCATATGGTCATGAATTATGTAGCAAATGATGACTGGAATAGTTAAAGCCTTAAACTGTCACGACTTTTTGCAGTTAGTTGGTTTCTGGGGGAAGAAGGAGGTGTTGCCTTGTAGATAATGTGGTTTAATTACTTGAAGAGGAATATGCAATGAAAGAAAGAAAAGCAGAGGAATTTGTACTTATGTGATGTCTTGTTGGAAGCGTGGCACTGTTACACCTTCATTTTATTGGAATCACAGAACAGCTGAGGATGGAAGGCACCTCTGGAGATCATCCAGTGCAAACCTCCCTGCTCAAAGGCAGAGCAAACTGACATGGGGTTTTGGGTACGTCCATGTGTGCAGACTTTATAGGCTTTCTGTACACCTGGTGTTTGACAATAAAATAGTGCATTCTTGTGCTCAGGTAAGTTTCTGCCAATTGCTTCCTGTCCTGTTACTGGACATCACTGAGAGGAGCTGGGGTCTGTTTTCTTTGCTACAGGACTCTGTGCCCATGCATTACAAAGTTTATTCCTAAGTTATGATGTCACATGAAAGGTCCAGGCAGTAATGTCTCTTGCCTCAGTGCCCTGCAGAGGTCTTTATCTGCCAAGTAATGTTAGCCTTTTAACCAAATAAATAATTCATGGCCAGAGTGTGATGACAGAGGCGCCTGGGAATTGTGCACTGTGTGGAGTGGAATAAAGCTGTCAGTGTGAAAGGGCAGTGGTAGAGTCCAGGGTGGATCAATGGAAGCAGAAGGACATTTCTATTTGGTTTATAACTAAGTGATCTTTTTTGAAAGGTCTACATTTGTAGACTTATATTCTCTCAATTGCCTTCTTCCACGATCACCCAAGATTTTGGGATGTTTGAGTAACATGGAAATTATCTTTTTAATTTTTAGCTATTTCAGTAATTCACTAATTTTAGTTAATTCAGTGACACCTTAAATGGAGCTGAGTCAAGTAGTCATAAAGCAGTGAAACAACCCATACACAACCAATGCTCAAAGGTTGTTCCAACATCACCTCAGAGTTAACGCTCCATCTACTTGCTCATGGCACGCTGCAGGATTTACCAGTTATTCCTCAATCAAATACTGGTTTTAGTCCTCATCCTGGAAAAGCTGGTCCCCTGAGGGCCAGTGGTGCTGCTTCTGAGGGAGCTGGGGATGAGCTTCTTCCCTCATGAAATGAAACTTTCCACAGAGCCATTGGCAGCGGAACGGCAACACGGCGGCCACAGGCTCAGGTACCGACAGCAAAGCCAACCAGGGGAGGGCTGTTTTCTCCTGTGGTCCCAACTAGAATCTGGCCTCAGAATGAGCACAGCCACAGAGTGACGGACCATTGCTGGGTTAAGAGAGAAATAGCCTTTTCATAAGTTGTTGAGAGCTGGCCAGTGCTCTGACTTCTGTGTGTTTGTGTTTGTGCCCAGGTGGGACGGGATCAGCTTGAGGATCAACTTGGAACTCTATCACTCAGCAAATCTGACTCTCAGTGTGAATAACGGCTTGATTGTGCTTTGTTTTTTTCCGTCTCATGCTGAAGAAATTAAAGGAGTCTGCTAAAAAAACTAAACTAAAAAAGCAAAACTAAAATCACTTATTGATTTGGTGAGCTGTCTGGTCACATGATTGAAACCACACTTGGGCTTGGAAACCCCTTGATTGAAACCCCATTGGATGCAACCTACTATTAATCAGTACCAAATAATTGTCCAATATTAGAAACAAAGCAATTGCTTTCTCTTCTTCCTCTTCTCCAGAGTTATGCTTCAATTATTTTTCTTGACTTTAGTTATTCATATTTCTATGATATCCTTTTGTTTGGAGGACACATTTTTGCTTTGCTGTTCTCTTCATGTCTTCTTTTTAGGACATCTATGCCCCATCCTTGCCCCAGCATTTGTTTAAACCTCAATATTGACTTTTTCATTAGTATGGCAGCAAACTGGACAAGTGAGAAACAAACCCTAATTTAGAAATAGTTCAATATTTTATCCAAATAAAGTGGCATGAAGGTAGCTTAGAACAAAAATTGTCAACAATGGCATCTATATAGTTTCTTCTGTCAGTGATACAGACCTCTGCAACTTTCACATGGGTTTTTACTTATTCTAAAAACACGTCTCCAAAAAAATATCAAAAGCAGTGCTTGTGTAGAACAAAGCATTTCTGTGGAAGGTGAATCAGGATACTTCACTTAACACTGGGTCTGCTGTTAGAAGTGACTTTTTTGGTGTTTTAGCAAAAGCAATAAAATCATGAGTCATTTCAACAATCCTCATAATCTCCACTCAAAAGTGGTCAGACAAAGAGTGGGAAATGTGGGGAAAACCCAAGTGCCCTGGGAGGTCAGTAGAGTTTCCCCAGACCCTG
The DNA here is from genome assembly GCF_022539395.1 of Myiozetetes cayanensis. NCBI lineage: Eukaryota > Metazoa > Chordata > Aves > Passeriformes > Tyrannidae > Myiozetetes > Myiozetetes cayanensis. Next base: position 33,982,941 of record NW_026087631.1, on the reverse strand, counting down.
ATGAGCAGATCTCAGCATTGTGCTGTGACCACAGCAGAGGTGTTGTGAGCCACGACTGTTTTCCAGTCCCATGCAGCAGTAGAGAAAACACAATCTGAAATGCACTGGTGAGTCAGGGGATTGGACAAGCAGAGGATTAAATGGACGATACTCCTGATTACTGCCTGGCAATACTGTGTGGTAGTGGAGCTGGGAGCTCAGCAGCAAAGGGTACCCTCAGACGTTGTACAAAGTGCTAAACTAACAGACAAGAATTTGGATAAGACTCTTCCATGACTTGTGTGACCACAGCTGTGAACTCCAACTGAGATGCAGACAAAACTTGCTCATTTCTTGGCAAAAAGTAGTAAGTAGCAGGACTGTCTCTTCAAAAGATGCCAGGTAGTTTATCTTGAAGTGTCCAGTCAATGAGGCTAAGTCAACACTTAAGATGAAGGGTTTAGTGATCTCTCTTTTCTCCCCTCTGTGGGCCCAAAGCCCTCTTCTGTCTGATTTATTAGTTTCTTCTGGTTTCTGAACGGCCCTTGATCTTCCTTCTGAAATCTGAGATCCAAAGGGCCCTCCAGAGACTTCTCTTTCACACTCAAGTGTGAAAAATCAGTTTCCAAGTTTCCTAGTGGATAATTATGCCTACCACCTTTCCTTCTTGTCCCCATATTTGTTAGCAGAGGATAGTGGCTATAGATTATTACACATCTGATAACAAGCCAGATGAAGCAGGGCAAAATTATGTGCATTTCACATGTGACACACACAGAAGGTGCAGAAATGAGGTGTGTAAGATGACACAGCATTTTGTGCTTAATAAAGTGCTGAAATCTAGTAAAAAATGTCCAAACTGCCTGCACTAACCATTCTTCTGCAGCCCAGGAGGTACCTCATGGAAAAAGGGAAGATTTGCTGATAGAGTGGCAGGCAGTCACAAAAAAAAAATCAATCTGAAGTGAAGTGCTCATTGGGTGGCTCCCAATGAAATTTATTGCTTGTCATCTCCCTGAAGCTTTCTTCAGACTGTTCAAAACTCGAGCGAAATTGACAGTGTTTGAAATTTCACAGCAGGAAGTATTAATTCTGTGTGATGTGTTTTGGGGGGATGTTTGCTCTGTATTTTTTGTAGATTTTCCCTTGTTATTTTTTCCATTATGTTTGTGCAGATTGAAGCACGACAGTGTGACCTAACTTGGAAATATCTGGCATTTGAGCAATGGAGCCTGATATTTTTGGCAGGGGAGGAAATCATTGCTGTGGCAGCACTGGAGTGTGTGCTGTGTTGCAGACATCTCTCAGCTTCCTAAAGAGGTCTTTTTGTTGAGTTTTGAATGCAGTATTTCAAGTCAGGACAGGGGAAATACCCTTTCAGTAAAAGGTATGTGATGCTGGGGGACTTAGTGAAGAGTCTTTCTGCATCCCCGTGTCTTCCTCAGGGTGAGGTGAGGGAGATGACTAGGACAGGACCTGGAGTCCTTCCAAATTTATGGCCATAAAATACCAAAGAAACCTGGGACTCTGTGGTTTTCAGAAAGTCCTTGGCCACACACCATTAAACCTTGTAGATATTTGTAATTAAAGCAGCGACCTTGACTCTGAGTTGTGACTTCTAAAGAATTTAAAGGACTTAGACAATAAACCATCTTGTTTTACATAATCAAGGCAAACTTAGGAGATGTGGCAGGAACTTGACAGCTTGTGTCCCTTGTTCTCTCTGCTGCAGGTCAGTTCACTGGCTGGACCAGTCAGACACATCCAAAAAAGAGCAGTGAAACCTGGAAGTGTGACCGACATGAGATTTGCTCAAAACAAATACCACTTCTGCTTCAAAGATCTTGAATTTTGTTTTCTTGAGTAAATTTATTACAATGTCTTTGTAGGCCAGGTCAGCAGTGCTGTTAACAGAGCACAAAGCATTCAAACATTTAAAAAGAGATTCCACCCTTCCCCAGGACAGTGGTTTGGCTCTATGTCCCAAACTCTTGATGCTGTGCTGATCAGAAGGAGAACATCGGTTTCTTTACCTTATTTTGTTCTTTGATCACTTGATACAAGATAAGACACCTGAAGGCACTTGATTTGATGGTATGAGAAGTGGGAATCTGCTGAATTTCCAGGGCTTCAAGTTTTCTTTTACAAATGGGTGGTCTTTGCTACTTTCCTTGGACAGATGCCCGATTTCTAAATGCTACTGCATTTTTTGCAGGTGACATTGAAGCAACTGTTACTTCAGAATCAAGAGCTCAGTAGTTTTTAACCCAAAGATGCAAAAAGTGAAAGATTCCTTGGCTTTCCCTTTCATTCTCTTTGTTACAATCCCTGAGATGACTTGCACTGCCCTATTTTCATCAAATGATCTACTGAGCCGAAACATTATTCAGCCAAATGCATGTGTGTTGTGGTTTTGCCCAGTCGGTCAGCCCCTGGGGCTGAGAATGGTTTTGTCCAGGTGAATTTCTGGACAAGAAGCCAATTAAAACTTTCAGTAACACCTTTGCTAATTAAATATTTAAGAAAACGGAAGAGAAGACTTGTGTCGCAGTTAAAATTAGAGGCAGCAGACACGTAGGAAAGAGGCGGCAGCCCTCTCCTCCCCCAGCCCTGGGCTGGGGGCAGGTGTAGCACTGAAGCCCCCCTTCTCTCTTGCAAAAGAATGAAGGAAAAAAAAACTTTAAAAGACGAACTACTTGGACAGAAACTGCGGCAGAAGAATTCCAGCAAAGAGATAACAGAGTATTCAAGGTCAAAGCTGGTAGCTGCAGGAGAAAGAAGAACAATGCAAAAGGGGTTTTTTTCTCCCCCCTTTCACTCTCTCCCTTCAGCAGGGAAAAGACTGAAAAATAAAACCTGCTACCTGTGAAAGTTTGTTGGGGTGAGGAGACCTCCGTGCTGCTCGTGGAAGAGCCTACACTGGAGTAAGTTGATGCATGAAGAAGCCAAGATTTCATGAGAGACCTGAAGTCCTGTTGAAGACTTTGTGACCCTTGAAGGGGATGATGCTGATGCCAGAGTGAGGACGGCTCGGATAAGCTTGGGATCTCAGTGAGAAATCCATGCTGCTAGTACTGGAGATTTGTGATCCTGAGAGAACCTCACGCTGGAGCAAGAATGGCTCAGGTGAGTTGTGGGGATCCAAGTGAAGGATCCATACTAGACCCATGCCGAAAAGTCAATCAAGGACTGTTCTCCCATAGGAAGGGACTTCCATAGGGGACAGGGGTGGACTTATAAGCCATTATCCCCTGTAACTCCATAGAAGAAAATCCATAGTAAGCAAGTGCCCCCTTGCAAGCCTATGGAAGGAAAAACCTTCAGAACCTGGGTAATCCCCCAGCCTCTGGTCTTAACCCAGGATGGGGGGTAGGCCCAGCCCTGGAGGCCGACACAGAATGAGAGAGAGAGATGGAGTTCCAGCTGCGACAAGAGTGCTGCAGAGTTATTGAGGAGACCTGGAAACATCTTCCTCCTAGACCACTGCAGATTTAGTGAAAAGAAGCATTTCAATAGTTCTATTTTTTTTTTTTACTTAAGGAAAATTGTTATAAATGTAATTCTTTAATAGTTTTTATTTTACTAGTAATAAATATTCATACTATTTTCCCCAAATCCTGTCTCTTTTGTCTACATAAACCTTCTCTCAACTAATAGTAATTGTATGGAGAGTATGAAAACAAATTGACCCAAAGCAAAACCATGACAAGGTGCCAACAAAAACTGAATCACACACGCAATGTAGTGAATCATTTGGGGTTCAGATGAGACCTTGGTACATATGTGGCTGTCCCACACAGTGACATGCTTTGCTGTCGTTTGTGCTCAAGGCTCCTCACACTCCATGTCAGATATCTGACAGTGATGTGTGTCACACTCTATGTCTAAATAAAAATATTTAGAGGTCACAGTGCTCTGTGTAAGGTAAATCCAAACCAACCAGACACCAGGAAACACCCCTGTTCATTCACAAAGGAACCAAAGATTGTGGACCAGGAAACTCTACTTTACCAAGTTGAATTTGCCTTTAGGGATGTTGATGTAAAAACTGCTGACAAGTACACTGGATTGTTTAGTTTTTAAGTTTTGTGTTTAATTCACTGAAAAAAGAGAGAGTCCAGCCAGGTAACTGCAAGTCAACAGTGATGCCAAAGCCTGTCTGTACTGCATAACATGAGGTTGTGCAAGATCTCTGAGTGATTGTGGGGTGGTGGGCCCTCAGAGACAAAGACACAGCACTTTGTGGGAGCTCAACTCATTTGGGATTTACTTCATTAGCAGGATGCTCCATCACAGCCTATGAGCCCTATCTCTCTTCAGGACCAGCCCTCCTACATGAGGCTGTGCTGCTCCACAAGGGTATTTCTACACATAATTATGCCCATCGTGCAGGAAAAATATGCCCTCGAATAACCACATGGAAATATTGGCTGTGTTTGTTTCTAATTTGAGCTAAAATGATTAAATCAGACATAAGAACAAATCAGTGACAAATAGTCACTGTAAAACCAGCTGTGAGGGTTCCTCAGCTGTGCTCCCCATGTTGCGAAATGCACCCTTTTGTTGTTCCTTTCCTCTTTCCTCTTTTACTTGGAAAAGGCCTGGAGATTGCTCAACCCCTCCTCCTCCGCCCCCAGCCCCCCGGTGCAGGTTGGAGCACAAACCTGTGCATGAGCATGCTCTAGCAGGGAAATGAGGAACATCCTCTGCAGCCAGGGGAGATAAAAATGTGTACACTCACTTCCCAGTCCTTCCAAGGTCATTCAAGAATCACCATAACAAATCTGGATATGCCGTCAAACAAATGAGTTTGTAGTAAACATGTACTTCTTAATGGACTGGAGAAGTTACGGGAATCCTTTCTCCCCCTTATGACAAATTCCCAAAATGGGAAGGAGGGGAGTGAGAAATTTGGAGTTTGAAAAGTTTAATTATTCCTGGAAACGGGGATAGCCTCTTTATTTCTAGCGGGGGGTTGTTTGTTTTGTGTTTTTTTGATTGGTTTGGGGGGTTTTGTTTTATTTTATTTTGTTTTATTTTTAGTGAAATAAACTGACCTGTGAGCCTTCATCTCCATCCTAACATGGCCTCTTTTTTTTCTTCTGTCCTTTCTGACTGTGCCAGCTCACGTTTTCTCTGTACAGCAGGACACCTGAGGCAGGTAGAAAAAGAAATGTCATTACCTATTCCCAAACTGACCCTACTAGGAATGACAACATGGATCCAGCTTGGGTGAATTAGGCTTTTATTTTGGAACTTTTAGGACAGTAATGAAGTTACACTGTCTGTTCTAATGTGGTCAATTTACCCTGCAGACCTCTTACTTGTCAGTGAGGCCCTGTCTTCTTGCCCAATCCTGACAGATTTCCACTGTATTTTTCCCTTGGTCCTTGTGGATACCTGACAGGACTAGAAAGCCCCAGAGCTGGTCAGAATTCCTTCTTGAAGGACATTAAGGCCAGGGGGCTCTCTTCCATCCAGAATGGACAGTTTCCATTATCATCCTTGTAGAATTTGGACTCCACAAAACTGTAAATTTCACCTAGTGACTTCCAGTTCTATCCCAGTTATTTGTGAAGTGCTGTTTGTTAAGAAGTAATCTGGTCTTGATTTGAAGGCTAGGAAATTAATTCAAACTGATGGAGAACTTACACAAATGACAAATTCCATCAAACTGATGGGTCTCAACCTGATTGAAACAATACTAGAATATTTTTTTTACATAATGTTTGTTTTTATGGATGATTTAGGGAAGAATGAATGGCCTCTTTTCTGAAATTTTGCTTTGAAACTGTAGTTTCGTACTGCCAAGTTTTCATTATAACTACTTTCTACACTGGAAGTCAGTCACTAATTCAATATAAACTTAACAGAAGTTTCAAATACGACCGAAGTGAGTTCTTAAATACTGATCTATACTCATTATGAGTATGAACTGGCATCGAGTTTTAGCTATGTGAGTTCAAAAGGAAATTAAGCCAATAAATGAAGTATGTGGGGATTAAATGACACATCCTAGCTCAGTTTTCATTCATTCTTCTACTCATTAGCTTCAATGCATGTGTCTCTCCCTCTCCCTGTGGGTGATAAATGTTGGACAGGTCTGGTAGGAGAGACCAGAGCAGCTCCTCTGCTTGGGTGTCAGAATAAGTGCCAGATGAAATCATCCCCATGTCATGTTTTAAAATTAAAGAAAGCAAAGGGTAAAACAGGTTTAAGAGTTAAGCATGGAGACAGAAATGTCAGGATCCTGAACTCCCCAGACCTCAAGTGAAAAAATGTGCAAAACTGGCCTTTGGTTTCTCCTCCACTACTAGAAAAGATACTTAGCCCAGTGGCTGCTAATGATAAGTTCTCATTCCCTGTGTTCTTCTGAGAAATAAGCAAGAAACAGGCAAAAGGGAATCCCTGTAGCACATTACAGAATCAGACTATTTTATTTTTCCAGTGTGGAAACGTTATTGGAGGTCTTTTCTCTTTGATTGATTGGGCTAGTGTTTTCCTCATGTCTAGATCTGACTTCCTGAGCAGAAGACATACTTTTACAGAGAGCTTGTACATTGAAACTTGGGGGGTGGGGGGAATTAAAGGATCACAGAAAATGTTTTCTCCCTTTGCTTCTAAAAAATATAATATTTTCTGTATTTTTTGATTTTGGCAAAGACTGCAGTGGATGCCAGCCAGAAAGTAAGTAAAACACAGTCAAAGACTGCCCTTGTCCACATGTTTGAAATGGACTACCAAAAATGCATCATTTTTTCCAGCATTTCTGTTGGGTGGAGTGCGGAAGGTGATTCCCCCTTCACACCCTTACATAAATATTTGTACAGAACAGCTTTAGCTTAACCTGAAGGGAAAATTCTGAGAGTTCTTCAGAAAGCCTGTGGCAGGAAAGAAAAACTTGAAACAATTTCCATTAAACTGTTGGCTCTGAGCTCGATGTCATGGGCTTGGCATACATGGTGGGTTTTGAGTCAAACAAACGGCCCTACAGAAAACCCTGAAGTTTTTTGACTACATCTTCACAAACTGTCTCTGTTACTCACCAGCCACTGGAAAAGGAGAGGAGGAAATGCTTTACTGCCTCGGGAGAGCACATTAAATAAGCCTGCTGTCCTTTTCTACCTCCTCACTGAAAAGCAGAATAGTGAAAGGACACCTTATCTGAGGGGGAAAAAAATGCATAGCATCACAGACACAAAGGGGATGTATAAGGGATCATAGGAAAAGCACTTGTTTTAAAAATAAAGAGGTCTTTTGTAAGAGGATTAAAGGTTTGGACTTGCTGCAGATGGACCAGCTCTTGGCAGTGCTGTCCACTCCTAATCCAGCAAAGGGAAAAACCAGGAATAGGTCTAGATTGGGTACCTGGGTAATGGTGCTGAGCTGAACACTGAATTTAGACCTGTACCTGCTTTCCCCCATGCTGGTTTAGGTTAAAACTTGTAATTATCCTGTGACCCATCCCCAAGTGCCATTAGAGACTTTGCTGCTTTGTAAAAACAGAGCTGAGGTTGGCAAACACTCACTGCTGTCCTCCCTGCCCTGGATTTACCCTACTTAAACTCCACACTGGTGGACCAGCATTGGTATTATTTCATCTCTTTGGATCAGGTACCTGCCCAGTGTCACAGGCCCAGGTTGTACCTGCCCTCCTGCTGCAGGTAACCCTTGAGACTCCACTTCATTCTCCTTTTCTAGTGCCTCACTCACACTGTCACAAACACAGAAAATCAAGAAAAGACTGACTTTTGCAAAAAAGTAGAGGTGTCCTATAGGGCCTTTCCAGTTTCATTTATAAATGAAGGCAGCTGATTGCTTAGCTACCTACTTAAAATTATTTTCTCCCAACTTGAAAGTGAGAACACAAAGCCAGTGCATTTTAACCTGAAAGTGAGCAAAGGAATCCTTTAAAAACAGTAAACTTTGTCTTTGTTGTGCAAGAAAACTTACATTTCACTGTATTACCATGAGTGTGATGTCCTCACGGGACTTACCAGTGGGCCTCCTGAGAAGTAAAAGAATTACTAAGGAGTAAAGCAATAAAGGCATCTTTTCTCACCCTGTCATCATCATTACAACTGAGGTCACTATTTTGATGGTGATTCTATAAGATAGACAGATCACTGAAGAGTTTGGCCAAAAACACTGTATGTGCAGGCCAGAGGTGAATTGGATTTAAAATATTATTTTATATATTTAATACAATACCAAGAATTTTAGTGCTTTATACAATTAAAGAAAAACTGTACAAAAAGGTCTAACAAAGGCCACAGCTTTATGAGATGAGAGATGTTGATTTCCAGCAGTCTGAGACATTTCTCCCAATTCTCCTTCTCCACCCAGTCAGTTTTGGATGACTGGGGAGGATTGGGCTACGATAGCCTCTCTCCAAATTCCCTGTTCCTTCTAACCTGCAGGAAAGTACCACTTCGCAGCTATCTTGTTTGCTCACCCTGTTAGTGAACCGCAGTTCAGCATATCTGCCACCAGTCAGCCCCTAATTGCTCTACGTAATTAGCCAATTAGCGGCTGTCAGCGAGCCCTAAAGCATCTCTCCCTATCTGTGCTCTCCGTGAGCTCCAACAGCACTGGGATGTTCATAATGTTATCCCGAAAAGAGACAGCATCTTTTGTTTTGTTTGAAGGTCTCCGTTCAGCTTCTCTGTGCAGTCTGAGGCTGCACTATCAGGAAACAACACATGAAACAACATCCCTAACCGTGGCTCCTGGAAACAGACTGAAATGCAATGCCAGACTGGAACAGCTGCTGGTGGTTTTTTTTGGTTTTTTTTGTTTGTTTGTTTGTTGTTTTTTTGTTTTGTTTTGGTTTGGTTTTTTGTTTTGTTTTGTTTTTGTTTGTTTGGCTTTTTGTTTGTTTTTTGTGTTTGTTGTTGTTGTTGTTGTTGTTGTTGTTGTTTTGTTTTTTATGTAGTTCATTAAAATTATTCTTTTGAGGACTTAACACCTTGGATACTTCCTTTTCTGGCCCAAAAAAATCAATAATCCAACCAGAACCCAAAGGAGCCTCTGATAGGAGTGACTGGAGAGAAAAGTGTGGCTCTGGGGCTATTGCTGAACAACTGGGCAGTGAAATGTGACTCTCACAATGTCTCTCAGGTTCATCTGCTGATTTTTTCCAATCTGGGTGGCCATTTCCTTGATCTCATTAATGTTTAAAAGTGTGAGTAATTTGTGCAGGAATAGTTTGGTGGGGCAGAGATACTTCAGAGTCCTTGCACCTGAGTTTCTTTTGTTTCCCTTGGTAAGTTAGATCAGCTTCAGAGAAAGAAACAATTAAACATACACACTGCTTTGCATTTTTAATGTGTATAAATAGGCATTTACCAAATGGGCAGGGAAAATCTTTAAACACCAGAGCAAATGTTACAGCTTTAAGACAAATCATTGCAGTAGGTTTTTACTAAAGACTTCCCATTAGTAAACCATTAGTTTGCACTTGGGAGATGTGGAGGATTTATTGATGTGGACTTTTGGTCCCTACCATGACAGAAATATTCTGCAGTGCTGCTCAGATTTTTAGTCTGCTAAACATTATTTAGGCAAAGACTTTTATGAAAGTACTTATGTTTTAGGATGTGGCTTAGATGGACTTCTGTGTCAAAGTTGGACTGAAATTATTACCTAATTTGTAATGGAAATGAAGTTTAAAAAGCTATGCGAGAGTAGATATGAATTGCTGATTGGCCATGGCCGCCTCGTCCCACTGGAAAAATGTTCCCTTGGAAATGTTTTAGCAAGGCCTTTTGTCCAAGTACAATAGTTGGGCAGAGAGCTCCAGCACTAGCAATATGTGCATGCATGAATGTGCCCATCCATCTCTACCCTTGCCCCCTCAGTGCAGAGTGACTGTGCCTCTGACTCTTTGCTCCCTTTTTCCTGGCAGAGTATATTTAGAAAAAAAACAAAAAAACAAACCCAAAACAAACCAGAAAAATTAAATTACCTCTTAGCACCAAATCAGGTGATGGAGCTTTCGGCTGAGCTGAATGGCTTGTTGTCTCTCTCTCAGACAAGGTTTTTTAAAATTTATTCTCCTATGGCCATGAGGTTTTGAAAAAAATTAGGATGAGGAAATGCTTCATTCTCACTGCTTGCTGCAACTCCATTTGCTTTAGTTGTATTTTAAGTTAAACCATCATTTATCTGTATCCAAACCTAACACATAGGTTTATGTTGCATAGTTTACCTAATTTTTTTGTTAATGAAGCTAAGAGCTTTTCAGCATTTGATAATTGATGTGTTTCTTGCTCTACCATATGTGTAATAATAAATCCAAATAAAATAAAATATATATTTTTTAAATCTACTGGTTTGTAGAAATAAAAATTTCCCCCCAACAGCCTGACTGAATTTCATATGCAGGTAACCTTGCATGACTGATTACTGCATTGTAACTGCAGCTTACACAGACCCAGGCAAAGCCTTTTTAAAGACTTTGTCATAGGCTTGGCTCAAAATTATCAAAATAATATATTTTCGGGATCAATGCAGAAAATTTAGTCTTGTATAATGCATTGGGAGGATGGCTACCTCTGTAAGTAATGTTAGTTGAGATTAAGAATTATTGTAAAGAAGTGCTATGAGTGTTCTTTTTTTGGTAGAGCATTTCTTTTTTGTTTTGTTTAGGATTTAAGTACAAATCGTTTTTGTTTTTCAAGAGAAGACAGAGACTTACGCTATTTTTTTGAGATTTGTGAATGTAGATACCAATTTTCCTGGAAGTATTTAGCCTTGAAGGTCATGTTTTAAAACAATGGGAAAGATAGTTTTTCCTAGTGCAATCCTTGATGCACTCCTTTTATGATAACTATCCTTGAGAAAATGTGATGTTTGGAGAAGCTGTGGGAATTGAAAGCCTTTTTCATAGCTCTTTTTCATAGTGTTTCTTTCAGGATATGTTTGCACATTAGGATGTCACCTCTTGGTGTAATAAAGTTGAAGATATTACTATAGAATGTAGATGCAGAGAAATGAGAAGAAGGGTTAAAAATACCCGAGATGTTAGTTTTGTGCTGAGTACTGTATTTTTCCAGAACTAAATATCCCAAAAAAACTCCCCTGAGGCAAGATGATGCAGTACAGCTCAGCTATACCTGATTGCAGCCAGTAACAGCAAAAAATGTTATTTTAAGTGGCTTTGCCCAAAAGCAAGGCTCGGTGCATGCTGATAATGCTGTGCTGCATTGATCACCAAACAAAGAAATGTATTGTTGACTTCCTGTAATAGATGAACAGAAAACAGATGGCCTGGTTCTTTTGGAGCTGATTAGGATGTAATAATGACTTGATGAAAACAGTGTGATTGCAGTTTGGTGTTGCAGTTTGGGTTGGGACTCTCTGAGGAGCCTAAAGCCACTCTCAATCCTGTTATAGGGCTTTTTTTCATCAGGTTGGACTTTAGTTTGGACTCCAAAACATAAATCCACCCTATAGATGTGGTTCAAAGGTGTCTGAAGGCTTTAGCAGTAGTTCAGACCCCTATATTCTCCTCCTGGATGGGATGCATTTGATTTCCACCTCACCCTGAACTTCAAGTTTAGTTTCCTCGAAAGGGAACCCAAATCACACCCACCAAAATTACCAAATAAAACAAGTCAGAAGGCAAGAAGTGGAGGTGATCAGAAGATACACTTCATAACCTTCAATTAATAGTGTTTTTCTTAATTTACATATGTAGCTGACCTTAGCCTATGTGCACAGCATTTAAACTGTCATCTAAATAAATAAATCACTCTTCTTTTTGTAATATTCACAAATTTTAAAACACTTGACTAGCAGATGTTTAAGTTCAAGGAAGAGCTAAGCAGAGTCAAGTGATCAGTTTAAGTATTTTTTCCACTAGAGACCATAAATAACATATAAATGAAAGTCAACATGACAGAAGAGTTGCTGGGTTCTTCCTGTCATCCTTTCCCTCTGGTTTTCGTGTGGTATGTTTTTCTGACGTCTGGTTTTCTTGTTTCGGGTGAAAATAAACACTAGCAAAGAAGTAAAACATAAAAAAAATCCTTGAAAGTCAGGAAATGGAATAGTCACTTATGGGTCATGCTTGGTAACACAGAATATAAATTTATGCTGATTTTTTTTTTTTTTAATTAATGGTAAAGGGTAGATATGGATTCAAAAGCCAGTTCTGGTGATAGAGGAATTCTCAATTTGTCTACCTTGTGTTTTTGCTGGAAGTAAAAATTTTTAAATCTGATTTCCCTAAATAAAAGAAAACAAGAAACTTGATTGTCTTCTATCTATTAAAGAAATCAGGATGAAATTAAGCCAACAGCATCACGCATGTAAGCACAGTGAACACCAGAGTAGGAAGGAAGGAGCTGAAATGCCTTACAATGCATCTTTAAAGTAAAGGATAAACCCTAGATTTTTCTTATTCAAACTGTATCAAGACATGCCATTTTGGGTTTGTTTGCTGTCATTTTAAAAAAATAAAAAAACTGAATCCATTAAATACCCACTGGACACACTAGAAAATATGCCAGTGCATAATGCATTAGCTGAGGCCTCTGTTAAGGCTGTTATTATTAGAAAAAACAATTGTTTGCCTCTGGTACAATATTGAAGGAATAGATCGGTTTTACCCTGTTGTGGTTTTATGGATTGAGACATTGAGACATTCTCAGGTTTAAAAAAAAAAAAAAAAAGGGAAAAAAACTCAACAGACTTTTAACAAGAATTTCCAGTTTTGGATTGAGGCTTAGCAAAGAAGCAGCAGCAATCCCTTCCAAACCCTTGGTTTATTATAAATCTGTTGTTTGTTTTGGTTTTGGTTTTTTTTTTTTTAAATTATATTTTTAGACCTGTGGCTTGGTGATTATTAGGCAAAATATAACAAACCCTGAAAGATCAAGAGTTGATGTATTGCCTTTTCTTGTTCTTCTTAAAGAACTTTACAGGACATCCCTGTTTTAAAGAGGCCATCCCTATTCCTGGCATGGGAAGAGGATTAATTATTTGACAGTAGTTGTTATTAATTTTCAGCAGTAATCACTTTTCATTAGTTCATCTTGCCTTTCTCTTGAAACTAATACTGTTTGTGTGCAGGGGCAGTTGTTGGTTTGGTTTTGAGGTGGCTTTTGTTAATTTGGGGGGGGTTGTTATCATTTTTAATTTGAAACCAAGGGAAATCTTGTCTTTTTTATGTAGCACATCACCTGGAATTGGAATGTTACTGCTCCGTAGCATATTTGTTCATCTTTTATAATTGAAAAAGGGAGAAAATGGCTAGAAAATGTGAAAGAATCACCTTAACACTTACAAGAAGAACAAATTTTTTTTTAACAGAAAGCTGCTGGTATCATTCTTGATTAAATGAGTGAATGGTTAAAGAAGATGGCAAATACTATTTAATTTGCTAAGTATTTAGGTGAAAATCTACACATTTCTGGCTTTGAGGTAGTTACATCAAGCTGTAAATCCAGCCACTTCCAGGTATGACGAGAGTCACTCTGTTTTGAATAGTGAGATGTCATTGAATGGAAGCTGATACTATTAATTAAAATTGTAATGATTGAGTGACTGTTTCTACCTGAGGCAGTTTTAGTAGTGTTGTGAATTGAAAATTGTAATAGTTTTGAGAATTGTTTTAACTAAATTGCTAGAAAATAAAGATTGGTCTTCTCAACCATGTATTAATGATAACACATTATAATGATAACATACTTACTCTGAGTGACAAATTTTCCAAAGCTTTTTCCCCTGTTTTTAAGTGTGACCAATACATGGAAGCCTTCTGGAATATTAGTATTTCCCAGTGAAGTGGTGCAGTGCAGATAACTTTCTGGGTTAACTTTCTGGCACAGATCAATAAAAAAATGCAGAAATAGTGTGATTGCAGAAGCCCAAAAGTTGGCCCAGTGCTTTGAATAATTAATTCTTTGCTTGACACTGGAAATCTTTCTTGCTTCACATTACAAAGAGTGATTTTTTGTTGGGTTTCCATTTCTGAGTCTGGAAGGTTATAAAATAATTTAATAAATCTTACCATACATGAAACACTATTCTACATCCAATTTCTAGTGATGCATATGCAGTGTAACATCAGCTGTAAAAATAAAAATAATAATGAAAAAAATACCCTCCTTACTTATGCTTTATTTTATTTTAAAAGATGGCAGAGAACACGAAGAAATTGGTACTTGTATTTGTACTTTAAAAATGCTTCAAAGAAGCATAAAACAAAGGATTTGGAATACATATCTCTTTATTTTCTCTGTAAATCATATTCACAGAGTAGTCTTTCCCCCATCCCCCATAGTCTTGTAATCATTACTATGGTAAGGTAAGTATTTTCATACTTTGATCTATTAATTTCCTTTTTGTATGTTCTGCAACAGTCAGTCAATAAGGAGAAATCGTCACACTGAAAAGAATAACGTGGTTTAATTGTTGTTAATTCATGGGCATTAAAATTCTGATACATTGAGAAATAGAAGATAACGACAGAGAACATGATACTAACGATACTCTCTTATTAACATAAAATAGCACAGACTTTTACCCAGTTCTTAAGCTGCTTTTTGAGGTTTTTATTCAAGCACCTAGCTAGCTTAGTCCAAAAGAAGAAAAAATTCCTGACATTTGACATTACAAAAGGAAATGGAGTCAGTAGCTGTAAAATATAAATATAATTCGTGTCTTTTTTTGTCTATGTGTGCCCACTTCTCAGGTAATCATACACATTTTTATTGTTTTTATACCTGTTTACATTACTAATTATTTTTTCATGCTTATTTTTTTCTTTATACAAACATATTTTCATCAGATTACCCAATTATCTGTATGTGTTGTAGCGATATGTAATGCTGTATATTAACACACAGACCTAAACCTAGCCCGGTCTGGTCCCAATTTAGAACTACTGAGCACCTCCTAAGCAACGTGATGTGAGTTCACAAGCTATGACTTCGTACATGGACACGTGATTCCTACAAGCAACATCTTCCGACGCAGCCTTTACAGGCATTAAATGAAATAAAATTGGCCGTTTCTGTGACCACGCACACACCAGCTCAGCGCCTCTCTGCAGACCTAAACCCTTGTGCTGCCAAGCTGGAGGTAGATCACCTGGGTGGTGCAGAGCCTGCTCAGCAACCGGCCTGGTTTTTTTTGGGGGGGTGCACAAAGCAAGGGTAAGTTTTGAGGGGGATGCTACACACGGGGCTGTCACAGCGGCAGCCCTGGGAAGGTGTGGACACAGGAAGCATTAAGCTAGAGCAAGCCTGAGATTGCTGTGATTTTAGGACCTGACCGGCCATCTCCAGAGCATTGCAGAGTTGGTGGAAAGGCTGAAGTTGCCTTTCCCGCAGTGCCTTTGGTCTAGCAGTGAGGGCACTTCAGCCAGCCCCACTAAGGGGGTTGGGTGTATACATTTCATTTTATGGTTTTTTTTTTTAATGCAGGCAAAATATAATCCCCATTCCTGCTTAAAAAAAAAAAAAAAAAAAAAAAAAAAAAAAAAGAAGACAAGATGTGTCTGCGTGAAAAACCCAGCAAGGGATTTCCTTGGAGAGGTAAAAAAAATAAGGAAACAAATAAATTTCATGAAAGTCTCTTCACCTCTGTGCAATAAGACAGCCATGCAGCCTCCTCCAGACCTAGCAGGAGTTTAGGGAGGATAGAGCCAGCTGCAGAAGGCTCCCCTCTCTACAGGAGGTCTGGATCTAGCTGGGGTAACTACTGGGACATTCTCTACAGCTTTTCCCATCCCATAACTGCCCTGTCCAAGCTTCAGAAAAGAACTATGGAATAGTCTGTCTTTTTTCCAATTCTCTGAAGGTTGGATGGGGGAATAACATGTATTCCTTGTGGCCATGGTCCACTCTTGAAACCCCCTTCATTATCCTGGTTGTATATTTGACATTTCTCTTTCCATTTCCACTGGTTACTTCAAACAGTTCAGAAAAGGTTCTGAAAGGCCTGACAAAACGTGTGAAATGGACACTGATTTAAAAAAAGGCTGTTCAAAAAAAGATTACATGGTTTGGGGGGCTTAACCTACAGTAAGTCTCTATTTATAGATAAGGGAGAATGTTTCAAGGAAATCCAATTCCTAGTGGATTACAAAAAGTGGGGGGTTGGCACTGAGATTGCTCCATCTGTACAATGTGAGGAAATGTCCACAGAGGATGCAAATGTCCTCAGAAGGATGGAAATTTGCCTCTGAGCTCGATGGGAAGGAACTCCAATAAATTGTCTCTTACCCTATGGCCCCTTTCCATATGTTGCTCCTGGTTTGTTCACAGAATTTTAAAACAGGACCACAACTACTCTGGGAAAGAGATTTATTTGCTCACGTCCATGGGAAAATAACTACACCAAACCATTCATGATAGTATACAGGTTTTGTCCTACTTGGATAAATACCACTATATTCTCATTTAAATATGAAAACAATGGGAAGCTACAAAACTTTGCGTAAATACAAATGTTGGTCCTCTGAAATCTTCATAGTCAGCAAGCATAGAGTAGGAAAAAGAGTTCTCCATTTTTAAGTGGTAGAAGCAACACTGGATAGAGAACATCAAAAACTGCTTAAGAGATTACCCAAGACCAAGATACTTTCAGTCAGTGGCCTCTTTTTTGTTTTGTTTTGTTGGTTTTTTTTTCTTTTTTTTTCTTTTTTTTTGGATATCCAGCTTGAGACACCATAAGTGGAGTAAATTTTCAGAAAGCGTTGAGCACCTGCTCTCTGAAAAACTGGTTGCATTAAGGTATCTGAAGATGAGCACCAAGAATTGCTGCATCCCAAAACAGGTTTGCATTAGAAATCCAAATTCCCTCAAACTGTTATTTAGGGAGGACCTAGTGCTTTAGGCAGCTCTGAAAATCCTAGGCACCATGCTCAGTGAATGTTTATCTTTGACACTGGTAGATATAGGTAAACATCTTCCTCCTAGACCACTGCAGATTTAGTGAAAAGAAGCATTTCAATAGTTCTATTTTTTGTTAACTCTAAGGAGGACTAACTAAATAATTCAGGGCTAGCAATACTATTTTTATTTTTCATTGATAGTTTAAAAAACAGATGTACTCTTTAGATAGAAATAAGATGTGAGGAAATGAAGTGTTTCTCTTCTAAAACTTGATGTCTGGTTTCAGATTTTATTTAATAGTGTTGGTTTAAGACTTCATAATCGAAAATATTTTTCTAATTTTTATTTCCTGTGATGTGTAAATAACTGAGAAATATTAAATATTTTAATGTTCTTCCATTAAGACAATAACATTTCAAAGGTTAATGTAAAATCAAGCTGCTAAAGTTTACAATTTCTCTGTCCAGCAGTTCATTTATACAACTGCCCTGAGTAGATGCTATTATGCTGCTTAGCAAATGGCCTTTAAGAGTTTAAAAATAGCTCAGTAAAGCTACTCAAAGGTAATACAACACTTCTCAGGCATCTTTAATCGAAGTTAAGAAGAAAACAGGGTTTTCTCATTAGTAATTATTCACTCATTTATTTATACACAACGAAACCACAATTGAAACGTTCAGGAGAACTAATTGTGCTTCTTCCTATACATGGGATCACAAGCTTATTTTTAGAAAGGCAAGATTTTAAATTGTAAAACTAGTCCTATTTTGGTGGACTGTTTTAGCTGCTTTTGTTAAACTCTCTTTTGTTCCCATGTGAACCAGTGAAAACAGTTATTTGCTAACATATATTTTTGTGAGGTTTCTCTGCGAAACCTCACTGATCCCCTTTAACAAAAAGATTATCTTACGTTAAAATTCCTGATATAATCAATTTGCAGTGTTTCTCAAACTAGTACAAATATGTAAAATCTGTGCTTTTAAAAGCTTCTGCTTTGAGTAGCCTTACACTCCATAATTGTGCCCTAGCAATTGTTCAAGCTCTATTGCATGCCCCATTCACAAAAAAAAAAAAGAAAAAAATTTGTTGGGATGATGTAGCCATAAAGAATTTGAATCTAAAAGTTCCTTACCTAGAGCTTCCATTAAATTATATTAATTTAAAATAGCTATGGAATGATATTTTTACAAAAACACTAACATTAAAAAAAAAAAACAAACCAAAACCAAAAACTAAACAAACTGAAAAAACAAACAGATTAATGGGTTGAGTTTATGAAAACAACTCTTCACAATAAGTAAAAGAGGTTTATCACAGTTTTGGCAAACTTGCATGAGTTCATACAAAAAAAAATAAAATCTTTCAAACACGTTCCTGATGACTTTTTTAAAGACTTTTCCGTGCTCTAGGGGTTTTTATATCTTTCAGTTGTAGGCCCTGAAGCAGTAGACCCCGTACAGCTTGTGCTTCTTGTCAGGGAAGCCGACGAAGCGCACGGCGGCCTCGCTGGGGCTGCAGCGCTTGCGGGGCCGGGAGATGGGGTAGCGCACGCTGCCATCTGCCAGCCACCCCGCGTCGCACCGGTCATACCCCAGCAGCTTCCAGGCGGCGAAAATCTGCCCCACCTTGGCGATCTGGGCCCCGTCCTTCAGGCACGCCTGCACAGCCTCGTCGTACGTCAGCTTGATCGGGTGGATCAGGTAGTAAAAACGGCCTGGCAGGGGGAAAGAAGGGAAAGAGGTGATGCCACGATACAGCATAGGGCTCCTACAATTTTGTAGCACTAATCAGTTATCATATCTAATGGATACCTCCACCCTGAAAATTGTCTGCCCCCAGAACCTCCCTCAGGTCTGTCCCTCCCCAGAATTAAGCCGGAGATCTCAAGACCCCTTCCTTCTCCACCATCATCATCTTCAGCCTTCTTTGGATCTTCTCCAAGTTTTCCAGGCCTTATAGGTTGCTTTAACTACAACGATACCTTATTATATCTTTCTAGGTACATGTCTGTCCCAGACAAGATGTACTCGTTAAAATCTTTTTCCTTGAAAAGAATGTTAAACAAAAACTTGAAGAATTTCAAGAATTTGGCACAAAACTTGAGAAAAGGGTTTTAGTAGCTGCTAACTGCTATTTTAAAGTGTTTGAATCTATAATACAGCTATATTAAAAATCTACAAGCTACAAATCTTAAGATTCTTAAGGCATTATCAGAGGTGTTGGCGGTGTGAAGGTTGGGCTTGGTGATCTCAATGAGTCTTAATGAGTCAATGAGGCAATGATTCTTATATCTGGATTTAGAGATGTCACAAGAACTAATGTTGTTTGCAAAAGAATGTACTATGGAAAATTATGTATAGCTGAGACAAGTGATTTAAAGAAACCAGCCAAGAAAAGTAAAGAAACAATGAAGAAGGGAACCAAAGCAACCAAGCAACACCAAGTTGCTCTATAACCAAGAGTACTATCTTACAGAAGAAGTCTGTCTTAGAACTTAAGAGTCAATTTACTCTTAGAACTTAAGAATTGGTCTAAGAACTTAATGTTGGCCCCCAAACTTAGAATTTTGGGGGCTCTAGACAGCCACGGCCACCAGAGACCCTCGATGAAGCCCCTCAGAGACCCAACAAGTGTATATATGCTAAGAAGTATTGGGAAAAGTCATGAGTATGTAACAGGAATGCAGGGAACCAAAATGAATAATCATGTAATGCTGACATATCAGCTGTAGCTGAGACATATGAATTTGGCAAAATGATTGCCAGTGCGCCCAGTATGATGAAATACAGAATGCCTGACTTCTAAAACTCACAAACTGAATCTTAGAGGTCTCTTTAAGAGTTGATTTTAGGCAACAATTCTATGAGTACAGTGATGTTGATAATGCACAGTGACTTTTGAGGAGAAGTGGAGATGTTCCACTGAAGAATCATGTCAAACAGTGCTTGATTTTGGACTGTGCTGTTTGGATGCTGCGCTGTTAAAAATGTTGTGATTTTTTTATGGTGAGTTGATAAATATCAGGAGTAAAAAAAGGAAAAAGTGAAAAAACTAACCTAGGTACAGAAAACAGACTATTTGAATGAAAAAAAAATGCAGGTTATGTTTATTTCTGCTGGTATCAAAGTATGGCATCCCCATACCGTATGGCATCCCCCATACTGATGGGATCCCGCATCTGTACTTATGCCCAATGGTAACTGAACTGTTCATCCCTGGAAGTGTTCAAAACTGCATTAGGTGGGGCTCTGAGCAACCTGGTCTAGTAGGAATTGGCCCTGCCCATGGTGGAGAATTTGGAACCAGGTGAGATTTAAGATCCCTTCTGACCCAAACCATTCTCTGATTCTGTGATTTTCACCCTCAGAGGTATAAAAAACAGAAAGAAAAATATCAGGGAAGAAGGATGGCGAGATTTGGCTGAGGGACCCTGCTCTGCATTTAACTTTATGGTCCTGGATGCATTTCTAACATGATGACGATGACAGAGCAGTGAAGCATCTGAGGAACCCTGTAGCTTTCAGGCAGAGCAGATCTCCTACAGCTGTACTTTACTGTCAGGGAGGGAAATCAGAAATACCCAAAGCAGTCTATGTTATGATCTCAGTATTAGCTTGAAATAGCAAAAATACTTGTGAGTTTTCCTCTTGACAGCAAGATCTAGCCTTTGATAGCATGTGAGGGTGGGTGGCTGAAAGCAACACATCATCTGCTCTCTAACAAGGTGGTGACCTTGTTTCTGATTAAAAACAATTTATTTTATTTTGTTTCTTGCTTTTTGGTGGGTTTTTTTTGGGGGGGGGGGCTGTGGGTTTTTTTTTGTTTTGGTTTTTTTTTGTTTTGTTTTGTTCTGTTCTGTTTTCTTTTTTTGGTGGGTTTTTTTTTGGTTTTTTTTTTTTTTGTAAAAAGGCCAAGGTATTGAACAGCTTCTCTGAAGGAGAATTTGAGCCCATGCTAGAGCAAAATCATGCCTGTTGAAAGACTACATCAGCAGTTCTGCAGCTCTGTTTCTCTTTAGGCACCAAAGGGTACATGCTCACTGTAACACAACACTGAACTGATAGTGCTACTAAGAAAAATGTGCCTCTGTCTCGAGATAATTAAAATATATGCCAGCAAATAAAGTTCAAAAAGTCTCCCCTACTAATCCATAAGCAGCAATAATATTGATTTCATTTATCAAGGTAATAAACATTCATTGTAAGCATTTAATTCATTATACCTGGAGTTATTTATCATCACTGATTTGACACAAAGTGGATTGCAGAGGAATAGTGAGTTTTTTTGAAGGTATAATAATTTTCACATGAACTCACCACTTTTCACTCTGTTCCTGAAGAGGCATGTTGGATGAAAAAAAGGACTTTATTCATGTGGGGATATTCTAATTCCAGAGCACACTCTTTACTTCTTAATTAAGAATGTATTCCAGAACAATATCCTTTTTCTGCCTCGTAAAAAATAGGCAAATGCACAGAACTCTGCTCAGTTTGAGATCATTCTCTCAGTGACAAAAAAAGTGGTGAGCAAGCTAAGAGTAGTGTAAGATTCAGATTCCTGTGAAAAACACACAGTTTTTTTTGTTTGTTTGTTTTTTCTAAGTACAGGAAAGTCAGGTTAGATGACAATATAATTGAATTAACTGTTTCTAAAGGTTGGAAATTGTACACAAGACAAGAACAATTTAACGAAAGGTATTTACATTGTAGCTTTGGTAGAAGAGAAACTTTTAAAAAATTTCATTGCTGTCAGAGACAATCTACAATATTTCTACAGAAAACTATTGAGAACAGATAATCTATCCCTTTGTAAAACACTTTCCCAACTCCATCACAGCAAGTTGAGAGAATTTATGAGGTAAAGAGAATTTTAAGTGGAAAACTCTTATTGATATGCTATCAAGAGGTTTCTGCTAAGCAAATAGGATTTCAGACTTAGGGGAACAGGGGTCTAGACTTCACCTAGCTTATTAGCTCCTCTTCAAACCATATGTCCATGGAATGTAATTTTCTAGGGATTTGCAGTGAGGTCAGGCTTTTGACATATGACATCAGTAATAAAAACCCTAATACTCTGCCCCTTCATTAAACAAGAGAAATTTAATAGCAAACTCTACAGGGGTACAATGTGTATCCAGATTACATAATACTCCTTTAATAAACTCCATACAGGTTTGCAGTTTCCCCCTGATAACGGGTGAGAAGGACTCCTAGCTGTTCAATCTTAGTATTTATTAATTGATGTGGAGGGAGAGGGAGGAATTAACTGTCTCTCTCTCATTAATACCTGGCATTTGGGTCACTCTGACAGAGGATAGCATTGCTTGTTTTTTTCTTCTCACAACCAAATTATGGGGCAGAGGGTTTATGCAAACCTAATCAAACCCCTTAGAATAGCTATATTAAGCTTTTTGCATGTAGCAGAACAGCTTAAACAGGAAAACTCCAGTAACTGACCTAAATACCCCACACTCTTTTGACTGGGAGTTTGAGGGATGATCCATCCTTGGAGATTTCTCCAAGCTCAGCTCTAAATTGAGAAGTTTATCAGTCAGGGGTTTTTTTTATGAAAAAAAGACACAGGGTTAAGACCTGATAAGTATTTTGATATCCAGTGTTCATCTCAGACAGCTGATTTTGAATTAAATATCTGGGAATATTTTTTTTTAAATACTCCAGTACCAACTTAGAAGCACCCACTTCTAATAAAAGGTATGTAATTTTATTTTGGGTTTGTGTTTCTTTTTTTAAACAAAGGCTACATGTTCCCAGCAATAAAATACTCTGCAATGGTCAAATAAGCATTATCCAGATAGGACTTCCCACACTTTTCTCCCATTTAAATGACAGAGGAATTTACCATGCATTACTGTAAAAACAGGTGCTTTTAACATGACCCCTAAATTCTTTGTATTCTTTGTCAACATGAGATTTTTACTTGGTTCTCCTAGAGCTGATGGAAGATCAATTATGCACCATGGTTCTGGCTTCAAAGTATATAACAAAATGCATGTTAATGAGCAGAAAGTGTGATGCAAGCTCTACTTGTACCTTATGGGTTTTTTTCTTTGAAAGTGCTTAATTAGAGAGGAGCTGATAAATATGTTTTCATTTAGCTCATTTAGCACTTTTCAGTGTGAAATATTCACATGGTTTCTGTTTCAAAAAAAACAGATGTTCTCCTTCAGAAGCCCTTTGAAACTAAACAAAGAATAACCACTCAGCTCTTCCATTATATATTACTTTTCCTATGCTTTTTAGGCTCTGTGGAGAAGACTGTAACAAAAGGATTCATCTGCATTTATTCCTCCAAATTGAATGGAAGGGGAACACCCCCATTCCTTGGGATAAGGCAGGAAAATAAATTATGGTTGTCTGCAGTCCTGGCAAAACTTTGGACTATGGCAGGTTGTCAGGAACCTTCAGCTTTCCTAAGGACAACATGGACTATAGTGGCTCCCACTATGAAGGACAAGAGAAGGAGGAATTAGCTATGAGGGAGCAGAGCTTAGTCCTCAGGCACCAGGAAATTTCAACTTGGAATTTTAGAATTCCAGTTTTGGAATTTTCACAGTTAAGTTAGATACTTCCCACTTGTGTATATTAATTTTCAATAGCCTTTATCAAAACAAGGTATGTTAAAACAGATGGAGAAATGTTGCTGTTCAGTGCAGGTAGAAAAAAAATCATGTTATTTTACAATATTTTGATGGATTTCATAGATAACATTAGGCTAAATATTATTCTTTTCATTGTTTGGTGAAACACATCTCTATATATTCTTAAAAACTGGTAATTTGCTAGTACTACTAGATTTAAAGGGCATGAAACATTTTCCTTGTTTTGGGCACAGGACATGGACAGATCTTCTATGAAACAACAGAAAAATTTGAGTATAAATCAGTTATACAGGCAGAACAAAATGTACAAGTATTGCATTTGCCTAGTCTAAGAAAAGACACTGTAGAGGGTAATTTCATAAAATAAAAAGATTATTTTATATTGCATTGTAAACATGTTTTGCTCAAACAAATTCCCTGTGCAGGTAGCAGAAATGCAAGTAGAATTTTTCATTATGGTGAAACATTTTAACCAGTATGTTTTTGTGCATCCAGCTCATCAAAGAGGGAATCCAACAGCTCCAGAGTGAAAACGCTGAGCTTGGATTTGAATTCACTGCATTGATGACTACAGTTTCATTTTTTTACCTTAATGGTTAAATATATGTCTTCTTTTTTACATTTCTTCTTCAGGTAAAAAATATGTTTGCATGTATTTCAGACAAAGAGTTTTTTGGTTTGACTGCTGAATTATTTATAATGGAACCCTTTTTTTTCTTTTTCGTTTTTTTTTTAATGATCCCTGAAACTGTAATTTTTGGGGGGATTTCTTTCCCTAAAAGAACCTAGTTAACGGAATTCTAAACCTCACTCGACTGGTTTTTTTTAATAGAAACTCCTACAACTGACACTTTTTTCGAGCTCACCTTACGCTTCCCTGATCCTGAGGCCCTTGGGATTTTCCCAGCTCCCTTACATAAAGCTGAAGGCTCCTCTGTTTCATACAATCAGGACACTTCAGCAGTCACTGCTACTGCTGGGAATGCAGGGTCTCCTGACTACTTCTCATTTTCCTTAGCTGTTCCTGAGCTGTGAGAACCAATATTGTCTATTGCAGAAATAGGGTTTTTTGCCTGTAGCCATTATTTTTGGAAACTGGCAATTCCAGCCCGGTGGCAAAATGGGTTATTATAAAACTTTTCCCTTTACACTGAGAAAGTCAACATATGCCATTAAACATATGTTTAAGCTATTCAAAGTCCTGAGCTGAAAACAGGGAGCTGGCATTTTTGGGAGAGGGGTTGGGTTAATTTTAGGTACTGAGGTGAGCTTAGGACATGAATAGTGGCGAGCACAGCAGGGATGTGTGAGCACAGTGTGATCTCGTGAGTTAAGGAAATGGATACCGAGAGAAGCAGAAGTCCAGATTTTCTGCTGATTTCTTGAGAGACTGACATGGCGCTGAGTTGTGGGGAACACACACACACATACCCACACATATATATATATATTTAAATGTATCTATATCTATATATATATATAAAGAGAGAGAGGCAGAGAAAGAGTGAGAGACAAAGGGAGACAGCTATATTGCTCTGTAGTGCTCTGTCTTGCACATCAGTCTAACAAACTTATCAAGGTTGAAATACATGTCTTGTCTTTGATTGTTCTCCTTCCTGTATACCTTATCCTCACCTCATTCCTCTTTCTCCCTCTTTCTCTCTCTTTGCTGTGGCACTGCACAGACAATATTTATGTCAATACTTCTTTTTCTTTTTTTTCCCCCCAGAAATTATATTTCTCTTTCCTTAAGAGACACTGTCCATCCTCTACTGTGTAAAAGAGTGGTGACTAGTGAGCAGTAGTCACGAACATTATAAATAGTGCAGCCAGCATATTTTAATTATTTTTCCCTGATTATTTTATTCCTTAATGCTATTTCTATAGTACAGGGTTAAATCTGCATATAGGAGATGAGTTCCTTTAGGATTTCACCTTGGATAAATGAAGAAAAAAATGAGCCAGTATCTCATGAAATGATGCAGCAGACTAATTTAATATTGTTGGTTTGAGGAATATTTTTTTTTTTTTGAGAAAGAGTGGAGCACACTTAGCACTAGAGTATATCTTCTGAAAGCAAGGCTTATATTTATTTTTTGCTGTGCTGTAGACAAAACTGCTTCACTGTGAATAAGCAATCTGTACATAAACAAAAAAAGGGCATATCCCATGGTCTGGGTGGGCTGCAAGCCAAACATGTGCAAAGTTGTGTAGGAATTATCCACAAGTAGGATGCTGTAGAGGATTGTAGACTCCTTGTGCACATGTGCACTTGCAGCCTTGCTCTCATTCACAGCAACGCTAAGTCCTTTCCAACCACTAGATAAAACCTGAAATGATAGCAAGCTGAGAGCAAGCCATTTAATTTGATTTTATACATAAAGTAACAACTACTAACAGAAAAAAAAGCTTGCAGTTGTTAAAATAAGGTTTACAGCAGTACAACCTCAGAGCAAAAGTGAATGGGGTTTTGGCAGCGTGCTAAGATTAAGAATCTAAGTTATTAAGGAATAAAGCTAGAAAAAGATTTTCTGATAATTAAGTATTAGTCATATTAGACCTGGTACATGAGCAGGAGCTGCCTGACACTGCAGTACAGAGGAAGTGATGAATTTTGTTTTGGGGATATATTGAAGCAATGTGAGTTGAAGTGTAATTGAACTCAACAGGAAAACTAAATTAATTAACGCAGGTTCCTTCATAACTTTAACTGAATTAAACTGGACACATATTAACATTGAAAGGGTACATATAAATTTTAATGGGGTGAAAGTGGAAATATTAGGCACTCCTGCCAATACAAGTCTTGAGTTGTAAAAATGACCTATGTGAGCACGGGGCAAAGACGACATTACTCTGCACATGTGTCCCCGTAAATTCAACAGCTTCCAAGCCCAACATAAGCTCTTTCAAATCAAATACCACTCTCTGCCAGCAGAGTTTCTTGCCTAAGCACAGAAAGAGTCATTTGTGAGGTGGGGGTGAAGAAAGTTCTTACCGTTGAAGTTGGAAGTGAAGCAGAAAACGTCGTATCGGCTTTTTTCTTTGTCCCAGAACCCGTAATTCCTGACCCCGGGCACTGTGTTCTTCCCTCCACAGGGCTCCCGGGGCTTGGTGATAGGGTACTGCACAGATCCATCGCTGAGCCAGCCAGCATTGCACCAGTCCAGCCCCGACCTCCAGGCATCGTAGAGCTGGTCAAAGGAGGCGACGACGGAGTCCTGCTCCATGCACGCCCGCTGAGCCTCGTGGAAGTTCAGGTTGTACCGCCCCAGGCGTGGGGAGTAAGGGAACACCACACCTGTAGTGGGGGAAGGAGGGAGCATCACTAGGCACCAAAAGAGGAAACAGGTTCTACAGCCACCAGAAAGAGAAATAAAGGTTAAACTCCATGATGCGTGTCAGGACTGTAGTGTTATTGCTAGGGGAAAACACTCTGTCAGCAGCACATCAGAGCTGGGTTTGGGAAGGGAATAGGGATGCTGCCTTACCTAGCCGACTCATCTCCCAGCAGCCCCATCCCTTTCCCAATGGGAACCATGCCAGGTCTGGACACTGTTCCCATCCCCAGCTTTGCTGTCATACAGTAATCTCACCCTTGTGCACCCACAGTGCTTAAAGAGGAGCAGAGCAGGATAGAATTTTGCAACTCCATTTCTTTTTTTTTTGTCAGAAAAGAGAACTTCATCCCTTGCAAGACAAAATTCTCATTTAACAATAAATAAATTAAACCCTAGCCTCATTCTACTTTTTTATTATTATTATTTTAATTTGAATTTATCTTTTTTTAATGGGATTTGGGGATTTCCTAGCAGTCATTTCAAAAAAATAAAAAAGAAATTTTTGAACTCTTTCTATGAATTATTTCTTTTTACTCATAGACATTAAAATGAAATGTTTTGATTGACATAAAAGAGAACTCTGTTCTGTTCTTTACATGTGCCCTTGTGAATACTTCCTCAGAATTTCAAGACAGTTGCATTTTGTTTGCTTGTGGACCTGCCAAATGCTTCCTTCCACCTTGGAGGACCAGCCACAGGCCATCCCAAAGCCCTTTCTGATGCTCATTCATGCTGAACCATTTCAGACAGGTACAGCAGAGAGATCTTCTCACAACAGAGGACATCCAAGAGAACATGGAAAATGATTCAGAATTGCTTCAGAAGTAACACCTAATCTCAGACATTGCTCTTATCTGACAGATTTTTCTACATTATATTTTCTAGTTGTTTTATAGAAAAGATCTGACGTTAAACATTACTTCTTGGAAAGATGTTTCAGGAAACACTGAGGAACCACCTCCCCAAGTGGTTTTGATAAAAGAGAGAGACTTGAAATGAAGGTTTGGATAAGACCACCCTAATCCTTTGCAGGGTTTAGAAGCTTAATCCAGATCTAAATTTTACAGTTGGCTTTAGCCCAGTCTCTGAATACACTAAAATAAAATGGTGTCAAGAGAAGACCCAGCTATGAATTGCTTATCTTCAAACCTCTATATGGAACTGAGTGTTGTAGGAAGCAGAGGGACTGATGACAAGGCAACACACGAGCCAAAAACTTTGCACTGGTATAAACATCAATCTTTATTTTTACTTTCTCCCTGCTGATGAATCCTCCTGCCTATGACAATTTCCTTGTCCTTGGGGCAGTGAGAACTAGAACAGAGAAATTACACTGTGGTCATGCAGGACTGTCACCATGGGATGAAATCACTCTCCTTTTCAAACATTCAAACCCATCTCTGTGTCTATTCCACCAGTATCTTAAAGTCCTCTTTCTTTCCCTTCTCTCCCTCGCCCCTCTATCGTCCAAGAAGTGTTATTTTTGATAAAAATCTTTGTTATTACTAAACCTCAGGAACTTGGTCCAAGAAAATAAAGCATGCAAATGTAAACTTGGCAGGGTAATAATAAACAATATTTTGCTCTCCTGCAGCAATTAGCTAGAGAGTCTGCTTCACCTCCTTCCTTTCGTAAATCCTTTGTTAAAAGGTGTTTCACTTATGGGCTGTTCTGAGCCATAAAGCATGAATGTAATGTAACACAGCATGTGTGTAAACTGTAGCTTCATAAACAAGAAGCTGAAGATGTTTCATATTTTTCTGGATCTCTGTTTTTCCTTCATCTCTATAAAAAAATTTATTCACTCTTCCCAAGTGCTAGTGGATATAAATATCACTGGCTATAATAAAAATTTAGCAAATGTCATAGGAATCAAAGCTTTATTATTTTATTAGAACTCCAATACTTATTATTTTTCCAGAACCACATTTCCCCAGACAACCAATTCCTTGTACAGTACATGTGTCTGATTTGCATATACATGTAAAAAAACCCCCTAAAATAAGCAGAGGTGAGTAATTTTTAATCAAGATATAAGCTTGCATATCTCTAAAAACTGAGCAAGAATTAATTTAAAACTATTTAAACATATTTGATTCCTTAAGGTTTCCCAAACCACTCTTTAAAAGGGGTTAAGTATATATGTAAATGTGTTACAAATCTGGGTTTGACAGTTTGGGACATGATGTTTTCATAACATAAATATGCACTAAACTGTAATATTAGCTTTGGGTTATATTTGAGTAGACTGCATAGAAACCCATTTTTTGTTCGAGTTCATCTGCAGTACAAGCCTGCAACTGATTAGCATTAATTTCACCCTGCGGTCAGGGGTGGCCATGGGCGATTCTGCAGAGGAAAATTGACTGTGTGTGTGTTTTGTGCAGCTTTGCATGATCTTGCCTTTTTGTTAATTTTTTTCCCCTTCATTCCGCTATCAAACTTAGCTGAAATTCATAGTTAGATCTTACTGTTCATCTTTCCTTCCTTACATTTTATCAGTGCTGAACTTTAGTTAACTACAGAGCGCCTTGTTCAGTCTTGGATCTTGCAAACCCGTCAAGGGATAATCCATACCACCTGTTACTGAGCGGACAAAAGCTGTTCCACGGCTTGTTACTGTTGCCAAAAGTACAGACTGAATCTAAACTCCTGACTCCAGCCCTGTGTTCTGCCACTAGACAAAACACCCATGTCCAAATGCTAACAAACTCAGTTTAAAAAATGGAGGAAGATAAAAACTTCCAGCCCCAGAAGGTTGAAATCTGGTTAGTTCTTGGGAAGAGGGAGCTGAGGAGCCTTAACCTGACCTTTGTGATTCCTCTCCCTGCCCTGAGGAAGCAGCTGAGCGACACGTGGAGCCTGCATGGGGATGCTAATCTACAATATAAGCTTCTCTCCCAAACCCCTGGTGCTCTGGAATGGGTCCTACCTCTAGGGAAAGACCTCTTTGGCTCCAAAAAGAGAGAGGAAGAACTTGAGACATATCAACTCAAAGGAGAATAAATCTGTTAGTGAAAAAGGAGGGGTGGATGAGGCTTGCTGGAGGCGCCTATGGCGAAGTAACTGTAGTCCAGAATACTGTAGTGGAAATTAGGATTTCAACCAAATCAGAACATAAGAACTGAGTGTACAGGTTATCCTCCCCATAGGAATGCCTGTATTTCCATGAATGCCTTACATTCAAGTGCACAAATCCACAACTTTGCTCTAGTTACTGTGGTTTTTGAGTAATATGTTTGCATGTTCTCTGTAAGTCAAAGTCTTGTAAGCAGGTAACCCCTAAAATTTGGTGCAATTACTCAGTTGCTTCAGACATATTGTTGGTGCAAGGAGCTATAACATTTACACAAGACAGCAAGGTGAGAAAATAACCTTAGAAAGTTCAACTCCTGTAACAATTTATAGGTGTCTATTAAGCCAGCACCACACACAATTGGCAGTTTTAAAAGTATTGACATGCAGGACAAAATAACACAAATTTCTGTTGACCCATATTGGGGGAGGGGGGTGGGGTGGGAAGGTTCTTCCAGAGCCAGGGTAAAGAAATGGGTTTCCTTGAGTTCTAGCCTGAACAGAAAAGTAAGTTTTCTTGTAGCCAGTGTAAACAAGAGGTAACAGTAGGGTTTGCTATATACTATACTGTAGGGTACAGTTTTATGCTGGCAGGATCATGCACTCGATGGCAAAATGTTTCCATGCTGGATTTCTAAAATTCTGTAAAACCTGTTAAGTCTCTCACAGAAACTCTGCCTCCATTTTCTTGCCTGTCAGGACTGTCAGATGTCTGATTACTCAGATACAGGGTGGGCTGCCAGCTGTCAGCAGGTATCAATCCTCCCTAAAAACAAAACTGAGGGTTGAAATAGTGTCCCTGCAGCCCGCAGCATCCCATAACCATGCTGTCAGTGGGGTTGCTTATTTCTGACATATAAAAACATAGGAATTAGACTTGTCTGGCCTAAGGTGTATTATTCACTTATGTTTCTACAGCCTTTATCAAAATTTGAGGACTGTTTTCTTCCCTTGCTCTTCTTGGGCTAATATTAGCCCTAATTTTTTCAGCATTTTCCTTTTGGGTCATCATTTCCTGATAATTTTTTTAAATTTTATTTCTCCTACATCTTTCAAGGACCGTTTCCCACAGCACGTGCAAACACAGATGTGTCTGCTAGGACTTGTTACCCTGTCACGGAAGGAATTACTTTGGTCTGTCATGACTTACTCTTGACAACCCCCTGTTGGCTTTTACAAGACTTTTTGCTCTGTTCGAGGGATCAACAAAGTGTGTCCCATAAAACCAGTTTTTCAACAGAGTAGAACAGATTATCCCAGAGAGGATGTTTTTTGTGTATGAATGTAACAGCAATACACAGAAGAAAGAAATATGACATACAGCATTAGGCTAAATCTGATTTTTCCTGCTCTTGAGAGCATGGAGTTGGTTTCATATTGGTTTCAGCTTTGAATTCCCCTTTGCTTATAGCCAGCTGAAGACCAGAGGTTTTTAATAGCTTTATCTAGATCTTCATATTTCTGTTAGTGTTGGATGTCAAAAGTAATTATTTTACAGCCTGTATTGCAAAGTTGATGTGTTCAGTAATCACTTCTCTCTAAAGACAGAAACTATTAAAAAACTTCTAATAGAATAAAAATTTGTCTTTGGCAGTTTAGCACTGTACCACTTTCTTTTTCACCTCTCCCACGGATCTCATGAAGGAATAATACACTCAACCTATGCCTGAGTAATACACCTGAGGGCCAGTGCTGGAGCCCTCACGTGCCTGGGAAGCCAAACACACCACTCTGATGCAGTGAGATTCATTACAGTGCCAAGCATTCACAAGAAAATAAACTAGTAAAGCATTAACATTAAGAAAATTTAGTGTAGAACAGTAAAACACCACCATAAAGGAAATTTAATGTAAGCTGAGAATTCTTTCTTTGCTTATGACTCTTGACAGGATTATCTGCCTGCCCATGGAGACCTTTTAATTTGTGAAGTTTTTGACTTTCAGAATATTTAACAGAGAGTGTAAAACTCATGATACATTTTTTTTATATGCAGGAGAAGAGTAAGACCACTTCAGAGAGAAAATGGTTTTGGTGAGGAGGTCAATACAGAAAATGTTCTGCTTTCTGTACTACCTGACACTTCCAGCTCTTGGGCCCAGCAAAACCTTGATCAGTCCTTGTACTTCAGGCTATAAACAAGATGATAATCCTGACCTGACTGAATTGTTCTTAAAGCTGGTGGTTGTGTAAAACTGCAGTGAATTCTAGTTCTGAGCTTTTGCTGGTAGGCAGCACTGCCTCACTAGTGTGCATTAAATTCTGCATTAAATAACAGTGAAGAAAACATACCACAAAAATGTAACAAACACAGACTAAATCTAATTTCAAAGCTAAATGTACCTAGTTATTATGAACAGTTAATTTAATGACAATCCCAGAAGGCCTTCCAGTCTAGTAAGAATAAAGCACCATCACAGTGGGAGAAGAAAAAAGGTCTATTGAGGTTGAGGTCAACAATCTCCATATTGATACACGACCATGCTTCCACCAAGCCAAAGCAATGCTGCTTGTTCAGGGACCTCACATGAGAGCCATGCTCTGCACTGTTAGTGGGCATTCCTGTATGTAAATGGCTTTGTCTTGCTGCCAATTAACATCCTTAAGGCCACCATCTCAGGACATCAGGCTATTGATGCAAATCCTTCCCACTGTGAGATTAACCTGCTTATTTACAGCAGACACGTAGAATGCTGGAATGGGCTGATATATGTTTTAATTTTTGTTCAAATACTGATTTGCCCCCTCCTTTGATCTGCTCTGTTTTGCTCAAATACATTAAGTTAATGCATTTGATACCATCACTATGTAAAGGTCCAGATAAGTTAAAAAAATAAGCACAGTCCCTTGCAAACAAAGGGATATATCCCTTCAGCTATATATATCTCCATTGTAATATTAGTACATTTTAATTCTAATAATTTTATTAGGAAATTGAAGTGTATCATAGACCCAGAATCACTGGATTTAGTTGACATAAGCAGGACTGACACTGTCCCTGCTCTTACCTCACTTGAAAGGTTAAGTTTTACCATGAGGATTTGCAAAGGAGATGTTCCTGACAGTTTATGAAACATCATTCCATAATGTCAGAAAGGAATGTCTCACATCTTTCCCATGTCTGACAAAAATCTTTTAAATCTTATGTTAGCCAGACACTAGTCAAAATACATAAATTTTCCTTTGAGCACAGATTGGGACATACTTGGCTGAAGAAATATGATTCCTCCTATCCTTATGAATTTCATATTTTGGAGGAGGGACCCTGACCTTGTATCCAATGGGCTGGTGCTGTATTACAAAACAGTAACAGTAAAAAGGGTAGAAAATCTCCTTTTTTTTTTTTTTTCAGTGGCCTTACTCTATGCAGTATAGAAAAGATTCCTCATTGCTTTCTTACTCTAGAATCAATCAAATATTGCCTTTCAGATACAGATTTCTTGTGTGTACATTTGCATTTGTACCAAGCTTTCCTTTCCTTTTGTATAAGGATCCCTCTGGCACACACTTGCTGGTAAGTATAAGTAATATTCACGAAACGTTTAGTTTACTCCTGTGTTCAGTGCAGTGCTTTGGGGGAAAAAAAAGGTCAAACACTCATTTACATACATTGAAACTCATAGAATTTATCTGAATTTCACAAGAAGGAAGGCAAGCTGAATTTTTGGTCCTCTTTGAACCTATTTCTCTAATTTTTCAAATGCTTTGTGCTCTACAGTTTTCAAGAATATTGCTGAGGGAAATAACTAGAGACGACATGTAGGAAGCGTCTTGACAGACAACACAGATCTATTTTACACCATTATAAGGATGGAAAAAACCAAAAGCATTGTCTCTGGGTAACTACTTTTTCATCTTTGCAAGAAAGATTTGTATTTGCTTCATAATCTAAAATGTCCTGAAGTTTTATAAAATTACCATTAGGGGAAAATTTAATGTAATTTTGCCTAGGTAAAAAGACCCAGTTACTTCTACAAAATGACAGGAGCAAATTAAAAAAATGTGAAGTTCTTCATACTGTGTTTGCTCATTCTTTTTTGGCTACTCTTACACCAGGTCTCACTGGTAGCTGAATATGCTGTAGGCTTGCATAAGTTACAGCAAGCCTAATGTTCTTCTAATTTATGATTGTTGTCATGGGCTGTCAGGCCAAGATTCCCCA
Source organism: Myiozetetes cayanensis (assembly GCF_022539395.1). Classification (NCBI taxonomy): domain Eukaryota; kingdom Metazoa; phylum Chordata; class Aves; order Passeriformes; family Tyrannidae; genus Myiozetetes; species Myiozetetes cayanensis. The sequence continues at coordinate 33,948,921 of NW_026087631.1, read as the reverse complement.
GAGCACAATGAATTCTGCTCCTCAGCTTGCTGTTATCACTGATAATACAATATTAGCAATACAAGGAGAAAAAAAAAAAAAAATCAGGTATTTAACACTACCTAAATCTGACTTAGAGTATAATTCAGGCAGTACCTACCTTCCAAGTTCAGAGTCACCACTGCTGTGTCATCCTCCAGTCCCTCAATCACCTCACACTTGTACCTCCCGTAGTCCTCCAGCATTATGTTTGTGATTACGAGGGAGGCGTCATTCTCGCTGCTCTCCCTCAGGAACACCCTCCCCTGGTAACTCCCATAGCTCTTCCTGTGGTGCCCCATGGCCACGAAAACATCCAGTTCCTTGAGGTAATCGTAGGTGAGTTTGGTCCACTTGACCCGGATTTTGTGGGTTCCTGAGCCAGCTGTTGATGTGTGTTCGTGGTAGAATTTACATGGCAGTGTGATGTTGCCACCCCGGTGAGAGAAGATTTTGGCTTGTTCTGCTACGACAAGTAGACGGGGTCCGTTTTCTGCTGGGATTCAAGAAGAAGAACAAAGGAAAACACACACCCAAAGAATTAGTTTTCCTTTTACAAAATGGCTGGAATCAATGCCATAAAAACCATCAGCTACTTTATACATTAGGTCTGCAGTGTCATTAGGTCTGCAGTCATTTTCAACCTATGCAGTAGAATGGTGGGTAAACCAGTTGTAAATAATTATTTACTTAGCTGCAAGTATGTCTGTGCCCACCCCATTCAGGCAGAGGCTGTATGTATGTATATATATCTCTCTCATATATATATATATATATATATATATATGTGTGTGTGTGTGTGTGTATATAGTGAGTATATATATATCTCTCTCCTATATACCCCACAGTCAGGAAGATGGAGTTGTGTAAATATATTTACAGAATTGTATAACTGACGGATGAATGTCGTCATCCATAAAAGACTCCACACAAACATTCCGTGTTTTCCTGTGAGTTGTTCAAGAGCTGTGTCCCAATGCTGGTGTTTTTTTTTTCATTATTTAATTTTTCTCCATGGGCTCAGCTTATCCAAGCAACAGCATACAAAGCTCCTCACAGTCTGGGATGCAGTGAATCACACTCACAAATCAGAAAAACCATTACAGTACCAAACAACACTATTTATATGAAAAGTGTCAGCATAATTCTAAAATAGATATTTTAGACATTTTCTATTTGCATTTTATTCTAACTTTTGAGTATGAGTTCCTCTTCTGAGCAGAATAAGGAAGTCCAGTTTATTTTCAAATGTAAAATCTGATCCTCTCCTGCCCATTTTTTTCATCATCTCAGCCTTGTTTTTCCTCATGTGTTTTTTCATACTTGTCACTATTTAATCTCTGATATTTTGATCTCACTTTTCACTCAAACCTGTATTTAACTGTCTGGCTCCTCTTTTCCTCACCCCAGACTTCCTGCTTTCCTTCTCTCTGCTAGGTCACTACAGCAGCTGTTGCTCTGTGAAATTATTAAACTTATGACAATCAGCTGGAGAAGGTGCTCGCTCCCAACTCTGAGTCTCTGTGGGTTTTACAGGGAAAACTCTGGGAAATGCACATCTCATGTGGCAGTCAGCAGATGTGTCCAAAAGTGGGACACATCTTTTGGTATCTCTTACCTCTCAACTCATGCAAAGTTTGCAAAATTGATTCAGCAAGCTCAGTGATTCTGTTGGTGCAGCTGTCCTTGGCCACTGAGACATCGATTGAAACCAGCAATGTACCACCAGCTCACTGGGGAAACATCAGTCTGCGTAACAGGTTGCGAAGAAAGACTTTGCAAGTCCCCATGTGCATTCAGCAAGTCACTGTAACTGCTTAGAAATGTGATTCCAGGCTCTGAGGTTCGGTCCAGCTCTCTCTAAATTCAGCAAAAACCATTTGGGATAAGCTCCCAAAAGCAGAGGCCGCTGAAGTCCAGCAGCAGTTTTCTGCTGGCATCCCTGGGGATGAATATGGATTGGCCAGACAAAATCACAGAAAAGCATGGAAAAATATAATCAGCTAGAGAGATGTGGATGACTGAAGGAGGGGAGGACTGGGATGGAGATGGGCTGACAGACAAGGTTTAGGTGATGAGGTTTAGGTGATGATGCCTGTCCACAGCACTGCAGGAGTCTGTGGTGTGTTCACAGCTGCAGGGAGTGAAGGGAGATTTTCAGATTTGTAGCTCATAAGTATCTCCAGACAGTCCCAGGCTTCTGAGCCTTGTTGACAGGTCTGCAGATGAATGATATATTTGCCTATACTGCAGCCTCAACTGGATTTCACTCCTTGTCCACACTAACCGTACCAAGTAGCAGAAGAGACCATAGGGTAACGTAGCTTTTTGTAGTTATGCAAACACATTCAGGAGTGATAATTGCAAAGACAATCTTTCTTTGTCCAAATCTGCTTAAGGAAAAGCAGGTGTCCCAAAGGTATAGCTCTTTATCAAGAGGTGCTGTGTCAGGAGCATTGCTATTGCCTGTGCAGGACAAGGCCCCAGCTTCCTCAAGAATTAACAAGCTGGAGCACTGAAAAGTGTTTTATCAGGATGAGTGGCCTTCCTGCCTAGTAAAAAATCATTGCTGCAGAGCAGATGCCCTGCAGCCACATATAAATGGTGTTCTTTCCCACTGCCCTTCTTCCCAGAGGCTTAGGACTGCTCCAGTAACCCATCTTCCCCCTTTCAGAGGAGAGCATCCAAGGAGAGAGGTGATGTGAGGCAAGGCACCATAGAAAGTGTTACCAACAGTTTCCATAGGAGGAGGAGAAGCAGGAAAGCGAATACAGCCAGCACAGTTTGTCTGCAAGTTTTTCTGTTTCCTCTGGGGACAAAGACGCTCCACAGACTCCTGTACAACTTGGGAGGAGAAATGTTATGTTTTGGGGTGGTTATTACCGAGAAATCTGAATAAGAGCTCAGCTATGTTGGGACTTTCACACTGGAATAGTCAAGTTGTATTAGGAGAGTCTGACTCAGGCTGCTAATGGTCTGTCTTTCTAACAACAGCTCTCCTGTGCCAGCAAGGCCTGGAGACTTGCCCAGAGCACTGTCACCTCTGACTCCAGTGTCAGCATCATAATGGGGTGGTGTTCCTCCCTCCTGGCTGCTTCCCAGCTCTTCTGAACCTTTGCAGCAGCCATTACCTGATGACAACCTAGGAAAGAGAGGAAAACCCGGCTTTTCTCATCTCAGATCATCTCCCAAGTCCCTGGAGACTACAAGGGAGATGCAACGCTTGAAATATGTCCATGTCCTTGAATGTTCTAATAGCCAGTTCTTTTTTACAGAAAAAGAGATGATGTGCCTTTCTGGAAGAAAATTATACCACTGCTGCTTCCAGATCTAGGGTGGGAGGAAAAATCTCTGGCTTTCGAGGAAAAGAAGGTATCAGACTGGGAATGATGCATAGTTTTTATTTGGGCTAGACGATACGCAGGCAGCAGGGATTCAGGATTAAAAATGAGATGACTGGGGTTTGGCAAGAGGCCAAGAGGTCTTTATTGTCCAGTAGCCAGCCAGAAGCAGGGCCAAATTCACCTAACTGCACATTTTTGGGAGCGTGGCAAAATAAATGGTCTCAGTCTTCCTGGAGTTGATGAATTAAAAAAAAAAAAACAAAAAAAACCCCACAAAACACCAAATCACAACAAAACAAAGACAAAGTAAACCAGAATCCCTTAGTGTACAATATGTTTAGCACTCTGGATACAGCTCTCTGGCTTACTGCTGTGAAAGTCAGCTCAAATGAGTAATGACTCCTGCTTTCTGGGATCTTTAATATAATGACAACTGATCTATTGTGATCTGGTCATGAAGATGGAGTTAACACTCTTCTGAAGAGTTGTCAGAGTAGCTCCCTGACAGATTTCCTCATGGTGTTTCTGACAAGTCTCCCCCTCATGAATAAAATTATCTTTGTCTCTAAATGGCAGGAATATCTAAACAATGACAGCAAGAAGGAAAGGCATGGGACACATGAGTGTTGTCACAGAGTCCAGCATGTCACTTGAGGAAGATAATAATTCTTTTTCCCCAGAAGTAGCATCAGATAACTTGTAGGGTGAATGGTCAAACAACTGTAAGCTCTGAAATCCCCAAATTAAAGAGGTTTTAACCATCTTTAAGGAGCTATCTGCAACAGGATGGCTTGGATTCTTGCTGGAGACAAGGCAGATCACTGGCATGGCCACTCCAGAGCCTCAGAGGATGGACAAACGGTCTTGAGCAACTTCCAGCTGTTTCTTCTCTCGGGAATAGAGATGGCAACAGCCTAGTGATTGGCTCTGGTCTCAACTCCAAGGGCAGAAGCAGGATGAGAAAGGTTTCCCAGGTGGGGCTTTCAGCCTTGCGGGCATATTTTGCGTTGCAAGACAGGCAACAGCTAAGCTGTTAGCACAGAACTATGCACCACTGGTGACTAATTTCCCATATTTTTTCCACTCCTGCTTCCCTACTCTGGATTCTAATGGGCTGTGTGCAATTAGATGGATGACAAAGGCAGAATAATGCAGATACAGCCAAGCCAACTAAAACAAAGCCTGTACAAGATGTAGAAGATGTCCAGCTGTGCGGGATAACACACAACTCTGGGAGCTGCTTTCCCAGAGAAAGACTGTGTGCCACAGATAAAAATTTACTTAAAAAGTTGTTTTTCTGTATCTCAGCGGTGCCAAATCAAGCAGGTATATACTGCAGGTGAAAGGGTATCTTGTAGCCTTAAGTAATGCCACAGACTCTGCCACAGCAAATTGTCCACCTATTCTATCCTCCCCCTCTCTGTTTCCTTGGCTTATTGGTTTAGTTCCAAAGTTTAGTGCTGACACATTTAAAGATATTAATTTTTTTGTATTTTCAGTAGTGACTTTTGGGTTATGCCGGGTTTTTTTGTTGTTGTTTTTTTGGGTTGGTTTAGGGTTTTTTTTGGTTTTGTTTTTTTTTACTGTGAGGTTTTCTTCTTTTTTCCCTTTTAATTTTTCTCTCTTAACTGGCTCCTGTACTCAAGAAGGATGGCAAGCCAGGTTTGTAAGGCCAAGAACACAGTGTGGGGCAGAGGGAATAGGTCACACCGCAACCCTTGGCAAACAACTTTATCTACTTTATCCATGAGTAATGTACACAAGCGTATGCTGACCTGGCTACAAAAGTTGATTATTCCCACATTTTAATGGAATAACTTCCAAAGTGATAGTGGAGAACAAGACATGCATTTTTACAGTGAAAAAAACCATAAGGTCACATCATAGATGTGTTTTGTCAGATAAAGTCATGCATTGCCTAAAGGTTCCCACTGATAGCAAGCCCTTAGGTTGATAATACTGTTTGCCGTTCTACTTTAAATAAACACAGAGTTGTCTCTTGCTTTCCTGTGGTGTTACAAGGATCTTGAGCATAACTCTCATGCTAAAATATCCTAACATCCTTACGTAACAGTCATAAATAATTTATATGATAACAATAATTCCCACTTGCTATAATATCTGAAGAAGTGCATTATTGATATAGTTGTATATGGATCTATTAGTCAGAGAATCCTGAGGGAAGAACATGATGAAGAATTACACACACACTTTTTTCCACATACTTCTCTCACATTTTTTCTATCTGTGTTTCAATTAACTACTGTTTTACTGTTTTTTTGGAAAAAAATGTAAAAACTTTCATCTGTAAAACTAGTAAAAGTTATTCTTTTTTGGCTCAAGGGTTAATGTCATTTTGATTGTGTCATAAGAAAAAAAATACCAGGCTACAAATCCCATGTTCCTACCTCTAAACTGACTGGACCGAATACTCCCTACACATTCCTTTTAAGTTTAATTGCTAAGAGAGATACTAGATAAATCTTAGTTAAAAACTTCAGTTTCCAAATAATTGTACAGCTAAAAATACCTGTTTTATAAATGGCAGAGAAGAAATCTGTCTTTATAACAAAGATATTACAAGACTGAGATAAAACATTTTTAGCAGATTCTACCTACTCAACTTGAGTAACATCTTTGGGGGAATTGTTAAAGAGGACATATTAACTCAAGTTTATGTTTCTGGGAGACCTAAGAGCACATAAAACCATCAGGGAAATAACAAACTTCAGCTCCTCTAAATTATTGCCTCAAATAAATTTTAAGTATGTTTTGCTTTGGTACAGATAAAAAATCAGGGCTTATAGAGAAGAACAGAACAGAAATCATGATAATGTCTTTGCACAGGAGTAAATCTTCATGAGTGGCATTAAGACTGACAAAACCAAAATATTACACAAAAACGCTGAGGAGCTTTTCCAGTTCTTTAATTACCTTTAAATTATACACATCTATATATATACATGTATATGTGTATATATACATATATATATATATAAAATGGAATTAGACTGATGAAACAAGTAAAGGCAAATTAATAATTTAAACTTATGCTTCCTGTAAATAGCTTTGCTGCTGTAATAATTTTTTACAACCCAAATACCTAGACACCTATAGCTTAAGGTCTGATCCTGGACATGCAAGCCTGAATGCCTTTAATAAAAGCACTAAGACAACAGGAGGTGAGGCTGATCTTTGCTGTCATTTCTATCACCTGCTGGTGCAACAGACCACGATCAGTAGAGCAAAACATGATGTGCAGATGTCAAAGGAGCATCTCAGTTACAAGAAGAGAAAGCACAATGGATCATAGCACTACCTAAACTGTCCTAAATGGCAAAAAAACTATGAAAAAATTATAAGTGGAAAAGATAAAGGCAAGAAAATGGAAAGAATTAACATGTAAAATCATTGAAAAAAAAGAAAAATGCAGAAAGCTGGGCCAAAAGAAGGAAATCTAAAGGAAAGGGGAAAAGCATAAAACTTGGGAAGATAAGAATTAGTGTAAGAGGTCAGATCAATAGTGCATTTAATCTCTTCTATTTTTTCTTTTGGCTAGTCCAGCAAGTCTGTGAAGCTTCTTTCTCTCTGTTGGTGTTGGCCTGTTTTATAGAAAGGGAAGTGGGCTCATTATAATGCAGAACAAGTTGATCAATTATTTCCTTTCCTTTTTTACTGATTAATTGATTTACTTTTTTGTCTGTGTGTGTGTTTTGGGTTTGTTTGGTTCAATAGGGCAGTATTAGAAAGTTTTCTGTCCATTCCATGTGGACACATTTTTTTGGTGTTTGCAGAGGTCTCGAGAGGCAAAGGGGTGCATTCTTGTATCTCAAAGGTAAAGAAATGATGCATAGTACAAATGTCTCATATCCAGAGAAAGCTAAAATTTTAAATGTTGATCCTTCACAAACCAAACTTTGTGTTCTCATCTCTGCCTTTTCTTGTTGCATTTCTAAAACCTGAAAAAATGGAGTAATTTCTAATGGCTCTGGCTCCCCTCAGGTAATTAACTTAGCAATTACTGCAGTGTCTTGGTCAACTTTGCTTATGTTGCAGAGCAGCTACATACAGAAGGAATGCTCTCATCTCTGAAGGGTACGCTGCCTCTTTGAGTAATTGGTCAGCAAGTGGCACCATGAACAGTTTAGGGAGATACACAAAGTGAGGACTGAGAAGAGTTGTCTTCTCTCAAGGGTCACAGAGTCCTTCAAAAATCTTGTCTTCAGAGGAAAATACAATTCTCTAATTGCACTGATATGCTTAGAGCAGTGTTTTCTTGTCGTGGGCATTTAAGTGGCTAGGGAATACTTTAATCTCGTTTTTTCATTCACCAAATGATTTCTTCATTTATAATTGTGACTTTTTCTAAAGAGTGGAACCGGTGTCCCCCTAAGGTACACAGAGTTTTTCTGGGATGATGGGGACAACACATCTTTAAATTCAATGCTCTGTCTTTTTTATCCAAAGAAGTTAAACTAGAATGATTTTTTTAATGCAGACAAACTACCAGAGGAAGGGAATATGGTCAAGCAGCCTGACCAAAACCATGAAATACACCACTGGCTTCAGCAAAGAAAATAGTCACAGGAGAGATAAAATGCACCTTAAGATATTTTTACCAACTTTGTTCTTGGTATTGGAATAAAACCAAAGAAGAAAAAGACAGAAACAAAGCAACTGGGCCAGAGGAAATGAACTGAAAGGAATACTGTGAAAAGTTGGGAGGTAGAAACAACACAGTCTATGAAATACTGTTTGTTCTGACATGACTCAACAAATGCTGAGTTTGAGAGAGATGGCAGGAGGTTTTAACACTAATGGAGGGACAGCAAATTGGGGCAAGTAGACCTGGTAGTACAGATATGACCTCATCTGTCCCTTTAAGACACTACCATGTATTTCTACATGGCAGAAAAATATGTGTAAGGGAAGTAATTCAACCATTAACAATTTAATTAGTTTGACCTTAACAGCAAACAGGACCTCAGAACAATGAAGGAAAATTGTTGAAGAGCAGACACAAAGTACTAGAAAGAGAGATAAAATGCAGTAGATATTTACCAAAGACTGTCAGACTAGCTTAATATCAGCTATATAATAAAAATAAATTTATAAGTCCAGGGAAATATGATATATCCATTGCCTGCAGCTCAGGGTGAAAATAGAAAATACATGAAAAAGGCCAGTGAACTGTCTCCTGTGTAATGTCTGAGTCTTTAATATTTCCACTAATTTTACCTCATAAAGTACTTGTGACTATCGAATTAATTAAATTTTCACGTGGTATATTAAGTAACACTGAAGGGAGGAGAATGGATATTTAGAAAGTCTTAAGAGAGAAGGCTGGAAAAAGTATGATAACATTTAATACTGAATGCATAATCTAGATTTTTAAGGCCCAGTATGAAGACTTGTTGATATAAAGCTTCTACTTGTTAACTGCAAGTGACAATGAGGGACACTGACTGCTAAATACTGTCTATCACAACAGATTATTAACCAGCACTGCAGCACAGGTGGGAGGAATGTTATTTTGATCCAAAGTCTGAAGAACAAAGCATTGTTATCTGGAAAACAAAAATACTAAAGGCAGCCAAAGATTTTATCTGGAATAAAATCCTGGCTGGTTGGACTCAAGGAATATGAATTTGAATACGAACCCGTGTAGAGATGAACTGCTAGCATTATCAGGTTACAAGATCAAATTATAATTGTAATCTGGAGGTTATACACTTAGAGAAGAATTTGAAAAAATATACTCAAATGATAGTTGTAAGGATATGGTGTTATTAACATTTTAAAATGAACATCAAAAAAGACAAAATGTTATTTGAAGCTAAAGAACAACAGCAGGAGAAGCATAAGGCCATACAATAAACATAGAGAATTAGGAGCGTGTTTTTCATACCGGAAAAGCAGGGTGCAAAACTGTTTTGCAGTCAGGAGATCTGAAACCAATCTTTTTTAAAAATTAAACTCAGCCTGCAGGAGATTACATGATGTAAAGAAGGGGGAATATAGGATAGTTTCTTTCACTGCCTCAGGAAATCTCTTTCATTTCTATATAAGTAATTAGCTACACAACATTCACCCACACCTTTTGTAATTCCAAGACATTCCCAGGCATGCAATCCAGGAGAAGATTAGCTACACATCTCTTGGATTTCAGATGAGGAAAGGGATACCAGACTTCTTAATATGATAAAAAATACCTTTTGTATGAAGCTACAACATGTGTTCCACAGTGTTCCCTGATCTCCAGCCCATTTCCTGGTGTAGAACACTATTTTTATGCAGCTTTGGGGAGGGAGGAATCCCAGCCCTGATGGAATTCCACAATGCAGAGAGGAATAACAAAAATTACATGTGAAAATACCAAGTCTCAAGCAGCTTTATTCTCTCTGATTTGTGGTCTGTGTATTTCAGAGTCTGAACCAGATGATGTACAAAGCTCATGGTAGAGCCCAAATTTAAGGCTTTATCCAGCTTTCCTTGTAGGAATAAACTCTTGAGGTACAGGTTAGTTTCCATGGACAGGGAAAAAGGTCCATCTTGAAACTTCTGTCAGTTTTGAACTATTTGGAACTTGCACTGTACACATGCCGAAGAGTTGCTAATATGTGCATGTATGACTTGTGAATTGCACCGAACTGCTGACTAGTCCACTAAGTAACCCTCCAAAAGAGATGAAGTTCAGAGACAAGAAGCTGCATTATGCAAGAAAAGGCAAAATATATGTTTATTAGAGATTGATGTCTAATTTGAAATTTGCTCTGGGGATCAAATGTTCCTCGTTTCCCAACAGTAGTATGGGTTCATTTTCATCTAACACATTCACTTGACCTTCATCCTGAGAGTTTGCTCAGAGGCAAGGCAGATCCTTGTTATTCCATGTTTGACCTTGACAATCCCAGTGCCTGTTTTAATAAGGGCGAGGTAGCTTTAACTTCTGTGACTCTCCTGTGAACTTTTAAATGCTCAGCCTTCCCCAGTAACCTGCTCTACCTTGGTAATTCATGTTTACACAAACACTCAAATAACAAAATTTGCCAGCTGTTGAGACAAAGAATCAAACTTTAAAGAGAGAGGGAGTAGGGGGAACAAAAATTCTGCATTTCCTAATTTTGCAGAATTTATTTAAACCAGTCCCAAGAAACATAGTAGTGAAAGCAGGAAAATAAATCCCTGTTCATTCTGCCTGTCCTAACTGCATAAACCCCTTGTTTTTTCTTATAGATGATGACTCTCAATGACTGAAGCTGGGACTTTAAAAAACAGCTGCATTGTGCTGCAGACTCAAATCCTGCCACAGCTATAAGCTCTGAGATTCAAACATGAACCAAACAGGATCATGCAGGAGGCTAGTATAATATTTAGTGTGAATTAAAGGTATGAGGAAAGGTACATTTCTCTTGGGGTAAGTTACTTTTTTTTTTTCCTGGTTTAAATTGTGAAATTATGATCTTAAATGTGCTGAGCCTTTTTAAATAATGCACAGCAATAAATTTCTGTACTGTGAAGAACTATGTATGGCAGATCTCTTAAAATCAGATCTATTTCACAATAAACTGAAGTATTTCAACCCACTGCAGTTGCTTATCACTTTAGGATGCATGCTTTTCCCCTTTGTCTTAAATCATGCTGTACTTTACTCACTAATATTTGCAAGGTTGTGACTAAGTGCTATTAAACAGTGCAGCTTTCATTTTTTTACTTTCCTTAGGAGTAATAATAATAAAACAGAACCAGAAAAGGTTTGGTCACCAGCAATAATAATACTTAAAAACAGTGTGGCAGCATAAAAAAATAATAAATTACAGATCATTAAGCACATTATTCTGTCTCCCTCAACAACATAAAGATATTGGTATTTTCTTGTGTATTTCCTTACCTTGAATGTGAACAATTCTTTCATGCTCCAGACTGGAGTTGTCAGGGTGAGGTTCAGCCCAGCAGACAGAAAGCAGCACCAGTAAAAGTAGACTCTTCATCTTTATAGCCAAAAGAATCTTCTTCACTGTAAGGGCATCACATAAGGAGAGGCTTGTGAATTTTTGGAAACCTTTACAGTGTTGCACTGCACAACTTGTTAGAGCAGTGATCTTGTGAGGGTTTGTAACGTGTTTAACCCACTCACCTGAGAAAGTTAGAAAATCTGCTAATTTTCTAGGCATGAAGGTTGGACCTTTTTATTGTGGACTTTAATTAAATGAAACTGGCAATCCATATTTAACTCTGCCTGTGCAGAAATACAGCATGAAAAAATGAAAATGCACAGACAAATATTCCTAAACCAAACTCCTTGCAAGACCATATCTGAGCAGTATTTGTGTTTCAAAACAGGTTCTGGTGTACTTTTGCTTTTCGAGACATACTTGAGACCTCATCTGAACATACAATTAAATTAATCAAAGCTGTATTACTGTATCTATATCCACTGCCTGATGCAATCTGCTGGTGATAGATTTTCAAGATTAAAACAACCTTCTTGTAGGATTTGGCATTTCAATCAAGGCTGCAATTTAACTTAACAGTCAGGGTGCCAAGGTTGCTTGAGCTAAGAAGTAAAGATGACAAAACACATATTAGGCTGACTAGGAAGATCCATTTTATTTCAGATCCACTTACCATCTTAAAAGATGCCTAAATTACACAATGAAATGTTTGAAACCATGCACAAAGTAGGTTAGAGTTGTATATGCTGACACTGCAGCTACCCTGATTGATTTCTCATTCATTTCTACCTAGAATGCTGACGCACTAACTTAGAGTGCCAGGTAGGGGCTCTGCAGTCAACAGAGCTCAGCGCTGCAGGGAAAATCTCTGCCAGCCTCTGAGAAGTAATTAGGTAAATGAAGACCTGAAATAGAAAAGGAGGTATAAAATACAAGAGGTTGGTTTTATGTAGAGGGTTTGGACTGCTGTGTGTTTTATAGCTATACATTTTATTACTTCTTTATTTATTTCTTGGAATAAAAGAGAGCTATTTCCCAACTTTGCCTTTCAAGAGATTAGGGGTTCCCCCCCCTAGTCATCAGATAATGGCAGCCTTATTAATATACTTTCTAATGCAGAGATTATTTTTCCCTCCCATTTTCTCTATTAGATCTAGAAACACATAAAATTTGCAGTGTACTCAGCCAAAACCTGGTTCAAGGTATGAGTTTCACAAACAGTCCCTATCCCCAGATAGACACAAGCAGTGAATTGTTTCAAGTCTAGATCTAAATACTGTAATCTGAATCAACCCCTACTACAGTCTGCAATGCAGAAATGTCATCGCCATTTTTTCATATTAGAACATGCATGTTACTTACCTGCCCTTCCATTTCTTCAAAGCTGGTTTGGGAGGGAGATCAAAGCCAACTTAGCATCCCCTAATCGTTACTGTAGAGTGTCTGGAGGTAGCACAAGTGCTGTCTGAACACTGTTTTCCAGGTGGTCCACGCTCAGTAAACTAAGGCCACTCCCTCTTTCCTGGAAAGCTTGGGAGGCTGGTGACCTCCATTCTGGAGAGCAAGGACACGTGTGGCTCCCTCTAGAGCACATCAGACCAAGTATGGGCTGTCTGGAGGGTCACACAAGGGCAGCTGGGTGTTCCTCCTGCACTAGGGGACTGCTGGCCTGACTGACTGAGAGGGTAGGACACGTCAGCATAAAGACACACTGCTCAGTCCCTCACAAACTCCAGACCAGCCACACCATGTATTTCCTTCAAGAATGAAAAACACTTTGGGTTTGGAGTCTATTTTTTTTTTGCTGTTGACTACTATCTATCTAATTTATCTATCTAATTCTTTTTCTCCTGGGACCAGTGAGTAGGGGCAAAGCCCCCAGGTGCTCTGCAGACCTGCCCTGGGAGACCCTTAACTGTTCATTAACTCTTGGCTTCTACCTCTCACCACAACCTGCTCTTTTCTGTGGTAGTAGTGAAAAGAAATAAGTCACATTACATTACATGAGCTTCCTTGAGGACAGCATCCCCATCTCCACCAAGCTTTGAGTGCACAGGGAAGGAGGCTCTGTTGAGGAGTAAGATTTACCTTCTGGTTACATGGATGGAGAAATCCACACATGCCTCCCTTCCTTGTTAAAGTCTCCCTAATGGGGGAAATTCCTCCATATAGCACCATCAGGTGGTGGTTGTCAGAACAAATAGTTTCAGGTTGAGTGGGATGCACTGAGGGGGGCAGGATACACCTTTCAGTGATATTTACCTGTACCTTTGGGCAAATACCCTATTACTCTACAGAGTTTATGTGACAGCATCACAAAGGCAGGATGAGAGGCAGGTCAGTGATGACATGAAGATCTGTTTTTCCTTTTCCTCAAATACCCTAGATTCAGCTGGACAGTTTTATACATCATATGCCACAGACACGGACAAAATCAACTTTATGGTTACAGATTGACACATTTGATTCTGTAGCTTTTTGGAGGGATATACCCAAGATGGTGGTACTTTAGATTTGTTAATAGATATAGATTATGCCAAGTGCAACAGCAGCTGAGAAAATGGTTGTATCTGACGTGAGTTACAACCTTGTACCACTCTCCTCCTGGGATTCCCCACAATGGGAGCCGCGGCATCAAGCCAGAGACACTTCACCAGGCCAAGACTCTGACCTCTGCTGTTTTGTGGGTTATCCAAAAAGCAATTAGCCAGAGGAGTTCATATCCTCAGCTCTAGCCAAAGCGATAGATGTCAGATTCCATTTCTGCAGCAGGCTGGGAAGGCCTCAGGGGAGACATGATAGGTGTGGATGTTTCCATATTAAAATTAATAAAACCTTGGCTGGAAGTAAGTGATTTTTTTTTTTTTTAGTAAGAAATGGTAATGATTAGTCATACTCAAGAAATTCACACTAGTTTCAATTACTGCAGTTTATGAATCTCCTATACCTCTGGACAAGGACACAAAGAAGCTGAGAAGTGGTTTTTAAAGGGTTAGTTCAAGGCTCAGGGAAGTGTTCAAGGTCACTGTACATTCAGTGTTTAAATTCTCAAGAACTCTCCATTCTCAGATACAATTTGAAATGTTGACATTAACCACCATTTTGTCACACTTACCCAGTCATAATTCATCTACTACTGGCAAATCTAAAAGGTTGTAAAACACCAATGTTTGTGCTTATGTTAAATATTATTTAACATAATATTCCAAAAATTAACAGAATGCCTTGAGGTAATTCAACTGCAAAAGGGACAGGCATTTCTTTAAAAGGCAGAATACTGAAAAACAGCATTACATACCAATGTCTGTTCTTAATAAAATAAGATATTTCTTATATACTTCTGCAACTACTGTCTGGCTACAGAATATGAGAGAATCCACTGTGTGAAGACAAGGTACACCTAACTCAAAGTTCTCTCTCTGGCAGTAGTTAAAAGCCTTTTTTGTGTTCTCTTATATTAATATCTGATGCTTGTTCCTCTTAGAAGAAAGGCCTTTTCACTTCTCACTGCCTGAACTCACAATGGCACAAGAGCATATTGTGGTACAACCATCACTTCCTATGTTCCACCTGCTGACACTGTCATGGAATAAATTTTCCCTAATTCATGAAGCCAGTATAAGCAGGGACCAATGATATCTAAATCAGGCAACAGAATCAATAAAATCAGTTTTGATAATTTCAGGTTGAAACAGTACACAAATTTGTGGGATATTCACATCCATGCACAAACCTACTGTAGAATATAAACCTTTAGAGGCCCACTCTCTGTGGAGCTCTGATCCATCTAGGAACTTCTGTTAAGCAGAGAGAAACTGATACTGATGAAACAAAATATGTGTATTGTCAGGGAGATGGTGCTAGCTGCAGTAATGAAGGGTCTCTCACCTTTAGGCACTGATGGTAGATAACAGAATAGGAGGAGGACCAGTCTAGGCAGTACTCACTCTCTTCAAAAGTCTTTCCTAAAACTGGGAATTTGGAGAAAAATACTTCAATCTAGCTGATCAAACAGATTTCTGATCTGTCCCAAGTCTCCTAAAGATCATACTTTATATACAAGGATAAACCTGGGTTTTGAGGCAGCTGAGTCAAACCATAAGAATGGAATTTGGCTGCAGATTATGGACTCTTAAGTTATTGTGTCTGTAAGTGAAACTTTTACTTTTCACTCAGGAGTTCAAACTATTGTTAAGGTCAGTTTATATCTCACCAATGTGGTCAGTGGAAGGAAGGTAGGCGTGTGTTTAACTGACCCGGGATACCTTTTGTCTATTAATATTTGTCTTTGAATAACTACTCCTATCTCCTTCAAAGATCTCCCGTTCTCCAAAGACAAAAGTAAAATACTCAGTTCCAGCTACAGACTTGAGACTTTGGTCCACAAAATCAAAAGAAAATCCACTTCTTGTCATGACTGCCCTTACACAATCTACTCTGGATTCTGGTTTTCACTCATTTTGCTAAGAAAACAAGTTTTTCTTGGTGAAAGAGTCCCCCAGACTGATGGAATCAAGGAAAGACAGATCCAGCAGGCTGGTCCCCAAGCTGAAGAGTTCCCACATAGGAAATTTTGCTGATGCCTCAACAAGAAGAAAGAACAATAGGTAGCATGAGAATGATAATGTTTACATTCTCTATTAGAATGACTTAGAGCTAGCTTTCCAAGGGCTCCTCCCATGACACTTCATTAGTTAAGGTAATTTGGAAATTTGTGAGGCTGTGTGAGACTTGGGGCCATCCAAACTGCCAGACGGCTGCTGTCTGGAGAGCAGGTTGTCAGAGTAGTTCTCTAACCCAGGGCAGAACAGCTCAGTGCAAAAGCAGCATGACCATTCAAAGGCATCTGAAATCCCCTGCAGACTATTAATTCCCTGGGAAGAATGCTGATAAATTGCTTGTAGAGAGAAAGAAAATGTCTTTATGGTTTTTGAAGTGTCTACCTTCCATTAGATATGAAATGTATTCCAGATACAGGGGGGTAACAGTACTTTTGACTTTATTCATAGGGTATAGCCAAGGTCATGTGGTCTGGCTTTAGGACTAGAGGCTAGAAAATTTGGTAATCTAGGTTGGATACAAACAGGAGTACAGAAAGTGTGCTTTAAGGTCTATCTCTGAAGGAGTACTGATTACACAGTGCTTGGAGTAGTTTTCTTTTTTAGTTTTGTTGGAGTTTTGTTTGTTTGCTTGTTTGGTTGGTTTTGGTTTTGATTTTTTGGCTTTCGTCTAGTTTTTTAAATAATGAACTATATAACTTGATCTCCCTCTTTCATTTTTCTTGCCTTTTGGTCATATTTACAAAACTGGCTTTTCATAAAGCCCTTGTTGCTTTCTGGGGCCATTTCTAATACTTAAGCCTCTTCTTCAAGATGCTTTCTTGGTGGGAGCTATGTTTCCCAATGCCCTACATAACTTCTGCAAGGCCACTCATTTTGGGAAAGTTCTGCCAGGATTTTTTTCCATTTCTCTGACCTTCACCCTTATTGATGCTTCCAGTTCTATCCATTCTTTTTTCGATCCTTGGATTTCTACAGAGACAAACATCTTAAATTTCTAGTCTTCTATCCCCTTACCAATGTAAATGAAAGGTGGACGTCTGTATTCTTTAGATAATTGAAAAAATAAATATCATATGGCTTATATAATTAGGCAGGTTCTTAAAATCTGTTCTTTTAACTTGTTTAGTGTATCTTCTTTTTTTTCCCTGTTTTTATTTCGCTTAGTAAATATTGTTAAAGATATAGGAATGGTAATGTTAGGAAACAGTCCATGAAATGATAATAATGTAAGCTATGGAAATAGGCCAGATGATATTTGTTTTATCAGGGGGAGGTGCAACATCTCCATTCTGACCGTCCCACATTAAATTTGATGGAGTTCCCATTCCTTTTCCCCAGCTAAGCTGACGGTACCAGCAATATAAAAATTAAAATTAAAAACATTTACAGTGCTTTCACATCCTTCAAGACTGCCATTCTTAGAGAGAAAAGATACACTTCTTGAGCAGGAGCTGGTGCCAGCCTGCTGTAAGGAATTACTGGCAGTATAACATTTTAGTCATGGATCCGGTGCAAAGAATAAAACAGGATTCCTTGCCCAGCCAGCCACGAGAACCTAGTCCTGTACTACCCTTTTTTTTTTTTGTCATCTGAGAATTGCCCCGTCTGCACTTTCAATCTCATTGAGAATGAGTTTTAACAAGCCAGTTTCCTAAAGAAATAATAGCAGAGATATAATGCTCTGCATATTTTTTAAATTGCTGCTTCATGTTTGCAGTACAAGCCTCTGTTGAATCATTGTCTCTAAGAAGGTAAACACTTTAATTTTACAACAGCACTGTTTTCATCAAACATCTGCTTCTTACTGCAATGACACATAAGTTTTCTTTGGATATTGGGTCACAAAGAATTGGCTACAGGTGTAGCCAGATCAAAGCCATATGGAGATCACTTGTAAAAGCACAATTCTTTCAGCAATATTTTAACTGAATTTATCTGCAATCAATGGCAAAACATACTTTCTACTGAGATCAGTTATTCTAAAGGAAGGGAAGGTCTAGAGGTCATGCCATTAGTTCAGGTTTTGTGGGGCATGGGTTCAACTCTGCCCCCTCTACCCTTTGTGTGGGACCTTGAAGGGAATGTGGAAGTGTTGGGGAGGGTTGGTTTTCTATTTCTAAGCTCACTATCAGTGACACCGTGACCGTATTTTCTGTTGCTCAAAGGGTACTGTGGAAATGAGTATATTTACAGTTGAAAGGACCTGCCGCATTGCTATAATGAGATATGTCGGTGTCTAGATCAGATGGGGACTTCTTCATAAGGCCATCGCTAAAAAACACCACACATTTTCATATTCTGAAGCTCCCTGTGATATCCCCTGACCATATCTATACACACAGATAAGCAGGTAGATATCAATTTGTACCACGTTTCCTCCTGTTCTTCTTAAATATCTTTTCATTGCAGTATCTTAACCCTGAGGACACTAAAAAAACAGATGAGCCACATAATTGTTTAATTAACATCTTGTTAGTTGAATTCTATTGAGAACCAACTGAACTTTTTTAAGATTGTGGGGGTTATAAAAAATATAAAGGCTATCCTTGCAAACTTTAATGAAACTAAACGGTGTCACCTTGTTATTATGCATTCACTTTTTGTTTGTTTTGGCTTTGATTTACAAAACAATCAACAATAGCGAGAATACAACAAACTATGGTCTGAAAATCACTTTTTATTTTGAGTTCAAAAATGCATTCGATCATTTATTAAAAAAAATAAAGTATTGTTTTCTGGTTTGCAGAATGATAACAGAAACTTGCATGATACCCTTGGTCGGTCAGATGTAAAAAGATGCCAAAAATTTGTCTACATTCAAAGGTCCAGACTCTGTATATCTACCAGTTGTAGATATTGACTTACAGTGATTGCAGTGCTGCACTTTGAACTAAGGAATCTAACAGCAGCAGAACCAGGAAAAAGACATTTATTGAATTCAACAGGAAGAGGCCAAATGGGAAATTATTATTTAGGATAAAGAAGGAAGAGATTATTATAAGGAGGCAAAGATTTTTAAAAAATGTGGATGGCATAGTTGTGCTAAACCTCAAAATTTTGCCTCGGAGCATCACCTGATGAGTTTAAGGAAGGGAATCGTGGAATTAGTGGAAGGGTGGCTTGATGGTCTCCAGAAAGGCTACGAGAGAAAATGGAAATTTTGGCAATAGGGCTGCCAGGGACCAATGAAGAGCTGGGCTGACTACCGCATATCTCCATCACCTTGCAATCTCTTTTTTCACTCAGTGACACTGGCAACATCTTTAGGCATTCTGTGCCCTGGGATCAGAAGGGAGTAGCTCAGAACATGATACATCCAAGGGTTTTTTGGGCTATCAGAGAAAAGAAAAACCCATTTTACAAAAAGAGACCAAAAGAGCTTGTCTTGCTTAGTCTGGCAATACAGAGCTGAGGAGGGATATAGTTGCTCTCTATAAATATAACAGAGAGTAAATGCCAGAGGAGGAAAAGAACATTTCAGCTAAGACTTGGGAACTGAACTAGTGGGGCCATAAATAAGTTCAGACTGGAAATTACATGATTTTAAGCTGTAGAAAAATGTCACAGCCTCCATGAAGACATTTTAGTATGAAGGAAAAAAACACAGGTACTTTAAATCACATTTTAGCATGGAGGAAAGAAACACAGCTAGTTTTAAATCATAACTTGCTTGCTCTCTGAAAAACTGCCTGGGATGAAGAAGAATGTGGATAGGAGAGGACTAGATTATGACAGAGGGGATCCCTTTTGTTTGTTCTTGGATACCTAATTTTTGGCAAAAGCCTTAATATAAGTACGTTAATCGATTCTCATCTCAAGCAGAATTTTTTCCTTCTCTGTTGTGACAGGTCCAGACTCTCCTGGTTCCTGCTATTAATGATATGATCCAATATAATGGAATGGGGCTTCCTATTGATCCAGATACACCTACCAACATGCTCCCAGTAACACTCAGCACTGGTAGCAAAGCACCTTTCTCATCACTTGGACTTCTTGCAAGAGACACCTCAAAGCAGCTTTTAATATTCTGACGGTATGTGACTCCAGTAATTTCCTAAATGAACTCCATGCTCTAATAGCAACGCTGTTCTGCCTGACACAGATCATTAAATATCTGCAAATGAAATAGAGACACATGTGGCTGACTTAATGGCCTGTCTCTTGAAATGCTTAGTCATACAGAAGGTTTCTCTCTGCTGCAGTGGTGATGTGCAAAATGGGAAGAAGCCAGCCCTCACATTTCAGAGGTGTGGTAGAAAGCAAGGAAAATGGCAGTTCCATCCCCACTCTGGACCACTGAGAGTAATTTGAGATGTTAAGTTGTGAAAATAAAGATAATTTCAACACATACTTGTAAATTAAAGACAAGACATGAAAAAGAGTGCAGGAGCTCCTCCAAATACAGTGCTGTGGTTTAACACCCTTGTAATGAAAAAGCACAAGGACTTGAGGAAATTTCAGAAAACGCAAACCAGAGAATTAAGATCAACTGAATAATTCGCAACTGCTTGATAAAAATCATGATGCAGCATATCATGGTTAATAAAACTCTCTTAGACCATGTAAGCAAAGGAGCTTGTAGAGCGTGCAGTTTAGTTGTGCAGTTTAGTGCACCAAGTACATTAACAAAAGCATGTTGTATTTTAGGTTCAGATATATTCAGATGTAGGAAGATGTGACTGAAGTTCTTTATCTAGGAAATACTTACATTCTGCTTCAGAAAAATAACATATAAACATACATTAAGAAAAAGAATGTATGGAAAGCCACAGACAGGAAAGAGTTGAGTTTAGTACACAATTATACAGAGCCTGAGAGAACCAAAGTGTAAGGATTGGTTTTAGTTCATAGGTATATGATATGAAACAGAAGATAATTTTAAAAATATTGATGTAATTGTTAATTGAACTGTTCTGAGGTTTATTTTTCACTGCCAGCACTATCTTCTGGCTTATGGTCTGTCCTTCAGGTAAACCTGTGCAGATTTCAGCAAAAAAAAAAAAAAGGTTTCTTGGCAATCTCTGAACTGGAAAACTCAGTTAACAAGGAAATTGTATGGATTTGGTTTAAGCCAGACAAGGCCATATCCTTGCTTAGTCAACAACAAGAATACCCACAACACTGGTAGGCTTAAAATCAATGGGGTTTCAAAGATGCCAATTAAATTAATAGGATTCACTTAGTTTTTTTAGTGTTCCACTCAACCAAGTTAATTACAGGGATCAGCAATTCTACAGTCATCCAGAATAAATGCAGGGGGTTTTTTGGTGCTTTCATGTCCTCAGGATTATGCAGGGTGTTTCAACCCCACAGACATTATTTCAATAGCACTTTTGAACACACTCTAGGCAGTGTTCTCTAATACACACTCTCACCCATGAGGTGAAGCTGTGCTGCTAAAACAAGGATTACCACACTGTGGAGGATGGTGGGAACTGTCCTATATCTCAGACAGGGTTCTCTTCCAAAGGTACTGGAAACACAAGATAGTTTTACACTCTTCCTGCCCATTTTTATTTTTTATTTTTAAAGATATATTCTTTTCCTGAGCAATTAGTGCAGATGATCATTTGACAAAAGGCAAGGCTGACTTTTGCCTTGATACAGCTTGGCCTTTCACAAGATCTTTTTTTTTCGGTCACTAAAGCTTCGCTAATATGTTCACACCAAATACATGCGCCAGAGGCAACTGGAAAATTTCCATAACAAGCTCCACTGACTGCAAATAGGGGTGTTAAAACTGTGGCATGGATTGAAGGACTGAAAAGCAGTGGAAACAAGGCATCTCCAAAACTGTCTGAGGGGACACTCCCATCCCCAAAGTGCTGATAATGGAAAAAGGATTGGTTTTCCCTTTGGTGTGCTAATGGCAGGGGTTGTTGCTGCTAAGCCTTCACTATCCCACAGGGAAGAGGAGAGAACAGGAAGATCTAGTAAGGAATGCCCTGGAAAGCTGATATTTCTGCTTATTTCTTCTCAGATGTTCCACAGACTGAACTATGGAATAGCTGTAATTTTTCTAAAACATATGCAGCATCACCTACCCCAAGTACTTGTCAGACCATGAGAGATCTGTGCATCAACAAGGTTTAACATTTCCTTACTCTTTTAGAAGTTAGGATTTTGACTAGGACCATAAATTATCAAATAAACTGAGTTACTGACTTCTACTTAAGCCAGCTCTCACCTTGGTGACATGTAGAAATTTCCTGAGCTCTATAAAATGCAGAGCATACAGGGCATAGGACACTACTCTAGGATCTTTCACTTACCAGGAGTTTAAGTCTTGTGGGGTCAGCTCAGTTTCATTTCTTTCTCAGAGGCCAAATGCACAGATCCACTTACATCCAAATGTCAAGGTTTGCACCATAAATGCTGTTCTCCAGGCTGTTTTGCCAGGGCAGGGTTTTTAGGGAGTCAGATATCAGGAGTTAAAAGAAAAAGAGTCCCAAATGACCAAATCTATCCAGTGGAGGCCTCCATAAACTAACCCTAGCAGAGCTCTGCCTCTCAGCCTGAGGGCTGCCAAACAAGAGACTGGGAGCTGTGCTAATCCCTAATTAAGTTTAATCTACACTAGAGAAGGTTTGTTGATTTAGCTAGATAGGTAGACCAATACTGACAGGTCAGTCCTAGTGTAGGCATAGCTGTAAGAGGGGGGAAAAAAGCCTCCCAAAGCATAATTGAGAACAGTTGGTGAGCAAAGTGAGCTCTTATTATAAAAAGCGCAATTTTTTTGCACTTGTGCCATGGTATCAATGACCTGTGGAGTAACTACAGACCCTAAGTCCTGCTCTCCCATGGCTGCCTTGGAGAAAAACCTGCCAACCTGGTTTGCTTGAACCAGCCCAGCAACTTGCACCTATTTTGGCCATGATGGGGTACCTGCTGCTGCAGTGTATGCTTCTACTGTGAACTGGGGAGCAGATGCTCTACCTGAGCTACAACAGGAAAAAAGCTGAAACCCTTCTAATGTGCACCACTGCACACACACATTGCTATTTGTGTATATATACACACATATTTATATACATATGTGTATGTGTGTGTATATATATATATATATACACACATGTGTGTGGATGACCATTATTCGAACTTTGGCTGTTGAACATGCTCTGACAAAGCAAGATGTGTTTTTGGTTGACATGACTGCACCAGCAAAAGCTGGTAAGATTACTCAGCTTGCAGGAATTTTGTCATCCTCTTGAGTAGGTGCCTACTCGAGACAAGGAGAGAAATTACTGAATGTGAAACCTTCAATAAAACAATTTGTCTCTCTTTTCTCTTGAATCCTCAAGACACGTTATTATCTGCTCTGAAAAAAAGAGTGTCTGCTTGCACAGTTACTGTGGACTCCAGGCAGAAAGTGAATACTTATTCGCAAAATATTAACTTTCTGTTCTCTGGGAATGGAATGTCACAGGATGGGCTTGAGCAGGTCCCATATGCAACCTCCATGCCCACCCCTCCTTCATACTTGTGTGGTGGTTAATCTGTTTCTAAATTGGGTTATTCATGTAGAACAGCTATTTTAACATTCTCACAGGAAACACACATCCAAGGGGAGAAGTTTCTCATTTTAGGGGCCATAGCTGCTAATATAGCAAAAAGTAGTAAAGAAAATGTCATTGACATAAGCACATTAAAAAATAGATTTTCATTGGCTGTCACATGATAACAATCTTAGAAAATACACTTTTCTTTTACTCAATTTGAAGAATATATTCTGTTTAAAAAGCAGTTTCTTGAGCATCAAAATGAAATAATCTGAGAAGAATAAATATAATAGATGAGATCTTTAATAACCTAGTCTCCCTGGAAAGCCTGTAGACAGTAGAAGTCTCTTCCTAAAAAATCAGGTCAGTGCTCTAATTAAATCTGACACAGACATAAAAACATTCATACAAACCCTGCATTTAATGAAGATAAATTTTGCACCTTCAACATGCCACTAAAAGATTACACTACACAGAACTAATGCCTTTGAACCCTGCTGTTTTAATCTGAAATTTACACTTCACATCTTTTGAGGTATAGTCGTGGATCTGCTTTATACAAATGTAGACTGAGGACCATTTGCCTTTTACTTCTAGACTAACTTGAGGCATTTATCTTTGATCTTTGTCGGTGTCAAGAGGAACACAATTCCTGCCGTTAGATACCAGAGGCATTTTAGTCTCAGGGAGTCACAGTGTCTCAGATGTGCTGCAGGGAAAACCAATTAAAGGAATGTGATACCTTCTCTTCCATGGGAAGGGGACAACAATTGCAGCAACAAAACAAGTTTTGTTGTTCTTTTTCTCTCCAAGAATGGGGACGAGGAACTGGGTGGAACAATTTTTGGCTGAGCATCTGGTTGAGAATTCAGTTCTAGGTATGACCTGAGTGGTTGCAATAGATCACATCCCTTGAGAACAGAGTGAGAGCAAAAGGAGAAAATCAAAACCAGAGTGCAGTGGCTGTGAGCAGTTCCTCACAGTTACTGTGTGAGATAGTGAGTGACCTCTATTTTGCAACTGGGACATCAAAGGCTCTAAAGTCAGATGCTATTTAAAAGCCAAGAAATCTCCTTCATTATTACTATAAAAGGGCTGGCACACATATTTTCTGAAGGATTTCAAATTGGTCATGAGAAAACAAGAAAAAAAAATGCTTTCTACACTAGTCGTCTGCTCCAAACACCTCTGTTTAAATGTCTCAAATTAGATTTTGTTGGAAAAAAGGTACTGGCAGACTCATAATCCAACATACTTTCCATTATAAACTCATTTCTAGTGTAAACTCTGGATGTATAAGCTATAAATAGCAGCACCTTGACTACAACACAGACTTTCCTTGTGTGCTCTGAATTCAAAAGTGATATTTGGACTTCAGCTGATTTCTTTCTTTATAATTCTTCATAACTTCTAACATTTATTCACTATTTATTTACCTTTCAATAAAATCTTGTAAGAAACTATTTTCTGTCTTGTTATTCAGTCTGGGGATAAAGGATGTGTTTGCAGTGGAAGGCCTCCCTTGCTGCTCAGGGAGGGACATCCTGCAGCTCCCTGCTGTGCCATGGCATAGCAAGCAGTAAATCCCAGGAAGAAAAAACTGCCAGGACTATGGTCCAGTATCCAACCTCTCTGTGCTCACTTCAAACTTTTAAGCACCTATACTTTCTCTGTCAATTGTGATTTTATCTTAAATGGAATTTTTTTACCTTCTTTCAGAAGATTCAATTTCCTCAATGAAAAGTTTTAAACTTTTTCTAC
Organism: Myiozetetes cayanensis; assembly: GCF_022539395.1. NCBI lineage: Eukaryota > Metazoa > Chordata > Aves > Passeriformes > Tyrannidae > Myiozetetes > Myiozetetes cayanensis. The sequence goes on along the minus strand of NW_026087631.1, from coordinate 33,923,782 downwards.
TCTCTTTCCACTTGTGTGTTCCCTTCCAGCTTCAAAATTCCCTTTTCTTGTGTTCATATGATAAGAATATAAAACGATAAAAATCTAACTATCTAGTGTTCTCTAGGACATCTAGAAATAGATCCTCTAAATGTTCCAGAATACCTAGGACAGTGCTGCTACCTGAAAAAATACCCTCCAACACCCTATGAAAAAGAAATTAACAAAAGCAAAAAAATATTAAAAAAAAATCCCCCCCAAATTCCAGAATAAAACACAAAAAAATACCCCCCCAAATTGAAAGAAAAAAAAAACAAAACAAAAAACCAACAACCTATAAACAAGAAATAACTAGGGAAAAAACTCAAATCACAACAAAACTAAGGTAAACCTTTCTGAAGCATATGAAAGTATTTGAGAATTCTGGGTTTCAATGTTTTACAAGGATAAAGAAAAAGACAATAGTAACTGTGCAGGCCCACTTTTCCTTTTGCTGGCCATCAGAAGAAAGGAAAATGACCCAACTTTCTGGCAAAACAGAGTAGTGGGTACTGTCAAAGACAAATATTTGATTTTTAGCAGGCAAGAGGAGAGGTTAAACAACATCATCTGTACTTCTCAGTCACTGAAGCATAGTTATTAATTCCACAAGACGCATCCACAGCTTACTGCAGTGTTATGCTATAAATCTGAGAAACCTTTTCAGCATTGCAGGGTAGCTGAGGAAACATCCTGACCTGAAAATGCTTTCCGGCAAAGTGTTCCTTGCTGGTCTGTTGCTTGAGTCTTGTGGTGACTGTGCAATACCTCTGAGCAGGGTACAGGACACAGTCACTGCACAGGCACTGCAAGCTGAGTCTGTCACCATCTGTACATATTGGCAGTCAGGATTCTCTGCACAATGGATGTGTATAAGAAAAATGCATAAGATTTCTCCTTGCTTTGAAAGTGATAAATGTGTTCCTGAACACTTCTATGAAAAAAATATAAATATATGTATCATGCTAAATTCACATCCACTTGTATCATATGGCTTCATGCTAGTTGCTGTCTCTGTAATGCTATTTAAGATGTAGGGATGAGAAGTGATTTGCAAGAACTACAAATTATTTTCATGGTTCTGAAGAAAACCTGCTGAATATGAGCTTGTGGAAAGAACCTCCATGGTCCCTGGAGGAATCTCCAGTGTTCCCTCTCAGGGAGGCCCACAGCTCCTATTAGATTCAAAGAAGTTAAAGTATCTTGTCAGAAGTGTAGCAATTGCTGTTTAAACACAACACAATTAACACTTTCCTGGGTAATAGCTTTGGTAGAACCACTCAGCTGATTCCCCTGAACTACTGTTAACAGGTAGAGAGAATCATAGAGAGATCACAGAATCATGGGATGGTTTGGATTGGAGAGGACCACAAAGATCATCACCATGGTGTGTATCATATCTGCCCACAACAGGGATCAGACAGACATCATGATTCTGAAAACATCTTTTCCAGCTGTAAGTCCAACTTCATGCAGGTTTTTCTCCAAGGGAAACTCCAAAGTCAGAAATGGACTCTTCCCCCTGCTAAAGCCTTGAATACACTAGATTATCTAAAATCCCTAGTATCTTCTTTATGCAATAAGTAGTTTAAAATGTGAGCATAGTGTACTAATACCAAACTAACTTGGGGGTGCAACTAATGGTGTGAAAAATGGTGCCCTGGCCCAATGCTCCTTATGAGATAAGTATGACTGCACTGACTGGGCTGAATAAGAGGGGAATGAAGAGCTGACATGGGTGATGTGAGGTATGTTTCCAATGCAGTGGCTTTCCATGTTTTGCTTTGTCTTGAATTTTTTTTCATCTTGAATTAGCCACTTTCCCATGCTTTCATGTGGAGGAGATCATGTGCTCTGGTAACTCAACCCTTCCCTTAGCACAAGCACCACTTTACAAGCAGTGGCAATCCATCCAACCCAAGGAGAGGGGTTGTGCTACAAGACACATTGACAGGCTAGATGGTGTTGTTGGCCAACTATGGAATAATTTTATCTGCTCTGAATAAAGGTATCTAAAAGCATTGCAATTACATCTACAAAATTATAAATTAACAATTTGAGAAACTATAGATACTTTAAAAGGAAAATGAAGTTAAGAAATCAAAATGAATATTATTGGCCTCTGAGTAAATGAGTCAGAAGACATTAGCATCAACAACCTTCACTGTAATTATTTAACATTTTTCAGGCTGCCATATTAACCTTTGGAAAAGTAAATAATGGAAAGTTATACGACTATTTTCAACAAAGCATGAGCCAGAACTGGTTTTTTTTGTCTTCTTCAGCTAGAACAATAACCTTGTTGCTCAAAGCACATTGACCAGATTTTTATTTGCCTTCTACTTGTGTAGATATTTATATCTTTGTAGAGTAAATGCATGGCATTCACATCCAGTGTATTTAAACAAGGTGACTATCAGGTGTTCCACTGCATTGAAAAAAGTTGCATACATTTCCATATATAATTTCTATTACTACATCTATTTTTTTAGTTTTAACTTTGAATCATTAAAATGTGTCACTTATAAGCGAAAAGCTGTAGGCTTTTTTTGTAGGTTTTGTTGTTGTTTCCAAATCTTCTCTGTGTAATTTGTTGTATTTTTTTTTCTAGAAGTGAGATGGAAAGTTTCTGGGGCAGAAACTTTTTTTTTTTTTTTAACCTTTAGAATTCCCAGTACTCTCAGGCAGCCTAGATTATTTTATTTTAATCACATTTACTTTCTTGCAGTCTTTAACATACAGACATCTCTTCTGTATTTGCAATAACCACTGTTTGAAATACTAGAGACAATGGCAGCTCCAAATCAACAGGAGTGCTGGGAATTATTCCAGCTTCTAGTGTAATTGTTACTTTGGGCTCAGTGACTGGCTTGCTGTGATTCAGTCAAGCTCAGAAATCCTATTGGAACTATGAGTTTGCATAAAAACAGTGACGTTGGATCAACTGAGCAATGGTCAATGATAGAGATGGACTCTCCATTTAGTTTCTCCGGACTTCTTTCATTATAATCCACAATGAAATATCTTGACAGTAAAATGTTCTAACTGCTCAGCAAAGCTTTCTTCCCTATTGCAAGTAATACATAAAAAGATAATAACTATTATTTTTTTTCAGATGCCTGAACCTCAAACTGACATTGTGCTCTATTCTCTGCTAATACAGTAACCACAGTTCTCCCCCCTTGAAACAGAAAGGAGCTAAGACAACAATAGTGATTCCCTGGAAGTCCTCTGTGGGCACTTCATTATGAACTGAGAAGTTATCAGTTTGAGTGTCAGGGAGATATAAGCAGTGGGGTACTGGTCTTCAGCTTTTCAATAGAGTTGCCTGACTTGCAATTACACCAGAATTCCTGCAGAAGTGAAATGATAAACTACATTATAAGTATACAGTGAGCACTAATTTATTCCTAATGGTCTCTTTTGTGCCTGTGGACCTTTGGCTATCTTCTAATGTAATTTTATTTGAGAAAGAGGAAAGCAAAGGTCAGTATTGTAGGCAAATCTGTTGGCTCATTCCTCACTGTCCAAGCAATGCATGATATGGACATATTTGAGGTCACTTTGAGATGAAAGATAGCACTTCAAAAGGCTCTTCTAGCACTGAATCAACCATGATGAAGCCACAGCTTCCTGAGTCAATCTAGAGATGTTGATCAGTTTAGTGCTGGAGAATTGCATTAAAAGGTCAAAGCCAAGAGCAATTAAGGGCTGCATGAAAGGAAATTGAAGACTCAATTGGGAAACACAGTGTAAATGAGCCTCATGTTTTCTGTATGCTGTCTTTCTTTGCTTCCTTCAGCTAAACACAGTTCTAGGAGGACTGTTCAACATTTTACAGTAGTAGTTACCCTTCACAGAAGGAGGGAGCTTCCTCCTCTCTATTCTTGTGTGAGGAAAAGCAATTAGTGCAATTTAGTTTTACCTCACTGTTTCTTACCCAGTATTTTTGCTCTTCCTTTTTCCTCAAAAGGCAACAGAAAATGATGCTGGACTGGAGGTTTGGTAAAATTCTGTAATGTCTTCTTTTTTATTCTTAATTCTCTTTAACTTATCTCTGCAGTTTGCATATTCAAGCTTTCCATTACAAGCACAAAGGTCAAAAGACTTTTCTTACTGGGAGTCAAGACTGTTATCTAAAATTATGACTTCAAAACTGATGACCTAATAAAACAAACCCAGAAAATGTTGTGGGAATTACAAGAGTAGACTGTTATGCTTTCTAGGCCACCTGCCATATTTAAGCTTCCATGACAGAGGAGTGTGAACCAAATTCTCCTTGAGGTAAACCCACATGTATTTCCTGTGTGCTCTATTGTCCTTACTAAAGTCTGGAAGGAGTTTATGTACCCACAAAGAATCAGAGTTGCCTTTGTCATGATTTCCTAAAATGACAACATGCATCCTAAAACCACGGGAACAAAAAGTTCCACCTGTTGACAAGCAGAGTGTTTAATTTTCCTTTTGCTCATATTTATTTGCACATTTAAACTGAATTTGAAAGCATTTAATTGGAAAAAAAGAGGCTTTTTCTTGCTTCTGTTTTCCTCCAGACCACAAAGACTTTCTATAAATTTCCCTGAAGGGGAAATAAAGAAATTGGGACTCCATGGCCATTACTCACAGGTGGCATAAACAGAGAGCTAAAATTTATTGAACCAAGATCCTGGATTTCTGATGACTTTGGGTGACAGTTTAGGTAATATTCAAGCCTGACATAAAAAATACGTTAAATTGGCTATTTGGTATTAAAGGAACTTAAAGATAGTGAGCTTTCACATTAGAGACACCTACCTCCCTCTCTTTAGGTGTTTATAGGGTGAGTTCTTGCCCTCCAACATGCAGTCACCATTTTTACACTTTTATCTATACGATTTTGGTTTACTTTTATGTGTAAAACTCAATATAAACTGGACAGTTGGTACTAGTATATATATATATTAAAAAAAAAAACAAACATAAAACCTGTAAATCATAGTTCCATAGCAATTTCTGAAGTAATAATAAAAGGCCAATGAATATCATTGCAGAAGGAGGGTTATTCTCTGATATGATTGTTTTACACACTGTAAGTCAGAGAAATAAATACAGTTTTAATGAAACACATAATCAGCTAGAAGTAAAGTATATTTCCCCAGTACAATGTCAGGAAACAAACAGATTGCAATAATTCAGTAATGGTGCAGTCCTGAACTAGCATTCCTCAGATAAAACAACAGAATCTCCATCAATCATTAGATGCACCAAATATAGGCCACCCTTACAAGATCTGTGTCTCCTGGTCTGGAAATAAATGTCTGTGCTTTCTCTTGACACTTTTCCATAAGTGTGGTAGTTTAATTTTCTGATAGACATCCATTATTCCTTGGCTAAGTTCTATTTAAGTGAAGTTATCTCATAACTCTCTGCATATTTTTTGGTGCTTGATATATCTTGAGAAACAGTGAATTAAGTTTTTATCGACTATCTCTCATAACAGTGATACGCATAGGCAAGGATGCTGTTTCTGTTTCAGATTTGCAGTATATGATTGAAAATAAATAATTCTCAAGTTCTGTGCACCCAGATGAGTTTTGAAATCAGATTGGACTGAACTGTGCTTGCAGAGATCACGTATTTGAATCTTTACATTCAAGAAGGAAGTGTTACCATCTTGACCCACAAACGGTGGACATTCATTAACCTATTTATAATAATAATGGCCAGTCTTTGCGAGCGAAGATCCAGGGAAGGTCTTTACACCTTCCAGCCTGCACATTGGATTTTTTAGGTGAGACACAGTGTGCGCGGAACTGAGCCCACCCTTTAATCCTAAGGTTCATCTGCCGGGGCCAAGCGAGCTTGGACGGTGGCAGCGAGGTCCTTAGGACGTAGGTGGGTTGCCTTTAAGGGCTAACGAGCCCCACCTGCCCGGGAGTGGCCCTGACCGGGAATCGAACCCAGGCCTCCGCAGTGACAGCGTCGCGCCCTTAACCACTAGACCACCAGGGGCTCCATTAACCTATCTAGATTTTGTTAAACCCTTTTCTGCTTGTTTAGATGCCAAAACATCTTTGTAGGTTGTTTTATTTCTGCCTCAGTTTACCACATTATGTTTTTTTAAAACTTTTTTTCCCCAGTTTTTCTCTAGTCAGGCAAAACAATTTTGACTTCAAAGTTCCTTCCTACTTTGCATTTTCTAAAAACCTATGCATATTTTCTATTCACTTATCCAAGTTACTAATGAAAATCTTGAAGTGTACCAATGCTGACTAGCCCTGGCAAAATCCCATTTGAAATGAGCTTCTGTTTTCACAGTGAGCTATTTGTTTCCTAACCAGTTTTGAAAATGTGTCACACTAGTTTTATCAAGACAATATCTCCCCGGCTTGTTTATGAAGACGTTAAAGTTGCCACTATTATTCCCCCATCCTGCTGGGTAATGGCCCACTGGATTTGAAAGTTTTTCTTACTGTCTGATTTGATCAGAGCTGAACTTGCATTAAAATGCAGATGAAACCAGATATGGAGGCTGCTTCTCTCAGCCTGCCCATGGGGCAAAACAGAGTGAAATGCCTGGAAACTGGAAGCAATAACCCATTCATTGGCTACATTGACTTCACCTATAATAACAGCTGAATTATTGTCCTCTCCATTCACTGTTTCAGCTGGGCAAAATATAGAAAACCTTTGATAGATCAACACTGTCTCTCCTTGGTTCTTGGCTCACAGAGATGACCATTAAATCCTCAAAGTACATTAGAGCAATATGACGTGATACCGGTGACCAGGTATACCACAACATGCACAACCAGACAAATGCACAGTCACCACATTAGTACACTTCTTAGAATTATTCAGATTGGAAAGTACCTTTAAGAACATTAAGTCCAACTGTATTTAAAGTGCACCAGTGAAAATCTGTTCCAATGAAACCAATCAAAGAATATATATGATAGCATCTGAACAAAACAAGAAAACCAAACAAAAATATCTGCCTGCCTGCATGATTTGCTAATAAAAGCTGAATCACACTTTGCCCCGCCCATTTTATGTCTATATAATCAAAGCTACTAAAGAAACAAGTTACGACTTCACATTTTGCTTCAGACATTTGGAAATCTGGAAACAGAGTTTCAAAATAAAAACATGCAGGTAAATCTTTCAGATTATTCAAGAAATTAAAAATGCAGACCTTCACTGCTGCATGCAGAGCATTTTGGGTGTTAAAAAAATTACCTTAAACCATAGGCAGTGTGATCAGAGAGTGGTGGCACCGTTACAGTCTATTATAGTTGTACCACGTGTATCACTGCAATTTCAGTAAAAGAACCACCATACCTATTGCAATATTATTTTTCTATGATACTATCCCTTGGTTGGGCCCAACACTGCAATGTTTTCACATTTTTCAAGATGCTTTTCCTATTTTTATGTGACTCAGGCATGGGTTTCATTTTTGTTTTTTGCTTGAAAAATATGTGTATGGAAAAATAAAAAACAAAACCCACATAAATATTTTGGACTGTAGAATGTATCTTCCCAAATGTTAATGAATAGACGGGTAGTCACTCAGTTTTGACTGGAGAGTTTGGGAAGCTATGTTAGCAATTAATGTTGGGGTTTTTTCCTACATTATTCATCCACTTCTGTCCAGAGATTCCATAGGGGCAGGCCTTGATTTCTCTACTCTTAGTGAGTGTGCACAGTTTTACTTAATGCTCTATTGATATCACTGAGGTATCTATATCTATAAAGCTAAACAGATTTGCGGGTTAGGAGCTTTATGCATTGCTTTTTGATGAGATATGTGTTATGTTATGGATTCAAATAGTTTTATTCACTGAGGCCTGTTTGAGTTTCTATGGATCTCACTGAATTACTAGTGTTAGTAAAGTTGCCTATATATTGTTTTCCTGGATCAGAATTTCACAGTGCAGTGAGATTTATTGTGGGATTTGATCAGAGCTGAACTTACATTAAAATGCAATACTTATAGACACCCATAGATGCACAGAGACTGCCACTTGTCTGTGTGTGTAGGCATTAATGCAGGAAAGGAATTCTGGACATAAAAAAATGTTGATCACAATAGATGTAAGTATACCTCATGATATAATTCACTAGTACTTACTGATACAATTTAGATGATGAGTTACCAGGTATCATCACACAAGCAGTGCAAATTAACATATGATATGCAGAAAAAATAAAAATAAAAAAAGTGCCCCAAACTGCCAAAACTTAATATATCTACTTGCAAACACACAGACCAAAACTGATCAAACCAAATCTGAACTTTCTCTAAGTAAGTCCATGGCGGGGGTGGGGGGTGGGGGGGGTGGATCTTGATGACCCTTGATGACCCTTCCAACCCAAAGCATTCCATGATTCTCACTTTTCCTTCTTTCTACACTAGAGTAGCTTGTCTTCTACCACTTAGATTTCTGGCAAACACATTTCCAATCTAACCTGTCTCCGTTGCCCATATATTCCTTTAGACTGCAAGAATTTTAAGGTAATTAGGAGATATTATTAATGGAAAGCTGTCTCAAGATAATGGTCTCCTGCTATCAGACAAATGCCAAGATGACATTTTTCGAAGCAAGAGTTATATATATCTAGGGACATTCTTCTGGTCTCATGATTTTACTTCTATTATGCCAGACAATTAGGGATGCAGATTTTGCCCTTATGTGCCCTGCACTAGGAAGTGGCAGTGACTCCGCGTGCCAGTGACACCAGCGGAAAGATTTGTCCTGGGAGAGACTCTGCAGCCTTGCAAAGACTCTCATAAACACAGTTTGCATGTCTCTACATTAGCAGCTCTTGTGATTCACAGTACCAGAGCTAAAAAGACAGGTAAGTCACCTACGAAGCAGAGAATCCAGTTAATTAACCCATTTGATGCTATGGTATTTCACCCTCCTAGACTTTGACTCATATAAACTTTGCCTGACTAATGGAAAAGCAGATTTCCTTCTCACTTTAGCTGTTACCTTGTGCTCATGTTAACAACCTCCTATGTCAATGTCTTGTGTAAGCCTTGAGAAAAGTTTTCAGAGAATCAGTGCAAGTTACTGCTATGTGATTTCTTAACGCACATATTAAATGTTTGTTTTCAGAGCTATTAATACTGTTTAAGACATAGATTCTGTTGTCCTAATTAAAAGAAAAAAAGAAATGTTTTCAAAGCTAAGAGAATGAGCAGGACACAGAAACTAAGTATTCTGCTAAGCGTGATGTTGCCATTTGATTTACTGTTCAATGATGAAAATCAGGAGCAAGTAAAGCACAGGAAGCTTGACTTTGCCATGTATTTTAGTATTTCTTTGTTCCAGTAGCCATTGTGGCACCTACTTGAAAAATGTGGGGTCAGAATCATGGATTCACCTCCTACTTTGGCTACCCAGGGGATGACTGCAGCGGAAGCTGTGGTGATGGCGACATTTTAAAAAAGCTTAGGAAGTAGAAGCATGTAAACTGGTCACATAACATAAATCTGATCACAAAGTCTGTCCAGATACATGTTTGCCTGCTTAAAATTTTGTAATTTAATGGGATCCTTTTTAGAGATATAAGAAATGACAGCACCTGAACATCTGCCACTGAATAAACCATCCAGTGGGGGAAAAAAAAAATCCTTTCCCTAATAAAGAGAGAGGGCAGTCTAAGCTATAAGTGTGTGCAATGTCTGAAGCATGTGGAGATAACTGGCAGGTGGGGAAAAAGATGGGGAGGGTTTATGAACTTTTATCAGCCACCAGAAATAATACATTTTCTTTATCCATGCCTATGGATAAAGATGACAAATATTTGCCATGACAGAATATTCAGGGACAAAACAAAAGTGATGTTAACAAAAGCACATCCTAAGTAATAAAAGAGTTCTTCTGGAAGGAGCTTTGAAATCCTGACTGCTGAACAAAACTTCTGCTAAGAAAATATTTGTACAGAAATTCCTCCACTTTTGCAGCAACAGCTCAGTACATCAAACCAAGTGTTAAGTTACAGCTATTTGTCACTGAGTGATTTAACAAGTCTTTGGAAACAGATATTAGTGGCAAATTATAAATAAAAGATGAACTGATTTTTGTCAGGTCTAATGGGCACTTAAAAAGCAGAAATAACCTCCCCTAAAAATCTATTAAAATAAAAATCAGAAAACAAAAAAAACAGATTATTTTGTTTTAATGATAAACCCGAATAAAACTTACTAACCACTTACAGTTAAATAGCACCTGAATTAGTTACAGATGTTGTGAATAGAAAAATCTGCCAAAAGACTCGGCAATATCCACTAGGTGGCATGCGGTGACCGTGTAAAATCGCCTTATCTCTACAAAACCTCCCATTCATACAGAAGATAAAGAACTGCATTATTAATTTATACCACCGCATCCACATTACACCTAATATTTGTTTAGCCAGCTGTTTCCTCTAATCTTCCTTAAACACGATTGATTGAAATCCTAAGTATATTCAAGCTTTTTTTTATTTTTCCCCCCAAAGAACATTTTGTTACCTACAAGTTACAAGCTCCCTTTTCAAGTGCAGCACTGTATGTTACAGTTACTAACAGCAGACAGAATGTCTAATACTTCCTCACAACCAACAGAAGCAGCTTGTCATAAGAAAATAACTTTTCATTTCCGTAGAGTTTTAAGCAATGAAATACACTGTCAGGTTTACAATGAAACAGAAATGCAAAATACTTCAACTTCCAAAGATAGCTTAAGTACTGCTTCAGTGAAAAGGCAAATGAAAAGCAGAAAACACTAATTTCAGTTCTCACACTTTAATCCTTGCAGTGAATTGGAAAACTTTTAATATATTTAAATATAAGCAATTGCAATGTCTTTCTTTACTTGAAGATCTTAAAAACACTTTTTAAAGGGTGGTCCATATTATTTCCAGACTTTTACTGACGGGCAAGGAAGTTGAACAACTTCATTAAGTATTGATAATAGTTCTTTTGCCTCCAGGTTGTGATCAATAGTCGACAAAAATATTATTGTTAGTCACAAATCAGCATAAAATCAGAAAGGCTAGGGACCTGCAGTACAAAACCTCTTCTTATTATTATTACAAACTTTAAAAATTAAAGTGTATTCCACCACGCAACTGAAAACTCTCCACCCTATTCTGAAACCTCTTCTCCCCCTGCTTCAAAACTTTAGGGTTTTGTTTGTTTGTTTGTTGGGGGTTTTTGTTTGTTTGTTTTTAGTAGGCTGTTTTAACCAAGCTCACTGAAACTGAGAGGAAACTGAACCTGCTATGTTTGTTGTGAAAGGATGCTTTGCTGTGAATTACACTGTCAGTGTAATTCTCTGAAGAGGACATTTCTGTGAATAATACTTTTCTTCATAATGACACAGAGCTTTTTTTGTCTTTTTTAGTGGAATCTGCCTATAGATTCAGGATTCTCATTAGGAAGACAGGCACAATTTCAGTGCAGACTGGCAATGTCTTGATTATTACACTGACTTTTATTTTTGTTTAACTTGAAAAAGCTTATCTCTACATTTCTGTCCCTACTTTGCTCTAACTGCTGCATTGAAAAGTATCACAAATCGATATTTTCCCCCCACTTTCTTTCTGTTCCTTTCTACATTCTGTATTCTTCCCTTTCCCCTTGACACTAAATGTAATACAGGTAACTACACAAGGGTTAGATTCTCAGATAATTCACCCAGAGAAACTTGACTTAGCTATGCTATAAGAAAATCCAACGAAGCAAGAGCTGCCTCTGTACAGCACAAGGATTTAGCATTCTGCATGACGTGCCTTAGCACAAGGCTACAGATTCCTGGTTCCCTCTTCATGGGAGCTGAGGATAATTTTCCTGTTTATGATAAATTTCTCCATGTGTGAAAATAACCTGCCTCTAGAAACTCTGTTTATGGAGAAAGTGTGTATCCATAGTTACAAAGCCTCACTGCATATATGTTCTCAGCTACCACTTCATAAATTCTTCTAGCAATCTTTCCCTAACAAAACAGGACCCTTCCCAGATTGCTTCTTCCCACATTTAGGCACTAAAATAGACTTGGTAGGCATTAATACAAACTCACTGCTGTTAATAACCCACATGATTCTCTTGCACACATTGTTAGGTTCCCAGAGCCTCCTCGAGGTGTTATATCATTTACATGACATCACACAGCCACTTACATGGCAGCACTTTCTGCCCTGGAAGATCCAAGCAGTAATTAAACCCTCACTAATTATATACAAATAGCAATAAACCTCCTTGATTCAAACATACAAATGCTTTCCAGCCCTTTCTGTCTAAACCTACCACACAAGTAGTTTTGTCATGAAAAACGTTTAGAATGACAACTTAGTAAATGTTTGACCCCAAACCCCAAACACACACACAGTAAAATGATACAATTACTGCAGCCATGGATCAGCTAATATGCAGCTACACATATAAAATGCTGCAGCATCGAACTTTCTTGGTGAGTGGAGATGATACAGAAACCTGTGCCAAATGTTATTCAGACTTTCTCTAACAGTAAATACCCAAATGTGACATCAGTATGCAACATATCACATCTTATCAAAATCTTATTCAAAGTGGATGGGCAGTACTTTGTACAGACCTACTTCCAGTCTTTGAAATGTTTGTTCAGTATACCATCCTCTAAACTTCTAAAAGCATCTGAACGGATAGAGAAATACCACCCCCCCCCAAAAAAAAAAAAAAAAGCAAATCTTTGTGAGATGTGTAATCCTGCAGGAGAAAGTCACAGAACAGGAGAACACAACTTCTGTCTTTCAGACGGAGTCTGCAGTTGCAATTTGATCCCTGCTATGTTAATACAGAGCGCTTAAAGTCAGACATTGAAGTTACCCAGTTTCAACCCGTCTTTCATCCTCACCCCCTGCCCCAGCTGCCAAATTAGATAGCTCAAAAATCCCTCCAGAGCAGCCCTGCAGCTGATGCCACAGGCTCTGCTCACTGGATCCCCATCTGACTTAGAGAAGCAAACGAGTAACAAACTTTCCCAAAAGTTTGGTTAGGGGTTTTTTTTTGTTGATTTTTTTTTCTTTTTTTTTTTTTTTTTTACCTTGCGCAGAGCTCCCGAGTTGAGATGCTCTCAGAACTCTCCAGCAGTTTGGGACGGAGGGCAGCGAAGTGCAGAGAAAGTTTCTGGAGCTCACCTTAAGTCAGTGTGTGCGTGTGTGTGTCTATGTCCCGAGTGTCTCTTTGTGGCTCTGGGTGGCAGAGGACCTGATTCAGGGAAGAGAGAGCCACTTTCTCACCGAGAGCAAAAGAAAAGCAACACGTCATGAGTTAAGTACGCCTCCAAGATCTCTTAATTACAGCTCAACGTGCTTCCTTTCAGACCCCAGGAATGGGAGGAAAAAATAAACCCACACATGCCGTTTCCCTCTCACACACCCACACTCACCCACCCCCGCCCCAGCGCGCTGTCCTCTCCCTCCAGGTCCCTGTCCTCGCCCCTTAGGTCCAGCCCTCCCAGATCCACACCTAAAAAAGCTTCTCGCTATGCATACAAGTCCCGAGCTAAAAACTACACGGAGCTAAAAAAAAAAAAAAAAAGGGTGGGGAGGAAATCATAAAAAAATAACACTGAAAAAAAAAAGGAAGAAGTTGGTAGTGTTCCTCATGAAGGCACCATTGAATTTAGGGATTTAGAGTGTGTGACACCCTGAGAAACATGACACTTCTGACCACTTGCCTCTGCTCATTCCCTGCCCCCGCTCCTTATTCACAGCCCCTCCACCCACCACTAACTTTGAGGTTGAAAACTTGGTTTCAGACAGGGAGAAAGTGATGCATGAAGGGGGTGTGCAGTGGGGAGGAAACAGCTGGACCCAACAGGATAACCCTCTGTTTTTCTTTTATCCCCAACTTCCAGTTGAATTATTAATCCAGGAAACAAACCCAGCTTCTCTTGTTACACCTCAAATACAGAGCACACCTTGCTCAGGACACTGGCATCACTAGTTCCTAATGTCAGGCAACTGCTGTCCCCGAGTCTTTACGCAATTTCTGAGCAGCACCTGAGGCCAAAGTGTTCCTCCAGGATCAACAATTTCTGGGTTGGGGTCCATTTCCCATCACGAGACACACAACCCCAAAGGAGTCTGCTTAAAACCCATGCAGCATGTGGCTTTAACCCCCTAAATGCCATAGAAGGAAAAACATGAAGATTGAGTCTCCCGTCTTACAACTGTGGATAAAAGGTGATGACGTTGTATCTATAGATGTGTCTTATTTAAAAAAGCAACTGATCCAAAACCAAACCGCAAATCAAACAACAACAGATGAAATGAAAAGGGCGGGGGTGGGGGGGAAGGGAGATGGGAAAGGTCAGACTGTAATGATATATTACAGGTTGGCAAATTTGGGCTCAAGTAATGTTATTTATTTAAAGCACGTGTCACTTTCCTCCACTAGAAAAAAAATAAGGTTCTTGATGCCTCATCTCCAAACAGCAGGAAATGTATGTGGAATTCTTAACCTCTACACAGGTAGCCTGGGCAACTTGGTCTTGTGGATTAATTTTATCCTTCCCCCCAAGCCCCCCAAACAGTAGAATGTAACTGTGTCACACCCACGGCAACTCTCCAACATAATTTTTCATTCTGGACCCTGCTAAACTTTTATCATTGTGGGTGTCAAACTATCAGCCTGTACCATCAAAAAGAGGCTGCAGCCCATCAATCCTCCTCAATCAGGAAATGCCAGAGCTTGACACATCCTGGTGCAAAGGCACATTTGAAGGGACGTCAGTTTCGGCAGTGTCACCGAGCAGGGGTCACTACTGCTGTGTCTCTGCCGCTACTTCACAGCACATCCCAATGGAAGGAAAAATAAAACAAAAATAAAACAAGCCCCAAGCAAATAAACAGGCCTCTGCCTGGAATTGTGGAATATCCTAACTTGGAAGGGACCTACAGGGATCATGGCCCTGCACAGGACAGCATCAAAAATCCCATCTCTGATATATTCCGTATTAAAACAAGCACTTTCAATTAAGTTTAACCTATTATTTCCTTCTGTATTGCACTTGTGTAGTATTTTTATACCCTCTCTTAAAATTGTATAAAAACCCGGGAGAATGGGGAATAGAGAATATTGATTGCCTGAGAGAAAGAAATATCAGGGTTTGTGGTTATTAATAAAAGGAAAAAAAAAAAAAAAAGAAAAAAAAGACGTGCAATGCATTTGCCCGGTGTAACAATGCAAAGTACAGGTGTTCACAGGGGAGGATTTTTGGGACCGAGGATCCTCGGGGTGCCCATTCCCGGGATGCATCCCTCCGTGCTGGGGCACCCCGACGGTCGGTGGGGGTTTGCTCACACCCGTCGGAGCCGGGACCAGAGCTCAGGGGGTGCACCGAAGCCGTCGGATGGGGCGGCACCGGCCCCTCCAGCCCTTCACAAAGGGACGTTTCTTCGGGGTGGCGATGCCCGGCCCTCCCCGTCGGTCCCGCTCCCTCCCCGCCGGGGAGGAAACGGCCTCATATTTCAATAACAGAGGGGCTTTGATGGGGTACGGCGAGAAAAAACACATCCCTGGCGTCAGGAGGAGCCGGTGGGGCCTCGCGGGCGGGGAGGATGCGGCGGGAGGGATGCGGGAGGAATGCGGAATGTGGTACCTCGGTACCTTAGCACCTAAGCACAGCGTTGAGAGGACACCGAGGACATCGGGGACACCGGTGGCCCAGTCTGTTCCCTTCGTCTGGGCCCTTCTCCCTCCTCTATCCCTCCCCGTCGTGGTGGGATATCCGGGGATGCTGCTGGAAAAGCTGGACCCACCCCCAGCACAGGCAGCAGAGTTTTTCTAGCGGCCGTCGTTTTTTAATAGGTGTTTATTTCCCCATCCCTCTCTCCTTCGGGTTGTTTATTTGTTTTATTTGTAACTGGTTTGAGCTGAGAGACTCCCAGCTCTTCTACACCAACGCCCTGTGCTGTGGGGCTGGAGTCTTTTAGGAGCCCTATCTTTGGTTTAGGGGCCCTATTTTTGGTTTATTTTACATAGTAAACAAAAACAAACAAACAAAAAAATCCCACAAAGTGAACTTGTGTGGGTGGGTTCTCATCGTATTTTTGTTTCACAGTTCTGGGTTCTCATTGTAATTTTTTACAGATCTGGGTTTTCATTGTATTTTTTTTTCCAGTCATATGTCAGCCTCAGGTAAACTAAGAGGATGAAACATCATAAGAGTCTTATCATAAAACCTTCTGGTGTATCTTAAGATTAATTCTGGCACCTTATAGTGGTTTGAAGACCAATTACTAGAATAGTGTTGAGCTGCTGGTTCCTGGATACTAAGAGGATATATGAATGGAAAGTTCAGCTTTTCCAGTCATCCTTCAGGCTCTGAATATTGCTGTGAGAGATGCTGAGCAAGATGAACATTGTTTTGGGGTAATAGGTGTGTTTCCATGTATTAAGCCCTAGAGAGATGTTGTCATTTTGTTGAGCAAAGATGTAGGTTAGAAACAAGTAAAATGTTAATTGTGAGGTTTTTTTGATGAGACAGACATGATTCTGCAGGAATTTTGGGTTAAAACCAGAAGCTCTGCTTAGCACAGTGTGCGCTAGTGTGCTATCTCAAAGGAACTTGCCTGACTGGCCCTCAACAAAGGTTGAAAAAAAAAAAAAAGGCGATTTCATACGGTTCTGTCAGATTTGGAGGCCTAATCTGCATATCTTGATAGTGATGTGTCTGTATCAATCCTGTGGAGGGTTTTAGAGAGATGCACAGTTTAACTCCATCTGAAGAGCTGTTCCACATGCAGACCACTGCTCCATCACGTCCATCATCCCTGGGAAGCACTCAGTAACCATATCTACAATAGTGATCAAGGATGTTTATTGCCTTTCTTCCAAGCATAGTTTAGATTTTAATTTTTTTCCCCTCCTGGTATCTGACCATGAAAAGGTGCAGAATGAAAGCTGTTTGCTTAAACCCAGGTGAGATAAGATGAACGGATATTAGGTTTTGCTTTTACCTGGGAGCACTGTCATGATGAGCAACTTCATAGGCCTGCTGATTATTATTCCTGGCACCTCAGAACATGGCAACAACTCCAGGAAAAAAAAAAAAAAAGAACATTCAGCATCATTGTATGAAAGACTTTGAATTTTTGTTTTTTAATGTGGACGCAAAGGTGGCATTTTCTGCAAAGTGAAAGTAGTGATTCATGTTGCATTGGACTGCTGTGGAAAGGAATTTGAAAATTCCCACTGGTGCCACTTAAAATTGGCTATTTTCCAGGATTTGAGGATAAGGATACTGGGAAAAGAGCAGCTAAAACACAGTCTTCCTGATAAATCTAAAGAGCAGGAGAGGAAGACTTTCAGGGTTTTGTTTTTAACAGGTTTATCACTTGCTCAATTTTGGGTTGTTCAGTTCCTGATTCACTTGCTTTTAAAGCTCATAAAAGTCATGCCATTCTAAAATCCTTCTTAGAAATTTTCAAATCTCAGTAGTTGGTGCCTGTCTGGGGTTTTTTTTGGAGTGAGAGAAGGGTTTTAAACCATAAACATACACAACTGATATAAAAATTAGAGTTCCTCACTGTTGCAATGTAGTCCATTTAGGATTTACTGAAAAATCAGGTGTTAGGAAACAGTGCCAGGGATATCTTTCTGCAAGAAGATTACTGGCCTATGAGAAATGCATAGTCCATTCTTCTTGCACAAAGAATCTTCTTCAAATTTCACTATCGTTCTGCTTACATGTATCTTCCAGATCAGTAATGGATCTGCTAAGTGACACTGGTCCCAAAGGCACCTCAGACACTGCCTCAGTTCTATTTGTGGCCACTCACCATGACTTATTTGCAGGGAGTTGCTCAGTCTGAATCCAGAAAAAGAGAAGGAATCAGCTTGGCAGCAGAAACGAAGCACACTTGATCCCAGTGAGGAAGAAGATGTAAAGTAAAAGCAAATAATGGGATAAAAAATGTGAGTTGTGCACTTCCTCCATTTGGAAAATTCATCAGGATGGATACTGATGACTCACTGGTACCAAGCTACAGAAACCTACAGGAAAAAGCCAGTAGAATACACTCTTAAAAAAACAAACCAAAACAAAACATACAAACTAAACAACACCTACACACTGATGCAAATTTTTTACTGAAACAAAAAAACCCACAACCCTCTGAAGAGAAATACAAATACAGTGAAAAATCAAGGAACATCCACTAAAAATATACGTAATCTAACCCCCCCCATTACTTTTCCAAACTGACTGAAAAAAAAGGAAATTATTTTATGCCATCTGAACGCCAGCTTTCCAGTTGAGATTATTAATAGATTCTCAGTCTACAGTGTTTTCTCTTTCTTTTTACAAGTTGGGCTTTTTACACTATGAAGCTGTTTTATTCAGACTAGTTGTCAGGTTTCAGTGAGGCAGTCATAGCTGTTTCATACTCCTGGCTACATAATCTTTTCCTTTTTACAATATTCTCATTTCTACCACTTAAGAAATGGAACACCAAAAAAAAGAAAAAATAAATAAAAAAAGCACATCACTTCCTCTGGAGATGGATGTATTGGCTCTGTGAAATTTGCGTGGTCTTCATTTCATCTGATTGTATCAGGAGAATAATTTTTGCATAAATACACTTTTGACTTAGCACTTCATCACACAATCTTTACACTTTTCTCTCCAGAATATTCATTGATTTTTGTCTTTTGATCTATGTTATCCTTGCCATGAAATTTGATTTGACTTATTAGCAACTTGGGCCACGTCCAAGGTTCTCTGAAAATCCTTTTGCTGTTAATACTGTATCTCACAAGTAGTTGTGCCTCTTCCACACACCAGAACAAATGTGGGTTGTTTTTAATTTTCCCATCTTCTGTAAGCACTGTAAGTTTTGCTCTTAATTATATTTCTGTTTTCCATTTAGACCCTGAAAATGAGTTGGTGGGACAGAAGTAGAGTGGGATGAAGAAGCAAAGAGGAAGGAAAATTAGTAAGACAAGAGGCAAGACTTTGTGGTGTCATTAATAAGCAGAAGCATCTTTCTGCCACCAGCAAGTTATAAAAATACTTTGCACTTACACTATGCCTTCTGCAGATCTCACTGGTGTCACAAGTATTCCTGCACTGCACACCTCAGAAATAAGCAGGTTTTACTCCATTAGATAGAAAAACACCCCAACCCAACCCAGGAAATATGCCTTAGGAAATTATAAGGAAAATACTGAAGCTAATCCTTGAACTGCAAGTTCAGTAGTGGATAAGATACTTTTAAAGCCAAACTACCACCTTCAGTCTTCTTAAATGCTGAATTTTTCAGATGGTTGTCTCAGTTTAAACGAGACACAAGTTTTTTGCTGAGGATGTATTATGAGGAAGACCCAAACTCCTCCCCCTAAGCAAAAGAGGCTCCAATTGAGAAAAAATGTGGAAAATGGAAGAATAACAGCCCTTTAGTGCAAGATATATGTGTATTGGCAGAAAAAATGAAAGAATGCAAATAAAACAACCAAAAAATAATCCTATACCCCAAAATAATCCCCTTCAAAACAAACAAATAAACAAACAAAAACGGTAAACAGTTCAGTTTGCACCCTTTAGTGCAATTCTAACCACAGTCAGTAGGGGGTGCTGTTGGATCACTGGTGGCTGCCACATAGGGGGCCCTCCGGTGTGCTGGAGAAGCTGAAAATGGAGATCTTCCCTCGTCCTCACAGGAGAAAAAAGGGAAAAGGAGGCAAAATTAAAAAAAATAATAAAAAAAAGGTCCTTCCCAATGACAACTCACTCTGCTCTGCTGGCTGAGTCATGTGGTACGGCTTCCCCTCTCCTTTGACATGCACAAGAACTGCTGACAAAAAAAAAACAGAGTAGGAGAGGCCTCCCGAACAGTTTCTCACTGATAAAAATCCAAGCAAAACTCCTAGCTGGCAGACAGGCCGAGAACAAAACCACCTCCGAGCTCCTGCCACCCGGATCCCATCCCAGCTCAGGCAACAACAAACTTCCGCCCCCACTTTCCCAGGAGAGGAGGAAAAAAAAAAAACAAAACAGTAAAAAAGAACTCTTCACCCCTTCCCACAGACAAGATCTTGAGGGCCATGAACTTGGAATGTGGTTCTATCAGCCACTTCTTTTGTGTTAGTCAATTGCCTGAGCCACAGCAAATCTGCCCATTCAACATCCCCTTCACACAGTGGGCAGGGGGAAGGGAAAATTCCTGCCTACTTTCTAAGAACAAGAAAAACCATAAGAATGGCCATTAAGCTGAAAGAAAAACCATCATTTCCTGTATATGACTTGATTTTCTTTTACCATTCTCATTTGTTAAAATAATACATATGACTGCAGTGTCAATTGACTCTCAGAAACAGTCAATGAATGTCCACTCTGACTGTTGGAAAGCCACTGATTTCTCTCTGTGTGATGAATATATCATACCAGGTCCTCTTCCACACAGACTAGATAACACTTTTCAATAAGAAGGAATATGACTGATCTTTGGTATTTTCCTGAAAGACATGATTTCAGGCTATTGTGGTGTTCTCAAAACCAGAAGTGAGTCTGAGAAGTGGCCTTCTCATATGGAAAACTACGGCCGATTTCATTGAGTTTTGAATCATTACCAGCAAAACACTGCTAAACTGAGGCACCGTTCCTGACTGTGCTGTCATCTCTCAAGCCATTCAAACAGATGACACTTCCTATTACCATCAGGCAGTCCAAGCTACTAGCAGTAGGTTTCTTTGCTTGCCTATTTGTCCTCCCAAGCACTATTACAGGGCTGAAGAAAAGATTTTGCCAGTCTTCAAAATGTCCTCCGTGTAACCTCAGTGCACCTTCCAACCAGCTGGTTGTACTAACATAAAAAAGAGATAGCCCAGCTTCCCAATGGCGCATTACAAAGCATCCGTTTTGCAGGTAGAGACCATTCCAGTGACCTTGAGTAACTGGTGTCTACTTGTGTTGAGACCTGTGCTGGAGTAGAATGGTGCTGCAGGGGTTGCCAGTTTGCAGTGCATTTGTTTTGTGCTGCTAAGTGGTGTTTTCTGAGGCATGGGGAAATGTGGGAAGTTGTATTTAAGTTAAAATAGGAGTGCCTCTAAGAATTTTAACTTTGGAGGAACTTGGACCATGGAGTCCATGCAGGAGCCAGTAGCCAGAACAACTTGGCTGTCAATGAGATGTTGGACACCAGGGCAAAAGACCAGCTGGTGTCCAGAGGAAGAACCTTCAGGCTTCTTGGTCACACTCTGAGGCCAAGTGGCCTAGAAATGTGTGCAACTGAAACTGTGCCACACACTTTTTGTTTGCACATGTCATAGCCTGCGTTTTCAGATGCAGTACAAGGTTTGGATGGGTGAATATTTCTGGCATCCAAACTGCATTCAAAAGGCTCAGACTTCTGCATTTACAAGTTGCTGTCAGTAACTGATCCAGAGAGTCTTTTAAAGAGTGTATGGCTCACCCTACCTTATTTTACAGCTTCCATACTCTGTAAGGAGCTATTGTATTACACTTACAATACAAAAACCCCTTCCTTCTCCATCAGACTGAAACAAGAGAAGGCTATGGTATAGTGCTTATTTGGGGAAAATTATTAATACTCGCTCAGATGGGTATTTCCACTGAAGTAGGATTTCTAGTATGAGTACAGGAGCACACTATCTAGTCCCAATTATCACTGCTCTTTTACGTGAATATTTCGTGTAGGTAGATGAGGTAATATGAACTGTAATGCTGTCAGTGTGTGACTGGTACACTTCTCACATCTCTGAGTAAGGCAATTAATTATTTTCACTTCACAGGGGTTGTGAACAAAATTAAAATTTCTGTAAGAACAGATTCCCTGAAGGTCCAGGGTGACCTCTTTTCTCATTTTGCATGATAGGGCCTTAAATCAAATGCAACAGTTTTCAGTTAATATATTTCATTTGCTGACAGCATGACATTGTTGGTATTTAGGCTTAAATTCATATTCTGTCAAATCTCATTAGTTTATTTTAATAAGGATCATCTTGATTGTAGCTCCCTAGCATCAATTATAGCTAGCATATCTTTTAATAACCATGCAAAGCACTATCACCTCCTTATTTAAGCACTACTTTGTGGTTTCTTATGGGACATGGCTAAAATGAAAGGTGTTAATATTTCAAAAATATTTTATGAGAGATAAAGAAATTTGAGAGGTTTTGCCATTTGTATAGTTTAAGGGGTTTTTCTTCTGACTATTGTCTTGAAAACTACTAATGTTTTTGTGTCCTAGATACCAAGGAATATTTCCTCCAAACAGTTCTGATAGACTGACATGAGCTGTTGAAAGAGAACAAAAGAGCCACAAATATCTCTGTTTTAAAGAACTGACTTGGGGCATTTTGGGGGTAGTGGTGTAGCAGTGACTTGTTGAGCCTTTCTGGCAATTCCGTGTCCGCTGTCATGCACAGCAGCTTGTGGAACTTATTTGTGCCGCTGTTGGAAAGTTATGGATTGCATGGTTCTCTACAAAGAAAGGAGTCACTTTGTCTTTTGAGTCTATTAAACTGTGTTCTGCAGGAAGGTTTCTGTCCTTCTGTTCTGTTGTAATAGAATGCTTCTTTTTTGAGGAAGGCATTTTTTTTTTTACTTGTATGTGTGGGTTTCACAGTATTTTCTAAAAGTGGGAGAATTAATACTTATTATTTCAGGATGTAGATGTCCATACAGATAATTTTGCCAGTCCTCCTTGCTGGGCTTCATCAGTGCAGCTGTACCTACCAATGCAAGAGGGAAATCTGGATGTAGTTATTCTCATTTCCTGTTTACTTATTCTTTGGAAAAACTGCCACAAGGGACAAAAACCTTGTCTAACTTTCGACAAGATGCAGCGAATCATTTATGATACCATCTTTTGATTCCTATCTGGTAGAGTATTTTGAAGTGGAATCTCTGTCAGTGCAAATGCATTAAACATATACACATGTAAGCTATGGTTGCCAAGAACTCAGTAATTTTAAATATTTTGAAGTGCAGCACTTGTACACTGGAGTGTATTCTCACTGTGATTTTAAATGCTATAGAATGTTATTTTTCATTTCTTGAATGATTCAGTGTGGAAAATATTCATCAGATCATAAAAAATATGTTGACTTTGATCCTTCGTTTTAGGAAGACTGAAAATCTTTGCAGTTACTTTAAGTGGAAAATCAATATAATAAGAAAATGATGATTTACCTTTTCATATGGAAATATGTCTTCTGAATGTAGTTAGGAACAGAATCTTAAAGAGACCAGATTCAAAGAATTTTTCCTTTTTTTTTTTTAAATGAGGATGGTTATTTAAGAAAAACAATTTAAATGGGAGAAAAAATCCTGTTCACTGGGGTTGAAATTAACTTCACCTGCATAAATTCTGAGTTATAATCTATGAAACCATTCATATGAGGGGAACCAAATGTTTTTGGAATGCTGAAGTTTTATAGTTGAGAGCTGTGCTACATTATTTAAAGTTGAGCCCTACATAGTAAAAGCCTTTCAGTTTAGCCCAGCTTTCCTCATACTTTTGCAACAAATGCAAATATAGTCTTAGCAACATGAGCATTTATCTGATTTAAAAGATCCATTAATGGTCTGTAGAAAATCTAGAAGAAGGGAAGTAGAGGTAAACACAAGAGAAATGGTAAAATTAAAAAAAATGTAATGAAGACTTGCTGGTCAAAAGATAGAATGAATAGAGGGCTTTCTGTCATTTGTGGAGGACTCAAACCAAAAAAGAAGTTCAGAACTCTAAACACAGGGACCCTTCCCCAGATCTATAAAGAGGTATTTGAAAAGGGTTTCCTATCTTCAGGGCCTTCTCTCCTTTCACCACTAACCATTCACCACAAGCAGCAGGCAAATAAGTAGCTTAGCTGACCAGTCAGGATAAGCCGTAATAACTGCTTAGATTTAGAAAAAACACCACAAAAAACCAACCAACCAAACAAAAACAAAACAAAACAAAAAGTTGGTCTTTTACTACCTTATGTCAAGAAGTGAAGTGAATAATCAAAGTTTTCACAGCATCACAAATAAAAATACCTAAATACCTCCCTTAAATACCTTAAAAGGCATTTTTGTTTCATTTGTACTTTTAAAAATAATTGCTGTGTGCATGTGTGTGCATGTCTTTTTTTAAACCCGACAGTATTTCTGTCCTCACCAATGAAGTGTTCTGTGAAACATGTCGTAGTCATTAAAAGAAACTTTTTTAGCTCTTTGCTGTGTCATATACTATTTTTCAGGAATCTAATATTATATCATATGTATAATATATTTTTGTCCAATTCTTTGTGCTTGATATTATTGGATAATACCAACAGAGATGAAACAATTATTTTTTCAGTCTTCTCAACATTTTCTGTGGCTGCCTTTACAACAGGAAAACATCACTGAAGCAATTTGTGAATAGAATGGTCCTTCTTTCCAGCAGTGAAAAAATTGCATAGTTACAGTAAACTCTTAGAATTTTAAGTATTTAGTGAACACTTTAAATATTACTTTATTTTTTTTCATGTCAGCAAACTTTGAGCCATGTAGATTAAGGCATCTGTGCAATTCACTGGACAGAAACTCATTTTGAAAGAAGTAAGTTTCTGCATGTTGAATTTTATATTCTACACATTCTTCTAATATAAAAATAAAATAAAATAAAATAATAAAATAAAATAAAATTCTCCTGCCTCCCTTAGGCAGAATACTTGCTGATCTTGGTAGCAGCCTTCCAATATTAAGGACTACAAAGGACGAGCCTTAATGAAAAAAAGAAAAAATCCTAGGTTACTAAGGAAGTTCTTTATTAATTTCCATTTTAAGGGAACCAGAAAATTATGTTGTTTAAAAAAGAGGTGTTTATGAGGTTCTGGGTGCAGCAGGATTATTGAATTTTATGGGTAAATCAGATCCCAAGAAGCAAAAAAACCTGGTACTTTTTCACACATAATCTAAAATGTTTGAGTGTTCTGCAGATTTATCTAATTATTTCTTCATTAAAAACAAAGCTGTACTTCTGAATCCACTTAACTTCTTGTACAGTGTGCTTAAAAAGTTGTAACATTGCATATACAGGAAAGTGCACCTATGTGTGCACAATTTGATGCTGATTCACAGTAGAGAGGTTGCTGTTTCTGCTGCCAGGCAGAAACCTGAGAATAGACAACAAGTGAAATGCACCCTTTATAGATTTAATGGAAAGTTCTGTGATGTGATCCGAAGGGGGATCCCTCAGGCTACTTAAATTAGGCAGCAGAAAATCAGAATGAGGGTGCTGGCTTGAGCAGGGTGGTATGAGAAGGTAGAATTTGGCATCTCGAGCATCTGGTCTTGAATTTAGGTGCCTACTTTTAGCCTGTGTTTTATTTTTGAACCTACAGTATTGATTTGGAACTTTCCTTTACCATCTACTATTGAATAAAATGTCCTCTATTCATATGCCGAGGTTTTTTGTGTGTGGTTTTGTTTTGTTTTGGTTTGGTTTGGTTTGGTTTTTTTAAGGTATTGGGCAAACTGCTGTTGTCAGTTTTAAGTATCCAAGGAAATAAAATGTAAATTTGGTTGCCACTCTTTCAAGGCAAAAATTGGTATTCACTTTTTTTTTTTTTTTAACTGAGATCTACCATTCTTACTTCACAAGAAAATGAACTCAGTGCTTTCACACAATAAGACAAACTCAGTCTGAATAAAACTTCCAAAGTGTGCCTTACAAACACTTTAAAAAAATCTAGCAAATTGACAGCTAAGAAAACGTTATATCTAATATCTCTGTATATCAGAAAATGTTCGTCCTACTGAAATTATCTGGTCTCGACTATGTGATATGAGAAACTTGTGGTCTATAGGCAAGAAATTAAGACTGACTTGATTTAAAAAAGGAAAGATCAAAAGAGGGCTGAGTGCTACAGCTGAAAGCCAATACAGACTTCCTAACAGGTGTGCTATTTTCTCAAGAGATAAGCTGTCTGAAGGTGACTTTACTTGGTGAATGGTGAGAAATGCTTATTGTTAAGCAGAATTGCCTGCTCTATTCCAGTCCCATGGCTTTCTTTGGAGGGGCATCAGCAGAGTGAACTCTGAGGGAACTAATGCATTGTGAAAAATTCGAGAGGAAGCAAGAGTCTGAGGTGCGTAAAATTAAGCGCTGCTTTTGTGAACTCGTGGATGGATGTGAAGGTGCAGCCACGCTGCAGTGTGGCGGGAAGCTCATTGAGCTGCAGCTTATGAGGACTCATTGTTAGTTGAGCTGATCATGTTAACCAGCAGAAAGTTTTCTGTGCAGTTGTGGAGGTAATAATGGTTAGGAGGGAACTCTGTAATTACACTTCTTCCAACATCCGCAGGAGTGTGTTCTGAGATAGCGCTACACGCCCATTGCTGGGGGGGGTATCTGTGTGGGTGGACATCATCTCCCTCTCACAACAATACAAGTGCCTGAGATACTCCTTCCAGAAATTCAAAGCTGCAGTTAAGCTCCTGCTTTATGTCAGATAGCAAACTTTAGACAATAATGTTTGAGGCTTTTCCAAGTTTGGGTGCTGTCTAAGGTTCACCCTGGAGGGCACGATGAGAAATACTAATGAGCAACATGATGCACTTCACTATCAGTCAGAGAGATTTTCCTGCCATTTCCTCTTCTCTCTTTCGTTCCCTTTAGTGGTTACTCCCTCTCAGGTCATATGTTCACATCAAATATATGTGGGTCCTTCTGGGTCACCAGTCTTAATATTTCCCAGTGACTCTCCTGGTTAATCTCTCTCTGTGCTTGAAAATTATAAGTTCCCTTGAAAATAACTGATACAGTGCTGAAGATACAGTCTTTTTCCCCTCTTCCCCTGCTGCCACTTTACTAACATTTTGTGTACAAATTGAACAGAAGGAGTATTTATTGTATATTGTAGTTAAAAAATGGTGTTTAATGTTTGCATCCATTGAGGCTTTTCATAGACGTCTTCAATGATCTTCTCTGCAGTTCCTAGAATTCTTCCTTGTAATTACTTGGATAGCAGAAACTCTGGGTCCATACTTTCACAGCTGAACTCAGAATAACCACTGCTTGCTCTCTGTTCATCTGCTTCACATAGATAACATGGAGTTTAAAAAGTGTCTTTTTTTCTATCCTTAAAAATTATTTCTGATTGTAAATTTTATAGCAGATATTTTAGCAGATTTTATTTGTGATTAATAAAACTGCAGTTTAATAAAACTGCAGTTTTGCTAGTTTAACGGGAGAGGGTGGAAGAAGAATGAGCAGCAGCAGGGTTAAATTTCACTTCTTATATGGGTATGAGATCAAAAGACGAGTCATGGTGAATGAAGACATAATCTGTCACATTTTTTTCTTGGAGAAAAAAGCTCCATCTTCTCAAAACAACTTCATGGAGTGCAAACACGTCTTACAAAAATAAGAAAGAAATGTGGGTTAAAGTCATCAGGTGGAGGTGTCACTTATAACCCAAGTGATTCTGGGTTAGAGGAACTGCTCAGATGGAGTTCTCTTATTCCCTGAAGGATGTGAACCCGCATTTCCCTGATGAATGTTTGTAATGTGCTTTGGAGAGAGAGGGAAGAGGAGGGAGAAGATTCTTCTCAGTTCTCCCATGAAGCCCTACTGCTTTGAATAAATAATTAAGTTTTCACACCTCTCAGACAAGTGTTCTCACCACAGCAGACACAAGTCACATGTCTGTTCTCACCAACTGCTAAAGTATTTCATGGAAAAGAGGAGCATCACAGTGTCAGAACAACCACAGTGCATTGATAAAACCAGTTGCACCCATGCACACAGCACAGAGTCAGGTGTGAATCTGACTCCATTTTCCAGTTTTAGTGGTTGTTACTGAGAGAGAGAAAACTTGCCTGACTCACCCAGTATTTGGGTGAAACATCTGAATGCTGATGTTCTTCTGGTATATGTTTAATCATTTATGTTTAATTATTATCCATTAAAGGATACAAGAAGGACAGAGCTCCAGTAGTTTTTCTCTCACTATCAGATAAAGAAACTGAATTGTTTTAACCTGAAAGAATCAGCCACTGGACTGTTGAGGGGATGTGGGGAGTGGAAACTCAGTGAATTGAGGCCGTATTTTTTAACTGGACATTATGCACTTCTTCAACTTTCCCTGAGCACCAACCTCGACCTCTTTCCCCATTAAACAAAATATGACAAATTATCAGCCAAGAAATCCTATCCCAACCTGCTGAGCTCTCCTAGGAGCCTGCCTGTCATCTCCCATCTCCCAGACTCTGGATTTGGTGTTACACATACTCATCAGCTCTCCCAAGACCATTTCTGGGAAGCCTTCTATTATTGTCATAGGTTTCCTTGTTTTAAAGAAATTAAAAAAAAAAAAAAAAAAACTAAACCAAAAAAAAAAAAAAACCCTGCTTGGAAATTTTTTTTCTCTTCACCACTGTGAAAGGAAGGTGAGAGCAGAGGGGCTGCTGGAGAGGCTGCCGTGCCCTGCGGGAGGAGATAGCTAGAGTGAGGACACACACAAAAGCCCCGCATTCCAAGCTAATGGCTTCAGTAGACTGTGAGGGGAGGTGAGCTTTTGTTTTCGTTTTTTATTTTTTTCCTTCCTCTGGGGAGGGAACTTCACTTTTGTGCCGGACTCAGGGAGGGTATGTGAGAAGAGAAAGAGCTGCAGGGTCATCTTGCTTTTGGCCAAGTCACCCAGCTGCTTTCGGCCCCGGCTCGCCTCTGTTCCCTCACGCCCTGTTCTGCCCACGGCCCGGGCCCGCCTCGGATTTCACGGAGAGGCCGGTACCAATCTGCAGAGGAACTTTCGAGAGGAAAGGGTGTTCTACCCCCCACCAACTCCTCCTTCTCCGTGCCGGTGGCAGGTTACACCCGCTGAGGAGGAAGGGGAGTTCCAGCCAGAGCCTCGGACAGCAGGAGTGCCCCGGGGGAATCACCCTGGGCCTCGGACAGCATGAGTGCCCCGGGGGAATCACCCTGGGCCTCGGACAGCGTGAGTGCCCCGCAGGAATCACCCTGGGCCTCGGACAGCGTGGAGTGCCCCGTGGAATCGCCCTGGGCCTCGGACAGCGTGAGTGCCCCGCGGGAATCGCCCTGGGCCTCGGACAGCGTGAGTGCCCCGCGGGAATCACCCTGGGCCTCGGACAGCGGGAGTGCCCCGCAGGAACTCACCCTGGGCCTCGGCATGCGAGTGCCCCGCAGGAATCACCCTGGGCCTCGGACAGCGTGAGTGCCCCGCAGGAATCACCGCCGCCTCCTCCCCTCCCGCTCCGAGGGGCCCGTCCGGCCGCGCCCCCGCCCGGCCCCACAGAGCCCAAGAGCGCCCCCTGTTGGCCGCGGTCGGAGCTGCGCCGGGAGGCGGGAAGGGCTGGGCTGTTTCGGTGGGAGTTTGGGAGCGGGACTGGTGTTTGTTTTCCTCTGCCGTGCTACCTACACACACACATTCTTTAGTAAAGAGCTGGTATTTTTCTTTTCCACACCTTTTGCACTGGAGCCTCTTAATTTCGGAGTTGCAATTGCTTAGAGGGAGGAGTTCGGTTTTCCTGGTGTATCGCTCTCCTTAGCAAACAATTGTGTCTCTGTAAACTGAGACAATTATTCTCATGGAGATGACTGTTTACTTCATAAGTACCCCCTTTTTCCTTCATTAATTTAGAAGAACCCTACATGACCTCATGTGGCTCATTCTATAGTTTCCTATATTTTTCTTGAGAGCTACACTTCAGTATATCTGAGATTTCCCAGAAACTAAATACTTGTTTCTTTCTTTGAAATTACTTCAAAATTAATTACAGTGCTTTAAATGTCTCAGGTTTAGTTTCTCTCTGTAGGATTGTACTGAAGTGACAGTTTAGTAGTAATAGAACAGATGCTATGGAAGAATGACTGACCTTGAAATATTAAAAAATCAAAATATGAGCCTACGTAATTAGACCAGAAAAGTGTAAGCCTAATGTTCTAGTGAGGGCAAATGGCATATATGAAAATATTAAACAGCTGCTGGCAACGTGGCACTGAAATATCAGATAATGCCAGTTCTGTTCTCAGATGAATTCCAAAGGCATTGCTTCTGGAAGATCTCTTAACACTGGGAGGAACCATCTGAATTTTTCATATACCTTGATGGGTTGTAAATTAGCTGTAATGACTCTAGAGGAAGACCTGAACCTCACTGGAGAAAGCTCAATGAGAACATCTGCTTAGTGTGCCACAGTGGTCAAAGAAGCAAAGAAAGTAGTGGGTTATATTAGGAAAAATGTATAGAACAATACTGAAATTTCAGTGTTACTGTTACATGTATAGATGTATTACATGTATAGATTTTTATTCCTGTGCTTTAGGAATTCCAGAATATCGGGGAATATAGGTATTCTATAGGTACACAAGCCTGGTATTTGACTATCCTTTTTTTTGTTTGTTTGTTTTAAGGTGAGAAACGACAGCTAGTTTTATTTTTATTTATACCCTTGTTTTCATTACATAAAAATAGCGCTTAAAGCTTGAACAAGTATTAACTCTCATAGCCCTATCATAAATAAAAGTGAGAGAAAATCTATATATTAAGGTCATCGTGTCTTAAATAAAGATTCAAGAATGAAGCACATTATTTGAGATGTCAGAGGATTTTTCTTATGAAGAAAGCTTGAAACAAAGGAAAAAAAAATTTGCACTATTTAATGTGGCCATAGTATAAAAACCCCAGAAGATGGACCAATGCAGAGAGCTCTTTCCTTCTCTTGCAGGAGAACTGAGGGATACTCAGTGACATGAAAAGATGAAAAACACCCTGGAGTTCTCCAACATGGTGTCTGCTCATGGGTCAGTCTTCTCTTTTTCTTTTTTTTTTTTTTTTAAGAAGAAAGGTGATTTTAAAAAGAAGCTTGTATAAAGCACACAGAAAATACATTAATGCAAACTGAAGCAGCTGATATTTGCCTAAAATGAAAAAAGAGATTTTTCTTGCTAAATGTCTTAATTTCCTCTGGAGCAGGGAAATCAGGATAATCTGATGTTTGGCTGATGACACTGTGGTCCACATGAAAAGGAAAGAACCATCTTCCTTTATACTAAATCTCTCTGCTGTCTCTTGTTTCCTGTTAACTCTGTACACAGACTTATAGAAAATACAGTTCCCCTCCTGCTGTTTTTGTAGTGGTGAATGTCTCAGAAAAAAACCAAGGGAGATTCAGCTTAATAAGGCTGTTGCACTGTTAAAAAGTGATGTCAAACCTAGAGATAATGAGAACCATTTATACTGCTTTTCAGAATGCTTGTGAGGATTATCCATCCTCAGCTATAACAGGCCTGAGTCTTTCAGTATTTAGTTATATGGTGCATGATGTTTTCCATGGTACCAATTACTGAGTTGTTGTTTTGGGGCTATTTCTTACTCTATAACTTATTATATATATTATATTATATTATAACTTATTATATTTCTATGACTTAACATATTGTTAGCAGGTTACCATGAATATTGACAAGGTGCTTGAGGGACAAAGACTATTCTGTGGTTAGACTTTATGCATCACACTCTGTTTCTACACACAGTTAATTCCTTGGAAAATTCATAGGATAGAGTCATAGAATCATTCAGGTTGGAAAAGACCTTTAAGATCACCTACTCCTACCCATATTATCCAGAACTGGTCATTGAAAGGCACTAAATATTTCAGTCTGGGGTTCTGTGTGAGCAATAATTTCACAGAGAACACGTGTGGCAGAATTGTGTCCTCACATACTGAGGACAAAAGCTAAATTTGTAAGTCATTGTTGATTGATACGGAGAGGAAAAGTGTGAACTTTTTCCTTCTTATCATTCGGGAGCATCCCATTATGGTGGGGATGACTGCATAAAATCATGAGTGTTTTTCATTGGCCAGGGAGAACTTTATTCTCTCCCTGGAATTTGTGCAGCTTTACCATCCCAGTAGATACTGCCAAGGATTAGAGATGGAAACTGCACACCCCGTGGGAACTGATCCTCCTCAGCTGGTTGTAGTTTTGGACTTTCTCCATCTTCGCTGCAGGAGGAACCAAAGGCAGACATCCAGTGCTGTTTACATTTCTCGAACACTTCATCTCACACAGATTCCTTTCCCTGCACATACCTTCATGGAGTGGAGGGGGAGAAGAGGTTTATTTCTGCTGTTTGTCTCAGTCTGGTGGTTTTCAGTGACCTGTTGTTGTGGAGTTAGGATACTTTCTTTCTGTAAGACTTCTGGCTGATGTGCCCTGGAGTTCCTCCATGACCTCAGTTTCCCAAGTGAAAACACACTGAAGACTTCCCAGTTTGTCTTTGTGCCTTGAAATGTACTTGATACTCCTTAAGGACCTCGTAGAGCAGTGGCAGTGTATCTTTTCTTGCCAGTGCTGTCAGAAACCAAAGAGATCCTAATGAAGATAACAGATAAAAGACCTGGGGGCAGAGAGGAGGTCAGGGAGGGACAAGAACACACCAGTTTACAGAACAAATGGCAAGTGCTGGGGGCAAAATGTTTCTTTGATGTTTCAAAATGACTATAGAAATCGGCATTAAGTGATCACCTCCAGACAAGTTCGTTGTGCCTTTCTGTGTTTTAACCAAGCAGTTTTGTGGGAAAAGTAGAATTAGTATTTATAAATGTTTATTGGATTGTACATGGTAGGCTGTGCATGGAAGGCAGTAGTATCAATAGTAAGAAGCAACTGCTGTAATCCAAAGATCAGAAGCTCTTTTAGGCAGATAAGGTAGTGCTGACACATCATGGCAAATGTGGTATCGTGCTGTCAGTTGCAACAGATTCAGTTACTTTGAATCTGTCGTGCAAGGATGACATTAAAAGTATGGCAAGCCCCTAAGTTTGAACGTGTTTACAACATTAAAAAAATTATATTAAAAAAAAGTCAGTCAAATGGCATAAAATGAAGTAATTAAGCTTCTATGCCATTAAAAAGTGTTGTTTTAAATTTATAACGGGGACATTGCAAATAAGTAGGGTTTAAGTGTTACAGTGGAGGAAAAGAAATGAAAGTGGAAAAGCTACTTCAGGACTATTTCAAAGTCACAAAAAATATATTTTTAATATGAATCAATGAAAAAAAGCTACATATGAAGTAGATAAACTGCCACAAAATACCACTGACTAGAAAAAGTCACCTCACTTGAGTGGAGACCTAAAACTTGCTCTTGATCCATGAATTAGGAAAAAAAGGGGAAAGATTGTAAATAGTCAATATGTCTGAACTTTTACAGGAAAAAATATTTAGAAAAAATATTTAGAAAATCTAAGTAACAAGTGATGATTGCTAGTAGTAGTAGTAGTTGTTGTAGTAGTAGTGGTGGTGGTGGTGGTAGTAACAGCGGAATTTGTTCTTCAAGATTCCCCTGCTCGTTATTCAATCACAACATAAATAGAAAGGCCAATATTCTCTAAACTGTGAAAGTTTCCAACTCCAACATATCAGAGATTCTTGCTCCAGATGTGCTGATGAGCATGGCTTTAAATTTCGGTCAGAACTGGCTGATTGCTCAACTTGTCTTGCAGCAACCCAGGTGTTGCTTTATAGGAATATCACTGAACTCAATTCAGAAATAGTCTTGACTCACTAGCCAGGCCAAGTATCACCTGTTCTGAAATAAGATGTTAATAGAATTATTTCAGGGGTACGTGAAGTAGTGCCTTTGGTGCTCACCAATTCCATAGTTCCTCTCAGGCTCAGGTATCTTTGCTCCACAGCTGCAGCTCAGTGAGCATGTGATAAATATACAAGGGCAGTAGTTAAGGAATAACATGCCAAATGACGCAAAATACAGTACACTGAAGATAAGAATTGCTCAGAATTTATTCAGATCTGTATCTTCTCCATTTAATGGTTTTAGTGGGTATGTTTGTACTGTTACTCTATTTCTAATAATGAGGCTAACACACCTCCATCTCAAAATCACTGTTTCCTTAATTGAGAAATATTTAATTATTACTAACCTCTGTTTCTGAGGGAGAAATAAACATGCTGCAGTCTCATTTGTTCTGTAGCTAAGTTATTGATGCTGTGATTAAGATGTTAATTGATTTGGTATGACAACATGCACAGAAGGCAGAAGTATTAAATCACAGATCATAGAATCATAGAATATTAAGAAGTTAGAAGGGACTTTAAAGATCATCTAGTCCCGAACCCACCTGCCATGGGCAGGGACATCTCCCACTAGACCTGGTTGCTCAAGGTCTTACCCAGCCTGGGTTAGAACAGTGGCAGGGTTGGAGTATCCACAACCTGGGCAACCTGTCTCCAAACTGGAGAGACATGGATTTGATGCACCTGACCATCCACAAGGACAGTGTCAGACCCTGCCTTTGCCTCAGTTCTACCCAGCCAGGCCTCTGTGCTTGGACAGGTGGGTCAAGGAGAGAAATAACCAGCACTGGCCCAGGGTTAAGTTGGGGTGGCTGAGACAGCCTCACCCTGGGCCAGTGGGACATGATGGGCTGCAGCCAAGGGCACTGAGAGTGGGTCAGCATTTGTGCAAGGAGACATGTCTGGAACTTCTGGGAAGTCACAGAAATCCAAGGAGGTCCCCAGTGACTATACAGAAGCACATGTTGCCTCTGTCCTCCAAAAATGCAGTAAGGAGCACCTGTGAAACTGCACTGATCAACCTTGTCTCAGTCCACAGGAAAGCTGTGGAACATATTTCTGGGCACATGGAGAAGGGTCACTTAGAGCTGTCAGTGGGGGTCTGTAGAGGGTAAATCACACTTGACTCACCTGAGGGCCTTCTGGGAAGAAATAGCTGGGCTGAGGTGGGACAGGGAGCAGTGGGTGTCCTATGCCTGGGCTGGGAAAAGGGCCTTGGCACTGTTGCTGTTCTCACATCCAAGCTGGGACATGATGTTCTGGGTGGAGGGACAGTGAGACAGATAAAAATTCTTGATGATGGGACTCAGAGGGTTCATATGGTACTGAACAGGGGTCAGAAGCCCCTAAAATAAAAACCAGTATCATAACTGAGAAGTTTTTTTTCTCCTTTTTTTTCCTAATTCTGCTTGTGTAACTGATATTTAATACACTGGACTCAATGTAATTTTTCCTAGGAGCTGATACTTGAATTTATTTACCGGTCATCTACCAATAACTCCAAATGAAAGCAGAGATGAAAAAAAGCCCTCTCTGGATTGTTCTTCACAGAAAGCTTAAGAAGTAAGCCTAATCCTCATCTCTACTTTGAAATTTTTAATTAAACAAATATCAAAGCAAAGCTGTCTTTTGTAGTTGATAATTTGCTCTTTCAGCAAGAGATCGATGCCCCAACATAATGGCAAATGACTCTGTGTCATTACAAATGTCATCTTTTTCTTATTACCAGGCCGGTTCCTTTTAGGAACAGAAAGAAATCTTCATTTATCGCATACATTGCACCATAGCAACAGATACTCTATATGCATATTCAAATACTTCGTTGTGGGTTTCCACTAAATGTTGAATTGTACTTTCTAATCTAAGTGGTGCTTCATGTTTTTCAAAGCTTTCCACCTTGCATTCAGGGTGTGAGATTTAAGAGTCAGGTGACAGAAACATGACTGGGAATCTGACCAGCCTGTGAGGGAATAGGTTTTGTGAACTTATATGCACCAGGACTAAAAGTTTAAAACTTAATCTATACTGAACATATATGATTTTAATTAATTGGTTGGTCTTTGCACAATCTCATTATCTTTTTATTCTGCCTTTTACTCTGGGAGAGTTTCATTGTGCATAAGTTCTGGGAAATTTGTGGAACTCTGCATTTTCTCTTTTCTTTCCTCTTCTCGGTTTCTGCTTTGAGGATGTGTACAGATCTCAGTATCTGAGAAACCCAAGGCAAACTCAGTTTGTTAAAATGCCAGGAAAGCTGATTAAAATGCCTCTAGGTTGCAGAAAGCACCATAAATGGGGCAATCTCTTGGATGCCCTAGCACTGAAAAATCTTGGATGAGCCATTTATCTGTCAAACCGAAACCTTGCAAATAGATCTGCATTTGGCAAATCATCCAGAGCTGGTACCAGCTCCTGAGTGGGATCATGGATGTCATATTTCCCCCTGACCTAAACACCTGTCAGACTGCTCTGTGCTGGCCTCTCAGGCATCAACAAATCATGACCCTGCTATGAGCACGTTGGGACATTTTAATATACTTTTTATAGCTGTGAAACAGATAATGACTTCAGTATATAACAGATAAGGGTTGGTTTTCTTTTTTTTTTTTTCTTTAAATCCAATTGGCAGATTGCCATCTTCCCCTCTCCTCTACGGTTCTGTGATTCTGCGTTTGAAGCATGTTGCTTTCAAAACAGATACCCTATCAAAAAGTGAGTAGGCATTGAGCTGATCACAGCACAAAGGGTCACTGTCTGTAACCAGGAGACTATGATTCATCTCACATAATTGATTTAAAAATTTAATTTGACTGTCGTAGTGCATAACAAGGAAACTAAAAGGAACATTTTGAGACTCATGTCAAGACGGTCTTTTGTTTTGAAGACAGGGAAGCCCAGTGGCTCCATCAGGGAGTTGGGATTTGGGAGATTAATTCTCAGATTCTCACTCTGAAACAGGCTGCACAGCTGAGCTTGGGCAGTTCACGGACGTCAGGCTTTTCTAAGGATACAACACAACTGAAAGCACTGGGAGTCAAGCTTCTGCATAAATCTGAGTGTTTGAGTCTGATGGCCTCAAAATCACAAATGCTTTGTCCATTGTTTCCATTCAAATGACCAACAGGACTTCATCTTCCTGTACCGTTAAACCCTGAGTGCAAGGTCCTACCCCTGGGTCAGGGCAATTCCTAATACCAGCACAAGCTGGGGGAACAATGTAAAAAGTCTTGGGGAGAAGGACTGGGGACACTGGCAAATGAAAACCTGGGCAAGAACCATTACTACACACTTGCAGCCCAGAAAACCAACCTGGGCTTATCCACAGCAGTGAGTGCAGAAGATCAAGGGAGGGGGAAATTCTGCCCCTCTATCCCCTCAGGTGAGACCCCACCTGCAGAGCTGCCACCAGCTCATCTGGGGACCCAGTACAGGAA
The DNA here is from genome assembly GCF_022539395.1 of Myiozetetes cayanensis. Taxonomy (NCBI): domain Eukaryota; kingdom Metazoa; phylum Chordata; class Aves; order Passeriformes; family Tyrannidae; genus Myiozetetes; species Myiozetetes cayanensis. Next base: position 33,886,760 of record NW_026087631.1, on the reverse strand, counting down.
GGACATGGAGCTGCTGTAATGAATCCAGAGGAGGCACCAAGATGATCAGAGAGATGGAGCAGCTCTGCTGTGAGGAAAGGCTGCAATAATTGGGATTGTTCAGCCTGGAGAAGAGAGGGCTTTGAGGTAACTTTAGAGCCCCTTCCAGTGCCTAAAAGGGATTATAAGAAAGATGGAAATAAATTTTTTAGCAGGGCTTATAGTGACAGGACAATGGGTAATGGTTTTAAACTGAAATAGGGAGATTTAGGTTGGACATAAGGAAGGAATTTTTTGATGATGATGAGACACAGGCAATGGCTGTGTCCAATGTGTCACTTGGAAGTTTCCAAGGCCAGATTGGGTGGGACTTGGAGAAACCTGGTCTAGTGGAAGGTGTTCCTGCCCATGGCAGGGAGTATTGAACTAGATGATCTTTAAGGATCTCTTCAATACAAAACTTTCTGTGATTCTATGACTGTATATGTCTTTGTCTCTAATCCTGCCTGTATTATTCCAGCAGCTCTGCATTTGAGGGAGAGATTAGCTTTGATTTGTTGCAAAAAGGGGGATTGATAAGGGCTAAAGTGAACCAAAGTAACTGGAGTAGAAAATGTTGAATTTTGGCAAAAAAAAGTATTCTCTATCTGAAAATTCAGGTACAGGGTTTCAGACTAGAAATTTTTTATAGTTGATTGGTCAAAACTGATGTTGTATATATGTAATACAATTGGGGAAACAATTTCAGAAAAAATGCAAATTGAGAAAGGTTATTATGAATATCAATAAGAAATGTTATTTATCAGACACATTAACTCTCCTTAAAAGTCTTTGTCCTTACTCTCCTATTCTTTTAGTGTGGAACAATTTAAAAATTAAATTAAGGTCTGAGATTTGGCCTGTTTGAATGAGCAGGCATCATTTTATAAAATAACCTTTATCTTAGTGCTGTGAGGACTGCCCACCCTTCCACAGACAGGGGACTCCAGTCAGATCAGCCTATCTATCACATCAGGTTATAGTTGCATCCTTGGAGCACACGAAGCCTCCCAAAAGGATAAAAACTGTTGCAGCCAGAGATGTTGGTGACTGCAGCTGAAAACACAAAAACTGAAAGGTTTTTTCCTGCTTAGCCTTCATAAAATTATGACTGTCCCTCAAGCAGAAAATGGTCTGCTTACATTTCTCTCTTTAATGGGAGTAAATGGAAGGAGAAGGAGTAGAAACTTTCCAGGTCAGGTTTTCTCAATGGCCACAGTAAGAGTTAGTTATCTTACATGCAATTTTTTCCAGGCACATCCTCTTTTGCTCCTGAAGATTTTACTCATGAAGATTTAAGATCTTCATCAATTTGTCCACAGTTGGTCCATGACTGTTGGCCCTAACAAGTCAGTTGGGTTGTGTGAAGACTAATGATCTCTGGGGTCTCCAGAGGTCTAAACAAGCCAGGACTGTGTGTCTGTCCCATGGCAGGTCCATCTGCAGTGAACACAGAACTTCTGTTAATCTAAAGCCACACTGCTCACAGACTCTACACTTTTTCTGCAAGTCACAGGAAGGATTCATTCACAATGGAATTGCATTAATAGCTGAGTTATCTCAGCAGTAATTCAGATATATTAGAGTTGGTAAAGACCTATTTGTATATTTTGGCCTCCCACTCTGTAAAGACAGGGTTAAACCCATTGTACAGACACTCCAGTTTTGTCTCTCCAACTTTATGTGTCTTAGCCCGTAAGATTTCCATTACACCTGAGGGAGAGCTCCATGGAGTGATGCATTCCACCTCCAGGAGTTTATCCAGATACGTGGCTTAAATTTTTCCTTTCTTAATTTTCATCTTATTATTTTTGGCTATTCTTCTTTGTGCTACTTGGGATATCTCTTTTCTCTGCTTAGTTTTCATATCCATCAGCTATTTGTTAATGGTTATCTTGATGCCTTTTAAGCATTCCACAGCCAGACCATGTTTATTTAGATCTTTTCATCTTCCTTCATAAGTCAGTGCCTCCAGCCCACTTTAGTCATATCAGTGACTTTGCACTGACCTCTCTCAAATTTACAACTCTTCTCAACAATGAGAGTCTCAGGTCTGAACACAATTTTCTGAGAACAGCCACATACTGCAGAGAAATGATTTTACCTGTGATTTCAAATATGATGTATTTGCAACTGCAAACTATATTTTCCCCCTGCAGTTTTGCATTGGAAGATCTGTTTGCTATAAGATTTTCTAGCAGATGTCCACTATTTTCTATAAGATATCCGCTTCCCCTCCCTTCCCCCACTCCAAGATCCATACAAATCGTGAATGAGAAAAGCATTTCAGAGGAATGTGGAGATCAAGGGCATATGGAGCTCTCATGGAAATGATGGGGAAATATGTGGAGGGTTTTTGTGGCTTTACTCAAGAAGTCAGAAAAATGGGCATAGTTGCTATATTTAAGCATCAGACTCAATGCATATGCACTGCAGAGAAGAGCTGAGCAAGTTTAATAGATACATTCCCGAGAGTTCTTGACTTTTAGAAATTTCACCAAAACCTGAGGATCTGGATGAAAATTCCTGTCCATGCTGCTGGAGATGGAATAATTTGATAAACCTTATTAGTCACCCTACAAACAGCTAACATAGTGAAAATAAGCAGCTTCTGTTTAATGTGACAAAGGAGAAAAAGCCAGCAGAGGGTAGCAAACAATAACATTTTCAAGATGAGAACTGTGGAAGGGTCATTTTGAGACTGGTTTTGTTAAGGGCACATACTGAGCATGAACCCAAAGGTGTTTTGTTAAATAGGAAAACTTTTACTGCAGCTGAGGACATCAGTGGTGCACACTTTTTTATTTAAAAAAACATCCACACTGTCAGAGGGGTGAATGAAGATGCAGTTGAGGTCTGGCTTGTCACTGAATGGGTGTTTTGTTGTTATTGTGAGCTCAACTTTTCTACTATTTCTGTCTTCCTTATAGGGCGGATTTGTTTTCTACATTATCCCAAGTTCCTGGATAAGCTATGTGGGATTTATAATTGGTTAAAAAAAAAAAAAAGTAACTATGGCAAAAGTGGGTAAGTGGAGAATGAATCATGCTCTGCAAACTTCAGGCAGGTTTACAAGGAAAAAATACTACACCTCTCTAAGATTGAAGTTAAAAACCATATTCATTGCTTAGCAGCATGCCTGTTATTTTTAATCCTCTTCTCCTACAGCTTAACTGCTGCAATGATCCCACTGTATAACTTGTCATAAGAAGTACATGTTTCTCTTGAATATGAAATAGCCTCATAAAATGTATATTATAGAACTTATAAATTATGGGTGGTCTCACAATGTGATAAAATGTAGAACTCTTTTTTTTTTTTTCGGTGAATTAGGGGATATTCAGTGCCTCATCAAGATTTGCTGAATATTCATCTCATATTTGTCTTCATTTTGGTGCATCCTCCAGTGGAAATCATGTGATGACCTAAATGGTAAAAACACGGGAATCACCACAGATTTACTTAGCATAAAAAAAGATATGACTGAAAGGAAAAGGGGATTGGATGTTTACTAGGTGAGTACTAGCAACAGAGATTATCCTTTGATCTAGTTTTCCTCTCTATTTCTAACAACATGGAGCAACTGGGTGTGACAAAAAGGTCTTTTGAAAAGCCACGTAAGCTTGAACATTATAAATAGAAATAGTAACTCACATTTTTTTCGTTCTCACCTCTGTTTGACTAATGATTCATATGAATAATCAGTATTCAGCCTGGTGGTTTTTTTATGGCTCAGTTTTTAGACTAAAAGAAAGTATCCTTTTTATATGTATGTTTAACCATGATGATTTAGCCACAGCCAGGACTTTAATGTGGAAAATATTATCATTAAGTTTTTCTTTGAATGAGCCTGGTTTTTTGGAGGAAGTCTGCATTTTGTGTGTGATTCCACTGCCATTAATAAAGCTTCAGATCTTAACCAGGATATAAATGGATGTCTGATTACTTAGGTATTTGGAATAGTTACTTCTAATTTAAAATACAGAACCTAATCACACCATTTCCTTCATTTTGGGAACCTTTGCTCTCATGTTTTGCCATTCATCATTTTCTTTCAACTTTCTGCAGATGCACAGAGATAAAGAGGTGGTGAATTTTTCTTTTATGTTTCCTTAATGCATTTTGATAGGTAGGGAGAATAAATTGTCAGTCAATTCAATGTGTATAATAGTGGAATGATGTTTTCCATATCTACTAGTTGAAAGAAAGAAAATTGCTGAAAATAATAAATCAATGAAACTTTCAGGAACTGATCTTTAATTGAGACAAAGCCCAAGCACCCAGAACTTTGTCAGATAAAAAATGAAAGTCTCTTTGCAAAGTGAAAGAGTTGAGTAATCACAAACAATTCAGGTAGATAACTTGAGATGCTTGGTCACTTAGTTACAACCTTTGATCTCCTCTGATTTTCAACTGGTGCTTCTGGGGAGATTCAGCCTCAGCATCACTTTAAGGCTGTGACCTCCCTCAAAAGGTCTTCAGGCTTCTGAAGTTTTATCTTAGTGCCTACTGGAAGTCCCTTAGAGGTAGCTAAACAGCATGTAGCTTTTGTAGACATTATCATGTGCCTCTCGGTGTTTTTAGAATCCCAGTAATTATGGATAATGGTCCTCCAGAAATTACTAAAATGAGTGGAAGATCCTGAGGGCTTCTAATAAAACACTTATAGTGTAAATATAATTTTACAGATTTTTATACCAGACAGAAGGTTAACCTGTATTTAACAAATATTGTGAAAAAAATCCTAATATGGGGATTTTTCCCCTCTTTCATCTTCTGGTCTGGTTCTAGAATAGCCAAGTGTCAGCTCTGCCTGTTCGTGTAAAACAATGTCCTTGATGACCACAAGGCCGGTGTTTCATTCTGAGAGCTCTGAATAGCACACAAGCACAAGTTCAGCATGGTAGGGTCAAAAAGACACAGCAGCATCCCAGCTTTTTGTTGTCATTTCATCTCAGCTGAACCTGGAGAGAAGTGGCACAGAAGCCCATGGGATCCAATCCAGCACCATCAGTGCAGAAACGCCACCTAAGAGAAGCACACACAGTTTTACCTTCAGAGAGTCCCAGAATAAAAAGTGTGAGAAGTGAAGTCGTTCACAGTTATTTTAGACCAAGTCATACTAGCTTTTCACACACAGGCGTCCTGAAGAAATCAGTGGGATATCCACATGGGAGCAAGGATAAACTCGTTATAGCAGAGATTAGTTTGACTACAAGTGCTCATGAGACACTAGTCAAAGAGAATTGAGATCTGCAGTCTTTCCAGGTACTAACCTTCCCCTGAATTCAATAGGACTTGTCTGTGCGAAAGAACAGCAAAATGTGGCTGTGATCCTTATAGTCTTCTCCCTAAACTGGAGCTGTCATAGTCAGGTACTAAATGGGATTCTGAGAAGTGAATCTGAGTCTTCTACCAACCTATTACAAGTCAGTGTCTACCTGTCTCAGAAAGCACAGGCTGAACTGACAGAATTACTTTGTGCTCAGATAATAATAAACTGATGTCACTCTCTGGCATTCCTCTGAATTTATAGGAGCTCTGTGGGAAACTAAATAAAATTCAACCTGCTATTTTTAGAGGAGATACAAATTGAGGCTCAGAACAAGCCTTTATTACTCATGTTCAGCAATAACTTTTTCTGTGACTAAAGCACCTTATTTCCTAATTCAAAAATCTCTTTCAGCATCTGCTGCAGCTTCACTGAAGTTACAGACTTTATACTGACACTAAAAGAACTATTAATGCATTTAGTCATTCCTTTGCAACACTAAAGAATAGTGTTTCAGGATTCTTAGGGCATTCCATACACCATTAAGTGCCATCAGTTTCTAGCCTCCTTTCTGCTTCTCCACTTCTTTTCTGACTTACTCTTTCTCTCAATTTATATATTCATAAATATATGCAAAGTGTGAATTGTCACTGTCATTATCTTGTTCTTCTTTCTAGAACTGGCACCTCTGTTCTTAGGTTAGCAGCTTATTAGTCACAACAATAATTATCTTAGCAGCGTTCACAATATGAGAAATGATTGGTGAAGATGTGTATATTCACTGAAATACTTGTATAATCCATTTCCCTTCAGCATTGTGATTAAAGATGTATAAAGGTGTATAAATCCACAGTTGTTTGTAGGAGGAGTGCAAATCATGGCAGCCACACTGCAGTAAATGTTTTCAGCTGTCAAGAACAAACACTGAAATTTCCAAACTCTACAGGGTTTGGATGCTGAACTCATCAGTAATGAGTTCCACACCGTAAAACTATCACAGTTGTCTTACTTTTGATTCCTCCATCAATAATATGAGTTCCACTGGGATGTCTCTGATACTTTTGAGCTAATTGTCCAGGCTTGCAGGATGAGAAGGAACAAACCTTGCTCCACAGAGAGGGGATTTAGGATGTCCAGGGAGCGCTCCTGTTGTATCCAGGGCAGAACAACTGCCATCCAGAGGCAGGGAAAGGAGAGGTGTGGGGTGGGGCCAGGAAATCTACCAGCAGTTTAAATGTACTGTGGTCAGCCCCAGACCAGGGGTAGGAAGAGCAGTGTCCTGTAGATTAGCACTGGCAATGGCTGGGAAGTTCCTCCGGACTCTGTGCCTGGTGTTCAGAGAAGAAATACTGCAGCCCTGATTTAGGGCTGCCCTGGAGCTTTTAATCCTAATTTGTCATTTCACCATATAAATCTGCACAATGCCGTATGATATCCGCGTCAAATTTTAGGCAATTACTGCTGCTGGTATATTTTTAAGCTTAGAGAAAACAAAACTGAAGTGCTGAAGGGAATGTTGCCACAAGACAAAGGGGAGGTAAAGAACATGCTGAGCTCAAGTGACATTTCATGTGCTATTATGAAAAGAAATGCAAACGCTTTAAGAATTTTTGGATGTTCTTCTTTACCTCCTCATCTCCAGTAATCACTTTTTCCTGTACATGTGTACTCACACGTACTGTTTTTGGTGAAAATTTTCAGAAAGTCCAAACACCAAACTTGAGTCATCTTTCAGTTTGAGGCTTGATTTGAACTTTTTACCTAGTAGTCAGAAAAAAACCCTACCCTCAATATACTGTTGCCTTGTTTGAGTCCATCAGGTTCCACAAAGGGGCCATTTTTGTTGCAGAGGTATGAGCACACTGCGGAGGGATTAATCATAAGCCTGTGCCTGTGAGTGTCTGTGCATGTGAATGATGCTTTCTGTGAGCTGAGCTGTGGCCAAGAACAAAGTAAGGCCTCAACCTCAGAAAGCAGCCTCTGTGCTCTCCTTTAAATGCACTAATTCATCCCTGGGCAAAGGGGACTAGAACATACCAAGAAGGTCCCCTGAGGACCTGCTGCTGTTTTCAGCGTGACAAATGCACAAAGTGAGGTCTTATATCAGATGTACTGTGCTCTCTATTGACAGGTTTGGAAAATTATGACACTTTCCAGAAACTTCCTGCCTTTTGGGTTGATGAAAAATATTTCATCTCCAAATGGCATGTAACTGTGTGCATTAATTTTAATTTAATATCAAGCAGAGGAAGAATGAGGAAAAACTCTAGCAAAATCCCATCCTTTGCCTGTGCTCAAATCTGAGCGTGAACTGATACTGCAAGGGTAAATGTGACAAAAAATGTCTTATCTTGACAGTGTTCCTGAGTTTCCAGTCTATGGGGAAAGCTGAGGCTTGCTGGCCATGTCGTGCTATAGATAAAACTTCCTACTCTGTGATTCACAATGTGGCAGTCCTACTTTAACAAACTACTCAGCCACTGAGGAACCTCAAATGTAACCTTGGAAGAGTCAGCTCCGTGAGGTGATGGGCTGGATTAGGGCTAAAATACTGTGCTGCACTAAGGAAAAAAAAAAAAAAAATCTGGCTAAACCCAGAAAATGAGTGTGATCACCAGATCCAATGAAACAGAATTCATTTTTGCTTTCCTGGAACAAATAGGCAAGATACTTAAGCAGTTTCTTGAATAGTAACATTCAGAAAATATAAAAAGGTAACACTACTCCAAGGATGTCTTTTGGCACATTATTTATGGATGGTTTCCTAATGTGTCACCACTTGCTCCTCTTCCTACATGGAACAATTAAGCTTGAATATTTAAATGAAATTATAGTTCAGCAGACCAATTTACATGGAAAAGAAGTTTTGCATCATCTGTTACATAAGTTCATGCCTTTCTTAGACATTTCTTGCCCTGGTTGTAATGAACTGTGTCAGGACTAAGCATCCTCCTTCACTAACCTCTGCTGCCAGATTAGCTCGGCTGTGTTACCTGCTCTGGGAATGTAAACATGAAGTTTCTCCCATGGTCCACCCTGCAGGCTGGGAGGAACATAAAGCAGAAAACAGACAGTCTCTGGCACTGAATTTCAAGTCTTGAAACAGAGACTGTTTCAAGACGGTCTCTGGCGTTGAATTTCATATTTGTTGTGGTGTTGTTTTGTTTTGTTTTGTTTTTTTTTTGTTGTTTTTTTTTTGGTTTTTTTTTTTTTTTTTGGTGAGGAAGTTGTTAACTTCCATCCCTGTTATAACTGTAGATTATTTCCTAGCACTTTAGTTTTTGTTATGCTTCAGAAGGCAATGACTGTGTGACATTGTTCAGTGAACTTGGTTTCCAGGAGCTCAGTAATACTACTCTAAACATTATGAATTAATTTGATAGTTGATTAAAGCTGATCAGAATAAATTCATTTGAACTGCATATGGAGGTCACACACTTTTCCGAATAACATGTGGTGTGATTTTTGCAACAGCTAATGGGCATTTATCATTATGACTGAATGATTGAGTCTTCTGCATCAAGATGACAATAATGGCCTGGAATAACACTCATTCTTGTTGATACCTGAATAGCCAGGCTCTTATTTCAGCTTAAGTAAAAAGGAAATAAATTGGCAACAATGATGTTTCTGGAATAACCGTTTGAATCTGATTTTGGCCTTTTTTTATTATTTTTCTAAGGTGAGGTCAATTTTCCTTTGTGGTTTGGGCTTTTTCTTTTTTTGAAAAACCTGTATGGCCTTCGTTATCAAAGACTGTATCTATAGCTCTTAAACAGTAATGAATTTGTTCTCATACTGTCCAAGGCTGACCAAACCTACTTCAATTTCAGGGGTCTCCTTAAAGAATATGCAGCAAAATTCAATTAGTGCAGAACACCAACACACTTTTAATGTGTGTTTATTCAGATTTTATGTGATAAACTGTGCTCCTCAAGAACTTAGCTATACATACCTGGCAAACGGAATTCTCCCAACACCAAATAAATACATACTTCAGCCACTGTAGTCATAGAAGGCCTCTTCATAGCAGTCAAATAACTCACACAGTCCCCACTGAAGGGAAGAAAAACAAATTCACTTGAACCATGCACCTACCCCACTCCAGTGAATGGCAAAACAGAGGAAACTGGCATCTTACATAAAGCATTAAGGCATCAGGGCTCTCTGACTAGAGTAGAAGACAGTCTGTAGATACTTTTAATTTACTTTGAAGCATCTCCACTGATATGAATTATAGCTGTGAAGCGTGAGGGAGAAGGAGGCAGTCCCTTGGTTTGCCACCTCTGGAACCATGTAGGATTTAAAGATTAAAACCCAACACCACAAGATGCAGCTGCCAGGGCTTGATCCTGAAGCAGTGGAGCCATGGCTAAAACACTGTTTTGTAAGGACATTTCACTCCACCTTTAGTTTTTCTAAATTTACAGTGTGTAATTTCAAGTCTATAAAGGGCTGAGAAGGAGTTCAAGGAGGCATACAATCTATTCCTATGCACTGAGATTAGCTGAAGTTATTTAAGCCTCCCCAGACAGGTATTTCCCTGCCAGGTTCCTGCTTTGAGATGTGTCTTCCTCTCCTTTAATGCATGATACAACAGCCAGTATTCCCTCTGAGAGCTTGTTAATGACTGTAGAGCAGAGTAACTGTTTTCTGTGTCTTCTGTAAAACAATGCGGAGTTAACATATGACATAATTTTAAATTGGTGATCTGCCAACCTCCAGGACCTTTTCTGCCACTTTGACTCATGGTGGTTATTTAACCCCCATTTAGTACTTGTGAATTCAGGGTCCTCTGCCAGGCTGAATTCCTTCCTAGATTTTGAAAAACTTCTTTATGGATATAATTTTGAATTCTGACTCTGTCTTTGAAAGTACTTTCACCTATTAACATGCTTTAGCTTCAGAGCTAATAATAATAATAATATATAATGGCCAGTCTTCGCGAGCGAAGATCCAGGGAAGGTCTTTACACCTTCCAGCCTGTGCATTGGATTTTTTAGGTGAGACACAGTGTGCGCGGAACTGAGCCCACCCTTTAATCCTAAGGTTCATCTGCCGGGGCCAAGCGAGCTTGGATGGTGGCAGCGAGGTCCTTAGGACCTTAGGTTGCTTTTAAGGGCTAACGAGCCCCACCTGCCCGGGAGTGGCCCTGACCGGGAATCGAACCCGGGTCTCCGCGGTGATAGCGTCGCGCCTTTACCACTAGACCACCAGGGGCTCCACAGAGCTAATAAGTAATAAATAAATAAACTAATTAATTAATTAATGAAAAAAAAAATGGGGGGAGCAGGGAAAATTACCCACTATAATCAGACTGATGAAGAAATCATGCTCATATTCAAGAGGAAAGTTTTTAGCTGTTTTTCTGGCTTATTAGGTTGGTGAATGATAAAGTGGAAAGCAGAGCCAGAGCGCAAGTGGAAGCATGTGCACCTGTGAGAGGAGAGTGGAGATTCCCACATGGATATAGGGAAAAAAGAAAAAAAGCTAAAACACAAGTAGAGGAGCCACTGTGTTACCCCCAAGGAAAAGAGACCCTCTGTCAAGGGTTTTGAGCAAGGCTTTTGAATCTAGAAGTAATCAAGGGAATGATACACAGTATAACCTTTATAAATAAGTACTAGTGGAGTGTTATTACTTAGTTCTACCTTTTTAACTCTCCCTATAGGAGACAAAAGTTTTAAATCCTAACACTTTGGTTCAAAGAGGCATTACAGAATGTGAATTTCCTTTGTGACTAAGGATAAGGTCACATCAGTGATTGCAGAGTGGAAAGTCACTACAGGCTACTACAGAGAGGTCCTTTGGTATAACTCACATACAGCCAATTAAATCAAAGTTCATCAGCCAAAGGTGGGAAATGAGTTACATCATAAGGCTCTGTGATCTTCACATACTACATATCCACAGCTGGAATAAGAGTCTGACGGTCTAGTAAAAACAACTTGGAGTAAGTCCTGCTGTATTTGTTAACATCCCCATCTCCTGGAGCCACTGTGCTATCCTGCTTGGTTTTCTCTCCATTGGCCTTAGCATTAATTTTTTTTATTTCTGAACTGGTTGTGGAATAGAATTTCTTTCCTGGTTCTTGAAGAGCATCAAGTTAAAGAGTTGCATCCTTGTCAGCTCTTATTTGAGCTCTCTCTTGCTGGGTAACACCCCATTGGATTTTCCTGGACTTTCTGCTATCTAACATGGGCTGAATTTTACTTTTGCCCTGAAAATATTATAAGACATTTAGTTTTCCTTGTGGTTTGTTTTTACTGCCACTGGCATTGTGGTAGGTATTGCTGCCTGCTACGAATAGTGCAGAACACCAATTTTAATCATTAATATTTGATTGCATATATCGCTGGGATGATGGAAAATGGTACATTTCCTCACAGCAACAATAAAATACAGAGCCTAAACTGCAGGGTATTAGGCCCATCCTTTTGAGAGGCTCAGGCTTTAAGGCTGATTCACTCTTGCATCCTTCCAAGAGTCCTTGGGGTTACACCACCCTAAGCCTGTGTGATGATAACACAGTCACTGAGAGCATTAAGATCTCCAGATGTTTAGGAGTTTGTCTTTGAATCTTATCCTGGAAGCTCTTGATACCTTTTTGTTCTCGGGTCTTTGTCATCACGGATTATACCTTAAATGTTTGCTACTTCCAGAAAATGCCAGTCTTTGCATCTCTGAATTTTCTGTGAAAAGTCTTTGACAAAAAATAGAAGAATGTTGTTGATATTAAAACAACAGAGATCACTATTAGTCTTACCTTTCTGTCTCCCTTGGTCCACAACCTCACCTGTCTTGTAAGGGTGGCTGATGAGTTCCTGCAAACAGCCCCTGGGCTCTTATACACCCCCAGTTCCCAATCCAAATCTTCCTGCTGCTTTATTAAAGGTGGTTATTGGTTCTAGTGCTGGTACTATCAGTCTCTAGCTGTTACTCCACACTGGAATGAAATTACAAAAGTATTTATTCTCTCCTAAAGACAGTTCAGCTTCCTCATTTCTTAGGCTCTATTTTGCAGAGGTAATATTAGAATCAACATAAAGAATTTCTTCTCTTTTTTTTTTTTTTTTTCCCCAGGACTTTAATTTCTGCACTTGTCCAACTTCTTGTACCATCATGTGGCAAGCTAGACAATGGAATGAGCAGTCAGCAAAGGTTATTTTGGGATAAATAGAAAAGGGCTATTTTTTCAGAACAAAGAGATCCCATATTCTAGACTTGCTCAGGTGCATGAGCAGATGTACAGGTACAGCAGATGGGATCATTCACAAGGTGTAGATGGGTGTCAAAGAGGCAGGCAGAAAGACTAATGCAGAATTACTGCCTTGGCCTTATGGCAGTTCACTTAGGTAGTTTCCTTCTGCTCTCCTGCATAAGAACTTCCAATTAACATTTCTACAACATACTTTAATTGCTGCATTCCTGCCTTCAGGCTGTTTCCCCCTGCTTGTAGCTTTCTTAAAGTATGAAACTGTGATTTGATAAACATGCAATTTAGATATTCAGTGTTTAGCCTCTTTTTAAGGTATAGAAGTTGTAAACTTGTGAGCTTTCCTTGGAGTCCATTTGTGCAACTTGCAAGCACATAAAAGTCACTGATCTGAGTATGAAATGACCCTTTGTACTTTATAAGATTTAGGACCCTCAAATTATAGGTGTTGAGCTAGGCAATAAACCAGTAATTAGTAGTATTTAAATAACTGATTAGACAGAAAAGGTTTTAACCTGTTATCACTTAAAGCTTCCTTTGAAATGCTGAATTGTTCTCTTCTGCTTATCCTGGCTTCTTGCCAAAACTGGAGGCAGTCACAGTCCTCTGTGGCTGCCTCTCGATGACTGTGCAGTTTTCTTTCTGGGGCTGGGGAGAGTATGACACAAAATCTGATTCTCTTTCCCCCCACCCCCACCCGTGATACAACTAATTTTAGTCATCTTCAATCTGCAAAGATGTCTTAAATTTCTGGAGAAATTTATACTATAAGGTTGTCTTATTTTTCTATGTCTTCTTAAAGGAAAATAAACTAAACTTCCTGAGCATAATAGAATTATTGCTTTCTGTTGATCTTCTCTAATTCAGGTTTCTTTGTCTTTATCTTGTCCTGTAATGCTGACTTTGAAAAATTGCACAATAATTCAGGAAATCTATTCCTCCTTTCTTCCTGGCACATTGATGCTTCTGCTTTAGGAAGGCATTAACAAAGCATTAAAAAGGAGTCATTGCTCATAAGTCAAGAGAAATGCTTGATACAAGTGGAATGTCTCAGTTTTAAATCATTGTTTTGTATTATTGTTTATCAGGTTCTTAATCTTCTGCCATCAACAAGGTAACTTATAAAACAGTTTTAGCATTTGCAAAAACTGCTTCACATGTAGAAACAGGAAAAAATAATCTGTGGAGTTTCTATTTACTGATAAAACTGGAGTATGGGTTTGAATCAGGATGAATAGATTGCTGAATATATTAAGCAATGAATGAGAACTTGCTGCTGACCAGGTTTGCTAATAGATACCTCTGCAGCCTGTGTGAATAACTACAAATAGGTATAAACATTAAGAGAAAAAAAACACCTTGAAAGACAAAGAAGGTTAATGAGTTAGCCTTCCATTCTCTACCCACAAAGCGAACTAATTAAAAGGTATGTAAGTGAATATTATGAGCTGGTGTTCATTTCAGAGATGAAGAGATGATTTCAGATACTGAATGGTACATTAGTATAGATGTGACCTGCTATTCTAATCAATTATCTTTTCTTCACAGACATGAGGAAAACATATTGATTTAATCTTGTGATTTTGTTTCTATATACAGACCAAATTGCTTTTGGCAGCTTGAACATGAGAGTAATTTACTCTGCTAATACTGTGTTTTTGTGGTCTCAGATGGATTTGAATACTGCAATTTCCTCTTATTAGGCTTATGCTTCCACCAAAAACAAAGTAAAATTAAAAATAATAAATAAATAAATAAGTAAATAAATAAAGACTTTAGTAGGTTACATTTTTGGTCTCTGCAGAATCACCTTGTTGCTTTTCCACGTTAGAAGGTGATTAACTTTTAGAAAGAGTATTTATTCCTCCTCTGCACTCTATATACTGTAATTTGTGAAGTTTATATTATAAATCTAGCCAGTAATCAACATAACAGCATGACATCTCTTTCTTGAATTATCACCTATCTTTTTGTCTCACAATTTGCTCCTGAATGCAGGCTGGAGTATTAAGATTCCTCACCTGAAAAATGTTTCCTGAACCTCCATTAACTTTGTTTTTAGTTTTCATGTGTGTGATTCCTTGTCTTTTTATTAGAGTCATGCTGAAACAAATGGCTTTATTGTGACATCCCATACTATAAATAGACCATGCTACTCGTTTTATTGTTTCGCCACTCCTTCTTCCAAACATCATATCTTTATGATATTTTGACCTTTTATAATTTTGTATAGGGATCACAACTGTCTTTTTCTCCATCTGTCCATCCAATCCACATTCATATGTTACGGTCAGAACTTAGAAAATAAAAAAGTTGCTGATATCAGAGTACTTTTTAAGTTCTCCAAAGACTTAAGCAGATCTGAATCTGTGTCACTTCAGAAATGTTCTCTCTCTTATTGACACACCACATTTCGCAGTTCTCAGCCAGCAAAACAAATGAAATGTCTGTGATCATTTATCATCCACGGATGGAAAAGAACTCAGCATGCAAGGTGAGAATACTGGGATGCATATCTCTCCACTGCTCTCTTTGAAACTCTGTCAGAACCTCAAATTCAGGCAAAATGCATAACTGGCCCAAGGTGAGGTCTTCTGTGAAACTTTGTCCCCCTGCCAAGTGCCTGGAAATGGGGAGCCTTTTGCTACACAGCATTAGAAAGGAATGTGATGAGATCTCCTTTCTTTCTTTGCACACCTAGTGTGCATGATTGTGTTAAATCACCAATTTTTTAATGCATAGGCATTAAAATGGCACCACTGCCCATTTCAGTGTATTTGTTTGATGTACTTCCATCTGCTTTTATCAAAGAGATTTTTTGGTAAGCCTGAACAATAATTAACAATCAGTATTGTCAAAATAACCCAGTGGCCAAAGTCCTTATGTGGGCTGGGGTTAAAAACCTGTCATAGTTGCAGGACCAAGCTGTAGGAATCAGAGCAGATTCCTGTGATCTTTGAAATGTCAGCTCTGGGCAGCTGAAGAGTGACGACAGCTTAAAGAAAATGATGGGAATTTTTGATTCCAGGTGCCTTTTTGAATATCTGAGAGTCTCATGGAGTAGATGTATCTATATATACATACTATGAATGCATTTTTTTTTTTGCTTATTGCTGTCTGCACAATTAGACTTTGCTAACATGTAATTAAATTACACAAATTCCCCTTTATTATCTTACACATAAAACATTTAATAAGTCTAATACATTAGAACAGAAGTCTATCACATATCCCTTTTCTTGACCCTGGTCTTTAGCAGCTGCTCAAACAGGGAATCCAGTAAGACTAGGACATGATGAGCATTCCTCTTTTCTCTGGATGAATTTGAGTTTTAGAAACTCATAGAGTATTTTTTATTCATTTTTTGTCACCACAGTTATCTTACATTTCACACTTCAGGAAGTAATTTTGCTCATTTATTTCATTGCTCTGGGAAATCTCCTCAGACCTGTCCCTCCTTGATGGAAAGTTTTTCCGAGGATTTCCTTGCTGCACTGGGATCTCATCTAAGGGAACTTTGGAGCTTCTTATCATTTTTCATTGTCCAGACACAGTTTCATTTCACTCACCCCCACACACAGGGACACACATCAATACATTTATGAAGCTTAGGTATTTCTGTACATTTTCAAGAAAAATGATGTTCAAAAGCCTCCCATTGATTTTTTGATGAATGGTTCATGCAGAAACTTGCTTGACAGCCAACAGGAATGAATAAGCTTATTCCAATAGAATCACCACCATGTCTGATTACAATATTTTTCAATGGCCAGTTTTGTGCAGAGAAAGAGATCCCTATGGGGAGGTCATTTGTCAGCCTAAGTCAGAGCTTTAATATTACTCTGAAACAGCTTAGCTGAAGTTGTGTCAGAGTTTCTCTTTTTCCTCTCAGGGAAAAAAAGAAAAAAAGAAAAAAAAAAGTATAAAGAGAATAAGGAAAAAATGTGGAGAATAGACTTGTAGAAATCAGGACACAGCAGCCAAAGTGATTTCATGTAAGCTCCTGGTGCCAATGTATTCATTTTGTCTTCTAATGGGGCATTTATTTGTGAAAAGCCTTTTTCATTTTACATTTTTCTACATCTAAATTTCCTTTAAATCTATTGTAGCCTATTTTACCAGGGTCCACTTGAGCACATTTTAATCACAAGATTATCAGATTCATATTTATCAGTGCAGTGGCTACAATAATATACACTCTGTCTCCAGAAATTAGTTTTGCTCTCAGTTCTTCCCGTAATTATCTTTAACTAGACTCTAAGAATCCCTATGTCTGAAGCAGCTTCTGCCCTAAATAGTTGTTTCAGTGGGATATGAAATTTAAATGGCAATAATTCTACTTCCTTTGCTCAATGGCTGTCAGCCAAATTAGATTTTTTTTTTTTCTTGTCATATTAACCACTTCAACATTAGGGTGAATCTGCTGTCCTGACTGTGTTAACAAGGTCCTGGTTTTAGTGGAGGGGCTGGAGTGTGTTTAGCAAATGGTAGCTGGTACAATGAAAAGTGCAAAGAAGAACAATTGCTGTGGGGTTAGAGTAAAGCTTGAATGCAGAAGAATTTCTCTTAGTTTTTTGTTGCAGCTATGTAGTCTGATACATAACTGGCACTTAAACAGTTATTATTGATAGTTAAGAAAAAGATCTAACCATGTTGGATGTGCATGTGTGCTCTGCTACCCTTCCATCTTCTGGCAAAGTAGTTTTGCTTGGTGTCCTTTTACTTCCCAGAGAAAACATTAAAATTTAATTCCTAGCAGCGCCCACCCTTTACCTCTCTGCTTCTGAGAAGGCTAGATATTGCACATTGAATTAGAAAAAAATGTTTCAAAAAAGGGTTCAGTTGTTGAGTGTTACCACGTGGGTTCTTCCAACATGTCATGGGAATTACATGATCTTTGAGGTCCCTTCCAACCCAAACTATTCTACAGGTCTATTATTCTGCCTGGAGGGAAATCCCAAGTGACTCAGTTCTCTCCTTCAGTGCTGAGCAGAGCAGTTGTTCCAAATAAAGTCTCTGAAAGAATCAAATATATTGGCAAAAGTGGGTTTAATATAAAAGCAAGAGCACGACAAAGTTCACTGGCAAGGTTCATTCTACTACTTACTACGCAGTTAAAACACACAGAGAAACAGCAAACAGAAACCTAAAATCAATCAATCTAAACCCCAAAGCAACTGAAAAATTATCTGTGTGGAGGCTGGGTCGGGGACAGGTTGGGAGGGAGAAAAGGATAAGGGCAGAAAGAGCAAGGATAAAAAGGAATAAGACACTCCTGTTGAATCACAAGGTTCAGAGGAGACCCCTCTTGCTAAACTGAGCCTAGGACTTGTACAACAGTTTAGCCTTAAGGTTTGACAGTACTTAAGAGCATTTAATCTATAGCTTAAGTTAAAGAATTTAACAAAGGATTCATACAGAATTTACTACAGCACAACAGTAACTTCCTTACAGGCCTGACTTGCAAATCTAAAGTACTTAAGGATCCAGCAGAGTGACATTCATTGTACATTTGCTATGGCATAATCACAGACCTAAAGGTATATACAAGCTATATACCTGTGAAAAACTGTCCTTGAATTCAGTAAAGGTCTCACACTGGTGCCCCTGCACCTTCTCAGCAGGTGAAGGGTTAAGCCTTTAGGAGTTAGGGTATCAGCCCAGGATCTGTCACTGTTGTTTGCAGGTCCTCCAAGTATAGCAAATTTGAGAGTTCCCTGGCTCTGAGAGGCCCCACTTTCAGAGAGTGAGGTGCTAATCAAAGGCCACTGCTTACAGGAGAGCTCAAAGGTCTCATTTCTGACCACTGTTTACAGGGTCACAATAGAGTGGGCTTTAATCATAATAATTTTCCATCCAGGCCCCCATTCAGGTCAGTGGCTGTCTTTGAAAGTTCAATAACAAAAAATATTATTCCACTTGGGTTGTTATTCAGGCAATAAAAATAACTTTGCAAGGATGTTTGTTAAAAAACAGGAGCTCATTAGGCAGCACCAATTCCTGGGAACAGTGTTTCTAATATGTTGGAGAGGAGCTCAGCCCAGATGCTGTTTAGCAAAGCTGAGCCTAACGAGCAGTTCCAGTTCTGAGATCATAGTGCAGCTCAAGAGTGGGGGAGGGAATGCACCACCACATTCTCTCCTTAACCAGATGTTCTTCAGAAGAAACATCCCTGCCCATGGGAGCGAGGTTGAAACTATGTCGTGGTTTAACCCTAGAAGGCTGCCAAGCTCCCTGCAGCCTCTTGCTTGCTGCCCACAGTGGGATGGAAGAGAAAGAGGTAAAAGTGATAAAACTTATGGGTTGAGATAAGGACATCTTGATACATAAAGCAAAAGCTGTTTGTACAAGCAAGCAAAGCAAGGAATCCCTTCCCCACTTTCCACAGTGAGGTAGGTGTTCAGCCATCCCAGGAAAGTTGGTCTCCGTCACGTGTAATGGTGACTTGGGAAGACAAGCACTCTTTCCTCCTTCCTCCCCAGCTCTGTGTGCTGAGCATGGAGTCATATGGAGTATCCCTGTGGTCAGCTGTCCCCCTTCCCAAATCCCTGTGTACCCACAGCCTCCTTGCAGGTGGGGTAGTGTGAAGAGCAGAGCAGCCCCTGACTCTGTGTGAGCAGAACTGAAAACATCCCTTGTGCCATCAACACTGTTTCCAGCACAAAACCAAAGCACAGCCCCACACCAGCTACTGTGATGAAAGTTAACTCTATCCCAGCCAAAACCAGCACTGTCTAGATGATCTTGGAGGTCTCTTCCAATCCAAACCATTCTGTGATTCTGTGGAACAGGTGGCTCTCAGAACACAGGAATATGACTGGGTGATTGCCATAAACTGATATTTGAACACGAAAACTTAGCTTCCTTGTCTGTTGCAGGCCACAGCATTTCATAAAGGGGGTTTCCTCTCCTCTCTACTGTTGAAGACTCATGGGCAGCACCTTGTATCAGGCCCTTGCAGCTCGATAGAGCGATGCCTTGACACTGGGTACCAGAACATGGGAGAGGCACCACTGGCCAAGGGTCTATGCTTTGCCTTCAGTGAGATCACTCTGAACACAACACAAGGTTCCAATGAAAAGCAAAATTAATTTTAAACTACTAAAGGGCAAAGTCAACAGCATAGTTGCTAGATTTTGGAAAGCAAATGAAAAGAAACAAGGCAATTACATACCTTATTAGCCTGCTGTGCTTGGCTAGGATTCCTGCTTCCACTCTGCTTGCGTGCCCAAGAGCTGACAGGATGTATTCAAGCTTGTTAGACACAGGACCAAGTTCCTGTAATGAGCCACATCCATCTGGCATCATCTCTCCATGCTGGAGCCTCCCACTTAGGATGGAGTCTATCTTTAATGAACTACTTTACTCATGAAGGCCTCTACTGAGTGTAAACACACAACAAGGGGATTGCCAATAACCCACGGTCTTGATAGTTAACTTAGTTACTGTTTGAATACTAGCTTTCTGCTAATGTAAATCTGTCTGATCTAACATTAACTGCTGATACGGAGGCATGTTTCCAAAATACTGTGTTGCCCATACTGTGTTATCATTCTTTTCATCAGTAGATGATGCATTAATACCATGTAAATGCTGCTCTTAATGCACAGGTTCATGAATATAAATGGAATCATCTGAGCTTGTAAGACTTTAGGTAAGACTTTAACTTCACTAGCACATCAGATTTATTTATAATCACATCACTTCAGAGATAACAAAAAATATAGGTGAAACATGGGAACAAGAGGAACTTGTGGAATAGAACTAGTAGAACTTGTGGTTTGTTACTTGAGAAAACATCAAAAAGCAATAATAAGTTTTTTAGGTTTTATGAATGTATTTAAAACTTGATACAATTTTAATACTGGAAAAATAAAACAGTGTTTTTCCAGCTTTTTGGTGAATTAAGTAACAGAAATTAATAAATTAGTTCAGCCTGAAATATTAATATTTTCCTGAATAGAAAAAGGTATATCATTTTCTTTTTGGGTTATATAATATTTTATTCACCCTTTTGTTCAGCTTGCAGTAAAAGGGGTTTCAAAAGGAAAAGTCATAAATGGTGGAACTTATAAAAATATTGACTGCAAAATTTTGGAAAGGTCAAAATCCACTATTTTATTTCATCATTATGATGCTCTCTTCCAGACAAATCTGATAGCATTTGTTTACTGGGAAAGTCCTCTTCATTAGGAGGGTTTTCTCCTGCATCACCTGGAAGGACACATTGCCCCTCATGACAGGTGAGACTGAAGAAGATGATCAAGATCTGTAGTCTAATTAAGAGTGTGTGTTTGTTGCATCTTAATGATATCCAATCTGGCCAACATTAGGTTTCTTTGAGATAATTAGAGATGAGCTGTGTCTTCAGGATTTTAGTTTTAGATCTTAAATTCTGAAAAAAAAATTCGCTTTAGGTAATTTGTTTAATCTTGCTCAAAGCAACAGGAAATCTTTCATTAAACACACTTTAAACTGTGTTTAATCCTTCATTCTTGGAATAAGCAGATTTTCTTTTCCCATTAGTGCAAAAGTACCTGCTGCTGTAAAACCAAACCAAACCAAACCAAACCAAACCAAACCAAACCAAACCAAACCAAACCAAACCAAACCCAAAAGCAAGCCCTGCAGCCATATTTGCTGAAAGATTCTTGCTTTGCTAGGGAATCTCAAATTCACAAAGACTCCTGATTGCAGTATATTTGTGTCCCATAGAATCACAGAACATCCACAGTTGGAAGGGGGATGCACAAGGATCATTGAGTCCAACTCCTGACCCTGCACAGGACATGCCAACTATCCCATCACGTGCCTGAGAGTATTGTCTGAATTCTCCTTGACCTCTGGCAGACTAGTTCATTAATTCCTGGTTGTGACCTTGTCTTACCCCTTGTTCTACACTTCCAGTCAAAATGCAGAGGTGATTCTTTGCAGTGCAATGAACTAGACTTATTCAAAATAAAGGTTAGATTTCTCAGGATATATATTACAAATAGTAGAATTTATGAGATAAGCTGTCATTATCTACACACTCACCAGCTTCAGAATGGTATATGCATTTTGCAGAGGAAATGATGTAGTACTGGAGGCAGTGCAAGACTGGCAGCCTTGAAAAATGAAGTGATCTATCCACTGCAAGGCCTCAAGACTGAGGCTTCTCAGGCTAATCTTCCCTGAACCTTTCCTGAACTGCCTAGAGCTTTGTTTTTTCATGGTGTGGCTGCATCACTAATTTTTTTAAAGAGCAGATGGCTATACCTAATTTATTCTACTTTTGTAAAGTCTTTGTGTAATACAACTAGAGTGCTTATGTAGCTAACTATAACAGGCCATTATTCTCTGTAGAATGAAATATTTTTGACTGAGATGGTGATGTGGTATAGAGGAATACAGCCCTGGTATGACTGTAGATCTCTCAAGAAATGGGGATGTGAAGTAGAGGAGCACTCATGGGTACAGGCAGCACTGGAGAGCTTATGGCTTTAAACAACTCTTCACTCCTCAGTTAAATAAATGCAGACCAGGTAAAATCAGCTTTTTTTGGGTTAAAAAGTGAACAAAGAGCAATTATTTATTTTGAGAAAGTCCCCATGTGTATTGTAAATTTGGACGTAGTGCAGCTTACACAATAATGAAGAAAGACCAAAGTGTAAAGCACATAAACAAAACCCCAACCAGATGCTAGAGTAAGGAAGAAGAAACTCTTACCATTGTCAAGCTGCTCCAAGTGAAGGACTGGGATGCTTGACAATTTGCTGTGCTCCTTGCCAGACCAAAGCTCTCATTTCAGGATCCTGGGAAGCGGTGAAAATATGAGCAAATAGCTGAGAAAAGAGGTGGAATCTTGAAATGTGTATAAAATTTTAACTGCATTGTTTTTATTGAGTGTTATTTATTTTTTTATGACTATTTATTTTATTTTATTTTTTTATCCCATTCATTTTCTATAATAATTAGATCTGGACTAATAACAGCTCTTTGATTAGGCTGTTATGATCCTGATAACAAACTCTTGATTTTACTCGTGGTTTCTTAATTGAATTCCTTTTTTTTTTGCCATTACAAAATTTTGAGTGTAATTTAGCTAGATCTGTAATCAGGAATATAATCCTGATAAGATTCTCACAGAGAAATTAGGCTGTTTTAAATGAAAAGGGAAATAAATCCTACCCCATGTAATGGAGTTCTGAGAATAACCTAAATTACATTGGTTTGTATTTATCACCTCCATTTTATGCAAATGGATAGATCTCTGTTTTCTTGCCCATCCCAGTTAATCAGCAGCACAAAGAGTGGCAGCTTCTGTTCATCCCTGGCTACTGTGGATGGGAGATCGGGAGTGCATAGTTACAGCATGTAAAACAAGGGTATAGGTCCTACTGTGCCAAAACCAAAGCCCTGCAGATGCAAATTGTTTTTGGGAAAGAAGTTAATGGATCCATTTTTCTTGGATTTCCCCATGACAAACCCACTAAACTATAATCAGATGCTCACAGCTTTAAAATTTGGGGGAACAAGCAACAAGCTCAATGGAGAGAAAAGTTGAGAACAAAGAAGGTGGGAAATGAAGATTGAAATACCACGGGAAAAAAATAGAGGAACCCAGTCTTCAGATTCATTAGCAAAAAAAAAAAAAAAAACCCACATAAAAAACCTCCACCAAAAACAAAAACCCAAAAACCACCAAAAAACCCCACAACAAAAACCCCAACAAAAAAGATGTGTATTGCATGGCATAGGATCTTATTAACAATTTTTGCTTAATAGAATGAGAGAAAAGGAGAAAAAAAGAGAAGATCTCTTGGAGGTGGTGAAAGAAGGATAACAGATGGAGGTGGAAAAAGTTGAACAGCTCCCCAGTAGTTAAAAAATTAGGAAATTCAGCTGCTTATTGTTTTGCAGCAGTTTGCTTTTTGCTTGTAACTTTCCTATTTAGCCTCCTTGTTCATAAGTATTCACTAAATTACTTAATTATGGCCTCATTAGGCACCACCAGCTTTGGGTTTCAAGTTAATGGGAGAGAGATCATTGTTCCTGCCGCATGAAGAAAGCTCTTTATCAAAGATATGAGGTGCCTGAAAATGACCTGAGGACTCACCACATAGACATGGCCTGCACTTTTGCATTTCTGTCTATGGAAACTTCCTTTCCCCAGGATTTTTGGAAAACTCTACACCAAAGTGGAATGCAGAGTTGGCTTTTGAAGGTGAATTTGTTGAGTCTTATGAACTTTGAAGAGGAATGCTCTCCTACAGGTGCCAGAGATTTATGGCAAGTGGTAGCAAATGAACACTTGCTTTCTTCTCAAATTTTTGCTGATGTTCACAGATGAACAGAAGTTTGTGATAAAACTCTAGATAGAAAGTTACAGTAATTCCTCCTTTGCACGATACCTTTTTTGTTTGGTGTTTGATTAGCTCTGAGCACTATAGTGATGGTTCATGGCTGGGACTCTTCCCTGGCATTAATAACAAGAGGAAGCAGCTGGGAAACACACCTAAAACTGGGTGAGAGAAATACCTGATTGGATTTAAAGGAAGGAATGAAAAGCATCTATGTAAGTAAACTGGCGTGCTTAGCCCACAGAGGTTGTATGTGAGGAATCTTGATACAGGTCTTGTGAGGACCAGTGACACAGTTTGCAGGGAGTCAGGGAAAGCCGAGACCAGCGGGTCCTTGTGGCTGAGTTGCAGTCCTCCTTGCTATACCTGGTAGGAAAGCGATTAGTCTCACCCTGAGGGTAAATGCCAACTGCACCCAAAACACAAGACAAGAGACTAGGGGAACAGAACAACAGCCGAAGCTGATCCCAGCCGAAGCTGTTCACAGCATGAGCTGATCTACTTTATTTCACAAAATGGAGGGCTTTTATAGAGCAAATATGGAAAGTTCAGGAATAGGGGTGAAAAAGGGGTGGAGTATGTAAAACTTGGATAAGGGATTGGATGGGTATCAGGGATTGACAGAAAAAGGGGAAGGCACATAGCTTGTCATATAACTTTTAAGTAACGAGGGCAATATGATTGGTGAGGGCAGCTACCCTCTCGGTATGCTGCCCAATCAGAAGCTGTCTCCTTTCTCCCATGGAAGAAAACCTACAACCTAACGGAATAAGAACATGAACATAAAATGGAGGTCCCAAACTAACCATAGGTTTGACCTTGTTACAATGACATATCAAAGTCTCTCAAGCAATCCATCTGGTGCAGGGACATTCGTGGCTGTCTGGTCCATGATGTCAGATGCTGACTCCATCCACCGGTCAAACTCCTCCTCATCTTCCAGCTCATCTCCAAAAGACCAGTATGCTAGTGCTACAGAAAAGTTAAATTAAGATATGGCCTTTTCCAAGGCATAACATAAAGGCACCAAGTCACATTCCTCATTACTTCATTCATTAATTCATTGGTAATAAAGTAAAAAATAAAATTGCAATGCTTTCAAAGAACTTTCTGCCACAAACACCCTCAAACCACACACTATGTAAAACTAGGAAGTGATAAAGTCTGAAGGCCTTAAAAATTTCAAGGCAACACTAGGAGAGAGAGAGGAAACAAACAGCAGAGCAAGAAGAGAATTCCCAATATTAGAATCCCAATCTAATATTGGGATATTCCCGATTCCAAAAGTTGTTGAACAGAATAATTCCGAGTGCATAAATGAGGCACAAGGCTGAAATGGGAGAAAAGCTTCTCAAACTGAGGAATTAGAGCAGCACATCCAAAGATACAACCAAAGCCTACGTATGGTCTTGGTAGTGAAAAATCCCTAAAATTTGTCATTGAAAAGAGAAAATTGCTTCATGATCCTAAAGACAGTTATCAGGAACTTAAAATGTCAACATTTAATGGTGAATACCTTACAAGCAGTATTATGTTTATATTTAAAGGTGCAAAATGTATTTACTGCTGTCACTTCTGCACATGAATTTTTCAAACCATGTTTCTGAAGTGTAGGTTTCTTGCTCCCAAATGCGCTTTTAAAAATCTGTACCTAAATTTCTACTTTACTTTTCTGTTTGTTGTGATTTAACACCAGATTGTTGTGATTTAACACTCAATCACTCCCTCACTCCCATATGGGGGAGAGAATTACAGGGTTAAAAGTGAGAAAA
This sequence comes from Myiozetetes cayanensis, assembly GCF_022539395.1. Lineage (NCBI taxonomy): Eukaryota > Metazoa > Chordata > Aves > Passeriformes > Tyrannidae > Myiozetetes > Myiozetetes cayanensis. The sequence continues at coordinate 33,861,140 of NW_026087631.1, read as the reverse complement.
CTTTTGGGTTGAGATAAAGACAGATTAAAAAGGAAAGCAAAAGCCTTATCCCGTTCTCAGTTTATATGTACTTTCTGCAAGTGATTAATCGTGTTCCCTTTAGTTTTTGGGCTTCAAGTGTACTTTTGTTATTCCCACAAGAATAATTACACGTTCCCATTATCCTTCTAGTAGTCCTCTTCTGTACAGGCCCAACTGCAGCTGGCCTTTTTTCTGACTGAAAGTGATTTGAATGGCATTTAATGTTCCAAATAAGTCCATATGAATGGTCTTTAAAATGATTAAGAAGCTGATTCGAAAGTTTCAAGGAGAACAATCTTGATAGGGGACAGGCATGATCATACATATTGGAGAGCAGTATCCCAAGCATTTCCTGAAGTATTTAGTCTTCATGAAAGCAACAGCACATTTGTGCAGAGTTGATATTACATTTATAGGGAAATTACATTTATAGGGAAATAAAGAAATGGTTTGAGTTGGTTGTTGGCTGTTATAGGAATATGTGTTTTTATAACATGCCTTTAACCTGTTACAATCTGTAGGCCAGCCTTTTGAGCACAAAATCCTATTCTGATTTCTAAACAAACCACTTAATTTAATGTTTTACAGAGTTTCAAACTATTGCTTATCTTTGTGACACCTTTTAAAATTTATTTTGTATGCATATTTCTCTCACAACTTTAAGTCCCTGTTGTTTAGATTTAAATATTGCTTGCCAAGAGGAATGAATAAAAAGTGGTCTATCATACTCAACAACATATTTTATCACATAAGGTGTCAAAAATTATTACATTCAACCCAATATATGAGCACTAAAATAAAGGCAAAAGATTATCACCCAAGAAAACAATTCTCTCTTCTTTGGTCCCTAAAGTGGCAATTATTCCCTTCATAAAGAGAAGTTGTAATGCTGTGGTGAGAATAAACTGTACTATCCAACATTCATTTTGTTATAAGTTACTTTTTCTCTGGAATTTTGAAGATGGCAAAAATACCTGCAGGACAAAGAAATATAGTAAGAGATTTTTATTGCAGTGCTGGGTACCCATTTCCAGCACTGGGTGCACCTTTGAATCAAACAAAGAGCACACTGCTGTTTGAAAACCGCGCTTTTTGTACCCTTTGATATCAGTTGTTGAATATTCATTTTACTGTCCGCTTGTTGCCTTAAAAGGTAATTTCTCTGCTTTGGAAGTGGGTGTTATCTTTTGGCTGGTTGTAACATACCTCCCTTGGGCTCGTACAGGGGGCTCTTGCATCATCCTCACATTGCCAGGCATGGAGAGTCTCTCTGTGTATCCACATGGCACAGAGGAATACATTTTTATTCATAATTTGTTCCCTGGCCGCAAAAGATTCCCTGGTGAGAGGTCCAGATAGGACCCTTCACCTTACAGTCTCCACGGTACGCCTATAAGTTAGTAAATATACAGAAATAGTTCTTTTGTTAGTACCCTCTGTTCATTTTAATTTGCTTGGAATAAAATCAGTTCCTCAATTTTTCACACATTTTAGCATCTTTAGGGTGATTGCATCATCTGTGGCACAGTGTAATCCCATGGGCCCTGAGGTGATCCAAGGCAACCATGTGGATGTCACAGTGCAGACTCTTGCCAATTTTCTTGTTAAAAAAATCCAATCAGGTCCAACTTGTCTCAAAAGTCCATTTTTGACAGACAAGTACATTACTGGTGGCATTTGTTCAAAATTATTCTGAGTGTTTACACACTGGTGGTCAGGACACAGGTCATACACATGGGAGAACCAGGGTTGAGGCTTTGCTGTGGTTCGTGCAGCACAGCTCATACTAAATCTGACCATGAGAAACTTACACTTTAAGGCAGACTAAGGAAATCTATCTTTCCAATCTTCCTTAAACTTTTTCGTCCTTACTCATGTGCCTGTGAAATGACATTGCTTCATAAAATTTCTTTGTGTTGAAAGCATTTCATCTACCTCCTTTAAAAGAAGGATGTATTTCCTGGCAAGCAGCTGTATTGAGCACAACTTCTTTCCCCAGGAGATGTGATCTACATCCTTTCTTTAATTTCTTGATGAGCCTGGAATAAGAGATTCAGCAGGCCCTAGGAAGATTTTAAAGTTGATCTGGGAAAGGAAAAAAAAAAATCCTTCTTTTGCCTGGAGAGTTCATTCAAGGAGCTGAACACTCTGTGACCCCAGCTGGATAAAGACAGTTTATCTGATTTATACACATGCAAACATAATGCTGCTCAATGCAAAGGCATTGAATGGATGGTCCCTGGTGACCATTTACAGAGGCAGAGTGTTAAAAGTGTTAATGTGATCAATAAAGAGGAAAAGGCCTGGGAGTAGCACTCAATCTGAGCTGCCGAAGCTTCACAGAACATTGCCACTGAAATAAATATTTAGTAACTGCACTAAAGGTTCTATTCTTTTGACAGGATGAGTTTCATGCCTCATGGCACAAAAGTTATGAGATTTCAGTCTGTAATCAAAGAATAACTATATTTTTCATAAGAAGAAGATGTTGCTTCTTTTCCTGACATGTGATGATTAAATGAAACAGTCCTACCTTCTATTCTCCCCCCTTCCTCTTTCACTTTTTGGCAGAAGAGAGAACAAGGTGTGGGGGGGGAGTGAAGGAGTACACAGAGAGAAGAGGAAGAGCCTAAACAATAGGAGAAAATGTGTGTTATCAGACTGTGGCAAACTTGAAATTGGTTTCTAATGTAGTGGCCAGTGGGTGCCACTACATGGCACTATTATGTGATTTGAGTTTGAGGTTGAATTGTGGCTACCTGAGAGTAAAAATGTTCTGGAACTCATGATTAAGACCACAGAAAATGCACTGAGGTTTAGGCATAAAAGGTATTCAGATATCTGGATTCCATAGGATCAGTTGCAGTTGGAAAATGGATTACTTTTTTTTGACTACTATAGTATTACCCCATCACTTATGATGTGATTTTGTTTTGTAGATATTTTTTGTTATTAACTCATTTTATAAATTTATTTTTAGACTAAACTGAGTCCACTTCGCTTAAGGCTCCCAAGTGTGAGATGGTGCAGAAGTTTGTGTCAATAACACATAAATAATAAAATTGTGCCAGGTTTAAGATTAAAAACTTTAGATTTTGACAGCTGAGGATTTTGGCACATAAGAGAGCTTTGGGGGAAAGTACATCCTGGCTAGGTGTTCCTGCTACAGTCATGGCTAGGCTCCGCGAACGAAGATTTGAGAATGGCTCTTCCCACACTTGCTACAAGCGCACTGATGGCTAAAAAGGTCAATGCGAGATAGACAAGTCCGGTTGCAGAAGGCACAGCAGAAAGACTCCCCAGGTGATACAGACGAGACGCGATTCTTTCTGTGTTGTCTTTTCTCCTCGAGAGTGATCCTGCGTGTGTTCTCAAAAGCAGCAGCAGCGTTATAGATGGTGTGTCTCCAGGCCTCCCGATTGGAGGCCAGGGTAGACCAATGGTGGTGATCAATATGGCCAAGGCTGAGGGATTGTTTCAGGCAGTCCTTGGATCTCCTCTTCGGGGCTCCTCTCTTGCGGCAGCCAGTGGCAAGTTCCCCATAGAGCACGATCTTAGGGAGGCGGTAGTCCTGCATCCTGGAGACGTGCCCTGCCCAGCGCAGCTGTGTTCTCAGCAGCATGGCCTCAATGCTCGTGACTGCTGCCTGTTCAAGGACAGACGTGTTGGTCACATAGTCAGTCCAGTGGATGTTTAGGATTGTACGGAGGCAGCGCTGATGAAAGCGTTTTAAGAGACACAAGTGGTGCCAGTAAATGACCCATCATTCAGATCCATATAAAAGAGTAGACAGTACAATGGCTCTTTAAACACTGATCTTAGTACTTTTCTTCAGGTGTTTGTTTTGCCACACTGTTTTATGGAGTTTACCAAAAGCTCTGTATGCCTTTGCTAACCTGTTGTCTATTTCTGCATCAATCTTACCGTCTGAGGAGATGATGCTTCCCAGGTAATTAAATGGCTGAACTGATTTAAGCTGTTTCACCAATGGTGATATGGGGATGATGGAAGAATTCCTGAGGTGTAGGCTGATATAAAACTTCTGTCTTCTTCAAGCTGACTTCCAGTCCAAAAAGCTCAGCAGCCTCTGCAAAGCAGGATATTAAATGCTGCAGAGCTCCTTCTGTGTGGGCAATGAGGGTGGCATCATCAGCGTAAAGCAGCTCCCGGACAAGATGATTTAAGGTCTTAGTGTGGGCCTTCAGTCACCTTAGGTTTAATAGGCTCCCATAGTTCCTGCTACAGTATAACAATGAAATTCTGCAATAAAGTTGTCTCTTAAAATGTCTCCTGGCTTCTGGAGTCCTCCAGGTGAGAGGTGCTGCACATGGACCCCTGTGCATGGACTACATGCATATGAACAACTATAAATGACATTTCCATGAGCGTTTCCATGGATCTTTCCAACTCATCAGCCTCCAGAGACTGCACCACATCCACCAAAGTGTATTTTGATTCAAGTCATAACATTTTCTTAACTATGAAGGGTAGAACTGCAAGGAGATGCTCACCTGTTACGAAGTTATCTGTGTTAGGGGAACAATTGGGATTCTTCTGCTGGAAATCAGCAGTAGAGAGGGGGCAGAGGTAGGACTGGTATGGAATAAATGGTTTGATGTCAAGTAGCTCAGAACTGGAACATTCTCTGGAAGCATGAAGGAGTGATAAATTAGCACCTGAATGTCTTCGTATTCCCATAGTGTGACTGGCCAACTCCCTGGAGATGGTGAGAGAATGCCTCAAAACACAGCCTTCTAAATAAAAAAACAGAATTAACTGTGGTTTTAGTAACACATGAGCTGCAACCATCAGAAAAATCGGTTCGCTGTTCGTCTAAACTCAGCATATTTCAGCCATTTAAAGCTATGAAATAGCTCAAAGTACCTTGAATTATGTTACTGTTTGGTGCCTGGAAAAAGCAGGGTGAATAAATAAATACATATAAATAAATATATACATATTTTGATAATAATGTGGGGGTGGTTTTGTTTGTTTGTTTTTGTTTTTGTGGGTTTTTTGTTTGGTGTTGTTTTTTGTGGTTTTTTTTTTTTTGTTTGGTTTTTTTTTTTTTTTTTACAGAATTAGAAAGGTGTTATCAGAAAGGTAACTGAAAACCTAATTTTTTTAAAGTAAGTAATTTCTGAAAGTATTTCCATTAATGGGATCCTGCTGTAGTTGTCCCTATGGGCAGCCAACATCGCTTTCACTGGTGCAGTTGTTTTGCTGCTTTTCACTTTCTACTCTCTCCAATCAGATCCAATTAGATGGAGGCCAATCTCAGGTGTGTTGTGCTATGGTCTTTTCCTGTAACCAAATATTCCTAAGGTAATGGAAACATTGTAGAGTACCTGGTCTTAGCTGAGGTCCCACGTGTATTCTGTGATGCAATGAAGCTTTTGTCAAGTTGGTGAATTCAGTACATGACCAGTACATAACAATTCTTCATTGATTTCACATTTTATGACTTAACTTCAAGGAAAACTCTAAATTTCTAGAAACCCTTGTTGGGGTTTCGTGCATGTCCCACAGTAATTTTTTTTTTTTTTTTTTGCTGTGTATTCTTTCTCTCATTCACCAAGAGAAACCCCTCAAAATTATTTAAATGTTGGTTTGATTAAGTTATTGTTTTAGTTTCTAGGAAAAGAATTTTTAGTGAAACAACCAGCAGTGGAAATTGCTTCTTTGTCTTGTCCTGGTACTTAAACTAAATAAAAAGTGTTGATTTATTCATTCTTATTTTTTAACTTCTTAAATACTCAGATGAGTCCTGCTTTTAAATGTACTGGACATACTAGAGTATGGGAGTGGAATCCACACAATCTGTTTCCCCAAGTAGTTAATTTTATGACTGTTAGTTCAATTAACATTATTTTAGCTGCTTTGTTTATGTGTTGGGAGCTTTGGAGTGGTTTTTTGGGTTTGGGAACTGGTAGTGGTAAGAAGGATATTCCCACGTAATAAAGGAACACACTATTGCATTCATACCCCTCAAAAAATAGCCTGCAATTTTTTTGTGATTACTTACGTGTCTGTTGTGAACATGAGATTTGATTACAAATAGAGAAAAATACCCCACCATTTGCATAAAATATGTCAAAACATCTCAGTTAAATGAATGGTCTCTTGTAGGAGAAGTTACATATTAAGGTTATTTTCTAGTAGCTTAAAAAGTATTTTTATGGAGTTTATTCCATACTATTGATAGTTGTAAAAAACAGGGCTACTGCTCTCATGCCTTTTCTTTTTTTGGCTAAGCCTAAAAATCCTAGCTGTCATGCTAAGGTAAACACTATGAAATACATTTTAGTATGCAGTGCAATTTTCTCTGTACCTTTACTGTATTGACTTTTCAGAGGGAAAAAAAAAAAAAAAGCAACCTGCGTAGGACATGGTTAAATATGGTTAATTAAAAAAAAAAAAAAAAAAAAAGGAAAGACAGGAATAGACATATAGTTGAGAAGAAAGCTTTTGAAAGCACTAAGTGCTGGCCTCAGATTGCTCCCACTGAAAGTGTTATTGACTTCAGTGGATGCTGAGCGATGCTAGCATTCATATAGCTCATATATTCTTATTTTTCAATTCTATATTTCTTAGTTTCTTCTGTTTGTTTTTTTTTTTTTCTTATTAAGAACTATAGTTATCAGCTGTAATAGAGGAACACAAAATTGCACTTGAAAATCTAGTAAATGAGGTGAACTGCGAGATGCTACAGCTAAAACCTGACATGTGCATCGTGTACTTCAAATTCTGCTGCATGTGATGGGGGGGCAACCTGGTCACGTCACACTATAGTTCGTAAAAAAAGTGGTTATTTACAAGCCAATTATGTTTCTTTTTGGTTGACTGCACTAAAAACCTTTCTGTAAGAATCTCCTCAACTTCAGAACAGAAGTCATACAGGGCAAATTATGTCTGACTCAAATAGATTTGGTATTTTGGAACTGTAAAACAGAGCCTAAGTAGAGTACTTTGGAATAATTTATGAGTGAGTAGAAGTCCCATGCCCTGGTTTTAAAATGATGTATATTTCAAAGATCAAATCTCAGGAAGGTCAGAGGAACTTCTAACTCATTTTAGGGCTATGAAAGACTTCCAACAGCTGTTTACAAGGGCTTACAATTCTGGCTTCCTTTTTTCAAAAACTACGTAACAAACCCCACATTTGAAACCCTTACTCCAGTTCATATTGTGGTATCACCTTGCCAAACGGCTCATGTGTGTCTTTGCAGAGCTAAGAGCAGGTTGGACATTCTTAATGACACACATTTATTATTTACACTCCAATCAGCATTTCAGAAGTCTGCAGAAATATTCTGAATACGTGTATTTGTGAAAGAATGGTAACATTTCTATATTTTCAACATTTTTATACTTCCTAGTAGTTAAATACTATAAATTAATCACTGTCCCTTTCTTGTGTTTGTTTGTTGTCCTTTTTTACCAATGGAATATCCTTCTACAATAGGCTTCTGGGTCCTTCTCTTTCAAAAATATATTTTTCACTTGTTTTGTATACAAACCATCATCAAGGCTCTTTTAAGCCTTCTTTTAAACATCATTTAACAGTAAGCCCATTAAAACTGTCCTTTCCATGTTGCAATTATCTGAATCTTTTCCAGACTATTCAATCATTTTTCCCAATCATATGTTTTTGTAGCAAGGCTGATCCCAACACACAGTCACACACAGAGCTAAAAAAATTTCTCCCTTCTCACACAATTTTTGTTCTCCTTGCTTATTCATCAGGCTGGGCACTGTTTGCCCCTCTTGGCTCCCAAAATAATGGCTGTGCTCTACAAGTAACAGAACCCACAGGTCTGCTACGAGGTCGCTTTGTTGGGGAGAGCAATTCCTGCCTTTGATGAGGCATAATGCACATTGTGTGAACCACCAGGTGATCCAAATTCATTGATGTATTATTTGCTGCTTCACAACTGCTGTTGCTTGTTTAGATATTTTTGCTACCTTTTTACTTTTCTATTTTTTTTCCTTTTTCCTTTTTTTTTTTTTTCTTTCATAAGCATTACTGAGGATGCTAAGTGCATTTACAGTTTCCTTGATCCTTCTTTACATGGTCCTTATTGGTCAGTTGTTGGATCCTGGATCCTCTGCTCCGTTACACTGCTATTGATGAGCTGACGCACACGACTCCATTAAGCCACATTTTATTCTTCCAGAGGATAAATCCACAATTTTTTCCTAAAAGTGATTGCTGAGCTCTATCATTAATCCATTAAACTACCATAATACTGGGCTGGATTTTTATCATACTTTTGCCCATTGCCATACAGCAAATTCCTTAGTGGTGTTGGAGGATATTAAGTCAAAATAGGTACCTCAAATCACCTTGATTTTCCATGATTTTCAGAAAACAGTTTTACAAAAAAATAATTAGAAAAAATCCTTTTTATCATTAACTACACTACTATTCTTTCAGTGTCTATCCATGATTCTTGGCTTTTGTCTTGGAATTGTCAATTATGACCTCTTTGGAGCATAATAATTCCTCTTCCTCAAGTGCTTTTTTGTTTGTTTAAAGTTGCACAGACCTCTGCAAAGAAATAAAGGACAGGTCACATTCTTAAGTTTTGTATTATCTGATTTTTAAAATCTAAAATTAATGTAATATTAATGCCTGCTTAATGTGCTATTCCTTAATACAAATTAATTTTCATTATACATTAATTTAATATTAATTATTGCCTCAGGAAGTTGTAGGTGATACTTCTGTGCCTAGAGGGGCATAATTATGTTTAATTCAAACTTTACCCCTCCAAGATGGATTTACAGAATTTTCTGCTCAGCTTCTCTAGGGTGCACCTCAGTGTAAGATTCACATCCTGTGAAGACTCTTAACATTTGGATCTACTGAGGTAACTGTGCTTGAAACCACACTAGATCCCAAGCAGCAGTAATAGGGTGATTCCTAAACCTAGGGGAAATGCCCCATAATGCAAAATTATTCCTTCTATTTCTGTAGAAGAATGAAATTAATTGCCTGGTGAAGTCCCAGCAACTTTGTTTCTTACAGTATCATAGAATCACAGAATGGTTTGGATTGGAAGGGACCTTAAAGAACATGTCATTCCAACCTCCCTGCTGTTCTTTCTGGTGTTTGTTTATTAAAAAGGAAAAAAAAATAAAATGTAATTAATTTTTTTTTGTTATAATTGGCTGGAAAATGGAAAATACTAATGCCTGCAAGCAACTTTTTAGAGTCATACTTCTTGCTTTGTTATCAAGTCCTAGTAATAATCTTAGTTAATAACTCAAAATTACTATTGCAAGTTTTGCATATAGTAATTTGTAGAAGATAAGTCATGTATGTTTTTATTTAATGACACCACATAAGTGAAAGGGATCTTTTCCTCTATATTTTTCCTTGAGAAAAAAAAGTTAAATATATTTATAAGGGGCAGGTTTGCTTCCTAAGGATCTTGAGTGCTCCAATGAGCATCCGAAAATTAAGGATATTCTCCTGTGCACAAGAGTTGAGTGGAATTTATTCCTGTGTTGTTGCTGACCAAAAGACTAAGGTATTCATCAACCCTGAAATTTGCTTGCAGGGGATGTATGTTGTGAATACAGCATTGCCTATTTGAAGTGCTTATAAATAATGGCATCTTGTGTTTCTTTTTGTGTTGCAGTGGGAAACAGACTGCAATCCATATCCACTGGTTTGGCCATAGACATTTGAAATGATATATTATATCCCTTTAGCCTGAAAACTTTACCTTTCTGTCCAAAGAGAAACAGATAACATGGGAGCTCAGGGCAGAACGAAGGTAGAAACAGAAAATATCCACTAATGTTTAAAACTCTTTGCTAACAGAGATAGGGTTTTTTTTCTAGTGTTCCATCAGATCGCAAATATAGCAAGACAAATGGTTTTTCCTTAGTGAAATATTCCATTAGAAAGATTCCTTAGGGAAATATTCCACAATAAATTTACATTTTCATATATGAATACACACATATTTTACAGCCCCTAAGATTTTATCAGTGGCCTCTGCTAATGCTTTTTTTTTTTTTTGGCCACAGTTGATGTTAACAGTTTAGCAGGATTTAACATGATGTAGTGTAAGGATGTAGATGTAGGATTTAACATGATGCTGCCTGTATAGGAGCTAAAAAAAAAGTGTACAAAAATGCCAAAATCTGGAATAAACTAGGGGTGAAATTATTGTGTTCATGGCAACTTTCTGTGGTAAACAAGTTTGTAAAGGACAAATATACTGGAAAAGTGAGATTTCAAAAAAACAGCACTGTTGGTCACATTGACATGGGCAAGTTAATAATTGGTGTTATTAACAGTATTCTCTTTATGCTTTACAGCTGTACATTTTCAGATTTCACTAGGATAACAAAAGCATTGCTTTTCACTATTACTATATTATTACAGGAAACAAAAGCTGAAATTCTGAAAACTCTGAATTGTCAAGACAGTGCAGTTACCTGAACAATGAGCAACAATAATATCAACTTTCCAATCCTTTTGCTGTTAGCTGTCATGAGAATAAAGAGTGCATATGTTGGGTTTTGGAAGAGAACGTAAACAAATGGAAATCAAGTTTAAAATGAGAGACTACAATTATACTTCTTTATCTCTTAATTTTCTTTGTGTAGGGACTCAAAGATATTTTTAAAGTAATCTTTTAATTACTATTAATTTAGTCTCTCTCATAATACATTTTAAATGTATTTAAATTTTTGAATCTCATAATTTTATTCCTTTTGTTCTGCCATCCCATTGAAGCTACATGGTATAAATCACAGACTAATGTGAAATGAACTAGTAAGTTGGTACATAATAGGCAATTTCTTTATATCTGCTGAAGTATTTCACATGGACTGATAAATACATTATACCAAATATCTGCAAGTGGTTTTTGGAGAATGCAAATTCAGAAACTTCTGGAGAAATTTAGCCTCTTGACATTCAGTGTTCTGCATGGACCTGGGAGTTTGGGCCTGGATTATTTAGTTTGTTTTGTGTTTGTTTTCCTGGTGATAAAGACACGGGTAACTGTAGCCATGGAACTCATCTGGTGAAAGATACTCCAGCTAAGCACCACAGGAAATAATCTCTTTATGATGACCTTGTGTCACTGCAAGTACAAAAGAGTCTTCATAGCTGAATGCTCTAGCCCTGGGGATTACTAATGATGGAAAGTAATAGCTTTTAAACTTCTAGCCACCTGAGCTGCGTGTCACACACATTTATTCCCTTTGGAATTTAAAATATGCATTTATGTGGTATCTCCCAGGGTGTTTTCACAGCAGCAATATCACCTTGGTGATGAATCCTCATGAATTTCAGGCACATCGCAGTGAGACACTGTTAGTGATTGATTACCTCCAGGGAGCCAAGGAGCTCAAAAATGAACATGGCAATCCAGAAAACATTGGTCACTTTCTGTTGTGTTGATGCTCAATACAGTCAGTGAAATGCTCTTTGGAAATGCCTGGAGAAACAAATCAGTAAAACAATCATAAGGATTTCTTCTTTGTTTCTATTCAGAGATATGGATAAAAAAATCACTTGGATAATGAGAAGAAACCCAAAGACTTATAGGCTTAAAATACAAGGCATTTCTGTTGTGACCTTCAGGCCATTTATCTCTTTTGTCGGATCTGTTCCCTGCTATGCCCTGACCAGCCCAGGTATAAGATATCAAGTCTTGAAATGCCAATTATTATTTCCTTTGAAAGGTTATACATCATCTTACTCAGTATGCAGGAAGTCATCAATACTTGTATGAATATTTCTGATTTGTTTATAAAATCTAATGGTGGTTATTAACGCCAGATCCAATGAAAAACCCGCAGCAGAGAAGGAGTCCTTTTCCAGAGGTAGCTGTCTAATCAGGTTTGGGTTGGAAATAACCTTAAAGATCATCCAATTTCACCCCCTTGTGATGGCCAGGAACACCTTCCACTACCTCTGCAACCTCTAAGCTCTATCCAACCTGGCCTTGAACACTTCCAGGGATGGGACAGTCACAGTTTCTCTGGACAACCTGTGCCAGGGCCTCACCACCCTCACATCCAAGAATTCCTTCTCAATATCCCATCTAACCCTACCCTCTTTTCCTTTATAATGTAACCTTGTCTGTGGTCACAGAATGTGTGAGCCTGAGGTGGAGTGTATAACCAGGTGATTGCATAGGAAGATAGCTACATGACATTAAATGCAAATTATTTCATGTGTTCAGTCTTTAGGAAAAGGAAATTACCTACTTTCACTTGACTTATTTTGTCCTTTTGCAGCTATTTTTGAAATTTATCAGGACAGGGGGTTTTTTTAATCTCTAGTTTGTAGTGGATGATTAGTCACAGATGGACAATTGGCATGAAAAAACTCCAGGAAACGTGTGCATTAACAAGCACAGAATTCATTAATGTAAAGAAGTATATCATATGATTGTATATAAAGACTTTAGGGAAGCATTTCATACAATAGCTCTAAAGATTTGCCCTGAAAAATATAATTCAGGTCACTTGGGAAAAGCATGAAGACAAAATTAGCACAGGATCATTAAAAGTGCCATGATAAACAGCAATGTTCTGGGGTGTTGGAAGATTGCTACTGGGATATCAAAAAGATTAAAAGCTATTGTCAAACACAAAAATATGCACTGTGTTCTCATAGAAGCTTCTATGCATTTTTTTCTCCTTTATGTGTATACAGCAAATATTTCTGCGATATTGCATTGCAAAGCCCTCACAGTGGCTGGAGGGTGCTGTCCAAAGTAGGTAAACCTTCTGGCTTAGCAGCAATTAATCAATAGGTAAATGGTTTCATTTTCCTTCTGAAGCTACTTCTGTCTGTCAAAAACACGATTTTGACAGCAATTAGCACAGTGCCATCAGTGAAAACTACCCTCTCCTTTCTAATATTGAAACCTTGTCTTTGGCTCTGACAATAAAGCTAAAAATAATCATCTACTTCTGACAAAACCCATCTCATGGGATTACATGTGAAAATAGAGCAGGTATACTTTGCTGGTTCCTCTGTGTGTAAAGCAAGAAGTCACCACAGTTGGCAAGTGACAATTTTTTGAAAGTTTTTAGAATGTCCCTGCAGCTGCTTCTGTCTGAAAGGATTGATTATTCATTACTGCAGATTTTATAATTTTTCTCAGACTGAGACAGTTTAATTTTATCTGTTGAGAACAGTGAGGAAAAGAAAAACAACCCACCCACTGGAACCAGCAGAAGCACTCAGAGGATGATGGAACATAAAACAGTACAGTATATATGGTCAGGTGGTTTAATGATACAGTTTCGTTATTTCATGATAATTACTGTCACTTGCATGAAGGCTCATCCTTAAAATATATCAGTTTACCCAGAGATGTTCTGCTTCGATGGCACCCTTAGGGACAGCTGTGAGTAATAACAAAGGAAAAAGAGGTTTGATCTGGATGGATATTCAGACAGATGGACAGACAGGTGATTTATATAAGTGTATGATATATAAGTTGGATCCTACTCATTAAAGAAGGCATTACAAAAAGAGAGGTGGTGAATCATTTCTGGTGTTGTGTGACTGACATCAAAATTGAGTCTCCCCCCACTGCAGTCACTGTGCTGCTCATGGGATCATTACCTTTGTGATTCAATGTTCACTTCTGCTTCAGCCTCAGATTTCTTATGTAACTAGTTTTGTCCCCATTACCTATAATTAGGAAGGGACCTGCACACCCAAGAATGATTTCACCAAAGTAGGGTTATTTCTCATCATCTGAAAATCTGCTGACACTATTCCTTAGATCTGTTACACCCACGTATTCAAATTGTAGAAAATAATCATGACCAGGAGCCTTTCCATTTTCATGCTGCAATAGGATAACAGAGGAGGTTTACACCTGATTCTGTGCTGACCTACTACCAAAACTACTAACAAAGTGTGAAGCAAAAAGTGGTTTTAATTTTAAGAAGCTGGGCAAAGGGCAAGGAAGATGGTTCACTGTCACCAACAGCAGGGACATAATCTTTGTAGGACATAAAAGCTGTCAAAATATCCAGGTTTTTACTTCATCCTTCATCATCATAAAGTGAAAGGAGTTTTACAGAAAAGTACACAATTTTTACAGCATTGTTACTGCCTTTTAGTAGGTTTGCAGGAGTTGAACAACCTGGCACAATCACAAGGTTTCACCTGCAGGCAAACACCCACAAGGTCTTTCACCACCTCCAGTCCTCCTCTGTACCTGAAAAAGTGTGATATCACATGCTATAATGAGCTCCAGCAGAAAACAGAAGCCATCCATTTTGTGACCCCAAATCCTTTGTGCAGGCCGGACCCTTTCTCTTTCTATTGCTTTGGCTAAAATATGCTCTGGCATTTTTGTATTTTGTCCACCATGCACAAAAGAAAGATGCTCCCTTTGAGGATAGAAAATACAAAGCATGTGGCAGAGAATACAAAGATGTAAATGACTTTACATGAATGAATGAACTGGAGAGCCATATCTTTTACCCTCATAGATTTACTCATCATCTATGGAATAATTTTAGTGGTAAAACCATTCATCTAATGAATCCATATCATTGCAATCATGTCCGTATAATTACTGTTGTTCAAAATCCCACTATACTGGAATTCCAGCATTCTCCTCATCCCTTTTATTTTTATTTTTCTCCACCTCTACTTGTCTGTAGTTCTAAATTGTACATTTCTCTCCCAAAAAGATTAAAATCATAATGTATTCATGTAAAAGGAGATCATATTGACAATTAAAAACATCTCTTGAATTTCATCTCTTTCAGTAGTCTCATTCAAGCTGTGCTGCATCATTTCTTTGTCAAAGAGCAAGTAGTGTACAGTGTGTCTTCTGAGCTCCTTGTCTTTAGGGGCTGGGGAGAATAAAGCAAAGTGAACTCTGATACCATAAAGATTTCAAGGTAAACATATTTAGCAATTACCCTCAACATTAGATTGGAAAGATCTAGCAAAACTAATCCATTCTCCAAACCAGAAATTTAATCTCCCTAAAACAAAAGCAAGCAAACAGAAACCTGCCTTTATTCTTCCCTCTACCGTCCACATGACCATTTTCCATCTGGAAAAGGGAAATATCAGAAGGGAAATATCAGCATAACATTAAAGTAGTGCAAGTGAAGCCTGTTCAGGTGGACCCTGATGTAAAACTGTTCCAAGTTAAAGGTCTATCAAAATCGATACTATTAAAACACTGAGAGAAGCTGAGTTTTTCCTAAACCAATGCCAGAGGCTGCACATTACTACCGTGGCACTTTGACAGGTATACATACACCAGTCCCCGTCTCTCACAGCTCCCACAGCAACTAGATGGCAAAATCACATTTCCTTTGAGCCCATGTAAGTTCCTACAGCTGGTATTTTAGGAATTCTGCATGTAGCTGGGAGCTTGCAGCCACAAGGGCAGTAGATGTGTGTCAGGACCCTGCATTATGCATGAAGGTCACTTCTCTTTGCCTGCCCATTGTACTTTGAAGGTGGTTTGTCACTGGGTTCAGTGTGACAGTGTTGTCAGCACACCCACAGTTTGCCTCCCAAACCTGCCATTTTCAGGGCTCTGTGCTGTCCCAAGACAGAGTTGAAGAATTTAGATGTTAATATGTATATTTTTGAAGGAGGATCTTGTAAAGAACAAACATACTTGTTTTGCAGGACTAACCTTGAGCTGCTCAGTTTTTTATACAGCCTGTTTAAATAAGATTTAAAGTCTCACCGTTTGTGGCTATATTTGGGCAATGCTACGTGTATAAAGTTAAGTGCTTATAAGCTATTAATTTCAAAACCTTCCATTAATAAGGAAAAGTCTGAAGGTGGAAATACATTGTCTAAAAACAGGTAAGTTGGACAGAGTTAGCAGTTACACCTTTGTCTTCTTAATGCTATTTAATGAAAGGGTTTATAGTTGTGCATCAAAGGTGACACACATCGATCAGTTGAAACTTTGCAAATTTAGAATCCACAGATCTCTCAGAAAACTGTAGTATTCAATAAATTGGTATGTGTTTTTGTTGTCCGTTTGAATTCACAACCTATGCACTCCCTTTCCATGAAGAAATTTGATTTTGTGCTATTTTTTTTTTTTAACACTCATTTTCATACTGGATTATTTGTGTTTGAAACGGCCTGGCTCAAGTCTCTATTATATTAGTTCAATCATATTATAAAAACCATTGAATTAAAGTTCTCCTGTGCATTTGTTTGATGACTTGAGGTTTTGAGGAAGCAGTTATCCATTGTTGCACTTCCTGAATCACTTCTGTTTTGAAGGAGTCACTAAGTCAATTTATGCTTTTAAAACTGCTGTGCTTGTTCAGCCTGGCAGCTGCAGAGAAGGTCAGGGGAGGTAAAGCTGTGTTTGTCAAGCTGTAGGACTTCTGAGAAAGCCTGGGTCACTAATTTCTGCCAGTCCAAGCTGAGCATAATGGCATCCTGCCTCATGCCTCAGAAAGCCTGGCAGTGCCACACACCTCAGGAGAATGAAACACACTGTCTGTCGTGCACTCTGAGGGATGAAGAGGCAGCCACTCAACATGTAGCTGGATTTGCCTTTGAATGAAACCCTCTGAAGTAAAACAGTTTAACTGCCTTTCATCAATAATTACACCTGCCAGGTAAATCAGGGCCTACTGACGCACAGCAGATATCCTACATTTTTCTTACCAAATGGTTAGTCAGCATAACAGAGGAGCTGCCTGTCCTATGTGCGTTGACTTTTCATCTTCCTTTTGGAGTGACATTTGTGTCCTGCTCAAACTCAAACCAGCAGGCTGGCACCATGGCCAATAAAGTCTTCAGTTTCAACCTACATACCTGGAACTTGTCATACCCTCACAGTCCAACCAGTTTGGGTGCTGAGAACATTTTTCTAATCACCAGCCTAAAGTTTAGTTTGCTTAATAGATCCCTATTTTTCTGAGAGTCCCACAGTCTTCACAAATTTCATGACAGAGGAGTTTCTGGCCCTGCCTCCCCTCTGAGTTTATGCCTGTATTTGTGAAAGTGCAACTGTGCATGAAAATGTGAAGCAAATGATGCTAGACATTTTCTACCCTTTGAAGGGAAATGTTTTCAGCCAGCCATGTGGGAATGCTTCAATATTTAATATAATAAAAAAAGTGTATAGTGTTTGAAATAATGAAGATTAACAAATGCTGACAGTTTCTGGGTTAAGCTTCTCTTCTGAGGAGGTTTGTTCCTTGTGACTCCAGAACAATACATTGTGTAAAGAGTAAAATAGTAAAAAATATACACTTCATTATTATTTAGGTAGAGCTTGAATTTACTGAAATGGAGTAGCACTTGGTTATATTAAAAATATATTTGAAACAAGGGGAAAAGGGCTCAAGTTTGAACACATACCTTCTCCAAAGGAGTCTTCAGTATTTTTATGTGAAATACCCAGACTCAGACACCTCTGAAAATGATTTGATTAATAATAGTGGTTAGAAGGGGAATATGATAATCTGAACTTATTTTTTCTCCTAGTTTCTATTATTACTGATGTAAAACTTCACCTATGGAAATTAACCTCTAGAAGCTGCTTTTAAGTGCTTTTCATCATCCATTGGCTGTTTCTTTTTCTTCTTTTTTTTCCAAATAATGAACATAATTTTATGAGCTGCATTTCACATATCTTATAAAGAACAAAATACTACCTTGATTAGAGACTCGAGCTACAAAAAGACCAAAGTGTTCAGCATTCATTGCCTTCCTTCAGGCTGCCAGGATAAGGCATAACCTCTCTCCTGATGGTAATTGTTTCCTGCCTTTATCACATTCATTTTCCCTCTCTCTCAAAATACGACTGCAGAAGGATGGGAGAATAGAAATGGCATCAATAAGAGGAACTGAGTAAGCCTTATCCTCAAACATCACATGGCATTCCACAAAACTGTAAGAGTCACCCTCCGAATTAATAGTGTCAGCTGTCTGCATAATATCTAACTGGAAAATGTTAGACTATGAATTTAAAACTATATCACAGGAAGTGAAAGAATGGTCTGAATTAGATACACATTTAATTTTTGATTAGTATATTTGAGTGATGCTTCACTTCTAGGCAATATTCTCAGAAAAAAAATATGGTTCTAGAATCACAGAATCTCAGAATTGTTTGGGTAGGAAGGGACTTTCAATATTATTTTGTTCCAGCCCCTGCCACAGACAGGGACACCTCCTAGTAGACCGGCTTGCTCCAAGGCCTGTCAAACCTGACCTTGAACACTTTGAGGATTGGGGAGTCTATAATCTCTCTGGGAAACCTGTGCCAGAGCCTCACCACCTTTACACTAAAGAATTTCTTCTAATTTCTAATTTAAATCTACTCTTCTTCATTTTAAGGCCAACCCCCCCTTATTCAGCCACTGCATACCCCTGTGAAAATCCATCTCCAAGATCCCTTTAGGTACTGTAAGGCTGCTATAAGGTGCTATCACCTAATAGTTTCACTTCCTTAATTCCTACTGAATTTGGATTAAGATCAACAAACACATTTTAGGGACCACAATACATTAAAACAATTCAGTACATACTGAATTTGAGACACAAGCGAATGGAATCCCATTAGTATGAGTTGTTCCTCCGTTACAGTGGTACCTGCTTGTGTCTCAAATTCAGTATGCTGATCTAAACAATGCACAAGCAGAGAAAGACTAAATAGTGTTGTCTTTGAGTTTGATGGTGAAGTCCGAGCATAAGGGACACCCACAGATGTGCAAAATACACATTTGACCATATTCCAGACTCAGCTGAGTTCTAGATGGTGAATTGCAGTCTTCACTCATAAGTCCTCTTTCCTCATGTGATGGACTGAATCTGCTCACAGCTTCACTCACGCCAGGGGACCTATTTTGTTGTGTTGTCAGGGTTTTGTTTTGGGTCTCCCCAGTGTCCTTGGGTGCTCCACTTGAGCCCTCTGCAGAGAGAAGGGGCAATCAGCTCCCTCTGGGACAGATTTCCGTCTTCTCTCTGCCATGGCTCTTGAGGAGGATTACGAAGGACGTTGTGAGGGTGCCTCCATCCTCCCTGCTGTCTGTTGGGTCAGTCACACACTTGCCCATATTATGGCACATACTGAGGAAAGAAAAAGGCACCATCAAAGCTGTAGGGTCATGGGAGAAAACCCTTTAAAAAGCTTGTGCTCAGTTGCCACCTTCCCTAAAAAAACAGCTTGTGAAACATCCTCTCTCTGATTTGCAAACAAATCTGATGGTTTTCTTTGTGTCTTGTGTTCTCACCATGTATCTATTGCCTGCTTTTTTTTTAAGCATTCACATTGCAAAGCCAAACAGCATTTTCTAGGTAAATAAGCAAAGTTACATGGAATGTATTAGCATGTGCTGATTTTTCATTATACTGAAAATTAACTCTCTGGTCTTTGTTTCATTGTCAGCTGCAAGGAATAATTAACACTGGACAAAGAAGTAGTGCCCCTGTGAGGGGCAGTGCAGCTGAGATCTTATGTCTCATTTGCAATTATGAGGTAACAGGATCACATAGCAGGCTGAGATCCTGCATAATTAGTTAAGAGTCTTCAGTGCAATAGGAATAGAAAAAAGGTCATGGTGAAGATGCAAGCAAGGATGCCAGTCCTGCAGCCATTTCTGCTTCTGCAGAGTGCAGTCTGTGCACCTCCCTGTGATTAAAGCCCATCACATATGCACACGTCTGTGGTGCTGTGCTGCCCTAATATCATGGAGAAAAAAAAATGCCTTTTACCTTCTGCTTCTCAAATAAATCTCAAATTCTGGCTTGAACATTCACTCTTCTCTTCCTTTCACCCCCACCACCCCTTAACTTCAGGTTAATAAAAGCTGTGGATTAGTATTCACAAGAATGATCTTCCCTATTCTAAAAGCAACTAATTCCACTGCATGCAATCAGATTGTTTCAAATTGAAAACAGATAAAGAAGAAGACCCTGTGAAATAGTCAAGATGTGTATTAAGACAACATTGGCATTTGAAATAATTTTAGCCAGACTTGTGTCATATGAATTAGTCTTCCAAGCAGGTTGGGTATAAAATTAATTTTGGTTAAGTTAGTTAAGGGTAACATAATTGTTCAAAGCCAAACCACACCTCTTAGAGACTGGAATACCTGGAGAGTTATAGAAGTGCTGGCAAATTAAATTCAGATGAAGATCTAGCCTTTTCCCTTCCTGTCCCTCTACAATGAATATGCAGTCCCAATAAATTGGATATAAATTGGTAAAACCAAATTCCCTGCTGCACGAAATTGAAGCAGCAAATTTTTGAACTGGAGATGCTGACTCTGCCCATGCTGTTTCTGGCAGTGATGCTCATAGTGCATAGAGCCTCAGGGTTGGAACAGCTGTATAGGGGCCACCCAATCCTCCCCCTCATCTCCTTCCACCTTTGCTTCAACTTCTGTGTGCTCTGAACCACAGAGAGAATGGTAAGCCGACATCATGGGCAGTATCAGAGATTCTGAGGCAAAGTGGGAGCTGGAGTCACCCTCAGAGTGACTTTACCAGGACTGCTTAGCTGGTCCTAAAATCTCTGCCAGGAGATTTTAGGACTACTGATGGGAGCTTAGTTACTGCTGGACAGCCAGAGAAGGACAGCTGGAACCTCTCCTTTCTCCATTGTTAAAGTGCAAGCACAAGGATCAGTGTAAGATCCACTGGGATCAGGTCTGGCCCATCAACATTTTACTGTAGAGCCAAAGGGAAGTATCTTTACTTGGGGAAGAGGATGAAAAAAGATGGTTAACAAAGTGATTCTCCCCAACGTTCCTGGTTTGAAGTCACATTACATTGGCCAGGAAAGCAAGTCCAGACTTGCTTATCTTAATTTAATAAGCCTTTGCCTGTTGTTCAATCAAAACACTGCTTTACTGCATTTCAGGAGATGATCTGGGCTGCAAAAGTGCCAATACTTTCAGTTGATTCACTGTGACATTGAAATACAAACAAAAAATCATCACTATTTACAGAGAGCTCACAATGAGGGAAAAAAGGCATCTCTGGTAGATTCCTCAGTAATTAACCAAAAAACTGTGTACCAATGGAGGTTTTCACAGGGCAGTGCAAGACAATTTCACTATCACTTGTGAAAGATTTCAGGTGAGAACTAGGGAGTGTTCATTTGAGCCCTGGCGATACAGAGGTGTTGCATGGCTGCCTGAAAGGAGCATGACACCCATCAGAAGTCACAGCACCTCCCATGCTGGAACATTATTCACTCATTTCACTTTCCTTCAGCCTAAACAAGGTCCTTAGTTTTGTGAAGTGGTTGTTTGAAATCAAGGTGTTGACTCTGACCATTTACTGGGCTGGAAGCCCAAGGATGTCTCAAGCAGTCCTTCTGTTTGGTATGATGAGGATAGTAGAGCAACACCCGACACATTGTTGTGGACTTTTGGCGGTCCATTGTCTGACTTCAGGAGCATATTAGTTCATTCAGGCAGTCTAAATGCTTAGCAGACACAAATCTGAACAGAAAGCAGCCCATTGGAGAAGAAATTAACTGCAAATGCCTGTGGTAGGGTCTGGGGAAAAGATTGCTGAATGTTTAAAAATGCCCAAATGGTTTCAGTTCAAGTGAAGTCTTTCATACCACAGAGGGATTAACTAGGACATGTTTACTGAGCCATTCCTGTTCCCCACTCTGTGTTTACAGATGTAAACTGTGCATGCCATTCAGTCAGCTCAGCTGTTGCACTGGGACTGGGCAAATTTTCCTTCCAACCTCATCACACCTTCCTGGGCTGCTCTGGTTTGGAAGTCTGGCTTCTGACTCCCAGAAATATTTGGGGAATGCAACCGTTATGGTTAAAACATGTTCTCAGTGAAAAGCCATTTGTGAATAGATGGGTCTCATTCCCACAGCTGAACAACACTTTCTGTTATGTCTCAGAAATGGGAAAGGAACGGGAAAGGTGGAGCAGCCAACGCAGATGGTGAGTGACATGTGCTATATATGTATATTGTATAAATATTGGGTCAGATTCTTCTGGAAGCCACTCTGACTCCTGAATGTCTTTGTGAACAAGAAAGCTTTCTTACTTATTCTGGTCACTGGGCAGTGATGGCTTTTTTTAATGAAACACATTCAAATCCCTCAGTAAAGGGAAAAATGGCTTTAAAAAAAGGAAGCACTTCTGACTTTTAAGCACTACTGCTTGTTTCAATGTGGAGAAAACATCATTTCCCTGTGAGCCTCTAAACCAAGGTATCTAGGGACAAACTTTTTAGTAGGGCATAGTGTGATTGGACAAGGGGCAATGGTTTTAAACTGAAACAGGGCCAATTTAGATTAGATATAACCCTGAAGTTTTTTACAATGAGGGTGATTAAACACTGAAAGGGATTGGTCAGAGAGGTGGTGGTTGCACCATCCTTGGAAACATTCAAGGTCAGGTCAGATGGAACTCTGAACAACCTGATCTGGTTTAAGATGTCCCTGCTCATGGCAGGAGGTTGGACTGGATGAACTTTCAAGGTCCCTTCCCACTCAAACTATTCTGTGATTCTATGGTAACAAACCAGGGACATAAATAAAATGCCTACAAACAAGCACTCTTTTCCTGATCCCTACTTATTTTTGCTTAAGGGGAAGAAAATTATGCTGGTATACATAAGAAGAACAGCTAGATTAGGTTGATGAACCTAATTATCATTCTTGGAATGTTAATTCTCTTTGTTCTCTGTATTCCCAGATGAAATATGACATATATGGCACTGACCTGTAGAAAATGCACATATATGTATATATATTTATATAAATATATACATAGACTATATTTACATAAGCAATTCATGCTTTATTTGCTCAGTCAAAAATTCTCCACCAGTGCCTTTTCTGAAGAAGCTGTGAACCTGTTTTATTAACATGAGTCACATGTAATAAACAAATTTCTCCAAGTTAAAAATGGCAAAGGCACATCCTTTGACAGAAAAATAGAACAGATGTAAAAAGTGAGGAAAGAAGATCCAGACAGATTATTTCTTGGTGTGCATAATTCTGAATGCCAAAATGATGTATGTTTTACATTTAAAATTGTGTCGGGTTGAGTGCAAACATCAGCCAAGCCCCACACGGATGCTGGCTCACTCTCTTCCACAGGCAGGAAAGGGTAGAGAACAGGAAGATGAAAATTACATCAGTTGCTCTTCCCTAATTCACAAATGCTGTAACCCACTGTAGAAAGCCACCACATTTCTGAGGCATAATTTGCCCTTATTGAAGCCTTGTGAAGCTGTCACAAATCACATCCTTATTTTCCATGTGCCTCAGCATAGTTTCCAGGAGGACCTGCTCTTTCATTCCATGTACACTGCTGAGATTGACCACCCTGGAGTTCCCTGGGTCTTCTTTAATTGCCTTTTTAAAAATGACAGTAAAGTTTCCTCTTTTCCAGGCAGTGGGATGTTCACTAGACTGCCGTGACTTCTCAAATACGATGGATAGTGTCTTAGTCACTTCCTCTGCAAGCTCCCTCACAACCTGCATCTTGCCAGTCTTATGGACTTGTGCACCTTGCCAGTCTTATGGACTTGTGCACCTTCAGATTACTTGAATAGCCTCAAGTAGGCAGGTCTTCAGTCCCTGCCTTCAGCTTTTGCAACTCAGGCAGCATAACTGAAACACTTCTTGGTGAAGACTGAGGCAAAAATTTGTTGAGTACCTCAGCCTTCTCCACATCCTGCATCTCATTTTCTTCCGGAGTGGGGCCAAATTTTTGCTGGATTTCCTTTTATTACCAACACATCTATAGAAACTTTTCTTGTTGCCCTTGATGTCCCCAGGCAGAATTGATTCTATCAGGACTTTAGCTTTCCTAACCTGAACCTAACTTCTCTGTGTTTTTCTCAGGCTACCTATAATTGTTTCACTCTCTGCAGGCTTTCTTTTTGTGTTGAGTTGGTCCAGGAGCTCCTTGTCCATTCACACAGGCCCCACCTCATGACCCTGAAGGTCTTGAACTCCACCGTATTATTGTCTCTGCAGCCCAATCTGCCATTTAGCTTTATATTCCTCACCAGATAATCCTGGTAGGTCTAAATTAGATATTGAGAAGAAATACTTCCCTGTGAAGGAGAAGAGGCCCTGGAACAGGTTGCCCAAAAAAGCTGTGGCTTTTGGACACCCTGGAAGTGTCCAAGACCAGGTTGGATGGGTCTTGGAGCAACCTGGGCTAGAGGAAGGTGTTCCTGGCCATGGCAGGGGGTGGAACTGGATGGGATTTAAGATTCCTCCCAACCTATGATTCCATGATTCTATACTGGGGTGGATGAAGTCTTCCATGAGGACCAAGGCTCATGAACATGAGGCTGATACTGTCTATAAAGGGCCTCATCTACTCAGACTTCCTGCAGTCTGCAGCATATCTCTGCTATAACGTCAGCTGTCCTTGCCCTCCCTTTATTCCTGACCTGCTAGCTCTCAGTCAGCTCCTCATCCATCCCCAGGTGCAGCTCCAGGAACTCCAGGTGGTCTCTGGCATAGAGTGTGACACCCTCTCCTTGTCTCCCTTTCTTGTCCCTCCTAAAGAGCCTGTGTCTTTCCATTCCAACACTCCAATCACAGGAGCCATCACACCACGTCTCTGTGGTGCCAGTAAGATCAAAGCTCTGCAGGTGTGCACTTATCTCCAACTTCTCTTCTTTATTCCCCACTCCCCACATGTCAGTACAGGGACATTTAGTTTGGGCCCCCAGTGAAACCGTTTCACTGTCCAGAGTGCCTGGAATTCCATTGTCCCTTGTGGAATCTCCTTCAGGGGCTCTCCTGCTGATCTGTCAACCCTCCTCAGCCTCTGGTCATCTCTTACTGGCATTGGCATGGAAATACTCAGAGTGGGATGGATTGAGGTTCTCCTTCCCCAGAAACTTTGGAAGGATAAATCAGTCCCAGCCAGATCTTATACAAGTTCACTGTGCATCGATCTATGGTGTCTAAATCATACTGTCTGATACTTTCACAAGAAAATAACATGTATCACTTTTTAAGTGGGGCCTTTGATCCCACTTCAATGGATCACATATATATTTTATGCCCAGCAGTTTGTGTATTTGATTGCATTTATTGTGACCAAGGCAATATATTTCTCCACAGGTCCTACCAACCTCTCACAGCATCCCAGAAATCAAACACATCTTAAAATGTTCATTTAGTCTGCTTTTGATTTTTCAGTCTGATGCAAATGGTTAGTGACCTTTCCTACCGTCTTTTGAGGGCTGATTTCCTTCATCTAGTCAGAAATGTGCCTACTGACCTGATGTATCCAATGCGTGGCCTCAAATAACCACAACCCATCAGCGAGACCAAGGCTTGTTTCCATGTTCTTACATTCAGAGAAATTTAAATATACATACACTTACAGCTCACCAGGCACTGATACATGTATCACTGAAAGATAATTTGCAATAAATGCAATTAGAATGCTGCACAACAAAGCTTTATGCAAGTCTGCCTTTTGTGTTTTATATTCTTAATCTAAAGCAGTCTTTTGCATCCTAAAGTGTATCTATTAAGAAAATATGCAAATTAAAAAAAAAAGGATCATAAAATTATCTTCTATTTAGTCCGATTTAAAAATTACCTTCTCTTTTTTCCCATTTGGCTTTTAAGAATGATCACACATCACTTAGTAATCACTGAGTGAACAGACTGGTCTCCTGCTATTTGAATCTTAAGTACAAAATAAGTATCATTGTGTTTACCACAGAAGCATCAAAGACTACTTCTTTCACAATGATATAGAGTGTTTATATGCACGTCAGTCTCTTGAGCTCATTAGAAGCAGGTATGTGAGGATGGACATTGATAAATAGTTGCTATTCTGAAAAGAATTACTCATTATTTCCTCTCATTGTCTTCACTCTAATTCCTGAGGTTATATATTATGGAGAATGAGAGGAAAACCCACTTTCACTTCTTCAGGATAACTCCCCATGTTTCGTGAAACAGCCATAATTTATAAATAAAAGTCAGAAAGATTCAAGATACATATTTTCAGAAATTTATTGCCAAAGTGCTAATATTCATCCATCATTCTCCAAAAGTACTCATATTCTTTTGTGTGTGTGCAGTGTTATATTCTCATTTTATGACTGGCAGAAACTGGAAAAACTACAATTCTGTGACTTCTGTAGAAAGAAAATACACTGTTTTGAGTGTTGAGACTACAGGTATGGCAGACACTGTCACCAGTGCATGGTTGTGCTGGGTTTTTATCTCTAAAAGACCATTTTTGGTGAAAGGGCACAAGAATGTCTATGCATGAGCTTATTCCAGGAGTCAACCAATAAAACTCCATTTCTTCTAAATTAAAAAAAAAAAAAAAAAAAAAAAAACAAAAAAACCCAAAACAAAACAAAACAAAAAACAACCAAACAACCCCCCCCCACACACACACACCTAAATTTGGGCATGAATGCCTTTTCCATGTGCACTTTAACTTTTAGGCTTCTTCAGAAGTTGAAATGATAGAGTTAAGTAGACTAGAAAATTTTGGGCAGCAGGCTGCACAGCAAAAGAGAAAAGAGGCAGCAGCATGAGCAAGAACCAGCCCTGTTTTGGCATCTCATAGCAGGTTTGGGCTGCATCTGTTCTTTGTCTTCTCAGAAATTAATTTGCCTATGCAGGAGTGGAGAAGACAGGATAAGGACTGATAAATACCTGAAGAAATTTGACTTACAGGAAATGAAACTGTCACTTTGCATTTCTGGTGCTCATTCAGAGAGCAGCAAGACAGGGATAAAAGTATTTTTAGGTTTGTTCAAACCTTCGCTTTTTTATGTGGAAGAACAAAGGGAACACACTGAAGGAAGCACAGCACTACGGTTGATTTCTTCGAGAAACAAACTTACTTACCACAAAGTCCCTGTGAATAAATCCAGGAAAATGCCACGTTGTATCTCTGCTCTGCATTTGCTACCAGAAAGGCTGAGATAAGTTGTATCTTCTTCAAGTTACTGCAATATAAGTGCTTCAAAAAACGACCTCATTTTTCAAAAGTTTTATTGTTAAGTTTGAAGACTAGACAAGGTTGTACTGGTTTTACATCGCTCCACATGATTTAAGTATATACAAAACCATTTGACTATTACACAGCTTGGAAGGTTGCAAAGGTCATTGTGTCTGAGATACTTCTGTACTTACTGACACATCAGAAGCCAGCACTGAATATTATAGTTCACATTTGTTGTATAGCAAAGATACACTCATTTAGTGTCCTTAAGTCTTCAAAACTGACACTTAATTTGTATGCAGCCATTCCAAAAGAGAAAGTCAACCCCAAAACCAGAGCCAGTTAATGTGATGAGCCTCTAATATAGATAAAACAGAGCTTTATTTCCCAGGCTATAAACGTAGCACATTACCCAGCTACATAAAGGTGAAGCCTGCCTACAAATACTTAACTAGTTCAAGGTGAAATTTAATTAGGAAAAAATTTTTAGTCTTGTTCAATGTCATTGTTACAATTAATGCAGAAGTCAAGGATCATTTCAGAGCATCTCTCCAGCCCCCCATAAAGGGACATGGTATGTCCTGCACCTCTGGCTTTGTGATGCTGGTTGCTTTCACTGGCAGAGAACAGTCATGTTAATTTATAACTTGTCCCCTATGGCAGTGGTGTTCACCTAGACCACAAAATAAAATTGAAGGGAAAAAGTTTTATTCTAGACTGTAATCTGATTCTTATCTGTTTTGCTAAATCTCAAGTATTTCATGTAAACCAAGAGTTATTTCAGACTTAGGCTGCTGGCACTGGGAGTAGGATGGCTGCACAATGCCATTCCAAGAAAGCTTTTTGGTAGCTGAGGAATAATGTCATTTAGGTTAAAATTGTAAGGGGATCACATGTATGATTCTTTTGCAAATTATCACGGAGTGTTATCACAAGGTATGGAGCTCTACTTGCAGGATGTGAAGACTGCTGGCAGATGAAAGCTGACACAGGACATCAGGATGAAACTATTCAACACTAAATACAAAATAAAATTACTCTATTACACAGCATGACAACTCTACATGTAGATGAAGGGATAACAATTAAATTACTAAACCAAGAAAGACTAATTCAAAACCAAAACTGAAGTCACAAAGGATGAATAACATGAAACAAACAAACAAAAAAATCACTTAAGAAGACTGAACAAACATTTCAAAAGAACAGTAACACAAGTTGTTAAACTAGGGAGCCTAATTTTCTGAAATGGCCTTCTGATTTTTGGATACAGTCGACTAGAGAAATAGCTACACGCTATTTTTCATATCTGTAATTAAATTCAGGGTCAATTGCTCTCCCATGATAGGAAATGCCTTTGAATCTCTTTAAGTATGGTGTGTGCCTTTAAGAGATATATATCACTAATTTTTTACTTCTTTTTTTTTTTTTCTTTTTTTTTTTTTTTTCCCTAGAGCCTAAAGTGCAAAAAGGGGGCAGTAGGTAATTTGGGGGTAGACTTGTCCTCCATTCAGATTTTTTTTGCTGGTTAGAAGCACCACCATGATTGACTTTCTCTTTAAAATCGCTCATTATGCTTGAAGACCACTCCATATATACATCATTAAGGAATGCTGTTAACACAGTTACAAACAAGACAGTAACAGTCTAGTGGCTTTTGTTATGCAGCACAAAGTAAAAAATAAAGAACAAACTTAGCAGTGTTGCACAGGACCTCAACATTTCTTACACATACTTTTACCTTTACAGGACTCTTCTTTAGAAGTCTTTAAATGTCTAAGCCTTATAAAATAAATACTTGTATAAATACAGTTTAAGGATTAAGTCATTTTATAGAGGCAGGGTGTTCTGTTCGCTAAAATGTGACAGTTTAAGTGACACTATCAGAAAACCGCCACCAATATATCCCCAATTCTTGTATGTAAAATTCCTGGCTGCTATTCTGGAGTCTTTCACAGTTCAATGGATAATATATATTTAGTCTGTGGTGAAGAATGTGTGATTAAATGCAGGTTTTTTTGAAATCCAAACCATTTTGTGTCCAAGGTAAACTCTGCCCTTTGCAGACTGTGGGCCAGCTAGCTGTTGGCCTGGGAAGCAGTGCCCAGGTTCATACTTCAGAGTTTTGGTGAGAATGTAACAGTGACGGAAAGGACCAGTTAAGTCACAGGACGGAAAATCCAGTGACATTTGCTAAAACATGCAGCTGCATCTCTCTCTCTCTGTTCTCTCATTCTCTATCTCCACATCAGCATGTTATGAAATCAAAAGGTTGGCATGAAATAACAAGTGCTGTTATTTCAGGAAAGAAACAAAAAGGTCCCCGGTTCAGTATACCAGATTTTTTTTTTTTTTTAGACTTAGGTGATCCTTTAACATAGTCACAGAGCACTTTATTCCAAGGAAACTAGGATAGCTCTTCAAAAGTTGGTATTGTTACCTCCATCAGCAGGGGAAATTGAGGCATAAGAGAGAACATCCCCTCTGCTGCTCCACTTTTCCTTCTAAAAGCTACTAAAATTTTAAAGTGGGGTTGCTATAACACTCCTAAAACAACATAGAGTGTGCAAAGCATTTCAGTAGATAGGGCATGGCAGAAACAGCCTCCTTGTGGTTCACTGGTCTGTGTCTGAAAGAACTTTTGTAGGAGTGGAGGGTGACAAGCTTTCCTACGCAGTCCTATGACACCTCTTGCCTTCTGGGAGGAAGGCCATGACCTTAAGAAGAGCCCACGGGGAGCATTTTCCTGGCATTAAGGGAATCATTCCTCCTGTGTGTCTTTTAGCACTTGGTTCCTCCACATCACATTTTCCTCCTCACAGAGATTCAGGGGGATTCTGAAAAGCAGTAATTGGGTGGGCAGCTTTGTCTAGGGCTGTGTGCTCACCCCTGGGCAAGTAATGAAATGGGATTTCTGATGCGCCGTGTGCCTTTACCTATGTGGGCACCCAAGATGAGACACCATGAGTAGTATGGTGTCTCATCTCTGCCTCCTTGAAAAAGCACATCTCAAGCAGAATTGAATAAACTTTGGCAAATTCATTAATTTCATTATACACTGAGAGCAGATTTGGTTACATATGCAAACAGGTGACCTCTGACAAGGAAAACAACATCATCAGTGATACTAAATGGAAAAGATGGAGGTTGTGTTTTATAGCATGCAAAACAGAGGAGGAAAATGGGGTTAATCAGGAAAACCCTCCAGGTGCATGGACTCTGCTGCCCAGATAAAAGTGATGAAAGGTAGCTTATAACACCACAGGTACTGCGCTCTACAGTACCGAGGAGTATCTTCCAAAATATATGTCATAAATACTGACAGTGTTTGATAGGCACAATTACTATAATGCAGTCATCCCCAAGTAAACTTATTGCTAAAAGCTGCAGTATCACTTTTTGCAAGTAAGATGACAGTATGATTTATGGAGAACTCGTCAGCCCAATGTTCCTAAAGCTGCAAATGAGCGTTGTCACGCCATTTCTCTTCCCTTGTAAAAAGGATGCTGCTGTTTGGTTGTTTGTTTTTTTTTTCCCTTAACACATTTCAACTGGTGTGAACAATTCAAAGGAAAACTAGGAAGATAATTCCACAGCAGAAGGGATAAGACTAACAGATTTCAAGGACAAAATTGGATTGGATCACTTAAAGGGCAGGCTTAGACCTCCGTGGGAAAGACAGTTAGCGGCCTACCATAAAATGAGCGAGCACTTGGTTCATGGAACACTGACTCAGCATCCTACAGGCTTTGCACAGTTTCCTCCACAGAGGGACCCTTGGTGGCAGTGGGACCCCCTCAGTTCTCAGCCGTGCAGCCCAGCAGCTCCGACCTCAGTGTGATCCGGCCATACCATGACCAAGGCAGGATCCGCACATGCCGTGCGTGGATTGGTGGGTCGATGACATTCTTGCGGTGTGTGTCATTGTCAAAGTTCCCCTGGAACACCTGGAGGGAGGCAACAAGGAAATTTAGAAGCTCATGGGCTGTCGAAC
Source organism: Myiozetetes cayanensis (assembly GCF_022539395.1). Taxonomy (NCBI): domain Eukaryota; kingdom Metazoa; phylum Chordata; class Aves; order Passeriformes; family Tyrannidae; genus Myiozetetes; species Myiozetetes cayanensis. The sequence continues at coordinate 33,830,182 of NW_026087631.1, read as the reverse complement.
AGCCCCTGATGTCCCCATGGGCACCTCTCTGTGGTCAGCTTTTATCATCTGTGCACTGAACTGAAGTTTTAAACAGACAGAAACAAGGTTTAGATGGGATATTGGGAAGAAATTCTTCCCTGTGGGGGTGGTGAGGCCCTGGCATAGGTTGCCCAGAGAAGCTGTGGCTGCCCCATCCCTGGAAGTATCCAGTGCCAGGTTGGACAGGGCTTGGAGCAACCTGGGCTAGTAGAAGGTGTCCCTGCCTATGGCACAGGGTGGGACTGGATGAGCTTTAAGGTCCCTTCCAATCCAAAGCTGTGATTCCATGAACTGATGCTGCAAAGAGCACCCGCCTTTACTAAGACTTTGGGATTCCATGGCATGCAATGACACACTCTGGTAAGTGCAGATACAGCTTTCGATTCACAGAACCTCAGAATATTCAGAGTTGGAAGGAACCCACAAGGATCACTGAGTACAACCCTCAGCCCTGCACAGGACCATCCCCAAGAGTGACACTGTGTGCCCCAGAGTATCATCCAAAGACTTTTTGAGCTCTGTCAGCCTTGGTGTTGTGACCACTGCCTTGGGGAGCCTGCTACGGCCCAACCACCCTCTGGGGGAAGAACCTCTTTGCTGATATCCAACCTAACCCTTCCCTTACACAATTTCAAGCCATTCCCTTGGATCCTGTCACTGGTCCTCACAGAGAAGAGATCAGTGTCTGCTCCTCCTTGATTCAAAGCTTAATCTGCTTGTGCCAACACCCAGAGCCTGGCTTCAAAAGTTACATAAAAATCATTAACATTTAAAAAATTAAATGTCTTTCTGCTTGGCATTGGTATCATCTCAAATTAGCCTCAGGAGATCCTGTTGTTGTTTCCAAGAAAATAACATTAATAATTAAAGTTAAGAAGAATTTTTATTGTATCACTTATGAATGAATGCAACTACACAAAGCCTTTGTAAAGTTGGTGATTATCAAGGATACTCCTTCTCATGTCAAGCAAAAGTCAGCAGATGAATTAAGGGCATTGGGTTGTGATCAAATTAAAAAATCCTAGCACAGTACAGTGCATGCTATGTTCTTATTTACAGTAGTATTGCTTAACCAACACATAAGTGAGTTCCTAAACTTCGGTCTGTGTTAAATCAGTGCCAGATTTTCCCCCCTGACAGACACTACTGAAATTCAAAGGCCATAGCACCAATTTTTGGCAAAATGATCAGATTATCCTCTTGGGTTATTTTCAGTTTTTATGGGAAGTGTTCATTCTCTTAAAATGTCAGCCAATTCACTTCTCATTCGTAAAAACTGAGTCTGATGGCTTTTTGACTTGAAACAAATGGCTGTCGTTTGCACCATGCAGAGAAGAATATGGACCTCCTGGAGGTGTGTTTATATGACTGAATTAATGCAGAATTACAACTTTCCTAGAAGTTCTTGGGAAAATGTCAGTTTGAATTCAGAAGAAACTGATCTACTATTTTAGCCTGTTTGTGACATGTTTACAAAGTTTCTGGTCTCTATGCTGCACCACTTGCTTGAAAATTGGAAGCTTCTCTCCAGTGTTATAAATTTAGCAGCCGAAATGAAATGTGCCCTCCATTAGTGATGCTCTTTCACAGGTGATGAATTCCCCTTCTTGTCTGTCATCTCACTAACATGGAGATGGGAGCATTAAAATATGTAGCAGTTCAGATAAGATGATAAAATGGCAGAGAGACTGACCACAGAAACACTAGTGTTGTGACTCTAAGGAGAAAAAAAAATGTATTTACCACAGACAAAATTGTCTGCTGCCTGAGTACAGTGTTGATTGGGCCAACAAGCTGAACTAGAGTTTCACTTGTAGCATACAATAGAAGGCAGTAAGCTCATTACTAAAATTAGAGAGTGGCACCCCCCAGCATCCCCAGCTAGGAAAGCTTAAAAATATTTTTTTAATATATATATTTGATTTCTTGCACATACATGTAATATATCTGTTGATATTTTTTACCAAGCTGGATGATAAGCAATGCATGTAGACAGTTCTTGCTGCAGAACTACTGGAAAATTAATTTATTTATTATGTTATTCCCCCTATGGAAGATGCATTTCAAAGATAATATTTAAATGAAGGCTTAGAAAAAAATAGTGGTTTACCAGAAGAATCTCTCTACAGCCCCAGTATTCATATCAGCATATAGCTATGCAAAATGAATAAAAGTACATGATGTAAACCCAGCAACAAATATACCTGAAGAAGATAGGATTATATCATTTGCTTACAGCAGGAAAACAAGAATTAAATTTTATTTTTAACTTATACATAATTTCATTATCACTTGAAGTCAAATTCATCTGTTTCAGAGGTTATTTGTATGCAAATATTAAATTCACTTTCCCTCCAAATTCAAGATCTGGTTTCAAGGAATAACTAAATGTGCTAGATCAGACTTCAGGGAAATAAATTTATCAGAGAGTGAGGGAAGCTTTGTCAGCATCCGCCAATATTATCAGCATGAAATATAACATTCTAAGACGAATGTATTGGATTTTTTTGCTGAGGCCAAATGGCAAATTTCCTATGGAAAAAACATATTCTTTGTCACTTTTCATTTTGCTTCAATCTCAATTCACTAATGGAGTTAAGAGACTTGGAAAGAGCAGGGAGGACAAAGGACAAAACATGACATCTGGCTTATCAAAAAAAAAGCCATTTGTATAGCCAAAAGTAACTTTATGTTGCTCTGTGCCCAAAAAGTCAATTCTAAATAAAGCACCTAAGCAATTAAAAACTCTTGAAGAGCTGGTACCTCTCAACAACTACTTTTCATATTTGTTTCTGAGCAGGTTTTTTCAGGATATACCACTTCTGAAGACTGTAATAATTTATTAGCATTCGAGAAGATGATGTTGGAATTACAGCATCTAGCTGTATGTAAAAATATGCCCATTGATGAAAGAAAAAAAAGGAAGGTGATTGAATAAAGTACAGAATGTGTATTATTAATGTGTGAGAGCTCAAAGCCAGGGAAAAATCTTCGTTTTGAGCTCTGTGTTGGTGCAGATCTGCTCCTGCCTTATCCCAAACAGTAAATAAATAGAGAGAAGCATGAAGACAGCCACGAGAACTGAAGAATGTCCTTTTGCAAATTATTAAACAGATAAGTCTCTTCATCCTGAAAGGAGATATTATAGATGTCTATAAAACCCTAAGTGGTGTGAGGAAAATGAACAGCAGGTAATATTGCACTGTCCTCTTGCAATGACAGCAGGGTCATCCTAGGCCACCCAAAGGTCACAACTCCCCATTCAACACATAATTAAACTGTGGCACAACTCCCACAAGCCTTTAACCACTGTTAGAGATCAGATAAATTGTGAGGTGCAAAGGCAGCAGGGACAAGTAAGGACACAGATTAAAAAAAAAAAAAAAAAAAAAAAAAAAGCCAGAAGATGGGAAAGTACACTTGGGAAAAATGCTATTTAAATTTTTTGGTATCTGCTATGGGATGCTCCTTCCTTGGGACTGAGCTTCAGCCTCCCCCCAACCAGTGGCTCATACACTGCAAAGTGCATTTTTTTTTGTAAAAATGGACTAAAAAAGTTCTGCTTTTTGACACTGCTGTTGTAGAATGTTACAGATTTTACACTGTCTGTATCTATTTATGTTAGCCTGCATACTTAAAAGGTGTAACTTGCTAAAATATTTACTCAGCAGCTGCAGCAATTTTGCATATACAGACCCCCACATCCATGTGTAGCTCCTCTGTAGTTTAGTCTCTTGCAGCTGTTATTAAAAGAAAAAAGGTAGAAAATGCACCTGTTGTGCTTTTAAGCATGATAACTTAATTCATGATCATTTTATGCAAAAAAGAATGAAAACCTGGAAAATAGGTACAGACACCCTCTGCCAAAAAAAGATTTCTGAAATATAAGCAATTCTTGTTTAGACTTGTGTCCAGCAAGCAATTTGAATATCTTGACTTCAAAGATTCACTGAGATTTTTCAACAGAACTGTTTTATGACATCAGCAGTAAATCCAAATACTGAGAGTGTGATTAGAATTTAAAAAAGAAAACTATTGTATGTTTTAAGACAGAGTAATTTAGGAGAAATATCTGAAGACTAGCAGATTGAGAAAAGTGGAATTTATCACCACTGATGTTTGGTTTACTCCAAACTTGTATTTAGGGCACATCCACAGGACCTGTTAATATGTGGCTGCAGTAGCTGAAAAAGTTTGTGGCGCTGTGCCGATGGATGTTCACAGAGGATGAAAATTCAGAGAGCCTGATTCTACACAGAGAATCTTTCTGGAGCTCATGAAATGTCTTCATCACTCATAGCATTACTGGCTACTGCTGTTTACAGTAATGGCAGAGTTGAGACTGAATAATCAGCTCTCAGATGGTGAAGTCACTATGTTGCCTGCTGTAGCTTAAATATATTTTTCACTCTGAGAATGAGTATAGCAAGATCTTCATCTAACACAAATCGTGTTAATACTGCTGAAAATAAAAGATGTCACGTGCAATTTAAACAACTGTAGAAAAAAAGTCACTTAGATTAGAAATTACAACTATTATTGTAAATAATAGTATTAAATATAATAATAATATTACTAAAACAAAAGCTCTTTACCTATGCCAAGTATGTAGATTATATGTAGGAATTAAACCTACCAGTGTAAACCAGGTATTAAATAATTAAAAGAAATCAGAAAAACCATTACCAAATCTAGCAGGAAGATTTTTTAATCTGACATGATCTAACTTTACATTTGTAAGTAGATTCCTGTCTTCCATCTCTCTGGCAATTTAATGTACACACAAAAGTATATAATTTATAACTATTTCCATCCTTTTGTGCCCAAATCCAGTGGCCATTTGCATACTGGATATTGTCTACCTGCAGCTAATTGCACTGCTGATGGCTGATGATGGCTGACAATGATGCAGACTGCCAGAGTCCTTTAGGCTACTTTCAAATGTTCTCATCTTCCTGTAAAAAACAGCCTTTGAAATGCCATTTGACACTGCAGCTGGCCTTGAGTTACCTACAGCAGGCTGTGCAATTTATAAATCACATGTGGAATGTGGTTTAAAAAAAAAAAGGTCAGATTTGGGTTGGATGTCCTTAGCTTTGGAGGCATAGTGAGCTACTGACCTCTAGTTGAGAAAAACAAGATAGCTATTAGCTCTGGTCCTGCTTCTAAAATATATTTTCTTCCTACGTGCCAGCCTGCAATGTAATTTATTTTGCTTCTTGTAAGCAACAGGCAAAGCTTTCACATTTTTCCAGGCAACTCCTTCAAACCATTTAAAATGAATGAGAAAGGCTTCATTTTCTAAAGATTTTTTTTTTCTGCCCCCAGTAAAACTTTTGTCTGTGCTCACAGAAATTCAGCACAGACGTGAAATGAAATGACTGGTCATTAAAACAGCAGAAGCCAAACAGAAGCTGGAGGACACACTGTTCTTGGAGCAGCTTTTCCACTTTAAATGGTACAAAGAAGAGAACTGAACATTGTCTTTACTTCTCCTCTAAAAAAATCCAATGCGCAGGCTGGAAGGTGTAAAGACCTTTCCCGGATCTTCGCTCGCGAAGACTGGCCATTATTTATAAACCACTATTTTTATTACAGACTGATCAAAGACACAGGCTGCACACAGTGTGCAAGGTACAATATTTTATGTACTTATACAAATGTACATATATGGTACAATATATTGTATTGTACACAATCTAATACAAGAGATCAATACTTTTTGTCCTTTGTAAAATTACACCATAAATGATGAAAAGGGAAAAGGGAACAGCCTCAGGAATTCATTGAGATCCCCTGATATGTTAGGACTCATCCAGTAAAGTGATGAATAGTGAGGTGCTTAGCACCAGGATTAAGTTCTCAGCTCTTACTTAAATGCATTATAAACTCACAGTATTAATTCACAAATCATGATTACCAGCCTATGAATATCTCCCTAATTTCTGTGTCTGATACTTTAAAAATAGTGGGGCTTTTTTTTTTTTTTAATCCTGTCTTCCTTTCCCTGAAATATTTTGGGTGCTTATACAAGGATCAAAGGATGAGTATAGGATGAGTAAATCACCTGCAGAAGAAATAAGAAATCTATACATTCTATCCTTCATAAAATAAATCAAGTTGTTCAATTAATAAATAGAGGCTAATGAGGGTGAAGTATGAATGACTTATGCTTGCTGGTTTTGATAGTTGTCAGTATCTACCTTTTACCTTCCTTCTGTATCTCCTGAATACAGATGTAACATTTCACAAAAGTGTCACTTTGCTATAAAAACTTGGTTTCTTCTACGGTGTTCCTGCATTTGGGAACAAATCTTGCGTCTCACCTTAAGATAAGGAAATTGTAGTGGATCCAAAGACGACACTGTCAGACAGGACCAGTGATGCTATTTCTCTCCCAATCCTCATAGTTGAGGTACAGCATTGCTGTGGTTTGGTGTCACACTAGGAGGGGTTGCTGGGTTTAATGGGCTTCTTTCCCCTGGCCAAGGAAATTTATGTACTCTCAGTAATGAAATGGACAATAGAAAATGATTTACTTGCTATAAGTACAGATGTGACCAAGCTTGTTCCCCTTTTGAAAGGTGGGATTGAGATTCAGAGTCATCTTGGCAAAGTGGAGAAAGATCAATGTTGCAGTTTAATAATGATGAGAAGCAAGCCAAACCTTAGGAAGTCATAACCATTGTCACAGGTTATGGAGAATGATGGAGCAGGCAATAGTTCTGTGCTAAAGATTGCGATAATTTTGTGAAAACACACTTCAGGAAAACTGCTCCAATCAGAATACAAAATAATGATCTGAGGAAGAGAAAATAAAAATTTTGAAGGAAGACAGAAAGAAAAAAAGATTGATTTGTCCCCAGGAACAAACTAAGAAGAAATAGGTAAAAGTATTCCAGCCAAAACAAAATGAAAAAATAAAGATAAAATCAGTCTTTTCTGTCCTCTGAGGACAGGGCTGGTGTAAGGGGGATAAGCTGCCTTTCCACCTTTAAGGATATTTAAACACTGGAGCTGACTGTTTATATTGTAGAATTTTTATCACTATCTGTTTTATGAACATATTAAATAATAATCTGATGGAGAATAGTGCAGGATATGAGCCTTGTATGAGGGGAAGGACAAATAATTGAATTAGGCCTTCACTCTTAAACTGAACTGTCTCACAGACTTCTTTCCCAAATTCACTTACTTTCTGTAATGTCAGACTCTGCCATCAGACTTTTGACTTTTTCGGACTTTTGTGATATGGGAAAAATTAAAAACAGTAAATATATTCTAGATTTATGTTTGTGTATCAAAGACTTAGGTCTAGACTCATATTAAATGATCATTGTTTATTTTGTACAAATTTAGATTCAGGAATCCTAACTTCTACTTTCCAGTAAAGTGTGTTAGATCTTATTCTGCTCCTAATTGCTCTTGATCTGTTAAAGAAAAATAATAATGTGCATCTGTTTTACTCTTAGGGATGTTTTAATGGAAGAATATGTTTTAATGGGAGAATGATTAAGAGTTTTCCATTGTTCTTAACAGAATATGTGTATCGCAATTAACAACACAGATGATGATGAAAACAAAAGAATTTAATTGCTTTGGCAAATGGTACAAACAAGTGTAGACTGGAACAGTGGTGTTAAGTCAGAGTGCATTTTCTTTTAGATTTGCTTGTGACTGTATTTATCATCAAGGACTTGGATGCATCTTCTCCTTTACAATAAAATGAGTGCAATAGTTCACTAACAAAAGGTTGGCTTGGAGAAGACATTTCTTTCACAGCAGAACATTCCCTTCTCTTTTTAAATGACAGGTATTTAAAATAGGATGTGAACACAGCACTGAAGTGACTATTTGTCATTTATACTGAATGTATTTACGGAATTCCTATGAAAGGTGAGCAGTTTGTTTCCAATTTTTATCTGACAACCAATTGTACCAGAGACATCCATAATCATCAGTGTCAGGACCTTCTAACCTGAAGATCCTGGCTAAAACAACTGATTTTGTTTTCCATATCTAAAATCCCTTGGAGTTTCACAGGGAAAAATATCAGTTTGAGTTAAACCCACAGTGACGTGACATTTGGCTCCTAAATGGGACTTTACAGATCAGGCATCCATCATCTTTGGGTGATAATCTTACAAATGTAACTTGACAATGCAAATGGGGACATACAGCTATGTACATATTTAACCCACTAATTTAGGACACTTTCCCCAATAAATAGGTATACATTTGATCAATCATTTAAAATCAGAGAAATTTAGAAGATGCAGTGATCTAAACCCTTATAATCATTAGTCCTCCCTGTACTCATAAAACCCGTGTCAGTACATACCAAAAACTTTCTCACTACTTAAAAAAAATTAATTTAATTGATCAATGTGGTGGTCATGATTTTTTTCCTGAAGAATCTTTGTTTGTATTAAAAAATACAAGTGTAAGTGGGAACATTTATCAATCTGAATACACAGTTTTGAAAAGTTATCAGACATATCAGCCACCTGGTATTTCAATAAATGTATCTCCTGTTTCATTCAGACATAACCCCACTAAGATAATTAATAAATAATTCACTTTTTGTCAGCTTGCTTAACTTTCCCTTAAGCAATGCATGTGCTGCAATATTTTTCTTAACATATGATATTGTGAATTGAGGTACTTGCAGTATGAAAGTGTTATGCAGTTTAGAGCAAAGGTATAATGAATAAGGAAAGAAAAGTTAAATGTTTCCAGGTAAACCAATCAGCAACCTACATGTTCCCTATGCTGCACATTAAACATCAGTAAAGGAAGTTGTGAAATATTTTTTTATGTTTTCATTCATTTTACAGTGTAATAAAAATAATATTTTTATTTGAAACCCATTAATTTCGAGAAAGAGAAAATCAGTCCAAAATGACTACAGGTAATGAGGTATGCTAAAGATGTGCTTCACAGAAAATAACTGAAAATAGTGCATGGTTACCAAAATATGCACTGAAACACTGTTTCTGAATATACAAATAAACTGCTATTTACACACCTACCCCTTTGGAGTTAAATGAAGAAATAATTCCAATAAATGGAGAACTGTAGAGCTTTATGTCCCATATTTAATATTATTAAATCAGGTGCATTGCACTGATAGGTGTGATATTGTTGCACTGGGAATGTCATGTGTTACATGACTCTTTTCTTATTCACCTTGATTTTTATCTGTGGGATCCCATGCAGATGGAACCCCATAAACCAGGCAGTGTGCAATAACCTACAAACTGTGGAGCTGCTATCTGTCAACACAACCCAAATACCAATTTTGTCTGTGCTTTACCTTATCCTTCTTCTGTTTCTCATCTTGGTATATTTTCCAGTGCTCCCCATCATTGCTGTAGGCAAGCTTGTAGGACCCCACAAACTGGACATGACCGAAATCTTTAGCTCCCTGGGTAATGATCCCAGTGATTTTTGTAGGGACGAGCAGGTCAACCTGAATGGAACAGATATAAACAAAACAGAGGAGAATGTCATTAGAACAGCTTCTGTTTGCAGCTTGACCTCACACCACACCAAAGAAAAATGGTGCAGCTCTCACCATGGCTCTCCCACAGAAAGTAATTTTCTTCCTCCAAGCTCTAAGTCAACCAAAACAGCAATCACCACTGGGAATGATCTGTAGCTAAAAAGTGTTCCCACATGTTCCCAGTAATCAGATTCCCCAAATGCCTTTCCATTTCCTTCACAGCCCCAGAACCCATGCTTTACTAAATTTTTTAAAATATTTACTATCATGCTTCTTTTCCTGCTGAAATTTTTTCTTTCTTTATGCCTTTCTTTCTTTTTCTATCTCTAGACCTCAAACTTTCTCATTCCTTAATTTTCCTTTTTTTTTTTTTTGAGTTGTTTAAGTTGTTTATTTTGTAATCTTAGCACAAGAATTTTAAAAATGCAAGACAGAAATCTTAAACCCTAATAAATCTGAGTTTTCAAGTGGCTTTCACATGGGTAAGCCCATCTATGATTGGTTTTTTTGAACAAGAACTCAACACTGAATATAACAGATTTGAGCCAGATGCCTTGGATTAAAATGATCAAGAAAGAGAATATAATAACAGAATTAAATTCACTATTAATGTATTTTCAGAGGAAGAATGAAGAGTTGAATTCCCTATGAAAATTGACATTTTCTTGAAATGGGAGGGTATAACTGAGGTTTCCTTCCATGTCCCCCAGCAATGTGCAAGCAATAAAAAAAAGAAAAAAAAAATGTAGATTTATTTCAAACAATAAATGGCTGTGAAGCATCTGGCATTTTTAATACTGTCCATTAAATCTGGCAAGAGAGACTAACAGTAAAAATATTACAGTTAAATGAGAGGAGGGTTGAACTCCTTGAGAAGATGATTAATATGTTTTTACAGAAAAAAAATGTTAAAAAGAGAATGTGAAGAAGTTAAGAATCTTTGGCCTATCCAAATGCTGAAGATCCAGTGTTGGATTTTCTGAAAGCAGCCTGGTCTGGTAGAAGGTGTCTCTGCCCGTGACAGGAGGTGGAATGGGATGAGCTTTAAGGTCCCTCCAACCCAATCAATTCTGTGATTCTATGACTCTATAAAGAAGAAAACACAGAAAAGTGTAAGAGTGCATTTATAAGAACAGAAGAGGAAAAAATGACTCTTTGGAGCAACCAGACAAGGAAGCCTGGAGATTCCAACATTTGAGCAAAGAGTAGAAAATAATGAGTAGTAAATCCTTTTAAGAACAGAAGTAACTTAAAAATATTCAATACTGAGATACCACAACCTTAACCAGAAAATGTCAGTGTTCATGGATGTCTCAAGAATTTTGGTTTTACCAGAATGAACTAATTTATTGCCCTCTGTTAGCAGCAATATTGCTCAGGGGAGCACTCCAGGATATGAGGAAGTATTCATGGGAGGCAAAATTTTTTCTGTGTTCTCTATGTTCAATGGAGAGAGAAAGAGAAGAACCCAATCAATGACCCCTCAGAGCAGGAGTCAGTTTTGGATGCTTTCATGGATGGCCTGATGGGACTTTTTTCCTTCTATAAGGAGTCCAGGAGTGCTTGCTTCCACAGCCTAAATGTGTCTCTGGGAAATTAACACTGCTAATTAGAATAGGTCTTTCATGAATTAATAAACATGAGGTTTCCAGACCTTTCTCCCAAATATTTTGAGTCTAAATGAATAGTCTGTTTTTCAAAAAAAAAAAAACAAAACAACAAAACAACCCCAGCCTGATCTGGTAAGGAATCACTAATTGGTCAACACTTTCAGGCAGCTTTTGAACTAAACATTTCAGAATCAACTTCAGATTTTCTTTGTAAATAATTTAGACGTTAGCATTTTACAAGTGTAGCCTCTTTTTAGCAGAGAATGCTTCTTGTACTAAAAGTCAATGTCTCTCCTGTTAACTTGAAAAAATGCCTCCACAAAACCAGTTGTTTATTTTAAAATGCTGAAAGTAAGCTGCAAGGATTTCACAAATATTTAACATGGCCATGAGACTTGGAGTACTTCTCATTGAAATTCAAAACAGGGAGAAAAAAAATTCTCATTAAGAGTCAGGGGATTCCAAAGGTAAAATCACAACAAATCTTTATTATCACATAGATCCAGTGTTAATAAAAATGTCCTACTAACGATTGTTTTGTGCTTATAGGACATATCCAGTGGCCTTGTACTCTTGTTCAGAAAAATTATATGGGAAGCTGGAAGGTAATTTGGTATATGTTCAGTCTTTTTCAAAAAGACTTATACAGGACTATGCAGAATATGTCTGTGTGTATATTATACTAAAAAAATGAGAAAAAATAAAGTAGTAATGAATAGACACGCTCTGTTCCAGGTCTTGACCATACAGACAACATGTTACTGAAGGTGGAGGAACAGAATAAAGAATATAGCACCACCTTCTCTTTCTCATATTTTAGCACCTTATTTACTTATTTATTCATAAGCTGATGTAAAGCTTTCAGGCCACAAGATCATTATTAACTCAGCAGTAAAGAAATATAGCTTTTGCTCTCTTGCTTTATTACCTTCTACAAATGGTTAACACGCTTTCTTTTCATTCTACGCATTGAAACCACTTTAGAGCAGAAAGGTGAGAAGAATTTACACCATTTGTAGGCAAAACATCTGCATTAAATTAGCTTAAAAGAAAGTCATAACTTCCCATCAGGACACAGAGCACATTTATTCAGTTAGTGCAGATTGCAAGTAACAGGCAATCAACCAAATTACCAGGGAGAGAAGCTGAATTAACACACAACCACTATGTACCCTTCAAAGCTGAATGTGATTAGGATTAGAATGTGACTCTGGGTTTTTCAATGCAGCAGAATTTAGAACAAGGTAGGGGCAATTAGTCTGCAACTGGTGGGATCATTAGCTGGTTACAAGAACCATGGTTTACAGTTAATGTACATTTCTACAAGCAGCTGATCAAAAAGCAGTTTAACATCTTGTGTCTGAAAGAACCCTCTTGGGCTATAACTATTCTCTTTTTCCATCTTGTTTCAGATGTTACAGATTATTCCGTGTGATTTGGAGGAAAATTAATTTAAAGAATGTACAAAGACAAATCCACCTGAGTATGAAACATTTTTAACAAACCACACCCTGGATGTACAGTATGTACTCTGTGTCTGTGCAGTTAGATGTGTAGTGATGAGTACCTGCACTGGAAATAGGTCTTCTGGATCAGGCGGAACAATGCCTCTGTTACCCAGAGAAGCTGTGGCTGCTGCATCCCTGGCCTGGAAGTATCCAAGGCCGAATTGGATGGGGCTTGGAGAAGCCTGGGATAGTGGAAGGTGTCCCTGCTCATGGCAGGAGGTGGGACTGGATGGGCTTTTTAAGGTCCCTTTCCACCCAAAACATCTTGCGATTCAACAGTCACATGCAAGCCTTGCCTAGTCCAGAGCTAATCAATAATCAATCATAACTCTCAGAACTTTGAGTACAAACAGTAACCTAACACTGCCAAGTCCGCCACTAAACCATGGCCCTAAGCACCACAGCTACACACCTTTTAAATCCCTCCAGGATAGTGACTCCAATACCTCCTCCAGTACTTTACCACCCTTTCAGTGAAGAATTTTTCCCTGATCCAACATGACCCTCCCCTGACACAGCTTGAGGGTGTTTCCTTTGGTCCTGTTCCCTGGGAGCAGAGCCAGCTCCCACCTCCCCCCACCCCCCAGCTCCACCCTCCTGTCAGGGAGTTGTGGAGAGCGAGAAGGTCCTCTCTGAGTCTGCTTTTCTCCAGATTGAGCCCCCCCAACTCCCTCAGCTGCTTGTCATAAGACTTGTGCTCCAGAAGAGCACATGAATAATAAGCCATGTGTGGACAGGACCCAGAAGAGGAAATGGGCTTCTTTCAAGAGGTCATGTGTGGAAGGTGAAGGACCAGGCAGCTCACACAGTCTCTCCTGGAAACAGAGATCTGTGCTGCAATTCTGGCTTAGGAGAAGACAAGCCTCAAGAAGGCACAAATGGCAGAAATCTCCATGACCTCACAAATTAATAGGGGGTTTGGATCAGGTCATAGAATCCCAGGAGGCTGGGTTGGAAGGGACCCTAAAGTTCATCCCTTTCCAACACCCTGCCATGGGCAGGGACACCTTCCACTAGACCAGGTTGCTCCAAGGCTCGCCCAATGTAGCCTTGGACACTTGCAGGGCAGCCACAGCAGAAGAAAGGACCATAAGGATTCAGGGAGCACCAGACTCTATTTCACAGTGAAGATAATGATGAAATGGCTCACTCCACCTTCAGCTGTTCATCTCCTAATTTTAGGATTAGTCTTAAAATTTCAGTCCTCTCCTCATACAGATAATTATGTTTCTGCTCCCAGTATAGCTAATTCTATGCTCAGCTTGTCTTATAATTTTAGAGGTGCCATTTTCTTCACCATGTTTTCTTTTATTTTACCTTTTTGATTTTGTAGATTTTTTTTTTAATCACTTGTCAGATAACACTGGTGAATTCTGGGTAACTCTACTCGGCCAATAGAAAACACCAGGATAAAAAAAAAAAAAAACAAAACACCAAACAAAAAAACCCCAAAAACTGCTCCAACACAAGGTGGGGAACTGTTGCTTGCTTAAGGCTCTTAGCCTTAAGAAATTGAAAAAAAAGAAGGCTCTCCTGGCCTTCAGCTGCTAATTCACCAAGGTCCCAGATCACGAGGATCACATATGCTGGTCTTGCAATGAGGTCTGAGATATTTTGGGATGCTGAAGATAATGGCAGGCAGTTATGGATAGGCACCTGAATCTCACCAAGAGGGTCCAATGTTCATTCATGGCTAGGCTTCGTGAACGAAGATTTGAGAAGGGCTCTACCCACGCTTTCTGCAAGTGCACAGGTAAATAACCTGTGCTGAACGGGTTTTTCACTGTTTGTTTAAGACCTCGTGATTCCCTTGATTTTTCCAGGGTAAACTGGCACACTCGAGGTTGCCACCTGCATCCAAGCCTAAGAAAAGCAGGGGCAGAATGCAGTGTCTGCATCATAAAGTCCAGAAATGCAACTCTCCTTATCTTATTGCCTTATATGGAGATACTTTACATTCTCCTCCATGCCCAGATTCTGGAAATACAGGAAAATCAGTGATGGCACAGTAATGCTTCCTGCAGATGTGCAACATATGTATGTTTCTAACAATGTTTCAGCAGCATTTCTTGTTTGCAAACTGTGAAACTCAGCATTTCAAGCTGTTTTCCAAATGCTCATATTAAAACAAAAACAACAAAAGACAAAGCCAACCCAAACTATTATATGGCTAATTTAATCTAAAAACTTTGAAGGAAAAAACCTCCAAGCAACTATATGCTCCTTGTAGAGAAATCTAATTTTCTTCTCAACTTCTTATGCAGGAGAGGCTTTTTTAGTATAATCACCTAAATATACACTACTGGAGTAAATATTTATTAATACAACCTGAAAAAATTACAAGAAGAAATTAAGTTATGTGCCAAAAGGAATTGCTCTGGAAGAAGCCATAATAATTTGGTAGAAAGAAGCATTTTGTTCAATATTCTGCTATACAGGATTTTAATGCTTTCTAGGTAAAATAACATAAAAATAAAATAAAATTTATATGCATTTAATTGGGCCTGTATTAGCTGGCATATGTTTGAAATTAAACTTCTCATGAACTCAGGTAGGGATGGGTTGTTTTCAGACAAAATAAGACTCGAGTGTCATTCTTTTTATTCTTTAAAAAGTGGGATTTGTTTTGCTGGCTGTTTTTCATTTAAGCTTAGACCTTCAGTGTGATTTTAACACTGTGTCTCTATATTCTTAATGTTTCTTATCCTTTAGGGTAAGATAATAAATATTGCTCCTATTTTCTTATTACTCTTAATTGCTTTTCCCTTCGAATGACTTTATGGCTGCAGTAACTGCACTAAAGAAACAGGTTAAAAGAATATCATGTACCATCAGCTGCCTCCAATTGAATTTAGAAGTGATAAATTGGAGGGTGAAGCCTGTTTGAAATCTTCATGGACCATAAAAAATATCTCTTAGGCCAATATGCTGAAAATTTTGGAGTGAAACACACAACCAAGCTGACAACTCACTTGATTTCCACAAGCAACTTCTTAAGTAGCAGCTACTTCTTTAAGACTGCAGATTGTGTGAATCCTTCATTAATTTATTTACATACTTGTCTCTGTTATATAGATATTACGGGAAAAGGAAGGAAAAACCCCAGTTAAGTTGCTATAGGATTTTGTCATCGTTTTAGTAAAAATTCGGACAAATCAGATGTATATGATTAACCATGCAGTCATTTTTAAAGCAGTATCTGCTTCTTTCAGAGTAATTTTTGATTACCACATTTTACTAAGCCCTGAAAAATCATATTTCATTGATATTTCAATGAAAAAAGAAAAAGCAAAAAGCAAATTTTAGCCTTAAGGTCTGAATTTTCAAAAAATCCTAAGAGAATTGTTGCACATTTCCTATGTGAACTGAAGGCAGCTGAGGTTCTGAGGTTTTATCAGCACCCTGGTAAATCCTGCCTGCAGCTCACACAAGTTAATACTGTTTCCATACTCTTCCTGCAAACCAGAGTAACTCCTGTGGGTCTTGGTACCTCTCACAGCTTATCAGGAAGTACCAACATTCCCAAGGGAAATGGTAGTACCAGGCATATTCAAGTCTGAAGAAAATTCAGAATTTTAAAACTACAGCATCAGTGATGATTAATTCTACAACCTTCCCTCCTAACACTGAATATTTCACATCTGTGCACAGGAGTATTTTCACGGTAAATGTGATTAGAGGATTTTTGTAGAGATGTCATAGTTGAGTACTGTACTGGTTACCAAAAGTCAAGGAACCACTAATAAAACAGCATCAGTCTCTCTGTCTGCTATAGAATATTCAAAGCTTATCAGTCCTTGAGAATGCTAGGGGATTTAAAAATTTAATTTTTAAAATTTAAAAACTTAAATTACCAGCAGTGATTAAGCAGGTCTAGATATCTGGTGGAGCTAAAAGAAGCCTTTGAGCTGCATTAGTTAACTCCAAGATTTGACAAAATCTGAAACAATGTTCTGTATTAGGTCAATCAACTTTCTTGTGGGAAAGCCAAGGAAAAAACAATATATAGCCATTAAAATAAAGCAGAGAAAAAAAAAAACAAAACTGTTAATAGGATCATGAGTAGTTCATGACACAACATGCTGATGGTGTTCTGCTACTTTTCTGTCAAACACTACTACTAGCAGTGCAGTGTGATTCACTGATAGCAGTACCTAGTTATGGATAGAAATAGAACAGGAGATGGGAAAAATAATTAATTTAAATTCAGTTCTTTACATAACAGTAAAAAAATAAAAGGAAAAATTGCAAAAAATTACCTTTAAAATAAAAAAAATGCATAAAACTGGATGATAGCAAGAAGTAGCTTTCAGGAGTGTAATTTCTTGAAGACCTAATTTAAAGTAGTTCTTGCTGTGCTGACAATAATAGTGAGCAGTTTTGATCAAATGTGTTGGCTATGAGTAAAGGTAAAAATAAAACACAGAAAAGAACAATTATCATAGTTAAAAAAAAAACCAACCTATTTGCTTTTGTGTTTTTCTTTCCTCTAATATATGAGTAAGGAATATGCTGAGATGCTAGATGGTCATGCTCTACTCTCTTCAGACATAGAGAAGAGCAAGATAATTCTGTTATCTCTCCTTATTTTACTAAAATATATCTCAAGTGGATGAGGAAATTTATGGGTGCTGTGTGTTCTGTCCCAGTGCAGATTCCTTAATTTTCTGTTAAAGACCATTGCAGGGAACCTTGGGCGCTGGACTGGGTAAAACAGCAGCAAAATACTGGCTAAAATAGAGAGAAGAAACTTTGGAATATAAGCATGGAAAATGGGGTTTTATTTAACCATAAATTTCAGAATGACATTTAATAGCCAGAAATGTGAAGAGTAAGTTAACATTTTTTACCAGTGCTTCAAAAACTAGCCAGGAGAAATATAGGTATCTCTGGTTTCATTCGTCTTGGGTTTTGGCAGGTCATGGGTTTTAAACTGAAATCAAAGGCTGGTGATGCAATGTGTAGGAAAACAAAAATCCTTCCCTATAAATGAAATACTGCAAATTCTGCTCGGTCTTCAGTAGGGAAGATGATTTTTTTTTTTTAAAAAGCCTCTTTTTATTGGAGGGCTGGTAAAGATCTTTGTAAAAATGTTGGGATATAAATGGGCTCACCTACACATGAGCAGTTCATTTTGGTTTTTAAAATGAAAAATAATGCTGGCAATATGGAAGTTCATTATTTACCTTTTTTTTTTTTTTTTTTTTCCCCTCAGGCAATTAATAACATTGCAAATATTTTCTGCAGCACATAAAAATGTCCCAATAATCTATGAGTATCTGGGCTATAGATCAACGAGTAAACTGGAGATAGGCTTGCACACAAGATACTGTAAAGTGACTCATAATTAATATAACTACTGAACTGTTGAAATACTAACAAAAACCTGCCTGTAAGCAAGGTTAAATCTGCCTAGAAGATAAGAGGCGTTAGGGCTGAAAGTTCCTCCTTGGGTGTAAAAGCTCTGACTGTATAACTCTTACTTTCACAGGAAATGCAGCCAAGACAGCATCATTCAGCCATTCTTTTTAGGAATGCTTTGCCCATCTGTCAGCAGGGATTATTATGCATAACCTGTTTCATACACCTATGCTGTTGTAGCAGTAAGTTAAAAGTGTCAAAATTGTGATACTAGACTTTGGAAACAACAGCAAGCTGCTTTGTTTAATTTTTTTTTCATTGGTGTGTTCCCCTCTGAATTGTTAGGACAAGCTCTTGTTTCCAGTGATACACTGTTAATAACAAGCAGAAATGCACAAAATGAGTGCACTGCGGTGTTGAAATTGGCTTGGTTTTTTTTAGCTAGAGAAGTATTTTTCCAAGTTTAAAGAAGAAATCAGGTTTCTTTTCCTTTTTAGGCTAAATGGCTAGGCACTTCTGAGGCAATAATCTCATAATGCACTTGCTTGAATACAATTAAAAGGTCTATTAATCTTCATTCTGTGGGACATAAGAAAGATTATCTGTTATGAGTCAAAAGGACACCCTGGAGCTCCTATTATAGAGCTTCATAAAGAGACCTCTGGTCAAAACAAGAGTAGGCTACTGGCAGGACAGATCCCACCCTGGGACTCAGCTCCACTTTTAATCTGACACAGGTATATTTCCCTGGCTTTCAAAATACCCTGTAAGGGCTTATTGGCTCTACACCAACTGTGGAGCATGTGGACAGCACAAGGTATGACTGATTTAAGGAATTAATTCTCTGCTAAAACTGTTGACCAGGCCTGGAGTTAAATGGGAAAATATTTTCCTGTTTCCCAGAGTTAAAGAGAAAATAAAGAAGTCACTATATACTGTAATAACTAACTAAATAAATAAACAAATAAACAAATAAATTCTCATAAGAAAAACAAAAAACAAGCAGCTAAACAAGCAAAAGCACCAACTCCCTCCAAAACAAAACAAACAAGCAAGCAAGCAAGCAAGCAAGCAAAAAAACCACCACCTAAAAAATCCAAACCAAACAAAAAAACTCAACAAGCTGAGAGGTGAAAGATGAAGAAGTTTTTTTTCAAAGAGCTGATCAGCACTTTGGCCATTAGGTCTGACTGGCCCATGTGCACTTTCTGTTCCAGGTATATGAAAAAAAGAAGGGCCATGAGAATGGACTTCCAAATATTCCAGACAAAAATAACAACTGAATAACTTTTAATACCGCTTTTTAATATAAATTCCATTCTAGAGCTTGCATGATAGAAGTTCCTCAAAAACTGACTGACTGGGACTTATCACAGGAATTCTCAACAAGCAACTTGGATTACATTAACATCCAAAAGTTTAACCAAAAATTTTTAACTAGAACCCACTGATGTACTAAGAGTTAATTCAAACTGCACTATATTGAATTAAATATTAAATAAAGCTGATCTATGGCCAGAACTTTAGTATTCAGAAGCAATAAAAAAATGATTTGTTTCTGAAATGTGAATGTCAGCTTTCACAAAATTAAATAATTGACCATTTCAATAGTGGAATGCATTTCTACTGAAGTTCAAAATTATCTGTAAAGTTGTTCCATTTTCAGAAGGACAGGTATAAAAGTGATAATATGAACTCCAAAGTATTTTGAATTTAGTGGCAAAACCTAATATACTGCATTTTCATTTAGAAAGTTTTTCATTTCTTTTCAAACAAATGAGGAGAGACGGTTAAAAGATTTTTCGTTTTTTATAAAAATGACAGCTTTTCCATCCTTTGTACTATTGAATAAATAATCAAAGGGGTGTTGATGCTACAGTGCAAAGGCAACCAGGTAAATCAATGGAGAAAAGTAATTTCCTAAGCTTATCTAGACTGTTCAAAGCCTGAAAAAGAAAATGACACAGAAGACTAAAGGTTTGTGGACATGGAGCATGGTGTTTGAAGTTATGTCTATTCTGGAATTAAGTATCTCTGCTTATGCCTCAGTAGGCCATTTTCATTAGGAAAAGAACTGATTGACTGTGAATGTTCCCTGTAATATTCCCTCGATATTACTTTAAAAACAATTTTTCTTTTGGTTTGTAAAATTAAAAAACTCATTTTGCACTCTAACCCATGACAAAACATTAAAAGGAACACACATAAGAAGTTCACACAAAGAACACTGGTCTAACCACTTTCAGGGTTATAGAAAAAAAAGAGATTGTGTTTTTTACAACTTAAATACAACTGGAGTAGATTCCTACATGTAAAGCATCTAAAAGCTCTTCTCGAATACACAGAATGGACTCAATGGCTGTTAATGGTCATATTTTGAGATGACACTTGAAAGTTTCTGTTGTAGATATGTTAAAAGTATGAAACAATATTACCACCATTTCCAGTAAAAATAACTATATGTATGTTCCAATCATCACTGCTGCTTTCTACATTTAACATAATAAAGATTTGGGTAACAGCAAACTACAGGCCATTTTCTCACTGAGCACATTAGTAAAACTCATTTATTTTTCAATATATGAAGAGTGCCAAAGATTCCCCAGGACTACTATGGCTAAAACTAATTGCAACAACTAACATTTTTGAAAAGGAAGAATACAACAGGGTTGGTTTTTTTTGAAACAAAGACAGCAAAAGAGAAATGGCTGCAAAGGCATAAACAACCCTCTCAAAAACATAACTGTGTCCTAAAAATAAACAAGGCTGGATCCCAAAGAAACTAATATCTGAAGCAGAGTATTTGCAAATTCTATATTTGCACATACCCACACAACCTCTACTGACATCTGGTATACCTCACAAAGAACTGTACACTCTAGAGAGAGTGAGGTCTGCTCTTCTGTAAAACAGCAGAAAAATAGATGATAAATTATTAACAAAGTTGAAATCTTAAAAGTTTTGAACACCAACACACAGAGAAGTCTGTGAAATCACAGTTTTAAGAAATCTGAAAAGAACATATTTTCAGCTCTGGGTAAAGTGTGTTCCTTGTAGATCCATCAGATATTTCTTGCCTTTTTTTTTGTTTTTCTCTTGTGTTCTTAGGGTTACCTTCTCATAGATTAATGTTTTAATGGTTCCTGCAGACTTTGTTCTCCCAGGTGGGTATAAATCTAATTTACTAAAACTCAGTGTTTACCATCAAGGAATCTGCACCATTGTGAAAAGCAAATATTTCAGTCAATCAAAATTTCAGTTAAAAAAAAAAATTCAGAAAATTTTTCAGTCAACTTTCAGGCATGGGGGAGATGTTATGACACATCCACTTTCATCTGTGTGAAGCTTAAAATTTTATTTTAGGTGTATAAATCATAGAAATAAACTTGAGTATCTACCAATTGCATCTACAAGCAAAAAGTCCAAACAAAAATATGTCTTAATGTAAATTAACTTCTAATAGAAAGCAAAAAACTACATTCTCTGGTAGATGGAAATAAAAGAACTTTGTTTTTTGTTTGTTTGTTTGTTTGTTTTGTGGCAGCAGACTGTCTTCTAAGGAGCGTTTTTCATCAAAAATTCAAGTAAAAAGTTATATTTTCTCCACTGCCTTTAAGTAAGTGTTTTGCACTCATGCATTGCAGCTCCTGGAGTGGACTATTCCCTAAGTATTTGCTCTGTAGGCAGCAGAAAATACACCTCTATTACTATAACACAAATCAGCAGTAATTTGTGACTTGAAGCAGATTATTGTGCTTATATCAGATGGCTCAATGAAAGAACATAATTTTAAAATTTGCTACAGCATCCAGTACTGAAAATGTTTGTTTCTCTCATAGAAAGCTGTATTTTAAAAAGCACAGGCATTAATAGAAAATTCATATATTTTGAGCAACAGCTTCTTTAATATTTTTCCTCAGTGACTGATTCCCAGCAAGTCTTTGCAGAAATGTCTTGCCGCCTGCCTTGCCTTTACCCATTTGCCAAGGCTGCACCCACAGGGAATATAACTGCTATGTTTTCCCCAAATGTCATGTTAAACTAACCAGCTTTAAGGGCTTTGTGGAACTGAGTAAGGATATTCTGCTCGAAGCAAGCACTGCACCGTGTTTCAGCTGGGATTAAACAGCATCTTCATTGTAGGCACAAAACACACACAAAAAGGGACTAGTTAACCTCCTGCACATGTACTAATGGAGTTACCCCCATAGGATTCAGCAAAAACCCTGGCTACAGGTGCACAGGTACAGGCATTAGAGATCCTGAGTTCACAAGAAGTGAACTTGACCTTCTTGTATCATGGGCCATGGGTCTCATTCCAAAATACAGATCATCCTCCAAGACTATTGAGTTGTGTATTTCGCTTGTTTTAAGCTGCAAAGCCACTCACGAGGTAGACAAAGCTTTTTCCTACAGATACTCTTGATTTTAACAGCAGGGAAGGTTTAGATTGGATATAAGGAAAAATTTCTTACTTGAAAGGGTTGCCCAGGGCAGTGATGGAGTTCCCATCCCTGGAGGGATTTAAAAGCTGTGTAGATGTCACACCTGAGGACATGGGTCAGTGGGGGCCTTGACAGTGCTGGGGGAATTGTTGGACTCTGAGCTCTTTTCTGACTTGGAGGATTCCATGACTCTATATACACTTAAGGTTTACCCAAATTTAGAAGTAAGTGGGGACTTTCCATGCTAAATGGTCCATATTCTGAACAAGAGGAACAGGGAAGACTGGCAAAATAGAGAAAGTATCTACTACAAAAAGCATTGTTTTTCTCAATACAAAGTGTTGCCTGTTCACAAGTAGTGGTTTTACTTGTAGCACCGTGAAGCAAGCAAATAATCTCTAAATTAACAACAAAGAAAACCATGATGTTATAGTAATTATCAGTATTTCCAGAATTAGTAATCAGGTTGTATGCACAACAGCATAAACATCAGAGGATAAATCAGAGAGGAACATTCATGCTTTTAAAGTTATCTTTTTTGCATTCCCTATTTCCATTTTTGATGACACATTCAACTCCAAAACAGAATCTGAAAGAGAAGCAAACTCATTTTCAGTGCGAAAATAACCCATATTTGAAATGGACAATGGCTTTTTAGAAAGGAAATAAAAAAATCCCCTAAACAATCCCATTTTCTTGGGACATCTCACGGAAAGTTCCATTGACTGGGATGACAGTGAAATTATCTGCAAGCAGCAGTCTGGCTGTATTTTGATTGCTCAGAAGCCAACCGGGGTCTTTACACCTGCAGGGTTTTTGAAAGACCTTTTATTTGTAATGCTGTAAGATGGCATCTACTCTTGACAGCAGGTGGGAGGAGCACCCTGCAAAGACTCTTGAGCTGGCTACAGCTCAAAACATCACAGGTGTGCGTGGTACAAGGAACACAGTTCATTCCTGACACTACATAAATGACTCATGCGGGGTGAATTATTATAAAAATATTCCTATTTATTTCTAATCTATATCTATAGATACACATGTGCACACACAGAGGTATATATACTTAAATATGCAGAAATAGATAAGTAAAACATAGGCCATTTTTGCTTAATGATTTTTCCAATCTGAAAAGTTGCTCTTTGGATTATATGTGCTTTCTCCCCAGAATATTCCTCAATTCAGTTTCCCATCAAATTTCTGAAGTATTTGCACGCTGAGATTAATCCCCACCACAGCACTCTGTGTCCCTATGCCATGGAGAAATAGTGATATTTATATCTCTGTATATGCATATAGGAATATAAATATGATAAATTTAACTACGATCAATGAAAGCACACAGAAGAAGAAGTAAGTTTTAAAAAGAAAAGCATTAATGAAAGCAAGTCAGAAAAGTTAATTTCTTACAGTAGAGGAAATCAAAGGCTGGGAGACACCATAATAAAATGGGAATACAGTTCTTTGGGATGGTGTGCCTGATGTATCTGGGGCAGCTATAGAAAACAGCTTAGACCCATAGCTTGAGAAGTTCTAGTTTCATTTTGATGCCAAGGACATTTTAGATGATAGTAAGTTCCAAATATTTTTTGCCAAAGCCATGAGAAATGTTAAAAACATATATTTACATTATTTTTTTGTTTTTAGTCTGAACTTCATGTTTCCTCCTGTAGGCTCTGGATAAATACTTTGCACAGGCACAAGCTTTTTCACTATTCCTGTATTTCCAATACCGGGATCAATAATTGAGCTGTAGAGCTTCACTGTGAAAAACACCTTCTGGAGAACATCCATGAAACCAGCTTCTAGCCCTGAGCAGACAGGTGACACCTACCCAGACAAATCCAAGCCATTCAGTGAGTTTACAGTTCAATATTATTAGGAGCCAACAATCACCTGTCAGTGCAGCTCCATTTCTGCATTTCCTCAATTATTTTCATTTTTGACCCACATTTGAAAGTCTTTCAAAGCAAATCTATGAGCAATCTAAGATTAACTTAGTCCTGTACTAGCCCACCAGGAATCATAGAATCATAGAATCAGCCTGGTTGGAAAAGGCCTCTGAGATCATCAAGTCCAACCCTTGATCCATTACCACCACAGTTACTAGACTATGGCACTGAGTGCCACATCCAGTCTCATCTTAAAAACCTCCAGGAACAGAGAATCCACCACTTCTCTGGGCAGGCCATTCCAATGCCTGATTACCCTCTCTGTAAAGAACTTCTTCCTAATATCCAACCTAACCCCCCCGGTCAGAACTTAAGACCATGCCCTCTTGTGTTACCGATAGCTACCTGGGAAAAGAGACCAACCCCCACCTGGCTACAACCTCCTCTCAGGTGGTTGTAGAGAGTGATGAGGTCTCCCCTGAGCCTTCTCTTCTCCAGGCTAAACAACCCCAGCTCCCTCAGCCTCTCCTCATAGGACTTGTGCTCAAGTCCCTTCACCAGCCTGGCTGCTCTTCTCTGGACCCGCTCCAGCACCTCAATATCCTTCCTGAACTGAGGGGCCCAGAACTGGACACGGCACTCCAGGTGTGGCTTCACCAGTGCTGAGCACAGGGGAAGGACCCTGTTCCTGCTGGCCACACTGTACCTGATCCAGGCCAGGATGCCATTGGCCTTCTTGGCCACCTGGGCACACTGCTGGCTCATGTTCAGCTTCCTGTCAATCCAAACTCCCAGATCCCTTTCTGCCTGGTCGCTCTCCAGCCACTCTGTCTGTGCCCAGCCTGTAGCGCTGCAGGGGTTGTTGTGGCCAAAGTGCAGGACCTGGCACTTGGCCTTGTTGAACCTTATCCCACTGGAATCAGCCCAACTCTCCAGTCTGTCCAAGTCCAGTATTCCTGAAAGCAGGGGATATTCACCAAATTAAGAACATGAGCTACCTGTTAATCACAGAAAATATACTACTTGGCCACATAAGGAATATCTATTTTCTCTGCAAACCTTGCCTCAGCTGTGTTCTCACTGATTCATGCAATATATATATATATATTATATACATATATATATTACATATATATATACAAATAGCTTTCTCTTATAATTGATTCCTGTGCCAGTTTACTTGCCCTGTTAAGTATACTGACTTTTCTGCAGCTCAACACATATATTTTAGGTCAAAATAAGACAAAGAACACTCCATAAATTTTAACTGGGCACTGAAATTGCCTTTAACTTGTTGACAAGTGCACTGTTACACAAAGGTCACATTCTATGCATCTTAAATTTACCACTACAATGGTTAAGAAGTATAATGCATATGGAACACTGTGTTTTATTTGTGCATAATTTCTCAGGCAGCATATCAGAGAAGTCAGGCTTATTTCTATATAGCAGATGAAATGTAATGATCCAGGAGAAATATGGAATTAACCTTTCTGAGGAAAAAGGCCTGAATTGAAATAAATGAGATGGGACTTGCCAGTATTTTTTATTTACTACTTTAATGTAGAGCTCTGTAATATATAGATATATTTTCTGCACAAACTTCAGGAGCTGAGCCTTTTCTAAACAGGATATCAAATCAATATGAAGCGATGTGACATATATTTTTCTCTTCCTAAATGTTGATAATGTTACTTTTCATAAACTCCACCCTAGTTTTTCTAAGGATATCTCTATCTCTGCATGCATGCAAACAAGATTCATAGTTATGTACACAATCCAACTTTAGCTGATGTGCTGCCAGACCAATTCTAAGAAATTGCAGTTTCATTCATTGCAAACTAGAAACAGCAGCACTTCAAAACTGTACCTATATCAACTATGCTTAAGGTTGCAAGGAACCATGAGACACGAGCCTTCTTCTGCCTTTTGCAGAGCTTAAATTAGTGTGGCTTTCACAGGCTCCAAAGGGGAATATGTTGTGTCTCATTCCCAGTTCCCAAAAGCACATAGATTAGCCTTGCATGTCGCTTGTTCCAATGCCTGGAACAAAGCTGGGAGCAGTTGCATCAGCTACACCACCAGTGACAGGCAAAAAATATAAAGGTTAGGCTTCCTACAGCTGCTCAATTAGGAGTATTCTCATCAGACTGTCTGTTTAATAATTTGTTCCCAAAACTGTTTTACTAATGAAAGGTAGCTGTGTAAAAACCTAGCCCTCTTTGTCCATATTGCAATCTACTTAGTTATGTTAAACTCTTTGATTTTTTTTTTATCCCCTGAAGAGTAAAACCAGCAGAACACTTCTCAAAGGAAAGCATTTTTAAAGTGCTATTCACTATTTTTGACTTACTACTTCAAATATAACTTATAACATGCTCATCAGCATAAACTATCCTACAGAGATCTGATTATTAAAGCACTCACTTGAATTTAAACAGAGGTTAGAAATGTGTTGACACAGCCAGAGATTAAATACATATAACTGCATTTGATCATTAAAGTAACAAACAAATACAAAGGGAAATAAGTTATAATGTAACATGCTGCAATTGGTTTGCCTGATATTAAAATTACTTGTGTTGGAGTAGTTAGTACTGAAACTTCTCTAGTTTCATAATTTTCCTCCTATTTTTGATGTATAAATGCTAAATGCATATGGATGCAGAATATTTAAAGTTTTGACTGACACAAACCTGCACCAAATGTCAGCATCACTGAGATGGATAAAGTGATGAGAGGCAAAAGGACAGTTGGTAAAGATGTGTAAAATACAAACCTTTATCCTTTTAAGGGGATAAAACATGCACAAGAAAATTAAATTGGGATGCTGACAACACAGGTGTCTGTTTCAAGACACCACAGTTACCTCAATATGAGTTATTTTTCAAGGCAGTCAGGCTGTACTGGATATTTCTGTAGTACAGCTCATCTAACTTTTAAGTTAATATGAGACTGGCACCTGTGTCACATTTAATTGGAAAAATGTTTAAAAGATTCTCCCTTTTTTTGTCTTGGAAGTGACATACTTACATTATAAAATCAATATGCATCTCAGGATATCTTATCAGTTTGCTAAATCCCACAATTTTGGCATAGTAGACAGCAGTGCAAAGGTGTGGATTGCAGCTATTGAGCCAAATCTCCCCATGAATTTGAAAAGAAATCCAGACACCATTAGTGACAACATTACCACCCCAGGGTAATTCTGATTTAATTTTTATTCTGGTAGTGTGACCAGTGCATGACTGCAATGTAACATTCAATCTAACGTGCTGCTTCAGATCAATGAGTCTGAACACCATATAAGCTTCAGATATATTCTGGAAAAACAACAGTCAACACTTCAGCTCCTGTTATGCAGGTAATCAAGAGCAGCTCATAAGGTCTTGCAACACATTTCACTTTAAATATGTATGAAACTCAGTGAAAATAAAATGAAAATGCATTGATGATGTTATTATGAAAGGTTAAATATTTTTCAAGTGTTTGAAGGAGGTTTTTTTGAAATTATTTTTATATATACGTGCAATTTTAATTGATTTTTTTTTTGACCCAGAAGTTGTGGCTGCCCCATTCCTGGAAGTGCTCAAGACCAGGTTGGACAGGGCTTGGAGCAATCTGGGATAGTGGAAGGTGTCCCTGACCATGGCAG
The DNA here is from genome assembly GCF_022539395.1 of Myiozetetes cayanensis. Lineage (NCBI taxonomy): Eukaryota > Metazoa > Chordata > Aves > Passeriformes > Tyrannidae > Myiozetetes > Myiozetetes cayanensis. The sequence goes on along the minus strand of NW_026087631.1, from coordinate 33,802,185 downwards.
GGGTGTGGGATGAGATGATCTTTAAGGTCCCTTGCTACCCAAACCATTCTGTGATTACATGATTCTATGAAATTTGTAAAAATGTATAATTACACAAATATGTACTAATTTGGATATCTGTACAACAATTAGCACAAATTAAATATTATGAAAATTTAAAGTTATAAAGTAAGTTATCTAAGCAGGCATTCAAACATTAATTTCCTGCATTCATGCAGTATCCATTGAGCCACTGTACAAAGTGAACCATCACGGGGTGGTGGTGGGGAAACCAAACCTAGAAAAAGTATATCTTATAGGCAACATTTTCTCTTCCTTCAGGTGATGACAAGAACAAACAACACAGAAACACCTGCTTGCTCTTTGGTGGTGGACAAGTTCTTATTTCTGTACCAATTTCCCAGTGCCTCTCCTGTTCTGTATAATGTTCCCTCAAAGCAGTTTGTATTGGTATGATGCAGCATTTAGGGTTTCCTTACAACATCTTAGCTCAAATCACTCATTTTTGTTACTTACTTAAAGCTTCAGCTGATATAAAGCTCTTTCATCTTGAGCAGAGTAGAAAATCTTTCAGTTTCTGTACAAGCAAGAGGCTCCTGTGAGTTCTCACAAAAAAAAATGCTGAAGCTCTCTTTGCATGAAGTTACCCTTAAGTACATTGTTACAGTGCTTACATTTCTGAATTCACTCAGCTATGCTTCCTGTGGTACTTGTAATCCAACACTAAATCCTGTATGTCATCCTTATCTGTACAGTGTGTTCTGACAAACACATTTTACAAGTAACAAACAGGTGAATTTGGTGGTTTTGATACTAAGAAACTCATGCACAGCATGAGTTGAGGAATCAGATTTTAACTCCCTATTTTTCTCCCCTGCTAAAATTTATAGTGGACATAGCCAGTTGTGGTCTATGCCTTGGCTATTTACTCACCAGTGTACCACAAACATATTTGGATGTGCAGTAAATTAAGCTTTTTGTACATAGCTTGTTATCAGCATCTTGTCTATTCTCTAATAATTAAATTTAATAGTCTAATAATTTAAACCAGGCTGAAAACTACCATCATTTGTATAAAAAGCTGCTGTCAGTACTTTTAAAATTTCACTGACCATAAGAAGCACTTCAAAATTCTTCTGTGAAAAACTATCTTTTGTCCATTTACACAATAATTTTCTGTTCCTTTATGAAGAGTAAACTCCTCTGTGCAGTTTTGCTTAGTACAGAAAGAATATTGTGAAGATCATTTGTCACCAACACACATAATGGTAATTTAAGAGTTTAGAAATATTGATAACAAAACTAATTATGTAATAACAATAAATGTATCATTCTCCTGGCTACTTGCTTAATTGCTATGTAGATAATTCATTCTATCGTGAAGGTATTTCAGCAATATAACAGGAAATACAGCACAGAGCTTGAAAGGAAATATGTAGACATCAAAAGAGGAAGACATAAACACAGAGGATTTATAAGATATAAGGGAGCCCCTTGGCAGGCATTTATCACCCTCTTTGTCCACCTGCCAGTGCCTGAGGGGCCTTTTCAGTTTAGTGATGTAGATGAAATCAGCAGATCTGCTAAAATCAAGTTCCAAATACCTCATGCTATCTGTCCACACAACCAGGTTGTTTGATTTCCATGCCCTAGGATTTTCCCCATTTCCCAAGGGATAACTTGGGAAAGGCATGTTCTTAGCACTGAAATTATTGTGTAGGGATATATTTTGTGTCATTAGCCTACAAATAACTACAAAAAAAAATCAGTTGGATAGTTATAATAAAATGACTCAAGTAAAAATACTGAATGGTAAGTTGGGGGGAGACTTTTTTTCTTAAAGGTAGGGTCCTAACCAAAGCTAACCACATTAACCCAGCAGAGTCAATGGAGACAATAGGATGTCCATTTTTTATCTCCCAGAGTCATGTGGGAAACAACTGCTCTTTGCCTCTGTTTAAGTGAGACTAGGGAGGTGGAATGCCAGTGACTTGTTTAGATCTGGCTAAAGAGATTTAGCAAAAATGCAGACACACCTGTGCACAGTAAAGAATCATACAAAAATGAGCTTTTTACAGGATTATCAACCAGGGAACATCCCACTGAAAACGAGAGCAACAGTTGCAGGATGTGATTCTGCAGAAATAAACTCAAAAGCTCTATAAAACTAGAGTAGCATCCAAAAATTAGTCTTGTGGCATTATTCCAGAGTCAATCCCGTTATGCAAGCACAGTGGAGAAAACTATTTTGATTGTCAATACTGCACATGTGGCTCAAATTTGGTCTGATACACTGAGCACTTACTTCCAGTTAAATGAAAGAAGTATTTTTGAAATCAGTTCTGCTAACAATGGATTTGTACAGAAATCTAAAAAAACTCCAACCAAACAAAAAATCCAAAAGGCAAAATATATGCATATATGTGTATATATATATATATATGCACACATATGTATTCATACAAACATATATTATTCATACATATATATACACACACATATATTCATACACATATATATACATATATACACATGTATACACATATATATACATATATACACATGTATTCTTCATTCATTTTTCAGATCAGGAGTTTCTTGAGCCTCAATTGTTCTGTCCATTCAGTAATTTTTCTAATGGGTCTCTTCCTATCAGAACTGGATGAGATCATGTCCAGTTTCCTCATGAATTCAAATCATCTTTTCACAGCCATAGAATCATTTGCCAGAGTTTCTATGGTCTGTCATGGACTGTGTAAAACCAATCCCTAAAACCTGACTGTTGATATCCTCTAGCTCCTGTTGTACTCTTATCCACGCACAACAGGCAGTGTCTCATTATCGACTTCTGGGCACTGCAGAAAAGAAAAGAAGGTGCAAAAAGCATGGAATTCCTAAATCCTGAGTTCATAGAGTCTATAGGTGGCTGGTGGCATGGACTATCACCACTGCAGTGAGCTCAGTGCTAGCTCTTAATGTGAGTATATTCTCTTTTATTTGTGTAAACCTCTATCTGCTAATCTGCTGTGACCCCACATAATTCTTATATTGTGAGAAATGCTGCATGCTGCATTCCAAACCAACTTTTATTCCATATTCTTCTCTGACTTTTAAAATTATGATACATACAGAAAACTTAGAAGATTTGGCTGAGAATGAAAAAAAACCCCACACCTGAACACACACTAGCTGGCTATTTCTACCTCTGCTAAAAGTAGACATTGTTTATGTTGAGTATTAACCTTTCTGTAAAAAAACCCAACATTTTTTGTAAGGTGTTAGTTAATGGCAGTTCCCACAGCAATGTGATCCTGAAGTTGGTGTGATAAACTAATTAATATAACAAAGCAACAGAATCTCCTGCCTTTTTGTTTTAACCTCTGCTACATGACAACTAGAATCAAGTGCAGTTAAGTGAAGAGATCTGTGTTTTACAAGCAATGCCGTTTTAGAGTCATGGCATTGAATTTCTTTTTATGCACTTTCCTTTAACCTGTGAAGTGATGTGATGACACACCACAAGTGACAGATGATCAAACTGTCTAGAAAGCTCCTCTCAGAGTCTGTATTTCAGTTTTAAAGACCACATTGCCTAAATGGCTCAAGTGCTATGCGAAAATGAGATTCACAGGTCACTGTAAAACTAAGGAACAGATTAAATTTGAATAATTAATTTTAATGTTTTCATTTATTTTCTTGCACATTAAAGTTTAACTTGCTTATATCTTTTAATGCAAGAAATAAAATCTACCCACAATCCAGTTCTTGTTTCAGCCAAAATGAAAAGTAAAGTCTCCTGCAGTGTGGGAGGACTGCAATGCAAATTGGTTAGCCACAATTTCCACCTTCCAAGTGAGATACCATAATAGATGACAGATTTTTTTTTTAAATCCACAGAGGTGGATGTTACTCAACATGACAGCATTTATTTCCAATTGCTCCATTTTCCTCCGAATGCTATTATTACACTTGAAATTTAACTTTTCAGAGGGTCAAAAAATTACAGTGCTGAGGTTCTTTTCTACCCATCCTCTCTTGCTCTAATAGAGGGTGTCATTATTGTTTCACTGGAACTAAAAACAGATAACTTTTTATGACATTTTATCAGAAGAGTGCAATGCAATCAGAAAATTGAAAAAATTATAGTGGAAAAAAAGGTGCATCTGCAGAAATAGAAAGTAACTCAGACATGAAAAAAATTGTCAAAAGACCCTTCCTTCATTCTCTTGTATTTTATCTAAGATGTATATTTTAAATGGAAAATTACATTAGAATTACAAAAAAAGATCATGTTGTTCATATATATAGAGTCAGATTCCCTTAGCAACACAAAATTTCATACCGTAGGGTGGGGAATAGAGAAAATAAAGGGGGTAATGCTAAAACTCTCAAATAATAACCCCCAAATAATTCTTAAATTCTCATAAAACAGAGGTTTAATCTTTAATATCCAAAGACTCTCTAGGACTATGAATTATTGCTGTGAACCTTGGAAAACAAGACTTCTAAGCTCCTCTCAAATAAAAAACAACCTCTCTGATGTATTTCAGAACACAAAGCAAATCCTACTGTGGTCCTGCAATTTATATATGTGTACATTTGGGGGAAGTGAAAAGAACAAATGGTTTGGTGGCAGATGCTGTGAAAAATGGTTAAGCTAATAACTAAAGAGGCAGCTGTTTTATAGCAGCTCTAAGGTGTATTTTGAGTAAAGTGGTCCTCCCAGTGGAGGCAGAGCTGCAGGAAAGAAGCAGGCAAGCTTGTCTAAGGAGTAAAATGAATGTGCCATTTGTTTTTTTAATCACCACAAAATCCTCTATCAGTAGTTATCTTCCATTATCCCAGGTTCCTCCAAGTCCCATCCAGCCTGGCCTTGGACACTTCCAGGGGTGGGGCAGCCACAGCTTTTCTGGGCAACCTGTGCCAGGGCCTCACCACTCTCACAGACAATAATTATTTCACAGTATCCCATCCAACCCTGCTCTCTGGCAGTGGGAAGCCATTCTCCCTCATCCTGTCACCCCATCCCTTGTCCAAAGTCCCTCTCTTGCTCTCTTGCAGATGCCTTAGGCACTAGAAGGGAGATCATTAATCATAAGGTCTTTAAAAAACATTCTGTTAGTTTTCTTCTTAACACTCCTCAGCTGAAAACAGTTGTAAGTCTCATTACCTCCTAACAAGGACGACCCAACCCATTAAGATGGGCCTAGATATTTTTACTTTTGCCATTGGCAATTGCAGATCTGTGTTTTCTTTATGGAGGTATTTTCCTTTCACTAGCTATATATAGAATTAATTTCTAATTGTGAAAATATTTTTCTGCTTAATTATACAACAAAGAAGGGATGGCTTGAAATAGGATTAATATATCTTGTGGTTAATTAAACATGAAGCTTCTAAGGAGATCACTCCAACAACAAAAGCAATTAAGCCTTGGTTATGTATAGTACACAATTAAGCAGGAAGTTCTTGTAATCCCAAGGACTAAGTTTTAAAGCATGTATTCCTTTAAAATAACTTATTTTCTGTCTTATTTTAGAGAAAACTATCAAATATAAATATAAGCACTGACAACTCAAGTATCTTCTCAGCTTTGTCCTAATGTAATATATAAATTATAGATTAAAAAATATGGCTCTGTTCTGAATAAAATTGCCTCCATTTTTATCTTTATACCTGTTGATTGAGTGAGTAGATGTACACAGAGACACAAGCCCAAAAAACAGCAGGGAAGTCCTGATGAAAGCCTGTTTTGATACTTTATATAACAAGTCTCAAGGTGGTCTTGCATAAGACCCAGATAATTGGAGAAATGTTTAGTTGCAGCATTTTCATGTCTGTGGTGATTTCCCTTTCAAATTCTCTTTTTCATCATCTCTGTTGAGATTTGTCTTTCATATCATGGTTTCTGACAGGGAAACTACTCTTTCATTACTTAAGGATGGAGCAGGATGAATGTTACTAAGCAGACTGGAAAGAGAGTCTCGCACAGTACATTGCTGTTGAGACACACCTGAGTTAACATAGAATCCAAAATAAAAAAAAAAAAAGACAAGTATTCTGCTGGGGTCAACCACAGACTATGAATAGGGTGCTATTAGGGAAAAACACATGATGAAATCAACGAGTAGGTTAAGATTCAGAAACAGCCAGAGAAATGTTCAGATTTACTTTAATGTGCTGAGATCAGAGTGTTTCATTTTTCTGTTTACTGCTAAGCAAATGTCAGCCTGGTTAAGCACATTTCCCCCTCGTCTCAAGAAGGCTGCAATGTAGTTTGTTGCCTTCTAGTTTGGATTAATCTGAAGTTCCTTTGCCACCACTCGTTCTTTGTGTTTATGTCTTAATTTCATTATTGTCCCAGTTAGCTCAGCCGGACCAGTTCATCACTGTGTGGGTGTAACCCAAACTTTGCATTCTACACCTTCTATGTCATTTTCCAGGAACTGACCATGTTCAGCAGTTGCCCAGAGCACACCTGACCCCCCAGGCTATAAGCTGGGTGGCCTGTGAGATAGAAGGATGTTCCTGTCCTCCCACCAATGATTCAGGTGTGATAGCTCCCCTCGGGGGAGTCATTAGTACCTCCACACCCAGTCTGAGGAGTCATCAAGGATTCAAAACATATCTCACGACTTACAATCAACCATTGTGGAACTCCCTACCCTGGGGGAGGTGCTGGGCATTCCCACCCAAACCCGAGTGTGTATAATCTTGGGGTCTTGGGACTTGTGGTACCACTCGTTGGATGCAGAGAAGGACCAGAACCTCGATCAGACTGCGACCACCACTCTTGACTGGACTGCGACCATCATTCTCACCAACAGGTTTTTCCTCTCCTTTTATGTTTGGACTCAGGGGGTCCACGTGGGGCTCAGCAGAGTGGCCAATGAACACCATTCTGTTTGTGCCCCAGGGTGCCAGGTGATACATCAGGGTTTTGTGGGTTAAAACCAATTATTTGTCTGTGTAATTGTATTTATTGTATTATTTTTATTAAATTGTAACTCTAACTTATAATCTCTTTTGAGTTGGGTTCATTTCTCCTGATGGTTTACCTTTAAACCAGCACAATTACTTACTTAGCTAAAAAGATACAACCTCTGTTCCCCATTTGCAACGCTAGGAATCAGTCTGTTTCTATGTACTTTATGTAGGAAACAATACAAAATATGAAGAGCAGATTTTGAATAAAGATGTTCAGAAGTCAACTAGGATCTCAAATAAAGCATGATTTTTGTTCTCAAAGTGGCATAAAATGAATGCAGAACTTAGTCTTATTCAATAAAGAATAGCTTTTCTTGACTTTTGTACATTTTACTCACAAGATCTTGACAGCTACCTGAAGAAAATATTAAGTATCTTTCTTAATCAAGAAGTAATATTTGGGTAAAAAAAAAAAAAAGGGCTAATAAAATATCACATTCTGTTTAATAAAGTACCAAGCTCTTGGAAAACAGAACTAGATTCAGTTCTACTCCATTGTTTCACTCTCACTGTGCACTGACTTTTGCCTCATCAGTGTTTACATCAGGTACTTTTGCTGTGTAAATATACTTGATCTTGACAAGGTCGCCTGGCTTCTCTCCATCATCTGTATTTTCTTTGTCATTCTTTTTTCTTGTCGATTCAAAGTATTGTAGAGAAACAACTGTGACCAATTGTGCTTGAGTCTAAAACTAATTCAGAGGTAGCTATGAAAACAACAAGCACTTTTATTAGGAAAAAGTGGATGCTATTTTGAAACGTTGCCATGGAAGAAGAGGGCATGAATAAGAAAGAGATTTGCACACCTTTTTTTCTTCTGTATTCCTACGTAGACAATTTTGTAGCCCTTTCATTACTTTAAGGGAGGGCAAGGAAAATACATCTTTGTTTCAAAAATAGACATGGAAAATTATTTCAAGCCAATGAAAACGATAGCTTAGTAAAACAGGCAGGAACTAAAAACAGTGGAAAACTAACATTTTTCCATAAAAATTTCATGTGTGGTGTTCTCAGGTGCTGCAACTGGCATCAAGCAACACCAAAATTTCCACTGTAAATACACAGCAACAAAAAAACCCACTTCAGACTCAGATCCTATGTACATCAAAGTTCAGAATAACCAGGAACTTTTTGCTTACACTCCCAGATTTTCTAGAGTGATTATGCATTTCTTATGTTTCAAAGAGAGGTTTTGAAGTACTGATTCAGCCCCTTAGATTTTTACTGTTAAGCCCAAGGGTTTAACACAGAGAGTAGGGAATAAAATCCAATGAACAGACTGTTGTGCAATACAACATTTTTCTCCTACAAAATCTTAACCACAGCTAATTTACAGGTGAGACAGAGTCCTTCCTTTGTACCTGTCCATGGTTTAGTGGCAGTGCTGGGTTGATCATGTACTTGATGATCTTAAAAGTCTTTTCCAACCTTGACAATTCTACGATTCTATGAAGGTGACATCATACAAATTTTGATCACAGGATATAGTCGTGCTGTATCTATCTTACATCTTTTTCCTGGACACCTTGCAACAAAGGGCTCTTCTACTCTGCCTGTCCTTCTAATAATCTCTTTGTATTTTGCTAGAGTAAAATCAATGATTCTACTGAGGCTCCAGACTTTGCTACCTAAATGATAAAACATAGACTAAATAAAGCATTGAAAAGGCAAAATAACCCAAGACTTTATGCTGCCTTATTTAATTTCAGGGCTTAAATTCAATTACTACTATAAACATTTCCATAAAATGAATTGCAGAAGAAAGCTTTGCAAAGTTAAAAGCAATTTAGGAAGGACAATGCTGAAATGCACAATTTAGTTACATTATTAATGTGAATAATGTATTTAACTTGAAACGATTTAGGGGGAAAAACTGGCTTAAAGTGTGACCTCTGGAATGGCCATCAAATGCTGCTGGAAGATAACTGAGAGTAGGAAATCAAGGCATACAACTTCTGTAAGACATGTTTTTGTTAGTAGTCTTAAAAACACATTTGCAACATACAGAGAATTTAAAAAAAAAAAAAACACGAAAAAAGCTTGCTGATTATCTTGAGCTGCACGCTGTCTTAAAAGCAAACAGTTACTGTCTAGTTTCAAATTAAGTATATGGTTTATGGGCAAATGAAGAAGTGAATAAAGTGACCTGTTTGGCATTCTAGACTAGGCAGTGCAAAGTCAGTAAATTCAGCAATGTGAAGTTTAGAAGTGGGGAGCACTCTTTATCTGCTTTTGTCTTTGACTCAGAACTCTTTGTCCATTACTATTTTTGTACATTACTTATTCTACCACAGGTTGCTTTTTATAGGAAAATTTATCGATAGTGAGTTTCTGGCAAAATATGGTAAAGAAAATACTGAAGTATTAATAATTTTTCCCAACCTGCCTTGAGGTGTTGCTGCATCCTGTGAACTATCAGACTCTGTGAACAGAGTATCACCCTGTGAAACTACTCAAACCAAGGAGATGCCAAAGCTCAATGTCCAAATTAAGTCCTTCAAGAAGAAATAACAGCTGCCTTGCTAAGGACAGCAAGAAAAGGAAGGTGATTTTGCAGGGAAGAGGTAACATGACCAGTGTTGACTGTAAATACCTTTCTGTGTCCAAATAAAAAGCAGAAAGGGAAGCCAATCTCCACAAAACTTTACTTCTGCCATCTGAAGTCTGAGAATTTTAAAATTGTGAGAAATTCTGATGAAAAAACAGTACCAACTCTGCATCTTGAGAACCAGAGACAACTTTTTCTTTTGTTGTTCCCCTAAAGGACACTGTTTCCTTTCCTGGCCTGTGGGTGATGGCTGTGGTTTATTGAAGCTGCAGAGACATGCAGGTCTTTGGTTTATAGACTAAGTTCACATCTCCTACAGAACACTGTATCTTCCCAAGACCAGTCAGGATGCATGGCTTTGCAGTCCAAGCCTTCTACAAGTCATGCAAATACCTCATCATGTTAATTACTAGATTGGTCTTAAATGAACATTTCATCCTATTCCAATTTTCTGTCTTTCAAGTAATTATTTAATTAAGTTGTTGTTAAGCATTTTCTGGAGGGTTTTTTGTTGTTGTTGTTGGTTTTGGTGTTGTTTTTATTGCCCCCTCGCCTCAGTGTGTAGTGGGTTTTTGTGGCTGGGTTTGGTAGCAGGGGGACTACAGGCGTGGCTTCTGTTAGAAGACCCTAGAAGCTTCCCCTGTCCAATGGAGCCAATGCCAGCCAGCTCCAGGATGGACTTTCTACCACTGGCCAAGGCCGAGACAATCAGGAGTGATAGTAACACCTCTGTGATAACATATTTAAAAACAGAAGGTTGTGGCACAGAGAGAATTCCAGCCAGGGAAGAGAGGAGTGAGAACATGTGAACAACAAAGTAGACACCAAGGTCAGCGCAGAAGGAGGGGCAGGAGGTGCTCCTGGTGCTAGAGCTGAGGCCCTGCAGCCCGTGGTGCAGACCATGGTGGGGCAGCTGTGCCCCTGCAGCCCATGGAGGTCCCTGTAGGACCATTGGGGTGCAGAGACCCATCTGCAGCTCCATGCTGGAGCACGCGGATGCATAAAGGAGACTGTGGACCCGTGGGAGGCCCAGGATGGAGTAGGGTCCTGCCAGAGACCTGCAGCCCATGGAGAGGGAAACCCACGCTGGAGCAGGTTTTTCCTGTGTAGGACTCATGGCCCCTGTGGAGGACCCACGCTGGTACCACTTATTCGTGAAGGACTGCAACCCATGGAGGAGTGACCCACGGGATGGCAGTGTGGGAATAACTGCTGCCTAAGGGATGGACTCACATTGGAGAGGTCCACCAAGAGCTGTCTCCCGTGGGAGGGATCCCACAGGATCAGGGGAAGGACTCCTCTCCCTGAGCAGTAGGGGAAGGATTCCTCTCCCTGAGCAGCAGCAGGAACGACAACTGACCGTAACCCCCATTCCCCATCCTCCTGCACTGCTGAGGAGGAGGAGGGAGAAATGGAAGGAAGGAGGGGTGGGGGGAAGGTGTTTTTAAGATTGTTTTATTTCTCACTCTTTGGCTTTTACCCTGTTAGTAATAAATTTAAGTACTATTCCCTCTTTGAGTCTGTTTTGCCTGTGAAGGTAATCAGTAAGTGACCTCTCCCAGCTGTTATCCCAACTTATGAATCCTTAGCTGTTTTTTTTTTTCCCCTCTCTCCTCTGTCCAGTTGCAGAGGGAGAGTGAGAGAGTGGCTTTAGTGGGTACCTGGCATCTGGCCAGGGTTAACCCACTATAGGGTGTTAAAATAATTTAAGCTAGTGGCCAGACTTAAATCACTTATTTGGCTACTTTAAACAGTACCAATATTAATATGTGTTTTGCTAATGACACAATTCAAAAGATAATTAAACAATCCACAGAATTTTCTCCTTAGGAGTTGTTTTCATAATTTAGGAAACAATATAGTGATTTTCTATATAGAAAACCTCTAAAATTCATTACAAATAAACAGGTTAATACAGCAAAAAGGAGGAGAAAGAGTCAGGTGCAGTAACAGACAAGAAGCAAATACCACGAGAAACAGGAAAATTTTTTTTTTAGGGACAGAGCAAACATCTATCATTAAAATAAGCTCAGCTAATCAATATTAGATTAAAAATAACATTCTCTTCCAATAGTTAAAAAGATTAACTTTCTGTAACATTCCTCATTCAAAAATGTGTGTCCTAGCTTAAAATAATTTTCCATCTCTTTCTGTGGCTGACAGAGTAAAGACCCACTTCCAGTACTATAAAGTCCTCTATAAAAAAGCCCAAAACAAACTGAGAAGAAGCTGGGTCTGGCTCAGCAATTTAACAACAACACTCTCATTTGACCACTTAGAAGCTTAAACACTGTAAAGAAATACTAGAAAATGAATGTGAGTAGATCCAATGATGGCATGATAGAGATGGCTTTGTAAATGTATAACAAAAAGAGGATAATTATTTGGAATAAAATTTTACCTTTGCTTTCAAACGAGGCATTTTGATGTCAAAAAGATGGTTATATATTAAACTGAAAGACTATTTTGATTGCAGCGCTAAGACAATCCTTTTCCAATGGCATCGATTAAAAAAATCCCAGTAATATTGTCTAATACTGGAGGTTAGGTTGATAGGAAAATACCCAACCCAAATCTGTTATACTGCTGGCAATCATAACATTTTTTAAAATTAGTAGGTATAACAGCTGCTTTGCTCATTTTCAAACAATCTGTTTTCTTTATCAGCAACTGTTTTTTCTCCTTAACAGTGCTTAGTTGATCTGATCACACACAATCAGCAGGAGAAACATTAGAATATGATGTTGCTGTTGCCCTCAAAAACCCAACCATATCACCAGTTTTAAGATAAAATACAACAGAACCGTTGTACAATTGCAAAGTTAGGATAGGATAACACACAAAACAATTTATGCAAAGAAGATGGTGGAGGGGAGAGAAGAAAATTAATAGTAGAGCGGATATGGGTTTTGAGGAAAACGTTAATTCTTTTGAATGGCAGTCTGGGCTAGAAAAATGAGATATGAAGTGGCAAAAATTCATTTACAAGAGCAGTCTCCAAGCATCTGAAAGATCAGTAGCACTTATTTTCAATAATCTTTATAGACTAAGTGCCTCATTTCTGGGCTTACAGCAGGAAGTTCTGTAACACTTCCTTTAATGTCAGATACTGAAGAAATGGGGAGTGGGATTACCAGATGGAGTAACAGACCTGGATTGTGCCCAGAAGGAGCCTAAGCACTCCAAAAACTAGCAGTATCATCTTTAATGGAAGAACAAGAGTGTCTTTGAGGAAGCATGTGGGGGAATTCATCCCCAGGTTACAACTGAGCTGGAAAAACATGATTTTGGTCATCTCATTTATTTAACTTTCCCTTCACATCAAAAAAATACTTTCTTCCATCACTAGTGATGGTGTTTGGGGTAAAGAAGTATTGTCTGGGGAATCTGGAATTTGCAGAGTCTAGATCACAACAGATTTTCAACAATTGCAGCACCAATACAGGCGAGTATTCTTGTACCCGAAAATGCACAATCTGCTCATGGAGACACAAAATACTTCATATTCCTGCCTCAGAAGCTACATTATGAATGCGTCAACCCAAACCACTTAAAACAACCTGCTTGTTAATGGCTGCATTTTAAAACACATGTAGGACTCAGAGTTTTCCTTTTTGACAGAAAACTGGGTAAAACAATCGCAGCTCATGACAGAGAAGAATTTATCTCTAGTGCAAGTAGCATTTAAGCATGATGCAAACATCACCTCTCAGCAACCATTATCACAGCAGGTGCCCTGAGATATATGTCAACACACAAGCTTTTAAACAGAGAAATAGTAGATAGCAGGGGCATTTAGGTAAGGATACCTCCCAAAAATTGCTGGTGAGAACAGATCTTTTCAAGTCCACATACCACAACAGTAATTTTTAAAGGTAGTCAGTAGGCTTTTATCCAACTTTATAGTCTTTCTAGTTAAAATTATAAAATATAAACTAAGAAAGGCATGTGGAGAACATTCAAAAGGCATGGAACGCTAACACAGTAAATATCATATTGCTAGGCCAGCTACTTTAGCAAAATCCAGAAATCTGCATTAAATGCCTTATTTTAAGCCTATTTTAGGATATCATGGAATCACTCACTACTGGGCTAAGTCCTTGCAATATATAATGACTGAGGGAACAGGGCACACAGATAAGTTTGCTTCCACCTGGTTTTTCTTACAAATGTGTTCTGATTAAACTCTGCAGAAATAGCATGATGATAAATTTGCAGTCAGTGTCTTAAAAGGTTGCAATATAAACCACTCTGTTTAAAGGAAAAAAAACCCACCCAAAGAAACAAAAAAGCAGAGAACTACCAGCAAAGAGAACAAAAATGAACTGATGAATTCAAATGATAGACATGTCCTTGTTACAGAATCATTACTTACACTTGAAGCATGTGAGACCATCTCTACCCATGGACTGAATTCAGAATAACCAGCCTACAGTATAAGCTAATGACCAGCTTAAGCACTGAAAAAGCAAGTAAAGCAAGTGGTTTTAGTGCCTTTTGGGGTTTGCTTTTTTTTTTTTTCCCCCAAACAAGAAATGTTAGGATCCTCTAAATTATCCTTATGCAGAATGATTTGCAGGAAAAGGTAAATTGCTCATACTCCTGTGAAGTTACTGAACTGAGTATACAGCCATATGATAAATTAACTAAAATATGAGTATTTCTTCACATCTTTCTTTTTGACCAGAAAATAAGTAGTATTCCTGACACTTCAAGGACACTGTGCAAGTGCTCAGACTAAATTTGCAGGTTCAGATTAATTCAAATATAGTCAGACTTAAAACAGTATGAAGAATTTTAGAATATGAAGATTAACTCTGCAGGCCCTTGCCATCTGTACTTAATTAAAAACCCACTGTTACCCACAGGAGCAAGAACACACAGCAGGAAATTTCTGTTGAGTCTCTGCACACCCTTGGTTTCCTTAATGGGGCTAAACATGACACAACTGCCTCTCTTTCATGTGGAGAAACATTTTCATCTGCTTTTCCACCATAAAATACAACAATAAATTTTTCCTTCTCTTCAGAAGTTGCTAACTGGTGCTTCAACAAGCTGCTCTAAAAAAAAAGCTTTTGGCAAATTCCAGGATCTTCAGTAATTCCAAAGTTAAACAGATGAGGCAACTGCTCCTTCCTCTCTGCAAAGTGTTGTAAACTTGGGAGACAAAAATAGTAATCGTATTCTTAACTTGCTTAGCAACTGTAGGTAAAAAAACTAATATGTCATAATTTATATGTGAAAAGAATGCAGGGGGTTTGTAGTCACGTCTAGTGCTATTGAGGATTCCCACTGAGAACTGCACTGCAAACTGGCAGCTGACTGACAACACTGCTATTTTCAACAGTTCAAAAAATGTAAATGTGTCACCGACTGGTCAAATAGGCTTCCACACCGGTGATTTATTGCAATCTCTCACATTAGTGACTTGTATAAATCACTCTTGGGCTGAAAACAACCTCTATGCACAGCTTTATAATGAATTTGTGTGCTGAATCAGTCTTTCTGGCCCCAGTTGTGTCAGGAGGTGGTTTTGAGCATCCTCGATTAGACAAAGATAATTTCTATGAGCAAGATTTGCTACAGTGCACAAAGCTGAAAGTAAACATGCTTTTGCAAGGAGCTTTGGAAGGATAGAAAGGACGAAAAGAAAATTAGTGTGTCTTAACAAAAGAGGAAAATTCAGTGAAACAGATCTGTAACTACTGTTTTTGTTCATTAACAAATGAAAATTTGTGGCTGCTGGGGATAGCAGAGGCATCCCCCCAGCAGAGTTTTTTGCAACTGAGGTACCAGAGACATGAAGATCAGTTGAGCTTCCAGAACTTCATCACCTACACGTTGCAGAGGTAGGATGGTTACACTCAGAAACAGAAGAATACAAATATAACCCTAAACCAGAGAACTGTTCCCACAACTGAAACACAAAGGAGACAAATGCACATGAAACTTTACCTGCAGCCACTGTGACTGGTCATTGTGGCCCGACGTCCAGGCATTAACCTTGCCTTGCTTGTCCAGCCGGGCTTTCCTGGGCTCCCAAGCGAACATGTCCATGTTGAGTGTACGAAAAACACTGGAGGCAGTGATTTGAAAGTCCTGTATGTGTCCTGATTTCATCCCCAGGGGCTCAGAGCAACCTGGAACAGCAAGATAATGTCAGGGGCTCTATCTACTTATCTCTGTGAGTGGTTTAGATTTTTCTGTTGTGGAAAAAAACCCAGGAGTTCTTGAAGAAAAGGATTTAATCAAGACTAACTATTGTTGAAGGAACAAATAAATGAAAAATAGCCAAATTGAGGACTTTATTTCAACAATTGCTTGGGTGAGTCAAAAGCAAGATAGAGAATTCAACTTGTCTTATCCTTTTTTTTGAAGACAAACAAACTGAAAAGATGGCTTTTGTCTCTGCTTATCTTGGTTTTATTTTCCCATCCAACGGCTTCCTGTTGTTTCCCCTGTTCAGCTTGATTTTCTCATGCTTTTACGTCACTCTACTTCAAACATGTGCTTGCCTACTGATGAAATATTAATTTTTCATAAAGCCACTGCTGAAGTAAAATGTTAACAAGTATCTTTTACAATTCTAAAATTACTTGACATCTGGCTAGAAAGCTAGAAAGTACAAAACCCGCTGAAGGAGCAGAAGACCTCAGAAAAATAACTGTGAAGGAGAAAGAATAGTTGGAAATTATCACTTAAGAGAAATCAAGAGTTAATGGCTTATTTGTTTGTGGATGTCCTACATAACTGAGCCATTTTGGTTGTAGCAAAATATAGATCTTGGGCTTCTCCTTTCTCTGTTCTCCATGATAACAGCAAAAAAAAAATCAGTTTTCTCATTTCCTTCCTAGCCCAGTAGCCAAAGACTCTACATTCTGTTTCTCCCATAGGTTTAATACGCAGAATTAAGTGGAATTATGGAGACATTCAATCAGGAAGGTAAGACCATAGGCCCTTCAAGGTAGCTAACATCAGGAGAAAATACACATTACCAGAGATACATAATGTTAACATGATCTTTAATGCAGTATCTTCTGTATTTAAATTTTGAATTTTGACATTTCACATTAAATTTTTAAAAAAGTCAAACAAAGAAATTATAAATGTGAGAAAACAAAGTTAACTTTTTTTTTTTAAAAAAAAACCAGTCTTTCAGAACTGATTCTCAGTGTACAAATGAAATTGCACAGCTTTGTCTGTAGAATGGACTGCCTAGTTCAAAACAACAACAAAACAATTTTCCTGGGAGTGGGAGGGAGCAATTGAGAGTACAAATGAGACAGACTAATCTGTTGCTTTAGAGAAGGACTTTCCTTGTTATTAAATTCTGAAGTATCACTCCAGGATCATAAGGGCTGTCAGCAGGGATGTTTCATCCCTGGAATCTGAAGGAGGCTCCTGACACAAAAGCAGGTGCTGTCAAAGTTGTGTTTCAGTGCTGGCCCAATCCATCGAAAATAGTTCTATCTTTTCTGAGCACTATTATTGATTTATGAAACAACAACTGTATCTGTCTGTGCATGCGTGGATGAATTAATGGGATTTTACACTTGCCTGCCTCCCCCATGGCCCCAGAGGGAGTGGGAAGACAGTTGTTAAAGGTAACAGGAGAAAGTGAGAAGAACAATGAGAAACAGAATAGACAAACATGATGCACATGGGTGGCAGCACAACACCCTTGGTGCTGTGTCACAGAGAGCAACAGCAGACCCTATCTCTTCCCAGCTCCAACAGCAGTAGACGATGACTATTTGGATGGTCTACTTTGTGTCTGCAGATAGTCATACCTCACAGAAATGCACTTACAATGCTCATGTCTCCCCAGAACATCTCCTCCTCACTGTTCTGTATTTTTCACTTTGCTTTGCCATGTCCCTGTGACTTGGTAATTCAGTTTCCACTCACATTTTTGCCACCTGTAAAGTTTGTAAGAGCTCATGCAGACATACTTACGGCTATGCCCAGTGGAGCATCTTAACTCAGAATGTTTGAGATGCTTTGGATATCTCCATCTTTGATAAATAATACCTGATGCCTCTGTATGTTTAATTCTATCTAGGTATAACTTATTATACTTTTTATTTGGTCTAGCTTGGGGAAACAGGAGCAAGGAAATAATGAGGATGAGTGTGGATTAGCATCTGAAAATTGAAAGAATCCACACGAAAGTGTGTGGATTGTTGACTCTCCCAAGGGTACAATCTTTTACTCTTCAGCCTGAATCCTGTACCATGACCTTTGTCTAGCTCTTCTTTCAAGAAAGCTCAAACCCTGAAAGGAAATCTTAAATATCCAGTGCAATGAAGGCAAGCTCACAGATGTATGTGCTTGCAAAGGTCTGCATGCATCTTGTCTTGGACAAAAATTCATGTAGTATTGGCAAAAGCAGCATATGTCAATTATTTGAGAGCAAATGTGGTTTAGTTTTGATTAATACTGTGATATTTTTCTTTTCTAAAAATTGAGAGATTTTAACATTTTTCTTCATATTAATGAATCATAGAATTGCCTGGCTTGGAATGGACCTTAAAGCTCATCCAGTTCCAACCCTCCGCCAAGGGCAAGGACACCTTCCACTAGACCAGGTTGCTGAGAGTCCTATCCAACCTGGCCTTGATATAATGACCATAGGATTCCTTTTCCGACTAGATATTGGTGAAGACAAACAATGAAAGTGGAATCTGGTATTAAAGGCAGGTGTTATGAAGTCCCCTTTTGTAAAGGTCCCCATTTGTGTAAATGGTACCTATAGATACTGTTAAGATAGAGAAAGAGTTATCAGGGAGCAACATTTCCAAAGGAGATGAAAGTTACACTCTCAGGAGACACTGTGGGTGTCACATGGATGTTCAAGTTCTGGGGACCAACATCTCTCTGCAAGAACTGAGAAACTCAGAACACCAAGAGCTGGCTGAATTGGTACATAGGCACTAACATGCACGATTATCAACAGCATTTGGTGGAGACTGCTTGCATGGAGGCAGATGTTTGAATTTGTGACTGAATCATGAGTAAGCGACTGTGTTGTGTGAACAGTGATCTGTTTTTAAAAACAGTAGCTTGATGCAGTATTAATAACAGCTTAATGAATAAAGGCATTCTAACAAACAGTAGCTGTGATCTGTTTCTCCCCTCACATCAATATTCTATGGAGGGAAGGGAATTTAGGACACAGAGATGCCCAAAACACAAGTGAGGCAGCAACACAAGGCCATGAAAATTAATGCCTAATTTATCGATGGCCAACTCCACTATCATTGATCGTGGTTTTCAATAAGGTCTGACTGTGGGTCCTCGTGAGTAAAGCTATTTATGAGACTAAAGCAGATTTTATTGAATATTTTGCTGAAGTTTGTCCTAAGAAAGAATTAGTTTTTATGATGATCTGGTGCTTCACGTCTCCCTCTGTTCTGCAGTGACTCTCTCCTCTAGCACCAGGACATGTTAGAGAAGCCAGAGCTCTCAAAGCGCTTTTCTGTCCAAGACAGATCACTTGGAATTATAAGTGAATTAGTCTCTATAATTCTACTGTTCTTCAAGTAAGGCTGAAATTGTTCTGCTGAGCATTGGCTGCCTACAGTTTTAAGAAATGATGACCTTGAAACTGTTAGGACACCACTGAAATGAATTCACTTCAGTAGCTTTCACAGTTCTTTGAGCAAAACAATTCCTGGTCATTCTGGCAAGGACTTACTCTAAATTGTGGTTCCAGAAATGGAAGACATAAAAAAAAATAAATCTAATAGACTAAAGCAGCTAGACAGAAATTTCTATTTACTTTTATACCTATCTGTATTGGAAAAGGACTACACTGAGAATAATGCATTAACTTTTCATTTCTGATCTGGTTTTGATGCCACTAGAGGACTGAGAGTTATTTAACTCCATCTGTTTTGATGTATCATTCGTGAACTGGATGACTATTGTTTGTACAGTAAGCAGACAGCCACATAAAAATCATTCCTAAATGAATTCAGTGGAGTGCTCCTACCAGTAAAAGGTTTATCTCTTGAAAAATATAAAAAATTTACATGCTTTACTGAATTTGTAAGAGAACATGGTTCATGCTGAGAGTGGATGGAGGTCAGGCTTTACATTTCAGAGCTACACTACGAATCTTAAGAGGGTTTATATTGGCTCCAATTGTTCATTACTTTTTCTGCAAGATGCAATCCCTGCTCCTGCTAAATCCACAGAACAAATCCAAACTGAAATCTTGATTAAAGTAACCCAGCCAAATGTGTCTTGTTGCACTTTGAGTAGCCCTGGAAGGCAGTGGAAGAATGTTTGTCCTCCGGAGGGTGTCACAGAGCAAACTGGTGGTGTCACCCAGCAGCTAGGAGGAATTACCCACATCAGGCTTGATCCCTGCTGCTCCAACATATGGCACTGAACAACCAGCTCTAGGGTCTCAGGAACCATTTTCAACCCTTAGTTTAGGCTGTTCTGAGTGCACTTGTGAGTTACAGACTTCCTGTCTCGTGGTCTGCTCAGTGTGGTACATTATGGGTCCTAATATCCATCGATACTCATTAAAACTGCCACAAATGAGCTTGTCTAGGTCATGTATAACTAGAGGCACACAGAAAAATTTACCAAGTGTTGTTAGGTTGACACAACACTGCCTTACTACTATTACTGCCCTACTGTCACTGACATCACTTAGCTAAGTGTTGCTGGTTGTACAATCCACACAAAAAGAGGTGACTGACTATGTGGACAAACTCAGGCACAAAGAAAACTACATTTTGCCAGGGATAAAACGTGTGCACAGTTTAGACCTGCCCCGTGCTTGATGACTGCAGGAGTCCCACCTGTGAGTTCGCAGCCCAGGAGCTCCATTCTCAGCGTGCAGTGCCTCCTGCACACCTGAGGGTACAGTCGAATGTACTGGGACTTGATGGGCGGGGTGAAGGAGTTGGCGTAAGGGGTGTTGTTGTCCACGTTCCCACGGAACACCTGTAACAAAATAGCACACTTACAAAAACATGCCAGGAGGATTAATGGAGGTTCAGATAATTTCCTTGTTTTGAAAGCATCTGTTCTGACTACCCCTGCAAGCTTTACCCAAATAGCAGCTGTTTCGGCATCTCTAGTGCCTGACACAAGTTTTTGAGCACTATGTCCTGCCTTTAGGTCACATCATGACATCTTTGAACCAGGGCTTCTATCTTGTCACTCCCAAAAGCTGAAGCTATTAATACAAGTAAATTATGCCTTCTTCTCTAATTAGTGTATTAAATAGTCCAATTCAATCTGGCCTGCAATTATTTATGCTGATTAGCATTTATTTTTTTCCCCTCTAGTTCAAAAACCTGATCCAGCTCCTACTGAAGTGACTGTAACCGTCCCACTGATCACAGGGGGAGCTGAATTAAACCTATCAGCATTCTTCTATTCACCCCTCACTCTAACCAGATATCCTTGTACTGTGTTTTCTTCCCTCATTATATACCTCCTCACACAGCATTTTAATTTTCTAATAGAGAAGCTATGTCTAATGCTTCACAGTGTGTTAGTTCTGTGTAAACTTACACAGTAAAGGTTTTTTTTTCCTCCTTTGTATGCATGACTCTATCAAAAATAATTGGTAACTGTAAACTGTAAACACATCCCACTGGATGATACTGTTTGTGCAGCACAGAGATTAGCATTGATGAATGGGTTCTGTGTTTTCAAGGGTTAACGCTAATCTGCCAGTGTAATAAAACTAAAGTGAAAACAGAGTAATGAGTAATTACTGATAAACTAATTAAAATGAAAATCAGTTAAGTGCAATAAACAGGATTATTCTAGCTTGGGGAAACAGTATTTATAAAACCATCAATTAAAGTATAAGAAATTCTTAGCAGACAGAGAGTGCAAATTTGTGGATGCTATTTTTTTTTAATTCAGAGAAAAATAATGACAATGAAACCTATATCATACTTCCAGGCAATTAGGCTTATGTACCACTGACACCTCTTATGTTTTAGCTTCTAAACGCAGCTAAAACATAAGAGGTATTCAGATACAGATGACTTAATCTTACCATATCTTCCTTTGTGCCTTTTACTTTGTACATTGTCCACGACTTCCCGTCATTACTGTATGCAATTTTATAGGATTTTACATATTCTGGACTCCCAAGCCTCTTGGCACCTTGAGTTATAACTCCAGTGACTCTCATCTTCTTCTGCAGGTTTATCTGAAATAACAGTACGTTTTTATCACTATCTGAGGGACACAATTCTGATCCTTCATTCCTTTGATTCTTTTTTTCTTTCCTTTCTTAAATGACAGGAGAAAGCATAGCCTTAACATTTAAATTACTACTTTTACGCTTGCATTAATTCCTTTTATCTTTCATTACTTTGATATACAAATGCACACAATGAATGGAAAAGAACTGAACCAAAAGCCTGGACTGTGCTTATTTCATGTGTATGGGTACACATATAATATATACATATATTATGGTTATACAGAATACTACTGGTGTATTATTGGGATATTGCATATTTCTGGCACAGAGGGTTACTGTTATATATATTTTGTTCCTGAAAGGTAAATGCAACAGCATGATAATTTACCAGAGGCTGTATCTTCTGTTCTATTAGAAACCAATTTGCAATACCATACAAAAGATCCTAAGTTAAATTCAGGTAAAATTTCTTTGTGATGGTGAAGATACATGGAAGATCTGAAAGCAATGAAGTATACTTTTTCTTGATTCTCACTGAAAATTCATATATCTACAGATCAAGGTTGTAATTCTAATCCTAAAACAGTCAATAGCAAAATATCAGTTAGTGGATGTGAACATGCCCTGTGTACTTGTCTGAGTTGATGGTAATACTTCAAAGTACAAAATTAAGATGTTCAGAATCAACAAATCAAGAGCTCAACAGTACTCCAACAACCTTAATTTTGACTTCTTTATCCATCTATGTACATGGAAAGACAGCTATATTCCCCAAAAGTTCAGAATGTGGTATTCAAACCAAAAAATGCTGGCACTGTCAGCTGTGATGGAGCCAATCTGTGGCAGCTACATTCCCACCCCTGCTGGGCAGCTGAAATCTACAACTTTTGCACCAAATGAAGCTTAACAAAGAGCTGTCACATCATGAGAGCTGAGTGCAAGTGTGTGAAAAGAGAAGGTGAATGGAAATACTGGAGAGCAAGCAACTGGGACCAGGTAAATAATGCATTGAACGATGTTAGCACTTGCTCCTCCAAATGAGTCTTATCTCTGCTCCCCAATTAGTGGAGCTGGCCCAGTGCAATCCCCACTGTTTGGAATAGCAGCCCTAGCACAGGTAGATGGGGACTTGGAGACAGATCAGGTATCTGCTGTCCAAACACCTTAATCTCTTTATTCTTTGCAGTGTGGTTTGAAGACTTTCTCCCCCATGGTAATATAATCTAACCTTTATTAAGGATGTAAGATGACCAGACTTCAGTGTTTCAATATCTCACTGTGCACACAGTGGGAAACGTGAGGGATTGGGGCTATCTCTCTGCCGCTTTTCTGAAATAGTTGGCTTTCAGTGTAGTTTTACCATAGTTCTCCCCATAAGAAATTAATAAGTACTCACAAACCTTCTGAATAACAATGCATATTTTAGAGGTTTAGACCCATCGAGAGAGGAGAAGCTTCCTATTAAAGACCAGATTTTTTTACAGGATCTTTCCCACATAGACCAGGGAAAGCTGAGGAACATTTTCAATTCCAGTGGAGAGAATGGACTCATTCCAGGATTTTAAACAGGTATAAATTAGAAGAGATCCATGCCTTTTTACAGTCTTGAAAACCTTCTTTTCCCTAGTTCCTGATCTCCCAGAGGGGAAAACAAACCCAAACAAATATGTTATATTCGTAAAAGGACAGCTACAGAGACTGTAAGTCCCCTAACTACATTAAAAATATAGTTAACATGGAATAGTAACCAGTTAAACATTTATGGAAGTCTCTTATGCATATTTCACTCTCTAGATGGAATTTCAAAATATTAATAAACAGGCATTTTTTTACGTATTTACAAAATAATAATGAAGTGAATACCATCTCCAAAAACAAATTAGAAAGCACATTCAAACAGACCAGTCATTGATTATTTGCTGACGGGTAGTAACTTCACATTTCACTGCATGGGAAAAAGAAGGTATAATACAGCACCAAATAAATTTTCACTGATCCAGTGATGCATATCACTAATATTCTTTCAGCTTAACTACAAATTTTTTTTTTTCCAGATAATAACCTTGGGGAGTTTCTTCAGATGAGAATTTTTGGGGATTCTTTTCTCTCCTGTTTACCCACAAAGAGCAATTTTGTAATGAAATCATGACTTTAATCACTGGATGACCTATTCCCACACTGGCTCCTTTCTCCACCCCAGTCTCCACATCCAATGCACAAGAAATAAACCACTGCACTTCAAAAAGCAAAACAATGACAAAAACCCCCCACCTAACAGTAATCTCTCAAAGAGTTTAATACTATAGTTAAAACTAAAAAAAAAAAGAAAAAAAAAAGGCCCACTGAATGAAGGGAAGATTTGGTCACATAATCACAAGAATGAAAGCAAAAAAATCTAATTTTTAAATAATCATTTAATATACATCCCGATAAACACACAAACAGAATCTTTCTTTTCAGAGGAGTTCTTGATCAGTACCCATCCTCCAAGTCACAAACTGAGGTTTGCCTTTAAGCATTATTGAACTTAATATAACATAAGAAATAAAACCAGGATGACTTGTTTTGCAATTACACCTCTCTGTATACTGTCAATGTTTGCAGGAAAATCCCAGTGAAGCAGGGGTTGTGGGGTGAAATGTTTCCAAATACCTTTGGCTTGCTTATATAGAAGTCCCAACTACTCTAATGTCATATTTTGGAAGCTCTGGTAGCTCCTGCCAGTGCATATGGATACAGCAGAAATTAATTGTCCCTTGGGGTCTTTGGGTCCTTTTATGTGTTTTAAATTTTTCAAGCAAGAGCTTAGCAAAAATTGTAATATTACAACTGTGGCAATGACTATAACTAAGCACGGGATGAAATCTTTCTTACTTAATGTACTTCAGTAGGAAGCTGTGAAGAAATGTGAACTACCTCTTTTAGCAGTAAAAGCTTTTCCAAAGGTGTTTTCCTGTGGCCATTGTGAAGAAAAACAGTTCAGAAAGCTCTGCTTTGTGGATTCAGATCTGGGATAGAAAGTCATATATTTTCATTACGTGGGTGACTGTGTTTTAAAACAAAGAGGTGAAAGTCACCAAGACAAGAATAAGACCTTAACATATCTTTTCAGAAAAAGTAATAGCTTATTTACTTATTAAGGATCCCTTATAATTACCTAAACGAACAGGACAAAAATCAAGGATGATAGAAGATCATTGTTTTGAGGAGTTTATCCCAGTAATTCAAGCAGTAATGCACAGTAAAAACCTTGTAAGAAGAAGATACTTGTGTAGACATTTGAGGAATCAACTTAAAGAAAATAAAAAGGAAAGAAAAAAAAGAGTCTGATCACTTTTATCAGCCCTACTTAAATTTAGTTTTATTTTGAGAGCAATGAATTCAGACTTGACACTTGACCTCTGTTCAGCAGCAGCTCAGGAGTCTCCTGCATCCAGTAACTTCCATGGGACCTAATTCACCCAGCAGTGCAGGGTGTGCCCAAGAGCTGGGGAACAAAATCAACTCCTATTAATTTAAGAAGTCCCTGAAATTTCTTCTAATCCTGTTCCTTTCAGCCAGCCCAATACTCCCAATTCCATGATTAGACAACTTTGATGATCCCAACAGGTTACAGAGTCATGGCCTTTCCCAATAGGAGGAGAAAAAGTTAACCAGTGAGCCATGTTTACTGCTGTCAGCATTGATTCTATAGGACTAATTATCTATTAGACAATTTTCACTGCTATAGTAATGGTTTTGACTGCAATGACTCACTCAAATCTGTTTTGAGATGCTAAATAATTCAGTTGTCTACACTGATGAAGACATATCAAACCTAAATTTTACTGGAACCGGAAAAAATCCATATTGCAAAGAAAACAAAACAAATGAAAAAGAGTGTTTCCCCAAGAGAAAGTGGTAATATTAGCAAGGTAATTTTCTATGAGTTCCTGTTGATTGTAGAGTGTACCATTTTCAAAGGCAGTTCAGAGCCAGTCCTGCAAATTTACATGTGTTTGTGCAGATCCACTTGTAGCTGGGAGTAAATGTGGGAGCTTGTTTTCTCTAAAGAGTCCAAAGGGTTCCACAAAACAAACACCATAAATAACTTCTCAGTGTGCTTAACAAACCTTAGAGCTGTAGGAAAAAAAAAAAAAGACTAAACTCACAATCATAATATGTGAATGAAACTGAACAGCAGGGATTAGGGACAGCACAGGTGGAAGCTGTTCATCTCCCTCTTCAATTTGTGATCAAATATCAGTATGTTCAGTTTGCAGAAGCTATATACTTGACAAAAAAAGATAAAAAACCACCAGGTTGCACCTGTCTTATCTATATTATTACATAATGGAGAGAAGAGGGACAGAGTGACTCTAGGAAGACACCCTACCTGATGCTCCTGGACAGAATACATAACCATGTTCCCCTCCTTTGTTGTCACTCTGTTAGCAACAATACCACTAACACTTCATACAAAACAGGTTTACCTGAAGTAATCTTTAAGAGTAAGATTGCCAGAAATGCTCAAATTAAAGTCTTCATGAAACCTTGGGTTTCTGAGACTTTAAATATAGTTTTGCATTCATAAACAGAAATTAATTTCATGGAGAACTAGGGTGTTTACCTGTTTCAGTTATGAGATAGAATAGCATTCTCATAAATAATTCTTTGTCTTTTCTAGCACAAAGTAAATATATTTTTACTGCTACTCACCATTACTTATATAAAAATAAGATTGAATAAGAAATGAAGGTTCTACCGGCATTAAAAGGTTTATTACAACAACCTTTCCCTGATGATCTCATCAGTTTTTGAAGGATTGAAATGTAATCTTTTCTGTCTCTTTTTTTTTTTTTTTTTTTTAAGTCATAATTTCAACAGGGCTAGATAGAAAGCTCCCACAAAAGCATTTTGGGTGAAAAATAGGGACACTTGCCAATAGAAATGTTTGTAATAAACTCTGGAAAGCAACAACCTGAGACAATTCCTTTGATATTGGGAAATTCAGTGAGTCTTAAAGCTCCCTCCCATGCTTCCTTTTCAATCTCCAAGCTCTGGAGCCCCTGAACAGAGCTGAATACTGCTGTTTCATCCTGATGCCACATTAGGAGCTGCAGAGCTGGACTTGCATGTGATGAGGAGTGGGGAGGTTGCAGCAGGTCACTTACTATTAATTTCCCTGTTGCAAAGCCCTGCTGACACCCGAGCACAGGGTGTTCATCTATCTTTCATGTCTGTGGCTTTTTGATACTCTCCTAATCAGCACTGTCAGCAGAGCTGCTCTGGATTTAGTTGAGGGCATTAATGTAGTCAGTACAGTGGCACTGATACGTGTTTTAACTAGAGCCCAGCTCAGCCAACACAGTGATTTATCCATGGTAGCACCACAGCTGCTGCTGACATGATGGAAGAAGGACTGTTACATGGAGAAAAGCCAATATGTTTTACCTTTTAATATTCACACTGCAATGTAAATTATTGACTTCTAATAGCCTAGGAGAACTAATACGGTTGTTTGATACAAATAATAATTTCTAACGTGACTGTAGGATTGTACGTGAGGAAAAACAAGTGAAATACTTTTATTACGTATTTACTTTATAGAAATACTTCAATGTGTATATTTATAATAAATATATACTTAATATATAAATACTTTTAAAAAAAGTTTCTGATCCCAAACCACTTTGTTTCAGTTAAGTGGATGTGGGTCCAGCAAAGTATTTTCATAACTCTGCTATTAAAACTTCTGCAAACTCATCCTCCTAATCATGTTGTTTTCAGTCTGTCACACCTCAAGGTAACAACAGTCTCACAGCTTTACTGTACTCAACTACATCTCAGCCCCAGCCAATCCTTTAAAAGCTACACATCACTTTTGCCATCATCAAAAAGACTTATTTACATGATTCAAATTAGGCAGGCTGAATCAGAGATGCAAAGTGACCCACTAATTTAATTTGCCTCTCTGTGAAAAGATCAGAATGTAGGTTAAACCCTGCTTGTATAGAAAACAAAAATGCAAAGATTTTTTGGCCCATGAAATGCTAATGTGGAGGAACATATGTTATGGGAATTATCAAAAAACACCTATTTCATTTGGCTTTTGTTGAGAACTTTCAATTTATGCCTCAGAGAGTTTACATAATTAGACAGAATAAAAACTTGCTTAGTCTGTTCCTTCTTACTATTAAGCCATTATTTTAGTCCCAAAGGTAGTTGTTATGAATGCAATTAACTGGATGATATGAATTATTCAAATACTGGCATGTTGAGACTGTCATCTCAAGAAGAGGCCTATAATCAATCTCATGTCTTTCAGAGGTTTGTGGCCCTGCAAAATTTCATTTTTACAAGGTATTGATTAAATGAGTATTAACTATTTGAAATTTAAGGTCAGCTCAGAAACACCAAGGTCACTTATTGCTATTATTAGTTTCTTCATATACTTTGAACTTGTGAATACTCCTCCTGTCTTTGGGATGCTAATGTCTCCTGGAAAGAATTTCCCAAGAATGCCTATAATATTTCTTAAAGAATCAGTCCAAGAATATGTAAATAAAAATGTCCGAAAATATCTGTATGTATTGCCCCTTGTAACATAGCTCTGATCAGTAGGATTTAGAGGACAGGATGTCAGACTCAGGTCACAGAAACGAACACATACTTTTCTTTTAATGCTACATGAAATCCCCCTTCTTCAGGAAAAAGAAATGAATTAATAAGATACAATACTAAAATCACAATGAAAATATACTCAGACAAATTTCTGGTTGTGAAATAATTTTAAATATCAGAGGTAATTTCTCTTACACACTTTCCATCTGATTTCATGACACTTTGGCAGATGCATTCTGCTAACAACTCTGGTGACAAATATGACCTTCCCTCAAAGCCAAAGAGGACAACTGGAAAAACTTACCATTCTGATTTCATTGGGCTTTGTTTAGGTCCTATGGACCTTCTTAGACAAATAAGTCATAGAATTATAGAACTATTAATGTTGGAAACGACATCCCATGTATTGATTAAATGAATATTAACGATCTGAAATCTAAGCTTAGCTAAGAAACACCAAGGTTGTTTATTGCTGTTATTAGTTTCTTCATATATTTTGAACTTGTGAATACTCTTCCTGCCTCTAGAATGCTAATAACTTCTGGAAAGAACTTTCTCAAATGTCTAGAAGGCTTCTAAAGAGTCAGTTCCTCTTAAAGAATCTCAAAGAATATAGTCCCCTCTGAGCCTCCTTTTCCTCAGGCTGAACCCCTCCAGGTCCCTCAGGTAAGTAAGCAAATGGTAAGTAGGGAGAAAATGTGCCAGAAAATGGCAAGTCTATTGCTCAGATGAAGAAATTATCTGCTTTAGTTTTGAAAGATGGGGGCTAAAGCAAAAACTGAAATAGCAGGGAACATGCAAGAGTTCAGAGCTCCCTGTCCCTGAAAGATTCCTACTGTGAGACAGCATTGCACATTCCCAGCTTATTTCAACACAGTGGGAAATTAAAGCTACTTAGTTCCTCTACCAGAATAAAGTCAGCAAGTGATAATAGTGCTCCCAAATGGTGCACAACCTGTATTAAAATACACATCTGTACTCCCTTTTTTCCGTGGTCAAAGTTATCATAATGAATGTTTACCTACTTAAAATTGTCTTTTCCAAGGAGCCTGGCTGCCACAGCAACC
Organism: Myiozetetes cayanensis; assembly: GCF_022539395.1. Classification (NCBI taxonomy): domain Eukaryota; kingdom Metazoa; phylum Chordata; class Aves; order Passeriformes; family Tyrannidae; genus Myiozetetes; species Myiozetetes cayanensis. The sequence continues at coordinate 33,772,793 of NW_026087631.1, read as the reverse complement.
TATTATCCTTGCCCATGCCACCCTTTTGTTTTTCCCATATATCTGCAAGTGTCTTTTCCAGTCACTGTTGGATTTTTTGGTTGTCAGTTTATAGAGGATGAAAAGCACACTAAAGTTGCTGATGTAATTAGTACTTCTGATTGAGATGGGAATGCTACACATAATTAGGACAACTGTTAAGACTATGCCCACAACATGACAAAATTGTGGGTGAAAGACAAGTGGCAAAGCAGGAGTGCATGAAAACAATCCTTCCCACATATATTGCCATATTTGAGAATAATCTGTTAGTTGCTATGAGACTAGTTGTACAGGGAGAGAGGCCAAGGTTTGAGATGGACACAAGAGGAGTGAAGAGTTAGATCAGTACACACACAGGGGACAGGTGGCTTTGTGATGGATTAAAAGACTATGCCACTCAAACAATTTCTTCAACCTCAGATGTTATTACAGAACACAAAAGGTTCGCTCAAATGATTAACATCTCCTGAGCCTTGTGAAAGTACTTGGCTGAGTATTTGTTGAATAATGACAAACACATTCATAAAATATCCTTCATTGTCTTCTGAAATTAAGAATCAAAAGACAAAATAAATTAATTTCTCTATCTACTGTCTATAACTAAAAGTTACCCTTCCATGAGATTGTCCTTATTTATGTCTCCATTTTTGCAAAAAATTCCTCTTACAGAAATTGGCAGGGAAAAGATTAGATTGAAAACATCAAACAGTTCTCGGTTTTGTGATAGACAATTTTTGAAAAGTCTCACTGAAAGACTCAAGGCTTGAACAATGTCTCCTTATCTTAACCACTCTCGGAAGAAGAATGTTCTAAGAGTGCAAGTCTAAAATATGCTTCTATTTTTTAGTCTGTAGAACCAGTGTTTGACTGAAATTAGGTGGTCATTAGGTGAGATGACAAACACATGCCATCATTTCCAGAGAAGGTCAAGAGCATGAGTTTACTGTAGCAAAGAAGGACCTGGGGGTCCTTGTGTCCTGGTCCCAGCTGTCCCTGGCCAGCCACGTGTTCTTGTGGCCAAGAAGGCTAGTGGGATCCTGGGGTTCATCAGGAAGAAAATTTCCAGCAGGTCAGGGATGACTCTGATGGAGCACAGAGGTGGTCCCTTCCAGCCTGACCCATTCTGGGATTCTGTATACAGATGTGTTTGTATCATCACCTCCCCCCCCCAAAAAATGTTAATATAATGTCATGTAATTTAACTTTTTCTTGAACTTTTGTTTCCTGAACCTTAGCTGTAATGAAGTAGCTTGAAACAGCATTTTTCTAGAAATCAAGTCTAGCAGGAGAGTAACTAAAAGTGAGGATCCTTTGCTCTGCCAGTTTTGAAAGCGAGTGCTTAAAAGATGACCTGTTTGACTATCACACATCAGCATAGTATCATCTTACAGATTTAGATCCTCTTCCCAAAACAGGGGGACTGTGATTCCCACACATCACCACCACATAGGTGCTGGGATATCTCTTTTTACTCATGCAAGAAACCAGGTAGAGACACAGTTGTTCATTTCTGTGTGTTACCACTTTCTGGTTTGATTGCTTTTAATATCAGGATGGCAAATGTGGAAAAAAAAGTAAAATATTTAGCTGAAATAGATGGTGTCACAGATGCAGGCACAAATGTGTTTAAAGGTCCTGTTGCTTTGGCCCTTCATCCACATTACAGAGTAATTAAGGAGAGCTCACACACGGGCTGACAGAGCACGTGAGGGATGGTGTTTTCAACAGCATCAAATCTCAGTTGCCATGGGGATGCTGACTCTGAACCGACTGATTTTGTGTACCTGAAACCTCAATCGAAAGTTGTTTGAATATGTCTGTGCATGGGTGTTTGTGTGTATGAGGAATGAAATTAGGAGATATGATATGAAATAGGTATCAAGATATAGGACTCCAGGGAGTTTATGGATGATTGCACTAAGAAATAGGTTCCCAGTCATTGTTGTTTTCTGTCCTTCTTTGAGTACATAAATTACATTTTTGGTCTGTAAGCTAAATGTGCAGATGCTGAGAGCAGACATTGGTATTGAGTTCAGTGAAGTCACTGAATTTATGGCAGGCTTTGGTTAGCTGACCACCTCTTCTAATTCCTGCAGTTCAAAAGTGGGATAGTTTTGAGAGAAGTCAACTGCACTTGCATTATTAGTTTCTGCTCTTCACTGTTAAGGGCTTTCAGGAACTTACTGCCATTCTCCAATATCCTCCAAGGAAATTCTTCAAATATTAAGTCAAATTTTGGAGTATTGACAAAAAAACTTTTAACAGTTTTTTCAGCATCTAACTTAGCGGATGAAGTCTTCCTATACGGTGCACATCATCCTACACAATGACTCTGAGATTGTATTTCATAAGTTTCACTTGGCCACATTATACCAAGATGAGAGCTATATTAATTAATATTAAACATTTAAGCTGTGAGAACAGGTATTTTTGGAGGCTGATACAACAGTAGTCATGAATGAGGAAATGAACTTTGACAAAATGAATGGTTTGACAGATGGCAGTTTGCTTAGAGCTCTTGCCAACAGATGTCTGAATGAATGTTCTGCAAGACCTCTGTGTATTTTTGGTTTTATCATTTCATTAGTAAATAGCTATCACCTGGTGTATACTTGCTCTTTGGAAGCTCTTGATGAGGAAGCTTTTAATTTTTTTTTTCCTTGTCTTTTTTTTTTGAGAAAAAAACCACCCAGGACTTTATGCTTTCCTACTCAGGGGTAACAATGATGGAGCTTAGAAAGTTTCTATTACAAGTACTTTTTTTTTGGTGTTACAGTAGCTATGATTAGGTTTGTGATATTCACAGTCACAGATTTAATTATGCCATGGGACTGCAAGCCCCCAAAATTGTGGGGCTGAGCACCAGAGGTGGAATTGAAACCAAAACTGGTGTGGAGACAGTTGTGTAAAAAACAAAACAAGCCAGAATAAAAAGATAAATTCTACCTAGCAGAAATAATATTCCAATATATTTAGGCTTTAAAAAAAAAAAAAAAAACACATTAGGAGTAATCACTTAAAAAACCCCAAAAAACCAAAAAACCAACCAACCAAAAAAACTCCATAACCACAAAAGCAACAACAAAACACCAAATAAAGTAATTCTAAATTTAGACAGAGGTTTTAGAAATATTTTGCCCTGAAGCTAAGCTTCTGGGGTAAATTCCTTTCCATCCCAGATCACCTGTTTCTATTAACAGTCTCTGCAGCAAGATTATTTACTCATAGTTTCAAGAAATATAGTGAAAAAGTTTTATTAAAACTGTGAAAAATTATTGAAAAAACCAAAAAATATTGTTTATAACAGGTGCAATGAGAAGGTAAAAGTAAATGAACACAATGTGTTTTATTTTGGAATGGACTACTAATATATTCAAATTACCAATAAGAAGTTAGACACCTTTCTGATCAAACTGTTGTATCTCAGAATACAAAGTTTCATCTGAACCTCAGCACATAGTTTCTGAGAAGCCATTTAGGTAATAAATTAGAAAAAGGCAAGAATTAGAATGCTCTTTTCATATATTCTAAATAAGACTTCTAGTTTTTCTCTTTTGAAATTACATTTGACTTCTAAAAACTGACCCCAGAAAAGAACAAAAATATGAAATAGACCTGGAAAAGGATGAATTCTTGGAAGAGGAAAAAACCCAAACTCAATTATTTTGGATATTCTTGTCTTCAATAAAAACTAGAGGAAACCTGAACCAACTTTACTTCCCATTTTTTGACTCTTCAACCAAATGGAGCAGTCCAGTTGTTTTGTAAATTAGTCCTTCTACTTATCAAAATAATAAAATAAATGTTTGAATATTTTATTTTAAAACCTATTGATGACCACAGTGATGCCTCCAGAGAAAGAATTTATGCTATTTTAATGAAAGAGAACAAAATAGATCTCTTATTATTCTATTCAATAACTTACATTTGTATCCAACAGTCTCCCACAACAGCTCAGGTGTTCAATCACATCTCCTACACCATGGCAGGGTACATTGTAGTAAGTGCATTTTCTTCTTCTTATTATTATTCTCTAAATGTAGAGTGTGATCTAAATGTAGAGTGTGATCAAATCTGTTTTTGGTTGCTGTGGGTTAACACCTTGTAAAAACAATTTCCATGTCCAAAAGACCACAAAATTCTTAAAAAGAAGAGGTGGTAGTCTCTTAAAAAAACCCACAAGAAACAAAAAAACCCACCCTACAGGCAGGGATCCTCTTCAAAATTTATGATTTTGGATATGATACAGACATAACAGAATCAACAATCCTACATATCGACATACTGCCTTAAAAAAGGAAAGAAAAAATAATACAAAAATATAGATGCATGCAACGAATGAGCAGAGATGAAGTGAAATCAGAATAAAACAAACCAACAATTCTAAAGCCATAAATGCAAAAGGTCAAAAGAGAAAAGAGAAAACGTTGTTTTTAAAAAAAGAGTTGACAAAAAAGACTCATTACTGGACAAGGTAAGGTGACCGTTTTGGTTATATTTCAGGACTAATTAATGAAAAATAAAAGCATGGGATTTTAACACCACTAAGAAAGTGGTAAGCAGTTCACAGGTGCTGTTTTACCCCAGCTAACTTCTGAGGAGAAACAGAGGCCAGTAGAACTTTAAAAGGCAGATATGACTGACTTTAATTTACTTTCAAAATCATGGACATTGACCCTTTAAATCACAAGCCAATTAAATGCATTGTAGTGCCATTACTAATTACATGCTGAGACTGTAAATTTAAAATGGCAATTTCAATTTTCAGTTCATTGGGAGAACGTAGGAAAATGAAATTACATACTAATTAGTTCATGTGTATTAGACACCTGAAAGATAAGAGCAAAAAAGCTCTGCACTCATTACAAGTGAGTTATAAGCAAAGCACTCAAATCTTTTATTTGTCAGGCTGCATATCAATAAAGAAATTAAAAGACAAAGAAAATTGATAATGATGGTAAAAGGCAAAAATAGCTACAGGCCTGCACATAATCATACTTTGCCTGACTTTGCCCTTTATACATAGCTTCCTCTACAATTTGTCTAGCATTGGAAGCTACAAGAGGGGGAACAGGCTATTGCTTCAGGTTCACTAAGCTAAATGTTCATTTACATTTCCCAAAACCAGACTTTCTGGTTTTGTAACTTTTCCCATTTTATCTCTGCTAAATATTAACACCATTTTTCATGCCTTCCTCTGGACCAGCTTCTTTGTCACTGGGAGCAGTGGAGAAGGTTCCACATGCAGGCTGCTCACAGCAGGGTCTGGGGAGGAGCTGATGACAGGATAAAGTAAAACCTCAAATAGCTCTTTGTCAGAGGTCTTTTCTCCCACCAGACCAGAAGGAAGGTAGCCGGAAACTTAGCTCAAATCAAGAGTGGGTTGACTGTTTTACAACCCCCACAAACATTAATAAAGTGTCTCCCTAGCCAATGCAGAACCTGTGGAAAAATGAGGTGTAGGATTTCTGATTCTCCTCTTCCCTCAACAGAAACTGATGTAAAGAATTACTATGCAGTGCGTAAAGTGTGAGTGTGTGGAGCTCCGTATCCTTGCCAAATCAAAACAGGGTTCCTGTTTCACTAAACAGCAATTTTTTTTCCTACAAGTATCATCCCCCTAAAAATTCCATATTTTATAGTTCCAAGTGTCTTAAAGAGAAAAGTCTTCAGAAATGGAAAAAAAGAAATCCTGTTAAGATTAAAACCTGTGTTCTAAAATTACAGGAAGTACTTTTAATTTTGTTCTGAACCAAAAAAAAAAAAAAAATTGGCAAGTTTTGTAAAAATTATAGACCAAAGTTTATTATGCAAGAAAAGTGAGAAGCAAAAGAAGGGACTGCTTGTTGCTTAGAATACATTAATCATATCACTTAATGTTTCTAGAAAATCCTTACACACTATGGTAGTCAAAATTACAGAATAACCTCTATGAGATAGGAATTACTTAGAGTTGATCCATTATCTCCAAAGAAAAAGAACAAATTGTTCAGAACTGATGCCATGGGCTGAAATTTATAAACACATTTTCTCCATCAGCCCAACATTCCTCCCAGGTAAGAGGACTGGGAAGATTTCCCTGGGAGCAAAGCCCAAGGCAGACCCACGTCTGGTTTGGATACACAATGCACAGGGCCTCCCCTGTGGGTTGCGGCTTTGAAAAGTGCAAAAATGAGTGGAAGCATCAGACCATCAGACATCCCCATCCAGTTCATCTCCCAGAAAAAGATATGTCTAGAGGGCCAGTGCTAAATGATTTTGAATTTTTTTCCCCAGCTCATTTAATAAAGCCCACACTCTAAAGCAGCCCAAAAGCTACTGTAATGCTGACTTTTTCATTATCCATTAAAGTTACATTAGCTTTCTGCTTCTGTGGAAATAATTCTGCCTGAGTCCCTTAGCCTTACTCTTTCCAATTCTTTTTCAATGTATAAATTTTAGACTTCCTAACCCCTCTGGTCTTTACTGATGAAAACTGATTTAAGATACATTGAAGGACCTTTGTGTTTTCACTCTGCAATATATAACAAATAGTAACATTGGCTTTGTTTTCCAGAACTGACAAAATCCAGCACTCTTGCCACCCCAGTTCCAAAAAACTTCATCAAACAGCACTTTGTGTCTGCTCTCCAAACAAGAAAAATGAACAGGTAATCTCTTGTGCTTTTTCCCCGGATAATTTGGGAGCCACTCAGGAAAAATCACAAGTGGTAGCCACGCTATGGGCTTGAATATCTCCCAGGCAATCAGCTGTAGGACAAGAGGGCACAGGCTTAAGCTGTGCTGGGGGGATTTAGTTTGGATATTAGAAAGAAGTTCTTTACAGAGAGAGTGATCAGGCATTGGAATGGCCTGCCCAGAGAGGTAGTGGATTCAGCTTCCCTGGAGGTTTTTAAGAAGAGGCTGGATGTGGCACTGAGTACCATGATCTAGTAATCACAGTGGGGTTGGATCAAGGGTTGGACTTGATGATCTTGGAGACCTCTTCCAACCCAGTTAACTCTATGATTCTATGGTCCTATGAAATATTATGATATGTTCAGAAAGGTAACTTGAAGTAGAGTGTGTCTGACACACCTGAGGGACATTATGGACAGTTCAACTTAGTGCTGGCAGACAAGATGCTCAAATACTGTGTTCACTTAAAGGGAAGCATCCTCTTCACATAGTGACTATCCTGATTAATGCAAAAGGTTTTCCTTTTGTTAGTAAGTATCTAACTTAGTAACCTTTATCAATCAACAGCTGAAATTGCCAAAGCTTAGGCCAATTCATATATCATGAAAACCCCATAGGAGCAAAGAGCTACAGCAATCACTAGATAATAATTATCTTCATTAAAATACTGCCACAGGACTTCATATTCACTGCTTCATGACTTCCACTGAAATCATTTGCTGGGCAGAGAGAAATCCAGTTCACAATGAGGGCACTGCCATTTGAATCATTCCAGCAATAACATCCTTGAGTGGGAATAAGAAAATGTGTATTTTCAGCCCCACGGATGTGGCTGAACTAACAGCTGCTCCAGACTTAATTAAAACACTTCTTGTTACTTCCAGTATGATGCACGTGATACTTACTCTATGTGCCCAGAGCAGCCCAGCAGAGAGGACCAGCTCTTCCTGCAGGCTCTGTTAAAGCCAAAACCACATTAAAGCTCTCTAGAAAGACACCCGTGGAAGGCTGCACATGTCAAAACATCTCTACCATGAGATATTGCTGTGATATGCTTCTAAGGACCCAACTACAAAATGTAACATCTGTGGAAAGCAGCTTCTTTGAATGGAGCCTTTATAAACCTGCTTTACACAGTTTAGAGCCACAATGGAACATATCACATTTTTAAATAAAAAGATTTTTGCATTTGTAAAATCAAGATTGTCACTGCTTTGCAACTAAATAGTCCCTTTTAGCCTAGGCTATGTTTCTGACAGTGAATAAGAATCTAGCTGTTCATTAACCACTTGTCTTCATCAGTTTCTTAAGTGACACTGGCAATTGAATCAAGGAGAATTTTTTCCCCTTCAGCTCCATCTGTTACCTGAATCCATGGCCATCTGTCATTCTCTGCAGCAGTCCAGGCATTCACAAGACCCTTTTTATTAAGCCGTGCATAGTATGGGTACCATTTTTGGAGGCCAAAAAGAGCTCGATGGGTGGACGATGCAGTGATTTGTTGGTTTGACACAATCCCTCCTTCTATGCCTAGTGGGCCAGAGCATCCTGCAAATGGAAAAGGAAAAAAGAAACGAATGAAACTCAAATAATCAACTCTTTTGAGTTCCAAGTAGCTGTAATTACAATGGCATACAAATAGATCCAAAAAGTCATGCCAAATACAGCTTAGAAGGAATTTAAAATACTCGACTAGCATCTTGTTTTTGTAGAAATTAAAGAAAAAAAATAAACAATACTTCTGGTAGGTAACTGTTCTCCTTGTAAAATTAGTGTAATGGATTAAGCTTTTAGTTTGCTCTACCTAAAGAGCTGAGAATTTGACTTTTATGGACACAATGAAAAAAATTCCTCAAATTCAAATATTGAAATGATTGCTAAAAGCAAACTTAAAATTCTGCAATTACTGCCAAGTTCCATATTACTGCTCTTGCCCCAGAGTTTAGCAATTAGCCAACATACCACAAATTGTTATTGCTAGTATTTTTTAGAAATAGGAAACTAGACAAGTTATTGTTTAATTACACCAAAAATATTTAAAGGTCTTATACATTTAATCAGCAATCACTAAGTGTGTACTGCAATGTCACAGTGTTTATAATTTCATGTGTGGCATTCATCATTAATTTATTCACCAGAAATACTTGTAGATATAAGTTTTTTTAAAAATCAAGGTATTTCTGCTAACATTGTTTTCTGAAGCCACTCCATTTGGGTACAGGAAGAAAACCACTCTGTTATTGTGAACAATCCAAACGGAGAAAACTTCCAAAATTCATTATATACAAATATGTTGGTGGTCTACCTACTACTCAACACCCTAAAGCAGTTCCAAGTAAATGAGATTTTTCTTTACTCAATTCTGATGCTGAATCTAAGAGAAGGTAACTTCAGGAATTATTCTGGCAGTCAATATAAGTCCGTTGTCCAAAAGATCTTCTTTTTTTGTGGGTCAACTGCACTTTGGCAATTTTGGGTACCACAGGAAAGATGTTTACTCACATTTCAGATTTTCTCAGGAACCTTGCAGTGTTTCACCTCAAACAGTACTCAAGAACGAACTCTGAAATGTCCATGTGGGCAGAAAGTCATAAATAATTTAATTCTTCATTAATTTAAATGTACAGAGAAGAAAAAGTGACCATTGCAATTTGCTCCTCTTGCCAGGGAGACAGCGCAGGGAACCACTGGTAGCACAGTCCCCAGGTACTGTGTGTCACTGGTGATGGATCAAAATATAAACTAAACTGAAGTTTTAAGCTGATTGCGGAGGAAGTGCCACAGACAAGCACTTGCTGGTGCTTTGAAAAAAAGGTAAACCAAACCTCACATAAGGGTGGGGTTCAGGGTGTGATCCTTCAGTGCAAAACCCAGCCAAAACTTCCAGGATATCCTTAGATGTAATCCTGGCCCCACTGAAATTAACGACTGACATGCACCACACGGTGATTTCACACAAGTTTTTAACGCTCCGTGAAGCTGGGCTAGAGTCTACTTTTCTTTATCAGCCAACAATAAAGGCTTTGCATCCAGCACTTGACTAATAACAGTGCTCAGAGCACAACAACAGGCAGCTCTCCCCCATTGCTGTACCAGGCGTGCAGTAATGCCACAAGAAAACAAATCCTTTGTCACCAGCACAGGCAGGCTCAACATAGAATGTATTCAAAAAGCCCACATATGTTGGAAAAGTGTCATTCTTCATTGTGTTTTCATCACACTCTTACTTAAGAATTGAAAGATCTATTCAAGTCTTAGCTCTGTCTCCGAAATATTTCCATTGAAGCAGAATAAAATTCTTTGGTATATGAACTGCTATATCCACTTGCAAGCCAGAGGTAAACAACTTTATTTTCCTAAGGAAAGTGAATATATTCAAATATTTGTAGTATTTACTTATTAAAATATTTACTTATTAAAAATGGAAAGAAATGCATACGGGTGTGTCTGTGTGTATCTGCAACTCACAACACAGAGAGGACACATATGAAATTAACCACCCTTAACAGCTGCAATAATAGATTGATAATTATTAAAAAATAGAGATGTGAGAAAGCAGGAGAGAGGTTTCCAAGGGGACCTTAAAAAGGAGACAAGTTGAAGGCATATTAGTTAGGTGTGTTACTTAGTGCATCTCTTGGTTGAGATGCATTAAATGTTATTTGAAACGTGTGAAATCCTTACAAGAGAAAGTTGAATTTTCCTTTCTAAATCGAAGGCAGTCTAATTACCAAGTACAGCACTTAACTCTACTTTGACCATATATGCTCAGAAACGTTTATCTTCTTTATCATTAAGAGGATTATTCCTGAAATCCAAAGCAAATCTTTACCTTCAGGGAATAGGTACTTTATTGTGCAAGCTTCTTATTTTCATTGCAGCTCCAGTCATGGTTTGTCACATTTGTCACTTTTTCAACATGAGTTAAACCTAAAATTTACCACTTTTAAAAGTTACAACCACCACATTAGAGATATTTTGGTGTTTAGTTCAGGCATAACAATATGCGATGTGTAGGAAGTATGAGACTGGATAATAATTTCTAAGCAATATTATAATTATAAGTACATTTCTTAAAATATCCAAACATTTTGGTATTTTTTAAAATTTATTCGACAGCCAGGACTTCAGCAGAAATTTTGTTAGGATTCTGTGACTTATCTCCTAACACTGTTATACCTGTCCCTTTGCTCACCTTTTAGGTCTTTAATCAGATAGTATTCGACAAGAAAAATTTACTTTATTTTATCAGTTAAAATGAAATATTGAACACAGTTTTGGATAGTTAAATACTACAGCAAATGGACTTCCCTTAGCCATATGCTCATTGATTTTTTCCAAATACTCCACCAGATTAACAAATCATTCTTTCTTCTTATAAAAGCTCCAGTGGGGCTGTTACTCTTTAAAATTCACAAGAAATTCACCTTTCCTGAAAACTCGCAACTGAATGACCTGTCTCTGCTTCCATCAAACATGTTTTATCTCTAAAGGACTGGTTACAGACTGGTTTCTTCACAAGATATTAAATTTCAGACGCAAACAATACTTTTCTTTAAGCTAAGGAGACATTTATTTCTTTAAGAAGTGTGATATGCCATTGACCACTAACAACGAAGAAATCAAGCACTGACAGCTTTTTCAGATTGTTTCTTTTTTAAGGAAAACTGAGATGCATATTTTAAGCAAGTACAGGATATTTATTGTTATACCCCTGATTCTATTAAATCCATAGTTTATTTAACAAAAATCATGACAGCTTGAGAAATAATAGTATCACTACAGTGTGCAATTTAGACTGGTTAATCTTAGTTATTAAATAAAAAAGCCCATTTTTAGTAGTTAATGCAGACACATCAGGGTATGACAATACACTTGATGTAAGGAAGTTAAAAAAATAAATTAAAAAGCAATTTAAAAGCTGCCTGAGAAATTTATGATACAGATTCACAAGTAAGATTTTGTCAATCTGGAACTATTGTTTTAGTCATAAAAACGCAAGTTACTAACTCATATAATACTGGTTTTAATCCTACAGTGACAATTGCTGGTATGCACTAAATAAAACCCATTTAAGACCTCTCCTGTTCTCATCAAACACAAACCTATATCCATAAAACCTCATTGTCCACAGAGGTAACAGAATGCAAAGATACCAACAGCTAAGTGAATGTGAGTGGATTAGGGAAAAGTGGGAAAAACTAATAACATGGGAAAAGTTAATAACAGGAAAAGTGAACCTTTCCAGTTCTCCTAAGATTCCTCACCAACTCACATGAAGACAGCAATGGTTATAAACCTGCCTTGAAGGATTCTTATACAATCTCAAACTTAATTAGGTCTATAAACATTATGTACCATTTGGCACTACAAACTGATTGATTTTTTAGTCCAGCTTTCACTTGTAGGCTGAGATTATGGGAATCAAACAGCTCTCCAGACAGAAGATGAGTTCTGTGCTTCCACCCTTGACAACACTAACACTTGACAACAATAAAATAAATCCCTCCAGCTAAACACTAATATTGGTGTAAAACGAAGCAGTAGAAGATGACAGTCAGCTTACTGTGTTTTATATTGATATCTCCTCAGGAGAAAATTGAAATAGGGAAATAAGTAATTAAATCTCCCTCTTTATTGTGGAAAGACAAACCCTTTTATGATAAAGAGTTACTACAGTAAGAGATAATAAGAGATAATAAGATAATAAGAGATAAAAATAATAATGGGTAAACATGAGTATGTTTAATTTGAACTTTTACATTTATGTCAGTCCACAAATCAATCAAAACCTCCAAAAGGTTTAAAAATTGCTTGAAATGTGAGGATTATGCCTCTGTAAACAGAATGGAAAGATTTCTTTTTACTGATGATGAAACATGCATGATTTTGCAGCAGGAATATATAGCTTTTCATTCCCTCTGTTGGTCTGCCTCTAGCCAACGTCACCAAACAACCAGATGCAAAACTGAAGGCAGGTGGAAAACAAATCTGCTTTAGACATCAGCAATCCTGCCTTCCTCCCAGCACCTCATTTTCTGGAATGAGATTACTCTGGCTGTGCTTGGCATGGCCTGGTGACGGTGTTGAACGCAGCTCCTGACAATGGGATTACAGTAATTCATTCTGGTCCCCACTATGCCATCAAAGCCTCCTTTTTCTTCTTCTAGTTCCTCCTGCCACGCACACATCCTTGCCCAGTTTGTTCTGTCAAGGATAGCTGTTCTCACTTAACAGTGAGTTTGATTATTAGGAGCTGGTTAGATAGATATGGATGGCCAATTAACAGTCTGTTATCAAAGTGCCTGTCAATATGCAACACAATGTTCTTGTAGGGCTTGTTTTTTCACAACCATGACACGATAATGCTAAAATCTCTTTCATAAATCCTAAGTGAAGTGCTTTTGCAGAGAGGTGGTTGGAGACAGCTCCCATTCCTGCTAGAGGCATCTGTGTACCCTCTCATGATTTCAGGGACACAACAGTCCCCAGTTGCCAACTTTACCACTGAACAATGGGATTGCACATGACCACAGACATTGCATTAATTAATGCTGATATATGCATGAGCTACACATACAATCTAGTCTTCGGCCTATTCTTCATTACCTTTCACACAGAGACTTCTGTTTTCTGTCCATAAGCATTTTCCCACACTGGGATTCACCTCCCCCTGATGGACATTCAGAGAGATTTTCTACCTAGAGTAAGTGTGAAAAAAAAAAATGCTTCCATCATAGAACAAACATATGGAGATGATGGCTCAGACAGTGAAAGTAGATTATGTCTTTTTTAAACAGTGTTGTGATTGAAATAAGGGTAGTTATTCAGGACTGATTTGCTTAGTTCTAGTTTGGTAATTTCTCCATTCTGCTCTTTGAGTAGCATGGATAAGATTGCAAATTCTCCACCAAAAAACACAGGGATTAATGTTGGGGAATTGCAACATACAGCACAGTTGAAAAGGGACCTATATAACAGGAGTAAAATTAAAGGAAGATACAGCTTCTGATTTCCTAAAAAGGAAGACTACTTGAAGCTCAAAAAAAACAGTGGGAGAATTATTATTTGGTGCTTGTCCGTTTTGTCACACTCATTCATCAAGCATTCACTTCTGATCACTGTCTAAGACAGGACTCTTGGACTCACTAGACCAAGCATAGTTATTCCTATGCTCAAAAAGAAGGGTACATCTAAAACCTCTTATCTGCAAAGCTGTAATCAGAAAATCACAATTTGTTTAAAGTATTTCTCCATTAAGTGATTGTTTTTGTGTTGAATTCCATCACGTTAATGTTACTGACATCATCCCCAGGCATGCCCAAAATGCTTTTAATGCAGCTGGTGTGAGAAGAAGACTTCCAGAATGAACACACACTGTGCGTCTCTATCTGAGAAAACCACAGCATCAAATCCTCTGGAAAAGTCTCTATCCAAAGAAACGTCAATTACATTAAAGCCACACCATTCTGAAAAATGTTTGCTGAATATTTTTTCAAAATGATCCAGTAGTGAACATTCAACAATCCCATTTGGTGTTTTGAGTAAGTCCAACCTGAATCTTTCTTACTCCATTTTGTTATTTCTTGTCCTAATTTTCTGAATGTGGACAAAAATGTCCTCTTAAAATAGCTTTTAGAGTATCTGTCTCCTCTCCTACTCTCTGATTTATCTGGGGGATGCCAAAACGTCACAACTTAGACCAAGCACATGATGTAGCACCAGCTGTGAATGAGCTCAATTCTCCTTGCCCTGTGGGTTACTGGCTAGCTGGAGGTACAGCCCAGCATTCAACAATTTACTGATGCACATTACCATTATTTTATTTTGTTGCTGGTGGTCTAGTGGTTAAGGGCGCGGCGCTGTCACCGCCAAGACCTGGGTTCGATTCCCGGTCAGGGCCACTCCCGGGCAGGTGGGGCTCGTTAGCCCTTAAAGGCAACCCACCTACGTCCTAAGGACCTCGCTGCCACCGTCCAAGCTCGCTTGGCCCCGGCAGATGAACCTTAGGATTAAAGGGTGGGCTCAGTTCCGCGCACACTGTGTCTCACCTAAAAAATCCAATGCGCAGGCTGGAAGGTGTAAAGACCTTCCCCGGATCTTCGCTCACGAAGACTGGCCATTATTATTATTATTATTTATTTTGTTGCTAAGCAGCAAAGATGAATTTTTGCAAGAAAAAAAAATTATTTTGTAGTAAGGACTTTAATTTCTCAAACTCTGCTTATGAACTCTCATAGAGAAATACTTCAATGTTTATGTAAAAAATTATTCTGACCTTTCAAGCTGGTACTGTGAAAAATAACATTTCTAACATGTTGGAGTATTGACATTAAGCATTGACATAACTCATAGCCACTTAAATACTACTAAAATTAATCTGAATAAAATAAATTATGGAGCAACACTAAAAAGAAACAAACCTCCTCCCAAGAATGAGGATATCCATATTATAGGAGGTAAATTCATAGTAACCTTCAAGTCACCCTGTTAAGTAATTGCCATACTTACACACTTCAGGGATGACAGACACAGAAACCAAAGCTCCTAATTGCCACATAATAGTAATTAATTATTATTATTTTTATCTTAGGTTGCAATGACATGACGTGATTCTGAGCTCTATTTACTAATCTCAAGATTTTTTGGTGGATCTAGACTTGGGCAGCTATGAGTGGAGGAGATTTGGGCAGCTGTGGGACCATTTATAATGACTGCAAATGGTTGTGGCACAGGCTGCAACCAATTAAAAATTTAAGCACAACTTAGGCATTTAAAAACAAAATTAGGAACCAAACTGGATTTAAAAATAATCTTCTTTATTTGCTGCTGATGAATCCTGTACTGTCCATGCACTTCTCCCCTCCCTAGGTATGGACAGAAGAATTTCTTCAAAGAATACAAGAAAATTCAACAGCTTTCCAGCCTTTTTAGGAAATTTGTTAATTAGACACAGTGTTCTGACAAAGTTTAGCCTGATTTCAGGAGAACTGCAGATAACTTCTTTCATATGTATTTAGTGACGTAGGTTTCTTTTCTGTTGTTGTATATGGAGTGTATAGCACAAATGAAAGCTTACCTATGTGGAAAATGTAGTGTATCCTCTCCTACCTCTAAGCGCATTCCAAAGGACTTGTTTGATTTTTTTTTTGGTCACAAAGTAGCATTTGTACTATAAAAATTCATGATTTTAACCTAAAGTAGCTAAACAACTACAGATAATGCTGCTCTGAAGACAGTTCATGACACATGCATCCATATGCTCAGTGATTGCTCCTTGTTAAACCTGCCTGTCAGAAAAAGCAACTTTGATAAAACCCAAACCTTCTCTTGGAACTGAGACCGAAACAGGAAGATACAGTCACACTGAAAGACAATCTTCATTTTTGTAGGAGGTCTACAATGGGAATCAGTGGGATTACAGCACCAGTGTAATTAGTATTCCTGCCAGCCAGCCTGATAATGAGCATGTTCATTTGCCAGGAGAAGAGTATGTGCTTTTCAAGAGGCAGTTCTTATTTTGCTGCCTAGAGATGTTCTTTCTATCTTTGTGGTTTGGCACTGTTTGTTTTTTTCCTCTCCCTTAAGAACACCAACTGTTCCTAGAAATGACAATATTACTTGTTTCAAGATGTGTTCATTGAAATAGCTTAAAAATTACCAGTGGCACTAATATGAATTCTACATTACAATGAATTCTATATTACATGTTCTTCAGAAAGAAGGAAAAAGATGGGAACATCCTGCAATATATTGCTGAAGTGATATGTTAAATGTGAGCTATACCCCCAGTACTGGACACAAACTGCATGTAAATGACTGTAATTTAAATCTGACTACACAGAAACAGCCGCTCTTATGGTCTCTAAGCTGTTTCTGTCTTCTTCTACAACCCATCTAACTTTTTAATAACTGGAAATTCAGATATCTGCATTTAGATCTTGCTCCCAAAAGCCATTTGATGCAGATATAACCTTATATTCATGTAAAGCAGCTTTAAGGATCAGGGCTTGAAGCCCCATTAAAAAGACAGAATTAATTGAAAGGTCATGCACTTTTATTAGGGTAGGAAAAAAAATCAGAGTGAAGACTCATAAAGGCCTCTTTTTATATGTGCAGTGGAATTCTTTAACTGATATAGCAGTGTAGTAAAATGAGATGTTATATTTGTGACTCCATGGTGTATTTTAAGCATAAATCTGTAACTCAAGATTTTTTTTAATATCTCTTAGTTTTCTGTGTATACTCTTATTTCTTTCTGATCAACATCTCTTTTCACCCTAAAAAGGACATTATTCCAAAGTGTTTAAAATGAGCAACAGCTAACTAAACAAAGCAACCATAAGGAATGCCATCCATGCAACCCAGCTTCAGCCACGTTATAGTTCTTTATCTACCCCAAACTAACTGCTCAGGCTCTGCTTGATATCTGTGGGAGGAAATACACAAATCCAAACCATAATTTTCATTATTTCTTCCTTTCTTTAGAAAGCATCTAACATGGATATAATCAGCTTTTCTGTGCCTACTGAACAAGAATAAACCTAGAGCACTGTCTTCAACTTAAAGCCTTATTTTGAGAAGCTAAAATTAATTGAAATGAATCCAATGAGTTTTGAAAACACTGCAAAGGCACTGCTTTAAAAATACATGATCATTTGTTTTTCTGAAAAGCCAGATTTACTAGACAATTAACATACTTGGGCTTTATGGAAAGATTTTAGAATGGGAAATTCCATGTAAACACAAGAAAACAGGGTTGTTTTTATTTGTAGGGGTTATTTTTGTTTGGTTTATTTGGTGGTTTTGCTGTTGTTGTTGTTATTCTGTTTTGTTTTATTTAGCGTTTTTATTTCTTTTCCTTAGGTTCCACGGGTAAGCAGAACACCTTATAGAGATGTGCTGGCAGTCCCAATTTTTTAACATAAATTTAAGTATCAATACACGAATATATTTCAGTCTCAACCTGTTCCAGTTTGTTAGAATGATACCTGACAAACAAAAAATTCTGCTTGTTTTCCTGTAACAAATCAAATTTTTGCTGATAGCTGCATGGATACTTGGTATATTTTTAAGAAGTAGAAATTCTAATTGTAGGAATTACATCTTCACTTGCAGAAGGTAGAGGCCCAAAGAGACTTTTCATTTTGCCAGAAGATGCTGTCTTTGCATATATGTGCAGACCATATGTGTGAACTTACACCCTGACATGAAGACGAGCTGAAATCTGAAGTCAGTTGAAGTACTGGCTTGGCTTTGTACAGTCAGTTTTGCTTCAGTCATTCTTGCACAGAGCAAATATATTTTGTGAAGGTATTGTGAAGGACAGTTCTGTATCCCAGATCATTATCCAATTAACTGTGTCATGGTTTGGCTTCATTAGTCCAACAGCACTAATTACAGACCACCAGTGCAGCTGGAGGTTAGACACAGCAGGTATATTCCTACATACTCATTTTTTAAGTGTATTTGCCTCCTTTTTTTTTTTTTTTCTTTTTTGCCAAGCACGTTCTCACTGCTACCTCATCTACTCTCGAGTTCATGACAGGTTTTTTTTCTTCCACTACTACCAGCTATTGCTTCTTATGTCATCTGTTAAAACATCTTTTTTAAATACAAGCAAAGCCTAAGTCCTCCCATACAGAAGCAGATTTTCACTTGGAAATAATTCCAAGTTGTGCAAGCACAGGTGTGTATGGAGAACTAACTTTTTAAAGTTTCAAACTCTGTAGACACCTAAAATGAATTTAAAATCACCACTGCTCAAACATGATGGTGTAATACTACATTCACATGAGCTATATATCTGCTTTAGCTAATCAGACCATTACTCATAACTAAAAATCTCTAGTTTAAATGTAGTGGTGCTTTGGGCTTTGGTATTCAACCTCTCATTTTATGGAGAATCCTGGTGGCCACAATGTAGCACATTTTAGCTACTAGCTATTTCAGTCATTCTGCAGCTGATCAAATTGTTTGCTTACTCCATGTAGGTCCTTTTTTTCCCCACAATCCAATATTCTGATCTGAGAGATATCGAGCAACTCGGTGGTTGCGACTCATGTTAATTGTTGTCCTGAAGACTAATCCTACAGGCAAGACCAAATCAATGCTTTCATTCCTACTGAAGGAATTAATCAGCATTTCCACTGAGACAAGGTAACAGACCTCTTTCTAGTCCATCACAATCAAAATGAAACCAGAAAATGGAATTTGTAAATCCCCTTTTTAAATTTTTTTTTTTTAACTTCAGTAGACTTGGAGAACACACAGTGTCAGAGACTCTTTCAGACAGTTTTTGTCTATTATTAGATTAAAAAAAAATGAAAGTCACAAGGTTTGTAACTTCAAGGTGACTTCTAACTACAGAATGAAACAGTACATTTTCACTCAGATCTGTTAAGTGTATAAAGCCATTCAGCTCTGAAATCTGATTAACAGGAGGCATTTATCTCCATAAGTTTGCTTCACAGATTTAAAACAAAACAAAATGGATCTTCTTGACCTATTAACATTTAATTATTATCACCCTGATTTCTGAAGTGTGACTCTAAGCCTGTTAGTAGCCAGTGTGGTACTGCAGCACTGAGGTGAAGAATATGATTAATCTTGTTTCATGCCTTCACATAAAATAATGTATGTCAAAGGCAACATCTTCACCAATTTGCAGCAGCAGCAGCTAACGAGTACACAGATACTTCCAGACAAGCAAACTTTTCAAATAATGTTGTGTTAAGCTTCAGGTCTGCAGGAGGTGGCATGAAAATGAAGTGATTAGTTATGTTTCATGCAACAGAAGACAGCTTTTCAGACAGTAATGGGAAGAAATGCCACCTATTTTCTTACATGTCCAAAGAGATTAAATGCTTTTTGTGCTAATGTAGCATCTCCACCAACAGCAGTGCATTATTCTGTTATCACACTGGTCAACATGTGTGTAAGCAATGGCTATCAGAATTAATCAAATACAAAGAAATTGGATGTTATGTTCTACTTTTCAAGAGTGCCATTACTACTAAGTGACTATCATGTGCTTCTATTATCAAAGCTTCTCTTCATACTTTTATAGTAAGGTCATAAAATTAAAATTTGGCCTTTACTCTGCAAGCTCCATGATGAGGACACAGACTGAAAATAAAGTTAGGCAACTCTTAGGTAGTCTGAAATAAAAAACAAACAAACAACACAACTCCTCCATCCTCCCAAACCCCCAAAACAATGGAAGAAAAAGTATTTCAGACTTCATTCAGATTTTTTTTTTTTTAACCAATTTTTCTATTGGTGAAGTGATTTCATGGCATGGTGTTTTTAAGAACTGTGCCTAGATGAAGCAGATAGATTTAGGGACTACAGAGTTCTACTGATAGATCAGTGCCTGACTCCCATCTCCAAAAAAACAGCTCTAAGGGGTATTGTGGAAACTACAGGCAAGTGAGTCCACTTTGACATCTGAGAAGCTGAAACTTCTATAATTAAGATCACTAAGAACCTGAGAAAAACTTTAAAAAAGAGCCAACATGTCCCCTGTAAATGGTAGTTCTTCCCAAGCCAGTAGAGTTCTTTAATGGAGACAAAATGCAGAGGGATAAAGGAAATACAGTGGAAACAGCATATTTGGATTTTGAGAAAGCATTTGATAATATTTCGTAAGAAAAGCTCTTGCCAGGGTGTTAGGGAGAGGCCCTGCTATAGACAGAAGTCTAATTAAAGAACAGAAAGTGTCTTTTCAGGCTGAAAAGTAAGCAGTGGCATCCCCCCAGGGTCTTTGCTGGAGTCAGTTTAACTCAGTGACCTGGAGGAAGGAAAGAGTGAGTGGGGAAATTGCCCAGTTTGAAGCTACTAAGCTTTCTTTATCAAATGCCACTGTGATGATGAGCAGCTCCAGAAGGCCATAGAGTAGTCAGTGAGTGGTCAAAAGGATGACAGATGAACCTCAACACACACAAATGGAAGATACAGCACTTATCAAAAAAAATCCCTAAAATGTGCCCATTCTATATTGGAATTGGAAGTGACCATTAAAACTGCAAGTAGTAAGATCTCAGAGTCACCATCATCAGCTCTCTGAAGTCATTGGATCAAAATGTAGTGGTAGATAAAAAAGCCAATAAAAATTTAGGCACTGAGGACAAGGTATAGCAGTGTCATTTTACAGGTATATGAAATGTGGGTGTGACCCCACAGCATGTGCAGTTCAGGTCTCTGCACCCCAAGAAGATGTAGAGCTAAAGAAAGTGTAGAGCGTGGTAGTTCAAATGATTAAAGGAAAAAAAAGCATGAGAAGGGAATAAAATGCTAGTATTTTTGAAGTTGGCTAAGGAGGGATACAACTGAACTTTACATAAGCATAAGACAAGGTGAATACAGAGCTGTACATCACATCACTGAAATTAGGGGGCACTCACTGAAATTCACAGGAAATCTGCTTAACCCATGCAAAAGACAGTAGATCTTTGTATAGTGAGTAGTGAACTTCTGGAGCCTTCTAGAAACAGATACAGCACCCGAGGGTTCAAAACGAATTGGAAAGGTTCAGGTAGAATAGGTTCATGGATGACACTAAAGAGACTGACCAGTGATGTACCTTTAATATTCCTGTTAAAAAGTGTTTGTCAATACCAGAGTCAAAGGGTAAGCCAGTGAAATTGTTGGACTACCTGATCTAATGTGATAGGTTTTTACGCTCTTACAAAATTACTATTAACATGGTAGTAGAATTTAACTAAGAATCAGGTTATTCAGGTAAATAGCCTATTTAAAAACAAACTCCCAAAGAAAACACACTACATACATAATGAATACATACAGCAACTTAGTTAGAACTGAAACTAAACATTAAAAAGCTACTATTTCAGAAGGCATCTCCTTTTAGTACTGCTTATAGTCTTTTGGTGTTCTGTAAGAAACCTAATTATCTAATAATTTCATATTATACAGAAAAAAAAAGTTTTGGGGGGATTACCACAGAGAGAGTTGTATTTCTAAGCTGGCAAACTAAAAAATAATACCCTCTTTCCTGAAGCAAAATAAACAAGATAAATAAAGCCACTAGATAACCATGACTTTTTCATTTCAGGTGTTTGAAGAACAGATGGAAGGTTTTAGAGAACATCATGTAGTCATGCAAATCCAAATCATTTAGCATTTTTCTTTCACAAGTAGAGCATGAATAAATATTTGAATTTATTGTGGAAGAAGTCATCTCACCTAATTTACAAAGGGCCTAGACATTTGAAGAAGTACAGATTGACTTTGCAACTTTCACTTATAACCATGTAAAGACAACGATTCATAAATGTTACAACAAAAGGCAAATGGAAGCTACCTGTCAGTAATACATAAATAGGTGCAACTCTCTTCACTAATTCTCCTTAATTCATTAAACTCTTATGGCTGAATCCAGCAGGTCCTATTGTGCTGACAATGCATTACGAAATTCCAAATAAAGCTGCACAAGACAAAATTGCAGTGCAATTACCATAGCCAAGCTGTTTGGTTGTTTTGATTATATAAAGTAGCAGTAGCAGTATTATTTATAATAGCTATTATTTATCCATAATGACTTATCAACAAACCTTATGTTAAAAAAATAGAGCATTTACAGTTTAAATCCCCAAGAATCCTCAGTGCCAGTGCAAAAAACTCATGTGATCCCTGAAATTTCCTAATGTCTTTCTTGTCTAAGTGTCAATAGATAAATTTCATGTTTCCAATCCTTTTGGCTTAACCTGGACCACAGTATTGCAATGTTGGATGCTGATTTAACAGAACTGACAGAGCAGGGAAATTTGTTTCTCAAAAGGTCTTGTCTTTTGCAGGAGGACCTAATCTCAGCACAACTGACATCAATCAAGGAGGAGGACTGTGAGCACTTAACTACAATATCTCTTCAGCAGGCATTTATTTGCATCAAACAAGACGACAAAGAATGAACTGAATCTGGAACATGGAGCAGATTGAGCTGAAGGTTTATGTGTCTTTCAGGAGCTGTAAAGTTTAAGTGAACAAGACTGTTAGCTATTTACAAGAGAAGGAAATTCCTTCCTTCTCTGATCAAATTTGGAATCACGTTGTTCCTGCCCCAGCTCCCAGGGCACTGGGAATCCTTAGCTGTGACTCTCAATCTGGAGGTGCATAAAAAAGGCAGTTCTATCAGAGTCTGGAATCTGGTTTTCCTCAGGCCCCTTCTCCAATCACAGAGGAGAGTAGTAACATCTCAGCTTTCCCAAGGGGAAACACTACTCTGCATTACCATTTTTTACAGTTGGGCACCGTGGGCAGATACAGCTTTTGCTCTTCAGAAAAATTACTTTTCTACAATTTTTCATACTGCCTATCTTGTCAAACTCCCTGCCCAGTAACCTGTCTTAGTGAATTCCTTGGGGTCTAATTCTCCTTGTACTTTGTAGCTGTAGCAAAGGTGACACAGATGTCACTAGTCTAGGTGATGACTAGAAATTAGGCTTTCCATGTTGAATCAAACCCCACTTTTAAAAAAAGCGCAAAAAGTCTCTGAAATGAGTGCTGTTCTTCACTAAATACTAATTAAACCCCCACAAAAATAGTGTTCCAATCTTTAAATCAATGCGTAATTAATCCTAGAGAAATATAACTTAGCCAAAGGAGGATAACACACCACACTTCGTGAATAAATCCCATTTTGCTTCCATATTTTTTATATCTAAGGCTAAAGCACAGCTTTTAAAGGACATCATGCAACCTGTGCCCCATCTTACCAGCAGAGAACCTAGTGGAAGACCCATCCCACCTTCAGCAGAGATGAGGCTGAACAGATTCACAGTGTGCTTTGGGAAAGAAATTTAATTCTTGAGGATTTTCCACCTGATATTTTTTATCAAGGGAAAAAACTTCTTATGTTTAAAAATGGACCAAACCCCATACTCACTCAGATTTGCACCTCATGGAAAAGAGAAATGTATCGTGGAAGAAATTGTGGAAGGACCAGGTAGTAAGAAAAAGAAGAGGAAGAGGTTTCAGTAAACACAATGAAATTCACATTCAGCTTCCTGTACGGAATTTTATTCCTATCCAGAAGAACAAGGACATTATTCAGGAACACTGAAGAAGAAGAAAGAATCCTATTTTCTAGTAGTGGACATGAGGATTCCAATTTGCTTTCAAAGTTATAGATTTCCCAGCATTATTTGCCTTTATCTAACTTTGACATAATTAATTACAACATAGTTACATATTCTGCTACACCCAAGAATAAAATTTGAAGACACGGATAGATAAAATTTAATTGCATGAGATTAGGACCAGAGTAATTAAAAAAATAGGTTTTGGCAACAGGAGCACAAATTGATATTATTAGAACAATAATATTCTATATTAGATATATTATATTACAAACTACACACTGAAAGCCGAACGCATCATATCCCACTCCCACTCTCCCACTGCGACAGCGCCCGAAAAGGAGCAATCCCGGCATACCCTCAGGCAAGGGCGGTCACACGTGTAAGAGGTCCCTGCATTCACCCTAGGCTTGGGCACCCTCCACAGCCCCTGCCCAGCCCAAATGCCCCAGCCTCCAGAATAAACCCACTATCCACCCCAAACCTCATCCCCCAGCGTGCAAGCTCCCCTTTGCACTGCCCACCCACAGCCCCTAAACGAGGCCGCCCCGCTGGCCCCCCCACGTTGGCCCGGGGAAACTCCAGGTCCGTCTGCCCTCCCCCCTGCTCCTGCCCAGCCTGACCTGGCCTGGCTTGACTAGGGGATCTCCCCCCCGCGCTGAACGGGACCATCCACCTGCCCCCCATGACGGCCTGGGGAACCCCCAGGACCCTCCGGCCCCTCCCTGCACTCGCTCGGCCCGAACCGGCGCGGCCCAGTCCCGCAGCCCGGCCCCGCATGGCCACCGGCCATTCGCCAACCGCTCCGCCGTCGAAACCTAAGGTGACTGAAGGCCCACACTAAGACCTTAAATCAACTTGTCTGGGAGCTGCTTTATGCTGATGATGCCGCCCTTGTCACCCACACAGAAGGAGCTCTGCAGCATTTAACATCCTGCTTTGCAGAGGCTGCTGAGTTCTTTGGACTGGAAGTCAGCTTGAAGAAAACAGAAATTTTATATCAGCCTGCACCTCAGGAAGTCTCCCATCATCCCCATATCACCATTGGTGAAACAGAGCTCAAATCAGTCCAGCAGTTTAATTACCTGGGAAGCATCATCTCCTCAGATGGAAGTTTGATGCAGAAATAGATAACAGGTTAGCAAAGGCATACAGAGCTTTTGGTAAACTCCATAAAAGTGTGGCAAAACAAACACCTGAAGAAAAGTACTAAGATCAGCGTTTACAGAGCTGTTGTACTGTCTACTCTGTTATATGGATCCGAATCATGGGTCAGTTACTGGCACCACTTGCGTCTCTTAGAACGCTTCCATCAGCGCTGCCTCCGTACAATTCTAAACATCCACTGGACTGACTGTGTGACCAACACGTCTGTCCTTGAACAGGCAGCAGTCACGAGCATTGAGGCCATGCTGCTGAGAACACAGCTGCGCTGGGCAGGGCACGTCTCCAGGATGCAGGACTACCGCCTCCCTAAGATTGTGCTCTATGGGGAACTTGCCACTGGCTGCCACAAGAGAGGAGCCCCAAAGAGGAGATACAAGGACTGCCTGAAACAATCCCTCAGCCTTGGCCATATTGATCACCACCATTGGTCTACCCTGGCCTCCAATTGAGACACACCATCTGTAACGCTGCTGCTGGTTTTGAGAACACACGCAGGATCACTCTCTAGGAGAAAAGACAACGCAGAAAGAATCGCGTCTCGTCGATATCACCTGGGGAGTCTTTCTGCTGTGCCTTCTGCAACTGGACTTGTCTATCTCACATTGGCCTTTTTAGCCATCAGCGAGCTTGTAGCAGGTGTGGGTAGAGCCCTTCTCAAATCTTCGTTCGTGAAGCCTAGCCATGATGATGATGATACACTGAAACTTATCTTCAGTGAAAGCATGCAATGTTACTATCAAATATACAGATTTGCCAACAAAGGAAAATAATGTTTATGGGTGAGGTCTAACAAAGAGATTTTGCTGGATCAGTAATGGCTATTAATGTGCCCATCAACTCAAAAGGGTAAAAGTTTTATGCAATACTTTTCTACAAAAAAAATTTCTAACTACACCAAATTAAGAGCATTTAGCATTAATACAAGACATTTAGCATTAATACAAGAAAACAATCACCAATATGAAGGAAAATCAAATTTAGGGTAATTCAATCAGCTCTTCTTGACAAAATAGTCTACTATAGTTGTGAATTTTTAAACTTTAATTCCTTTAAAAAAAGTTGCCTTTCTGAGTCCCTGTTTATGATCATCATGACCAAAACACTGCATAGCTTTTCTCTCTCTCTCTGTTGCATTGCCACTGAATGTTTTGGACCTGCTCATCTCCTTGCAAGTCCTCAGATCCTCTAATGGGATACAACAAATGATCATGGCTGGGGACTAAAATAGCCATGACCTGCCAGCACCACTCCTCCCCTCCCATGCATCTCACATGTTGCTGTGCCAGCAACAAGAGCTCTGCTGGACCCTCCGTCTGTCCAAAGCAGCAGGAGCTGCAAATCCTCCCTCAGTGGGAAGCTGATAACTGAACATATTACATTTCCTTCTTCTGAAAGCTGCAGCTGGGAGAGCTGTGCTGAGCCTGGAGATTTTATTTTATTAAGGGCTCATGTTAAGGGCTCATGTAACCCCACGTCTCATTTGTTTGTTTATTTATTTATTTATTTATTTGTTTGTTTATTTATTTTCCTTTAGTTCACACGGATTTTTCATCCTTCACAGTTTGGCTTGTATTCCAAGACTAAATGGAACTCCTAAATGTGAGTCAACTTCCAAACCTCCAACTTTTGCAAGGCTTATGCCATATTCACTCATAATTCTACTATATGCCTGGTTTGCTGCAGACCTCAAGACAATTTTATTATGAGGAATTTGTACAGCCCTAAAGATGATTTTACTTTCATTGCTCATTCCTGTGTCTACCAAAGGGAAGCAGCAGACTAGACCAGGCTGACTCACCTGGCAAACCACGCTCCATGATTTTATTTTGAAATAAATAGCCTATGTCATATAAATAATAAGTCTTGAAATAAAGTATTTTTCAATTTTACCAATACCCAAACCAGAAAAAATGGTCCTGTGACTTGGCTATTGGGAACTTTGTTAAACTACTGCACCTGTAAATTATATATTTAATATATCCTTACCTATTTATATGTAATATATACCCTTTTAATGTATTTATAGATATCAATGCTTTTTCATTCCATACTTTGAAGTGATTTGCAGTCATAATAAGCTATGATTTGTTTTGAGCTTGCTTCTACAGGCTGGCCTTTATATCTATTATAGTACCAATCCCTTATGTGCAAATTATTTTTCATTTGTGTGAGGACATAAAAAAAAGAATGTGCATTATTGACCATGCCAGGAACTTAAGAACTATAGAGGCTACTTTGAGAATAATGGTGTGCTGTAATTTTTCTTTCAGGGCTTAGAAATGCTGAAATATTCATTGTCATAAGCTTTGCCACACATAAAAATGCACATAACAGTTCTTCCAACAAAGGACAGTGGGTAATATTTATAAGATAAGTGCTCTGTTTTTTGTGAGTATCTATAATTCTATTTTACTGAAAAGGTAGGGTCATGCTGCTCCCTCAGTAGCAGGAACAGACAAATGGAAGTCAGGTAGAAGGAATCCCTGACTCCTTTTTACTGAGGGATATTATGAGTCAAGGATGACACAAACCCTGAGAAAAGCAGATTTGTAGAGAGAAAATTGCCACAACAAGGTGGCTCAAGCTAAAGTCAACAATACAGGGTTAAGTTAATATTGTGGTTATTGACACAACGCAAAATCTACTATTGCACTCAATGACTCATGCAGTTAGGAGACATTTAAATGTGTAAAATATTCCTGTTGGGCCTTAAGGGCTTGCCTGAGCATTTTACACCGACTTTCTTTCCGGTGTGTTCAGCAAAGATTGAGTCCTCCACTACCTAATCAAAACAAGATATTGCGAAATTGGTTTTCAAAGGAGACGCTACTGTGCAGTACCACTGCAGCAAGATGAAAATGTGCCCAAAGGCACAGGGCTAAGGACTTTGTTTTGACATCAAACTCTGAGAGATCAGTCTCATTTTCCGTCTCTTGTTGAAAGGAAGAACTACAAATCTGATCTGCTGAGCCCAAACTTGTGCCTTGCACAGGATGCCTGGACAAGGATGGTCTGAAGCAGGAGAGCCGGAGTGTGCTTTATTTGAAGACTCAACATTAGTTAAATTGAAGACTCAACATTATTAAAACTTTGATTAATATTTCCCAATAGGTCATTGAAATGCCTGGGAGAACATTTCAATGTTAACAACGTGTTATGTCATTTCTATAATATTTTTTGCCTCTGGGTACTTCCATACCAACATACTACATAGAAATGCCTGCCAGACAATATTCATAGAATGGTGCAGACTCAGCAAAATCCATCATTTTCAGCAAGGGATTCAAGACAGGTTTTGCCCAATGCAAATACAGAAACTCTGTTCCATCCATGATTAGCTGAAATAGTTTAAAAATTATATACATTAAATATATAAATATGCATGAAAATACAATTTATATAATAGGTTATATATTTTTATATATTATATATAAAAATCTATAAATGATATATAAATTATATATAATATATAAAATAATATATAAAAATATAAATATATAAAATATAATGTACATTAAAATGTAGAAAATATAAAAATAAAACTATATAAATGTATATAGTTATATATACATATATAAATATATAGAAATAATATATAATATATAAATAATATATATTAATATATAAATATATAATATATAATGTACATTAAAATATAGAAAATATATAAAAATATATAAATTTATATAATTAAAATTTATATAAATATATATTACTGACATTTAGCATCTCCTTCAGCAGTAATTTAACTTCTTAAATAATTTTTGTTTTTATTCTTATAACATGTTCAAAAAAGGACAAATTACCAAGACTGAGCTGAATTACATGGCCTAAAGTCACATTTGACATGTAAAAGTTTTGCCTCCTGCACTTTCAAGGTGTATTTCTGATATATTTCTGCTCTGAGATATTTCTGTAATCCAGGGAGCTCACACATGAAGTATTACTCTTAGCTTTGTATTAAATGGACACAATTCTTCTAGTCACATTGGTTTTTTTCCATTCTTCGTTTTGTCAGACATATTTTTTCCACAGTTAATAATACATGCATACCTATAAAAACTCCTTAATTTTTCCATAGAAGTCCTAAATTTACCATCTAAATAATGATAAACAGGAATGTATATATTTTCTGAATTTTTATGTATTGTACCCTTGGTGAATGAGCTGACAATTCTGGCTTTTAAATTTTACGACCTCTGAAGTAAAACAAAGCAAGAAAAATATGACAATTGAAAGAAACTCTTCTCTTTGCCTTAAATATGAATTAAGAATACTTTCACTTTCTACCCTCTTGATTAGACCACAGCCTGATTAACATTCTTTAAATGGTGTTAAGTCTTGATTTCATGCCCAGGCAGGGTCCCCTGCAATTCTTTTGTACCAGCCCAGTATCTCTTTGTCATTAATACCTTTTTTTTAAAAAATTATTTTTTCCCTGGGTCAGTTTTTTTCATTCTGTGTTCAGTTTTGGTTTACAACCATTTCCAACTTCATATAGAACACCAGTGTTTCAGATCGTAAAGCTGGCAGATGTTCAAAACAATCAAGAATATGTTTAAAACCAAACCTCATATTATATTATTCACAGAAGTAGTCAAACTAATATTTTAAGCTGTAGGAGAAGTTGGATTGTCCTAAATCTCATTCAAAGAGGTTTTAACAGTGATCAGTAATTTAGGGAACTTGAGTCTGTGCTGATTCCTGGCAGGTAAAGTGTTTCAGTGTCTCACTAGAAGCTTTAAAACACAACATATTGCCAACTGGAGGTGCATAAAGAATCTCATACCTTAAAACCAAAGTTCCCCAGCAGGTAATCTATAAATAAGTTATATATGTAAACTGGTTGGTTTTGTCTGTGCATTATTTAAGCCTTTATGTCTGTTTTGAGTAAGGTTTTTTTGAATGCAAGCATGGAGGCATTATTAATCCTGAACCCTGCTGGGCCAGGGCTGGACACACCTGGATCTATAAGCCAAAGATATCCAAAATTCACCCAAAACTGCAATACCGGAGACATAAAAAAAAGCAACAGAGTCTCTTAAAAAAATGCTATGAAACTGATTATTTATCCCACACTATAAATCATGCAAGCTGCAGGTGTCATGCATCCTGGGAATAATTTTGAAAGGATGAAAATTCTAGAATCACGAAGACTTAGCACCCTGTGAAATGACACCATCTAGCCTGGGAGTATAAGGCTGCTTGTAAACAGAAGTCTTGAAAGTCTCTTTATGCCTAGATCTGTCAGACCTTAAGATAATTTTTAAGCAAAAATGACACTGGAAGAATGGGCATTTTTATTTAAATAATAAAAAAAAGCCACTTTGATTTCCACAGAGAGGAAGGCAGGGGGCAACCAAGTCCAGTATAAAGACAATAGTGTACTAAAGCATAAAAGCAGAGGAAATAAACAACAATAAGGTGGGGGTACACTGCTTAGCAGGATTTCTGACATGTTAAGACAAATAAATTGGTGCATTTGGTCTGAATGAAGTATCCTCCTAGATATGGACCTGTTGAATACACAGAAAAGGAGATGAAGGGGTCATAGCTTATGTAAAAAAAAAAAAAAAATATATATATATATATAATTGCTATTCTGATCTAGATCTTTAAAGAAAAAATCATAAGAAAGTTTGCCATATGCTTTAATGGCAGCAACTCTTGGCAAATAGCAAACTACAAGCTCCAAAATGCACAGTAGTGATACTGTAAGGTGTCCACGGTATAGTACCATCTGTTAGAATAAAAGAAATAATAAAGAACAAAACAAACAAAAAAAAGAGAGAGAAGTGATGGAAAATTACCTGTGGAACTGCTCACATATTACTGCAATGTTACTACCCATGTTGCTGATGGGAGATTTTAACAATACAGATCTGTACTGAATAATGCAAACAGCCTAACACTGATGAAAGTGACTCCCTGTTGCCTGCAAGAAAATTTTGTGATCCGCAAAGTAAAAACTCCAGCCCCAGGAGAATCTGCCTTGGAAGCAGTACTTTATTTATGGGTACTCCAGAACTAAGGAATGGAGATAATCATAATTGATAGCTTGAATTTGCCACAGAGGCAAGAAATTGGTTCAGGGAGTGGAAGAACAGAAGGAGACGCAGCTGCATCAAGGAAATGCTGAGGCCTTGAGAAATGTGGGAACTAATATTGAATTAATACAGTTTAGATTTTGCATTCAGAGGATGGGGAAAGGTGCTCTCTTCCCTTTCCATGTTTACTAAACATCTGCAGGCAAATTCTGTGGAGACCAGATGTCCTGTGAAGTATCTCTTAACAGGGTGATAAGCTTATTCCAGAATGGCTGAGTGTGTTTTGAGGCTGTCAGTGCTCTCACAATCCACTTTGATTTTGTCTCATCCCCTGATTTCCAGAAGTGAGAAGCAGCTGGTTTTAATAACATTTATGCCTGAATTGCTAAAGATAGCAGTATGAAGGAAGGAAGGAAGGAAGAAGGAAAGGGGGGAAAGAAAGAAGGAAAGAAAAAGCAAGAGAGAAGGGAAGGAAGGAAGAAGGAAAGGAAGGAAAGAAGAATGAAAGAAAGGAAAAAAGAAGGAAAGGAAGAGAGAAAGGAAAGAAGAAGAAGGGAAGAAGGAAAGGAAGACGGAAAGTGAGAGAAAGGAAGGAAGAAAGGAAAAGGGAAAGGAAGAAGGAAAGAAGAAGGAAAATAAGAGATAAAGAAGAAAAGAAGGAAAGAAAGCCTTTCCCTCTTATTTCTGCTCCTGTGACTAGTCAGAAAGATTTGGGGTGGGTATCCCACAAGGTTCTCAGGACCTGAGTTGTCTCACACCTGAAAAGTGCCACACATGAGATAAAATGGAAGGGAACTACTTAGAAGATTAGCTTAGTGGAATTAAATGGTGGTAGTAATTGGTGGAATTAAAAAAAAAAAGAGGGAAAACTTAGTAGGAGCACTAGGAAAAACTGACACTTGACGCTGTTGAGTAACATGACAAGTCATTATTACAATGCACTGGTATTTGGGCTATACTAGACTAGACAAACTATTAGAAAATGCAGCTTGTACGATGCACTTTTGCCTTTTTTATTCTAGATGTAGGATATTTTACATATTCTGTGATGCGGCTTAGCAATCTTTTGAGCTTTGTGAGGTAATTCTGAGACAGCAGTTAGTAATTTACATAATTAGTATAACCGTATTTAATTATATGATTACTGTAAATATGTGTAAAACTCTAATGGTGTAATTAGAATGTGTAATAACTACTTGTAATTACATAATTAAGTATGATGACATAACCAAACTTCAAATGGGAAAAAAAAATTGGATATTTACAAGCCCTGATACAGAAAATGGTGTAGTGCACAATTATAGAGGTGGCATAAACCTACAAGTCTCCCTTTTTAATGCTAGCTTTGCTAAAACTAGCCCAAAAGTAGATGAATTAATGAAAAGTTTGCAAACTCTGCCATAGTATTTGTGCAAATATGCTGACTTTCCTGAACAAGGGCAGCTCAGTGATTACAAACAGTATAAACAGGTGTTTGTATGTGGTAGACAACAGAGTGCTGGCTCACAGTTGCCAGCATTTCTCTACAGAAGTATCTCCAGAAAGACTATTTCAATGTATAAATATATACATATATATTTATGCCAGTATAAATCTTCTAAAGTGTGACTCAGAAAGACAGACTGTAGGTAGCTGTATTTTGAATTACAAAATTGGTATTTTGAATTGGTATTATGAACTACAAAATATTTTCTCTCAAAAATATGTAGACACACTTTGTAATTCAATAGCAGAATTCTTTCACAATTTCAATAAACTTGAAATTTCTATTTTTTGTACAGGTATACTTTGTTATATTCTCTCAAAAATAGAAATATGTATGTGTGTCTATATATATATAAACAAACACACCCCCAAATTTACTATAATATATAAGGTATGCAACTTCACAAACAAAATTATTTTTACATATACATCTATAAAAAAATAGAAATATAAAATAACAGTTGATGGTTCAGAAAACGCAATAATCACTTGAAGTAATAGCTCTGACTTCCTCATTTCTAGCATAACAGGAGATTGGGCTTATGTGATCTACTATCTGAACAATGTTCACAATGCAGCCAAAATACAGAAGGGATAAACTCTGAAGAGATGGATGAGATTCCTGGTAGAATTCCAAATGGCAATTCAGTTGCTTCTAGTAAGGAAATGCATGAATTGCTTCAACAGCAAATTTTGAAGAAAACTTTAATAGATGATCATTTTTACTACAAATTCTTTCAGGTAGCCATGGAGACCCTTGACCTACTCAAAGCAAATCCTTATCTTCTGTTTTCCTCTAGAACTATGTACACATTATGTTGAGTGCCTCAAATCTTTTTTCTTCTTGTTGTATACAAATCTGGGAATTCACTGAAGCTACTTAAAAAAAAGATCACATCTTTCATTTGTGGTTATTTCTCCATTCTGTTTTGGTCTCTATTCTCCCCCATACATCCACAACGTGAACACAGGAAAAGGAATCATATTTTTCAGTTTTGTTGTGGTTTAATTTGTTTAGTATTCAACCTCTGGAGCCCCTGGTGGTCTAGTGGTAAGGGCGCGGCGCTGCCACCGCCGAGGCCCGGGTTCGATTCCCAGTCAGGGACACTCCCGGGCAGATGGAGCTCGTTAGCCCTGTAGGCAATCCATCTACGTCCTGAGGACCTCACTGCCACCGTCCAAGCTCGCTTGGCCCCGGCAGATGAACCTTAGGATTAAAGGGTGGGCTCAGTTCCGCGCACACTGTGTCTCACCTAAAAAATCCAATGCGCAGGCTGGAAGGTGGAAAGACCTTCCCCGGATCTTCGCTCGCGAAGACTGCCCATTATTATTATTATTCAACCTCTAACACTTTTTTCTTCTTTTCAGTATTTCAAACTCAAGAGCCTCTAATATCTTTTATCAACTGTTCAGGTATATAACATTTCATTCCACAGCAGTTTATTCTACTTCTGTTATTTCTGGTCTTCAAGATTACCTAGTCTATCAAACATGAAGAATTTTGTAGTAACAACTTTAGGAATCAGACCTTTATGGCCCATTGAGAGTCAATGTTACCATAAAATCATATGAGATTTTTCCCAGGACAGATCCTGGAGGAACTCCATAAATCAATGGTCCAAATTTCAGAGGCTACAGACATGTCAGAAAAAATAACTTATATTTTGGCCCTGCTCTTACATTTGTTTATATCTGCTAATAATTACTGTTGAAGCCAGGATATTTGTTGAATCCCTAGTTGGAATTTTTCTGCTTTACGCTATTTAATCCTTCTTCTTTGACTGAAGATAATGATTTTTCATTTTGCAAACTTTTCCACA
Organism: Myiozetetes cayanensis; assembly: GCF_022539395.1. Lineage (NCBI taxonomy): Eukaryota > Metazoa > Chordata > Aves > Passeriformes > Tyrannidae > Myiozetetes > Myiozetetes cayanensis. The sequence goes on along the minus strand of NW_026087631.1, from coordinate 33,738,476 downwards.
ATATCAGATTCATTACATGAATGTAAGAGAGATTAGGTCTCTGAATTTTCCTCCATTTTGAAAAAAACAAGATGGCTATTTTGAGCATTCTGGGTTTGTAACATATTTCCATATTTCCATAGTATATTAAAGTTTTTTCTGTAAAAATAAAATGTTATATTTTATTTTATTAAATGGAATTTACAAACAGGCTGTACTTACTCTGTTGACAGTTTCTTCCCATAAATTCACCTGGGCATTCACAGGAATAGTTGGCAACAAGATCTGTACAGATTCCGCCATTCTTGCAGGGTTCAGATTCACATTCATTCACATCTGCACGAGGCACATGGGATAATGTCAGCATTAAAAGAGAAAAGGTAAAACGGTAAGCATATGTTTAAAAGAACTAAAAAAGGAAAGTTTATTATGTCTCATTGTACAATATAATTTAATGTTTTGCTCAGGGATTTCCACTGTACCTTCCAAGAGGACATCAGGGCAAAAATCACAGTTTGTCCTTAAAAAGACAAACTGAAGGAGTTCTAATGGAGTAATCAGCAGTGATCCCTGCAACTTCAAGAAGTGTACCTACTTCCTTATCAACAAATCAGATGCCAGTTAAGAATGTCTCTCAGTTCATCTTAATTCATTAAACATCTAATTGACAAGGTTGTTTAACCATCTAAAAAATTTCCTTTCTGTGCATGAGTTAGTGGGCAAATTGAAACTAATAACTCCATCTAGAAGCTTGCAAATTTCATTAAGCCCAAAAGACAGAAAAAGTGGGTAATTTCACTTGAGTTTCTCTCTTCCAGCACACTTTGTGAAATACCGCAAGAATAACACTCTCTTGGTGTTTTTCAGTGTAGTAAACTTAAAGTATAATATCAGATTCTTTCAAATGTGATATGGTATTTTTCAGTCACCATAAATAGGCAGAATGAAGGATAATGGTGTGTCATAAATAAAATCCTCAGTCTCTGCATTTATGTTTATTCTGTATGGAGTAGAAATGGTTTGTAAGGATTTTATACATCATTGCCTCAAAGGCCTGCACTGTTGCTGTTAAATATTTGCAATATGGTAGATGATATGGTAAATACGGTAGATAATATACTGGATAATAGGGTAAATCACTGGTGAGCAAAATGCCCTATGAATTGAAGTCATTATCCTTGTTGTATTGTTGTGTTGCATCTGACCTCAAAATGTAAATCAGGTTTGTGCTGCACACACAAAAACTAATGAAGGTGCTATAAAAGTTTCTAAATCTTATGCAATACAGCTTGTGCAGAAGATGCAGAATTCAGTTGTGTCAACAAAGTTGCCTTTGGATTTCTGTGAACAGAAATGCAGAAAAAGATCTTCAGCTAAATATGAAGGTTAGTTCCAACTGTTTGAACTGGAAAAATTTCAGATTTTTATACTAAAACTGATGATGGCAACTGATCTCTGAGCTTCTTTTTAGTCTCTTAACGTTTTACTATTTCTTACCTATAAAGTTATCACATATTGGCCTAATAAAAAATTAGTTACCTGATTTTCTGTCAATTAAAAAGGAAGAAGAGGAGTAATAGCTTAGAGTGCAAGAAATAAAACCTGCCAAGGGAAATGACTGAAGAACAGACCTGCTAAGTTCTAAATTAAATTCTTCATATGTATTTCTAAAATTTAACAAGATTCTTCAGCTCCCTATTTGCCTTTTCAAGCAAAGCCCATTAAACTTACATTTTTATCAGGTTATTAATAATTTTAATACAGACGAATACATTTGTGGGGAAAAAAATATCAAGGTCACTGGGAGCTAAAAAACATTTTGTGAACATATGAACTCTCTCTTCCTTGATGAAATGCAGGTGGTAATTTATCCTCTTAAAAACTTTTCTGTGTAAAGATAATATCTTCTCAATCTTCCCCCTGCCCCCCCCATTGCCATTCCTTTTGAAATATGTAGGAGAAAATATACAGTTTTCCAGAACGTTTCATACTGTCTGTGCAGTGATGGAGAAAATAAAATGGACTTGAAGTATCAGTACTCTCAAAGTAATCCTCATATTCCATCCCCATAGAGCAACTAGCAATGATCAGTGGAGAAATATGGAAGTTTTTAATTACTGTCTTTGTTATTTGGCTCCAACAATAATTTTTTTCCCAGTAACTTCAGTCCAATCAGTTCAAATATATCACATTTGATGAATGAGGAAAGATTGGTCTTGTATTTTGTCTAATACATTTAGTTGAAAAGAAAATTACTTAAGTCTGTTAGAAAACATAAAGAACATTCTTTAACATATGATAAATAGTAAATTCTACAGAACTATGTAATTTGCTGTTATTATTTAATTTGAATGAATGTGTAGATGTAGAATATTTAATTACAGCTAGTGATCACAAACTGTGGTCAGATTTTGTTCAGATTCCTGGATGTGCCAATTTTGATGCCACACTTTACACCAGCTGGTGTATTTCCTTCTTCTGAAACACCTACCACTCCCTTTTAAATTTGTTATGTTGTTATTAGAAGAAGGAAATTTGGATACAAATTTTAAAATGTCAGAGTTTCTGGAGTAGATGCTTCTAAAGACAGTGAAGGCTCAAACGCATTCTAATTCTTATCACATAACATACCTACAAAAGAAAGATGTTCAAATTTTAATGTAAATTAAATAATACACAGTAAAATCACTGTAGGTCTCTCATGATTTTTCAGGCAAGGTTTGGTTTTATGTCAGGGCAGATTCAGAACAGATTTTGAAGTGTTGTTGAGATAAAATACATTGCAGTAAGTAAAACACAGAGAGCTTTGTGTTGCCAGAGTAATCAGAGTTCCTCACAGAGGTATGCAGTAAAACTGAGAAATACTGAGTGAAATGGACTCATTAAGAGGTAGGGGAAAAGTCTTGATTTCTAAATGGAGTCCAGTTAGGTAAAAAGAACCCAAACCTCAAACAATTAGGGGAAAAAAAAAAGGAGGTAAAAGAAAACTCAAAAGAACTCCACTCCCATGGCCAAACCCCCAAGATTTCTCTACTGAAGGTGGATTCTGAGATTGATAGTGACCTTGAAACACAAATATACTGTCAGAAACTCAGAAAGTAGGAGAGAACTTGGCTATATCACATAGTGATTTGGAGAACCATGAAGAGGCAGATTTCTGTGCTTTTTTCTTCCTTTGATGGATTCTATACGTATATATATTTAATATATCCTCTAAGTATTTAATAAAACATGAATAAAACCTACTACTGTAGGTTTTATATAAAAACATAATATAATTAAAAATATGTAACCCTCATTTTGGACTTCATCTGTTAAATACAGTAATACGTGTTTTCCTGAAAAATTATTCCACATGGAATATGCATATAAATGATTTAACTGTTATAATAAAACTTTTAACTTTTACTTACAGTCATTTAAGTTCTTCAGTAAGCTACTTGGTATAAACTTGACTTTTTATAATGAAGAGACCAAAAAGCTCAATTTATCTACGTGGGGTTTTTTTGCCAACACATCCTATGTTTTGACTGAAAATACACACCAGTACCTTGTTCCTGTCTCCTGCTTGCTTGTCCTTTACCCAGCCCAAATTCCTGGTTCCTGCCACCTGGATGCTTGTTTCTGATCCAGGACTGCCTCTTGCAGTACAGACTTCCTGATGTTCATTCCTGCTGACAAGCACATTCTTTCCTTATTCTTTGATTTTGGTACTCTTTTTGTCTTCTGACTCACACATGGTCTGCTCCTCTCAGCTCTAATTCATGTTTTAACTCAGTCCTCTATAGGATAGAATGGTTGGCCCATCACATACACAGCTTTTAAGTTCAGGAGTCCTTACTGGAAGTCATCATGGCCCTTAAAAAAAGCACTGATTAAACATAATCCAGGTATGCTTTACTAACATTGCAAATATTTTTTTCCCCCATAATAAAGTCAATTTAATGTATAGAATACAGACACCTCTGTATCTTAACTGACTTCTGTGGGGACCCACAACCATACACAGGATAAAAATCACTTCTGAGAAGCTTGACAGTCCCTCCTGCGCCCCAAATTTTAATATTCTTAAAGAAAACCAGAAAACTTCTATATCTGGTTCTACTTCAAAATAAATTTGTTGATCACTAACAGTGTGTTTAAATATCTTTGGAAACTGGTGTGGCATAAGGTGGAGAAACAGGTAGTATGGAATAATTATCTTTTAGTTGGAGTTTAGTCTAGTCTATTCTCATAGCTGTTTGATTGCTCTCAATTTTAAAAATACATTCTAGGTGTTTTTTTCTTTATTGTATATTGATCCTCAATGATTTCATTACATTAATAAGTCAGTCCTATCTCAGTAAGGTCACACAAAATCTTGGTTGCAGAACTTTGTAATATCCTGTCATTGTTTAAACTTCAGCTTTCAGATAGTCAAATTTTCCGTGACTAACTTCCTAGTAAATACCATTTAAGTCAGCTTACATACTCTTTTCTATTATTTTTACCAATATGAATATTTTTATGAAACAGAACAATAAAAAATCATCAGAAAAAAAATTGCATGTACATGTGGATAACCTTTAATTTTTTTACTAAAAGGTACAGAAAATATAAGTAATTTAAATAATTTAAGTTTTTTAATTATAGGTTGAAAAATGTTTCCAACCTTACTTCTAAAGTTAGAACAACCTAAGTGTTTCTCTGTAATTTATGTAAACAATACTTCAGCTTTTATTGTTCCTTGATTTAACCAGGATTATACAAAGACATTAGTACATTACTGGCTCAACTCTGATGTGAAACATTTTACAAGAACTGGGGCATATTCCTATGAAATGTGTGAGGTTACTATATATCATTAAATCTGATCTGGATGTATTCAATGCACATTCAATACAAGACGGACATCTCTTAGAATTCAGTGGTTTGTTTGCTTTTTCAAAACTAGTTTACTGACCACAGTAGGCTCTGAAAGCACTGTGCCAAAAAACCTGCAGGAAACTTGAAGTATAATATCATGCTGAAGGGATTCACTGTTCAGATATCCTTATTATCTGATCTTCAAAAAGAGAATAGTTTTATGCTTGAGACGAAAAAGTACAAAACTCTTGCTCCCTACCCTTAAGAGGCTAAACATTGCATTACCCCTACTCTCATAATTCTATATAAAGTTTTCCTCATCCTGCAAGCATTTGGTACAAAATCCTGTGGTAAATGTCCTCCAGAGTACTCCATAATAGGGCTATCACAATTCTTCCTGAAACATTCAGTACTACATCAGTGGACAAGGGATGGGCTGTAGATGTCATTTATCTGGACTTCTGTGAAGCCTTAGACATGGTCCCCCACAACATCCTTTTCTACATTGAAAGAATGGATTCCATGTAGGTGGATAAGGCACTGGTTAGCTGTTCACAGTACAGAGGGTCGTGGTCAACGGCTCAGAGACACAATGGACATCAGTGGCCAGTGGTGTCCCTCAGGGGCCTGTACTAGGACCAGTATTATTTAATATCTGTGTTAATGATGCAGACAAAGGGATCAAGGGCACCCTCAGCAGGTTTGCAGGTAACACTGAGCTGAGGATGCAGTGACACACCTGAATAATGGGGCCATCCAGAGGCACCTGGACAAGCTCCAGGAGTAGCCCTGGGAATCTCCTGAGGTTTAACAAGGCCAAGGGCTGGTGCTGCACCTGGGTTGGGGCCACCCCCATGATCTATCCAGGCTGGGAAAGAGCAGATGGAGCAGCCTCGGGGAGAAGGACTTGGGGATGGTGGGGGAGAGGCTGGACATGGCCCAGCATAGAAACCCCCTGTGCCCTGGGCTGATCCCACAGTAGGGGCAGCAGGGCAGGGGGGGAAATTCTGCCCCTCTGCCCCCTCAGGTGAGACTCCACCTACAGCCTCGGGGTCCCAGCACAGCAAGGACATGGAGCTGTTGGAGCATCCTGCCCATGATAGGGGATAGAATGGGATGAGCTTTAAGGTCTCTTCCAACCCAAATCATTCTATGATTCTATTAGGAAAAGAGTAAGTCAAATAAGAGAGTTACTAAAGCTGTGTTCTGAATTCAAAAGAAACATTCTAATTAAGTGAACGTTGGAAATAAAAATAATTCCTGGACATAATTCAGATTTTTTTTGCTTGATGATGCATGAGTGTTTGAGACACCTTTGTAATCAGCTATATACATTAACATCTAAATACATAACAAAAATAACTTTGGACAAAATTCAGTTGTTCCTATCTAGAGTTCCTTCAGACTCCACCTCTTAAGCATTCTTACATAATTTTTTTCAAAGCAATTTTATCTCCTTTTAGGCTTCTATAGACTAATTTACACATTTTTAAGTATGCCCCTGAAACTAGCCTTCTTAAAAAAATAAAAAAAATATTGCTACCTTTTAACAATCCATTGTTGTTTCCCATCCTAGTGTTTTCTGAAATATATTTAGGTCAACTTGTTTCAAGAGAAACTGGAACATATAGCTATAATTCTGTTTAATTTGATTCGTAACAAATCAGAGGTTCTGAGAAACTGAAACACATAGTATTTTGAAGGTTTTTGTTCTGACACTTTCTTAAATTTAGTGTGGCAAGTAAAAACTTTAATATTGACAAACCAGTATTTTTTATTATGACTTCTTTCTCCACCAGCTAATTTATCATCTTTTCCACCTATAATTTACATTTCTGTTCAATGTTAATCTGCTATAGTTTCAGTGAATGAGTTGTGGCATCTATCTATAAAATCACAGTTTAAAATAGATTTATTACCTATAACATTTTTCTACCTTTCTTTATATTCTGCAGTGGCACTTCCCCTATGTAACCCTCATTTCAAGAGAAATTCAAAACTAAATTTAAAGTTTTGAAGTGACTACACTTCTATACAGTAGTAACTATAACTATAGTTTTCAGAATGCTAAGATTGAGTAATTAAAAAAAATTAAGAAAAAGGCAAGATTAATTATTTTGCAGAATAATTTTCCACTTTAAAATAAGGCCAGTAAAAAAGATAATATCAATAGCCTCTGTAAGAGGAAAGTACAGGGGCAAGCTCTATGAACTGTAAAGTTTATATATCAATTCAATCCAATACATGTATGTAATCCTTTATGTGCTATGCACACTTTCTAATGTGGTTTTCCATCAATTGTCTAGAAACTAATAGAAAATTACTAAAAGAATTAGGAGATTAACTTCATCACAGTCTATTGGAAGCTTCTAGAGAGAGTATAAAGTGCTTCTTTACTTCAAAGGATTTTAAATAAGGTAGGGACTTTACAAGAATCTTTGCAACAGTATCTTATGACATTCATAGTGATATTTGTGATTTTATTTTCACACTTCACACTTTTTTTTTTTTTTTAAATATGTTTAGGTATTTTCTATCCCTATTTCAGTTTTGAAAACTCATAAAATACAGAGAAGTTCTACTCTGCATAGGTCTCTACAACCTACCTTGCAAAATATTTATGTTTTTCTTATAGCCACTGAAAAGTTATAATTTTCTCTGTGGAGTCACACTTCCAACACTGGACTATGTGAGTATTTTCTGATCTTCTATTTACCTGTTTTAAAGCATATTTAATGGCTTTTCATCTGCTGTAATTTAAACCCAATAGAATTTTGACATAACATAGCCAGGCCCTTTCTCACTAGTTTTAGAAGTTTTAATATAAATTGAAGCAGATTTTTCATTTTTAATTACTTTTAATGAATACTGATATGAAAACCTTCATCCCATTGAGCAGCTTACCACTTAATTTTACACTGTAGACGTACGTCTTCAGGACAACTGTTCAGGACAACTATTCCTAACATTTCCAATGAACCTTGCTAAAATAATTGTCTATTTATATAACAAGCATTTGACAAATCATTTAAACTCTAGTTGAAAAAAAAGTCTTACTAAAAGGTGAATCAACTTATGAATCATTTTTCGTTACAAAAAGTGCTCCAAAAACCTCAACTTCACAAGTAAGCTTCAATTATACAGCATTAGACTGTAACCTCTAATGGATGATTTGTTAAAATAGTGTAGGTGGGTGCATGACAAGAAGCCCAATTATTTTCTGAGCAAGTCTGAACCTAAATCAGTAAATTAGCATTCTTTTCCTTCACATATCCCCAAACCACTATATTCTTTCAAAATACAGTTGCTTATGCATTTCAGAATACAGTGTAGGGTTACATTATTTTCACATGAGTAAACAGTCATGGCACATAACATTTTTAAAAATGTTATTAGACCAACAAGTCCTGGAGGATATGATGATGAATGCTCTAAAATGCTGAAAACAGATGGTTATAATTGTTTACACATCTATATTTGACATACAAAGGGTGAAGTATGGCCCAGCTATATAAATCCCATTTATACTATCATAAAAAGTTGTCTGTGGGACTCCAGTGTCGTCACATTGCATAAGTACACATACAGGTACTACATAAAGGTAATTCCTACTCTCTGCTAATAACTTTCAAATTCACACTCATAGTTGCTCATAAATATATGCCTGTTTTACAGTTAATGAATCTTGGATTTGATCACAGGAATAACTAGCACTGTAAACAGGATAATGGATTAATAAAAGAATGGATGGCCTAATACAAGATTAACTGAATATCTGTTATTCACTATAGAATCACTGTTAATTACAACCATACATGTATCCTAAGTCCAAATATTCATACATTTGTTTATAGTATATGCAGAACAACAAGAGAAAAGATCTGGCAAACTACAAGTTGGTCAATGTCATCTGACAGCTCTATTATCTCAGGGCACATGCACTCTGGTTGTCCTTCACGTCTGACAGAGAGTTATATGCCCTGCACTAAAAATATCTCTTAGAACTGGAGTTTGTATTTATGGCAGCTGAACGAGGCAATGCCACCTTTGCTTGACGATCACATCAAATAAGGCCTATCCAAACAGGTCTGTGCATTTTCCACAACTGTGTTTAGGAGCTAAGGATGCGCCTTCCAGTCTACATACATAATCTGTACCATAACCTAGAGCTGTGGGTGCTATGCAACAATTCCTATAAAAATCTCTACTTTTGCTGAGAAATGGGAGAAGGTTCTTTCTCTGTTAGAGCACTGAAGCCAGAAAAAAGCATTGTAAACTCCAAATTTTAGATCTGGGCAAAGGCTATTTTCACCTTTCACTCTTTTCCTAATTTTGGTGTATGCCTTTGCAGTATTATTCTGAAGCTCCCTTAAATATTAAGTATCACTGACAAAACAAATAGAAAGGATGAGAAAAGAGCAGATTAATTTTTCTCTAACAATGAAAACTGCTGGTACGGAAATGAATATTGCTTTTAAGTAAACTCTAAAGACTGCATGAGAGTAATGACTGTAATCATAAAAAGCTCTGCTAGATACATGAAAGGATCACATAGAATACATTTTCAGAGCAAGATTCCACCTTACTGACTTGTGTAGAAGATAAAATGAAACCTGACAGGATTACAAAAGCTGTCTATTACTCACAAGTAAATAGCAATTTAAATATTCTTTTATAGTGAAATGCATACACATGTGGATGAGGGAACATCAATTCAGTTAATGCTTTGCTGTGAAGGGGCAATTCCTGAATGTAATTCCTGAACCTAATCTGCTAGAAATGTAAAGCTGGCAGTTCTACTTTTCATAGAATCATAGAATCACAGAATGGTTTGAGGATGATAAAGATCATCTCATTCCACCCCCTGCCATGGGCAGGAACACCTTCCACTATCCCATGTTACTCCAAGTGCCGTCCAACCTGGCCTTAGACACTTCCAGGGATGGGGCAGCCACAATTATGGCATTTATGTCCCTCTGCGTTTCCTGTCTCCCTACTTCTCTAGCACCTAGCAGTGGCCACATGCAGTGACCTGATCCCACTGAAAATCTCCTATTGCAGTTAGTTTGTGCACTGCCAGACAATCCTGGTGAGATGACTCAAACTGAAGTCTGATGGGGATAAGTTCTCAGTGAAGATGGGCATCATCATTCTTGGCAGTATCAGACAGTCACTGTCCAGAGGATTAACCAACATTCAAGCCAAAATCATAACTGACAGAAAACCAAGTGCCTCTCATGATGTCAGATGTTGAGCATATAAAAAGAAAAGGAATATAAAAAAGATTTATTAATTGAGAAAAACATTGGCACAGATAGGCTAAGTCTTCATTTGTAGGCACTGTGGTGTTCTAGAATTATAGTTCCAAAGTGAAGCCATTAGAGGTGAGGGCACAGTGCCTGTGCATCTCCACATGTGTCTTAGGGATGTTTTCTAGAATGGCTGGGTAGACAAAATGACAATTTATCCACTGAAATGTTTTATGTCAATTTCTAGTATCTAAAGTTCTCAGAATTTTAGACTGCCACACTGTTTTCTTTTAGATTATTTTAATCCAAAGGGATATGGTTCTTGGTCTCTCAGACTGCTGTCACACAAAGCAAAGCACAGGAAGTGGAGATGATCAAGAGGTTTTTTTTTTCTTTTTAAATACACTCCTGATTCAAACTAAAACACTCATCCAGATGACCTACAGAAATAATTGTATATTATCTAATACATCAGAATAAATGAAATCCAGGACAATATCTTGGTTATTCATATGCAAATGTGACAGCACCATGAGTTTTGCTTGAGATATTTTATGAATACAAAGGAATTCATTTGTAATGCAGACTGACATATATTAGAGTATTATCTCATTATATTGAGCTTCAAGCCCAAACACTGTTTTTTCAGGTTTTGCACACACAGGTAGTGAGTCTGATGCAATATCCTTCTCCACCTCTGTATAACACTTAATCACAAAAGTGCATCCACATGAAAAAATACTGCTTATAACTTCAAAGGAGTAGCTACACTACTGAATGTACCTCTGAATCTTCCTTCTAAAAAGTTTTTTGGCTTTTCCAAACTTTTCACTTGGTCTGTAGTATAAAAACAACCCCTGATGACTCAATATTTTTTCTTTCTTTCATTTTTCAGAAAAATCATCAAGTTCCAAATAATAAGTCAGTCACAGAATTTTTGACTAGTTCAATGAACAGTGAAGATATCAGTATTCTATACAGTATTAGGGTACTGCGTAGCCTTGAGCCAGCATGAGTTCCTAACACAAATATAATATTTTAATTCCACATCATTGACACACCTACACATAGAGATGGTTGAACACAGTAGTCCTTACACTAACAAGAAAAATATCTGAATTAGAACTCTCATCTCTTTTTCCTAACAGCTGCTTCCTACACAGATGGATCAGATTATTCCACTGTGTGATAAAATTCTAAATGATGGGTGTTTTCTCATTAAACAGTGAGATTTCATTTCAAGATTTAATTTATCTTCATAATCTTTTTCACAGGAATATCCTGGTATAGAAACCTGTGGGCACTACGGGGACTGAAAGCAGTTCTCCTTTCAAAGTTGTGAGGTGGCTGTGTTGTCCTAAAGCATCACAGTGGCTTCAAATGTCTTACAAGTTTCTGTGTTTACCTAAATGGGCAAAACAGTGGGAAAAAGAAAATAAATGCTTTGTCCAGCCACAGTTTTCATGTGTTTTTCCTCTAACCATCCATATCTCTACTGTGGTTTATCAGTTGCTTGGGACTCAGTGCACCTTCAGCAAGTCTATTACAATATTTATCTCATAAAAGGGGGAATGCGTGATGTAGACATTACAACAGGATAACCATTACTGAATTTAAAGTGGACTCTTTTTCTTATTTATTCAATATAAACTTGTATGTGCAAAGTACCTTCATCTGCTAACTTTTAAAGGTAGAACATGAGCAAATTTAATTTCTTTCACAAACAGCAATTCCTGTATTTTTGGAACATTAATTTCTTTCCACCATAAAAAAATGCTAATCCTTAAGTAATATAGTAATTAATTAATGGGACATTATTAGATTCACCTGCCTACAAAAAAAGGTTTATAATGACTATTGACAACCTAAGTGACTTATTAACCATACAAACATATATCCTCTTAAAAGCACCATTCATGAAATAGTTCAGTCAGTGTGTCATAAGAACTCCAATGCTCTGCTCAATATCCCCATAAAACCCAAAAGCAATCTGGAAGGTCTGTTTCCTCCCACTATGACACCTTATGAAAGAAACTTAGCCATCACCAAAGGCTGCTTAATAAAAGCCTCAGCTATATATCCACTTTTGGTTAAAACAGGGGAAAAAAAGAAATATCATAAAGCAACTTACAAAAAATACTGCATGAAGAATGTAGAAAGCACTGTAAGGATCTTATAACAAATAAATGGTACTGTTTTATTTTCAGGACGGGTCATTGTCACAGTAAAATATACCACAGAACAAAAAAGGTTTTGAGAATGACACTGAGAAACCATTTAAAAATATGAGAAAAACTGTCATGTGAAACAGAAAAGGCAACAATTTTAATTAGTTGCATAGAAGTAAGAGAGCGCATGACAAATGTATGCAAGATAATAAGTTGTGTACAGAAGGCTTTCAAAATCTGCTTTTCTTCTCATCTTATACATGTAACTTCAGACAATGACTGAAATGTTTAAAGATGCTGAAAGACAGTAGATTTGAGGTTGAAAAGGCATTTTTTTTAATATGTAGCAAAATTAGACTATGAAACTCAATGCAGTGCATGAGAAAATTGTTAAGATTAGTAGTTCATCAAGAAAAAACCCTCTATTTGAAGTGTGTATGAATAAAAAGAATAAACAGTGCTATACACTAAATGCTAAGAAGAGTGAAAGAAAATTGGCAGGGATATTATATGTTCAACCTGTGCCTTTAAGCCAATCTCTGGTTCTTACTGTATGAAATAAAATCTTGAAGCAGGGGGCAAGTTATACCCCATCTTTTCATGACCCCTTCTGTGAAGTATCCAGTACTGTTCTAATATCTAAGGTTTAATGTTTTTTCTCTCTGGACTTTATGTAACCTCAGCTCAATCGCCTACTGCTCTAAACAAGATATTTATCTGGACTGCAAGGAAAACTAACACCCTTTTCCAATAGCCCCAAAATTGTTGTCACTGTTGCTCAATCTCACCACACATTTGTCCACATTCATGAACAAAATTTTCTCCATTTTCAATTGACAAACAGATAGTTTTTTTACCTCATTAGAGCATTTGTTTTTTCCAGGTAGTTGCATACATTTTTTTTTTTTCTTCTGTGAATGCAGAAAAAAATTTACTGTGCTCCTACACTTTACACAGCTTCTATTTTAGCCCTTTACACAGCTTCTGTTTTAGGAACATTCTACTGACTTTTCATCCAATAGCCTTTGGTGGTTATTTGCTTTTTTTTATTCTTTATTGGTGAACTCCCTTAGATGTCTTTCAAATTACCCACTTCCTCTCACATTTAAATGAAGCAAAATTCTAGAAGGTTCCCAAAAGAGCAATGGTACATCCTTCCTCCTTCATTTCTTATCTGACCTCCTGGTCAAACACAGGAATAGTTTTCAGACTTCATCTCTACAATGCTTACAGGAACAAGCTTTCTAGGACATACTTATACATGTAACTTTATACTATATTATCCAGTTTATTACTACTCCATTAAATAGCTTATTGATATTATAATTTGTTAAAACTATCCAGAGGATTAATTTCAGTGCAAATTAACCACTCTCCCCAAAATAAAAAGGAACACCTGGGTTAAATTTACAATGCCCCAAACAGATAATTCTTTCCAAAGGAGAAACCAGAGTAAGTGTTTGTCAATGGAAGCATGGGATGAACACCTGGTACGGTACAACTGCACACAGCTCAGTACATTGAATTTGCCCACTTGACTCTTGTGATAGCTGACTTGGAATAACCTGTATCTGTGCAAGATAACAATCAATTTTAGCCTTCAAAATAATACAGCTGCATGAATACAATCTGTGGGGAATTGTTTCTGGAGTGCTATACCACCAAAATGCAGCCAGGAAAGGTTTGACAGGAGTATGCACCCATTTTAACACACAAATTCCATACCACGGGACTTTCTCCACCTTCCCTACGCATATTTGTTCCTGATAGTTGGAAAATACTGCAATTCTTCACCAGGGAGCAGCAAGCCTGGGTCTATAGACAGGCTAGCAATGGGATGCTGGGAAGCAGTGCTGGGACACCAGAGGATACTGGAACTGTGTCAAGGGAAGGTTAGGTTGGACATCAGGAAAAGATTCTTCTCCCAGAGGGTGATGGGACAGTAAACAGGCCCTCCAGGGCAGTGGTCATGGCCCAAAGGCTACCAGAGCTTAAGAAATGTTTGGACAATGCTCTCAGGGACAGGGTGGGATTGTTGGGGTGTGCAGGGTGCACAGGTCCAGGAGTTGGACTTGATAATTCTTTGGGTCCCTTCCAATTCAGGAGATTTCATGATTCTGTGGTTTGAATTTGCTGGTAGAGCTGAAACTGTAGATGATTCATCATGTCAACAGGTTGAAATTTTATGGCCCCTGGCCTTTCCAGTTGCAGCCCCAAAGTTAAAAGCCACTGTCCTATGGATAGCTGGGATGATGCCTTAACACACAATCAAAATGTGAGCGGGTGCTCTCCCACATGGCCTCCACCTTTTTCCCAACACATTTGTGTAGCAGATGTGAATATCACAGGCTATCTATGATGTGGTGGTAGGAAGCAGAGAACTCAGTACAAACACTAGGAAGGGCTTGCTTATGTTATTAAATGTGCTTGATTAATAACCTTTATTCCTGGAGTGTGAGACATTGAGTTATGTCTGACAGAGTTAATGATCCTCAGAATATAAAACCACATGCAAATCAAACCACTAAATCTGAACTCTTTATTGTTTCAAACTTGAAATTTCCAAGTAGAATCTCTGTCATTTCAACTATTTGAGTGACAGCCAGTAATACATACTGTGACTAATGTTTCAATTTCCTACTTTTTCCAGCAGGCAATCTCTATCTGATAATCACAAGAATGCATATTGTATGTGTCTTTCAGTGTTCTGGATTTTTTTTTCCTGTGGAAAAAAAAGTCCATTTCAGTCCTCAGGGTATTACCATGGACTTTGCCTTTTCCTAGGCTGCTTTAATATAGAACCACAGGATGTTTTGGGTTTGGGTTGTAATCTTTAAAGATTGTCTAGTTTCAACCTCCTGCCTAGGTTTCTAGTCTAGTTTCAAGCCTGCCCAGGATTTTACCTGAGGTAGACTTTCCTTTCCAAACCCTGGTTTCTTTATGAGCCTTGAAATGGGAAGCTGTTATTTTTTTTTTTTTTTTTTTTTTTGCCACTGGGTAATCAGAATCTTTTCGGATAACCATTGCCAATTAATATCAGTTTTGCAGTAAATCAAGAATATGCAATCAGTGAAATTGCTAATGATCTCTTTTACAATTTATATATTAATTATTTACATGGGTAGGAGGTCAGCGAATCTCAGAAATATTGACAGGATGTTTGTTGAAGTGAACGATAAAATAACAGCTTTGGGAATATGTTTGACTGCAAAATCAATCACTTAGCTTAATTGATTTCACAACAGAATACTAGATATGAAAGAAATCCAAGATAAAAAGCCTTGTTCAAGAGAACTATAATGTGATTTTTGGAATTCTTGACGTGTAGAAGAAGAGATGTGCCTTGCAATGAGGTCATTTTATTTTATCTTTTTATGATAAATTCAACAGACTTCTTATTTGATTTACAGTGTGTTCAGAATTGAATCACCAAACTTTATGAAGCTGAGGGATTTGTATCAAAGGAACTCTGTGAATTGAGCTAAAGTGATATAACATAAAAGAGTCATATTAAGTCCACCACTGAAAATTCCATACTTCTCCTTGATTATGAGACCTCCTTGGCTGCTTCTCACAGTTCAGATCCTTAGGGAGCCTCAGAACACCTATATAGTACATCTGATTTATTACCAAACCTTAAATCAGATTCTCTGAAAAGGGTTGATTTTCATTGTCCCCCAAAGAGTAACTGTTCACATAAACTTGTCTTCTCTCAAATTTCTTTAGCTGCCTCCATGGGTTCTGGTCTCCCCTCAGTGAGCTTGGATCATCTGTGTGAGAGCTTTACTTTGTTCTAAAGTTGATATAAATACACTTTGCTGACCACCAGAATCATTTGCTAACTGTTACATACCTCAGTATTTTTGAAAGGATACTGGTGACCCCGTAAACAACTATGATGAAATCACTCCATAATATTTTCACCAGATTAACTCAGTGGAACTGCCTACATTACCTAGGTAATTAATTGAGAGTGTGGCCAAAGTTAATGAAATTGAATGTCTTCGGGGACACTTTCCATTGGGTATTTGAGAGACATAACAAACATTAAGTAGTTAGTTGAGCTGGACTGCACTGGTCCTTGACATTCCAAATTATAGACAAGTATCTAAATGGAGCAATTAATTCAGATAGGCTGGATTCAGTATTTAGTTACCCTGAGCTGAAGGAGTGAACTAGCCTTTTACATGCAAATGGAAGTGGATTCTGGACTATTTACTTGAGTTTTTATCTTCTGAGTAATAGTTGGCTTCCAAATGCATCAATAATTTGAGATCTTTAACCACACTGCGCTTGGTTGAAGAACCAATTCATGCACAAAATAAACCCCCCAAAATTTGGCTCATGAGTCTGTCCTTAGGCAAGCACTTGTTCTAAATGAATTTCGCATATGGAAAATCCCCCAGGTTCTATTCAAGTGACAGATAATGCAGGTTACATTTATAGGTTAGAACGTGACCTGATCAGTCACTTGCAGATGAACTCTTACACTGGTGGAGTGGTGTGAGAAGCAGACTCCATGTAAGCATTACCCAACAGTAACTAAAATATCTGTGAACTATCAATGCTGTTTCCAGCACAAATTCAAAACCCAGCCCCACACCAGCTACTGTGAAGGAACTTAAGTCTACTCTAGCCAAATCCAGCACACTCAAGACTTCTTTTTCCTGTAGGGTTACTTGTCACTTCTGTAACTACTCACTGGAAGCCAAGGATTTTCACCTGAAAACAAGAAATACCCTTCAAGTGGTAGTGATTAGAAAGAGATCCAGAAACTCTGTTGTAGACAGGATTAAATGTACATTCAATTGAAGCCTGGTGTTTCTACCTTTGAATTTAAGTTGTCATGAGTTAAAACATTTCTTAATAAATTATAAAGACATAGATAAAGAAAGATCTAGAAGACATATTTTTTCAGAAATTTCTTTTCAGTATTTCTTTCCTCTTTTTGTCTAGCATTAATCAAAGAAAACCCACGAACAATACTGAGATAAGAAGAGATCTCTACTATTTCAAAAATTCTTTTCCATTAAATCCATGCAAAATGTGTTTACCTTGTCGTTGCCACAGTCTAAAATATGCATAGCAAATTATTCACTGTTGTGTCCAGTAGGTTGGTAGCCAGGCCATTTTCTGAAGGCAGCAGTAGTATTCAGGGGTATTAGCTGGCTCAGAATATAAAGGGCAAAGTCTGATATACTTAAGAAAACCAGATCCCATATTAATCCTTAACAAACAATAAAAAAGCTCCTATCTATAAACACAATAAAATTTACCATGTGGAACTTACTGTGCTGGCAGTGAATTCCATTAAATCCCGCTGGACATTTACAAACATATCCTATGAATGTGTCGCCTCGGTACGCTTCACTAATTTCACATATCCCACCATTATGACATGGATTAGGAATGCAGGGTCCTGAGAGAAGGGGAAAAAAAAAAAGAAGAATGTATACACACACAGTAACAACAATAATAATTTCAGTCATTTATAAGCATTCATTAAAGAAATAAAATGTGTTATGGATAGCTTTATATTCCACTAACCCAGTTAAAACACATCCTTCAGTTACTTCAGATAACTTGCCAGCACAGATTTTTATGAACAAGAAAAAATATGAAGCATGTCACTACTCATTAATCACAGCATTATTTTTTAATGTAAGAGAAGACAGGAGACAGAGAAGCTAAATCTTGCTCTCCCATTAAAGATAACAGGCATTCTAACTTTTACACCACTGAGGAAATAGGTATTAATCAAACATGGCTATCATGTACAGAGTGTCATGTACAATGTCCCTGAATGATCACTATATGTCAAGTTAGTAGTCTGAGGAGATCTTTGCTATGGCTTTGGGTGACTTTCTGAATATGTGATGATCTGGGCCAGCAGTTTCCAGCTACTAAACCAACTATTCCTTTTCCACTGAGTGCCTTTGTAGCATACCCACATCAAGATGATTTCAAAAAGATCTACTAACTAAATATTCTTTTTCTCCAACAAATCACATGCTAGGATACATAAAAGTTCATCAGTGATATCTAATTTGTTAGGTTTTCAATTACTATAACTTTAAATACCTTTAAATGACAGAATCTTTTGGCCTGAGGTCTAAAGTTTACTCATTTAACAACACATGCTACAAGCTTTTTACA
Source organism: Myiozetetes cayanensis (assembly GCF_022539395.1). Lineage (NCBI taxonomy): Eukaryota > Metazoa > Chordata > Aves > Passeriformes > Tyrannidae > Myiozetetes > Myiozetetes cayanensis. Next base: position 33,720,079 of record NW_026087631.1, on the reverse strand, counting down.
TTTTATTATCTTATTAATACCACCTGCAATTTGACTCCTACCAGGAGAAAGCACTTGGCATTTTGGTGATTTTTTGTTCCCAATTCTATAGAGAACTAGCCTCTCAGTTCACAAATCTTCAGAATATTTAAATTGCATGAACACCCAAAGACATGATTCTTTTTTTTCTTTTTCCAGCCGCTGTCACCAGCACACCCAGGGACTTTTCCAACCCCTCTGCCCCCACCTGGAGTGTTCCATGCGGTTGCTGTGACCCAACACTTCATCATATTGAACAAATAAATGATTGAATTGAGTGATTTTAAACTTAAAAGAGCTGTAAATTTAGCGTTTCTGAGGGTCTGACAATTAGCTCATGTTTTCAGTTACAAACATTACATTAGTGAAAACCACACTCTTCAAGAAAATACTAATTTGCAAAAGACAAAAATTAACTGAATGATGGCATATTCCCAAATTATAATTGCCAATGTTTGTGCTGATGCCCAGGTGAACATTTCTATTACAACTTATGTCATCAGCCAAGACACATTCCTGAAGAAGTTATGCTTTGTTTACATCATTAAACAAAGGATATGTCTCACTGAACCCAAAAAACAAGGAATATGAATATATAGCAGCTTATTCCAAATGCAACTGGTAGTTAAAAAGGGCAAAAATCATGAAGATGAAAACAAGGACCCTGCCTGCTGCCTGTTTTGCCTTTATCAATCTACATTATGCATTACACTTTATAAGTAATGGTACACTATGTTCTTAATTCTAGACAACATATATCATCAGATCTAGGAAGATCTGTGTTTCAAGCATCACCGCTTCTGTTCATGCTATTTCACCTTCAGAATATTTTGGGAAAAATCATCTTTCATAATTTGTACTTTTGGTCTCCCAATGAATATCAACTGGGTTTTTTTTCCAGGCCCCTGTCACAGTGCTGCAGTTTGGGGAGTAGCTGCAGGTAGCCTCATATATTAATAGTTTCTGTGCAAGTAGATCTCTAATCTTCCAAGTGCAATAAATCTTTTACTGATTACTTTTTCATTTTGCTTGCTGCTTTGTCCATATGGCTTGTTAAGCACGTGTTCAGCCTACTGTCATTGATTTTCTTTATATTTTGAATTTTCTCAGATCAGTCCAAAGTACAAAGGCTTAAAAGGTCATTTGAGGTGCACAGTAATAAATATACTGGTGCATGACAGTATTTTTAACTAGTGTTTGTCTTCTATGATGTCTTCCTTCTGGGAAAAAAAACCCCACATCAACAATATGGACTTCTTTTTTTTCTGATTATGGTTGTTACTTGGTGGTTATAGATAAAAAATAACACTAATTTCAATGTCAATGTTAAGTATTTTGCTTTAGGTATTTTTGTTCACTTTTGTTGTTGTTAATAGAAACTGGTAGTTCAAAAATTATTTTTAGAGCAACAAAAAATTCTCATTAAATGTACTGAAACTAACAAAAAACAATCACCTGATTTTCACTAGTTAACATTCATTTATTAATAAGGACCTGGGTTAGACTTATATGTGTTCTAAAGCAATGATTGACAATTAAAAAGCCTGTATCATCCTACCTTGTTTTTTCTAATTCTATAGAGAACTAGCCTCTCAGTTCACAAATCTTCAGAATATTTAAATTGCATGAACACCCAAAGACATGATTCTTTTTTTTCTTTTTCCTTTTTTTTTTTTTTTTTTTTTTTAATTTAACTGAGTGTACAGGATCCCAGATGCAAGTTCTGCATCTTTGAGTGCCCTGATGGATTTGGGGCCTAATCCTGCCATTGTTCCATTTAAGACCCAAAAACGGTATCTAGGGTCTAGGCACAGCTTCCAGACAATGAGGGGTTCCAGCTAGCTTCCACAGGGGTGTGTAGGCTTTTATACAACATAATATTGAATGCAAGATAATTAATTGCCTCACCATCTGATTAATGTTTTCTGTTACTGAACTCTATAGCAGCAAGTTCAAACCCATCTTTTTTTTTTTTTAAACAACAACAAGTAAACAACAATACTCCCAAAACACAAAAAAACCAACACCACAAAAAACCCCTCCAAATAACCAACAAAAGAACACCCCAAACCTGTCAATTAGTTTTGAACAACAGTGGACTTCAGGGACTGGGTTTTTAAAATCAATAGCTCTGTAATACTTTTACAGGTAATCTTTAAGTGGCTTCCAACACAAAGAGAACAACATTTGATCAATATTAATGAGCAGAGGAATTCAATGGTATGGTTTCCAGGCATTTTTACCCGTGTTCATATAAAATAATGTCAGTAAGATTAATTGTGCACTCAAAGTAATAGATCTATTCACTTTTGCTGCTCTTTTCAGTACTTCTTTGTTCAGTTCCAGAGGTATTAGCCAACATAATAAGTACAGTCCAAAATACATCATTGTGTTACTCAGTTGAAATCTCACACTGTTTTTGAAAAAATATTGAAAGTTAACTTACAGCATAGCAGGTTTTAAATTTTAGATGTTCTCACTAAAACCTCTGAGATTTTATAGATATATGAATCAAACAAATGTATCCTCAATAAAGTTGCAAAGGGGCTTAAGGCAGAATCATGTTATCTATTTTCTTCTCTGACAAGTATAGTCAACTGAAATTTCATAATAAAATCTTGTATCATGCAATACTGGAGTGCAAATTACATATTTGAGAGAAACCATTAGTTTGTCTTTAGCAAAAAAAGCCAGAAAAGCAAAGAAGCCAATTCAATGATAGTCATCTGTAAAATAACCCATTTCTCATGCTTCTAACAAACAGCATAAGCATTTTTTTTCTAAATATAAAATCTGCTGATGCTTTGAAGACATTCAAAAACACCAGGCAGTTTCAGAGAATGTTATTAAACAAGAAATCTACATCACTCATCTTCCTCACCGTCTTATTCCCCATACTCAATAGTGAGTTAAAACAGGAAGGTGATCAAAAATAAAAGCCCAGAGTTTCTTACTAAGTCAAGATTAAGTGATGAATAAGAAAAATATAAAGAGAGAAAAAAATCCAAGAAATATGCACTCCAATGGAGAAAAACATGCAAAATCACCACATTTTTAAAAGTCAAATTAAAGACAGGGAAATAGAAATGTTAACACTTTTGATAGTATTTATCTATCCATTTTCATGTAGAAATAATGCAACTTTTATTAAAAATACTAAATTAGATATTGACCTTGATATACATCAAGATGAAGATCCTTTTAGTATCAGAGCTAATTGCTTCATTTATTTTGTGGAATACTACTGAAATAGGACTAATAGATAATGTTACTCTCATGATACAATAAGTAAGTTACAAATCCCATCAAAACAAATATTGGAATTTTCATTTTGAACGAAACCACTCTAGCTGCTTGCCTTTGTAGCACAAGCTTTTCTGAAGTCCCTCTTGGCTTTACACAAATGTCAGAGAGGGTGTTTTCCCCCCACTGATAAGTTTGAATCTTCATCATAGAGCTATCACACTGCTATAACATCAGTAGTTTGAAGTTTTCCTCTATGTTTTGATCATATATGACTTTAGATGCTCCCTCTACCAAAGCAAATTCTTCAAAATAGGCTGTGGCAGAGCTCACTTAGCAAGAGCTCCTGTATTTTGAAATTAATATGTGCAAGAGCAGCCAGTGGAACATATAACTTCTTTCATCTTCATGGGAAGGGAAGAATTAGCCTTCCCTGCTGGAGCTAGAATGGCCCAGGCTTCCCATGAGGAAGAAATTAAGGATTATCACACTGAATTAGGCTCAGTGTCCAGGTAATCCAACTCTACCCCTTCCGCTTATCAGTTCCTGCACCCTGACAACAAAGATGAAGGATCCTGCAATGGGAATGAGGGAAATTCTGAACTAGATATCTTATAAATACCTGAGATGAGCCTAATTCTGAGTCCTTATACTTGACATAATTTTCTAAGACATATGTTTTCTTCACACTGTTAAAAATCATACCACCTATATATGTAGAGATGATAGGCCATCTCTTTTTCTGAAGTATATTGACCTTTTTCTTTCCTCACCACCCTTTTAAAAACTCAAAATGGGTTTTTGAAAGGTCTGCCCCTTCAAATGTGAGATTACAGAATTCACACTTCAGCAGACACAAATCCAAAATACAACATAATCCTATTCAAAAGAGACTGTCTTCCAGAGAGACACATTCAAATTCTGCAGGAATGTCCCTACAGGTTCTGACAGAAAATTGCTTTATTGCACATGAAGAGCAGGAATATAACAAAAGCTTGTGAGGGTCTCTGATCTTCCCCACATTTACTACTTTGTCTAATAATTAACCATTGTAGTGAAGGCATTACCTGACACAGGGGCTGGTGCTGAATGCCCCCAGCTGTGTTCCTGGTGAGAGTTGTGATGCTTCAGAGACCATTTTAACAACTTGACAGAAATGATCTTGCATCTGCTGAGCTCGGGGGATCACTAAATCATACCGAGACACACACTTATGTCTCATCCTGCCTATAGGTTCAAGCACACAATGACACAGATCCATTCCAGCAATGCAGTGCAGGAGTCAGGTCCCACATGTACCTGTACCTTGAGCCTCTGCACCACCTTTGTGGTTAAGACTAAGCTTCTGCTCAGGTATTTTTGTACATATCACCTGCACGTACAGAAAGTACCATTGTCCAAGACCACTTTTCATGTCCAAAGCACTGCATATTTATTCACCACATTTCAGCTGCCTGCTTTGCAAGGCACAGCTTTGAGGGCATTTGAAGAACATGTTCCCAGCAGATGTGCTATTGACCTTCTGCCAGAAGGCACTGCAATCAGGAAAATGTCTTCTAGACAATGTGCTCATTCTGCCACTTAAAGATGAAGCATCTACACAATGATTGAATATGCTGCAGTGCAGTATTTGTTCTTTCTTACTCATGCACAATTTTTTTTTGCACTTAAAAGTCATTCTGGTTTACAAATTTACATAAACATCCAAACATTTTAGGGCCCAGCTCTAGTTATACTGGTGCATCATGACTTGGCTCTAAGAAAATAAAGGAGTCTCTCAGTTTAACTAAAGCCCATGGGAATTGAACTTGATGTATTTTGAACTATCTCATTCTTCAAATCTTCTGAAGTGTAATATTCTTGCTTGTCCAGTATACTTGAATATTTGTAAAACAAAGAGATAAAGAAATAAACCAAGCCACAATAGCTCCTACACATCAGTGTATTTCACATGATTTCCTTTTTGAATTTGCTACTGTTGATTCTATTTTACTATTAGAATGCAAATATACTTTGTGTCAACAAATATGTATTAGACCTACAGCTTATTTTGGTTTGGTTATTTTAACTTTAAAAGAGTAGGCACTGCAGAACACCATTCACAGTTTATGTGGAATATTGATAACATTAACTGATAGCTATATGCTATTCCAGTTAATGCATGCAGGCAGTAAAATAATTAGCAGTTACAAAAACTGTCATGTCATTAACATTCTTAAGATACCATCTTTGGAAACAATAATAAATAAATAAAAAAATAAATAAATCTGTTTAGCCTGGCTCATAAGTGAATTAGTACCATATTAGATTCTATCTGCCTATATATTCATTATAAACTAATGGCACCAATCCAGACTTAACTGCACTGTGATTAAATATTTATCTTGTTTTTAATGCAGGAAATGGAGCGTGCTGATTATAATGATCAAGGTGTCTCCATCTGGATGCAGTAAAAGCTAAGGTTCATCCCCTGAGTGCAAAATGCTTTAGGTCACTTCTGCATATTCCTCTCTAATTCTACTCTGTAGAATTCTGTTACAGAGAAGAAATATAGGAGGATTTTCCAGCCATCTCCCAACCTTTTTTTTAAACTGAATGACTAGAATATTTTCTGAAAAGATGCAGTTTAAACTTGGTGTCTACACAGTGCCTTCCTCAATAGTCTTAAGCTTCTCACCTAACTCTGCCATTGACTGAGAAAGGCCGATTATACCCAAATTTGAGGCACGGTCAGTGTAGCAGGCACTGTAGGGATACCACAGAGAATGAGATATGATGGTTCTCTAAAGGGTGGTGAAAGAGCTCAATGCACTACAAAACATTTTCCCCAAGTTCTCTCTCATTATTTCTCCCCATACTCCTCAGCTTTCAAGCCTGAGAACTTTCCCTCCCCATCTTCAAATCTGTTTTTCACCTCTTTATACCCTTTGTCACCTAAATAAGTGTTTCTGAATAATGCCCACAGTATTCTTCCCCCATCAGCTCTCTCACAAACCTCCTTAGCGAGTTCATGTGTGACCCATTCTGCATCTCTGCATCATCTTCCACAGGAGGATTTTATCTCCCCAGAGAATACATGATCTGTTTACAGAAAATACAGGTTCAGGGCCTTTTCCTTCTCCTGCTCTAGCTTTACACTCAGGTAGCAGCATCATTTTCTTTTTTCCTAGACGATCCTGTTTCTGTCATTGACTTCTGCTACTCTTGCTGACCCAAGTGTGGCAGATTGATTGTTACACTCCATTTTTGGTGGTTTACTTTGTACCATTGTTCAAGCCAGCTTAATTTTCCAACTTAATGCAGAAATATTTTGCAAACTCATTTTCAGTTGATCCTGAGACTTGAATTTTTAATGTTGGAACATTCAGAGAATTATTACAGTTTTCATCTGGGATGTTTGAAAGATTCAGTTCAAAAGTACAGCCCTACAACACCAATGCCTACAGATTCTACATTAAAATAAACTCTCAAAATTCATTGTCTAGGTAGTTGAAACTAATCCATATCTGTGTTTACTGCACTGGTATGTTTTTTAAGTAAAATAGACCCAGCAATAAGGAAACTATACAGAGTTTGGTGCCTAATGCAGAATCTCAATGCCAATTGGATTTCTGCACAACAGTGCTATATTTATCTTCATAATTCTTGTTATCATATATGAAAGTGTCAGTTTCCATTGTTTTACTGCACTTAAACTGGCAATGATCAGCACTTCCCATCCTTTTTCATCGTGTTCTTCTAATAACCGGAAAACAGAAAAAACATGCAGAGCATATATGAACCTTAATTATAACAATAAATAGATTAAAATCCAATTAGTCCTCTTGATGAGCACTCCAGTGGGAACTAAAAAATGCAACAACCTAAACTTAGGCTATTCGTATTTGTATGAGTCAGGTCCTAATTACTAATGTTGCATTAATGACACAGAACAGCAGAAGAGAATCTCAGAGGGTGATAATCTTTAGGACATGAAATATTATTAAAAAGTGATGAAACAGAATCACTAAATGTAGAATACATATAGTCCAAACAGGCATAAAGTCATCCACAGCAGAAACCAAGGGAAATAGACAAGACTTACACTCCACTCTTTTATTTCCCTGAGGATGTAGGATAGAGGAAATATATTCTTTCTTGTTCCATCTTTTTCCCAATCTGTCATCAAACCCTTCCAATTTAATGTAAAAACCTGACCATAAATCCCTCTGAATTCTAGATTCTGTCACTATTCTCCAACTCCTACTCCTTTCTGAAGTAGATCATTGTTCCCTTTTCTCGTCATGTCCCATTCCTGCTTCATGTTGTTCTCTTGTCAACTCAGAAAGCCACACACTGAATAAGAATTCCAATTTAAAATCATTTAAAATCTCGACCCATGTTTGCATTATGAGCCTTTAAGCTGGAAGATACACAGTAGGATCACTTGATATCTGTTTCCTTTGCACCAGCAACATCCACAGCACAAATATAAGTTAATTGTTCTTGATTAATATGGTCCTTATTGAATTAGTTGTTCCTGAGTGAAAATACTGACCTGTTTTGGTGGGTACAGGTAATAATATCTGTTCAGCAATACCAGAGATTGGTAGTTTCTGATATACAATGCTTCAATTTAAAACTACACTTTGTGTTATTTGCACACAATGTAATGGTTTGTAATAACAAGTCCAAGTACAGTTCTCTGCACAGGTAAATTCTGGCTTCAACTGAGTCTTGTGCAAGGGCTGGCCATAAGCTGCAACATTCCCAAGGCCACTAATACATTCCTTTATGGAATGGCAAGGCAGAGCTCCTCTGGAGCCACACAGTCTTTTCTGTTGTCCACTCTCAGCTGCATAGCTCATCAGGCACATTCACCTGTCCCCTGGTTTGCAAGATGCAGGGATCTGTGCACAGGTATAATGATGGTGTTAACGACCTGAGTAACCCCAGAAGATGAGGGCATGAACTAGGCATGATTAACTTCCCCTCACCACAGGATAGATGAACTGAGTGCAAGTTAATACTCTCTTCAATCCAGTCCAGTTGGTAGCTGAATATGGTTCCTGAAAGGGGACCCATAATGTTGGTCATCTGGTGATGGAATGGAATCAGACACAGAGAAAAATGTGTGGTTGAAAAATGTGGATCTGCAGTTCGGTTCTGAATGATGAGGAATAAGACCAGCAGGAGATGCTATGGAAACAAACCTAGCTACATGAATTAAACACTCAGAGCCAAGTTCTTTATTGGGAATTTCCTAACATATTATCTATATTCTGCTATTAGAATTTTAGCTGGGAACAAGGCTTGATGATAAATACATTGCTTTACACCTTCTGCCCCTGCTCCTCCTCATGGCAGGTTAAAGCAGAATGTACACCTGACAGGATCACTGATTTGCATTTTTTCCAAAAAAAAATGCCCAGTACCTACTGTTTTGCAGGGAAAAAAAAAAGTAGAAAGATTTTTTTTCTTACTTAGGAGGCCAGATTAAAAAACGAAAATTGAGAAATCCCAGGTCAACATGGAAAAATTAAGAATCTGATATTGAAATGCTGTCACTCTTTCCCTTGGAGTATATTCATAAATAAGCTGTTCTGCAATTTTAACAGGATAAAATACTGTTGAAAAGTTAAAAATAATGAAATTCATGAATAACTGTAACACTGACTTGTAATATTACTGTGGAGTGTTAATTCATGCTTTGCGAGTAAATGTTGAAATATGGTGCTGCAGGCAAATTGAACACATAAATCTCTATCCAGACCTTTTTGTTCTTGGGCTAAGGCTCGTTCATTGCGGATAGTCATTCCAAAAAACCTTAATGAATTCCAAGTTATTTCTCAGCTTATTTGACACAATTCAAACAATTTCTAAAGTATATAAAGGTAGAATTCCTTTTAACATATTTTTTTTTAACAACAGACAACTGGACATTCATGGGAACATGCTACATTTTAATAATTATTATTTCTATCACAACAGTTGTCATACAGACACAACCCCCATGCAGCCACTGGAAGTTGTGTCTTGAATAAGTAAAGAAAATATATTTCTGGGCTGGACTGTGAAAGCTTCTGCTCTTTTATTTACCTCTAGTCATATCGATAGTTTTCATTTAGCATTTTGTTACTTTGCAGCACAGTGGATCTTATGTAAATTATTTTGCTATGATTTTCTTTTGAAGTCACACGGTATTTATTTGTAAGGAAGACTAATGAAGGCAACAGTTTTATATAAGTGGAAAAAATAGTTGTTTCCAAAATAATATTTTTAACTACTACAACAGATGTGATCAAATTAAACACAATATATCAGAAGACAGCTGAATGCCAGATGTCCTTCTTTCTTTCAGCCTGATAATGGACATTCACGCTCTGAGGTAAAGCACTGTTTATCTTAAAAGATTTTCATTGGAAAACAACAACAGACCTAAAGATCTTCTCAACATCAGTGATATTCCTGGAGTCCAGCTGGTATCTTATGGGTCAGTACTGACTGGTGCCAGAATCAAAACAGTTTGGGATATCAGGGATTTTTTTACTTGGGAGCATTAGTAACAGGCTGAAGAGCAGTAAACATAGCGTAGTGCATGGGGGGAACTCATTTAGATGAGGACTGGACACCAGATCAGGAGCTGATGAGGTAAAGATTCATACCCTAGACGACATGGAAGAAAACAGTCTATGTCAACGCTACTTTAAACCCTGCTCTTGGTCCTCCAGGTTGCTTAATTCTCCTTGCAGATAATTCCATTATCCGCCAGCTGCAACATTCCTGGGCTTTGATGCACTAAAAATCCACACCAATGTAAAGTATTATGCATATCCATGATCATGATCAATAAAATACTCCTGGTTCAAACATGAAGAAATACTCATTTGTCTGATATTTATCTATTTTTTCTCATGTTTATGGATTTCACCTACCAGCTGGTTCAATAAGATGTGCTACAAACCTTTGCCTCTCACAACCCTCTTGCAATCTATGAACCCACCCTAGAAAGCGATCCCAAATGTCATACTTTCCCTGATTATACCATTAGTTTCAAAGGAGACTGAATTTAACAGAAATATCATATTCTCTCAGTTCAGCCATGCTGTTTCTGCCACCTGCCAGAGAGCTTTCCTTGGCACTTCCTCCATACTTGCTTTAGCAGTTTTCCAACCTGCCCAAGCTTAGGCATATCCATAAGTTCTCTTAACACCCTGACAAGATATGAACTACTGAAAAGGTATGGTTGTAAGAATTAGCGCTTTTTGTTTTTTCTCCAGGAATCAGAGTAGATTTTTATACATTTGCTTGTTTTTTACTAGACAATAGTTATGGATAAAAAATAAATTTATTTAATGACAAGATATATGAAATGTTAGAATAAGGTGCTAGAACAACAAACATACAAGACACATAACTAAACTTATCATTAAAGATTTTCTTGGCTGTTTCAGGATGTCAACCCAAATATAAAATTGTAGAGATTATACAACAGAGGCATTCCAAAGGGAGTTATTAGAGAGGGATGTTTCCCATTCATCCTGCTGTTTAACATCATAGCATAGGGAGCAATAATAGTGATAACATACAGTGAAAATTCAGTTTTAATATTAAAATATTGGGGTTTACTTGTTTTCCTCTCTTGCTTATTGTACTGGACAGTACAAAACATGAGTTTCCAATATTTAAGTCTTACATTAATTTCTAACCCAATTAATTTTTTCTATTTTTTTAATTGGATTTTATTATATTCTCAATTTAAGGCTTTTCTGGTACCCTTCTTCAAACATGATACTGGAGCTTAGCAGTCATACCAAGGGTTTTTGCAAGATTCATACTGATTCAATTTGTTCATTAGCTACAAATCTTATGTTGAAGTAGTCCGCACCAAGAGTGTACAACTTACACGTCAAAACCATTAGGTTTCAGGAAACCTCACCACAACCACTCTTGTTTATTTTATATAAGCAGAGTTATTAGCACCCTGATCTTTAGCAATCATCAGTACAACTCTACATGGAAAAACTCTCAAAACTTTGAAGCACACAACAATATGCTAAATATATATCACGGAAGGAGATACCACAAATTAATGTGAGGAAAAACCAGATTATAAACATAAGAAAGCAGCAGCTATGCAAAAAGTAAGGTCCAGAAACCTCAGGATGTAAATCAAAAATATGTGCATACTCATATGGGCACAGACATGTCGTGATTTGATTCGGCCACTATCTCTCTGGGCAGTCTTTGCCCGCATTCTCCACCAAAAATGGGTTTACTCTAGGCAAATTTTTCTCTCACCTCCCATACAATTGCTATAAGTTGAAAGAAGGTTTATGTAGACAAGAGAGATCTGATTGGGGAGAATAATACTAAGATTTATTACTAGCAAGATAAAAACTAAAGAACTATATCTACAACAATTCTAATTAGGTAAAAATGCTATGTATTTACAGAAATACCCCTCCCCTCTTTGTATCAGTTCAGGAGGAGAAGCAGTCTCTTTCTGCCTTTCCGGAGCTCCAGCAGCACTTTTAAATAATTTTAAGTAATTTTGCAGCACTCAAAAGTTCTTCATCTATTACCTCTAGGATTACAACTCCAATTCGTCACAGCTGGAACTATTTCTCTTTCTCTCTCTCTTCTATGTTGGCCTTCAGGACTGGGCCTACCTCTCTCCTGGGCTAAGACCAGAGGCTGGGGGGTTACCCAGACCCTGTAGGGTCTTCCATGGACTGCAAGGGGACACTTGCCTACCATGGATCTTCACCACAGAGTCACAGGGGATAATGGCTTTTGAATCCACTCCTGTTTCCTGTGGGGTCCCTTCCCACGGGAGAATAGTCTTTGATAGACCTCTCCGACATGGGTCCATCCCTCGAACATCAGGTCTTCCATTCTCTGCTGTCCCTCAGGGTCACAAATTCAGCTGCACTAGCATGGATCCCTCACTTGGATCCCAACATCTTACCCGAGCCATTCTGCTCCGGCATAAGTCTCTCTCCATGGCCTACAAATCTAAAGGGGGAGAGAGAGAGAGAGCAAGAGAGGGGGGAGAAGCAGCCCCTCTTTGAACTTCTCTCTCCTGTGCTGCCAGCTTTGACCTTGGAGGTCTGTTATCTCTTTGCCGGAATTCCTTCTGCAGCATTTCTCGTTCATGCAGTCAGTCCTTCTCTAAAGATTTTTTTCTCTACTCTCCTACAGGAGAGAAAGGGGTCGTCAGTGCCACACCTGACCCTGGCCCAGGGCCGGGGGAGGAGAGGGGCCCTGGCCCCACTTGGGGCCTGCCTCCTCTCCTACATGGCTACTAATTTCGTCTGTACAACCACCTTCTCTTCCATTCTCTTAAATATGTAACTGGCAGAGGCGTTACTAAAACTTCTGATTGGCTTTTTCTCTGGAAATCCACCTGAAAAAAAAACCATTTTCAGCCCCAGAGGGAGATGGAGGCAAAACCATGACAGATACCATGATCCTGGGCCACACAAATTCAAGATTCACTTGTACTCCTTCCCATAGAACCAAGAAAAGAGGATTCACCTAAATTCTGAATTTCTTCCTAGTTAACATTAACCAAACACACTCCTATACCCATACACTACATCTAGATGTAGAGAAAATAAGGGAATAACTTTTTCTAAGGGAATGCTCTTTTTGTTTTAAATATCTAACTTACTGGGATGACTCATTCTCTACAAGTTTGTGTTTCTTTTCTTTGGCTGCAAAGACTGACAGAAATTGGACTCTTCACTCTTGAAGAGGAAATCAGGATGAGATGACATCTATGCATCTTGTTACTGTGCAGCTTTCCAAAAATAAGACTACTTCCCAAACATTCCTGTTACAATTTAGTGCCAAATGCACAACTGCCAACAGTGAGGATTTCAAATCCATATGTATGCCAAAACTGGCACTCATAAACATATATTCCACCCCTAAAACCTTACTATAATGAATATTATTATTTGATATAAAATGCTTGTCATGGAAGGGTCTCGTTTGCTGTCCAAAAATATGGCAAATATATGAAAAAACTACGTAGCATCTTTAAGAGCACACTTAATTTACAGCTTTTAACTTTGCTATCATTTACTATCTTGGTGCAGAACCACAAATGGGTTATAATTAAATACATCTATAGCCTTCTGAATTGATGTACAATACAAAGCCTTAGTAATGAAAAACCACTTAAATTTGCACTGTAAAGGAATAAAATTTCTTTCTCTGTACTCTTTATGTTTTCACAGTCAATCCAAAGCTTTTAAGATGGTCATAAGACTGTTTAAAATCAAAGCAAGCACAAAATAAGCCTCTTTGTGATGCTATTTCTTGACTAGAGTCTTTTTCATCAGGCTTGTTAACCTGCTTCCAAATCCCCAATCAACGACCACTCCTCTTTGGTTTGCTTTCATTAGTATTTGCCTTTTTTTATTTCACTTGCCACACATCTAATGCCTGCATGGGAATCTTTGACTGCTTCAATCCAATTTAATTACAGCATCTCACTAAAGATGAGTGTTGAGTTTTTTTCTTCACTCTAACTTTCAACACACATTTCCACCAAACTCCCCTTTCCACTGAGTGCATACATGCATCTACATGGTAAGACAGATCAAGTTGCTCAATCAAATGAACACTGGCTCTATCAGGGAAAATTGCATTATGGATGAGGTACTTCTGGCTGGAACAGCCAACTGTACTTCACCACAGGTGCTAGCATAGGCACAGAGGAGAGAGGAGACAGCAAGAAAGCCAGGATGTGCTGGAAGAAGGAATAAAAAATTAATGGATGATGTGAAGAGAACGACACTTGTAACAGTAGCCAGACCCATGCCAGACTACTGCCTCTCTCTGCTCACAGAGAGTCTTCAGACTCACTCCCTCTGTGCTCATACTCAACTCATTGATCCCATTTTCGTGCCTGTCAACTTTCTTCCCCAGGAACTTCTTGTTTCAGTTTGCAAGACTTCTCAGAGGAAAATCTGTCCTTGTAACTTGTAACTTATTATCTGTTCTCTGCCATGTTTAGCCTTTTCATGGAACCACAGAATGATTTAGATCAGAAAAGCCTTCCCAGACCATCAAGTCCAACCTGTGACTGATCTCCACCTTGTCCCCCAACCCAGAGCACTGGCTGCCACATCCAGTCATTTCTTGAACACTTCCAAAAAATTGTACTCCAAATAAAAGAGGTGCTTTTTTGTCATATTTCTCCTATACTCTTCCTGGAAGCACAGAGAATTCAAGGAGCAGTAGAGCACACTGAGATCTCTGTAGAAACAGGAACAGCAGTTTGTTCATCCTGCTTATTCCTGCTCCATCTTCAGAGGATGAAGCAATAAATATCAAATAATAATCTCTGATTTCTTTAATCATGTCTCTCCACTGCTATTTCATCTCTTTTTATCTGTCCTAGCAACATCCAGGCCCCTGCAAAGCCTCTGCTTGAGGAACACTGCTTCCCAGATGGAAAAGCACCTAAGTAAAGCTATACTGTGATACAGATCTGGTATCAATAGATATTATGTACAGCTGGTTTATGAGAATCACAGAACCACAGAATGGTTTGGGCTGAAAGGGATTTTAAAGCTTATCCAGTTCCAATGCCCTGCTGTGGGCAGGGACACCTTCCACTAGACCAGAGTGCTTAGGTCTCCATCCAGCATGGCCTTGATCTGAGCTGAGTTTCATCTGAGGCAGATACCTGGTATGAAAAACTTCATCTCAGAAAACATGTGTCTCAAATTTCATATAACTCTTGAAAACTGCTCAGATTATGGAAAAAATATCCATGTATGAGGTCCTCAGACAGCTGCCAGCACTGCAGGCTAATCTTAACCTCCTAGCTCCTTTTTTGTCAGTCTTGAAAAGAAGTGGAGCCATTTTGCCAAACAGTGGTTATTTTTATGATATATGGATATTCACTAAGGAAAATGCTGAAAATACTAATTAATTTCCATTTCTGACCTAAGCAAGATTTTCAGCTTTTAAATGCAATACACTACTCTAATAGCCCTCAGTGCCACCTGGCATCTAGAACTATATTTACTGCATATGGCTCATTTCCATCAAAATAGGGTTCAATATGACCTTTACATAATTTTCTGATTTAGTCTATATTTTGCTTGAAATAGATGGAAAAGTAATTAACAAGTTAGCTTCAGGCACTGGAAAAAAACCCCAGAATATGCACTTCAAGAAGAAAAAGAAAAGGAATTTGAATTGCTACAAATGTATAAACCAAGTTCAGCAAGACAGCAATTCCCTGCTACAAACCCTGGGGGAATGGCAAATCCTTTCCCTTGGAATAATTCTGAAGGATGATTTTCCTCTTCAAAATGCGTGAAATAGAAATAGCTTTGCACACCACAGCAAAACCACTGTGCCCCAAGAGACAGCTGTCACAAAACCACAACACTTCTACAGTGGGCAGTAAACTGAAGTCCTTGAAACTGGCCCAGATGTATCCTTGACATTTTGCATATAGAAAGCATTAAGTATCTCATGTGAGGTTTTTTTTTTTTCTTTTTAAATATTAATTTCAATGACTTATTAGAAAAATCTGGTTTGGTTTTTTTTTTTTCTGACAATCACAGAATGATTTGGGTTGGAAGGGATCACTTGGCGCCAATAATCATCACAGTAATCAACAAAAATGTTCCAATTTCAACTTTTTTTACATTCAATAAAGGCCATTATAAATGACATTATTTTCAGGAAGAAGAGATACCTTTTGTGAAATCTAATTTCAAACTCACAAATCAGCTGAGTATTTTTAGGGAATACATATGGTATAGTTACTATACAAAGATATAAGGATACTTCCTATGAAAGCATCAATGTCAGTAAGATCTCAAATGTTTTTCATTTGAAGTTATAATGTGACTCTGAGAATCACTGATTTGTGTCCAGAACTTTAACCAAATGGATCTCATCTGCCGTTTGGTGAACAGTGCAGCAATAAATGGTAAAAACATTTTCTGACATGAATGATGGAAAGACAATGAAAAATTGGTCACAATATTAATCTGTTCAAGAAACAGACCTATTGAATATAACACTTCCAGGGATGGGGCAGCCACAGCTTCTCGGGGCAACCTGTGCCAGGGCCCCTCCACCCTCACAGCCAAGAATCTCTTCCCAGTATCCCATCTAAACCTACTCATTTTCCAAACCATCTAATATAAAATTATTTTAAACTGTCCAATATAAAGCTATCTAGAATGGTGCCAAGTAGAACAATTCTAACTTCCACCACAAATAGTTATGAAAAAAACAAACCCATAAAAGTTTGATATTATGAATATCAAAGTGAAATTAAACCAGTACAAGGTAAACCCTAGGATTTTAATAATATTATGTCCATTGTTTTAAATTATAATCCAGTCAATTTCAAAATAGAAACATATTTAGAAAAAGCAAAAGCACTTTTTTTTGTCAAAACTGTGGCTATTTTATAATATAAATTCAATTTTTTATTTGTTTTTATGTGTTTGCATTTTTTTGTTTTGTTTTGTTTTAACTTAACCATGTAGAAATTTATTTCTAAGGAACCACTAATTTCATGAGAAATGCTCTCATAAGAATAATCATAAGAATCAAAGCCTATGTCCAGTAAGTCAACTTTGAAGCATCTATTGACCAAAGTAGTTTATAACTACTTTTAATTTTTCATCTTTTTCAATCTACTTTTCTTTCTCCAAACTATAGTTTTTTTATTCTGCAAGTAGGTTCCAAGACAGACACTAAGGCAATACACTGTGGTGCCCTTCTTTAAAAGTCTTCTTAAACACAAGAAATCCAGGGTAAAAGCAAAACTCCAGAGATTTTCCTAGTTTGGATGCATGAGGTTCTGTAAAACTATTTAACTGATCTGAAACTCAAATGAAGAAAAATGCAGCAGTGGATCAAAAGAGAGTTTAGATGTCCATAACAACATAAAATCATAGGTTTTTAACTGGAATGGAAAAAGATGTCTAGATCAATGCCTATCCAGAAGACATACTAAGGAAAACCTTGTTGAAACTGTGAGGATCACCTGAAAAACTCCTTCAGTTATCTTTGGTTAAAAAGTATCTCGGATGAAACACATTTGATGGGTTATAATTACAGTTAATTAGACTGAAGTATTCTGATGGAAATATGCTGTGAAATATCATTTCTATAAGGAGAGAATCACAGGACACTAATTATTACAGGATTAGTAACCTTCAAAAGTAACCTTCAATCTAGTGGCTGCAACACTCAAGAGTAAAATTTTAGTAATCTCACTTCTGCAAGATTCCTCCTGGATGGTGGTGTCAGAGTAGTTGGACACCATCCCAAAGATCAGAGTATCGAAAATAGCATTGTTTTACCCCTCTGATCAAACAGAAAAAGAAACTCTAGTTTTGATCCTGATAATAGGTCAATGAAAAGTTTACAATGTTCATATGATGCAGAAATAATGTTCGTAGTCTTCATAAAGCTATTGGCCACAATTTGTCCCACCTCATGTTCTTTCACAAGTAAAGGCATTGTTTGGAAAAATATGTGTATGAATAATACTCGGATACATTTCAAAAACTGGAGGAAACTTGCTGCTTTTTTTTTTTTTTTAATTTTTTTGGAAAAGAGTAAAATCTGGTATTTGATAGAACAGCCTATATCAGGCACATCCCACTGAAATTACTGTGGAAGTGTCTAGGTAAGAGCATGAGGCTTTGGATGGAGTTTCTATTTTTCAGTACCCCTAAAAATTCCAGACTGTACAGCTGCCTTCCTACTCTGAGGAAGAGGAATGTGCTTTAAGCAGAACACACAGTTTTATAAATGTCAATAAAAACTGAGAAATAATATAATCCTGTAGGAATGCACTATCTGTTACTTTCAACTCAGCAACATCTTATAGTAAAATCAATAAAAACTATAAATTATGAAGTATCTAAAGAGCTAGCACTGCTTCTAAAATTTTAAGATAGAAATTAATATTAGGTTGCACTTTATTCATAGATTTATCTCTTAGAATAGATGATATCTATAGTGAAGTCCAAGTGGCTGTTTTAAGAATTCTACTTCCCTCCATTTACCCATTTTCAGCTGATCTGTCTGGTTAGCTTGGCCAGCTCACAGTTATGGGCTTTCAGCAAAACAGCACTGATGTTCAAAATGCAAAGAGGGAGGTCATGCCTTCGTGAGATGCTCCACTAACCACAACAGAAATGATGGGTTTACAACACACAACCATAGCAACTCTGCCTAAGATCTGTGTGCATTTAAACCATCTCCATAAAGGGAAAAAGGCTGTGTTTTTTGCTCTTTCCCGTGTAAAAAAAAATCTCTTTTTTTGACTGGTGCTCCTATTGAATGGCTGCAATAGGTTTCTACTCAGATATTTTCCAAGGAAATTTCAAGACTGACAGATCTCTCAAGAAATGGATAGTTGAAAGTTGATGCTCAGATATTATAATGTGTGTTCCATGGGAGTGTGTTAGTGCTCTGCAGTTCTTCCCCAAATTCTCCCTTTCCTGGTTTCACAGTGGGTTTTTTCCCCATCTCAGTTATGGTTCCTGCTCATTCCTCTGCTACACTCATGTTAAAAGCTCCCTTTTGCTCCTTTCTGTATTCAGGTGCTAGTCTTCACTATTCTCTCACTTTCGTATTCTACTCTTGGCTTTGTTCTCTGTCCTTTCATTTATTATTCTCTGCTGTACCCTAATTACCTATATTGCTCCCCAGTTGTAGGTTAGCATTGTAAACAGTGTTTAATCCTTCCTTGCCATCTTCCTCTCCTCATTCACTTCTCTTACCTTTTCTTTTTTGGCCCTCTGGAGGCCTTTCCTTCTTTTAACAAGCCACTATCAAGTGATTCCCCATTTATTTGATGTTTCAGCTCACTAACTTTGTACAACTCAATGCCATTTCAAATATGTTAAGCTGTTCAGTGGCATTCTTCTTTGGTGCATTGTCTTCTTTTTTCCTTTAAACACTCCCCAGTTAATGGATTGCCAATTAATTAGAAATAGTAAATCTTCACAATAGAATAAACACTATGTGTGTGTGACTCTTGAGGAGCTCCTAAACTAATTTTTATGGCTTTGATGGTAACCATTCCCATTCCTTGGCAGCTTGTCAATGGAAATAAAAGTTCTCTGAGCAGATACCCAAGCCATCCTTTGGAGAATGTTTTCTTTGAGCAGGATGCTCCTGCATCTGTTGTCTTTTCCTTCCCTCACTGTTTTTTTCCCCGCTGTCTTTTAAGGATGTCAGTTTTGAGGGGTCATGCAGATGGCTGAGTTTCCCCAGCAAAAAGACTGGTGAAAAACTAACACTAAAAAATAAAACAAAAATGTCAAACAAAAAAAACCCCAACCCACTCACCAAACAAACAAAGAAAAAAAACTGCACAAGCAAAAAAAAAAAAAAACCACCCAAAAAAACCCTGTCTGGGGTGTTTCTTTTAACTCCTGATTGCTTTTGACCTATTTTGTTGTTTGAAGCCCAATGAATGTCCCAGTTTAACCAAAGAAGAAACAAAACAGAAGGAACATGTAATTGAGAAGATTTTTAATTGCTACTGGAGGAGAGTATCTCCTGCTTTTCTCAAACTGAGTCAAAAAGAAGACAAAAGGAAGGGGGACCAGACAGAAGAAGGAAGAACCCATATCTGATATGTCTATTTAGTGTGTTATACACAAAGTAAACCTCCTTAAAAGGGTTTATAAAAAAGGTAGCTCTCAAGAAATGCTCCCCACGAGCCAGATGTAATATAAATTATTCATACCTGATGAGGTTGGTTCCTCTTCAATTGAGGCTGTGCAAAAAGGCATCAGGGATGGGAAGAGTGGCAAGGACAAGGAAGGGGAAGGGAAGAGAAAGGAAGAGAAAGAAAGAGAGAGAAAAATACAAATGAAGAAAGCCATACAGTCCTAATTGCTATATTAATTACATTTTCTTAATATAAATATGTCTCATAAAAAACTTTATTCTCTCTATCCTCCACCCCTTCTGTTCCCTTCAGGTCCTTCCCAGCCATGATGGGGTGATGACAGCAATGAATTATTGATTCTGAAACTGAGTAGTTAGAGAGAAAAAGTGGCACTTTTGGGGTGGGTATGTGTGTGTGCCAGGGACACACTTACCTATTGGAATCTCCATTTCAGGTGTTTATTGTCTGGGAAAAGCGATAAAAATCCATACCTTCACCTTGCCCTTTTATGGATATATGTCTTTAAATTACTACCAGAAAGCACTGATGATTCTGGGCTACCTATTACCAGCACATTCAAAAGCAGGGAACAGGCATGTTCACAGTAAAACTACATTTTAAAAGTATGTCAGTGACCAAGTTCTTTCCCTTCCTGTAGTCAGGATGTTTTATGAGCACATACATCACAAAAACGTTCTTTTCACAGTCTTGCAAATTTCTCTGTGACAGTAAAAGCTCTGTTCAAGTGTTTCTCACTTGGATACTGTAAGAGAACCTGGAGGTGAGAGAACTCTCCTTAAATGAGATATAGAGGTCCCCTTGAGATATTAAACCATGTATCCATACTTTTACTTTTTTTTTCTTTTAACAACCACCTTCTATCAGTGACAATGGATGCTCCTTCTGCTTGATTTCTTGCAGAATCAGTTCAAACAATACTCCCACAGCCATGACAAACACTGACCCACCCTGACGGCCCTCAAGCTTGCACTTGGCATGGATAAAGATTTCAAACATTTTCTCAAAGACCAGCCTAACGCTTGGTAAACTCATTTATTTTCCTTCACTATCACCCCTATCTATTGTGCAGGGAGGAACCAGGACAGGATCAGGAAGACCTTCTCACTTTTTAGTGAAAATTTGTCAACTGTGTTTGAGACCAGCAATAAACCTTGGTTATTTCAGTACAATATTCTATATATGCAACTGTATGAGGGTGACTAACACTGAACACATCAGTTATTCCTAATGCAAAGTAGCATGGTGTCCTTTTACAGACTGTCAAGTCTAATGGAGACAAAATAATGAATTTCTGTCTGAAGCACCAGCCAAGTATCCTGTCTCCAGCTGAAATAAATAGGTGATTTTTATTTCCAAAGCTTGGTGTTCAGATAAACCCTGAAGAAGGCTACACAACAACAAAACACTACGAAGTACATAACCTAAAATGGCCTAAACAGGATGCTTAGCTAAGCCTTCCCTTTTGTAACTCCTTATTTAATGTTTGAATGTGTACTTTAAAACTAGATTAATCCATTATGCAGTGTATGTAAAGATTACTTTAGGCTTTCAGGAAGTTTTTTTTTTTACTGTTAACTACTAATTTTAAGTAAAATCAGTTTCTAGTAGTAGTTTCAAGACAATTAAAGAAAAAGGGGAAGATACCATTTCACTGTTTTTAAATAGAACTAATCAGATAATCATTAATTCAACAATATGACAGCTGATTACACACACACACAAAACAAATAAACAAAAAACCCCCACACCTGAATATTTGAATCTCAGAATCTGAAGTAAATAAACAAACTACAAACCGAGTAAATAAAGTAGGTTGTAATTTATCAAGGTACCACTGGAAGGGAGAACGACACAAACAGAACAGAACATGAAAGTTGGAAGTTCCATTATTAAATTTTGCAAATGCACCCAATCTGTATTAGCTGCAAGCTCTACTGCTGCTTAAACAACAAATAATTCAAACTACTAGTGACTGTGCATTAAAACTGGTTAAACAAAACTGTCTAATTATACAAAGAATATTCATGCCAGGGTCCATTTTCTTCTGACAGATTTTTGAATAATATTCTTAGACTTAATTATCGGGATGAACCCAAGCATTAGCAATTCAAAGCAGAATTCTATTACTACTCTGATGGCTGTTTCAGAGGGACTACTCTACGCTTAGGTATACATCTAAATAAAACAGTATAGCTGAATCTCAGCTGAATATATCACTCAGATACCAAGACAACTAAGCCAATAATGTCACTTTTCTGTTTATTTAATTAATTTTGGCTATTTGATCATTAGTTTGAGCTCTTTCAGGAACAGACTATGTTCTTTTCTTGTCTGAGATAGCGAGAATTGCAAAAAGACCTAGTTCTACTTGTCAGCACTGTATTTCTTAACCCTAGACAGAAATTAAATATGGATACTAAAAACAGATATGAAAATGCAGTTATGAACTTGTTTGTACTTCATACAAACTTTTATAAAAAATCAAATTAACTCAGTCTCTTTCTTTATGTGACAGGATATTTTCACCTCCCATACATTGAGAAATCATGTTTTAAAAAAAAACTTCAGAAAGCTACAGAATACTCAGAGAATATGTTACTTTTGCTATATCATACCAGCTCAAATGCAATGTTAGCACTTTCTTTTCCATTTGTTAAGGAAATGTATTAAGCTAACACACCAAAAATTTCCAACATATCTTTTTTTTCTGTCAGCAGTGATTTAAAGCATTAAGTTACTTTTAAAAGCTATTTATAAAGCAAGTCATCTCCATAGTAATCATCTGTATTTTACTTTTTACTTGTTCCAAAGGAGTGGAGAGGGAGTAGGCTGGAACTGCATTGCTCAAGTAGGCTGACACAGGCTAGTGACTCACTGTGGTGGGTGGTGGATCCCCATCGGCCTGGTATTTTCCTCCTGACCCCAGAGCAGTGAGACTCACACAGAGTAATCACTTACTTGTTTAATAAAGTGCCCCAAACAGTCACAGGCATCCCCAAGTCTGGTAACTGCACTGCACGACCTTAAAATGTAAACTTCTCTGAAGTTTTAAAGCATTTTTGACAGCATATTTCCTCCCCTTTTAATGCATCACTGACCACATATAATAAGACGTATGGCAGCAGAAACATTAGATTTTATCTTCTTAGGGAAAATCTGATGTTCACTTGGGAAAAGCCAATCTTTTTTTCCTTAGAGGTGAATAATCCTGCATGACACTAGTAGGAGGAAGAAAGCCAAGACGACATGGACAGGTTTGGAAAGCCTATACCAGAACAGACATCACCCAACATTAGCTTAAGAGAGATAATACAGGAAGGCAATGCCTGGTCAGTATCTGAATATCTGTGCCAGATCCTGATTATTTCTCTTACTGTGGCAGAAGCCTTGACAGGTCTGGGGAAAAAAAAAAAAAAAAAGAAATTTGAAGCATTAATAACAGCCTCCTGTACAACGTTATATCTTATGACACATTACATTAGTTTTGTATTATATCGAAACTTATGTTAATTTTATATTAATGTGAAATATGTTTGCCTTTAGCATTCAAATAAAATACAAGCCTCATACACAAAAGAATAAACTTAGATATATGGTATTATCTCTATATAAAAGGCTATGCAAGAGCTCTACAAAATTACCCAAATGAACAGCAAGATCCAAGAGCAAGTAATATTTTTCTGAATGTGACATCAAAAATGAATTATATGCTGTTCATCATCAAATCTCAGGATCTCAGGGGGCCTGTAATGCCAGGAAGACTGACTTGAGTGATTTCCTAAAGACTCAACATCAGTCATTAAGGGTGTGATTTTAATGCTATGGATGTTTCATTGAAAATACGTGTTTAACAAGACTGCCTCTTCACTCGCTCCCCATCTGGCAACGTACAGCATTCAGAGGGCCTTGGAATAGCATTGCCTCCTTCCATCTTCACCTGGCCAAGCTGTGTTTGCAATTATTCTTGAGAAACAAAATACACAGAAAAGTCCCAAACAGACAAAAAAAAACCCTCAAAAACCAACCAATTAACCAACCAAAACACACACACAAAAAAACCAAACAAAAAACCACAACAAACAAACTACACAAAAACCCCACAAAAATCCCCAAAACAAAACAAAATCAAACAAACATACAAATAAAGCAAAACCCACCAAACCTACAAAAAAAACCCCAAACAAACAAAAAACCAACCAACCAAACAAAAAACCACCACCCCACAACACCCAAAAGCCTGTCATATGTTCGAAAAGAGATGCTGGAATGTTTTCCAAGTGTTGCCTCCCTCCCTCTGTTTCTTCTGGGAGGAGGGAAGTCAGGAGGGGAGCCACCTCCTTTTTTTTTCCCTGAGGGAAAGTGATTTTTTTTTTTAACCTTTTCCCTACTGGATACCGGGTGGAGATCGACTGAGAGAGGGAGAGACCAACCCATCTTAGAGGGAGGTATTCTGCCCTCGTACTATCCGAGCCTCCTGACCTGAGCTGTGCCAGTGGGAAGATGGACCTTTCACTGCTGATCTCTCGGGGCTTCGAGCAGCTCTTGAGCTGCCGAGAACAATTTGCCCTCAGCCCCTTGGTTTGCCGAGGGCTTCTTTCGCCTCTGGGGATTTAGGACTTTGTTTTGTTTCTTTTGAAAGTTTTGGTTGCACCATTTGTTTTTTATTTGAGTTTGTTAATAAAGAGCTGTTCTCTTCCTTTTCCACATTTTCGCCTGAAGCCTCTTAAAGTTGTAATCTTGTTAAACTTAGGTAAAACCTAAATGACAAAACAGCAGAACAAAACCAAACAAATAAAAACAAAACAAGAAGGAACACACCAAGCACTTCTTCAGTGCATGTGAGAGATAACTCACTATGAACTGATAAAACTCTGCCTTGGTAACAGATGTTAAAAGGAAAACACATTTATTAATTAAGAAACCCTTATCAGGCCTGTGGCATGTAGTAGAAGAACTGTATCACTCTTCATGGGTTTACATCGACTTGAAGCCTATGAAAAACTCTTCATTGTTTTATTAAAAAAAAAGTAAAATTATTAAGTGGGTACCTGAGCAAAACTTCAGGTATTATTAAAATCTAGAATACTAGTATCTTAAAATAACAGTGTTAGAAAAGCCAGTAAAGGAATCTGATTCATTCTCATTAGTCTTCCTTTTTTCTAAGCATCAGGGCCTCATGCTGAATGAGGACCTGTTTAAACATGAAATAAAAGGTTTATTTGGGTGAAAGTCTGCATTTTGCAGAAGACAAGATTAGATAATGATTTTTTTTTCGGTAAGTTCCATCATGCCCTATATAGCAAGGGAGTCAGTGGCTTGTACCCCTGAGCCTACTATTTGGTAGAATGACCTTCTTAAGGAAAAGAGTGTAAAATAAGATTTAGTTTTAAAACAATTCCTGAGTTCTTATTCAGTTGCAGTTCTTGCCAAGGATTTAAGTGTTGCCAAAGGCAAGACAGTACTAAAAAGTTGTAATTCTGAAACCAGGAGTAGTCTGCACGACTTGAAATATCACACAGTTTTACACAGATTCACACACACGTTGCCATTCCCTCTTTTGAGAAGATATGAATGTCACAAAAGAGAGGAGAATGTAATGAGAAAGTGTCCTAGCACTTTTATGCCCCAAAATGAGTGTACTCAGTCGAATGAATAAGACTATATATCAGTGTACAGTAATCTTTGCTTCTTTAAATACCAGAGAGTATTCTCCAGTAATCAAATACATAATCTTAAAATTAAATGCTGAAAAAGGTTATAAAATATATTTATGAAAGTAGGTACCTGCTAGCATCTGTTACATTTATGGATGCAAAAACCTACCTGAGATATCCCCATAGTTATACATAGAAAGCTTTGCCTTTCAAGTCAAGCAATATTATATTTTCACATTTCAGTCACTTGCCTGAAGCTTTTTCTCTTAGTTGTTTTTTTATGTTTTAGGGAAAATTTTACTAGCTATTCTTATGTGAATGGAGAATTTTAAAGTAACATATACCACACTGCAAAAGTAATAATGATGAAAATATTTTTATTTTTTTTTTATTTTATGGATATTCTCCCATTTGGAAAAAAATACCATAAAATCCCCACTCAGATGCTCACAGAGTGATAGAGCCTGTTTATGGACTTTTGCTAGAGGCTGGGTTAGCTCTCCCACTGCAGGCTTTATCTGTACCCAAGTGCTTATTAACACAGCACTTGATCATATTCAATATCCAACATCCAACAGTATAAGAAAAGGTTTCAAAGACAATAAAAAAATGCTCAAAATACATCAGAAAATAGCAGTTAAGACAAATAAAGCTGCAGCCCTTAGCAACAGATGCTAGCTTTAATGCCTGAACTTTCCGTGACACAATTTGTTCTTATTTCACCCCAGAATGACCCAATGACTTCAACTGACCCCATCCATCCTGCTGCCAGTGAATTCCACGCAGACTGACCACCTTGCCTTATGGAAATACACATGGGGAAGTTTAATAAACACACAGGAAAACAGAGTGGATTTCAAATACTAAGATTTCAGGATAAATAATAATCCTGCAACTTTCAGTGATTTTGGGGGTTTTGTCAAACTCTCTAGTTTGCTAGTTGAAAAGACTGTTCGGCCATCCTTTCTGGGGAATGAAGCTATATAAACCAACTAGAAGGCCACAACTTTATCACAGAATCCTTAAGACTGGAAAAGACCTCTAAGATCACTGAGTCGTGATATGAAAAGCCTTTAGATTGCAACCAGACAAAATTGAAAGTACTCAGTAGTCACTGTTTCATAGAAAATATAGCATAATAAAGAAAACTGCATAGAATCAAAGACATACAGTTCTCAGCGCAAATGCCTCACTTAATTCACAGACCCTACAAAGGAATTAACCTCTTTTTTTTTTCTTTCTGCCTAAATCCGAGTCTGTAGTACTTTGTTCAGTATGACTGAGGGCCTGCATGCTGCTTTACCAAGGTGATTGCCATGCAACACAACATTCATCACAGGAAACTTCAACTGTAAATTGCATATCGTGCCAAGAGGAGAATTCAAAGGAGCAGATGGCAGATAAAATGAGAGATGTGGTGTCCGAGGAGTCTCATGCAGGGAGACATAATGCTCTGGTGCAATGTGTGGTTTTAATCATTTTTCAGTGACTTCAGGAATGAAAAAAATACCCCATCATAAAAGTATGGGGCATGAACACAGGTGTGGGAAAGAGAAGACTTGAGTCCTGGTGCAAGAAAGGCAAAGCAGATGTTTTCAAATTAATAAAACAGTATTTTCATTGCTAAGGCAAAGGTTGGGGACTAGAACACACTTGAGGAATAACAGACACTCCAGTATTCACTTCAAACTCTTTTAATTGGGTAGAAACAAAAGGAGATTGTATGACCTTTGCAACTAATACTGGTTTTATATTTAACTTCAGTACATCTACAATAAATACCTAAATACATCTGAATCCATTATTACTTAGCATTGGAAAGTGTGTGTTGAAAAACATGTGTGATGTAGACTGTAGCAAAACAGTTTCAATAATATCCAGTTTCAATAAAACACTGCCCTTATCTAGATCTCAAAAAATTTATTACCACATATCTCTGTTAACAACAGTGACAATGAGTCATATATCAGTTTGTCTAAGGATATCTGCAGAGGTCTATTGAACCTGGACCTCTCCAAAACTAGCACATTATTTTGCCCTAAAATACGATTGATGAAGAGTGTTTACTTTAAACCTGAGGCACATTGTACAAATTTTGTGCACTGAGCATGCCAACTTCTTTGCTGACAACTGTATTTCAACAAACAGAAATTTCCAAATGGGAAACATGCCTAAGCACAAGCGTAAAAGCAGATGTTTTGCTGACACTAACATGGCTTTGCTATATGCAAACAAGGCAAGTGACAACACTGTGATAGGAGGTAAAAAATGACACCAGGTGTGAGCTTTCTTTATTCTTCTCAGAAATGCTATGTTCCTACCCCTTAATTTGTTATCTACGTACCATTCCTAATTTTTCAGAAAATAATTAGAAATTGAGTACTCAAGGCTTTTTCTTATGAACAAGTGGAGATAATTTACCCTGATTTTTCTTTTCTTAGTGAATAAAGCCAGTAGAAGTCAACCAATTATCAACCTCTGAATTCACCCCTGAAAGAAACATTTTCACAGCAGTCACCAGTCAGCACTCTGGTGTTCCTCCATGCCTTTCAGTTTTCATTAATGTAGGAGTCAAGCCTATTGATTTTGAGTTTTGTTGGTTTTGTGTTGTTTTGTTTTGTTGTTTTGTTTGTTTGATTTTTTGTTTGTTTTTTTGTTTGGTTTTTTGTTTATTTTGTCTTGTTTTTAAGATTTTTTTTTTCATCCTGAGTATATGGATTTTTCCGAAACCCACCTTACCCCTACTTCTCCATACATTCCTCAGAGCAGATTTATTCATTTTCCATGTAGGGTTTCATGCTGTCAAAGGATGCTTAGCACCCTCGGTGGTGACTGCATTTCAGAAACATTTCCAACCAGCACTTCCTGCCAAGAGAAATAAGGAGCTGTGGGGCTCTTGGTGAGCTGTGGTAAAATTCTGACCTTGATCCCTTTTGATTTTCCTCTCTTCCTTTCTGCAAAGAGACAGCAAAATCTCTTAGAGAACTTCCGCAGAACCCCATCTCCACTGCAGCCCCCAGTAAAAACAAGGATTGCCACCCTTATAATCTGTTCTTTGCACTGGAGATGTTGGAAATGCTTTTTACGTGGGACATTTCAGGTCAAAATAGTGACAATCAACACATTATCCTTGCTCCTGGATTCTATAATGCCTTGTATTCTTCATAAAGAGGCATACAGGAAATGCAGGATGCACAAAGGAAGACGAACCACTGAGTACAAGGCAAAAAGCAAGACAAAGGGGAAATGGCCTCAAGTTGTACCAGAGAAGGGTAAGGTTAGATATCAGGAAAAATTTCTGCACTAGAGTAGTGATTAAGCACCAGAACAGGTATCCCAGGACAGGGGTGGACACACCATCCCTGGAAGTGTTCAAAAAATCAGTAGATGTGGACTTAGTGCTGTGGTTCAGTGGGTGTGGTGGTGTTCAGTGAAGGGTCAGGCTTGATGATCCTGGAGATCTTTTCCAAACTTAATAATTCTGTAATTCTATGAAGACCCATAATCTTATCTCTTATTTGCTGATGTGGCACTTTTTTGGGGGGCTGTCAAAATGCTGGACAGGCAGGGAGTTGGAAACAGATGAGCTTTAAAGTCTCTTCCAACCCAAACCATTCCCAGATTCTATGATTATTGAACTATGCTACATTTAAATGACTTATTATAAATACAGTGATGGACTAATCTCTAACATTCAAGGTAAATACATATAAGTGCTCTAAGTGTGTGATACTGGAGATCTGGGAAAATGACAGGCAGATATCACATATTTAAGAAAACCTTGAATGGAACTGGATTGATTTTCATCACAATTAGGTACACTAACAAAAAAGAAATTACTAGCTTTTCTTGTCCATCATTAACTGCTTCAGGACAGAACCTGAAGAACAATCTTTTGGGTTTTGTTTTCTTGTTTCCCCCCCACCCTTATCTATCTATCTATCTATCTATCCATCCATCTTTACATCTACCTATGTAAACCAGCATGTATTAAGCAGAAGTGAAATTCTTTGTATTTGGGTCAACCAAAAATTTCCATGCGTGTAGTGAAACACTTCATCTTAATTTCAATCCTTTCAAGAGACAAAATAAAAACTCAACCATTTTATAACATTTGGAATATTTTTTTAAAAAATTAAAAAAAAAATTCAAAACTGTCTCAGAAAAATTAAAGGGAAATTCAGTAACATATTTTCATGAATATTTTCCTAAATTTTTTAGGTTAAACTTTTCTTCTGTTAGTTTTTAGGTCAAAGATGTGTGTTTGTTTTTAAAGTTAAAAATTCCTTCTGAATTTAGCATGCACGCATGAATAATTTGCATGGCCCCTGTGGCATTTTCCAGTTAATATTCATGCAAAGAAAAGTTCAGGTTCAGAGATGGGTGATCTAAATGCTAACAGATGCAGTTTTATTGCATTGTCAATTGCTCAACTTTATACAGCATTATTAATGTTAACACGAAATACTGACTTACTAAGTTAGTGGAGTTACTTAAGTCTAACAAAGACTTAAATTAAAGACAAAGAGTAAAAGACAAAAATTAATCCCAAACAACAATAATTTTCCCCCCCTTCAAAACCTGTTTTCACCAGGAATTTTATGATGACTTCACCTAACAGAAAATAATCCTCTTAAGGAAATGCACTAGAATATTAAAATTTACCTTAAACCATGTATTTTAATGTCTGTGTTAATTACTACGGGCAGCATTCTGCAATCACTCTCTACATCAAAGATTATTGTGACTAAGTACAAGATACGTTGAAGAAATAAGACATAAAAAATAGTAGTCATGAAATATTCATCTGGTGAGCAAATCGCTGAACTTCATAAATATTCCATGTTGTAACCTAGTGAATTTTATCCATGACTCTGCATTAAAAGGACACAATGACACAGTATAAATTTAAAAAAATATATACACATAACATAGATACAAGCAAATACTCCTACTCTGTGTAGGTTGATAGAGCAAAAGTGTCTTATTGCTCACGCAAAATAGCCAATATTTGACTGAATTTCCTCTCCTTATGTATCTTCTTCTTGGTTCTTTGTACCACACAAAGCTCTTTACAAGAGATCCATTTCATAAATGCAAAAGTGACTGACTGAATTTATTGTCTCCTGCTGACCTGAGATAAATCAATAAAACACACATTTATGTTACCTTCCACTGGCTGAGTTTCTTTTGCTGTACTATCTTGCAGTTTGAGAATGATTCAAATGTCCCCTCACACCACTCAGGGACAGGCAATTAAGACCTCTATATTGCAGATATCTGCTGAAATCACTGGAGTTTAGTCTAGCCAGGACAAAATTTGAGCTTACAACTCCAGGATAATTAATTCCTCTGTAATTAGGTCAAGTTCTCCCAGCAGAAAATGATGTAAGTGTAAATTTTGCTTCAATTTTGCCACAACAAACACAAACCTCAATGAGCAAAGAGGTTTGTGAGGTTCTTTCTAGTTGTTTTCCAAAACATCTTCAATCTTAGTTTCCTCTGTGGCCCCACAAGTCTGGGTGAGGTCAGTAGTTGCTGGTCTATGTTTGGCTACTGTGCATCAGTCTGGTCAGTAAGGTCACAGGAGAGGGACTGTTGTGGTTTTCGGTTATGTTTTGTTTTATTTTGTTTTGTTTTTGTCAGGTTTGGTTTGGGTTGGTTTTTTTTGGTGGTGGTTGTGTTTTTTTGTGGGTTTTTTTTTTGTGGTTTTGGTTTTGTTTTTTTTTTTTTGGGGGTGGGTGTGGTTTTTTTTGTTTGGTTTGGTTTGATTTTTAACTGCCAGAAGCTTCTGTCTTCCTCAGCTCAAATTAATGAGCTTTCCTTTTCTTCTGATAGTCTTATGCCTGATTTATCAGGCAACTTAAAAAGTGACAGTGGACTAAGCAACTTGGTAAAAACCAAGATGATGTTCCCTTACTAATAACATTAAGGAGAAAAGATGTTAATGGCAAATCCATGTTATGCATTAAAAACTGAATCAGCAAACTGGAAACAAGGAAACAATGACATCAAAATGCTTTCTGACCATGTTTCTTCACCTTCTGAAGTTCTTTTGCCTTTCTTAGTCTCCCTGAAGCCTTTAAAGGATAGTTTTAATCAATTTTCCACACACATCCTGTAGTCTGCATCACCACTGAGAAGTATGAGCCTGTCATCTGCCGCTGTTCTGCAATAAAATTATACTTATGGGTTGAAGATGCTCAACAGTACTGGAGAATTTATATTTTCTCATTCAATTTCATTTGGGGCACACTATAATAACTGGATAACAGCCATTGCTAATATTTGGTTTTAAAAATGAACACATAAAATTATTTTGGTGGTTCCTATCATGCTGCTAAACCAGATTGCATTAAAAGCTTGAAAATATTGGAGAAAGAAAAAAAAATAAAGGCAAATGTTGCCAGAACAAAAAACACTAGATATATTAAGAAATAAGGGTAGAGAGTTCTGTCACTCAGGTGATGAAAATATAAATAGAGAAACAGCTGGGCACAATGTATATATAGAAAATAAACCTCATACTGAAAAGCTGCCTTTTTTTTTTTTTTTCAAACACATTATGCTGACAAAGATAACAAAGTTCAATAAATTGGAGACTTCCACCTCAACATATGAAGTGATGTTTCTACATGAAGTTGTAATGGTATATTTCAGCACAGTGGTAGCCAGCTAAAGGGTTAGAGAAAAAAATACTCTGAAATATGCATAATCTAAGCAATTTTCCGGTTACTTTTAGAGTTGAGACTGCCAACTGTTTCCGCTGGGCCTCTCTCACCTCATCAAACTCACTGCTCTGAAATCCTCTCTTCTTCCTGGGTGAATCCCACTTGTAAGTTCCCTGACAAAGTAAAGCTTTATGGGGCTCTTTGGACTCCCTGCAACAATATTTGGGTGTGACGACATTCTGGGATTTACAGAGGTCATACTGCACTTCCTAATGGCCCTGTTCTGGTCCTAATGTTGATGAATCCTCATAGCCAGTCAGAAAGGTAACTCTAATTCAAGTTACAAGCTTGTGAATAATGAACCCTGAACACCTGTTAAAAAGGCTAAAGGGCACATAGAGTATTTTTTACATTTTTTTTTTATTTATTCTTCTTTCCCTGAAGAATGATACCTGTATTCTCAGCCCCTCTATCACCATTTTGCCTGACAAAGTGTTTGGGAACCCTTCTCTAGCCTTAGAGAATATTTTCTGTACTCCCAAAGAGTGGAAATGTGTTATGACACAGTCCTACAGATCACTCACACCACTTACTAAATTCCAAGAAACTTAATTTTCCTGGAGTTTCTTTTGAGCTGTGGAATTAGTTCCCTCCCCTTCTTTTGTGATGCTGCTGAGCTGCTTTACTAAGTTGTTATGATGTCTTTTAATCAGGCTCCCTTCATCATTTGATCTCACCAGGTGGGCCCTTGCTGTTATGTTTCACTGTACTGCATTTTGGTTTTCTATTAATCACCACCTCTTTGCTGCTCCAGTTCTCACCAGACAGACTGTTGCCACACTGAGTAATGATATTAAAAAAAAAAAAAAATCCAGTGTTTATAAAGCTAAATTGTCTCCTTACGATACAAATATCGTTGTGAAGACTGTAAATGTGCAAAGAAAGTAGAATTATAAAGTCTTACCAACAAGTCCCATCTCCTTCCCCACTCCACCTATAGACTTCTTAGGTTCCAGGTAGACCTATCATACCAAGATAAGTGACTTCAGCACAGAAAATATAGTTTTGTTCTTGGACAAAGGCTTCTGCCAACACCACATGTCTCACAGGAATATCAGTCCTATGGAGCTGAAGTAGACAGGAAACTTTGCAAAGAAAGGCAACAAACAGGGCTGAGATTTAGGGCTGCCAAGTCACAGCAGAACAGTGCAGCCACTATGGACCATTTTTGAATGAACACAGTTCATGAGAAACACAGATGCAACGCTGTTACAGATTATGAAATTAAATGCAGTGGCAAATGAAATGATACAAAAAATGCCATTTAATTCAATACTGACTCACTAGGTTATTGTAGTTTTAATTGTAGTTTTTTTCTAAGCAAGGATCAGACATTTCTCCTAAAGTATTTCCATCAGTTTAATTTCTGCAAGGCCAGAGAAAAACTGTATAATTTAATTTTTTCTGTATTTAACTGTGAGATGCATGAAAGAAATGCTTAACACATCCCAATTCTAAGCGGTATCAAGATTCATAGCCTGTTAGTTTAATATTCAACTCCTTATTTTAGTTAACTTTTTATTTCATGGTCTTTGGGCATTCATATATTCAGCTGCAATACTTGAAACATAATTAATCTATTTCATTTTGATTTACTGACTCTTTGGAAGTGCTTGGGTCCCTTCTTCCACCCTGAGAGGGCAAGTGATGAACATATTGATGTTTCAGAAGGACCTTATATATTTATTTACTTTGTTTATGTTGCGTTGGTCAGGATCTGTTGTTTTAATATAACCAAGACTGATCCCAAAGACACCGCTAGTGAGGACAAAGTTAATCCACTGCTTGCTTTTGCTGCTGACTTAGGCTAGTGTATTGTTCAGCTACAAGCTAATGACTCCTGCAGATGTTTCTTATTTCATGCCAGAAAAAGCAGAAGCTGAAATTAAATATTTTCTATTTTATGACTGTCATTGTTCCCCTTATAAATTACAACCCATTCAGTCATATTTTTGAATAAATCTAGTGACACTGACAGTTTTCCTATCTGCAAAAATTAATCTTAAAGGACCAAATTCTGTCCTCATTAGACTATTCATAATGAATAATATAACTGATGATTAAAAAGTTGACCTGCCTAAGAAGGCGAGGAAAGTAATAGGAATTTTTAATCAAGACATGCTTCTTTCTCTCGATTCCAGCAAGAGCATATTTGTACTTAAATATGTTGGCGTGTCTCTGTCTTCACGTTATTTCACACCCTTACTGTCCTCCTCTTGCAAATGGAGAAATCCAGAAACACCTTCAAGAATGTTTTTTGTTTAACCTAATGCCAATTCAAACTGAGTTTGCCAAAACTGGTATTCTGCTTTATATTTCTAGACAACAGTAATATAATACACTGAGCTTTTAAAAATATTTTTCTTCCTGCTTTTTGGTGCCTTTAAGTCTTAATCCACAATCATGATCCTGTAACAAGCTTTGATCTCATCAGTGCCTGTGCATATGCAGATCTTGCACCAACACAGGGCTGCAACAACTCCTCAGAAACTTTTCTCAGGTGTATCTGTGTAGCTCAGATTCCTTACTAAAGATGAAAACTCTGACACAGTAGGAACATTTTTAGTTCATATTGTCCCAACATGAGAAAACTTGTTAATGTAAGGGAAGGACTCATCTACTGTAAGAACTAGGTTTTCGTGTGGGGAACTAAATGTGAAAAACTGGTTTCGAAGATCTGAGAATGGCATGGTTCAGGTGCCTTTTAAGCAACTTTAATACTTAGATAAGTATATTCTACTGAGCCCTATAGTACTCACTTTAGGTTGTCATCTTAATTAAATGTTGGAATTAAACTTTTCATCCTGTCTAGATCTCTAGTCACTTTAAGAGATGAATAAACTAGGAAGCAAACACTTTTTAATTAATATATACGTTACTATCACAATCTGGAAGAACTGAATGTAGAAGATCTCAGTTCTTCTGTTCTGGTACATTTCTAATAACATATTACCTTTTCCTCATAACTTTCCTTTCTTGGCACTTCCCCACTGATGGCT
This sequence comes from Myiozetetes cayanensis, assembly GCF_022539395.1. Lineage (NCBI taxonomy): Eukaryota > Metazoa > Chordata > Aves > Passeriformes > Tyrannidae > Myiozetetes > Myiozetetes cayanensis. Next base: position 33,684,747 of record NW_026087631.1, on the reverse strand, counting down.
TTTGCTACAACACATCTGACAGTCTGGGGACTAACACACTCTTTTTGTCTTATCTTGTTGTGGGTTTTTTGTTGATCTGGTTTATAAAGCACATTAATTGTTGATTCATAGCAATAAATATGCATTTGAAGCTGAAGTTGCCTCCAGACTAGGCTGGAAATGAGACCAGGGCATTTCCTACAAATGAGGAACTTCTCTCCTGTTTCTGTTTACATCATGAAAGGTACCAGACTCCATGAAAACCACTAAGTATGTTTAGAAGAAAAATTAAGGCAGTTACCACAGCAGCAGCTGTTCTTTCCTCTCTAATTTTCCCTACACCTGCAGCTAGAAACACCAGTTGAGCATACATAGTCACAAAAGCCAAATAGTTATTGCTGTTTAAAGCTATGAGGAGATACAAAAGGTTCTGACTGGGATTCAGAGAAAGGACTCAGGAATTTACAAATACCCTGGACTTTCCCTCGGAAGCTCTGAATCCATGCACAGGTGCATCACTCCCAACCCTACCTTCCAGAGGGTGGGATGCTACACAGGATAAATAACTGCAACCTGTGAACTTTTTGGTGGGAAAAAGGAATAACAAAAGCATTATCCAGATTGAAATGTAATATTTGAAGCATCTCCATGGGATTTGAAGTCTTAGCATTTGCATCCCATAGTCTATGCAGAAAATGCTTGTATGACAAATGTAAGTATTCCAGGATAGTTTGACCAGCCCTGTTAGTTTGTTAGGAAATAAGTTTAGTACATCATTAAGGATAAGAGAATTGGGATTATTCAGCCTGGAGAAGAGAAGGTTTTGGGGTGACCTAATTCCAGGACCTGAAAGGAATTGACATGAAAGATGGAGAGAGACTATGGAGACTATGGACTGACAGAGAGTAGGTTTAGACTGCATGTTAGGGAAGAAGTTCTTCGTTGTGAGAGTGGTGAGGCCCTGGTACAGGTTTCCCAGAGTAGCTGTGGCTGCCCCATCCCTGGAAGTGTCCAAGGCCAGGTTGGACGGGGCTTGGAGCAACCTGGGCCAGTGGAAGGTGTCCCTGCCCATGGCTGGGGAATAAAACAAGGTGATCTTTAAGGTCCCTCCCAACCCCAACCATTCTGTGATTTTATGATTCAGAGTATTATGCATATGGACAGATAAACAAATAGATTGTATATGCATGTCTAGTACGCATCCATTCGTAAAAACAAAACCCTGCATGCGTTCATGCATATTTGAATTAGATTTCTGTCAAAAGCATAGATCAGAGTGGAACTACATACATTTTCACCAATTATGCATGAAGCAACACATAAACTGAATAGAATCATAAATACAAAGGAATCTGAAGTGTGATTTCACCAAATCAAGAAGCCTAAATTCTACCTCATTCTTTTCCTAGTTTCAGAGACAAAAAATCAAAAATCATGTCCAAGCCAACCACCCCTTGCACATGCTTTTCCAGACTTCAGAGTGGCCTGGTTCACAGTGGTATCAAAATGAAGATTGCATGGATGACTGGAAAGTTTGTAGCTCAAATTAGTATTCTAATATTACAGATATAGCCACAGAGAACCAGCTGAAATATTAATTTCAATCTCATTGATTACTTTCCTCTAACATTAAAAATAATATATTGACTCTCCTAATTCATGGTGCAATGGCAGTTCTCAAGCAGGTGTTCAGCCCAAGTAAAACAATTCTCTTTCTGCTGCCATAATTCAGCATACACTCTCATACCTTAATAAATTTGGTCATTAATATACTATAAATATAAATTAATTACTCTTAATCATTATTTTATAGCATCATCAAATTGGAGGAAGATGTACATCTGTGATAAAACCTAAAAACTCCCAGTATCTCTAAATTAAATTTATTAATATGCTTCATATAGTCAGTATTTCACTTAGGTCCTCATTATCCTGCAGCCATGAGAGTATGGGAAGATGAGCACATGGCACATAGTGTCTTTTAACCCCAAAACAACCATCCCAGATAATTTATTAGGTAAAACCACAAATTTATGATGCAGTTCCTGTAATTACACTTATACAATAAAAAAGAAAAAAACAAGAAACCAAAGCATTTAGAAATAAAACATTTAGTTATTTCCCTTACCTAGGTAAAATAGGGTTCTGTGAATAAATTAACCCTATGCTGAAAAAAGTAAAAAAAAAACAAACCCTCATTTGGTGTATGCCCCTCAATTCTTCTACATTCAGAGATGTGCTCACTTCAACCAGTAGTTCTCATTCTTCAGCATACTTAAGAATAAGGTACGTTTGTTCAAGACAATACTAGTTTTGGATATTACAGTTTAAAATCTTAAAAAGAAATCATTTAATATACTGGAACTGCACAGAAAAAAAAATATAAGAGAGTAGACACATTATTCTACACTGTTTTAAATTCTTAAAGGAATTTTGCATCGGGATGATGAACAGCAAAGACCTTTAAGTAAATGACTTAACAGAGATTTTAAATCAAAAAGGGATAAGCATAGGAAGGCATCAGATTACACAGTTACACACTGAAAAAAAAATTCTGAGATACTCATAGCAATTTTTCCCAGTTAGAAATACTCAATTTATTCAGAGAAACATTTGGGCACTCTCCTTCTCCTGCTTTGGAACAGAAGTATTTTTATTACTGGAGAAAATAAAAAAGATTTATGAACTGTTACATCTGTTTTTAGTATCAAAGAAATATTCCTTTAATTCATCATTTAAAACCAAGTAAAACATACATGGAGAGAAAAAGGTAAGCAAAAGTGATTCTAAAACATGATGAATTTTGTTCTGCTTAATAAACCCTTTATAGAAATAGTTTTGAAAAAAAAAAAGGAAAATAACTTAAAGGGGAAAAGAAAGAAAAACAATAATGTCCATCTGTCTCTGGCTTCAATATTCAGCTTTTATTTTTAGTTTCTTTTGCTCTGGAACTGTACTGCATGTATAACTTGTATTAACCTGAACACCACCAAGTTTTCCATCTAATCATTTTCCCCTAAGAAGTCTAAAATCTTCTAATCTTAATCTCCTAGGATGCCAGAATTAACATCTCATTAAAGACTGAATTGCCTTTTCAGCTAAAGAATCAGCTTCCGTCTGGAATTCTTATTTTAGTAAGTAGCTTCCATGCTGTTCAGTCACATCCTTCTACACAAAAATCCAGGAGAATACTATATTATATTAAACAGGAACACAAACAGGAGCAGTACCTTAAGAGTATTTCTTAACTCTAAATTTTATGTAAAAATTATCTTGTCCGGTCTCTTCAAAAACACCAAAAACCAGTTACTTAACATTAGCCAAGAAACTAAAGGAAAAGAAACTAAAACGATCACCCCATTGCTGGCAAAAAAAGGAGAGTAATTAATCCCTGAGCATGATGATACTTAATTGTCCCTAATCATTAGGAATTAATAATTCTGAATGAGTAGTGTATTTTTAAAAGTATAAAAAATCCTGCAGTGTTTCATTTCTTTAGAGTTGGAAAAGGAATACGAAACTCTTATTTTAATATTTTGCAAAGATAGTGGCAAATGTACCGAAATAAGTCTAATGCAAGAAACTGTCTGAAGGGCACTAACAATTGATTAGTTATAATAAAATGTGAGTGTTTTCCATGTTTGTTTAAAAAATAATAGTATTAAGATGATCCCAATTACAATAATATCAATTATTTTCTATTGTTATTGTTTTTATTCTTAATAACAACAGAAAAATATAATAACAATAGTAACAATAGTAACAATAATAACTATAACAATAGCAATAACAATAATAAAGGTGGTGAGAGACCTATTTTAAACACCAGGACAGGGACACTGAAGAGCAAAGCCAACACACCATGGAACATCACTACAAACAGCCCAGCAGCTGTGTCAGAGTCTCACAGGCACTTGGACCACTTCAGAGGCACTTGTGGTTATGAAATGTGCATAAAGTTGTGTACCAGGATATTTATTTCCTTAGACCTTGGCATGTCATGTACTCTGCTGTTTCAATCGGCTACAGCTGCTGACCACCAAGACCTCTCTCTTTCAAAGTGGTTGAATTATTCACGTTCTCTTTCCAGACAACATTAACAGCACCTATCCAAAGAGCAATTTCCCTTTTCTGTCAACATAAGCTCTCCAGGCTTTTATGTGCTGCCTATTTCACTGTCAGATCCAGCAAAACACAACTGGTTTATTCAACCTACCTTTTTTTTGAAGCTGGTCTAATATATGTAGGGCCACAATTTTTATTTATTTTATTTTATTTTATCCCTGTTCCTTCCTCTGTCTCTTCTTCACCATGCAAAGTAGAGCAAAGCCAGTGGAAATGCACCTGGATCACAGGAGGTTCCTCCTTTGCAGCCCAGGCAAGTGCCAACTCTTGTTTTTGGAGCACCTGCCTTTAATAGGCTCTGTATACTTGGACTTTCCAATTAAATAACACCTGGATGGAAAGTTCTCACTGTTTCATGACAGTGCTCCATGACCCACATTAATGCTTTTCTGAATATTTTTGTGTGCAAGGCTTGGCATCAGTGTTGGAGCTCTTAATCAAAACATGAAATACTACTGAGTCCTTTGTCTCTCCAATTGAAAGCAGGGCCTGGGGATGTGTTTTGCAAATAAACCTGTGCTCACAGACTTTGTTTGTCTTTGCAAGGCCTCATCCTGATCAGTAGGCCTGGCAACAACAGGCTGGATGCTTTCCATTTGTTAATTAGATGCAAAAAAATGCATAAAATCTCCTTCAGTGTGTGCCACTGCTCCTTTGTCAAACACTCCAGTGTGTGACTGGAACTGCTCATTCCTTGCCAGCTTGTACTTTCAAATAACAAATTTGTAAACAGAAAAAAGTAAGAAATGTGATACAAAGTTCAGCACTGGGTTTATTTGATGGGTTATTTTTCATGAAAGTATTAAACTTCTCACTACCTACAAACACTATGTATGGTCATATCAAGATCAATGATACCATGTAGGCTTTTAAGGTATGTCATGTATTTCAAAGTGCTCTATAAAAGACATATACTGATAAAACTTAACAGTGTATTAATCACCTTTTTTTTTTTTTTTTTTTTTTTTCCTATTTCAAATGACATTTTGGGCTGCACAAGGCAGAGCATTGCCAGCAGGTCAAAGTAGGTGATCCTTCCCTCTGCTTAGCACTGTTGAGACATATCTGCAGTTCTGGGCTCCCCCAGGACAAAAGACAGAAAAACACATTGGAGAAAAAGCCGACAAAGAGATGGAGAAGGAACTTTCACATATAGAGTCACGAACAAGGTTATCCTCAGCAGAGATAAAGAAGTCATTATCCCGCTCAAATCATTTTTTGTTGGGTCACACCTGAAATACTGCATTCAGATTTGGTCTCTGTTGTGCAAAGCAGATGCAGATGGGTTGGAGAGGGTCCATAGAAGGGCCATGAAGATGATTCAACACTGGGAAGTCTGACATGTGAGGAGAGGCTGAGAGATCTGGGTTTGTTCAGCCTTGAGAAAAGAAAGCTGAGGGGAGACCTCACCAGCATGTTCCACTATTCAAATGTAGCTACAAGGAAGGTGAAAACTCCCTTTGCACAACGAATCACATGGGAAAGATGATGGGTCGTAGGTACAGATTACTCCCAGGTAGCCTGTGATTGGACACAGGAGGAAAATTTTTGCCAAGAGAACAAATAACCATTGGAATAATCTCCTACAGAAGTGCTAGATTCCCCAACACTGGACACTTTTAAGATTCAGTTGGAGAGGTCTCTGGGTCATCTCGTCTAGACAGAGCTTTCGCCAAAAAAGTTTGGTCCAAATGATCCTTGAGGTCCCTTCCAACCTTGAATTCTATGATTCTATGAATACTCATTTTTGAACCAGTCTCACTAATTGTGACTTGAGGTCTTATTTTCCCAACAGATTTACTGGCAATCAACACCAAAGGCAATCGTTTTGGCAGAAACATGGCAGAATTATGACTTACAACATTTTCTGCAGTGCATTCAATGTCATTTATTAAGCCATTCTGCTTGCACACATTCAGATTACCCAATTTAAATTTCTGTGCATTATGCACTCTTCAGGCTACTCCGAAACTAAAAATTAGGGCTTAATTAATAAAATTATTTTTATTATTTTGTATTGATTGCTTTTAACAGCATTCCGTAACCTTTGAGAACATCTTGATTATGTGATAATTTCTGTTTAAAATATGTCGTTCATAGCTAATTCCACATAAAACACTATAGGCTTCAGAATAGAATACTGAGAAATGCCCTCAGCATAATGAATGTTCAGCTGCTACAGACTTACTAGGAGGAATATTACCAGACCATACTCATGCTCCAAATTCTGATCATAAAGAAAGTAATACAGAAGTGGTTTTCAATAGTTTCGGAAATACCTTGGGGATATTTTCCACCAGAAACACAAAACCAGAAACCAGATTCACACAAAATCAGCTTCATTTTAATTGGGTGCCATAAAGATAGAACTCCACTTTACTTTCTTTGCTCAGAACTGGAAGTACTTACACTTTCCCTCTTTGCCCACCAAGAAAGACAGAATCAGCACAGAATTGAAACAAACACTTCAGAGAGAACCCAGCAGGAAAAAATTTGCTTTCAGCCCCTCCTCTATCACTCCCTCTCACTCTTTTCCCAGAAGAGACTAACCTTTTCCCATGAAACCTGATTATTCCTCCTCAATTCAAATAAACACAGGCCCACTTCACCAATCTGATGTTGCACTTTTAATTTTTTTTACCAACAGAACCACTGAAATAATTTTTGCAAATAAAAACATAAGCAAACAGAAAATCATCTCCTTTTCAGTTTTTCCAAATAATAAATCAAAAGTAGAGCATGACACTTCACTGAAGAAAAACTCATGGTCTTATAATAAAATCTCCCTGTTGACAGTAGGAAAGGTAGTGAATAAATAATTTACATAGATTCTGTTGCTATAGAAATAAATATAGTCTATTTGCGTGACATTACAAATGAACAGATGCTGACATCTGGAGTCCACACTCTATTTTCCAATATCCTGATCAATCTGTACCTAGGACTGTACTGTACTAGGAAGAACATTGCCAGCAGGCTAAGGGATGTGGTTATTTCCCTAAAATCAGACTGTCAAGCCTGAGAAAAAAAAATCTTATAGAAATAAAGATGACAGAGCCCAGGACTTCTCAGTGGTACAATAGTGACTGCATGAGAGACAATGAGAAGAAGCTAAATTTCACAAAACTCTTAAACTTATTTGGGTGTTTTGGATCTGTTTGCTTGATTCCTTGGGGTTTTTTCACTGTGGTGGTGATCAAACGCTGGCACGGATTGCCATGATGAGATGCAAAGTCTCCATCCTTGGAAGTATTCAGAACACAAGTGGACATGGCACCAAGAAATCTCCACCCATGAATCATCCATGGAGAAGGAGTACCTCACATTTTCAACTACTCTGATTTTGTGAGCCAGTGCTTTAATTTGCATTATTTCAGGCTACTTGATTTAGAGCCAAAGCAGCTACTTTCATATCAGTTGCATACTAGCTTCACATGACAGACAACAGTTTATTAGAAGTCTTTTGTTAGAGTGGATTAATTTCCCTAATTCCACCTTAGAAAATCCATTAGTACATATGTTCAATATGTGGTGCAAGCAACCCTGTTCCTTTAAAAAAAATCACATATTTTAAGACTATAAAAACATCTTTGAAATCATTCAGTCATTTCTGCTCATGGCATTGAAAAGAATGTAATACTGACTGGAAACAAATGACAGGAATTTATCTGTATTATTATTTTTTTTTTTTGGAAGCCCTTGTCCTGTGAGTGTAGAGGTCAGGACAGCAAAAATAGAGAGTTAGGCTGTGTAAACAAAGACACAAAACAAACGGATCAGAGCACTCTGGGTCTAATCCATCTCACTGAATTTTTATTTAGCAGCATGAAAAGGGAGGAACCCCTTTGATTCCTGCTTATGGCTCGGAGACAGCAACTATCAAAGAAACAGTTTCCTTTGGATTCTGTAAAGACTAAACTGATATGCAAAACACTGCAATGTGATAAACAAGGAACCCCACAACCACTTCTTAATCACTTGGCAAAATAAAGATGTCGGCTGGCATCTCTGTTTCACCTTTCAGCTCCCCTCCCTTCACTCAGCTGCACTTAGACCTAGGTTCCCTGCATTATGTAAGATCATCACCTTCCCTTTCCCCACTTCTAACATGCACACAGACATTTTATCATGCTTTTCAATAACAAGTTCCTCTCAGTGAGTACTGAGAGCTGATGTAAAAGACACTTTCCAAAAGGACACCAACAGCATATTTGAATGCAGATTGGGGGAGTGTTCCCACCTCTTCTCTAACATGCTCATGGCTCTTCTACCCTCCTTGTCATTTTACATCATTTATTTCTCCACTTACACAAACCAAACATGTTTGCCAGTTTATCCTCTCAGACAGTTATTGAATTTCAGATCTGGGAGATCAAAACCTAGTGGTTTTAAGATGCTCGTTTTTCAAAAGTGAACAACATCGTCACTCATGGTCTGAACTCTGGTAACCTCACAGTACACTAAACTTAGTTGGGTTTTTTTCATTATCAGTCATAAATTTCTGTCCCTGTTTTCCCCTATGCACACACTAGACAAAACTGGAATAATTTCTATGTCAAAAAAACCTTCCACCATTATCATTTCAATGTATACAGATACATCGTCATTGCTCCATGTGCTGTCCATGACTAATCTGTTTTTCCTTTATCAACTACTCATGATTATCAGGAAGCACATTAAAAGTTTTCCTGAGCAATATTAATTAAAGGCTTCTAACTGTCTGTAACAGTTGTTGTTTATGATATTTCTCTAATTTACATGATTCCTGAGAATTACTTACGAGTTACTTAAAGGATGTAAAGTCTGTCAACTTCTCTGTAATGCATTTCAATGCCAATGTTAAACAATTGAAGAATTTTCAGTCTAGTTTAAAATTAATGTTTCCCTATATCTACATAGGTGTTTGCTAAAGAGTTAACTCAGGCCATAGCATTCTCATTATCTTTGGGAAACATCCTGCTATTTGGGATGCTTGATGCATCCTGCTATTTGGGATGCTTAATCATCTTTTATCTGTTTAGCTAAATCCTTTTCTACCTTGCTGGAGGATGTGCTACACTGAAGAGAACTACAATGTACATTTTCCCACCTGCCTCTATCTTATTCTCTGCCAGTTTATCATATATTTAGAATCTGTTAGGATACACTGACCATTGAAATGACCTGACTGTACAGATAGAGTGATCTGACGCCTCATCTCAACTCTTTTAGCATGACTAGGTACAGTATGTAATATAAGGAAACATAGGAAATAAGGTGGGGTTGCCATTAGAGAAAGAGTAGGATCAGAATAGGATTAGCAATTTCAAACATACAAATTACTATGACAAACATTTTATAAAAATTTTGGTTGTTTTAGATACACTCAAATTACAGGGTCAGAAAATAATGGAATGTGGCAGAAAAGTAATGATTTTCCACAGATAAATGTATAAAAAACCAGCAATAATTAATATTCTTAGACTGAAATAAGGTATTATGATCAGGCCAGATTATTTTCAATCTTAGTTCTATTAAGATAGTAAGGGAGAGCTACTTTTTCAGACTTTGAATTATCCATGTAGCTCCCAAACTGTCTTTAATCTTTGTTGATCTATTTAGGGAAGACTTCTGCCTAAATATTGAATCCTCTTACCTATAGGTACTTACATGCATCTATTTTTTTTCCTTTATGTGAGTTCATAACTTCCTATCTGGATGGGATTATTTTTATTCACCCACATTACTTCATGACTAATGCATCAATTAATCTCTGTTGTCTTTTATTGTGAAATCCTCCTATTTTAAGGTATGTCCCTTGAAAGTTTTTGACTTTCCATCTGGAGCCCAGAGATCAACATTATATCCTGTCATCAGGGCTGAATAAAGTCTAATAGTGGAGTCTCTAATGAGAGGGGCACAGAGAACACTCAGTTGCTTTTAAAATTTGCTGTACAGCCCTTTCAAGGGGACATAAAGGGACACGGGCTCTTCTTCTTTTCTTACATGATACTTGCTGACAGCCTAAATGTTTAATTTTAACCAACTTAGTGTTTTCAACCACACAGGAAATTGTCAAGAAGCCTTTTTGAGACAGGAAGGGTTAAGAGATTAGCTTTTGGGCAGTAACTCACTAAAAAGCCAAAGAGAGGCAACCTTTGAGAGCATTCCATCTCAAATCTTATATCCAATAAATACTCCTAGTTAAAAATGATCACTTGGGGTCTGGCACTCCTGAACTCCTCACAGACCCACCTTTCAACAGGTTATTTTACTTGAAATACTCCTATGTTTCAATTAATGGAGTATAATTTACTAATAGCTTCCGTTTATCACCATCATTTTCACAGGAAAAAAATCAAAATATCTCAAATCACCATTTTTGTCAATGACTTATATGACTCCCTACAGGAACATAATACTGAATAACCTTTTTACTAAAAAGTAAGAGATTATTTAAAACTTATTTTAAAGTTTTTAACAAGGCTCGACTGTGAATCCATATATGTAGCATAATCACACAAGACAAACACAAGCTACATCAACACTCTGGATTTTAGTTAATATAGAAATATTAGTAAGTTCTTTACTTAACCAATGTTTTCCAGTAGATATTCCCTATGGATTTCAAACTAGAAATGCAAAATCCTGCTACATAAGTGCTGTGATTACCACATATTGTCAGTGTGTTTACTTATGCTTTACTCTGTTTACCAAGCTGAGTCTTTGCTGAAGTGCTTAAGATTTGGTTAAGTATATGTGTATTTTTTAAAGCCCTGTTAGTACTTCTTTGTTAATTACAATGGCAACTCTCATAGTACCCTTTTATCTGAGACTCACTTGTGGCATCCTCTCAGCTACGTGGAATGCAATTTCCTGCCAACCAAGCACACAATAAATCCAAAAGTTTCCTGAAATAAAGCCATGCCAAGGCCATTTTAAGGTATGGTGACCTACACCTGTAGGATAAATTCAGACACTTCAAGCACTCATAAAAATGATAGGGAAAGGGATGGAAAATGGATTTTGTTGCAGTGTCTGCTGGCTTCTTTTGTGGCTGCACCAAGGGAACAAGCACTTTCTTGTGCAACCCAAGGTAGGTAAAAAACAGCTACGATGACATTTTAGAGACAGAAAAAAGTGCTGTTGCTGTCTTGATTGACCAAAGCTGGCCAATAGCAGGAATTAATTCCATTTGTTTGCAGAAAGCTTATCTTCAGACAAATCAAACTAAATTCGAATTCCCTTAAAATTGCATTGTGGGGATTAGAATTTACTCTCAGAACAGTGGTAGCATCACTTTTAGAAAAGAAAACCCCAAACAACCCCCATAAACAGAACAACCCTGGATTCCTGGACTAAGTTCTGCTTGATGTCTCTCATGATAGAGATATACTTAAACCTCAAAGCATCATATTCAGGTTGTACCTGTGTGGATATTAATTATTTATTAAAAAATGAGAACCACACAGATTTAGGGTGGTTACAATGTTAGAGAGGTGCTGTGTCCAGCTGTGACATTTTCAGCATTTTGCTTGATATACATCTTTGGGGTAACATAAGAGCTCAGTCAATTAGTTAAAGTTTTTTTCTTTTCCTTAAATTTTGATTAAAGTTTTTTTAAGAAAACACCTGACTTGCCAGGTGTTTTGTAGCTGCCACTCAGATTTACTCTGAGTCAAATGCACATCACAGAATTTCTGTACATTTGCCGTGCACTCTATGGACTCATCTAATGATTAATTACAGCCTCCAGACAGATAATTGTTTTGAAATTCAAACAAGTGACTACTAAGTGTTATTCTGTTTTCTCCTGTGCTGTTTCTGTCACTTTTCATGTTTAAGTAATTAATCTTTACTCTGGACCTTGGCATAAAATTATCAGAAATGACACTTTAAAAGGCCATTGGCTGCAGGAGGATACATAGAAATATCTATTTACATTGATCTTTGAGAAATGCTGACATTTTAGGGCACCACTATGATCTTTTTGTTTGGGATCCCTCCTAGAACAGAGAGTCTTTCATGAAGTAGAGCACTGAACTTTCCTGATTTCTACAGATACAGGCCTCAGATGTTGTTTTAACTGCTTGTTACTTAATATTTAGATATCTGTGATACAGATAAAGGGTTAAAAAACCAATAATGAACAATGTAATGAACCCACTGCCATAGAAAATGTCATAGATGTGATCACTGGTTGGGCAGTCACAGCTTAGTGGGGTATTTAAAACAACTATTTCAGACTTTATAAAGTTTTCACTTACCAACCTCCACAAGGCTAGAGCAGTTGGGGTCTGTGAAGCCCTCAGGACACTCACAGGAGTAGAAATCATCACTCAGCCCTGACAGACAGATGCCACCATTCTGGCAGGGGTTGGAGTCACACACATCCGCTGTATGATAAAAGGGAAGAAAAAACAAGGTTCTTGTTATAAAAGTCACAAAAAGTTATGCATAAGCTCCAAATATGGCAGATTGCTGGTAGCCAAGAAGAGAAAGGAATGAGAAACTCTATGTCCCTTGAATAACCTCTGGCTAATCCAATTTTATATTTATTTAACAGCACACCTCTGTGAAATCATCTTTCCCTAGTCTTCCATTTCATAAAGTTTGATTCCCTTAGACTCAATGACAGCTATTCATTTACAAATACAGTAGCAAAAGGCAATCTTTTGCTTTCTCTTGTTTAAAGGCATTTATATATCCTTGGAAAAGAATTTACCCAGAATTTTACTTCTCTTCACTGTAAAACAAAGAGGTGATTTCAGTTTTGGCTATTGCTTTATCAACTGGTTTGTGAGCAAACGACTGTGGCTGTGGTTCCATCACGACGTGTTCCACACTTACACACTCTGAAATCACTCAGTGGCACAGCTTTGATTCGTATCAACCACTGAATTCAGGCCTGCAGACCCCCCCAGCTCCATTGCAGGGATGGAGGCAAAAGAACCTGAGCAGCCACAGTCCCTCAGTGCCCCTCAGCAGTGCCTTCCATGTCCCAGGGAAGTCTAAGAAGTCACTCCATAATCCATTTTGACTGCTGAATCGGAAAAAAATGAATAGAAACAAAGCTATGCTTCACTTCAGTTGTTCTATTAACATTGAAGTAATCAACAGCAGAAAGATGCAAACTCTTAAAGATGCATCACAGGGTTGCTTTAAAGTTCTACAAATACAAAGAAATGCAGGACTGAATCCTCACATTAATGGGATAAATGGAATTAATCCTAAAGAATGCCCTAGGTTTTGGTCGGTTTCAATTTAATACTTTTTCTTAGATAATCAAATATGTATTTTGATGCATTTTTATTTAATTCAACCTTCATCTTAGAAGAAAAATTTTTGCTCTCGTTGCTCAGCATTGTTTTTAGAAATACTAATAATTTGTGCAGTAAATGCATCTGAAAGAAAGATCTGGTAATTATTAAAAAATAAGTATGTTATTTTGCATGCTTTTTAAGTTGAAAAGTTGCCAGTCCTTTAGCCATGTAAGTGAAAAAAGTTAGAAAAATTCGCTTCTTTATGTCAGTAGTACTGATAGTATATCATGTTTTGGACTATAGTGGTGGTAAGGGAACTCAACATTTCAACACCTTTCTGGTACATAAAATTCAGATTAGTGCTTGGTGAGAGAATTTCAATTTTAACAATCACTTGAGAAATGCAACTGACAAATGAAACTGCCTTTACAAATTCAGTGCATCAGTTGCAAAAAACTCTAGTTGTGCTGGGTTATTTTTAGTTTTAATTTTAGTTCATCTTCTTTAATCTGTCCTTCTAAGACAGAGAACTGTCATGTGCCTACGTACCTGGAATTAAGAGTTTTGTCTTGAAGACTGTCCAGTTTATGGAGAAGCAAAGTTATTTGAAAACAGTAAATTACATAAAACATCACTTATCTAAGGACCAAACGTTATTTGTCTTTCTAACTAAATCTAAATGAGTCAAAACTTTTCATTTTCTGCTTTTGTTGCATCATTGGGGTATCAAAGTATGTTTGTTTATTCCTTTATGGGGCTCAGGCATTTGGTTGTTAAAGAACAGATAATATCAAACAAATGCTCTGACAACTGTATTCCCATACTTCTAATTAAATTAATAAACTAAACAACATCTGGAGCCAGAACACTTATTATGCAAATCCGTATGGATATTCTGATTAAAATGAGAGAGGACATATTTGTAACGTATTTCCTGATTCAGTGTCCTTCTGATTTCTATTATGCTATTGAAAAAGAAAAAAAAAGAAAAAAAAAAAAAACCACACACACACACAACAAAAAGGAAGGTAAAAAGACAAATTTTTCCATTAGTAAATTTTATATTGATTGACAAGCAGATTGCATACCCAATTTTCAACTACATTTCCAGAAACTGAAATCTCCTACAATGACCAAAGTATGCACACTTAACTGCGCAGTTTTCATTTTTCTGAAAATCCATGCTGGCTTTTTCAGTCTGAAGTAAAGTGACCTGACTTGTACTTTGGGACTACTAAAGCAGATGCTGTCCTCTGTCAACAGTCATTTATTTCCATGATCAGGAAATAACTGCACTAATTGCTCTTTAGACACACCACCTTGGCATGCCAGTCATGAGTGTAATTTTTATAATGTCATTGTATCACGTCACGGAAATAAAATTACTACAGCATGCATCTAAACAAAATGGGACAAAAAAAGGAAGAAAGCACAAGGGACAAAAGGCTCCAACAACAAAAAAAAATTGCCTGGTCTGTCTCACTATGCTAAAGAGGACTAAAGAGGGAATGGTTAAAATACGCTGTGGTATGAAATCAAATATAATGCCATCAGAAAAATGAGAAGCTGCACAATTATACTTAAGACAAGGTACTAGGCTGTGCTTAGATTAGTAAAAAATCCCAGAAAATGTTCTCATGTATTTATAACTGTCTGTGAAATTGTGCTGAACAAAATAAATATCACTTTTGAATCAACAATATCCCTGTTGATTTACATTTTTGCCTCTTGAGAGGATGTTTTTGTTGAAATATTGAAATTTATTTGTTACACATTCCCCTGAGTTTGATGAACAGATTTTGATTTTGAAGGCTGTTCTTAGTAAGAAAAGGTTATATGGGTGCACTTTGTCTTAACATAACCGATGAAGGGATTTGTTATCATTAAAATGCAACATAGCTTTTAACACAACAGTGGGTTTAGAATTTAACCTGAGAACCATTGTGAATGGAAGAATAAAATAAACACAAAGAACTATATCCTTTACAGTAACTCTTACAGAACTATCCTCTGTGCTGATGACTTTCCACAGTGATACGCAATATGCTGTTTGTGTAATAGACTGTGTAATTTGACAAATTTCTGTAAATTAAACCAACACTCTAAGAGAAATTCAATTATTAAAAATGAAAATAAAAAATAAAAATACAAATTATTATTGTACATAATTAAGACACTCTGAAAGGAGTCCAGTAAGATGCCAGTGTCTTACAAAACCCAATAATTCATACTTTTTCCTTCCTGTATCTGACTAAGCCTGCAAGTTTCATTATGTGTCTACTCAAGTGTAAAAGTGTGTCTCGAGACTGTGCATAAACTATATGCTACAGCTATTGCTGCCTTCATGTCATCCCTTGGAAACTCTCAAACAATAAAACCTCATTGCATCAAAGCTACTGAGATTCAGTGCAGGGATTTGTGGAGCGGAGTCAGCCAAAGATGAGCTCACACACCCTCACCTTTTGACCCCAAGATAGGCAGAACTCATAACCACTTTGAATTTACCCCTTTTAGGGAATGCTGGCTTTGAATCAATGTTATATATGAAGCTTATTTTATAAATTGTGTATGTATATACATACATTTTTCCTCCTTTTTGATAACACAATTTATGGAAGAGTGAAGGTAGAAATGCAGTCTGCATTATCACAGACCTTACTGTATTGAGGGGAAGACATAACATTCACAGGATCAAAGTATATTAAATTTGGGGGATTTAAAAAAAATTATTATTTTTCCTCACATTGTTAATTTCTTCAGAACTTCTTAAGTCAAATAATTCTTGAGTGAACTGTTCATCCTCTCTTTGGAAATAACAGTTGGTTAAGAATAAAAAGAGTGTGACAAAAAGAATAAAATTAAAGTGGAGATCCACACATACTCAAAAATTAGAATTTTAATTGAGACAACCCCCGCATTCTCCAAACTCAGGAAAAATTATACAGTAAAATAAAATGGTGATATATTTGCTCTCTAATAACAACTAGAATTTTTTTTTTTAAGACTATGATTTTTTTCTCCTTAGTGAATACCTCAGACAATGAACCTGGATTTCTTTTATCAAAGCACTTGGAGAAGAACTGTTCTGTAAGTCCATTACACTCCATGAGGTACAATTCACATAACTACTCTTAAGCCACATCCTTTTCAATAAAATACTGAATTGTTTCTTTCCACAAACAAGCTATGGTGAAGACCTGGATAAAAACTAAACTCACTCTTTGCTGAACTTTAAACTTTTACATAACATAATATTTTGTCCTACGAAACCTCATGAAACATTGCGTGATTCTTGACTGAGGAGTGCAATCCTTTACTTGACAGCAAAGGACAACCTGAAAAAAGGAACTCAAGTCTTCTGTATAAATAATGCAGCACACCAAGATAACAGCCCATAAATCCTTGTCAAGAAACAGAAATTCACAGTTTATGGAAACAATTTGTGTAGTATGAAGGCTGAAGAAGATGCACTGGGCAAAGGGAGAAGTTCTATCCCACAACCACTTGCACCTTCACAAGCACTCCTTGTTGTAACAGCACATAGAACAGCCAGCTACTGTTACTGTACACTAATTCATCTACAGTTCACTCATGTTTGTCAATGAAAAACATGAAAAAATTTTCCCTCAGGTATCTTCTAACACCTAAAATGATAACTGCTAGAACTTCTGGCAGAAGTGTTGCTGTAAGAAACATCTGCTTGAGATAAAGATATGACAACAAAGCAAGAACTATGTCTTTAAAGAGTCCTGTGGATTCACATTTCAAAACTGTAAGGAAAGAAGTGACTGAAGAAAGACCATTCAGATGTTTGGGCCAGATTTGCTTCCATAATTCAAGAACAGAGAATGTTTCATGAAACAGAAAGGGTACATGGAAAAATTCGACCCTATTTCCTCTTTCATATAATGTACATTAATATAAATATAAACATTTAATATGCATTGTGTAATGAGGCAGTGAAATTTACAGTGTCTGATACTGAGCTAAATGCACTGATATTGCATTTGCAAACATAATGACATAGGAGTTCAGGATGTTAGCCACACAAGTTTTTAGGCAGACACAATGCTCTTTACTGGTGAGCTGTGTAATGTGTGTTTTAAAGTCCAAGTATTTGGTTTCACCATTCAAGGGAAGCGATGAACCTCAAAGGTAAAACTTACTCCAAAGAAGAAATCTCCACATCCAGCAAAGAACAAACAGCTCTGCAAACAGCCAGTCAAATCTGGTCTAGAGACAGTAAAAATGACCCTCAGTTATGAAACCCAGAAGAGCACCTAAACTTCAGCAAAAGACTGAGAAGACTTACTACCTGTAGCAGTTTCACATTAAAATCAATTTTCAGGAAAAGAGTTTTACTAGTTTTCTGATTTACAGAATCGTCTGTCCAGTGCCCAAGTTCAAACCTGTTTCTCCACAGCTAAACCAGTACTTAGAAGCAGAACCATTAATCATGTTGAAAACACACCTGTGCAGAGATGCAAAATGTGAACATAGAAACAGATGAGCTCTGCAGTTCTTTTTAAGAAATTTGTAAGCTGGGTTTTTACAGATATTATGGTGAGGCAGCTAATTTGTTTCTTCCTAAGTTAAAAAGACAGTTGGAATAATTAAATTGTCTCCTTTATTATTTGAAAATAAAGTTTCCAGATACCAATAACTCATATACACCTCCATCTGCTTGTTTTCTAGGCTGATTTGCTTACTATGCAGGTAAAAAGTTCAGCTAACTTGCTAACTAAAATAATAATGTCACACTGTTTAGTGTTTTTAGAAATTGCATGAACAGGGAACATCAACTCTGAATGTCCACACACGAATTGGAAAGAAAAACTACATGAGAATGTAAATCTTGGAGTTCATGGTTTTATCACAAGTTTCACAAAAATTAAAGCAGTTACTTCCGAAAGCCTCTGAGGTCACAAGAGACTGTATGTGCTTAAACAAGCTACAGCTTGTGGTTGTGGTGGAGAACTGAAGAGTAATTGTGTAAACTAGGTGTAAAAAATTTCTCTAATTTTTACTTCTAGTCTTGTAATCTGAGGGGATGCACCAGCTGACTTCTCAAACCCTGAGCTGATCTTACGAAAAGAAAATCAGATTATTCTAAGCAGAGAATTATCATTTGAATCCCACTCTGGGACTGGGCTGGAACATTAATCCTGGATGAAGATGAAGTGCTGACTTAAGCTTTGGATTTAATCTTATAGTACAATACTGTAAAAGTGTGTCTCCACTTTAAGAGTTAGAATAGAGCCCTAAAGTAATGTCTGCAGAGATTAATTTCTATTATAATAAATCCCCTTCTGACTTAAAAAAGTATAATCTCTTCCTTTTCCAAAGGTCTACAGTATGAGCTAGTTTATTCATTTGAATGTGAAAGTGTAGTAGGTCATTGCACTTCAGCCTACTGTGACAGATTTTTATAAGCATCTCATGTTTGACAATATGAAACACAACTAGAAACAGAAAACAGCTTAAAAAGTAAACTATTCCCTCTTTCATGGGTTACAGAAAGTTCATTTCTATGCCAACAGGCTCTGCAGGGAAAAAAAAAAAAGATGAACTATTCCTGTCATCTCACATCTTTATTAGTATAAAATGGATCAAAAATGATTAAAAGGAGGGGATATGGTTATATAATGCACTTCTGAGTATTTTTACAACTTGTGGAAAATCTTTCATGCTTATACTGTAGTGTGGATTTGGTGAGAAGCTGTCACCAGCCGAGACACCGCTTTATCAAAGGAAAAATATTCCCTTTCCAATGGATCAGATGATGGTACCAATGACACACCAGCACCCACCACCAGCAGTGATGCTTCCCTCACAAGTGGGGAGAGAGCTGATAAATACCTTTAATGAAGATACCCCAGTCCCCATAAATGCAGTCTCCCACATCTTTTCTCTCTGCATGCGCAACAAAGCTGGTAGAAAATTAACCAGTCACTCCTTGCAGGTACTCCTTTGATTTATGGCTTTCACTCATATCACCTGTGTTTACATTGTTATTTGCGACTTGCTAACACTCAGGTGGGTAGGCCTGTATTTCTGCACCTGTTCAGGTCTTTGGGGTGAAAGGAGTTTATGAAAAGGGAAAGAGTAAGAGTTTAAATTGAGACTTCCTGCACAAGGCACTTAGGCTAAACTGTCATTAATTTGTTTTGTTCAACTAAAAGCTTTCAAAAGAGATTCCGAGTCAGGGTGGGAATATACTATCATTTCCTGTCACTTGCCTTTTGCTTTTAAAGGTGGTCAGGAAATCTTTAGCATCATGTTGTTCCTTTGAAATTTCTCAGTTAATAAAATATTTACATTTATTACTAAAATTACTGGGTTTTGCAAATCTCCTGAAAGAGTTTTACTGGTTTCTCTAAACAATCTGCTGGACTTCTGCATGCTTCTCTGCTAGCTGTTAGCAGGCCCCACCTCTATATCCAGATCAGATGGTCAATATAGGAATCTAGATTTCTTATTTGACTTAATCTACATTAAGCTCTTGATCATCAGCTCTTCCTAAATCTTTATTTAAAATACTCATGCTTCCCAAAGCTTTGGAAGTGCCTCAAAACCCTGATCAGGGAAGAACTCAGATGCAAGAGCCCATCCTCTGTTTTCCACAGAGAAACAATCCACACTCACAGTCTAATCAGCAGCACAGTCCAAAGGGACTTAAGACTTAACAGTCTTAAAAGTTTATGACCTTCCCTAGACAGGTAACATCTCCCTTCCTTCTTGTCCTTCTGGACTGAAAACATTCATACACATATACATACTTGTCTTGACAGTTATTTTCCAGTTTCTACTTTCACTTCATCAGAGAAACAAAATTATTCAAAACAAAACCCAAATGCTTATTGTGGAATTACCAATTTTAAATGAATATTCCCAATTTTCATCCACAGTTTTCCTCTCCATTCCTCTTTCTTTATGCTCCACAGCATTTGAGGTTAGCAATCAGAAGCACTGGTCTGGGAAGCACCAGCGTGTCTATTTTCATACATAAACACATATATATTTCCTTATATATTTATATATACTTTATATATATGGAAATGAAAGTGTTGTTCTACTTTTATTTTCTCTATATTGGATGTATTCATTGACTTGTTCCTAGGCAATTATTAATCTTAGCACTAGTGAATTTATCATTTCTTGTCCTAAGCAAATCCAAATTTCAAACCTGAGCAATTAAAAAGTCATTATTAACAGTTTTTAAAACTCTGATTATTTTTCATTATACCCTTCTATCTTCACCAAAATAAAATACCTTAGAATACAAATTCTATACTTATTCTCTTTAAACTTTGAAAAGTAGTCACTGATCTCCAGTTACTTCTGGTTTTTTATATCCAGTCTTAAATAGCTTCTTTGGTGATATTTTTTTACAAGAGATGCCAACGCTATTGAAGAAATGGTTCTGAATCCAAAACACAGTTTCTGAATCTACACTACATGAAATCTATGGATTTTGCTTCAGCTTTAATCCCTTCCCTCCATGCAATCCTAAAGGTGCCATAATGACCTGATGTTAGTTAAGAAGTCTCAGTAACCATTAGGGTCTCCACTTAAGCACAGTTTCTAGGTTGAGATCCTTGAGATTGAATCTAGCTCATCCCAATCCAAATCCCTCTGCAGGCAGGAATAAAGGGAGTGTAGGATGTGGAGGTAACCAAAGGATTCCTTTCCAAAGCCCACCAGCACGTGAGATGACCATTTCACCAAACACACCAGCACTGAACATGCTTTCCCACGAGGACACCCTCAAAAATGACCCTCTGAAGTGACCTATTTACACCAAACCATGCAGTTAAAGAGAATAAAGTAAAATATTCTGTAACTTTCCCTCGTTATAATTACCCAGTCTTGCTGCATTCATTTCATGTATTTTTGGCCCCATGGATATTAAGTTCTATCACCATCAAAAAAGACATGTCACTTGAGGAGGTAAAACAATATTATGGGTTTTCATAATCTGCTTTCTGGTTTTACAGGAAGGTGATTCTACTGATCACACTCAGAATATTATCAGGCACTGCAGATATGTGCCCCTCCTGTGAGGGATATGAAATAATAAGGACATTACAGCTATCAGCTACAATAAAAAAGTGATTCTGTTTATTCTGGACAATGCAGCTGGCAGTAGCATGTTAGCATCCCACGTGGATGAATGATGAAAATCCTTTAGGTCATTTCTGCTAAGAGTCTCTGGAAAGGACAGATGTAATTTTTACCTTATTTCTTTCAGCTTTTTCCACAAGCAGAAAAAAATCTGAAACTTTCACACATATAAAAAATCCTGTATAGATTCTATAATCTGTACAGCAGCATGTGACACACAGACATCTAAAAAAAGGATTTAGCCAAGGTGGTAAATTGGATTATGACAAACTCCATCTCAGTGTGGCCATGCTGCAGTAACAAACCACGTTGTTGGCAGTGGTTTTTAATTTACTTTTTATTATCTGTTGTAAATTGTAAACTAAAGCTAAACAAATGTAGGTAGCAGCTCAGATGCCCTTGTTGCTACTTACAGACAACATCTGAAAATGAAGAGCTGGGAACAGTAACTGAAAAAGGGTGAAAAAACAAAAAGTCTGGCAGAGAATGATGTAAATTAAAGATGTTCACAGGGTGACTGAGATTGTGATGCTTTTAGAACACTTAATGTAAGAGGGATCTTAACAGTTATTTTAATAATGATACATACAGATCCTTGACTAGTAAGCTAAATAACTATACTCTTTCAGCTTCTGAATGCAGAAAAATCTGAACACAGAACTTCTTAGAGAGCTTCTCATGTCACATTGCAAAATGGTCAAAATATCTATCTGGAAGAATGAAGTGTATTATAACTACCCCTAGTCTCAAGGCCAAGTCATTGACCTGCCCTTCCACATCCGAGATACACCCCAGATGCCACAGCATGTCTGGAGCAGACCTGGAAAGAAAGCTAGTCTCCCACTCTGTCTTACCAGTGGAAAGAAACACAAGGAGGTTTTACCTAACCTATCTGTTTTGGGGTCTTTTTTTAGTTTATCTGCATCCAGATAATGTCATGTGGTTGTAGCTAGTGTAAAGCAATGTTAAAGTGGTTAATTTTGTGTAGGATGCCCACATGGTACTGTTTGAAATGCAATTGCTGTTCTCGGGCACTTAATAGAGTCCTGAGTCTGAATGCACAGCATATATTTTTAAAACACAGGACTAAGCAGAGAGTAAATCCCAAAGGAAGAAGAAAATACTAAAAAGGAGCTGAAAATACTGAATATTATGAATACAACTACATAAATAAATCTAATCTATTTAGAAACAAACAAACAAAACCCTGAAAAAAAAATAATTCCTTTTTTTTCCTCCAATGTAGAGGAACAAAAGGAGGAAAGTGGTTACAGTTTAAAAGGTGTAAATAAAGCCATAAACCTTTGGCACAGTACATTAACCCTTTCTGATCTTTTCCTCATTCCTACTATTTGTGAACATGGGATTTCACAACAGAGGACAGTAGATTTTTAAGAGTAAGAATGAGGACTTTACGTGGATTTTCATGTTAGCACCACAGTCATACAATATGTGTATTATGTGTACATAAAAAGGCCTGCAACATAGATCAAAATATGCAAAATGTAAAATATACAAAACAAAGTTCCACAGAGAGGTTCCACACAACAGGCCAAGATCACAGATAAAGAGACTGAGAGCTCCCTCAGCAGGTTTGCAGGTGACACCAAGCTGAGGGTGCAGGGACACACCTGAAGGACAAGGCCATCCAGAGGGACCTGGACAAGCTCCAACAGTGACCCCTGGGAATCTCCTGAGGGGCTACAAGGAACATGGAGAGAGACTATTTACAAGGGCCTGGAGTAACAAGACAAGGGGTAAATGGCTTCCCACTGCCAGAGGACAGGGTTAGATGGAATATTGGGAAAAAATTCTTGTCTGTGAGGTGGTGAAGCCCTGGCACAGATTTTCCAGAGAAGCTGTGGCTGCCCAGTCCCTGGAAGTATCCAAAGCCACGTTGGACAGTGCTTGAAGCAAGTGGGTCTAATGAAAGGATGGAAGGTGACCCTGCCCACGGCAGGGGATGGTACTGGATGATCTTTAAGGTCCTTTCCAACCCAAACCATTCCGTGATTGTATAATCACCATCAGGCTCCTACTTCTTACTGCCCCTGTACTTCAGCTTTTTGCACGTGTTCACAGAATTAACTTTATTCAGTTTTCTTTCTCTCTTCACACAAACACAACCAGGTAATTAGGGAAGCCTCATTATTCACGACCAGAATATATAAAAGAGTTATTGTGGCTGCACAAACAGATTGCTGCAGCCTGATCTTGATGAAAAAAGGGACTACAATAATAAAGACTGATAAATAGATTATAATATTATAGCCTGGAATTCAACATATTTCTTCTTAAATGAAGGTGTTAATAACAACCCAGAAGCTCATTAGGGAATTCCTTTGTTTTTCCCTCACTTGTGAGCCTTATTAAAAGAATCACCTGTTATTTTGAGAATGCTATATTTGTATGTTTGCCACTGGAGTTTTTTATTTGTTTGAGTACAGGCTTAGACACCTTTTTTTTTTAATAGGTGCTGATCATTCCCCTTCCTAAAGTCAAATTACTGTCTTTAGCCCTGTGCAGGCCTCTGTTTTTCCAGGATCCATGGATCAGAACCCTAATGGGTTAACTCCTCCTGTTTCTCTACTTTGATATCTTTGACCTCAAACTAACTTTCTGACAAAATACATTTTTTCACTGAGCTGGCCCAGACCACTGTCTGCCATGAGGCAGTTCCACCCAGAGTTAGTCATCACTGTGGGGCTGGGACATTAATCCTTAGTCTAAATTCAGTTTTTTCTCACTGGTTTGGCATCAGCCCCATAGCAAGACCCAGGCACTACTCCCCCTGATGATCCTGCCTCATTACTGGCAAAGAGAAGGAGTACATAATGCACAGCAGTGCTGAACATTCTGGATGATAAAAGCATTATTTGCACAACACTTGGCGCTCCTGCAGTTTTTAAGGACTAATAAATCTCCCAGCAAAGTTAAAAAGAAAAAAACTCTTCCAGAAAGCTATATCAGTATCCTGATGCTATGTCAGGAGCTGTTATATAACAGCTTCTAAAAAGATCAGCAGAATCAGTTTAAATCCAAAGGCTACCTGCATGTGCCAGCCCAAATTAAATCCATTAATTTGGTGTTATTCCTGTCCAATATTGTCAACAGCAGCTGTATTTGAATTGTTTTCTCCATTGCTTAATTGAACCACCAGAGCAATTTTTAAGACAATTTCCTGGGATTTAATTTCCTCATAGTATGGCTTCTGTCCTCTCCTCCAATTTCCTTTCTCATTTTTCAATCCAGCAATGTTTAAACCACATTTTCTATTTCTCATATGTTTCTGATTAGTTCTTCACTTTTTAACCAGACTGATTTCTTTTTTTATTATTTTAGCTGCAGTTGTTAGTATTTTTCAAGTCGTGTACAGCCTTTTATGATTTTCTACTTGCTACTTATCTGCTACAACTTTCTTGCTATGAAGTTTAAAGCTATTATTTTTAAGAACTATCTACTCTCAAGCCCTTTAGAGTGTTCTAGTGGCATATCAATTTTATCTCAGTAGTATTCCTGATTGCCAGGTTACTAAGTCAGAAACTGCTGCAAATAGCTCTTGCTAGTCTTCCTCTAACTAAAAAGAGGTATGAAAGACAGTTTGGGGAAATCAATGAATAAACATTACCCCCCTCCCCCCCAAAAAAAAAGTCAGTTTATTATACTGGACAAAGGTATTTGCTGAATTCTCCTCCTACATTATTCAGAAATAAAGTGATTTAGGCTATGAAAGCTGCATTTGAAGTATCAAGATATTGTAGAGAGTTCAAGACAAGTCACTTCAAACAACAATTTCAGAATTTTGCAACCTTTTTCTTCTTTGTGCAACTACCCTGGTATGTGACTGAAAGGAAGACAATGAGATATGAATATTTTCCTTTCAGCGGCTGCCAAGGAAGCCTAACAACACTGTCTGAAAAGCTCAACAATTGAAAGCAATCTACAAAGCATGACAATAGAAAGCATCTTGGGTCATTATAGATCAAAGCCAGACACTACTTCACTCCACTGCAGTCCTATTGAAACATGCTATAAATGAATAAATAAAAGCAAGCATGAAGTAAATTTGGTAGGTTTCACTGTCAGAAGTGCAATGAAGACAACAGGTCTTCTCAGATAAAACATATTAGCATATAAATTAGATTAAAACCCACGATCACAGTAGTTTAGAAAAATAACAACACAGAAACCATAATATTTATTACTGCTAGAGACCTCTGTGCTTATCATCAAAATCACTGGTTGAAAATCATAGCTGTAAGCATTTCTGAAAATGCTTATCTATTCAGCAGCATGAATTCTAAGTTGCATGAAATTTTAGTTCCTGGAATACTGCACTGCTTCTATTTTTAACAGCAAAATTATCAATACCTCCTTAATCATCTTCTTCCTTACAAATGCGTCAGATACCTGGTCCTAAAGAAACCAGATACTTTTTAACAGATCAGGTCCAAAGCTTATGGATTCGTGTTTGTTTGATTAGGTTTTTAGGGGGGTTGTGTTTTGGTTTTTTTGTGTTTGTTTTTGGTTTTGTGGTTTGTTTTTGTTTTTGTTTTGTTTTGTTTTTATTTGGGGTGTGTGTTTACTTTTGATGTATTTTTTGGTGGTTTGGTTTTGTTTTGTTTTGTTTTTATTTGGGGTGTGTGTTTACTTTTGATGTATTTTTTGGTGGTTTTGTTTTGTTTTCTGTTGCTTTGGGTGTTTTGTATGTTTTCTGCTTTGTTGTTGTTGTTGTTTTGCTTGGTTTTGTTTGTTTGAGGGTTTTTTTTGTTAAGAACTCCTGCTCTTCCTGCAATAGAAATGTGAGTAAACAGAAAAAAATTGGTGTGTAGAAACAGCAAATGCATCTCTGCTTTTGGCCATCCTAAAGTCAAACCAAACCAACCAGCCAAACAAAAAAAATCCCAACTGAAAACAATAAAAAACCTCACCAAAACCTAATGAGGCCCATTAATGAGTCTCCATAGATGACTCATACAGTTTTGTCTGTTACCAAGTCTTCAATTCTCCCTATCTTCCACCCAGTACCATGTATTGTCCAAGAGCTGATAAACCTCTGATATACCCAATATAGGTGATACATACCCAAGCTATATCAAGGAGAATCAAGAATTAAGCAGTACAGGCTGGGATTGCATTATGCCTGGCTCTATTTTATTGTGAGTGATGTCGGTTCTGTGTAAATCAAAAATCCCCTTTCTGTGGTATCAGATTCTATGATTCCACTATTCTATCTCCAGTTTTTCCTACTGCTGTTATAATGAAAGTACACTCCCTACGTTTCTCTTCTAGCAGTGTATTAAGCACTTTTGCTAATGAAACCCATAGATTTTAATGAAATTTGTGGTTTTTTTTCCTCTCTAAGTAAATTTGGCAAAGGCCTGGATTTCATTTTGTTTTGTGTTCTGCCTGCTCTTCACTGTAGATATGCAGGTCTAGGCTTCAGGTGAGCATAATATAAAAGCTGAAGTATCAAACACTCTTCAGTGACAGACTACAGCAGAGAATCTGAGCAGGCCATTTCTTGGGGCAGAACAAAACCAAAATATCCCTAGTTGTAAGGAAAGGAGATCACAGGGCACCGTTGAGAACTCCCCTTATGTGTGTCTTCATTTCAACCTGAGAAAGTGAAGCTTTTTGGTTTTTTGGTTAAATTGATGGTGACCGAACTTTACTATTGTTCTTTGGCAGTATTAACAAATTTAGTGTGGGTTTGGTTTTTTTTTTTGTTTTTTTTTTTTTGGTCAGGTGTTTTTGTTTGTTTGTTTGTGTTTTTAAAGTTGTTTTATTTTTATAAATAGTAGAAGTGGGTGGGTTTTGTTTGTTTGTTGGGTGGAGATTATTGACCTTTTTTTTTTCTTTTTTGTTGAGGAAGGCAAGGGGGAAATACAATACCTGTCCGTTCTTCTGCATACCAAGGCACATTTATATTTACTACTACCCTGCTGCAATCCACACAGGAAAAGAGAGATCTTATCAATTACTAAGAATTCAGAGAAAATAAAATAAAATAAAATAAAAAGACAAAAATACCACCAGCAACAATCAAGCGCATATTATGCTAGCTGGCTATTCAAAGAATACTGTTTGAGATACAGTTTTAGGAAAGTCTGGAGTTCAGCCTGTGAGAAAAAACACTTTAAAAAGTTTAGAGGCCTTGGCAATTGGGCATAGAATGACCAGATAAATGATTCTTAAATTTTGGCTTCTACTTCCAGATCTGCTGAATGGGAAGAGTTATAATAATCCTAACATATCAAAGATTTACCTGACTTAAAGTGCAGGCTGTACCACCTACATCAAAGGGTCTCCTCCAAGACAAATAAGCTTCCCTGAACTGAGCATCTTGTAGGCTTTGTGCTCCAGGTTTTGGACACCAAGTTATGTGGAAACAAGGATTACAGGTACTCCTAAGCCACTTCTGTATACACGTAGATAATTTTAGTCCTGAAATTCATAATTCTTCAGAAATTTAGTATTTATTATCCTTTTTGCATTCAAGCCCTTTTGGTAATGCCACTACCTTCCCTAGCTGTTTGGACACAGGAACATGCAAATATGTATTCAGAACAAACTCTTCTTCTCATTTCCTGGTTTTCCCTCCCTTTTTCTTTTTTAAATGACCGAAACTATCACACTTCACCAAGACTTGATTTAAATGTCCACAAGGCCAACATGTTTCACTAAATCCCAGAATCACTAAGGTTGGAAAAGGCCTCCCAGCTAATTGTGCCTGATCCCTACCTTGTCAACCAGCCTAGAGTACTGAGTACTATGTCCAGTTGTTCCTTGGACACCTCCAGGGATGGGGACTCCACCACATCCCTGGGCAGCCCCTTCCATTACCTGACAGCCCTTTCCAGCAAGAAATTCCTCCTGATGTCCAACCTGACTCTCCCCTGGCACAGTTTGAGGTCATTTTCTCTCATCGTGTCCCCTGTCCCCTGGGAGCAGAGCCCGACTCCCACCTAGGTCCACCATCCTGACAGGTAGAAAGGAGGTTGTCTACCTGAAATGTTCTGTTTATTTTAAGCTGCACTTTATTCTGAACCTCACTTTACAAAACCAAAAGTAGTACTGGAATAATAAATTGATAAGCAGTATTATAGATTAGTAATTTACAGCATCACCAGAAACAAAGCATATATCTCTGCTTTCTAAGGCTTCTCGGAGAGAACACATTTGTTTCCTCATCTTTCTCCATGTCCTGCTCTTCTCCTGGTTTTCTTAACTCCCAGTAGTCCAAATGGGAACCACAGAGCACAGGTAGGTATTGTGTCAGCAGGACAGTTCACACTCTGCCTGCAATACACCAAAGAGGATTTAGAATGCCAAAATTAACCTAATGCAAAATTCAAGCTTGAATCAAACAAGGACCTTGCCCTTTGGTCATCCATTTTACAACACTGGTGTTTCCACAAACAGTTTGTTCTGAATTTATAACATCTTTTCATCTACTTCCCCCTGAGAGAGAATTCCACACCATATTTAATCTGCAGTGCTCTACTCCTTTGTAGTAAATAGGCATCAATCTGAGATTATATTTTATATAAATGTGTGATAACTGACTAAAAAAACTATCCTGGGAGAAACTCCAGCAGAGCGGTGGCTGATTCTGTGTCTGCTGCTGCCCAGCCTTCCATACGGATACAGAGGAGAGATTCCAGCCCCCAGGCCATGAGCCTGTCAAGCCACCAGCAACAAGAGGAACACCTTTACAAAGAACCGAAATGTTGACACTTCTCATTGTCAAGGCAGAAGGTAGTAGGTGTGAAGTAACATTTTCTCCTCCAGGGCTCTCCTGGAATTTCATAATTAGTATGTTAAAAATAATAATGGGAGAACTCATGATAATTTTAGTTTCTAAATATGAAATGCACTGAGAAACCAGTGCCTATGCCTGTATTGCTCATTCAAGAGATTAAAACAGACTACAGAGTTTGTGAGACTCTCTTGAAACTGTTTTTTTTTAATAACGATGCTCTTGTGAGACTTTCAGTAATGATAAATCCCACAGGATACATTTTTATGTTGGATGGCAAAAAAAGTTATCACCATTACCACCACATTCAGGAAGTGCTAATTATACGTGATAGATTCATAAGTCTGTTTGTTACTCTACACTTCAAGGCCAAAGGGATTAAAGAAATAACAAAAAAATGGGGATGCACTACTGACAGGTTAGTGATTCCTTAATTACATACCTACAAGCCACAGACTGTTGATTTAATTAAATAAATAGGATGTTTATTCAATTATGAAAAACTCAAGGAGAACTCTTTTTCAATATGCAATATAAATCTTTACTTTCTTTTTGTTTCAGAATGTAAAAATATATGTGCACCTTCTATATTTACCCATACCTTGATTTTCACCTGTTCTATATCAAAATACAATGTGAAAAATCTCATCAATGTCACCAGAAATTGTTGATAGAGGAAAAAATGTGGTGTGAGAAAAATAAGTGAACTCATTCTCTTCAAACTTACAAAGAAAATGAGATGTTAACGAGTGTAACAAAGCACATATTTATTGCAAACAACTCACCATGCTCACACTTGGTCATTATTTTCAGTCCATCCAAGAACATTGCCAGACAGAACATTAAACTATGAAAAATCCTATTTGAATAATCCTTGTATACTTCTCATGTCATGAGCCAACAGCATCATTTTCACCCATAATACGTCTCTTTCATCTCTAGTCCTATCTCAATTTCAATTTTTCTTCAAGCATGGAAATTAAAATAGGGGAAAAATAAAAGACAAAAGACAGTAAAAGATAACCCAAACCCTGAGTACGAACAGATTTTCAGTTGTCTAACAGTTTTTGCTGTTATTATCACCCTCTCTGTGGCAAAAATCAAAAAGGATTATCTGACCCATAATTAGGGATAGATTCCAAAGTGTTTGCTTTTTGCAATCAGATCATGTTGTTCTCCCTTTTCCTTTAAAAGGTCAATGAGGATTATTTAAATAAAAAGCAAAAAAATGAAACTACCAGTGTACTGAACAGAAGCACATGGGAGAAGCCATTACTGGAGACTGATAGTTTGTTCTGAGATCTTGTGTTGATGCACCTATGAATGTTGTTATAACACAACATAAATATAATATTAATTCAGCTACTGATTTTTTCTGTTCTCAGTTCAGTATTGCTCAGTGTACCTTATGCACAGTCAACATAAAGTCCTGCATGGAAATGATCTGGATGACAGGGTTTGTCCCTTAAACTTGACATTTAAATTATCATTGATACATTGTAGTTTTAGGAAGAAAAACAACGCAATCCCTCATTGGGAAACTTGTGTTGATGTTGTTATTAATTCTGACTAAACATGGCAACAAGAGGAGGAAAAAATTTTAGTGAAATGATTTTAGCTGGAAATTTAGTTGGATGACCTTCCTGGGAAATTCATTAAATGAAAATCACATTTGGTGTGTGAAAAGCACAAACTGTCACAGCAAGAAAAAGGGGGGCATTATTTAACTGCATTATACATACACTGTATTTATAAAATATATAATTATGTATATTTATTTATAATTTTGCAAATAAATACATTGCTAGTGTAATTTTTTAAGAAATTAACGAATTTACCATTTCAATCAGTAGAACCTCTGTATTTTATGAGCAACTGCATCACTGTG
Source organism: Myiozetetes cayanensis (assembly GCF_022539395.1). NCBI lineage: Eukaryota > Metazoa > Chordata > Aves > Passeriformes > Tyrannidae > Myiozetetes > Myiozetetes cayanensis. The sequence goes on along the minus strand of NW_026087631.1, from coordinate 33,653,627 downwards.
AGACATAATTGATAGTTGAATAGTATTTAAATATTTATATGGCTTCTGAGAATGTAGAAACATTGGCTTTATGTCTAAGCTATTCAAATAAGATCCTTTAAGATGCAAACATCTGGCTTTGATTTAGGCTATGGGGACTTCAAGTTTTCTACAATGAGTAGCCAGTGTAAAAACAAATGACTGCAATGACTCCAAAATTTAATTTATCATTAATACAATAAGGTGTGATAATTGACGATAAGTAATTGCATCTCCAGGGAAGTCCAAAAAACATATAATCTACATCTGAAATAATGAACAATCATGGTAATTTATGGTGAAATATGATTAGTATGATGAATCATGGTAATTTATGATGAAATTCATAACTCTCCAGGGTTGCCATGAAAGCCTGATGTGTGAGGTGAAAGCACAGCATTAACTACCTTTTTAAGCTCTTCAAACTGTTTCGTATGAGCTCCTAATCCTTGAAATTCTGCATAACGCATCCAACAGCATTTTATGGATACAGGTGTAGAGCTCTTAAACTATTTAATTTGGCACAGTTTGATTTTAGTTTTTGGTTGTCTGTTTGTTTGTTTTTGGTTTAGGGGTTTGGTTTTGTTTTGCTTTTTGTTTGCTTTGTTGATTGGGGGTTTTTTTCATTTTTTTTTTCTGAAGACACTTTTGTTTAAGTTGCATGGGAATAATTCTTGCTGATAATTGGTCATACCCGAAGTATATGGACTATTAATGTTAATATGTAGCTCTTTTGTTGTCAGCCCAGCACCATCTAGCCCAAAAGACAGGTAGGAATCAAGAATTGTATCCTTTTCTTCTCAGTCCACTTACCCTAGATATACTTCTAGACAACAATATTATACCTTTATATTATATTTTTTTCACACATGATCCTACCACTGAAAGCTTTTGCACTAGTATAAAATTATCATAAGCTTTGGATGAGCCTGTCTTAACTGTCTCCTTCAGCCAAACTCCTTAAAAGAACAGGAAAGTGGTGCAGCTAGATGAGAAAAAATCCCACTACACTCAAGTCACATAGTAAGAAAACGTAATTATCAAACAAACAAGCACAGCAACTTCCAAACATTACTTTGCCAAAACGGAACTACAGATATGTAGTTCCACTACTCAATTCTTTGTCATGCAAAACAATGAGAGCCTGCTATGTTGACTGTGCTCCCACATGGCACCACTCAAGAGTGTTTGTCCCAAATTTTAGAGGTTTTGGTGTTTTCTTTAAGTACCTCAATACAAGCAAAGAATTAAGTGTACCTCTCAAGTAGTATGCTTCATCAAATTAAATTCATATCTCCTTTGTGAATTTTGAAAACAGAGATGATCATAAACACAATCAAGAAATTAAAGAGAACCAAAGGTGTACTAAAAGGCTCTGCTTTTCGAAAGAAGAAGAGCACAACGTGACTTAAGCTTAAGTCATGGTGCAGAAAAAGTTATGATTTTTCAAAAACTCTAATGTAGAGAATACCATTCTATTACAATTTCAGTTTTTACCAGAAAATTTGGTGATGTACAATGGATTATGCAGGGACTGAACTTTTCTGGTGCTAATTAAACACAGAAAGAAGCAGCAGTGTGACAGTAGCCATGTACCAAAAGGGCAGGAAAAAAAAATCCCAAACTCTTAAAATTAAAAAGGTATTAATTTTTTGCCAAGACAAAAAACAATTCTGAAATTTACTTGATGTGTTTTCTAAGGGCCCAAGGAGTCAGTCACAAATATAATTTATCTAAGAGCTCATCCATCCCCATTAATAACAACTTCAGGGAATGTTATACAGCATCAGTTATAGTCCTCAACAAGAAGTGACACTCACAACAGAGAGACATTCCTGGATGCCTGCTTCTTAATAATTACTTTACAATAGGCCAGCAATTAATTATTTACAATGATTCTCTTTTTTAAAATTTAGAAGCCATGTGAAACATGCAATGTAAACATGCAACTGAAACTGCACAGAGGACAGAACCCACTTCTTTCTCTCTTCAGGTTGAAAAATACAAATAATCACCATTCCAGTCAATGACCAGGGAAAAAAAATTAGTTGGGAATTAAAAAAAAAAAAAGGGGGGAATGCTTGAACTAAAATAACTGACAGTTGCACTGATTGGTTACTCAGTTTAGCAATTCTCATTTTGAACCAGAGATTCCAAAACAAAACTCTAAGGAAAAACGGAGGGAATTATTAAGTTGATCACATACTGACTTCTAAGCCTTATTCTGATGATCCTTATAGGGCCTATATTTTAGTTCACTCTAAAACTACAAAGGGCACCTTGGGATTGATGATATGGAGTTAATAATTATCCAGCAAATGTTACTAGAGTTTCTGAGGGAATATTATAACATTGTGATTATATTTTTATCTATATCCAGACTATAATTTAGAAGTTTTGTTCATCCTATCTGTTTCCCCACTTGTAGTGACCCCTTTCCATCCACCTTCCTTAGAAAAGTATGGTTGATAAAGTGGCTTGTAAAAATAAACAGTATTAAAACACATCAGACAGGTTGGTTTTCTATATAAAAAACATTGAATTTTAGTTAAAAAAAGGAAAAAAATCTCACTTTACAGAAAATTGAAGTAGCAGCCTTCATTCAACACCTCATTTCACATGTTACACTGTGCCAGTTTTGGCTGAGTTACTTTTGTCTGTGACATACGTTACACAATTAACATGCAGGTTTCCACTCGATTCTCAAATCCTCATTCTAATTTGAAAACACACCTTTACCTTTTAGCAAAACACATAGTAAAGAGGGGTCTCGCTGCCTGAGCCAACACTGACAGGAGGAGGAAATTCGTTTCACAGGACCTATGTTTTCTATGGCAAACGAAGTCTATGGAATCACGCACACAGACAAACAGACACAGACAGACAACTCCACAGGCCTAAAGGAGTTAATCTGACACATTTTCCCCAGGCAATCAGGTGCATGGTAAAAATTCCCCCAGCAAAAAAAGAATGAAGTCCTGTCTTCTCCACATAATACGCTGTCAGAACAAGTCACAGAAAGATTAATGTTATTAGTAAGTTGTCATACAACAACTCTATAATAATTTGAGCCTCAACCCTACAGTCTGTCTCCTCAAATGTGTGTTATAAGTCTCATTAAAATTAATGAGGTTTTGACAAGGCTTCAAACTTAGAGACTGGATTTTATGATTCTGCACCAGACATTTAAATCAGCCTGGTTTAATCCATTCTAATTTTTGCCAGCTTGCTTTGAAGTTTGTATCTTCCCCTTTGCAAAGCTATTTCTCTATAGTGAATTTCACACATCTGTGTCTTTTGTTATGAAGTCAGCTTACTCACAAATACAAATACTGTATATCCATGCTATGATACAGCATTTATTTTGAAATGTCTGCTGTACATACAACTTCTTGGGAGTTTTTTTGCTGTCTAAAGACTTCCACAGGCTGACTGGAATGTAAATGGAGCCTGCAAGTACACTGGACAAAATACCTTCTGAAAAACTTCCCAAACTAATAGGTGATTAATATTTATTGACCATTAAAGTGTCTTTTTCCAAAACAAACAAAAAACCCCTGACAAAGTAAACCAAAACCAAACTAAAACCAAACAAAGAAACTCAAAGGCAGCAGAATCCATCTATGTGACAGTGCTACACCTCAAGGGAAGGAAGAAATTTCCCCCAGTCAGAACATCAGGACTTTGCATAATGTCTTGCAAGAGAATCCACAGATGTTATTCACCAACGTTTGCTATTTTTGTATCGGCATTCATAATTTTAAAAAATACATTATGGAATTATGTGGATTTTCTCATTAGAAGTGCCTCATCATGGCTTTGAAACTGTCACCAAAGCACGGATTAAAGCAATTCAAAGAAGCTCAGGAAACAGTTGCAGAGGATCATTGTTCTGAAATTCAGTGGAGAAGGGAGAATTGCATTTAATTCAAGTTAATCTGAAAACTCCCATAATTCTTTCAAGATATGAAATATATTTGTGCAAAATGAAGGTTTTTTATATGTCATCACAACAGCTAAAAACTAAAAGAGGAGTTATTAATATAGATCTGGATGCTCAGGATCATGACTGACTTTCTGATCTCACCCTCCTCTTTAGATGGTTTACGAGGTAATTTTTTGCTCACCCAACAAACCTTAACATGTGTAACTTTGTTGGTGAGCAATTCTCCACAAACAAAGACCTCCTAAATCTTAGAGTCTAGCACCATTTCAAACTCTCCTAGCTCACCAGACAGCCTGAAAGATTACACCCATTTAAAGTTGCTTTCTGGTGGAACTGAGGAAAATTATCACTTAGTAGAAATAGAAAGAAATGTAGGAATGTTACCCATCTCACCTAACATCAAAAATCTTTGCTATAAGGTTTGCAGCTAAGTTCTGTTCTCATTTAAATTTTGTAACCAAAACCATCTGCAAAATTCAACTGATTTATCTACTGTAACTTAGATATATTTCCATTTGGTTTTTGGGGTGTTTCTCTCTTCTTCTTCCTCTTTTTTGTTTGTTTGTATTTTTAGTAAACACTTCAATTAACAAAACTTATTTCCAGAACCTGCAAGTAAATCCGACAGTTTGCACAGAATCCTCTGGCAGAACTAAACTCAGAGTAGAGCCCAGCACCCTGTCCGTGACGGCTTCACTCATAAAAAAAATCCAAAAATACCAAAAATCCTCTCTTACTCTGAGCATATATGGGCCATGAGTTTTTTGTGAGTCTTTAAAAATAATTTCATTCTGAAGCTACAATAATGAATTGTCCACGGCCAGCTTGGACGGGGCTTGGAGCAACCTGGTCCAGTGGAAGGTGTCCCCGCCTATGGCAGGAGAGGTAGAACAAAATGATATTTAAGGTCCCTTCCAATCCAAACCATTCTGGGATTCTGTGATTCCATGAATTGCACCAAATCCTGGAATAACAATGCTGTCCTTTACACAATAAAAGACTGCACAAACCTTCCCTTGATTTGATTTTGTCTGCTTTTATTTTGCTTTAGTTAAAAAACTAACATTTATTAAAGCAGCTGCCCCAAATTCATTTGTGTAACTCACTTAAGGCAGCCTCATACATGCAGGCAAACACTGCACTGCAATGTGAAATTAGGTCCCAGGTGCTCAGCAAATATTGAATATGTAAGCTGTACGTGTTGTTTTGTACTAGAGATTAATTGCTACTTTTGTGTGATTATGTTTCATAAGAAATAAAAGAAAAAATATACAAAAGGTTAAGTAGCTGAAGATCTAAATATTAACTCTGAAGTGTATATTAAATAAATAAATAATAACTCTTTTTTTTTTTTTTAGATATGCAACAGCATTGAAACAAGGAAAACTAAATGCTTTATGTTTATATATTATCTATAAATAAACCATATTTGAGAAATATTTCTGTTTTGGGAAGTGACTAGATTCCACTGAGGCCACTGGGGAAAAACAGCAAAACAGAAGTAAAAAGGGTACAGAAAAGTATGACCCAATCCATCATAAAATCCTGGACAACTTTGTGATAGCAAATGAAAATTTAATCTTAACTTGATACTAAACTTTTTCTTACTACCTTAATGTGAAAACACATATTTGAAATAAAATTCAGCCATTACAAGTAATGATTGTGGAGACATTATTTTTCAGATCTGTCTAGTAGCAATTCCTGGATGACATACAAATATTAGCATATAAAATTTATTTATGTTACATAGTTTAAAATGCTACATTGCATTTAAAACAACAAATCTGCTAAACTTGTATGAACTTGAATATTTCAAACTGAGGTGTGATAATTATGTACCCTAATCAAAATTTCATGAGTCACATGGAACCATTGACTGTCCATACCCAAATATGTTAAGAATATGAGATTGGACTCACTTCTCCATTTTTAGTTTTCTAGAGCTTTTAACCAGCTTCTGCCTAGGAGGTTTCCAGGCTTTCATAAATCAGTTTAATTAGCAGATACTCAGCTGGATTGTATTCTGTTTCAATTTTTCATCTGTAAAAACAGACAAGTATTCATAAAATATATGCACAACATCATTTTACCTTGGTGGATAAAACTGCATCTATGTGTAAATGCAATTCCTACTAAGTCCTTTTTTGGACTATGCATTATTCAGGGATATATGGAGATTTAAATGGTGGTAGCAACTCTACCTCAGGAAGGAGGAAGGACAAAGCCTTAGAATAGCTTCCCTGATGTAAAATTTTTAAATATTCTTATTGCTGTCATTTAGAAAACCTTCTAAAATGGATTATTTCCTTTTAAATCTGACCTTGGTTTGCCTGGCTTTCAGGTTCATGCATTTTTTTAAGTAACTGCTACTGAAGAGTATGGCTGCACAAGTGAACACAAACTTCTTTTACCAACAGAAACTCCTAAAGGTCACTGCAGTATGAGCAGAACTCTAGGATTCAAGACAGATGCCAGTATCTCTCTCCAGAAATCCTACTTGATAAAATTCTGAGATGTTTGACCTTCTCAAAAGCACAGATTCAGAGTTATGTCACTCTATGTTTGCAATATTGCTTTGACTTTTCAGGGATCAGTCAAAATAAGTCTGCAGTTACCACAATCTAAAAAATCACTACAAAAATCCATTTATTTGACGATTATATTGTGTGTACAACTTTTTCTACCTTGCAGCAACAACAGCATTCAAATGGCATAAGAAATCCAAACAATACATTCAGGAGCAGTATTGAGATGTGAGTACTTGCTAGAGGAACAATCTGTTATAAAGCCAAAAAATAAACCATCCTTCTGTGCTGAACTCTTATTTTTATCAGTGTTGTCAATAAAATATTTTTCAATGTTTTGACTTTCTATCCAGTCAGATGATTGGTCAAAGTATAGATGAATAAAAATCAAACAGCATGATGTGATTTAAATTCACTCTTTCAACCTTTCTTTCATTTGCAAGAAAACATACAAACATGAAGATATAAGCAGACAACGATATAAAATTGAATTTAAATTCAATCATTGATGCATTGGTGACATTAATTCCAATGTTGAGTTCAACAAATATGCAACACAAAGGAGTTTCTGTGCCAGAGCCATTTATTTGGAATTACACTAATAGCGGATTCACTGTTCCCTCATCCATTTTCTCCTAATCATCCTATTTCAATACAGTTAAGGACATATTTGAAAAAAAGTTTCTCCTGAAAGGAAAGTAAGTCAATTTTACAGTATTTCTGTCTCCTGCAGAAATAACAAGCCATCCAGGAGCACTCCACATTCCTTTTGGGAGAGAAGATTTAGAGAGAGCAGGGTTAGTCCACATCACACCCAGTGAAGAGGGGGCAGCAGTCCAATACATGATGGTAAAATCATTTATTCTTCCTTGGTCTTACTCATACTAGCAACACTAGTCAAAAAACACTACAAACAAACAAAAACGAAACAAAACAAAAACATCCTCCCCAACAAACAAAACAAGCAAAAAACCCCCAACCACCACAGAAAACTAACACAGAACCCAACAAGGAATCAGGATGTGTGGTAGGAAGAATGAGTAATCAGTTAAAACACTGTAGTAAGTGCAAGACAGAATTTCCTGGGCAGCAAAAGGACAAACCAGGGCTTAAGAGCTGTAAAGCACAAGACCTGTCCTAGGTGTGTGGGGACACATAAGGAGAACAACACCTTGGTAGAATAAAGCCAGATGATTTTAGGTTTGTCAGTCAGTATTTGACAAGACTGAAAGCCTGAATTTACAGAATCACAGAATCACAGAATGGTTGGGGTTGGGAGGGACGTCTGTACTGGAGGTCACCCAGTACAATGCCCTGCCAAAGGCAGGGTCAGCTGGAGCAGGTGACACAGGGAGTGTCCAGGTGGGTTTGGGATGTCTCCAGGCAGGGAGACTCCACACACTCCCTGGGCAGATCCCAGGCACCTCCATGGAAAGAAGTTCTGCCTCAGGTTGAGGGGGAACTTGTGTTTGAGTTTATGGCCTTTGCTCCTTGTCCTGTCACTGGGCAGCACTGAACAGAGTCTGGGACCACCCTCTGACATTCCTTGGGGATATTTGTGTGGATTGATGGGATCCCCTCTCAGTCTTCTCCTCTCCAGACGAATCAGGCCCCTGCAATCTCTGCTCATCAGGGCGATGCTCCAGACCCCTCATCATCTCTGTGGCCTCTTCTGGACCCTGTCCAGTATCTCCTTGTCTTTCTTGAACTGTGGAGCCCAGAACTGAACACAGCATTCCAGATGTGACCTCACCTGGGCAGGTCAGAGGGGCAGGACTGGAAGATCAGCAGAGTAGAGGGTCATATATATTTTTTTTTAAAGTTTCCACACACAATCAGTGTGTGTTTTCTGCCTTTTCTTTGAAGCTTCAAACCTGTTGCCAAGCACTTTAACATCAAGATATTAAATCAAAACAGACAGGATATTTAAGGTCTCTGACATATTTTTTTAGAAATAAAGTTGTAAAAAATGTTAGTGCTTTGGATCAATTTCTGTCACCTTTGAAATTTGGACAGAAAAATACCAATGGCTGCTCCCAGTTTTCTAAGAAACTGCAGTCTATTTTAGGTAAAAATTTGATTACATACTTTACTAGGTTATATTTTGCTATCTGTACTGATTGTGTCTTCTGGTAGATCCAGTTTTCATTTTAAGAGCTTCAGAAGTATCAGTGTTGTACCAACAGATGCTCACAGAATACCAATAAAAGATTTCCACCAGACTGAGGAAGAAGGGAACTATGTAATGTAGAATAGTGTCTTTGGGATATAAACCCTATGTCTTTGGGATATCAACTTAAGCTAGGTACAACAAGTCAAGGATTATGCAATTCTGGCCTTAGGAGCTCCGTGGTTTTTAGCTACTTCCGGTAACAAATATTTAATATGGGGCATATGACCATAATTAATATTATGACAAATTAATTACAATTTCCTCTCATTTTGTAGCTGAAAGTAAGAGAAAGAAAGTGTAACATTTCAAACCAAAGAAAGGATCTTAGTGTTTGCCACTTAATTGTGTCTAAATAGCTTCTGAGCTGCTAACACACATTTTATGTGTTTATCATACCACTTCTATGCACATACCATAACTTGACTGTCTTTGAAAATGAGTCTTCCAGGACACTTAGGCCATAGGATCTCTCCCTCCCCCCCCAGTTGAATCCTTAAACATTTTTTTCAAGAGAAACAGACACTAGCAAAATCCTTGGAGGAAACGAAAACGTTTTCTTAGCTTTTTTCCCCCTCAGATTACTTGCTCTGCCCTTGCCTGCTGGGTTTTTCAGAAAGGAGTACATTTGCAAAGGAACACTTGTCCTCTGCCTTAGAGGTTATCACCAAATCCCTATTGGAAACCACACCTCAAGCTTCCGAATATCTACTATTTTTTCCCTCTTTCGTATCTCCACTAAACAAATGACATATTTTTCCGTATGCTTGGCACACCTTTTCTTTCTCAAGAAAATCTATGCTCAAGTTTTCCCTTGCAGAGACAGCAAACTGATTTTTTGTTAGTATTGGTAGTACCAAAGAATACAAGAAACCCATTCAATCCTGAGTCTTAACACCAGTCAAAGAGAGGAAATTCATCCTGGCTGACACTGTTGTGTCTTTGGTTTTATTATAAAATTGGCACCTTCTCAGCTGAGAGCCTTCTTGGATTGTCATGCATATTCTCATTTTTATCTCAGAAGCTCTCTGCATTCCTTGGAAATTAGTAAGACAGAGTGGTACATGCTACATCTGAATAGATAACAGCTATGTCAACACTCTGAATTGCCACCTGAGAACAGAACGGGGTTTTGATTGACACTTACTCATGAAGCAGCCAGACTCTCCCATGATTACTTTATCTAAATATTATTTTCCTTCTTCACAGTGCATCACCTTCCTGAAATACTGATTGCATTCACTTTTAAGAGATAACTTATCACTTCCACTGCTACTGTTCACAGTTTGTCCACACCTGCACATCCATCATGAGTTTAATTGTAATAGGTATTCCCAGATAACTCCAAGCATGGACAATTTCACCCATTTTAGATTAATCTATAAGAGCTATTGTTAAAAAAGTTTATGTGCAGAGAACTCCTCAGTGTGATGAGATGCATCAGTCTTTTCCTATTCTCTGTGCTCTTACACTCATGTCCCTTGATGCTAAGATAAATATTTGTCTGTCTGGAGTCTCAGGGAGCAGCAGTAGGTTGTTATGCAAACACAGAAAAATACATTTTGGTTACTACTTGGTTTTGTTGCTTAGATGGTAACATCATGAAATTAGATAACTCAAAATAAATGTAAAATATGCAGTAAAATTGAGCAGAATAGATTGGAAATAGCAGTTTCAAAAGTAATTTTACAGGATTTTGACTTCCACTGTTGTTTCTAGCAGTTCTGCCTGCTGATGACCACAATAAATGCCCTTTAGAAGTCCTTGTCTGTGAAGAATCTGAAACCCCAGATTCCAATCTTGCAGCACCTCAACTACTAGCTTGGTTCTTCCTTCTCACCACTGGATGGAAAACACAGTTTATTTTCTCTCTGTTGAAAAGCAGGGGTTTATTGTTTTCTGGTGCTACTTGAATAGGAGAAGTAAATGAAATAAAAGAAATTATACACTACACCTACATGAAAGCAAGCATATTGTAAGATATAATGCCTTAATTCTGGATTTAGGCACTCGAGATGCTGGATATGAGCAGAAATATTTGTATCAAAGACATGGATTTCCAAAATCTGCCTCTAAAGCCACATCCCAATGCATAAAGAATATAAGATTTTAACATCCTTTTATACTTCCAACTAATTCACCATCAAATATGTATTACCCGTTTTCTAGTGTTGCTATAGCTCTGGTTAGATAGTTATGGGGATCACAGCCCTCATGAAGACATAACACTTAGAAACTCTCAGATGTGTGGCATTCTTGACAGGGATGTCCCAGGGAACACATAGAAACACATCATAAAAGAAACGGAAGGTAGTAATAAAATAAATAACAATACTAGTGGGTTTTAAAGTTGTGGAATAACAAACCTCATCAAGCTGGTCCAAAGGCTGATCCCAACAGTCTGTGGAAAAAATTGGAAGAACTATGGATTTATGCCAATAAAGTACTGATAATTATTATTCAAAAGGAAATCAGTCCAGATTTCATATAGGACAAGTCTCAAATACATGGAAGGAAGAAGAATCTTAGTAACATGCTGTGGCTTTAATGCAATGTCTCAAAAAGAACGAGTTCTTATTTGCAACCCTGAAGAGCAGAAGCATTTAGCAGGAAGCCGTGCCAATTATTTCCCATGCTAAAATCATTTGTATGTCCAAATGAGTAGAGGAAACAAATTCCAGTGTCTACACCAACAACAGTTCTGCAAAGATACCTATTAAATATGGGTTTCTGTGCTTTCTTCCTTCCTTCCTTCCTTCCTTCTCTGTTGCCTTTAGCTGTATCAATCACTCATTCACAATCATAAAAACTTGATTTCTCCTGCACTGAAGTCTTCCAGCTTTTCTACTTCAGATGATATTTAAGGAAAGAAAACATTACATCATATATGCAAAAGAGGTAAGGGAAAATATGTTTGGTAAGTCATGGTAAAAAGAGAGGCTATACCTTCCATGTGTCACAGCTGAGCAAGCTGAGTTATATTGTATTAGCAGATTAGTTACTCTGAAAACAGCAGAAAAGGGTGAACATTGTGATTTACAATTGAATTTCATTAATAATCTGGAATCCCAGATGAAAACCTGGGAAAGTTTTCAAGATAGCATAAGCATTTCCAATTTCTAACTTGAAACACAATTTCATTGTGGAATGTGATTGTTGTGGTTTCCTTAGCAAAGTGAAAAACACTCCAAAACCACAGAATGTATTATTACAGGAAACGAAGACCAATATTTTCGGTTTGGAGGAAGAACCTTTTTTTCTCCATTTTGGTCAGCAAAAAAGTTCATCACAAAGGCAACACCATGAGTGTGCAATGGAAGATACCAGAGATATAACTGGTTTTACATTTACTGGAAGTGCCACAAGATACCTATGATTGACACAGGTAATTACAGGAAGAGGAGAAGTGATCTCAGGGTTAAAACAGTGGAATAAAAACAGAGGTGTCTTGTATTTCACCCAGACTGCTCGTGAGGGATTGCTACCCGTGATGCTCATTTTGTGAACTCGAGATGCTGTGAGCAAAACCGATGAGAACATAAATCCACAATAAATGTTTGATTTGTTAGCTGAATTTTTAAAATTCTCCTTAAGGAGACAGAATACTGTGACAATACCAGACAGCCAGAGTGTCCCACCTCAGTTTCCTATTTCAGCAAATGCAAATACATGGTCTGGTGTCAGTGGGTTGTTATGTAAATATTTTCAGACACATTCAGAAAGCTTGCAAAGATACCACAAGGATGAACATTGATGAGCCTGCAAGGAGATTAATCATCCTATTTCAGGAGTGGGTTTTGAATAGAATGCAATAAATAATTCTCAGCCCTGCTGTGATTATAAAGCATACAGGTTTCAAAACACAACTCAGGGATATATAACAGGGGTAAAAAAAGCCCAGCTTCATACAGGTTTGGGCTCTGGACTAGTGTTGTCCCAGTTTGCTGACCAGAACTGCAGTTTGAAGGGCAGTCTGAGAAGTATTTTGTGATGGAGCTGAAAAATCACTGCCCAGGTGGAAGGGAACTAAGAACAGTGATACTGGGGCAGACTGAAGCTCTCAGTAGAATCAATATAAATTTAAAGCATAAGTTTACAAAACCAGTGAACAACAGCCCTGTACTTCCACACTCTTTGAGTTTCCAGCAATTTACAATTAGAGACTTTTCTTGTGAAAGTATGTCTGTATTGCTTTTTGAGCAAAACCCATGGCAGTGGAACATGAAAATATGTCACTTTTAATCAAAACACTGGATTAAGAGGTACTTCCAGCCATTTGCTTTAATGTGAGACCACCTCACCCAAGAGCACAGGCAGGGGAATGAGACACAGTCATCTGAAGACTTATCACATACCTTTATTTACTGGCAAATCTCTAAGTTCTACCTAATCTTCTGATCAACTTTGATCCAGGAATAACTTTTAATACCTTTGTTTTGGTTTGGTTTTTTTTAGATTCCTGTACTGACCAAAAAGGTTTCACTTTCACTGAGCAGCAGGAACACAGGCTCAGATAGTTGAAAGGGAAGGACAAAAAAATCTGATTATATCTGTGAGCACTATATAGAAATATTACCTTCTATTCTTGTATAAAAGAATTCTGCATGACCATTGAGATCACTGCAGCTCAAAAGCTGCTTCAGAGACACCAGTTACTGAATGAGGAGATGCACTGCTAAATGAAAAAACACCTATCACTGCCTTGTGGCATGATAAAATTCTCAATTTTTAAGACAGAAAACGCTATGTAATGAATTCCAATCACTTATGACATCACAAGCCAAAGACAAGCTAGATAAAGGCAATTCAAACAAAGTTAATTTTTGTGTTTTCTTCCCTTGTAGTGCTTACCTGACTTTATAAACTTAATATTCTTTAGTATTTTTTAAAATTTGTAGATACTTCACTTATTTATTTTCTAAGCAGAAATTAGAGCAACTGAACAAGAAAGATGTATCAATTCAGACTTGATGCAAAGCTATAAAAATTGAAGGAAACTAAGAGGAAACACAGAACTTTCTTCCAGGGACAGAATAAATTAAGTTTCCTTGGTTCCTAAACCTAAACCATGGCACTTAGCTATTTCTGTAAGTCTTTAGGCTAATATTTAGAAATCATTAAAATAATCTCTAAAATTTACTATTATGGTATGGCTCACTGGGAATGAAGCACTCAAATGAGAACACATTCCTGAAGGGAAGCAAATTGAAGAGCAGGAACAACCCAGTGTTCAATGAATTTTAACATTCTTCAAGGTGGTATCATCTAACTAATTAAACTGATTACACTCAAAAGGCCTAGAGATAAATTCTTAATCTTGAGTAGTCTTAAAAACCTTGATTAATTATCAGCTAATTGTGTGAAGGCATTTGCTATTAACTTCAGCAGTTCAGGAAGAGAAAATAAAGACACCTTTGTCTATTTCTCAAAGCCTTTTAAAATAATAAAATGAATTTTTAAACTCTGATTCCCACTGCAGCCACTGATAGTAAGTAATTGCATTCTTTATCAGAAAGAAAATTTAAAGTTAACAGAAGGATAGTTAAAAATATTCTCAGAGTTCCAAACGATAGTTTTTGTCATTCCTACTCCAGTGGGAAATATTATTCATCATGAGACCTCTTTGGGAAGGAATCTGTTCCCAGTGTGGTCACACTCCTTTTATTGTGAAGGAGAAAGTTTTGTATTTTATGTTCCTAGCCCTATTTATGACCAAGTCTAAAAAAGCACCATTATTACTATGACCAAGCAAGGCGTACTGTCTGAGTTATATCAAAGTGACAGTGAATGGGAGGAGGAGGGAGGAAGGTAATGTTCTAGGCTCCTTACAAGTGAACTCTTCTATTAATAGATTATTAGGTTCTACTTAAATTTGAAAAGTAGTTTGAACCCAGCTCCTACTCTTTGAAAGGGCTTTTCCCTTAATGTACAATTTTTGTGAGGGTTTCAAAGGCAGAAACTTAATTCACATGGATTTGGTACATCTCTCTTCTCATAAGGAGGATTCTCTCTTGGTTTTCCTCCATCAAATACAAGTTGGGGAAAAGCCAGTTTTGATGTTCCCTTTTGTTTCAGAGCACACTACAGAAAGATGTGCCCTCTCTTCCTATATAGTTCATCTCTACCTTCCAAGTCTCTCTTCCCCCAGGGCTAAACTGCCAGTAAACCTAAATATATAACCTATATATTCTTGTCAGGTATAGCTTTTCTTCCTGAAGGATGAAAGAAGGATGGGGGAAATTTGACACATTTTTATGATTATACAGACTAAAGCTACTCTTGAAAGTTCTCAAGTGAAAAGGAAAGAGGAATGTGGACAGAATTGGTTCCATGTCTTGTGCAACATCCCTTGCCCATACAAATGTCTAGACCTCAGATCTACAACTCCTCTTGCATGTTTTCCTTCCCAGGCATAAACAGAACCTTTCTTTGGTACAATTGGTCGTGCATCTCTGCACCTCCCTAATTTTCAAGGACTTCTTTCTTCTGCTTTTCTAAGCAAAAAGATATATGCCATTTAATTAAACTAATTTTAAAATATGTATCAATTCACTTAATGGGATATTAAGAAATTCAAAATACTTACCTCCTTGGGAGTTTTGTGAAAGTATCTGGCCTTAGATAATATATTTCACATGCTGTCCCATCCCCATGTCAAAATATGCATCCCAAGTATCCATCATCAGTTATCAGCCAGCTCACTCTATAAATACACTAAATACTAGTCACAATTTAAAATCTATTCTTACAATCAAAATATATAATTAGAAAAGTTTTCACTGAAGTACTTAAAATATTTTAAGAACCCTTTCTGACAAGCCAAATATGATTTACAGTGGGGACACAGAAACACACACATTAAAAGTTGTTTAGAGGGGGAAAGCTAGATAATCTATTCACATTTAGTGCTCACAAAATGATATCTGAAATTATAGAGTTATTTGAATGGAAGGGGATATTCTGTTCATATCTAAAGGAAGCAACTGAACTCCATGCAAGCTCAAAACAAATACTGTAGTTTGTTAACAGCTCTCTGTCAATGGTCTGTGAGGTGCCAGTCAAGGGTTGTACAAGAATTCTTAATGCACACTCTTCATTTTTATTAAAATGACCAGAAGCAGATTTTCTCAACTTGTCAGTCTTTTCAGAGATAAATCAAAAGGCTTCTTCTGACATCAAACCTTGGAACTGTCTCTGATGGAGAATAGGGGCTGCCACACAATTTAAATTTTAAAAATTAGTTACCTCATTAAGAACTAATGTATGTTCAGCTGGAAGACATACTACACAGTGAGAAGTGATGTGGGCCGGATGATTAAGCTGAAGAGCCAGTAGAATAAATGTGTTCCATTTCAGCAGGAAGAATTCTTGAGCTAAACTTCCTGAGTTAATTGTTGTTTTTTAATCCCCGTTCTCACTGAGGAATTCCTACATAATAGGGCAGGTGAGGCTAGTGAGGCTTCAGTGATTAGGTAAGAGAAATAAGCAAAATCACCATTTCTAAAACAGCTGAATGTGGAGGGATAAAGAAAGAAACAGTGGATCTTGCAGCTGGAAACAGGAAAAACATATTCTGTCATCTACTCTGGAGTTATTCAACATTAGTAACCCACAGTTAGGAACTACAAGAAGTCCACGTTCAGCTACTTCACTCTGTTTCCTGAATCTGTCCTGAACTTCTTGCACAAGCAGCTGAAGAAAAAATAAAAATGCTAAAAAATTTACATCAAAATTGAGAGACACAGATTCAGCTTTGTTGCTGTTGTATCCTGTCTAAGGTAAATTATTTCCTTATGCAGTTTATAAAAAGGATTTAGGGAGCCAGAGTCTATAATACCGCAACAGAGAGCCCAGAATACCTTGGCACAATTTTTTACCTTTCAAAAATTCTGGCCTTGGAAATACCAAAATTCACACACACAAACCAGAAACGCATAAATAAAACCACCTACAAACATATGTTTGTAGGTTTTACAGGTATTATTAGATCACAGACTTCTTGGGTTCAAAATCTCCCATTTTATGTTAAGCATAATGTGTTAATAAGAAATGCTGTGATCTCTCTGATGTCTTTCTATCCCTTACTGTACATTATTTATATGTAAGTGTATAATACATGCTAATAACTGTCTGGCCAGTGGTTTTTCCACATTTTTTATACAATTTGAGTGTACTAAACCATACAGGACATTACATTTTACTAACACATGTATAAACCCCACGTTTGCACTCCAGAAGTTGCCAAATGCCAGTTCCCTGGAGTTCAAAAAAGCATTTGGTGAAGTGCAGGAATCCACACAAATGCTAGTATAAATGAGAGGTTTCTAAAAAAAAAAACCCTGCCACCCCCATTATTTTATGGTTATTTTGCTGTTTTCTGTTAATCTTCCCTCAGCTGATAAAAAGTTTAGTTTAAACCTTTTACTAGTTAAGATACTAGATAAAAAATTTTTTTCCACATATATTACAAAACGCTATCACTACTACTGATTTATTATGGAATTTTAGTAGTTATGAAGCAATAAAAGGTGCAAGAGATTATTTCTCTAGTACATTATGGTAAGCACCGGAAAGTAGTAAATGCTTCCTGACATCTGAAGGTCTTTCTAACATGTCACTGAACTCAGGAATACTTTTATATACTGTTTATAGTATAAGAAGTAGATTAAGGATTAGTTTTTAAGTGAGAACTGATTCCACAAACTTTTTAAACAGAGCTGTTTCATCAGCCGTATTCCACAGGCATTTGAATTGTGTAAAGTTTAGCTGCTGCCAAAACCAGGATCAGGAGGACAAGGAACAGAAAAAATTATATCAAAAAGATTTAAAAAAAAAAAAAAGCCCCACATGAAATTTGACAATGTTCTGCATAAATGTCTCTTGGAGTCATAAAGGAGTAGGCATGCAAGAAAAAGAAGATAAATAAGAGAAATATGCCTAATAAGTGATGGAGAATGTTGTGCAGAAGCTAGTTAAGACCTACTCTAGTGTCCTTTAAAAAGACAGAGCTGTTGATAAAACACAATTAAACCTTCTCTCACTGCCCCAAAAGAAGGCTCAAAATGATCTAAAGAAGGATTAGTGAGCATCTGACACTTCCCCTAAGAAGGTTTTTTTTTACCTTTTTGTTGCCCTCTCAAACACTTTCCACATCAATTTCTTTATTCTTTCACTTGGAGAAGGATCTCTTGTTCTACTTCCTCCTCCCCACCCACGACTTCTCTAAGCAACAAACTAATAAATAAAGCTAAAGGTAAGAACAATCTGAAGATTAGAAAGAAATTCTTTTGTATCACTGTCTTCAATATTCTTCTGAAACCACTTCCAAAGAAAACTTTTGTCATGGTAATACATTTTATGTTGATACCATTTCTCATCAAAACGCAGATGACAACAGCATTTATGAGCATGTCTGTGCTGCCCTTTTGCTTTTTTTTTCTTACCAACTCTCAGGCTGATGCCATAATTGCACTGGACACCTGGAGACACAGCCATATGTCATGGATATGTCTCTCCCAGAGTCATCAGCAACCCTCAGCTTTGCCTTGCACGTTCCACCTATCACAGGTGTGCCAACATTCATGACAACAGACATCCTGCCCGTGCCTCCCAGATTAATTAGAAGTGTCACTTTCCTGGACTCAGATGCTGTGCAGTGAAATTGTAATGAGTCTAATGCATGTCTACAACCATCATCTTTACAACAAACACAGAAATACATCATTATCGCAACAGGTCAACTACATCCCTGTTCTCCATATAATTTAATTGCAGCTGCTGCTCTTTATGCAACATGCTGGAGGACTTATATCCACCAGCTCTGTGCTAGCAGGGCCTCCTGTCAGCATCATTAGCAAAGAAAATGCAAGGTGAATCCAGATTTCGTATGGATAATGAGCACCCTGAAAAGAGTAACTCCAGCAAAGAGACACGTTGGTTCTGAAACTTGTCATTGAATAGGTCTTTTAGTATTTCCATTTGCAACCCAGCTGGTGGTACAAAGCTGGGGAATCTTACCAATACTGAGACCCACTAGCATAGCAGAGGAATAATTGGATGGACTCAATGCATAATACAGATGAGACAGCATTTATAAAACAACATGCCAGTTCTCAATTTGTTGGGATTAATACGTCCCTCTAAGCTACAAGCTCAAAGAGCTAGTCAATAACACTAATCTATCATATGATCCATACTGGTTTTACTCCATGAAGAAGGCAAGTGGCATTTAAGGTTGTATTAGGTGAAATATTTTAGGTAGAGGTAGAAAAACCTGAGTATGATTTTCAAGATCTCATTGAGCTCACATCTGGACCATTATAAACAGTCATGGTCATGAATAAAAAGTGAATTTAATACGAAGGAGTAAAGATCTTAACACAAACATGGAAATAAGTATTTAGAAAAACCAACACCACATTCTGATTAATTTCAATCACTGTTCTTTCCTGATATTTTCTCCACATGTTTCTGTTACAGAATCATAGAATATTCTGAGTTGGAAGGAACCCATTACCACTACTGACAAGAGTATCCCTGTATGTAAATTATTCATACTTAATAGTCTGAAAATTGGAAAATGTTTTTGCATATTACTTCAATGATTACTAATACCCAGCTTAGGAACCACTGCATTACTGGTCAGTACACATTTTAACCAAATCAAATAAAGGCAGGAACATATTTCTGTTAGAGCAAATGATACATAATTTATGTGAAATACATTGGCAAAAGGAGCAGGTCTATTAGAGCACTATTTATGTCAGAGGTGGGAAGGTCTGATCTGGAACCAAAAACCCTAAGTTTTTGCATCAAAAATTATGGTAAAAAACCCACCAAAACAAAACACCCCCCCACACACACCTCCCCTCCAGCAAAGCAAAACAAACAAAAAAACCAATCAACCAAACCAAATAAATAAAACCCAGAAAACTTAATCAGGCAACTGGGAGCCATGTATGAGAAATATACCCAGTGCAGGTACTATAGTCCTTATTTTACACTATAGAGAACATGGAGTTGCTCTGCTCAAGGTGTCCACAACTCACCCGTCATATTCAGCTTAATGTAATACATATGCCTTTTATACCTTCCCAGTCTTCCCTAAACCTCTTGATTTTGATCAAGAGCACACATTTACTTCTTTTTTTGGCTCATAAACAACCCATCTGGGTATGGACAGTGGATTTAACTCTTGCATCTACAACTGCAAATGAGTAGAGAAAAAGGCATGTGTGTTACTTAAAACTTCTAAGCATGGTTTGCCTTTCAATCTAAGGACTGACGGTAAAGCAGCTTGGATCAAGACATTTTGTACTTTTCCTAAAATTCTGGCTCTCAGAGTAATTTCACTCTGTCCAAACAAAATGGTACAATGCACAGAAACTACCTTTAGAAGGCCTTCTGAAGTTTGACACAAGGCAATCACTGAATGCAGTAATTTCCAATGACCACCCTCAATATGCACACCAAAACCCATAAAATAGACACAACTGCCCTGCCAAACCCTTTATCACAGACTGTAATACTCTAAACAATAATGCTTAGAGGGTTTACACTTTAAAAAACTACTTATTTAGCTTACACATAGAATTACACATTACTTAGAATTTCTAAAGCAATGTTTCTGCTTCAGACATGACTGAATAACTAATAACAAGAATAACTAAAATTCACTTAGTGATTTCCATCATAAAAAACCACCAAGAAATCTCACATATTTGAAAGTGGAAAATTTTGCTGAGTGTTTACTTTATTCGCTTCACTTACTCCCATGTTACCAAAGAACTGTGTGAGAAGCACAGTCAGATTATGAAATTCCTCACATTTTTTTACATCTCAGCCCCCAGGTGACCAAGACTATAAGTTTATTGAAAGGTCAAAAACAAAACAGTGAGTTCAATTTATTGCTCCATTATGAAGAACTAAATAATTCAAAACAGCATTTATCAGATTAAGTATTTTTTTCTAAACAAGGAAATCAATCTGCATTAATTGTGAAGTTTAACTTTTTCATCATGAACATGGCTGTAAACAGGAAGAAAAATAGTATTTACTAGATGGATAATTAAACCAGAAAATAGTAATTTTACACAGAAATGGATGGTTCCATTTAGATATTTTATATTGTGATACAGTTTCTAAGTACACAATACCTTGCAAAACACTCTAGGATTTACCAGCAGACACTTGGCTGTTCGATAACATGACAAGCATCTCTGATTTTACACAGAAAAAGGAGGCTGGTGATCTTTTTTATGACAGTCTCTCCCCTCTGCTGATTCATGGCTTATAAGTACTTGGCAAAGGGCAGCTTTCAAATTTCCTCCCAGGATGCTATTGCAGCTCCTTCTGTCTCAGTAAACACCCTTTACATTTCATTACTAAGCCAAGGATGTGTGTGTTTATGTGATGAGAAGGAACCAGGGAAAAAGGAAGAAAAGGGACAAGAAGGCAGACACTACAGAGCACAAAATCCTGGCAGTGTTCTGTGCCTTTTGGCAGAGCCCCGGGCCAAGAGCAACACTGGGACACTTTTTGCAGATGGCATAGCCCTGTGTGAGGCTGTTTCTCTGTGACAAGCTTGAGTTTTCCATCTCAATTTGTGTAATACACAGGCTCACCCACGCTTGTGTGCGTATGTCTGCACACATACCCTGATTTCTTTCAAAAAACCACAACAAACTCAAGAAACCTGAGTGCCTCAAAGCTTCCCTTGACACACTAGCTCTCTGTTTTAAGTAAAGACCTGCTCCACACAGACTGTTTGCAGATGTGACCATCCTGCAGTATCAGTATCTTTCACATCACTGGCTAACTAACAGGAGAGCTGTGCATAAGTCAAAGAGCAAGCTGAATATAAACAAGTATTTGCCCAGGTGTTATTAGATAATGGCCGTAGTTACATGTAGTTAAGAGACAGAAAATGCTATTTATACTTCCCAGTTTATTTTTCTGTTTTCATTGGGTAATTTTATTGAAACACATCAGAAAATATTTGTAGAAGGTCTGTGCTGCCGAGAGTTTCTCAGGTAAATCCAACAGCAAGAAAATCCACACTAGACGTGAAAAGAGCAAGGGTAGGGCAGTTCATGTTGTGTTGGTGTGGTGCAGGTGTACTACCACATGGCATCACAGTGTGACGTGTGCTGGGCAGCCAGCACTGACCTCAAATAGTGACTGACAATTCCTACCATCTCTACTTAATCTCTTTCTGCAGACTTTTGGTAAAGCCTGTCAAGAAAAGAGTTTTTTGACTGTTTTACTCCCCATGCACTTTCACATGCCTACACCAGTATCTTGAGAGAGGTTAGTTCAAAACCACCTAATTCTCTGTGAAGAAGCTGGGTATTGCACAAGGCACCAGAGTTAGGAGGAGAAAGGGATGCAACTTCTAGAAGGAGATCTAAGAGTTTATAGTCTTGAAAACTGGACCCCAGGGTATCAAAAAGATATGCAAAGTGCATGAACCTATGGTCCCTTAGCAGACCACAGGATGTTTTGTTCACATCTATTACTCTGGGTAATGAGCTGTCCAAATACTTTACTATTCATGAAATAGGTCTTCATCATGACAAATACTCTAGGAACACAAACCAAAAAGTATTACCAGATGCAAACAAATACCTGGAGTCCCAGGATAAGGGAAAGGACATTTTCATCAATTACCCTGGTGTGAATGCTTCTGTTCGAGTGTGGAATGCCCCGAAGAGGTAACTAGTACTTCATTAGAGTTGACTTTTATTCAGGCAAGGGTCCATTTTTACAAGCAGTCACACTAACAACTGCAATGTCCTTACTCTTCCCAAAATCTGTAAAGCTGCACAACTTTGATCCCCATCTCCTGTTGTTAAACATGGGGACAATATCCACTGTAATACATGGAAGTGCTACAGGAGGTCTAAAGTGGAGACCCATCAAATTTATTTACAGACTCATTTCCTATTGAGTTTATTTATATACTCATTTGTTGGTATTAGTTTTTTTTTCTTAACAGATTTGGTTTCACCCTCAAATATGTGTTTGTAACATGTAGCTAAATTTTTTTTCTGGTTAAAGTAAAAAAAAACACCAGTGTACATATTTTAAGGAACTGCATTTGTTTAGAAAGCATTTGACTTACTCTTTAAATACCTAAAATGATTCTGTTACTGTCTATGCCATTAAATTCTCTTTTCCTTTTGACTTCTCTATCCTAGTCATTCTGATGATTCTGGCGTCCTTGGATTTTTCCGCCAGAACAGTCCTCGACTGAAATTGTACCAGATGATTTAAATCCTCTTGTGGCAACGCTAGTAAAAGAAAACACTTCATCCCCATCTCAGATCACCACATCACTGTTAAACATGGGGCACTGTCGAGTCAAAAAAGCCACCACTGAAGTGCAGCCAAAAATTCATCTTCCATCTCAAAAAAACAGCAAGGAAAATACTGGAGTGACTGGGTGTTTGTTCATATTTATGGAGAATGTATGTGCTTATCTTTAGGATTAACTACACTCAGATATTAGTAATTTTCATAGGTTTGCATCATTTGATAAATATTCAAAGTTGCAACCTTGATAGTCATTAAGACCTTAGTGAGAGAAAATAACATTTTTGATTCTAGGCACTGCATTCAGGAATATCCCAATTCTCATGGTACATCCAATATAAATTCTCATCTTTTCTTTGGTCTTTCTCTCTGCCTTTTATGAGGAGTAACAGTTTCATCTTTTTGTAAGAAAATACATATTATATACATTCATTTTCTTCTACACATAGCAATGAAAGTCTGGAAATTCATTTGCTTCAAGAAACTCTTCTATTATATTACTCAGTCCTTCTAATTGCAAATTTTAAGCTGATCCACCTTATACATCTAATTATCTTTAAATGAAAAATGCTTGTAATTGTAGTGCTGCAAATTACTATTTCTGTTTAATGGAAGCCTGTAATCAGCATGATTTACTTTCTTACCCCGAAAAACTTCAGTAGCTATGAAGTGAATGAAAGAAATAGGAAATGGGTTATAATTTGCTATAACATAGCTGAAATCAGTGGAGTGTATTTGAAACCTCTGACTTCAAAGAACAAATACAAAAAAGCTGTAGGTAAGTCTTGGTAATGAAATGACTCCTTCAGGTGTTAATCTTGGAACTGTCACATATGTCTAGCAATTCAGTTGTTTTACTTGGATTTACTGACTTTGGTGTCTTGGGAGGAACATCATCAAAAACTCAACAGGAAGGAGGAGAAAGTTCCTTCTTCTGGATGCACCAAATGTTACATTCCTCTTTTCTTCATTGAAATACACAGCTTCAGTAATTTCAGTGAAATTCCTATGAATACAATACTGATTTCTGATCAGAAATACAGATGACCTTAAAGAGAGGTTGCTCCCTCCTGGTCCATGAGAGCATAGAATAGCCACACAATTTGCCCTAAATATGATTGAAAAACTAAGACTTTTTTAAGTAGAGTGGATTTACTGATAAAATCAGCATTTTATGAATAAAAGGAATCCTCAGAAATTTAATGACAAGCCACAGCTTTGCTCTCATCTACTGCTAAATTAAAATTCACCTTTGCTAATTTCTGAGAATGACACAGGCAAACGTATGCTGGCACTTGAATTACAGCAAGTTCAGCTGTAACCGTAATAGAAGAACAAAAAGCTAGGACACAGAGAGCCATATAAAAAACACGGGGAATGTAGCCCAAGCAGGAAACTCCCCAGGCAAGTTGATATTAGTAAATATCATATCTATATGCCTGAAACATTACTCATACAGTAAGACTTCTGAATATCATCATACTTGAGTGCATCTTGTCTTTATTATACTATTTGTTGATGTTCTACAGCTATTCAACCTATTTCCAGCCCCTTTTTTTAAGGTTATATGAAATTATTTTAACATAGTGTTTGGTTTTAGTTGGTTTTTGTTTTTTTTTTTATTACCTCTGAGTTGGACAGATGCTCATAAATGGTACTGCACAAATAACTGTGGGAAGTAAACACTGGCAAAACATTACTTCCCTGCATGTATTAGAACTTTGCACAACTCAAGACCATAAAAGAAAACAGAGGAAAAGAGCACCAGGTGCTTTAAAGTGCTGTTTTTGTCAAAAACCTACGGCCAGACTCTCAGCTGGTGGAGGACAGAGATGCTTCAGAACTCTGGCTTTCAACCAGAAGCAAGCAGGGCTACTTCTGAAAACAGCAACTGCTAACAGCAAGATATGGACACAAAAACATAAATAACCTTAAGTTACTTTTACCACTCTGGATCCTTTCCTGGGAGACTCTGCTATCACTATTTCCACAAAGGTGTTCTGCCATTTTATTTTTTTCTTCAGGACAAAGCAAAAAAAAAGAAATTCAACAAAGCTGCTTTTCGTCTTCTCTAAACTCATCCTGAAAGCTCTCTGTGTCACACGATATCCCTGACCTTTAGTTACACCAGGAGATCAGTGTGACCACTTTGACCATCATAGCCTCTTATTTCATTAGGCTCCATTGCTGCCCAAGCAACATCTGTTTTTATTCTGAGTCTACGATGTTTGAGATTCTTTCAGTTTTCTGTGTCGTTGGTTAACACTGTGCTGTGGTACTAGCCAGTATGTCCCCAGTCACTGTCTGAACAGAACTAGACAGATCTCTCTCTTTTTCTCATTCTCTCTCTCTCTTCTTCTCCTTCTTTCTCTTTCTCCTTCCCCCCTGCCCCCACCCCCCTCCCCCCGCCCTTTAATCTCTCTCCTGTCTTGCTCTATCTGGGCAAAGTACAGCTGTCATATTCTACCCCTTACTCCATAACAAAGTTTCTCAAGAGGATTAGGAGTTTGTCAAAGTTGTAAAAGGTGAGAGCTATTGTTATCTGAAGTTCATTGCAGGAGCTGGACCTTGTTGGAGATTGTAAAATTTAAGGGTTTGATAGCCAGCACTTTTAGGACTAAATACTGTCTAATTGCCAGAGTGAAGGTAACTACATAATAAAGCATGAGAGTTCCCTGACACGTGGACTGTCTTTTTTCAGCCTGATAAGAATTTATAGCTAACATCATGCCCCCTATCAAATGGGTCGTGACATTTGGGACTCTCAGCCTGAGGCACATTTTTCTGGGAGAGAATCCTTATGTGAGCGTTAGAGGGAAATGCAGAAATCTGAGCATTAATCCTGAATGTAATGATCAGCTGATGGCTTTTTGTGATAAAGGGTGAAATGGTATGTCTCAGGACACAGCTTCCAAAATCCAAAATTGCAAGATTGTGCCTTTTTTTAAATTCTTAGTCCTATTGAACGCTCTCAATATGTAACAAAGGCAATCAAAAGCAATGAAAACTGCCTGGCTTACTGGACCGAGACATTTTCATTTTTCAAGCAAAAGAAACATTTCAGACTGAACTAAGGGAAACATAACTCACAATCAATGGTCAGTAATGAGGACCATTTAACTTATGCATATTTTTATTTATCTTCTTATGCAGATTCTGCCATATACTGATCAGCCGTGTTTACACTGCTTTCATTAATAAACTGGTCCAGGGTACATTCATTTTACTGGCTAATTTGCTTGAAACTAATTTCTTGAGGCAGAGCCCAGTGAACTGATAAACCTATAGTTTTTGTGAAAAATATAAAAGCACTTTCCATTAGTTTTAAAGATCAGCTCCTTTATTATACAAAATACCTCATTTCTTACCTCAGTCAAGAAATACGGAGGTTTTAAATTAGATAATTAATTATTAGAAAGTGTCTGCTCTTCCCCCAGAGTGTAACCAAAATGAATCACCATTTCAGTTCATTTTAACTTCTTCCCTTAACACTCATATCAGCAGAGTTGTTAGACTCTTTGCATGATCACTGTATCTTAAATCTATAAACCTCATCATCTCAGCAGGAGGTTTTCATCAGAGGTCTCTTGAGCTGAATCCAGACTACATTTTAAAATACAGGTTCATAACTCCATTCCAATGTGCTTCAAGGCCATGGTTTTCTGCCCTAATCTGGAACTTGGAGATTTCTAACATTACCACCTCCAGAAGAAAAACGTTCAAGTAGAATCTCCACATATTGCTACCCAGTTTGGTTTTTTTCCCCACTTGTATTTCATAAACAAACATAAAGGAAAGTTAATAATGCACATAAATCTTTGTTTTGGGGGTCTTGCTGCCAGCCCACATAACTGCAAGACTATAAAGTAAAAACTGCAAAGCAAAAAACCCCACAGCTTGTTTAATGTTGCTTAACTTACTTTATTAATGATAAGCAATAATTAAAAAGCACATGAACAAACAGAACAAAAAAAAACACCAGATGCACCTTGTATGTCTTAAATTTCATTTTGCCAGCATCTACATGAAATACAATCCTATTCTTGATGTTGAAAGGAGAGACTATTCTGCAGAAGGCAGTTGCACAATGCTTTAAGCTCACACAGACACTAAAAATGGGGGTTGTGAGGTGCATGAGACTTCATCCTCACCCCCAGTAAGTGTCGTATTTACAGAGAAAGTGATTCTCACTCTTCTGCCATGCACTGCTGTGCGGAGTCTGCCTCTGTCTCCTCAACCTCTCCCCTCCTGCAAGCAGTGGGAGCTGCACTTTTGTCCCTGAACCTGCCCTGTGCATGATACAGCTCTGGTCCCACAGGTCAACTCTGTGTGCAGGGCAGGGAAGCCAGTTCCCACACGGTCTCCTCGACCTCAGCCCCAGTTACTCAGGTCTTTTCCTAAACTGGAGATCCAAAACCCAAACACCTGTGCACTCAGAGGAATTGAGTGTACAACATCCCCCCAACCTCAACCCAGCCATTTCTTCCCAGAAGGCCCTCAGGCAGGTCAGGTGTGATTTATCCTAATAATCCCATGCTGAAAGCTTCCAGGCACCTTGCCCATCACTTTCCCAGAAACGTGCTCCATGATTCTCCAAGGGACCAAGTCATGCTGATCAGCCTGGAGCTTCCCCCTTCAGCCAACCTTTCTGATTTCTGGGGATATGGGTGCAACACTTGCCTTCTTTGGTCATGAAGGTCTTCCCTGGACCTCCCAGAGGTTCCAGATGTCCCTCCCTGCAAAGGCTGCATCCAGTTCTCAGTACCCTTGGATGCACTCACTGGCCCACTGGCCCAGGGTGAGCCATGGCCACTGCCATACCACATTTTCTCTGTCAGACCATCCCAACAGTATCACTGACCAGTCTCCCTGCACCACCCTAAACTTAAGTGCCCCAGACAAGACATCAGCTGTTTTTGTTCTCTGCAGGGGAGTCTCCTTTAACTATCACCCTCATTCTTTTTTTTTTCCCCTTTGCTCTCTCACCTGGCTGGTACCTGTAAATGAAAAACCAAAGGTGGGGAAGAGAGCTGAGATGTGACATCAGAAATGAGTTTCCAGCTCCCCCATCATGGAAGTTTCTAATCACAGCTCATTTGGAGATAGTGCCTTAGACTTCCCTCCTCATTTACAGTGAGCTGTTGGCTTTGTGGGGTCTTTGCAAGACCCTGTCAGTCTCCTGTTTGTCACACAGCACATCCTGACAGGCACCACTGTTCCCACCCTGGGCATCTCCACAGCCCGAGATTGAGGCAAGAGTATCCCTCCTTTGAGGTCTCTGGTGTTCCAAGAAAGATAGTCCAGCCTGTGCCAGAGGCAGACTTGTTTGGCAAGTCTGAGAATCAATATAAACGTTCTCACAGGACAAAACAGCCATCAGCAAGACCTACATTTGAAAGACAGTGGAGTTAATTTTGGATACGAACAGTATTACTGAACAGGTATGTTGCAAAAGGATGACTTGGCCACTTTGTATTTTAAAAAGTTAATAAATGTTTTATATGATTGCCAGCAAGCAACCCAGATAGGATCATAAAGAGACTCTCAGTGATTAAGGCACAACTCACCAGTGTGCCTTAGTGCCTTAGCAGTGCTGGTGGTTTTTCCTCTCTGTTTTTGCATGAGAGACACGAATCCAAACCTGAATATGTAATTTAACAGACCAAAATTTCAGAGAGGTTTTATCCCATTCTCCAGTAGGCTGTAACACAGCTCATTTTTTTCCCTGAAGGTTCTCTGAAACCATAAAATCCTAAACTATGTTTATAGTAATAAAAAACTGCACATCTGATCTGAAGATTTAATAACTTAATTTGGACATGAAGTGACAGCTTGCAATATAGATAATAGTTTTGGCAAAGCTGCAGACATTAATCTAGAGACAGCTTTGGTGTAAAGTTATTCTGCTGAATTCAAAAGAGGTGTCTTTGTATTATTAAAATCAAGAGAAGACACAAAAATCCATATTCCTTGAAAAATTAAATCTGGAAAACAACCTACTTTCAACATCAACTTTGGATTAACATGTACCAGGGCCTTTGGTCTTCGAACCATCAACTGAAAAATCAAAAATCCCAAAGTCCAAGTCAGTTCAAATTACAAATGGAAAAAGAAATTAAAAGAAAAAGGGATAAAATAATAGTCCAGAAAAAAGAAGCACTGGGATAAGGTATAACATAAAGCTGAAACCTGAAAATATTTTCAAATAACACCATGTTTGACACAGTGAAGCCTTTTGTCTATATTTCCTGCCCCGAGAGTACTGCAGCTGCAGCTAACTCTAGTTCTTGGCTGTTATGACTTGTAACACTGTTAATTTTCAGAACTATTATAAGGCTTTCGATTACCTAAAGAATGCCTGGAAAAATAAATACTCCCTATTTGTGCAAATGGTGAAATTAGGACCTCATGAAAACCTCAGGCTCCAAGAAACAAAAAAAAAATCCAAACAAAAATTACACCTCTTCCCACAAAAATACATTAATAAATAAAGAAATTTATTCTTTACTCTCCCAGACAACAGCAGATGTAGTCCAAAAATTAAAGATAATTAAGGCTAAACAAACTAGGTCACTACAGAGATACCAAGGATAAATATAGTTATTTTTAATGCAGGAAAATGTTCCCAGGAAATTTTTTGACAGCTTGAGATAGCTGTACTGAATGCAGAAACCTGTAAACATCCCCACCACTCTTCATATTTTGGCGGATATTGCAGAACATAAATACTATATAATGACTTACCCTGTGTTAGTACTCAGAGATGTGTTAGAAAAAGCCAAAAGTCAACAAAAATATTGCATGGTACTACAGTAATGACCCATCCTCCCCAGATAATACATCCTTGTACAATTCATGTGCTGCTATTTATAACTAGACTACCAGGAGGTCTGACAGGATCAGGTGGTGACACATACGAGCTTCTCCAAGAACAGCATCGGTAACACACCACAAATTCTACAAAGGTGTAATTTCTTCAAAGTCCTCGTTTCCACGAGGAAAATAAGGGTTCTGCTGTTCCTTAGAGAGCATCGAGACTAAATATTCTCCTTTTTCCCCTTACAGCAATAGGAGGCACGTGTCACAAGAATGACTCCATTCCTTCCTCAGTCACTGGTGGAAGGATGTCTACATTTGGAATGATGTCTACCTATGGAATGGTGCCAACTTCTGGCTGCGCCCCAAAGCCCAAACTCCAGATGAAACTAAAGAGCAGGGGTGATTCAGAGAGGGTACAAGTCAAAGAAACTGTTTTATTTTTAAACCATATCAGTTTTGAAGCAGCACCTTTCAAAAGGCCAACTTCACAGACACACACTGCAGCCTGTAATCTACCAGAAACGCAATTTTGTGTCTCTTATGCTGCTCTCTTTCAAAGAGCAGGTGTAATATGTCTAAAATCTACAGTAGTTTTGCTTCTATATCTTAACAGGAAAATGGGGCAGAGCAAAACTACATCGTTTCCAAAACTGCATTTTCTACAGAAAATTTGAGATCCTATGTTATATTAAAGGTTTTTAAAAATTAGTCCAACTGTTACAGAAGACGTATACCATGCTGTAAACAGACTGGGCACTTGGAACTTCAATTTTAAAAGCTTCTTATACATAATTTTTGAAAATGAGAAAGAAATTAGGATGTCCTGCATATAATGTAATGAATGAGAATAACACTGAGTGGCATTAAGTGAAGGTTCTCCTGAAACACCAGTTCCAGAACCCTGTAACTCTGTGTAAATATTTCCACTACTCTAACACTTCTCTCATACACACAGGGAGATGTGTAGGCAAGCTGTACTTGAGCTGGCACTACAGGAGACCTAATATAACAGATTTTAGCAGACATAAGTCATCAAATCTCATTATTCCTCTTAAAAGAGATGCCTTTTCCCATTTAACGAGTTGATCCTTGTTTTCAGACTTCAGGTTGTATAGTCTGGGGGTGTAGACACGTCAAGAATAAAAGGTGAGGGACAACACAAAAAAGCTTGATGTGACACAAGACACAAAGAATTCTTATGAAAGATGCTAGCACAAGGCTTCATGATTAGCTGCCAGACTTGAGCATTTAAAGGGTGAAAGAGAGGCTTCCTGAAACTCAAAAATCATTAAAAAATAGGGGTTTTGCTACAATTCTTCACCGTTATAAATGTTGCCCCTCTAGAGACAATAACAACAAAAAAAATTCAGAAAAATTATTATAATTAAAGCTCAGTGAGCCTTATTCCAGTGAAGTTGTGATGGTACAGTTTTGGGATAGTCCTCCTTCCCTTCTCTGCCTCAAAGGAAATTTTTAGTTAGGATTTAAAACTCTGTTTGGATTTTTCTACAGGTACTAATGCCATAAGCACAACTCATTACTACTTGAAAAGAAACCAGTGTACCTATTTTTAATTATTTATTTCTTTTACAGGAAATAATAAAAAAGAAAGGTTTACTAGAAAAAAACAAAAAAATCAACAAAATAAGAATAAACACAAACAAAAAACCCCAATCAAGCAGCAGACTAATTGGTCAAAATTAGTCAATCACTAATCTCAGACATTTTGAAGAGTTTTCTCTTTATCCTCCTGATGTAATTGAAACATGTAATGATTTTACTCATTTTGGCTTATTCTTTCTTCCTGCTCAGCCTTCAGCTGGTCTAAGTGGAGGAGCCAGAACCACATCGACTTACCAGTATTTTTGAAGCAGTTTTCTTTTCTCTGCCCTCATCCATGCCAAGGCAATACAGACAGGAACCCATGGATACTCATGGATCTGAACTCAGCCTGTTTTCACAGTGGGACATATACAGCTCTACACAAGACAGGGAGAAATCTGGCATTCCATGCCTTAGGGTCAGTCCAGAAATCTATTCCTTGGAAAAAATGTGTAAAACTGTCACTGAAAAAACTATCTGTAACTTCTCTTCTCTGAGGGAACCAGCTGAGGACACATCTGGTGTCCAATAGTGCTGTCCAATCCACTCCCTCCTCCCTGTCCCCATTTCCCTTCCTTGCACCATCACTGGGACTTGGCTGGTCCTGCTCTAAGTCATCCCAACAAGGTATACCACCAGGAAATTTTACTGCTCTGGGTAAGATCATAACTAGTGCTGAAATCTTGGAGAAGTCAGTGGCAAAGGAATTAGATGGGTTTGGCCCTAGTGTCGGATCATACAGGGCATAGTTACTCGTTTCAGCCATGTCTGGTAGTAAAAGGATCTGGAGATTTAGGAAGTTTACTACAGACCAGACACTTGTTTCACCCCTCTGTGTCCAAGGTGTTCTGACCCACAGGTCAGAGCTGCACCTTTTACTTCTCCACTTTTATTCACAACTCAGCATTTTGGTTTCAAACTGACAGAGAGTAAATTTAGATTAGATATTAGGAAGAAATTCTTCCCTGTGCTGTTGGGGAGGCCCTGGAACAGGTTACCCAGAGAAGCTGTGGCTGCCCCATCCCTAGGAGTGTCCAAGGTCAGGTTGGACAGGGCTTGCTGCAACCTGGGATAGTGGAAGGTGTCCCTGCCCATGGCAGGGGGTAGATCTGGATGGGCTTTAAGGTCTCTTCCAACTCAAACCAATCTGTGACTTCATGATTCTATGATTTTAAATGCATATTAGTATGTAATTATTCATCTAAAGTGAAAGATATTGAGGCATACTGGAGTAATCCCCTGCTGTTGCTGTATAAAGCCATATAGATGTAGTATTAACATGAAGTCAATATATATAGTCAATCACAGTTTACTCCAGTTGATTTCAGAGTTCTCATTCAGAATGTCGCTTTGATTATTTCCCTCCCCCACAAAGGATTTCAAAAAAGAAGGGATATATCTGACACTACATTGTCAGGTATGCCTGACATTTCTTCAGTTACCTTTTTTTCTTTTTTATGACGTTAGTGACAGGCTGAACTACAAGACCCACATTTGGAGAAGAGTTTAAGGTTAAGTAAAACTACTATAGGAAGGAACCAGAGTGTTCACGAAGAGTACAAAAACACAGCATTTCTAAGATAAATTTCTGAAAGAAAAATACACCTTAATAAGGACACCAGTTTGAAGAGAAGCCTGGTGAAGACAGTCAAGATGCTAAAATAGAATGGGCTTGATCACAACCAGGAAAATGAAAGCCATTATTTAAAAGGTTGTTCTTTATCCTGGAGAACTATCTATAATGCATCATTTTTTACAGGTCATAAGTTAAGCCATAAAAAAAACCATAAAAGAAATTAGACAAAAGTATCATTTAAGGAACATATATAGGACACATCATGGAAGAGAACTACTAGGTCATTTTAGCTACTTCCCATGACAACACATCAAGCACTGGAATGGGTTGCCCAGGGAGGTGGTGGCTTCTCCGTCCCTGGAGGTATTTAAGAAGAGACTGGATATGGTATTCAATGCCAGTTGTGGTGGTAGTGGATCAAGGGATGGACTTGATCTCAGAGGTCCTTTCCAACTTATCTGATTCTATAATTCTATGATTCTATGATCATTCCTCCATCCATACTGTACACTGTTTAATTACAGTATCAATATAATATTCTCTTGAAATTGTTCAAATAAACAGCATTCTGTCTTTTAAAACAGTTCTGGAATAGTATCTGAAAGCAATCAGCTAGTAGGTCTTAGTTTTTAACCTAGAAAAAAACCTTGTGAGGCAATCCCATGCAATTCCTCACACAAGTAAGGAGTCTGATAAGTTACATTTCATGAAATAGTATTTCATGTATTTCATCTGTATTTCAAAAGCCTGAGCTAGAAAAAGAGTAAAAGAAAGAAAAAAGTCTGTTTCAGAGCCCAGCACACTGTCTAGAAACATAATAATTAACTAGAAAAGCAGAAAACCAAAAACAACTGACAAAGAAATTAAAGCACGATGGTCTGTAGGACTATAACACAGAATAATTAGGGAGGAAACTTGGATTAAAGGGTCTGGTTGTATGCAATGACACCCAGCAGTGATAGAACCTGTT
Organism: Myiozetetes cayanensis; assembly: GCF_022539395.1. Taxonomy (NCBI): domain Eukaryota; kingdom Metazoa; phylum Chordata; class Aves; order Passeriformes; family Tyrannidae; genus Myiozetetes; species Myiozetetes cayanensis. Next base: position 33,619,685 of record NW_026087631.1, on the reverse strand, counting down.
GTAGGTGAGGGAGAGACAGATTGAAAGAAGTAAATGCTAAAAAAAAAAATAAATAAATCAAACATCTCCTATTTCCTATTTTTCATGTTCATGCTTGGTGTGTGTAAGTCCTACCCAAAAGTATTTCTTGTGTTGTCTGTTGTAGCTTCACTATTGCAGAAAACCAAGACATGGGTAATCAGATGGCAGAAATTACTGTTATTTATGTTCTGCTGTCAGAGCTCTCCATGAGAACGCAGGCTGACACAGCATCTTGACAATGATAAGAAAAAAAGCAGTTTTAGTAGAAATTTTGTCAGCCTACTTACATGGCAAATAAAATTACTGCAGCTAAAAACTGGCAAAGCAGTCATCTCTTTCAAGGTATTTTTTTCTGCCAAAAATTACTTTTGTGAGAATACTCAAAACACATATAAAAGAAATACGTCTCTGTCTAAACTGTAGCCAGTAGGGCCACAATCTGGCTGTGCACAAACACCTTGTGCTGTTTACAACTGAAAACTATCAAGGAAATAATGAGTTGCAAGTGGAGAGGGACAGGAAGAAGGAAATAAGGTTATCTACAAAAACATAAAAAAAAAAAAGTCCTGCTCTGTATTTAAATTAAAAATTGGGAACTCTCAGGTTCAGATCCACAGTCCAAAACACTTTAATAGTCAACACGTGCAGTCCATGTCCCAGGTGGGCAAGGTGCTGTTGATGGTTTAAACTCTTGTATGTACAGAACTGCAGTGTTCTGATAAAAGTATTTTCTTGTTGGAAATTTTATCAGTAGCTTTAAACCAAGAGTCAGCACCTGATCCTGGTTGGGTTGTGCCTTTGGACCCGACCCCAGACTCCCACATACTCACCTGGGACCAGAGGCAACAGAGAGAACTCCACATCCAACATATCTAACCTTCCACCTCCCCTGGGGGAGGTCTGGCTCTCTCCCTTGCTCCCTGTGGCCTTCGGGTCTCACACAATACACACATTTTATTTCTCTCATCTTTGGTTTCCTGCTGGGATGTGCCAAGGCTCCAGCCCTGGCTCTGCTTGATCTTCCTGATCCTGCTTACCCATCTGCTGCTCCTCCCTTCTGTCATCTGCACACTTCAACTTGCTGCTTTAAATATTGTGTTTAAAAATCATAACTCCTCAAAACTGAAAACTTGGCGTTCTGCTGCTGCAGGTGGAAGAGCTGAGATAGTCCAGGATTCTCCATTTAAATGGCACAGATGAACTAGTACTTTCTTCTCTATTTTCAGACAACTTAAACAAACTCTTATATCTGTATATGCCATAAAAGAAACCAAAAAAAAAACACCTTTTGCCTACAAATTAAACAATTTTAGGGGAACAGAGTGAGGAATGCTATCATTATCCTCAAAAAAAAACCCAAACCAAACAAAACAAAAACAACAACAACAACAAAAAAAACCCCAACACTAGACCTTTTTTTGTTGTATATAACTATAACTTTCTTGCATAGAAAACCAATTTTTAGTTGCAGTATTTAGCTCTGCAACCTGAGTTGACAGGATGAAGATATCTTATTACTCAAACTTCTAAGTATCACACCAGGTGTGAGGCAAATAAATGGACGTAACTCTCTAAAGTGAAAATATACCAAAATACAGTATGTATGCAGACAGCCACTACACATTATGTAAAATTAAGATGTTTTCATGTGTGTTTCACATGATAATGCATTCACACACGCCACATATTAGCTAGATTAGCTGGAGACTTTATTAGATAATCACGATCTGCTTCATTTCTCAGCTTTTAAAACTTAAAGTAGAAGAGCACCCCCACTGTGATGAAAGGTAACGCAGCTTGCTGATTAGAAAGAAGAAAACAAACTAACTGAAAAACCCTGCAAATATATCCAGTACATTCCCACAGCAGCAAGATTGGGATTTGATAAAATACAAAAGCATGAGGAGATGGTGCAGATTCTGTGCCTCCAGATTTCTGGGACACCAGGTGATAGTTCAAATCCTTGCTCTCAGAGCACCCAGGTCCACAACTGCAGCTACTGTTTTTGTATGGACCCATGCTCTAGTCCTGCAATGCAAACGGACAAAAGCTGCTTTACCCCCTACACAGATTGTTAGAAAATCAGACATACCCTGCTGTCACTACACACTGTAAGTAGTTCTCCCTCAAACATAAGATCCGAGTCTTCTATAAAGATAACAACCTAGACCCATTATCACTCATTTCTCAAGCTGACATAACACACTGACTTTAGGCTCCTGTTGCCTTTCCCCTAGGTTCTCCCCTTAACTTTAAGTGAAAAATGTGTATAGGTCATCCAATATAAGACAGCATTTTTCAGAGGTTTTAATTTTGCAGATGTTGACATTCTTACAACCCTTCTTTGGGTTTGAATCTTTTTTAAAATCATCTTTTTTAATGGATCATCTGACCAAGGTTTTACTGTAATTTCACTGTGAACATGTTTTGAAAGTTGAAATAAATTAATACCTATTTGTCATTCAATCTATATTTATTCAAAATCAAGCTAGGCTTCAGGTGTGCTACAAAGAAGCCCAGTATCATAGAGTCACATAATCATAGAATAAGTTGGGTTGGGAGGGACCTTAAAGATTAACTCATTCCAACCCTTGCCATGGGCAGGGACACCTTCCATTATCCCAGGCTGCTCCAAGTCCCATCCAACCTGGCCTTCGACACTTCCAGGGATGGGGCAGCCACAGCTTCTCTGCGCAACCTGTGCCAGGGCCTCACCACTCTCACAGGGAAGAATTCCTTTCTAATATCTAATCTAGCTTGTAATGCAACACTGATCATCCTTTAAGATTCCAGAAATACTCCTGGCTCTGTGGCTTACTTGAGTGTGAAATATTTAAGAACATAAGAGGATGAAAACAGTAACATACTAACTCCTATGTGACTCACAGTAAATTTGAGAATAACTCAGGCTTATCTCTTGACTCTTGTAGTTTCATAAACTCCACTTCCCCAGACATCTTCACTCTGAAGGGCTATCAGGGTGTGAGGTTTTTACTGCTGTTGTATGGACATGTACTGCACAATCAGCTAATTTAAGGCATAAAAATCACTCTCTTAATAAAAGGTTATTGTCTTTTGAAACGATTTTCAAAATGGATCATTTCCTTGACTTGGAACCTGATGATTACCGGAAAAATGTGGAGGAGGGAAGATAACACAGTGCCCCTTTTTACTACGCTGCCACTGATACACAATCTTGTATGAAGTATATCCCTTGAAAAAAGACATAAAAGAGAAGGACATAAAGGGCAGTGAAATAGGAAGCTGGACACATTAAAAAAACCCAACTAATACTAACAAAAGTATTAATTCCAGTTGTAATAATGGCTTGACATCAAATTCTGTCCTGGGCTGACCAGACATGTACAGAATGCAATAGTATATCCTCTATATGCTTTCTGGAGGCTATACGAACAGTCATGGAAAATCAATTTGAATACAAATGTAATTTGTTAAAAGAACAGTGAAAATCATTATGCAGGGTCACACTGTCAGCAGTTTGTAGTGAAACAATTGCTGTCCAAGCATGCAAAGCACTTGGTAAAACAGAAGAATCTTGGTCTTTAAAAGTTTCTGTGATCTTTTCAGCCTTTTAGTATAGTTACTAGAGAACAAAGCTACAGTTTACCTCTCATTTCCCAGCACTCTTACTCCTTGCAGCTCATTCCAGCTGCAGAACAAGGCTTTATAGAAACTTCTAAGCCTTAGAGTGAAGGTTCCCACTGAAATCGAGAAAAAGCAACATCTTTGAAACAGTTCCTTCAAAGTTCCAAAGTATTTATCTCGGGCTGACAGGACACAGACATAAAATAAAGAAGTAGGTTTGACTGGTTTTGGCAATGTCGATATCATTTTTAGACACAGCATACATAAAAATTCAGCAGCCCGATAAGTGGAAAAGGATGATACGTCTTAGGGATCCGCTTCACTCGAAAGACAACTCAAATGGTAATTTTCAGAAGGTCCTATTGCAACACCATTTATCACCAAAACATGGGATATACTAATTTTCTGTGCACTTACAGCACCATTACCATAGCTAATCAGCTTACCCTATGGCCTGAGGTAAATCTGGGGACTGAAACAGCCACCAGTTTTAATATATGTTTTCCTTTCTTCTGATCACAGTTTTTACTGACTGTTCTGAAAGGTATTGGTTTATTTGTCCCTAAAAATAATACACAGTGGGGACTAAGGAACCTGTATTACAGTAGACGAGATACACTACATTTCTTCCACCTGAGATAATTTCTTGTACTCTGTGTAGTCACTCTGGTAGTTTCTGTTTTGTTCACAGCAGAACACCATAGTGGCTCTCATTCAAATTTGACCAAGAAACAACAGCAACAACAGTAAATGCAAAAGCTTACAGACGTTTTGAAATATATATAAAAGGATATTGATTATTAAAAATGTACCTACATCTGTCTTGCAAACTAAGGGTTTGAAGTCACTGCACCCTTGAAGCCTGGTGTCATTATGTACTTGCATATAAACACATCTCTGAAGATCAGGCTCCTGCTACAGTGCATGAGATTGCAAATTTATCAGACTGGCCAGGAAGAAGAAAATTACAGTCTCCCGTTGAGACGATTTTTTTCATCGTCATCATTAACTCTCTCGATTTTCTCACCCTTTTCTCTCCCTTCAAAACAACAACAAGAAGACAAAAAAACCCAGACTTGCTGATATACTATGTATTCGTACCAAACAAAAAAAGCAAAAGATGTTTTTAGGACATTATTAGTAAACAGGATTTCAGCTTCCCTCATTAATTTGCAGAGCCCCAGTAAGAAAAGCAGTTGGTATTATTCTTTTAGAGTAGGCTTGAAATGCAGGTCAGTAATGAAGTCTTTGACTTAACTTTGATCTGCACTTGGAATTTACCCCAAAAGGCAGGGAAGAAGCACCCACTGCACTTCCACAGATATATATTGTACACCATTACTCTAATGGACTCACCAACAAGTAGTGTTGAAATTATGTGTAGGTGAGTTTTGTATTGTTCAAACCTGCTTTCCAAAGAGTTTTGGTTACTTACAGGGTCATTGTAACTTTCAGAGGATCTATTAAAAGTAAACGTTATGACAGTCTACAAAATTAACCCAGTATATCAGACCTGTCAAGCAACATTTTGCTTTGTTTCAGCAGAAAGAAAAGACTGTATAATTTTCTCCTGTTTCAGTTGGAGAGCCAAGGACTAACCTTCAACTGAACAGTCACAGCTTAAGCAATCACAGATCAAATGGATTTTTTTCCTTCCTATTTCACTCCTGCTAGAAAATCTATTAAGTTCTCTCTGTTCTGAAGTTACATAAAACCAAGACAATATTGTAGAATTTAAGGAGAAAATGTCCCAGATGTGAACTACAGTCCTACGGAAGCCCAATGCAAAGCACTTATGACAAGTCTAGACTTTGTGGTACACACAGCTATCTTTTGCTTGAAACAAACAAAAAAATCCAAAACCAAACAAACAAAAAACACTTTGGGGGATAATCTGCAGGTACAAGGACACATTGCATAATCTATCATGTGTTCACTGCAACTGTGTGAATGTTATCAGATTTTGAGAAGCCACTGTGCTGAATAATTTAAGGTCTAATAAAATATTCAGTTTTACCGATACACTGGTTTCACTTAAAAAAAAAAATAAAAAAGTGAAGGGAGCAGGTATAAAAGTCAATAGGAATACTCATTAGGACAACAGTTGTTCTGTTAAGCTTGGGAAAGGTACAAGTGGGAAGATAAAAAGGTCCCCACGCCGGATAGGATCATAGGGAGGGACAGAATATCCGTGGCACAGGGAGACGCTCGGAGCTCGCAGAGGACGAAAGGCTTCTCAGGGGGACGCGGGGGACAGGAGAGGACCTTCGATGATTCCCAGGGGACCCAGGGTGGTACCGGAGCCCAGCCCAGCGCCTTCCCCGGCGGGTGTCCGGGCGGGAGTCATAGGTTGGACTGGATGATCTCAGAGGTCTTTTTCAACCTAACTGATCCTGTGATGCGATGGGACGGGCAGCGAGTGATCGCCCACCACCCCGGGCGGCCCCTTGTGCTGCAGGGAGACGGGTCCCATAACCTCCTCCTCCAGCTCGTCGCAAGATGATGTCCTACAACTTTTTTAATGCAGGAGAGAAAACGCCCATAGCCCGCACTAACTAATTATTATAAATAATAAAGAGAACTCCCAAGAGCTCTAAAGTTATCTTTCTGGGTTAGGGTTGGCTCTCCATCTCTCCCTTTTTTTTTTTTTTTTTTTTAATTATTTTTTTTTCCCTTTAAGGGGATGAGACACCCAGAAGGCGCCGTTGGTGTTTTAGGTGGGGATGCCCTAATTAGAAGGAGGCAGCAAAAGGGTCGCCTGGCAAGAGCTGCACGCTGCTGCCGAGATGCTCGAGCCTCCGAACGCGTTCGCAAAGTGTTCCTCGGTTTGCTGGATATCTGTCTCGGAGCTCAACAGCCTCCAAATTTACAGTGAAGACCGGTGGCTGGGGAGGGTTGACGGGAGGAGGAAGGGAAAAAGAGACGTGGAGAGCTCTGCGGATATTAAACGTAATCCAGACGAGCGGTTGGGAAGGTTTAAGCTCTCACGGCTTTTCTTTCCCCTCTATTTAAGCATAGTTTCAAAAACAGAACAATTCTGAGGACAGGTCTGCCTCCGATTTCTATTTCGAATGCAAATATTAAAAAAAAAAATATTTTATATATATATATAAAAATACTTATCCACAGAGAGAAAAAGGAGAGAACAGACTGTACTCGGCTCGGAATCGACTCCCTGCACTTGCACTCGGACTTTGCAGGAGCTCCGGTGCGACCCAGTCCTCGGTCCGTCCCCGCTCCATCCCCTGTCCGTGACCGCTCCATCCCCAGCGCCCCCCGAGTGCTCACCTCGGGCGGGGCGCGGCACCGCCAAGCTCCCGCAGAGCGCCAGCCAGGCCAGCACCGCGCGGCTCATCCTGCTCCTCTTCCTCCTCCTCTCAGCCGCCTCTTCCGAGGGATGCGAGCGGTGCCTCCGCCGGGCGCTGCGCTGCGAGGATGCTCGGCGAGGGTCCCCTTCCCTTGGCCAAGCTCAGCCCCTGCTCCGCTCCCGCAGCCTTTCCCACCGCCCTACGCGCGGCGCGGAGCTCGTCCCGCCGCCCGCCCGCTCTGCGCGCCCGCCAGGTGCCGCCGCGCCGCCAGCATGGCCCTGCCTCCTCCTCCTTCTCCTCTCCCTCCTCCTTCTCCTCTTCCTCCTCCTCCTAGGGGCGGTGCCACGGGACACACCCCGGCCGCGCCCCGCCCGCGATGCGGTGCAGGATATGGGATGCGGGATGGAGCGCCCGGTCGGGGATGGGAAGCCCTGGCTCATCGTGCGGATGCTGCCGCAGCTCCCTGTTTGCTCTCTCTGTACCCTCGGAGTTCCCCTCCCGTGGCTCAGTCCCAGAGGGTACCTGCCCTCGTCTATCAGGTTCACGCAGGTGTTTTACCCTCCACGCAGGTGTTTTTCACTCCACAGACTTGTGTCCTGTAGGTGCTGTCCAAGCCATGAGCTGCCTCAGCTTAAAACCCTTCCTGAACATCTAGACGGGGAACTCGCGTAGAATCACAGTCATAAAATGGTTCGGGTTGGAAGCGACCTCAAAGGTCATCACATCCCGTGGTCAGGAACACCTTCCACCACACCCAGAAGATGTCTGTTCTTCCACCTCGCTCCCCTCCCCAGGTAGCATGTCTTCCTGCCCGTTACTGAGATGAAATTAAAGCAAGAATGCAAGACGTGGTGAAATTTCAGAAGTAGTGCAGCGTGGAGGACGAGAAGGTCTCCTGTCAGACTACTATGCGCTTTTTTGGTTTTATCTCTTTTTTCCTACTTGGGTGTATAGAGCTACAAGAGTGGAAAAAAAAAATTGCTAATTGCCCAGTGGTTGTCAAAAGTCTTTTCAGACATTTTATGTCCATAACTTGCATCCCCTCTACATGCCCTAATAGTAAAAGACCTCATATTAATATTATATTAAGCTGTAATGCAACTGCCGAGTGGGAAGAATGTACTGAACAGCACTGCGCTGTTAAGAACCCTTTCTGCAGAAGCTGCGGGCTGTTTGCATGACAACAAGAAGAGACATCGTGAAACTAGGAGTGGAAACGACCCGTTAAGTCGTCTGATCTGTTGGTTATTTTGGCTGGCACCTCACAGTAGTTCCAGCATTTCATTTAGCAAGCCCTTTGTCTGCCATTAAACGCCTGTCAGTGGCAGGGTGACAGCCCTTCCCTAAAGCTCTGGTTTTACATCTCAGCTCGCAATTAATCACATTTTTCTTTGACATTGAAAGTGTTTTGGTTTCAACACACTGCATTGTCAGTAAAGATTTAAAAGGACCAGGATTTTTTGCGCTGGTTAAACTATGAAATTAACAGAAATAACACACCTTGACAAAGAGCATTTGACACCCAGAATCCCAGAGCATTTTCGGCTTGCATGCAGAGCAGTGGTGCACACACCAAGTGTGCACTGCATCCTTCATGGAGGCACAAGACTCTCCGGGGGCCCTTAGCCAACAGTGATGGGATAGTGCAAAATTATCCATCGGGGTAGGACAGATAAAGGAAAAAAAAAAGTCTCCCCTACATTAACTCAGCCCACACCAGTGGAGAAAATACATTTTCACAGGCTGCAATCCAGTGTTTCTCTGTGGACACTCAGTAGCTTGTAACATCCACCAAAACTTCCATTGTCTTCACTATAATATGCACAGTTCACCTGACAGCATTCACGTGGGCTGCAGTCATGCCTTGGTTTGGCTGCACAGGCGTACCTGTGATTGCATCACTACCTCCGCAGCAACCTGGATTTTACACATCAGTCTCCACACTAGATATCTCCCCGAAGAACTGCTGTCTGGAAGGACAATACTTCTATTTCTCCCTAAGGGTTGCTTTGCTGTCAGTACAGAGATAGTGGAAATTTAGGAAGCCTTAACAAAGCTCCTGATATTAATGCATCGTTTCTCCACAGCAGTGCTAATTTTACTGCTTATCTCTGTTTTACAACCAAGAATCCAGCTGTCATAATTACAAGGCAAGCTGCACTATAGCTGCTGTGGCAGCCCAGCATGCCTGCACCCCCAAGTGGCAGGCTTGCTTGTTGGTTGTTTTTCTTTGTTTTGTTTTGTTGTTTTGGGTTTTTTTTTTATTTTTATTTTTCTTGAGGGAATAATCCTGTAATGCAGCCTCTTTATTCCCCCAATTAGAATAAATCTAAAGGGCCTAACTACACTCAGTACTGGGAAGCTTTTTTCCATTGAGAGCCCCGTGACTAGCAGCTGATTAAAATGACACAGTGATAGTTTCTTCAAAGCCAAGCATTGTTTATTCAGCCAAAAGGGATGAAACAACAAAAGGTTTTTATGTCTAATTCTTACCTAAAGTGCAATGCCTTTTTGTTTTCAGATTTTCAGTAAGTTTTATTCAATAAAATCCACCTCCCCACCTCAGAGTAATCAAACCTTCCTTCAGCTTACTTGCTGCCCCACTCTGCTGGGCTCTTCTTCATGTGCTGCTTCCTCCTGCTTGTTCTCGTGTGTTTGTGGAAGGACCTTGGCTGGGGGCTGTTTCATGAGGTCCCCTTCATCCGGCACTTTCCTTCAATTGTATTTGGTTTCCTTAGCATAGGGCAACACATAACTCAGCTCCAGTTCAGTGCTGTGAGGATGGCTCCTTGGTGCAGACTGTCCCTCACAAATCAAACGTAATAACGACTTGCACCTAGGTTTTCTTAATTGGATTCTGTAATACGTATCAGCCAAATGGTGCTATTTACAGTTCTAACCTGGGTTTCACCCAAGAATTCCTTTGTTGTTGTGCTGTGGACTCACAGTTCTTCAGCTCTGCATGGCCAGTATTGTCATCAGGGTTGTTGTGGTTGCAGCATTTTCCAGGACTCTCCTATTACAGTGGCCTCGGTGAAGATGCTGACCTAATGTCCTTCATTGTCCTTTAAAGTCCAGAAATAGTGTATACTAACCATTTCTTGAGTATTCTTTTTTTGACGCAATGGCCTCATTGGCAGCAGAAAAATATGCCTTGTGACTGTCCTTTGTTAGTACTGTAGGTATGTAAATATATTTTTTATGGGGGAAACCCCAAGACCAAAGGTATCCTGAAGATTCACTTTCCCTTATTCTGTTACTCGTCTGCAAATTCTTATTGTGTTCCTAACAGTAGAGGTGCTTGGCTCAAATATGGACAAGATGGGACTGGCATGGCACAAGCCATTGCAGCTGAAGCTGACATTCTCACCTTTTATATGAACATTAATATTTATACTCAACACATAAATATCACTTCTTTATATTTGTTTTTTGATATTTATCTTCAAGGCAAAATTCTTCCTTCAATCACCTGAATTCATGATGTGCTTTGTGTCTTGGAATGTAGGACCAAAGTGGGCTCAAGAACTGCCAGATATTAACCCTTAATAGCTCTATCATCCTTTTTCTGCCATCCATAGCATGAACATAGGACATGAAGTCTCCATTTAATTTTTCAAACTGTTTCCACTCTTCAGGACAATTTCTGCAGAGTTTTAGTTAGCTGCACTCTAGTATCCAACTATTTATTTTATTTGTTTACTAGTCATTCAGGATCAAGAACTCTTGTGCACCCATTTTTTTAATGTTCTCCATCTAAATGATCAGCACTTTTTACCAGGAATTTCTACCTAACAGACGAGGGACCGTAGGGACTGCCGTGGGGATCCACGACATCCCTCTTAGGCTAAGGATCCCCACTAACCTTCTGCAGAAGAAGGGGTAGAGTTTTTCCAAGGCAAACCCCCAATATTTTAACTGGGAAAGCACTATTCCACAGCTGTTAATGTCCCCAGTGTTTTCCTCCATCTTACTTTCATGAGTAGCTTATTTTTCCTGCGTTGTTTTCTGTCTTGCCTCACATGCTTGAATTAACCCTTTGAAGTCCTACAGTATATTAAACAGGAAAAAATTATATCCATTAGAAGTGTAGGCAGCCACAGTGCCCTTATATAAAGAGCCATCAGTGAAGGAACCAAAGCAACAAAACTGAATGTGTGACATGAAGATGTTCTTAGCATAAGAAACAGAATAATGGTTAATGTTCAATGTTAGTGACATCAGGTCTAACACTTGTTACACAAAAGATGAACCAAGTAACTCCCACCTGTGCTGCAGCAGCAGGAGAGTAAGAGCTAATCCTAACAGTTTGCCAACCTCTTGCTGATTTTAGCTGTCATCTAGACAGGGTAAGTGTAACCTGCCAATTACCCTATAACACCTTTAGGGTATCTTGGATACAGGCTTTGTTTAGGAGATTAGTTTTATCACTGCCTGCCATCACAGCACTGGCCAGATTGGAGCCTTCTTAAGGAGAGATCAGGACGGGTTCAGAGACCAGGGCACACAGGCAGAGATTATATTGCCACCTCCGTTATAATTAGGGCTATAAAATCCACTGCTGCAAGCTGCAGAATTCCCCATAATGTTTTCTAATAATATGTACTTTGTTCTTGGGGGATTTGTCAACACAATTGGCTGCTCTGATTCTTCAAACTTCACTGTGCATTTGAGAAGAGATAATGCATCTGTCTGTCACCACCACAGCAGCACTGCTAGAATTATTCTTTGGGTTGACATTGCCTCTAAAAAAATGGGAGCAATCCATTCTTTCATCTTTTCCCAAACACAGACTGATCCCCCACTTCTTGAACATGCAAGGTTTCCTGTTAAAAGTAAACATGGGTTTTGTGGCAGATCTTCCTTCCCTCAAACCTCTCTGGTTCAAAAGCATTGTCATGTAATACTCCATCACAGGAAAGGGAGAGAGGCTGTGCAACACAGGGAAACACTCAAACTTCATTTAAAAAAAAAAAAAAAAAGAAGTATTTTTTTCTTTCAGTCTTTTGCAGCACAGTTTTTTAATTTTTTTTTACTATTTATAGAAATAAAGTAACAAAATCAGTGTGATAGTTGGTTTTGTTTTCCTTTCTTTTATTTTGGAAACAGGCCTTTACTGTCTGCAGAGGATAGTGATAAAGAATCCTGTCTAAATGTCTGAGAATGTTTTAAAATTAATCCTTTGACTCCCATAACACGAACTTGTAATGCCCACAAGAACATAGAAGAGGAGAAGGGTCCACCCCTGAAATAAGCTACTCCCATGTTTTGTTGTATAAAACCTTTTGCAGACTACTGAAGCTACAATAATTTCAGCTGAAATTATTCCCTACCCACTTGTGAAAGGAATTTAGATTTGTGGGTTCTTTCAGCAGAACTAAGATCTGCAGAAGCTGAGTGTGTCTGTTCATGTGTCTTTTCAGTGCCTCTGCACACAGTTTGTCACCAGCACCACATGGTTCCTCCACTAAGTATATCAGAAGTCTGAGCTAAGGATTAATATCACTCCTCTGTTTGGCTGAAATTAGGGTTAAAAGGTGAAGTCACGTGACAAACTGGGATCCCAAAAATGGGGATGAAAATCATCCTCCAAGCCTCCGGGACATCTAAATTTGGGATGAAAAGAATTCCCTAAACCCCCCACAATCCCCAAATTGGGGTTGAAGAGTGTCCCAATCGCCCAAGACATCAAATTGGGAAGGACAAAGGTCCCTAAAAACACACTGGATCCCCAAATTAATCCTGGTACCTTCCAATTGTGGGCAAAAAAGGTCCCCAAAACCACCTGGAAACCCCAAATTGGGGGTGAAAACCCCCGGGGCCCTCAAGCTGGGGGTGCAAAGTTTCCCCAGAAATACCTGGGACCCCCAAATAAGGGTGAAAAGCATCCCCCAACCTCTGGGAACCCAAAATTGGAGGGGGTGTGAAGGGTTGCCAAACACTTCTGTGACCCCCAAATCAGAAGTGAAACGGTTCCCCAAACTTCTGGGAACCCCAAAACAGGGGGGGAGAAAGGTCTCGAAATACATCTTGGACCACCAAAATTTCTGCTCAGGCTCCTATGCCAACAGGTGGTGATGCTGTCAGTGATGCTGTCATATTCCTACTTTCAGCTGAGCTCAAGTCCCTTGGCCAGAGGACTATGAGATACCTGCATTTGTGAGAGGTTGATGAGCACCTAAGAGGGTCTGAGATGCTACTTCTTCCCACACTTTGCCACCTACATCAGTTTTAAAATGCATTTCCGCTTCACAGTGAGGAGAAGTCTGACTGGCATCTCAGTTATCATGTTCCTGTGCCTTCCGTGGCCTGTGTATTCCAGATGTAAATATGAAAGGAAATCAGTGAGTGAAAGAGAGACTGTGGGGTTGAGCAGACCTCAGTTCCTTATAGAACCAAGTTAACACACACTCCTCTCCTCCAGTTTGTCTCTTTCCCCACTGGTCCAGAATTCCCTTTTTCTCCTCTCACACAGTGTCTACCTTGAACTATTCGAGGTTGTTCTTCCCCACAAGTTTTCTTGTACTGTCTTTTACAGGAAAGTCAAATCACCATCATCAATGGGAGTGTTGGGACATTTACACCTTTCTAAACAGGGGGAAAGGGATTTTCCCTTAGGGAAAAGGGGCCAAACAACTCTCTGAAATTTCTAACAAAGCTGGCTTTACCTCTCATGCCTTAATATAAGGACATACTTGCACCCTGTATCATTGCAGACACATCTCTGAAGCACAGCGCAGTGATCGAGGCTTGCAGAAGATAAAAGAATTCCAGTTCTTCAATATGTATTGCAGTTTCAAAAATCTGAGTTCCACGGTTTTTGATAAGACAAATCAAGCTGAATTTCTACAAACTGTACAAGGGCTGTGCTAGAAGGAAACTGATAAAATTCCAAACACAGTTTTTTAGAGGCAAATGTGAAGTTCCTGCATTAAATTTATAACAACCAAGGTGTTGTTTTGGTTTTAATGCTGAAGTTGCTGTTAAAGTTAAATGTGTTGCATTGCACAGTGTATCCTACTGTTATTTATATCAGAACTTCAAGGAGAACACCATGAATGAACTTGGTGAAAGAGTTTATTTCAGACACCTACAAAACCTATTTTCATCTTAGAAGAATATGCTTCAACCATTTAAGCTTTAAGGAGTTCTTAGGGTGTCTGAGGTTGTGTGCTTGTAGATCTTTGCAATAAATAGGAAGAGGTGGGGTTTTTTTTGTTGTTGTTGTTGTTTTCTTTTCTTTTTGTTTGTTTGGTTGGTTGATTTTGTTTTGTTTGTTTGTTTGTTTTCGGATTTGTTGTTGTTGTTGGGGTTTTGTTTTGTTTTTGCTAATTTATTTTACTCTGAGATAGAAAAGAAGATTTGAAACATGATTTTAGGAACTATTTTGTCCTACTTTCAACACTCATCTTGTACAGTTATAACAACTCATCCACACAGAATTTCAGAACCCAGGCAAGGAACCATTACAATACACCAATATAAAGTATTTAATGGCATTGTGCCATCTGCATCTCAGGGACTCAACTGCAAACTTTGCCAAAGACCTAGTGATTTCAAAATAAGGGAATATTACTAAAGCTACAAGTCTTGACTCTTGGTCTCTTGTGGTAGAATTAATTTCAAATCAATATTACAGACATTTGACATATTTCAATTATTAGTTTTGTATGAATCAAAAGGACAATCAAACAACATTGTTTCTTCCATCTGCTGATATCTGGCAGTCCAGCATGACAGTCTGTAGATAACTGATGTTGGAATTTGACAATGTAAGAGATTTTAGAAATAATTTTGTGCTACTGCAGTGAACTGACAGACCCATGCTCCTCAATATATGACAAAAATTTTTTGTCATATAAAGTCATTCTTAAGTGTTCTTGGGTTGGTGGTTGTTTTTGTCTCATTGGGTTGGTTGATTTTGTTGATGTTGCTGCTTTCGTCTGAGGTTAAGACTTGGAGATGTCTGTCAGAAATTGATATTCATCACACACACACCTAAAAAAACACTAACAGCGAAGGAGATGTGCTAGTTCCAGTTACATTTCTGAAAGGTAACATTTTTCATGACTGGTGGAACATTTTTTCGTAAGATGGAAAAGGGCACACTCATCTAAAGAGACCCTCTTTTCTTTTCAGGTTGTTAGTGGTGCAGCAGCCAGAAAACTTGCGTGACATAAGAAGCTGAGATTTCAACCCGTGCTCTGGCTCAGGCGATGCAGCTGCTTCATCGGGGTTTCTGGTATATCATTTAAATATCTTGACTGTTTCCTTCCCACCAGGGAACTCCACTTTTCCAGTGAGTACTCTGACTCTCATGATCATTTTGAGAAATCTTCATTTTGCCTCACTTGATTTTATCTCTACTGACAGTCAAAGCCTATTTTCCAGGCAGCTGCTGTACAAGATTGCGTGCAACAGCAACAGGCCATTCTCTGGAGAATTCCCAGTTTAAGATTGCGGGCAAAGCCACAAAGTGACGTAGAGAAACAAAGTCAATGGGAAAAAGAATAAGTATAAAAAGATGTTTAATGAAAAATTAAGACATAAACATGAAATTCTCTCTCTGTTTGTGGTATCAATTGTGTTGGATTGGATTGTCGGAATGAAAAGCTCCTTCAGCCTTAGACTGATGTTCATATCCTCATAATCCCTGGAGGATTGTGCAGGTCCCGGAGAATCAGCAACATCATCTCTTTTTTGGGGATTCAAAATTCACCTCTCCTTGGAGCAGGAGGGTGCTGCAGTATTTGAATAATACTGATACTAACGATAAACATAATTAATAACATATAATATAATATAATTAATATAATATAAATTATTATATAAATAATGATGAGAATAATGAAGCTAATAACAATAGTAATAGTAATATAACAAAATTATAGTGGTAATAGTAATAGTAGTAGTAGTAGTAGTAAAAATAATTCCTCTAAAGGAAATAAAGAGAGACTCAGAAAGCAAACATATATTTAAGTACAGGAATATAGAACAAATAATGTTTATGGTATCACTGTATGGGCAAACTGACCATATAATTCAACAAAATTTATAATGCATTATGACCATGTGTTTTTGTAGTATGGACATACCTTAATAGCATTGAAACACAGAAATACGCACAAAAATATTTTCTTTTTTTCCATGGTTTTATGTGTGTCTGTGTGCTTACACATCCTAGAGTGCTGCCTGAGTGGTAGTTCTGCTACGAAAAAAAAAAAGTTTTGACTCTTAAGTGAGAACATTTTAAAGGGCCATTTTTACTGTCCATTTTTGTCAAACTGAAAGTGCTTCTCATTTAAATACTCCCTTTACAAAATGACATGAAACAGTATGATAAAAGATGTTTCTGTATAAGGTTTATATTTAAATGCACTCAAGAATCAGAATTTTCACAATGGTAGTTTTCTTTTGACTCTTTTGGTTCCAGTCAGCTGGAAAGATTAATTGTTGCTGTAAAATTCAATTATAAATTATGGATGGATATAATTTGGAAGTTTATTATTTGTCAAGTTATTTTTTTATATAAGCAGACAAATATTTTAGTGTCTTGCAAATTAGGGTGGCTTTTACAAATCTGGTGTACTCATTCACCAGAGCTGTGATGGTGTATAACATCAATTCAACAATAGGATTCCACAGCTTTGATAATGAAATAGCCAATATTGGAGCACTGCAGCCATGGAGAAAACAAATATTAATTCTCAAAATCCTTCTTTTACAGATGGGAATAGGAGAGAGAAAAAAAAAGCAGAAGGTGCCGCAGCCCGAGTGGGAAAGGACTGACAGCACTCAGGGGGTTCGCAGTCTGCAGCAGGTTTATTGATGGTACAGGAGGCGTGAGGGCGCTTCCTGGCGCTGAGCCGCGAGGGTGCTGCCCAGAACAAAGGGCGAACAGGACTTATATAGGGTTAAGGAAGGAAGGGTCTAGAAACTGGGAGGAGTATGGGATTGACATAAGGGAAGAACCAATAAGGGAGTAACAGAGGGAATACATTAACTTTTAACCTATAGGATGATCTGGGGGGTGTGGTGAGACTGCCTTACTGCGGCAAAATCTCACCAATCATAACTGGGGATTCAACAGCCAATCAGGGGAAAGGGTTCATGAGGGAAAACTTATACGGGAATAAAATATGAATTTACAACTGGGGTACAATGGTTTTAACATGCATTAACATTACTAATGGGGGTGAAACAACATTGTCCATGTCAAGCAGGTTCAAAGGTCTGCTCACAGATGTCCATTCCAGTGTGTAAGTCCATAGTTTTAAACTTCATCTTCATTATGTTCTTTGTAGATCTGTCTCCACTTGTGGTATAGTCTCTGTTTCTGTTTGGTGCCTTCCACAGCAGAAGGTGATAAGAGCAGCCAAAGATACACTTCACAAAAAGATTTTAAAAGATTTTGATCACTAACCTTTGAAAAGTTCATGATTAAAATGTAGATTTCAACCATATATATGCATACAACCAAAAATGGCCCATTTACACACAGATTTTTTCTGTGCCAAAACCGCTTCTTCAACATTGACAAGGTTTAAATTCACTTTCACAGTCTTCAGAGTAACACAAGAATATTATGTTTGAAATAAATAACAAAAAAATATGGCCTTTGAGCCTGAAAAAAAGTCAGATTCTATCAGTTGGACAGAGAGAAGTTCTACTTGAATAACAAATGTTATTTGTTGACTCACATATCATTCCTGCTTCTGGCAACTAAAAGTCCCTGGAGATAAAAGGAGTGCCCCAACCCCCCCATCTTTTGTTTTATTCATTCTGTTTATCTGATCATATCAGATAATACAGAACTGAGGCAGTGGCTGATCCACCTGAAGGCTGTACTGTCATTCAGAGGGACCTGGACAGGCTGGAAAGTTGGGTGGAGAGAAAGCTAAAGACATTTGACAAGGACAAGTGCAGGTCCTGCACCTGGGGAGGAATGACCCTAAGGACCAGCACAGGTTGGGGATGACCTGCTACAGAGTAGCTCTGTGGAGAAGGACCTGGGGGTCCTGGTGGGGTAATGAGTTGATCATGAGCTGTAAGTGCCCTGGGGGTCAGGAGGGAGAGTGAGATCCTGGGGTGCATCAGGAAGAGTGTGGCCAGCAGGTCAGGGATGGGATCCTGCCCCTCTGCTCAGTCCTAGTGAGGCCACATCTGGAGTGTTGTGTTCAGTTCTGGGCTCCACAGTTCAAGAAAGACCAGGGGACACTGGAGAGGGTCCAGCAGTGGCCACAGAGATGATTAAGGATGTGGAGCATCTCTCTGATGAGCAGGGACTATGGGAGCTGGTTAGTCTGGAGAGGAGAAGACTGAGAGGTGTTCCCACATCCACACAGATAACCCCAGGGGATGTCAAAGGATGGTCCCAGACTTTGTTTAGTGCTACCCAGTGACAGGACAAGGAGCAAGGGCCATAAACTCATACACAACAAGTTCCCTCTTCACATGAGGCAGAACTTCTGTCCATGGAGGTGGCAGAGCCTGAAACAGCTGCCCAGGGAGGGTGTGGAGTCTCCCTGTCTGGAGACATCCCAAATCCACCTGGACACATCCCTGTGTCACCTGCTCCAGGTGACCCTGCCTTTGGCAGGGCATTGGGCTGGATGATCTCCAGAGGTCCCTTCCTACCCCAACCATTCTATGATTTTAATCTTCACATGTTGTTCTTTTGTTATGAGGTTGAAAAATGCACCCTTTATACTGAGGTGTAATGACATATGTGCTCATCAGGGAAGGTAAAAACTACACTTGTAGCTGATCCACCTCAGACTCCCAAAGCTGAACTGCACAAGGGAAATTTTTTGCATCTCCCTAGTTTACAGTACTTGTAAATATTTTTATATTTATCACATATCAATGATGATCTGAATAAGAAATTCCTTTTAATTTGGAGGAAAAAAGTGACATGATTTAGCATATTTAATTTGGATTGCAAACACAGAATTTGTTTGTTAAGTTTCAGAAAATCTGGAGTTGAATGGCACCAAGTCCTGTCCAGAAGTCACCAAAAGTTTTACTTTTATTCCTCAAAAATTCCTCAGAACCTCTTGTGGTTTTGTTTGTTTGTGTGTTTGCTCTATGTGTGTGTGTGTGTGTATGTGTTGATTTGGTTGGTTTGGGGTTTTTTTGTGGGTTTTTTTTGGAGTGTTGTTTGTTTTAACAAGATGCTGAAACATATTCCTTTGACAAATATTTCTCTACCCCATTTTCTTGTTGGGTATGAGACTTCTGGAAGGCCACGCTCCCGACAGTAACTCCAGGATTTTTCTCTTCAACAATTTAAAACATATTCTAGAGTCTGGCTGTTTGGAAGATGGATGAATGTCCTAAAACACTGGGAAGATCAGCTGATAACTAAATACATTATTTTTTCTCCGGAGGCAGAAAAACATACACATAATTTAGATAGTAATTGCTCACACTGGTGGGAGGATGGAGAATAATCAGAGTACAGGGGTAAAGAGGTCTTTCTCTGTGAAAACAAACAAACAAACAAACAAACAAACCCAAATAAAAATAAAAATGTAGATATTATCATGGGAAGCAGGAGAAAAATCGGAGGTTCCGTTTAATTGAAGGACCACAAAAAGTAACTAGAAATATCATCAAAGACCAAAGAAATTAAAAGAAGGAAGAAATTTAAAAGAGTCTGAAATACTGTGATATGGAGAGAAATAACAAATTATTGGAAGGGAGTGACATGATGGTCCTGCAGTCTGGCTTTGTAGAGATCATAATGATTGGCGTGTCATGCAGACATTGCAGTTGATTTCCACAAATTAAGCAAAAAGACCACACAACACATGTAGAAAACTAGGCATAATTAGACCTTTTGCTTACAGAGGAATTATACATTTTGTAAATAGACTTACTGATTGTAGAAAGAGCAAAATAAACCTTTCTCTCTATCTTTATTTACAGTGACAAAAGAGATGTATCCATGGAAAAATGCTAACATTAACACTTTGGTGACTTGCAAGAAATACACTTTTAGCCAGCAATTTTAAAGACAAAATTACTACACATAAAGTCGGTGATACAATCTCTAATAAAAATAATAGATACTACTGTAACAATATAGATGACCAGTATTTACTGGAATCCATAATGTTCTGGCTGAGCTTCAGATGCTTTATATATCCAGTTTTCAGCCTGTTTTGAGGGTTTATTAACTCTCATTTCCATCAACTTAAAAAAGTTACCCATTGAACTCACTCTTCAAAGACAATATTTCCTCTTTATATGATTCTATTTCATAGAATCATTGATACTGGAATATTTTGGTTTGGAATGGACATTAAAGATCATTCAGTCCCACTGCATGCCAAGAGCAGGGACATCTTCCACTAGATAAGGTTGCTCCAAGCAAAAACCAGTCTTTTAAAACATGCAGTATCATACATAATGGTAATGAATCTCTTTGCTTGCTGTCTGAAAATGCAATTTCTTCCCATCTTTGATATATCTTTGTTAATTTGATAGTCTCTTCAACTAAAAAATTGAAAAATGCATTTGAGTTTTTTTCGCCTAAACTGTAAGGGCATTTACAATATCTTTCATCCTTTTTTTTTGCAAGCACTGAAATTTAAAAATGTTGTTTCATTTAATTGCAGGAAAGAGACACCTATTATTACGAACAATCAAGCAAGCCAAAACTCAAAATAAGAGATGGATATTCCAGTAACAAAAGGGGCAAAACACTTCCTTGAAATTTAAGCACAGGCAATTAATTTTCATTCAACACCATGGAAGTTAGGTGGAATACCGAAGAATAAGAACCTGATTTTACCTAAATAATATACACTATTTTTAAAGGCGGAAAGCTAATAAATGTGCTGAATAGAAGGTATGTATTTACCAACACTTGTGATTTGCCAGTCTTTTATGTCTGTTGAAAGGCTGTTATATCTTTGAAAGGCTGATTAACTGATTGATTGATTGATTGATTGATTGATAATTCACTGATAACCTCCCTTAACATGCCTGTTTCTTGTCATCTCTTAATCCACACACAAAAGATCGTAACACGTGGTGTTAAAATATGCGTGCAGAGCACTCAATCAAATTAAAACCAAATGAAAACAAACAATGTGAAAAACCATAGCCCATTTCCACTGGACAAAATTGAGGATGTTTCTGACAGACACACAATATATAAACAAAAGAGAAATACATTCTTCCACACTGGCTATAAAATGACACATAATAATAAAATCTTATCTCTTATTTTTTTTAAACTTGTTTTATCCTTGCAAAACAATGCCCACTGGTTCATATTTATTCTTTATATAGAGTGGTGAATATCTTCCCTTTCTCCATGAAACCTTTATATACAGGAAATAAGTTTACAGTAAAATAAGATTGAGAAAAATTATTAAAAAATCTGAATTATTTTGAAGAGGTAAGGGCACTTTGTGATATACTGAGCAACAGATAAAACTTTCAACACCAAATGTATGCTTCCTACAACTTTAACTTGATATATTCAGTTGTGCTGCATTCCAATACATCATGAACTCCCAATCTCTACACAAGAATTATTTGTCCTTTTATACATTCTGTCTTTAACAATAATTATACAGAAAAGATCCTTCCACAACAATGTACAAAAATCCAACAGTAATTAAACTTAATTAATGGTTCAAAAATGTTTTGTTTCCTAAGGACGCAGCAGATATTTTTTAAAATACTTTCTAATGTTGATTTAGAATTATTTGTCTGTCACTGTAAGTTTTTTTAATTTTTTTTTTTTTAATGTACATTTTGTTGATTATCTGTGGACAATCTACACTGATTATCTTTACATTTTCTCAGTTTCCTTCACAAAAAGAAAGAATTCACAGTGCTACCTCCTGGAGCAAATTAAGACCTAACTGTTGCCCATTTGTTGTGGTTACTCTACTTAAAAGTGAAACAGAAGTGAGAAATACAGGTCATTACTCCCAGAAGTATGAAGCACTACAAACATGGTAAGTTTTTTATGCTATATAATTCCCATAAAGAAATACTACTTGTTAAAAAAATATCATTGCTGTATTTTAGCTCTGAGATGTGTGAAAAGTCGTCCTGAATAGGAAGAATGTAAGTAGCTTTGAAGTGCCTGGAAATTAAGAGAGATCTCCACATGCTGTGTAAAACCTTTTCCATTTAGCCAATATTATGTGTTGGAAATTGTTATACTGAATTGTAAGACTCCTACAACACCTGAAATACCTGAAATGCTAAGGATACAGGTTTCTGTGTTGGAAGAAGCTGCAGGAGGGATAACAGAGAGATTCCAGTCTGTAGGATCCTTTTGCATACATTTGCAGGTGTTCTGAATTCAAACAAACAGGAAGAAAAGTTTTTGTCAGGTTTTCTCCCAGTTCTATCATTTAACAAAACTCTCTCTTAAATGGAAATCTTTTATACGGTGGTAATAAGTATTTTTTTTAGGGTACCTAACTAGCTGTTTGTTGGGTATTTGTGGTTCTTTTTTTAGTTTTAAAGGTAGAATTCTTTCTTCATAAACATTTTGCAGTAGTTGGGGTCTGGGGAACTTAGCTTTGTATCCCAGACTTTCCCTGTTACATTTCCAGAACCCCATTCTACAATTTCCTCTTTTATTAACTTGATTGCAGATGTACCCTCAAGGACAATCTTAAATAATTTCTGGTTCTCTTCAAGTTCTCTTTTTTGTTGTTGTTGTTTTTTAGTCTTGAAATACACTGTAATACCTTCCTAGAGCTACTTCTCAGCTGATTTACTTCCTTTGCTTGTACAAGGTCCCAAAACTGGAAGTGTTTGAGCTGTGTTAAAAACAGACTTGACTGTGCCTCCTCCCTCTGCCTCTCCATTCTGCCTGCCCTGGCACTCTGAGAACCTCCTCCATGGTGCTCCTTAATGGGCTACTCCTTCCACATTCCTGGCAAACTGTCATGATTGGATACATGAGTGAAAAGTGTGCTAAGGCTGCATTTCTTTCATAGCTACACGTGCATCATCATCTGACTCCTCATAAGGCCTGGAAGTGCTGCAACTCAAAGTAATCTGAAAATGTGTTTTTCTATCTATCAGGTTACCTTGAGAATCTCTCTATAATACAGATGATTCAGAAGGAAGGTGAGTAGTTCCACAAGGTGAGTGGGTTCAGTGTTCAGGAAATAATCCAACATTATTAATGTTGAGTTTATATCTGATGTTTTGGGGCATATCATGAGATGGCCAGCAGGGCTTGGTTGCATGACAAGGTTCAGTCACGACCTACTGTTCTACCCCATGGATGGGAGGCTGGAAGACATCCCACACCTGAACAGAGGCAAACACTCATGCTCCTGATGCACTGATAGTTCAGTCCAAGGTGACATTGCCCAATAACACACAATAATCGTTAAAAGCACCAGTGTGCTGCAGCATGGCCCCAAATCACCCTGCTTTGGGCAAAATAAATGGATCCTCTCTCTTGCTATTCAATTATTTTTTTTTTTTTTTTTTTTAGTAAATGGGGATGATATTGATTCCTGACCAGGCAAAGATTTTTGCAGTGTAACAGATACATGGGAGACTCTCAGAAGTGACATTAAATGAAACACAGAAGTACCTTCTCATGGATATTTATTGCAAAAATATTAAAAGGACTGGAACAATGCAGAAAGAGGAGAAACCTTGTAAATATTGTCAAATACAGAACTGAAAGAAGCCACATTAAAGGACATGTATTTCTATTCAGTGAGAAATTAAGTAGTATTAATGCTCAGTTGGTGGTTTCTTTGAAATACCCTTAACTTGTAAGGTTGAATTTAGGATGAAACTGAAAATATTTATATTTCTAGCACATAGGTGCTACTAGTTAGAATGATACTTTGAAATATGAAGGAAGCTTATTGCAGAAAAGTTGGCTGTGACCCTTGAGAGACTTTTCCTTCTACAAAAGAAAATGGTGACAGATTCATGCATTAGTATCAACATCGTTCTCCATGTCCAACTGCCTTATATGTTTGATCAATGTATTTTCAGTGAATGATTTCTAAGATTCTTTGCTATGTCCTGTCAAATAGTGAAGAGAGAATGCTAAATATTTTTTTTACATTTTTTTACATTTAAGAAATGTATAAACAAATAATTAATATTTTTTGTGCTTTGTTTATTGAACAAAAGGCAGAAGAGAATGTAACAATTCTTCATTAGCTAAAATCTGTCTATCATAAATTGTAAAGTATAAAATCTACCAAAATTTCTATTACCTTTAACAACGAAACATGGGAATCATTAAAGGTTTTAAACAAAAATGTGATTTAAAACATAAGTTTCTTTGGGGTTCTGTTTGTTTGTTTGGAGGGGGGTTGTGTTGGTTTCTGTGGGTTGTTTTTATTTCTTTGGTTTGGCTTTTTGTTTGTTTGGTGGTTTGGGGGCTTTTTGTTTTTGTTTGTTTGTTTAGTTGATTTTCATGGGTTTTTTGTTTTGGTTTGGGTTTTTTGTGACTCTCTTCCTAAAGAATAATAATAAAGAATAATAAAGATCACAATTTTTGTACCAAGCTCTAAAATAGATGGCATTGCTGGAAATAAAATTGCTGGACTGGAAAACAGGCCTGGAGTGTTTGGCTGAGAACAGGACTCAGGCTTTTGCTGAGGTCCTGGTAGTCATAATGGAAGGGAGGAAAGGACTTCTGATATACAGGCCATTCACCATGACATTGCCTACATTAAATTTGTACTGGTAGTTCTTCTGTCTCATTCTGAAGGGGTTTTTACTGGGTTTTTAGCAGTGTTTTTTATTTCTGAAAAAAATACATGAATATAGGGAAGCAAGAGGTAAATTCTTATAAGTTACTTTAAATTGGCAACATGCTCTGGACTGTGATTATTAAACTTTATCATCAGTCATAAAGTCAAATAGCACAGAATCATAGAAACACCTTACTAGTGTATATGAGACAAGTTACAAGTGGCGCATTTTTCTGTTAGACATTCTTCAGTAATTATCATTTGTTAATCTTCTTAGTGAACATAAACTACGAATTCCTCTTGTTTTCTTTACACCCAAAATCCAAATTTCCTTTTGTAGTTTTCCTACTAAACATTTCTTTCTTTTCCTTTAAAAAATAAAAAAAAAATGACAACAAAAAGCTGGAAGGAAAATGATTTCTCAGACAAAGGATTTTTTTTTTAAGTTTTTTGGTTGGTTGGTTGGTTTTGATTTTTTGTTAGTTTTTTAGGGTTTGTGTGTGTATGTGTGCTGAAGTATTTGAAGGCAAATTTGGGCATGTGCAGTCAGGGATATGGAAATAGTCATCAAATTTTATCCCTTCATCTTTTAGACACACAATTCTGCAAAAATTCACTGTGTTGTGTTATAAAAAGAACCAGACACTTAAAACTCTCTCTCTTTTTTTTTAATTTATTTTGGAGTTACCCTTCCCTTTCCCTTCTACCCTGAGTTGAACATTTTACCTTCACATGCTCCCGTGGACCACATAAACCACTGAAATACATGGTATAAAGATTTTTAGTATAGAAATATGTTTCACACCATTAATTAATTAATTGTATCATGTAATTTTGTGCTACTTTTAAAAGTTTCCCCTGGATGGAAGAGAAATTGATTCCTTTAAGGAAGGCTAAAGTTTTTAAATTGATTTTTCTTATACTGGACTTATACCTGCCATAAAAGCAAAGAAACAGAATCCATAATTACTTTTTTATAAAGAATATTGCTTAATCAAAAGTGTGGATGTGGAAATATAAGACTCTTCACACCATATGACAGATTGAGTTTATGTAACACCATATCCCCAAAAAGTCTCAAAAAGCACATAAAAACATCTCCCCTCCCAGGTCTTGCAACTCAATAAAGACAAAACTTTAAGTCCTTTCAATAAAAGGAGAAATACTGGCTCTGTAGAAGACATTAAAAGATTATAAAAGCTTTTAATAGCAATTAATTAATGCAACCTGGGAGCTATTGATAAGAAAAGGGAAAAAAAAAAGAAGAAAACTTTTCCTAAAGTTATCTGCAAAAAACCTTATTTGCTCTTTCCTATCATTGAATAATTCGTCAAGAATCACACATATTTTCTAAAAGCTAAAAAACAAAAGTTCCATCACCAAGGTTAGAAAACAATTCCCAGGCATCTAAAAGTTCAGTGAGGTTAGATAAGGAAATATCTTGTCTTCACTGATGTCAGTGTCTAATGAGGCATCACTTTTGCTGTATAAGAAAATATAGACAACAACCAGTGTTTATACAAGCAGGAAAAGAGCCTGATATCTAGCTGTAATCCTAGGAATATTTCTAAGATATCTTTGAAGGGAGTAAAACTGTGGGGACGAGGCTCATTGAAGGATGCACTCTGTACATGAAGGACTTGTTTATTAATTAATTTAGTTTCAGGTTAGTTACAAATGCCTAATATTGTGAAGCCAAGAATCAAATATGTTAAAGTCTGCTCTTATCCAAGCAACATGAAAGAGTTGCTCATTAATTTGAGAGTTCGAAAGGCAATTTGGCATTGTTCCTGAGATCTGGGAGAGAAACACTCCATGCAAAAGTATTTCTAGTGCTAAGCAGAGTTTGCCTTATGGAGGAGGACTTTTGGAACTTGCTCTTTGAGGCTGAAGTAGTCTCCACGGAGCAATTTTGTAAGTATTTACTGTTTAAGGAGCTTAAGAATATTTAACTGAGTCACTTGGATAAATATTATAAAAGACTTATGTCTGAATTTTCAGTGGTGCAGGCTACAATAGGAAACAATCTTAGTGAAAAAAACACTGTTATTACTTACTTTAAGTGTTTTACAGAGGTACCCTAAGTTGGTTTTCTATTTCTTATGGAACAGAGAGGAGATATGGCAGCCTCTTCCAGTTATGGTTTGGCATTTGTTCTTATTTAGATAATAATATTTGGATATTTAGAAGTAAATTATTGGAGTAAGGTCTTTTTAATTAAAAAAGAAAAAAAAAAAGATGAAAAAAAACCCCTCCCTCTTTTCCTTTAGAAATTCAATATCCCTAAGCTCTAAACACTTTTACACACTATCATACAGCTTCTGCAACAGATGCTTCACAATAACATTTTTTTGGGCTGATGGACACTCCAGAAGGATGCATTTGTTGAAACTCCATGATACACTAATGTCACACCGACCTTGGGATCAAATGGTACCTTCACAGCAAGGGATGGAAATAAGTAGTAAAAGGTATAATTAGAGATTTTTGGAAGTGGAAAATCTTGTGTGTGTCAGATATCTTTGTTATTGTTATTTTGACTGCAGAAATTGAGAACCCTCCAATATCCAGTGAAAGGCTCTGGAGGATAGTAAGTATATTGTTTAAGGATTTCTCTTGCTTTCTATTCCACTCCTTCCTATGCCTGCAGAAATAAAGGGTAACCAATAGACCCTAATTACTTTCCCTGGGAAATGTTAATCAGCCAAATGAGTA
The DNA here is from genome assembly GCF_022539395.1 of Myiozetetes cayanensis. Classification (NCBI taxonomy): domain Eukaryota; kingdom Metazoa; phylum Chordata; class Aves; order Passeriformes; family Tyrannidae; genus Myiozetetes; species Myiozetetes cayanensis. The sequence goes on along the minus strand of NW_026087631.1, from coordinate 33,592,321 downwards.
AGTTCATAGTGTGTTAAAATGCATTAGAAAGAGTTAGAGATATATTTCAAGCACAGTTTTACCAAAATGCTCTCTCTTTCTTTTGACAGTCAGCAGGATCCAAATTCTGTAGTGCATCATTATGGATAAATACAAAAAAAGAATAATCTTGAATAGCTAGATTACAGAGCTTGTGCTAGACACTTGACCTGTGTTTCTATTCTCCCTTCCCTTCCCTTCCCTTCCCTTCCTTCCTTCCCTTCCCTTCCCTTCCTTCCCTTCCCTTCCTTCCCTTCCCTTCCCTTCCCTTCCTTCCTTCCCTTCCCTTCCCTTCCCTTCCTTCCCTTCCCTTCCCTTCCCTTCCCTTCCCTTCCCTTCCCTTCCCTTCCTTCCCTTCCTTCCCTTCCCTTCCTTCCTTCCCTTCCCCTTCCCTTCCCTTCCCTTCCTTCCCTTCCCTTCCCTTCCCTTCCCTTCCCTTCCCCGCCCCCTTTATTTTCTTACTTTTACCCTTCTGAACCACGACAGCCTCTTTAGGGGCATAAAGGACTGAGGTAACAATAGTTTTTACCATGTTAAAACAAAGCAGTCACAGATATTTATTGTATTGGTTGAATAGTCATTGGTCAGAATGTTGATTTATTTGCTCTCAGAGTTGCTGCATTTCTTCTCACAGTTGTGTTGTGCAGCACCTTCCTCGTATTATACATTTTACTGTGGCATTATTATTTTTTTTTTATTTATAATTTCAAGCTGTATATGTTTCCTGAAATAAATAATCATCCTTGTGGTAGTGTTTGCTGTCTCTGAGGGCTGGGCTGAGGTTATCATCTTGCTGTGCTGTGTATCACTGGCTCATGATATGAGAGAACTGGTGGTTGCCAGACAAATCTGGTATTTGTACCCAGTCCTGCCATCATCTCTGTACTCTTGGAATCAACTCTCAGAAACTATTAATAATTACACCCTTTACCCTTTTTCCACAGAGAGCCAATCTGTGGGGATAAGGAGGGACAATTTATCCTGCTCACTCATCTTCATTTTCTTCTTCCCCTCTCCCTTCCCCTCAGGGCTGGTTAAAAAAGAGAAATTTGAATATCTTTGGCATATTCCAAACAGCATATCCCTATTGCCATGTCCCTGAGTGTGTGCCAGGCCTTTTTTTAGGTTTTAGGTTATACAACTCTTTAAGAACATCCCTTGGAGATCTGTCTCAAGGCTGGGTAGGTGTGAGCAGCAGGATGTGGGGGATAGTATGAGTGAGGTCCTATCGCACTTGGCACTTACAGTGCTTTGGAATTTTGCTCCTGAGCAAGTGCATCCTAAAAAAATAAGTAAAAAATCTGGAAAAAACTATGTTGTCACCCTGGGAATTCCAATGCAGCTGAACCAGACAACCAGCCCAGGCTGGAGTCAGTCACCTCTGCACCCAAGAAATACTGTATGAAAAACTCAGCTTGTTTAGTAAAAGAAGAAATTCCTATGGAGAAGGGGAAACAGAAAGGAATGGAGCAGGCAGGACACTCCAAAGGAGGGCCATCATGAGGAGAAAAAAGAGACCAAACTCAAAAATGAGGCAGTGACCACCTGATCGTTATCCCTGAGAGAGATGTGGAATATGCAAAAAACTCCAGTCATCTTCCAGGTGAGCACATCATCACATGGCTGCTCCAGTGCTGGGATAAGGGCACTAGGAGCCCGGAATTAGAGGCAAAGGAAGCCAAGCAGCTGAGGATATAAACCACAACTTAGGGAAAGAATAACACAGAATCCAAGGGGCCAAGCTAAATATAAAACTTAATGGAAAATCAGGAGGAGTTAAGTGCTAAACAGTAACTTTCAGGAGTTTCTTTGGGTAGAGGCAAATTACACATAGTATTATGGTTTTTTTAAAAATAATTTTACTACACAGGTAATTGATCATTTTGTCAGAACTGATTGAGCCAGATATTCTTGTTGGCTATGTAGACCAAATGGAAATACTGTCTTTGTGCCCATTGAGGTTTTAAGTGTGTTTCCCACTAAAATACAGTGCTGGGTTCAAAGCGAAATTTTTATTGAACTTTTGATGGCACAATAGTGAACAGTACATGCCTATAGAAATGACACAAGGACCCCCAAGGTCCAGCTGTTAAATGAAGCTGCCAGATAGTTTTAAACCAACTGATAGTGTCTTTCCTACAGGCACTTCATTTTGGTACGAACAGTCTCAATTGCTAGTTTTTCTTTATTAAATCTGACTTTTTAATGGAAAACTTTTTATAAAGTAGATTTAGAACTGGTTTAATTATTTTTCTAATGTATTTTACCACATTTTGTCAGTCAGGTTTCAGTCTTGGAGAGGTAAGATAGGCTTCACTGACGTTTCTGGGGTGGATAGCTATTGGTAGTACAAGTGTATTTAAAGTAAATTCTTGACTTTGTTGGGAAAAAAGAATGGATACTACTTGAAGAAAAAAGTTTGAACACCTGTTGAATGATACTGATTTTTACACATATCCAATCTTATCTCAGTGAAGTCCCGAGAAGTCTAAAAGTCTTAAGGGATGTGTCAGCTGGATGTGCTTAAAACTCTAAGCCAACCTAAATATACACAACTGTGTTAATCTTAATCCAGTTTGTCTGAAAACAGTTTATTTTTTAATAATTGCAAGCAAACTTAAAGCCAGTTACTGAAATGTAATATAGTTTGTTTGGTTTTGGTTTGTTTTTTTTTTTTTTTAAGTAGCCTGAAATGAATTTTTGCCATGAGGAAATTCTTACTTCATCCTCTTTTCCTTTGCAACATGCAGTGGAATATGTATTATTTCAGCAACCTCAAAACACCAAAACATTCTATTAGTGTTTGCTTATTAGATTTCATACTTCGGGATTTCTTAATTTCATTAGATTATATTACCAGAAAAATAAGTATTTTTCCTTTTTTTTCCTCTTCTTTTGTACAGTTTTCATGTTCTCAGAGGAACTGCAAGTACCACGTAAAGTCCCACCTGTCAATAGTAGAAATTAGTCTCTTTTTTTTTTGGTTATGAGATGAAATAGAAGTTCTAACAGATAAAATTTTAGTATAATCCACCCTGTCTTGGAAACACTCTTTGTCAAGATGAAATATAGTTGTATAATGACAGGGCTCTGGATATGATTTAAAAAATCATGACAAACTGTGACACGGATTTCAAAAGTGAAATGAAACAAACAATTTTTATGAATGTATTTTTTATTTATCATCAAACTTGAATAAAAGACAATAAGAAATTTTCAGATTATGTTACAATACCCCTGTTCAGCTTCCTTTAAACATAACTTTAAAAACACATACTTTATGAGGATGTCCTGAGGTTAAGAAAAACACAAAATGGTCTTTCTTTGGAATAACTCTGATGTTATGTATATTCTGAAAACTATTTGTGAAATAAATGCCCAAACAGCACGTTGGTAGTGTTAACTTAGGTAGAGTGTTAACTTTTATGAATGAACAGTATTATTTTTTCCTGATAAATTAAAGTTAGTTTGTTAATATAGCTGTTAATACTTATATTGATAAAACTTTGAATAAAAATATTCTTTATTAAGCATAACTAATGGTCTAGAAATTGTAATCTAACATGTCAGTTGAGCTTTCAGTGATGGTTTTGTGGTTTATTGTATGGATGAAACAATTGCCGAGGAATCCCCTGCCACTGCTTGTATAATAAAGGAAAATTCTGTGTGGAAGTGCTTGTGCCAGTTAAAAAATGTCACTAGAAAATCGAACCCTAATTAAGACCACATTTTTTCTTTCATGAGTGTTTGCAGTATACACTGAAGCTGCAGGGATAGATGATTTAACCAAAGGAGTTAAATTAAGTAGTGTAAGCAGTTCTGCTACAGCAATGCAGATTTGCCCATGGTATTCATGGTAAACACATCTGGTAAACACATTCCCATTTATACACAGTCAGGAATCTTTATGACAGTAAATCTTTCATGTTTATTTCTTTCTGTTCTGTCTACATTTTTCCTCGTAACACTTTTATTGAGTTAATAATCAAGAAAACTTTCTGTATGATATATTTCACGATGTTAAAGAGTCTAAGTCTCAAACATCCTAATTCCTATTAAATTAAACTTATATAAGTAAATGACTTTTTTCTTTAAAATAGTTACATTATTTAATTATTGCAATATTTCCAACATTTTTCCTTCTGTGGTCTTTATAAAATCCTTAAGTTTTTTCTTTCTCTGTTTCTTATGTGTGTTGCCCTTTCTGTCTTCTCTGAGACAAATTTGCCAATCCACTTCAATGGTCTTTGGTTTAAGATTGTAAAAGTTTTTTGGTTGATATCTTTTGAGTTAGTGAAAACATTAGTCCTTATGGTTTCACTATTTGGCTCAGAATATATATAAATATATCTCATTACACTTTGTTAAAAACTTACAATTGCCTACAAAAACAAATATAAATCCTGGAAATAAAACTCAATCATCAAATATTGTCTCTTGAATTTCATGACCTAGGATGTGTCATAGTGGACTTATACTTTGGATAATTTGTCAGTTAGGAGAAGTCACCCCATAAAGGTTGGTACCAAAAATCTCAGTGTTTTTCAAACTAACAAATAAACTAATATTCTCATGGCAAAAATAGGTCTTGAGGGTGTTATTGCAACATCGCATGTTATGGAACAAAACCACCCCTGAACTCTGCAACTCTTCACGTGGACTTGGGCTTTGATTAGAAACTCAAGAAACTCTTGTAATTTTATTCCAGCTTGAATAGTCATTGATAATGTTCTTGAGGGCAATTATTAAACATTATTAATTTAATAAAATTTAGAGGATATGATTATACTACAGGCATGTTTCCCCCTACAGGAGTTTCTCTAGGGAAAAAAATTAGCCTAAAATAATCCTAAAGAAAATCTCTACTGTATTTGTCCAGAAAAGAGAACAAATAATTAGCTACTTACTACATTGAAAATGATAAATTAGAAGAGTATTTATTTAAGATGAAACTTCCTTTCATCCTGTATTCTCAGAATGTACTGGTGGTTCTTGGAAAAACCAAAAAAACAAAAAAACAACCAAAATAATAATAAATGTCTCTAGGTGGTTTTTGACATAAATACAGTTGCGTGTTTGTAAGCATACACATAAGAGAATAACTACTTAAAAAGAAGTACGAAAAGATACGAAAAAAGAAGTACGAAAAGATATGAAAAAATCTAAGGTCACTGACAGAATAAGGCAATAGGTCACTTTATTTTTATCAGCTTTAGATATGTAGACATATATATAGATCATTCCACCACTCTTCACTGTCCCCAGCACATCTATAACTTGACAAGGCTATAGTGTTAGACACTAGCATTCTCCTTTTTAGCCAAGGGAGAGAAATAGTCATCTGAATGATCTGCTTTAGGTCAAATGGCATTTTAGATTAAGGGATAGATGAACTGTTCTCTTTTTCTCACCATCCACAGTAAAGAAATTAGCTCATGACCAGCTCACCATCTGAATTCCAACAAAATCCATGGGATGGGATTGATCTGTCAGGTGTTTTCAGATTATTAGCTGTTAAATATGTGATGAGGAATTAAATACCTGAGCATATAGACAGAGAAAAGGAAGGTTTTAAAGCTCCTGCAAACCAATTTAGTTCTCCTACTCTAAGGAGGAGTTTTTACTAATGGGAGAGGTTATTTTACACTGCAGGCAGAGATTGAGGTGATCACCCTCCCTGTAAGTCCCAGTGCACAGAATTTGAAGGTAAATCACCCATTTTATTTTCTTTTGAATGTCGTCCTCTCAGCTGCAACAGAGCCAGGCAGCCCTGAGGTGGAACAGAGGGAGGAAGCCTGATGCAGCACACTTATAGCCAAAACCAACATGAACAAATACAGGGTGGAAAAGTTCTTTAACAGCAATTCAAAAACAGCAAATCAAGATGTGATATTGTCTCTGCCCCAGAAAAACCCTGAACTTTGCAAAAAGCTGGGCAAGCCTTTTGCATACCTGACCTGATTCTGTTTCCCTCTGAAGCAACTCTTTCAAGCTACATTCGGAGACAGAATATTTGGTGAGCTGTGAAAAGCTATTTTCATAGTTCATCCTTGGCTTTATTCTTTATATTCAATGTGATATAGTAATGCTGATCTTATGTTTTTATGTACCTTTTCTTCATTTATTCTTGATAAGTCAAAGCAGATCCTTGCTAATTCCTATGAATCCATTTCTAGGGCACCTGTATCTGGGTTGCAGGGTGGATTGTCATCAATGGCAAAGTCCCTAAATACTCACTGATGTAATCTTTGTCTCAGTGTTGCACGGAAAAAGCACTTTGTAATGAAAAATCTAATTTTTTGCTCCCTAGGATCTGTTCTATCAATCTCATGCAAAAGAACTATTCAAGGCCCATTACTGGCAGAGATTTTGTTGTTCTCTTCCGGGGACTTTGGTTTGATCAAGCCCTGCTTGATTGTTGTAAAACAAACCACAGTCCAGCTCTGAGGTCACCAAGAGTCAGGAGAGTTTATGAGTTCCCCAGACTTGTTCAGTATCTCAAAACCAAAGAAAACCAAAAACTCAAAAGCGAAAATGTTCTTCCCTTCTGTACAATCTATGATACAAAAAGCAATACATCAAACCTTAGTGGTACAAGTCCATACAGCTTTAACTTCAAGTGCCCTAGAAACTAAAGAAGGGGGAGATGTAGATAGCTGATACTATATGAGCCTGAGAGGAACTTAGAAGGGGAACTTGGTAAGAAAAGTGAGGATGAGGTGAGATGCATCCTTGTGTGGGTGAAAACCACAAGAGCACAATATTCTAGTCAAGATCAAGTGCTTGACTAAAAGTAGATAGGAAAGTTACTAACAGGAATTTACTGTGGATATAACGAGGTATATAAACCATGAAAGAACTGTAACAAATGATCTCATTGTTCCACTCTCCTTGGGGTCTGTGCCTTCATATGGCACACCTTTCTGTAAATTTGGGTTATATGCTCTGAAATGCAGACATCAAGCATTCTGAACTGATGAGACTCAAGAGATGTTTGGTACTTTGAAGTTTTTGCTCAGAATTTTGAAGCAAAAACTCCATCCCTTTAAATTCATATGTTTATGAACACTTATATGTGATGAAGCAAAAGAAAATGCAAAAGTAAAAATGAAACAAACAAACAAAAAAGACCCACGAAACCAACTCTTTTGGAGAGGAAAAGGAAAGCTAAATGCGGAAGGATTTTTATGTAGGTCATTGCATCATTACTGAGTTCTTGCTGCTTTTTTAATTAATCAGACAATCAAAACATTGAAGATAAAACCTAGAAAATCCTTAAGTTCCATTTTCTGGGGATCATCTGCAGGTCTGACATTCTTTTCTTTGTTTCTTGGATGAAATTATTTGCTTCAACAGATTTTGCATTTTAGTTTTCTCTGATTGTTTTAGAATATCAAACATGAACTTTAGGGATCCTTTCTTTATTGCCAGAAAAATATTAGCTAAACTTAGCATCTATCACTTTTAATTGAAAGTGTTTTGCATTATCCTTTCTTTCTCTGTATGTTTGCTGAATTTGGCTTTAGGACTTCTTCTAACATTTTATTTTTTCTTTTGTAGGATAGTTTTCCATTAAAAATATCTTATTTTAAATGAATGTAGGATGGCTTGAAATGAAATGAAAAATTAGGTTTTTAATGTGCTTCAGGCATGATTATACCACCCTCACAAATCCTCCTTCTGTTCTGCACTCACATTTAAATATCCAAATGATAACTTAAATTAAAAGAGGAAGAAGATTTCACAATTAGGTCATATACTGATAAGTCTCAGGTCAGCAACAATTAGTCTTTGTACATCTCATTTTACCTGTAATCATTGGGAAATCTTGTCCCTACAAGACCAGTCTGTTTTACATCATCTTTTTCTTCATGTCACTCACCTCTTTTTCCCTTCTGTATACCTATTCCCAGTCTCTTTGCTCAGCTATCCCATGTCTTCCTCCCAGGTGGCACAATCCCAATACAAAATAATATTTGCTAATGGAAAATGTGCTCTTTTTGACCAAAGGTCTACCTACTGTAAGATACTTTTATTTCCAGTATATATTCTTCTTCTGGTAATATTATGCTATTGAGAAATGCATGTTCAGATCAAATTTTTTGTTCTCTAAAAGATTTAGCATATGGGTTCTTTGAATTTCTGATATGATACTTTTAGGGTTGGTCTTCAAATTCTTCTGCAGGTTGTTAAAGTTCTAGAGAGTGAGTAAGAAAATTACTAATTTCCTTCATGCTATTATGTAAAGAAGGCAAGATAAAAATATTTTAAGCTTTCAACCATGACTAATTACATAACTTTCTACTTGAAGTTTTATAGATCCATTTTAGATTTTATCCTGAGAATCAAAATCTTAGCAAGTTTCTATAGAGCTTGTTAATCTTAAAGAAAACAAAAATCTTTGAGTTATTTGACTTGTAAGTGGCTTTTGTTTCGACATGCAGTGATAATTTAGCTTAATTCTTTAAAAGAAAGTGTGATATACTTTGGATGGTTCTTGTACCAGGTTTTATAGGTAAAACTAGATTTTTGCTAGAATTTAGAGTAAATAATCTGAAATGTCCTTGATTTTCTTTTATAATGTTTTTGTAAAAATATGCTTTGGAGAGTACCTTGCTGATATACATAAGAACTCAAGCAGGCAACAAGGCTCAAAGTGTAAGTAGGCAATCAGTATCCACTACTCACATAATTGTATGCTTTTCTTTGTTAAGTACTTTGAAGTCTGCAAATAAGATTGTAGAGTAGATGGTGATGCTGTTCTGATATCCTGTTCCTTTGTTATTAGTGTTTAAAGCACAGCATATTCCTCCCCTTCACATAATTTATATCCCTCTTAGCTTTCAAAAAAGCAAAAACTGAATAGAAAAAAAGAAAAAGAAAAATGTGAAAACTTCTTTCTTCTTCTTTTATTTTTTCTGAAAATATAAAAATATCTTGATCATGTTCCTGGTAGCAGCTTTTCTTTCTGTCATAGTTCTACCAAGAGAACTAAGTACCTGAGGGATCCATGCATGTGATTCACATGTAGAAATGAAAAGGATGCAGAGACCAAAAATAAAAGCTTCTGGTTTATCATATAACATCAATGTGCAGTGGGATTTTCATTGTGGTTCATATTTAGTATAGGTATTTATTGATGAAGTCAGTGATAAATTTTCCACTGAATTCAGAATTAAGCCCACTTGGAATACTCTTTGAAAAGTCTCCCAAAACACCACGTGAAATAAGAGGGAAGAAAAAAACAAAACTAGGATTAGAAGGAAATTAAAAAAAAAAAAAACTAAGACCTTTTCTTTTTTGTTCAACATGGCATAAAGTCAAGCCTTATTTACAACCATGACTTGAGGAAAGGTCTATTCACACAGAAGCCTTATTTTCATAGAAGGTCTGATGGAGGATCCAACCCTCATTCTTTACTCTGTACAGTGCTTTTTTCTCAACTAACTGTCTAGATAAGGGAGGACAGACACTAATCTTCTTGCAGGTGTGAGGTGTCCTTCCAGCTGGGTAGGTGTTTTGATTTGTTTTGCTGGGCTCAGAACCTCCTGAAACCAGACTTTTGAGTGTAAAAATTCCTGTAATAAAGGTGTAACACTCAGAAAAGCCAGAGCATCTTGTGGCTAAGTACTGACAAGTGCCTTGACCTCTATTTCTCACAGAATTGCTGAGAAAACTCTTTACTTTTTATGTGTGCCAAAGGGTCTGTGGCTTGGGACACACCATTTTTAGTTGTAGCAAGATATGTTTATTTTTTCTTGAGTCCATTTTGAGGTATTTCTTTCTTTGAGCTCAAGTTGAAGAGCTATAAAAGAAATTGCTTTTAGAAAACTTTTGAACACCCTGCAGTTCATTCAGTTCTTCCATTTCTGAGAACAAAGTCTGTACCCACCAGATTACCTAGAAATTGTTCAAGCACTAAGGAAAGCGTGCACTATTAATACTGGATGAAAAATGAAAATAGTTTCTGAATGTTCTGAATGATTATGTTTATATTAATTAAAATATATACAATGAATGCTAGAATTTATAAAAGTAACTTTAAAATAATTGAAATATTAAAAATAAATGTTTGATTTTATTAATTTAAATTATATTTTCAATTATTTTTTTATTAAGTAGCTATATTTCTTTGAAAGCCTTTCCTGCTGATATATTTGAAAATGTATTACCTTACTGAGTACCAAATGTGCACTGAATCTCTCATGCTTTCTTATCTTCAAAAATTGGGTGGACTCTGCTTTAAGAAGCTTCCAATGATCTGCCAAATTTTGACACTGTTATTGTAAAAGATGCTGAAATATTCCCCCCAAATCAGATTTATAGCACTACTACAGCACAGGAGTATATCCTCTGCATGGCAAGACTGTCACAGATGCTCTCATATGTCATTTCCATTCATAATAATTATAAGGGCTAGGGACAGAGGATAAATGAAACATGGATGGCAGAGGTTCCTTTCTGCTCCTGTGATTTTTGGCTTTACAGGAAATCCCTGTGGCCCTTTGTAAGTAACTCAAGGTAGACAACCATGAGAAGAACAGACTGGCTGTGTTATTTTAGGATAGCATCCCTCTTCAATGTTGATAGTCTGGAAAGTGCCACTATTTTGCATCACACCCTTTCAGAAGAAAATTTTTCCACCTCCCTTAAAAAGATATGCTTGAATCTCTGACCCCTTCTCATATTTCCTTAAGGCAATGTCAGAATATTTTAGTAGATTATTATATGAGTGGATTGTTTCACATTTAATTCGTCAATACCACTGTAATTAGCAGATTATTTGGTAGATTATTTCTGTGATTTGTGTTACAAAGCCTGTAACTAATTGTATTTAGCTCCTTTCTCCCAGCACTTGCTGCAGTGAACTGTGCAATTAGTACTATCATGGGGCACTTCTGAGGAGGGGGTCAGAGCTGTGTCATGCCTGCGGGGAGGCAGGAGGTTGAGGCCTCAGTATTGAGATGTAGCTGGAAGATGAAAGATGCTGGAATCTGCTTTTCTGAATAAGACAGATAAATAACCCAATGCCACTATGCTCTCTTGGAGCTTGGTATAAAAGTGCACTCTTTAAATTCAGTATCACAGAGGCATAGAATGGCCTGGGCTGCGTGGGACCTTAAAGCTCATCTTGTTCCAGCCTGCTTCAAGTATCCCAGGTTGCACCAAGCCTTGTCCAACCTGGCCTTGGACACTTCCAGGGATGGAGCAGCCACAGCTAACCTGGGAAACCTGTGTCAGGGTTTCACCACCCTCACAGACAAGAATTTCTTCCCAATATCCCATCTAAACTTACTGTCTCAGTTTGAAGGCATTCCCCCTTGTCCTGTCATTCCAGGTCCTTGTAAATAGTCTCTCTCCATCTTTCCTGTTGGTTCCTTCAGGTCCTGGAAGGCCACAATTATGTCACCCAAGAGCCTTCTCTTATCCAGGTGGAGCAATCCCAACTCTCCCAGCCTTTCCTCACAGCAGAGCTGCTCCATCCCTCTGATCACCTTGGTGCCTCCTCTGGACTCACTCCAGCAGCTCCATGTCCTTGCTGTGCTGGGCCCCCAGGGCTGGAGGCAGCTCTGCAGGTGGGGTCTCACCTGAGGGGGCAAAGGGGCAGAATTCCCCCCTGCCCTGCTGCCCTCGCTGTGGGATCAGCCCAGGGCACAGGGAGTTTCTGAGTTGGGCCATGTCCAGCCTCTGCCCCACAGCACCCCCAAGTCCTTCTCCCTGGGGTTGCTCCATCTGCTCTTTCCCAGCCTGGATTGATCCAGAGGGTTGCCCTGACCCAGGTGCAGCAGCAGCCTTGGCCTTGTTAAACCTCAGGAGATTTCTGGGACTAGTCTTGGAGCTTGTCCAGGTCCCTCTGGATTTCATCCCATCACTGTGTGTACATTTGTGAACTGAACTGTGGTGTTGTGCTTTGGTACTGTGCTGCTGTTTTAGGCAATTTTAGGGAAATGGATGGATGTTAATTTGACAGTCCTTGTATCTTTGTCCTCATAAGAGATTTCAAAATGCTCTTTGTCAGAGTATGACTGATTAAGTAGTAGTACTGTTGTACAGAGCTAAGAAAAATTTGATTTGCCAGACCAAAATATTTGTTTATTCATTTAGGTCAAACCTTTGTTGCCATATTTTGATTAATTTTTTTCTCATTAATTTTTATTTTCATAAATCTCTCCACTTCCTGAATTTCCTGTAGGTCCCCAGGCAGAGTTGTTAATCACATAAATACCTCTCAACCTTTTACTGCACCTAACCTGAAAAAAAATTAAGTAGATTTGGGTAAATATCAGTGCCATAATCCAACATCTGTTTGATGTTAAATGTGCCACTGTTCCCAATACTGAATATCTCCTCTGGTTCTGAAGGAAAACTCTTGTTTGTCTCTGCTGGAAGGACACAATAAAAATGAATTTATGTCCATGTTTTTAAAGTCTTGGGTTTTTTTCTCTGAAGTTTGTTCAATTGACTACCTGGTTACCAAGGTTTTAGGACTTTTCTTTCATTGTGTCAAAGTTAAATTTTGTTCACAATATCTGGCTAAGTTGGCTTTTGCAACTACTGAAATCTGAGGATGGCATACTTTTCTTTGAGGGCTCTTTATAAGTCATACATGGCTCTTCTGTTACTGTGGAAAACAAAAGAATTGTGACCACTAATAAAATATAAGTAATGTAATAAGCAAACCAATTATAAAGACTGTTACCAGAAAATTCACTAATGCACAAAGAAAATGCCAGCCAAATTTTGCCCTGACATTTATTTTAACAGCAGAGCACCATTTTTTTCCCAGAAACATGTTTCCAGGAACTTAAAATTTTAACAGCAATGACATCATTCCATTAAAATATTTTCCTAGTAAAATCTAAGAAATGTTTACTAATTTTACAGGTTAACATAAACCAGTGATTTAACAATTTGAAAGAGTTTAAAAAAATTAATGAATTCTTATTATACCATAATAAATTTTTTGAATGTGACCTGCAAAAACCTGTCTTTTCCTATGAAATGATTAAAATATATTCGCAGAAACAGTAAATAAGACAGTCTGGACATCTCTCTAGTTGTTTCCTTCAATTATTTTTGAAAGAGACAGTAATGAAAGTGGATGACAGTAATAAAATGGTAATTCTCACCCTAGAAAACTTTTCTCTCATGGAAAATAGCTCAGAGAAAAAAAAATAACCTAAGAAACTATGTTATGTAAACACTGAATGGTATGTAAATATAGAATTTAAGTTCCAAGCACAATATATTGGAAGAATAAACCATTTTTTATATACGGCAGCAGATAGAGCCTACCATTTTGGGTAGATACCTATCTGCAGTGTGAGATTCTCCAGAATACACTTATGAATGATGTTGAGGTCAAAAAGGGAAGAAAAGAAAAACTCTGGAAGTCTATCATTAAGACCAATCTGCTGGTCTTCACAACCTGTTTAAAGCAATTTGTATTGATGGGTGACTGGGTAAACTGTGTTTGGGACCTTCTGATTTGTGACCACAGTAGTAGCAGGTTCCTGGTTTGATGGTAACACATTCTCATTTTCCCCAGTTGTATCTGCAAACCTGTGGTAGTCATTATTATATTTCACAATTGAAGGTGATATTAGCACCACAATATATGCTGACCAACATATATCTGCATCTCAGTGTGTTATGATATGTTATTTGCCTCATACATGGAATTACAAGACCACTGAGGTTGCAAAAGCCCTCCCAGCCCATTGAGTCCAACCTGTGCCTGATTCCCATCTTGTCACCCAGACCAAAACACTGTCTAGTCATTCCTTGGACACCTCCAGGGATGGGGACTCCATCACCTTCCTCGTTAGCCCCTTCCAATGCCTGACCACCCTTTCCAGCAAGAAATGCCTCCTGATGTCCAACCTGACCCTCCCCTGGCACAACATGAGGCCGTTTCCTGTCATCCTGTCCCTTGGTCCCTGGGAACAGAGCCCAGTGCCCTGCCTTGGATCCCCTCTCTTGACAGGGAGTTGCAGAGAGCGAGAAGGTCCCCATTGAGCCTCCTTTTGTCCAGGCTGAGCCCCCTCAGCTCCCTCAGCCGCTCCTGGTGCTCCAGACCCTTCCCCAGCTCTGTTCCCTTCCCTGGACACGCTCCAGCCCCTCAATGTCTCTCTTGTCTGAGGGGCCCAGAACTGTCCCCAGCACTGGAGATGTGGCCCCAGCAGTCCCAGCACAGGGCCGGGCACTGCCCTGGGCCTGTGACACCCCATGGCTGGGACAGCGCAGGGGCCATTGGCCTCTTGCCCACCTGGGCTCACCTGGGCTCACGTCCAGCTGCTGTCACAAGTATTAATTAATTTTTTGCACCTAGTGAGTGAAATGGGAACAAATTGCTTGGAGGAAAATATTTGCCAGCGTCCAATGCTCAGTGCAACATTGTATGCTTAATGTCAAAGTAATAAGACTGCCTGAAAGAGCTGTGGGCCCTTGGGAGTGTGAGAGTCTGAGCTTTTTTAGACCAACATCTGCTTTCTGCTAGATCAGATCCTAAAGCTTCTTATTTTGGCTGATGTTTTGGTGTTTAATCTGTTTTGCTAAGGAGCTCTAATATAAATGTTATGGTATGGTGTTTCTTACAAACAATAAGAAAGCCCAAGAAAATGTCTGAAAGGAAGTTCCTGTAATTTTCTGAACAAGGCAGAAGGCCACATTGGAAGAAAATTTTGCATCACTATTTACAAGAATTTTCCCATGCACACTCCATGGGTTTTAATGGATTAACATTGTTAATCTGTTACCTCAGAACTCTTGAAAGTTAGCCATAATCTTCTTTAATTACCCATAATGTGGGTTAATGAACATTTGAAATGAGTTCAGTAAATTTCATATTTTTCTAGTGCAGAAAAATGCAAAGTTCATAATAGGACATGATTCTATAATAGTCTTGACAGGCAAAATGTATAAATATATCTAGGTAAGGAATCCTTGATGAATGCAGTGTACCAAAGAACTTGAGAAAGAAAAACATAGGTAATTTTTACTAATTTAAAGATGCTATTTTCTCTGTTCTTGGGTTCCTGGTATGGAAACACCAATGGATGTTTTTACACCATTTCATTTTTTATTAATCTTGATGAAAAATACAAGGTCTAATAATCAGATTATTTTAATACATTTAATACTTGAGTACAAATGTACAAGTCATATGTGCTTTTTTTGAGTAAGAAGACAAAATGTGAACACCACTTCTGAAAAAAAAATTAAAATTGACACTAAAGTATTGGAGGAAAAAGGAGAGATTGTTTTAGCAGAAATTAAAGCTTAAAAGAGAATGATAATCAGAAACTGTTTCAATATTATATTTTGATCCGAAAGTCAACATATCTCCAAGAACTGTTTTGATAAAAGGTTTTGCTTGTGAGTCTGTTTTTTTTTTAATTATTATTGGTTTTTATTATTATTTAAGTATAATCCTTTGCCAAGCAGTTTTGTTCAGGATTAATCTGTTGAAATGTTGGAATGAAAGGAAGGAAGGATTTTCACATTAAAATTTATGACATTTAAACAGCCAGTTTTGGAAAGGAAGACATAACTGGCAGGGTCACTGGAGAAAAAAGTTTTTCAGATACTCAGGAAACAGAATAAAGCAATAAATTTAGTATCAATGCCACTCAGAAGAGGTATTTTGTGTTGATTTTATCAGTACAAGCATATCAAGAGCCTGTCTCTTTTTCAGATTAATTTAAGGCTTGTGCAGCTCACAACGTTATAGTAAGTGCAAATTTTTTCCAAAGTTTGCACTTGCAGAAGGCTGTAAAATTCTATTTTTACCAGAGTGCAAAAAAATTATAGTTGTCTGCTTTTGCATGTGTATAAAAACAATGTAAGAATGTGGAACGGAAACACTGTGGATACGACAACGTTCAAGCAACATAAATTTGTTACAGGTATAGAGATCTGGATGGAAAAAAATATACTGCCACAATCCACTTAAATACTGAGAAGCAATGAGAAGGCTTGGGTACACTACTTTGAATTCTAAAACCTGAAGTTTTGATTGAAAATAAATTATCTTGGGAAAGGGTTTAACACTTTTGTGATGAAATGCACACTGTTTTTCAAATAACTGAGCTATCTCATTGAACACCAGGAATGATTTCTGGGCTCGGATTTTTATTTGGCTAATGACTCTTTGCATAGAGTATGACTAAGGCTGTCACTGGAGTGATGATAGTAATACATCAATAAACAATATTTCTATGGTTTTGTTATATTTACCTGAGGAATGGAAAGTCTGTAGACTAATCAGGCTACTGTTAGGGGAATAAAAATTCACAAAACATGAACAATTGATTGTGTAGAGCTTGTTTTTTTGGTAAACATAACAAGATTTTTGTATCTGCTCACAACTAGAGTTAAGCATTGATCTACAGAAGGTAACATATTAGTCTCTCAGATCTTCACAAATATTTCATGAAGTGTACAGTTTTACCTATTTTTACCAGTTGGGATATTGCTCAGATCACCTTTCAGTTCTAGAAACTGGTAAAACACTAAGACTGAGTCTTTTTCAGTACATCTCAAAGGACACTTTCGCTTAAGATTAGGAACCAAACCATGTAATATATACTCTATAATTTTATTTTAACCGCTTCCTACACAGGTTGATATGAATGAATTGTTAACTGAATAAGACAAATTTATTTATGTTCTAACACATGTGAAACCTAGATTACCTAGCAGGGATGACACTCTTAATTGACAACTTCAGTTTTCAGTAGATGAGGTGCTCACCTTTCAGTTTTATTTGAAAATTTAAAAAAAAAATTTTTTTGTTTTTGTACCATTTCAAGGTACATTTTCCAAAGCTATGATCATGACCAGCAAACAAAAAAATAAAAAATGGATTCCTAATGAATATAAGTCACGAAGCTTTTTTCTGCATAATATATTCTGAAAATATTCAAATACCAACTTAACACTAAAAGTTCCCAAGAATTTATAGGCACAACATCTTTTTTTCACTGTCCAAATATAAGACAATTTTATGCTTATTTGTCATATCTGATTGTTCCTGTCAACAAGGGTGTTCTTGCCTTCTCAGACATTTTTTAATTCAGTTATTTGACCCTGGGCTCACCTCATATCATTGGCCTATTTTGTGTGTTCCCAGGAATCCACTCACAAGCTGATAAAAAGGAATGATGTTGGATTTAGATATCTAAATAAGTAGGACAGAGATTGCTGCTATGTAGGTAGAACAGCTGGAACCATAAGGGGAAAAAAAAAGGATTTACCTGATCTTACAAGACAAAACTGCATGCAACTAAAAAATAGGCAATTATAGTGATTGACTATGTTATATATAAACAAAAGATGATGAATCTGAAGGTTAAATGTTGACTTTTTTCAAAGAAATAAAGGAAAAACAATAAAAGGGCTTTGTCATGTGAGGAAGCATTGTGTTTTAAACAAGAAGGAGTTGTTTTAAATTGGTTTATTTAATGTTTAATAGATGTTATTTGAAAATGGTCCTTTGATTATACTTTTTCAGTAGATAAAATGCATAGAGGGTGTCAAGAAGAGACTGTGTCTATGGGATGTGTGTTCCTCAGAAGTTAATGTGGTCAAATGGACTATCTGAGTGCTTTCACCTCACAGAGGAGTTAATCTACATCCTAGTGTGAATAAGCAGACAAAATGCACTTATTCAGTACAAATAAATACAAACAAATATGTATTTTATATATGTATCCAAATACATATATGAATACAAATAAAACCACACTACATCTTATCTGTTCTCCATGAAGTTAATTTGAAGTTTAGGCCATAAAGGGAGGTAAGGAAGGAAGGAAGAAAATAAAAATAAAAGGAAACAAAAGAAAAAGGAAAAAAAAAGTACGGAACTGAGGAAAATTAACTTCTTAATAGACTTTCTCTCTGCATGGGAGATTTGATAACAAGTGCTGCAGTTTAAAAGTCTGAGTAAATGCAAATGAAGGAGAAACTGGGACATATGGGTATAAAAGTATATTATGTGGTTGCAAGAAGTCCAGTGGCAGTAGTGCTGTGTATAATCAAGCAGAACAAAATAGATATTAGATCCTTGTAGACTATTTTGCTTACCATTCTACTAGTTGTATTTATATCTCAGTGACCTGAATGCTAATTAATAGAATAAATTAATCTCTTTAACCCAAAGAAAATTTACAAACATATTTTTCTCATGCTTACACTTGTATTTATGTTGGCTTTCAATGGTTCTGTTGAAAAGACTAAGAGACATGTGGCCGTCCCAAATCAAAATCAGGTTTTAATCAGTGAGGCTTTTTAGAATGTAATTGTTAGAGAAGAGCAAGGTTGTCCATCAACTCAGTGTCAAAACAGTCTGACATCTCAGAGGAGACCATTTTCTCAGAAAGAAACCATTTTTTTCCCCACTGTAGTTTGTAAATCAATATTTGTTCTCTAAAGGTATCCAGAGTTTTTCCTAGTGTGTTTTGCTAATGGACAGCAAGGAAAACGAGATTACAGTGGATGTCAAATGGAAAAAGGTACCTGAATGTGAAGAAAGGGAAAATGTCCAATTTCAATCGTTGAGGCACAAACTCAGTGTGTGAGGGCATTGTGGGTGAGATTAAGAGGTTAAATGTTCCAAAAGAAGTCCTTTGTAGCTGCTACATTTCGGGTTGGTGACGAATGTCAAGGAGATCTACAGAGCAGGAAGGAGATATACTTTCCTGATAAAAGGCCTTGAAAGAATATTTTTACCAGAAAAATAAAATAAAAAAAGGTTTGGATCATTTAATATTTATATTAAGGAATTTCTTAGAGTATGAGAAAGGTTTCCCTAAAGAAATATCTTCTCGATAAATGCTCTGATTTTAGATTTGAATCCCCACTCTCCAATGTCCCATGTTAAATGAGACAAGGCTCTTTTGCTAAAGATGAGTTATGAGAAAAGACCCAAACTCCTCCCTCTAAGCAATTATAAATCCAAAATTAAGAGGCTCCAATTGAAGGAAAAACAAATTATGGAAAAGGAAAAATAACAGCCCTTTTTTAAAAGGTATGTGTGTATTAACAGAAAGACGAAAAAAACCAAGTAAAACAACCAAACAATACTCTTCTCCCCACAAATAATTCCCTTCAAAAACAAACCGATAAACAGGCAAAGGGAAAAGTAAACAGTTCAATTTTGTGCCCTTTGGTGCAATTCCAACCACAGTCAATAGGGGGCACCGTTAGGTCACTGGAAATGCAGAACTTGTAATGTCCTGTGCCCGCCACCAGGTGGCGCTGTGGGATCCCTGGTTGCCACCACGTGGTGACAGGGGGAGAAGAACATCCTTTAGGGTGTGTCGGAGAAAAACAACAAAAAAAACCTGGGTCCCTCTTCCCTTCCCACACACCGGGAAAGGGGAGAGGGAGAGGAGGAAAGGGATCAGATAGCTCTTACTTATTCCAGCTGGTCAGTCTCCTTTGCATAGTTCTCTCTCTGTCCCTAATGTGCACAAGGGCCACCACCAGGGAAAAAAAAACAAAAACAAATGGGAACAGAAAAAAAAAAGAAACAAAAAAAAAACACCAGAAAACAAATCAGGTAGCGTCTGCAACTGGCAAGCAGGTCCCAAGCCCACAGGAACCATCAGCCTCCCCTCCTGACCTGAGTTCCAGCCACAGCCTAGCCCCCCAAACTCCTCTGCCGTTTTCCAGGAGACAAGAGAAAAAAGTAAGCAATAGCATTTCATGTACCCCGTTTCCTAGGAGACCAAGTTTTGGTCAATTAGTGAAGGAGCCAGTCCTTTTGTTCACCTGATAGCTCTTGAGAGCTCTGCACACAGGGTCAGGGGGAAGGGGAAAAATTCCTGACTGGTTTGAGAGAACTATCTAAACTATGACATCCAAACACACATCCTTGCCTATATGCCCTTGTTAAGTTTCATACTATGATAGAAAATATCAAGTTTACTTTCTGTACTTTTCCTCACTGTTCATGACTTCACGTGTACTCACTGGTTCTCAGGAGGAGCTGGTCAATTTTATTATTTGTCCAAACCCAGGTTGGACGGGTCTTGGTGCAAGCAGGTCTAGTTGAAGGTGTCCCTACTCATGGGAGGGGGGTTCACAGATGATCTCTAAAGTCCTTTCCCACCTAAACTGTTCTGTGATTCTATGATTCAACTATTCTATTTATTGTTTGTTTGATAATTATTGAAATAACTATAGTAACAATAATACTAGTCATAGGAACAATAACAACAATAATAATTTCTTTCAATTATTAAACTGCTCTTAACTCACAAATTTTATCATTTCTTTTCAATTCTCCTCCTCAAGTAGGGGTGGTTTGTGATTTTGGGGAGTGAGCACGTGGCTGCAGGGTTGTTATTTTCTGGTTGGGTTTAAATCACAACATTGGTGTCATCTCTTCCATGTGCAATTGCAAACTTTAGTATTGTCTTGCCTCAGCTCTTAGCTATACAACTGGCCAGTTATAAGATTGCTTCTCAGGTAGATCTTTAAACACATAAGCCGTGTTAGATTTCAAGGCTGCAGACCATGGTGATAAATCATCTCACAAAGCCAGATCCATAGAGTGGTGAATATCTTTTTGCTGCCATCTATGCTCTGGTCTAAATCAATAGGTTTTGTCATCCCCCAAAATTTACAGGATTTTCATCTGTGGAAGGTTGTAACATGACAACTGCAACATTTTTAACTTCCTTCCAGACATCATTCTTTTCTAAGACAAAGAACAGCTTTGTCTGAGCGCTATTTGTCATTCTGTCCTCAACCTTGCATGTAAAGGCACTTATGCAGGCATGTTGCCCAGCTATCCTCATTCATTTTGGTGGGATCATCCAGTCAAAAAATTTGTCACTTGAGCTTGGATGTCATTAGTGATTGAGCAAATCCATATACACATGACAAGCCACCTTGTCAATAAAAAAAAATCTACATTTCTCACTGGAAACAAGAAACGGTCAAGTAAAAATACTTTTTAATCAAATCTGAATCTCTGAGGCCCAAAGCTTGGTAGTGTTTATTCAGCCAGGTTTACAGTTGGTCAGACTTCCTCAAAAATCTTTTTGGTCTAAATAGGGTAGTGCTGGTGGTACTGAGCATCCACAGCTGGATTGCACAAGCACATTGTCTGCCCTGGGAAGAGGTGTAGCATAGAAACAGCCTGACTGTCAGAGCTTCTCTGACCTTATGAGTGCCTATGTAAGATGTCAAGAGTTTTCATTTTCATCAGTGAAAGTAAAATCAGGATGTCAGGTCAAGACAACTTATACAGTGTGACCCAAAAGAAAATGGACAGGAACCATATTTTACTTTGAGTTTTTCTTACTAGACTGACATTTTTATGTAATTTATTTCTAACAGTTGAAAACCATTCTCTGTGGGCTGTTTACATGGCGGGGGGGGAGGGGAAAGGTTTTTGTTTTTTTTTTCCTAAGGCTGGCAGAAAACCCAAGTGTTCTGAATTTTCACCCTCATGGAGGACTCATACCCAGAAGATGTATTTCAGTATATATAATGCTGAAAAAAACCACCCCACCACAGCTGAGATTTATCTTGGTCATGTTGTAGTAGTTAGTTAGGACGGTCACAAAAAATAAAATTGGGCACCTTTATTGATGATGGGTGACAGTCAGCTTTTATTGCTTTGTCCAGTTTAATACTTCTCTTTCTCACACATACAGCACTCACACACTGTGTACAGAACCTTACATACCTTACTATTCTTAGTTCTCTATCTATAATTTATTACTACCCTTCACATATGATTGGATGTTCATTCCTTATTTACATTCTTTTCTCACTGGTCAGTTCTGGCACCTTCTCAAGTCTTTCATGGTCCATGTGAATTTCCTCAAGGAAACAGCTTCAAAGTGTCTAAATTAAAATCCTTCACCTCTATATCTTTCATCAGGGATGAGGCGGATTTGCCACTTACCCCAACATGATCATACCTTTCTAACAACTTTGTTAACTGCCCCCGGCCTAAACTGTGCACACATAGTATACCAGATGTAGTCCATTCTTTTTTTTTTCTCAAAAATGTGAACCTTCTGATGATGAAAAAATACTGAGGAAGATCTTGGCCCAATGTATCTCCTGAAAATGTAAAAAGATTACTGTGTCATTAAAACACCACCCCTTTCTTTCATTTGACTACAACACACAAAATATTGGTGGTGTTTTTTTCTTTCAACTATCAAAATCAAGTAAGATCATGGAATGGCCTGGTCTGGAAGGGACCTTAAAGATCACTCAGTTCCAACCCCTGCCATGGGCAGGGACACATTCTACTAGACCAGGTTGCTCCAAGCCTTGTGCAACCTGGCCTCAGACACTCCCAGGTTGAACAATTGCAATTCTCTCAGCCTTTCATCATATTCAGGCATTATTTAACCCCTTTTTTTTCCCATGGCAGTCAGGTCTCTGGCTGCAGCTTTATCAACAGAGTCTGCTAAGATGACATATAAAAAATATAGCACTCACCTGGGATGGTCCAAGAGCAGTCATTCGTGTCATGGAGCTCCTCAGCCAAGAGAGCAATTTTACAAGGCCTTTTTATCAGTATTAGTATCTGGATACTCTATCTCAGCAGAATGTAGCAAAATAATTAAAGTAAGCAGACTGCCAAAGTACATGTTAATTAACTTTGGTTAACTTCCTCCACTATTAGCTGTAAGAGTGACATCATTTGAAATAATTAGGCATCAGAGACCTCTAAAAGTTCATCAGCTCAATTCGTTTGCTAATGCTGTGCCCTCTCCTTGTGGACCTCAAGGACCTAGCTGAACTGTGCTACTACCACTGGCATCTCATAAGCACGTTCTGCACATGTGCTGCATTTCTGCAAAATGCAGGAACCTCATATTAGTGTCAAGTCACTTGCTCAGATGAAAATGATGGACAGTGAGCTTTAGAGGGCACCAGCAGGATGAAAACCTGCATGGTAATAATACAAATCAACAGAACAGGCATGTTTCCTTCCATCCAATGGTGAAATGTGTACTCAAATAAGGATGGAATGAAAAAGATTTTCACTTTAAAAAGAAGCATGCACTTGATTCTTCATGCACTAATATGTGTCCTGACACAGTTTGGTGTCAGGGTAAAATGAGACCAGCGGGCAGAAAAACAGAACTGCAAAGGTGCTGTTAAAAGCAGTGCTGCTTATACACTAGTCAGCCGTCCACGCGCCTAGCTCCCTAAGGTGACTTAATGAAAGAGACTGGAGACGAAGTGAACAGAATGACAGCCAAGGTTGATCTGATTTATTAACAAAATGGAGGGTTTATAAGGGAAAGGCTAGGGAAGGATCTGCAACAGGGGTGGAGTATGAAAAACCAGGGAAGATGATAGGGTAAGCAACAGGGTGATGTAACATGGGGGAGTAACACAGCCATGAGGCACTGGTGAAGAAATTGATTGGTTGGTACCTCATGGTACACCAGCCAATAGTGAACTGTTGCTATGCCTGCCAGGCAATGTCCATAAAAAACATAAAGAACACAAAACGGTGGTCTTAACCTATTATTAGGTTTTTAACCACAGAGCTTCTGGTATAAAGTCCATCAAGTCTGTTGACAAGCTGCAGTAGGGTTCTCTTTTTCTTCTAGGAAATTGTCTCTCCATTGTGCAAACTCTGTCTCAGCCTCAGGCTCATCTCCAACAGTGTCCTTATGATTTTGCTAATTCCTCCAAGCCTTCTCCATGAATCTAAAGAGAATTTTGCAAATAAACTTTATAAGTGGTAACTTTTTACCTTTGCCAGGAGCATGCTGTAATTTAAGACAGCTGCACTACAGATGTGGTCATTGTGTTTCCCAGAAAGAGAGTAGTAACCCTTTTCCCATTCCTGGACCTGGAGAAGGTACTTACCTTCTAGAAATCTTTTGAGATCACTGTTGAATCTCTTGAACAAGAGGGGAAAGTAAAAACAAAAACCTAACAAACAACAGAACAGACAGAACAGTTCTAGGAAACCAGGTACAGCGTAAATATGCAGGGAAAAAACCCCAACAAACCAACAAAAAACTCAACGCCTTTATCACTAACCATCTCATTCTCTTTCTCTAGTTTTCAGGATAACTATTATTTTCAAAATACCACCATTTGCTCATAAATTTGTGCAAGTGTTGACTCTAAGATGTGACCTAGTGGCATCCTGCTTGTTATGCACACAGCATTGCCCTTCCATGTACCCAATCCACCAATTCAGAAGAATACAAGTTTCTCAAATCATTCATTTTTCTTCTAACATTTGAGTAGCCACCTGAAGAAACGTGCAGCATTGTACTGTGCCTCAGCTTTTGAGATGGTGGGCAACATTCTGTTTCACTGTGAAATTTTTACAAAGATAGACTTCTGGATATATCTGTCACTAAGTGTAAAAGAAAACATCTGAAAGGAAAGAAGGATCCTGAGTTTGGCTATGCTTTAATGTAATTTTTGAACCAGTTCTTGTGTATGGTCACAATCCAAAGCAGCTTCTATGCGTGTTCTGCATTAATTCCTCTTTGGTTGAACTGTCTCAAGACCAGAGCATTGTACCAAGGAAGCACGAATGTTTCACAAAACCGAACCTTTGATGTATTGTAGCAATAAATTTGGATTTATATCATGACCATTTTTCACAACTGTAGCACAACCCTCACGCTCCTCATCATTGACCTTGTCCTTTCTTTCCTGGCCACTGCACACCATTCCCAAAAAAGACACCATTCCTGAGTGACTCTGCACAGGATTTGAGAGGTAAGGTTTTGGCAGTGGGGGGATAGAGGAGTGGTTTCTCTGAGAAACTGCTGGAAGCTTCCCCCATTTCTGACCTACTGCTGGCCAAGGCCAAACCCATCAGTGGTAGTGGGGAAAGAGAGAGAGAATTCAGGAGGCAAGTTTAACCCAGGGAGAAGGGATGGGTGAGGGGAACCTGTCTGAAGATTTGGTTACCCTGCTTTGATTTTATTGGTAATAAACCAAACAAATTTCCTCAAGATAAATCTGTTTTGCCTGTGACAGTAATTGCTGAGTAGTCTCTCCCTGCCCTTATCTCGACCCACCAGCCTTTTATTACATTTTCTCTCCCTTATTCAGCTGAGGAAAGGAGTGACACAGCAGTTTTGGTGGGCACCTGGAATCCAGCTGGGGTCAACCTATCACAACCCTACAGGTAAGTATAACCTAGGTTAAAAAAGGAAGAAGTTTAAAACAAACAAAATCCTTACTATTATTTTTTGTTGGTTTAGTCAAAGGTATGAAGGGGATTTTTTCAACATAAAGGATTTCTTATACAATCATAATTCAAGGATAATATCACTATATTCTTGAAGGTCTTGGAAAGGTGTTTTGAAATTCCCTCTGCAAGGACTTGCCTCTCTCAATGTTTTAAGTCACTGCCCAGCATCCCCATGACATCTCCATACCTTGTCCATCGCTCAGGACCTGGTTTCATGCCAGCCTGGTTCAGTCAGGATGTCACAGCCCTGCCCTTCTTGGCCCATGGGCTGTGCTGGGGCAGGTCCCATATGCCAGCTGACACCCTGCACAGCCTGGCACCACAGTCTGCAGGCCAGCTTGGGAGCTCCACCTCTCTGAGACTGAGGTGAAACTGTAAAAATACTAATTTCTCCTTCTCTGTCCTTATTACTGCAGCTCTCAGGTCATTACACAATGTAACTTCATCTCTGCAAGAAAGCTCATCTCTTTATGACTATAGACCATTTTAAAAAAAATGATTCAAATTGTGTAATCGAGTGAAGCATCAGGCCAAGAGGAAAATTGTTTCTTGAAAAAAAAAACACTGGTAATTTCTAAGTCTAAGTCCCTTCAGTCCTGTCTCAGAGTCTTCTCCCATGAACATCAGGAAAAATCATCACAGCAATCACTTCTGAATCCTGTAATCTATTGAGAGATGGTTTCTGCACTCTTTGTGCTGATGAACAAGTGTTTGTTTCGTCATTTTCACAGGTCTTCAGAATGACTCCAGCGAATTAAATTAGGGATTTCATTATGTATCAAGAACTGTAGCATAGTGATAAGCAACTCTGTTGTAAAAGTGAATGTCAGCTTGCAGTGCCATTTTTTACAGCTTCAATGAAAAGTCTTTCCAGGTGCAGCTTTGTATTACTCAAATATGCGTATTTCATGTGTCCAGTACAAAACTCTTTCCTGCCTCTCATTCACCTTAATTAGCAGAATAGGTTTAATTGCTTTTTCCTGTTGTTTATTCATCGAATACTCTTGTACACTGCTGAAGTTGCTAATTTATTCTTTTTCTTTCCCAGCCCTCATTTTCACCAATAGTCTGAAGACTTTGTATATGTCTCTGCTGGAGAAACCCACTTTTTAAAATCTGCACTTTTCAGCTAACAGTGCTTATTTAAAAATCAGATAGTTATGAATGGAGATCTATATCTTGAATTTTCTTAAATTTTTTAGCAAAACTTGTTTTATTTTCAAAAGAAATATTATTAAAAATTTGTATTTAAGTTTTCTAGCTCAGTTTCTTTATTCCTTCCATTACTAGAACAAAGGAAGTGCTTAGAATAGTGTGAAATCCTAACTTTCTCCCTTTTGGATAAAAGATTTTGAAAATAATTTAATTTTTAATCATTTAACAATATAAATTTGTAATTTATTTCTAGTGAACAAGGCAGGCTTAAAAAGAAAAAATAAAACTTGAAAAAATATGTATCTGAACCATCAATATTTTAATCTTTTCACATATAAAACTATTTAAAGGCCAAGAATACAGGACAATTTCATCTTGATGGAAAATAAAAATACTGTATTTCCAAATCTCAGTTACATAGGTACTCTCCACACTACAATAGGCGGTGCAAAGTAAAATTGACTGAAACACATTCCAAAGTATTCAAGAGGCGGCAGCTTCAGAAAAGAAGTGTTTCTGTTTGGTCAGTCACTTGGAAAAATGAATTTTTTTTTCATAGCACATAAAAAAAAAGTAAATTTTTTTTTTTTAATCAGTTTGGGCTTCTCTTCTTCTTTTTCTGTCATTTACTACAACTGTGGCTGGGGAAACAGGAAGAAATATAAAGCTCCTCTAGCTCGAGACAGTTTTACTTCTGATCTACACTGGTTTATAGTTTTTTGATAGTTTTGCGTCAAAGAACAAGAAATAATTGAATAAGAATAAAAGTCTTATTTGTTTAATTTGACCTATTCTATTTGGCTATTAATATAGCAGCATATTTTAAGAACACTGTGAAATTCTGCAGGCCAAAAAACCTATGCAGGATGGCAAATATATTTTATATCATAACAATACTTAAGCATTTGAGTGGATTACAGCCAGTTGCAATTGTATCTGATGTGCTGAAGCATAATTATAATTTTTTTCTGAAAATAAAACCAGAGTTTCATAAACTTCAGCTAAATTCAACCATAACTTTTGTGAAGCCTACATTTTGGGAGTCTAACATTTTTTTTACCTTATCAAATCAGTCAGGTATTAAACCCATGTCAACAAAATATTGTTGTTTGGAATACTGTTTTCCAATTAGGAGAATCCCTCATCCTTAACAAATTAATTTCTTATCTGTATTGCTTTCACGTTATCACAGCTAAGTGCAAAAACAGGGCAGTAATATTTAATGAGAAATCACATGAGACCAAGAAATAAAATAATAAATAGAGAATGTAGGAAGCAGGGACAGTTTTTCAGCTATTGTGTACAGAAGTGTAGTTCTCCTGAAACTTCACTGAGTTGAAGTTTTTCTGAACTGGAATAATGTAATGAGAATTTACATCAGTAAAATTTACATCTATGCTTTCTGTTAATTTTTTTGATTTTGTTTTGGTGTTTCTTTTGTTGTTTTTTTTTATTGCTTTTTTTCCTCATTTTGTATTCTTTCATTCTGATTACAAAAATCTTTTCTGATCCATTCAAGACTATTTAAAATGTTGTTTATGAAATTCAAGCTGGGTTTTTTTATTAAAAGAAAGCCTCACCTTGATTTGCTTTCTAAATTCCTCCTCTACTGGTTGACTGATATTTCTACAGTAATTTGAAAAAAAGGAGAGTTTTAGAAGCACCATTAGAACCTCTCTAGAGGTTAAAACTTAGTGCTGACCTACATAGAACATTCTTTGATTTGTATCTTAGTTCTGTATAGTAATAGAACTCAGACAATTTCATTTCTAAGTTTATAATGAGCTTTAAAAGGAAGGTAAAAATACACCACAGGAAAAACTGAGTTAACATTCTCAAAAAACATTATGTAATGTCTTTGTGCAGAAATTTAAATTATAGTCAGGAAGTAGTTTGGTTGCAGGATTATAGTCTTTGTGCCTCTCCATTGTACAGTAAATTAAGTCCTTTTTTACTGATATTTACATTAGGAAGATAAGGTCTGGAAAAGCTGCCACTTCCTACATTTTACTGATAGAATTTCTTATCGTCCCAGGTACGAAAGCATTTCAGGGGACCAGACAGAGTGGTATTGACATAGAACACTGATTGCCTTGAAAAGGATGGCCTTTGAGAATTTCTTGCAGAAAATTTTGGCTTATATGCCTGCATTCTACATGTGTGATCATATTTTGTGTGTATGAAGGTAGAGGAGGTTTTTTCACTTCTTCTAACTGGACAAATGGATGTGACCATCCAAAATTTATTAAAATATGCTGGCACTTGCCTCTCCTTTCATGAAACCTATAAAGATAGCAGGACTCCCTTGAAAGTACTCCCAATGGCAGTACTAGTTAACACACCTTAATATTTCTTGAAACATGTTGTGACATCAAGAACTTGGAAGTTAAAGCTACAAAAATGTATTTTAGAAATAAAATACAATTTTATTAACAAACACAAGACTAATTAAATAGGAACTTTCCCAGGATGAAATGAGCTCGCACAATCTTTAGAACAGGGATAGATATTTTCCTCACTGAAAAAATCTGCACAACTCAAATTATTTGCCAGATGCAATGGATTAACTCTTTGAACCATAGAAATGTTGAGATTAGAAGGGGCATCTGATGATGTTTAGTTCAACTCCCCTGTTAAAACAGAGTCAGCAACAACACATTGTCCATGACCCTGTTCAGTCAGGGTTTGACTCTCCAAGAATGGAGAGTCTCTAAACTCTATTCATGAAAACATTTAAATATGAGATAAACCAAGCTACCCAAACCCTCCACTTGGAGCTGCTGAAATTTTAGGCTACTATTTCTCAGGAATTTTGAAAAAAATTTGATTCCGAGTGAAATCAAGCAGGTAAATAACAAAATCCTCTTGGAAATGGAATTCAAATCTCTAACTAGGACTTTTTAACTCTGTTAAAAAATTGCAGTACCTGTAATTTGGTAAATCAAATATGCACATGGGGAACACCTAGAATTTAGGTCAATATGACTTACAACTACATCTTGCTTTTTGTCTAAAGTATGCTTTCTTCAGTATATAGAAATTTAGTAATCTACGTTTTGCATTTATTTAGTGTTAGAGTTCAGAGTATTCAGAGATAACGGGGAAATTTAAGAAAGTGTTCATCCATATGGATAACAAAAGAGTTGTATTGTCTTACTGAATTTTGATTGCATCATACAGAAAGGGTTGGTTTATTTTCTTTCCACTGAAAAAGCATATCGGTTTAGAAGGAGAAAAGGTTTAAAGCCAGAGTAACCTGGAACAAGTTCTGCAGCTGCTGTAGATGAGTGACAGACTAAACTAGTTTGAATTCTCTTGTGTGCTGTCCTGATGGTTGAATGTGAGTTTCTAAAGCTCTTAGGTTTGGCTCAATGAATTTGAAAATATTTAAAAATTATTTTCTAGATGGTCAGTAAAAATAGACAAAACCCTAGATTTATTCTCTTACAAAATTTCCTATGATAACACTCATATTTATAGAGTCTGTTAAGTAAAACAATATCTGTAATACTTATATCTCTCAATAGGTATATCTTTTTTTCTTTTTTCCAGTACAATTTATATTGCTTCTTTGAGACAACGTAAGTTAGACATAAGTTAGATATGCAGAGCAAAGTGTTTTCAAATATTCTGAGAAACAGAAACAAACACTTGAATGACACAGTATAACATTATTTAAATTAAGGCACTTTATGATGACCTAAATGCATTTGAAACTACCAAAGTTTGCATTGTTATTTATTCTTTTAAGACTACCCTTCTCAGATGCCCTAGAACTCCTAGCAGTAATTATTTATTTTAATTTTCATCGAAGGATCCATCCATTTTCTAGTGTTTGGCTTAATAACTACATTTAAATTGACATGGCAGGAAACAAGAAGGGATCAATTTTCACTAGTTCTATTTAAAGTTGTTTAGAAGCCCAAAAGAATCAATTGTTCTGTATATGCACTTTAAATGTCAGCAAATGGGAAGTGAAATGAAATGAATTTTTGATGATATCAGGAAAGTCAGTTTTTATACATCAGTTATACTAGAATTCATCCAATAGATCCATTATGTGTTATATTCTATTAGCATTTCTATTAGAAACAGTGCTATTTCACATACTAAAAAAAGTCTTTCTGATTCATGGAATTTTATTCTTAAATAAATTTTGAAATGCATTCTCATATTGCAGGGATGCAAAAAGTTAAATACATGGGATTTTTCCATATTCTTCTAGCTCATGTGGAATTGTTTTATTTTTCACAAGGAGAATGTGTTGGCATATGCATAGTGTACTGATATTTAAAATGTAAAAAAGAATTTGCAAAATGGGGTATTCTGAATGGGGATATGGAATTACATGCAGAAAACATGGAGAGAGGGCCTGCATTTTCAAATACAACCATCCATACCTGTGATCGTTTTTACAAGAAACTTTAAATGTTATTTTTTGGGCCAACAGAGATTGTCATCAGATTACCATGGGCTCACAAAACAGTGTTCCATGACTTGATTTAAGGTTCAGACTGAGAAATTTAGGACAAGTACCAGATACTCAAAACCAGAAAAAAATATATTTAATGAAAATATTAATTAAATACCAGCAGAAAAAAAAATTATGTTTTTATATTTCTTGCAATGATCTGAATCCTTTCAGAGCCACTACTTTGTATGATATTGTTTCCCTTTATATGAGCATAGGCACATCCCTTTTATTTACAGGTCTTAAACCACATGGATTCTAAAGTAATAATCTGAAATACTTTTCTCTATTGATTTTGCTTTTATTTAGCCAGACAGCCAGATTAGGTTTCAGCTGAGACACAGAGTTGTGGTGTAAATGGCCAGATGGAAGAATTGTGTGAATGAAAATGCCTATTTTTCTGTCAGGACAAATACTGAAGCAAAGCTGTGCTACTGCAGATGGCAATAAATGGGAAATAATTAGGCCTGGTTATATGGAAGATCTGGGGAATATTATCAAGTTATATTAAAGTCTACTTTAGTAATCATAGTTTGTCATGACACGTGTCTTTATGGTTTTTTGTCACCAGAAAGTGTATATATAAAAGAAAGCTTTTTTTTTTTTTTTTTTTTTTTTAATGCAGCAAAATTTAATTCAGAGTCTAAGCTGAGTTTAGTGTCCTGTGTTCCAGTGGCCGTATAGTGATGGAAAAATGAAACATCTGCTGTAATTACCTACATACTGCTGAGAGCCAAAATCATGACTTTATATATCAGCAATGAAACAGGGAGGTGACAAGAATAGTGGCCATGGAGAAATAAAGGTATTACAATTCAGTTTTAAAGTTTCAACTCTTCAAAAGTATCTGTAAGAGAGGCATTCCTGATTCTAAGGTGAGAAATCAGTGTTCACACTGACTAACTGGACAAATCTAATTCATTGCATACCACGAAAAAAAGTGTAGTCAGAGCTTGGTGGGAATTTAAAGTTTCATTTTTTTAATGGTAAAATACAGTATTTTTGTTTTACTGTTCTGAAAGATTACACAGTTTCTTTTTCACAGGGTGAGGGGAAAAGTCACCTCAAGAATATCACAACTGAAATTGAGTGAAATGATCGATAATCGGGTCCTCGGTAGAATTTCAGGATAAGGGTTCAGCAGTTTTTCTTCCACAATATGTAGGCATGGGTATTTAAAGGCTTCAAAGTGGATATCATAAAAAAACAGACTGCAACACAGAACTTCCCTAGACAGCAAAAAATATGATGATTGTAGAGGAGAGCAAATGCATCAGTTAAAACTCCAGTTGCCTCCAGAGTTTGAGTCATTCTTCTTACCTAAGATTGGCAAGTTTGAAGCTTTTCTTAAATGCTCTTTTATTTTAGAACAGAGAGGAAGATCCTGCTCTTCCACCTAGGTTAGGAAAACAATCAGCGTCATCCTACAGAGCAGCTGAGAGGTGAGAGAGCAGCGCACCATCACCTTGGTCAAGCATATCGTATTTCCTTTTCCACGTGAAAGGTTCAAAACCTCACATCTCCTGCTTCCTTAGACAGTACCCCTCATATCAGATCTTAATCCATGTTAGAGTGATGGGAAAAATTAAAATAAAGGATGTGATTGTGTGTCACTTAAATTCAAGTTGCCAAGTAAAGTGTGGTGGAAGGCAGCCTGAACAGCCTCTTCTTGGCCTCATAGAGCTGAGTGTTTCAAAGCTATCAAATATAAAAGTTCAGGGGGTGTGACAAGGAAATAAGAGAAGCCTGTGTCAAAGTGACTGCTTTCTGAATTCAAATACCTCAAAAATAGCTTATAGTGAAGTGTTTCTGAATTAATTTATTTTTGCTAAATCTCTTTAATGATTAGTATACTCTTAGAAAACTAGTTTTTTTCCACTCCATAATTCCTAATAACTGAAACCCATCTGAAGAGTTTACAATCTTTTTCTGTAATTTAGAAGTTCTCTCCAGGAAAGAGAAAGTTTCTTGTTGGAGGTGGTTTTTGTAATTATAAAGGGTATAATTATGGTGGTTGAACAACCTGTGTTATAAGGGATTTTTAGGTGTGATATTGTCGTCGAGCTGCAGCTCCATTTGTCATCATGTTGCAAGTGGTTGCCATGGACATCGTGCTCAAGAGCCAGTGCCAGCTGCCATTGGACAGTTTGTGGAGCCACAGCAGCTCGACCAATCCCTGATTTACCCTGTTGCTATCCTATCCCTACATACATATGTATATGCTCTCTATGTTTATGTATTTTCCTATACCCAATCCTAGTTGGAGGATTAGCATGCTCCTCCTATTCTCCTCCCATATTCCTGAACCTTCCTCTCCAATCCCTATAAAACCCCTCCATTTTCTAATAAAGTTGATTCAGTTCTGTTACCCCAACACTGAGCTGGCTGGTCTGCATTTCCACTTAATTCCAACAGTTTCTTATTTGATAACTTGAAATGAGCAAGTGTTGTACATGTTCCTGCAAAGAATAGGGTCTGAACCCTTTATTCCATCTGCTACCAATCTGTGTTCAATCAATAGACAATCCTTTTGATTGCAAAATCACATGGCTAACCATCTTTCTACCACATCAAACCTCTCTTTTTCTATTTTCTGGAATTATTTTTGGTAGCATACAGCTGCCAAAGTAATTCCCTTTTCAGTGTCATTGAAATAATGCAAAATATTTAGCTTTTTTAAACTTTATATTAGTAATGGTTGTATTAAAAATAATTTTTTTAATGGAAATATTTTTATTTGGAAAAAAAGGAACAAACCAAATACTATATTTACTTACTACTTATTCTGCAAATAGTATAATTTAAAAATTTTACCAAAAGAGGAAAAGTATTACTTATGGGAAGAAAAAGTACAAATTCCCAGTGAATATTCTAAAAATCTGTATAAGGTGACTTACAGTAATTATAAGCATTTGTGAAAAACACACCAAAATCCCCTTCTGTTAGTTTCTGACTGGGGTAACCATTTAAGAGTAACTCTGATGCTAATAGATTTCACTGGCTTCACTGAACACTGTAGTAGCTTCTTATGTCCCATTGTACAGTGGAATGTCTGCCTAAATCAAAGGTCTTTGGTATTTCCATTGTAGTCAATGAATAATCTCACATGACATTGAAAATTGACATAAACCTTTGTTTCTTTCTGAATCAGAGTGAAAAATAATGCTATAGGTTAGCTTGTAAATTGATGTTAGTTTTAATTGCTGATTACAAAGATCTGCTTGGCGTTACAGTGACTTATAAGATTAGCTCAAGTCATGGTATGGACTGAACCTGGTTATATATTTTGTCAAAATCTAGAAAATTGCTAGTGTAGAAAAAAACTAGAAACCTTGTTGCTGAGGATGTTACTGTTTTTTAATGTCTCACTCTGTCAGGTGCATAAATATGCCATAATCATAGCACAGCTTGAGTTTAACCTGTTCAAAAAAACCTTATGTCTCTGCAAAATTAGAGAGGTACAACCGGGATTGGTAAAAAGAGGAACCCGCTCTCAGATTTATATTCAGTGGGTGAAATATTTAATGCATGTTGTAAATTGTTTCAGTCTCCTCCTGGGGCCAGACTACAGGCAGATTTATTTCTGGTAGCATTTTTAGTAATGATTGGAGACACTTTTTTTGAAAACATTAATATCAATGGTACCAATTTGGAAAGGATAAATTCTTTTTTTTTTTTTTTCCTAAGTGAAAAATTTCTTCCGTATTACATCTTTTAGACAGAGTTGAAATATTTGATTTCCAGAGAGAGCATTCACCTGAACATGACATGTTCAATTCATGTACCTGAAAGTTTATGTTTTCTTCTTCCATGAAATTGAGAGATTCTTGGGTTTTTGAGGGTCATAATGCTATCCTGAAGATTTAAGCTTAGGAAGCAGTCACACTTTAGCCATTTGAGAGTCCTAAGGACACTGAAGGTACTTCAGAACATTCCTATATTAGATGTATGCAGCCAAACACAGGGAGATGCACAACCACAACCACAAACCCTAAATTTTCCTGTGTAGATTAACCCAAACATATGTTCTCGTTCTTTTTCTCGTTGACCCACCAGTGCTGATAAAATAGGAAAGACGTGTTGTATGTCTTTATCATTTTACATTAGCAATTAGCAAAACTGCACCTTTAAAGCAAAACAGGGAAGCGCAACATAAAAATAATTATCAACTTCCTTTCTACTTTGTAGTAAAACCTACAGAAAATCATTAGCCACTGATATAATTTTGGTGTTACTTGCTTTATTATATCATATTAGTTTATTAGGTCCTACCCCATACCTTATTTAATTGGGATTTATATATAATAATTGCCCTTCACTTTCTTAGACATAGTTAAAAATGTAACATTTCTTTTTAATAATTAAAATAAATTGTAAAAAACCCCACGTTATTCCATGCATTGTTGTTGGATTGTATATCTTGCAGAATGTGTGTGAATTTAATGGGACTAGACTTTGATTGATGCAGCAGAACCATGATGGGGTTTTTTTACATATAATACAGTACATATCTTTAGCACTCTTACTTTGTATTAACTTAGAAGGGAAACTTCCCTGGTTTATCATGTTTATTTTTTTTCAACTTTTAATTATTCTTTATTTATTTAAGTCCCCTTCTCAGTTATGATCTAGAATTGAGCAGAGATTAATTTGGGGGTTATGTAAAATTCCCTTGTACTTGGTCTTATTTTTACCTCTGCATTTCATACAACACAGACCAGTTCTCCTGGTTTGAAAATGGCTGTCAAATTGAATTTGTCTATATTTTATTGGTCAATACTGATTTGTTTTTTGTCCTGCTGTTTACATCTCTTGTATTTTTCTATTTTTTTACCTTTCTTATAATTTTTGCTACTTTTTTCCCTAACCTACAAGATCTGCAGCACGATGTAGAGGTTCAACTTCTGGCTCAGTTCTCAATGAAACAAAAGTTTTTGGAGGCTTAGAAATAATTTGAGAGTGTTTTGTCTGTTCCCATGACCTTATTAGGCATCTGAAGTTGATCCCTTCTACATGCAGTCTACAAGATCAGAGAATTTTGATCACCCTTGGTATGGCTGCTCTCACATTATTATCAATATTTAATACAGTGACATAGCTTTTTCTGCAAATCCTTACATTTCTCTACATTATTGTTGGTTTTGTTTGGGTTTTCTTTTGGTTTCTACAGGATGACCTGGACGTATGTTGCAACTGAATTACTGTAAGATGTTAGCGTGCCTGTTTTGTAAAGCTTCATTTAGACTGGAGCTTATTGATACTTATCACTAATTCATATCACCCATTCCAGGATGCATATTTATGCAACTGCTGAGAAAAAATTCTACAGTCAGTCTATCCAATACTATTGTAGATTAAAGCCCTTTTCTTATAGTCACTCAAAACTAAACTAAACTATTGCCTTCTCATCTGTAAAATGTGAATTTCTTTTTTACTCATCATCATCTTACATTTATCGTTAACATTTCTTTTTACTTTTAGGAGCTGGGGACCCCCTTCTAACTTGAATTTTAAGAAATACAAATGAATATCATAAGCAATATGATCACCAGAATGAAGACTTTAGTGCATTATGTCTCCCTTCCTTGGACTGCGTCAAAGGTTTGTTTCTGTCCTTAAAGCATAAACAGGTATGCAGAAATAGCCAGTTGTAAGTCTATTTGCTGCACTGAATATTTCTACTTATTTTTACTCTTCCTTATATAACAGCACTGTGTCCTGACCTGTAGCTTAAAAAGGGAGAGTCACAAACATTAATTTTTTTGTTGCTTGGTTGTAGAATTTATCAAAGAATTGGCTCACTTAGTTTCTTTTAGACCGTTAAGTCAGAAAATAAAATATTATAAATAAAATAATAAAAAATTAGTCAGTTATCAATCAATAAATTAATAATAAAATAATAATATAATTAGAATATTAAATAAAGTGAGAGGGAAAATGTTGGGTAGTTCATCTGGGTTTTTTTTGGTTTTCATCTTTTTTTTTCAAATTTATTGAGGTTTTTTTGGGAAAAAAAAATTTGGAAAAGTGCTGTTAAAATTTGTAGTATATTAGGGATTCTTGAGTTTCTTCAAAGAGTCCTGGAGAAATGCTTTCCTTATTTACGCCATAGATTCTAGAGAAATAGTCCATAAAGCAGACTTTGTCCTCAATTATAGCACAGGCAACTAAAGTGAGATGGTTTATCGATTCATCTAAAAGTAGGGAATTTATATAACCAAATAACTGCAGTACAGAGTAACTAAAAAACAAAAAATGGAAAAGAAAAGAAAAAAAAATACTCTGAGTTGCCTTATCAAGCCAGAAAATACATGACCAACTTTTTTCATTTTCAAGAGTTCAAGAATTTCTAAAACCCTTCAAAAACAGAACTCATATTTTTAAACCAGTTTAATTTAAATTTTAAAAATAAAGATTTAGAATTAAGTACTTAAAGTACTTAAGTACTAAAAGTACTTTGTACTTTTATGGACTGAAATTCCTTCTGTCAGTTTGACCTATTCGCAACACGAGATTTGTGTGAATGTATTCTGGAGAAGAAGAGACTGGAGATTATACACGTTTTTTGACTTGTGAAAATGATGCTAAAATGGCATTAAATGTTCTAAGAGAAACACCCAGGCCCTGTCAGTTACAGAAGCATAAATTAAATCAGCAATGGAGAAAATTGGGGAAAAAAAAAGTAAATAAATTTGCCCAATAACAGTTAAAAACCTATGCATATTTGATAGGCAATTTCACTTTTTTAATGTCAGGAATACTGTTTTTCTTTCCTAACACACCATCGTTTCTCACAGTGGTGGAATTTGTTGGTTTTTTGTTTTGTTTTTTGTTTGTTTGTTTTTGTTTTAGTTTGGGGGTGGTGGTGGTGGTGGTGTTTGTTTTCTTGGTTTTGTTTGGGTTTTTGTTTGGTTGGGTTTTGTTTTTGGTTTTGGTGGGTTTTGTTTGGTTTCATTTGGTTTTTTTTTGGTTTGTAGGGTATTTTTTCCTTCCAGTTTTCGAAGTCACCCGGTTCAATGAAGAATTCAAAATCTGAAAAATTTTATTTATTTTAACTGGAGTTAAAGGATAGAGTCTATAGTTTGTCTAGGCTAACCCTAAACGTCAATAATTCTCTAGGTCTAAAGGTTTCTTTCTAAATAACACAGTCAGTTACTGGCATGAAAAATTCAGCAAAAATCCTCTACTAGCAATTTGTTAATCTGGCCCCAACATAAAGTTGTTTACAGGACCTGGCATGAGTATTATTTTCAATTTTAAGCTCCAGTTTTAGAAACTGACTTTAGTAGCAGGAGTGTTTTCACAAGGTAGTGCCTACCTGACCCTGCATCAAAGACCAACCCTTTGTCCAAAAAAACACAACAAAACAAAACAAAAAACAGAGGCAAACCTAATCTTTCAGCACATACAACTGTGTAATCTCTGTGCAAATTTGCTCAAACATATCGCCAATGTTTATTAAAGGAGATAATTTGATGGATTTCACCCTTTAAATAATGCTAACTTTTTTTTTTTATTATTTTACTCAGGCATCTGTCTCGATATTCTTTATTATTGTTTTTATTTTTCAGAAGTCTCCACTTTCTTCACTTTTCAGAGCAGAAGATACAGCTCTTCTTCCCTTTATTTCCTGCAATACCAACCAAAGAGTGCCATGGACATGGAGGGGAAGAATTGGTTGCAGTAACAACAGTTTCACACTCCTACCTCATAGTATTTGTGTGAGTCTGGAAAACTAAATTAAAGTATTATTGTTTCTGGTATAAGGCATGAGAAAGGATAACAGAGAAGTACTGGAATAATTAGATTTGAAATGCATGTAGAAAACATCCAGCTAAAGGTGGTGAAGACATACTTTATACATGATAGTGTTTAGTAAATGTAACATTTTGGGTCAAAGCTGATAGAGAATCGTGAGAAAGTTTCTACTCGGGATCTCTAAATCTGCTTCTAATTCACTAGTTTTGATCTAATAATTTCAAAAATATCAGATAGAAAATGTTAAAGGGAGTTATGCCTTATGAGAAATTCAAACTCTAAGATATTTACAAACCACTTGAGTAAATATTTCTTGAAATAGAGAAGATGAGTTAAAAGAACTCTTAATTCTTTTGCAAATTGGGGAAGAAATTCAGGTAGGGCTGGGAAATGGGTGTGTTAAACGGAGTGTGTGTCTGAAGGACATCACAGAAAATTTCACAAGAACTCCAGCTGCTGGACATTATTTGCCTTTTTCATTTAGAGTCTGGCACACAGACTGGAGTTTTTACAGCTAAACTGTGTAGTGGCACAAAATTGGGAGGAACTATCCGTACAGGAAGGATTGCAAAATTATACAGAAAGAATTTAATGATTTTGGAAAAGAGGAAATAAATTGGATGATATTTCATAATAGAAAGTAAAGTGGTTATATAGATCTTGTACTTGGAGGCAAACAAAGGGATTATTAGGAATGAAGGATTATTAGGAACAAAAAAAAAAAAAAAAGTTATTTCTAGCTGACCCCAATGTGCAAAAATAACAAATGTGTGTTGTTTCAGATATGTTTTCTTCAGTGACAGTGACTGTTGTTTGGTGACACTGCTTTGAAAAGCCTTAAAAATTCGACCATGTGACTAAATTGTTTGACATTAGCTTTAATTGCTCCAAGAATTTAGTGGTATGAAATACAATTCCTTTATCTTAGAGATATCATCAGTTATGTTTTTCTGACTTTTAAGGTGAGTATATATTTCTGAAAATATAATGCTTGTAAAGCATCTTCTAATTTTAAATGAGACATAGTAGGCTGTAGCCAGATTAGAGTTTAAGAATATTTTTTTTGTATAAAGTCTCTAGAAGCACGAGTAATGATCACAGGAGATATTAGGGGGAAAAAACCCAACCAAACACAAAAACAAATAAACAAACAAAAAACTTAAAGTTCCAGTTTTTTCCAGGTGACAAATACTTCAAGAACTGATAAGATAATGAGATCACAAATGGAAATTAATCTATTTTTGTGCTATTATGGGATGAATTTTCTGTTTGCCAGTTTTGATATGGTTTCTGTGGTGGGTGGACACCAGATGCCCCTCAAAGATGCTCTATCCCATCTAAGGCAGGGGGAAAAATATAAAGAAAGGCTCAAAGACTGAGTAAGGGACAGAGAGAGATCACTCACAAGTTGTTGTCTGACAAAACAGACTCCACTGAAGGAAGATGGTTCCATTTATTACTTTTGAATTGATTAAAAACAAGTGGTACATTTCTGTCACATAATTAAAACATTCTTTACAATAGTATCATTGTTCTTTTCGACCACTACCATAAATTATAGTCCTATAAAACAAAGATTAAAATGCAGATAGTTCCCTCTAAAATGTAACATTTCAAATATTCTCTATGACTTCTAAATAAGTGTCAAAATTATGAATTTACATATATACTAAGATAGATGGAGGAAACAAGGGTAAGGTTGGTGGGTACGGAATCTAATGCAGCTATAGGAAGCCAAGAATATCTGCTGTGCTGATTCCAACAAGAAATAATGTCAGTAGGATGCCCAGGAAATACAGTGAATACATAAAGTTAGTATCTAAAGAATTTTCCTGTCAGAAATATAGAGTGTCAGGTCTATGAAGGAGAGACTATAAGTCCAGACATGCTTCACATTTTGTGCTGTTTAGACTGTGAGTAGCTTGTGACTTCTATATTTGTATAATGATTAGGAGAATGAGGACCAAACTCACCTGAGACATATTGGCTACACAAAAAACTTCCAGGCTTAGAAGCATCTAACTGGGTGTAGCTCAAGTCCAGCACTTTTCACACTAAAACCAGCTCTAGACAAGCACTGGCACATCACACCTTTGTGAATATGACAAAAAACCAACAACACAAACCCCAAAATTGTGTGTGTTGGTGGGCATGCCACGGAAAGCCATGATAAACCATGGTACCAGTGCTGGTGGAAATATCTTGGAAATCAAGAGTATGAAATTAAGAGTTACCCTAAAGTGCTCCCACATGTTTGCACAGAAGCAGGATTTAGGAATTCAGTTTATTAATCACAGTAATGAACACAGTAAAGCCAATGGAATACACAAATGTATCTCCTTGATCAAGCAGTGGGACAACACATAGCAAATGCAAAACATTTCTATATTCATGTAATAGTTGCAGATACCAGTTAGCAATAAAATACATCAGTTTTAATGTGTGTGTGGAGATGTCTGTTTCTGTAGGGATAGATAGATAGATAGATAGATAGATAGATAGATAGATAGATAGATAGATAGATAGATAGATGGATGCACAGAGGCATACATAGAGCTGCCATGGTGCTTATTGCTATAGTTTGAGCTCTTCATAAATATTAATAAATTTAGCCTCAAAACACCCTTAGGAAGCAGAGAATTATTATTATCATATAAAAAGAAGAAATGTAATACATTGCAGCACGAAGTAAAGAGTAGAAAAGAATAAAAGTACAAAAAATCAGAAGAGGTAAGCAGGAAAAAAAGAATTCCCAGAGAGGTTTAAGATTAAAACCAGAAATTTTTAGAGTAATTGTACTTTACAAAGCAGTAGACCTCTGAAGAAAATGGGAAGGGCATTTGTTGACTGTGGGGAGTCATTGAAATGTTTAATATCCTGTGCACAGCTATTTGCATTTCAGCGTTGTCCAGTGTATACAGCTTAAGTATATTTTCTTGAGAGCACGTCGTAAGCTTTAAGTGCTGGTAGAAAATACATGAGTAAATATTTGCTATACTATTAAGCTTATATATTGACTCTTTCACAGCACAAAAATGCTATAAATCTGGGAACTGAGAGTCTCCTATCCAGAAGTTCTCATCTTGCTTGAAACCCCATGCCCTCCTACACCATTCCAAAACCTGGATAGTTTAATTAAAAATCTAAATAATTAAAAACTGAAGTTAGCTTAAGAAATAAATTAAAATCCGCAAATAATACTTATGATCTGGAGAGATTTTAGAGGTAGCTCAAAATGTCTGAATTGTTTCAGAAATGTTTCTTTACTTTGACTATTTTGTATACAGGATTCTGTTGAATTTATTTCTGGTGTGAGGATTTCCTAGTCCCTGAACCCCTTTACTCTGATAATAAGATTCAGGACACTTCTAATTACTTACTTTTCAGTATGGTTGTCTGTCTAAAAGAACTTGTACAAAAAAACCCCCAAACTCAAACACTTTTCCATGCTTGTAATAGTCCAGGTTAGTTCTTCAATTTTCACTTGCCACCTAGGTCATTTACATATACCTGTAAGTTTAAACCTATATCCAGAAATTTTAAGAACTTATGGAGATACACTTGCAGAGATACTTTACTCACACTATTTAATACACATACTTCTAGAAACACAGTAACTTCATTGAGACTTTTTTTGGAGACATTATAGTTGTTTTACTTTTGTTCCCTCCCCAGCACAGAAAGTGGATTTTCAGATTCTTTGTTGTGATGTCGCCAAAATCAATAGTAAAAGTATCTCTAAAGCTACTTTCATAGAAGTTAATTGGGTAAGAAGTGTGAATTTGGTAATACTTTTCCTGTGTAATTTTAGATGTGGTTTATATTAATTTGTAACATATCTCACATTGTCATATTTAAGTCTAAATCAGTCAGCTATTGCCACTTATCTGGAAAGAACACTTAGTGGACTGAATTTCTGGTAGACTCTCATTCACCTTGTCACTCATGTAATAAGAGAAATAGAATGAAAACTTTACACCTCGTTAAAAAGAGATTAGATAGAAAAACAGTACAGAAGTTTTGCAGGCAAGACAGAGGTGGTTGGTATTCCAGAGAACTGAGCATCAAGACTATACTTCCTGTAATATAATTTGCAAGTCTTTTGTGTTTCCAACCCACTCTTATTTACGGGTATGCTGAGCAGCAATTTAATTTCTTTCCACTGAGCTTTTCTGTTTTGTCTCAGTGAAATATGAATTCTTGAATCTGGTTCTAGCAGTTTTGGGGGGAGGGAGCAAGGCAGGAGTATTTAGCAAGGAAGGCAGCAAGGAAAGTTAAACTGTTTGTATAAATTAGCTTAATACATACAACAGATATACAAATAATAGAAAAATAATACAAAAATAATTCAAAGTAAAATAAAGAATATTAAAAAAACCCAAAGCAATATACATAAACATGGCAGTAAATCTACAAAGTCAAAGATTGGTTGTTGAAGAGATAGAGCAACCAGGAAAAAATCTTCTCCTCGTTGTTTCTCATCCAACAAAATTCTGTATTACCAAAAAGGCAAAACAAAATGCTATATTACCAAGAGGTTCCCCTTGAAGTGATGCTAGCCTTGCTCTCCTTCACCAAGCAGCTTGCCCCCACTGCTCCCTGGCATTTTGAGTACCATCTTCCTCATATTTGGTGAAATCCATCTCCTAAATGATTTTTACTCCATTTGGTAGAAAAGAGCTGTGACGTATTTAACCATGCTTAACTTACAGAAAGGAGAGTCTGGAACAGCTTAGGCTGTCTGGGTATTATTTTGAAATGGCACTTTATTGTGTGAAATATCCTCATCTTTAATGAAATTTTCTCTGTAAAGGGCCTGCTTCTGAAGGAATTTAAAATTAGCCAACAATTCCAGCTCTTGAGCTGTAAAAACAACAAGAGATTAGATTTACATTAGATATTAGGAAAAAGGTCTTCCCTGTCAGGGTGGTGAGGCCTT
Source organism: Myiozetetes cayanensis (assembly GCF_022539395.1). Lineage (NCBI taxonomy): Eukaryota > Metazoa > Chordata > Aves > Passeriformes > Tyrannidae > Myiozetetes > Myiozetetes cayanensis. Next base: position 33,548,761 of record NW_026087631.1, on the reverse strand, counting down.
AACACAAGTTACCCATAGAAGCTGTGGATGCTCCATTTCTTGAAGTGTTCAAGATCAGCCTGGACAGGGGTTGGAGCAACTTGGAATAGTGGAAGGTGTCCCTGTCCATGGCACTGATCATTCTATGATTCCATAATTTTATGATTATTTAAGGAATATATCTACATAAACCTGAGCTCTTTTTGCCCAGTAACCAACCACAAATTAACTGGTTCAAGTTTTTCCAAATAAATTATATTTTGTTATGAAAATAATGTATTTTTATAAGTCCCTTCTATATGAACTGATAAAGTACTTAATTTGTAATAACAATTCTAATAGCTTATGACTATTTATGCTACTTTTTTTTTCATGGCCAATGCTTACCACAGTCAAAAACCTTTAAGTCACAGATATTTAGAGCATGTGGTTATGACCCTGTGTTCCTTCCTTGTGAGAGATTTATGAGATCCTTGAGAAACAGAAAAGAAAATAGTATTTTTCATGTTCTGGGGGACTTATTCTGTATGATAACACACTCCTGTTGCTTTAGACCACTGTAGACAGGAAATGTAATTTCTTCCTTTTTGTTATATCAGCATCCTAAATACCATATTTTCTCAAAACATGTTGTTATGCAATGCCTTTCCATATCCCCAATGAGGATATTTAACCTCATAATGTCTACTTTCCTGTGACGCTCTAATGTTTCTGAACCAACACTGTATTTTACTGTACTTACCAAATACTGTAAATGGTTCTGTTAGCTCAAATTCTGAACTATGGGTGAGAACAGGACAGAGGTAACTTCAAGTCCACTGATGAACTACACAACTTCAACAGATTGTGAATATATATTTAAGAACATAATATCTGTAATATGGAATTCAGTTTTGTGTAAAGTGTTAAGGGAGTAAATAATACACCAATAAGTTATAAATGCAAATTGTATTATCAAAGAGAAGAAAAAAAAAGAAAAAAGAAAATAAAGAGGAAATACTTTTGCAGTTAGTTACTGATATGATTATGTCAGTTTTGAAAGCAACATGACTTAATAATTGTCATATCCTCATTAACCTTAAAGACAGTCAAGGAAGAAGGGGAGGAGGAGTCATACTCTGTGTTAAGGAGAACCTTGAATGTATAGAAGTCAATTGTGAAAGCCCCACAAAATGCCTCTGGGCAAAGATCAGAGGGTTCATTTACTACGGGGATCTTACAGTAGGCTCTTGGTGCTGATCTCCAAACCAAAATAATAAAGCCAAGAAAGCATCATTTGTTCCATTCAAGTAACAGACTGGGTCACCAGAATGTGGTTCTTATGGGTGACTTCAGCTGCAGACATTTGTTGGAAGAACAGTTCAGCAGCTCACATGAATTTAAATGCAAGTATCTCTATTTAATAATAAAGTTTCAGAGTTTCCTCTTTAAAGAGGTTGGTTGTTTTTTCAACTTACAGCTCAAACAATTTAAAAGAAATAAGGGGATATAATAAATTTTGAAAATACTAAGATTCTTTACTGAGATGGTAAAATATATAGTCCCTGTACTTCCAAACCAAAAATAAAAAACCAAACCAAACCAAACCAAACTGAAATAAATGAATATTTACAATTGTGTTTGTATGTTGTTTTCATGTCATAATATAAACAGAGGAGCCAGGCATAATTATTGAATTCCTGACAGCCATTTCCATTTGTTAGGCACATAACAGCAAATTCTCTGAAGAGGTAACATAAATAAATAAACTCTGAAACATGGAAACAGTCCTACTTCATAAATATAGGGATTCTGATTGACCTATTCAATAGCTGAATTGTTTACTATGGTTTCAGGAGATATGCACAGGATGGGGTCTTCCCTATGGTCAGTATGGGCAAGGTCTGCTCTGCGCAGGGCTCCTCCCATGTAATTTTGGTAACCAATGCATTTGGTGATATTAGAAAAAAAACTCTCTTCACAAACCAGCATATTTACATAGATAGATATCTTAAAATATTAGTATGAATTAACCATAATATCATTCATAACCTTAAAATAAAATTTTGATGGTGCCATTAAATATGGAGAGTCAAGAATAAACTATTTTGGATCTATTTAGTCTGCATTTGTAGCACTATGAAGTAGACATTACATCTGGATCTTATACCTTGTTTATAAGTTGTTGCTAAATTCCTCATTTTGCATATATGCTGCCTGGAATTGTTACTACAAATATTCTACCTTGTGTGACACTGTTTGCACCCCAGGACTCGATAATTATAACATTTGAACCTAGAGGTGAATGGCAAATAATGAATATTGTACTTCTAGTTCAAGCTGTTGGACATATAATAATTTATGACATAATTTGTAAGGCCTGAAGGATTTGTGAGTTTTTCCATAAACAGCCCAAGGCAAATGTATATAAAATGTACACCTATAAAGCAAGCTGTGCTTCTTATATTTTCTGAGTTTTAAAGATTATTCTGACAACTCTTTCTCTCTTATCATCCCTTAATGACAGTTCATGCTGTCTGGGAAGGGTATGTTCACTCCTCCCTACCTTGAGGTCCCTTTGGCATCTTGTTAGACAGGGCAAAGCTACTGGAAAGGATTTTGAGGGGAAGAAAGACAAAAAAATTAGTATATTGCTAAAAATCTGTAGGCTGGAGTGGTCCATTCTGATTCCATTCCAGTGGGAGCTGCAGGGAAAGGAAAGGGTCTGTGCATCCATGTGTGTAGTGCATCAGGTGTGTTGACTTCTGCCATAATTCAGCATTATATGGTGACTCCTACCTGTTTTCACCCCTTGGAGGGAGTTAAAGTCTAAGCTCACAGAGGCTCAATCCTGAATAAAGACTATTCTTGTATCTTATGTATAAAATAAAGTGGGTTTTTTTGTATTCTATCATAATGAATGGGAAAAAGTGTCTTATGTCTAGAAAGACATAGATTTGTTAATTTTAATGCACATCACTAACATAATTGATATTGTATCCTCTTTATACAGGAGTAAAAGTGGTAAAAAGACTACATTTTTTAAGATTTGACTGATGATATAATACATTTATTACATATGTCACCTTCAGCACTAAGAAGAATTAAAAGTTACTAATACTTCACTATTTTAGTTTTCTGCCTGGGACCTTATAAGAGATGAAGATATCTAATTCCCACCATTACATGTGAAGGCCTTAACTTATCCATAAAACTTTAAATTACTGAATTCTTTTAGATAATTGGTTCTAACTATTTACTGACATTACGTTTGATACAAGGAGAAGAGACTATCATTCTACATGAGGTCAACTAGCTTTCTGTAAAAATGTTGCTACTTTTTAGGAAGTTATAGCAAAAATAGATGCATATGAGCAAATTTAGTTTTGTAATGAGGAGGATAGAATTGTCACCAAATAGCCATTGTCAGTAGTAATCTCAAAAAAGGATGTTTGTTGGGGTTAATACTGCAGATAAGGGACTAACTGTGAGCAGTGACGAGGCATCGTATCAAGAATGGAGAGCGAGATACATCGAGCTCAGAGAAGAAAACTCGGAGGGACGGAAATTCACCACTTGAGACTGTATACCACCAAGTTTATGTTTAGGAGATGAATCTACAAGTAGATTCGTCCTCCATTTTGTGTTCCCCTTCTTTATGGACTTTTCTGCCCTTGGGCAGCAACATTTCCCTGATAGGTTGAGATACCATGAGGTACCAACCAATCCAGTTGTTTGGTGGTCTTCAGCCTAAGCCACTCCCCGGTTACCGCCCAGTTCCAACCTCGCTATGTTTATATATTTCCCCATACCCAATCCATGATTGAGGATTTGCATGCTCCTCCCATGTTCCATCCACTTTCCAGAACCCTACTCCCTAAACCCTATAAGAACCCACCATTTTATTTAATAAATCAGTTCAGCCTTTTGCTGTCCTATGTTGCACACCTATCTTGTCTCCTTGCCTCTCATTTCTGAGTTGCGTGAGTGAGTGCGAGTGTGTGACTCTGGGCTAGCTGGTTGCTCTTAAATGTAATCATCTCACTGAAGAGCAACGAATCCTGGAGCTGGACTGCTCCCTTCCTTGACACACCGAACCGTGTCAGATATTCTGTCATTAAAATGCAAGCTGTGGGGTTATTCTGGGATCATATGTTTGAGATATTTGGGTCAGAGTGGTAAATTAAAAGAGGGAATATTCTAGGGTCATATATTTGAGATATGTGGGTCAGAAAGGTAAACTGATACAGGGAAAGCACAGTTACTTTACAAAATGAAGAGAGTGACAGTAAACTTTTTGAAATATGACCATGGGAGTGAACAACATCCTCTAAAATCTTGAAAGAATTTATCTTATATTTGTGATTTAGAAAACCAGAAATATCAAAGGATCTCATTCCAAGTTCTTCTTTTCCCCATTGGTTTAGAGGTACACAGATGTGGAGAGAAATATTATTAATATATTTTTAAATATTGTATTTTTTTGATATTTGTACTTTGCAACATTTTTGAACCAGCTGAGGCTCACAACTGATGAGACATAATGATGTTCATCAAGTTGGCAAATACAAGATAATCTAAAAAGCTTTTTATTTTCAATTTGATTCCACTGTTGCCTAAATGGCTGTCTGAAAAAAAAGACTCCAAGCCAAATTAGGTAGGAGATAAGATAAGGATACAAAAGATACAAATGAGCCCCCCAATGTGTACTCCCGAATACAGGCGTTCACAGTTTTTATAATGATTTTCACCCAATCCCCGTCCGGCCACCACCCAGGTTCTGCCCCCACCACGCCTCTTGGGAATTGGATCTGGGGCGTTTTGGGACACCCTCTTCTTCATCTTCATCTTCCTCAGAGCATGTAACGTTCTTGGAGGCCTTCCAGAGTCCTAGGCCTGAAGGTTGTTGCGTCTATGGCTATATCTTCTTCCATAGGGTTAGAATGTTCTCTACAATTCTCTACCTTGAAAAAGAGACTAAACAGACTAGTGGAATTTAGGGGAATTGATATGAGAATGGGTAACAGGGTTTACTATGAGTAGCTGGTGTGTTAAAGGGTAAAGGGATAATATGCTGCTACTTTAAAATCTACATTTACTACATAACTACTTCTAAGATCCACAAAAACTAAAAAATCAAAACTCCGAGGTATCACACTTAGTCACACATTTGTTACTGACAGATATATGACGAGCTGGACACAGTGTTCAGACATCCTTGATATTTAGTTTGTTAGCAAGTCTAATGGCAGTTCTCTGAGCAATGATGGAAAAACTCTGTTTGACCTCTGTGGCTGGAGTGGACAAGACAAGGACAGGAGGTTGTTGGTCAGCAGTGCACATTTCAATTAAAAGAAGCCCCATCTGTATTTAACAAGGCTGCTGTGAACACCCCTACTCCAGATTCCTGAAATCCAGTCTCAGCATCAGAGTGTGAAAAATGTGGGAATCTGGGAACCATTAAATCAGTGCTGCTGCAAAATAATTGGCCTTAAGTGGTGTTATCCTGACACTTTGTTCTATCAGTCAAGTGTAACAAATCTGTTATAAGAGAGTTAATGGGGAAAGAGCTCCACTGAATGTAGGCATTTTCTTAGCTTATAACTGCTAAAGATCTGCTGAAATAATTGCAAGTGGCGTACATCATCTTGCAAAGATGTTTTAATCATCATTTTCCTTCTTTCTGCCTGGTTTTGGATGAGCTAGCTGCTGCTTTATAATTTGTGAAGGATCACTGATATGCCAGAGAATGAAGGTGCTATGTCGATTGTCTTCATATCAACTATTCAACCTCCAGATTAACAGTGCTCATTAGGTGAATAAATGTAATGAAGCAAGGGCAGTACTGATGGTTTGAGAAGATCCTCAGCTGGGATTCCGCAGAGATGCCTTCTATTTGGAATAAGGGTAAACTGAAGATTGAGCCTTGCTTTCATGACAGGTGATAACATGCATTTCAAAATCTAATCCTTCTTGGTTAAAAAATAAGAACAAATCAGTCAGTATTATAAATCCTGCCATCACTGATTTCAGCAAGGGTATCCCACCACACAACCAAGACAACCTTTGCATCATGAAGGGAAGAAGGAAAGGGCTCATTGGTGTTTCCTAAGCAAGAAAATGCAAGGCATGAGCCCTCCCATACAACTGATTAATGCCATTAACTGTGGATCTCAGTTATGACAGCTGATCTGTTGAACACAGCCATCTCTTTGGTGACCAACCATAAAGAGAAACAGAAGAATTACAGTAGGTCAGAGCATGGTATTCAGTGCATTAAGCTAAGGAATGATAAGTCATAAAGATCTGTACACCCCAGTGCATATTTCATTGTGTTGGTGATAAATTGTGCTGACTCTTGAATGACATAAGGTTTATGAATGAGCCTGGTTGGTTTGAAACACCAGAAAAAAACACCATTTCCTTTTTTTTATCCCACTCTACATTTTTCACCTGTTGCCACAGTCAAGCCATATTGACTTCACATATTTTTCATCTGACCATCAAATAATATTTACCTTTCATTGTTTTTCTTTTTTCTTACTGCATGATAAGAGTGGGAGGAGGTTGCATATTCATTTTTCTGTTTCAAGCATTGTTGTTTTTAATAAGACTCAGCAATCTGATCTGGTTGTTTTATTATTTAACTTTGTTCCATAGTGAAGTTTGGCAACACGTGGGTGTATATCTAGGGTTTTTTCAACTCTCAATCTTTTAATTTTCAAGCGGATTTCATCCCCAGGAAAACCTGATTGCTTGTGGGATGAATGTTTCTCAGAAACAAGGCTGACTAAGCAGAAAAAGCAGCAACGTGCAGGGACACCAGTCTCACTACAGACAAAGTAATACAGATTGGAGCTTGCTCTTGCAAATTAGTAATTTTATAAGATACATTATTTTCTTCACCACTGTTACCACAGAATGGGAAAACTAAAACCATACTTCTGCCTTACCCTTACTCAGCCTTGTGCCTCTTGTAGGGGAGCATTATAACTTGTTTTTCTTATAATCCACAAAATTAAGGTGAGGAAGATGAGGACCCTGGGACTGTGGATGAATTGCTTGCTTCTGTTGGTAAATTAATTTTGTGATAGCTTGTTGCTCTGGGCAGATCTCTTTTTCATCTGCACTGAAGATTAGGCTCCAGAACTTTGTCACTGTCTCGTGAAATGTCACTGAACAGATGGTGCTTTCCACTGTTTTCTTGATCAGAACACAATCTGTCAAAGTGCTTACACACATTTACCTTAAGCACAGCAGAACTCCCATTTGTATCAGTTTTCTAATCAATGCTTTAGAGATTTTTAAATAGTCCTACCAGCCATGGAAAAAGTTTCCTTAACATTTAGTACTCAGTTACATCTAAGTTACTTGAAAACTCATTTAAACCTTTGGCTGCAAAGACACTGCTGTCAAAATCCCTTATTTGTGAATATACTTCAATATGGGTGACTGCAGAAACTGGCAACAGCTGAACAGAATAAAGTAAGAACTGTATGAAATCATGCAGATCAATGATAATAGCAGTCTCTCCATAAATAATGAAGTCTTTAGTAAGCATATGTAAGATTTATGGGCGTTCCATGATTTTTTGAGTATGCAAAGATTGTAGAACTGTTTGCAGTCTTTTTTTAAAACTTGGCTTTCTGGCTAAAGGAAGTACCCCTTTCTTACTTTTAATTTTTTTACAATTTTTTTTTCTTCCCTCATACAGTCAGGGCTACACTCTTAAGAGGTCAATTGAAAAAAGCACTCTAGGGAGTGAAGCCACAGGTCTTATTACAGATCAGTAACTTCATGATACTACATACTAAGAAAATTCTCTGCTGAAACATGAAATCAGTTCTTAAAATAAGGAAGGACACATTTTCTAGCATATATTTTCATAACAACCATGAAAATTAACTTCATCTCTACTTTACATTAAAGCTTTAAAATAGCAGCCTTTTCTTCACCATAATCAGTTTTAGGTATATCATATTAGCCTAGAATTTAAATTATCTTCTATAATACTGCTTTCCTCTTCTTCAATATATTCTTTTTTTCTTCCCTTTGATTACACCACTCGGAAAGCAAAATTTTGTATGATGAAAAACATGCATTTAAAGCAGTAAGAAACAGTCACAGATAATGAAAAAAGAGAAGTAATGCCTCACTGAAATTATTTTACTTCAAGGCAGAAGATTTATCAGAGTATTTCTCTACATTGGATGCCAGTTTATCCATTATTACGTATATATTATTTTCTGGATTGTATCATTATACAGTGAGATTATTTGTCTCCTGTCCAGTGTTAGTCAAAACAACATGAAACACTGAATGTACTCATGGACAAAATATATTGTAATATTGATGTGTTGAAATGACTCCTGTGATTTTATCAAAATAAACATGATTCTTGTGTTCTGTTCCAGGTCCTTCCACAGTAGTTATTTCATCATAACCTCTTGATTGTCATTTTTATCCTTCATGCCATACTCCCTGCTGTTTCTTCAGTCTGTTGCCGCCAAGCTTGTTGAAGTAAGGAATATACTGTTTATGTGCTTTTTCATTACAAGCATTAAGTGTCCAGTACATTGTAGCTCAGCAATGGATCTCTACAAAAAGGTGCAAATGAAATATTTCAACCGCTAGATGAAATAACTGAAGGGATTACACACAGAAAATGTGCAAAAATGCTGTTTCAGTTGCACTCACAGCCACAAACTCAAAAAGCCCGAACCACTGTAATTCAATCCTCAGTCTTGAATATGGCATGATGTAAAATTGTCTTTAGCGTGCACCCAAAGAGGACTTAGGACAGGTTCTTAGAATGATAGCATAGGATTTCAAGAAAATGCCGATATTTTGACAATTTCTACCAATCAAATCTGGCAAATACTGGGTCATGTTTTTCCTGGGAGAAGTTTTATATATGCTCAAATTCCTTAACATAAACAAAATTTTATCTGCGTTCTCTTACTTAATCATTTTTAAGAGCCAAGTGCTCCAGAAGTTTTCTTCTGTTCTCATTTTCTCAAGGTTTTCTGTACTCTCACACTAAATCCTTGAAGAATTCCTGTTGTGGATTTTCTGTTGCAATTTTTAGTGGGTTTTGTTTTGTTTTATTTTTCTTTGGTTGGTTCGCTTTGGTGAGGAAATTTTTTAACTCAACTCTTATAAGGTGACTGCTATGTTCATACAGGAACTACATGTGTGTGAAATGTTAGAAACCATAATGTATTTCCACAACTCCACAAAAAGGAAAAAACTTATTAAAATGTTCATCTTAGACCCACTGACTCTAAATTTGGATTACATGAGAATAGTCTATCAAAGGAGTGTCTTTACTAAATATTTATCATCTCCAATTATTGAAAGAATTATTCTTGCTCAAGTAGGAATGAGTTTTCGTGGTCCACTGCCAAGAGTTGTTTCAAATCTCTCTGTCTAGTTTCAGTGCACGTGCTCCAGGCATGGAAGTGTTGAAATTTTTCACTAAAGAAACGGAAGTAAGTTTACAAGTGGACAGAAAGGGTTATTTTTCTCTTAAATTTACTATGAGCCAAAAAAAAGCAATTATAGGGAGCAACCCTTGAGAGGATTAGTCCTCAAATTGTGTAGATTTCATCATTAGTTGTTGGTCTGTTGTTTTTAAGTGGGATAAACCCTCAGCTCATCTCATCACTCATCAGAAGGGGCTTTTACAAAGTATCTAAAATAACATATATTGGTAATATGTTTTTTTCAGTTTGTTTTTTCCAAACAAGAGAACCACTAATAAATATTATGTCTCATTGTTGTACCTATAGTTTTTAGCGAATACAACAAATGAACCTTAATTTGAACCTGATGTGAGGGTAGAATCTGCTGACATGAATCCCCACAGACACAACTTAATCTTCAAAGAGATTAAGATACATCAAAATAAAGTTATGATGGTACATGTTGTATTTGAAAGGTATGTAAACTAGTCTTTGAGATGGTAAAATATGATTTGAATGGAAGCCACATAAGAGGAACTGTTGTATTGATCAGGTCAGCTGCCTGTGGAGAAAAAGCCAGGACAGACCACAGGTGTTAGAAGGAAAGACAAAGTGAGAAAGTTTTACAAATTATGATTCCTTCAGTAGAATCTGACCAGTTAATATCAGTAGAAAGAAAAACACTTCTAAGTGAAGCTGAACTGAAAGTTGGTGCTTTATCTCCAGAGGTAGAACAGACCTCTGTCAAGTATTACTTTCCACCCATGTTTAATGATATGCTGATCTATTTGTGAACATGCCTGAAGATCTGGCAAGTGGTGTACAGGCGTGGCATCAAGATGTGTGTTATACCAAGCAGAGAAACTTAATGTTGCTTTTCTATGATAAAATCACAAGTTAGATCACATATTTTCTTTTTAAGCCTTCCAGGTGTTGTAAAAATAAAAAATTCATTTTGGGTCTACACTCAGAGCAACCACTGAATCACAGAATCATAGAATCAGCCAGGTTGGAAAAGACCTCCAAGATCATCAAGTCCAACCCTTGATCCAACACGGCTGTGGTTGCTAGATCATGGAACTCAGTGCCACATCCAGTCTCATCTTAAAAACCTCCAGGGATGGAAAATCCACCACTTTCCTGGGCCGCCCATTCCAATCCCTGATTACTCTCTCTGTAAAGAATTTTTTCCTAATATCCAATCTAAACCTCCCCTGGTACAACTTAAGATCGTGCCCTCTTTTCCCAGTGCTGGTTGCCTGGGAGAAAAGATGGACACCCATCTGGCAACAACCTCCTTTCAAGTTGTTGTAGAGAGTGATGAGGTCACCCCTGAGCCTCCTCCAGGATAAAGAACCCAAATTCTCTCAGCCTCTCTTCACAGGACTTGTGCTCAGGAGAAGCTTTGAGTGCACTGAATAGTGGTTAATACAGAAGATTCTGGTGATTTTTAGGGCCTATTTACAGTCTACTTAGAGCTGATTGAGGGAGGGGATTGTCCCACTCTGCTCTAAACTGGCGGGGCCTCACCTGAAAAACTGTGAAGTTTTGGGCACCACATAAAAAAGACATTAAACCATTAGAGAGTGTCCAAAGGAGACCACCAGGATAGGGAAGGTTCTGGAGGGGCCTTATGAGGAGCAGCTGAGGGCACTTGGTCTGTGAAGAGGAGGGAGAAGGGAGACCTCATTACAGTTATAATTTACTCAGGAGGGGAAGAGGAGGGGCACTTGAACTCTGCTCTGTGGGGACCAGGACCCGAGGGAATGACCTGAAGTTGTGTCATGGCAGGTTTAGGTTGGATTTCAGGAAAATGTTCTCTCCCCAGAGGGTGAATGGGCATTGAACAGGCTCCCCAGGGCAATGGTCACAGCACCAAGGCTGACAGAGCTCGAGAAGTGTTTGCATGATACTCTCAGGCACATGGTGTGACTATTTGGGATGATCCTGTTCAGGGAACTCAGGATATTCTGTGGTTATATGACTCTTTAAGGTAACGCATCAGTTACCATTCCACCTCAACAGCCTAAACAATATTTCCTCCCACTAACCCTCTCTGGGAAGGGGACAGGATTGCCTAATAGTCTTACAACTTAATGATGGATTTGTCTGCTTTTAAGGAACACTGTGTTGTCAGGTTCCTTCCCTGAAGAGGTTTGTGCATGCTGAGCACAAAGGAAACACCTCTGAGAAGCAGGATCCTGTAGCTGCCACCACCTGAAGGCTATAAAACCATTTTCATCCAGTCTAACACTTTCTTCTTGCTAAGAATTGAGAGAACTTCTACATCAGAAAATTGCAATGAGGACATTGTACCATCATTTATGAATAAAATCTCTATACCAAGCCACATTTAAAACAGGGTAGCTTAACCTTCCCCCCTCCCAGATATTATTTTACTATGTCATCCCTCAGTTTTGCCTGAAATATATGTTCTGTAGTCAATTATAAATAAAAAGTGCCTTATAAATAATGTTTTACAGCTTAGTGCAACCAATAAACTACAACACAGAATGTTTTGATGTCTTCTAAAAATGACTTATGACATATTGAAACGAAATCTATTTTTTTCATTTCCCATTCTAAAAGTTTACAGACAGTTCTCTTCTCTTACCCTTCAGTTAAACCTAAAGCATCATTTCTCTTTCTGTTGGTGATTTAACCAGGCATATAACCCTGGTAACACAGCCTTCTAAGTGACAATTAAACACAAATCTGAGCAACAGGGACATTTCCCTACACAATATCTCTGTTATTTTGATTTTACAATTTTGGGAGATCCACAGCTATAATTATATGCTCATTCAGTGCCTCCTTTTCCCCTAGACATGGCAATTTGTTTTTCTCCATTTCTCTTCCAGACATGGACACTGTATTGTACTCCTGATAAAATGCTTCAAAGCAAAGCATTTACACTTTGTGTGGCTTTGGTTATTTCTTTGTTTGGTGAAAAGCCTCAGAATGTGTTCAAAAGCTGAATGAACAGAAAAAAAACCAACAAAACAACAAAAAACCAAAACACTCCAAGAGATAAATCAAAGATTACTTTTCATTGTATATTGAACTCTGGAATTATCTATGTTCTTTTTCTTATTGTTAAATAGTTTTTCTTAGCATAATTTTGTCATAGCCAGTTCAGAGGTTTTCTTTTGATTTTTTTTTTTTTTGGGGGGGTGGTGGTGTTTGTTTTGTTTTGTAATTATTATTCAAGGACAGAGACATTTTCATGTATTTTGCATTTGAGGACCCTCTCTTTTTTTTTTGCTAAGTTGTAAATTATCCTAAGTAGAAGACAAATGCCCTGTGGGCTCTTTCTATGATCATCCTAGTGTGTTATTCCTTCAAGGGGTCAATTTAAGATGTGGCTACAGCCTTGTTTTTGTGCATAAATTCTTATTTTGACCTCTTTAAACTGTTATACTTTGTAAGCTATCAGCATTTTATCTTTTGTTTCTTTGTACCACTTCTCTCTATTGAAATACGCCTACTTATCTTCTTAATATCTAGGGTGAAGTTAAAAAGCTATGCTTGCCTTCATAAGTCAACAGAAACAAATTACAGGGTCCCTACAGGGTTCTCAGATATGCCAAGAGAAGTCCAGTTAGAAAGCCTGAAAATTCTGCTTATTAAGCCCCACCATCCTCTGTTCTCCACTGCTTTTCTCTTCATGGAGACACCAACAGTCCCCAGGCAGGATTGAGCTTCTGTGTATAGGATGCTCTGCAACCTTGGGATGAAACAAACCCTTTGCCCTCAGAACACAAATGCAGGAACGATCACCATTATTTTTTGGGAATAATTGAGAACTGAAATGAGATGATGCAAGGCAAAATCCCAGACCTGTTCAGTGGTTTTGGTTCTCCAATTAATTTATCAGCTGTATGTTTAAACTTGACCCAATTTTCCACTGCACCCAATGAACAACCTGTTTGATTTTGGAGAGGATCAAGCCAGTAGGTGACTGACAAACATTCCTTGCAGAGAAAAGGGCTGTTGTTGTGGAGTCAAAGCCTCAGCTCCTACCTTGCCCGTAAGCTCTCTAGCCTTTTTTTTGACTCTGATTATCCTGGTGGGGTCTCCAGCTCCAGGGAAGTGTCAGTTTTTTTATAGTAATGCACACAAAAAGTAAAAAACTCTTGCTTTTATTGGTGCTGGACCCAAGGCATGGCTGAAGTGGGAGGAGAGGACACCCAGGACACCCAAGTGTCTCTTTCACATCCACGATGTGCTTGGGTAGAGAAGATAAAATTGTCTATAGAGAAGATAAAGTTTTCCATGTGTTTTTAATATGTTACTAGGGGTTAAATTGTAGGTGAAAAAAATTGAATCCAACTTTTTTTATTATTGTTTTGTACAGCAAAAGATTTTTTTATCTCTAACATGAGAAAAATTGCCATTCTGGTTGTATTTTGACATAATTTTATTAACTTAAGACCATGGTAAGTTACGCCAAACTAGACCAAGCATTTTATGATCTTGTCTCCTGAAAACTGGAAATCATGACATGATTGTTAGAGGCATTTTCCATTAGTAGTTGCCTTGCATCCTGAAATGAAATAATGTTGTTCCTCTTAAAAGTATAAACTAGTTCCTGTTCAGAGTAGCTAATACCTGATATGACTAAGAAATATTTTGCTTTAATTTTTTAATTTTAAAATTAAATAACAGTAAATTAAAATTTTTATAATATACCTTATTTCTCAAGAATTTAACTTGTGCTGAAAAATGTTACAGTTTAATGGCAAAGTAAGTGTATTTTCTAGACAAGTTCTTTCCTATTAGAGAGTTTGTATTTCTGGACTTTTAATTTCACTTTAACAGTTGTTGCCTGTTTGGTATGAAAGGAAAGGCCTAGGTGACCTTTTGAATGCTTCTCGTTATAGATCAACCACATAGAGTTTGTATCAGATTCCTTCAGAATCTCAAAAAAAAAAAAAATTAAAAAAATTTAAAAAATACCTAGTTTGAATTGTAAATACAAGCCAAGAGTGAGAAGACTTTTTTTTTTTACCTAATGACATTCCAGCCTTTGCAAGCATATAATTTTTACAGAAATATTTGACCACACAAATTCTAAGAGACAATATGTAAACTTTCCTGTGATAGTTTAGAAAAGAGATCTGGCAGACCACAAAGCTGAGGGAAACAGATGATAACTTTCTACAACTATAAATTACAGGCATTTGTTTATTTCTATTCAGCATTTCCACTGCCGGCTGCATGCTGATGATGTGAATTGGATGGATAGATGTTGACTAATCTGTAAACACTTTAATTGGCTTCTGAAAAAAGATTGTATACCAGGGTTTTATTCACAATTAAGTCAAGTTTTATGAACTTAATTCCTCAATATGGTTTGCTGCCAAAGTAAAATTATCAAAGCCTTTGTTTGCTGACACATTGTGAACAATTACAGAGCTGTTTATTAGCTCCAGTCTGGAATTTCGGGATGAAATAGTCTCTGCTTCAAGGGTTGGTTTGCAGCATCACGTTACATTTTGACAGTGTTTTCCTCGGGAAAATGTCTTAGGTCTGAATACTGCAAGTTTATAAGTTTTATCTAATTTCTGTCATTTTGATAAGCAAGTGAGAAAATCCACAGGTTGAGGAAATTAATTTCCTCACACTTTCTGCTATGCAGAGTCATAGTAGAGATGCAGACTGTGTGTGTCTCATATTGCCTTGCATGCACCTGGCAGTGGCTTTTATTACACCTGCTGAGGGATCAACAGCAATCAACATTCTGGTACACAACTTCAGGCTTTTTTTAAGAGTTTGGTTTTGTTAGTTACATCCTAGTGAGTTAAGAAAAATTTACCCAGTGTCCAATGAAATTAGCTAAAAAATTAAATGTAGAGAGGGAGACTGATGGTCAGGGTGATCACATGTTCATAGGTGCAGTTCATTAGGCTTCATATTTAGTTAAAAATAGCAGGTATGCATTAATATGGCAACTTAAGACAACGACAGTGCAATAAGAAGGGGAAAAATTAGCTTTACAAGATTAGGCATCTGCCTCTTTCAACATCCATCCATCCCTCCTCCAGACTGCCTTTGCCATTTTGCCATATGCTGCCTTCTATTTTCTCTTTGCTTACAGGGATGGCAAGTTTTCGGGAGACAAAATCATCTAATAAGTTTGTTTTGGAGAAAATGGATAAATAATCAAAGGAATTCTATGCTGATTTTGATTTTATTATGAGAAAGTTAAATTGAACATACATTTAGTTTTATAATAGGTTTTGTTTTAGAAGTAGAATATTTTCTTAAAGATATGAAGAAAGACAATATTACTAAAAATACCACAAAAAGTTTGCTATTGGTGCTCAATATCTAACTAAGGGGTCTGAGGAAATACACTGATTTTACTTCACATACATATCTTACATATAGTAATTTAAATTCCCAATCTGTTGAGCACATTTTAATTCTATGTTTTACATGCTTACTTCAAATTCCTTTTTTTTTTTTTTTTTTTTTTTGGCAGGAAAAATATCAGAAATATTATTTAAGTGCATGAAATCATATTAATAGCATAGACATCTTTCTTTACATTGGCTGAGATAAAAAATTTCCCATGTTACTATGAGTTAAATGAAAAGGTGAAAGTGCATATTCAATATTCGCATTATCTGCATTGTTTCAGTTCATCTATTAGGTACACAGGAAATTCTTTCTACCCAATGTGGTACTTCTGCATCCTGATGAAATTCACTCACAGTGATTTAAATTTGTTGTATTTGAAAAGGTTAAATTCTATAAAAGATATTTTTCAAGCTTCTAATGATGATGATTTGGTGGGGTTTGCATATTTATATAAATTTTTCCATCTATCAACTTTTTTGGTGATTTTTGTTTGTTTGTTGTTGTTTTTGTTTTGTCAGGACTTTTTTTTGTTGTTGTTCTTTTTTTTTTTTCTCTTCAACCCTCTATTTACTCTATTCTATTCCCTGTCAGGATATTCAGATAAGTTCCTATTAAACCTTGACTAATCCAGTTCCCTGTTAAGAGATAGCTGGGTGAAGAGACTGATATTTTTAAGTACTATGTGGCAGAAAGTTTCTAATCTTTTAGGTAAAATGACCCACTACTTTTGAACAGACCAAATTTCTTACAGGAAAAATGTCTCTTAAAGTTCATCTAACTGATTACAGCAGACAGAACTGGCACTGTGTCTATCATGGAGCTTTTCTTTGGAAAAGGAAAGAGATTAATATTTTTTTAATCCTTCTGATGTACCTTTTTGTACAGATTCTGTTATTTCTCTCTGTTGGGATATAGAGGATGATGGATATAAGGCCTCAAACCAAGAAGAAACTATCTTGAGCTTCCAATTGCACAATGAATTGCTGCACTTTTCACATATCGCCATCAGTAATAAAATAACACCATCCCTAAAATTTGAGAATTATTGCATTTCAGGTTAGTGTAATGGTCCCTCTGTGAACAGTTCCAGGCTTTTTAGTCCTCAACATAGCAGAAGTGGCCACTGATTTTTCAATTTTGTATTTTTTTTTTCTTAATGGCTAAAACCCGATTCTTGCTAAAGGATATTCTAAACCCTTACAAAACTGCACTTCTTTGAAACCTCCAGTGTTATTAAGCTCTGTCATCCAGTTCGCTGGCTGAAACTAGTATAGATTTATTTGTGAGGCTAATTATCCTTGTAAGGGGTTTATTTCATTTGTGACACCTCTTCATCCCTAACCAGCCTGGAAGAGACTGCAAGATATTGGAGAGGGGTAGTGCTCAAATTCTGAGTTGTATATATAGATCCTACTCCCTCCTACAAAGTCTCTGGTTTTTGTTGATTTATGAAGGACCACTAAACCCTTGTATTTTTAAGTATTATTTGTGTCATACCAGATATCCAGGGCATGGGCATTGGTGGAAGTGCAGTGCCCCAGCTTCTGCAGCAGCATATCATATTACCTTGTACAGAACACAAAAACATGGAAGCACTCAAGGCAATATTTTTTATGGTTAGAATTGCTCTAAAGAGTTAATAAAGATTAATTAAGATTTGCCATACATTCTGTAGTGTTACTGTTTTAATTTTATATTTTCTAGTGATCAACTTCATTACCCACAGAGAAAGTCCTGTTTTAGGTTCTCTAGAAGTTAATTTTGCTGCGTGTACTACTTCATGTTTACATAGATACTTTTGCCCATAAGTAGTTATTGCATTTTATTTATTAATTCTTATTCATACTTATGTATGTGTTTTATGAAGAGGATTTCAAGCAGTTCATAAAAGCACTGTTTCTCCTGTTTGACAGAAGATCTCAGCTTTGTAATTAACATTTGGCAGTTTGAGTCATGAAAAATTTGATTTTAAATTTTAAAAAAGATTCAGTGTGCATACCTACACAAGCAGTTATGAGCAATGTAAATTTTCATCCAGTGTACCAAAAAGTAAAGGCTAGGACATATTTAAGCCAAAGATAGCTGGTATTTTCACAGAAGATAAACTGATTATATTGCATAAATTATTTGGGGGCCTGAATTCCATGGGAGATTAATGAAAGTGCTGTGGAGAAACCCATTCCTGATTATTGCAGGGCTGTTTAAATATGTGAATGTAAATAAATCTGTGAATTTTTAAGTTAATGAAATAAACAGAAACTAGGAGCAAATCAGAGGAGAACAAAAGAAGAACTTGAACATTTCAGTAGTTATTTTGATTCAGAGAATATAAGCAAAGAGGGACATTTAAGATAACCCCAAAATGGCTCTGTTATTATTTATTTGCTCGCTTTTTCTTCCCTTGCTTAGAATGTTGAGGATTTTCAATCACAACAAAGAAGTTTTATCAGTCTATCCTCTAGCTCTTCCATAGAACCACTGAAATTACTTTCTATATTTAAATAAACAAGAGAACACATGCTTGGGATATTTTAACATAACTGTTTTCAAAAGTAATGGATAAACACTCTAAGTGTGAATTCTTGTGACCATAAAGTGATGTCTACACCACTAGAAATCAATTCTCTCTAGATTTTGAAATGCAAGTGAAAAAAAGAAATCAGATGCACATTTTATTTATTGTGTAAGGGAACAAACATGGATATAAATCACACATATTCTAAGACAGATCACTAGGTTATGTTATATCTGTGTTTTTAATTAGAGGGCAGAGCAGATGGTGAAGGCTTAGTGTAAAGCAATATGTCTATTAAAGTAATGCCTGCTGCCAACTGATTGTTCCAAACCACGAAGTGTGTCCATGCACCCTGTTTTCAGAAGAGACTGGCAATCTAAGGGACAACTACTTCTTGAAGAGGGTTTAACCACAACAAAAAATCAATCAACAACCAAAAAAACCCCCAAAAATAAACAATAAAAAACCCCAGAAAAAAAATAAACGAGGCCTTTAAAAATAGGCTACTAATAAACCCCAAAGTTAGGAATATTAACTATTCTTCATAAAATAAATAAAAACTTAATATATCAAGATTTTGCTAGGTACTCATGGAGCTCCTACTTGGGTGGGGCAATGAGAAAATACAAAAGACGCATGATTTTTACACTAAATATTTTTGCACCTGTGCATGCGAGCAGCATTGACAAGTTCTGATTTGCACTGATTTCTGCAGCCAAGACTCATGGATGATTCCCTGCTACAGGAGAATTCTCAGCAAAATTTCACCTTATAGTCTGAAGCAGTCATGTCAAAAGCTCAAGGAGCAGACACAGAGGTCTCAGAAGAGTGTAGATGGTACAATTAATTTCATCCCTATTATCAGATTATCTTTTGCAGACTGTAGTCACTAAGTACACAGCAATAAGCCATTGTCAGGCACACAATCAATGAGACCTGTAACATGTTCAAGTGTTTTCTTTTCTCCACTCTTCAAGAGTAACAAATAAGGGTAGTTGGGTTTTTTTAATTTTTTTTTTTTTTTTAGTGGTAATAAATATGTGGTCTCTTCCAAAACCTATATTTTTGTTTATTTGTTTTATTTTTTCCTGGAAAAAACCACAATATACAGATGTTTCTAAACAAAACTAAACAAAACAAAACAAACAAACCCAAGCAAAAACCCAAACACACACCAAAAAAAAAACCAAAAAAAAAACCACCACAAAAAACCCGAACCAAAACCAAATCAAGATAGAAAAAGATCATTCAAACTAACTGGCATTTAAAACCACTTTAGGATATGTTCACAAGAATTAAAAGAACGTCTTGGGTCTTTAAATTCAAATTAATAAAGGTTAGTTATGTCAAAAACATCAACATTTTTGTGGTTTTTTTCCCATGCCAATTCAAAATTTATTGCATGCTCTTGCTTCTATATAGTTGCATGTACAATGAGCTCTGGAGATTATATTTTGATAAATGATCATGATTGTTATTCAGGTAAAGTAAAGGGTGGTAAAAATATGTATACTGCAAAAGAAAGTTTACTCAGTCAGGGAAAAGGAATATATTAGATATTGGGGTTAATTTGCCACAGTTCATGATCCCTGTTTTTCAACAAGACATCAGAGCCTAAAATGAAATTTGCTTGTCAGTTTTAATACATCTTGGCAGACAGCTTTTTCTTACCTGATGGTATATTTTTGTTTCCTAGGACTCCTACTCTATTCATGTGCAGGGGGTGCATGAATAAGACAAATGGGAGAGAAAAGAATGTTTATGTTTAAAGTCTGGGTTGCAGTGTATGAAAAATGGGCTTTTTTGCCTGGTATGACAGACTTCCAGCCAAGCTCAAAATTGTAAAACCATCGTATCTCACATACTTAAAGATGCTTGCCTCTGTTTCTCCAAATTCAACTTATGACAACCTTAATTCTAAATATGGATAGTTTTCTCCTGAGTGTTTATAAATAATGTATCTCATATTAGTACTTCTTTTCATGAAACACAAATATAGAATGATATCCCACTGCTGTCTCACAAAACCTCTAAAATACCTTTGAGAAAATTGCAAAGCAGAACTGTAGAAACAGTTGTAACACATCTTAAAGGGAAAATTGAGTAAGCTCTCTGTGAACGTTTCAAAAGGCAGAAGCAGAGTGATTCTTGCTGATGCATTTTAAAATAGCAAAATAAAGCCTTTCATGTTTTTCAACATGCATTTTTCTTTCCTATTCTTCCTTCCCGACATTTAGTAGAGTTATAAAAGCACTAATTAGGAGTAAGTGTGCATTTGAAATTCTTTCACACATAATTTATTTTAATTTAAAATTTTTGATATTATTCAGAGAGCTGAGAGAAGCAAATTTGCCAAAATCAGGGTGATTTTTAGATTACAGACTAAGACTGCTGTCTCTAGAAATTTAGCTGTGGTCATAGACAAGATCCTAAAATAGATGTTTGCTGGGTACTCAATAAAAGATAGGTCAGAATTGCAGATTCTGAACCCTAAACTTGCTATCAAAAACCTATTTATTGCTTTCAATTAATGCTGGAAATAACCCTTAAGATATTTTTAAGTATGACAAAGCCTTTTTGAATTCCAAGAACTAAGTCAGACTGAGGTTGGGGGTATTTGTAAAGATTACCGAGCGCTTGTTCACATATACTTAGCAAACCAAACATTTACAAAAAAGTTTTTGAGTGTGTGTACATTGTTGCCTTGAGCTCTTATAATCACAGAATGTTTTAAGTTGGAAGGGACCTTAATGATCATCCATGGCAGGGACACCTTCCACTAGACCAGGTTTTTCAAAGCCTCATTAACAGTCCCATCCCATAAAGTTTTTAGTCGAGCCTTTGGCAAAAAAGAGGAAACGTGATTAAAACAAATATATTTAAGTACCCAAAAGTAGATTATATATCCATTATAAAGTACAGTAAAGGTACAATTAGAATCCAGTCTTGTAGATTATGCAAAAGGAGAAAGACATATTTTAATATTTTATAAGAGTTTTTTGGTAGAAAATTAGTACCAGCTGCTTAAATTGTTTCCTGAGAGGGCGGTGAGGCACTGGCACAGGTTGCCCAGAGAAGCTGTGGCTGCTCCATCCCTGGAAGCGTCCAAGGCTAGGTTGGATGGGGCTTGGAGCATCCTGGGATAACGGAAGATGTCCCTGCCCATGGCAGGGGGTGGAATGTATAAAGAATTAAATGTGCGCAGCATTGTCTGGGAGAGAATCCAAATTCTTAACTGTTCTTGGTCTCTTTCTTTGTAATTTCCTACTTCTCCAAATCAAACACTTGCCTATTTTCACAACTAAAAAGAAAATATCCTACAACAAAAGTGACTGAAAGCTAAAGTTGTGTTTACTTTTCTGTTTACTTTTCTGTTTACTTTTCTGTTCCCCTCCTGGCAGGAAAGGACTTCATTTGGAACAGATGGGGTGTTAAGCATTTTCACACCTGAGTTTCCTTGTCACCAGTATAAATGTGCAGGGAATTATGCACATCATTTATTGTGCATCTCATTTACCTAAGCCGTGTTCACCTGGACCCTGTTCTCCCTGCCTTTCACTTTCATAGACAATAAAATCTTCTTGAATATATGCTGGGGAGAAAAAAAATTAACCTGTATAAAAACACCAAAACCCCTTGATCTGCCAATGCAAATAATTCATCCTAAGAATTTCTAATACAAAGAACACCTTCTCTAAAGCTGTGTCTGAGATGATTGCATCTGTCTTGCTTAACCCTGCACCAGGGATACTTAGAGAAATAAATCACTTTATAATGAACAGTGTTACTGCTTATATTTAAACAAATTCTTGGCCAAATCTCTCTTTCAATATCTCTTCTGTCACTGTGGTTGCATGCCATTAAATCCCTCAAGGGTAACAGGCATTTCTGTTTACAGACACCACTAAGCCAGAAGCCTGAAATTGTCATGTTGTCTCTATGATCTCTAGTGAGGTGATTTCATTTTTAAAAATTCCTTGGAGTAACTGCCTTCCTTAGTATCGATTTTACCAAGGAAAGGCATTTCCTGCCTGACATAACAAAATCATATATGATCATTTCACTCCTTCCAAAGTTCATGCTCAATGATAAGTGAACTGTCTTTGAAATACCAGCATGTTAAGCAGCGGCAAGAGCAAGCTGCCCTGCTGTTCTGCTTCTATCACCCTGACTAGAGATTTCTAAAACTTTTTCAGTAGTGTATTTGTCCCCTAAAACTTTTAATTTTGTTTACTTCCATTTGTGTTTACAGGCTATTAAAGACTAAATTTGTATCATTGAGTACATTGCACATATAAAGGATAGATTTCTTGCCAGACCAAAGAAAAGATTTTCAGGGTATAAACTCTATTATTTTTTTTGCTACTGCATCCGTGTGATCTTCTAGTGTTACCAATTTTTATACAATTTTTCACATTTTAATGCTCACCTTATCTGTCAAAAAGTACACATGGTTGCTCTAAAAAACCTCCGTTTATTTTGGCTTCCCAAATTATGTAAGCATGAATACCTGAGGTTAAAATTCAGATCAGACTTGTTCTGTTTCCAGCAGATGGTTTTGCATTTCAATACATTATTTTTGAATTTCATTACATTATTTTTTTAAAAAAATTAATACCAAAGTCCTCATTCACTTCAATACAATTTAATATACTTCAATACAGTTACACTTTTTTGTGGAACCATGAAATTATGCAGGTATTTTCTGAATTTTTATTTGAATCCAAAACTATAACCTTTGATCTCCTGTACATGAAGTCCCTTCAGCAAATTACATTTGAAAATGAGATGAAAAGGGTTTAAAACTCTGAAAATATCTGTATGACTCCAAAATGTTGTATTTATTTATACTTTTGTGTGTATTTGATTTTACTATGTATGGTTTTCATAGTTTGTTGCCTCAAGTTCTTTGCAGGAATCAAAAGCTCCTTTTCTGAAAACTGGGTTCATCAGTTGTCAGAAGGAGTTGGAAGCAGTGTTTCTCTCTTAAAGGAGACTCCTTGAGGAATACAGTGAAATAAACCTTGGTAAAATCTACATCTGGAGAAAAATATTTCCAAGGAACATAAAAAATAGATCAATGAATAAATATTCTAAGTCTGTGCTCAGACCTCAGCCTGACTCCAAACAATGGGGAAGGTAACACCTGCAAAGAAACAACTTGATGTACATGGCTTTCATCATCAATTACCCTCTTTTTCTTTAATATAAAGTACTTAAAAGATTTGCCATTGTTACTGAGGTACTTGACTGAGAGGAAGCGGTAGTGGCTTAAACTTGGGGCTATACATCAGTAACGTGGCAGTAGACAACTATTACGCTCAGTTTTGACTAGGCAGCACTTGAAGTGATGCAGGCAAGTCATGAGGACAAATGACACACTTCACAGTACAACCTTGTGCTTTCAGCTACAGGTTCAGCTTTACCATCATTCATCACCCTCAGTTGTCATGGTTTAGTTATCAAACAGATACTTGTTTTTTGTTTCTTTTTTTCTTGCAGCTGTGTCAAGATTTTTATCAGACATCCAAGTCCTGCCAAAAAAACCCCTATCAAGCCAAAGATCATCAGGAGATGTTACTGTCACAGTACAAAGCTCTTTGTCCTCCAAGCTCACAGCAAAAGTAAAGTTATTCACTTCTTTGATACCCAAATACCTGTGAGATATTGTGTTTTCCTCAGCTTGGGATCTAATGGGGTCCTGGGGTGCATCAGGAAGAGTGTGGCCAGCAGGTCAGGGAGGGGATCCTGCCCCAGGTGAGGCCACATCTGGAGTGTTGTGTTTAGTTCTGGTCTCCACAGTTCAAGAAAAGTCAGGAGATACTGGAGAGGGTCAAGAAGAGGCCATAGAGATGATGAGGAGTCTGGAGCCTCTCCCTGATGAGCAGAGACTGTAGGAACTGGGCTTGGTTAGTCTGGAGAGGAGAAGACTGAGAGGGGATCCCATCAATCCACACAAATATCCCCAAGGGATGTCAGAGGGTGCTCCCAGATTGTTCAGTGGTGCCCACAGATAGGATGAGGAGCAATGGCCGTAAACTATAACACAACAAGTGCCCCCTCAACATGAGGCAGAACTTCTTTCCAAGGAGGGGGCAAAGCCTGGAACAGCTGCCCAGAGAGAGTGTGGAGTCTCCCTGTCTGGAGACATCCCAAACCCACCTGGACACATTCTTGTGTCACCTGCTCCAGGCGACCCTGCCTTTGGCAGGGTGTTGGACTGGATGATCTCCAGAGGTCTCTTCCTACCCCAGCTGTTCTGTGATCCTGTAAAAGTAAATGCAGTAAATTTAAAGTATACATATACAAAATTTTTTTCATCTGTATTTTGCCATGATAATGAACTGTGACTCCTTTCTTTCTCTTACTTCTCTACGAATAACAGAAGTGCTGCAACTTGAGGTCTGGCTGAAATAGAAGTGAAAATACAGATTAAAAAGTAATTACATTGTGTGCACACCCTGAAAGAACAAGACATTAATTAATTAAACTGCCTACTCAATGAGAGATAAGTTATCAAGATCACAATTATCTTTTCATTCCATGTCTGGACAGTACTGTGTTATAATGTAAAAAACTAACAATATTAATTAATAATTATTAATAAAATTTTTTTCTAATTCTGCTCAGACAAGCATTTCTAGTATTGCCATGAATAACTTTATCGATAAATGGTGAGATTTCCCAAAAGTCCAAGAAAATCCCATCTAGTACAAGCCATGTAATTCACATTTTAATATTTGCTTGATGTTCTCAGAGGAGATAATGAAGCTTTCCAAGCACAGGTGATGTCCAGAAACACATTCACACCCTGAAGTTCTAGATCCCTTTTTTTCCTTTAGAAAGCCCCATTCCACCAAACTGACTGGGTAAAGTAAATGAAAAGTGGTGACTCTTTGAAGTAAGACAGTCATGTGTTAAAAATTTTCAGTTTCAGATTTGTGTCACTTCCTTCTTCCTGCCAAATGGTTGGTTAAAAAGCGTGATTTCTTGATTTTTGCCTGATTCTTAGGTAAAAAACACACTGAATAACTCTGGATTTTTTAACTAAGGGCAGAGGAGAAGTTCTCATACTACTTTCTTTTTCAACTTCCCCCATCCATGAGGCCTTCTGTGATAACAGGAAGAGATGCCCAAATCAGTATTTTCTAACTTATTGTACTCAATCACAGCCCAGCTGATGAACTCACACTCATGGGCTGTGAAATAGAGATAATACAGTTGAATAATAATACAGTGAAATACAGTTGTTTTGTTCAGTGCACATGCTGATTAATAGAGATGCACCTCTCCACCATTAGCTTTAATCTACTGGTCTGCTGCTCCCAGATGTTCTATAAGGATGCCCTATAATTTCTGTGCAGACACCACAAAAACTCATGTTCATTGGCAGTGCATTATTTGACAAAATCCAGTCAACAAGTGACATAATTTTAAGCCTGTCTGCCAACGTGTCATGGCTTAGATGTGTGTTTACCTCTGAGGGCTTAGGCAGGAAAGACTCTCTCTCTCTCTACAGCACCCTTTAAGTATTAACTTCTGTGCAAAGCTAGGAATGCCAAAATGTCATTACTAGGCATTTATAAGTATTTAGATATTATAAATACAACAATGTTTATAATAGTATGAATATTACATATAATAAAGCAACATACATATAACCCATATATTTATAATAATAATTATAAATTATAAACACAACAATTTAGATAATAGATTTTTTTCAGGGATGTATCTAAGATGAGGGTGATTTGAAGTCTGTAGTAACATACATAGATGATGAAAAATGATCTGTGATTTTGATAATGAGAAGGAGCACTCAAAATCAGCCACGTTTGCGTTCTTTTGGTTTTTTTTTTCTTTTGGTGCATTTCTTTTGCTTGGGTTTTTTTTTTTTTGTTTCTTTGATTGGTTTGGTTTTGGTTTTGGGGTGGTTTTTTTTTTTTGTATATTTTTCCCCTTTAATACTTTTAAAGTAACAATTAGTTTCTGAAGTATTTGGTTATTGACTATGGGGTAGTCAATATTTGTGTTGTCTGTAGGTAGAAACCTAATTCATAGTGAAATTTTTTCAAATGGCATCCACTATCTAAAACAGGCAGGTTAATGTTTTTCTCCTCTTCTGAGACTCATGGCTCAACACATCAAAAACTGGGAAGTTTTTGGGAATGGGAAAATAAATTTTATTACCTTTATATGGATAAAAACTATTGTTTCTTTCCTGTACTTCTGAATTATAACTAATGTTTGTAGTAGAGCCAAGGACTTTAGTAAAGCCTTAATCAACACTTCCCACCTCATTCTCGTGCTCATGGCTTGGATGGGTGTACTTTTCCATGGGTAAAAAATTGCCTGGATGTCTGGGCCCAGAGAGTGGTGGAGCAGGGAGTTAAACCCAGGTGGCATTTGGTCACACGTGGCATGACTCAGTATTGGGGCCTGTTGTGCTCAGTGTCTTTATATAATATAATGATTGGGATGAGGGCGTTGAGGGCACCCTCAGAAAGTTCACAGATGACACTAGGTTGGATGGAAGAGTTGATCTTGCTGAGAGCAGAAGGCTTTGCAGAGGGATCTGGACAGGCTGGATCTGTGGGATGAGGCCAGTGGTGTGAGGGTCAACAAGGTCCTGCCCTTAGGTCCCAAAAAACCACTCCAGGCAGAGGGACTGAAAAGCTGGAAAAGTCCCTGGGTGTGCTGGTGACAGCAGCTGGACATGAGCCCAGGTGAGCCCAGGTGGGCAAGAGGCCAATGGCCCCTGCGCTGTCCCAGCCATGGGGTGTCACAGGCCCAGGGCAGTGCCCGGCCCTGTGCTGGGACTGCTGGGGCCACACCTCCAGTGCTGGGGACAGTTCTGGGCCCCTCAGACAAGAGAGACATTGAGGGGCTGGAGTGTGTCCAGGGGAGGGAACGGAGCTGGGGAAGGGTCTGGAGCACCAGGAGCGGCTGAGGGAGCTGGGGGGGCTCAGCCGGAGAAGAGGAGGCTCAGGGGGGACCTTCTCACTCTATACAACATTTAGGACCTCAAAAAGCTTCAGATCTGGAAAAATCTGTGGTTTTCTGCATAAGCTGCAAAGATCAGTGTGAGAAATATGAATGGGAATTGCCGACGTTTGGGAATAAGTTCCTTCTGCTTACCTGATGAGACACCCATAAGAAGTTTCTCAAAGCTTGTGGCAAACCTGAAACATCACAAAACTCCTCTGTTGTTGCACAGATAAGGCTCAAAAAATGACCATTTTATCCCAAACACTGCAGAGAGGCAAAAGAGGAGAAATAAACAGCAAAATACTACTGTGCACCAAATACAGATATACTGAATTGTCGTGTGCCAAAAAGACTGCTTTGCTTGTTTTGTTCCTTTTTTCCTTGCTAAAATCACAAGGATTGCACTAATTAATTAAGCCTCCTCTCCTTGAGCTTAGTTGTTCCTTCAAAACTTTTTTATTTTTCAAGAAGTGAGAGCTCATGAGCTAAAAATTCTGCAAATCTTACAGTTTTTGCAGCTTTGCTGTTTACTACTTGTTAAAAACAAACAAAAAAACCCCAAACAAACAAAAAAAAAGGGAAGAAAAAAATTTAGCCCTGTCAGAACTAGTCTGCAAATTCAAATGGTTTGACAATGAAGGAATTTTTTTTAATATATTTTTATGTTGCATAAACCCACTAGATGCGGTCAAATATCATATTTTATGGAGATCACAATTGTAGGAGAAAAAGTATATGGAGGACTTTCTATTCAAACAGTACCTATTTGATTTTTTTCTGTTCATATACAATTTATGCAGTTTATGACTAAAATATTTTAAAGAGCTACAGGTTAAATTATCCTATGCATAGTGCTTCAGCAGCACTAGTAACTATAGGAACTTCAGAGATGTTTCATGATCTAAAAGTTGATTTCCACAGATGAAACAAACAAAATGAAGTGGGTGTTTTTGGTTTCCAGAAGTGCAGCTCAGCACTTAAAGATTAATCAACAAATTGAATAACATACTGTCAAGAGAATGTTCATGGCCAAGTACAAGAAGTAGGATGCAGTGATTGTGTGGATGACCATGATTAGATTTATTGCCAATATAATATCTAAATATTGTCCATGCATTTTCTAAATAGCAACTCTCTCATCTACTAAAATGGATTATAGAACCTAAAGGGTTTTAGTATCCGCAGGTTTAGTTGGAAACCAACAAGTTTACAGCCTTTGGTGTCACAGAATTCACAATTGCAAAGCAGCAAAGCACATATTGAGCTACTTTAGGATTTACAGGATCTCTGTGTTTGATGTGTTCTTAGCTCACAACTGACACAAAGAAACTTTAAAATTGCATCATGGCTTCTAAAAATGGTTAGACATATCTTTTAATAATAGAAATTATGGACATTCTCTGCATTGAGAAGCATAATTTTTATTGGTTATTTCTGTTCCTTGAAATATTATCAACTTTTTTTTTTTTTTTTTTGCTATGAAATGTGCCATCCGTGAAATCTTTCAACTTCCAATTGTTAGTCTTCCAAAAGTGAATGCTCCTTGTGTCAGTTCTAAGAATTCTTTTGTCAGAAAATAGTCTCTGACCTGATGTGTTTGCAGGACATACTTTTTCCCTCTAGAGAAAACCCAAACAAATTTTATCTTTACAGATAAAAAATGTTCCTAACAAAAGCAGAAAATATAAATTAAAGATTTATAAATACTCTATGATTTCAAATTTGTGAAAAAGAAGAACTATGTAGATTTTGTCATAGAAGTTAGAAATATAGATATGCTGGTTTACATATATATTATCACATCTCTGAAGAGTCTATTAATTTTTTTTTCCTATTCTTTGATTCTTTCTTCATTTTTCTGGGGCAAGCACTTTTGTTTAGGTTGCCTTTCTCTGGTTCCCTGTTTATCTTTAGCTCAACTTTGCATTTCTAAAATGAACCTCACTGTGATGTGTCAAAATCTGGGTCATTACAGCAACTGCAAGAGTCTATGTAAATTCTTGCCTCTCTTCTTCAGGCAGACTGGGAGTCCTGGTGAAGATAAGCAGAGAATGTAAATCAAGCTCAGACGAGACTTTAATTGAAAAACCAGAAAGTGATAAACATAGTAATAAATAAAAACAGTTGTTCTTACTCCTACTGTGGGACAACCTAGGCATTTGGTAAGCTCTTGATGGAGTATAAAAGTCACCTTACAAAACCTTTAGTTTACTTTTAGGAATCAGCCCTGAGTCCTACTTTGTCATAGACCTGGTAGGTGTGTCTTTTAGCCTTTGTGGTCACCCTCAAGTTGGGGTGAGCCAAACCTATCTCTGTTAAGTCTAAATCTGTAGTTCTGTCTAAGCTGACTTAGTTGTCACAGACCTTGTAGATGTTCTCACCTCAGTTGTTAGGTCTGAGTCCCAATTCTTCCCCAGTTTCAGTGAATTAATCAGCAGCTCAAAATCATGATATAATATGGTGACAAATAAAGAAAACCATTAAGTACAACAAAGTGTTTGCCATATCCTGTAAAAGGACTGTACTGGTTGCACGAAAATCAAGAATCAAACTTCTCAGTACCCTTCAGCTGCCTACCAGACCTTCCCTCCTTAGCTCTATATATTGTGGAGCCCCTGGTGGTCTAGTGGTAAGGGCACGGTGCTGTCACCGCCGAGGCCCGGTCAGGGCCACTCCCGGGCAGATGGAGCTTGTTAGCCCTTAAAGGCAACCCATCTACGTCCTAAGGACCTCGCTGCCACCGTCCAAGCTCGCTTGGCCCCGGCAGATGAACCTTAGGATTAAAGGGTGGGCTCAGTTCCACGCACACTGTGTCTCACCTAAAAAATCCAATGCGCAGGCTGGAAGGTGGAAAGACCTTCCCCGGATCTTCGCTCGCGAAGACTGGCCATTATTCCTCTGTAAAAACTGCTTGATCCCATTAATGTAACTGCCACTTATCCTTCTTTATCCTTCACTACCAGGTGTCTGGGTGGATGGAATATTAACTGCATCATCCACTCAGCTGGGAAAGGATGCTTGTTGCAAGGTTTGCTCCTTTCTCTCAAATTCAGCCTCCTGCTCCTGGTTGCATTGACAGAGCACATAACCCACCTAGCATTTGTCATGGTTAAACTTAAGATTACTGTTAGCTTGCACATCAAGAGACAGATAAACATAATGAAACCCTGAAACTCAGTAGAAATTTCCTATTAATACCTGTGCAGTGGTACCTGAGAGAAAAGGCCATTTGTCTGGTAGGATGCAAAGCAGATAACATTGATGTTTGATCTTGCATTTATGTTCCATACTTATACTCCAAGTTTGATAGATATTTATATTTTAAGATAAGGTCCTGTAAAGAAATAAAATTCAAACGCAGAAATATGTATTTAAAAACAATGCCAGAAGAGGTAATTTAAAATGGGTAAATGTGGTTTCCGTCTCTTTCTAGAATTACTTTTTTTTTTATGTCTGTTTTCTCACAATAGTAGCATTATTCATTTGCTAAAGCAGACATGGTGCATACAGTTTAGGCCAGAATTTATTTCTGTAGATAACACTTAAAATTTGACAGTTTTTTGTCTCCCTGTATCTGATATAAAACCATTCTTAGTCTCCAAAAATGAGAAAAATTTGTTCAGTTTTGCAGCCTCCTTGATCCCAGAGTGCCTGAATGTGTACTGTAGGGCAGATAACAGGTAATATTTAGTGATGCTTTGGTTTTTTATGGAAAGCAGAGCTGAATTCTAAGACATCCACAGATATAACAGGATGTTCACACAGATAGCACTGCAGAAACATGGTGAATTTGTGTTGTGATAATCTATTACCAGCAGCACAAGAATGTGAGATCACCTGCTGCAACTCAAAAATTCTGATTGAATGAGGTTTTTCTGGAGAACATGTAATACAGAAAAAAAATCAGATATATCAAGTAGTGGCAACTTGAATATTCAGTACATTAACACTGCAACCTGTAAAGGGAATAATACTAGGAGGTAGGATCAAGATCTGAACACTAGAGCAATGTGAAAAAAGGAGATGGATAAGGTAGAGAAGTGTTTATCCATGCATGAAGGGGTTGTATTAACTCAGCCTTCTGACATGTTCTGCTTTGAGGACCAGTTTCTAATCCCAGAGGAACTGTAGAACTTTAACCTGAAAAAAAGACCTGCTGCTGATTTTGTGTACATAAGGAGATTTTTTTTTTTCCCCCTGAGTTACAGGAATAAAAGATAGGTCTAAAATTAAGAAACAGTCCCTTAAACTCTTCGAAAACACACCTGTAGCTACTAGTGAACATGTAGGGATTCTGCTGATTCCCAGAGATTGTTTTCCTGATTTTAAAATTACTGTTAGCAGCTAACTTCACTGAACAAAATGCCCTCTGACTAATTTTGCCTGCAATCCCCCCAGTCTGTTTAACATCTTAGCAGGATTAGTGTTAACTGTGTACAGAAACTGGAATCAGTGTGGCTATTGACTTAACAGTGTCTTTCATGAAAGACATGATTCAATGATAAACACTTAATAGATAAAATATTAAATGTAGTCACTGTAAAATCTAATTAGCAGCTAAGTGAGGGTCTCATTGAGCAAAATGCCATGCAAACACACCAGAAAGGAGAAGTCCTGAACTGTTGCATTAAGAATCCAAGGCTAAAATGCACCTGAAGGAGAAGGGTATAATTCAAACAGGGTGATTTACAGCAGTCCCATGCTGGGCAGATGTCACTAGTGAATAAAACTAATTTGGGCTGTGAACACACCTCCATGTCCTCCCAGCCAGCAGCCAGGGACCTTCAAGGAGGAATAAAAATATGAAATTTCTAGCCATGTCCATTTAATTTTATCTATCAGCTACATGTGGGAAATTAAGTCTTTCGTCTCCATTTATGCCTGTGTTGTGACCAATTTTGTGAGGTGTCCTTTACAGTATATTTGATGTGCAAGTGACGATGTGCGCAGGTGTAGGCCAAATGTGTAACCTGAGAACTGAACAATGGGGGAAAATATATTCTCTGGATGTATAAAACAGAGAAAACAGATCTTTTCAGAATTTTTAAACTACTAGGTTTGGGATGTGCAACGAATTTTTTGGATGATCTTGTATAAAAAAATAGTTCTATCTCTTCTACTGATATGGGATATCATTGCAGCAGTGATTTATATGAGTGCATAAAATATATCAAGTATTTATATATATAAAGTATATAAAGCATATAATGTATATAAAGTGGGAAGGAGAAAAAAATCCACATAGGCTATCTGTTAAAAATATTTCAAGAAACAATACAAAACCTACAACTCCAAATGCTTACTTACAACCATTTTCACCCTTTTTTGTGTTATTACTGTTTTCCACTAGAGTTCCATTGAATTAATACCATTTTAGCAGCCTGATTTGCACGTGGAACTCATTTCTGAGCCTGGATTTAGTTGCCTGCTTCAGTCATTTATTTAGAAGTGATGAGGAAAGAAGGCTGTTGCTGCTCTGGTGTCCAGGAGTAACAGCTGGTATTCCCTCCTCTTGAAAGGGTTGCCAAGGACAGAAATATACAGAGAACTAGTGGCACAAAAGGCTCAGAAATCTGTCTGAGCAGCTGTCACTGTGATGAACATGGTGCAAACATGCAAAACGTTACTTTGGTTTGCCAAAACCCTCAGTGGTTTTGGCAGTTTTTCTGCTGTAAAAACTGGATGTTCTCTGGATGGTGACAGTAACAGCAAATGTCAGGCACCTCTGCAGCAAGGAGGATCTTTTATTCTGTGTATCCTGAGATGCTGACAATGGGGTAGCAAAGGCAAGTCAGTCATCAGTTTTCTTCAGGGCTTGATATATGGGTTGCCTTTTAATTTAATTTAATTTCACAGTCAAACAAATATGAAAAAAGCGGTTTTTCACGTGAGGGTGGCAAGAAAGAGATGTGCTAAGGAGCAAGTTTTCAGCTCCAGGAAGAGACACTCAGAAGAGAGATTTATGAAAAAGGAGGAGGGGAAAAAAAAAAAAATCCGGGGTTTGCACAGCTGCTGTTTCTGTATAAAATAAATTACAATTTAGAAATGTGCTATTCTAGAAACAAGGATTTTTTTTTGTTTTGTTTTTTTCTTCTTTCAAATTCATGTGATCACAGCTTTCATAAAGGAAATTCCTTGCAAAACCATTATGCCTAAGTTTTACCATTATCCTTAATGGGCACTATTTCCTTAAGTGAGTTTCAGGCAACTCACTGCAGTTGCAGAATCTATTTTAAAGGGGAAAGGAATTGCCTCTGCCTTGTGCTCTTACCTTGAATGCCAAAATAGGGGGGACAATCTCATCTGATTGTTCCATAACACAGCAATCATCTCCATGTCTTGATAATACACTAGCTCATGCATGGCCCAGAGGGACTTCTCTGCTACAGGGCATGACGAAGGATTAATTATTTTTTATTTTTGAAGTCCACATCATTAGTCACCAATTAATATTGAAACTCTATTGACAAGTAGTGGGAAAGCTATTCGTCTTTTTCCTTTTTGATTCTTCTATAGAAGCATTACTGCCAGACATACAAATGGAAGATAAACTTCTAAATACATTATTTTGAAAATATAATTGTTGGACAAGTACATTTTGTAATTATTAGGCCCCTCAGCACAATGGGAAACAAACCAAAATGTAAATCACATCCATTAAAATAAAAATACAGTAGAAAATAATGAAAATGAAGGGGTTGCTTTGTTATTGTATATAATTGTATATAAGTAATTAAATTGTATATAAGTAATTAAAAGTAAGTATGTCAAGATGCACTAGTTGTAGTAAATAGCTGTATAAAATTATATTATTTACTCCATATTTTTCTGGACACAGAGAAAGCAAACCCACTGCAATCACCACAGAAAAATTCAAAGACACATTGCAGGAATATAAAGAAGGAATAATAAGGTGAATATGGTGTTGTGAGAGAAACTCTGTAATGTTCCTGAATTGCCACCACTATATGGGCAATGTACATCAATAGTAAAAGCAAATAAATAAATCTAATGACTTGTAAGGAACAGGGTGGGGAAAAGAGCAGAAAATATGATGTCGCAATATAAATCAGTGACTTTTCAGCATCTGAAATATCATTCTGTATATTCCAGGTCTGAAATGATACAACAGAATAGTGTAGGTCATCAAGGAGAAGATGATCAGAACGACTTAATACACAAAACTCTCTTCTGAAGAGAGATTGAGAAGATAAGGCTGGCTTATTTTAAGGAGGTCACAAGAAGAGAAACCATAAAAACATATTCCAGTAATTTGTGTAAGAACTATGGGATGGAAGATCAAACAGAATCACATCAGTTGTCACCCCTTTTTCAATTTTCCATTTCAGAGAAAAAGCATCACTGAAAATAGACACAATATGCAGGTCATATTTCTTATATTTCAAATGAAAGCTCACCTTAGAGGCAAACAATTTGGCAGTGCTTTAGGGGGAAGATGATACTTTTTCAAAGTGTAAAGATTGTTTTATGGGTATATGGGACAAAGGCTTAGAGGAG
Organism: Myiozetetes cayanensis; assembly: GCF_022539395.1. NCBI lineage: Eukaryota > Metazoa > Chordata > Aves > Passeriformes > Tyrannidae > Myiozetetes > Myiozetetes cayanensis. The sequence continues at coordinate 33,513,952 of NW_026087631.1, read as the reverse complement.
GAAAGAGGTACAAACTGCTCTACAATAATGGTCGTAATGGCAAAACCACAAAGCTGTACCATCAGATGCAAACAGAAATATCAGTGTGTGTTACTAAAGACTAAATAAAAACTGATGGATAACAAAGAAGTAATTGGTTTTAATTTTGTAATTAATTTGTCTGTAATCATGTGCAGTGTTTTAAAAATCCATACTGCCTTTTTACTATGTTCTTTTTGGTAAGCTATTTGTGCTTCAGTTCATTTGTAATTTAAATGGAGATGAAAAAAATTCTTTCCAACAAGGGAGTTCTGAGGTTTACAGAATTTGCAAAATGTTCTATGAAACCTGAACAGAATTGGTGTGCAAAATTGAAAAGTGCTATTATACTAATGTGATTTTTCCAAAAACAAGAGGAAAAGTGCACAGTTTCTTCTGATTTCGAAAGTTTTAGCAGGTGTGGCTTGTTCTTAAGAGAAATCTTTCTGAAATATTTGATATTCACAGCCTTTCAATAAAATGAGCAATGTATAACCTAACAGATCTTCCATCTCTCTCAATAATGCATATATGATGCATTAGTGTAATAACAATTAAGCTTTTCTCACAGCCAGAATCTATTTCTTCCTCTCTATTTTCCTTTTTTTTTGTTTGAGAGACATTTGCAGTTCACAAATCATTCTAAATGTTACAAAAAATTGCTGTGCTGAAAATCACAAGAACAAACACTAAAATGAATTTGTCCTCAAAAGAGAATGGTCCATATTAGCAATTTTGCAGGCAAAATTATTTTTAATGTGCATTTTGAAAAGTGAGAGTAGTTTTATTTTTGTATGTATATGACCTTTATTTTTCACATTGGTAATGATGTTACTAGATTTCAATTAAAATTTAATTTTCAAGTCCTTGGTATAATGAGTCTTACATAAACTCTGGTTATGTAAACCAGACTACCATAAAGACATAAAGTGTTTGTCTTTAGTCTCTCGTGAAGAATAACCTGTAGGCCACTGGTCCACCTGAAATCATGTCCTTGACTTTCCCAAGTACTGCCTGATGTAATATATACTCTTCTTCCCTACTTTCTCTCATCATATTAAAATTTTTCAGGCAATTAGTTTTCTGCTGGACAAATCTATGCCTCTTTTTCCAATTCTAGCACAGAAAAAACTTGTTTGAATGTTTCTGAATGGCTGTTGCTCTACTCCATTGACTGTTGTTTTACTCCAAAAGTCTCCTATAACTATAAATTGAGAAAATTATTTAGATGAACTAAGAATACAGATTTTTTCCCCCCTGTCTCCAGAAATAAGAACAGAAAAAAAAATATGGAGCATAGCAAAGATTACTTCAAGTGGCGAAAATGGCAAAGTGTGAATAAGGACAGAGATGTATCTTAAAGGGAAAATCAATGAGAAAGGCAATGAAGAAATTGCTTGGGAAAAAAAAAATGATCTTCTTCTTTTGAATTTTAATATCTTTTTTAAAAAACAAAACCAAAACCACATATTTGATGAGCAAGTATGGTCAACAAACCTGATTAGTCATAAATGGCCATTTATCTTTCTGATAAGGCACAGTCTCGGTGTCATTTTTAAAATATGCTCAAAAATTCACTTGACTTCAAAAACATGAGAATTCATTAAAAATTGAATTATTTTTCTATAATTTCTGTGACCTTAAAAAAGTCCCATTCTGTCACTCTTTATAGATTAATTTTTTTTTTTGTTCTGAAATCAAGTAAATTATACTGTAAACATCCCAAATTTTACAGTGTATTAAAACTGAATGCCATATATAATGCTAAGGAAGAAAAAACAATAAAGACAGGTAATTAGTAAAAGCAGGGAAACATGCCAAGAGATACCAGACTGGAGAGTCTGACTTAAGAAATTTAAATGAGAATGAAGAATTTGATGTGGAAATATTGATTTGGAACATAAGGCAAAGGAAAATGAATGTTCTGTAGAGTTCATGACAGGAAGTATAAAATTTCTATCCAATGCCAGAACAAATTAAGAATTCTTTAAGCAGCAGTAAGCTTAATAACTATTCTTTAAAGATAAAGAAAAAAATTATATGAGAAATTTTCTCATTTTCCTTTTCTTAAATAAGAATGAAAAATGATAAAAGTGGGAGTATTTTTTGTTTATTTTTGGTTTTGATTTTATATTTTTTTTGATTTCTTTTGTTCACGGCTGAATGAGAACAGCTTTGACTATGTATCAGGAAAAAGAAGGTGGGGAGAAGTCCTCACAAAACCTACTAACATTAATTATTCAACATGTGGTCATATTTATTGCAATCATTATCTCCTGTCACTATAAGGCCATGCAGTGTCTCAAGTCTTGATTCTTTTTATGGAATCAAAAATCAAAAATACTTTGTCTGGCTCTTTGTCATTTCCCACAAATACTATGACTGATGATGAATGCACTCTTTTCCTAAATATGCTGAAGAGATAGAATTATTATAAAGACATCAATTTTGTCTTTTGGAAATACAGGAACTGTAGGAAAAGTCATGCTTTAGTGAGCTACTTGTTATTCAGGCTCCTAGTGTAGTTAGTTTAAGTAGAATATGACACTTTGTTGGCAAAAAAACCTAGAATATTACCACCTTAGCATTCTTCCTGCCTTCCATGAGATGATTATGGGTCACAGCTTTATTTGCACTGGTGGTAGTTTGAATTCTAATACATTTTATATTTGGCTATTATGGAATAGACTACAAATATAGAAATTTGAACTCAATTTCTCTTTTTCTCTCCCAGTAAATTGTTTGGCCACTCACTGAATGAGCATTTTATTTTTTATCCCACGCACACATTTTAGTTTTATTATCTTCCTTGCAAAAAGAGGATATTTTGTACAGTCTGAAGAGCTCTGACATGCCTGTCATATCATTTACTGAGTAGAGATGGGAAATAAGTTCATCAAGTCATGAGAAGCGGTTGCTGAATGTTTGGAGGGATAAAACACCCTTCTCTTACATTGTGGGATCACTTTCATCCAAAATAATCTCATCAGTATGCAGATGTCATGGTTTTGCTCACCGGTCAGCCCCTGGGGCTGAAGATAGTTTTGTCCAAGTTAATTTCTGGACAAAAAGCCAATCAAAACTCTCAGTAACGCCTTTGCTAATTACGTATTTAAGAAAAACGGAAGAGAAGGTGGTTGCGCAGTTGAAATTAAGTAGCTATGTAGGAACAGCGGCGGGCCCCAGGTGGGGGCCAGGCCCCCTTCCTTCTCTGGCCCTGGACCGGGTGTAGGTGTAGCACTGAAGCCCCCTGTTGCAGGTTGAGGCGGGATCATGACATGGTTTCATGATACCAGCTCTTTATTACAACAGTGTATCTACCTTTATACAGTTCTGGGTGACACATGTACACACAGCATTGGTTTACCACTAACATAACAACTCATGATTTGAAATAGCTACACATGTCCGAACCCAATAGGTCAGCATTCCTGACAGGAAACCCATTCTGTGTTACAGTCCTTACTGTCCATGGCTGACCCTCTACCAAGTGTAGAAGTTCCATTCTCGGTATTTCAACTTACAGAAAGCCCAGAACCAGCTGGGCTCCCCCACAAGCCCCCTTCTCTCTTGTAATAGAGTGGAGTTAAAAAAACTTTAAAGGATTGACTGCTTGGACAGAAACCGCTGCAGAAGAATTCCGGCAAAGAGATAACGGAGTGTCCAAGGTTGAAGATGGCAGCTGGAAGAGAGAGAAGAGAAGTTCGAAGGGCAGGTTGTTCCTCCCTCCTTTCACTCTCTCTCTTCAGCAGGGAAAAGACTGAAAAATAAATCCCTGCTACTCTTAGAAAATTGTTGGGGTGAGGAGACCCCCATGCGGCTCACAAAGGAGCTTGTGGATGTACAAGGAAGCCGAGACTTCATGAGAAGGATTGAAATGAGGCAGAGTCCTGTTGAAGATTTATGACCCTGAGAGGGATGAGGCTTACGCCTGTGAGTGAGAACGGCTTGGTAAGCTTGGGTAAGCTTGGGATCTCAGTGAGAGAGATCCATACTGCTGGTGCTGGAGATTTGTGACCCTGAGAGAACCTATGCTGGAGCAAGAACAGCTTGGGTAGGGATGCTGGGATCCGTGTGTGGGATCCATGCTACCACTGAAGATTTATGACCCTGAGAGAGAGGCTTACGCCGGAGTGAGAACGGCTCAGGTAAGCTTGGGATCCAAGTGAGGGATCCATGCCAGACCCATGTCAGAGAGGTCTACTCAAGGTTGTTCTCCCTTGGGGAGGGACCTCCACAGCAAAACAACTCATAAACCATTATCCCCTGTAATCCTGTGGTGAAGATCCATGGTAGGCAAGTGTCCCCTTGCAAGTCCATGGAAGAGAAAACCTTCAGGGCCTGGGTAACTTAGCCCAAGAGGGGGATAGGCCCAGCCTTGGAGGCGACAAAGAGAAATGAAAGAGTTCCAGCTGCGACGAGAGTACTGCAGTTATTGAAGAGACCTGGAGCTCCGAGAATGGAGAAAGAGACTGCTTCTCCTCCTTGGACTGACATAAAGGGGGTAGAAGTATTTCTGTAAATACATAGTACTTTTACTTAAGTAGAATTATTGTAGATGTAGTTCTTTAGTTTTATTTTGCCAGTAATAAATGTTAATATTATTTTCCCCCAATCAAGTCTCTTTTGTCTGCATAAACCTTCTCTCAACTTATAGTAATTGTAAGGGGTGTGAAAGCAAATTGACCCAGAGGAAAACCACGACAGCAGATTATATGTAGATTATCCACAGTGTGTTCAGGATCCTTGACTGCTTCTTGCTACTGCTGATAACAATGATTTTCAGAAACAGAAGATGAAACAAGCTTTTTCTTCCACTTTTTCTTTTATTATTTTTTGCTCCTCAATATGTTTTGTGCATCATACAGTATTGAATATCTAACTACAGGTTTGTAAGGTGTACACACATTATCCCATGCCTATAAAAGAGGGTGAGAGCCTCTGACCATTAACTCAGTGGTGACATTATTCTGGACCACAGCAAAAAGCCTTTCTCAAACAATTTCTGACCCACTAAGTGAGTATTTGATGGTTAAGATTACAGAGTTTCTCTGTAATCAGTTGCTTTCCCATCTTTATCTCCATAATATTTTCAGGAACATTTTGGAAGGAAGTGCTTGCTATTCCAGGGAAAGTCTAAAGGAAATGGATTGGCTGCTCTAGATGTGTCTTTATTAAAACAATTAATGCTTTTTAAAATTATTATAAACATGTAGTAACCCTGAGGAGTACCATTTTTAGATAGATGAAAGCAACCCAAAACTTGTCACTAAATGCCAGTCCTTTCCCATGTGAACAGTATCACGAAGATATTGGTCTGCGGGGTCATTAATAGGTCCCACTTTAACTTTTGACTTAGAGTTAAGTGTCGTGGTTTTACCCACCAGCCAGCCCCTGGGGCTGAGGATGGTTTTGTCCAGGTGGATTTCTAGAGAAAGAGCCAATCAAAAGTTTTAGTAACGTCTCTGCCAATTACATATTTAAGAAAACAGAAGAGAAGTTGGTTGAGCAGTTGAAATTGGGAGCCATGTAGGGAGACAGAGGCAGGTCCCAAGTGGGGTCAGGGCTCCTCTCCTCCCCTGGCCCTGGGCCAGGGCAGGTGTGGCACTGAAGCCCCCTTCTCTCCTGTAAGAGAGTAGAGGAAAAAAAAACAACTTTAGAGAAGGACTGACTGCTTGGAGAAGAAATGCTGCAGAAGGTATTCTGGCAAAGAGATAATAAACCTCTAACGTCAAAGCAGGCAGCACAGGAGAGAGAAGTTCAAAAGGGGGGCTGCTTCTCTCCCCGTCTCACTCTTCCTCTCTCTCCCTTCAGCAGGGAAGACTGAAAAATAAAACCCTGCCACCTGTGGAAGTTTGTTGGGGTGAGGAGACCCCCATGCAGCTCATAGAGGAGCTTACAATGAAGTAAGTTGATGCATGAGGAAGCTGAGACTTCATGAGAAACCTGAAATGAAACAGAGTCCTGTTGGAGACTTGTAGGCCATGGAGAGAGACTTATGCCGGAGCAGAATGGCTCGGGTAAGATGTTGGGATCCAAGTGAGGGATCCATGCTAGTTCAGCTGAATTTGTGACCCTGAGGGACAGCAGAGAATGGAAGACCTGATGTTCGAGGGATGGACCCATGTTGGAGAGGTTTATCAAGGACTGTTCTCCCGTGGGAAGGGACTCCACAGGAAACAGGAGTGGATTCAAAAGCCATTATCCCCTGTGACTCTGTGGTGAAGATCCATGGTAGGCAAGTGTCCCCTTGCAGTCCATGGAAGACCCTACAGGGTCTGGGTAACCCCCCAGCCTCTGGTCTTAGCCCAGGAAAGAGGTAAGCCCAGCCGTGAGGCAAACATAGAAGAGAAAGAGAGAAATGGTTTCAGCTGCAATGAATCAGAGTTGTCCTAGAGATAACTGAAGAACTTTAGAGTGCTGCAGAATTATTTGAAAGACCTGTAACTCTGGAAATGGAAAAAGAGACTGCTTCTCCTCCTGAACTGATACAAAGGGGGGAGGGGTATTTCTGTAAATACATAGTACTTTTACCTAATTACAGTTGTTGTAGATATAGTTCTTTAGTTTTTTATCTTGCTAATAATAAATCTTAATATCTTTCTCCCCAGTCAGGTCTCTTTTTTCTGCACCAACCTTCTCTCAACTTACAGTAATTGTGTGGAAAATGAGAAAAAATTGACCCAGAGCAAACCCATGACAATAAGGAATAGCTTTTGTTGGGAGCTGCTTATTTAACAATAACAGAAAAAAATGTAGATAACTTTTTAACTAATACTTGACAGAGTCAGGCTATGTACTTAGTGCAATTTTAACTCCTCAGTGAGAGACACAAAGGCCTCAATACCTCAGCAGCTGAAAAACCTCAAGGTATTATCTCCTGCCCTCAACTCCTTCCTGCTCTTTGCCATGGCATAAAATTTAATTTATTTAGATAATTTCACTATGTCAAGTGAACATAGTTAAAGCATAGGTACTTGAATTTTAAGAAGAAAAATGGTTTTTAAATATATTTAAATGCTCAATTCTGGTACCAGACCCAAGCAATACAGAGAATATCAGTTCTGTATAAGCAGTGTTTGTATGAAAGCAGAATTAAACCTTCAGGTTTATGTTGTTTGGCTTCATTGGCTTTAATGAGTTTGGGAAGAGGATTGTGACATTTTTCACTAGACAAATCTCCTTATAAAGGTACTACCTAAACTTTATGTCTTTATTTTAAGAGTGCTTATTTTTGAGTTTTAAAAAAAGTAACTGAAAAGGGATCAATAAACCCACTATTTTTTCTTTCTAATAAGCTTTTTCCTAGAACAGAAGAATCATTCTCAAACACACAGATGTTGCAGGTCTGCATTATTTTGAAGAACATCAAATAATTTAAGAAAAGTGGATGAAACAAGCTCAAAATTAAAAACTTTGCAAAGATGTTTCAGCAGGTGTGCCACTGATAAGCTCCAGCTTAAAGTCTTAGAAGATCATTTGCAATTCATTCATAAACCTATATCTGTGTTGCATGCACTTTAAAAGGTTGTGTGCAACAAAGTAGAAAAAGAAATTATTTCAGTCTTCTAAATATTGTTTCGATACAGCTTTCTGAGACAAAAATGTTAATTTAGTACCTGCAGCTTTCAGAATGTTCTGTTCCTGCATTATTTTGAGTATTTTACATGGTCATGTGATAGTTTGTTTAAAATACAAGGGATCATGAACAATAGTGTTTTATGGTAGAGGAAAGCCCTATAGAAAAAAGGAGGTAATTTCAATTTTGAATGAAAATATCTGCAGAGATATGTTCTATTATTCTACTAAAAACGGGTGTCCTCTAAGCACACTAATATACTCCTTTTTCTTTCAGATAATCAGTGTATGTAAGAATCATAACTGTCTAGCTAATGCAGGCAAATTATTTGGATATCCTAAACTGGAGGCATTGCAGATTTAGGGAGAGAGAGGCAGAAACAGAGCCCAAAGTCATGCAAGAGTTTGTCCCATTCCCACTGTGAAACCACCCAGCTTCCAAACAGTGGTCTTTGATGCCCTGGCACCGGAGCTAATGCTGTCCAGGCAGCTTGTGACAGCAGAAAGGAAAACTTGCTCCTCTCCACCATAAATGATGCCTATTAGAAGATGTAAATTACTAAAATGTTGCCTAAATTTAAAAAAAAAAAAAATCCTAGTTACACACTAGTGAGTTTTAAAGAATGAAAATTTGCAACCTTGGCAAAAATGCATGTCATATTTCGTTTAATGTGATAATACGGTTTCATTACTTTTTAATTGAATTGTACTTTGCTAAATACTTGACAACTGAGACTCCTAATTTTATAGAAAGCAGTTTCACAATGGAAGATCAACATTAAGTGATCAACAAAGTGAAGGAGCTTTCTGAATGTCAAGCATTATGTAAATGAAACTCCTGGCCTATGAATGAAATGAAATTCCTGACCTGTTCTTCTAATATAATTTTGTGAACTGTGTCCAAAGAGTTTAGTAGAGTATGCAGAGTTACTGCAGTAAGACAGAAAGTTAGATTTCTCCAATGAAAATTCTTTTTCCTTTAACCTTTAGTATTGTTACACTAGCCTTGAAAATCACGAAAAATCTACTGTTCTACAGAGTTTGAAAACTGCATCTACAATTTTATTCAGTGAAATTTCTTTTTAAACAAAGGAAGTTATCATTTAAAATCTGTAAACAAGTGAACCTGATAATTTTGCTGTTTCAGTGGCATTAAAATTCCCACTTGGATTTCTTCATCTACCCCTCAACCTGGACCAGTAAGGGTTGTGTGTTACATCTTTCTGGCACTTTTCGAAACTCTGCCTTTCAGATAAGAGTTCTCTTTATTTTGCTCATAAAAATATAAATACATATTAAATATATTAAAAACTATATATAAAAATCAATTCTATAAATATAAAATATAATATATATAATATATAATAAATATATATTGGTACTAAAAAGAGTGCTGAGGCCAGATGAGTGTTCAAGGTGGAATCAGGTACTCCAGAACATTTCCTAGCAGGAAATTTGGTTTTAACTGGTTTTAAGAGTTTCCATTGCGAGGTGTTTTATGGCACTTTCAGTCATAACATTCTTCTCTCTCCCAGTGTCTTTAGTTGTAGTTTGTTTCCATTTACCACTGCCTTATCCAGGCTTTTATGAAAAGAAAAATTGAAATATTTCAGATTGTCTATGATTTAACAATAAAGTAACAAACTCATTCTTTGAAGTGTGAGCCTTGGGTTTTTTCAGCTGCACTTTTAATTCAATTACTCATGTTTGTGATTATACGTTAGGCAAGTGTGCCCATGAGTGGTCTGGCTTTTTTCTGAAATGTTAAGTATTTTGTTGTTTCCAGCAGTTCAGGAAAGATTTCAAGAAATTAAGTGTTCATTTATTAAATTAAAGCAACAAAAAAAATTGACTACTGTGGATATTAAAGCAATAAACACCTGACTGATCTAGAAAAGGCAGCAACAGCTCCCATTGCCTTCAATTAGAGTGGCATATTTTCTGGACCTCAAAAAGTCAAACTCTAATGTACATTCAGGACATTTTATTTCATGAAATCAGCAGGCAATCATAGGACAACATTTGAAGTCCTAGTCTAAGTTTTTTCTCTCCAGCCTGGGCTTCCAAGGCTAAATGTGACAAAATTAATAATTTTGTTGCTCTTTTCACCTTATAGACTACAAAGCTCAACACCTTTTCCCATCTCCACCATCCCCTGGGTTTTGGCTATAATTCTCATGTATTCTGTTCTCTGAATGTCTCTGTTCACCTCTGAATATGTCTGCAAGGGAAAACCCAAAGATTTGTACTCCTGGGACTCCAATATGACCACCAGTTTAGTCTCAGCAAGGACAACATGGGGAAGTTGAATTAAAAATGAGCTGAAGATCTAAATTTTACACATATAGAAAATTCATGAAAACACAATATAGTCATTACCTACCCATAATCAGCAGTCACAAAAGGGTTTGGGTTTTTTTTTGTCACAGGTGTTATGTAGATGTAAAGTTTGTCTTTCTCCTTGCTCCTGCGTCAGTGCAGTACAATAGACTAATGAGATTACTTTTCCCTCTGTAAACATTTATGGAAATAGATTCGTTTTTACAAATGTTCTAAATGGCTTTGGCTCAAGAATATTCAGCTTCAAAGGTCAATGATAACTTTTTTAAATTGAATTTTCACTTTACAATGAAATATAAAGAGACTTGTTCACTTGGAACAGGGTCAATGCAGTCCTAAATTGTGAAGGGATAAGCTATCCAGTAAGACAACATTTTCTGGTAGCTTTCTTTCATATGAATTTTGGTAGAAAGAAAATCCTGAAACCAACACAAAATTCTACTCTAGAGTAGAATTTCCTTACTCATGTTCTTGGAGATGTGTGTGTGTATTGTGAAGTATTTGGGAATAGAAGAACCTGTTACTTCTACCAAGTAAAATTTATGGTGTCCCACCGAATCGCAAAATAAATGTCTTTTAAATTATGATAATTCCTTGAAGAACAAACCCCAGTGGCATTTTTATCAAATACTCTTCCTATCTTTACACTGCCATGAAGCCATTTAGAGTGCTGAAAACATGTTAATACTAGACCCCAAAAGAAAACATATAAACTATTGCAATAGATCTTCAGTATATAAGAAAAACAGAAGTTTTTAATGTTGTTTAAGTGAGCATGTTTCAAAATGGCTTTAGTTTTTTGCTAGCTCACTTTCTTCTTCCCAAAGTCCCTCTCATTATCTCTATTCAGGAATGTCCTGAGTAGATATCTGGAAGTTTTCTTATTGGCCTTTATCTACTCCTTTCTATTGGTTGTTAATCCCTTCTTGCTATTGGTGGTTCCACAAGACCCCCTGAACTTTTAATTGGTTGTTTTGTAATCCTCTCAAAACCTATATATACCCTTATGCATACAATAAATCTCTCTCTTGCTCACCTCTCTTGTGGTCTGTGTGTGGCTTTTTCTGGGCTTCATAGGGACCACGTAGTGGGGGGAAGGGGGGAGCATTTTCCCCTCCAGGTAATGGGCTAAAAACCCCAGGTCTGGAGCCCCCTTTCCCAATCCACCATCACAATAAACTATACGTATATTACAAAAGCTGAAAGTTTTCTTGTCTAAATGAAAAGTGTTGAAAGTTAAAATCAAGTAGTTTGTGATGAAAGATGTTTCATCACACTAAATACTAGAAAGTTACTGATATAATATAATGAACTTTTGGTCATTTATTTATTATGCAGTCTGAACTGAAATAATCTAGATAATATTAAATAATCTAGTTAATATTCAAACTTGGTAAAGAATTATTTAATTTGTAAAAGTTACCTCTCCTAAAACCTGTTTCTCCTTCCAGTGTTTGTAGTCTTCCATCCAGCAGACGTCTGAGCTATTAAAAAAACAGACATCATTAAGAAAAAATATTTGCATTTAATAAGAAAAACATGATCACCTAACATACTAATTCTCAGAATTTCAGGAGACAGTTTTTGTGTTAAGATTTTGGAATTGTCATATTTTCAGCTGAACAAAGAAGAATGAACTGCAATTTTGTGCTGGATTTCAGAGTATCCATTACACGCATTAATTATGGTACCATTCTTTTTAGCAGCAGTTTGGTGTGTGACTGTCCAGCTCCTCAAATACTAAAGACAAATGGTAAACCAAGAAATTTTTAATTTTTCCTTTTTTTGGTACATGAGATTGGCCTATGAATAGTAATCAATCATTTCACTAAATGGGTGTAAAAACGTGGTATGCATCAAGGTGAATTGACTTAAACTAGTAATTCAAAGCATTCTGGTGTACTGCTGTATGAAGGGAACTGGAGGTATAAGTGAGATTTATTGGTTAGGGTTTTTTTTTCTCATTTGTATTTAATTTTTGTCTTAAATTGTTGTTTCTTTATTTTTTTTAATTTTTAGTTACTTGTCATTGAATGACAGTTGAAAGTAATTTTCTTCCAACCACGCTGATGTTTTCTGTTTGACAAGAATATACTTCAAGAAGATGTCAACTTAGACATATAACTTAGGTTTCAATAGTAATTTCTGTGGGCAATTAGTGGATTAATATATAATCCAAAAAGCAGTCTGTGCAATTGTTGCTATTTATAAAAAAGTATGTCTTTTAAATAGACACAGACTTTTTTTTTGTTAAAAAGAAAGTAAAATATTATACCTAAACTTTAAAAAAATAAAATAAAAACTCTAAAACAAATTAGAGTGTAAATAATATGTGGCCCATATATTATTTAAACTATATGCACGTATTTATAGAAGCTGAATATGCAGCTGACTCTTTAAAAAAAATGTGTTAACAAGAATTATGAGCAGTTATGTGCTAATATTTCATGTCCTCCTAAAAATTTCCTAAGGATGGCTGTTAATTTTGTGGCTAACTGCTCTGTTCCTCTTATTTCTGATCCTGACTTGTTTAACATCAGTAATGTAGAAAAGAAATAACAGCCTATGATAAAAACCCCACAGATTTCACTGTGAATCTGCAGTTAAATCAGCATCTGAGATACACATAGAATATTTGAGTAGGCTTATGCTTTGCTGAATTTTTCTATCCTCAGTCTTGCTTGAAGACAGTGGATCCTTCTTGGCTATTTTAGTATTTTAATTCTATGGAGAAATTAATATGATTTTAAATTGCCTTTCACGGGAACTTGAAAACCATGGAAAACAAGCTTTCAAAGCTATGCCAGTTTCTGCACTGTGTGCCTTAAACAACTCACTCTCAATGATTTCTTTGCACAATGCCTGTGGCTGTTCAATATTTACCCGTGGTACCTGCCAGGTTAAAGTGGTGGTAAGACCTTAAGTTCTACTGAGGTCCTTTATTGAAAGTCAGTTATTGAAACAGGTGGATTAAATGAAGCTGGTAATGATGATGGACACGTGTTTGCATGAGAATTCAGAATAGGTACTCACTATAACGTAGTTAAATGTGCAATGAATAGCACATTGATTACACTACGGAGTTCTTCAGTGCTGTAAAACTTGAATGCTCACATGGATTCAAAGACAGGTCTCAATATTGTCACATTCTTTTATTTCCTGCTATGTTAATTCCCCCTCCCCTCTCCCCCCATCTTTGGGCACTTCATTCCTTCTCTTGGTAAAAGGAGGTTCTTCAAGTCTTCATGTACTTACAGTTTCTGGACATTGCTTCCCATTTTTATTTTTTTTGGGGTGTTTGGTGCAATTTTGGGGGGAAGATGCAAAATAATAAGCAATTGGGTGCACCTGACAAAACAACATTCTGGCCTGCAGTGTCAGCTGACTAAGAGACATCACAAAACTTCTCTTTTCAGTGAAAAAGTAGTACGCTGAAAAGCAAATTTTTTGTCCTTTTATGCCTAAATAGCTTAAGCATTCCCCACTGCCTCTACTCAGACTTCCTTGTTGTGCAACTTCAAGACAGCCTTTTTTGGTAACAGGGAGAAATAGTGAATTTCCATTAGGAAAGATATGTGTGGCAGGAAGCAAACACTTTAACAAGAGTATCATTCAACCTTGTACCCTTCCCCTGTGAAGTTCAGCTTTGGGTACAGAAAAGCAATGAAAAAAAAGATTCAAGAAGTTCTATTCTTGATCAAAGTAATTTACTTGATGCAACAAAAAATGTAATCCACTTTAATACATAACTTGAAAGGTTAACTTGAAAGAGTACAGCAGTTTGATTTTGAAGTGTACCCAGGAATCTTGATCTCAGAGAGGATGATGAATTTCTTCAAATTATTACTGGAGCAATAAAAAGCACAGGGCTGAAATGTTTGAAAATTAGGTGCTCTCACATAATTTCCAACTCATTGGTTTCCCATCTAGACAGGGAGAAAATGGCCTGGGGAACTCTTTGAGGATGTGAATCATGAAAAACCTTCATCTAAAGGTGCTATGGGCTCAGCTTTCTGCAGAAATGGTTATTAAAGTGCCTTGAGGAGATTCAAAGGCATCTGTGATGCTGCAAGATATGCCTTCAGATGGCAGGAAAAGTTCATCCAAGTAGATGAATTCACACACAAATGGAACTTTTCTCTCCCCTGGATACTTGTGGAGGCTTTGGAGTTGTGATGCAGGACAAGGGAGGACTCTTGAGAGGAAGCCAACAATAGAGCATCCCTTCTACAGTGTGCAAAGTGAGAAGCTGGGGAGAGCTCACCCTGCAACACTCTTTTTGGTTCTCTGCAAAATGTCGATCTCTTCAAGCCAGAGGAAGGAAGACAAATGTCCCATTTGCCAAATCCTTTTTTTTTTAAAGCATTTTAGTACTATTTGTTCCTACCCAGAACCAGCACTGCCTGGGTCTAAAATATAAAGATGTTGAAGAGGATGCTGATAAATAGTGGCTGAAACCTGTCCTGTTTGCAATCTAATTTAATCTTCTCTCAAAATCCTTGCATTCCAAATATCTAGTTGCATTTTCTTAAAAACTCAAAAGTGAAAGGTAAATTTGAATAAGAATATATTCTCTTTATTGAGGATATTTATCTATATATATTTTTTTTTGCACCTACTCTGATAGTGATATATTTCTCCTTCTTATAGTATCAGGTTCTGCAGGAGAAGTCATGCTATTGCTTCCAAAACTGCAACAGAAGTCTCATGTTGAGAGTCCAACTTATTTTGCCGCAAAAAGATGCTAAGCTACGTGATTTTTCTTTCTTTTTCATTTGATTTATGAAGTAGTTGCACACCAGGCCTAAACTATGGTTAGCAGAGCCCTTCTCTTCCATACACCTGCAACATGTCTGAAAAATTAAATAGGTGTAGTGAGACAAAGAAATTTTTGATGAAATTAAGAATTTAGAATTAAGAGTTAATTTTACTTTCAGACTGAGTGAATAGTTTGTACTCTTTGAGGCTTCTTATGTGGTGTTCAGCATTACACTTTAACCTCAACATTGCTGAGAGATGAGAGTGAATTTTGTTCCTACTTCCCTGAACAAGATATTTTGCAGTACTGATAGACACAACTCCTAGATAAGATAGAGGAATGTTACCATCATCCATTCAGTCAATAATCTGAAAAGGAGTGTGAAAAAGTAATGTATGTGTCCTATGCACATCTTTCTTTACAGCTGAGGGAATAGACTCTGTTTCCCGTACAGTGAAGGGCAGTAATGTTCCCTCTCATGCTCCATAGTGCCCCGAGTCACAGTTAAAGTTAATAACCAACCTTATTTCTTAAATAATGGTGTCCCTAGATGGTTGACAGGGCATGGTCAATATACAGAGTAAGCAATTTTAAGTTTAATATTTACAAGTTGTTAACAGGAAGAATAATTTGTCTACTTATACGACCCTTATCAAAGGCTGAGGTATTTCTTAGATACTATTTCTGAGTAAATAGTTAAATGTAATGGCTAATGACACAATTCTGATGAACTGGGAAGACTTTGAAAGTACTTTGCATTTCCCAAAGCAAATACATGACTTCAGCAGATTCTGTTGCCATAGACTAATGGATTACAAAAGGAATAAAATAAACAAAAAAAATAAAATAAAACAAAGAGCTAATCTGCTAGGAAATAAGACAAAATTAGTAACTTTCTGTAATAACTCCACATAATACTGTGGAATCTGAAATTGATTTACATTAATGAGCATAAGGCTCAGTCTAGACAGGTCAGAGTTAAAAACTCTTGGACCTGTCACTCACAGTCAGAAAAAAAATGGAATCTGAACAAGAAGGAATATTTTATGATGCATCAAATTAGCTAAATTCTTCCTTTGTTTTACAGAATAACAATGTGAAGCCTCCTTAGCACCATTCAATCTATTGCACATTGCAAGGTCATATGCAATATGGAACAGATGTTGCCTTCTTAAAGGTGAGAGAATTTTGAGTATGATACAATCACAACCACTGAAAATAAGATCAATGATGTCAAAGCTGCAAGGCTGAAGGATCTTGTGCTGTTATAAGTCTTAGACTTATCTGTCAACTGGAGAAAAGGAAAACTCAACAACAGTCATCTATTTATCAAATGGATCCATGATTTTATTTTTGAAGAAGAACCAAGGGTACAGAATACATGAACTTAGAGGGAAAGATTAGTCTATGAGTTGGTTATGCTGTTAAAGTGTGAGAACTGCATAGAAATTTCCAGACTTTGAATTACACAAGGTTTTGTATCAGAATAGCTGTTTTCAGCTTTTGCATTGGCAGATCACTGCAATTGAGAGTGGAAGTAGAAGTAAATCATAGAACCACAAACCAGCTGGGGTTCAAAAGGACCTCTGGACATCATCCAGTCTAGCCCCCTGCCCAGGTAGGGTCACCTCGAGCAGGTGACACAGGAATGCCTCCAGGTGGGTTTGGAATTTTAGAATATTTCCAGAGTGGGAGACTCCATGATAGGACCAACTCCCGCAATCTCTACTCACCAGTGAAATGCTCTAGACCCCTCATCATCTCTGTGGCCTCTGCTAGATCCTCTCCAGTATCTCCTATGCTTTCTTGATCTTTGGTGCCCAGAACTGGACACAACACTCCAGATGTGGCCTCCCCATGGCTGAGCAGAGAGGCAGTATCCCCTCCCTGACCTGTTGGCCACACTTTTCCTGCCCATTGTCCCTCCTGGCCCCATGGGCACTGCCAGCTCATGGCCAACTTGTCGCACACCAGGACCCCCAGGTGACAAGTTCTCCACAGAGCTGCTCTGTAGCAGGTCACCCGCAATCTGTGCTGGTCCTTGGGGTCATCCCTCCCCAGGTACAGGACCTGCACTTGCCTTTGTTGTACCTCTTTAGGTTTCTTTCCACCCAACTCTCCAGCCTGTCCAGGTCCCTCTCAATGACAGCACAGCCTTCAGGTGGATCAGCCACTGCCAAGTTCTGTATCATCAGCAAATGATGTACCTTTTTTCCTGGTATTTTATTTTCTCTTTTCTAACATTTTGTATTTACAATCCTTTGACACTGGCTAAGAGCCTAACAAGAGCTTGACTTTCTTTTTTTAACACTTCAAAATTCTAAATGAGGTGAGACTTATTTGATAATAGTAATTTAGAGGTTTATTTAAGGTTTTTATATAGCCTTTCATCATACCTCTCAGCCATTTTAGCATCTAATAATTACTATAAGGGATAAGAAAGTAGTAATAACAAATAAAAAGAAATAATCTGAAAAGGGTAAGAGACAGATATCAAGATCTTGCAATTTATAATAAGGAATAAATCATGATACATTTACATAGTAGAACATGTGGGTAAGACTCCATGCTACTTTCTTGGTAAAGACCAGATGCAATATTAGTGAAAATTACTTTTTTGTCTTCAGTAAAGGGATATAAAGTGAATATATTTTGACAAATTTTGTTCACCATATGGAATACAAACACCTGCAAATCTAACTAACTGAAATTCAAACACAAAAAAACATTCAGTTAAATAGAACCATATTTTCCAAAGCTACATATGCCACATAATTAACTACTGCAGAATCATTTAATTGGGTATATACATGATATATCTGTGGAGGAGGAGAGGATATGCTTGAAAATTCAAATATTTCTTTTAAATTAAGCTAAAAAGAAGTAATTCACTAAATTAGGAGTAAGCCCGACCTTTTGTTTCTTGAAACAAACAGGTAGATGTTTCAGATGATAGCCTATGAAATAAAAACTCTTCTATGCAATCTTTTAAAAGGAAGTGCCCTGACTTATACAGAATGTGGTGGTAAATGTGTTCAAGATTTCTGTAGAGCATTTTTTAAATTTTAAGTGTGAGTAAGAAGAATCTCATTCAAACTGGAAGAAGGGAGATTAGATGGGGTATCAGGTTGTTGACTCATATTTTTTCTGAATCCATATTTCAGGCCATTTTCTATATCATAGTACCTGACTCCTGAGCCATTTCTTCTCCTCCTTCCTGTCTGCCCAATCTGCTAATTAAATGTTATATTCAATCTTCTAGATAATATTCAAATAATTTATTACCCTACAGAGTATCTTCTCTCTCAGAAATCCTTACATCATAGGAAAAAAAAACCCAAATATTTGCTTCTTGTTTTTAGACTTAATTCTCTTCAGTGTCTGAAGCTATACTTACTGCTGTTTGAAGACCACCCAGTCTGAGGTTGATTTGACACGATTAAAGCAGCATTAATTGAGCATTCAGGAGCAAGTGTTCTTATACATTCACACTATTCCTGATTGCAAGATTTTAGAGAAGTAATAGTAATTTTCATGAAAGATACAGAAATAAAATATTTCATGCTACCACTAAGAATGGTTACTTTGTTTTCAAGAATTTTGATTCAGTTCATGACAGCTGTATATACTTTTAAAAGGGAAAACAAGTTTTATTAAGAATATACAGTTCTTTATGGCTTCCTTTCCTCACAGCAGAAGGGATCACAGAAGAAAGGTAATAAAAGTCCAGAGAGATAATGTGGTGCAGGATAATAATACCTGACAATGTTCTAGCAAAGAACAGGGAATAAAACCAAAACCCTTCAGAGGACATACAAGGGACATTTTCTATTTATGCAAATTAGGATCATGTAAGGAATGATCAAACTAGCCTTCCTATAGAGTGCCAATTCGTTAAATGGAACAGATTGAAAATAACAGGGCATCTCACACAGGCACAGGGCATGCAGGCTTATTCCAAGCTAAATGGGATCACAAGCAGTAATTTGAAAATGGCATGTCATATATTTTGTCACCCTGGCACATACACCTATAACCAAGGTACTGGGAGTTTTAATCCAGTGTAAAAGTTCTCAGTTTTCCTGCTTAATACAGATGATTTTATATTCCTAGAGGAAAGAGGTCTTTGTTTCCAAGCACCAGGAAAGTTGTCACATAATTTGGAAAGCTCACAGCACTTTGTAATGGTGCCAATTTTGTAGAAAAAGGAATAAATTGCACCATGTGTTATTTACAAAAATAATTCCAACTACGCCTGGGTGCTTTTCTGAACCAGGTTTAGCACCTCAGGAAAATGAATGAAGTAACTTCAAATTACCTATGCAAAAAATTGTCAGAGAAAAATGTTCCTTATAAACTAAGAAGTTCTGACTCTTCCTCCTCCAGAGACAAAACTAATGCTGACTCCCAATGTCCTTTGAGTTGTTTCATATGATGTGTTTTGATTATCAGGGCAAAAATTTGACACATCAAGCCAGTGTCGATAATATTGATCTTTACTCAGCTGCTTTTTTCCTCTCTTGCTTTCTGTTTGCAGAAAAGCACTTTTTTTTTTTCTAACTGCATGCACACCACTGAGCATAGCAGCAAATCTCTCTGTGTCCACTTCCCAAATCATTGATGAGTTTTTGTGTAACTCTCCTCTTTTCCACTCCCAAGATAAGATTCTGGGGTCAAGATATATGTTTGGCACTTGAGAGTGTTCCTACCACCTCAGAGACTGCCTCTGCTCTCCCACCGAAATATTAAAACAATAGCAATTTGTAGTACTGTACAGCATCTGTGGGGTCCACATTCTATACAGTGCTCAGATAAAGCTGTGCAGTAGGAATAGTTCTCTTTTGGACCCAAAAGGAGTTTGTGAAACTGAGAGAGACACCTATATTTGGAGCAGAAACCTTTAGGAAACCTGGAGGACATTTGATGAAACTGTTCTTGCCAAATCAAAGAATCATAGACTATCCTGACCTGGAAGGGACCCACAGGGATTTGTTCCAGTTCCTGGCCTTGCACAGGGCACCCCAACAGTCCCACCTTGTCCCTGAAAGTGTTGCCCAAATGCTCCTTGAGCTCTGGCAGCCTTGACCACAGCCTTGCAGAGCCTGTTCAGTGCCAAACCACCCTCTGGGGGAAGGACCTTTTCCTGAGATCCAACCTAAACCTCCCCTGACACAGCTCCAGCTGTTCTCTTGGGTTTTGTCACTGGTCACAGAGAGCAGAGATTGAATAATTTACTAATTAAGGAGTCTAGTTTATCAAAGTTGAGATACTTGAGCTGAAGCTATTATTGCACAAATTTGGCACCAGGATGGTTCCAAGATTTTGTCCTAAATTTTAACTGAACCACTGCCTGAAAACTTACAAAGGTTTAGAAATGCTCCATGTGAGCTTTTAAATTAGCTCCTTTGGGACTAAATAAACTAAAAAGACCAAGTTGAAGACCAAGGCACATCACCTGCAGCCCTGGGGCTTAGACACCTGGATGACAAAGACTATGTTTAATGGCATTGTGTCTGTTACTGGAGAGTCCTGAGCTCTCCTTTAGAAGCAGTCAAGCTTCCCCCTCTTTTGGTATCTCCATAACTATTTGCCAAGTGATATGGCTGAAACAGTTGTTCCTCTGGCTCAAGATCACCAACTTCATCATATCAGGTTTTATAATGCGTTGTCACTAAACACAAGCGAATGACCACCAGCATCAACAGCCTTGAAAAACCTCTCATAGTGCTCTCAAGACATTCACCTGCCTAAAATCTCCTGGTTCTCTCACAGTAGAGACTGGTGAATGGTGTTATCTTTGTTTAATCTTCAGGCAGCACTTGTGTATCTTTTCTTTCTTAATGTAGGGATAGGTAATGCCAGGGCCCAAGGGTAAGGTTAGAAGGAAGAAAAGGAAAAATAAAGGATCAATAATCCATTTATCTTTCACTAAGAGACATAATGACTTCTGAAAAGCTGGGCAGCAATAGAGGTAAAATAAGAAGGGAAGACCAAAAGCCTAAATGAAGGAAGATGAAGGAGTAGGAGAAAGCTGCAAGACCAATTTAGGTGCTCGTAGTAATTAGGAGCTAAAGAGATGTACACAAAATATGTCCCTTCACATTGCATGAAAACCACCTTAGGATGTCACAGGAGCTTTGGATGAGACCTTTCTGTGGGTGCTTGGTTTTGGGTATGGACAGAAGGGCAGTGCTGCCTTTTGACCAACATATCAAGCTGGAAGCAACATCTCCAATAAGCACTTGATGAGATTCTGGAGCAAAACTGAATGCTTTCCACAAATGAACACTACTCATGTGCACTGAACACTGAGGTACAAAACACCATTAATAAGTGGAAGCATGGAGACGATTTGTCTGAAGCTGCACTACTGCTCTGAAACAAAACCCATTAGTAGAAAGAGACAAAGACTAATGCTATTTCAACCTACATTTTTTTTGGTTGAAATATACTAAACTTACCTTCTCACTTTATTCGTCTGTTATTGACTACACTACACCCTTGGGAAGAGTCTATTCTTTAAGTTATGGGAATGCATCTTGATCTTCTGTCTGTCTTGCATGGCACCTCCTACAGAAATGTCAAGCCTTGTATGACATGAGTGTGTAAAAAGGTAAACAAAAAATCTAGGAGTTGAAATTCCAGACCCTCTACACTGAGGAGATTGGAGAGGTGGGGGAGAAAAGCCCTGTTATCTCTGCAGAGCATGTGCATTTGTGAGCTTTGATCAAAGCAATTTCCCTCATTCAAATTAGGTTTTTGTGGGCATCTGATGTACAGAGGATTCCTGATGCGTTCAAGTCTGTTTAGCTTTCTGCCTGCAAATGAAGTGGGTGATGAACTGTCTTGGATTACTGTGAAAAGAGATAAAACTTTATTACCTTACATCTAAAGTTAGTTAGGAAAGGCTGTCATATCAAACAGAGAGGAAGACTGAAGTTAATGAGCTGCCTCAGTGTGATGAGTTTCTTAGAAAGAAGCTATGTTTTCACATAGTGAAGAAAAACTGTCACAGGATCAGTGAGAGGTCCCATAATTAATAAGACACAAGAGCACAGTGCTGCTTAATGTAACATAACAATTCTAAACTGTAGACAGTGTCAGCATGGGCCTTCATTTGCAAAGATTTGTTCACTGTCCCTGGAAAACCGGGAATTATGAGTCTCACCAGGACGTGAAATGGCACACACATGGCATTGTTTCATTACTGTGCAGTTAGGGAAGCAATGCTCTGTTACTGTTTGTGGCTATGCTCTGCCCTTTCAAGTACTTTAAGATTAATTGCATTGGTGCATCTGTTTGGTACACCAAGTTGGAACAAGACTCATATAGTACTTGGCCAAGTAATCAGCACAAAGTCAGACTTCAAGGTATCCCAGATGTTGAAATTGTTTGGAATTATAGTTGGTGTACTACAGGAAAGCAGGAGAGCAGGCATGTTGTGTTGAGGAACTGCCTTTAAACAGCAAGAGCTTTGTTTGCTCTTTTATTTCATCCTATATGATGATGTCTGCACCCAGTGGCTTTATCAGGCTGAGCAGTTACTCAGAGAATAACAGATCTCCTGAAGGAAAGAAGCAGAATATTAAAAACATTAATTAAAGAAACGTTCTGTTCATGTCTAGCAATAATGGCCTTTTCATTATACATATGCAAAATAAAGTCATAAAAACAGATCTGAAGCTTGAATGCTTTAAGATGCAAACCCTTTTTGTCTCACCATTAATGTTTCTCTCCACTGCACACCTGGTACTGCACAGCACAACACCAGCTAGAAGCCTGAAGAGGTAAGTATATAAAGAGGTAACTCTTTAGCATCTAAAGAGGTAGCTCGAAAGAGGTAGTTCTGAAGAAATAAGTCAGGCTTTTACATTGAATTAACTTTTTTTGGACTCATCCAAAAAGGATTTTAACTCAATGCGTGTCTAAGAAGGTAGAAATTCTAGAGTGTTTCAGAAAATGGATTAAATAAAAAGTTAAAGCAATATATAAAATACTAGGATGCTTCCTGAAACATGAGCAAGGACACTTAGAAATATTCTGTGTACATATGGTAAATAATATATTGGAGATCTAAAGGTGTCAGTAAGATCCACCCATACAGGCATTAATTCAATAAAAGGATGAGAAAAACCAATTTTAAACCCAGCCAAGCAAAAGATACATTTTAATCCTTTCATAAGGTATAGAGGAGGGTACAATAGCAAGATTGTTCCCTGTCTAATGCTGATCTAAAATTTCCCAAATGCTCTTCCTAGTTCTGTAAGTAAATAGCAAATGAGGAAATGTATTACACAGAGGGAAAAGGCCTGTCATGTAGAGAAGGCATTAGGAAAAGTAGCATACTGGAACAGTGATAAAACCAAATTGGCATTTTATTCATAGTTTGTGATCTAACATTATAAAATGTGAATTTAAGCTCAGAAAACCTAAACACTTTACTGTGAAATGACATATTTAAATCCTTATCTCCAGCGTTTTCTCCTCAGCTTAGAACTTGGTGCAAAAATCCGAACTTACAAAATCTGAGTTTGACACAACACTTCTCCTGAAACTTCTGCTACTAGAATTATAAATACTCAGTTATGATATTGTATAAGTCAGAAATTCCATTGCATGTCTCACAGGGAATTGTAAGCTGAATTAGCTGAATTTTTGAAATTGTTGATGGGAATTTTATCTTGTTCTTATCTTGACCTGACTAAGACATAAAAAAAACCCCAAACAAACCAAAACAAATTACCTGAATCCATTCCTTTCTGGATGTCTTCACATACCACAAATTCTTGGCTTTTTAAAAGAGTTTTCTCTACTAACATAATTTAATCTGAAGGCTCAAATCTTGAGAGGGATACCTGAATAAGACACTTGTAATCAAAGGTAAAATAAGACCATGTATTCAAATAATCACAAAATATCAACCAATGAATTCTGAAGACTTTTTACTAATGCAATGAATTGCCTGTGGGCATATATAGAAATCTGACCAATTTGACATTTAATGAGGTGAAAATTTTAAACAATTTCTTTTCCACAATTGTTTGGTGAGGTTCTAAGTTTCTTCTATAGGTCACACATATTAAACATTAATAGAAGATAAGATTTAATCAAAATACCTAAACTATTTTAGTGAAAAGGAAGTTAAGTGTGAAGCAGAGCTTAATGTACTTTGATGGTCTGCTGGTGGAGTTTAATGTTGACAAAACTTAAAGTCCATACAGAAGGAATTCAGAAAAGATTTGGAAAGTAATTTGTACATTGTGAATTTTCAAATAACCCCGAATTTGTTTCATCAAGTACTTGGGAATAGTAACATTTAATAAAGGCAGTGTTATACTAATCATTTTTGGAGGGTAGCAGCATAATGAAATAATTAATAAAATTCATGGGTAAAAACCTTAGTCCATACTCCTCAAGCCCCTTTTTCCTCTTCATCACACACTACAATGTCTTTTGTTCTGGAATCTCAATAAAAAACCATGAAACTCACGTATTATATATTCTATGGTGCTGCTTTAACATTTTAAGGATTTAAAAATAATTTTCAGGAAAAGAACCCAAAACTTGTAGAAATTTCAAAAATTGTGCAAATAACCACTGGAATGAAAAATAGAACCGTTACAAAAACCCCTTCTTCTGGGAAAAAAGTATCGAAGTTGCATCCTGAAAGACTTCAATTAGTTTCTGATTCCAAATATTTCTCATGATCTGTGAGCTACAATTTCAAAACAAGTCCTACTTATAATAATTGCATCTTATATGACTGCATTTTTTATGTAACCATAAGTGAAGTTAAAAATTCAGAACAAATGCTTTTAATTCAGTCACTTTTGCTATTCAGCATTACAGTAATATACAAATATGGTTATTGACACAAGTAAATATTAAACAGGAAATGTCAATTTTTTATTAGCAAACTGGAAACTTTAAGGTATGTAGAGTGGTTTTTGTAAAAAGAGTTTCATATTCATTTTATATAAATCTTTTAAAATGTGGATAGAAATTCATATGTGACATCATTCTGACAATCTGTATAAGTAATTCTGCTGGGCATATGTGACACTGTGTTACAAACTGCTACCAACTAATTCCCTGAAGTTTATAATGTTGGTACAGCATGCAGTGAACTTTCCACAATGGAATCTGTGATATTTCTATTAATTTTCCCAGCTATACTTGTCAGAAACATTACGACAGTAATCTTCTTTTTGTTGTTGTTGTTGTTGTAGTATTTAGTCTTCTATCTTTATTGAAAACTTGTTGGGGTATAGCCACAAGAATGGAAGCAGAGGAAAAATATGGCTTAAACCTCTTCATAAATAAAATGCAGAAGAATTTTTAAAATAAATTATTTGTTAGCTTTGATTTAAACATCAGTCATGAAGAAAGGTAAGATAATAAAAGATGAACAAAATAGAAAAAGACAGATAAATAAGACAAATAAATGGTATTTCTTAAACCTACCTCCTTTCTTAGTCTAGAATTCTAGTGAAAGGAACAACAACATACTTTAGCATAAGGAGCATTTTGTCCAAATCCTGTGACATACACAATTTATAGAAGGTTCAGGCATATCCGTTTATTGGCTTAATTGATCAGAAATGCAAATTGCATCTAATAAAAATTCAGTGCTTACTTTGTTTTCTACTGACTTATTAATAAAATAAATTGCTATTTTTTTCCCATTACATACCATGCACAGCTGTATTGAGTATGATAGGCTTGTATCACACATTTAGGAAGATTTTTGCTCAGTAAGTGAAGCCACCATCGAGTCACAGAATGATATGATGGCATTTTGGGAGAAGAGAATATTTTGAAACAGATTAGTTTGCAAAAATTTCAGAAAAAAAAAATGTTTGGGATCCTTTAGTTCTATGTTGTAACAGAAATAAATAGAAAAATCAGAACTTTTTTATGGGATTAACTGATCCAGGGGTCTTTTAGTTAAGAATGAGAAAATGTACATGGAATTACTTTCCAGAAAGAGAGGAAGTTTTGTTCTTGGTAATAGTGAAGAGAGTGGTTGATTTTTATATTCACTATGGTAGTGAGAGTCTGAATTCAAATTTGGCTAAACAACATCCCAATGTTTAGATTTACTTAAAAAAATTCTTCACTGATTATTCACCTGCAACCAGAACTGGGAGAGAAAAACTATTCCATCCCTCTTTGCAAAAGAAAATTTTACTTTATTGTCTGTTTTTGGCTAAAGCTAGTTCTGATGGAGGCAGAAGCTCTGAGAATACTCTTAAACTGGAAGGAAAGAGCTGAGTAAATGCACAGCTCTACACAGTCAACTAGGTTGACAGGTGGTAAAATTTTTGAGACAAAAGTTCTTATTTGACTAGATAAGTATTGAGAATAAAACATTATGAGATTTCTTCAGTGGTAGTAAACATATTTCCTGTTCGTTCCTTCAGGTCCTGGAAGGCCACAGTTAGGTCACCCGAGAGCCTTCTCTTCTCCAGGTGGAGCAATCCCAACTCTCCCAGCCTTTCCTCACAGCAGAGCTGCTCCATCCCTCTGATCACCTTGGTGCCTCCTCTGGACTCGCTCCAGCAGCTCCATGTCCTTGCTGTGCTGGGCCCCCAGGGCTGGAGGCAGCTCTGCAGGTGGGGTCTCATCTGAGGGGGCAGAGGGGCAGAATCCCCCCTTGCCCTGCTGCCCTCACTGTGGGATCAGCCCAGGGCATGGGGGGGTTCTGTGCTGGGCCATGTCCAGCCTCTGCCCCACAGCACCCCCAAGTTTTTCTCCCCAGGGCTGCTCCATCTGCTCATCCCCAGCCTGGATTGATCCCAGTGGTTGCCCTGACTCAGGTGCAGCATCTTACATCTTCCTCTGCTTTCTTTCACAGGTCTGGTGATGAAGATAGATATACTTTGTTCTGTGGAGAACATAAACAGGAAACAACTGTCAAAGTTTTAAGTGTAAGCAACTGGAGATTAAAATTGTAGTAAAGTCCAAAGCAATTCATTCACCAATTAAGGTTGTTGTCATCACTCATCTTTTGGCTGCTTGCAACATGGTAAAAACAGAACTTAGTTTCTTCTAACTGCAATTATTGAAGACTGTAGCTCATAGATGCTTGAAAGTTTGAAATGAGCACACAGAATGGAAAAGTTAAAATACTCAAATCATAGCATTTTCTCATTACCTCAGTCATGAAATCATTATAAGCCCCATATACAATTCCATGCACTTGCAAAACAGTAGGAACATTAAGTTTGTCACTGTCAGTCACACATGCCATCACACATATGTAAATTTTAGCCATCATTCTATTCCATTCCCTTTGCTCAGATTTTGAGGACCCAATTTCCTTTCTTAGTGTGATATTATGGATTAAGACCAGGATGGGAAAAAACAGAACTGCAAAGTTAGTGTGAGCTGGTTCTTCTTGCCCTTTGAAGTTCTTAATCTTTATTTTAATTTTAAAATACACTACCTAAATTGTCACATCTTTCTGAGAGGGACTGAACAATGAGGAATGCCTCCTGTCTTTCTTTTCACTATCACCACCATGGCATAAGTGGAGGCAGAAAAAGGTGTGTATTCACAGGTAAGAATGATTGTAAAATCCATTTTGTTTGAATTCTAGTGACACACAGAAGTACTAAAGAGGTATTTTTTCATTTTTCCTGGGCAAATCCTCATTATTTTCAGAAGTTTTCTCTGAGCAGAATCTGAATTTTTCAGATAAATACCCAAGATTTTTTCTGTGTTACAAAGTTTAGCAGGTAAAGTTACTGCAGGTAAATCTGAGATACGGGATCACCACTACAGTAAGAAATATTATCATATGTGCTGTGTTGATAATCACAAGCTCCATTGTGTTCAACTTACCTCTGATGAAGTGCAAACTCTGTGTACTTACTCTCTGTTAAAGTTTCTGAGTGCAGTACAAATGAATCATTGTAGATGTGGAGATCACCTGAGTTGTGCATATGTTTCTGCCTGAAAAACGCTGAGATGCTTAACACAGCCAACTGAATTCATGAGACAATACAAAGCCTAAGTGAAGTTTAAGTGATGCAAAACTGGATCAAGGTGCCTTGCATTCCACTTGCTAAATTGCACACAATTAACATGCTGTGTTTTCTTAATCTGTAACAAAAAACCTCAAATCGCAAAGACAAGAGAAGCCTGTTTGATGAAGAACGGATACAGAATTTAATATACTCATCTGCAGTCTCGGGTAAGGTGATGGAGCCAGCTTTCTGGAAAAAAATAGGAAAGTATTTAAAACATTTGGGAGACAAAGTAGTACCTTTCTAGGACTTTACCTTATTACTTGTGCCTCGTTCTAAATGTGACTTTGATACTATTAAATGCTCTTTACTTAAAAAGGTCTTATTGAAGAACAATAAAATAAAATGCTTAGTCCCAGGCTTTTCTTGGCAAATTGAAATCAGAGACATCGGAAAAGACAATTTTTTTTTCCAGACTTTCATTTGTAGGTGACAACTCTAGATGTTATTGTGTACCTTTGATAAAGATTGCTTGTGAGCTCAAGAAGTGCTACTTATATAAAAGGATAGAATCAGAATAGCTTTGCAAAGTGTTAAAACCTATGGTAAATTTTACAATGCAATTCAACACTGCAGTTATCATCACATCTGGGTGTACAGCAGAAAAATATTAGAGCTGCAAGTAAAACAGAAAGGTTGCTAACCAGCCATGTCATGAGGGATATCCTTGAAAACATACAAATGCAAATATTCAGTTATCTAAAATTGCAATGCGTTCAGATTTGAAGGGGGAAATCTCAAGATAAAGCACATTTGCCAGTGCACAAGCATTATATTTGCAGATCATGTATTCCTAGTTCCATCTCCCTACTTAATGTATAGAGGGTTATAAAAAATTTACAGAATATAGATATCATAGGAGTAGTGTGAATGTGGTCTGTGCAAGTGTGTTCAAGTAGTGTCACCAGAATATATCAGAAACACTATCAAAGCACCATCACAGCCATCTTTTATCTGGTCACTCTGAGATCACAGAGGAAGCATGACAGTCATATCTTCATATAATTTTTTTTATATGTTCAGAAAGGGAAAGAGAAGTGGAAAGAATGTTCCAGAAGCTACCACACCCTGTAATGCTCATCAGATTATTCCCATAAAACCCTCCTCAGATCTGAAGTTCCTCACAGGAAGAATGTCCTGTGAATTCCTTCCTTTTTGCAGAGCTGTGAATTCAGCAGAAACCAGAAAGGCTTTTGTTCACCATCCCTCTTCTACACTGAGTATTTCAACTACTAGAATGATTCATACCAAGTACTGTTCTGAATTTCTTTTATATCAACTGTGCAGGGAAGAAGTCAAGGCTTTTCTCTAATAATAAACTTTTTATAAAGCATTTTTTACAAGTTTTCCACTTAAAAAAAAACCCCTCAATTTTATAACACTGAATTACCACAAGCACCAACGTAAAAATACATTCTGGTGAAGAAGCTGTGCAGAAATCAAAGGTCAGAATCATCAATATGTGCACAGAAATTGAAGTTGAAAGAGAAATTAGGTTCTTTTTTAAAATTTCTTGCTTGATATTAACCCTTATGATGCAGATGCTTCTTTGAAGCTCTCTCTTTGCACTTGTGTCAAGAAAATGCACGATGAACTCCTAAAGCTGAAAAAAGAGAAGAGAAGAAGGAAGGGAAAGTTTGGGAAGGGAAGTTTTGAGAAGTTTTGGGAAGGAAAGGGAATGTTTTTAGGATGCATTAGTTATTGCATTGTCATCATTTCGGTTTCTGAGCTTACAACTGAGTAAGAACCTTAATTTGAAGAATGTCAGCATTTCAATAAAGATCTCATCCTCCTTCAGTCCAGCCTCCGAGAGGGTCTTTACTAGATACATTTAGCAGAATAAGCTCACCTACAAGATCAATACAGTTTTTCATTTTCCCAGCTTTCTTTCTGAACAAGGACAAAAGCTTTTTTATTACAGATATGGCTGCAGAGTTGTTAATCTATGATTACACCACAGGAGTTAGAATAGTGGGTGTTCCCTTCCCAACCTTTCCTTTCTTTCTTTGAAGTCAAGGTTGAACAGAAATTGTAGTTTAATACCTGGAAAGGAATGGAAGACTGAAGGTTGTTGTAACCATCGCTGTGGACACATACATCTGTTATCTAATAAAAAATAATTACCATTGAATACCTTATCTTTAAAATTACAGCAAGCAAAGGATGAATTTGACAACACATTAGACAACATCATTTTGACAAAGTGTCATTCAAGCTAAACATGACCATTATACAGTGGTATTGAGAAACATATGGAATAGCACTTCTCTAAATTTTCCATTTTAGAATCTCCAAAGTACTGTACCAACATCACTGTTTAAATGTACAGACAATTGAGAGAGAATAATATTTTCTTATGTTTTCAATAGTCATATCTTAAATATCTTACTAATAAAGGGATTTAAAAACTTTTATATTTGAGAGGCAAGATTTTAAGGCTAAATATAAGCATACAGAAATCAACATTAAATTTTATTTATTGTGTAGATGTTTACAGAAAATGTGTAGTTTATATGTAAAAGACCTGATTTAGTCTCCTTGACCCAGACAATTTTAGAAAGACCTTTGCATTGAATTATTATCCTCAAATACTAATTTTTTACTCTGAGTAAGTTCTTGTAGTTTTATTTATTCAACTCACAATTCCAAGTTTTGTTTTTTTCCTGACAGTTTACACAGAACACACGATTCCTTGTGCAGCAGCATTGGTTCTACAAAGCAGCCTTGCTAGAGGAAGAATTTAAGTACAGTTCCCACCCCATTCCTGTCTTAGAAACAGGATAAAAATCAACTTGTATTTCTACTTCATTTTGAAGTGATTGAAAATCATTTTTTAGGTTGTGGCCATGTTTGGCAGTCTCACTCTTCTGTCTTCTCCTATTTTGAGGGAATGAAGAAGTTGAGTCTTGTACGTGATAACAGACCTTTCTATCCCTTTTTCACACTTCCCAACACAGCATATAGAGAGAAAAACAGCAGTGAGGTGCTGCTAGAACAGTCCCTCCCTTCACAAGAGAGCAGGAGGCTCTAGTGATCTTTTTTCCTCCATTGTGATTTTCCATGGGAAGGGTAAGAGTAAAACAAGAAAAAAATAAAAAGGTTCTGAGACTGCATAAACAGATTTTACTTCAAGAGAGAACTAGGCTAAAAGCTTGCCTCCAAGGATTTCAGAAATTGTGTAAAAACTTTCGTATTTTTCAGAAACATACACAAAAATAATTAATTCTCACAACTGCTCACTTATATTACAAGCCCTCAAGTGTTGACTTCCTAAAAACACTATCCAGACACCTCCATATCTTTGTTCCATAGGTTTTTCCTCAAATTTTCCTTAAAAACTTCCATCTTCTCTGAGAGACAAAGTAATTTGGATGTGGGATGATTTTTCATATTTAACAAAGCCTGTCAGCAAGACAATTTCCACCCTCTCCACCACATTCTCCTTAAACACAAGGCATCTAGGCAACTAAAAATGACCCTAAAATGTACCCCTAAAAACCCCTAAGGAGAAAAAACTACTCTCTTTCAAAACGTTGAGGAATTATGAAAGTGTAGAAGTTTGGTTTTAAGTAGGTAGAGAAGTGCATGTGTTTTCTGAATGACCTCCTTTCTGATATGCATAGGACATTTATTATGGGGGTTGGGGCAAATAATTTAAACAGAAGCAAAATGTGTTATCATGTTATTGGATTTACTTTCTCTCTTTTCCAGAAGCCATCAAAATTCAGTGTAAAAACATTTTTTTGGACCACCTTTATCTTGAAGTGAACAGCAGGTAAAAGTGAAGCCAGGAGAGAGCTCTGAGACTGCACTGAGAAATCAGTGGAGTCATAAATAACAAAAGTGATATCAAAATTTTCAATACACTGTGATCCTGTTTCCATTTTGATGCAAGAATTTTAATTTAAATCTTATTTGGAAACTTTATATCTTTACTGTTCTTTACTTTTGTAATAAAATTATGGTTATTGAATTGTGAAATGCTGTACTGCAGATATGGGAACTATTAATCTTATTTTATTGTTAGAAACCTACTATTTGTCTTTTCCATAACCCCATATTTTGTAGATTTCCATAGTTACTTAAACCCTTCACACAGCCCAAAATCTTCTATTGATTTTGCAATAGCTTCTCTTTGGAGGAGAATCCATCAAGCAAACAAATAAGTAAGCAGTTCAGTTGTGAAAGTACAAAAACACTGAAGTAAAGTAGAAAAATACTTTTGCTCTGAAGTATAAAATTAGCAGTCACCACTGGAAACTTGACCTTCTTTGTTCTTTTGCTCATGCATTAATAATTCTCTCTCCCATCTTTTTTTTCCTGAGTGCTGCTGGTGTCCATAAAGAAATAAAATGAAATAAAGAAAACGGGCCTAATATTCAGTTTCCACCCAGAGTGTTGTTTTCTCCCTTGCTGTGTTTGCACAGCTGGGCACATTTACCTGGTGCTGGGACTCGTGACCAAACCCAAACACAGATTCTTGCTCCTGAAAATCACAGTACCTGTGCCTGTCTGGAAATAAACAATATTAGAGATCATAATGCCTCTGAACAAAGCACTCCTAATGTTAGGTTTTGTATCTCACTTTGAAGCAAGTTCTCATTGTTTAAGTATGCATTTTAATTTTTCGTTCCCTGTATGTGAGTCTTATTTGGTTTTTATAATTAAATGCCAGACTCTCAAGTTCTATTTACCTGTTTACACAGAAGAAGTACTGCATGTTAACAGGAAACCTCTTCAGGGATTTCTGTGGTTCTTCTGTAAAGAAAGGGCAGAAAATTTATTAATCTATTTTCTTCTGCCTGACCCTGCATTTACAATCCAGATTAATTAATGACAGTTTGAAACAAAATGACATTTCTAGTGCTGCCCTGCTCTCATATGCATTGTGGGCTATGCCATCAAATATTGCTGCATTTCTTCCATACTTTTCTAACATTGACATAATTTTCTAACTAAGCCTTATCACTTTGCTCTCCAATATTTGTACAATAACAAATATTTGTACAAAAGACACATAGGAACCATTTGTGTTTTCAAAATCAGAAGGAACGAGGATAGCATTTTTCTTTGTATGGAGATTTAAACTTTTCATTTCAGTGGAAAGAAGTGCCAGTTAAATTCCTGGATGATACACTAATATCAGTTCAAAAAAGTTGATTTTGAGGTCAGTTTCAGAAAAGACACGAATGTTAAGTAGTCTCAGTAGTTTTCTTGTTAATAAACCTAATTTACTCTATATTTATTTCTCTTTAAAAATTATAGTTTACAGATGAAATATTATTAAACCAAGCTATTTAAATATCTTGATGCTCTTAGGTCGATTACAAAGCATACTCATTGCAAATGTACTTTCAAGTCCAAATACTAATAATTAGCTAATAAAAATCTATCAGAATTATTATTAAAAATTTTGTATCAATATTGTCATCTCATTGAACCTTTACCTAAACTTTAACTACTCCAAGCTGCTGAACACTAAAGCTATGAAAGTCTGGAAATGGAAAAGTTTTCACAGGCTCAAATTTTTATCTACCTGTCAAATTACAGTGAAATTTATAATCAACTGTAATGTCAAAATTATCTGATATTTCAAGACAACCAAAATCAAACTACAATCTATTAATATTTTCCTAAAATTCAGAATTAATACCCAGAGCCCTATCTGTAATTCCCAGGAAAAACTGCCGTTAATCCAGAGTTTTGCTCAGACCAAAGATTTGGCATACCTTTTCCTGGTATGATGCATTCAGAGTGTGTTGGGATTTTTTGCGCTTTTTCTTTGCTTCTGAGACTTTTTCCATATTTCATTTTGGGAGATGTTGCTGAATTTCCATGACAAAGGTATTTAGAGAAGGTCTGGATATGCAACTCAAGTTTTCTGAAGTTCCGAAGAGAAACTGATATTTTTTTCTTTCATATTTGCATAAATTTCAACTCCTTCAATCTGTTGGAAAGGCACTTAAAAATAGAAGTGATTTAAGACAGCTTAAGTTTTACACTAAACCAGGTGTTCTTTTTCATTTATCAATCATCCTTCACCAGAATTCTTGCTGTTACTGATGGTGAATACACAAAATATCATTCTCCACAGCAACTGTAATGGTTGCAATCCAACCTTACAGATTCTCTGCCCGAGTTAGGAAATTATGGGATTTTTAATAAAACTTTCTATTTTATTAGATGTTTAATATTTCAGGTCACGAAGAGAAACCAAAGAGGTATTGCTATTCATCTCAGCTTGGCTGAGCAATCTGAGAAACACAAAAGGCACCCAATATTGCTGAAAACCTATTAAAAACCCCAAAAGAAACAAAACATAGGGAGTCCTGAGCATTTTCATTCCTCTTAGGTGCCAGGTGAAAGAATTTTTGAGACACGACATAAAATGAGCTATCATTTACAGAACCTAAACTGATGAAACAGAAAACCTGAAATTCTGAACCCCCTTGAACTTCATATGTGCCTTACCACAGATTTTCAGTGTGTCCAAATTCACTGATGATTATCATATATAAATTTGTAAAAATGTGAACCTAAAAGGTGTGCTCAATCACCTCCTCCCCACTAAGATGCGGATGAGAAATGTCAGATTCTAGCACTGAAAATAACTGTGATTTGCCCAACTTCTACTAGAAATACCTCAATTTCGTTTCAGGTGAAATGGTGCACAGGCAGAGATAAAAGTGTTGAGGGAAAATAACTCAAAGTCACTACTGAGTGTCTTGTTTGCTGACAGGGACATATTGATACCTTGAAAAGAAGTCTTATTACTTATACCAAAATATTTATTTTTCAAACATCAGTGAGCATATTCAGTTATACCTTCAGATGAGCTGGAAGAGCCTGTCAAACATCAAGCTTTGAGTAGCCTCTGAGGAAAGGTTTCTGAAATACTAACAATTAGCTCAGTTTGTCCATCTCATTTGAAATCCTGATCTTGGCTTGGAGTGCCTGATATGAGTCAATACTTTGAAAGTGAGATGGCATTTGTTCAATTCAAATGACACCCATCATGCTGACTTTTGTTCTAAAACTCTGAGAGGTTAATTGAATGGATATGAGGGATAAGCCAAGCTAAAATTGTCTCTGCTCTACCTCAGAAGTACTAAGCCTCTGGACTTAATCTAAGACTACTCTCTTTTGTTTATCAAACTGAATCATGTTGGAAGTTTAGAGGAGGAAATGCCAATAAAGAACAGCTTAATTTTAAAATTTGCATGTGGTAGGGAATTTCAGTACAGAAATATTTAGTGATATTTATATCTATCAATGAGGCTCAGGTTTTTCCCACTTAATACATTAATACCAATTCTGATAGGCTGGAGACTTCGGTGGAGAGAAACCTAATGAGGTGCAACAAGGGCAAGTGCAGGTCCTGTACCTGGGGAGGGATGACCCCAAGGACCAGCACAGGCTGGGGATGACCTGCTACAGAGCAGCTCTGTGGAGAAGGACCTGGGGGTCCTGGTGGGTGACAAGTTGGCCATGAGCTGGCAGTGCCCATGGGGCCAGGAGGGACAATGGGATCCTGGGGTGCATCAGGAAGAGTGTGGCCAGCAGGTCAGGGAGGGGGCCTGTCCCTCTACTCAGCTCTGCTGGGGCCACATCTGGAGTGTTGTGTTCAGTTCTGAGCTCCACAGTTCAAGAAAAGTCAGGAGATACTGGAGAGGGTCCAGCAGAGGCCACAGAGATGATGAGGGGTCTGGAACCTCTCCCTGGTGAGCAGAGGCTGCAGGAGCTGGACCTCGTTAGTCTGGAGAGGAGAAGATTTAGAGGACATCCCATCAATCCACACCAATATCCCCAAGGAGTGTCAGAGGATGGTCCCAGATTCTGTTCAGTGGTGCCCAGGGACAGGATGAGGAACAATGGCCATAAACTGTAACACAAGAAGTTTGCCCTCAACATGAAGCAGACATTCTTTCCATGGAGGTGGCAGAGTCTGGAACAGTTGTCCAGGGAGTGTGCAGAGTTTTCCTGTCTGGAGATATCCCAGATCCACCTGGAAACATCCCTGTGTCACATGCTCCAGGTGACCCTGCCTTTGGTAGAAGGTTGGACTGGAAGATCTCCACAGTTTCCTTCCAACCAGAACAATTCTGTCATTCTGTAAATTTTGAGGTAAAGTATTATATGACCTAATTCCTTCCCTTTTTTTAGGGTTGGAAGGAGTGTGGGTTTTTTGCTGTGTGTTTTTTTTTTTTGGTTGATTGTGGTTTTTTGTTTTTTTGTTTTGTTTTTGGTTTTGTTGTTGTTTGTTGTGGGGGGATTGTGTTTTTGTTTTCTTTTTTCAATTTGCAGGTTTGCTTTTGACAGAAATAACAGACAATTTAATATCAATTTGAGGGGATATCAATTTGAGGGGATCTATAATGACCTTCATCTTAGTTCCAATAGCAACATATTGCAGACTTTTTTCAGGTGCAAATTAATTAACGGTGTAGGCCACTGTATGCTGTATTCAGTGATTATGAGGTGTGGTGGTTCTCCCCCAGCTGGCCTGGGGGATTCGGGAAGAGTTAAAGTTAGCAGGAACCTTTGTTCAGGGGAGAATTATGCCTGGACCCGGAAGTTGTAACAATATGGTTTTACGGTAAAATGTGCTGAACACAGCAAAATGTGTTTCGTGACATGCGCAGTAAGCAGAGTTATATAACACTGTTAGTGGCAATGGAAGAATATTTATGTATGTGGGAGCCAGTGGAGAATTGACATGTGTAGCCTAAAAAGTGTATAAAAGTAGCAGACATCGTGCAATAAAGTGTTCCAGCCTCTGGATCCACAAGGGTTTCGTGTCGTGTCCCACCTCGACCCGCGACAATGAGGTATTTTGGGACGTTTGCAAAGTATTATGATCAATTTTGTAAAATATCCAGCTGTGGTGGAAAAAATGAGTAAAGCTAAATATATTAAGATTTTTTTCACCCTCTAAGTGACTAAATAAGGTTAGTTTTATCTCTAAATTGCAGCAGACCTGTGATAAAGAAAACAGTATAAAATGCCTTGTCAAAGAAAAATATTGTCTAGTTGGAAAATATGCTTAAATGATTTTGCAGGGAGTATGGCTATAATGTTACCCAAGATTGCTTCATGTTTACTGGAAGAACCTCTCTGATTTATTAAATTTCAGCAGTTTTCACTTTTAGGAAATATCATATTACCCTTGTTTCTAAGATGACCATGAGCATACCTTTCTGCAGTTATTATAAACTGCAGAAGTATCATTTTTTTTTCCTTCTATTGACACCAAATAGATTGCGTATAGCTCATGTGTTTCTTTCTTGCCATATTTTTTCTATATGAGTGCTAACACCACCATCCACCTGCTTGTCTTGGCCTGAGTACACAAGGGAGACAGATCAACCAAACAAGTGAAATCACTAATCCTAGTGTTCACTGAGATATTCCACCAGTTTTGTCCCATTTCTAATCCACAGACATTTAGACCCTGAAATCTCGACAAAACATTGACAACCAAGGAAAGTCCTCTTGGGATGTTCAGTGGTTACCAGGAAATATGTTTCATACACTTTCAAATATATTACAGTTTTATATCACAAATATATTACAGTTTTAACCCTAAATACCATACAAAGGAGAATTAGCATTCTTTGAATCTCAGGAACATCAACATATAAAATACATAGGATTTACAAATCAACATTTCTAAACCATGTATTCATCTGTTTTTGTCATGCAGTACCTTCAATTTATATCCAGCTCCACCGCAATGAAATCAAAGTTTCTTATCTCTCAGAGACCTTTGGAAGTCTGCTCCAGAATTTCAGTTTCTGGACATAATTTCATTTAAAATTGATTCTGACCCTGCTGTCATGTTTTAAAATGTTTCTGAAGGATGGTTTTTGAAACGGAGTCATCATAACTTGATTCAGTTGCTTGGATTTCTCATTCATTGGTAATAAGATAAATGGTGAAGACCTGTAAAATAGAAGTAACAAAGTTTTTAAATTTTTTTACAGCATTAAATTTTTGGCATCTGATATTTCTATACAGGCTAATTACAATTTAGAACTTAAAAACATTACATCTAATTTGTATCATAAGGTTCAAGTTTTGCCCTTGGATTCATCCACCTTGAGAATCTTGCCCATAAACGTCAAGGTTTATCTTAAAACCAGTTATATCTACTTTAGCTTTGCTAAGCCATTGAAATATTTTTTCTACCATTAGAAACGTCCTTTAAAGTATATTAATTGTTAGTTTACATTTGATACTTCTTTGATACATTGAAATACAGGAAATTAATTTTTTGGTATAATAATTGAGCTATACTAATTATACTGGGAGATTAATGTGTGAAATTATACTTCAAAATCTGTATATTGTGAGCATTCATACATAGAGCAAGATGAAGTGAATTAGACCATTTCTGAATACCTGAGTACTGAGGATAAAATACTGCTTGATAGCTTAAGAAATAGGAAATATTTAAAACCTTTCACATTATATTTAGTTTACATACATATTCAGGCAATTTAGATACTAACTACTGATAAACAATGTAATCTGTTTTTAGAATTTGTATTAATAATAATAATGGCCAGTCTTCGCGAGCGAAGATCCGGGGAAGGTCTTTACACCTTCCAGCCTGCGCATTGGATTTTTTAGGTGAGACACAGTGTGCGCGGAACTGAGCCCACCCTTTAATCCTAAGGTTCATCTGCCAGGGCCAAGTGAGCTTGGACGGTGGCAGCGAGGTCCTCAGGACGTAGATGGGTTGCCTTTTAACGAGCTCCATCTGGCCCGGGGAGTGTTCCTGACCGGGAATCGAACCCGGGCCTTGGCGGTGACAGCGCCGCGCCCTTAACCACTAGACCACCAGGGGCTCCCAGAATTTGTATTACGGTATAAATAAATATATGGTTTACTGGTTGACAGGACTGCTGATAACAAGATGTATCAACTCACAGAATAGTCACAATGTTTTGAATCCAGTAATGTAAAAAAAATAAATTATAAGAATTAATATTCCAATGTATTGATTCCCTAAGAGTACCTCACATACAGTAGATGCCTGACTAATTAGCTTAGGTAAACATTTACAGAATTACTCCCAGTTCAAATAAGCAGAATAAGACTTCATTATTAGACATGTCCGTGTGTTTGTTGAGGCTTATAAAACTAAATACAACATAAAATAGAACCATGAAAAAATATGTTTATAAAATTTTAAGAAGTAACCTTTTCAAAATTTTATTTTTTCAGTTCTAACCTCTATCTGTAATTTCTAATTGCAGCTTTGTATGCTAAGACAGACACCTGAAGGTCTAGTGTGCAGTTCGTGGGGTAGATTATGTAGGAAACGAAATGAGGCAAAAGCTGTTAAACCAGAAATATTTTTTTTTCAATCAGGAAAAAATTAATCCAAACAAAAGTAGGTTCTCTCACACAAATTATTATAGGAAATTGAGAGCCTTCACTGCAATAAATACTATACTGAATTATATTCAAGTCTTTCATCATTTTTTTACTTAGATACAGGTATAAAGATTTATTTTTTGAGCTTGTTATAATAATTACACAGAATCCATGAGTTTTTTTAAAAGCAAAACAAAAACAAAAAAATTTTTCTTGCAGATTTATAACAAATTTCTGCAAAAGATAATGATAATAAGCATGTCATATTTTTATATTTGCTAATATTAGTTCTGAAGTAATGATTACAAGGAGAGCAATTGTTAAATCTAATTCTATTTCTAAACAAATGTGAAATGAGAAATTTCATTATGTCATTTACAAACAGAAAAAAAAAAGATTGTATATTATGACATTAGAATAGCGCATTGCTGAAAGCAAAACAACGAGAGCTAAAAACTTTGATGGCTAACATGACAAAAAGTGAATATCACTGTTTTAGCTAGTTAAAATCATTGTCTTTATTATAATTGGTGAAAGTATCTTAACAAAATAAATATTTCTAAATAATTTAGAAATACCTGTCTTTTCAGGCTCTACTATTATTCTAAAATAATAGCTTGGATGCAAAAAAAAAAAAATTAGGAAAGAAAGTCACCAAGAAATGTCCTTATTTTATTCTTTTCCTGCAATGGCAAAAATTATAAAATTTACTGTTCTTCTTAAGTAATATG
Organism: Myiozetetes cayanensis; assembly: GCF_022539395.1. Lineage (NCBI taxonomy): Eukaryota > Metazoa > Chordata > Aves > Passeriformes > Tyrannidae > Myiozetetes > Myiozetetes cayanensis. The sequence continues at coordinate 33,474,113 of NW_026087631.1, read as the reverse complement.
CTTATGTCTCACACAGTTTTATAAGCAGAAAGATTTGGACACTTTAGATTAATGGTGTCTCTGATATTTCTTGATGTTCCAAGTTGTTCAATCTGAATTATGGAAAAAGCTGCTCAAGGCAGTGAAAGACATAAATATTCTGCCCTAACCCCAAAAGATGCTGAACAAATTTTGGAAAAGAAATATACATGAAATGGCAATTTCTAGCTGGTTCTGATAAGACAGTGGTGGTGGGCAATGCTGAACAGTTATTTATAATATAAGGATCATGCAATAATCTGTTTTGCTTTTTCCCAAAAGACAAATCCCACTTAATTCTGTTCATGATATTATTTTTCTATCTCACTTAAGACTTCCATTTACCATAAATATGGCAGGTTCTGTTTCCCAGTTTTTGATAAAAATGTATTTCCACTGGGTAGATTATAGAGTTCTTCTCTCATGTTTGAATATTGTTTTCAGAGTTGAGGGACTGTGTTGGCCCTATCTGTAACCTGTTCTTTTTCAAAATACCCGAATGTCTGAAATCATGTTTTAAATCACTGTAGCATTGAAGCAACATTGATTTGCACTTCTGGGTGAGAAATGAAAGACAACATTATACAGCATAATTATGCTGATGCCTCAGCTGGGTTTGAACATGTGTCCTGTGGGGCTTTGAGTATCAGAGGTCTGAACAGAGCTGGGTTGAAAAATAGCATGGTTGGTCCCTTTCATTATGAGCTCAATTCCTGATCCTTGTCTCCTCAAGATGCTGCATCTAATTCAGTCTTTAGTTGACATCAGTGGTAATTGCTTACAGAGGCTGGGGATTGTGGAACTGTAGGAGTGCAACCATGACAGGAGAGAAAATGTTAAACCTTAAAGTATTTCCTGAACACTTCTGTCAGCTGATGAAGAGGCCTGTGGCACAGAAAAGGTCACTGCACCCTCTTGAAGACACAGGGATCTCTTGGGTCCTTCACTCAGAAAGGTTAAAAAAATCAAAGTTTTTCCAGAAAAAATATGAAGATGGATTTTCTATAATGTAATTTCTCTTCATAAATGTAGGAAAAATTAAGCAACGCTGGTTTCTTTTTTTTTCTTCTTCTTTTTTTTTTTTTTTTTTTTCCATTGCAGGAATTAAACAGATTCTACCCCCTAGAACTTTAAAAATTCATGAAATATTGTGGTATGTCTGGCTTCCCTCCCTGTCATCAAAAGACCACGCTGTATCAATATGTTCCTTCTAATAGTTAGGTGCACAAAATTTATTTTCACTCTGAGACCCTTCATGAAACACCATTACCTCTTCATGCAATTCATTGCATACATTGACATGATCAAGGTAAAAATATAGTGGGAAAATTACACATTTATTATTTATACTTATGCCAGATATAGCTCTTAGGAGATACTTGAAAAAATTCACTTGTCTTCTGAAAGAACTTGTCAGAACCACAAATGACAAATGCAGTCTTATTCTACTCTGAAGTATATAGAAAGCTTACCCTTGACTCAAAAGACGTTGAAAAATGCTTTAAATGTTTTTCTGTTTTACAGTAGAATTCAGTAAGTGACTGGAAGCTCCCACTGGGCAGGTCTTTTCTTGTTGCGTAAGCCACTCAAATTTTTAACAAGTCCTAGTCTGCTATTTTTAAAAATATCGCATATTTTAATAGGAGAATGTGAGGAATATTCAGTGCTTTCAGCTTTGTCAATAGCTGGGGAATGACTGAACAGAAACCAATTTCCCATTTTTCATACTGGTTTGTTTGCAATGAGCAAAGCAACATTTCATGTTCAGTCCACAAATGCCAGAATATCCAAAAATACTGATAATATTTCTTTTAATCAACTCTTCAGTTAGATCACTTTCTTTTTTATTTTGATTCACTCATAAAACCATAAAAAATCCAAGTGGAGTAATTATAATTGAAGTTGGAATATTCATTTTGAAAGAAATTATGAAAAAAAATTGAGAGTAATTTAAAGACAATTTGAATGAAAATTATGCTGAAGGAAAAGTTTGAAACAATAAGAAAATTCAATGAGAAGTTTTCAGCTTCAGAGCTTCTGGATGTTACAAAGAATATGGAGTTTACAGTCTTGCTGAGCTTGACTTGGGAAATTAACAGTTTCTACTATTTCCACATTGTCACGATTGTGGCAAAGGACAGCCTAAATATTAAAGTTAATTTATTTTACTTGATGTTATCAGAACTCCTCATCTTTATTTACTCTGAGAGGATACATGAAAAAACCCCCAAGTAATTAAATGAAAATTCAAGAGTTATACAGGTAAAAATGTCCTCATGGATGGATTGAATTTTCCTCTAGGTCTGTCCCACATAGAAGGGTAATATAATATCATAAAAGATATTTTGTCAAAATACATTAAAACCAGTACTTTCAAGACCTCTGAGATGCTGAGCTTTCAGTTTATCTAATCAAAAGGCAGATACTAATTGGAAATACTTTGTTTATACAATTACTCCTATACTGAGAACTCCATCTATAACATATTGAAGAAAAATTCTCATACTTTTCTATCTCATACTGATGAATCCGGGCTTAGGTAACTGGTAAGGGTTTATTCACTTTGTATTTCTGAAAGATCTAGAAACATTTATTAACTTCAATAGGGTAAGTGTTACCTCAGTTTTGAATACCTTACATTAAGGGTGGAAAAAAAAAGTGCACATTTTACGATCTGCCAACAGTGCAATGGAATGTGTTATGCATCAGGTCCAAACCAGGACAGAAGAATGACTAGTAAAGAGGAAATGTTGCGGCAATTCATCAAGTACTATAAACAGTTCTCTGACAACAATAAGGACCTGAATATTATCTCTGGACCCTGAATTCACATGGCAAACAAGAAAATCAAGAAATTCCCGAAAGAATTTAACAGTCACTAGTCTGAATGAGAACATAGCTTTGAAATGATCAGCGGACATATAAGCTGAAATCACAAGGCTTTGAATTAGCATCTGGTGAGCAACTACCAAAGTAATTCTGTGCCTGAAAGGACAAAAAATGTCTCCATTACCAAGTGATTTTTGTATATTCAGGTGTCAGTGTTAGTGAATTTATTTGAAAATCCAGCTGAAAATCATGTTCCAGGTCAGGAATCTGTGTTTGAGGTTTTCATTAATAAGCATGTCTTTTGCAAGAAAGCTCCAAACTTGAAACAAGAAAAAACATTTGTTGCAGTCCTGTGTTCACACAGATCTTAGTCCCTGCCTGAAGAAGCTGACAACACAGATTTGAAAGAACAATATATACATTATGACATTTCTTGTCATCTGTTGGAGTTTCCACTTTTCTATTTCCCTGCAGTCATGAATCATCACTAATACATCATAAGTGTTAAGAATATGGGTTTCTCTGCCCAAAACTATTGCACTTTCCCAAAGATCACTGTATAAAGCCTTCCTAGCCTTGCTGGGGAGCAATCTTCTTTTTGAAAGTCTAATTTTCACTCTGAACTGAGGACCTGGTGTAGTTGAGTAAATAAAAACATGTGAAGGGAGGGAAGATGTGACATAGGCTGAATTCCTGAGTCTCCTATAACTACCAGGAGAGCTTTTTTAATCTCCATTATGTCCATTATGCTTCAAAATAAAGCTGTTTTCAGAAGGCAGCATCAATGACAGAGGACGTGTAACTGAAAGGAGAAGAATGTAACTTCCCATTCCATCTGTGCTGCTCATTATATGGTATGTGGTGTTGAAAGGGTGAACAGTATGTTATCAGTATAATCACAGCGCTGATGCACCATAAATATGAGATAACAAGCTCTATGTCTTTCATTTTACCCTTGAAGTTGTCTTACATTGATAATTATTGAAAAATTTCTGAATGCAAGTAGTTTTGAACTCAAATTACCACTAAGAATCATGGCAAAACCCTAGTTACTTAATTTAACTATTTGCACACCTTTTATTATTAGAATAAATAACTCCTTCATAGTAATTTAGTGGCTTTTTTATTTCCATGTAATAGTTTCAGTGATTTAATCATTCATTATAGCTCTAAAACAGGATGGTCACATCTTAGGCCAAGGAAATCTAGATTTATGACATGCTAAAGGTCACTGAACAGTTATTGGGGTTACTAATTGACTTTAATTTTTTATAGTTCTGTCAAAAAGTTGTATTGCATGTGTGGCATTCGTGCTTTATAAAAGTGATTTAGGTATTAGGTCACTTTCAAAGGCCTTAAAAGAAAACACTGTCTAGACAAAGAGAGAACTATAAAATGTTCCTGCAAGATTATGGTTAACTTCAAGGTTTAATGGCACACTTTCTACATGGTATTACAACCAAAAGGAAAGCAAATTAATGGAATAGGTTGCTGTCACCTGGAGTGGGAAAAGGCTTATTATATTTTACACTTAAATGACTCTTTTATTTCTGTAGTATCTCTTAAAATACATCTTAACTGAGCCAAGCACATTTGACATTGTAAGAACACTGTGTTACTAATAATAGTAAATAGATAAAATACAAAATAAAAAAAGAAAAAATATTCTTTTAATTTCAGGACTGCATTTATAATTGCTTGTTTGTTTTCCATTCATGGTTTCGTTTTGGTTTCTATTACAGCAGATAATAGGATGAAATAAAAATGGTCCAGATTACAATGCTGTTACTCAAATAGAATAATAATTTATTTAAAAAGTTGCTCAACCTCCTTCAGGGGGATTATTCATACAGTACTGTGCTTCTTAACTGGAATTGCTGATAGCTCTGCTCTGTTTCTGCTCTGTTTAGATTCACATCATCAGTTATACACACTCATATAACTCCTGATTTTGGTGGGATTTGTGGGACTTATATACCAGTTTAATGATGCCTAAATACCCATGAGAATCTGTCTCTTGTTTAAAGGAGTCTTACACTCTCAGAACCCACAAATTCATATTAGGCTCACACAAAAACCTCTCAACTCACCTGACAGTTCTGAAATGGTGTATGGTAGAATAATATCAACTAACCCCAAAGTCACCAGCCTATGCTCAGACTAATGTTATTCGATTAATGCAACAGTACTTTTTGCATCTTGTAAACCTTATAGTGACCAGAAATGTGTATCTGATCTTTAACATGTACACCTGTCATACCTCACTAAATTTGTAGCATTTTAAGTCAAGTAAAATTATCCAATTTTAGTTTCAGTTTTCAAAATGTTTAATGTTCACTGATCCAAACTGAGTGTATGCTCTGCATACCACACAAGGTCTATTAAAATTATTCTGCAGAGTTAGTGGGGGTTTTTTGGGTTTGTTTTGTTTTGTTTTGTTTTTTAAACTTTGAACAGAACATAATCTGAGTAATGAACTAGTAAAGCTGTTCAATTCAAATACAGTGAAGGATATAACTTTGCAGCCTATGAACCTTCTTCATTTATGCGTATGCTTGGGTATATCAATATGTATGAAATGTGGCTTCTACATTAATCATGTATTTTCTGGTTTTCAGATGTGAAAGGGTAACAGTCTAACAGCAGCTACAAATACCTGAAATTCAAACTCACTGGAATCACTGCTGGGCTTTTTTGGCTTTTGGGGTTTTTTTTGGTTTGTTTGTTTTCTTACAGTTTGTTTGGTTGGTTGGTTGGTTTTGGCATAGCACTTCAAACCATTAATAAGTTCAACTTTAAAGTGTTACATCGTGACAAAGCAATTTCCTTATGCCTGTTCTTGCGCTTAGCTTTGTATACCAGCATATTTGATGTTAATGTCTTCTTCCACTTTCTCTTTATATGTTCCAAATGCTGGAAATGATGCAAGTAGGGATCTGAATGTTGAAAAACCTATTAAAAGAATAATTCCTGAATGATTACAAGTATTTCTTTGTAAATAGGCAGATATTTCCTTTATCACAAGATAGCTCTCTATTTTAATATTTACCTCTACCTTCAAAATATTCTAAAATTAACATGGGCAGTCCATGCAACTTTGTTCAGATTATAAACCAAAGTTTATGTTTATGGTGTCTATGGGAATAATGAAACCTTTTCAAAGGTATAAATTTGTATTTGAGGACTACTGAGTCCAATGTCTTTATACCATGCCAACCGTCTTCTAACAGGAGGAAAGCTTTAATTCTTCTCTGGTTCTGTTGTTCACCCAGCATCATCCTACATGAGCCAAATTTGAAACTGATCAATTCATTTCACACTCTGGTTTTACAAAAAAATTTAAAAGTCTTTTTCTCTACTCTGAGGTCGTAGGAAATATTAAGAACTTGACTTTTTGCTGCTATAGAATTGAACAGTTGTTTTTTATGAAGTTCTGTCGGAGGATGCAGCAAGGCCATGCAGCCTTGGAAAAGAATGTAAATAAGAGGTGAACATCCAATCATATGTGAAGGCTAGTGGTAAATTATAGATAACAGAGCTAAGAATAGTGTTAGTATGTAAGGTTCTAGAGACGGAGTGTGAGTGCAGCTGTGTGAAGACAAGATGTAATACTCTGGATGAAGAGAATAAAAGCTGAATTTAGGCCATCATCATAAGATGCCCAGTTTTATTATTTTGGTCGTCCTCACAAACAAAGACAAAGTTCTATTGGTTTTGTAGTTCATAACTTGAGAACAGGTTCATCTACATTACGTGACTGAGCATTCCATAAAAATGGAACAAAGAACGGATTGAAAGTAGGAGAAATTGAAAACTGAGAAGTTAAACTTTCAGTTTTAGCTTGATCTGCCCAAAAAAACCCAAACAAATCAAACAAAAAAAATCCCTCCAAAAAGGGCGCACTACTAAATTCATATATATATATGTATAAATAATGTTATCCCCCCCCCCAAATGTTTCACAATGTAAGAAACATGAAACAAAACTTTATCCCTCTGTGAATTTCAATTTTGCAGAGACTGTGTGTTCAGTAGTTAAAACTTGGATGGGAAACACCACCCAGCTCCAACCTGCAAGTAAAAGTTTAACTTGGAGGACTCAGGAGAGAATCAAAAAACAAAGTGAGTTCTCAAAACAACAGAGTCAAGTCAATGTGTGTATTGAAGAAATTAAACATTGTGTGCTTTAAATTATGCTTGATGATAAATTTAGTTCTTCTGAAAAGACACCATCACTTCTGGATTGTGGCTATTACTGGAAGTTTTTGTCATGTTTGGAGCACTGTGTACATCACGAGATTTAAGGACTTAGTTGCAGCACTCAGTGAGTGATGCTGCCTCTGAGGAAAAGTTTGTGAAATGGAAAGGGAAAAACCCATGGATCTTTATAGAGTGACAAATTACGCTGCTTGGCAGGCAAAACACACAATTTTCAGGAAAGAAGATAAAAATATATAGACATAAATAAGTGTTGATAGGTGTGGAGTAATCAGCAATAAGGACTGTCATCCCTAACATGGTATGAATTGCTTCCTATTAAGCCCAGTCCATTAGCAGTAGTATGACAATTTTAAAAATCAAATTCTTATTAATCGTAGAGCGTATCACATTTTGATGTAATGTGCTTGATATACTCTTCAATTTTTTTCTTTAATTTAGATTTTCAATCCATTTTCCAAGGAAGACCTCATTTAGAAGTGAGCACAGACTTGTTTCAAAGTAGAAGTTGACACTTCTGAAATAAAAAAAGAGGTTTTTTTGGACCCTTGTTCCAAAATATCCTGTAGAATTTTTTTCAGTTGTAGAGACAGAGTTATTGAAAATTATCAAAATCAGAGTGAAATTCTAAAGCATGAATGAATCAAAATACGTGTACCAATGTAATAGATGAATAATGTATATTCAATGGTAGCTCTTTTAGTATTGGTTTCTTGATATGGGTCTTCTTTTAAGGCTGTGTTGCTATTTTCAGTCCTCAAAACCTGCTGGTTAATATTTCTTGCATGATTGAGCCAATACTCAAAAATATAAGCTAATGGGATCACTAGCTTTTAGATTTATTTTAAATCATGATTAATAGAAGCTATATGCGTGCACAGTAAAATCAATTTGTGAACTCTTAATGTTTTGTATCCATTTAAGCCTATGTTTTTCTCCTTCAAGAGAAAATATATTAGAGCTACTTATGGTCAATTCTAAAGGTGCAAGGGTATTTTCAAAGCAGAGAAAATGTCATTTTTCTTCAGCAGAATTTGAAATGAGTTGTTGTGGGGCCAGATCAAGCACATAGGTAAGCACAGGTGCTGAGGCTCCTCGAGTGCTGTGTTTGATTCTGGGCCCCTCAGACAGGAGAGACATTGAGAGGCTGGAGCATGTCCAGGGAAGGGAACGGAGCTGGGGAAGGGTCTCAAGCACCAGGAGTGGCTGAGGGAGCTGGGGGCACTCAGCCTGGAGAAAAGGAGGCTCAGAGGAAACCTTATCACTCTCTGGAACAACCTGACAGGAGGGTGGAGCCAGGGAGGGATTGGGCTCTGCTTCCAGGAAACAAGGGACAGAACAAGTGGAAACAGGCTCAAGCTGTGCCAGGGGGGAGCCAGGTTGGACATCAGGAGGAATTTCTTGCTGGAAAGGGTGGTCAGGCATTGGAAATGGGTTGCTCAGGTCAGGCATCGGAAATGGGTTGCCCAGGTGGAGTCCCCATCCCTGGAGGTGCCTAAGGAACTACTGGATATTGCAATCAGTGCCCTGGGTTGGGTGACAAGGTGGGGATTGGGCACAGTGTAGAATCAATGCGCTGGGAGGGCTTTTCCTACCTCAGTAAATCTGGGATTCTGTGATTCTATTTTTCCTTTGTTTACAGAATCACAGAATCCTTTAGACTGGAAAAGTGTTGTTCTTACCCTTTCTTTCTCTGTAAGCATCATTCACTAACCTTTCCCAAGGACACTGTGAAAGACATGCCTTTGCTTTGAGTCCCTGTAAATCATTTTCTGGCTAGTGTTGGTCTTTTCTTTATATTTTTTCCATTAATTTAGAGTTAAATTGTAATAAATTTCAAAGTATCTCATTTGATTATGCTGGCATCAAGAAGGAAAAAACCTATGAAGAACAATATCACAGTCTCTTTAAGTTTGTTAACTTTTGTTTGTATTCACAGTTTGTTCTTGCAGTCTGACATCAGACATTGAAAAAATTGAGAACTAGGTCTAATAAAAGAAAAATCAGTAAGAGATTTCCTGCTTTTTGCCCATATGAGACATATGATTCAGATCTTCAATTTATAACAAGACAATTTCTGGACGACTGGAGGAAAATGGGGTGATTTGTGATCCCACTGAACTATTGGGATTTTTAGCTTTTTGTAGATTTTAGAAGTAGCTGTAATTAGCTCACACTTTTAGCACAGTAGTTTACACATCTACCCAACCCTATTACCCCGTTTCATATCTAACTTTCTAAATTCCTTTAGCTTGTTTAGACCTCTCTTAAGGTAGGCCTTCTTTCTGTTTAAGAACATCGCACCCCAGACTGCTACAACAAGATACCATGACAGAAAAAGCATCCTTGAAAATACAGAACTTTGGAGGAGCTCCAAGGACTGGACATGCTCTGATGAAGAGGAAAATGAGGAAGAGGGTGTCTTAGAGACCCCTAACTCAGTTTCCAGAAGGGCATACCAGTGGCAGAACTGTGAGCAGAACTGGGAGGAACTGAGGGGTGAATAGGTCTGGGACTGGATGGACTAATACCTTAAATTGTGAAAACTCCTGGATGCACGTGCATGTCCATATCCCCATGATGGTTGAAGGCCTTCTGTTAAAGCTGATCTCTACTTTATCTCTACTAATAATTACCTGGTGAGTGTCTTTTTGGCTTCCTAGACATTCTCTAAAGCAACATTTGCATTTTTATTTATCCTCTTCAAATACATTTCCCAGTTGAGAATATCAACCCTTAATTAAACATCTAGCTAATAACAAAGATAAAATCATGGATAGTGGACTAACATGTTATTGAAATGTGGGGAGTTTACCACCACTACCATTAGATAGTAGTTGTTTGACAGTCTGTTTACTAAAAGTTATTAAACCACCCTATAAAACCTCTTTGCAAAAAAACGGGTCAGTTAAAGATGTTCCTTGGGCAGCTCAAAAGAATTTTGTTATTCCTTAATCCTCTTAGCCAATTTTAATAGCTATAAGCAAATTAGTCACTGTTAGTGATGATGTAAAAACTGGATAGATTTAGATACCTTAAAGGCACACATCAGCCTTAAAAGTAGTTTCATATTTCTTACTTGCTCTTATACTTTCTGCTAATTGCTGAAAAATATTTAATATTTTTCCTTGATAACTGAAAAGGAAATATTCTGCTCTGTCTAGTTTTAAATCAGAAGTTAATTCTCTAAAAAAAATTTAATAGAGAACCCATTATATAAATTTTTTTATACTGGGGTAAACTATGAAGTGAGAGATAGTACTTTAAAGATAACTAGTTGCTTAAATTAATTTTTTGTAATGTGAAAGAGGAAAAATTAAAATGGCAAAAATTCTCTTTGTGAGTACACTGCACTTTCTTATATTAATTCTTTAGACAAAAAATATTTTGACACTTCCAGAACAATGACATTATATCTATTACTAGCCTTTTAAGTTCAAAGGGACTTTTTTTTTTTTCTCTTAGATTGGTCTGATCTTTTATTTGAAGTGCAAACTAATTACATATTTACTTAAGAAATCTGTACAGACAGAGGCTGCTGCAGTACGTGCTATTGGGAGATTGGCTTCATTAGGTGTATCACACCTGTAATATTATAGTTTCCCTGTGTCATTTTTTTCTTTCATATTAATAGAAAAATTTTCTTCAGATCCTAGAACATAGGATTAAACTTTGCCTTCAGTCACCAAGGAAGCAATAATGCAAGTAGAGATAATTTTCTTACAAAAAATGGTCATCAAATTTAAATTGACACATTTTGCTAATAACTGGATTTACAAGTCTAACTTCCTGTCAATGCAATATCACGGTGTTTAGGTTCAATGTGAATCAGACATACTTATCTTTAACATCATATTTTTAATTAGGTTACTTAGCCAAGTGCAGCTGTTCAGCTTAGCCAAGTTTCACATGTTCAGGAACACAAATTATGCAGGTTGAAAAAAAAAATAATCTCAAGATATATCATGTTTAGGGTTTTTTTTCATTGTGATTTTACAAGTATTAATTTCTGAGATCAATATCTGCTTCTATTTTCTTACTTTACTTCAATAGTTTTCCAATAAAAAAGAAGAGAAAGAAGGATTTGATTTGTTTCCAATCACTCAAGCATTGATTTATTTCCAATTACATTTTAAACTTAAATTAGATATTTTTCAAGGAACTAGTTTTAACAAAGAAAAGAACAAGAAAATAAAATCTGAAAAAAAGTAAAACCAAAGCAAAACACCCAAACACAAAACTATAAATCAGATGTTATATTATTATCAACTGTAAATAAGGAAACTGAGTTGGAAATTTCAAAGTCTAATGAGTAGCAAAAAATCTCAGTATTTCATAGCTGGTTAGTTCATAAGGCTTTTATTTTTGAGACTGAAATTGTCTGAGGAACATTACAGTCTCGCTCATTACTTGGTCTTAAATTTGACATATGTGGTATGTACTTACAATGTGATTTCTCCCTATTTATAATTTGCTCGTGTGACTGCAATTGAATCTCTGAAGTGAGACCAGATCCACTGAAAATTAGTCTATTTATAAAATGGGTAAGCTTAGCCTTCAAGGGCTGTGCTGTAGGATGTGACTGAAAAATGACTTTCACAGTGTCATTAGCAGTTACATTTTCAATAATTCATCGTGACTCAATATTTATTTGACCAATGATATACTAAATAAAGCAATGTAAACACGTTAATAAGAACTGACCATAAAATAATCTTTGGATTTCATGTCATGTCTAAGAGTTGAAAAAATACCTTACTGATATCTCGTTTAAAAGCAAAATTTTAGCTCCTAACTTTGGGTAGAACTGTAATAACATCAATAACTTGCCAAAAAGTTTTCCATGAGAAAGGTTTTCAGTTTATTTTTTTTTCCAATGGAAGCACCTAGAACTCTATTATTACTTTAAAAGTTCTTGTGTATTGAGATCCCACTCACAAAACCATTATAAAGAGAATTTATATGTTATTTTTACAATGTACCAAGTGGTTTATTGAAGCACAATATTGAATATAATTTATGAAGGCAACATAAAGAATATTATAAAATGAATATTTTTTCTGAATTTTAACCTAACCTGAATTTTGTATTTGAATAAAGACAAAACCTACTTCATTATATATTTCAGATTTTGGAGGCTCAGTGATATCAGAAATGATTTCCTGGACATTTTCTGTGGGATTTGTCCTATCCCAGAATAGTCAGACTTCATTTTTAATGAGTGACTAGTGGGAACATGTACTCCTAGTGTATTTTTGTCTGTTTCATATCTAAATGTATTTAATTCATATCTAAATGCAGTGTTGATGAATTTGCAGCCAGACTATAATCAACCTGGTGTCTGATTTATGAATTCCTTAGTTAATCCACATCCTTTGGAAAATCAGCAGAGGTAGATTAGCCAGATATCTCTGTGGCTAACACAGTAACGTGTTTTTAAATCATTAAGATGATTTAAACTCATGATTCTGAAGGCATTCATGAACAATCCTGTTTTCTATGATTTGGCTTATAAATTTGAAGCTTCACCTTCTACTACCTGGTTGTTCATCACCAGTCCACTGAAAGCTGGCAAAGAGTGTTCTAATTTCAAAGAAGGGCAAAAGGGATTACCCTGGCAACTACAGGGCTGTCAGTCTCACTTCAGGGTCTGGTAAAATTATGGGGAAGATTATTTTAGGAGTTACTGAAAAAATCCTGAAGGACAATGTTGTCATTGGTCACAGCCAACAAGGAGTTATGAAGGGAAAGTCCTGCTTATCCAACCTGATTTCCTTTTATGACAAGGTGACACATCTGGCTGATCGAGGGAAGCCAACTGATGTGATCTTTTTGGATTTCAGTAAAGCTTTTGATAATGTCTCTCCCAGGATCCTACTGGACAAACCGTTCATCCCACATCTGGATAAACACATCATGTAGTGGGTGAGCAAGTGGCTCACAGGTCGAACACAGAGGGTGACAGGGAATGGGGTAACATCAGACTGGTGACCTGTCACTAGTGGGGTTCCACAGGATTCCATCTTGGGCCCTGTGCTCTTCAACATCTCCATAAATGACTTGGACACAGGACTGGAAGAGACAATGAGCAAGTCTGCAGATGACCCAAAACTGGGAGGAGCTGTTGAGTTCCTCGAAGTCAGGGAGGCCCTGCAGAGACCTCGACAGATCAGAGGGCTGGGCAATCGTATTCCATGATTTAAGATCACTTTCTGGAGTTTCATTGTTCTTTTCTTGTGTATGTGAAGAAGAATAGGAAAACTAACAGAGATTAGTCAAAATAGACATTTTCACTGTCAGAAAATTTATCTGAAATGGGGATATGAATTTTGAGTACCTTCTGAAGAACAATATTATGATCTCATAATATCTTGCTATTTGGATAAGAAAAAAAAAAAAGAAATGGAAAGATTAAAAGATTCTAAATGTAGAGTCATAGTGATCATGTCATATTATCCCTCCTGACAGACATAAAACCATTTCACTGTTGTCTCTAGAAGATAAGTTCTAATTAGAATTTGCTTAATTGATACTAAATTTTTCATTGGTTCCAGGAGTCACTTATTGCTGCAGGGAATACCAGTGTGTACTCACTTTATCTACCTTCCTTATTAGATTATATAGCTATATTTTTTTTTAAGTATCACCAACAAACTATAGTAGGCCAGTACTGGCTATCAGTTTGCTGTTGAGTCCCAAATACATCTTGTTTTGAAGAAGAAAATGTTGGGTGTCACAACTGTGAATGTACCTACATGGCCTTTGGGTTCTGAACAAGTCCTTGTTGTGGGAGTGCTTTTTATTTCTTTTTTCCCCTCTGAATTATTAAGCTGCTGAGTGTTACTTTGAAGACCAGGACTTTCTAGCTTTGCTGAAAAATGCTAGATGTGAGAAAAACAATTTTTCATTAAGATTTTTTGCTTGTCACATTTTTTTTTTTTGGATGTTTATCACATAACAACCTCTTAAAAGTTTATATAGGAAAAAATATTTAAGACGTTTAAAAGACCAACTCTCTAAGGCCTTAGTTGGCATCTTAACAATGCTAAGAAGACAATGATGTATTTAAAATTGCTTTCTAGATCACGTGACATGAGGCAGATCCGGCATTGCCTTCTATTCTAAAATCCAGAATAGGCAGCGAATCTATGTGGCATATATTTACCAAATTATATCCACCAGCATTATGGACTCAGTCAAATTGTACTGGAAAGACATAAACTAAAAGGAATTTACACCCAGAGGAGTTATGCAAAACCAATATTAGTATGTTTGAAGGCAGCAACAGCATAGTGTTATGCCATCTAACACTGCATTTTTAAATGTGAATGTGACAATTGCACATAGTGACATAATTAGATATCAGCTGTGAAACTGCTCACTCTTCCATCACCTAAAGAAAGATTGTTTCAGGCCACAACCAGACAGCAACTTTCCTGGGGGGAAAAAACCAAAACAACCAAAGCAAATTTCAGCCCTCTTTAAAGGTAATTCCAATCATCCTTCTCCAGACTGAACAATCCCAATTTTCTCAGCCTTTCCTCGCAGCAGGGCTGCTCCATCCCTCTGATCATCTTGGTACCTCCTCTGGACTCACTTACCCAGCTCCTCCTGTGCTGGGCCCCCAGAGCTGGATCCCTTAAACTTTTCAGCCACACTGAGTTGAGGGGTCTGGAAATTGCCTCTTCTGTAGATTTGGGTGAGCGTCAAAACAAGTATTTGCCACAGCATTTTCTTCTAAATGACCACTTTAGCATGAAAAAAATCCTCAATCCATTAACAGCAGGCAAAGAGAAGTCTAAGAAGGCCAGGACCCTCAGTCACCTAAACATATGCAAAAGTCAGACTTTTGTTTGCTGAAGGGGACAATTCAGCCTGGTTTTCAAGCTACAGAAAGCTCTCTGACAACTTTAATTGTGCTACCTGAGGTGAGGGCAATAAAGAATAAGTACTAAAGTCAAAGTTTTCAGCATTATTTCTTGAGTAAAAGTTTATAAGATCTCTTTTTTTTTTTTTTTTTGTGTGTCTTTTCCCAGGAAAGGAAAGAATGCTTGTTTAACCAGAGAATATTATCTGGAAAGTGCAAAGTGTTTTCCTGCTGTTGAAATATTCAAGTGCTTTTCAAATTCAACATAGAAGCTTCTGTATGGTTTTCTGCAGTTATAGTTGTGAAATAATAAACATATGTTTTCTGTCCTGAATTTCTTTAAGTAAATTGCTTTAAACATTTAAACCATGTTGTTTTACATTTGTATGCCTAAATTTTTCACCCTGACTGTCAAATTAAAATCTGAATTCAAACTCTGAGATTTAATCAAATAAAGTTGATAGAGAAATTCATTTCATGATAATATGCTAATTAATTGAGAATAGTAAATGTAATAAATTAACTATTTCTTCAAGGTTAATTAGAAAAAGTTAATTGATTGTAAGGCCATTTACTGTGACTGCAGGGTCTCTGCTATGATTCACTTAAAAAGATCCAACAACCAGCTTGTCTTTCAGCAGCAGGAAACCTACCTTCTATCTTGGATTATTTAAAAACAACAACTTTTCTAATTTTACTTAATATCTAACCTTCAATCCCAACAGATTCTGTAAGAGGATTAATTTCAAACTTCAGACATTTTGCTTCTTCCTTGCTTCTGTCTCTAAGAATCTTAATCCTGATTTCTCTAAAGAGAAAAAATGACAAAATGTAATATTAAGGGGTTTTTTTTCCCCATCAATATCCTCAACCACCTCCTCATGTCTTGCTTTTTTAAGCTGTTATTGCACTTCTCTTATCTTTCAATACCAATGAAGTGGTTGTCATTTGTACCTTTTAAAGTCTTTTTACTTACACTAACACTTTTCTGAGTCATTTTATTGGTTATTTGGATGAAGTATAACAAAGTTACATCCCTTCTCCTTTGCAAACTGCCAGCCTCTTGACATTTTCTACACACCTGCACATCTACAAAGTCTAAACCATAAATAAGACAGAAATAGAACAACTTTATGGTTCTTGTCTCTAAGGTAGTCTGTTTTAATATAACACACATTCATTGTAGCTCTATAATATTTATTTGTTATTGTTAGGCAATTTTAAACATCATTTAATGGCTAGTGCCTTTCAACTGAAAGAGGACAGGTTTAGATTAAATGTTAGGAAGTTTCAGTTTAAAAGTCCAGTATTCTAGGAAGTCATAAACTCCCTAAGGAATTCTACCATAGCTCCCTTTGGACATTGAAACATTTTATGAGCATTGCACAAATCATTGAGTATGCTATTTTTTGTAGGGTGAAGCCATTCCATTTTATGTTTGAAAAGACTTTTGTGTTTTCCACTGTGAATGCCAATCACAAAATTACACACTGACATACTGACATAATATAATGAACATTTTTTGAGCTTTTTAAGACCTGAAATGACATTTTCTCAATGGTCAAGGGAGAAATGCTTAGGCTACTCTCATTGTGCCTCACTCATAAGTTCATACCTCACAGATACAAAACTATATGCAAGGAACAACATAAAGAGATAGTGCAAGCCAGGAACATCCTGTAGGCAGGATATCTGATGAGACAGTTAGAAATCTTCTTCTGTGCCTTGACTCCTCTGTAAGCAAGAGAGATGAAACTTGCTTTTACAAATAAGAAAAACTTATTTGTGCTTACTTGATATGCCTTCAAGGGATTGGTGTGCAGTACCTTGATGCAACTGGAAAACAAACTGTGTCCTAGGACTGATTGTTCATATCAGAAGCCTTGTCTGTGGGTAGCATAGATACCAAAAAGTATCACACTGTTTTTACTTTGCTTTCCTTTGTTTTACTCTTAGTCTGAGAACTCAGTGGCTCTGCTGAATAGTAAATTGTCATGGTTTTGCCCACCAGCCAGCCCCTGGGGCTGAGGATGGTTTTGTCCAGGTGGATTTCCGGAGAAAAGGCCAATCAAAAGTTTTAATAATGCCTTTGCCAATTACATAGTGGAGGAACTGACACTGGAGTAAGTTGATGTATGAGGAAGCCGAGACTTTATGAGAGACCTGAGGTAAGGCAGAGTCCTATTGAAGATTTGTGGCCTTAAGGGAAACCTACTCTGGAGCGAGACGGCCCAGATGGGATGTTGGGATCCGTGTGTGGGATCCATGCTGTTGCTGAAGATTTGTGACCCTGAGAAAGAGACTTACGCCTGAGCAAGAATGGCTTGGGTAAGATGTTAGGATCCATGTGAGGGATCTATGCTAGACCCATGTCAGAGAGGTCTATCCAGGACTGTTCTCCCGTGGGGAGGGACCTCCACAAGAAACAGGGGTGGACTCAAAAGCCATTATCCCCTGTGACTCTGTGGTGAAGATCCATGGTAGGCAAGTGTCCCCTTGCAATCCATGGAAGAGAAGACCTTCAGGGCCTGGGTAATTCCCCAGCCTCCAGTCTTAACCCAGGAGGGATATAGGCCTAACCTTTAGGCTGACAAAGAGAGAGAAAGAAAAACAGTTCCAGCTATGACAAATCAGAGTTGTTCTCCTAGAGATAACAGAAGAGCTTTAGAGTGCTGCAGAGTTATTGAAAAGACCTGGAGCTCCGAGAATAGAGGATGAGACTACTTCTCCTCCTTGGACTGGTAAAAGGGGGGAGGGGTATTTCTGTAAAGACATAGTGCTTTTACTTAAGTAGAATTGCTGTAGATATAGTTCTTTAGTAGTTTTTATTTTGCTAGTAATAAATGTTCATATTATTTTCCCCAATTAGCTCTCTTTTGTCTACATAAACCTTCTCTCAATTTATAGTAATTGTGTGGGAGTGTGAGAGCAAATTGACTCAGAGCAAACCCACGACATAAAGGTTGTGTGTTTTATAAGTTTAGGACTTCAGTTCCCAAAAAATTAATTTATCTCTAACTTCCAAGCCTCTCAGTGTTCTTGTACTGCTTATGAAATAACATAGGTACAACTTCACCCTGGTGAATTTTTTTCTTGCAGCTTTTATCATATTTCTTATTTGTTTCATATTCACATAAGCAGGGATCTTATGAACCTATCTTAAGTGATTTTCATGAAGATTTATACTGCTCATTTGTGTTTCCATATCATTGATGGTACAAGGTAATTTGCTAGAGGTAAACAAAAAGTGTAGGTAATAGATTATTCCTAATTATTACAGACAAACAGAGTGTGCAAAAAGAACACAGGATAAATGAAAATGATGAAAGAGAACCAGCAGAATTCATTTAAACCTACTTATATTTTTTTCCTCAGTGATAATACTAATCTTCCATTATGAAAAGTGTAGGTGTGGGTAGATAAATATACAATAATTTTCCTAATTTATTTTTCATTATTTCAGCAGAAAATTGTCCCATTGTAATATGATGAACATTTTTATCTTTGCCTCCTCCTCACCTTTTAAGGATAACATGTAGGCTAAAAAGTAAACAATTTAGCAGCTTCGTAATATTCTACAGCTTCCTAAACCTTTTAGTAATACTCTCAAATCAAGTACTACTGCAAAATTAGATATCCCAGGCTCACATCCAATTTTCTGATTGTGCATGACATGCTCTGGGACTTTGGATCTGGTTTCTATAATCTTAGAGGTACAAAATGCATTTATTTTAATGTATTTTAAGATTACAGTTGTCTGGAATCTCCGACATTGCCTACAAAAAAGGTGTTATTTCAGAAACCATCCACAGTGAGATAAAAAGTTTAATGAGGAGAACAAAAATTTCTTGGCATCAATCAAATCAATAAGCTCCTTCTCAGGATCTCTTTCAGATCTCCGATATGCTGTACAGATAGAGGAAACAGAGATAAAAAAAGAAGCTTCAGCTCCTGCAAGTAGGATCACTTCAAATGCATATTGATGAATGTAAACAAAAAAAAAAAAAGCCCCCCAAAAAGTGTTTGCATATAAAATCCTCCAGTGATTCAAGTGATGGGCCTGGTGGGGGGGAGGTAGAGAATTTTGCAGTGAAGTTGAACCTGGGAAGAAGGGAGGGGTGGAGGGAAGGTATTTTCAAATTTTTTTCCTCTTACATCTCATTGCCCAACATGGCTTTGATAGACAATTAAGTAATTTCCCCAAGTTGAGTCTTTTTTCCTGTGATGATAACTGTGCAGAGAATGATCTCTCCTTGCCCTTATCTCAACCCACAAAGCTTTTGATGTATTTTCTTTTTCTTGTCTAGCTGAAGAAGGGAGGGATAGAGCCAGGTTCAGACCACCACAGTGTGGAATACTCTTGGAACAAACTTAGGCTATGCTTATTCCTAACTATGAAGTTTATTAATGTTATTAAAATAAATACACGATGATTCATTCATGTCTAGCACAAAAAAATCTAATTCAGTTACATTTGTTAAGCAGAACAATAAATAGGGAGTAGAGAAGTTGAGTATTTCTACATTACTTTAAAGTAAAGCTTGATTTTTTTTTTAATTGACATGACAGTCTGGGTACATATGTTGTCTAATGTCTTATTTGACATATACTGGCATTTTCTCCTTTCAGATGAAGAATGCTACTAGGTTCCTGGAGAACTAGGTGTAATCAACCTAAAATAGCAGTTCAGTTAGAAGATAGTTGTGTTTAAATCTGAAAGTGAAGAGGTTATTATCTCTGATGACACAAAGTTTTACCTTGCTTACACGTATGGTTTCTAGTTTATTAGGCCAGAGTTGGAGGACTCCAATAGCTTGTTACCCCTTTCACGACTTAAAAAGTGTCTGTACCAAGTCAGAAAACATCAAATTTTTATAGTGCAAGTCTTAATAACTTTTTCAAGGTTATGAAAAGAGTAGCCAGAAAATAAGTATTTACTTTTAGACCATAGAGAGCAAACTTGATGTGTCCTGTCCTGTACACGTGCCTCTCTCTCTATATATACCTGTACAGCAGCAACACCTCAAGTGTTCTACTCTGTTGGAGAACTTTTGAGGGAAAATGAGTTTGTGCAAGCACTTGAAGAGCAGGAATTTTAATCCTGAATAAGAACAGCATAGTTCAAAATGGCTGGCCTGGGAGAATCTCACTGGGGGTTAAAAGACGCTAATTTTCTAAGAGACTTTATGGGAGCTTAATAGTCAAATATTTAAATCCAATCAAAGTGAATCCAAATTATCTAATTATTACTTAAAAGTGTCATTAATAATACAGTTAAATGTATTGTAGGTAGATTTCTTAGCACCTACCTCAGTTTTCCTTATATGGTGCTTTCCCCTAGCATTCCTTGGGGTCTTGGGGTCAACACTTTTGGCCTTCCTCAAGAAGACTGAGGGTGGAGAAGTCACGATGACTTTGCAGGGTTTTTCACCAGCAAGAGCAGGCAGAGAGCCTAAGCTAAACCAAGTTAGGTGATGAAGTAAGTCCTTGTTATTGAGTGACATTGCAGGCTAAAGTAGCTCAGGACAAGGCAGGTCCTGAAACCCTGCTTTGTCTTCTGTAATGCAAAATATAAATGTAGTCTAAATAACTTATTTGACTGGCAATCTCCAACACTCCCATTGATTAAATGATGGAAATTTATTGATTCTTTAGAAGCTACCAGTTCATCAGATGCCCTGTAGTTTTAAACCTGTGTATTTATAATTCTGTGATGTTCTATATCAATAGCCAGTAACCAAAGGTCTTCAGAATGACAATGCGATGGACCTGAATTTTTTGCTAGGATGTTCTCTTTCCTTCTGCTCATCTTTGGAAACAGAGTACAGCAGTGCCTGAGTTTTTATTACATGTTAACTTCATACACTTTTACTTGTTCAGTAATTAAAATGATTGAATAATCAAAGTTAGTTCTGATTTGCACGTTAGTAGTTTTGCTCACCTTAACTGAGGTTCTCACATGTTTTGCATCTCACTCTGAATGCCCTTGACTTAATCAAATTCAGTGTCATTATATTGAGGGAATATGCATTTAGTAACAAATGTGTTGATTAGTGCCTTTTTTTTTTCTTCCCTATTCTCACACTTTGAAAGATTCTTTTCTTTGAGTCAATGTAATGCACGGTGCTGCATATGTGAAGCTATTTCTGTGCCACAGGCAAATGCTGAAGAAAAGCACCAGAAGAAATCTGCTTTAAAGATGGACAATATGCCTATAACATCCTTTTATGTCAAAAGTTTCAGTGAATCTGATATCAATCAGTACTATTTGGATATTGACCAACACTGTGGAAATCCCCAGCATCTGACACAGTGAACAATTTGTTCTTCAAAAGGTAAATGTCAACTTTATATTTATATATATTTATACTTATATGATAACTTCACAAGTGATGATTGACTTAAGATTTAATTTTTTGTGATTTGTGTCCTTTGGAACTGCAAATCAAGGAAGTGGTACCTTGAAGCTACAAGCACTCATATCTTCATGCTCCAGTTGTGGCCAGAGTCAGTGTTTTGCTGCTTTGTAAGAGTTTGGGCAAGGTTCTTGCACCTCAAATTAGTGAGACATGATAAAACTGGCTTCAATTGTGAACCTCTGTGGTGGAAGGATTCTATGGGCCCCTCTGATCATCATCATCATCATCATGGCTAGGCTTCGCCAACGAAGATTTGAGAGAAGGGCTCTACCCACACTTGCTACAAGCGCGCTGATGGCTAAAAAGGCCAATGTGAGATAGACAAGTCCGGTTGCAGAAGGCACAGCAGAAAGACTCCCCAGGTGATATCAACGAGACGCGATTCTTTCTGCGTTGTCTTTTCTCCTCAAGAGTGATCCTGCGTGTGTTCTCAAAAGCAGCAGCAGCGTTATAGATGGTGTGTCTCCAGGCCTCCCGATTGGAGGCCAGGGTAGACCAATGGTGGTGATCAATATGGCCAAGGATGAGGGATTGTTTCAGGCAGTCCTTGGATCTCCTCTTCGGGGCTCCTCTCTTGTGGCAGCCAGTGGCAAGTTCCCCATAGAGCACGATCTTAGGGAGGCGGTAGTCCTGCATCCTGGAGACGTGCCCTGCCCAGTTCTCAGCAGCATGGCCTCAATGCTCATGACTGCTGCCTGCTCAAGGACAGACGTGTTGATTGTATGGAGGCAGCGCTGACGGAAGCGTTCTAAGAGACACAAGCGGTGCCGGTAAATGATCCATGATTTGGATCCATATAACAGAGTAGACAGTACAACAGCTCTGTAAACCCTGATCTTTGTACTTTTCTTCAGGTGTTTGTTTTGCCACACTCTTTTATGGAGTTTACCAAAAGCTCTGTGTGCCTTTGCTAACCTGTTGTCTATTTCTGCATCAATCTTGCCATCTGAGGAGATGATGCTTCCCAAGTAATTAAACTGCTGGACTAATTTGAGCTCTGTTTCGCCAATGGTGATATGGGGATGATGGGAGACTTCCTGAGGTGCAGGCTGATATAAAACTTCTGTTTTCTTCAAGTTGACTTCCAGTCCAAAGAGCTCAGGAGCCTTTGCAAAGCAGGATGTTAAATGCTGCAGAGCTACTTCTGTGTGGTGTGAAGCAAGGTTGCATTCTCGCACCAACTCTATTCACAGTCTTCTTCAGCATGATGCTCCAAAGGGCCACGGCAGAACTTGATGATGAAAACGGTGTCTACATTCGATATCCTACCTATGGGAGCCTATTCAACCTAAGGCCACTGCAGGTTCACACTAAGACCTTAAATCATCTTGTCCGTGAGCTGCTTTACACTGATGATGCCCCTCTGATATATACATATATATATGTATATATATACATATGTTCTTTGCACTGTTACCTTGAACAAGGGCTAAATAATGTCAGACTTTGGTGCCTTAACATTAATTTCTCCTCCTCCTGTCATTAAAAAGAGGAATTTCAGGAGAAGGAGTAGATATTCACCTTGCAATCAGTCCAGGTGTTCAATATGAGAATGTTTGCTGGGGTTCATTATGTATTTCAGAAGCTAGAGAACAATTTTTGGAGGATTTGAGTGTGAATACTTGCAGGTTACTTAGGTTGCTCGTGCCAAACAGCTCTGGAAAAGTAAAGCATAGTTAATAGCGCTTTTTTTTTCCTGTTCTATTTTCTGTCTTCAAATACTTAAGGCCTGTGTATCTCCTGAATATTCCAGTTTTCACTGTTTTAGTGGCACAGTTTAGTAAAGAAACTGAATTTCTATGTTAGAGAAGGACCCTGCAGTGTATTTCACTCAAACTGACCTAGCAGACCACTTTAAAGGGATTCCAAACTGCCTTTTACAGTGTTCATAAAATGAGCAGGACAACTACTGAAATTATATAATTATAAAGGTTTTTATCATGACATTTTTCAAATATTTGTAACATTCTTTCTGACAAAAAATCTTGGAGGATTAATAAAATTCAAACTGATGTGTGCTTGAAGCAGTCTTATGTAAATTGGACTCAAACCAAAGAAGTGCAGTTTTCCTAATAACCATTTGCTATGTTTAAACTAAAATTTAGCTAGTCACAGTAGATGCATCTTGGCAGGAGACATCGCACTGCTTTGTTAAGCCTTATAGCAGTAGCCTTGACACATTTAATAACACCCTTCCATAAATTGGGAACAAAGCTGTTGTTCTGGAGATGGCTCCAAAACTGCCCTGCCAGGATTGTAATGCTGCAAGATTAAGGTGACTGATACTTGGCACAAAATAAACTGACTAAAAGAAATGTTAAGCTAGAGAAAGTTTATTATATTGTGTGAGAGAACCATAAAGGTAAATCTTAATTCCTTCTTTATTGATCTTTTCAGAAACTTACAGAATGCATCGTTTTTCTCTATTTATTTACCTCACTAATCATAAGTTTCTGAGGGGGTATGCTGATTTCCTGTGGAGCTCTGTGGTAACTTGTCACTTTTTCTGCACTTAATGAGGCAAAAATGGATGGAAGAATTCTGACCATCTATAAAAGTAGCTGGGATTCATCAAACTCAGATCAGTGTGAAAGTTCAGAATTTATTACAGCAATGAAACAAAAAATAATTAAAAAACAAAACAAAACAAAACAAACAAAAAACCAAAACAAAACCCCACAGAATTCCATGATGAATCTGTTCATTCCTGAAATATCAACTTTCACCCAAATCCAAAGGGAATATGCAACCCTCGCATGTTTTTCTGCTTGAAAGAAGCAGTGCAGGCTCCAAAGAAGGGCAGAACATGTCACAGTGGGTAATATATGTGCCCACTGTACAGGAAGAGCCACTTTCACAGTGAGACATAAAATCTGCAGAATCCTGGTAATTAGTTTTGGCTTTGCACTTTATGGGAACTGATTTAAGTAGCTCATCTCTCTCCTTAAGGTATCACTTTAATTTGCTTTTTCTAGGTGTCTTTGTACAGTGAGATGGGTGGGAGTTGCATTTCTAGCCTTTACAGAATGGAAAAGTTCCATCATGTGTGTTGTACCCTACTCCAGGCACCAAAATGTTTTTGAAGGGTGTCCTAAATGCAGGATATCCCTTCTGAACTGATATTTCTCTGAGACATATGTAGTACCACTTATTCAAAAGGTTGTTTTCCATCCTATTGGCTATTGCATTTGAAAATGATTTTTCTGAAGATCTCATTAATACATGAGGTGGGCACATCTACCACTGGTCTTACACCTTGTGACTTCATAAATAATGCAAGAATTGAATTCTGTGCTCTGATATCATAATGGTCATAGAAATTGCTTCAAAACACTAACATTTCCTTTAACTATATATGTACTAAAGGCACATCTTGAACATGAAAACAGAATTAAGGTTTCTTACACAATATTTTTTTAGGTTATTAAACAAAGATAAATCCTGAAAAAATTTGAATGTCCTTAAGATATTTAATTAAAGGAAGTAAACTAAATAATGTTTCTAGTTACTGTGTCTGGAGATTTGTTTGTGTGTCCAACAAAATAAAAATATTGATTCTACAAAACCAGGGTACTATGACAAAGATCAGATTCTGACCATTCTGACCCCTCTTAGTTTGGTGCAGCCCATTTCTTTGTAGCTGTTATGTTCTGTCAGCAACTGCTTATAAAAATAGACTCTACTGATTCATAATACTCAGTAGAAGGATGCTATTAACACCTGTGGGGACAGGGTCAGTTTTCACTTCAGTACCCCAGACTTTCAATACTGTAAGCTCTTCTTAATGGATTTTTTTTCTCTTTCCTGGGAAGTCGAGCATCTCTTGCCTTGAAATTCATATTTTTGCTGTAAAAATGGTTAGGATAGTTTATACTGTGTTATTAATTATGCTTAGAGTTGATTCTGAGGCCAAAAGAGAGTGAAAATATTCATTTATGGAGATGTACATGTCCCTGAATCTGAAATACTGCTTCGAAATTTGGACAAGTGTGTCTCTAATCCTCCAACCTTGCATTTTTGCATGTGGTCCTGATTCTAAAGTGGTGGCATGAGGAGAGACTGTTCCTCCTGATGGTATGTGTGCATCAATGCAGACAGTGCATTCTTTCTGCTTGGTTCTGACTTGCAGCTGGTGTGCTCCCTTTGCCAAGAGGGATCTCCAACAGCTATAGTGAGTTGAGAGAGTTAAGGTCTGACACTGAATCTACAAATTATTATCTAAGTATCATTCTTGAATCAAATCAAACTCTTTAACCTGCCTTCTCCATCAGTATTTTCCATCAAAAGTTTTTAAGTTACTGGGGTTTTTTTGCTTTCTTGTTTCTGTTTTTTTTTGTTTTGTTTTGTTTTCTGGGAAATCTTCTAGAAAACAATTCCATTGCCATGTTTCACTGCTGCTACTGGTTAGAAAATCTGGCATCCAGGATTGGAGACAGACCTCTAGGTTCCTTAGCTGTTCCTGCTGCATTTATTGCTCAGGGAAACTGAACTCCTTTTGAACATTACCTTGAGTTTGACTTGAGCATGAGCATCAAAGACCAGTTTGTCACTGAGCATTAGTGTTAGGCCAAGATGAATGCAAGCTATAGTTATAGATACTCTTTTAGAGCTTTGTGTTTGACAAATTAAAATGTTTTTCACCCACTTATTATTCATTGAAGCTGTATAAATTCTGTTTTTCAAGATCTGTTCACTTGTGTACTGGCTGTGTATATACATTGACATAGAAGCTGATAGTGCTGCTGATGAAAATAGCAACAACTACTGCTGGTGACGCAATTAACTTGAAGTTAATCAATTTCAGCCTTAGACTCACTCTTTGAGTACAAAGTTAACCGCATTTAATTGTCCAAACAGCTTGTCCTCCAGTTCCAGCTCATACTGCCTTGTGCAAGAAGGCAAATTCATCTGGATATGTGGGATAAAGGTTTCCTATTCCTATATGATTTCAGTGTTTTCAGGGTTTTACTAAGTATTCAACTCTATTCTATGGTAGTTTAGGCAACCCGCTCCCACTAATACCGAAAGTTATCAGTTATTGTTTCTGAAAGTAAGTTTACACACAGAAAAACTGAGTCTCAAAGGTTAACTATGAGTTTGAGAAATATTAGCACACTGGCTCTAATACACTATGAAATATGTATTTCATGATTTTTAGGTTATTTTTGTGCTTGCCCTATTTATTTTAGGTTTCCTTTAGTTAGTAACAGCAATTTCCTGGGGGAAAAGAAATGGGCCAATATGATTAAAAAGTGACAAATGTGACTGGATATAGTGTTATGAGTATCACTTTCACATTGACTAATGGGAGATCAATACTTTAAGATTTTTCTGCAGTGATTAACTAAGAAACCCAGCAGATTAGAAACTTTTCCTAATCCTTCTTTTCAGTAGTATTTGTATAACTGCAAAATTTAAAAATCAACATTTCTCCAAATTTTTTTTTTCTTTCTTGCACTTCTGGCCTTTGCATTCATTTGTAGCATTATTTAAATACAAGATCTATTTTATTTGCTTGAATTTTGATATTTATAAGACACAGATAAGTCTTGCATAATTGTGCTGTTAGTAAAAACACTTCTGTCGAAGAATGACAACCTTCCAAACAGGTATGAAAGTTAGTCAGTAATGCAGAGAGTAAAATAAGTACATGTTCTCTCCCCTGAGTCTCTCGCTTGCATATGGGAACCCAATCCAGTCCCATTTATATCATTTTTTATGCTAGTCGTGTCAACTCTACCACCCAATTTTTCAACTGGCAAATCTTTTGTGACACCTAGAATTAGAGTTCCACTCCTTTTTTAACTCTGGGACTTTTTTTGCATATCACACTTGTTCTTCAAAGGTTAGATTCCTTATATTATTAGGAAAATATAGGGAAAAAAGGGTTAGATCTGGCAGAGGTCTTTAGTTTATAATGTAAGACACAGGTAAATTTTACGTACTTCACTTGAAAATCAAAATCACAAAACCTTATGTTTTTCTGCCAATTCTTTTTCAGTTTGCTAACTAGACCATGAGTCATAAGGGGTTTATAACCTTGGGTTTGCAAGTCTTGCAAACTTACCTTGCACTCCAGCTGCTCAGCCTTTGGAGTGCAAGGTAAGTAAGGAAAGAGGAATTTTTAATCACCTTTCTCCTACCTCAAGGCAAAAACTGATGAAGTAAACCTCTTCTCTGACAAAACTGGGCCACTGTGTATACAGATGTTACTATTTTTTTTTTTTTTTACTCCATATACTATGAACTTTTCATATGGCTCCAGCCAGGAATTTAAGGCCTGACAGGTAAGAAAAGACTCAGAGGACCCTTTTATTCCTGTGACTGTTCATGCTTTCTCTGGTGGCTTATGAATGAAAAAGAAAACTGATAATGTGGAGAGCAGGGAGCCTGACCCAAGCCACATCTCCTCTTGACTGCATAGCAGTGCAGGTCCATGAGAAGCTTAGTGACTGCAGTTCAGTGAGCAGCAGGTATATCTGGATGCCCACAGGTTCACATAGAATCTTTGCTGTCTTGCAAGACAGCTTTGACAAAAAGGTTTTAACAAAAGCAACAACAAAATCACCAATTTTTTTCCTATTTAAAAAATTACCTGAATGCTACTGTGCAAGATCAAGCATCTCAGTGCCTGACCTGGGAGTTCCACTTGCTTCCAGGTGGAACTGAAGCTTAAAAGAAACTGAGTGCTTCTTTTTTCAGGTTGGAGTAAGTAGCTCCATGCATTGGACCTTAGTCTAGAACTGGATAAGCAAGACTTGTGGAAAATCCACCTTCTCCCTAAATTCTGTTATATATACTGTTTCACTGCTTTTGTCTTTGTGCAACCTGGACTGGTTTTATTCACGTTTGTTTGGTTTTTTTTAATATATTGATATCTATCTATTTAAATCTAAAAAAAATATTATCTTTCATAATATATTGATATGTATTTATGTAAATATCTAGGTATCTATATATATTTTTAATATATTAATATAATATCTATTGGTATCATATATAAAAAATACGCAAATATATTTCAATATTTTTACCTGTAAGTTATATTTCTTTTATGGTTTGGATGGTGTTGCATCTGTTACAGAGCATGGAATACACTTATTTTTCTTTCCTCTTAAGTAGTAGTTAAATTCAAACACTGAGCTTCCTAAACTCATATTATTAATAACATTTGCAGATTTCCACACCTGTTTTGCAGAAGATTTAGCTTTCTTATGGAAACCTTACAAGATTAATTTGGACTTCAGGTAAAGACAAACCCCTCCACCTATTTAAAATTCAGCAATCTGAACATTTTCCCCATCTGCAGGTTGAAGGCCTGGTTTGTCTGTCTGAAGTCTGGACTTAAAACTTTCTGTGGAACCAAATTGGGTTGAACATAGTGTAACATTCACAATCCTGTTTTAATATTCCTATAGACACACGTTACGATCAGTATAGATGATACATCTCACATCATTAATCCCATTCTGAAACTCCATTAAAGTCCATATGAGGTAGTTTCGTACTGGCTCAACCAATTCCAGAAGTGACAAATCATTAAACATTTTATTACTTCTAGGCATATTAAGGACAGTGTTGTGATTAAGATTTCTTTAGTGATAAAATTCCCTGTAAGGGCTGGAATTAAAACCCTTCTCTCACATTAAAAATAAAGAGCTATAGTGCAAGGTTCCAAGAAGGTAAAGCATGGAAAGTTAAAAATGGAGACTAGTACTATCTGAATATCTCTATCTTTTCTTTGTATAGGGCACTGGCTTAACTGAGATCTTAAAATGCATATCTGAACAGAGCTATCTGCATAATGCTGTTGAGTTTATATGCAATACATTTTTGCATTTTACAGTAACTCTGGGAGTGCTATAAGACACTGTCCACACTTTTGCAACATCAGTGGCTTTCCACTTGCATAATTCAGGCTATACAAAGAATAGGAATTCAGAGCGTGTGGTTGATATTTTAACACACCCAAACATCTGTAGTCTTAAATAACTTATGTATATATATGAGGGAGCCCCTGGTGGTCTAGTGGTTAAGGGCGCGGCGCTGTCACTGCCGAGGCCCGGGTTTGATTCCCAGTCAGGGACACTCCCGGGCAGATGGAGCTCGTTAGCCCTTAAAGGCAACCCACCTACGTCCTGAGGACCTCACTGCCACCGTCCAAGCTCGCTTGGCCCTGGCAGATGAACCTTAGGATTAAAGGGTGGGCTCAGTTCCGCGCACACTGTGTCTCACCTAAAAAATCCAATGCGCAGGCTGGAAGGTGGAAAGACCTTCCCCGGATCTTCGCTCGTGAAGACTGGCCATTAATATTATTATATATATGAAAATTCAAATTCAGATTATACACTGTATGGATGTTAGCTACTTTTGTTACATTAATCACAGAACTATTTAGGTTGGAAAACACCTCTAAGATCATTAAGTCAAACCTGTGACCAATCCTGAAGGTCACATTTATGGTTTATAAGGAAAGAGATTTGCAAATTTCATTGCAATTTAAAATGTAGCTTACAGAAAGGATTTTGAGAGCTTTGGGATCAAAAGGCTTGAGGGTTCCAATGGTAGAATTTAATAGCAGCAAGGATACTGTGTCAAAGGCAGAGTAGTTCTGCTGCATTTTGAAAAAGAATATTGCTACAGAGGTAGTAGAGAACCATTTTAGTATATTAGCTTTAATGGTGTCAGCTTTGCTGCACTGGACTATTAAGAGAAACTATAATCTCATAACTTATCCATCAACTTTCATTAGTTAATGGCTGATATTTCCAGGCTGTATCCATGAGACAAAGGGAATAACTTGATGTTTTTAAAAGAGTTCATGAGCTTCTGAAATCACTTTTGTGATATGTTCTCCATAGCTGATCAAATTAATTACCAAGGCCAGAGTATTCTACAATTAATTGTATCACTAACACTCATGAATGACACCTGTGGGTAATTCCATCAAGTAGTAGCAGACTCCATGAAGATCAATATTCTGTTTATATGTCTGATTTTTCTGCTTCTGGGTATGCATGATTAATTAACCTTTGTATCACATAATTTAATTTAATGGATTTAAAACAGGACAACTTGGGGTCACGGGTAATAGACAGCAGTTTCACAGTTCAGAAAGTGCCATTAATGGAATTCAATTAATATATTTAAATTGGTAAGTAATAGCAAGGAGTCTGCCCTGGATGAACAAGTTGCACACTCTGAACACTTGGCAGATCAGACTTCTAAAAGCGCAAATCAATAAGCTAAGAAAACCCCTAAAACTACATCTGAGCACAACAAAGACTGCGGCATATAAGACACATCTGAAAGATCCTACCCCTCAAAATTTAGAAACATCTACAGCTTAAGCATGCCAGCTTTTCTTTAAATTAACTTATTTGCATTAAAACAATTCTAAGTCTTTCAAACACTGGGCTTTCTAGGCTTATATTATTAATAAACATCTCCTGCTAAGTGAGCAAGTGCTAGTACATGTTGAGGTGGTTTTTTGTTTTGTTTTGTTTTGTTTTGTTCCTATTCATTAATGCTGAAGAAACTAATTTGCTTCCACAGCAAAGGTGTTGAAGCACCTTTAGGTGCTATGAATACTATAGGATATGGCTTACCGTAAGAGTAGTATTGAGTTTAGCTACATAACACTTACTGTGGGGTTAATTAACACCTGATGCTGCAGTTAAATTTCATGTGCTTTAAGAAACTTCTGTCAGCCAGAAGTGATAAACTGAGTCAAA
The DNA here is from genome assembly GCF_022539395.1 of Myiozetetes cayanensis. Classification (NCBI taxonomy): domain Eukaryota; kingdom Metazoa; phylum Chordata; class Aves; order Passeriformes; family Tyrannidae; genus Myiozetetes; species Myiozetetes cayanensis. Next base: position 33,443,029 of record NW_026087631.1, on the reverse strand, counting down.
GTACATATGAACTGCTTAAAATTCTCCTTTGAAAAGAAAGAAGGTGGGAGATTCTAGTTTTACAGTGGAAGGACTTTTCTTGAGGAGTGGTTTTATATCCAGGAAGACTTAGCACGTTGTGAAGATAGAAATTTGCATAAGGATGAAGGTATAAAAATATAAACATTTTTCTCCTTGTAAAGTAGAATTCACTTCTGTTTTTTTACCTCTTTGAAACTCTCTCAGGTCCAGCTACATTGGATGTTTAGATATACTATAATACACAGGGTTTTTTGAGTCATTTTTCCAAAGCCTTTCCAAATAATTCAGTGTTGACTTCAAAGTAACTGTGTAAGTATGGAACATTATAATTTTGTAGCTCTATTTCTTCAAAAGCTGTTAATCAGTCAGAAGGTTCATATCACTTGCTGTTCTGTGAAAACCGGTCATCGGAAAACAGGATGGAAACAATTTCCTTATTTTTTCCTCATTAAGTTGTGCTGTGCACAACAAATGGTATTTTATTCAGAGACTTAACACAAAGAACAAGATTTTGGTGTGTTCAAACCAGGCGACAACATTTAAGTATTCTCAGATTTGCTCTGAATGTGCTCTTAGTATAATGCAGTGTAAACATATTCAAATCTGACAAGAATAACACTGGGGACTACACAGTTTAAAACATTTTAAAATTTATTTTTCAGTTTGAAATTGGTTGAGTTGTCTTCCCCCTTATGCCCTTATCATTCTTCCTTTTTAGAGTAAGAGAAGAAAATATTTCTCGATGTTGCAGATTAATTCTTTTGACTTGGAACTCTTTAGAAGGCAATTGTGAACAGCTGCCTTATTTTGCTTGTCACATACGGAAATTGTAGTGGCTGAATAGTGTACAAGGGCATTGAACCAAGTGGAAATCTTTCTATATTCTGGCACTACGTCTGATTATTTTTCAAAAAATCCTGAGCTTTTGTATATCTTTTTTAATATTCTTTCCATTCTTAACTGATTCTTAGTGCATTAACTTTCAGGAAAGCTGTAAGAATTTTTCCTCTGCCTCTTTCTATAGGAGAAATTCTCACTTTCCTAAAACATGCAGAAACACCATTCACAGTTTTAGAATACTAGTAAAGCAATCTGGGATGTGACCAATTAATACTTGAACTCTTCCTACAACCTAACGTGAATTCAGTGTTTCGTTGTGTAGTCCAGAGTGGTGTCCACAAATCACTGTGGATTAAGAATGAATTTTTCTTTGTTGAACACCACTTATAAAATTACAATATTACCATGGATTTATCTTTGTCTTAAAAGGATAGTGATGGTGGTGATTGTGGGTTGCTGTTACAGCCTAGATTAAAAGTCATAAACTCCCTAGAGTGGTTAAATTTTTATTTAAGACTTTTAAAAATCTTTTTGGTTTGTTATAACCTTGAATTAGCATCTGGAGACAGAGCCACATGCTCTTCTCTAACAGAAATGCTTTTAATTGAGTGAGAAAAATAAGATCTTTTGGAAAGAGGGTTTTACAACAATGCAATACAATCAAGAAAAAGCATTTCACTAAAACATTCATCACAAAAGCCCATTCCACAGAAAGCACCCACTACAAACAATCAATATACCAGCTCTAGTAAAACACAGTTCTTTGCTTATAAGTTACCCACAAGGGAAGGAAAAAGAATAAAAGAAAACAGATTAAAAGAGTAAAGAAAGAAGAAAGAAGTAGAGAGGGGAAAATTAAAAAAAAAAAAAAATGGTTAACATACAAGATCTTACGGTTCACATGGTTTGGGTTGCAAGAGAGAAGAAAAAAGAGAGAGAGGTGATGTGGAGCATTGTGCATTTATGGTTTTCCCTCCCAGGCAGGATATCTGGTCAGTGCCTTCCAGGCCAGAGCAACGTGCTCTAACCACTGTGCTCTAACCACTCCCAGGCTGCAGGGCTGTGGTGTGGGTGGGCTACCAGGCAGCTCAGCCCTGACTGACAGCCCTGCAGGGCCTGCAGCTCTGCCCTGTGCTCTGCGTGGGCAGCAGCCCTTGCCTTCAGCTCTGCCCTGTGCCCTCAGCACAGCCCTGGTGTGCAGCCCTTACCATGGACTGCAGGGACAGGCCCAGCCCTTCCCACATGCACACACACTCACACACACAGAGTGAGTTCATTCCAACCCATATCAATAATTCATTGAGATTTGGATACAATATCTCACAGATGGGGTTTTTTAATGCAAGAGGTGCCTTTTTAGGACCTTCCAAAATGTATAATATTCTGTTTTGCTTTGCCTAATAACTTTGCAGTGAAAATTAATTTAAATGTGGTGTTTCACAAAGAAAAGCTGTTAAGGGGAGAAATTTAAAAAATTAAAAATCACTGCTCCCAGAATTTCTAAATAGAAAGGAAAGAAAAGAAATAGTAGACTTATTCAGCGGTAATTAAAGGTATGTAATCCCTGGCTAGAAGAATGGGTTTGTGTTTGTATTTGTACTGGAAACAAGTTTGTATTCTTCTACTTTCATTAAAATATTATAAAAAAAGAAGAAATTTATATATTTTACAGTTTAATAGAGCATCTTCAAAAGATGTTTGGATTATGGAACTGACTGAAAAGCTGAAAAACTTGAGACTATTGACAGAAAATTGAAAACAAAATAAAAGATCTGGTTGAATTATTGAAAACTCCAAAAAGGAGTTTTGGAGTCATTTCGGTCAGTATCAAGATCTTTTGAGAACTCTGAATCAATGCAGTGAGGGCTGTTACAAAACAACAAAATTAAAATGTTTAAAAGGAACAAGTCTTCTGATTCAGCTACGTTCAGCCTGTGCAATCAACATCATTTTGAAAACAGAAAGGGAAGAAGATGGGAAGGAAGCAGCAAAACTGTTGCTTCAAAGTTCTGTTCTGACTTAATAAAAGTGGTGTAAGGACAAACCCAGTATTAACTTTTCTTAGAGGCTTTCACATGAGGAAATTCCACACTCCAAGAAATTCTGGAGACTGTAGTGTAGCAGATGGCATGGCTCTGTCCCTCATCCATTGGAATTTCTTCAGCTGTGCAATGTGGGGGGTTCTGATTACTTGGAGCTGCTGCTAAAGAAAGTCTGTGATAACAAACAACCCAGCCTTGGCTGAGCTGAGAGAATATCAGTCCAAAGAAACCACTTTAACTTCTTTTTGAAATAACTTACAGTGTTGCCACTGAAGGGGTGTATTCGTAGCCAAATATGACAGTGATTAAAAAATGAAACCCACTGCCAACACCAGTGGAAAATTCCCTGTCCATAGTACTTGACCCAAAGCCTCCCACTCAAGCTCAGCTGTCATCAGAAAGAGACATGAAAAAAGCCTGGAAAAGGAAATAAATCAGCAACTCATCTCCTCTTATAGACGTGTTGTATATTCTGTGTGGAGTGATGATGGCTGCAGCCTGTTGTCAAATCTTGGTCTGTCCTGTCATCAACAGAAGCTACTGTCTGTCTCAATAGATGACTATTTACTGAAATCAATAAAAATAAATAAAAATAATTGGAGAGGAAGAAATATGGCTGTGTGGTTACAGCCAGCAGTAGCAGGCAAGAGGTCTGTGATCTACTGATGCCACTTCTACACTTTTCTGGTCCTCCATGACATTTTAAGGAAGGCAAGGTATATAGGCTAAAAAGAAAAAGATTAAATATTACTTAGCTCAGGCTGACCACAAAGTGAATTTAATCTGGGGAGGGCAGTGGTATATTTATCTCTATATAAATTTGAAAATATGGATTTAATAAAGTTACTAACGAGGCACCTTCCATTGTCTTCCTGTGCTTACTTTTCAGCTTTGTAGGAGAATTTAAGCTAAATGCTTATATTATAAAAGTAAAAAGGTTAAAATTATTTAACCTTGTGCTGTTCTTCTTAAATTGTAATAATCAAGCTTAAAATGCTGCTGATGACAGAAACCTCTCCTGTAACTGAAACTCAACACTGTGGCTCTAAAAAAATATTGTCCATAATTTATGTGTAGAAAGTTGGAAGATGAGACATGGGAGAGAGCTGAATTTAATCAGGCGATGGTGATATTAAACTAATTTCAAATTTATCTGCAGAATTCTGCCACCACTGTGTGACTAGTTTTAAATAAATCATATCAATTACTTTAGCTATTACTAGCTATTCAGCTAATTAGAGAACAATATAGTACATCACATGTAAAATAGTTCAACATGGTTGCAAAATGGTTTTAAAATTATTTAGTTTGATCCTGATGTTAGGTCTATAGAACATTACAATTATACAGTTCTATTTAACCCTCAAGTAAGATGAAGGATTCACCATCCTCCCAAAAGTTTAATTGAAGAGAGTAGACACTTAAATTCAATGTCACCCTCTGTTTGATCCTCTGTAATGGAGGCTAAAAAGGTACAATGGACAATAGCAGTGTTTCATTTTGGGAATGTTACTCAGAGCTCTCTGTAAAGAATTCTTACAACTTGAGAACTTATTGCTTTTCCTAAAACATGACCCTAAAAAGGTTGCATTCGAAAAATTGTGTTCAAAACCTAATGGCACTTTGTTGGTCAGTGGTGCCTATCCCAGTTAAACACAGTATGTGCAGCTGCCCTGGTTGCTTGACTCACTAAACTGTTTACATGTAAGGTTTCGTAGTCTTTGTGACCATCAGGCACTTGGAAAAGTACTATGGATCTCTAGACCAAATTTTGGCCTTTTTTTCCCCTGTTAAATAGATTTTGTCTGTATGAAGCATGGACAGTAGGGCAGGGGGAATTCTGCTCCTCTGCCCCCTCAGGTGAGACCCCACCTGCAGAGCTGCCTCCAGCCCTGGGGGCCCAGCACAGCAAGGACATGGAGCTGCTGGAGTGAGTCCAGAGGAGGCACCAAGGTGATCAGAGGGATGGAGCAGCTCTGCTGTGAGGAAAGACTGGGAGAGATGGGATTGTTTAGCCTGGAGAAGAGAAGCTTTGGGGTGATCTAATTGTAGCCTTCCAGTACCTAAGGAGCTATAAGGAACATGGAGAGAGAGTATTTACAAGGGCCTGGAGTGACAGCACAAGGAAGAATGGCTTCCAACTGACAGAGGGTAGAGTTAGATGTGATATTGGGAAGAAATTCTTGTCTGTGAGGGTGGTGAGGCCCTGGCACAAGTTGCCCAGAGAAGCTGTGTCTGCCTGATCCCTGGAAGTGTTCAAGGTCAGGTTAGATGGGGCTTGGAGCAACCTGGTCTAGCAGAAGGTGTCCCTGCCCATGGCAGGGGATGGAATTGGATGATCTTTAATGTCCCTTCCAACCTAAACCATTCCATGATTCTGTGATAGTTTAAAGATACTGTTGTAACATGCCATGTATGTTTCTGTATCGGGTCTGTCTGAGCTGGAGTTCATTTCCCCACAGTAGCCCTCACAGTGCTGTGCTCTGCATTGGTCTCTAGAAGGGTGTTGGTAACACACCAGTGTTTTGGCTACTGCCGAGCACAGCACCAGCACTATAACATTCCTTCCTTAGTTGAGGGCAAGATCCTGGGAGGGCACCTCAGTGGGCCAACTGACCCAAACTGACCAAGGGGATATTCCATACCATATGGTGTCAGCTCAGATATAAAAGCTAAGGCACAGAGCAGGAGGGTGGGCATTCATTGTCTCCAGTGGCTGCCTGCTGAGGAACTGCCAGGCGTGCTGAAGCCCTGCTGCTTGGGAGTGGTTGGCAATCGCTGCTCATGGGAAGCAGAGAATAAACTGTGTTATCTTTCTCTTCTGCGCACGCAAGATTCACTTTAATTTTTTTTTTTTTTTTTTTTTTTTTTGCTTTAAATAAACTGCCTTATCCCAATCCTCAAGTTGTTTTTTCCACCTTACTCTGTTCCCTGTCCCTCTGGGAAGGGGAGTGATAGTGCAACTGGATGGGCATCTGGCATCCAGCAAAGGTGAACCCACCACACTTTCTGACTGTCCCTTGCTAATATTTATCCAAACACTTTACAGACTGAGCCACCAACAACAGAACATTCTGCTGCATCAGAGAATGGTGTCACTTACAACATGTCCAGAATTATTAATGACCACCAATCTAATAATTCTTTTTTTAAGCTTGAAGGACACGTCATATTTTTTCCTTCAACACTTGTACGAGTTTCCTTAAAGAAAATCTTATGGACTGGAAGGTGAATAAAAGTTTTCAGGAAAGAACACTAAACTATGCATAAACATAGAGGCTACGTTGAGATAAAATAAACTCTACATGGTGCATAGAGTGCTGAAATGTGTAAACATGCTTCCAGCAGTGTTATAGATTATTAGTTCCACAAACTATTAATTCTGTTCTTTGGGGTTTTTTTTATAACTAAAGCTGCACTTTATCTCCACCTGTAAAGAAAATAGCCTTTTGTAGTCTATCTGGGGCTTTATAATTTAAATGTAGGTGTATCCACAACACTAGGAGTTGCATGTAAGAATGGCCTTTTGTGTGCACTTTTATAAAACAAGTTCATAATTTAAAAGAAAATTCACGTTAGTCACAACTTTATGCAGATATGGTTAATTTTTTCATGTTTTGATAAATTAGTTTGATGTAGGCTATAAAATAATTCAGACCAGAAAGCCTGAGGACTTAGTGTTTTTTTAATGTGAAATGGAAATGGACTTCCAATACTCAATGGACATATTTTTTACAAACATATCATTTCATATCCACCCAGAAAGTATGAGAGAAGTGAAGGCACAGAAGTTTGAAGAATACTTTTTGTCACCACATCTTCAAGAGATAATTGATTGCAAACATTGCTTTCCTGATTTTTTTCCTGGTTTTATGTCAACATATATGTGTATATAAGATTCCTAAAATTTGTTTGATAACTTTCAATGGGATAGAAAACTATGTCATATTTGTCTAATGACTCTATTTTATTAAGATTTGGGTGAATGGGAAGAAGAAGGCAAAACTGAGTCACTGCCACATTTCCTTTGTAGTTTTCTCACAATGGAACAAAACAAAATAATTACAGAGATTCATGTGACAATAGAACAAAATCAATTATTTTTGTTTGGACCTTGAAATATGATCTTCCTATAATTCAGTAAAAAATATTTTTACTACTGTTATCCTGTTGTTTAACAATTAATTATGAAAAAATTGCCAAAGCAGATAGTATCATAGTTTATATAAGTGAAGCTAAAAAAATATGCTCATGTACAACTTATCTTCCAAATGAGGGACAAAGTACATTTTGCTCTTGCATTTTCCACTCAGAAGGGTGAAAACCTTTTGATAAATTGTTTGTTAAAAACAAATACATTGATTTCTTCCATTTCTACCCATTATGGTCAAATAAGAGTAAATATGAATATTTAACTTTTGTATGATCCTCTAGAAATTTGGATTGTATAAATGGATTGTTCTGAATTAAGGGTGTTTTTAAACATGAATTTCAATCATTCATTTTAACAATTCTAAAATGACTGATTAAAAAGGTCATTTTTTCTAAGGATCTGTGCTGGACAAAGGCTGTGTTACCTCCTTTATAAAGCAACTCAACACTTTTCCTTTGAAATCCTTTATTTAGAACTTTCAAAGTTGTTGGTGAATAGTAGGATATCCACACAGTAAAGTGTAGCATTTAAATTAATTTTGTTCTGGAAAATTTAGGGCTGATGCTGTTGATACAAGAATAGACTGAAAGATTACAACTCTAATAATTTTTACTTCAGTTTATTAGCACTGTTCTCCTCCAAGGTAGAATAAAGTAATGAAAAAGGTAGCTGAACTGAAATAAATACCTAGATCTCTGACTACAGTTGAAAGAAATACATGAACATGTAGCATTTGGCAACTTGGGAAAAATAAAAATCCAACAAAAACTTGGTCTTCACCAACTTAGCATGGGACATTTTTGCCTACAGTTATTTTGCATCCTCTCCAAACATGTGTTATAAATTTTCTTTATTGGTACAGATAAGGATTATGTATAAAATAAGTGTGATATTACTTGAACCAACCTGTGGCTGGAAGGAAATATTCTTAATAACGTATTTTAATGATAATTTCTTGCTAGACTTAATATTTTTGAAAGACCTCTCAGATATTGAATGCATTTTCTTTATTCTATAGAAACAGTTATTTTTACTTTCATTACCTCCCCCCTGCCAAAACTGTCAAGCACTTTCCATGAGAAAGTCTTATGAAATGTACAGTAGTTAATGAAGTTACTCTAATTAAGCTTGAAGTTGCATTATATTTAAAGGGATGGGTTTTGGATGACAAGTGGATATTACCTGACATGACTTGGCAGTCACAGACATATTTCATAAGGACTTACTTCAGTCAGTTGTGTCTGACTGAATGCGTCTCTGTTGTATGATGCCAGGGGAGGTTCACTTTGATTGCCTCTAAGAGTGAAGTCATCTTCAAAGGACTGTTCAGGAAGCATTTCTGTGCTCATAACAAAGCAAAGCAGTCAATAGCATGTCCAGAAAAGAGAACATTTCATGTATCTGAGGTTGAACTCTCTTGAAGAAAATTCAGTAGGGCATATCAACGGAACTGAAAGGACACTGAAACTTCCTCTCACCTCTTTCCTTTCACCACTGTCCACAGATAAACAACTGCAAAGTAGTTCTCTAAAATTAAAAGAAGGGGCTATCTTGAATAAAGTTCCTAGCTTTGGAAATAATGTCAAATATGTGTGCTTAGAAGACTGGGGTAAGGTTCACTTTCATGGCCTTTGAATGCATTTAGGAGAGAAGCCAGTCTTTAAATTAAAACACTAAATGTGTTTAGAAACTTGGTTACTTTTCATTCAGTAAGTTTTGGCATAAATGTTTATGCCAAAAAAAGTTTATTATTTAATAAATAAATATAAATAAATATATAAATAATTTTTTTTGCATACATATTTTTATTTTCTTGAGAAGTAAATGTTTTTTTTCTCTAAAATTGTCCTTAGGATAATTTTTTCAGTTTACTTTGGGAGAAATCTAGTCTAGTCTTTTTTTGTCAGTTCTGGAAGTGTCTTTTCTTAGACATGTTTTCTCTTGATTACATCACTTGCTCACCACCAGCAGTAGATTTATGAAAACTAACTTCTGACCTGTGCTATCATTGTGGTTATTATTATGCTACTGTAATTTGCTAATGAAAAGGAGATAAAATGATGCAAATGACATGGGTGAACTATTATGGTAATTTCTTCATGGCAGTGTGTATGTGACAAATCACAAAAAAAAAAAAAAAGAAAACAAACAAACCAAAACCCCAAATGTTTTTCACAGTTTTCACTATTATCAGACAGGAGATGTATAAATACACTAATGGTTGACTAAGTAGGTTTTTGTGGTATTCCATATCTTCAACAGCTACTGACATCATATTACCTAGTTCATGGTAATTCATTTTAGGATCTTAAAGACTGCTTTCATAGATTTTCTTAAAGTTTTGTTTAATATGTTTCTCTTTGTACATATATTTTCAGTCAAGAAATTTACTTGTAGAATGGAGATTAATGTTGAGCCATGTTCTTTATACAGTATATAGTTTCATGTAAAAGCAAGAGCAAAATTCTTGATCAACTGGTCTCAAAAAACTCTCTTTTAAATAAGCTTTTATTTATGAAAAATACATTTGTTTTTCTAAAGTCTCTGTGATTGGAACTGGGAGCTTTTGAGCATAGCATGAGAAAAAATTAGTTGGGAAAAGTTCTTCATAGACTCTTATAAAAAGTTTATTCATAAAATTGTAAAGAACCTGAAATTCTGGCCCATTTGAAAGGGAAACACCATGTATGTGCTGATGCGAAGGTGTTGGAAGATTGCCATAGTTTTGTAAATAGTTTTGTTTTTTGTTAAACATTTTCTCTTTAAGTGTTCAGGATTAAATGATGCTAAAATGGATGTTACATGCCCACACTTTGACTATTAGTCATTTAATAAGTTTATGGTTATTAGGGGAAAAAAGAGATAATAGTTAATTACTTTTTCCACATCCTCTTAGTAGTCTTCATGAAAATAAATTAGGTCTTTAAAGACCCTGTTATCAACAAGCTCTGTGGCTCTCTGATTACAAGTAGGCATATAAAGTTCTAATTAAAAAGCCAAACGGTGAAAACTGTAACAGGTTAAAAATCTTAAAGCTTTTTCTTAGTTTAAACTTTTTATCAAGTTTTAGGGTTGCTCTTCTCCATTGTTCTCTCTTCAAGTGCCCTAATTTCTTTAATTAATGTTTCTACATAGAGGAAGAAATACTTACAACTGCCTGGTACTGCACTATTTTAACTATTTTTACTTAGCTGGGTTATTCTGCTGGCAGGTTTTACATGTTTATGTTGATCAGTTGTTGTAATAAAAATGTCTTTTCACCATGAGGACAGCGAAGCACTGGAACAGGTTGTGAAGAGATTGCAATACCTTCATGCTTGGGGGTTGCCAAGACCCAACTGGACAACACCCTGAGCAACCTGGTCTGACCTCAGATTATCTCCTGGCCAGTGGAAAAACTCTGTAAGTTATAAATTCTGACAATATCTATTGTAATTAATAATTAAAGGAGCCTGGAAGAATTTTTTCTCCTCTATTGACACTGGCTGTTACCCTCATTGGAAGTCCCTACCTGAATAAGATAAAAAAGTTAATAAAATCTATTTTAAACATAATTACTGCAACCAGTTTGTTTTCCTTCTATCAGTACTATGGTAAGAAGCCTTTGGATGCTTGCAAGATTTGCCAGAGAACTACGTCGTACTTTTCTGCAGAAGAATTATTACATTAAAAGTAAAATATGCAGCACATAAGGAGAGAAATGATGAAAAAGAAGGAAGAAATAATTTTATGGTAAAATAGTAATTAATGATACACCTACTACCTAAAAAAATTGCTGTACTTCAATTCTGTAAAGGTGTTAGCCATCATTATTTTAAAATCTTGCATTAGAAATTAGTAGAGGGATATAGCATACCATAAATTAAACAAAGTCTGGAGCCTAAGTAAAGCTTTGTTACAGAGCAGAGGACAAAGCTGTATGTTGGTACAGCTCAGTTTAGAATCAGAGAGTTTTAGATTAAGACACTATTTATATTTGTTAAATATTAATAAATTACTGAATAGGTAGTGATGAGCTTAATAAAGAGCAACACTGAATCTAAAACACTTTAATTAACTCCAAATATAAACAAAACCATTTATAATAAATTCTCATTCAGATAATATATCTTTATGAAAGTATTTTAAAGACTAGTACTTGGAATAATTCATATTATAAACATAAGTTTTTTTAAAAGATGATTATTCATACACATAACTAGATGTTAGTAAAAATTTTATAAAATCATAAAAACTTTTATTTTCAAGGCTGAGTGAAGTAAGAATGTAAAGTATGATGTCAACTGTCAACTGAATTGAGCTGTATGAGGTATGTTCACAATCTTATTTCATCAGCTTTTTAAGTGTGTCAATTTTAGTTAATAAAAAATGGATCAGGATTAAATCTGAAACCTGATGCTGTTTCAGGGCTGAATTGAATCCTTTTCAACAGAAACTAGTCCCAAGTGCATTTAGTGAGGGATTTGGTCCTGCCAATTGGATTCAAAGTGTTTCCGGCCTACCAGTTTTAATTCCCTGTGATGCAAGGGAAGAGCAGTTTTCAAATTGTGGATCCTTAGTTTTCTAGGTGGGATAACAAAATGTCCTTTGGCAGAGTTTTAGATACTTGGGGATCTTCAGTAGACACAAAAAAAAACTTCTGTGCTTAAACCAAGTAAAGTTCCATGGATTCCACTTATGGACTTGAGGGAAAGTGACGTGACCTAAGTTTGTCCATTCTTTTTAAAATTTAATAATTCCAAGTTGTGTGGTGTGGACGAGAAAGCATATAAAATATTAAGCAAGAGAAAAAACATAAGTATTAAAGAGAAAAAAATCCTTGAGAGTCGAATTTACATTTTTATGTGTAATATTTTTTGTCCTTTTGTCTTCATTATTCTACATATTTATATCAGAATTTGTACCTTTTGAATCTTGCACATACAGTTTTAGGAGCCATATTTATTCACTGAGAGTTATCTTAATCTTATATTGAGTACTGAAATATTTATTTTTTGTTTTTCATCTGGTGTTAATTGAAAGAAGATATTAAATAGGACTACAGGGTAATAGTTCAAGAGGTGCAATTCTATTAAACATTTTGAAAACAACTGGGGAAATAAATTGGTTTAGAACATACAAGTCATTAATCTTCCTCTTTCCTCTTGATTGCAGAGCAGAGTTTACCAAAGTAGCAGGTAGAGGGAGATAGTTCTACTAGTTAAATACCAAGTAATTTGCTCAAATCTTTATTGTGAGATCTGCAGCATAGTAGCATAAATTTACTCTGTATTTTGTGTAAGAGCCACTTTTGATGTTCTTATCACAAAGCCTAAATACTGTGAAGACAATTCCTTAAGGGTATTGGTTTTGATTCTGTTTTGTTGTTGTTGCTGTCGTTTTGGGGGTTTTGTTTGTTTGTGTTTTTGTTGTTTTGGTGGGTTTTTTTGGTGGTTTTTTTTGGGTTTTTTTTGCTTGGTTTGGTTTGGTTTGGTTTGTGGTTTTGGTGTTTGGTTTTTGTTGTTGATTTTTTTTTTTTTTTTTAATCAGCCTCTCAAGTATAAGGGTTCTCTTTTTGAAAAACAATCATTGTTTGTCATGATTATTTTCTTCTGATGGAAGTGAACATGATCTAAGTATTCATGACACTCATTTGACAAAGTACACCTACAAAACATGTAGCTCTGGGCTGTGATTAATCTTTACTAATTGCTCAGAGGTAATTAGAATTGATTCAGACTTAATCACTCTGATATTCAATCCAGCTCTGCCTGTTTGGTATCTTGAAAACCTTAAGAATCTCAAAATTAATTTATTGGGCATTTGACAGAAGTCTTTCTGGGAGCAAGAACTCTTCCTCAGCATGTGGAGTTAGACTGCTTTGATTACGGTGATTTGCAGTCGAATAGGACTAGATTGACTACAATGTTGATAATTTATTTTCATGTAGTAATAAAGTGAGTTTTGTAGGTCCTCAGCTTCTGCATCTGGGGTATTCTGATACTTGTTGCTGTCAGACAGACCATAGTAAAAGTTAATTTATTTGTCAAAAACTGAAAATGAAAATTTGGTGCTAGAAAGAAAATTCCTGCAGTCATATGTGAAATTAAGTTGTAGGATGCCATGGTATTCTAACAGGTGTGTTCTGAGGTGAGTGATGCTTGTTAGGTTAGCAAAAAAACCTATGTGCCTGTAGAGTATAATCATTTTGTATAATGATTATAATCTTATACAACCTTGATTTCCTTTGAGTTAATTGTGAACCAGATTCAAGTGTGTGTGCATGGCAAATATTGTATTCCACTTCTTTTCCTGTGTTTAAGAAACTTTAGGTCATGAAAGCCCTGATGCCATGACCAGGACTTTGGAAAAAAGTGCTACTTACTAATCTATCCCACAGAGCTAGTTTAATAAAACAAACTTAGCCAAACAAGAACCCCAATGAAAGTAAACAAACAAATAGAAAAACTTGCTTTTTAAGTAGAAAGGGGCACTTAAAGAAATAGAGGAGTGATGAAAGTATTTTTTAGAAAAACAGAACAATACTATAACTGGGGATCAGGGAGGACGTCTGAGAAAATTCTCACTTCTCGGCTGTGCCTTATTTGGTTAACTTTCTCCTTTATCCTGTTTGTAATACATTATTATTTATTTATCTTAGGCTGTAACACCTCATAAATCTCCAGGGTTCTTCCAGTCAACTCTGAAAACTGGGTTCAGAGCAGTTCTCTTTAGCAGTCTCTTTGTCATACTCAGTCTAAAATCTGCTGCTTTGAAATGAAGAGAGGAAAAGACAAAAAAAAAGATACTAAAAAAAAATTGCTACACATTAAACTACAAATATATCATCTGTGCAGTGAAGTTTTGACTCCTTTATTCCTCTGCTGAGTGTTGAAATCCAGTTTCAGATCAGATTGGAGGAATCACTTTGCTAATCCTGTTGACATATATTTTGTGTACAGTAGAACAGCTTTCAAACAAGAATAACTATCACCAGAAGAAAAATATCCCCACCTTTTTTATAGCTCTTCATTTACATTCAAGACTGGACCCCCCTTTGCTTGCACTCAAAAAAGTGAAATTTCCAAATTCCAATCCCACCACCTCCCTTCTTGCAAATGACAGAACAGTTTGTAGCAGCTACAACTGGAAAATGCTAATTGTTAACTAAATAACTTAAGCAACAACTGCAATTAAAATATAAGTTTAAATTGCAAAATCAGAACATAATCAACTGAACAGAGGGGGAGGATCAGTTGAACTTTTGGGGAAAAAAACAGTAAAAGTCTGCTAAGCAAACAACAAAAAACCAAACAATCTTTAAAGAAAAAGGAGTACTTAGGAGTGGTTTTGTTTGGGGGGGTTGAGTTTGTTTTTAAGTGGGAGGTTGATTCCCATACCAAGCAAGAGCTGCTGCATTTATTTGAGTCACAGAATCAAAGAATCACTAAGGCTCGTGCAAAAGATGTCACGAAACACATTATCCTTCTCCAAATACCAAAAGAACAGACTAGTGCTGTTGCTTTTGTATGAGTGAGTAATTTTAAAGGGTCACCATGAAGAAAACAAAACCTGAATAATACATATAAATTCAGAAACATAGCTCTTTTATTACTTATAGGAAGAACATCTTCTGAGACAGCACAGAAAACTCCATGTAATGAAAAAGCTTCTGCTATTTGGAAGGGAACTAAATTATCCTAAACTATGAGAACAGCTGAACTTAATCAGAAAAAGGTCCATCTAGTGACATTAGTTAATCTGGTAAAAGTAAAATTACAGCATTTTGCTGACTATGATGCTTGAATGCTAGTTGTTCACTACTTACATCCTAGCACTTGCATTGCTTTTGCCTCTTAAATTGACTCCAAAATTGCAATAAGTCTTTAGGGGCATTTTTACTCTTCCCCAAACAGAATTTCTTCCTATAGAAATCAGACATCACTTCAGTTAACAGATTCCTTCCTTATAAAGCTGTGAATGAGTGACTGAGAGAAAGAAATAATTTCTAGTTGTTATTAATTGGTTCACCTCTGTTTTGCTTTCATTAGTTGCCTCTTCCTGTGTTTGCAAATAACAGATAAGAAGCCTAATAGGTATGTGCATATATTAAATGTTATCCTCTTGAGACATCCACTCTTCTTTCTAGGAGAAAAAAGAGTGTGTATTTGAATCACTTCACTTTAGTGTTTTCGATAAAGCTGTTCATGGGAAAAAAACCTCCAAATCTATAACTAATTAAATATGTTCATATTTAAATGGCAATTTTTTAAATTAAAAGACTGTAGTTAAATCTACAGTTCTGTGCTTTCAGAAAATTTGTGCTGAATTATACTTACAAAATTTAAGGTGAAAATAGCTGGGCAGCAAATGCGGGTGATTCTCCCCCTCTACCTCCTCAGGTGAGACCCCACCTGCAGAGCTGCCTCCAGCCCTGGGGGCCCAGCACAGCAAGGACATGGAGATGCTAGAGCAAGTCCAGAGGAGATACCAAGAAGATCAGAGAGATGGAGCAGCTCTACTGTGAGGAAAGGCTGGGAGATTTGATTCTTCAGCCTGGATAAGAGAAGATTTGGGGTGACCTAATTGTGGCCTTCCAGGAGCTAAAGTGCTACAAGGAACATGGAGAGAGACTATTTACAAGAACCTGGAGTGACAGGACAGGTGGGAATGGCTCTCCACTGCCAGAGGATATTGGGAAGAAATTCTTGTCTGTGAGGGTGGTGAGGCCCTGGCACAAGTTGCCCAGAGAAGCTGTGTCTGCCTGATCCCTGGAAGTGTCCAAGGCCAGGTCGGATGGGGTTTGAAGCAACTTTGTCTAGCAGAAGGTATCCTTGCCCATGGCATGGGGTGAAATTGAATGTTATTTAATGTCCCTTCCAACCTAGATCATAAGATGATCCAATGACTGATTCTCTGAGCTGTATGAGATCAGAGAAGAATTGTTTATTGCCTTGTTATCAGTCCATGACCACAACTTTTAGGCACCTGCTATCACCCTATGTCTGTACTCCACTATACTTCATTAATTACAGAAACACACTGTGCTACACCACACAGATATAGATAGTTAAAGAAAAGCTAAAACTATTTAAAGATGCAATAACATTATTAATAACATAATTAAAACAAATCTTAACGTAGGTGAGATCTGTCCAGCCTAACAGATCGGGAGGTATAGGTCAATCCCAACCTATGGCCTGATACAAACAATGGCCAGACGATCTTTGCTGCACCATGAGGCATTGAGTGGTCACATAATTTAATTTTTTTGTGTCTTAAATTATTATTTATTAAAAGCTACATTTAAGTAAATATTTAGAAAGTCAGTCCCAAAAAAGAAAATGCTTCTCAAACAGTGTGTTCAGCTAATTTAGAAATATCCTTTCAGAGGTATATCATATTTAGCTGAGCAAAATCTGCATCTGGACTTATGAGATTATCAAACCAAAAATGGAGATTTAAAATAAAAATAGAAGGTCTACATTCATATATTACCTAATCTTCTGATTGCAAAGACATTAGGATATTTGCTAGTTTTATGCCTATAGTTTCTGTACATAAATGATGATAGGAAATGAGAGTTTTTTGTAGATTTCTCAGAGAAATTAATCTTGGTGATAATACAGAATCTAGTTACGTGTCATGGTCAATGTGTGTTCCTATGGTATTTAGAAATAACCTGAAGGTTGTGAGAATCCAAAGTATTATTGAAGTGAGGATCATCTACTACAAAAATATTTCTATGTATAATAATTTCTGAGCTTTTTTTCACTACCAGACTAATAGATCAATTTACACAGTATAAGTAAATCTCTTTATTACTGATAAAAGAATTTGTTTAAATCATGATTATTTCTGTAATTCTGGAGCTGTATTAGTTTGAAATGCTATGTGCAATCAACAAAGCATATATTTATCTATGAACTCAGGTTTCATCTGATTATCTACTAGCCCTTTTTGAATAGTAAAATGGAAGCTATTTGTGTGCCTAAAAAGAACTGATTTATGCTTTCAATTAAAAATATATTTTTTTAAACCAGCTATGATTCTGCAGCCATTATGTGTGTGTGTCCAGATGGGTGGGTGTGTGCCCAGTAGAAATGAACAGATCTTTAAAAGTTGCATCTTAGCTCTTTGAAATATTATTATTTTCCCAACCACAAGATCTGTTTTATAACTAAAAAGCACTGAAGTTTACAGTGCACAGTTTTTCTTACATAACTCTTCACAGTTTAAAAAAGCCATTTAGTAAGAATTTATTAAAACATAGCAGAACTTTGACTAAAATTAAATAATCACTGCAAATCTCTGTGGCTCCAGTGCCTTACAAGATAAAACATCTGTAAAATTATTGAAAATATAAACAATTTAGCACACATTAGAAATATTTGCCTCTTATTTTTTTAAAGACCTTAAATTCCTTGAGTTCTGGTTTCAGAGTTCAGGGTTCATATTTTTTAAATTATTATTATTTATTTATTTTATTTTTACTTTTGGTTCTTTTCTATTTCTACAGAAAGCCCATTTTAACACAAATGTAGATTTCCTTATTATAAGAACCTGTAAAATGAAAATAATGTCCTACTCTATTTTGCTATAAATGATACAGAAGTTTCTGATTCACCACGCTGCAGACATTATTTCTGACCTTATAGAAGACTTCCAGTATTTTCTAGGAATTCAGCATGGAAAGAACGAATGATCCTGATGACAGCATTTGTGAACATGTTGATTGGTGTAGTTTCGAAGGAGAAGGGTGTTGACCATGGGTGGTTTTTTTAAAAATTGTGTCCGTTTGGTTTGTTTTGTTTTTTTTTTTTTTTTTTTTGTAGGGTTTATTTATTTTTAAAAAGATTAGGATTATCAGAAATAGTTAAAACTGGCTTGCAGCATGTCAAGACACTTGGCTAAAAGTAAGGGGTTTTTTTAGTTTCCTTCCAGAAAGATCAAATGAAAGAGGCAAAAAATAGCATACTTCCCATTTCTCATTATACTAAATGCATGTGCAGGACTACAATTACTTCTCAAGGAGATTCGTTTTAAATGACACTAATGACTTTGTACTTGTAATTCATATATTTAGAACAACTCCTGTTAGTCTCTGTGAAGTGCTTTTCTTTCTTTTTGTCCCAATCTTGCCCTACAACTGTTTAGTTGATTGTGATTCCTCAGAGGATGTAATTCTATGTCATCTGTTCCCCTATGCTGCAGCTGCCAAAAAAGAAAAAATCTAGAGTATCTTTTCTTCAGCATTTGGCCTGTCAGAATTTAAATATAAATGAATAAATAAACAGTATTTCACTTCATTATAATGTCTATTATAATATACAATGTAAGCTGCATGAACTGACATTCATATTCATAGAATCCCAGACTGGTTTGTGTTGGAAGGGACCTTCAAGTTTATCCAGTTCTAAACCCTGCCATGGGCAGAGATATCTTCCATTATCCAGGTTGCTCCAACCAGGCCTTGGACACTTGCGGAGATCCAGGGGCAGCCATAACTTCTCTGGGCAACTTGTGTCAGGGCCTCAGCACCCTCACAATCTCTGTCAGTTTGAAACTCTCCTCCCTTGTTCTGTCACTCCAGGCCCTTGTAAAAAATATTGTTCCAGCCTTCATAGTTAATAGCAGAATACAACAGAAATACAGGAGTTTAATAACAATCTGACCTAGATGATGACAAACAATTCCAGTCAATACTACTCTTCAACTTTAAATTTTAATCTATGATACCGTTGAGTGAAAGGATTTATAGGGAAGTCTACAACAACAAAATGATTCCTGTGACCCCAAAAAACAAAACAAAACAAAAAAAAAAAACAAAACCAAAATAAAACAAAAAAAACCAACCACCCAAAAAAACGCCCAAAAAACCAAAAACACAAAAGAAAAAAAACCACATTGTTTTTATCAAAAGTTCACATAATCCCAAAATGGTTTAGGTTGGGAGGGCCCATAGTGGGTCATCTGGTCCCACCTCCCTGCTCCAGTGGGCTCATCCCAGAGCACATGGCACAGGATTGTGTCCAGATGGTTCTGGAATATCCCCAGAGATAGGGGGGGATCTCCCCAGATGAGGAGACTCCACATCCTGTCTGGTTTCTGTTCGGTGGTTGATCACTGTACAGTGAAGAAGTTCTTCCTCATGTTCAGGGAGAACTTCCTGGGCATCAGTTCCTGCCCATTCCTCTTGTCCCATTGCTGGGCCCCCCAAGCCGAGCCTGGTGCATCCTCTGTCCCCTCCCTACAGACACTGACAGACATGGATGAGAAATAGATTTTTAAAGGAGATAAAGTAGGACCATCCAGATTCTGTCCTGATTAATTTCAAGGCTTTTCATAATAATGTATACCAGTGGTTAAATAGAAACACTTATTGTAATAAATCAGAAGTTTCTGAATTTTTTCTATCCACAGTGAATTCTGCATGGAATAAAGTGACTCTCTTCATGGCATTCAGAGCAGGTTGGATCGACCAATTCACTCTCAATTCAGTTTTGTTTCTTTATTAACATCTTCAAAGATGCTGAGTAGAAAACTATTTATAGATATTTATAGTATTTCTAGTGAAAGGTGTCCCTGCCCATGGAAGGGTGTGGAATGAGATGATTTTTAAGGTACCTTTCAACCCAAACCACTTTGTGATTCTATGATTTTGGGTGGTGTGAAAATGTATTGTAATGTTTCATTTTTTTCTTGGATCTGCCTTCAACACTTTTGCACAAGCCTTTGTGAATTACTTTCATACGTTGCTTAAGAACAATAAACCTTTTTGAGTGACAGCACTGAGATTATAATACTTCATATTTGCATTTGTAATCTGCTTTTCTTTCTTTTTCCCACCTCAAATGAAAGGGTAAGAGCAATCTACTCATTACTAGAAAAACCTGACAGTGTGATTGAACAGATGTGTGGAGAATATGAACAAAATCAGTGCCATCCTTCTTTGAAAGACAGAGAGGAAAGTACCTTTCATTTGTAGAAAACTGAAATGTATGATACATGTCTACCACACACCTTGGTTTACAAAAGAAACTTTATTTTTCTTGTAAGAAATGCTAAGTATATAACATATCTCTATCAGCAAAGCTGGCAGCATTATAGAGAGAAATGGAGCAGGATCTGCTCGTTTATCTGGGCTGATAGAGCAGTTTAGCAGACAGAGTACCTAATTCAATAGCTGGGGGAAATGGTTTAAGCAGTGTTAAACCTCTTTCCCTGTTACACTGCCTGAAAAGATATTGCTTCTTCTGTGTGGTCTCATACTTTGAAGAGAGGGATCAGAAGGTGAACTAGGGAATCCTGTATCTGACACTGATCCTTGTCTTCCGTCTGGCATTATTAGAGTGAAATGGACAGAAAGAACACCAGGAAATGTTCTACAGTAGAGTTTTTTTAAGACCTGAAAGACTGAGACAGTCACTCTTCTTTTTTTGTTAGTCGTAATGTTTTATCTGTGTTATCCTAAGATACTTTTCTTCAAGCAGTACAAGAAAGCTTAATTATGGTAGCAAATGAAAAGCAGCAATGAAATACAGTTGCTTGCAGAAACCAGTTCAAACTACCTTAGAAATGAGGAGTAAAGTTCCTCTGTTAAGTTTCAGAACTTTGATTCAACTGTGTAGACACTTCAGTTAAAAAGACAAAACCAAAATTGTTGTGTCTGTCACAAACTAGAAAATTTTCTTTAGAAATACTGCCTAATAGAGTTTATACTTATATAGATTGTGCTATTTGTTTAAACAAAGACCATAATGATAGAAAGTCTACAGATGCTTTATAATATCTGGCTCAATTAAAAGCTAATGGTTTTATTCTAGTTCAATTTTGAGTAGGTTCTATTTGCAAACAAAAACTAAAAGAATCTTTCAATTAATTTGCTGAATCACTTCTGATATTAAACGTTCCGCCTTCCAAGCATGGAATATTTAAAATAAGATGGTTAGAATACTGGATTTGGATGGGGATTTTTTACTGTGATGTTTTCCATTTCCCATATAGCTGTCTGAAAATTAAGTATTACTTTTGCTTAAATATGTCATGGCCAAGTTCAATAAGTGGAGTACCTTGACTATTTCCCTCAATGTATAATTACGGCACTGAGGTAGCTTGTTCTTTATACTCATTCATTGGATTGTTTAGTACTTCTTAATGGGTTGAAGGAATATGCTTGTTTTATTAACATATCAGGAAGTGAAGAGCAGTTTGTAATGTAACCATGCCTTTATTCACTGAAATATTATGCTTTCTTTTTGACAGTTTAAAAATAATAATCTTTAAAGAAAGAAAATAAATGTGTTACACAACAAGCTTCTAATCAGGTAGAAAATGGTATTTATAAGCTTTAACTTGTCTTACTTGAAACCTTTTAATAGATTTTAGAACATACTCTGTTTGTGTGCTCTTTGAAACTGCTACTACCTCTGTGTTGTTAAGCAGCAGTGTTATTGATAAGCTTTCTCTCCTGTTTTTTAGTATATTAATATTAATACCTTACATGCCTTCTGCCAGTTTTCAAAATAGATTTCTACTGCATTTGTCATCCGTACAACATATTCATATGTCCATTCTGATGTTTTTCTGGGGACAAACAATATTATTTAGGAAATGAAAAAATGAACTGTTTGAATTAATTCTAATTTCAAGACATCAGAAAATACTAATATTTTCCTCAATTTAGTTCTATTTTTTAAAAAGTAAGTTGTATAGATCTCTTTATTCTTCTAAGAACCTAGAAGATATGAACATAATCCACTGCAAAATACTGTACAAAGTTAATTAGTTGCATGAGGCAATCAAAATATTTACTACCTGAATGTAATCACATTTTCATAATTTTTCGTTTTAATGACTCTCTAAATAGTAGGTCTTTCTATCATTTAACTATTTCAAGTTAATGGAAATGTATGAAAGGAGAACATTTTACATTTTTATCAAACATTGTATACAATGTTCCTTGGGCAAAGGTTTGTCTCACTTTCCACTTCAGAGTATACAGTTGAAAGAGGGTTGTGGGACTTGACTTCCCTTTCATGAATGAACGAAAGTTTAGGGGAATTCTCAACAAGAACAATGTGAAAAAATCTGTGATTACTTTGCTTCTGAATTGAAAAGCAGTTTCCCTGTGGTAAAAGTGTAAATGTGTTCTATTAATTCTTGCCCAGAAAAAAATTATTTTGACTTGACAAAAAATGTCTCATTCCACTTCCAAAGTTTGTGGAATCTTGGAGTTTTTAAAAAATCTGTTGATGTGCTTAAAGGTATGTTTGTATTTTCCTCTTCTCATACCATTTTAATATTTGCTAATGCAGTGTTAAAGGCTCTTTCCATATACCAACTGTAATTAATTGGTACCTTCAAAGACAAAATTAATGTAATGACATGTGTATTGTCTGTAAAGATGGAGAAAAAACATTTCTGCCACCTTTACAAAGAGAGAGAAGAAATCTTGAAAGAGGGGATTTGGGGATTCTTTTGTTTTTTCTTAGTAAACAGAGTTCAAGAAAGAACTGTTGGTGGGGGAGGGAGACAGAAAGAGTTGTAGGACATGCATCTTAAGGGTGGTTGTGGGAATTGGCAACAAGAGTTAAAAAAAAAAAGAGTCCTGACCCAAAGGAACAGCCCCAAGGGCTTTAAGTGGAATAGTCTTGTGATCCTTTCTATAAGCTGAAACAGCTGGAAGATATATAAATCTGAGATTTCTATGAATTTTAATAGCCTTTTGAAAACACTACCGCAGGGTGTTTGTGGGCAAACAAGTAATCTCACATTCAAGATTACTTTCAAATAATATAAATACCGGCCCAGGAAAATGTGTGTTATCCCTGACAAGGATTAATATTTGTTTCTGTTTTTGATGGGTGACTCTTAAAACTGTCTCAAAATTCAGATGTTGATTTAGTTGTGAGTCATTATTTGTGTGAAATATTAACACCGCAAGCACTTGTTTTTACAGGAAGCCTTGGCTCAGCAGAAAACAAATTGGAACTTCAGTGCTCTGAATTCTCCAGTCAATGTGATAAATGTTTGAAATTTATTGACTGTGAATGTATAAATGCTAGGGATCGAATTTAAGGAAAATACTAACAAGACTCCAAAACATGTGCAGACACAGGTAGTAGAAATGGTATTTTTATACACAGGCATGTACAAATTGCTCATGTGAACTTTCCCCCTATAATATTTCTGATAACCTGAAAAAAGGCCAAGGATTTAGTAGTCCTTAACAGTATCAATATCTTTTTCCTGTAGTATTTTTCCCTTCTTTAAGTAGAGGATACCTAAGTGGAAATACTAAAGAAAGAGCATGAGGAAGGAAAGCAAGAGCAAATGGTCCAATCTGTGCCATGAATGGCAACTGATTAAATTATATTTTCAAAGTGCAAATGAAATTTTGTTAAATAGGGCTTACTCACATATATGTAAGACAATTATAAATTTGCTGATGCTTTTTTAAAAAGTCAGTGTGCAAAAATGCTATAAATATCTTCACATTTCTCAAAGCAAATGATACTGGATCTGGACTGTAGGATAGTTGAGTTAATACTACTTTTCCCATTAATTTTGGATTGCTGGATTACATTTAAAAAACCCTGTGACTCCTGTTGGCTCAGTTGTCCATCTATTACATAAACAAAGCAGAAGACAATTTCAAGGGCAGTATTTTTTTTTCTCTAAAATTTCTGAAGAGGTACAAATTCAAAACCCTCAACCCATCCAAAGGATGTCTAAGTTAATGAGGCTATAGTGTCTAACAATAAAATTATTTTTATATAAATCTCTGTTTTAATTACACTCATGCAATGGGTCATTCATTAGGATAATGCACGACTCTTGTATTTTCATTTTCTGTTAGATGATTTGTGTCAGGGTTCACGACTGATGGAAACCTATCTAAAAAAACCTCTTTTTTTTAATCTTTTATACTACTGGAAAAAAGTAGCGGTAAATCAATTGTATCTGTGTGGGTTCTGCACCGACTCTAGGGGAGGAAAGCTGTTTCACAAAGCTCAATGTACAGAACTAAATGTGTACCTAGAGCATATCCAAGAAGAAAGGAATTTTGGCTCCTACTTCTGGATAGCGCCACTTCCCACAAGTGATGCCTTTTGCATTTATTGGCACTTTGTACTCAGAAACAACCAGTGCTAAGAGGTTTTATGAAAGTATTGCTTCAGAAGATAGTCTGTTGTTTCCCTGTGCATTACCAGTGCCTCAAAGTGTCCCAAGAATTTCAAGAAAACACATTTTTATCTGTAATAAAATCTGAAATAATACAATGTATCTGTCAACAACATAATTTACACCAGTTGTAAATAAATCAGTATCTGCGAAGGACATTGCTAAATAAACATACTGAGATCTGTGCTTTGCATCTGAAATTACTACTAAGAGACGATCAGTTAGAAAATCAGGTATTTTACACTCTAAATGATCTGCCTCATTAGTGGTTCTAATGTGAATTATGACCTGTAAACTCTGGCACTGCCCAGCTCTGGAGGCAATCGGTGTTCCTGAGCTCTGGAACCAGCTCTGTCCCTTGTTCTAAAATACAGGGATGTGTGCATTTCCTAGATAAACAAATGCCTTCAACAGGCTGCGAGGATTTTTTGATGGAATTTTTACTCTGTGTCTCCTGTGGAGTCATAGAAAGCAGTTCTTTAAAAATCCTATACTGGCTTTTACTCCTTTAGAAAACTTTAGAGCTCCTGTACAATTGTTTTCCTCCTCTTAATTGTACAAGAAATTTAATATTGTTATTATTGCCTAATGAATACTTTTGGACCATATGTGTGAAACTGGAACAAGGAAGTGAAAAATCTGGTCTTTTAACCATCTCCCTTTGCTTAAGGAATGTTCCAAAATAATGCATTACTTCTACTACTAACCATGCTGCCATGGTTTTGAAGGATTATGCAGAAATCTTCACATTCAGATCCCTATTTTAGTGTAGGCTGGACTAAAAATTCTAAGCAACTTTTTTTCTAATTATAGTAGTTTGTTAACTACTTGGTCAAATATTGAATTTCTATGTTTTTCCTTTTTTTTTAATATTGAGACTAGCTGTTAAGGAACCAGTGAATCAACATAAAAATATAAATATTAAGAAGTAAGTCGGTAAAAAAAATAAATAATATAATCTGTAGAGGAGCATTAACTCTGTGAGTACTAGTAATTGTCTAATGAAACAACAATATGTCTAATTGCAAAGGTAAAATAAACTTTGATTTCATTATATACTGTACTGGAGAATGAGCTAAAATATAATCTATGAAGGGAAATAAATGCAATTGTATAACATAGTAGACATTAAACATTTTAAGAAATATAAATGCTGCAAGGAGATGTCTACAGAGAAGTTCTAGGAGCATTTGAAATTCTAGGGAAAGCTGAACTTCAAAAGAGTTTAGAGTTTCAATTCTAAAAATATATTTTACACATAGTAACATGGATTACAAATCACTGAGACACCAAGATATATTCTAAACGTAATTTGCTTGCAGAAATACTAAAGTCTTAGTTTATATTTCATTTATGTTGCTATGTCGTCTCTAATTTCCATCCTGCATCTCAGAACTCTGGACTCTCACAAATGATTTTAGGTTTAAATTTACCTTTTCAATGAAGAATGAAACCCACTGAATTCAAATTTTTTTGTGTGTGTATAACTTCCTCTGGATTTCTAACCTGAGATCCTTGTTCCCATCTGTCTTTGTAATTGACAAGTCAATGAAGAGAATTTTAAATTATTCAGAAGTGTTGTCTCTTACAATAAATATATTGTGTGAATTCATCATTGAAACTCTACATTTTCCCTCCATTCTGCATGCAACTCTTTGAAGTTGCAAAGATTCTGAGGTGTGTGTTTTTAGATTTTTTTCTGTTTTGTTTGTCTGTTTGTGGTTTTTGTGGTTTTATTTTTATATAAACTTAAATGTTTAAGTAGCTTTTTTTTATATAAACTTTTATATAAACTTTTTATATAAACTTTTTTTTTTTTTTTAAGTAGCTTATTTTTATATAAACTTTAGTGTTTAAATAGCTTTGAACTTTTACCCCAAGATGCTAAAACATTTTTTCATTCAGGGCAGAACTAAGTCCATTGAAACATTCACTGAAACAAAAACAAACCTTTTTTTAGCATTCAGTAATAACTAAAGGAGATTGTTCTTGGCCATCACTGGAGGTGACTGATCAGGTCTATAAATACTCTGAGATTATTCAATTTTATGGAATTCTCTAATTTCTTAGTGATGCAGTGTGTTTGTAAAACTTTCCCTCCTGACTGTCTGGTGTGTGCACAATGCCTTTGTGAGCCTTCACGTTTAACATCCTGAGGCATTTCCTTATGTCTTGAAGAAAAACTTGCATTTTAGTGGTTTTTGTTTGTTTGGATGGGTAGGCTGGGTTTTTCTTTTTGTTTGCTTGGTTTGATTTGGTTTGTGGTTTTTATTATTTTAATAATAATACTAAAAAAGAGTCTGGTGAATTTAGCTGCCAAACCAAATCTGCAAAAGGAAACCACAGATGTATGTCCCACACTATTTTTATTTACACAGACTCTTTAAAAGATCATTATAAAGTAATTGAAAAGATCAGAATCAGATCTCTAAGGTCTAGATGGAAAACAATATTCTTCTGTTCACCTCAGTATAGACATGGTGAACTAGGGGATTATTGCTAAACATGGATGCTGAAAAGTTTGGCTGTGTCAATGTTGACATATCGTTTTCAGACAGTGCAATGCTTCCTTTAACGTGGATTTTTCCAGGTTTTTATTTAAACATCCTGTGTTTGACCACTCCAAAACATTGTGGATGCTCTACCAAGGAACCTCTGGTCATTTGGGGAAACTGAGGCAGATCTGAGAAGGAATGAGGCACAGGCACAAGAACATGGGGTAAAGGGGAGGTGGAGGGCTGGTTTTTGACAGAACAGAGAGCGCAGCCAGCACACAGCACATACAGTGAACAACAAGATAAACAGTGTTGTAATCCTCTTGGTTTTGATAGTGAGAAGAAAAAATTAATTTCTGTGGTTAGGAAGTGGATTAGTACCTGATTAAATCCCAGATTTCAGAAATGAGATTCTTTTACTTCCCGTTTCTACCTTGCTAAAACAAAAATTGTTTCACAGGGGGGAGTGTGAGAATTATCCATGCAGGTATCAAAGGTTTTCCTAAAATATAAGCTTTTCCTGAGCTTTTTTTCAAAAGGGAAATCTTCTATCAACCTGTAATAAAATTAGACAAAAACCAATACTCATGCAAATTGCTTGTTTAAAAGTAATTTTTTTTGTTTGTTTCTTTGTGTTTTGTTTTGTTGAATCTATTCTGAATGGAAATAGGATGTTTTGGTTTGCTTCTTGCAGGTTCTTACGGGTGTGACAATTGAAGTAAAATTTACAGGGAGGTTTTTCACTTCAGCAAGGATGCATGTGATATATCAGCTTTAGGAACAGCTCTAAAAATGCATGACTTTCATTTTTTTACCACTCCTGAGACAATATCTTAAACCTTAAATCTGTGGGGATAACATCTCAGCTGCATCACCCAGAAGCTCCCTAAAAATTGAGGGAACAATATGAGCTGTGGAGGTCAAGTTCTCACAACATCCAGCTCTGCATCAGAGTGAGATTAAAGTGATCAGCTTTTTCTTTTCCCCTTGTCATATCCAGGACAAGAAAAGAAGAGTATGTGGGTTCATTCGGAGGAATGGGAGCATTCACCCAAGGACAGAGAGATCAGGAGAAGGGCAGTGCTACTGGCATGGTTTGACATGAGCACCAAGGACATTTTTCCTCTCCAGGAAAGTAGATGGGTTCCCAATGCTCAAATAACAGTGTCAGTTGAAAGCGAAAACCATAATTTGCAAGCTGACATGAAACTTGCATTTTTTGTGTGTTGTCAATAAGGATTTACTATTGTATCTACCATTTTTTTTCGTGTTACTTAAGGGTTAATCTTTACTTCTGCTTATAAAGAAATCAGGGCAAATGCAACTTGTAGATAGAAAATGATGCAACAAATACTAATGCTGTGTTCTTATGGGAAGGTGTGGGATTCCCATTGCTTAAACTATTTTCAAATTTAGCCTGCAGACACTGATTTGATTCTTTGATCTACAGATTATTTTCTAAACCTGAGATGGTTTTCTTCTATCACTTTGATTGCATAAAACAGTCAGGTTGTAAATGCTTTTAAAAACACAGATTTTTTTAAGTTTACCCCTGAGTTTTAAAAGTGTTTTTTTTATAATAATAGACAGTATTTGCTGAAACTAAAAGTATTTCAAAATTTGTTTGGCCACAGCTGTTTATACCCTAAGTGCCCAAGAGTTTGGATGACCTTTTCCAAACTCTCACAGCCAAAACATTCAAACAATGAATTGATGTTATGGTATGACATCTCTGACTGTAGCTGGAACATGACATACTCTGTCAACACACTACTTGAGAGCACACTGTAATGTGACTACTTGTGAATATGAATACCAGTTGCTACCCATATTGTGAACCAAATTTTCCATCTGGTGCAGCCACACTATTCTACTGAACTGACTAGGGGAGAGGTTGTGTATGTCAGACAAAAGAAAGAGCACTAATTAATATTCATTAACACTCAGTGCTTCTTCTATTGCACGTTGTTTGCAAATGCGTTGTAAAATTCACCACTGAGAGTTATTCACAAATATTCATTAATTTCTGTATGCAATTTTCTCTTTTATGTCTGGTGCACAAAGAAGTTGCTATAAATATTAATAATTCAGAATATATTGACTGCTTGCATAAGTCATATGATGTTACTTCTGCTTTCGACTGGTTAATTTATGTAAATAGTATAAGAAAAATGGCAAATTTTGCGTATTAAAACTGAGTGTGGAGCTTGTGATTAGCATATGGGAAATGGGCTTTTTTGCAAATACATATTGAGAAGGATCAGAATTTTCAAAGCATATATGTAATTGGAGTGTATTTCAAAGAATGACAATAGGCTACTTCCTGAGCTTCCTATGGGACTTTGAAAGCTAATTTTCTCCTAATCCAAATGTAATGTTTGAATGCATGCTGAAAGAAGAAGGGTTTGCTACTCCAGTGGAAAGGTCCACCTTCTTCAGCAAAACTAAGAGATGAGAGAAAATGACTCTAAATTCTCAAACAACACTATCTTGACAAAACAGTAATAACTTATTAAAAACGCTAATTTTGATACAAAAAGAGTATCAAAAAATTTTCATGAACAAAGGAAATAATAAAAATTGTTATTTTCTCACAGACATAAAAAATAAGTTTGGTGCAGACCTCAGAATGTTCGTCCTCTTGCTCCAAAACAGAACTATATGCCCTTATGTCTTTCTTGGTAGATAACTGACTAGGCAAAGGACTCTTTTTATTTCTTCTAAGACTGGCAATTCATTAAAACTTGATATACTTTTTAGTAATTTTTTAGGCCCAGATTAGTCTGTGTGTGATCCTAGGCTTTGGTCAGAGATTTCTAAAAGAAGAAACAGTTCAATTATATTCCTGTTCTCAGTGTGAGGATAGAAATATCCAAGTAAGTGGCTCAACTCTGAGTAGACCTGTTTTATTAAAACTTTTAATGATATCTTAAGTAAAGAAATCCTGTAAAAAAGTCTGGTTTATTTACTTTTCATGATTAACCTGTAGCTTTTATCTATACCCGAGGAACCAAATGGTGAAAAAAACAAAAGATGGTCTTGGGAAAGCATTGCACCTTCACTGAATGGTGCTAAAGAGAATTGTAAAGAAAAAACAGTATATTTATAGTAGAATTGGCATGGTTAATGTGGAAAATATGTTTTTACTTGAGACAGTTCCTTAAAGCAATCCCTGCAGCTCTCCATCAACCTCTGAATTCCTCCATTGTCTTTGCAAGGTCCAAGTTCTATCCATAATTGCACAATTCCCTGAAGCACCATGACAGTATCAAAGTCTGTGAGACAGTTTTCACAAATCTGAGGAGTTTGGAACTAAAGCATTTGGCAAAAATATACTGCATTTGGCAAAAATGTACACCTGACTGACTTCCTAGATGAAGAAACATGCCAGTGACTTTTTCTGACAATGTATTGTCCTCCAGAGTTTTTGAACTTCAACTCCTTTCCTAATCAGATAGTGACTGGTGCAGTTCCAGGGTCTCCCAGCAAGGTAACATCTTTCAGTGAGGTCAAATAAGTCAGTGTTTCATCCCAAATGTTCAGACCTTTGGATTTTCCATTACTAGAAGACTTCTTAGTTAATTATTGGGGATGATGACGGTTTATTTCTCATCAGAAGTAATGTTAATTTCCACTCACTTAAGATTGATTTTGGACTTTTCAGTAAAATTTTAAAAGAGTAAAAAAATAATACTTGGGAAGAAACATGATTTCTATCCCTACCAAAACAAATCTTCTTCCTCTGATGCTGGTACTTTTATCCCCTGAACTACCTCCACCTTTATTCAGGTGATGTTTTACAGAAAAATCCAGTTCACCTTTACATTTGGTGCAAGGCCTTTAAATATGTGTGATAATCATATTAGGCATTTTGGTACAATGTAAATCAACATTTCACCAATCAGTGTTCAACTAGAGAGAAATAGAGCAAAGTTTGCTCTCAATATCCTGACTGAAGTGTCTGGACCTTGCAAAATCTAACTTTGTATTTTTTGATTTCTCTTTTTAAAGCTTGGTACTTCACTGGACTGCTCCTGGATGCCAGTCAGCTTAGGAGATCAAATTGGCTGGATCCTGATTTGCACACTAACTGACCCAAGCAAGAGATGTTAAACCAGTTCATGATGTTCAATTTCTTCAAGAGACTGAACTGGTAATTGCCTTATTTTTTTTTCCCCTGACTTTCTATGTTTCTATTATGATAGCTATTAGTGATAGCTAAAAACTCTAGACGTATTCCAAAACTAAAAGTCAAAGTATAATATTGGTTTTCTTGTTTATACAGATTACAGTCCTTAAGTGTGGGTTTTCATCAGAGTTCATCACATTCATTTTGTGAATAAGGACCAGCAAGTTTTTGTGGTACCAACATGCTCTTGAACTTTTAAATTTTATTTTTTTTAAATTGTTTTAATGGTTTCTATAGTTTTTTTGTTTATTTTGCAAACACTTTTCTTATTAAAAAAACCCATCTCACAAAAAGTTGGGGGTTTTAAAATTTTTTTTCTTTTTGTTATTTATTTTCACAGTGTAAATATCCACAATCAAACTTCTAAATCTAGAAGTGAAATATTCTCTTCCAAGAAGGCAAAAAGGCAAAATAAGGTAAATTTCTCACCAGTACTATTGTGACTGAACTATCCATAGTTTGTGATTGCCATACACCCAGTAGCAAATATTCACTAGACTTAGCTACTTCTTGTTACCAAGTATTATGAATCAGAGAACAGAAATCTGTTCCCACCAGTGGTTGAATTGGCTCTGCATGACTGTATTTACAGCTCATGTTAAATTGTTCAACTACAGAAAAAAGAAAATCCTCCTTTTTTTGTTTTATACGAGTGCCATCCTCCGCTTTGTCCCATGGCATCCGGTAGGAAAACAACATAATGTACTTTAAAAATTAATTTAATGTATCAAGACCATTGAGAGCTACTTCTGTTCATGGCTTATTGCACTTAATCTGTTCAGTTTATAGCACTTAATTTGTTCATTTTTATACTTATTTTTTCAATTTAATATCAAAACTTGAAAACTGTTCCTGATATTCCTTGACAAATTATTTTTGAATCAAATTCTCAGTATTAGAAATTGCCAACATATTTTTTTGTAACTGTTTCATAGATATGAAGTCTATCCAGTCAAGGGCTGGATTCCTTGTAATATTTATGACTCTTGGGAACCCTTGTATCCACATTTCCTAGAACTGTGCTTTGATGAAAGTAAAAAGTTATGAAGTTACATGTAAGGAGATGCTTTTAGGTATGATATTGCAGTGTGAAATATCACATAATGCTATATTGAATGAGACATTTTTAAAATAGGACAATTCCAGTAGTACAAGGAGAAAAGTGTGATTTGCAGGTAAATGGTGAAAATATTGTTCTTTTACTGCTTGAGAAGGAAAAAAAGAGACTGTGAGAATATTCTAGGCAGTGGCAAGAGACTCATTCAATGGAAGGTAATATCCTTAAAGTATTTTTGTGTAAAGATTATTAGTGCTAAATCATTACTAATGGATTTCACAGAATGCTGATTTAGTTTACCCTTTAGAAACTGTTCTTTAAAATCTTTGTATAGGTTAAGACAGTATTAATTACCCAGTACTTTAGTTTCATTTTTCTGCTAGGTTTTTTTTCTCTGCCAGGTATCAGTTCATCAGCTTCAGTGGGTTCCATGAGGAAAAGAAGACACAAACCAAACCAAAACAAAACCCGAAAAAACCTGATCATCACAATTTCACAATTTTAACCACATTAGGGATATATAAAATTATTTGCAATTATCTTCATGATTGCCATAGGATGCTAATGTGGTGAATTTTTCTCTCCACATCACAACATTTACCAGGTGAACACACCAGGGGAATTTTGTTGCCTTACACAGTCCCTGATGTCTAAGACTGCTCCACACAACTTTGACCTTTCCAGTGTTCACAAATACTGTAGGATGCTCCCTGCCACCTCCTCAACTACTTGGAGACAGCTAATTTGTAGGGAAACTGTAGAATGGTTTATGCAATTAAAGTATAGAATACTGAAAAGGTCAAAGTAACGCAAAAGTCTGGCATGCAATGTATCAGGAACTAGATGTCTCTATCTATAGATAAGAAAAGGGAGAAGAAAAATATTAAAATACATTTGAGTTCAACCCATAAAGCAAGCAGATTTCCTG
The DNA here is from genome assembly GCF_022539395.1 of Myiozetetes cayanensis. Lineage (NCBI taxonomy): Eukaryota > Metazoa > Chordata > Aves > Passeriformes > Tyrannidae > Myiozetetes > Myiozetetes cayanensis. The sequence goes on along the minus strand of NW_026087631.1, from coordinate 33,410,138 downwards.
TTAAACTCTGATAGAGGATGAGCATCCTGTGGCTGCTGGGCTTGAAAGACTGAAAACATTTTAGATGGCATCACAATGTGCATTTGTAGATAGTGCATTTTGTTCATATGAGCAAAATTTCCATTAATTTAAATGGTTCCAAGTTGTCTGGCCTGCACAGAGACCTTTTCTTTTAGATAGATCATTGTAACTTGATGGACAAAAATTACAGAGTAAGAAATATCCCTTCCTGCAGAAAACAGATACCTTACCAGAATTTTGGAGCCATGCAAGAACTGGTATGTTCTAGAGAAAGTTAATTCCTGCTTTATCAACACCAGAACATCATGACTCTGTCTGTAAATATAATTAACAGGTGCCTGGTGGAATTACCAGAATAATCAATCAAAGTACAGATTCAGGAAAAGCCTATTCTGGTGCAGAAATTATTCTGATATCCACACAGCTGAGTACATCATATGCACAAATGCAATAACTGTTGTGCAATTTTAAAATATTTTCTTATTCAGAGAAATCTGTTACTCTTCAAGCTCCTGCTCAAGTTTTTTTCACCTATACTAAGTTTTTATGATACTTTAAAAACAAGAGTAGAAAATCTCCCTATTCACCTGTGGTCTGGAATTTTGCATCTTTAATGTTTTAGAAACTGAATCTTTTAATGTTATCTTTACCAAAATATAATGTTCTATGAACTCAAGCATGGAAATCTGTTATTTCAAATAGAAAAAAAACCCCTTACAGTCACACTACCATAAAACCTTAGTGCAGCTTTTTTTTTCTCTCAAAATAATGTGTGCTTATTTAGTTTTGGGGGGAGGGAGTGAGGAGGATGGTGAGAATTTCACAGAAATAAAGACTTTTTTTTTCTTGTAGGTAGACTATATGACTCCATTTTTAAGAAACAAAATAATCAAACATTTTTATTTTACCAGAAAAGGTTGGATATATCCTGTGGTTTGTCTTTAGTTCATGATAATGAAATCGCTTTCTGCTATAGAAGGCTGGATTGATATTTGCTGAGATTTAGATCTCTGCCACATATTTCTTCTGCACTTTGGTGGACTGGATAATCACGGTTTTGATGAATCTGTTTGAAGGGTGTACATTCCAGTGCTTGACTGAGCAGTAAATGCAGCAGTCACTCACATAATCAGTACAAAGGCCTTTCCCAAATGAGTTTCTAGTGTAGTCCATGGATCAAATACATAAATTTGAAGCATCGGAATGGTGAGATAGAGTGCCAATGTTTTGTACTTGTTTAAAAAACCCTACATTAACCCACAGGCTGCAGCAGAATATTAAAGGTGTCCCTCAGTTATAATAGTTTGCCGTCGTGTTTATGTGGCTGAGTTTTGATAGTGGGAGGGGCTACAGGGTGGCTTCTGTTAGAAGCTGCTGGAAGCTTCCACTGTCCCAGGGTCCTCTCCCCCCACCCCGTCCTTTCAGTAGGGGAAAGACTGAGAGCCGAGGTCCCTGCCACTGGTGGGAGACCACTGGGGTGCGGAGACACCCTAGAGCTCATGGAAGAGCCCATGCTGAAACTGGTGGTTGCATGAAGGAGGCTGTGACCCCATGGGAGTTCCAAGGATAGAGCGGAGTCCTGCAGGAGACCTGTGGTCTGTGGAGAGGGAAACTCATGCTGGAGAAAGTTTTTTTCAGGTAGGACTTGTGGCCCTGTGGGGGACCCATGCCAATACAGTACATTCATGAAGGAGTGACCCACGTGACAGCAGGTTGGGACGAACTGCTGCCCGAAGGATGGACTCACATTGGAGAGGTCCATCAAGGACTGTCTCCCATGGGAGAAACCCCCACGGGAACAGGGGAACGACTAAGTAATGTGGTCCCCCTGTAGCCTGTGGTGAAGACCATGGTGATGTAGGTGTCCCGCTACAGACCATGCAGGAGCAAACCACAGGACAATAGCATGGGAAGAGCTGCTACCCAAGGGATGGACTCAAACAACCTGACTGCAAAACCCCCTTTCCATCCCCCTGTACCAAGGAGGGGGGAGGAGGGTTAACATGCAAGGAAGAAGGGGTGGGGGGAAGGTGTTTTAAGACTTTTATTTCTCACTCTTTGGTTTTTATCTTGTTAGCAATAAATTTAAGTACTATCCCCATTTTGAGTCTGTTTTACCTATCAGTAAATGAATCTCCCAGTTATTACCTCTACTCAGAAATTCTTTAGCTGTTTGTTTTTTTTTTTTCTATCCTCTGTGGAGTTGCAGGGGTGGGGCAGGGGGTGGGGGGGTGATGTAGCAGATTTTGGTGGGTATTTGAAATCCAGCCAGGGTCAACCCACTACACTTGCTAAAATGAAAAGTTCTGATGGCTAAAGAATGTGAAACAGATTGTAATGAACCTGAGATGTGGGATTCTGCTGGTGTGACTTAAACAGTTGGTCTTTAAATACTGTTGCTCAACTGATTTTTTAATTTTGTGCAAAAACATTGAAGTTTGTATTTCAAGAATCTTATCATGTAAAATTCTGACTTGGATTCCTATGGTTTGTGTTTTTCCATGACTGCTACTTTGAAGAAGTTATTTTTGCCAGCACCAGTAGAAATTTGGGTATTTCTACTGAAAGGTGTGGACAGACTTACCAGGCTTCATGCTCAGGCCCCAGATCATCTCTGTGTATTTCCATAGTTAAAGTGACTCTGCAAAAGATCTGAACATTTAGAATAAATCTGAACCAGTTTTTTTCCAAATAAAATGCCTCATGGACCCAGAGCCAGACAGTCTGTCTCTAATCCTAGTATTTCAGAATTACCTATTCCATTGTGCCTTCCTATAACGTAAAGCTCTCAAAGCATTTAAATGGAAACACAAAAGGGAGTAAATTTGAGGTGAGATAAACTAAAGGAGAAAGGAAATGTTGAGGATGAATAATCCTTTTCTGTAATATTTTTTTCCCTATTAGACACGTAAATTCAGTGGATATGTTACTGTTCACTGTGCAAAGGTTTCACCTCCCCCTGCCAATGTGTTTCACAGATGTTCCTTGTTTGTTAATTTTGGACAGAAAAGCAAAAACTTTGAGGGCTTTTCTAATTCCTTTAGAGGTAATTCATTAGCATTAGTCACTCCAAGTAGTTTAAACACAGCTTTCAGTAAGCTTCATGAAGTTTGTGTTTTAACCTTCTATATGTCTTCTGTATACTCCAAAATAATGTTTTGTGATCTAAACTGTATGAAAACTCATGAATACTCAGAAAATGGGTTTTGTCCTGTCTCTCCATTTTTACCATTATGTCTGCTTGGTTATCCTGTGGTCAATAGTGCAAAAAATTTTGGTTTGAAAAATATATATATGAAGAGGTCGTGGAGACACTTATGGAAAAAACTAACAAACAAACAAAGAAAAAAAACCAGTAAACCAAACTAAGACACTTTTATTTGTATTTCCGAAAAGCGAGTGGCAAAGGGAAGTTGGAAGTCTGAAGAATGTAAAAATCTTAGGTGTTTGAAAATTAATGTATAGTTAATTAAAAGTATTTTAACTTTTAAAAGGATGGATAGGAATAAAAGGAATTAGGTGGATGATGACACTTTCAGGACTATTTATCTCCATTCATGTATTCTGAAGTTAGTAATTATCCTGCACAGGAAGGACATTGACATTTTGGAGTGAGTCAAGAGAAGGGCTATGAGAATTTTCAGAGAAAAGAGAGAACCTAATCCTAGAAGTTAACTAAATAACTTTTTATGATCTCTCAAACAAACAAAAAAAAAAGGGGGGGGGGAAGAAAAAAGTAATCAAAAAAGGATTTTTGTCATTTGGAAGCTTATCCTCAAGATTTTATTTCTGAATCCATTTTGAATCCTTAGAGATTCCACATAGACATATGTACACAGGCACACCCATACATGCACACAGAGATACAGAGATGCACGCATACACACAAAAGCACGCATACACACAGAGACAGTATTGCTCACTAACTCCTTTCACCCTTCCTGATCATATCCAAAACCTTTGGACCCCAGTGAAGTTGTTATTTTGATTTCGATAAATCCCATGGAAGACCTCAGGGTGAAATATTGTTGTAAAGACTATAGAAAAAAAAATTCCCTTCATGGTTCCTTTCTACCTGCTGTGTGTGTACTGATTTCCAGTCACTGATCAAATCATTTCCAATTACTCAGGTATGAACAGTCGATATTTCTCACACTGATGACTCACTTTTTCCCAATTAACCCCATCAGAATGATGTCTTCCAACGAGACTCCTTATTTTCTCCACTCTCTATGTTATGGATATTAAATGTGACAAATCGAGCTGGAAAACTTTCTCTTACACAAGAACGGAGAGAAGCCTAATGTGTTTAAAATTTCATATCTGGGTTAGGGATGTGACAAGTGCTGTGAATTTGAAGATAGGATGCTGGTAAGTGGTTTTGACAATGTTGGAGAGAACTAAAACCTCTAAACATTTGGAAAAAAACAAACAGCAGTGCTGTAAGATAAGTAATGCTGCAGTTCTCCTCATAGATTTTTTTTTTACCTTGTTCTTGTTGTTGTTCCTGCAACTAATAGTTAAGCTTTTTTCCTCCCCTTTCTCAATTCCCTTCAGTGTTTTTGATTATGTTGCAGCTATAAAATATAGCACATACTTGTGGAGTGCTTTCAAAAAAGAAAAACAGCTTTTCCTGAAAGATTTGTCTTAGGTTACACTAGTTTAAGACTGGAGTCTGGATCTTCTAGTTACTGGCCATATCCTTATTGGTAAAGTCTAATGGAAGCAACACGTGAAACAGAGCCTGTGGTACAGGGAAACAAATGTCCTGGCCATGCACATCTAGGTTTATTTTTGGCCTGTGAACTGCTTGTCCTATTTGTCTTCAGTAACTATACCATCAACGAATTTTCAATTCACGACCCTCCTCACACAAGAGAAAAGTTTCCACTAGGAACTCTAGTAAACCTGGACAACTTGATGGGCTGTCTGCTACTTGAGAGGAGCAGATACATCTAGTTCTTATTTGTCTTTTAGAAAATCAATAGCCATTACTGGTCATCACCTAAAATACTGGTGAAAAAATATCATCGCTTATCCTGCTTCAGAGCATAAACTGATTGCCAGGTAGAGATTAAGATGAAGTTACTCCCTCTTCCCCACCCCCAATTATTTGGGACTGTGGAGGTTTATGCAATGTTTTGTACCTTTCTTTGCTTTGTTTGGTGTTTGCCATCATGAAGATTTAGATATCTTGTGCTCTTTTAAAAACATTTGGGATGATTTCCACGATTCTTATGCAGCATTTTATTAGGTGATCTGACAGCTAGAGAAACCTTTCCAGTTTGATCAGATCAGTAATAGCATATTGCAAAATAAACAGATTAGGTTTTTAGGCATCTAGTTTGGGTAACAATATAAAATTGTTGAAAGACCCAAGTCAGCACAAACAGTCAGGTCTCTCATCACACTGAAATATAACTCTATCTATCCTCTATTTACCACTATTGTAAAATCAGCCTTGGAAATAATATTGACTGACAGTTCTAGGCAGCAGCAAAATATATTTTTTCTTCTATCAGAAATGTCTGGAAGCATACAGTGAACGGTGGAGACTCATTTACCAATTTGACCTAAATTCCGTTGATCAGCTTAGATGATATGTTTCAAAGAGGTAAATGTTTTTCCATCTTGCCTTATAACAATAATAATAATAATAACAACAATATTTTCCAGCTCATTATTCCTGGTGCTTTCATTTCTACAAGACAATTCTACACTTAGGGAAAAAAAATATCACTATTTGTTTCTCTGACTTTAAAAATAATGTTTGTTCACATTCAAAAGGAGCTTTAGAAACATTATTCAACTGTTACTGTGCCAGAGAGTGATTCACTGTGGGGGAGCCCAGCTGGTTCTGGACTCTCTGTAAGCTAAAATACTGAAGATGGAACTTGTACACTTTGCAGGGGGTCAGCCACAGAGAGTAAGGACTGTAACACGGAATGGGTTTCCTGTCAGGAATGTGGACCTATTGTATTCGGACACGTGTAGCTATGTCCAATCAAGAGTGGTAAACCAATGCTGTGTATACATGTGTCACCCAGAACTGTATAAGAGTAGCAGCACTGTCGTAATAAAGAGCTGGTATCCTGAAACCGTGTCGCTATCCTGCCTCGACCCGTGACAATTCCCTAGACTATTTGTAAGAAAACTAAGAATTTCTTAGCAGAGTGTTATCCAGTTTTACACTGTTGGGGTTTTTTTCCTTTCCTCATGTACAAACAAAGTCTTTCTTTAAAATCCCAGTCTTATTGATAAACCAAAAGCATTAAGCAATGTCTTTCCCTGGGCCTCATCGGAACCATGGCAATTGATCAAGGGTCAGGAGGGTCAAAATCTTTTCTTTTGCAAAGAAGGTAAAAAATGTCCATGTCGGTAAACACTGAGCTTGGATTATCATTATTGCTTTGTAATTTCACAAATATACACAATATTTTGCACTGCAATTTTGGCTTAATTTATAACCCTCTGTTTACATTTGACAATATTTAAGCAGACTTAGCCAAAATATGTAATAGTTTATTAGTCTGTCTGAAAACACTTTAACAACAACAGTAATAATAATAATAATCCTTGACCTGGCATGCTATAATAAATGGTATGTTATCATAAAGTTTAATATAAAGGTATCCTTGCAGAAGGTGTAACTTACTTTCCAAAAATCATGTCAGAATTGCCAAAGATATTATTAATACATTTTCAGTGAGTGTTATGACTAGTGCTTTACCCTGAAAAGCATCTGACATCGAAGGTATCTTCAACCTGCTAAGTGGTGATTTCCCAAGACAGAATAATTTTTTAAAAAAAATATTTTTACACAATTTTTGAAGGAACCAGTTATCATGAATTCACACTTTCAGACAGCAGCTCACTTTTTTTTTTTTATTTGAGGGTATTAAGTTTATTGCTCTGCTTGGTAAGGAATATCACACTTCCTTATTTTGACAAATTTAAAATTATCAGTGTTTCTGACACACATATTTGTCCATTCTAGTGTGAGAAATTTGGGTTGTATTCCCAGTCTAAGTATATTCATGGCTAATGTACATCCACATCGGCAAAGTTTGGCTTAAAAAACTCTTCTCCTGGTCTACAGTTGACCTCCAGTGTATTTATAGGCTGCAGTCATAGCATCTCTCAGCCCAGACAGATCTTTTTTCAAGTATGTGTCTTTTCCCTAATGACTACAAAGATATTTCATGAAACATATTCTGACTTCAACTTCTTTCTTGAACTCTGGCATCCAGAGTTATTTTCCAAAAAAACTGCCATAGATCTTGTTCAGTGTCCCTAATCTGTCCCAAGAAGTACTTCTATATTTTTATGGCAAAATGACATTTTGATTTAAGTCATTAGTATATCCAAAGCCTTGTTAAGGCTGAAGTTAACAATGGTTCTTCTAATTTTCCCCTTTTTCTCTGTGTCCATGGTCCTAACTGCCTAACGATTCCTACATTAATCTGCTGTTACCTTAATTAACAGTATTTCATGTGGTCACACATCAGTTACTTTAAACCTGGAGTGATTAAATCTGCCCAGATTCTTTTGCCTAGAAAATCACGTCAACCACCTTGCTGCAGGAGAGAGGCAGAAAGTTGGTTAATCTTAAACAAACTGCAGTCCATTACCTTTTCTTACATCAGTATTATTGTTTTCTATTCTGCAGTAATTTGATATCTTCATTTTTATACATGTATACTTTTTACTGTCATTATCCTTACTAACTTTCCTCCTTAATACCAACATTTTTTTCCACCTCAGTTGAAACCAGTTGCTTATCCAGGTTTTTGTCTGTACTTAAATTATCTATTCCTTCTGAATAGTAATTTCATATTAGTTTCAATTTTATTTTTTTCCTAGTCTACATGAAGAATTTACTGTAAATCTTAAAATACACCTTGAAAAGGTTCTAGCTTTGCTTCACTTCTTGAAATTCTTATTTTATTACATTTCTTGACCTTAAGTAATGGGTTTAACTTCCAAAGAGTTTCTTATATTACTTTCACAAACCTTTGGTTAATTCTGAAAATCTACTTGAAATACTTGTGAAATTAGTTCAGAATTTCTTCAGACATGTTCTTTTGCCCTTTATTATAACAATACTGTAGACATTGTTACATCTTTCACTTGAAAAGCTCTCAAGTCTTTCAAAACTCTTTGCTATTTTTCAAAATAATCACTATATATGTTCTAATTATAAACCATTTTCTGTGACTTTACACAATAGACATCGCAGACTGGTAACACAGGGACTTAATACAAAGTGTAGAGCTTTGTTTTTTTTAAGTTTTTTTCATTTTTACAACTTTATATTTTAAGTCTCATAATGACTGGGTTTGGTTTTTCGATGTGTTTTGTTTGGTTTTTAACAAATTCTTTGAAGTTTTTATAACACTAGGTCCTAAAAAGGCCCTTTAAAATCAATGGCATAACAGTTGTAGACTTTTTATTGTAAACGTTTATTAGTATGGTTTTTTTTCAGTTTCTTCTGAATCCCATAGTAATTAACTTCCAAAGTAGAGGCAAACCATGAAATATAAATAACACTACATATTCCTGAAATTTTCCCAGAAATACAAGTGAGAGGAGAACTTTCAGAATGTATGCAGGTATGGGTTTAGAAGTAAAATATAAAATAAGACTGTCATATAGGGCAAAGACCTTTTGCATGATTCCAAGAGCAACCATGGAATAATGAGTTCTGTCACTTCTGAGTTACATTTTGCAGCAGTTATCATGAGCTTCATGCTCTGTGCTTTTTTTTTTTTTTCCACTGGTGGCCCCATTTCTTGTTTGCAATAGTAGCAGCAAGCTTCTTCATTCAAAATTAAGTAAAAAATTTAGACCTGTGCTTTAAACACATGATTTTGTGTGTCTTCAAAATAATGGTTTCGATTTCACACAGTGAGCCATGAGGCCCACTTTAAAGTAAAACAATGACAATATGAAAAGTTAAAAAAACAGTTATTGCATTTATTCCATGTGTCTCATGAAAAAGAGAACTTGAAAAAAGGTCATGTAGCCATATAACCTAAAATTGCATCAAAACATATATGGTAGAGCAGCCAAGCTCAATTATTCTCAATGCTGATGTATCTGTAGAAGATTCCCCCCTCACCTGCTGGAGATGTAGCCTGTGATACAACTGGTTTTCTGGGACACAAGCACACTTCTGGATATTTAACTTGACTTATGTTTAAAGGGCTTAGTCAGGACTATATTTCCACATGAGAGCTATTTGTTTTCTATTAGCTATATCACACTATTTACAAAACTGTAAAAAGGAAATGAACAATAAAAATGTGAATTTAATGCCGAATGTCGCCCCAGCAACTTCACTAATGAACCATAGGTTATTTCCAAGATTATTTTTCCTTAATATAACTCCTTACCTAAAAATACTTATTTTGCAGATGCAAATGGGACAGAAAGTGACCTTCTCCTGAGGTTCATTTCCCATGGACAATAGGAATTGGCATAGTATGTTCCACAGATGGGACAGAACTTGCCTTTCACAAACAACCTCATTTTGTGTGTAACGCTCCCCAAAGGATTCAGAACTACCATAAAGGTGTGGAAAACACTAATGATAACTGTGTTAAAAGCATAAACATCAGATTAGCCCATGACCATCTCAGTGCCATGTTACCTTTGGGGCCATCACAAACTGCACAAGCATCATTCTATCAGTAACAGAATATCATCAATAATGCTGGGAAGGCAGTTTGGTAACTTTGATTGGTCCATCTCTTATTTTATCCAAGTATTTCCAGTAGATAAAAGTGAGTGACTCATCTCACAACCAATCTGCCAATTCCTTGTAGTCCAAGTATGGACTTTCCTAAGGATTTGTAGACCCAATGTTAATTACTTTCTTGCCAACTTTTTGCTGGCATCTAATTCGTCTGCTCACTGAAAAAAACATTATTTCACTTACAGATTATGTCTTCTGGGAATTTCATTCTACAGTGTATTAAGGGGAGATAAAAGGTTACTAGGACTGCAAAAATGTAGTTTTACACAAATGTCTGGGAAGCTTATGGTCTCTAACAGTACCATTAAATTATAACACTCAAATTTAAGAAATGATCATGAAACAAAATAATTTTTTTTTTTTTTTAGCTACGTGTAAACAACCATTTAAGAATAGAGCCATTTGGTAATACTGTACTCAAAATACACATTTCTTCATACCTTGTGGAAACAAATAGTGCTACTACAATTACTATAATATTCAGAATAAATAATTATTAAAATAAAATGCTATGGCAGTTAGAACTTTGATTTTAGAGCTGGAAGAAATTTCAACTAATGAGAAGTTACTGATTCCCTTAAAAATATAAACTGTTGTTTCCACAAGTTCAAAGTCTTAAACACTCACCCTGCCAGCTGCTTGCAGTGAACCACAGAAATATCTCAAATGTGTAGCTAATTGGAAACCTTCCTGATTTCAGAGAAATTTATATCTACTATAGTATATAATACATGTTGATAATTGAATCAGCCTGAAAGTGGGATCAATTAACTGGCAAGAACTTTGTATCTTTTATCTCCACCTTTACATGAATAGGTAAATTTGCTGTGCAAGACTTTTAAAGAATTGATTCCTTTGCTTGAGGTTTGAATAACTGGCAGTCACACTACAATTCCTGTTCATTTCAGTTTTACAAAGGAGAATAAAATGTATTTCACCCATTTTCTCTGTGTAAAATGCACAATTTCTTTAAAGTCTATTTCTGTTGTTACACTGTCTACTGCATACACTATTTTTTCATGTAATTCTTAAAAAAAAAATCGAAAAGGCAAAAATGTATTCTAAATATGTGTTCCTACTGCTTGGTATGGCATGTAAAATAAATATTGTTTATTACTCAAAATTGTTCTATTCAAGTGCCATTTTTCTTCCCTTTTTCAATCTAATTTTAAATACCTACTGATTCTCTAATGATAAGGATTTAAATTGCATTTTTATTGATTTATTTCTGTAGTGTGCCTCGGTAAAGGCACACTTTACAGTAAGACTGAGGAAGATGGATATTTGACAGATTTTTTTCTTATTTTTATTTCAATTAATAATTTATCTAAGGTACCATATCTTTCTTTTAGAGCTGCTGAGCAAATAAACTGTCTTACTGACAAGGTAAGGTGATTGTTAATCTTGTTATTTACATGCATTTAGCCCTGTTTTCTCTAAACTATTAAGTGAACTAGGAAATAGGAATAGCATGTATGTCGGTGTTGGTGCCACACTTGGGTCAGGGCAACCACAGGGTTGCTGTGATCAGTCCAGGCTGGGGATGAGCAGATAGAGCAGCCCTGGGGAGAAGGACTTGGGGGTGCTGTGGGGCAGAGGCTGGACATGGCCCAGCACAGAAAACCCCCATGCCCTGGGCTGATCCCACAGCGGGGGCAGCAGGGCAAGGGGGGATTCTGCCCCTCTGCCCCCTCAGGTGAGACCCCACCTGCAGAGCTGCCTCCAGCCCTGGGGGCCCAGCACAGCAAGGACATGGAGCTGCTGGAGTGAGTCCAGAGGAGGCACCAAGGTGATCAGAGGGCTGGAGCAGCTCTGCTGTGAGGAAAGGCTGGGAGAGTTGGGATTGTTCAGCCTGGAGAAGAAAAGGCTCTGGGGTGACCTAATTGTGGCCTTCTAGGACCTGAAGAAGCTACAAGGAACGTGTAGAGAGACTATTTACAAGGGCCTGGAGTGACAGGACAAGGGGGAATGCCTTCATGCTGCCAGAGGGTAGGGTTAGATGGAATATTGGGAAGAAATTCTTGTCTGTTAGGGTGGTGAGGCCCTGGCGCAGGTTGCTCAGAGGAGCAGTAGCTCCCTGATCCCTGGAAGTGTCCAAAGCCAGGTTGGACAGGACTTGGAGCAACCTGGTCTAGCAGAAGGTGTCCCTGCCCATGGCAGGGGGTGGGACTGAAAGAGCTTTAACTTCCCTTCCAATCCAGGCCATTCCATGAGTCTATGATTCTTTCACTCACATTGTTCATGAGTGCTATAAATGTTTTTATTGTCCGACCATAGCCTGGGCTGTGAAGTCATATTGTGACCAAGTGCAACTTGCTCTTAGGTACTTCCCTTTAATACATCAAGTAATTTTTCTCTTTCTTATTGGAAAGATTTGTATTTTCAAAATATATTTAGGAAGTTATATTTTGAAAACATAGATTCAAGTAATTTCTGTATGAAGTTTGGTTGTGTCCTTATCATGGATGCATTTTTACATGCACCTAATATTGCTACTCCTTCACAAAACAATTTATCATTTTTAATTTTATATCGTGATAAAGAAGAGAAGCTCAGCCTGATCAAAAAAAAAAAAAAAATCCGTACCATACACCACTGACATCTGTGTGAGCTACTCCCTCTGAACAGGGATAAATGCTGAACATAAAGTATGTTTAGGTATCTGTATTACAGACAAGTACCTAACTAGGTTTTTAAAAATGCTTAATTCCAGTAGGAATAAGAAAATTAGCTTAAATTAAAGATTTTGACAGGTTGCTAAATGATTTAAAATTTTTCGTGCCTTAAAACCTGATAACAAGTTGTGCCTTATAACAGACTTCCTAGGAAGTCTGTTTCAAAGCAGCAGATTGAATTCTGTCCATCCCAATGCTAGGCTAATGGCCTCATAGTGATCTGTGTTTTCTCTTACTGCACTAACATAACTTATTTAATAAATAAGTATACATGTTTTTTTCATTAGTCAAGTTGCCTTCTAATAATATTTTTAGATACCAAAAAAATTCATAACTTCATAGATTTCTTTTTCTGCTTAAAGTTTTATTTACCATTCCTTATTTTTCTGCTGTTGTTTTACCCAGTACTTTAGTTTTCACTTTAAAATGACATTTGAAGCTTTTGGGGAAAGTTCCACAGCTTTGGGCTATCAGAGATCATGAGGGCTAATTGCTATTGGGTGCACATTAAAGATATAGGACTATGTACAAGTGCCAAACCTGAATTCCCAGGCACAGGATTTGTTTGTTGCCAGATGATGGAACAGTATGTTCATCCAGACAGATGTAGGTAGATGTGGGGTTATGTGTAGAAGGAACAGGCTCAGTAAGATGTCAAGAGACAGGTGCTAGTCTTGGAGAGAGAACAGCATTGCCATATGGCTCCCAAACAGGGTTTGGCTGGTGCCTTGTCAGATCTGAGTGTAGGCAGAAGATCTTCAATCACCCTGCAGCATTTTCTGTGATTCTATTCTTTTTCATGTGACAAGTGTTAACTTGTGCTAACTACATCCATCCAAATACTAAAGAGCTTATTTTGAGAACATGTACTTCTACAGTGATTTCTTTTCAATCTACAAGCTTACAATTTTTTTAATCAGTTTTTTTTTTTCGTGAGTCTTGGTATAGCTACGACTTCTGTAAGATCTGATGCTAAACATGTGCCTCAGCATTCAAAAATCCAGCCATCCTTTTCTTATTTTCTCAGATGATAGAGCAGAATCCTGCTTTTCTTCCTACATGGATTTGGAGACTTCAAGGCTAATACATGTTAATTAACTAACTGTGGCTGTCGTGCTGGAAGTGCTGATATCGAGGTAACATCGCTGCACAGATTTAACATACACGAATAAGTCTTGGGACCTTCCTCTAACAAGCTGGCAGAGGGTCAAGGAAACTAGCAGGAAAGAATATAAAAATTCCTGTTTACTATTCTAATGCTGAAGTCGATAATCACTATTATAAACTTATAAACACTAATATCTTACATAATGTATCCTTATCCTGTTAATAATTTACAAGAATTTCATGCATATATATACATTGTCTGTCTCAGTTTTGTGCTGTACCTTTCTCAGTGCTTAAATTAAAAAAGGAATTGAAAGACAGTTTATTGGACACTAATGATAACTTCCAATTTCCTCTGAAAAAGACATATTGTTTAATAATGTTCTCATACCCTCACAGTAGTGGAGCCAAAGTAGTTATGGCTCTTCTTACTGCAGAATACGTCTTTCTCAGTACAATGGTACCTAATAACAAGATTCAGAACTGGGATGGTAGGGAATCTAGAGTACTTATGGAAAGTAGGTATAGTTGTAGGGTAATATGTCTCGGAAAAGGAATCAGAAATTCCATTTTGAAAATAGAAGACAGACCAGGACTGAGGTGATGAATTTATGTTATTTAGTTCTTAAAGGAGAAAAAAGGAAAAAGAAAAAGAACCAACGAGTGGTAATTTTTCAGCAGCAAGAGACTACATTTTCATTGATAAAGTATAGCAATTCAAACATTTAACTTTACCTGTAAAAATGTGCAAATAATATCCTGAATTCCCCTGCTTTTCTAGTAATATAGTAGTCTTCATCCTAGGGACAAAAAAGACCTTCTCAAAGAAGTCTTATCACTTTAAAAAACCTTTAACATTTTAATTAAAAATATAAAGCTATGGTATAATCATATTTTAAAAGAAACTGTTGAGGAAAGGATGTAAATGCATGGAAAATGATCAATAGAATGCATGACATGCAATCAATGCCTGGTGTAAGAGTGAAATCAAATGCAGATTAAACTCTTACAAAGACTTTATCCAATGTTTAAATCAGACTTGTTAATAGGCAAGCATAATCAATAATAGCTATGAAATTCAATACAAATTTAATACTCCATTACTCTGTGACTAGAGACAATGTTATATTTAAAATTTCAACTGTGAAGTTCTGGAGATTTTCTTTTTTTCCCTCTATATGCACATCTGGTCACACAGAGTACAATTATATCACTGAACTGAAGCTTTCACCAAAACTTAATGAAAAAGAAGTCATGTAAACTAGAAAAACTTTATTTTCTCACAGGAATAATGGGAATTATGTCACAATGCAATTCTCCACTTTGAAAGAGGTTACCAGTAAGATTATGACATGATTCAATTTTGTTACTCACCTGTGTGGATTTCCCACCTTTGTTGTCTCAGATTTACAGGCACAAAGAAAAAATACCCAGGTTATATCGTACAGAAAAAGCAGAAACTGCCATGCAAGAAGTAGTGGCTCCATTTAGCACTGTCTTTGTAATTCATGATTGCAAGACCACATCTGGTCATGGATCTGTCTTTATTATTGTCTGTGACAGCAGATAAGCTAGATTTGAATTCCTGGAGCATTGAATAAATGAAGCATTTATATGAGCATTGGATTAAGATTACCCTAGCCGTATAAAGCTATTATTCAAATCTAAGAATCACTAGTTTCATTTAAAGACAATGAAAGAGAGCTGACACTTATGAAAGACAGCTGATACAGTGATGCACTTGCTTCAGTATATTGAGATTAATGTGTCCTGTGGCTGCATCACCAATAATTACAAGAAATGCTGTTTGTTTTAATATTTAATTCTTTTTTTTTTTACCTGCACAAAATGCAGAAGTACAAGGCACAAAACAGGTTGAAAAATATAGTGAATTCCAACAGCAACACCTCTTTTGTGCCTCATGGCCCAAAAGGAAGACAAAAAACTTTCAACTGCTTCCTAGTGTAGTGTGAACCTCTTTTCCAAAAGAAGAGTCTGATCAATCTGGTGGATTCTCTTAGAGCTGTTGAGCATTTTTTCTAAGCATGTTTCAAGATGTGCTCAGCATGATGTGACACCATGAATCAGACATAGCTTTGTGTTATTGTGTTTCAAAGGAAACCTTTTATGACTGTCCTTCATGTGGATTATGATAACTGTGCTCTGCCAGAAGGATAAATGTGCATGTTCTCTCCTTTTGGATTTGCTTTATACTTCTGTATTTCAATGTTTCAGAAAAAGTCCCTGCTTGCCCCTTCATCTTCTCAGCCTTTTGAATCACGTCTTCCATAAACTCATTTGGTTTCACAATCTCATTCACTTGTGCCTATTGGAAATTTTCTCTAGGGATGAATGCAAGTGTAAAAGATGTCTTTTGATTGAAGACACAGCTTAAAACGTAAGGAACGAGAGAGAAAAATAACTAGTGACATTGACAAGGGGCCAGAATTTCATAAGAGCAAGGATATTATGGAATTATTTTATTACCTTTGAACCCCAAGAATTTTAAAGCTCCCCTACATTCCCCCTAAAACAATTCCTGTCTGCTTCTCTGTCCTGTGTTTTATATAATAACAGAATACAACTTAGTATTTTTGTCAAACTTCAGTTCTGCAAAGGTCTGTTGAAACTTTAACTTTCAGAATAAAGGAAAACTCATATGTAGAACTTATAAATCATGTTTGGTGACATTTCTCAAATGATATAGGTACAAAATGTATTTCAGGTTCTTTTCATTCATTTTAATGGCTGTAATGAAAAGATAATATGTGCTGAAATGCACCACTCAATCTGAGCAAGCAGTAGTACAGAATAAAACAGCTCCTGTTGCCCCTTAGGACTGCAATACATTATGCTTTTGTTACCATTATGTGCTTTATTGTTAAGTGTTATGTGCTGCATTTATAATTTAGTTCCTAACTGAGCAGATTCAATGGCTTTGAATCTTTCAAATTCTTAAGGAAAAGTTTTCTAAAAGAGGGAATAAGAAATGATCAGATGACTCAATTACCTGAAAACAGTTTTACTACATGAAAAGTAGTTCTCAACCGGTATAAATCAACTTAATATCAAAGTCAATGGATCATAGAATTTCACATGAGCAGAAGTATTTGGCCCAATACTTGCATGTTAATTCTCCTAAATGTCTTGTGCGTGGGAGTTCTAGTTCATAATGAGGGATTCCAGACGCAATGGTATCATGCGTTACAATGATTTGCTGTTGGCTTACTCTTTTCTCATTATCTTTGAGTTTCACAGGATTCAGTGTCTCAGTTTTCTGTGACATTTCGCTTTTATTTTAACATTGTGTCAGTCTTTTAAAGTGTAACACTTGACAATAAATTATGATTCTGGCATTCCAGAGTGAATCCATTGGAGACCAAAAAAGTCAGAATTAAACCTGTTATTTTCTCTGTTTTAACCTACAGAATGAGGGGAAAGTGTAACTTACTCAAAGTGGAGGGTGAAAACTTACTCATTTACATCTATAACTCTATTATTATTCTCGATTAATAATGAGAGGTAGAGAGTTTCAACCTTCTTAGGCAGCAGAAAGGCACGGATCTCAGACTTAGAGACTAAATATTCTCTTTCTTGAAGGAGAATGTCTACTCCTGGTGCAATAACTTGTGACCTGGTTATCAGGTTGTTCATAATGAGAATTTGGATCTTTTGAATGTTAATGGTAACTTCATTCATTTTGTGTTTTGGGTTCAGGTGCTCACATTTTGCCTCAAACTGTTATTGTTAAATTTGAGAGCTGCACCCTGTCTCCTCTTTTGAATAGTATTCAAACAAAAATCATTGTTAATGATGCCAAGAAGCACCTCCTCCACAAACACTGACAGAAGCTTTGAGAAAATTTGTGCCAAGCAATGTAACTTACTCATAATCTGCAACACTCCAGAGTGACCCAAAATGTTTTACTGTGCCAGGAATGTGCTGTCCCTCCAAGCCAAGTGAGAGCCCAGGGGATAAAGGACTCTGCAGCAAAATCACAATGGTCACCTTAATCTTACACTTCATGGAGCTGTCAATAAAGGTTAGTGACATCTTTCTACTTTATTTCATGGCATGACCACTGATGCCATTACATCCCACAGTAACACTTTAAATTAGGATCCCAAAATAAAGCTCTAATCCCTTAATTTTCCAGACTGCTAGCCAAGTGCATATTTAAGAGGATATGTATATAGCTCCTGGGCCACTATTTTTCCCTTTGAAGTATGCTTTAAGAGTACTGTTGATTTCTGTAAAAGTCCAGTAAAGTAAATGTCCATGTTAATTAAAGGTTAATTAAAATGTAGCAAACTGTTCTTCATAGTGCGCCTGTTGCTGAATCTGCTCTGTTTCCTTCTTAAATTATAGAAATTATGCATCTGCACTACCTGATTATTTTTGTTAAAACTTTTCTCCTTTCTTTTGTGATAACTTCCAATATGTACTTTTAGAAGAAGATTATCTAGTTTTGTACCCTTTTGAGTCAAGGTAATCTTCCAGCTAAATGAAATATTTATGTTACTGCAGCACACTTCCTAAAAAAAAACTTCTAACTTCTCAGTTTAATAAAAAAATCTATACCTCTGATTTCAATTTTGTTTTCTTCGGTTTTCCAGTAGTTTTGGACTTTAAAACACTCAAGTTCTATAAAAATATTTTTACAGTTCCCTTATTTTTTTTTCTGTCTCATGTAATTAGAGATGGGGTGGTGGTAGTGTTTTTTTTGTCATAGATGATATGGCCACTCAATTTAAGAAAACATTATCAAAAAGCTTAGTTGTTCATAGGTGAATGTAACTAACGTTGAAAGGTATCTAATGTTTGAAGGTATGGTTAAAGAAAAATTCAAACTAATGTTTGAAGGTATGGTAAAGAAAACTTTTCCTCAAATATTCAAGCAGACTCTCCCCAGTAGCAATTTGTACTTATTATCTTTTCTATATGACTCCTTGTACAAAGGGAGTCTCCACCTTCTTTGTAGGCACCCTATAAATATTACAACATGGTGATGAGGTCTCCCTTCTTTTTTCAGGGCTGAACAAATGCAGATCTCTCAGCTTTTCCTCACATGACAGACTTCCCAGCCCTTGGACCATCTTCACGGTCCTTCACTGGACCCTCTCCAGCCCATCCACATCTATTTTGCACAACAGAGAAAAAACCCGAATATTTTATTCCAGGTGTGACCCTGGAATAAACTGAACAACACTGAGTAGAGTGGGATAATGATGTATTTATCTCTGCTGGGGACACCTTTGTTGATGCCACACAGCATCTCATTTGTTTTCTTTGCTGCAGCAGAACTCTAATCACTCATTTTAGTTCGTTCTCCCCAGGACCTACAGGTTCCTTGTCACACAGCTGCTCTCCAGCCAGATGGATTCCAGACTGTGCTGCACAAGTTTTCCCAAGTGTAAGGCCTTACACTTGTCCTTGTTGAGTTTATAAGGTTCTTTTTCCCCTTCTCTTCCAGGCTGTCCAGGTCTTCGTGCAGGGTGGCTCTTTCTTCCAAAGTGTTCAATTCCCCGCATAGTTTGGTATCATCAACAAAATTCCTCAGGGTACTCTTGATCTCATCATTCAGATCATGTATGAAGATAAAGCACATTGGGCCCATTATTGATCCCTGGGGGACGCTATTTGGGACAGGCTGGCAGTGTGGAAAAGGACTATTTACCATGACCTCCTGAGGTGTTGCCTGTCAGCAAGTTCTTCACCCACCACAAAGACCCCTTGTCTAGACCATAATGAATGAGTTTCTCTGAGAGAAGCCTGTAGGGAAACCATGATAAAGCCTTGGAAAAATCCAGTTAGACAATGGTCACTGTTTGTTCCACATCAGCCAAGCAGGGGACTTCGTCATAGAGGGTGATGAGGTTTGTTAAGAATTATTTGTTCTTAGTGACTCAGTGATGGTTTTCCAAGTCACATACTTCATCCTGTGGTAGCCCCCAGGTGGATTCATTCCACAGCTTTCCAAGGGACTGAAGTAGTACTAAAGGGCCTAAAATTGCTTGGATTCTTCTTTGAGCCCTCCTTGTAGATGGGGATGTCATTAGCCCTCTTCCAGTCTTCTGAGAAGTCCCCCAACCTCCATGGCTTCTTAAATAAGAAAAGAGAGATGTCAGCCTGCACTCTTAACACCACCAGTGGATGATCACAGAATCATGGATTATTTTGGACTTGAAGGGAGAACATTAAAGATTGTTTCATTTCACCCCCGTGCCATGGGCAGGGACACCTTCCACTAGACCGGGTTCTCCAAGCTCCATCCAACCTGTTCTTCAATACTTCCAGGGATCAATTTTTAGGGGTCAAACTCCAGTTAAGAGTTCACACAACTCTTCCATCACTGACAGTAGGACTGTGTTTGCATCAATCTGCTTTCTCTTGTCTAAATTATACGAGCCAGACTCATGCTCTCCAGGTGATCTGCCTGATTGACCTGCAAGACTGTTCAACAGTGGAGGTATTTATTTTCCCTTTCTCCTTTAAGAATCCAGGCTAATGGAGTCTAGAGGATTTTCCATTGGCTTCAGGAGTTGAAATTAGAACATTCATCTCATATGGAGATGTAATTGAGCTTATCAGTGTGTTCTGTTTCAAACAAGGAAGGTAGAAAAAACCCCTCACCATCATACACAAGCAAAAAGAAACCCAGAGAGTTCAAAGGGAGAGAATTTGAATATTGAAAGCTGGTAGAGCAGAAGTGTACTTGTTGATTCAGTAAAGTAAATGCTGGAAAAAGGAGTTTTGACACAGAATATTCTGAGATCTTGATGTGCAAGGAAAAAAGAGGTGTATTTTCAGAAAACATGTCTCTGTGTCTACACATTAGGAAAGGAGGTGAATCAGCAATGATTTTTGATGAGAAAATTTGGTTTGAAATACATTTGAAACACTTACATTAATTTCTTTCCCTATTGCTGCATTTGCTGAAAAATGATTAGGGAGAACTTAGAATTCTGTTGGGTGTAAATTAGAAATATTGGAATTATGTTGATTTTCAGATATAAACCATCACCCAGAAAAATTATAATGAGTGTTTGTGATTAAAGGAAATGTGAAGAGTTCTTACTCACTTAGAATACTAGGATGGGCTGGGGTTGCTAATGAAGTGAAAAATGAAATTCTTGCAGTTATGTAAATAAGGGTAAAAATAAAACTAGAGATACTGCTGGACTTCCAGGGGAAATTTACACTCTTTTGACACTATCAAAAGATAGTAACATAAAATAATTTTTTAGTGTTTTATTACTCTTATGTGTATCTTGGCTGAATATGGTTTTAAAAAAAAACACAAAAAACCAAAACAACTGACAGAGATTACTGAACAAAATTTAACAGGCAAATGATCTTATGAATGTGACAGTAGTCTGATGGTCCATTAATATAATCTGGCATATTTTTCATCATTGGGGAAAATTATCACTTTATGAAAGGTAGTTAGAAATTTATCTTAAATAGGAGAGAATGGTCTGTTTTACTAAGGCAGACTCACTACTTCTTGCTCCAGTAATCGTGATGGAGAATGACTGAATTTGCTTGGTAATACATGACCTTTTGCACAAAATAAGAAAGGTTTAATTTTTCTTTTTCCCTGAAACTAACAGAGATGTACTTCTAGAAGTACAAAACCTTAAAAATATAGTTTAAAATATGTACATATTTTCAGTAATATTGTTGGTATGATACCTCAATGTTTATCTCCATTTGCATTTCAGTAGGTTGCAAATGCTTTTAACAAAAGGAAAAGTTCTGAGGGGCTGGAGGAAAAGGGCTATACTTTAGATATATACAGCTTAAGCAATAACAGACAGTGGTATTCGGTTGAAAAAATATTACTGAGAGAAACTATAGGATTATCTTAAAACCCTATAGTTTTAAGTAAATTTAAAATTAGTAGATAAAATTGATTTATTTTTTTACTTTAAATCCATAATGCTATTTTTCTATTGCTTTTGTATTTAGTTTTTATACTAAAAAAGTATGAAGAATAGAAGTTTTCATTTCAACTAAATATGTTTAGGTTTATTGCAAAATTTTGGAGGGAGGGAACAATCAAATAAAATCTTTTCACTGTCTATGCAATGGGTCCCTTATGCTGTTTCTTATTCATTGAACTATGGCAGTAATAGAACACCCAAATAGTACTAGCCAGTTGTTCCCAACCCCTAAATTCTGAGATGTGATTTTTGCTGGTATGTTCAAAACTCAAGTTTGATCGTTTGAGTCACAACAAATACTATGGAAATACTTGTTTTGTGTTGCTAATATAAAAAATGAATATTTGCAATAATTTTGAAGTTGTATGTTGCCTCCTACTTGCCTTTGTATTGTTCATTTCTTTGTGTTTGTTTAAAAAAATAACAGAAATGGCAATCAAAGTTTTCACTAGTATAGATTTTGTTTGCCCTTGAATAATTTCTGTTGTAATATAATCACTGCAAAATGGAACAATTTATGTTGTCAACACTTCTCTCTATATGCTTGTATGTAAAGACCAATCCAATCACAAATATAGTAGGCGAGTTCTCTTGGTATTTCTGAACTAAAACATGATGAAATGTTGATAAGTGAAACCTTGATATCTTTTTAAATAAAGTTCTATGACATAGAGAAATAAATTGAGAAATTTATTATTAGGTTCATCTCCCCAGAACTCTGGATCTACCTTCTGAGTATCAGAAAGTGGTAGGAGGGAAAAGTAGTGTGATATTCATGGAAGAGAATGGAAGTAAACTTTGGATCTTCTCTTTCCAAATCCTTATGAAATATTATTCACAACAAAATGCAGTAATTTCAGAGTTATTAACAAAGGGTTCATGTGTTTTCTCATTGTAACTATACAGAAGATATGAAACCTGTATCCTAACTTCAATCATCTGTTAGTGGAAAAAGCCCAGAAATTCTTCTCATAAAAATATGTTGTTTCTTAGAACAAATCAAAGAAAATGTATTTCACATGTTTAAAAGATGCTCTTATGAGCTAAGTCTCTTGCAAAATCTCTGCTACAACCCTTTTCTGCTGCCCTAAGTAGCTCTTCATTAACCCTCTTAAAACTGTAGTTGCATGCATATATTTGACTTATCTTGCAAAGCCATTTAGAAAAGTGACTGCACTTTGCTTTACCTTAAAAAATCCTGGTAGTTCCACATCTTAGGTAATTTCATTAATAAGCATGGATCCTTACCTAGAACCTCATATTTGCCCTGATTTGATTCTAAACAACTCCTTGATGCCCAGTTGCAGATATTCATTGTATTTGATGATTCATTTCAGTATTTACCTTATATTTCCCTGACTTTTCTAATTTGTTTTCCATAAACACTTCCATTCCCAGTGATGGTGCAAACATGCCAGGCTACAGCAATAGTGACAAATGGTGTTGATGCCTTAGCGTGATACCTAAGCAAATTAGCTGGTAAAGCTGAACTGTTCAGTTTCAATTTTTGATACTGTTTTGCAGCATTGGCTTTTCATTCACCACTGAGTTGGCTTTACTTGCTCTATGATTTCATTATTCTTCATAGGGCAATGAAAATTTAGAAGTGCATAAGGAAGACAAATGTGGTTTTGCAACTGATGCTATGTAAGAACATGATAACTTAAGTGTAATCCAGGGGGCTCTGAACTATGGAAAGCAGTTTAAAAGCTTTTAGAATGTGCACTCCTTAGAAACAACTTTTTGTTTTTTCTACATTTTAAGATGTACAGGCTCCTTAAGCCATGTGACATCTTCTTATCCTGTGATATCTGTTTAGAATGGACAATATTGGATGTGCCAGGGAGAATGTAAGAGGATATATATGAAATAATTTGCATCATCTAGAGAACAACTGAAACAGATGCGTAGTCACATTAACATGACTTTCCAGACCTTTCCCTGTGATAATTTTTTTTTTTTTGTCCATGGCCTTCAAGTTTACTGGAGCAAAGGCCAGCACAAATCTGTGCATATTTTCTGTCTCACAGAGAGGAAGAAAAAAATGGATTTTAAAAGATTTTTGTCTGTTTATTCCCCAGAAATTTTAAAGATGATTTTATGAAGGTGCTGGCAGCTCGGGCTTACATGGTTTCCAGGCAGAATACAAGGATCTTTCAAAAAATACAAGAAAATATTTTTCTTTTTCCTCTATGCCACACAGATAGATCTAATGTCCGGTCATTTGCTTTTCACCCTTTCTGTCTCAGTTGCTGCCTGCATTTGTTCATCCGCTTGTAGCTCCTTATGTGTGTGAGATGACCTTCCTTTTCCAACCTACCAATGATGACATTTCATCAATCCCCCTAAAACCTTTCCTGCAATATATAAAACATGTTTCACTCTTTAGTTATATTTCCTTATCTGAACACCAGGAAATATATAGAGCTCCATTATTCACATCTGCAATCTTGTACCTGACACTCTTAAGGTATTAAATACTAAAATAACTCTTTTGAAATAGAATAGGCTAGAAATGTTCACATTTCAGTTTAATTTCACATATTAACTTCTGTGTTATGTAGCTTATTTGTTTAAAATGGCCAAGTGTTTTATTTCTGCTTTTACAGTTTTACGCTACTGGACAATATATTTGGATAGATTCAACAAATAAGAATTCAGTTCAAGTCTATTTACTCTGAAAGACATGGATTTCTTTTTATTTAAATGCTTTGGAGAAATATTCTTAGCCAAGATATTTTAAAAAATCCAATCCTTTACATCACCAAATTTCACCTAATGAAATCAGAATTTTCCATGGGGAAAGGAAATGCTTTGATTTGATACACTCATAGTCAAGCTGATCATTTTTGTTTTGAACTCATGCTTTAAACTGAGTTAATTAAATGCTTCAATTTCTTTGCAAGTTTTGAGGTTTTTTTTACTCTTAATTTTTCATTGTCAAGTAATATTTACTCTAAATCAGTATTATATAATGATAAACATACTGGCTTTTTATTGGAGAGAAACTCAATCTTTTAGTCAACTACATTTGCTCTTTTATTAAAAAAAATGCCATTCCTTGAAAGCAATTTTATTTCAGATAAGTATGGCAGACAAAAGTCTTAGCTGACAAAAAAAAAAACCCAACAAACCCACTGAGAAATAAAACACTGCTAATTACAGGTACAGGTTAAATAAATCCACCATTATTTTTCTATCAAATAAAAATTACATCATTATGAAGAATTCACAGCTCATTAGCCAACAACTGCTTAACTCAAGTGACTCTCCTCAGAAATATCTTGTGTTTAATTGTCTTAGAACCCTTAGGCAGCAGCCAAGCCCTGTGAGCAGACAGTTGAAGATGTGATTTTCCAGGAACGATTTCAAAAAAAAATTTTTATTTTTTTTTTAATTATGATTCCTCCTGGTTGCATAAATATTTGAATAGAAAAAAAAGTCTCTTAAATATCAGTGAGTCTATTTGTACCTTCTGACTTAAATGTACCTTGTAAAGCAGGCATGACTGTAAATGAAATTTCACTATGGGTTATCTAGAATGAGAAGAAAAGTATGAGTGACATGAGTAGAAAGAAATCAGTGAAAGATATAATAGATATCAAATTTTTTTCTAAAAAAAGCAGAAACAACATGTTTCTGCTGCATTTCTTGCCAGATGTAATTTCTGTGTCATAGAATGCTCTTCAACTTTGTTCAGAAAGCTGAGAAGTACAAAAAAAAAATAAATTCAATGTTGCCTAAAAAATGGAAAAAACTTTAAAATGTCTTACCTTTTCTTTCTTTTTCTTTTCTTTTTTTTTTGACATGGCTATTCAACGTTTTAAAAATAACAATAAAGACCAAACAGATATTGACAATTATGTTACAATGGTTTTTTTTTTTTTTTGTTATTTGGGTAATTTGCCTTGGTTAGTATTTCTTTCTCACAGAAACAATGGTGATCAATGGCTTAATGATATACAAATTCTTTTAAAGGTACTGTATTAGAAATTAAGGTAATTTATTGTGTATACCTTAAATATCCTACATTTCCTTATATCACATTGGAATATCACTCACTGTATTTTGTCTGTATTGTATTATTTCAGTTCCTTGTGTCTGGTCTTACTTTGTCCCTTAGTATAGATTCCATTAATACCTCTTGCATAAAGATTACTCAAGATTATTCATAACTTGCTTTTCTGATTTCAATGCCATTATTCTCTGCCAAACATCATCTGAAGTTCCATTTTCATTTCCAAGTCTAGAATTTTTAGGAAAAAAATGTTAGATGTCAAACTAGTTTCTTCTACAGAAGGTGTAGCAGTTAAATGTGTGTTTTTATTTCCATTGGAAAAGACTTTGAGGTAGTGGCTTTCCAAATGATTGATCTGAGCCATTACAGAAACTCCTGCTCTTATTACTTGTTGACCATAATTTTCTTTTATGATGCCATTGACATCACTAAGAAATTTTATTGGAGAATGAAGTTCCTTCATAGCAATATCTGACTAAATCTTTATTAGAAAATAATGAGTTCAAACTGGTTATAAAAATTTCAGGCAACTTGTGAGATTTGATATTTAAGATGTCAGAGAAAAAATGCCCCCCAATAAATAAAACCAAATTCTAAGTATGGAATTATAGAATACCTTGCGTTGGAAGGGCCTGGAGATCTTATAGATCATTGATTGATTGTTTGGAGACTTGTGCTTTTGAGTTCTGAGTATTTTCAAGGACAGAGATTCCAGAGACTCTCTGAACAAAACATTCCAAAGCTGGCACTCCTCATAATGAGGAAATGTTGCCCAGCATACAACTACTTCCAATATTTCTCTACAAGTGCCGTGACAAAAGAGAATGATCTACACAGTTGAAAATGTGTCTGATATGATAGGGACTGGGCATAGTTATTTTTCTCGTTATAATTTTTTAGACAACACCACCAAAAATGATTGAAAATATGAACATGGGATTTACATGTGACCTAGTGCAATTAATTCCCAGAATCAGGAAGTCCCAGAGACTAGTAGTCTTCAACATTAAGGAACAAAAATTTTGATTTTGTGATGTTGAAATCAATTTCACTCATATGAAGCATATTCTCAAAGCATGCGTCCCACTCTGAGTGATCAAGACAGTGTTAGATTATATCAGAGCTATTTCAAGTTTTAGAAAATATTATTTAGATTGTTCTTTTCAGAAACTCAGAAGATTAACACCCAGAACTGTGTCTACTGTTCAATCCATGCAATATATTTTAGGGGAAGAATATGCTTATTTGTGTGCAAGTATAAAGCTTTTTAGTACTGTAGTTAATCATAAACATCTGTGCTATTAATCAGCGGTGTCAATGTGTCCATTTAACTTGTACTATTGTGTGGCTAGGTTTGTGGCTTTCATGAAATGGGAAAAAATAATCCAACTTTAAATATTTTTACAACTAATGTGCACAGACTTATAATCTAATTATATATTTTATGCAGTGATTTTGATCAGGTCACCCTGCCTAGTATAACAGGGAGTACATCTGAATATGCAAGACTTATAGGCACGACGTATGTTACCTTTAAAAATTAGTCAAAAAAATTCACATTAATAAACCTTAAAAATATTTCTGATATAAAAAAAAAAATTTCCTGACCTTCAGCATACTAAAGGAGATTGCATTTTTCAATATTAGCACAATGAGGATGGGCCAAAGGACAGTCACAAAATTTTGTGTGATAAAAAGTAATAAAAATAAGCCTATGAAAACTACAAAAGGAAATGCACTATCCAATGAAAGAGCCATTTCTTTTCTCTATGGAAGTAACAAGTTTGCTTGATCTCCACTGGCTTTTTTTACAATAAAAAATAATGCTCACTCCTTATAGGTGTATTGTTGGTATCAGATGGTGGGAATTTTCTTCAGGAAAGTGGATTTTTTTTTTTTGCATATGAATATTTTATAAATTTATAAATAAACTGGTGTCTATGTAAGGGTTTCTTTGGATTTTATAATTCAGAAGTCATTAAAATTTATTATTTTTAATGATTAAGTAATTTTTTTTTACCTTTAAAATTATTTAGCAGAAACAAAATGTTTTAGAATAAATCAATCACTTTTATATATGTATGTAACTTAAAGTTGTCTGGAGAGAAGATGATTGTGCACTAAGTAAAACACTTTACTGGTATGGGATAGAGTTACTAAATCAGCTACTATGGGCAAATAAACTCTCCCTCTGGCATTTGTTGTATGGCTTTGTTGGGTGCTGCTTTGTGACTGAAATAGAAGATGAGAGACAATTTGGAGCATCCACAAATATTACAGCTTGGCTTCAACCAGGGACAGCAACAAAAGCACAGTGAGGAAGCCAATGAGGAAGATTTGAGGCATACAGGTAAGAAGCTGCACACAGGAGGTAAAATAAACACAATTCCTGCACACTAAACTATAAAACTAAAAGGGAGTAGTGAAATAACTGACTCTATTTTACAAAAGAAGGGTTATTTTTAAACTTGTGTTGTTGATGCTACTCTCAAAATAGATTTTTGTGTTCAAGTTCTATGGGTGTAATAAAAGAGAACTAATAAAAGAAAAAGATTGAGTTTGAGGAGTTGCACAAAAAATATGAGGTGAAATGTCCTAATTCCAGCACGTACTTTTTGTATGATCTCAGAAATACAACTTATGTTTTACTTTAAAGAGTTAAATATATATTTACTTAAAAATTTTATTTTCAATTTTATTGCAGTCTGATTTCACTCTGCTTTTTATTTCTCATTACCAAGGAGAATTGAACATATTTAGAAACACTAAAACCAAAGAAAACATATAAGCATTGAAACTTCCTTTTAAAAATGCATTTCATAACTGATGTTCTCTCCCATCTTGACTCTCTGAGATTCCTGATGCAGAAAAGAGCCTTTGCCTTCTAAAAATAGAGATTAATTAATTTTTAATTGGCTTACTTATATATTGTGTTCAGAGAGAATAGGATATCATGGTTTTGGCCACTGAGTTTTTATTAATTTAGCCATATAAAAATTAGATCTCGTCTGAGTAGTTTTAAGGTGATTAGTATGAAGATTTTATTTAACTTGAAAAAATCACCATGAAAGTTAAAACATTAGAATCTCACCATTATTAAAAGGATAGCAGACCACATATTGCAGTCAGAGGCAATTAGCCTCTGATATCAAGAAAATTAATTTTACCAAACTGATTAGCTTAATAGCAATCCTTGGAGAAGTTTCCCCTCATGATGTATGATACAGGCACAAGTCATTGTGCTTAGGCTTTATTTAAGCAACTGTTTCTGATTACCACACTTATGAACCAGTTTATTAAAGAACAACTGAATTTTTTGGGCTCTCTATTCAAATACTACTCATAAGCTGGAATTGCAGTGCAGTTTTTGTCACAGTTCCTCAAAGCTCTAGATGTAGGATAGCTGGATGATGGATGCTGGAAAATTTGTGTTGTTAGAGTCTTGATATCAAACCTGAGGTGATAAAATACGTTTTATTTTGCCAGCTGCTCAGTCGCCTTATATCTGATTTACGTGTCACCCATTCAAACCCTTTTCAGAATTTTTTTCACTCAGGTAAGAATATCTTTTGCATTTCTGAACAACTCATTTGGACTTTTTTTTTTCCTTTTAAAAAAATTTCTAAGTATATTTCATATTCAGCATGTGAAAAGCCATTCCTTCTGAATTTTCAATAAGATTACTCTTTCTTATCTTAGTTCTTTTCACAATCTCCAACTTTCTCCATACTTTGTTTTTTTGATAAATAGCAACATTAAAAATACCCTTTCCTCCTCAGCGGATTTGTGTATAAGCAGAATTTCCTGCTTTACTCTTCCCTTCCTTTTTTTTTTTTCATTCTCCCAGCTTACTCCTGACTACCATTAACTCTGAAAATCTCATATATTTTATATAATATTCCATATTTTCACTAAACATTAGTTCAGTCTGGAGGGGTGTAGGAATGTGTTTTGTGTACATGTAGTAGCAAATTCCTTCTGCAAAAATGTATTTTTATTTCCTCTCTATCCCCTTTATCCAGCATCCTCAACTGACTGAAAAAAACATCCAAATGACACAGGTTCTGATTGACTTTAGTTTCTTCTGGCTCGTTTAATATGAAGTCCTCCCATAACTTCAGCATATTATGAGCATGGAATGTCAGCTTTTCTTTTCTGATGTATGTAAAGCTAAATTGTTCTAAAACCTCATAAGTCTGCACAGTTAAAATACTTGAGATTATCGCTTGCTTAGATTATCTTAATTCTTTAATTGGATAGTGAGGCAGTGTACACATTTATTCAGAACTCCATAGTATTACTGAGGAGTAATATGTTGGATAAAAACCTTTTTTGGACTATTCATGTGGAAATTACACTCTATGTAATGACTGTCAACATTTGTAACTTTATCTTCTAGCAAATGAGAGAAATGTACCTCATTTACTGACTTCGATTTCAACTTAGTATCTATAGCAGAAATCATATTTTCTATAATTCTTCCCATCGATATTTATTTTCCTTTTAAACTTCTGTTTTCTTTTTTTTTTTTTAATTCAACAAAAGGTTTCCTGCCAAAACTCTTATTGTGGTTGTGGTTAAAATAATGATATTGTTCTCTTGTACAGCATAGTAACTAGCGCATGAGACATTTGATGCATGCATTTAGGAACTTCATTTCAGTGAAATATTTAGTAAATCTTAAAAAGAAAAAAAAGAGTGAAAGGTTATTGAAAGGTTGGTTTGCATTTTTCTGTAAACCACTCTGTTCTACTTTCAGTATATTCTTTTGGGGAGGTCATGCTGTTTCTTTCACAGGATTCTGTGCAAAAAAATCAAATTTCTTTGTGCCTGTTAAGGTACTTGTTACACTTTTTTGAGCTATGCTATATTTGAACCTTTATTCAGACACTTCCAGTTGATATCTGTCAAAAAGCATTTGATACTTCCCAAGTTAAACTGAATGAGGTTCTTGTGGTATTTATTTCATGCTGGCTGGAAGTGAACTGGAAATAAACACTGAACAACCCCAAGCATCAAGTTTCACTACTCTGAGCTGCTGCTGAAGGACTGTCTTTAAATACACATTCAGCATCTTCAGCAAACACAGACTGTGAAGGAAACCCTCTCTGGCTTTGGTTTTCAGCATTCAGAAAAGGGTCAAGCTCCCTTTAAAGTTTCCTTGTGTGAACTGAATGCTGGGGTTTGGGTTATGGAGAAACATTCTTTAGACTGTCCTCTTTCAGAAAGTCAGCAAATACTGTGCCTTTCCAGCTTGTGGCTTTAAAAGGGACAAGTTAATGTTCCAGTAACAATCCCTGCGAGGTTGACACAGTCCATTAAAATTGGGGGCACTTGGTCACTTTTCAGAATTACTTCAGAAATAAGCTGCAAGTTTTGAGAGGCCTCTCTGAGGAATTAAATACAAAGTAAGTGTAGGTCTTTAAATGGATCCAGGTAGAGTGTGTGTGTCGGGGCAGAGAGTGTCATCTTCTCATTTTGTTCCTTTTTATTTTTCACTTGAAGGATACTAGGAAAATTATATTTCTTAGAATTTCAGGTGATGTTTGTTTATTGTGTTTGAAATGTGTTTCTGAATAAAAGAGTTAAAGCTCCCTTCTTTGTGATTCCTTACCTGGAATACTTTCTTATTTAATAACTCAGCAAGATGCAGTGGCACAACATGGCACAGATGCTGGTTTATTTCAAAGGCTCTAGTTCTTTCAACAGGAGCAAAAAGAAATAATGAAAAAAAAATCTTTATTTTCTGGTATTAGAATTTCAGGTCTCATTGTAATTTCATGCACTTACTTTGCATGATTTGAAGTAAAAAGGATTAAAATCATCCACTTTGTGTCCCTACGGCCAGCAGCCAGGTTTACTGTTTTCAAGAAGATGGTGACCTGGTCTTCAGTATGCTACAATATATGTAATAAAATATATTTAGTTTATTAAAGTTTCCTCTTTTGTTTATATAGTTGTCTACTGTGATTTCCTTTTTCTTCACTGTGGAAATTCTGAAGTATAGCCATCTGTCATACTATGGTAGAAATTATTGGGCTGTTGGACAAATGGTGTAGACCACAGTCACTGAGCAGCCTAAAAATAATGGCATAATCCAAAAAATCCCCTAAAATTAAAGAGTAATAAAACAAATTAAAAACAACAACAACAACGACAAAATAAAATGCAGATTATATATGTCTAATACATGGCTTATAATAAACATTATTCAGCACATCAAAACCATTTTTAGTACTTTTGGGGTTTTTTTGTTATTTATTTAAATACATATACACATATATATATAAACATATATTTATATCAGATATGAAGATGATAAATAGCTGCAAAGTGACAAAACGATGGCAGCAGACTAGAAAGTCCTGTTTTATTTGGCACAACAAGTACATCAGGACTGCAGTTTTCACACACATTCTTAATTACTTGCCAAAACTGGGTTCCAGGGTTTATTTTTTTTTATGTTGCTCTTTATGTAGTGATACTCAGAAGTCACCAAATTAATTAACAACTGGTTTGAACTACTGGAAATTAATTATTGAAGAGTATCTAAAAAAGGCTGAGGACCATTTTTGTTTCAGCCACTGTGATAGTTCTAGAAAACCTGCAGATTTTTGTGTTGTTTTTCATGTATAAAGATTTCCTTTCACTCTGAGTAACACAAACAAGAACAAGATATTTGGAGGAGCTTTTGAGTGGCAGAGCCAAAGGAATAATTCATATTTCATAGATACAAGGTAAAAAGGGTTGATATTCAAAGTTCTGGTAATACAAATGAATACTTCTTGCCTCTTAATAAATTCAGCTGAAGCTAAGCACTCTTCTTACATGACACAAGCTTAATAGTCCAGCAGAACATGTGAGTATATGCTGAGATTTATTTAACACGTTTGCAAGCTTATTACCTTGCTTCAAACTTCATGGATTAATTCCATGTGGAACAGGCAGCTGGATTTGTCTCTGGAAGAAGACTATGTCCTTCTGGAATAATAGTAGTAAGAAAACAGGAAAATAGCAAAGCATTCCCTATTTTCAAGAAGAAACTTCTGAAAGTTTATATGACATTCTGTGTGTTCCTCTAGATGTTAATATTTCAGTGTTTTAAATTAAGAAAGCTGATAATAACATTTTTGTGAAAGTCATTTCTTTCTGAAACAGTTCAGTAACTTTCTGGGATACGCGAGGTTAGGAAATTATCTGAAGTCTCTGGACAGGGAAATTGAGGTAGAAAGTCAGCACTCAGAGGTTACTGTGGGTGATGAGATCTGGGACAAAAGCAGTTTCTGGTAGTCATGAGCCTTCTCAGCACCACTTTTAACAAGTTAGAAGCTCATGGCCATTAGGTTCGAAGTAGGGGCTACTCAGCTTATCTGAGTGCCAGCCACATTCTAACTTGTTTTCCTCCTCTAGTGACCATTCACAGCATTTCTCAGGGAATTTATATCTTTATAAATACATTAATAAAAAAATTCTTATTATGCCTAAGAAATATCTCTTTATAAAAGTTACTCAGGTGCATGGAAACTCTACCTATTGTATATGCTTCAGTAGATGTAGACCATACCTGCAATATCCAAATTTGACTTAAAATTGGAATGGGACTTGTTGTAACATACAAGGGTTTTTGATGATGTCACCATTTCAGCTCACTAATATTAAACCTTTCTACTCATAACTACTGTGCCTTCAGATGGCAAGTGTTTTCCATGAAAAAATTATAAAATAAGACAAGTGAATTCTTTACAAAATAGTACATTCAAATTCTGTTTCTCAGCATGCTTGAAAAAACACTTGGTACATTTTCAAGAAAAACTCAGGAACCTGGAAATCCATTTTGTATTCTCTGTGCATGTGCTCATAATTTCTTTTCCTGAAATAGCTGCTGGTTTTAAGACCTGTTCTTGTGGTTTCCAAGATGCCCCCTGAAACAGTAAGCTACTTTCCTCCTGGATGTTAGTCTCGGTCTATCTGGTTGAATATAGCCCAGACATAATAGAATAAATTGGGATCAATTTCCTTTTTACTTCCTTCCCCCATCCACCGAATTTGTAAGTAACAGTGGCAGAGGGAGAGTTTCTAATCTGCCCAAAGCTTAAAACCTTCTGATGGTCACTATGTTCTGATGTTTTTCATACAAGCAATTATTAGGACACCCAAATTTAAATGTAAGGAAGACCAGTTTGTTTATTGTATGTTAAAACAAGAAACTTCCACCTAAAGAAATCAGTAAAAAAGCAAAAAAGGTGAAGCAAGTGGCTTGAGAAAACAAACTGAGAAGCATTTAAAAAATGTTGCTCTTTATCCTACTTTTTTTGATAGACTTTGAAATTCCTCTCTGATCACAGCGTTAAACCAGACGGATGAAGTAGCAGTGGTATAAACAGAGCTTTTTCTGGAGTAATATTTTAAATATTATTTACTATATATATCTATATATCTCTATCTTTGAAAGTAACTCCCAATTTATGGGAAGTCAAAACACTTCCTAAGGAATTGCAGATAAGCAGTAAAAGAAATTACACCAATGTGACAAGGGGTTGACACACAATGACAAACACATCAAGGCAATTGACAATAAATATGTCAAAACAAAGTTGTATTTTGAAGTTTACTGAAAAATGTATGTAAAGAATCCTTTGGGATTTTAAAAAATTAGGACTTGTAGAGTACTCTTTGAAAGTTGAAGTGTTAACTCTAAGTGGTAAAATACATTTCCAGGTATGTGAAGAGTACTTTATTTCAGATGAACATAAATATATACAGAATCACAGAACTAGAAGCTAAAAAGCGCTCAGGTTTAATTCTAGTTATGATTTTAACTTCAACCCTTACGGGCTTAATATAATTTTCTTGAAGCAGTTTTACTGTACAGAAAATAAGGTAATGGCTGCCAAATTACCTCATTGTGTGAGATATTCATGATGGCTTATTGGGAAAAGGAAAAAAAAAAGGTGTCAATGTGTCAAAGAGGTTTAGGATCTAGCAAGTTTACTGAAAGTCAACAGATTAAAGCCCTAAAGAGGCTAAAGTAAGAAAAATTCATCCCTTCATGCACGTTTGAACTATTCTTAGGTTTAGTCTCCATGTGGTCTCTTGCCTAGGTTTGGAGAAATATTTTTGTTTTCCTTCCTCTTACCTATTGTGTTTTGTTTTTTTTCTGTGTTTCAGCTAACATAAAGCTGCTGGCTGGTTGTTTGTTTGTTTGTTTGTTCTTTTAACAGAGAGAAATAAAACTATAGAAGGCTACATTACTTATCTTGCAGTCCTACTACTGTTAATGGGAGCCTTACACTCAATTACCACAGTCTTCACAGAAAGTTTAATTAACCCACAAATTATGAAAAAATGTATTTAACAGCTAGATTGAGTGGAGTCAGAGAATTGAGCACAGTGAGATATCTCTATATTACCCTGGAATGAAGTACATCCCAAATCATGAGAGGGGGAAAAAATGGTGCTTGAAACAACGTTGTACCAGAAATAAATACTGCATTATTATTCCTGTCATTGGAAATAACTATGATAATGCATTCACTATTGATCTTTCTCAGTAGGACTCCATCTCTGAGTCATTGCTCATCTTAAATGGTTCAGTGAGTTGCAAGAACTGTCAGTTCTTGCCCATTTAGTCTTTTAGTATTTTCTGTGCTCCATCTGCTTAGTAGCACTGGCTGCCTGTGGACTACCTTCACATGCGCTAACAGTGAAACAAGCCTAAAAAATCCACAGTATTTTGATGTACTCACCAGTAAACTTTGAATTCAAAAAATAATAACCAAATCCAAAGACTTTTTTTTTCACATGGACAAAATAAAAAAAAAATGGAAAAATATATTTGTAAAATAATTTGGAAAAATAGCAAAAGCAGTAGCTACAATACCCAGGAGTCAAATTTTTTTTTTTGTGATTACTTTTTTTGTTCTAATTTCCACTCATTTTCACAGATAATTCACAGATTCTTTTGTAATTCCCAACAGATGTAGCTTTTAGTGTTGGTAATTTATAAGCATAGTAATTTACAACTATGTATCTCTAGTAAGCATATACATAGTCCTTGCAACCATGTACAACTATCACATAATACTATCACCACATAGTACTTCCTCAGTACATTAGGCGTAGAGAAAAAAATCTCTGAATACACAATAGAAATATAATAACTTATTTTACTTTAAAAAACATATATATGAGGAGGACAAGAAAAGAAGAACAGAAGAATATAGAAAATGGCGTGCTGTTTATGAGAGATATTGATTGGACTGTACTAATGGACTTTACTAATAATTGCGGTTTATCCGTGTTTTGAGTTGTACGGTTATGGGTTTATGATTACTGTTAATGCATGTTTGTTAAAAGAGTTTTGTACCCCAGTTATATACAGTATTAGGTGTTAGGACATGTCCATACATGTTAAGCTCCCTCATGATTTTCCTCCTCTCTGATTGGCTGAAATTTGCCGCATAGGAGGAGACACTATTAACATTTTAACCCTCAGTCATTGGTTCCTGATTGCCTCACCTAAATCTCTACTTCCTCATAGGTAGTTGTGCCTTGTCAATCCCATACTCCTCCCTTATTCTAGCCCTTTCCATCGAGAACCTTATAAAAGGCATGCTTTCCCCTCAGTTTGTGGATAGCACCCTTCACTCCTGCTGTGTGCATGCAGTCAGCACGCCTGCTGTCTGCTGCGTCATTTACCATCTACAATAAAGACCTACAACAGAGTGAAGAACCCTGTGTGCTGTCACAGCCTCTCCTTCACCCAGGCTGCATCATATATAGAATAAAAAAAAAAGACCTTTTGGAAACAGTCTTTAAAGGGATATTTTTGGCTTATAAATTAGCAGTGCTTTTGAGGGTACAAAAAATTAAATTCTGTCAGAGATAAAGTGATTGAATGATTGACTAAAATTTCTATCATGAAAATGGGACAACATTATATTGTTCTACATTCTACAATTGCTTTAATGGTAACTGAGCAGAGTAATAGTAACAGCTCCAAAAGGCCCAAATAAAGAATAATCCAAATATCTCACTGTCATACTTAGGTCTGGAGGCAGAACTGTGACTGTTGCTGGGAACACCAGGGGAAACTTGGGCGATGAAGGCTAGAATAAAACTTTTGGAGATTGATACCGAGTGTAAAACCAGAGATAAGATGAAGTTACATACCAGGGGCTGTAACCATACCAGTGGGGGGCCAAGATGGTGGGCGGGCAGGTGGCCACGCGCTCGGCATGCTCCTGCAGCTGAGTGGTGGGTGGTGGGGGACCCACTTCTGCTCCTGCGGCTCGTCGCCACGCTGCATGCATAGGAGACGCTGCAGCGCAGATCTGTGCAGCCGACCTCGTGGAGAAGCTGTTGGGAGCTGTGCTTTGACGTCGGAGTGGCGGAGCGGTTGGCGAATGGCCGGGGGCCATGCAGGGCCGGGCCACAGGACCAGGCCATGCCAGGTCGGGCCGGGCAGGTGCAGGGAGGGGGCCGGACAGTCCTGGGGGTTCCCCAGACCATCGGGGGGGTGGGTGGATGGTCCTGTTCGGAGGGAGGGAGATCCCCAGGTTGGGCCGGGCTGGGTCAGGCTAGGCAGGAGCAGGGGGGAGGGCAGACAAACCTGAGGTTTCTCTGGGCCGACCTGGGGGTCCAGCGAGGCGGCCTTGTTTGGGGGACTGCAGGTGGGCAGTGCAGGGGGGAGCTTGCGGTGGCGCACTGGGGGGTGAGGTTTGGGGTGGGTAGTGGGTTTCTCTGAGGATTGGGAGGTTTGGGCTGGGCAGGGGCTGTGGAGGATGCCCAAGCCTCAGGTGGATGCAGGGACCTCTTACATGTGTGCCCACCCTTGCCCAGGGGTATACTGGGATTGCTCCTCCTCGGGCATTGATGCAGTGGGAGTGGGATATGATGGTTTTGGCTTGCTTGTGGCTTCTGCCCAGGAATGTGGTGTGGTTTTGTTGTTGTTTTGTGGGTTGTGGGTTTTCATGTTGGTTTTTTTTGTTTTGTTTTATTTTGGTTTTGTTTGTTTGTTTGTTTGTTTTTGTTTAGGTTTTGTGTTTTTTGTGGTTTTTTTTCTTATTCATAGCATCTTAGAGGGGTGCTCAGGGCAAGGAAATGTCCCTGGGTTAAACTGTAGGAAGCTGTGAAGGAAAAGTAGGGCGAGAAGGGCTTGTCCAAACTATTTCAGTATGCCCTTATGAGGTTGTGAGCTGTGCTGACAGTGGTATATGCCTCCGGTAGGGTCTCTCATGCCAAACAGGTCAAAACTGAAGGGTCAAATGTCTCCATGGGCAGGATGAGCTCACTAACCTGCCAGTGGTCATCCTAGGAGAAGGACAACTCTAATATCAAACCTGGGCAGATGGAGCTCGCTTAGCCCTGTAAGGCCATCCATCCAAGAGAAGGATACTCTAATCAAACCTACGTCCTGAGGACCTTGCTGTCACCATCCAAGCTTGCTAGGCCCTGGCAGATGAACCTTAGGAGTAAAGGGTGGGACCAGTTCTGTGCAAGCTGAGCCTCACCTAAAAAATCCACTGCGCAGGCTCGAGGGTTATACCCACACTTATAAAGTCCTGCAGCGACAGGTGAGGGACGAAACGGCAGGTGATAAGGTGCACTGGAAGCCGCAGTCCTAACCCTGCATGCAGGCGGTTCAGGACATTGGTCGCCTGAGTCTGACCCTGGAGATGACAGACTCACTCGGCAGCATCCTGAATGACCAAGCAGCCTTTTTCAAGGAGACCACTGCTTGCTCCACACGGAGAGGGACCTAGAAAAGGTGGCCTAACCAAAACTCATCTCCACCCTTCACCCGGTTGGTTAACCGTGGCCAATGGGCATCTTCTGTTGCGGTCAAATAAAGATTAAGAGTAAAAGGAACACACCTGCCTCCAAAGGTGTACTCAAATTAACACTGGCATGCTGGAACATCAGAACCATGCTTGATACTGCAAACAGTGGCCGTCCTGAGTGTCGCTCTGCTCTAATTGCCCATGAACTGTCTCGACTCAACATCGACATCACTGCTCTCAGTGAATCATAGAATCACAGAATAGATTGGGTTGGAAAAGACCTCCAAGATCATCAAGTCCAACCCCTGATCCAACTCTAATTACTATATCATGGCACTAAGGGCCATGTCCAATCTCTTTTTAAAAACTTCCAGGGATGGTGAATCTACCACCTCTCTGGGCAGGCCATTCCAATGCCTGATCACCCTCTCTGTAAAGAATTTCTTCCTAACATCTAACCTAAACTTCCCCTGGCAGAGCTTGAGCCCATGTCCCCTTGTCCTGTTGTTGGTTGCCTGGGAGAAGAGACCAACCCCCACCTGGCTATAACTTCCCTTCAGGTAGTTGAAGAGAGTGATGAGGTCACCTCTAAGCCTTCTCTTCTCTAGACTAAACAACCCCAGCTCCCTCAGCCTCTCCTCATAGGACTTGTGCTCAAGTCCCTTCACCAGCCTGGTTGCTCTTCTCTGGACCCGCTCCAGCACCTTCATGAGGAAGGCAGCCTTAGAGAACATGGTGCCAGTTATACACTCTACTGGTCAGGTAAACTCAGATCTGAAAGGCATCTCTCAGGAGTTGGCTTCATGATTAAAAACTCTATTGCCTCTAAACTCGAAAATCTGCCAACTGCTCATTGTGATCGTATTATCTCCCTACACCTCCCACTACACAACAAGCAACATACTGTTCTCTTTAGTACATATGCCCCAACCCTCCAAGCTGACCCAGCTGAAAAAGATAAATTCTACAACGACCTACGCCACCTTATCCAAAAGGTTCCTGCAGATGATAAGATCATTATCCTTGGTGATTTCAACGCCAGAGTAGGAAAGAACTCTGAAGGCTGGAAAGGAGTACGAGGCAAACATGGTGTTGGGAACTGCAATGATGATGATTGCCTTCTGCTAGAGTTTTGTGCTGAACAGCAGCTTACCATCACCAACACTATCTTTCAGCAGAAAGATAGTCTGAAGACAACCTGGATGCATCCTAGGTCCAATCACTGGCACCTCATTGATTATACCTTGGTCCGACAGAGAGATATTCGCGATGTCTGTCACACCCGCGTGATGCCTAGTGCAGAATACCAAACAGATTGTTGCCTTGTGCACTGTAAAATTAACCTCCATTTTAAGTTCAAACCTAAAAAGGGTGGCATTCCTAGAAGGAGACTTCAAGTTAACAATCTTCAAACAGCTACAGTGAGGGAGAGGTTCCAGGCAAATCTTCAATCCAGGCTCGAAGTTCATTCCACATATCCCTCTCCCGAAGTGCTTTGGCAACTTATTAAAAATAGCATTCTGCAGTCCTCTGAAGAATCCTTAGGGTTCTCCTTCAAGAAAAACAAGGACTGGTTTGATGAAAACAATCATAAGATCCAGGGATTGTTGAGTAAGAAGAGAATTGCTCACCAAGTCCACCTTGCTCAGCCGTCTTGTCATATAAGAAAAGCAGCCTTTCGACTCGCATGCAGCAAGCTCCAACAGAAACTTCATGACATCCAGAACAAGTGGTGGACCAATCTAGAGGAAAAAATCCAGTTATGCGTAGATACAGGTGACTACAGGGGATTCTATGAGGCTCTGAATACAGCCTACGGTCCTACACACCAGGTTCAAAGCCCTTTACTCAGTGCAGATGGCCAAATGCTTCTCCCAGATAAAGTTTCCATTTTAAATCAATGGTCTGAACACTTTCAGACTCTCTTCAGTACTAGTCGTGTAGTTCAAGACTCAGCAATGCAGTACATTTCACAACCCACGAAGACTGAACTGGATACTGCCCCCACCATGGGAGAAACTCTTAAAGCAATACAGCAGGTGAAAATTGGCAAGGCAGCTGGGGTTGACGGAATCCCACCTGAAATCTGGAAGCACAGTAGCCAAGCACTCCATGATAAGTTTCACAAATTTGTGGTGCGCTGTTGTTGAACTTCAGGCCTTTGTGACGCTGTCATCATCACCTTGTACAAGAGGAAAGGAGATAAATCAGACTGCTCAAATTACCGAGGTATTACCCTGCTCTCCATTGCTGGTAAAATCCTTGCAAGAATTCTTTTGAACAGATTAATACCCGCCATAGCAGAAGATCTTCTACCTGAGAGCCAGTGTGGTTTCAGAGCCAACAGAGGTACCACAGACCTGGTATTTGTTCTCAGACAACTGCAAGAGAAATGTAGGGAACAGAACAAAAGACTCTATGTTACCTTTGTTGATCTCACCAAGGCTTTCGACACTGTGAGCAGAAAAGGTCTGTGGCAGATTTTGGAACGTTTAGGGTGTCCTCCCAAGTTCCTCAAAATGATCATCTCGCTTCATGAGGACCAGCACGGCCAAGTGAGACATGGTGACGCACTTTCTGAGCCGTTTCCAATAGCCAATGGTGTGAAGCAAGGCTGCGTCCTCGCACCAACTTTATTCACAGTCTTCTTCAGCATGATGCTCCAAAGGGCCACGGCAGACCTCGATGATGAAAACGGTGTCTACATTCGATATCGTACGAATGGGAGCCTGTTCA
Source organism: Myiozetetes cayanensis (assembly GCF_022539395.1). Lineage (NCBI taxonomy): Eukaryota > Metazoa > Chordata > Aves > Passeriformes > Tyrannidae > Myiozetetes > Myiozetetes cayanensis. The sequence continues at coordinate 33,369,096 of NW_026087631.1, read as the reverse complement.
ACCTAAGGCGACTGAAGGCCCACACTAAGACCTTAAATTATCTTATCCGTGAGCTGCTTTACGCTGATGATGCCGCCCTCACCGCCCACACAGAAGTAGCTCTGCAGCGTCTAACATCCTGCTTTGCAGAGGCTGCTGAGCTGTTTGGACTGGAAGTCAGCTTGAAGAAGACAGAAGTTTTATATCAGCCTGCACCTCAGGAAGTCTCCCATCATCCCCATATCACCATTGGTGAAACAGAACTCAAATCAGTCCAGCAGTTTAGTTACCTGGGTAGCATCATCTCCTCAGACAGTAAGATTGATGCAGAAATAGACAACAGGTTAGCAAAGGCATACAGAGCTTTCGGTAAACTCCATAAAAGAGTGTGGCAAAACAAACACCTGAAGAAAAGTACAAAGATCAGCATTTACAGAGCTGTTGTACTGTCTACTCTTTTGTATGGGTCCGAATCATGGGTCATTTACCGGCACCACTTGCGTCTCTTAGAACGCTTCCATCAGCGCTGCCTCCGTACAATTCTAAACATCCACTGGACTGACTATGTGACCAACACGTCTGTCCTTGAACAGGCAGCAGTCACAAGCATTGAGGCCATGCTGCTGAGAACACAGCTGTGCTGGGCAGGGCACGTCTCCAGGATGCAGGACTGCTGCCTCCCTAAGATCGTGCTCTATGGGGAACTTGCCACTGGCTGCCACAAGAGAGGAGCCCCGAAGAGGAGATCCAAGGACTGCCTGAAACAATCCCTCAGCCTTGGCCATATTGATCACCACCATTGGTCTACCCTGGCCTCCAATCGGGAGACCTGGAGACACACCATCTATAACGCTGCTGCTGCTTTTGAGAACACACGCAGGATCACTCTCGAGGAGAAAAGACAACGCAGAAAGAATCGCGTCTCGTCTGTATCACCTGGGGAGTCTTTCTGCTGTGCCTTCTGCAACTGGACTTGTCTATCTCGCATTGGCCTTTTTAGCCATCAGCGCGCTTGTAGCAAGCGTGGGTAGAGCCCTTTCAAATCTTCATTCGCGAAGCCTAGCCATGATGATGATGGTTAATCCACGATAATGCTAAATTTCATCTGTAAAGGTTTCCATATAAAGTTAGCAAAGTTAAAACCAAGGTACTACATTGTATAGCGGTAAAATTAAAACTTTAATAATCTGGGCAATACTGTGGATGCTTTTGTTTTGTGAATTTAAAGTTAAAATAAATAATCTTGCCCAAAATAACAGCTAAAATAATACACCTTCTTTGGCATAATAAAAGACTATAGTATCACTGAATTAGAAATCACACTAATAAGTATGTACATTCTACGTGGGAGCACTGATATTGAGTTAATATAGCACAGATTAATATAGGCATGGTGGTCTGAATATGTGCATGTCCTTAAAGTTTGGTGTTTATAGACTCAAGGACATTTTCTTCCTCAAAAGTCTTTGGTTTTACTCTTTCCAATAGCACTTATTATCAAGGTCAGAATAGTGTTGGCACTTCATTAGCAATTTCAGGTGTTCAAATCTCAAGGAAAGAAACAGCTTGAAGAATGAGATCCTTAGAAATAATCCCAAATCTCTGAATCTGAAATTCCATGAAATGGCAAAATAAGTCTTTTGCATGTGTAACTTCTTGGGAAGTTTTTAAATGCAAGAATTATACCATTATTGCTAGCCTTAAATTTCATGCAAGCTGTATTGAGACAAGAATGTCTCATACAAATAAAAATTTAATGTAAATTCTGTCTGTGTTTTTTACAGGAGAATGCAATTACACCATAATATTTTAAATCTGTGTTTTTATACAAACAGTTTTCATTGTGTTATCACAATGGCTAAGATTCTTCTGCCTTATATAAATTTAAGAGTTGCTGTAATTTCTGTTATATACTTTTTTTAAAAAAAAACATCATCTACTTAACAAACCGCTCTTGGTAATACAACAAATCTAATCGAAGAACACTGCAATAAATCACTAAATAGTTTTGTCCAGTACAATCCACTAATCAATTAGCATTCAAATTGCCTGTACTATTACCCCAACATTACCTAGGCCTCACCTGTCATTTAATTTAGGTAAGACCTTTACCTAAGGTAAGACCTTTAGTTGATATCACACTCGTATCAGTTATAGATATAAATTTAGAATCTCTTGATTTGAGTAGAACTGTTGTGGATTAGAGAAGTGATTTATGGCTAGGGATAGTGTATCTTCTTTGTAAAACCAACCTTTATAGCTAGACCCATTTATCCATTTCATTTATTAATTCCTAATTTTGCAACAGTTCTGCAAACAGAGTTTGCAACAACTCTGTCTAGCAACAATTTTCTTCTAACCCTTTAAATTAAGTCATTTAGTTGTACCTAATTGCACAGATCGTTCTACACATTATGGGACACGGAAGCAGTTACACACAGTATGAGAGTGCCACAGTGGCCCTTTCTTGCCAGTCTTTTTTACCACCTTCTGTTTCCATTCACTGACATCTGCACCAAAAATATAGGGTTGTTTGGCAAGTCCTGCTTAAAGGCCCTGTGGAGATGCTGCCAAGATAGATGGGATCTGGGTGGAATTCTGTTTCTTTGAATGTTTTGATAAATAATTCTAGTAGATAGATAACTGATAAATTTATCTAAAGTTTATCTTCACTGACTAAGGCAATACATGAGTTAAACTGGGAAACAAGCCCAAAGAAAGAGAATAAATATTATTGTACTCTAACCTGTTTGTCTCTTCCTTCATATTTTTACCTTCTATTTTGGTGTGACATGATACAAATATATTCAGAAAATTTATTGAACAGTTAAGATCCATCTATAAATTAAGACTAAAAGCCACTGTATCACAAAATTTGTTTTGTTTTATTTTAGTAGAGATTCAACAGCAAGCTGTCCATTTACACTGGGCTGTACTTTGTCAAAATATTTTGTCTGACCTTCTCATATTTCTATTGAAGAAAGAACATGTAGAGTGATCAACATAACCCTAATGAAGCCACCTGTCACAGGTATATATGTGTTGGGCATAAATTCTCTCCATCAGAGGTTGATTAACCCTTTCAAGGGTCTAGCCAGGTCAGGATCCTAGTGGAGGAGGTTAAAATTATTGTCTAAAATCAATGTTAAGAGAAGACTTGGGGGGCAAGAACTCATCAATCCACACAAATATATCCAAGGGGTGTCAAGAGGATGATGTCAGACTCTTTTCATGCAGAATATAATGCAATAAATGTTTTATTCAGGTTTAGATATTAAGGATGTTACTATTCTACCCAGATATGTGATGATTATTTTATAACATATATTCACCATGTGCTGAAAAAGATTACCAGGACAATCACTGAAACAAATGGACTCAGCCTGAATTCATGGTTTGTTTTAGAAGCATTTTGTGCTACATGTGGACATTGAGAGTTGAACAGATTTTTTCTTGAGATAATATAAAATGAGGGGAAAATCATATCTAACTGAGTAAAATGATAAAATATGGGTTTTTTTCAAACATGGTGTTTCAGTTTTATTCTTGATTATAACATCATTGCACCTTTCACAACTTGTTTGCTGCCCTTGCAGAGACAAACTGAAGAAAATGGAGCTTTTCATTTAAGCACATAAATTTGACAATCCACAGGTAAAGAATACAAGTCCATGTTAGTTCTCAAGTTCAATTTAGGTAATTGGTTTACTAATCCTTCTAGTTTTGCTTTACTCATGCAATTAGAAGCTATTGGCACATTGATTGCTTTACATGAAAATTAGATTTTTCAAGATATGATAAAGACTACCTGAAGTGCCATGTGAATAACGTTATTAAGAATATCAGCAATTTTGCAGGTCAGTATAGATTCTGTAAGCAAAACAGGTGGTTGTTGTTAGCTATAAGAAAGAAGTTTTTTACAGTGAGAGTGGTGAGGCAGGAAAAACTTTATCACCTGAAGTGAACTTCCCCACTGGGGAGAAAGCAATAGTTCCTATAGAAGACAAATTTTATGTGTTTGCCTCTCTAGCCTTTTTAAAATTCCTTTTAAACATTTTGGATCTTGTTCTAGTATTTATTGTTTCACAGAGAAATTGATTCTCATCCACCAAACTGAGCAAAATACATAAAAAATGCAATTTCTATTGCATAAGCTATGGATTAGTCTTACCAGTTTAGCACTCTGAGAGCTAATAAAACAATAAATTACAGTCTCTCATATCACCTCAGAGTTGGCAGAGTGACAAACATCTAAAGAAGGCTGTCTTTGTGCAAGTATTCCAGTGTAAAAACTTTGTGTTACTGTGCCTTGTTTCTCTCCACTTAGCTCTGTATAGGAGATGTAGTTATTAACTTGATGCATTTTATTGATCTCCTGAAGTTTCTGTCCCAGTCAGTTATGAGACATTGCCATTTTGGTTTTTTTCAAGAGGAACTAAGGGAATGTTAGTCCTGGATCACTTCAACTCATTTCAGCTTATTTGTATCCTCACGGCTGTTTAGTTCAACCAAACTACTTTCACATAAAATATGGTATTTCAGTGTATAAAGGTTCCAAGTAGAAACCTTAGAGACTTTTGTTTGGACGATTTGGGGAAAATCTGTCAGGAAATGTCTCGTATTCTCAATACTTCTTACAAATACTTTTTACAAATGCCTTTTTTTTTTTTTTTTACATTTTTTTGGTTTCTTAAAAAAGGGAAAAGAATAAAAACAAATGCCAATATTTTCTTCAAATAATCTTACTTGATACTGTGCCAAAATATTTTCTGCTTCGCTTCAAAGGTAGGCATGAAGAGTTATTTAGTAGATGTTTCAACATAATTCTCTGGTATTAAGGGAAATGCAAAAGGGTAGTTCTGCAATGAAGGAAGAATATAGTGGTAGTTTTACATTTTAAATGCAAGTCAAAATTCAGTTAAAATCTTCATGCAAATAAAAGGAAAGAAATCTCTATTTAAAGGTTGCTTAAGTAGTACTACCGGTATTTGATGCATTGTCTATCAAGTCACTATATTTGGGGGAGACTTTAGTTTAATTTTAGGGTTTTTTTAAAGAACAAAAATTCTCAGCTAGTTAGCAAAAGTAAATTTTTAGTGGGCTAGCACTGTAAGAGGTAGCTATAATATATTTTTAACTTTTTTGTTCCCCCCTTAAATGTCAGAGTAGAGCATGTAGCAGTTATGTTCCACAAGCAGAATGGGAAAATGTGTAAAATATCAAAGGTTTTCAGCTTGACCTTCAGACTTAAAATTATGAGCTTAAAAAACAGAGAGAAAAATTGTCACATTTTCTTCAGAGAAAATGAAAATATTGGAAAAAAAAAATTGGCCTGTGTGATCTACCATGTCACAATTAAAAAAAAAAAAAACAGAAACAAGGTAACAGGATATTATATGAGATTACTACCCACTATTATTTAAATTCCTTTTTGCTGAATATAAATATTCATTCAATTCTATTCCTCATTTTCATACCATAAATAAACATAAAATCCATGAATGCATATTTAACCTATTAAATACATTTTCTGCTTAGGTTATATAACTCTATTCCTGCCTTTCAGCTAATTAAAGAAAGATTTAAAACAATTCTTTATGGTATTTGTACCCCAGAAGTTCAGACAAATCAAAGTTGTCTCAGAGTTGCTTTTTAAATGATTAAGAATGAAAACATTGTATTTTGTTAAAAGGTTCAAAGATTAATTCTTGAAGTTGTCCACTTTCCTGACCAAAAAAGGAAGTTTTTGAATACAACATAAAAGAGGTGATATTTATAAACTTCACTTCTTGTTTACAAAGAGCAGCCTAAATTAAAAATTAAAGTCTTATTGTATATAAAAGAGTTCAAAGAAAACCAAAGCTGACAAACTGCTTAATTTCAATTTTTTCAATTAATTGTGATTACATAACATATCCAGAAAAAATAATCTGTAAAGGAAAAACTCGGCTAGTTTCTCTAAATTGTCCACTGGACTAGATGAATATCATACTCTAACTATCAATTATTAATTGTTTACATTATCACCATTCCAGACTAGCTCCCCAGATATTCAGTCTCTCATTTAGTGAGTCATCTAACATCTCACTTAAAAAATAGAGAAAAGAAAGGGGAAATTTGGAAATTCCCTTGTTTTTAACATATGTCTGCATTCATTTTTTTGAGAGTTCATCTCAAAACAGTTTTAACAGCAAAAAAACCTGACATAGATTAATGCAAGATTAAATGCATTCAAATTCTTTTTTTATTTTAACAAGCACAGTCTTGAAAGGAGAGATGCATGAAATCTTTCTAATTAATCTCTGCTTTCCTATACCACGATGAAAATAATCCCTTCCACTTTGAAATACACCTTGCAATTATGTGTTTCTAAAATAATTATGTCACTTAGTGCTACTGCAAAACATTTGCCTTGAAAGCTGATTATGCCACAGAAATAGATATCTAGGAAGACTGCGAGGGGGGGAGAAGGAACTCAGCTCACATTCCTTTTGGTATTATGGTGTTCAGTGAGTTAATGGAAAAGCTGATACTGATGGCACACTATAAATTAGTACATCTGCAATAAAAGAACTTATTTTCTGTTTTAATCGCTTGGGAGCTGTTCTGCAAATGTGTTTCCATCTTAGGTACTGGTGAGTTCAATGAGGTGCACTACAGGACTCATGCTCCAGTAAACTGGTGAAAGATGTTAAATGCAAGAACAGTATTAAAGTTATGTCTCGTGGCTGTATAAATGAAAGTCGCATAGTATTCCCTTGTAACCTGCTCTGGAGTCTGTAACTCAGCTGTGAAATGGGCACTGGATTAAAAGAACCAGTTCACAGAAAAAAAATATTTTCTTGAGTTCATTAGAATTACCTCAAACAGACTGATTTTTTTTTGGCTTATCAGGGAACACAAGTGGTCTGTGTTGATTCTTGTCGTGGTTTTGCCCTGGCTCAATTTACTTTTATACTTCTTATACAATTACTATCAGTTGAGAGAAGGTTTATGCAGACAAAAAGAGACTGAATTAAAAAAAAGGTATGAGTGTTTATTATTAATAAACTAAAACTAAAGAATTATATTTACAACAATTCTACTTAAGTAAAAGGTATTATGTATTTACAAAAGATACTTCTCCCCCCCACTTCCCTTTATATCAGTCCAAGGAGGAGAAGCAGTCTTTTTCCATTCTCAGAATTCCAGCTCTCTCTCTCTCTCTCTCTAGTAACTCTGCAGCACTTTCGTCGCAGTTGGAACTTCTTTATCTCTCTCTTATTCTGTGTTGGCCTCCAGGGCTGGGCCTACCCCCCTCCTGGGTTAAAACCGAAGGCTGAGGGTTACCCAGGTCCTGAAGGGTCTCCTTCCATAGACTTGCAAGGGGACACTTGCTTACTATGGATCTTCTTCCACAGGGTTACAGGGGATAATGGTTTAAGAGTTCACCCCTGTTTCCCTATGGAGGTCCCTCCCCATGGGAGAACAGTCCTTGATTGACTTCTCGGCATGGGTCCAGTCTGGATCCCTTACTCGGATCCCAATATCCCACCTGAGCCATTTTCTGCTCCAGCGTAGGTTCTCTCTAGCACCAGCAGCACGGATCCCACACATGGATCCCAACATCCCTACCTGAACCATTTTGTGTTCCAGCGTAGGTTCTAATACCCGTCAGGGTCATAAATCTTCAACAGCAGCAGCATGGATCTCTCACTGAGATCCCAAGCTTATCTGAGCCGTCTCGCTCCAGCATAAGCATTGATCCCTTCGAGGGTCACAAAGTCTTTAACAGGACTCTGCCTCATCTGAGCCGCTTTTACTCCAGCATAAGGCTTTCTCTCTGTTAAAGTCACAAATCTCTGGTGCATCCACAAGCTCCTCTGTGAGCCGCATGGGGGGTCTCTTCACCCAAACAAACTTCTACAAGTGGCAGGGATTTTATTTTTCAGTCTTTACCCTGCTGAAGGGAGGGAGAGCGAAAGAGAGAAAAAGCAGTTTTCCCCCCTTCGAACTTTTCTTCTCTTTCCTGTGCTGCCAGCTTCGACCTTGAAAGTCTTGTTATCTCATGGCTGGAATTCTTCTACAGCGGTTTCTCGTCTAAGCAGTTCGTCTTTTAAACCTTTTGTTTTTCTTCACTCTCTCACAAGAGAGAAGAGAGGCTTCAGTGCTACACCTGCCCCCGCCCCCGGCCCAAGCCGGGGAGGAGGGGGCCTTGGCCCTCCTCGGGCCCGCTACCCTCCTACATGGCTGCTGTTCCTAATTTCAACTGCGCCACAACCTTCTCTTCCGTTTTCTTAAAGATGTAATTAGCAAAGGCGTCACTGAACTTTTTGATTGGTTTTTTTGTCCGGAAATCACCTGGACAAAACCATCCTCAGCCCCAGGGATGGGCTGGTGGGCAAAACCACGACAATTCTGGAAGATAAAAATGATGCATGTGTGGCAATGCAATGTGTTCAGCCCCTCAGCTGCTTCTGGAAAATTGTGAGTTATCGTGTTTATAGATATGTGCATACATCTATCTATACAGAAATATGTTTAACATTCATTACCCATACTCTCACTCAGAGCTGTAACTTGCGTGAACTGCCCCACATCCACCACATTCCTCGAAAAAAAAAAAAAGAAATCTAGCACAATTTACACTACATTGCAACTCTCGCTGAAGAACTGAAATTAAATATAAAAGCCTTAATATGGCATTTAGAGTCTTTTGAAGTCCTGATAATTATTTACAGTGACATCTATGCATTAGGTTTTTGAGAGCAGGACTGGGTGACTGACAATATGTATATGCCCAATTATGCTCATATTCCCCACCAAAAAGGCAAATAATTTATCTGATGCCAAGAGAGCTTTACATTTGGATCAAAGCCATTTAACTGAGAGAAAACATCCTACGTTATGTTATTAAGACCTTTATTACCATTCATTCTCTTGCTTTGCCTTTGAACACAAACTCAATGTGTACAAATTTCAGGCAGCCAAGAATTTGAGAGTGTTCACATATACAAATTATATTTATATTTACAATGTGCCATATCTGTCAGTATAAAGTCCCTTGGTTGCATCACATCCCTTAATTTCAATATAATATTTACTTTTAAATTCCTTAATTTTAATTATTGAAAATTAGAAGTTAAATTTTTTTTGCTCCAGTAATTGCATCAACTTTATCACAGAATCCTAATGACTCTAAGGGAGTCTTAGAGGAAAAGACCTCTAAGATCATTGAGTCATGATATGAAAAGCCTTTAGGTTGCAACCAGACAAAATGGAAAGTACTCAGTAGTCACTGTTTCATAGAAAATACAGCATAATAAATTAAGGGATTATTTAGCTGCTTTTAAATGTCAGTTGTATGCTTGAAGAAATACAGACTCCTTTTGTTTTCTCCTCCTTAATAAGGAAGAAATGTATTTATTTTAGGCAATAGACAAAATAAAATAGAGAAAATATTTTAAGTAATAGAGTACATGGTAGGTGACAGAGAAATAACTTCATAAAACTAGGTTTTTCCCCAGTGATTTCTTAAAATCACAAGGAATTATGAAATTAAAATTCCATTTCATGCTATGTAGAACCACTGAGAGTATTCAGGCATTGATATCTACTGTAAAGAAGAAAATTTAACCTACTGTGTTTCCTATTCACAGCCCTGAGCTTCCATTATCAGGCAGACAGAAGTGAGCTCAGACTAAGGAGCTCTTTGTGTAGAACAGTGCAATTAGCCAAGTAATTAGCAGTTGTTTGCAAAAATTATCCATACACTTGAGATGAATTGGCAGGATGAGACAACTTGTATTAAACTCATTGATGAGAGCATGTTAAAAATTATCTTCTGCAGCTCACCTTGAGAGGAATGTCTTTTTTCTCTGAAAAGCCCACATAAGAACTGGGGGCTCTTATTCTAATTTCAGTGAGGCTTGGCCTGAGGTCTCAATTGCCTTTGTGACATGTGGAAACATTCCAGGTGCTGTTTATTAAACTGCTGTGTCGCACAGAGTAATTTGTAAAATCAATTATTTGCATACTCTGTTAATTCTCATAGGTTACCCTGGGAACTTAAAATTGAAAATGAGTCCTAAAACCCACTGGATTCAAAAATTTTATCCAGATAATGGTTTTCTTTCAGAAGATTGTACTTAGGGAAGGAGTAAGTGAATATTTAATACTTTATTATTCTTTAAAGAGGGAAATGTGATTTTTATGTGAACTAAGAGAATTCTTTACTACAAACATACTTTCTTATTTTGCTTCATATATAACTCCATATATATTCTATCGTTCTGTTCTGTAACAGAACATTTTACAAGTGTTTAATTTGGCTTGCTTTTTCCTAAATGATTACTTATGTTTTAAAGTTTTCTATTAGTAGGAGTAAAGGCTGATTAAAATAAATAAATTAGTTATGATGTAACCTAAAGGTAGACTCTCAAACATCTGAAAACTAAAACCATTTGGTGTAGATTTCTTCAGCTTTTCAGTCTTACATACATAACTGTTATATTGATTTTTTAAATGCTTGACATTTTTACCTACATGAATACGTTCTTTTAAAAAGATAAGTATGTCCTTATTTCATATTGAATCCTAGAATAAGTCAAAATGAGGGGACAAAGCTTTATTTCTCATTATAGGTGTTATTTTTTGTTTATGTTTACTGGAAATGTTTTCAGGAGGGATGTGACAGTTAAAGAGTTCAACAACAGCACAATTTCAAGTATACTCACTACTGCTAACACAATGATGTTGTGATGGAAAATAAAACCCAGCCAGCTTTTACTTCTAAAAATATGAGTGGAAATGACACATAATAATGACATATGCATAAAAATGCCAAATGAAAGAACCACAAAGACTCTTTCAGCAATGCAATTATAGCAGACAAACTGAAAAAAATGTCACAATAAAACCGCATTAAGGTTTTTGAAATAACCTATACCATCAATTTTTACTATATTTTCTCAAAAAAGGATGCTGGGCTGGTTTTCTAGAAGCAAAGATGAGAGAGAGAGCTTTAACACCAGGAAGCATTGTTCTTAAAAATAAATTATTGAGTAAATTACAAGATGTTATCCCACAACAGTTCTCTGTGAAATTCGTCAATGCTTTATGTCTTCTTTGGAAGCCCATGAGTTGTGCTGAGAGCACCACTTAGAACACAGCCCATTACACCTGCTTCTCTCTTATGTGGTTTAATTGCTCTCCATCTAAAATAATTGGCTTTGCAGGCCAAAACTCTGACGTACTTCTTTTAACGAAATGATGGGAGACTTCAGTCTCAAGGTTCTTGGCCTGTGGTTGGTGCTTGCTTTATGGTTTGTCTTGCTTTATGATGACCAAAATTCAGCTCACATTAGTTGCAGTCAGGGCTTCACAGAATCAGACCTGAGCTCATTACACCAGGAGAAGGCAAAGAGTCAGTGAATTAGACTCACTAATTTCAGACCCTCTAATGGACATTTATGGTAATCTGACCAACATAGTGATTCTCCTGCTTTGTAAACAACAACTCCATTGACAGAACTACTTTCTAAAGGATTAAACAAAACACATATTTTATCTCAAGCCACAGTCTGAAGATTTCCAGCTGCTCTAAACACTCATTACAAGATAATTTGGCAAGTTATGTATTGTGTAAATTACACAGGGAAGTCAAAGTCTCACTTTACATGTGACTTTCTTACACTTACCACCTTCAGCTTTAATCCTGTATCACCACAGAGAGAGCTACCTCATACTCATAGAATTCTTACTGATTTTTTAGCTACTCCTGGGTTTTTTTAAATTATCCTGACTCATCTGAAATAAAAAAAATAAAAAAAGGCACAAGCCAACCAAATATTTTATTTTGTACACCATGAAGAGAAATTTTTCTCAAAACCAGCAGTAAAAATGGCTAGAAGTTGCTAATGCATTCATGCTCTACAGTGAAGACAAAATGACAGTTAAATTGAAAACCACTTTATTTAATTTTTGCTCAATGTAAACTTACATCTTGAACGTGTCACTAAGTGTCAGATTCTCAGATATACTGGGCTCAACTACTTGCTCTTTTGTTCATATGGGGCAATTCAGAAGATTTTCAAATAGGAACCATGTAGCTTTTTAAACACAGTTCTCTGTAGGAGCCCTGACCCTCACCATGTTTCATTTTAAAAAGAAAGGGCATTTCATCAGCCCAGTAGTTCTGAATATTGTTCTGTTTTCCTCTCCCGTTTGTGCCTTGGTGTTTCATTTTGATGAACACTGAGCATGTGCAGACCATGCTTCACTCTGAAATTCTACAAGGAAATATATGAAATGAGCAAATTTATGTATTCATTAATTAATTCATTCATTTAGTATTTAAAAACTGACTGTTGTGGAGTTATTTTGGATAACTGTTCTCAAATTTCTGCAGTATTCCTAACAAGTTTCACTAGGAGATTTCTTAATTTAATCTAAACAAATGTGTTTACAACAGTTGTCTTTATTGTATCTGATCTGTCTTATTCCATTTACTCTCATCCTTCGAGTAACACTATTTAAAAAATTTTCATGATCAGACCAGACTAAGAAAAAACAATTCAATAGGCAATGTATTATTCTTTTCCCCCTAAATTCTATTGCTGGTGTTGCTATTTTTATATTTTTATCTGCTACGACTTATTTTAAAAGTGGGAATTTTCTTTTATAATAAATCAAAGTGATTATTTGGATACTACCACTGCCTAATTATCAAATTATGTAATTGGCCTGCAAAGAATGAACAGAGTTAGTAATTAGACTACTTCAACTGATCTTCCTGACTTTTCCAATCAAATCTTTCAGAATGCATTTTTACTCACCTTCAGATAAAAGGGTTGATAGATGTCATTTAAATAAGGTGAAAGGATATTCATAAGATTGCATTTCTTTGAAATCATAGACTATTGGAACTGCTAATCACTTTTGATGGTTTGGCTGGGAGAATCCTATATAAATACAATGAAATAGGGCAAGACAATACTTATAGCCTTAAAAGCTTTTCAAAAGTCTGAATAATAATTGGATCATATAGGTCTTCAGACTTATTCTTCAGCATGAACACAGCTTAGATGTACAGAAATTCACTTTTTGATGGAAGTGCTGCATTTCTTTGAAAGTGGATATTTCCAGGTTTAGGTAGTTCTATTCACATACTTGTTTGATAAAATAAATTGGATATCTATGTATATACAAACCTCAGAAGAAAATTCACTGAGATCAGTCACTAAACATGACAAAGTAACTGAAGGAAACATCCAGGAAGAGCATGAACTCACATTCACAGTGGTGATGAGAATTTTATTTGCCTTGCTTGGGAGATTTGTGGGTAATAAAAGGCTAAGGATTCTTTAATTACTGTGGAGTGCTTGCTATTTTTAAATAGAGACACAGTATGCCTTCATCAGTAGAATATTATGATGTGTAGTTATGCTGCTACAAGGGAATCTTAGAAGTTTAAAATAATATTGTTTGATAGTGGCAAAGAATTAGGTGTTTTTAGAAGGAAAGTGCATATTTCTGCAGTTTTAAAAGATCTTATGAAACTGCTCAATGTCTTGGCAAAATGGAATTGTTAGTGGTAGACCACGACAACCTGCACCTATTTGCACCTTTTTGTTTTTTATTGCACCTGTAGAAACAATAAGTTAAGTTCTGTGTCTCTATAAAAGTCAAGAGAATGAAAGGGAAATAAATAAATAAACAAACAAACAAATAAATAGGGTGTGAAAAATGCATCAATTTTCAGAGTAAAAAACGGCAATTCTGTATAACTGAAGTTTTCCAAAATCAGCTGAAAGTAAGAAAAAACTTTTCTGCCGCCTTCAGTGTATAAGGTGAGTGACAATATATTCATTTTAAGCAGATTATACATGTAACATCCCTCACTACTGTAATAGGAACATTCTGTTAATCAGTTTCTCAAATATAAGAGGAGATAGAAGCAGGCTGCAGTTTGGAAATCTTAATGTACAAAAGGTAACAGATGTGTAACCATTTATAATTGCACACATTAGGAAATTCCTTTGACACATCTATAATACTCATATTGCAGCACTGGAATTTTTGATATGATAGGATACATGCTAAATATCATCATATCACTACCAGGAAATAGCCCTCCCCACTACTAACTTAATAAAGGTGTTAAATTCTTCTTAATTTAGCCTGTATCCCCATGTGGTCTTCATCAATGAGATGATGGGGAGTGCAAATTTGCATAGAATCAGCTTTACCACCTGAAAGAGCTACAATGAATGAGCCTCACAAATTAGCAAACATCCAAGCAAATGTATTTGCACAGCACACTACAGTATTCTTGGTCCAATCTAAAAACATTGAAAAAAACCCCCAAACTAAAACAAAAACAAATTTAAAAAAGCCCAAACAACATAACAAATTGTTAAACTGTCTCCAGTGGTTTTAGTGTTGGATTGAGCACAGTACATTTTGGGTATTTGTCATTGTATTCCCCTACTTGCGATAAATTAACTGGCTATTTTTATTTCCAAACCTAGGGGAAAAAAGGGTTTTCTTACTAATACAAACATTCCAAACATATAAATTAACAATAGTCTTTTAGAACAAAGAGAATATATTATAACCTTAAGAGAAAGGGAGAATAAAATTAAACCTGCAGATAAAGTATGAACCCCTCAAAGTCAGGTAATAATTCCTAGAATTTGAATATCTCTGGTGTCTTTTCCAAGAAAAAAGTTATGACTTGAAACAAAGGTTATGGTCACAGTGTTTTCTTAAGTATTGCTTCTATTGTCTTTCCTTCCGTTCCTGTTATTCTTTGTCTTAACACAACTTTTTAGGCAGGGTTTTAATCAGAAGTTCAAAGCTGTTCTGATTGCATTCAGAAGTTAATTTAAGTCAGAGAAAATTACTACGTTTTGGTGAAGAAAAACCCAACCAAAACAACAAAACCAAACCCACAAAAAAGCCAGCCTTTAAAAAATTTAAGATTATTTTCTTTATTGCATAGTATAACACAATAATAGAAACTTTCTGCTTTTTTATTGCTTGCTCAGACAATGGTTTCAGAGAATTCTTAAAATTTACATTATAAAGTTCAAGATAAATAATAAGAAAACCACCCAAACATACTATTCCTCACTTCCGTAATCATAAATGTCATTTGGAGGATTTTTTTATATAAACCCTCTAATGGAGTTCATTCCTAGAGCTGTATATGTCTTTGGTAAGTACAAGCACTTCCCCAGCACCATTTAATTTCTTTCTGTGCTCCTTTTCCCATGTGCATCTATTTTTGACATCCACCTTTGGCTGGTAGAGTTTATTATGAAAGGGTTTAGAGTCTTCTCTTTCCAAAATTCATGGTGTAAAGTGGTAGCACCTCATTTAGTAGATACCTGTGTGCATTCAATAATATTTATTCATGCTATTAAGTTGCTCTCTTTTTCATCTTTAAGATCTCAGTTTTCATCAGGTGATGTCTATATGTCATGGTTTAATCAGAGAGCAACCGAGCACCACAGGTCCTCTGGTTCACTCTGCCCCCTCCAGCAGTGTCAGGGGAAAATTAAAAGTAAGAAATAAGTAAGAAAAAACTGGGAGAATAAAAGTAAGAAAACTCAAGTGTTGAGATATGAACAGTGCAATTCTTGACACGATTTTTTTTTTTTAAAAAACCTCAAAGAAACCCCACAAAACAAGTAAAATTAAATAACAATGAAAAAATTATAACAATAACAATGAAAAAATTATAATAATAACAATAACAATTATGAAGATGCTGAAAAGGAAAGTGACAAAGAGAGATGAACAAAATCAAGAAATCTAGTGACACAAATAAAAAGCACTGCTCACCACTAACCAACTGCTTCCTAGACTGTCCCCAGGCTGTGTCCTCCCAGCCAACCTTCCCCTCAGCTTTACACACTAACACCCAGTGGTCTGGGACATCCCTTGCATCACTTGGCATCACCTGTTCCAGCTCTGTCCCCTCCCAACTCCTTGTGCCCCCCCAGCCTCCTCAGTGGTGGGGTGATAAGCTGAGAAGTCTACAGATCTGTCTCTGTTGCTGAGAGACACTAAATTAGGAAAATTAACTTCTCTCCTTTTCTTTTTATTTTTTTTTTGGGCTACTTTTCTAAAAATATTCACAGAAATTAGTCATCCAAAACTGACAGATGGTACATGCATGTTTAGCAGAGGTAGAGGTTTGATTTTTCCCAGGTTAAAGGGGTGAGGGAAGGAGGAAGCAACAGCAAGAAGCCATTCTTGCAAGTGGGCTGAAATCTTTCCACTGTTACAAAGAAGACCTGAGCTAGAGGCATTTTGCCCATTGCTGACAGACAGTGTGGGAGCTCCTTTACACTGACATACACAAGTCGGTTCAGCTGCTCGTGGAGGAGAAAAGTGTTGCAGGCACAGGGTGATAAGGATTTTTCTTTTTGTCTCAGCAACACGCACTGCCACCCTCCCACTTGACTGCAGACACTGATTTGTGTCTGCTGCACAAATCTGCAGTCCATCAAGCATTTGTATTATAGCCAAGCATTTTAAGCTTGAAAAACAACTTTATGTTCTTTGGATTACCCTCCTAAATAAATGTAGACCATGAAGTTGGACATATATAGCGACCAGAGTGTTTACTCATCCATTTCAGTTCACTACATTTCCTTTACATTCTGATTTATCCATCAATAAATCAAAGGTGCAGATTAGACAAATCACATTTGTTTCCTGTAGCAAACATCTTAATCCCATTTCTTGCTTTTTATAGAGCACTATTAATTCTTACCTGACTCTTTTTGCGTTTTGGGAACGCAAGACAAACATTGAGAAAATATATTTTGAAGTTAAGTAGTCATTTTATTAAAAGTGGACATGGAAATACAGACAGTGAAACCAGCATTTTGCTCTGCAAGCTCGTGTTACCCCTGGGGAAGAATGGTAAACAGTGTTGATAGTTTATTTAAATTCAGAGGTGGCTATCAAATAGACAAAAAATATGAAACTCTGCAGTTGAAAAAAAACAACTATAGCATCACAAAGGAAATATTTTTGAACTCCAGGGCTCAAAATGACCATGAATTTAATGACATTTGTTGAGGCAAAGATTGAGGAATTTATTTTCAGGATTCTATATCACGTGATCAAAGGAAAATTACCTCCTGTCTAATATAATGTCCCAAAGAGTAGATACACCAGACTTAATAGAAGTCACGGGAAATACATTATAGACAATCCCTTTTTCTTTTTTTTTTCTTTTTTTTTCTTTTTTTTTGTTTTGTTTTGTTTTGTTTTGTTTTGTTTTGTTTTGTTTTGTTTTGTTTTGTTTTGTTTTGACAGATACACTTGAAGAAGTAGACCAAAGATTCTAGGTCCAAAGATTGATATAGAGATCAGCTGGTTTTTGGTATGGCTTTGTCTCTTGAAAAAGCAAAGTTTGCCTACTCCTTTTCCTTTCTGCCATACCTTAGAATCCACTAAATCATGTAATAATACTAAGATGTTCAATTTGGCAGGAATAATAGTGACTCAGTATTGGTGGTGGTATGTTTTAATGTCACTAAATGAGGAGTTTGAATTGGAGCTTATACTTTCTAATGAAACCATGTAAGTGATTGTGATGGAGGAAACTGGACTCCTTTCTCATACTCTAGACATAAAAATCCTCACCCGGATGGAGTCAAAACACTGGGACGTGAGGGATGGGGGGTGGCAGTAGGTGGCAGGATTCAAACTGACACAAAGTAGGTTTCAATGAGATATTAGAAAGGAATTCTTGGCTGTGAGGGTCATGAATCCCTGGCACAGGGCTGTAGCTGCCCCTGGATCCCTGTAATTGTCCAAGGTCAGGTTGAATGGGGCTTGGAGCAACCTGGGCTAGTGCAAAGTGTCCTTGCCCATGGCAAGGAGTTGAACTGGTTGGGCTTTAAGCTCCCTTCCAGCCCAGTCCATTCTGTGATTCCATGACTCCATGAAAACCAAGACATGTTCACCAAATGTTCATTTTCAGGTAGAGACTGCTTTCATAAACCCTACTGGAACCTACCCCATTTTTTCTTTTTAGCTAGAAATAGTTGACTAGTCTTCTGGTCTCTTTCCCCATATACTACAGAGGCTAATGAGATAGATAATGAAATATTACAGGCACCTAAACAGTCTCAGTAGCTTTCTTTTTCCTCAAGTGGTAAGAAAAATAATTTCTGTACCATAAACTCCATGATTTTGTGTCTGATTGACACAGTAATCTCTGCATGAAGGATTACAATGCATACAATCCCTTCTTAAGGAAAAAAAGTAGAAAAAGCTACCCATCTTGTTGTGAACAGCAGTATAACATGATTTTGTGAGCACCAAACAGCCAGATGATTGACCACAGGCAAGAAACATGTATTTACAGTTATTGGACAGGTAGATTTT
Organism: Myiozetetes cayanensis; assembly: GCF_022539395.1. NCBI lineage: Eukaryota > Metazoa > Chordata > Aves > Passeriformes > Tyrannidae > Myiozetetes > Myiozetetes cayanensis. The sequence goes on along the minus strand of NW_026087631.1, from coordinate 33,350,724 downwards.
CAGATTAGGTTTTACTTCATTGCGAGTCTTGGCCTAAGCGTTTGTTTAAAGCTGAATCAAGCTACATGACTGCATTCAGAGTGTCATGAAACTAATTGGACTCTTTGACTGCCTTTACTCACGAAGTCCAACGTTCTCCCAGCAGATTCCAGGATGTTCTACTACCATAGGAAGAAATGTCTGTCAGATTTTTCCAGTTAACTTTGTTCTCAGCAATAAAGAGGAAGACAACATAACACATTAACTGATGCGGTATAATCCTCTGCAAACCATACATGAATGAGAAAATTCACCATCTAAATTCTGCTTTGGAAAAAGAGGGAACCAATCTTCTTTTCAGTTAGGAAAGGCCTTTACAAGACTTTCAATTTTGCTAAACTACCTCAACTAAATTACATGTTCTTCATCTCAGGTGCCCTAAATTTCTTCTTTAGCTGGGGACTCACGTTTCTCGGGGCTTCTTGTGACATTACAAAAGAGCTAGGTTAGCTGATTCCCTCAGTATTTAGAAGACCTGTCCTATTTGTAATAAGACACAATGTGTTAGTTCTGTTTGGACAGATGACACTAACAATATTGTTTAATATTTTAAAATAAGACCTAGAAACTATGTACCAGTGACAAATACGCACTAGAAGAAAATCAATACCATAAAGAACAAGGTATTTTCCTCATCCAGCTTCAGATTGTAGTAGTTGGTAGAAAACAATCCAATGGTTTTGGATAGCTGGGAGCATGAAGGCTGCTTTAATCTATGCCAACTGCCAATAGCCCAAGGTGCACTGAGCCATGGGTAGCTAGACAGGCACATTTCTATTTTTCTCTTCTACAAAGTAATAAATTATTTTTTAATTTACTTCTCCCATTTTCTAATTAATTTGGCCATACCAACATTACAGTGCCTAGCAAAATGTATTTGAATTGGCAGAGCTATGCAAAAGCTGTTCTTGCAATTCTGCAGATTCAAAATCCTCTCATTAGTTACCCAATTAAGCAGAAGGAAGTTTAAATTATCAGCCTCTGACTTTATTTATTTATTTTTACAGAAGACTAGTAGTTAACCATGGTTAAAATCAAATGAATAGTAAGCGAATATATACCAGATCAAGCCATGAAAGAGGTGGGGCAAAACTGAAATAATGAAGGGAAATGAGAAGAAGTGAAAACACATTACCATTAGAAAATAATTTTTTGCTTAATTATGCTCTAATTTAGTGAGTTATTAGACTTCTATTTAAAAAGAAACATCTGATAATTAAGTAGCCATTAAACCAAATTGATCATTAGTTTGGGAAACGCAGACAACCCTTTTATTGAAAGCTAAAGTTATGTAGCTTTAAGTAGATATCTCCCTTTCCAGCAACCCAACTCAATGCAGCCAGCTACACAAATAAGATGTTTCATGTGAATAAGAACAGCAGCTAGAGTATACTCTGTAAAAATGAATTGATCTAAGCTGCTTAGGGATACTCTTAGGAAGCAGACTCTCTGCTTTCTGTTATTTTGATAATAGTATTGACTGCCTAGTCTCTGAGAAAGGAATCCTTCCCTAAATTGTAATACTTGGTTTTTATTTTTTCAAAATAAACTTACTACATAAACACTGATTTAAAACTTCAATTACATTATCAATATAATTTAACAATACATATCCTTCTCAAGATGGGTGAGGCCATAATGATCAAAACTGAAGAGCACCTCCACTTGCAGTAAAATGTTTGATTAACCAAAGCTTACTAAAATTAAGTAAATCAAAACCAATTATTTGCACAGTCCTATTCTGCTTGATATCAATATTGCATGTTACACTTTACCTAAAATTCATGTAAAAAGGCAGTAAGTATTTTTTTAATACCAGCGAAAACTTACTTTTTTTAAAAGACAAAAATATAAATGTAGGCAGAGTTTTTAAGTCTTTAAAACTTATAGATATCTCAGGAATCTTGATAGTCTCAGCCCTGTCTAACTGACTGAGTTTATGAGTAAACAGTTCAAAACAGTTTTAGTGTGTGGCCTACTCTGAATGTCACTCAGGTTGTTGAACCTTTAGTCCATTTCCCAAATCACAGTACTTGAATTAGCAGAATTAATTTCTCTCTTCTATACAGAGAAATCAAAGTCTAGAGCAAGGTTTTAATGGCATTGTTCGTATAGGGTCAAAAAAAAAAAATGTTACAGAATTCAAGTATTCACAAAGAAAAAGAATAACTTAGCAAATGAAGATTCTTAGTTTTTCATTTTAAATGCTTAGACCCTCCTTCCTTTCTTCCTTTTTTTTTTTTTTTAATTAAAAGTACCATCTATTTATGACAGAGAACATTTTCATGTTTAGTTAAAAATAGTTTGTCTGAGGGGAAAAGCTATAGAAACAAAAGAAAAATCCAGATTGTCAAAGAAAGGTTTTCAGACATGTTTTGTTAAACAATATATATATATCAAGATTTATGTGAACCTATGTAGAGAAAGAAATTTTCAGATTTATATATAACATTTCCTCTGTCCATATTTACATTGTTTTACCCCAGAATAGATACAGTCACTGTTAGAAATATTTGAAAGGTTTTCAAATATCCCAGCATCATAGTCCTGGTTAGAATTCGATTACAGTAATAAGCTGCAATTCTGATGCCACTGAGAAATTCCTAAACAAATAGAACTATTTATTATAACATAGGAAGTTTTTCTTCAGTTAAGTCTACAAATGCTATTGTTCATTTATCTATTTTAATAAGAAAAACTTGTTAGAAATTATAGTAAGAAATAGGTATATTACTTATCACACAGCTCTGCCTAAAAAAATCCAAATAGCCTAAAGCAACCTGGAGAGATTCAAGGAATTGCAAAGAAGGCTATAATTAGAAATTACAAATTTCTAACTTTGAAATTGCACCAAGGTGGACTACATAGGGTAAATTTGTCTTTTACAAAACTCCTTATCTTACACTCCCACTTATTTAATTATTCACTTGTTCTGAGAAGCATTAAAACCTGCTATGGTCTACATTTTCAGCAACGGATAGCCTTTTAAAAATTTTATTTATTTACTTATTTATTTATTTGTATGTTTGTTTTGGTTTTTTTTTTACTTGCCTCAGGGATCTGTCTTAGAGAAAATATTTTGTAAGCTTGATTTTTTGCACATAGTTTAACTATTTAATCTTATATTTTTACACTAGTTTAGCATACATTACTGACTGTCTTGAAGAACAGAACCATGTCAAAAACATGAGACTTTCTCTGTGGAATCCAGCCAAACATGACAAAATAAAGATATTCTAACCATATAGACCTTGTATATGGAATACTAAATAGTATTTGCCTAAGAGTTGTTTTATCAAGACTACTAGAACTGAATAAACTCTATTTCAAAATTAACATTTTTTTTTCTCTTAAATTGAAGTCTCAACCAAAAACTATCTATTGGTTCATTTAGGTTTTTTTCTGCTTTGCTTTAGGTAAAATGTGTGAGCCACATGGTTGGACGTATTTCATATAAGATTAAAAACAGAGCTTATGAAATAGAAATATTTTACCTCACTGTGCACATTATATAATTCATTGGCTTCACAGTCTGCCTTTCCGGAGAAACCTCAAGGACTGACATGCTCTGCCTGTGAGACTAGAGTAACTTTTTTTGATTCTACCTAAAAGTTAATTATGATTGTTCCCACTTTTTCCTTTTGTCACATACACATGTGGAATAAGGGGACATGGACTAATAATAACAAATTTTTCCTCTAAATGTATTTAAAATCTAAGGGGAAAAAAATCCATCTGAGAAACACCTATTTGCTGTATGATGTATTTGACAAAGGGTCATGGTGTCTCCTGGTGTTCTGTGCAAGGAATATATTATTTGATACAATATATTTTTACATTATATTATATGGATTATATAAAATATATATTTATTATATTTTAATTTTTATTAAAAATATATAGTTATCAATTAATATGTTCAATTTTTTACTAAAGCTTTGTTGGACATAAGTAAAATATTTTAACACCCTCCTTTCATCTCAGATGTTGTAGAGAAGGGAATACAGAAAATGTTGGACATATTAACACAAGTTTCTCATTTACTGCTTAACCTACAGGAACGAATGGATCCTGATCTCTCACCAATCAAAGATCATTTTCTGACAGCCTTGTTTTCACTTTTTTATTTAACATAATTATAAAAGAAGTGTTGGGGGTAAAAAGTCATGATTTTGGGAGTATCTGAGCTCTGTAAGTGTAGAGTTGAGGGGATTGGTTAATGTTGATCAGAAAATTGTGTAGAATAAAATGGATATCTGAGGTTGAGTCATTCAAAGGAGGGATTACTCTGGACTTAGATTAGTATCCTCAGGGCCCTGATGGGTCAAGAAATAAAAAATAAATAAAAAAAAAAATTCCAAGACAGAGATTTTGCCAACTCTCTGGGACCAGTTCCAGTATTTATTCATCCTAGCCTTGAGAATGCTTCTTAATACACAAATCCAGTGGAAACTTCCTTTCATGCAGCCCATGTACCTCTCATCTTTTAGTTGTGCTACTCTGAGTCTTATTTTTTTTCTGCCTCAGGCTCCTTTCTTTATGTCAATGAAACTGCTTTTAGCTCACCCTTAACCTTTTATTTTTGAAGCCAGACAAATTGAGCTCCCACTGCCTTCCCTCAGTATAAAGATTCCCCTGTTGTAGTGTTGTTCCACAGTGATTTCCAACTCATTCAAACTCTTTTGTTTTCAAACCAAAGTCAGGACAGCAGGGAAAAAATCTTGATTCTTTGTTACCACCAGCTACTGAGGCAACAGCTGCTCTGCTGAAATCAAGTAGCTTATTATTTCTTTGAGTAACATCAAGTCTGTACCTCTACTTTTCAACTCCACATAGATATGATTACCATAGGTAGAACACGGTTACAGACTTCTTCTCTAATAACATTGACAGAAATGTACAAAAGGTTACCTGAGTTATAATGTAGTTTTTAACATGTTAAATCAAAACTGATTTTCACTCTCTTACTTATCTATGTGAGAATGGGTCTTTCAAATACTTTCAAATCCTTTGAATAGAAAAAAAAAAAAAAAAAGTTGCCTTAGTCTTTATATGTGCCATTTTTTGGTCCCATGATTCTATGAAATAAGTAATTCTAGACACTTATCAGAGTGATGTATGGATTAATTTTATTTAATAAATACTTATAATACACTATGAGAATCAATACAGTCTATTTACTCATAGGATCATAAAATCTTAGAATAGCCTGGGTTGGAAAGGACATTAAAGACCACTTAGTCCTAACACTCTTGTAACTGTCAGGGACACCTTCCACTAAACCAGGTTCCTAAGAGCCCTGTACCACCTAAACCAAGTCAGTGAAATAAGAACAAAATTGATCAATTGATAGTAAAAGCAAAATATTGAAACACTCAAAAACAGGCTTGTACCTGGGATCCCGTCTCCTCTTAAGATCATAAAGGTGCTGATCATCCAATCTTCTTTCTTGTGGAAAAAGGGATGCTTTGCTGTCCTGACTTCACTGCTGTGTGCACTGCATTTCCCTGCATGTATCCAAAGCCAAACATGATCATGTATAATTCTGTTGCAATGAGTTTGGGGATGAGAGTGTACCCAACTGCTTCCCAGGAGCTGTGGTTCTTCCCCTCTTCTCACAACTTCTAAAGTCTTGACAATTAATTCAATTCTCAAACTTTTGTGCTGAATCAGAACATAAATCTAAGTGTTTTCCCCCTCCTTTTATGAGGTTTTATGGCCAGGAATGATGCCGTGAGGAATTTATGAATGTGAAATCTGCACTAACTACAGGGTTATTACTTTTTCTAGAGGAATAAATCCAGGCTACCTTACAGTGTAGGTATAAAGTTCTCTTCGCTGCAGGATTCAGCTCTGACAGGCTGTGTCCCAGGGTCTTTGTAATTTTTGGATATTTTCAGGGTTGTAAAAGACCTAAGAGGATAAAGATTAACAGTTCTCAAACAGTCAGGCAGAACGTCTACATAAGAAGAAGCAGTCTTACAAACAAATATTTTATTAAAGTGCATATACATAATTATTGTTTTTATTTATAATTTGTCACCAGTTTGCAAATAATCTGTAGATTCCAGATTTCAAATATATGCTACGTTACCAGGATTGTGTGCCAGAAGAATACAGTGTGAATTTGCAAAATAATGTTGTGCGGGTTTTTTTGGGTGCTTTGAGCAAGAACTAAATAATGATAATTAAAAAAAAGAAAAAAAGAAAAAAAAAAGGAAAAAAGATAAAGATGTATCTAGTAAAATCATAGGGGAATTGCTGCTGTTGATTATGTCTCTAAATTATTTTGAAGCCTGCATTAATGAAACTACAAACTAAATTAAGTACCTTCATCTGCTTCTGGAAGCTGCTCTGTCTGATCCATTAAAGAATGCACATTTTCACTGCAGTATTCAGAGGTTTAAATGGGCTTAATGTAATTAGAAAAACCCTTGGAGATATATATTATCTCTTATGAAAATGGATATGTTTCCTAGATTAGAACACATTGTTTCAGCATCAGTGTAAGACTATAAAATTAGGGTTCTAAGTACTAACTTTGCTTAGATATGGGCACAAGGACGCCATTGAATATAAAAGGAGGCAAATGCAGTGGAAATATATAAATACAAAAATCACACTGGTTATCCCTGTCAGTACTCTAAATCTTGGCACGAAAGATGATTCAGAACTGGTGCAATACATTTGAAACAATTCTGAAAATATGACTTCGAATGTCCTACCCCAAGTTATGACACTGAGGGAGTGTCATATGACATCTAAACTTCATTTTTTACATCAAAATCCGTACGAGTTCATCTGTACTGCTTTGTGTGAACCTGAGCTCCTTATACAGAATACAAACTGTAATATACTTTCATGAAAACAAAAATTAAAGAAGCCCAAATTCCTGACTTGCATACATATCTGCTGTTACCTACATGTAAATATGCATGCATGTCCACACTTAACCTGTGCAAATGCTTCCAGAATTGCAGCTTTCACTGCTAAATAAGGATCACTGCAAAAAAAGGGGGAAATTTCCAAGTGATTTTCTAACAGCATCCAGTATATCAGTTTCTCATTGGCATTCACTGTATTGCACTTCAAACTTGATAATTTGTCTCATTTAGACTAATATAATGTTAACATTATTTTTTCTCTTCTTAAGATCCAACTGACTGAAAATCCTATGTTGAATTTCAAGTAAAAGTTGTTCTGAGATTTTAAAATAAATGTCCATGAGGTCAAAGTTAAGCACAAGCTTATGGGCTTTGGAGGAACCAGGGTCTTATTAAAGTAAGCTCTCCGCACCCATGGAATGGTCCCCAAGAGAGTTAAAACATGATTATTAGTGCTATTTGATGCATGCTTTCTCCCTGAGGTGATATTTACTGGCTCAAAAAAGGACTCAGGCTTCAGCCAAAATGCTATTCTAATGTGGAGGATCAGGGAGAAAATTGCATTTTGGCTTTAAAGCTGCTTGATCTTCCCACTCAGCACGGTTTTGCCAGGAGCTCCTGCCAACAATGTTGTCCTTCCCTCCTTAGAGACTTAGAAGGTGTGCAGTGAAACCCTGCCAGCTGCCTTCAATATCAGGTGCAGATTTACCAGCAGGCTCGAGCCCCTTTCCCTGGTGTAATAATTTGTTCAAAGCAATTTGCTCCTGTTACATAAACAAATTGACATGGTAATGGCCAAATGACTGCTCACTTCCTGTTGGATGTCATCTTGGTATTTCTATGACGAAGCATTTCACAGGTACCATGTTATTTCATATTCCAGTCCTAATGTGGCCTCTTGGTGCAGAGTGGGACAAGCTAACTGATGTGGAGAAGGACAGATTGGGCTGGATCTGTTAACTATCTGTCTCAAGAACACTATAAGTTGTTGCTCTGCAGTGGTGATTAATATTTAGCCAATTAGCCTGAAGCTAGCATGGTGGGCTGCAGGTTAAATCACTTGAGGGATTTTAATCCTAATTTTAACAAAACTTCCCTTTCATGTATCTAGCGATTTCATAGTTTATTTACATTTCCTTATTTATAAACTAGGTGACAAATACTTTACATACCTTAACATTTTGTAGCCAAATTGACTTAATAATTCATTTTTAAAAAGCTGAAACAATTTATATTATAATTCTAGGTGCTAGTATTTTATTTTCTTGTTACATCTTAAATGCTTATGAAAATATTAAATACTTTTTAACAATTTATGTAAGTTGTTAAAAAATTATAATTTCTCATAAGTATGGTAAATAAGTCAGGTTTCACTTAGTTCACTGGCTTTACCCTCCATCTTTTTGAAATGTGGCTATTTGGAAAGAAAATGTATACTCCTAAGTAGAGCGTGCCATATTTGAATGGCAAAACTAGGCATTTTTTGTTGCTCATATTTTTAGACTAACAAAATACTGTCAAGACTGTGTTCCACTGTTCATATCCCTGCTGAGCTCACTCCGGGACAATAAATGTGTCAGAAGCCTCGCCTCAAGGCAAATTCTTGCAGATTCTAGAAAACAGTGTATCTGTGAGTCAGTATGTGTGTATCAATATTTGGATATAATATTGACATTTCCGTGGTAAATCTTAGAATTTTGCCTTTCCTGGAGGTGTATTTGACTTTGCCCATGCACTGGACGTGCTGAGCACAAAAGGTACATTATACATTTCTGATTTTGTGGTTCACCCACTTTCTCCTCCTGTATTTTTGGGGTTCTTTTTCATCTTCAAGGAGGAGATAATGGTTTGAAAAGTAACTTTAGGGAGTCTTTGACCATATGGAACTAGATAAAAATAAAAAGAAAAAAATATGTGGAAAACAACTTCTGTGGCCTGCAGTTTCTGATGTGGAAGAAAAAGAGTGATGTAATGTGTTCATTTCATTGATTGACATAAATTCTAAATATCAGTGAAGACAAGGATAAGAGCAGTTAGCTTTAGTGGAAATTACATATTCAGAAAATGCATGTGAGTCCTTTAATATTGTCATTAACATAGGGAAATGGGGTAATACAAAGTGTAATCTTTTTTGTTTATCACTTTTACAGGTGTCAGAGTCAGGAATCCTCAGAATTTGCCTAAAATATGCAAGCCTATGATATTTGATAACACACTTAATCAGTGATTCCAGTAGAATGACTGCTAAAAATCCCAGTACACTTATAGGACTTTTTGGCAGGCAGCATAAGAATGTTTTCAGTCCTTGATATCTTTGTTTACTTAAAAACACAACCGTTCTTTCTCATTAGGAACTAAGTAGTATCCAGTCTGTTGTTTGAAAGTAAAATGACAACTTCTATGGAGATAATTATGTGAGAATGGCAACACTGCTTAATTGAAACAATCAGTTCTAAGCAAAAATACAGTCTCAAATTTGGAAGTGACAAGATGTTGTAGTACCCCGTGTTTATCGATATCTCTTTGTAATTTTCTCTAAATTTTTAAACTACTGAAAGGAACCACACTCTACAAGTTTGCTCTTTTTTTTTTTTTTTTTTTTTTACTTACTGTTAGTGAAAGGAAAATATTTAATTTTCCTTTGATGCCACATGATGCTTAATTGCAGAGCATACTGTATATAATGCTGTGTGCAAAGGTCTTGGATTTGTAAAGTAGGACTCAAAACTATCAGAAAAAAATTGTACAACACACAAAGAGAAGTGCAGAATCTTGTGTTGAGATAACTGCACTAGAATTCACCTACACAGATGCTTAAACAATTAATTCGAGAAAGAGTAATTTATTTTGGGATTGGTGAGTGAAGGAGGACCTCAGTATTGCAAAGGCAGTCTAAGAGCTAGTTTAGTCAATTTATGACTCAAATAATAAGATAAAATAAAATATTTATGTTTATGGTTTAGTTTAGCAAATGAATGGTGATTTAACTTAGAGACATGCTTGTATCACCAAAACACTTGCTCCTTCTAGATTATAAAGCATTTCTAAGATTTGTGTCTCCAAGGGAGTAGAATTTTGGGACCTTGGAGAAGAGTTCTTATAACTTCATTTAAATACAGTGAAAAATAAAAAAAATTTAAGAAGTCATTATTGGATTTTGCATTCCAACTAAACAAAAATGCATTCTCAATCTAGTGGATTTATCTGAAAAGGTAAACTTGAAAAGTGCATGCATTTCAGGCCTAACTGGTAGAGAGGATATGAGTTCAGTTTAATTCTTCCCAGTTAAGCTATTTTTATTCTACCCATTTAGAAGCAACAGATTTAAGACTGGCTTTTCTTAATATTTCTGAAAAGCTCTACAAGTCTTTACCTTAATTTTTCATTTGTGACCATAGACTAGAAAGTGCAAAATGAGCTCTAACTAATACCATCATCAGTCACTAGATAAAAATGGGGTGCCTTTCCTTATTCAGCTCAATGTACACACTTCTTAGTATTTTGTGTTCAGTGTTTTTGACAAAACTGTGGCAGTGCTTAAACTCTGGCACTGATGCTGTGATAATAATGCCTGCAATTGACCCCTACATCATTACTAAGAAGATTGGCATTAGTGCTGGTGGGAGACACTACAGAACTGAAAAAATATGAATCATACCTCCATAATTTGTTGTTTATTGCAAATACTGGTGGGAGTTTTGCCTATTTTTTATTGTCAATCATCAAATTGGTTTTCACTTTTGTTTAAATTTATTGAGATAGCCTCCAGTACTGTATCTACCAGAATCACCCTGTTTACTTTCACTCCACAAGATCTACTGATGTGCGACTTTCTCTTTGACAACTCTTTCTCGTCTTCTACAAGTCATAAGAAGAAGAGAAATTACTGCCCTTTATGTTCCTTACAGCCTCTTGCCCTCCTACTGATGCCCGTTCTAGGCCCCCAGCTTATCCTACACACTGTGTCCATGGTGTCACCCAGATTTCTGCATCTCATCTCTTTACTTGCTGTAGTTTATTGCCTTTTAATTTCCAACAGATGCTTTTGCTTCTCTTTTCCCAGCTTATTCATGTTTTCTTTTTATTTCATGTGGACGTTCCCTGATCTGAGCACAATTCATCATGGCAAAATGTGATCCTCTTATGTTGAAACATTTTATGCTTCAGATTTTAAAGAAATTGCTTCTTGATAACTCATCTTCCTCACAACTTTTCTCAGTATCGTGAATCATGGAATTACACTGGGTGGAAGGGACCCAGGGAAGGTGTTTAGTCCCAAATTCCCCTCAAAGCAGGATCAAAAAAAAATTCACACCTAGTTTCTGTGGGCTTTGACTGACAGAGTCTTGAAACAACCTGCCCTGGCAACCTCATATTGTTGTGGGTTTTTTTTCTGTATTTCCAATCAGAAATCAGTCAGTAAAAAGCCTCTGTTTACTCAGGCATTAGGACGATGATGTTGTGTCCCCTCAGATCTTTTTTCCCTCTACTTGAAAATAAGACCCATGTGCTTCAGCTTCTCCTCACATGGCAAATGCTCCATTGCCTCAACATTTTGGTGGCCCTTTGCCAGATGCATACCAATTTATCTACATCTTTCTTATAATGGGAACCTAATACATTTCGTTGTGAAACCTGAAGAATTGAAAATACTGCCAAAGTGCTCCTAATGTGCTTTTACAGCACTCTTGGTGGTTTTGCACTGAAGTATCACACTGCTTTTGTTTTCAGACAGCTGCAAGAGAAGTGTAGGGAATAGAACACAGGACTCTATGTAACCTTTGTTGATCTCACCAAGGTTTTCGATACTGTGAGCAGAAAAGGTCTGTGGCAGATTTGGGAACGTTTAGGATGTCCTCCCAAGTTCCTCAAAATGGTCATCTCGCTTCATGAGGACCAGCGCGGTCAAGTCAGATATGGTGATGCACTTTCTGAGCCGTTTCCAATAGCCAATGGTGTGAAGCAAGGCTGCGTTCTCGTACCAAGTCTATTCACAATCTTCTTCAGCATGATGCTCCAAAGGGCCATGACAGACCTTGATGATGAAAACAGTGTCTACATTCGATATTGTACCGATGGAAGCCTTTTCAACCTAAGGCGACTGAAGGCCCACACTAACACCTTAAATAAATCTTGTCCATTAGCTGCTTTACGCTGATGATGCCGCCCTCACCGCCCACACAGAAGTAGCTCTGCAGCGTTTAACATCCTGTTTTGCAGAGGCTGCTGAGCTTTTTGGGCTGGAAGTCAGCTTGAAGAAGACAAAAGTTTTATATCAGCCTGCACCTCAGGAAGTCTCCCATCATCCCCATATCACCATTGGCGAAACAGAGCTCAAGTTAGTCCAGTAATTTAATTACCTGGGACGTATCATCTTCTCGGATGGTAAGATTGATGCAGAAATAGACAGCAGATTAGCAAAGGTATACGGAGCTTTTGGTAAACTCCATAAAAGAGTGTGGCAAAACAAACACCTGAAGAAAAGTACTAAGATCAGCGTTTACAGAGCCATTGTACTGTCTACTCTTTTATTATGGATCTGAATGATGGGTCATTTACTGGCACCACTTGTGTCTCTTAAAACGCTTTCATCAGCGCTGCCTCCGTACAATCCTAAACATCCACTGGATGGATTATGTGACCAACACGTCTGTCCTTGAACAGGCAGCAGTCATGAGCATTGAGGCCATGCTGCTGAGAACACAGCTGTGCTGGGCAGGGCACGTCTCCAGGATGCAGGACTACCGCCTCCCTAAGATCGTGCTCTATGGGGAACTTGCCACTGGCTGCCACAAGAGAGGAGCCCCGAAGAGGAGATACAAGGACTGCCTGGAACAATCCCTCACCCTTGGCCATATTGATCACCACCATTGGTCTACCCTGGCCTCCAGTTGGGAGGCCTGGAGACACACCATCTATAACGCTGCTGCTGCTTTTGAGAACACACGCAGGATCACTCTCAAGGAGAAAAGACAGCGCAGAAAGAATCGCGTCTCGTCTGTATCACCTGGGGAGTCTTTCTGCTGTGCCTTCTGCAACCGGACTTGTCTCTCTCGCATTGGCCTTTTTAGCCATCAGCGAGCTTGTAGCAAGCGTGGGTAGAGCCCTTCTCAAATCTTTATTCGCGAAGCCTAGCCACGATGATCACAGTGCTGTTTTTCCTACTCCTTTTATTTTATAGCATGCATATTGTTGAGCAGCTGTGCCGAGCTTAATTACACTGACTCTAATAGTAATAGGTCGTTCTTGGTTTTTTGACTGTACACTTGCTGCTATTTGTAAGAATGTATTTCTGGAAGCTTATACTCTGGTGCTATGCTATATGAAACATGTATAATTTACAGGGATGAATTATAGAGTTTAACCAAAATTTGAATTATATATAAACAAATATATACTTTATGCTTGTGAGTTATCTACTGTACACACAGGATGATTTTTTGCACTTCTGTAATAGCAGAAAGGGACTCTCCTTTCAAAAATCTAGAATTTTCCCTTTTTTTTTTTTGGCATTAAGACAAATAACATTTGTTTTTCTTTTGCAATTTGGAGGGTGGTGTATCTTTTACTTATCTGGTTGACTAATTTGGGGTTTTTTTAACATATAATTGAATATTTGCAGTAAACACTGACTGATTCCTGGTAATGCAAACATTTTAAGTATATTAATTTGACTATGATCCATCAACCCTCTGATTATACAAAAAAGCACTTACCATGGGAACACTAGAAAATCAGTATTTATTGTGATTTGACAGATATATAAAGAATGTTTTGCACTTAGCATAATATTTCTTGTAAGGTGAAAATATCAGAAAGTCATTGAAAAGAATAGTTATACTTCAATATGTTTTCTCATAATTAGACTACATGGCAAACATATAAAAACCATAGGCCTTCTCTTGAAGAATACTCACGTTGGCTTATATAACCATAAACTGAAAAACTGTGAACTGCAGAGTTCTTGTAGGTGTGTGGAAATTTGGAAAAATCATCTTTAAGAAAAATCTTTTCCCTAGAAAGTCATGCAATGGAAGTATTTCTATTGGTCTCTTATGCAAACTTATATCAACCATGTAACAAACAATTTTGATTACTTCAAATAGCGTATTAGGACTCTTGCTTTTCCTAAAATACTTTTTCTCTGGAGTTTAAGAAATCACTAATTTGGTACCATATATCACCTTTTTTCTTTATATTTTAATTCCTTACAGTCCCATTGGATTCATGGTCATGGATAACACAAAGGATCCTCTTAACATCAAGAGTAATGAATCACTGGCACAAGGACTGTGACAATTGCAGGAAATGATTCTACATCCCTCTTAATCTCTTTTTTCTCTTTTTTTTTTTTTTCTTCTTTCTGATGAAACTAGTGTGAATTTGACTGAATCAGATGTAAAGGGAAGTATCTGTCTATCCTCAGGGAAATTTGTGTCAGCCTTTTCAACATGTTGTACCTGAGGGTTTAATTGCATTGGCCATGGCCCTGCCTGATATCCCTCACTCCCTTCAGTCATGTCTAAAATCATTTTTGCTTGTACTAATTTCTTCCTTCTCCCTTAACACAACTCTTCTCTCCTTTGAGCTTCAAAGAAACTTCAGAAAAATCTTCCTGCAGAAACTCAAGAAATTAATTTGCCTAAAAAGACTGATTTGTTTCAAACAATATGAAAATATCAAACAAGCTTCTTTTATTTTGTTTCTTAATAACTCTTGTTACATCCTGCTCTTAAACCTTAACTACAAGTGATTACATTCTGGTTTAAATATCTGGTTAATTTATGAGTTTTTGCTTAATTACATACTGTGGGGTTTGTTTCTTTAATCTTATTTATGTATTTTTAAACTAACTGCAGGAAAAAAAGGGGGAAAAAAGTATTTCAATGTGCAAAATGCAATGGTACTTCAGAAAAGGTATGTAAAAATAGTAATTTTAAAAAAATTTAAAACACAAAGGACAATTCTAAGTTCTAGCTAATAATCTATTCATTAAGATTTAATGGTTGGGCATAACATACACCTCTGCTATATCTATGCACCCTGGAATATCATATGTTTTTATCACTTTGAAAGGATTTCAGAATTTCATAAAAGCATCCAACACAGAAATAAAAATTTTGCCTGCAGATTTTTTCAGGCTAAAAGCTGATTACGTAATGCTAATAACATTTCTGCCAATAAAGTCTTATATAAATGTATCTAAAGTATAGAAATTCAAATATACAAACTCATTTATATTTAAACAAACACTGATTCAGTTAATTTTATGATCTCTTAATAAAGCCTAAGTAATTTTTGATAACTGATCTAATAATTTAGGTTTTTAATCTTTCTTGTTATGATTTTTAAGGTTGACAGTAAAATGTGTGGGTTTATAATCAAAAATCTAAAAAGAAAAAAGAAAAATATAAGAATTGTACCACACCAAACTTGCTTCTGAAATTCACTCCATCTCCTTGTTTCAAACATATTTGTGTAGATTTTTAACATAATTTATAAATTTTCTATAACCTTATCTACAAGTTATTTCACTGGTTATTAATGCTTATCTTTTATATGAAATAATGATTATTCCAATGATTCACTTCATATGTAAAGGATTTGTTTCATCTGTCTTTGTCACATCCTTGGAGCAAACTGACTTAATTCTTTTTGTCTTTCTACTTTTCTCCTTTCGAGCACCACATCTACCTTTCCTATATTTCAGTACTAAATTAGCCAGAAACAGAACACTATGAGGAATTTCTCCTTATTCAGGGTTAAATTGTAACTCAACAGGGAGTCATCCCAATGTGACACGTTTGGCAAATCAGGGGGAAGCAAAGAGGATCCTGTTCTGCTCCTAGAATGGGAATAAATCTTTTGCAGCTACATGTTGTTACAGTGACAAACAAATCTACAGGGATATGTTTGTTGTTAGAGTTACCCAGACTTGCCTTTCATGGTCTTCCCCATCTTCCCCACATTTCAGATATTTGAAATAAACTCAGCTAGTAGAAAATCCTGTTTTTCATTTTCTTTTTGGTCTTTAGTAACTTCAGTGAATGTTTCCAACAGACTTTTCTTCTCCTCCTTCTTTCCTCTCCTTCACCTGTTTTCTGTTTCCACTTGTCTCTTTTAACTTTTATTTTCTTTCTCAATGGTAGCAAGCACACCAAATATTCACTACTCAGTAGTCAAACATTGTGTATGAACTTATGCAAAAATAAAAACTTTTATGTTAAACCTCCAAGAGTAAGTCAGTTAATAAACACATAAATTAAGTACTTTTCTACTGTGAGAATGACCAAGCAATGGAACAGAGAGGATGTGAAGTCTCCATCCCTGGAAATGTTCAAAAGCCACCAGGACATGGTACTGGAATGTGGGAAAGAGGAACAGAACAAAGCAATGGTGTGTATGGCCCGGGGATTTATGTGGTTAACAGGTTTTTTACATATATAGAATCTTCAATTTCACAGTAGTTTGGTCTCAACAAGATATATTATATATATTGTCATTCATGAAAGTAAACTGATGTAATGGAGCTACCATTACAATAAAAGAAAATGTACAATTTGAAGTAATTGAATTTACTGAATAATTAAAAATTCAAAATTGAATAATTTTTTAATTAATACTGTGATACTGTGAACAACAACCATTCATAGTTCAATTACTGACCAAGAGTGACGAATGCTGAGGTGGATAGGGAGAGGGAACCCCAGAGCAAGAGGCCTTTCCTTTCATCCCTTGCTCCGAGGGGGAGTGGTGCTCCCTTGCCCTCCTCCCCCCTTTACCCCGCGGCACCTCATGGCCCCCCAGAGGGTCCACTGGTGCCGTCAACCAAGGCAGGAGAGATGCAGGCAGAGAGAATTTTATTGTTCTGGTAACGGCTTAAATACCTTTCTGGAGGATTACAATGTGACCAGTAGGAGTTCAGGAGGTGCTACAAACCAACCAATTACAAGAAAGGGTTAACAACCAATAAGTGACCTTTCAGTTATCTCTTAGACATTTCAAGGTACAGTGAGGAATCTTGGGAACAAGAAGGGTTACACAAAGGGTTACAACACCATTTTGGAAGCATGCTCACTTTCACATTACAAACTTCTGCATTCTTTTATATCTTAAAAGCATACTGCAACACAAGAGTGCAAGAGTCTTTGCCAGTGCTGGGGAAGCAGGCAGACCTGGTGATGCTACCTAGAACTTGGATCCTTCTTATAGATTTCATAACCTTTATCCCAGGAAACTGAAAACATTATATTCCATAACTGTTGTTAATTATGAAGAGGCTTAGAATCTGTTTTACACATGGTATAATTAAACATAATTAAACATTAAATTAAACATAATTAACTTCAAAATTATGCCAAAATTAGGAAGTACCTGAAATGTAGCAGCCTGCTATGTAAAAGTCAATATTAGACATACATGTGTGTGTGTGTATATATATATATATATGCATATATATATATATGCATATATATATCTTTATATCCTGGTTTCCTAGGGTGCTTTAGGAAGAGTGTGGCCAACAGGTCAGGGAGGGGATCCTGCCCCTCTGCTCGGCTCTAGTGAGGGCACATCTGGAGTGTTGTGATCAATTCTGAGCTCTACACAGTTCAAGAAAGAGCAGGAGATACTGGAGAGAGTCCGGCAGAAGCCGCAGAGGGGTCTGGAGCATCCCCATGATGAGGAGAAACTGCAGGAGCTGGGCCTGGTTAGTCTGAAGAGGAGAACACTGAGAGGGGATCCCATCA
Source organism: Myiozetetes cayanensis (assembly GCF_022539395.1). Taxonomy (NCBI): domain Eukaryota; kingdom Metazoa; phylum Chordata; class Aves; order Passeriformes; family Tyrannidae; genus Myiozetetes; species Myiozetetes cayanensis. Next base: position 33,333,053 of record NW_026087631.1, on the reverse strand, counting down.
ATCCACACCAATATCCCCAAGGGGTGTTAAAGGATGGTCCCAGGCTCTGCTCAGTGGTGCCCAGAGACAGGACAAGGAGCAATGGCCATAAACTGAAACAAAAGAAGTTCCGCTCAAAATAAGGCAGAACTTCTTTCCACAGAGGTGGTAGACCCCTGGAACAGCTGCCCAGGGAGTGTGTGGTGTCTCCCTGTCTCCCAAATGCACCTGGATACATTCCTCTATCACCTGCTCCAGGTGACCCTGGCTGGTCAGGGGCTTGGACTGGGTGATTTCCAGAGGTCTCTTCCAAACCCAGCTATCCCATGATTCTATGATTCTGTGATATAAACTGTTATTCTGAAGTTTAGTGATGCAGTTGCTTTAATTTTTACCATAGCCTTCCCATAGTATCATACACCAAGTGAACATTATTTGTGATGTGCCAGGAAAGTCCTCCATAACTTTACTAATTTATGCTAACAGTTTAGTATTTTAACTAGTAAAAATAAGTATGTGTCCCTGATTTTTAAGGTAACTAGTGAGTGACACACTTGAACGGAAGGATGAGCAGGTAAAGGTAGATAACTAAATTGCCACAATCAGTCTGTACAAATTTAAAGTTGGGCTGTTAGCATTTATAAACATCTTAGAGAAGAGAAAAAAGAAATGCTATAGGTGACCCAATCAATGCATATTAGTGCTGGAAGACTGGTAAAGGAGGAAGAAAACTTGTCTTGCGATATTCATACAAATTTCAAGTAACTTTGCCTGTACTGAGAAGGTACATGAGATTGGTGTACACCACCTGGTGAGGCTGAATCAGCAGTTCAGCATTGATTAGTCAATCAAGCAGTGCTTGTGCTCTAAGTCCTGTGCTTCAACTCCTCTAAGGTACCACTCCTAGACTGAGACTACTGCAAGACCCAGGGCCAGTCTTGTGCACATTGAAATTTCTCCTCCATTTGATGCTAAATTGATGTGCTTCAGGAAAGTAGTAGTTCAGATGCTATTAGTACTTGGCAGGTTTTAAATAAGCCTTATGCCCTTGCTGTGTGAAGCTTCTCCTTCACTGCAGGGAAAAAATCAGACATTTGGATAAAAAGGTAACAGAATAAAAAGATGAATGTTTGCATATATCTGACTCTCACATCAGAGATACTAGCCATAAGTGGTCAAATTCTGTCAAACAGATTTTCCATTTGGACTCAGTGCAAGCTCATGGGTAGGTATCCTTGTAGCACTACTTCTAGCTAAAATGCTTTCCTCCTCCTGCTTTACTGTAGCTGTAAGCTAGTAATTTTGATGAGATATACTAGTTTCCCCTCTTCATTTTAACTGAAATCTGTTCCTTCAAACACAATAGTCTTCATGTGAATAAACATCATTGACATACATCTCAAAAGAAAATTTATTTCTTCTGTCTTTGGCTAGGATTAGACTAGTTCTTTGGTTTGGTTTGTATATTTTTTTTTTTTTTAACACAGAAACATGTCTGGTTTGGGAGTGTTATTTTTTAAACTATGCTATCCTAAGTAAAGGCATATGTTCATTATGAGCTGTTGCTTTTTCCATGGGCTGTCTAAACTTTCTAGAAACAAAGTCAACAGTCTTCCTAGGTAAAACACATGATTTTGCATCACCAAAATCTTTACCATCCTTCTCCTTCAAGAGCAGACATTCATGGTACATACTATGTATACACTACAGTACAATATTTGGAGCACACAGTGACATTAAAAAGTTTTGTTTATTCAAATAGGACTTCTTGTTTTACATTTAATTATGACTGTTTATCTGCCAAGGCTATTCCAACACTTGCAGTGTTCACAGTGCCAGGGAGACATCTGTTAGAAGTTTCTATTTAATGTCAAGTACAAACAAGGTGTATCTGCCACAACCACACTCCATATGAGAAGACTCCAAAATTAGAATGTGAGGCTGCAGTATTCTGTTCTCCCATACATAAGTAAATGCACTTAGAAAACTAATCTACACAGGTGTTAGACTGGATCACTGTTATTTCCCCCACACATTTTGTCTCTCAGATTTGATCTTACTATATATGTCTCAGAAAGATTGTGTTCCCTCTTCAGCACTTAAAATATTTTTGTGTAATTGTTGTTTCATTTAACTGTGATTAGGATCCAAAAGAGCAATAGGATCCAAGGGAGGGACACAAAGATGATCAGAGTGACAGAGCAGCTCTGCTGTGAGAAAAGGCTGAGCAAGTTGGGATTGTTGAGCCTGGAGAAGAGAAGCTTTGGGGTGACCTAATTGTGACCTTTCAGGACCTGAAGGAACCTATAGGAAAGAGGGAGAGAGTCTATTGTCCCAGGCAATCAGCAGTAGGACAAGAGGGTACGGGCTTAAGCTCTGTCAGGGGAGGTTTAGGTTGGATATTAGAAAGGAGTTCATTACAGAGACAGTGATCAGGCATTGGAATGGCCTGCCCAGAGAGGTGATGGATTCACCGTCCCTGGATGTTTTTAAGATGAGGCTGGATGTGGCACTGAGTGCCATGATCTAGTAATCACAGTGGGGTTGGATCAAGGGTTGGACTTGATGATCTTGGAGGTCTCTTCCAACCCAGTTAATTCTATGATTCTATGATTCTATGATTCTATTTACAAGTGCCTGGAGTGACAGGACAATGGAGAATGGCTTCACAATGAGAGAGTGCAGGGTTAGATGATATTTTGGGAAGAAATTCTTGACTATGAGGGTGGGGAGGCCCTGGCACAAGTTGCTCAGAGAAGCTGAGGCTGCCCCATGCCTGGAAGTGTCCAAAAACAGACTGGATGGGGTTTGAAGCAACGTGAGATAGTGGAAGATGTCCCTGCCCATGGCAGGGGGTAAAATGAGATGAGCTTTAAGGTTTCTTCCAACCCAGGCTATAATTTTATAATTTTGTGATTCTAAGCTTCCCATATTATAATGTTTTTCCAAAGACATCTATGTTGCAGTTCAAAAAATCTTTGCATTTTTCAGTGGGGTTTTTTAAAAGGCTGATGAGTGACAAAACGATATCATTAAATACTAATGGTTGTGTTTTATAGTTTCACAATAGTTCCCATGACAGTCAGATCATTCCAATCCCTCATATTCGATAAATGTATAGGACACAGCAGAATTCTTATCAATTGTATCAAAAACATCTGATGTATATAGTTCTCTTTTAGTGGTGGCTCATATATGTGATGATCATGTAAGGATGATGGTGATGCATGTAACTGGCAGACAGCTCTAGCTCCGTAGGAAATTTCCATGGGAAGATGCTGCAAATCTCAGTTGTTTCCCTCAGTACCTCTGAGAACAGAGATCCAGATTAGTGTCAATATTTTGATTATCACTGCAACAGGAAAATGTGGATGTCTGTATAGATCTCTTCAAAGTATTTTTAGTACCATTGGTTTTAATTAGAAAACAAGTATTTGCCTTAAAGCAGGAGTTGTCACCAGAAATCCCATGTAGCTCACTAGTATTAATCTTCCTTACATATCTTTAAGACTAAAAACCCTTTCTAATTAAACTCTTAAAGCCTCTTATCTCTGAGGCCTGGCTGATGCTGTAGTGGAATATATCATTCCCAGCAACAATGAAGAGAGTTTTAATTCCCTACATAATACTAATCAAGTTGATTTGAGAACATTATGTTCATTAGGAAGTAATAGATTTTTTTACATGTTTGATCAAAGCAGCTGGTATTTAATACAGGCTGAGAAACAGAATGCAATTTTATACTTCTTATTGGTTAATTCATGGCCAGGTCTGCAATTTACTGGAAGACCAACGGATCAACTTTATGGGATACAGTACCCAGATTTTATATATATGTGTGTATATGTATATATATACACATATAATATTACATATATATATATAAAATACTGATCTGCAGATAAACTTAGAACAATGGGAAGCAAATATAACTTCCATAATAATGTATTTTTGCATTTTAAAAATGTAGGTGAGAAATGGCTATAAATTATGAGAGAAAAATAATATTATTTTGGTATGTTCCGGAGCTGTCCTGTGCAGGGCCAGGAATTGGACTTGATGATCCTTCCAGCTCTGGATAACCTATGATCCTATGTTTTTCAGATTCTAAATAGGATGCTTCAGCAGGAATTGGAAAAAAAGCTCAGCTTAGTGGTACTCATGTTAAGTCAATAGGTATATGGGAGCTTTTAACTTGCAGGGCTTTTTCTCCACTCTTTATCACAGAAAGACGCTAAGCACATTTCTGCCTCTTTTCACCATTGCCCACACAGCTTTTTGGTTTCTTCAGAATAAAAAACACTGAGATTTTGAAGGCCTTTCAGTTTTTGAGTCAGAAAAAAGAACCTGTAAACCTGGAAGCTTGGTGAAGTGAGATTTCTGTGGTATTCAGAGGCAATAAATTCCTTCTTTGCTCAAAGAAATAAATACAGAAGATTAATACAGAGGAAGATGCAGTGGGAAACAGGCAGGTAAGGGGTAAGAGAAAGAAATATGGACTTCTCATCTCCTCTAAACCAGTAAGTGTTCCATGTAAAGGGAACAAAATGTGTGTTTTTATCTGAAAAGACTGAGTTATCGACACGTAAGAAGGGCTTCTACACAAAACCAAAAATGTTGAAATACATGTAAATAAATACAGATTTTGAAAATAAAGAGAGGAAGGCCAGCAGTGCCTTATTCCTATGAAAACTTTATAAATCCCACTAAAACCTTTAGTTTTAACCATGATATACAGTGGTAGAACGTAGCTTTATCTACTTTGTGTCACAGGGTTATCTTATACAAGCTTGTTGCACTTTGTAAAAAAAAGGGCTGTTTAGGGAAAGTTAAAAAATAATTTGCAATATATTACTATTCTCTTTCTGATTTTGATCATGTAAACTAAATATTTTGTGTTCTATATCCATTCTGTGAATATTTTCTTGATAATTAGTGATCTGTACCATTCTACCTTACACAGTATTTTGTGTTCCTAATTGTTCTCTCTCATTTTTTTCTACCTCTCTTGGGTTTTTTTTGGTACATGCAGCCACACACATTTCTACCCAAAATTTTCCCTTGTGATGTCTAGTGGAAAGTGTCCCTGCCCACAGTAGGGGGTTGCAATGGGATGATCTTTAAGATCCTTCCAAACCTAAACCAATCTGAGATTCTATGTTACCATCTAAAACCTGAGCTACGACTGCAGCCCTGACCTTCCTAGGAATTGTTGTCATTCTATAGGGAGACAAGTTATAGGAAAGAATTATTTTTCATCCTGATTGCCAGGCTAGGGTTTGTTTTAATACAATAATAAAAGAGTTACCAGAAAAAAAGTACCAAAATATACTACTATATCTATTGGCTTATTAGGTTGATGTGAATAACAAGAATATTTTCCTTGTCTTGTTTCTAAATCATGAATCTATATACCTGGTATTTGTTATGAAATAATGAATATAGAAACTTTATCTCCAGGAATAGAAATTGGGGGGAAAAAAAATCAAACCTATCTGGCTATCTAACTTACTTTGCTAATAATATTATTTTGTACCTCCTTGTTTTGGTACCAAATTTCTAGATTCCTATATTTTCTGTAGAATACAGTTTCATTTTATATGGAAAAAGAAACAGTCCATGTACAGTCCAGGGTGAAGGATTAGTTCAACAGAACGGTATCTCTTCAGTTTTCAGTGTTTATTTTTAAACATTGCTGGAACAAATGTGAGGTAAAATGTACCTGATCAGCCTTGTTGCAGCATTCACATATTTCTCCTGAAACAAATGTTCTGGAATAGATTGCCTAATGTATTAAAATCAACCATAACTAATTTGCAGTGTAGATGTTCCCTGTATGAATTGTGTCTGAGTAAATGACATTTAAATTTCTGTAAATGTCAAAAAATGCTTTTTATTTCTCATTTCTACTTTCATTTCCAAATCACTTTTTCTCAGCTTTGTTTAATTTAGTTTTGATTTTCATTGTGGTTTTGTTGGTTTTTTTCCCTCATCAAGTTACATTAAATCCTTTCAGTTATTCTTTGTTTTACTCGTGTTTTCATTTTCAGTATTGCTTTCTGAATAATTCTGGGTTTATTTGGACAAATAAACATGGGTTGCCTGTCTAAAACTGATTTAAATTATCCTCCAAGTTAAGTTTTTCAGCTGTGAATAGACTTGCATGTTAATTTGTCTTGGTATTTATTTCCTTCTTTAATAGCAGCACAGTTGTTTTTGCAGATAGTTTTCATTGGAAAGTGGAATTTGATCTCACTCTTTCATCTTTTGGTATTGCTGATGGAAAGAGTTCAATTGGATAAGATCCTGTAGAATTCTGCTATAATTAGCGTAAATTTTCAATATAACTTATATTTTAATTTGTTTCACCTAATATACAGAACCAATATAATTTTCTTTTTTGTTTGTTTCGATTTGGTTTTGTTTTGGTTTTTTGTTTGTTTTGGTTTAGGTTTTTTCTGTTGTTTTTTTTTTTTTTTTCTTCTGTGTACCCTTTGCCATCTTCATGTTGTAGAACTTTTTTCTTTCCCTTCTATTTTTTTCCTGATAGTTTTATTAAGGCAAACTTAAGGTCTGACATTTTCAAATGGATTTTGTTTAATGGAAACAAAAAGGATGAAAACAGAGTAATAGATAGATAAGAAATTCTGTTTACCTTCCCAAACTAAAAGTAGGTTTAAATTAAAACTAATGAGTATAGTGGGGTTAAAACAATTGAATTTAGTGAGAGGAAAAAAGGACTTAAAAAAGAAGGTAATTGTAAGAGATACTCATGAAAACAATGTTGAATTTTATTACTTTTAAGAGAGAGTTGTCTGTATATTTTATTGCTTTTTAGATTCCAGGTGGCTGAAAATTCTGACATTTTCCTTTGTAAGTCTTATCAGAAAATAAAGTCTATAAATCTTTCTGGCTCCTTCTGCCACTCCGCTACACAAACACACAAAAGGAAAGAATTCAATAAAATTAATTCAACACATATCTCTCATGTCTGGGTGTATTAAATTCTTGTTTACACCAGGCACTAAAGAATTATTTGAAATTAGTTTGTATGTGATCTGTTATGACACATTTTCATCTGAGATGTAAAAAAGAAGTTCTGGATTCTGTCAAAATCAATCAGACGGAGAAGTGTGGTGAATTGTCAGGTGCAGTCAGTGGCATAAGAAGAAATTCCTGTCTCCACCAAAGTACCATTGTATCAGGGTGAGTTCAAACGACACAGAGATTGAAAACCAAGACACTAATAAAAGCTCAACAATAAACCCAATATTTATTACAAAAGTGGCCAAGTAAACGGGAACCCGAGAGCCAGGAAAGGAGAGGAGTGAACTAAGCCCTCAGTGAAACCCCCACTCACGTGAGTGTGTTTTACAAGGTTGTCTTACCGACCCCAGAATAACCTGAATTCCCCATTTCAGAGGCTGCATCCTTGGAGGGTCAGCAGGCTCACAAAGATAGCACAACCCAGCCAGAGGCCTTCAGTATCTCCCCCCGTTATGTAAGCATACTCCCTCAGCACATACATGCAGAAGAACTTTGGGATTCTCTTCTCTCATGCACTGTTTCACTCAAGGAGTCTTATCTATTTGGGTCTGGGGGTTTTACTTCATCTTCTCCTCTTCAGTTTCTCCTTCAAATGTCTTCTACAGACAATGAGCCAATAATAGAAGACCAATTAAAACAGTTTATAAAAGAAACTCTCTCTCCAAGGACAAGGCTCCCATTTATCAGAGAACTTGGCAGTCAAGGAACAAAACTTTCAAAAATGGTTGGGCCAAACACAGACCAAAAAATATCAGTATTCCCCGATACAGCCATTGATCATCACTGGTGACCTTTACCTGCTTTTGGGTCTACAGATATTAGTTAGCTAAAGCTGGAACTTACTGATTACTTTTATTTGAAGTTTGAGGCTAGTCTTAGTCTTATATCAACTGACTCTTAAACTAAACCTGTGAAGACCCCTTTTTCCTTTATTTTATGGAAACACACAAGTTTTGTATTGAATGTGCAGTAGGTAATTCACAGAAGTGAAGAGCCACTGTTTTTATTCATGGGACTATCTACAGAAACACTGACCAATCATAAAACTCATAAATATATGTTTTGTAAAACATATATTTAGATTTAAGAAACTGTGCCAAGTGTCAGCGAAGTTCTGGTAGAAAGTCAATTTTTATGAATTCTGACCCCCACCATTTGAGAACAGCACCACTGGGAAAACTATGACACAGTTAGCAAAAACTCCTCAAATATACTGAAAAAACTTGCTCCTTCTAAATAATAATAATAATGACAACAACAACAGCAACAACAACTACAGAGGAGGCCTCAGACAGCAACATTTTTAAACCACTGCACTTTTCAAATAACTATTTAGGTACAGAATGATATTTTAGAACAAGGTCCACTGAGGTGACAAAGCAAGATGCTCTGACTGTCAAACAGGTTATCATGACATTTTATAAAGCAACCACATGAAATGGCAAAGTATCTGTGAGCAAAATTGTTTTGTGAGTGGTGCTGGCTGCTTTTCATGTGCATTCTGGACAGCTGCTGTAATTTTTCCTGCACAGGATCTGTAAGTCAATTTGGTTGCATTTCTTTTAATATGATGTGGTCAACCAAGATTAGTGAAAAGGAATATTACAATAAGGAAAAAGTCTTAATGAAGGTGTGAGAGACCAAGTTCATCTGGAAGAAACTGGAAAGCTGTTGGGTACTCAAGAGATAATTGTTTCCACCTTCCCCATCACCTTCACTTCTTTTCACCAGAATGAGCCCTCCCAGTTCCCTCAGCTGCTTCTCATATGACTGACTTTCAAAAAAGCTTCCTGAAATTCTCTTTAAAGTCTAAACTATCTTGAATATAAAGTTCTGACTGTTCTAGCACTAAATAAATGCATCCTCTTAAGCCCCCTTACTCAGGCTGTTTGCATTCAAAAAAACCATTGATTTTACAATTGTGTGATGTTAAAAATTAAGTGTTCTGTCAAAAAGCAATAAATGGTTGTTGGAATATCCTGGAAAAGTTGATGCCAATGTCATGTTTTTACTGGTTCTTGGAAACTAGGCAGGATTTTTTCCTGTCCCCCTGCCCACTGTGTGCAGAGCTGTTAAGTGGGAACTTAAGGAGCACAAAAGAAGCTGCCTTCTGGCTAATGGCTCAGAATCTCATCTCCTGGGAAACGGGGAGGTGAGAAGCTCCTTTTTACTTTTTTTTTCTCTTGTCTCCTGGGAAAGGGCGGGAGGAATTTGGGCTTGCTGTGGAGGCTGGAACAAGGTCTGTGGGGAAGCTCATTTTGTTCTCAGTCTGGATGCCAGCTGTGATTCCTGCTCGGATTTTTTTCATCAGAGAGGAACTGTTCAGTAGTTCTTTTTTTAATTTTTTCCCTTCCCTGTTCCCATTTGTTTCTTCCTTAGCAGTGGTTCTTGGGCACATCAAAGGGAGAAGGAAAACAGTACCACACGATTCAACCAACCGAACAGGGTGAGTTTTTTTCCATTGGAGAGGATTTTTTTGTTGTTGTTGCTTCTCTCCCTCCTCTTTCTCCCCTTTTCCCAGTGTGTGGGAGGGGGAAGGGAAACCCATTTTCTGTTTTCTCCAACACACCCTGGAGGGTATCAGCCCATGTGGCAACGACCAGTGATTCCACAGCGCCTCCAGCCAACCAGTATAAAGTACTGCAGGCTCACCCCTTCCAGTGATACAACAGCGCCGTCTGGTGACTAACACAGGACACTACAAGCTCTGCATCTTCAGTGACCTAATGGCGCCCCCTGTTAACAGTGGTTGGAATTGCACCAAAGGGCACAGACTGAACTGCTTACTTTTTTTTCCTTTTCTTGTCTATTGGTTTGTTTTGAAGGGGATTACTTGTGGGTATAGGAGTATTGTTTGATTGTTTTACTTGTTTTCTTTCATTGTTTCTGCCAATACACATATATCTTTTTAATAAATGGCTATTATTTTTCTTTTTTCCCACAATTTTTTCCCCTCAATTAGAGCCTCTTAATTTCAGATTTACAATTGCGTAGAGGGAGGAGTTTGGGTCTTCCTCATAACTCATCCTCAGCAAAACACCTGTGTCTCACTGTTAAATTGAGATAACCAAGAAACACTATATACTTTATTATAATTATAAATAATAATAATACTTTAGTAGGATATTGTAGTTATTTTCTTTCTATTCTGTTTTGTTTGTTTATTTGTCTGGGTTTTTGTTGGTTTATTGTTTATTTGTTGGGGGTTTCGGTGGTGGCTGTTTTGTTGCCTTTTTTTGTTTGATTGGTTGTGGTTTTTTAGGGTTTTTGTTTGGTTGGTTGGTTTGGGTTGGGGTTTTTTTTGTGGTGTCTGAGGAATGTTTCTCTAAAAGGATTTGGACAGATACACCGGCTATGAATGTAATCTTATTTCAAAATAATTTTGGCTGTATGGATGGTCAAACCAGAAGTTCACACCCAGCTGCTGTTTATAACCCTGTGTTTGACCCCATGTCACTCAGTTTTGTTTCCAATACAAAGTGCACCTTTGGCATAGATGAAACTCAGGGAAGTTTATTTTCCAGGTGCAGGGAAAGAGAATTTAGAATTTCAGAAAAGTAAAACTTCCTACTACTCTTTAATTACGCATCATACCACTAAATAGCATTTGTCTCCCTGAGGTAATGTGGAATGAACTCGATAAAGCATCCTAAAACTGACTATTGCTGAATATCAAAATTACCCCTTTGCTGCATCTGTTCAGCAGATGTGGTGTAACTCATCCAGATGCTGAAAATGCCCACACTGTTAGTTATTAAATAGCTCCTGCCCTTCCGAAGGTACTGATTGTTTCAGTCAAAATGTTGTTTAAGGGAAACCAACATCTGTTTCCTTCTCAGATTCAGAAGCCTTGTCTTTTTGTTTAGGTTTTCTTTTTTACTATTCATTTTCTTCACTATTATGTAAATAGTTCAAAATTGTAAGGTGACTAACATAATCGTTTTGAAAACCTGGTCTATTTCATTTTAAAAGTGAGGTAGATTAAATCCCAAACTACCTTGGAAACCTTTTTCAACAAACAAATGAAGTAACTATTACATTATTTTCCCTAAATGTACATAATGAAAATCAAAACCTCCTTGTTCTCCTCTCCCTCACTGTGGTTTTTAATTAACAACTGTGGTTTTTGTGGTTGGCTAATGATGACCACTGCTTAAAATTTCTTTCACTGTTTGAAAAATCACCATGATATATATATTATTTTCATCATGTCTGTTGTCTAGGAAAATCTACAGCCCATTGGTAATAAAACTAAATTGTATTTTACTATTGAAATGACTTGTACACAATGTACAGCACAATAAAATTCCTTGTTCTTTATAGAGATTTAATCAAAGACAACATTCTGTGTGTGGTTTCTGTTTGTTTTGAGAATAAAATATGCTGTAGGTTTTTTCTTTATGATTGTGTCTCTGTTTTCCGTTTTCATTCCTGTCCACCTGCAATATACGTTTTTATTTTATGTTTTAAAAAGTAGCACAGTGGAAAATACATCTCCCAACATACAAAAATTAAAATGAACTTTCTTGAATCTCTTTGGAATTCCATTTTAGTTTGACTTTGGCACCAAAATTTACATTTGATGAAAGAAAAAAATTCTATTGGAAAATGTTGAATTATTGTATTAAAGATATGCTACTTAGTTCTTATTGATACTTTAGCTGAAAGATAATTACTTTTGGAAAAGCCAAAGAACTTGAGATACAGTGAGTCTTTTTAAGGGAAATATTTTTTATTATCAGATTATTACTGCTATTACACAAAGAGATAATTTAATTTATAATTTGTACTATAAATTTCTTTAGAATTAATATGTTTATATTTATTTTTGCCTTTGCTATAATTTATGATATTTTACCTGAGCAGAAACTAAATTATACAATAAAACTTTTTTTGTTATTATGGGGACAGACGACAATGTCAACTGAATTTTCCTTCGCTGTCTATATGTTGGCTCATTCTTATAAAGCTTATAAAGCTCCAGAAATAATCCAACTTCCTAAAGAAATTTCTGCAATGTTTTTAAGTAAATGTCTGAGAATAACCTAAAACGTAAATTACACACATACAAAAAAAGAGGTATGTTTGCTAGATGCCATTTTGTGTACTGTGGAGTAATTTTCATCTTTAAAATAGCAGACAAAGGGATTTTTAAATTAAAAGTTTTGGTGATGATGACAGGTAGCAAAAATCTTTTTCTTAGGATTATTTATTTATTTGTCAGAAACAATGTTGATCAAAATGAAATTCAAAACACTATTGGTTAAATTACTTTTAAATGATTAATATTTAATCAAATATTAGTTTGTGATTAATGTATGAGTAAATAATTTCTGTCCTAAAAATTAATTTAATTCTTAGTTAATTTACTGAAATACATTAGAGTTAGATATAGTGTCAAATAGGTACAGCTCCTGAAATGTTGCACCTCTTGAACTTTTGTTCCGCTTGTAATTTTTTTTTAAACGGATGGAACTTGTACTCAGACGTCTTCTAGAAATCAGGATTAATGACTGTAGTAGAAAAGTGTAAAAAAAGCAGCATCAAAGATGCTGCATCCACCTTTCTTTATAATTGCTTTGCATTTTTAGAATCTTAAAAATTTTTGGAAGAAATGTATTACTGGACTTAAAGAAACTTATGTTACAATCTTTTAAATGCATTGTAAATGATAATAACCTACACTGTGGACTTTCACATGTAGTTTGAGCTTCTGTTTTCCCTGGACCAGATTCTACATCCATCTTACTTCCACAATAATACCCAAATTTTCCTCCAAAATTTATAGAGTGACATATTAAGTCATTGAAGACTGACTTTCTTCCTTAACCACTCTGTCTCATTCCAACAACAGACTTCTTAAAGTTTACTTTGCTTTTCAGCTTAAAACCCTACTCCCCACAGTTTGTCTTTTCCCAAGATGGTCTCTGGAGGAACACAGGCAAATTATAAGGGATAATAGAATGTATGAAGTAGTTTTAGTTGAATGTGACCAGTTTTCATTTTAAATGGAAACTGGATTGTGTATTTGTCATTGTCCTTTCTGATGGGGGATAAATGCACTGGAGCAGTGAATTGAAGCCCATTGAAGAGGCACATATGAGGGAATACTTAATGAATAATTAAGTATTTCAAATACCGATATTTCATTTGAATAGCTTTAAAAATAATAACATCTCATGCAAGAGAGCTTTATACAAAAGTTATCTTCATATCTGTCTCTGAGTGGTTTTGAGAGCTCCAACCATGGTTAGAACAAACTGCAAGTGGGATTTCAATATCTTGATGAACTTTGCAGTGATGGAAATTATTTCTGTTAACAATAATTTCAGTCACCTAGAATATTTAATAGTTCATAGTATCTGAGGTCAGAAGGGATCACTAAATTCATTAGTGCAGCTTATTGTGTGTTTCAAATCCATTTTTTGAGCCTAAAATATCTGCCATTGGAATAAAGAACATGGTTTTTAAAAGTCTGAATCTAGGAATATGAAGATGAATATAGGCGTACCATTAAATCACAAGATATTGTAGTGGTGTGCTTTATAATTGTGTAGCTGATAATATCTAATGTTGTAGAGGAAAAATTAAAAAATAAGGTGTTAGACTATAAGGTAATTTAAGAATTCTGAGGTAACAGTGTAATTTCCCAATATCTATAAAATATTCTCTTTTTACACATTCAGGAACTATACACAATTTCCCTTCATAATGTAAGTACCCAATTTGCTTTTGCCATGACTTCTCTGTGGCAACATAGTGTTTTGCAGAGAATAAAACCTGTGTTTCCATTCTCTTTCAATCAGCTCTTCTCTTCTGACTCCTCTATTGATCTATCACACTTCAGGAAAAAATTCTTATCTTCTAAATCAGTCATGCAAGCATTCTTCTTTTGTATTGCTATTAGTTGGGGGGTGGGGGGAGGCATGGTTGGGTTTGGGGATTTTTTGTTTGTGTTTGTTTGGTTTCGTTTTTTTGGTTTGGTTTGGTTTGGTTTGGTTTGGTTTGGTTTGGTTTGGTTTTGGCTTTGGTTTGGTTTGGTTTGATTTGGTTTGGTTTTGGCTTTGGTTTAGTTTGGTTGTACTGGTACTGGACCATGAAATAATTTCTACAGAAATTCCACAGAACTGGTTTTGTTCATAAATGCTTGATATTACTCCCCTACGAACATTTAGATTCACTAATAAACCACTTCTTAAATCTCTTAATTAACTCTTTTTTTGTTGTTTTGCAATTAAATGGAAACTTAAACAAATATATCATAAGGAACTAAGTTAACTACCTTGGAAAAACATAGATATACTTCATCAATTACCCAAATTCTCTTAATTCTTTCAAAAATAAAACAAAACCAATGTTATTTGGACATATAACAGCATTGATTTACATTTCTTGTACTTTTAGTCTTGTAAGGTCTTCAAGACCAGAAAAATTTCTTACATGAAGCCAATTTCATAGCTCAAGACCAATTTTCCAAAGCTCTAGTTTTCTGGGATATTCTAATCTTATGGTATCCAACTCTGATTCATTAAATCAAATTGTAGTTGATCACTTCCCAAAGTCAGAGATACAAAATTGTCCCCTGAAAATATAGTCCTCTTTCTCATTTCACAAGCAAAAGGAAATATTAGATATTTTTTGTATTGTTTTAATTTAATTCTTAATAAGCTCGTGGAACTTCCTAATGGTCAAATTTGAAGTTGATATTTTTTGACATTTAAAACTTTAGAGTGGATGAAATATGTTAATTTTTAACTTAGATTAATTGTCAATAAGTAGTTTTTTTTTTCTCCTGTTGTAAGTAATTTCTTTTTATTGACCTTTCACATGTTCTTTTCAGGCTGAATTAATTTGAATTGAATTCTGAAAAATGCTTTTTGAAACAAGTGGTATGATGACCTGACTTTATCCCAGTTGTTATTAGCGCATTTTTCTTCCCCTTCTCTTTTTTAGTTTGTTTGTTTGTGAGGAGGTTTTGTTTGTTTGTTTTTTAATTTCAGATAAATATATTACTTGTTGGTGCATATTTTTTTGGTTAAAAGTAAATGTCTCACCACCAGTTCTTGGGGAATAGCTTATTTTAAGTGAACATTTATTGTTTCTTTATTGTTCAGAAAAAGCTTTTATAGCCTATAAAGCAGTGTTAAATATTATCCTCACAAAGTAAGTACCCAAAGTAAAACAGACTCATTTTAATAAGGACCTATGATTTAGATTTCATTCCTTTTGTAAGTAATCCAAGAAATACCAGAAAAATATCAGACGAAGTTCCAAGTTTAAAGATAACTTGATTAACTTCTATGAAGTTTAAAGGCAATATGACTAGTTCTCATCCTGGGGAGAAAGTAATGGCAGAGATTCAAAGATAGTGGGAAAGTAACTTTAATCTTTTGGATAAAACTATACATGTAAACTAAATATTGCTATTCAAGACAGGGATCTTGGCTTTGCAATAAGCACGCCTATGAGAATATCAGGTCATTGGCATTTAAGGACAGAAATAAAATGGTAAGAAATTGTTGCAGAAATATAGAGCTCAGGATATGTCTGTCTAGAGGTGTAAAAATTCACAAAATTATATTGATGTGTATCTGGAAGCTAGAGATAAAACACTAGAGAGTTGACTTAAGCTTGATGTCCTCTGCTGATCTTTAGATGTGTAATTTAGTATTTTTTTTTCCAATCTTTCTCTAAAGTAAGAGCTGAAATATTTTTAAAAATTAGTTACTTCTCAGTGCATTGTCTGGACTTTCGTACTATTGATATGTATAATTTTTTTAAGTGGTTTGTCGGAGGTGTTATACTAATATAGTATCATGATATTTGTGCTTCTAGAAATAGCAATATTTGCATAAGGACAAGTGTTCACGAAAAATTCAAAGTGCTTTTGAGGCAGAAGAGTTATCTAAATGTTGCAGAACAGGAAAACAATTGTGAGAATTAAAAGGATGTGCTTGTAAATCACTATGATACCACCAAACAGATGTGCTTTTGTGCTGTTTTAGCAGCATCATCCCTGACAATGTGTTCACTTCAACTGGTCCAGAGGGTTATTTTGTCGTAGTGTAATTTTGAAGCCCCCTAATGAGCATTTTTGTTGCTTATTTGCTGTGAGAGTATCTCTAATGTACAGCCTTGACATATTTTAACCTTGAAAGATCCTGAGAGGATGTAGGAAGGGAACACAAATTCCTTACTTGTATAAGCTGATTACTATTAATAAAGTCAGCATTTGAAGATCATTTATAATCACATTTGGAAGGGATTCTCATATAGCTATTGGAGTATCTACTTTTAATTCGGTACTGATGTGCTTCAGTCACAGTCCAACGAAAAAAGCTCCATATCAGCTGAGCAGATATTGGTAATTCATGATGAAGACAGCATTTTAAAGTACAGGCAAGATATAAGAGACTGCATGGGAACAATTCTTCAAGGGAGTGCAGATGCTGTGAACTCTGGATTAATAAATTAGTCAGGAAATGGCTTGGAGTAAGCTCAGTTCAACTTGGAAAAATAATTCATGCCTTGTATGAAATTCTATTTCCACTTGAAATTAGAATGGTGTTGACTCTCCTTCCAGAGATTTTGTTCATTTGATTTGGTTGTAGTGTGATAAAATAGAATGAAAGTACAAGGATTTGTAATTTTGCAGCTCTTCATTTTTGTTGAAAACCACCACCACCAACAACAAAAAAGTGACATTCTGGCATCCCTTACAGGTTAATTATTATTTAAGTCTAGAAAACAGTAGCAAAACAAACTTAAAATGCATATATATATCTTACATCCTATTTTGTCTTATTAAGGCAATTATGTATTTCAATTTTAGTTCTGAAATGGAGCACCAGTAAACATATTCATATTTTCATCACTCATAACACATTTATATTTGTGAATAGTAGACGAGCTGATAGACGAATCTCCTGTCCACTAAAATCCTTCCATTTTTTTTTTTTTTTTTTTGGTAAATTTTATAAGTTAAAAACTAATGTCTTATCCTCTTGCTGGTCAACTGCAGATATTTGAGTTTATATCTCAGTTAAAATATTATTTTGGCTTTCATCTGCATATTTTTGCTTCAGAAATCATATCATGAACACTGAAGCAATGACATATTTATAATTTTAAGTCCTGAGTTGTGCTAATACAGATTAATAAGCAGTTTATAAAAATTGTTCTTCTGTTATTAAAAGTGACACAATTCTGTAATATTTTCTGATATGTTAATTGTCTTAAACTTTTGATAATATTTTTAAAATTATTTTTTATTATTTTTAGCTTTGGAGATTTTGTTGTGATCTTCACATGATGTGGTGCTTCAAAGTTGGCAGTGTACTAACAGATTATATTAATCTTTTTTTTTTTTTAATCTTCTACACGAAGTAAATTAATTAGCTAAGTTAATATTTTCTCAAGACAGCAAGTTCTTAGTCTCTGTATTCATTCAGTTGGCAATCTGTTTCCTCACCAGGATGAAATTTCAAACAACATAGGAACAGGAAATTTCAGAAAGTACTGCAGGGATAATCATGTGGAATTTATTATAGTAAAGAGTTTTTTCCTCTTTTTGCCTCATTTATCACATTCTGAAGGGAAAATATGTGGCATTAAAAAACTGCTCACATTAACAGATTGGAGGTACAAGAGGGGATGGAGAGATGGTAGCTGAGAACAGGCCTTTATCATATGGAAATGGTTACAAAATAAATTAAGATCTATGCTGGATGTGCCATTAATGGATTACTCTGATATAATGTAATAGATCTGTAGTCTACTCCAATATTTCTGACAAATTATGTTTCTTATTCTGGTTCCCAGGACAAGGTGGCCAGACCTAATATCAAAAAGAAGGGAAGCAAACTGAACTCAATAGATTTTAAAAGTTGATTTCATTGCATTCAGTAAACTTTCAAAAAGAGGGGGAAATAATGTATAGTGATCTAGATATAAAGAAGATATTAATAAAACAAGGATTTGATTTGAAGTAATTACTTCCTGTGTGTTTTTCAAATTTTATTTGGCCTTGGGATAAATTTTTATTTCTGCTTCTGTGTTTAAATGGGTGGAGACCTCATGTGTTCAACTGAAATTACTACTGCTCCAGGTTCTAAAGGGAGGTTTTGTGCGGGAACTGGATACATTTACATATTTTCAATTAATCTGGAGTTCTATATTACTTTATAACACATAATTTTAAGGTTTATTAGTCATGTCCTTTACCAATTTGTAGAGAATAACTTAATTTTTCTTCATTTTTTCTAAAACACCTCATCCTTCTGGGTAAGTATTTGTGCACTGGGAATCACCTTCATTTTCCCCCTCTGCAGAAAAGTGTAGCTACATGCTACACTTAATGCCTATCTTACTTTCCAAATAATTTTGCAAATTCTTGATTTTTTTTTTTTTAAGCCTTAAAACAAAAGAATGCATCTGAATTTTAAAGCAAAATGTAACAGCAGAGGAATAAAACTTTCCCTGGTTCAGTCATCTACAGAGTCAGAGATTATATTTCATCTGCTTTTACATGTGTGAATGAGAAAATGCACCTGGAACAGTGTAAAAAGTAGATAAAAAAACTTTGTCACATGCCTCTCTCTGCTCAAATCTGTTGGGTTTAATGTGCTCCTGTGCCAGCAGATGAGAGGGAACCCAAGGCAGTAAGACCTAAAGGAGAAAAATAAATCAAAAGCTTTTTCACTTATGTCTCAGGAAACAAGCATTACAGGAATGTTATCTTCCAGTTATTTTATCTGTTTGATACCTGGATGTTTGAACCCTGAGTTTGCATGAGGTGTCACTCCAGCAACTTGTTCTCATGCTTCAAAGGAAAGACAATAGTGATAATTTACATGTGTAAACAGGTCTTTTATCAATATCATTCCTAAATGCCTTGTGAACTGATTTAGAAACTGTTCACAATATTTTCAAGGGTAAGTCTATTTTCCTTTGTAGCTCATTCTCAAGATATATCTATATATATAGATATATAGATATATAGATATATATTTTAGAAATATAACACATATTTTTGTGTTTTGTTCCTCAGGTCAGTAGTAAGCAATACTAACCTGCATCAAATATATGGTTAAATCACTGTAAAAGCACCAATACACAAGCCTAGTTCTGTCAAAATCTCAATGTGAAAAACCATCATGAAAATAGAAGAAGTAAAAAAGATCTCAGACAAAAATACTAGTCTGATTTGTTTTTTCACAGTCTGTTAAAATTTGGTCATTTTTTTTCGTTTTGTACAGGAATTATTGCAGCATAAAAGGGGCTCTTTTCAGAAAACACTTTTGGAATAAAGGAAGATCAGTAATAAAGATAACATATCCATCCCTCAAGTTTTTATTGACTTGTAGATCAACAGCCTACAGATCTGACGAAGGTTCTTACTGCCTACCTATGCATTTTAAACGTGAAAAGTTCGAAATCATTCAGCTAGGAGAATGCAATTTTGTTTTATATCCTGCAAAAAGTGGAGACTTCAAAGCTCAAATCTTTCTCTTGTGGACATCCATTACTATATTTGGAAGAAATGCAACTTGAGTAAGAAAAAGAGGTTATATTACCAAATAGTTGCACAATAAGAGAGGATCTGTAGATAGAAAATGGTGGTGCTGACACAGGATGCAAAGGTTTATTTCAACTCCATCTGTTCCTGTGGACTGAATACCCATTAATGACTGGAAAAATGTTCCACCAAGAATTTGAGTTATTTCTTCTGAGATAACCACCTGGTATTAACTACAGAATAGGAAACAGACATGCTAAAAAGCTTGATGCTGATCCAGCCTAAAATATTAGAGGCTACATAACCATCAGCTAACATCATGAAAGTCAAAAGGTTCATCTTTTTTTTCTGGGAAACTTGGAGGATTTTATATTCAGGTATGTTATTTACACATAACCATAAAATCACTGTGGAAGGAAGAATGCACAAAAGGTTCCTTTCAAATTCTGATGTTTGTTTGTTTGTTTGTTTGGGTTTTTTCCCTTGAAATAATCTAGAGCTTCATTTTTAGAATGGGTGATTTTTCAATTTTTATTGCCTTCCAGTACTCACTCATTGAACTTCAGTGAAACAAAATAAAAAAAAAAAACTGGAAATGTTTGAAGATTGGTTTGAGACTTGGAATTTTGTAGCATTCCAGATATGTCAAAAAAAGTCAGGTAGAATATTATTTTACAATACAACAATTATGTTATTGTTTCATTAGAGTCAGCAAAATGAAGTACAAGGTATATATATATATATGTATATACAAGGCATATGTATATACAAGAAGAAAAATTAAAACTCTCAAAGCAGTCATTCCATGAAGCAATCATGTCATGCCTTTGTAAATTACACCCGTTTATCAAAAGCAGTGTGAGAGTCTAAATAATAGAAAATATTTCTAATTTCTTAAACTGATATATCTTATTATTTGTGTATAAGATATAGTAAGTTGAGAAGGTTTTGAGAATCTATCCCATAGATACTCTACAGGTAGAGTAAGTAAGTCAAAATGTTAGAGACCTGACCTGCAGAGAAATAAGGAATGTGAGAAGAACAGTAGTTCCGCGAAGTCTTTAGGATCAAGAAATTTTTGTATCTTACAGAACTCTGAGTTGTGGATGAGGTCCCATATATACACACTTATATATATATAAATTGTAATCCAATAAATGTTAAATTCATGTTTCAGTTGACCACTCAGTGGAGAATAAAGCTTCCATTAAAAAAAAAAAATCAAACCAACAAAACCCAAAAAACTTAACAATTTTAATCAAAACATAGACTACTCATAGGACAATTGTAACTAAATTTTTACTACACAGTCCTCACCTGGAAAAACCGGTCAAGCTCTGTTGTTCCTATTTTACCTACACAATTTCAATTCTACTTTACAAATCCTGTGTGATCTCTGGATTTATGAGAACCTGAATTTTAGGATTTCCATGTTAAAATGGAGCAAGTTCTGTTGAAAGTCTGCCTTGTGTCATTGACACTATAACACAAAACATTTTGCTTTTAGTGTTCATCTTTCATGGAAAAATTCTGTTTTCTCCAGAATTTAATCTTGACACACAATGTATAAGGAACTTTTAAATCTTATTAAATATGTGTTGCACAAAAAAAGTCAGGTTCATGATACATCAGAATTTTATGATTTTGTATATAATATGCAACAGGGAGACACTTCTTTACTTTCAAGCACAAGAATCAATACAGAAAAGTAACAATTTGAAAAAAATTAGATTGCACTATGATCAATAAATTAATGATGGAAGGGTTAACTCAAAGAGAGCATCTTTAACAACCTACCATTTCTAACTGGGCTGGGTGATAATTAAAATTCTCTTGAAAAATATTTTGGAACTTCTCTAGTAGAATTAGAAAAAAATTATTTTTTTTCTTCATATGGATTATTGTTATTTTCAGTTTCATTAGTTCCAGTAACTGTTACTGTAGTGTCAGTTGTAAATATAGGTGGTTGACTGAATGGAAAAAGAAAATGTGTCTATTAAAACACTGTTAAGTGCATGAAACAAACAGTTTGTGCACTTTTGCAGCTTAGGGCTACAGGAAGAAACTTGTGAACAAATTAGATTGTATTACTGAGTAGTGACTGTGTGAGGAACAGTGATACTCCTATTTTGCTTTACCTTTATTATTTCATTATTTAAAATTCCTATGATTCAGTTGAAGGACAATAACTGATAAATTGGAAGTGTCAAAGGATGCGTAAAATTCATAAAGCGGGCAGATAATTTGGTCCTGTTTAGGATGGTGATGGTTATGGAAGAAAATCATTCTCAGCTTCATCAGTCTCATATTACAATCTTCTTTCAAAGGTCAGGAACGGATTGAGGCCTTCAGTGATAATGTATTATTCCTTGATTGATCCAGATACTTGCCAGTCAAGGATGTGAACTCATGATATATATGATCCATGAGGTCTGGGTTTTTAAATGGCTGGACACCATAAAAACATTAAGCAAACTAATGTACTTCTTCATGAGCTCTTTTGAAATATATCTATATTAATCTGTTTTTTAAAAGAGAAAAATTATTAAAAATTTTGATTACTTAGTTTGGCAGAATTTTATACACTTTTCCTCCTCACTAGCAAGGTAAGTGAGTGTGAAAGCTTTCCTGTATTTTTGTAAGCTCTTTATTCTAGAAACATATCATGTCTTTTAATAATTTCACTTTTCACCCTGTCACTTCTGAGTGGAAAAATTTCAGATTTACCAGTCCCCCCATAGATCGATGCCAGTCATTAATTTACATGAAATCTCATACTTTAACAGCTTTGTAAATCTGGAAGCATTGCCTTCTCCTCACTCGTTCCCTTCTTCCCTCTTTCCCTCCTTCCTTCCTTCCTTCCTTCCTTCCTTTCTTCCTTCTTTATTTAAAATCTTCAAGCTTAGTTTTATCAATAATTTTTGTTCTGAGTTTTTGAAATTGATGATTCATTTTAATATAAATTTTCTGTATTTCTTTTGTAGTCTACTGTCTCTTAAGGTACTAAATACAAGCCATTATTTTACATTTTGCAAGACCGTCATTAGTTCTGTCCTCCACATAAAATGATTATGACCCACTTAAGCTATGTCCTATGTTAACAGAAATATAATAATAATGGCCAGTCTTCGCGAGCGAAGATCTGGGGAAGGTCTTTCCACCTTCCAGCCTGCGCATTGGATTTTTTAGGTGAGACACAGTGTGCGCGGAACTGAGCCCACCCTTTAATCCTAAGGTTCATCTGCCGGGGCCAAGCGAGCTTGGACAGTGGCAGCGAGGTCCTTAGGACGTAGGTGGGTTGCCTTTAAGGGCTAACGAGCCCCACCTGCCCGGGAGTGGCCCCTGGTGGTCCAGTGGTAAAGGCGCCGCGCTATCACCGCGGAGACCCGGGTAACAGAAATAAGCAAGTAGGGAAAATGCAGCATTTTCTGCATAAAAAATAATTTTTGGTTATTTTTTTCTTCATCTGAATTTAATTAAACCTAAAGTGGAACCTCTCATTCAGGAAGGGGAGTAATATAAATTATGATTTGAATTGTATCAAATGAGATTTATTTACAATAAGTATTTCACTGTCTACACTGACAGCTTGAATTCAGGCAGTAAATCTCAATTAGCTCCTCCAAAGCTGGATGATTTAACTAAGATTAACATTCATTACATGTAAATCTATTATATATCTAGTTAATTGTTTCAGTGCAAAATTAAAACTTTTGTCAGCAAAACAACAAAACTGTGAGAGCTGGAAACATAAGTTGTTGGAGCTTGTTCATTTAATACAGTGTTATGGGTTTTTTTCATGACAAAGGCCTATTTATAAGAAGATAATCTCTGTGAGAAAGAACATCTACAGCATGTCGGTGCCCTATCCTATTTATCTACATGCTCTAAAACAAACAGGATAAAATTGTTGAAACACAAGGTGCAGTGTCTATCTTCTTGTTTAACTAAAGAATACAGGGATGATATTCTGAAAAAAAAAACCTGTGTCATTTTGTGCACTTCTGTTCTTGCAGACTAATGGAATTTTTTGAGGTAATAGTGAGAGTTTGAAGAAGGAGAATATCCAGCTATTCTAAATCTACTTAGAATTTTCAAAATGTTTAACATCTATTATCAGCTGAAAATGTTTGAGAGTGCTTTATTCTTCATTGTCCCTGTCAATGACTAATGTATTTTAGATGTAGATGTGTGTGTATGTGTGTATATATATATACACACATATAATGTATTACATACATAAACACAAATAAATATATCATGCATAAAAATATAAATAAATATGTAATGTGCTTTTAATATCTCTCTTCCTATTGGACAGCAACATATCCCTGAGCCAGTAGTGGGCCCTGGGGCAAAAACCAATGAGATCCTGGAATACATTGGGAAGAGCATTTCCAGCAGGTCATAATCCCACCTCCCTGCTCAGCCCTGGAGAGGCACAACTGCCCTGCTGTGTCCAGCTCTGGGCTCCTCAGGACAGGAAGGACATGTAGTTCCTGGAGCAGGTCCAGTAGAGGCTGTGGAGATGCTGAAGGGACTGGAGTATCTCTGGGACAAGAAAAGGCTGAGGGAGCTGGGGCTGTTCAGGCTCCAGAGGAGACACTGAGCGGGGACCTCCCCAATGTCTGCCAGTGTCTGCAGGGAGGGGACAAAGGATTGGGCCAAGCTCTACCTGGGGAGCCCAGCAATGGAAGAAGAGTAATGGGCATGAACTGATGCCCAGGAAGTTCCATCTGGACATGAGGAAGAACTTTTTTGCTGTGCAGTGATCAACCACTGAACAGAGACCAGAAAGGAAGTGGAGCCTCCCTTACTGGGGATATTCCAGAGCCATCTGGATGCAATCCTGTGCCATGTGCTTAGGGATGACCCTGCTGGAGCAGGGAGTTGGGACCAATAAGCCCCTGTGGTCTTTTCCAGCCTTAACCAGTCTGTGATTCTGTGATTCTGTATTAAGCCATATTAGCCTCAGAAGCAAAATGCCTGGACTAATTTGCTTCTTAGGGGCCCACTGCTGGATATCAAGGTTCTGATTTGAACCTGGAGGTCCAGGCAGTTTTCTTTCCACTAGACAGTTTGTCTTTGTCCCATATCATTCTTCACTTTAAAGGAGACTATTTCTTTCCAAGGTAAGCTGAAGAAGTCAGTCCGTGGTGGGTGGGGGAAAATAGGAGAAAAGAGAGAGAGAGAGACAGAAACAGAGAGAGAGAAAGAGAGAAAGAGAGAAAGAGAGAGATTTTATGTTCCCTTTTTACTGTTTTTTTTTCCACTGCTATGACATTTTCAGAAAATCAGAACAATCCCTTTAGATAAAAATCTGGGGACTGATGACTATTGAGTCCAAAATTCTAAGCCTAACATTGAAAACGTTTTAATTTGTTATTATTTCAATTCTGCTATAGAAATCAAGCTTCCTTGCTGAAGGCCAAAATAATTCCTCACATTGTTGGTTTCTTTCAGTGTCTCCTCCTCACTCAATCAGATTTTCTCTGCTCATAAAAAAGACTGTTTTCTCTGTATATTGAATAAAAAAAAAACCAAACATTTTCTTTGTATATTGAATAAAAAAAAACAATAACTTGCTGATCTTTGGAATTTAGCCGGTGTCAAAGAGCTCAGAAAGGCTGTTCCATATTTCTAAATCACAGGCTGATGTCGGGACTAAAAAGTCATCCTGTTTATATAATTTTTTCTTGTGTTCATGTCCTTGAAACAGGATTTCAAGGGTTCTTCTCTAGAAAACCTCTGCCCTCTCATCTCTGATATTTTGGGGCAGGCTGTGTTGCATTTCCTATACCTCTCTTACACAGTTATTAAGGGTTTAAGCTTTCATAGAAGTTTAATGATGTCTTTCATTAGTCCTTTATTTTTTTGATCCATCTCTCACTTAGCAACAAATGGTATAAATGCTAGTTTCATACTAAAGTGTAGCAATGTGATGTCAGCCTGTTCCTTATGAGTCTTACTGAGAATTCTGTTCACAATTTATGTCACAGCATCAGTCTTTCAAGTGAAGCCCTGCAAATGGCACACCTGTGTTATTTATGATCTTCAGCAGATAGCTGATCATGAGTGTGATGAAAGATGTGGAACTTTGTTGACAGTAACAGTTGAATAAATTTGCAGGGACATTATTTATTAAAGATGTAGTTCAGCAACTCCCTGATTCTTCCTCTGTGACCAAATTATGTTTAATGGAATATTTACAGGATCATCATGAAGATTGTTAGGGATAGTTAATTGTCTGGAATGCTACAGAACTTTCTCAGAGACTTCAAAAAATAATGTAATTTTTCTTTCCACTGTGAATGAGAACAATTGTTCTTTTTTTTTTTTTTCTGTTCATAAAATGAAGGGGAACACTCAGATGAAACCATATATCTCAAGCAGAAAGCAAAAACCCTTCCTTGGATTCAGCGTTTCCTCAACCTTCAGATTTTATGAGCAGTGTTAAATATTAAAATTTTGAATTTAAGGAAAAATTAGTTTTAAATGTTTAGGGCATTTTAATGATCACAGAATGCCATTAATTCTAGGTGGAGTTGTGCTAGACGTGTTAGGTAATCTAGAAGTGCAATGAGAAAAAAAATACTCGCCTTTTTTTTTTTTTTTTTAAGTCCTAGGCACCAGCTTCTTGTCTGAATATTGGTCTTATTAACAATCAAGATAGTGTTTTATACCACTTCAGGTATCTTCGTTTTAATAAAACTATGAAACAATTTTGTCACTTGCAGCTCTAGGCTGCAGTATTTTGGGGAACCTTAGAAGTGTTATGTGTACAAAATATGACAAAAAAACCACCCAAAACAACAATCGATAAAAAACCATAAACAAACAACCCCTCAAAAGAAAAACAAACAAATAAACAAAGGCATAAAATATGATGAAAAACACCCCACCTTAGTCTTGATGATTATTCTATACTTGAGTCTTTTGCCCTATGAAAATGATTCTCCTCTACATTGTAGGAAAATTACTGCCTACAAATAGGGAGAATTCAAGAAAGTGAAGTGATTTTTCTCCTACCCATTAAGTAGAAGGAAAAATGTTCTATGAGAGCTGTAGAGTCCTGAAACTTTAATTGAAGAGACCAGAACTACTGCTCCATCTTACTAAAAATATTGACTCCCCATTCCCCTTAATTTCATACATAGGTAAATGTGAGAAAAACAGTGCATAGACAACCACAACCTCAGAGCTCTGCTCTGCACTGCTCATTGAAGTTTTCTGAAGGCACTAATTTTTTTTGTTAGTTAGACTATTGTAAAAGCTACTTCACATGTAAACCTTAAGTAGTTCACCTGAAAAAAATAAAATCCCTCAGATTTAATTGGGGATGCTTTTTACACCATATCACTTTGTGTCAGGAATTAATTAATCTTAAAACTTTTGTAGTAGCATCATTATTGCTTTAGGTTTGCAATTGCCTGAGACAGGGTAAGAAGTTCAAGGAAGAGGGAAAGGAACATTTTTACACTTTTTAAACTTGACGAACTAATGTGCAACCTGAAGTCTTGGTTATTAGACTGAGGGATGTTGCTGTGAATGGGATTGGTTCAATGAACCCATTACTATATGTATATATATGGGTATTTGTATGCGGCAGACATCAGTGTATGTATGTTCATTAGTCCTATAGCTCTAAAACCAGAACAATCTGCATTTTCTTGCAAATTACTTACATATAAGTTCCAGCAGACAAGACTGACAGATTTGTTGATTATATTCAAGAAATGGGTATGTAAAATATTTAACTTAATGTGAAAAGTTTATTAAATTGAATTTTAGAATTCAAACTTCCTGTTTTTGCAGCATTTAAAAGTGTTCATGCTGATGATCAAGACAAATTAGACAAACTGTCACCTTTCCTCTGTTGTATCACCCTGCCTTTATTTCTAGGGTGTAGGTGTGGGGATTTTTTAATTTGTTTTGATTGTTTGTTTGTTCCATTTTGATGTAGTGTGAGAAAAAATATTTGAAGTTTAATTTCTCTGTTTTAATAACTCCTGCAGACAGTTATAGCTATATTGAAATATAATCTTAATTAAAATATAATCTTAATATACTATATTAAGGACTTGGGGATAAGTTTCTTGAAATCAGAGCTGATAATAACTTCTCAATGTCTTGACTGGGGAAAAAAGGCAATTATTTTCACTAAAACATTTCTTAGCTCTGAGGGGATTTCTTTCATATCTTTCTTTCCACACCATCTCCTCTCTAAGATGCACTGCATGCAGTCTTGGTGTCACTCCATGGTTAACAAAGGGAAGACATGAGAAGGTCATATAGTTGTCCTGCTTTAAATATCACTTTAAAAGGAAAGACCAACTAGCGCAAAGTATCAGACAAAGATTCCTCTTCTACTATGTGACTTTCATACTTTTAAAATCATAGGTTGGACTTGAAGGCTTTCCTTGCATGCTTAAACACTTCATTCTTCTATCATCAGTGAAAAAAATTAGCAAGCTAAATATACAATATAAACCTCTTCTCTGTAGTTCACACGGTTTTAATCATCAATTTTTAATTTTTTTTTCGAGGAGTAAATATTCATATTGTATCAGTGGAAAAACTGAAAATAAGATATTTAAAATTTAAGTACAATCTTTGTCTTGCAAATAAAAAATAATTGAAAATATATGCACTTTTTTTAACCGAACTTGGACAGACTATGTGTAGCCCAGAAGCAAAAGCAGAAAATTAAACCAGGTTGGCAGCAGAAAGTGTCATATTGGTAATGCAGAATCTTGTAAGAATTACCTGTCATGGAATGTCAAAAATTTCACTGAGCCGCACTTTTCAAACTCAGGACTGAACATTACCAAGAAATGTGCTGCTGTTCAAACAAAATATTTCTGGTGTGTGATATAACTCAGGTAACAAATTGGACAAGATGTTCCTGATGATCTCTTCGAGTCCTGAAAGTTGTAAGAGCTAAAAGAGCCAAATGGTCTTACAAGATGAGACAGTATTGTCTCACTGTGGATCTGAGAGGCAGAGGCTTGATTAGGACAGGGAGCAAAAAAGTATGAAGGAATTTGGTCTGTAAATGTAATGTTTAAGGTATTTTTTGGTAGTTAAGAAATAGTTTTTGTTCATTATCCTTACTCTTTTTCATTTGTCTGCTTCACTGAAATTTCCTGTGAAGTTGACCAGGAAACTGGGGATTGCACTGCTGATTGGATCCTGAGCATCTTTCTAGAAAGATTATGAATTGGAAGGGGTTAAAATGTATAGGTGCAACAAGAATAACATTAACAGAGAATTTATGGACTATTCAATGAGTATCTAAGACTTCAAACTCAGTATTAGCAGGATAAATTACAAAAATTCTGTCACAGTAACTCTACTGACACAGTGATCTGGTTAAAATATGTGTTCAATTATGTCACAAACTTTAAAAATTGTGGGTCAAAAAAGGATGGGTGGTGGCCATTTTGGAGTACGAGCTGAACAGAAAGGGAAATGCTGTGCCTTTTTGAGTCAAAGCACATACTGTTTTCCTACAAGATGTAACTTCCCTGTTTGGATTCCATTACAAGTGACCATCAGAAATGTTTTCAGTTAAACCAAAATAGAACAAGCCTTTTATGCAGAACATATTTCCTTTTGTCCTCCATCATTTCTGATATCAAAATTATTTTTTAAGTTTTCTTATTTTTCTGTAGCACTTTGGTAGTCAAAGTTACTTATTTCAGTTAAAACTAAGTTTCTACTTTAAAATAAAAAATTATTTTCTATCAAAATGGCAAAAAAAATGTGCTCTGCTGCTTCAAGTGGCGCACTTAGATGCACAATTATATATAATGACAAGATTACAAATATTCTGTGTATTCTTCATCACTTCATCACTTCTACACAGAAACTGTATAAGTAAAGAATTTAAAGATGCCATTTGAACTGATGGTTTAGTTTATTTCATATTTTACATAGAGGACATGTGACAATCCATTTTAAATTCTTCAGTCTTGCCACCAACTTTTGTGGTGGTGCTTCACAATAGTCCACAAACCAGTGCAGTCATTTCACAGTGGTGAATGGAGCAACCTATAAATATTACAGTAACTGAAAAAAAAAAAAACATTACAGAGACCAATTTAAACAAAAGATTTCTAAATAGTTATGTGCTGGCACTATATGAACTAAACATACAATAATTTTTTTTTTATATGCACTGCTGGCAGTTGAAAAAAAAAGATGAAAATGAATGGGTCAACAGCAGCAGAGGTGGCAGTGGAGGAGGGGAGCAGAGAATCCTTTACGTATAGACATATTTCCATGAGAGTTTCCAGTTACAACCCACTTATGTTAAGAATTCTAGGGTTTTTTGGCTTTATTTGAACTTTTCTTATGGTTTCCAAAATTGCTTTTCTTCCTTGTTTCATCAAATTCAGGTTTCAGATTACCACAATGTAAGTGCCTGAATTTTGCTGGAGTTTTACATTAATGTAAAATTAATCTTTACATAATCATACATGGAATATTACTATTATACTGTAGGTATGAGTGACATTTATGTTACTAAAATAAATGCATTTTTGAGAGCCTCTTGCCTTGCCAATTTTTTAACTATGTATAATATTTTCTCAGAACAAGTAAGAGAAGATAAAGGGAATTTCTGAGCACTTGAGTGAAGTCTGAAATACCTTTATTCTATAGGGTAATTTTAATTTTTAGGACAATATTAATAGGACTAGATAAATATTAATACAACTACATTAAATTCTCTAGGGTATAGTAGAGGCTTATACTTCACCTTACAACAAAAGTTTTAGTTTATAATTCAGATTAAAATGAGCTCCCTATCCATGTATATTTCAAACAGTCCAATTCTCATAGTAAATATTATTTTAGCCCCCAAATAGTTTTACTGACCAGGATGACCAAGGACTGATGTATTATTCAGCATGTTTGAGCAGAGGAGGACTCAGCCCTCAGTTGCAGAAGAACATGCAAAAATGTCCTGATATAAGAAGTTTAACATTCTATCAAGAAAGATAAAGTTGAGAATTTTGACTTAAGTTTGCATCTTTATTCTGGTAAATAGATAATTCCTTATTTACTTTTCGGTAGATTTAACAATTTCTCTAACCTCAGTTATGTTCCACTTTACTCAATTATTAAGTTACATTACCTTGCTATTCTGCTGGTACTGTAGATGTGCACAGTACAGTGTGTGCTATTTTTTTAAGGAAATGGAACCCTAACTTCTGTTTTCTTTCCAAACTGATGAACTGTAATCATATTTTTGCCCTTCTCTAAATGTCCATTTT
The DNA here is from genome assembly GCF_022539395.1 of Myiozetetes cayanensis. Lineage (NCBI taxonomy): Eukaryota > Metazoa > Chordata > Aves > Passeriformes > Tyrannidae > Myiozetetes > Myiozetetes cayanensis. The sequence continues at coordinate 33,302,231 of NW_026087631.1, read as the reverse complement.
TGTCTTATTTTTTCTGTTTTTCTTATTTTTTCCTAAGATTATTTGAAAATGACTTTTTGAAGTGCCATTAAATTGATGAAACATTTAAGATTTATCTTGTGTCTCTGTGTGTATGGTTTTCCTGACTTTTGTACGTGCTAACACCTGTCCATGTAAAAATCTGACATTTTATGATCCAGGATTTTTTCGATCTAATTTTTTTTTTGTCCATAATTTTGACCATCTTGAATAAATTATCCTGAAAAAAAAAATACCTTCTTAATCATCCCGTAATTATTTACCCTTTCTGTAAGCAACAGTTTTCTTTGAAATATAATGCAGGTACCAAAATTATTACTTACTAAATTGCCAGTTGTTGGTGGGATGAATTGCATGTTATATTTTTTTTATCTTAGAAGTTGTTTTTTAAAAACTAGTAGAGGTTTATTTATAGTCTGAAAGGTAACTTTTTATGAACAAACAAAATAATGGTGAAATAAGACAACTACAGGAACTATAAAGTGCCTATAAAGATACGAGTGTGAGAAGAGTATGATTGTTTGAGCCTTGACAGGGAGGGGAAAGAAAAAAAAAGTGGACAAAACACAGGATTAAAAAGGGTCAAGTGTCACCGAAGATTTTAGCAGTGATTACTCAAAATTTGCATTGTGCAATGTCAGAAGAATACCTAGGGAGAAAAAGGTAGAACAGGAAATTCTTAAGTGAAGTCAGTTTGGGTGTAAAAACACAAAGGAGTTTACTTTGACATTGCATAAATGAAGGGTAATTCTGAAATTTAGAAGCACACACTCTAAATATCTTTATCAAAGGTATTTTTAATGAATAATAAAATTTTTAAGTAGTTCTGATTTCCCTGTGAGGGCTGCATGTTTCATATTTCATATTTTCGTCTTGACTCAAGGTCCACATCCTTGATGATTTTAAATGAGGGCTCTATTTCCCATTGTTTTCTTCCTTCTGTCCTCTTACCTAATCATTCATTCTGCATAAATTCGTATTAATTTATTCTGTCCAGTCAGAGTCATGACAGATAGTTGATTCTTAATTTGTTTCTACTTCTATTTGTTGCAGTTTTTAAAATATCTCAGATTCTCATGAGTTTTAGTTGACACTAGTTTCAGCTCAGAACTGGTAAAACCGTCTTTGTTCCCAGGTCAACTTTTCATCAGTTCCTTGGTTGCCAATTTTTTTGTCCAAGTGGCTTCTGATATTACCTACATAAAAAACACTCTCACTCATTCTGTAAAATTCTGAATAATATGCTGTAAAATTTCTAGTAATTTCCACCCACTTGTTTATCTGCAGAAAAAGCAAATATAGCACAAGGATTCCAGATGCCGAGAAATATCAGTTTCAAATAGTGATGAAAGAAAGAGACATCTTAATCATAAAGTTTTGGAAATAATCAGTTTAAGATTTTTCTAGAGCTGACAGTCTAACACATTGTACAGAAAAGAAAGAAATCTCAATTGCTAAAAGCTCACTAATTTTCTTTAAACTATATCATTTTAGACTGACAAAACTCATTCTTCTACAACCCTTAGATACTTTCAGAGCAAAATCCATTTTAAATATTTATATTTGTCTTTGGAAACAACTACTTATTGCAGCAACTGTGTTTAGAGCAAGTTGTAGGTAAGTCGTTACACTGAACTGCTTTTCATGTTGAATTCAAATTAGGCCTTTGGATATATAGAGTTTACTGATGACTCCACTAGAAGCTGAACATATTTACAAAGCCAAGAACAAAAGCAGCAAGTTTATGCAAATGTGAGCAAGTTTATGCACATACATATGCTTAGGTAAACTTCTGTTTCTTTTTCAGACAAACCTTTTCTAAAAAAACTTCCACAGACTAAAAGAGTTATTATAGAAGAAAATAAAGTAAATCAGAATCACATTTGAACTACTCAAATTGATTGTGATAGACATATATTAAGAACTATTTAAAACCATACCAAAAGAAAACAAGAATTTCAAAAAAAACCCAACCAAAATCCAAATAGAAATAAAAATACAGAAAGCCAGGCAATTTAGTTGCACCTAAAATTTCTTCAGCCTTATTCTGTCGTTTGTTCTTTGGAAAGTTAGCAGAAAATAGGTTGAGGAGCCAAGACATATAATTTTATCAATTAAATTATAACAATTTGTAGATTGTTCTAGATCATCTCATGCGGGTTATGAAAGGGATAAAACCCTGATGAACATGACACAGTTACACCATACTGATAATGCCTGATTGTTGGGTTCTGCTAAATTGTTGTCTTTTATGACTACTGCTTCAGTTAATTTTAAAACATGCAAGTGAATTGGAATCAGTTTTATCACGACAAAGGCAACAGATGTGCTTGAAAAAACAGAGGGCTCATTTATAGTCAGGCTCTGGATTACTGGCAAAGAGCAAGGATTTTAGGTTTTTTTTTGTTTTGTTTTGTTTTTTTATTTTAATGATAGGAAATGGCAATTCAGCTGACAAAGCTAATAGTGAGTTTCCTGTTACCAAGTGGATTTGCATCATAAAAAAAAAAGAAAGATACCCACGTGAGTGCAATCTGAAAATATTTTTCACTGTTAGAGGTGCTCGGGTCATTCGGAGATACCAATTAAACTCTGTCCTTGGAGACATCATAAACCAACCATGGAAATCACCATGTGAAAGCCTTCAACGATTTTTGACAGTAGTGTGTAGAGGGCAAATGAGGAGAGGGCAGATGAGGAAAGCTGTAACCCTTTTAAGTTCTCTGTCAGACAGCTGAAGGTCTGCTTACAGTTACAAAAGTGTGACTTTTCACAGTGTTTTCAGAGAGGGGTGTTTTGCTGCTTCTCCCAGCTTCTCCCTTTGCCTCTTACTAATTCATAATTTTTTATTTATGAAGGAACTTTTGTACTAACTGAGTCATAATTTCTGAGTTTATTTCTTTTCTTTTTTTATTTTTCACTTTGACAATAATTATTCCAGTGTCAAGGAGTCCTAAACATTTTTCTGTCTTCTGACAGTTTTAATACACCTCTAACAAACCGCTGTAAAACTCTTTTTACCTTCTCTATATTAACTCACCAATTTGTGTCTTATGACACCCATGTGACAGCCCAGAACAAAATCTGTGGAATACTTAAGACCAAGTTACCCATAAGTTGCACTGTTATTAAGAAGGATTTGTAATTCCTATTTGATTTGATATACTCAAATGTTTTTCTGAGCTCAGACAATGAAGGAATTTGTTAGGAACAGCATTTCTGGTTAAGCATGAGATAACAACCCACGGAAGAGATTACCATGTAGGGGGGAATATTCCTTCCAAATATTTTTATTTTTACATGTGCAAGTGGCTCTGTGTTTTCAAATATGACAAATTCATTCAGTAGCAACTGGTCCTATTAAATAATGATAAAAACTATTTCTTGGGGGAAAGGGCACGGTTTGTGTCAATGGTCACAAACTTAAAACTAGTGCTCCTGTTCTCTCCTTGGATACAGGTTTCCCATAAGTCTCACCCATGACAGAATTTCATAAGCACCTGGGCAACCTGACCCTACCAAATCCATTTTCAGAAGTCATGTAAACAGTAAAACTGAACCAACAAAGGAAAATAAGCTATATTTTTCAGAATGTGCATTATGGAGCAGCTGGAGCTAAAATGCACATTACAAGCTGACTGTCAGAAAAATCCCACTTATTAATCACATCCTTGCAGGACTGTCCTCTGCTGTATAATGTACTATCCAGCTGTGTGATATTTTGAAATATTTCTGATATTCAGAATGGCATACCCGTATTATACCCTCATCCCTCACCCGCAGAAAAATCAATGGCTCACTGACATTTATGGCTTTTTTATAAGAACTGTGCTTTTATGTTATTTTATTCTTTCCACTGGAGCCCCTGGTGGTCTAGTGGTAAAGGCGCGGCGCTATCACCGCCAAGACCCGGGTTCGATTCCCGGTCAGGGACACTCCCAGGCAGATGGAGCTCGTTAGCCCTTAAAAAGGCAACCCATCTACGTCCTAAGGACCTCGCTGCCACCGTCCAAGCTCGCTTGGCCCCGGCAGATGAACCTTAGGATTAAAGGGTGGGCTCAGTTCCGCGCACACTGTGTCTCACCTAAAAAATCCAATGCGCAGGCTGGAAGGTGGAAAGACCTTCCCCGGATCTTCGCTCGCGAAGACTGGCCATTATTTATTCTTTCCACTGAAGAACAAACCTTTTCCTCAAAAGTGTGACTTCCCCCACAATGCATTCATGGGGTTTTTTTCTGTGTTTAAACCTCATATTTTAGTCCTGAGATTAGTACTTTAAAACATATTGCCAAAACTGGTTAGTAAGACATTAGGGAGCCAAAGCTTTTATTTGCATCAATAGTTTATCTCCAGGTACTAGATCTGATTTCTTGTATACTCTTAAAATTATAGGTTAAAGAAGAATGTAATAGCAGTTCCACAGATAGTTCAAGTCAACATTGGAGTAGGGAGAGAGAAGGCAAATCTAATTTCTCTTTTAAGTCCAGCTCTGGGGGCACAGCACATCAAGGACATGGAGCTGCTGGAGTGAGTCCAGAGGAGGCACCAAGATGATCAGAGGGATGGAGCAGTTTTGCTGTGAGGAAAAGCTGGGAGGTTTGATTCTTCAGCCTGGAGAAGGGAAGCTTTGGGTGACTTAATTGCGGCCTTCCAGGATCAGAAGGGGCTATAAGAAACATGCAGAGAGATATTTATAAGAACCTGGAGAGACAGAACAAGGGAGAATGCTTCACAATGACAGAGGGCAGGGTTAGATGGGATTTTAGAAAGGAATTCTTGGTTATGAGGGTGGTGAGGCACTGGCACAGGTTGCCCAGAAAAGTTGTGGCTGCCCCATCCCTGGAAATGACCAAGGCCAGTTGGATGGGGCTTGGAGTAACATGGTCAAGTGGAAGGTCCCCCTGCCTATAGCAGGGCAAGAAACAAGATAAGCTTTAAGGTCTCTTCATGAAACCATTCTATGATTCTATAAAATTCACTTGTATGAGAGTGGGTAGATTTAGATGGTACGTTTAACTTCAGAAGTAGTGTGTAGGTCTGGAAACGGGTTTCCTCCAACAACCACATATTACCTTTTCTTCTTTAAGTACTCTGGTTGTTTTTATTTCTCAAAAGAAAAAAAAAAAGAGAAAGAAAATAAAAGGAGAAAAAGTGTACTTCTTATTACTGTGTGGTAACATAATGAAAATGTTCTTCTTTTATCTTCACAGTAGACAATTGTAGCTAATATCCTGTGTTTTTCTGGACTCAGCATCACTCTCTGGGTATATCAGATATGAAGAATATGTTGACTATTTTATGCCCAGCCCTGGCATTTGTCCATATTTACTTTATTACCTAAGGGTCTCTATATGTTTATGTAACAGCCCTATTTTTTTTCCTTTTTTGACCACTGAGCACTGCACTTCTATTGATTCTCAACATTTCCACACATTTGCAGTGGCACTGAGATAATAAAAACTTTGCTTTCCTACTATCGAGAATTACCAAGAAATATGTATTATTAGGTACTCCTCTCTTAACATTTAATTTTGGAAATTTCTCAAGTTTTTTTCTTCTTAACAATTTTTTTTTTACTCTAACCTGTCATTAAATATTCATAATGGAATTACAAAACTTCTACTGTTCATTAGCAAGCTTTCTGATTTTAGGCAATTCAAACACAGGTTTTAGTTTTGGTACTGATTTTATCCTTCTGTCAAGCAATTTCCTTTAACTTTACCTTTCCCTAGTGGGTGCACATGTCAAACCTAGCGGAGTATGGTGTTACAATGGGAGCTTGGCTTTCTTTTTTTCTGTCCATTGTATATGCAGGTTGTGCAAATTTGTTATTGTGAAATATGAGTATCAACAAAAATATCAATATTAATCAATATTTTTTTTTACCATTGTATGTCTCATGACTCTCCTTTTCCTTGCACTCTTGAGAAAACAAGAATATTGGGGTAGAACTGCTGAATCCACCTTTAAAAATAGTTTGCTGTTGACATGTAGGAACACAGAATCATAGAGTCATAAAATCACAAAATCATAGAATGTTTTCAATTGGAAGTTTGCAGTTTTTCTAGTCCAACCCACTACAATAAGAAGGAATATCTTCAAGAAGATCAGGTTGCTCAGAGTCTTGTCCAATCTGATCTTCAGTGTTTCCAGGGATGAGACATCCACCACACCTCAGCGCAACCTGTGATAGGGCCCACTGCTCTCGTCATGTTCCCATGTCCACAGTTCTTGAGCTTGTTTAGCTCCCTCCCTCATTCTAGCTCCTAGCCAATGGAAATGGCTTTCCATTCCTCCAGCATGTGTCACCTGCACCCTCAGCCTGGAGTCATGTCTGCAGACTTGCTGAGTGTGCACTCAATCGCTGTCTATGCAATTGATGAAGATAATAAAGAGCACTGGTCCCAGCACGGGTCCCTGAGGGCACCACTGGTCCCTGATGTCCATCAGGACTCTGAGCCATTGACCAAACCCTCTGACCATGATTCTCACATCAGTTCCTTATCTACTGAACAGTCTACCCATCAAATTCTCCTCTCTAAGCTACAGAAAGAGTGTCAGATCATGTCAAAGGCTTTATAGAGGTCCATATGGATAGACCCTTATCCACTGATGTACCTACATCTCGCATGATGGAGCAACTACTTCATCATCAGAAGGCCAGTGGGTTGATCAGGCAGGATTTGCCCTTGCTGAAACATTCCTGGCTGTCCAGTGACCTGCTTGTTTTCCTTGTATCTTAGCTCAGCCCCCAGGAGGGTCTGTTCCATGATCTCTCCAGGTGCAGAGGTGGGGCTGAAAGGGCAGTAGTTCCCAGGGTCCTCCTTTTCACACTTTTTAAAGGTGGATTTCCCCTTCTTGCCAATCACCTGAGACTTCACCTGGCTTCCAAGACTTGCCAAATATCACAGAGAGTGACTTGGCAGTTGCATCAGCCAACTCCCTCAGGACTCCTCATCAAGTTTCATAGACCTGTGCACATTGAAGTTCCTCAGGTGAGAGAACTTCTCCCACACCTTCTGCTGGAAAACTGTGTGTGAACCTTTTAATACCAAGGTGGTAGCAGCACTGGGCAGCTACACAGCCCTGAATCAAGTCTTAGGATGGGAATGTGTGTGTAAATGTAGCCTTATGTCTCAGATTTTTATAAGAAATTGGAGCAAGGTATTTTGCAGGTTTTTTTCTGTTGTAAAAAAATGATTGGCATACTTTTCTTTTTATTAAAAAAAAGATCCCCCTGAAAGTTGATAATAAGATAATTTCTTTCAAACATATGATAGAATAACACACAAAAAGGGCTATAATTATCTTGATTACAGTTCATTTCAGCTTGGGACTACCAAGACTGTTATTTCCATCTTCATCCTGGCAACAAACCAGCATGTTTGTACAGTGGTAAGGGACAGAAACACACTGGATATAAAATACAATACAGTAGTACTACCAAGGAAACTCCAATAACAAAGAATTATCCAGATGACTAAGAACATGAACCAGATGAAAATGGTGACAAATATTAGGCAACTGTCTAGGAAAAAAAAAGTAGCAAAACATAATACTTATATGAAACTGATATTAAGGCAGGAAGATGAAGTAATTCCAATTATTAAGAGAAAAAAAATTCAAGAAAAACCCCAAGATGGACATTTTTTTAGATCAATACTTATTTTTCTGATAAATGGTTTAATTTTAGACATTTTGTTTTAGTCAGAGAAATCTAGAAAAAAAAAAGAAGGGAGTGAAAGAAGAAAATCACATTTACTATTGTATTTCTAAGGAGTTTATTCTACATTTGATTTGGCTATACTAGAGAGAAGGAAATATTTCCATGGGAGATTACTGTCTGAAATTTCTTTACACTGAGATTTTCTGTTTTCTATTTATACACCTATTTTGTCACTTGTACTGAGGGTTCAGAGGTAGAGCAGAGGAAGGGAAAGCACTGTCTTTTGGCATGGTTCCTGGACACCAGGATTTGAACACTGCCCATGAAGATAAACTGATCCAATAAAAATATTCTTACAGGAACTCTAAACTACTTTGCTGGAGTGCAGGTATTTGGAAATATTTTTCTGAAAGAGCTGCCTTAAAATGACATTTGTAGAGACTCTACTTTTCAATAACATAGATGTGAGAGCTACAGAGTAATGGGTTGTAGTTTTAAGTCCTCAGTGAGTCTGACTGGGCCAAATCTTAAGGTCTCAATAGGATGTCTGGTTTGGTTTGGTGAATAATGACCAGAGCTGGAGGGAGTGGAACAAATCAAAGGAATAAAAAATTATATGATTTTTCTGAAGGAGGGAGATAGTATTTGAGAGTGGGGGGTTTTCATATTAATAACTCTATTTATTTCCTGACCTTGTGAAATCACTGCACATGTATGTATGAGACATCCATTTTCACTCACTGATCTCAGATACCATTCTCCATCATCAAGATGCAGCATTCTGTAAAGAATGATTCTTTTTAGATCCACCTTCTCATAAGATTTCTTACTGCCCTTATGTTACCTTTCTCCATTCTCCACCAATTAAACCTGGCTTGAGGCCATGAACTTGGGTAGAGATGGGAGAAGTTTGTTTTAAAGTGAGTTTACTCAAGTCTGCCTTCTTTCAATATTTTTGATATCTTTGCAGATGTTAGTAGGGGACTAAACTCTCTGTGAAGCTGAAATCATTTTAAAAGTCATTCACATTAAACTCACCATTTATCAAGAAGTTATATCTGTACTTACTTGGCACTCATTCTCACTCTTTCAAGTTGTATTTCTTATGAATTCTTAAAACCAATGTTAAAAACAAATACTTCTGCCTGATAAAGCAACTTACGTACAAATATGCCCATGTGTTTTTAGGTCTATAATTGATATTTTAAAATTTATTTGATGTACAGTTAAAGAGGCATTTATAATTCTGTACTTTCATTGACATGTTAAAAATCAGTTCTGACATTTCTTTGACCTTAACATTCCTTTGACTCTTTGGAGCACTCATGCAGTCTTCTTTTTGAGGCAAAAAGAACTTTTAAAATTAGCAAACAGTTAAAGGGAGGAGCTGGAAGGGAAGGGAGAGTCTAGCTCATAATGATGTTTGTGAGTAACCATGAATCCAAGAGAGACTGTTCCAACTGGAGTATCTAATACTGAATCAAAAGGGTATATTTAAAGAGCATTTCACAAAAAAAAAGGAAGAAAGGAAGATTGATCTGTTTTTCTTTGGAGTTTTTGCAACAGTACAGATGCCACACGAAGTCATGAAAGTCTGACTACCACAAAAACATGGAGTAAAATTCTCAGTGTGTATTGTCTTGTTGAAAAATATATATCATAATTATAGACTCTTAGACAAGGAAAAGGCAGAAGATATAAAGAAAAACTAGGAATAGCAGTGACTGGAGTACTAATCCTCATTGCTATGAGCATTAAAAAACCAGGACATCATTTAATCTTGACCACCTCTGGTGACTTCTTCATCAATAAAATCCTGACTGTATTAATTTCACATTTTGTTGGTTCAGATTTTTCCCATTTTCCAAAGACAAAAACACTAAATACACATAAATGTGGTTTTGATTCATCTGGATTATCATACCCTCACATCCTCCACTTATATTTCCCAAGTTCTAAAATGACATATGTCTCAGTTTAAATGAGGCAAGGGGCTTTTGCTGAGGATGGATTAGGAGGAAAAGACCCAAACTTCTCTTTCTAAGCAATTATAAATCCAAAATTAAGAGGCTCCAATTGAAGGAAAACAAATTATGGAAAACGGAAAATAACAGCCCTTTATTAAAAGGTATGTGTGTATTAACAGGAACACGGGGAAAAAAAAAAAGTAAAACAACCAAGCAGTACTCCTATACCCACCAATAATCCCCTTCAAGAACAAAACCGATAAACCAGCAAGAGGAAATTTAAACAGTTCAATTTTTGCACCCTTTGGTGCGGTTGCAACCACAGTCAGCAGGGGGTGCCGTCAGGTCACTGGAGATGCAAAATTTGCTATGTCCTGTACATTTCACCAGGTGGCGCTGTTGGAGGAGCAGAACTTGTAATGTCCAGTGCCCGCCACCAGGTAGCGCTGTGAGATCCTTGGTTGCTGCCAGGTGGGTTGGGGGAAGGGGAGAAAAGCAACACACCCCAGGGTGTATCAGAGAAAAAAACAAAAAATAAAAACCTCGATTCCCCTTCCCACACTGGAAAAAAAAATAATAAAAGGAGGGGGAAAGGGGAAGGGAGAAGGAAAAAAAAAAACCAACAACTTTAAAACAATAAAACAGAAAGTTCTCCCAATGGAAGTAAACTCACAAACTTCATCTGGTTAGGATTTCACTTTAAGTCGGGCTTGCAGCCAGCAACAGCTGAGCACAGAGCAGCAGCAAGCTCCCCTCCGACAGAAAAAGAAAGAAAAACCAGGCAGCATCTGCAGCTCGCAGCAGGCTCTGCAGAGGGCCGAGAGCTGAGCTGACACCCAGGCCCACCTCCTTCTAACCACACACACTAGCCCCCTCCCAACTCCTCCCCCTTCGTTTTCAAGGAGACTAATCTCTCGGCCACCAGTGGCCCAGGCCTATTCTTTGGTTCACCTGATGGCCCATACACAGGGCACACATGGCAGGGGGGAGGGAAAGAAAAAATTCCTTGCTAAAATCAGAACTATGACAACATAGATGAAGATTCATAGTTTGTAAAGGCAGGACCTACAGAGGACTGATGTTATGCTACCATCACGATCTCAGATTTCAGAATCTTGACTTTGAATGTTTATTTCAGAATTTATGCAATCAGTTTCAGCAACTTGTTGCTGAAGATAAAAGTATATATTGAGGTGTATGTTACCTGGAATGTGCCAGGAACTCAAGCTGAAGTTTACTAAGTAAGAATAAAGAGAAGAGAGAGAGAGAGGAATAGGTAGGTAAAAATACAAGAATACAGTAACATTTTATATTTTAGGAAAAAGTTTCAGCAGTCTGGGCCAAACATTTGGTTTTGCTTCTCATTTTAGCATTCCTCTTTATGATCTGTGTATGCTGCTCAGAATTGCCTCTCACCATCAATATGAAGACCTATTTTTCTACTGTTATTCTTGAAAAAAAAAAAAAAAGAAGAAAATTAATGTGTATGTGTAATTCTGCTTTCAACACCCAGTTAATTTCTGGTTTTACTTTTTTTTCATACACAACTTCATTCAAAGAAAACAAGGTTCATTCTTGGCTGCTTCACCCCTCACTTCAAGAACTCAGGAGAAGCAGCAAAGATCATCTTTCCTGTGAAAAGCACAGTCTGTAAGTTTCTACTTCTTTCAATTCCACACAGATTTATCTCCACAGTAAATAATCAGAATTCATTTCTGAGATGTTTCAGACCTTAACAAGATTTGCAGCAGCTCCTCTCCTCAGCCCTTTATTTTTCCCTCATATTGCCCTTTCCTATACTCTCTGCATTCCAGAACAATTCAGGTCCTGAAGCAGTCATTTTGTAACAAACTTCACTCATGTGTGTAAAACAAGTGATTCACTAGATGGAGTTTAAACTAAGCCACTGTGGATTTTTCCTAAGCCTGGCATGCAAGCTAAAAATCTATATTTCTGAAAACTGGGTATTCACTTTTGCATCCATCTCCTTGTAGATGCAAGCTTGACACTGAGGGGTTTTTTTTCCCTCCCTCTTCTTTCAGCTATGAGAATTCTTCCTTTTAAGCTGGCTAGTCAGATCTAGATTTGGCACTGGAAAAAGAAGCATAACACGTATCATAAGCTTCAACTCAGTAGCAAAGGTTTATGCCAGAGGCAAACCTGCAGGCACAAATAAATAACTAAATTCAAGAGTCCTGAAATTATACTGGTGTGTAATGTCATAGTTGCTGTGGAAACCATTTTAAAACTTTTTTAAGGTCTCAAAGGAAAGCCCTTTCTTACTGCTCTCTCTGTAGCACAATATTTTATCTCGTTTAAACTAGTAATGAATTAACTGAAAGTCTTAGAGAATTGGGGTTGTTCAACCTGGAGAAGAGAAGGCTCTGGGGAGACCTTAGAGCCCCTTCCAGTGCCTAAAGGGGGTTTACAAGAAAGATGGGGACAGAATTTTTACTAGGACCTGCAGTAACAGGACAAGGGATAATGGTTTTAAACTGAAAGAGGGGAGACCAAAAACCAGATCTAAGAAAGAATTTTTTTGTGCTAAGAGTGGTGAGACACTGGAACAGGTTGTTCAGCGAGGTGGTGGGCGTCCCATTCCTGGAAACATTCAAGGTCAGTTTGGACAGGGCAATCTGACCTTGTGGAAGATGTCCCTACTAGTAGTAGGGGTTGGACTAGATGATCTTTACGTGTCCCTAACAAACCAAACCATTCTGTGACTCAATTTATGGAATATAAAGAGTCTGAAACACAACATAAAGATCCTTCATATTAGTTCTGGTTTAAAGCTTTTGTTTTCAGAAAATAAACCACATTTTCTTTCATAGACCACGTTCAACCTTCTTGATAAAGTGATTTTGACAACAGGTGCACGTAAGTCTAGTTTAACAGCCTTTGTGTAGGTTCAGTTTTATTACATTTGTTCAGGTTCCTGATCCTTTTCAACATAAAAAGCACTACAATTCATTCAAATGTCACTCTTCATGCAAGGTGAGTTTTCTTGAATGAGTATATTAGCAGAATCGTGCCTCATTGCTCAGCTGTGGACTGCTCTGTGATTCTTCTTTGAACAGTTTCGAGACAATTGAAAAGCTGTTAACTTACAAAACATGGTAACTGAGTTGTATGACCACAACCGGATCTCTCTATTGTTGCATAAACAGATAACTAGTACTCTAAATTAATGTGATAAATTAATAAAAATGCATATGAAAACAGTTGTATATATCTTACTTATCTTAGTACTTACATTAAAGTTATAGTATGATATATTACACATTATTTTGGTAGTTTACTATTGAAATAAGTGCAACTATAACTAGAGCGTTTTTAATAAATTCTTAGAATACCAAAATAATTGCAGTTAAAAAAGAACTACGATAACAGCAAAAGGTACTGCCTTAAAGATCAGGAGCAGAAAAAAACTCCAGGCAAATTTAGTAGAGATAATAGAGTAGGTCTTTAATGTAGGCCTTCTCGAATGAGAGGTATGAAAAAGACATGCATCTGTGTCCAGAGGTTCTACAGTTTATGGTCCGATCCAAGAACCACCAGCCCCCAGGTCTGTCCCCTGGGCACACCTTCCCAGAAGTTTAGTCAGAGGTCCTAAGACCCTTATCTTCCTCTTATTTGCAGCACTGACCACCTCTGGAGCTTCTCCCAGGTTCCGAGCTTGCTTTGACTATCATGGTATCTTGCTGTTTGGGCCTGGGTGCAAATGTTCTTAAACAAGATGTATTTACTATAGACCTGCCTTGAAAGGAGCCTAAACAAGCCTAAAGAATTGCAAAAATTTGATATGAAATAGGGAAATCTGTGAGTGGTGTTTGAATTTGCAGTTTGGTGAGTGTTAACTACAATTCTGAAGTGCAACAGACTTTACAGCTATATTAAAATCTACAAAATGGTAAAAATCCTAAAAATTCAAAGGCATTAAGGAATGCGGTCATTAAAATACCTCTTTCAGCTTTCTTGAAGCAACTGGAGAATATCCACACTGAATTATTTCTTCTTCTGATAGACATAAGTTTATAAAAAAACCAATACTCACTGCAGTGAATTGGGGTTCTATTATTCCGAGTTTTCACTAATGAGGGCTACTGAAAATAGGGGTGACTTACGTTTTAAAAACTTCAGTTTGAGATTAATGTATCATTTTACAACACTTTTATGATGTTAAGACAATAAAGATATTGCTTAAAGGGATTTTTAAAATATTTTAATACAAGCCTGCACAGCTTTTCACTGAAGTCTGAACCTATGCATGAAATTGAGAAAATTAAATAAAATTTAAAAAGGATTTTAGAAAAATAATTGCTGGGTTATTCTCAGAACTTACAATTCATGTATGCAAGAATGTAAATTATCAAGATAAGCAAGATCAGAAAAAAATGTCAAAAACTAGAGTAGGTTTGGTTTATTCTGATTTTTTTTCTTCTTTTTTTTATTAAGGTTTCCTCTGTGACCATCAAATATATAGAATATTTTCATAGTATCCTACAGATTTAAGGCATATAAATTTCTGCTGAAGAGCAGAGATTCATGCCATGAATCTATCATATCGTAGTGTAAATTTTTTTGAATAGTCTCATAGAGTTTCTTTTTCTTTCTTTCTTTCTTCCTTTCTTTCTTTCTTTTCTTTCTTTCTTTCTTTCTTTCTTTCTTTCTTTCTTTCTTTCTTTCTTTCTTTCTTTCTTTCTTTCTTTCTTTCTTTCTTTCTTTCTTTCTTTCTTTCTTTCTTTCTTTCTTTCTTTCTTTCTTTCATTTTGCAGTAAGCAAAGTAAATGTTGATTCAGACAGGGTAGCATTTGGTCAAGGTCTTGCTTCTTTGTAGAAGTGTAATGAATTATATACCTTTTGGAAATATTATTGTCACTCTATACCACACAACCTAATAACATTTCTGTTGCTGAGCTATTTCTATGTTGATGAGTGACAAGATGTAAAGTAAAGCATGAGATAGGGAAGCCATCCACAGCATTGGTAGATCTCCTTGGAGTCCTTGAGCTTGTTCATATTGGTGTCTTGAAAGGTTGTTTTTAGCAGTTATGAGAGGAAAACCCCTCTTATCCATCCTTGTTAATTCAAAATTATCCCATGTCTATAGAAAATGGGATCTTCTGAAGCAGCTGTTAGCGATAGACTAGCTCTAAGTTTTTCAGCTAACCACAGAATTGTAGAATTGTTTAAGTTAGAAACTGCCTCTAAAATTGAGTCCAACCATTCCTCCAGTACTGTCATGCTCACCACTAACCCATGTCTCCAAGTGCCACATTCACATGGCTTTTAAATCCATCCAGGGATAGGGACTCCACCACCTGCCTGGGCAGCTGTGCCAGGGATGGACAACTTTTTCATTGAAGGAATTTTTCATGCTAACAACCTAAACTTCCCTTGAGCAACTTGAGGTTGTTTCCTCTCTGTGTAACTGGTGTAGCAGATCACTGACCATTTTCTCTTGTGTTATAGGGGTTTCATTCTGCTCCCTATCCCTGTCTTCCAGCTCAGAAGAAAACATGGTCCTGTTACTGAAGACTGAGACAGAGAAGGCATTAAGTACCTCTGCCTTTTCTCATCCTTGGTGACAGTGTCTCCCCCTAGATCCAATAAAGGATGGGGATCCTCCTGAGACCTCCTTTTGTTGCTAATGTCTTTATAGAAACAGTTTTTACTGTCTTTAAAGGCAATATCCAGAGTAAGTCCCTGCATTGTATTTTCAGCAGACACATGCTAGATTGAAGTGCCCCACGTGAACACAGGCCAGCAATCGTGACACTTCTACCAAATACTTACAGAGTATTTCTTGAGTTTCTCCATCCTGGTTGGGTTGTCTGTAACACATTTCCAGCAGAATATCTGCCTTGCTGACTTTTCTCCTAATCTTTACCAAAAAACAGTCAACCCTACCCTTATCATCATTAAACTCCAGATAATAAAACACTCTCTAACATTCAGAGATACCCCACCACCTCTCCTTCCTTGCCCGTCCCTTCTGAAGGGTTTATAGCCAGTCATTGCAGCCAAATGTCAAAGTATTTGTTACTCAAGGGTGTATTTTGCTTCTGGACATTTGAAGTTGAACTTGAAAAATGTTTTCTCAGAAGACAAAATATTCACCAAACACTCATTTTTCTCTTTTGCACACCAGAAATCTGTTTATCCAGACAGAAATACTTTGATCATTGTCTCATTTTTACACAGACCATTTTCTTTCAGTATTTGCTATTTTTTTTCCTTCATTTCTGCCATGAAAGCTTAGTACTTTTATAGGAATAAGAAAATACCAGACAAAAACCTCCAGGAAATCTTTCAAAGTGGTGTGTGGAGACTGAGACAAGGGAATGCTTCATGCTGATAGACTTGCACGCTGCTTTGAAATGGTCCTTCTACTTCTTATGTCTGTTATGGTTTTGACAAGGGGCATCTACCTTAACTTTTTACTCCTTTAAATCTTCAAAAAATAAACAAACCACAAAAAACCACAACCAAATAAAACACACATATAAAAAACCCCCATATATTGACACACACACACAAAGTTCCCATATATTCATTTGCATGCTTGCACAAGACAGAGGAAAGTGTCTAGCCTCCAGAAACCCATGTCTGCCTGTATTTCCCTTAGTAATTAAAAACGTATTGGAACTCATGTTTTTCAAATTTTTTATCTTTTATTTCTGAAGCTTGAATTGATAGAAGCATTTACTTTTATATACAGAATGTAAAGCTGGTCATATGTAGCTCAGTCAGTATTTGGACAAACACATCTCAAGCGAAAGGTCCTCTTACTTCTTTAAATGAACTCACTGTGTGCCAGTGTACAGGTGTTTGTGTGTGTGTTTGTGTGCAAGCTTAAACCTCCATGTGAGATCGCAAAACTATTTCAAAATAAATATTTTGGAATGTAGATTATTCACCTTCCACTATCCCAAAGGTTGCTCCAAGCACCATCCAACTTGTCTTTGGACACTTCCATGGATGGGGCAGCCACGGTTTCTCTGGGCAACCTGTGCCATGGTCTCACTGTCCTCATAGGGAGGAATATTTTCTTTAATATCCCATCTAAAGTTTTGGTAAATGGTGCCTTAGATTGGACATGAAACCATAAGGAGTTAACTGCTGCAAACTGTTCTTCAGCAGGCAGCCGCAGCAATGGGTACCTGCAACAGAGGATGATGGAAAGATTGAATGAGGAAGAACTTGACTAGATGACCTCCATTTTCTACTTACACCTTCTCCAATTTGTTGTCGTGGGATGCAACTCAAATTTACATACACTAGTTACATAAAAATAATTACTGGTAGTACAAAGTAATGCTGATCTGTGAGTATTTAAACATTTCAAAATGTCAATGACTGCAAATCACTGTTTCCTTAACTAGTGCTCGTATCAGATTCATATGAATGTATAAATGGACAGTTTACATAATGTAATTTAGAATATAAACAGTTACATAGTCTTCCATATTTCAAGTGTTTAGAAGAAAAAAAGATGTATCTTCAGCTGCATACATTGATTAAAAAAGGTTTAGTAAAACAACTGGGGTTTACTTCATTTTATTATATCTTATGAGGAGCCCCTGGTGGTCTAGGGGTAAAGGCGCCGCGCTATCACCGCGGAGACCCGGGTTCGATTCCCGGTCAGGGCCACTCCCGGGCAGGTGGGGCTCGTTAGCCCTTAAAGGCAACCCACCTACGTCCTAAGGACCTCGCTGCCACCGTCCAAGCTCGCTTGGCCCCGGCAGATGAACCTTAGGATTAAAGGGTGGGCTCAGTTCCGCGCACACTGTGTCTCACCTAAAAAATCCAATGCGCAGGCTGGAAGGTGGAAAGACCTTCCCCGGATCTTCGCTCGCGAAGACTGGCCATTATTATATCTTATGAGTATAAATACTCATCATATTAAATGAGTAGTGGTATTTGATGTACTGTCTCAGGTAATTTTCCAATAGTTACTTAAATGCAAGAGTTTAATTGATCATTAGTAAAATCCTACTGTGAATAACTGTATATAGAATGTAGTCTGTATATTAAGATTTATGTAACAGGAATATATCTATTTCATCAGAGATGAAGTTAGCAAATTCAATCTACCATTAGTATATTTGCTGTCCTGAGAGGAAAATGCATTTGTTGCTAATCTTAGTTGTGTAGCTTTTCTCTTCTCCAATCACATAGGCAGTGTGTGGCAGCAGGTTTTCAATTTTTGGATACGTTGGACTAGCAATCTAAAATATATACTTAAAAATTTCATTAAAACGTCCAAAGGTCTAAGTGCCTTGATTGCCTTTCATTTTTAATGAAATATTAATGAAAGAAATCCAATTTCTAATTGTACTACATGTGATTTAAAACTTGAAACAAGTCTTTAAATTAATATTCATCATTCATTGCAAGTCCAACGGATCAAGAACCTTATTTTAATAATATTAACAGCCTTTCATCCATTTTGTTTCCTCACATTTGATTTAAAAGTCCTTGTCCCTTCCTCACAGACTCTACAAGGTTTTCTTTTCCTCACCCTTCACACAATCATAACTAGGGTTCAGGAATTTATAATTATAGTGAGAAAGTGATGAATTCTTGTAAAACTTCCAAAGTATTAAATTTTTTTGTGCTTGGAAATATGCAGTCACGTAACTTATAGTGAGGCAAGATTCTGAAGTGATCAGTCTGAACACTCCTTCATGTAACAACTCAGTCTGAGTGCAGTCAAGTTTTCTTTTGCCTGGTAGTCCAAAGTTGTGTGTTTCTGCAATGAAAGTAAGAAAACAGAGATACGGTCAAAATATTGTGTCCCTGGAGATATATAATTCTCTCCAAAAAACTTAACACTTTATCTTATTTTTTTGTTATGATATGGATTAAAGTAACTTAAATATCAACATTTTCATGATCGGAAAATGGACTAATATTCTATTTTATTAAATCAAATCTCAAAGTTTTAAAGTCACTGGAAGCTGTATGTTTCTTCACATGTTTGCACATGCATATTGCAACATGTCCTTTAAGACAAAATTACTCCAGCTAAAATATGCAAACAAACAAACAAACATGCAAAAACCTCAAGGAACAATTGCATTGTGCTATATGGGTCAAGAGATGACCATGAGAAATCACAGGAGAATTCCCAAAATAGAGACTGAAATGAGAACCGGGGCTTCAAACCCAACAGAAGTTTTTATAGATCATATCCACACATTTACATTTAAATGGAACTTGGAGTGAGAAGTAACCAAGAAATCCAGTTAAACTGTGAATTTGTACTACACTGAATGATTCTTTTGGGAATAAATAAAATAATTTGAAAATTACATGACAAAATACAAATAGCCTTGCCTATGCCTCCATCAACACACAGGGAATTCAGCTGATGGCACGAAACTCCAAATATTGCAGCTTATAACTCTGACTGGAAACAGGAAAGAAAATTAGACCCTTAACTGGTTATTTTAGGCATCACTTATTCCTCCAGTGATATTTTTTTTCCTTCCTCACTGCATCCTCAATGTATTAACATCTCACTGAACTGTACAATCTTCCTATGTTGATGTAAATCCTCTGAATCCTCAGGGTCTGAAGGAAATAAAAAGGCAAGAAGCCCTGTATCTCAGCTTTCTCTATGTTTTGTCAACTTCCCCATGTCAAGTAAACCTTTTTTGTAATTTATACACTACAGACACTCTTTGAAGAGCTCCATGGCAGGAGAAGGAAGAAGAAGGAGACGTTGCAACAACCATGACTCTTCTAGGCCTCCTAATACCTGTGTAAATAAATTCAAAGCATAAATCATTTGTAATTACTGTTTACTTAATTATTTATGGTCGTATTCAATGCAAAAGCATCCAAGAAAATTAGAAGGGATCAAAATATTTAGAAAGAAGAGGAGGAAATAAAAAAGGAACTGTTGAATACAGCCCTTACAGAATGAGCTGTGCATGGGTCAAGGATAAAAGGATTTCATGCCAGATAGAAAGGTTCAAAGGGTCCCTGAAGACACAACTATTAGGAAGCAAGTGAAAAAAAAACCAAGCAGGTGGCAATAAGACAAGTGCTTCAGAGGAAACTGGAAAAGGAATAGTTGGGGTTTTTTAATTTATCTGTCTTGAAACCCTGGCAGTTGAATGAATTTGGTAAGGATTGCGATGAAACAAGGGTAAATCTGTCCCACATCCACAGCTAACACTTAAAGCAAGTCAATCCACGACATGTCATATAAACTGAAATCAGTGAATAAACAATTTTCTGCTGAAGTGTCTCACTGTGATGGTGCAACCTCAGACTTTCCAGTCCCTACAAAGAGAAACCCAACCATCCACAGATCGCTCAGTGGTAAAATGCCACTGAGGAAAGTTGCTGCAGGTAAAATCAATCCTGTGATAAAATGACAGTCAGAGAGGAGATATTAGAGCAATTTGGGGCTATTTAGGTCAGATTTTATCAATAGCTGAGCAGTCAGACACTGGATGAACTGAACAGGAAGATGTCTAACATCTCCACAAACAGCATTACTGTAGTCAGTAGTCTGTCAGGGAAGAGACACAGATCAAATACATTTGCATCCTGAGAAATGAGAGATCACCCTGGAAATATAAGTATAAAAGAAATGTAAATAACATTAGCTCCTGAATACATGCTAAAATTTATATTCCTAATACACAGTAAGAGCAATGATTATTTATTTTCTACTAATACAGTGTAACTTGATATGGAAACAAGAACTTGGAGACACTCAGAATTTCCATTTCTTCTCTGCTTTTAATGCTTTTATTTTAAATACTAGATTTTTTTTTTTTTATATCTCAGAGCTGTTACACATCTGACCAGTTCCCAGATGAATCAATATGAAGCTCTAGTGACTGAGAAATCAGAGTTTCCACCACCTATCAATGAACACTCATCAAATGCTTGTGAATTGTCTTGCCCAGTGGCAACATGTAAATTGGAACTAGTAAATAGGCCAGAGGATGTGGAAAAGTCTCCTGCTGACATAAAATGACAGCTGTTATCCAGGTAAGAGCAGAGGCAATGCAATCAGAGTGCTGCCAGCGTGGCACTTTCATTCAGCTCAATCTAGCATGATATGATGACCAGTTATATCACTCAGAGGTGGGTCTTAAAGCTTTTTTTTTACCCTCAAGATGCATCTCCATAAAAACACCACAGTAGGAGTTTCATATTTATTGTCTCTAAATGACTGCAGGTCAAAATTGCACATTATACAGGATTTCTCCTCCCTTCTGCCCATAGCTCCCCATGTTATGCATCAAACACTAGGATCTAAAAGTGAAACTGGTATTTTTCTCATTTATTTATTTTTTTAATAGTAGGTGACTACTATTTTAGGTGAAAGAGCATTGGAAGGGCTTACCTAAAAGATTTCAGCTCTGGTTGCTTCTTTTTTGAAATAGGTGTTTGTCATATGTGTATATAATTCCTGGACAGTGACTGGGAGACTGAAAGTGGCTTGAGAAACAGTATAATCTATGATTTTAAATAAAACAAAACAGTCAAAGTAAACAAAAATAAACCAACACAAAACAAAAATCTTTTCCTGCTGTTTATTGCTATGACCATGTATGTAAAAGAAATTGACTTCTGAATTGCATTTGTCATATTAAAAAGAAACAAACCACAAAAAAAATATAAAAAAAGCTCAATACAGTAAAACAAAACACAAAGAGACTCCCAAACAAACAAAAAAAACCCCAACACAACATAAAACAAAAAAAAAAAACCATAAAACATGCAGGTGTGGTCTGATATGAGGTTTGAACAAATGCTGTGTGTTTAGTGTTCTATGTTCCCTTTAAATTGTAATGAAAATAGTTGAAGACATATCTTGACCATGTGTTACTTGCTATTTCTTGTGTTCTTCAGCAGGCTGAAGAGACTGGAGAGACACTGACAAGCAGTTAAAACCACATAGATAGAGGTCATGGTTTCTTTTGGAAAAGGGTAGTGAGGAGAACACAACAACCCCATGGAACACTCCAGGCAGGGGCAGAGGGGCTGGAAAACTGAAAAAAGGCCTGGGTGTGCTGGTGACAGCGGCTGGACATGAGCCCAGGTGAGCCCAGGTGGGCAAGAGGCCAATGGCCCCTGCGCTGTCCCAGCCATGGGGTGTCACAGGCCCAGGGCAGTGCCCAGCCCTGTGCTGGGACTGCTGGGGCCACACCTC
Organism: Myiozetetes cayanensis; assembly: GCF_022539395.1. Taxonomy (NCBI): domain Eukaryota; kingdom Metazoa; phylum Chordata; class Aves; order Passeriformes; family Tyrannidae; genus Myiozetetes; species Myiozetetes cayanensis. The sequence goes on along the minus strand of NW_026087631.1, from coordinate 33,280,396 downwards.
CAGTGCTGGGGACAGTTCTGGGCCCCTCAGACAAGAGAGACATTGAGGGGCTGGAGCGTGTCCAGGGGAGGGAACGGAGCTGGGGAAGGGTCTGGAGCACCAAGAGCAGCTGAGGGAGCTGGGGGGGCTCAGCCTGGAGAAAAGGAGGCTCCGGGGGGACCTTCTCACTCTCTGCAGCTCCCTGGCAGGAGGGGAGAGCCAGAGTGGGATCGGGCTCTGCTTCCAGGCAACAAAGGACAGAACAAGGGGAAACAGCCTCATGTTGTGCCAGGAGAGAGTCAGGTTGGACATTAGGATGAATTTCTTGCTGGAATGGACTGTGAGGCATTGGAAAGGGTTGCCCAGGGAGATGGTGGAGTCCCCATCCCTGGAGGTGGCCAGGGAATGGCTGGACATTGCACTCAGCACCCTGGACTGGTTGACAAGGTGGAAATCAGGCAGAGGGTGGATTCTATAACCTTGGAGATATTTTCTGGCCTAAATGATTCTGGGATTGTGTGAGTACAATTTAAGACACAAAAATGCCCACAAAGGGGTATGTGCAAACACACTCCTGTGCAGCTGCTACTGACATTCATTTAGTCCTTTCTGAGGGCTGTAGCTGATATTTATTAAAAATCCTTGCATCAAGTAAGGTAGAATGGGTTGGCATATCACACCTCTGGTTTTCTATTTTAAGATTAGGAACACTGTGATGTGTTGTGGGCAGCAGCTCTTTTTTTGTTCTTTTAGGACCACAGTGGGACTGAAACTGGTACCTGAAGAGGCTCCAAGGTCTTTATAACACCTACAGAGACATCCTACAGCACTGAAATATTTGCTTTCTTGTATTTAAGGAAATTTTTTGTTCTCCTTTTTTTTCTATGTATTTTTTCCAATAAAATATGTTTTAATGTCTAAATCTTTCACTCTCACCAGACAAATCTTTTCCTCTGATCCCATTAAGACAAATGAAACTTGTTTAGAATACTAATGAGTTCAGCAAATGTACATACAGTTTAATTGGCCTTCAGTGTCTTCAACTTGCAGGTAACGCTAGTTTAACACTCAGACTATTTGCATAGTCTCTGGGACTAGTGATTACTAGTCAGACCTATTCTTTTATCAAAAGTGAAAATGAGCTACTAAGAGCAACAAATGAAAATATACAAGCCCCAGATGCTGTGTTTGTTGTCTCTTAATAGGTAAAAATGGGCTATAAAGCTGAGGCAATTTAAACATGACTGTAATGGAACAATTACTAGTAAAAATTGTCTTAACTTTCCAGAGAATAAAATTTGCTTTTGAAGAGCATTGCAACAAAAATATGAAGTTTATTAAATAATTTAATCTAAGTGACACCTACAGAAAAACTAGATTTTAACCAATTCAGAAAGAGGTGCCTCTCTATGTTTTTTCAGCTTGTTGGATTTTAGCATGCAGAGGATGATAAGTGATGTGCAGGAGGGATGAGGGAAATTCTGTATTTAGAGAAAAAAGTTTTGTGGAAGATTTTGGGTTGAATATTATAATTTACTTAGAGAATTCAAATTTGAAATTGTTGTGGATTTACCTTAAACTCATATCTTTATGCTTGTTCTTCTTTGTTGCTGCCTTTTGTTTCAAATTATGAAAAGTTGAATTTTTTATCACTGTATCTGCTTACTGATTCAATATTTCTAGAAGCAAAGCCGAACTGCAGTCTTGGAAAACAAAGAAGTCAGTATCTCACCCTATTTTAACGTTCAGTTAGATACAAATCAGGTTGTTATAACTACTGAAGGGAAACAGCCTTTAAGTACCAGGTATTAGAATCTGAGATATTTAACCTGATTTTATGATGCAAAAACTCCTGGGAAGACATGACAGTAAAAAAACTTATTAATATATTTGTATTTGCTTCTGATATGTAAAATATATTCTTTTAAAATGAAATATCATTATTAGATTTACAAATATGTTACTGTATTAACCAATAACCTGCTGATTCATTCATAAGGGTTTTTTCCTCTCCTGGAAGGACACATTAGAACTAATTCTGTGTAATTTATTGTATATAAGTTTAAATTTTCTATGTAATTCCAAAACAAATAACAGTGATTCAAGCAGTGAGTGCATATGATCAGCTGTGTTGGACAAACAATTAATATGCGATTTTTTTTCCTTGAGTCTGCTAGAACAGAGCTACTAAAACTGTCAGCAGATTGTAAGAAAACTTGGTAATTTTTTTTTTCAAGGTTTAAAAAATTGCAGTATATTTGCACTTACAACACTGTTCCTATTTCCTATCAAAATTTTTTTATCATAATGTTAAGCTGCTATTCATCATTATTGGTTATTAAAACTAAAAAGGAATGAAGAATTTTATTCTTACAGACCATAATCCCATAATTAAGAGTTCAATGGAAATATCTATCCCATACATTCCTTAGGATGTAAACTCCTTTTGCTGAAAAAAAGAGTTTACTGGGAGTCTTCTTCAGTAACAAAGAGGAAGACAACACTTTTTTCAAAGGATTGTAGGCTTTGCAGAATAAGTGAAATAAGTGTGCTTTAATTTTAATCAGTGCTGAATATCCTTGATCCCCTCTGAATTTATGGGAAACTGTCAATTCCCATCATCAGTAAATGTCTGTCATCCAGGGTCTACACACTCGCTAGTCTGATTGTTATGTAGCATTTCTACTCCTAGTTTCACCATCCTCTATGTTTTCTAATGACTTTTTCATGAACTACACAACTGTAATATTTTTTTGCAATTCACAGACCATCTTCTGATAAGAAAATGATTTAGAAGACTATAAAATGGATAATATTTTAAACTGATGCAATAAATAGTCTTGGGAGTGCTGGTGAGCCAGAGCTAAGGAATCCTTTGAGCTAAACACAATCATTTATCTTAGCTGGATTACATGAGCAACTCACAGTAAAAAAAAAAAAGAAACCTTTTGCATTGTTTGGTTTGTTACAAATAGCCTGACATCAGTAATTTGCAGCCCCATATACTCTGTCATTCTGAAGGAAATTCAGCTTCAGATAAATTTTGAATCTGGCTTAGAGAGCATAGATTGCTTGCAGGAAAAGGGTTTTTATTTGATTTACAGTTAGTGTACCCTTTTCCCCGGGTAAGCCAGCTCACCACCATGATCCCAGGGCAGTGACTGACTTAAATGATTTTGTAGTAGGACCAAAACCTGAAGTGGTCTTTGATACACCCTAATTAATTCAATTTGATTTTACAAAGATTAGAAAAAACATTTTGAAAAGAGAAAATGTGAGTTTTCAGCAATAACAGAACAGCAGCCTTGGGCTAAAATTGGTAAAACATCCAGTCACTTTGCATGTTCCCAAACATCTTGTGTGAGACTGTCATAATTATGCATCAAATTAATTACTTCTGTTGCAGCTATTTCTTGCTCTTACTCCTTAAGCTCACAAACAATACATGCTTATTAACAGGCCTGTGTTTTTTATGAAATAACAAACCTAGAATAGTGGAGATAACTAGTCTACACAGGGATGTTCATGTCCATGTAGTATGAATGCAGGATTTGGTCATAGAAATATGATCAGCTGACAATAAAAGCATGCATGATATGTGCATCTAGGATTATTAGCTGAAAACAATGTTGCTGAATGTTGCTGAAAAAATTTTTTTGTATATGTAGTAGGTGTAGCTCTTCATAAAGACTGAAGAAAGAGTTACTTTTCCCAATTGTATGTCACCAAAATTGGGGAGATTTTTAAATTATATATTAATAAATAACAACCATTAAAAGGTACCACAATCAGATTTTTAATGAATATCTACCTTCTTAAATTGTTAATTTCACCTTTTGTCAGCTTTCTGAAAGAATTAAACTAATATTATGAAATGAGTTGGGTAAAGGATAAGAGTTGACACTTCTGCATGATGTGTTTTTAATTTGAAGTTAGCACATTGATAAGTAAATTCTGTACTCAGTAGTAGTTTGTATATCAAAAATAAGCTTGACTGAGAAAATGGAAACAAATTATGCCATCAACCAAAATTAGCATAAAACAATCTATCTCTATGTGCAACTGCTTTTGCATGCAAAACTATATAAACCAAATCTGAATTTATGTACAAATTTGACAGTATTTTTACACATTAAATATAGGTATAGTCTAATAGCTTAATATAATTCAGAAAGTTAATGCATTTTTTTTTAATTGTTAATATTCTAATACACCAGGAAAATATATTCAGTTTTGTAAATCACTTTCCCACCATGCCATTCAATTTCTTTGATATCCTTTTTGTTGAAGACATCCCTTAAAAGTCATGAAGACATTTGTTTACTCTTAAACAGAATATAAAGATATAATCATACTCCAGCTAAGTGCAGAAGAGCAGTTACAGGTTCAGAAACCTCCTTCATTTTGTATTGAAAAATAAGTTTTCAATATCAGCTATTGTTGGGATAAGGATCAGGGAAAGAGACTCATAGACAATTAAGTATTCAAATAATTTCTAGAATTCAATCATTAAACTTGTGATGTGATAGTTCAATTTCCTGTTCTCTACCATAGTTATTTTGTATAATACTACTCATATATTGGAGCCCCTGGTGGTCTAGTGGTAAAGGCGCGGCGCTATCACTGCCGAGACCCGGGTTCGATTCCTGGTCAGGGCCACTCCCGGGCAGGTGGAGCTCGTTAGCCCTTAAAGGCAACCCATCTACGTCCTAAGGACCTCGCTGCCACCGTCCAAGCTCGCTTGGCCCCGGCAGATGAACCTTAGGATTAAAGGGTGGGCTCAGTTCCACGCACACTGTGTCTCACCTAAAAAATCCAATGCGCAGGCTGGAAGGTGTAAAGACCTTCCCCGGACCTTCGCTTGTGAAGACTGGCCGTTATTACTCATATATTTCAAAGAGTGAACCTGACTTTCAGTTCGTCATATGCTGTTCAAGGGGGGAAGATGAAAATGTAATTTTATTCTTTTTTGTGCCTTTATCTATCCTTCTCTTGAGGGTTTCCCTTCTGTTATTTTTTATGAGACCTAGGAAGCTGCAGATGAATGTTCTGGGACTGAAAATGTGTGCTTTGTCTGTTTTCATATAGCAAAGTGGTAGCAATGTACTACTGTAGTAGGTGAGTGCTATATTCCCAGTGCACTATCTATCATCCCAAGCTTTGACCTGTAAAGAGTTGGTTAACTCCCAATTTCTTCAAGAGCAGCTGTATGGAAAAGCAGTTTCTCTGTCAAAATTGATTCTGAGTTATGTATGGATTGCTCCAGCTTTTGAAAAAGAGAGAATGTGCAACCTTTCTGAGTAAACCTGTGAAGCTCATTTAACTAGCTTTATATTACTGGCTTTGCATTTCTTGAGAGTCAGTTATCCGGAAATTAATATCTGAAAGTGTTTTCCTTCTGCCAGCAGAGGTTGAATTTATTGTTTCAAAGACTGAAATCATTAGATTCCTCAGAAGTGAAAACTAAGAGAAATAGGAGATTCTCAGGAACACACTGTTGTTATGTGGAAGGAGACTCTTGTAGAAAGCTACAGAATATATTTTCTGAGTGCTCACCTCTCTGTTTTCATGAACAGTGGGTGCAGGGTAGATTACCACCCTTGAAAGTTTACCCAGAAGCACCGAGAAAGTTAAACTGACTTCCTCTTTATAATAACAACATAGCAAAGACAAAAAATCTGACGAACATGGACCAAGAAAATCCAGTGAAGATGGACCAAGACCCTACCTGTCGGTGTAAGGATTTTCTTGCAATGCCTCCTCTCACACTCCATGCATCCATGCCCACAGTTTCTTGGGAAGGCTGACATTTAAGCACCCTCATAAATCATTTATAGGAATTGCAAACTGCTGCTCAAGAGGAGATTTACAAAGTTCAGACTGCAACGTGCAACAGCAAGCAGCCTAAAACCCAAAGACTCAGTTTAGGCAATACCTTCTTCTTTGATGAAAACTTGACATTGGAGACATGGTTAAGCTCTCTGACTCATTAGGTGAGTTCTCTGTAAGACTTGACTATGAAAAAAACCATATGCCTATGACTGTTTAATTTCCTTCACTTCAGTCCCACAGAACATTAGACTGAGTCCCTTTTCATTTTCCTAGACTGGCAATATGGAAAAAACAAAATACACCAAATTGTAAATACAAATTCTGCTCATTTGCTCATATAACATTAGTTTAATCCCATGATGCAATTAACTCTTTCTTCACTTCTAGCACCTCTGTTTGAAATTCAGTCATGGTATGCATTTATAACAATACACCTTCAATATGATACAATGTTTCATATTGAATTAAGTAATATTTTTACTGTAAATACCTGTGATCATGAAGATTTTTTTTAATATCTACATTTTTTAATAAATTTTTCCCCTCTTGACAGTTGTTATTCATGCTTTATTCAGTCAATGTGAATCAATGTAAAATATGAACTCCAACAATTTTATTGCAAGCTTAATTTTCCCTAATTAGGGAGATGAGCATGACAAAGCAGTTGTTTGAAATGTATGCTGAATTTTATTTATACATTTCTAGCTATGACTTATGTGTATTTACTTTCCACATGTATTCCACTTGTTTCTACTTTTGGCATTTCACTATAGAATTTTTTTTTGGTGTTCATACCCTTTTCATCTCTATGTTTTGCATCTGATATACTCTGGAGGTGTTAAAAAGTCATATAATAAATGCAAAATAAAAAATATCATGAGATGTAGGTGTTTAAATAAAAACAAAAAAATAAACTGCCACTGTAATTTCTGAAGAACCAGAACGTAATACAATATTGCAGAGCCATAGAATAGTCTATCACTGAGCATGTAAACTATAACAATTTGGTTAAGAGGCTCTGAACTGCATGTTCAAATGGATTTATCTTGGCCTCTAACTCTGGCAGATATCCAAGCAATATGTGTTTTATTGTCGTTTAGTCATAAGTCTCAAGAAAAGTGAAATGATTTAGCCATTTCCATCTTTTTTTCTGCTGTCCCAGCCACTCCCTCACAGAGTGTAACAATTCTGTTGATATTCTTCCTCTTTTGCTGGAGAGAGCAATCACTTTAATCAAAAAAAACCAACACTCTGAAATACACTAGAACTCCAGAATTGTGTGTTTCTGTTTCTTACTTGAATATTCTTCTTGACTTCCATATATCAGTGGAAATGGGGCAGTGGACACCCCAGCATAAATACAGGCCCACAGGAGTGGTCACTAAATTTTTTTTTTTTAAATTATTTCTGTTTCAATCCCAATGACTGACATTTTGAAGCAGCCTTGGGGGAAAGAGAGGGAAAATAAGGAAAAGAGCAACCTTAAACTGAATAAAGCAAAGTGAAGGAACTGATTTCAATGTCAGTAGACCTAAACAATGACAAAGAACTAATTATAAGTATTTGTTATTAATTACTAATTATTATTATTATTAATTACGAGTAATAAGTTTATTACAGCAGATGACATTCAGCTCTAGGGAAAGGAAACAATTTCCTGAAGACACTCTCAGTTTAACTTATAGACCAATATATAACCTCTTTCAAATTTTGTGATTAACACATATGAAAGCCAGGGTTTTTTTCCTTTTCTCATTTCTTTTGGCATTATTTGAGCAGCACTTTCTTGAGATTGAGGAGAAACAACTACTTCTCACCAAAATATTAATGACACAGGGACACATTCCCAACACGTGGTCACAATGCAGTGACTCATATTAGAAATGTGTTTGTTATGTTTAAGTATACAGTGAATTGCAGATTATTTTAATTAAAAAAAATAAATATAAGCAAATCCTTTTTCGGTAGAGGATATTCATATGACTTAGAGATAAATCCCTAAATAAGACTGTAAATTATACTACAAAATTATGCTATCTGAGAACTCTGGCCCAGTGACTATAGAGGTATTTAAGATTATATGTATAAGGTGCTACTATTAAACACAGTGACAGCATTGCAGAGAAATCTACCAGCTGAGTGCATCTGAACACTTGACTACATATTTGGGAGAAGCGTGCAAATATTTCTCAACTATTGTTGGGCCTGTAATTGTCTTTTTTTCATCTCCCATTTTTTTATCAGCCTGTGTTAACAAATTAAAAGCAAACATTTGCTTTTCAAATGGCATGTTCATAGGTTGAATGAATTTAGAAGTTCCTCTGGGGTTGGCAATAACTGAAAAAGCAATAAAAATAAAAAATTGAATAATAATTGAGAAATAAGTGAAAAGGGTACAGAAATAATATATTTCAACAAGGAGTATCTAACACATTTGAATTCAGTGAAACTGTAGCTGTAGGCAGAGGCTTGTGTGTCTGCACTATAGCAATACATTTCTAGAGCTGAGAACAATATATTAAAAAAAAACTCTGCAGTGGTATGAGATTCAAATTCTCTTGTGCTCTGCTCTCCAACTAGGAAACTTGACTGAAAGAAGAAGAGATGAGTAGATCAAAAATAATCATATCGTGATTTTGTGTTCACAAGACCTAACTCAAACTTATGAATTATTTCCTACATTGCAAAATAAATAAATTAATTTATAATATATAAATATATATTATATAAATAATATATATAATTTATAATCCAAAAGATTGGATGGGACTTGGAGCAACCTGGTCTAGAGGAAGGTGTCCCTGCCCATGACACGGGGTGGGAACAAGATGAGCTTTAAGTTCCCTTCCAACCCAAAACATTCTGTGATTCTGTGATTTTGTAGTCTTGTTTTCTCAAATGTAAGAGACATAATTCTCTGCTAGTACACCTATACAAGGACACTTCTACCTCACTACACTAAAATGATAATTTCTATAGCATTTTGTTGTCTCTAATTACAAACACATATAGAGAACAAAAAAGAAAAGCTGTAAGGATTCTTGTTCAAACAAAATGTCATATTTCTCAGTTTAAATACAACTGGTCATTATTACTCATTGACTTGAAAGAAAATACCATATTAAATTAAAGGTCAACCACTTAGCAATTATTTTTGAATTTTTTTTTTGAGGAATGTGCTAATTTTTGTGTCAATTAAATTAATTTGAAAATGACAACTCCTCAAAGACTGAAAATAGTATGCAATCTACACCATTGACTTTTACTCTGTGAAGACTTCCTCACAGAAAGTTGTTCTGAGACACTTTATGATAAAATGCAGTGTGTCCTAGTCCTTACACTATGTCATTGACAGTTACACTGTGCTCAGATCATAACTGTGTGACAAAGGTATTACGATCATACTGCAAAACAACAGCATGTATATGACTTCATCAATCACATTTTGTTACCACTGAGGGTCTGTGATGAAAGACTGAAAGTACTTTGAAAATAAACTGAATTAATGGCTCACTTTTTTGAAAATGAATTGCTTTAAATTAATCACAGCTGGGTGAATTACCAAGAGAAAAGAGTTTTAATAACTAAGAACCATAAAACATTCTGAAGTACAGAACCATTAAATTTTAGCCCCTAATACACTAAAAATCAGAGAATCACAGAATAGAAGCACTCTCTGAAAGTCATTTTGTCCATCTTGCTCAGGCAGGGTGATCTGTGGAAGGTTAGGTCCTGACAAGGATCACAGCCACAACCCAACAGTTTTTGAATAATTCCAAGGGTGAAGGATCCACAGTATTCTGGGCAACATGTTCCACTGCTCAGAACATTAATGTTCTTTTTCATCTGACCTCTCACCTTAGTAATGTAAAACATACTTCTGTTCTCTGAGGAGAAATGAGTTTTCATGGAAAAGTAATTTGAATAATAAATGAATCTAAACAGAATGTTTCTGTCCTGTGTTTTCTTGTTCCTATACTTGTAATTTACCTATACTGAGTCAATGACAGTTTTCCTGCTTAACCCTAACTTCAGGAAAGACCAGGTTCTATCTCAGTTGCACTCTCAAAAATGTAACTGATCACCAAATCAGGTACTGTAAGTCATATCTCAAAGTTCTGATTGACAGTAAGAAGAGGAATGGCAGAATCAAAATGTGAACAGGTGCTAAAACAACATTCTAATCTGATAAATTTTCCAAAAACCTTGTTGAAAGAAAGAGACAGAAGCATGGTTTTCATGATTCCTTTTTTATACTGGACTGAAGGCTCCCTCAGCAGGTTTGCAGGTGACACCAAACTGAGGGTGCAGTGACACACCTGAAGGAGAGGGCCATCCAGAGGGACATGAACAAGTTCCAGAAGTGGCCTCTGGGAGTCTCCTGAGGTTCAAAAAGGCCAAGGGTTGGTGTTGCACCTGGGTCGGTGTCGGGGGTGGACCAACAGGAGCCTACAGAGAATGGAGAAAAATGCAGGAGGGTTGCGAAAGAGCCTCAGAGGAAGAAATCTATCTAGAAGTGCTTTGACAGCTGCAGCTCCAGGAAGTGCCTGAGATCCAGAGATAAGACGCCGCTTCACAGACCCCTGCAGAACCCCCCTATCTGTGCCACTCACCACTCCTTCCCTTCCTTCCCTAACTCCCAAATCTCCCTATATGGCTGGACATATTCCCCACGACCAATCCCTCCATCCCTCTTATCTCTGACCCTTGGGATTCATTGTTCCTAGCAGAATTCCACCCTTGTTCTCGACCCTTCCATGTTCCCCTTTATATAAACTGACATCTTGTTTTAATAAACGCCATTTTGTGGGTCACATACCTACCTGTGTGTGGCCCATTTCCTATACAAAGTGTGCCCGAGGGTCTGTTCGTGGGGACCCCCAACCCGCGATAAATGGCGCTCAATGCAGTCAGAACTAACCTTTCTTATATTAAGGAAGGTCTCTGATTCGCCTGAGCTACTGGTGCCGTTTGATTTCCAGAGTCTAACCCACCCCACGACCCTGCCTCACTGAAGTGATTCGTGGACCCCAGTCCACACAGTCCCATGTCGCTGCCGCTGCATGAAAAACCCCGGCGACAAAAGACGCTGCGCTGGAGGAACAAACCCCGGACCAATGCGTCCCCCACGCTGGGAGCAGCGCCGTCATCACCGAAACCGAGTTGTGGCCGGGACCCGCCCCGTGCCGGCTCCCGCCGCACCGCCCGCCACCTCGACACCGCCACGGGACCTGGGGCTGGGGCTCCAAGAGCTCCACTCCCGCCGCCGTAGCTGCTGGTGCTGCGCCGTCCGAGCACACTGAGCGCAGCTGCCCCGCCGCCGCTTCTGGCTCGGGTAGGCAGCGCCCGCCCAGTGATGCAGGATCCTAGCGCGGCGTGCCGACCCCCTCGCCACCTCCAGCCAACGAGACGCGCCGCCCCAGCACACACAGTGACAAGCCCTGCTCCAGTCTGACAGAGACCGGAGCACCCCGTGGGATAGCGAGTGAGGTATCCAAAACTTTTTTTATTTTACATAATGGGAAATAAGCTCTCAAACTCGAAAAACCAGCTTTATGAACACCCAATTCCTAAAAAATCCCTGAAAACTTTAACAAAATGGACTTTCAAAAGCAAACTTTTCTCCCCACAATTATTACCTTACCAACAATGGCATCAATTAGAAGCCACATTAAATGAACCACAAAAAGAAATCTATAAGGAAATCAGAGCTCTAATTGAACTTGAAGAACATACATTTGACAAAACCTCCCTAAAAGCCTTGACTCAGTGGCTCCAAATAAATAAATCTTTTGTCCCAGAGAACCAAAATTACGAAAGCTGGAATAAAATAGGACGCCACCTTTGGAATATAGGCGAAAGAGGTGATACCTTAGCTATTAAGGCATTAATGGCTTGGAGGCTTATTTTAATGGTCTTAGAAAAAGAACGGTACAAGCCACAGCCTCAAAAAATGCAAACAACAAAAGTCCTAGAAGCAGAGAATGCTTTGAAATCTGATACCAACCCCCCTCGCAAGCCACAGCCGATAGAGCTGCTGACAGCAGAGCCCCCAGTGCCCCCCCACGCGGTGGACACGAACAAAGGCAGGAGCCACGGCAGGAGCGAAAATGCCCCCCCGCAAGCCCCCTCAGCCCCGGCAATGGAGCGACCCCCGCTCCAAGCCTTTCCCAACAAGGCAGATGTTGGAGATGGGATATATGAAAGTATGAACGAATGGAAAAAGGACCTAGAGAGCAACACCAACTTCGACATCTGGAAGGTGCAAAGCAATCACGAAGGGACAAGACCCTAACTCTCTCCCGAGCACCAAGAGGGGCGTGATGACAACAAATACCTCTCCAGTCTACCTCACTCGGACTCAGTCCAAGCCAAATCTGCATTAAAGACAATACAGCACGTTGCACTTTATCCCTACACCTCACAGACCACCTTGGCAGGGGAAGAGTGCACAATCACTACAACGCCTAATCAACCATTAAACAAAGGAGAGTGTTACTTAGTCCAACCTACTGAGGAAGCCTCCTCTAAGGGCATTATCGCCCAAACTGAACTTATTGATAACTGTGACATTAACAAACTTACTATTTCCGTCCGAGTTCTTCTCCCTCCTGCAGAAATAACACAACAAGAACCAGTGGCAACTCTACTACCCGTATCACAATTAACTCAGCCAACACAAGATCCTGGCAGAGGAGACCTAACCACCAAAATTGTCAACTGGATGACAACGCTTACGGATGCCCAGCCACTGATGATGGTCGACATCGCTTCACAGCTGGGAAATGTCTCAGTTAAAGGTTTACTTGACACGGGAGTAGATGTCACAATAATCGCTACAAAAGATTGGCCAGAATCCTGGCCTATTGAAGAGACATCTGTAAATGTGTCTGGGGTGGGGGTTCTTGGAGGCCCCAACAAAGTAGACATGTGATAACGTTTACTGATCTTGACAAAAATATAGCCACTTGCAAACCCCTCATTTTACCTTTGCCTACGACACTCTGGGGCAGGGACATACTGGTTCAATGCCTGGAACTCCCCCATCTTTGTCATTCATAAGGCATCAGGCAAGTGGCAACTATTGCACGATTTAAGAAAAATCAATGATATTCTGGAACCCATGGGTTCCTTGCAATTAGGAATGCCGGCGCTCTCGATGCTTCCACAAAATTAGCCTATAGTAATAATTGATATCAAAGACTGTTTCTTCCAAATTCCCCTACATCCAGAGGACATAGATAAATTTGCCTTTACAGTACCATCTAGGAATGCCGGAGAGCCCAATAAAAGGTATGCGTGGAAGGTTCTACCCCAGGGCATGAAAAATTCCTTCCAACATCCCAATCTTCAAGACAAGCATGCAATTTTCCTTATTTATTAAATATATTTAGTTTATTTATAGGAAATCAGAGGAAAACTGTATACAGGTTAATGTCAGTTAGATATTGTTGAAGTATTTCAAAGCTTATCTGGAAGGTCTCCTTTCTCAGGAAAATTATGGGTATCAAAAGTATCTTACCTGTGAGGGTGGTGAGGCCCGGGCTCCGGTTTCCCAGAAAAGCTGTGGCTGCCCCATCCCTGCAAGTGTCCAAGGCCAGGTTGGATGGGGCTTGGAGACACATGGGCTAGTGGAAAGTGTCCCTGCCCATGGCAGGGGTTGGAACTGGATGATCCAAATGCCATGTATTTAGTTGGTTGAGGTTATTTATTTTTATTATTAGCATTAACATTATTGACATTATCATTTACTTCATTTTTCCAACCAATTGAAGTTGAAATCTCACAAATTATCACGAAACAATATATTTCGTAATAATTTAATTAAAATTGACAATTTGTAAAGATTATTTGTACCACTACTGTCCTCACTAAAACTTCCCTTCATTGGAACTTGAAATACAGAAGCCAACACATGATTGTGTGCTGATTTACCATGGAGGGGAAAATACTGAAAGGGAATTCTCTGCAAAGGTTCCTGCTATCTGTCTAATTTAAGGGAGCAGATATTTTAGAAGAAAAATTGTTAACCCCCCCCGTCAGCTAATTACTATGCTGCAGTACACACAGCTGTGCGTAGAATTTCCCACATATCTTTCCTTGTCTCTGCCAGGAGAAAGAATGCTACATCTGAGATTGTCATCTATTAATATTCTCCAAACCCATAAACTCTTATTGTTCAAGTCTTTTTTTTTTTCCCCTCTACACTTTGGACCTCTCTTTAATACAGCTACTAAAAAAATAATAGTTTCAGATAAAAGGCTCTTATCATATTCTCTAATGAAAATATGAAATTATGTGGGACTATAAGAAAACTCCTTCTAAAATTGAGAAAAGCCAACTTATTATTTTTCCTCATTTCTAGGAAGACTTATCAGTATACCAATTAATTTTAAACTGTTTTTAAAACAAAATATATTTGGGGCTGTATTATTTCATCATTTGAATTTGTCTGAGAAAACTAAATGACATAATCATTTAGGTCTAATCTGAATTCTTGTTTGGTTTGTAAGCTAAAAATCCAGTCATTACCACAGTTTTATCTCAATGGTTTGTGTTTATATTTTTTTAATTTCACCATTATTTTTCAAGGTAGATTTTTCCCCTGCGTAAGGGAATGATTTAAACTACCGTGGTCCTCATTTAGTCACCACTTCTACATGGTTCAAACCCCTTCAGTGAAACTTTGGGAATGAGTCTAGAATTCTTCATTTTAGAAGTAATTTACACTGTAATGATTTTGTTTAGCTGAAACTCTCTTTAGAGCTTCATACACATTTACTAATTCAAAAAAAAAAAAGAACCAGGAGTGCTATGGTAGGACAAGAGCAGGTCTAGTGGAAATGTTTTTTTTAGCTGCTTCAGCCTGGAACATTTAGCCTCCAGTACTTTAGTTTGAGAGGAAAATAATGATATTTTTATATGTATATGGCATAAAAGCATGGAAGGACATAATGTTCATACACAGAAGGACAAAATGTTCGATTTTACTGCAGAATAATCATGCCTTTACTAGACCAAAACTGTTTTTTGCATTACTGTAAGACTGTCGTTAAGGATTTGTATGTGTATTCAAATGCTATTTTTTCCACAGTTCAGTTACCATCCTGAAAAGTCTGATTTAGAAAGAGAAAGGATCCCCAGAAAAACACAGGAGAAATCCATATATAGTTAGTCATTAACACCAAGAAGAGTAACTTGGGGGAAAAAATCATTAAAGACACAGAATAGTTAGAGACATTTTAGAGAACATAAAAAGAACATGAAACTATTTAGTGCAAGAAACAGACTGTGCAACATTAGTATTTGAAGTTACTATGTTGTGTAAAGGCAACTGAAGGTGAAGAAGATTTTACTAAAAATAGCTCCATTCTATGAGCTTAAAATGAGAAGCTTCTCTCTCCTAAATTCTGCCTTCCAGATACAAGGACCTAATCAATTTTTTTTTCTTACATACTGTTCCTAAAAATATAATAATGAGCAATAGCAAGAAAAGCTAAACAAGGTAAGACCCAAAACAAACTACCAGGTATATTTGGTGGCATAGGGCTATGAAATGTACCTGCTCTTTTAACATATTTCATAATTATCTACTCCTTTGATGAAGATACTGACTCCTTATGTTGCAGAAGATGGGAGAAAAGCTTGAATGAATTGTTTTCCTTTATATACAGAATATTGCAATAAAATGTTTTGTTTTAAAGGTGTTCCAGGCTGTTTCACTTAGCCATCTTTGTAGATGGAGATATCTGAAGAATTTATGGTCTTCTCTGTAAAATGAAAGATCAGAATTAATTAGTTCACATGTGATACAGACATCTGGAAAAATGAAAGATTGCTTTCAATAAAACAACAGAACAACAAAAAAGAAACAGAAAAAAATAATGAATATTCAATAAATTTTGTGCTGTGTCATTGCTCTCTGAAGCTGTAATCCAAAGCTCACTAAGGAAATAATAAATGTTCTCAATCAGTAATAAAGTTATTCCACAGGAAAGAAAAAAAAAACAATAAAAAATAACCCTATTCACTTCACTAACTTTTGTATATATTTGAAATACTTCTAGAAGAATCACACTTTTAAACATTCCCTTTTCCCAGGGTTTACACCAACATATATTCACATATACTTGAATATTAATTAGTGAAAAAACCACAAATGAATACATACAGTCTTGACAATGTAATAAATACAGAAAAAAACCCCACACTTTGAACATGTTTGAATAGTCATATCTGTACTGAAACTGACACAAGATCACAATAATATCCCCCAGAATGTTAAAGGACAAAACTCAGTGAGATCCTCTGCTACCATATTCACATATATGACAGCACAATGGCTGAGAATATTAAAAAAATCATTAAAGTAAAACCCTGAATCTCAGATAAGTTACGTAATGATAATGTATCCATGCTTTAGGACACTGAATTAAACTCTAAATTAAGATAGTATCATAGTTACACAGGTATGTATCATGATAAATGGTCTGTATTACCCCTTGAGCCACTTAATGACTTTGCACCCCATGCTGAAAGCTTTTAGACTTTATTACCCTTTGAAGGTCCTCCACTCTGGTTTAGACGCTATTGGACTACAAATCAATACTAATGGATGCATGACAGAAATTCTTATTGCCTTGAAGTAAAGTATCTTAAACACTTAAAAAACTTTATTTTTTTATTTTTTTTTTCCAGACACTGCTGATCTTGTGCCTACATGTTACTTTGTGAACACATTGTTTGAAACTCCTCAATCAGGTCCATGAAGACAAGTTCCTTCTAAGAGACAAAAGTTTTACTTTTTGGATATAAAAACGATTTTTAAAAATCTCAATTCTTCTTCTATTTTTCTTTAAGTGTGTACTCACAAACACACAGAAAAGCATACGACTGATAATTATGGTGACTGTCCCTTTAGAATAAGTGGGTAATCATCAGTTTATGTTTGATTTTCTCCAGGACAGAAGCCAGCTCTGCCAACAACAGCATCCCTATGCTCTCATGGCTTTTGTTCACCCTAAATGTCTCATTTACTTCCCTTTAGATTTGCAATATAGCTGATTTCATACGAAGCCACCTGGGACTGTATGCCTGAACATTTCATTATGAATTAGCTCATGGAATCACGGCTAGGCTTCGCGAACGAAGGTTTGAGAAGGGCTCTATCCACACTTGCTGCAAGCACGCTGATGGCTAAAAAGGTCAATGAGAGATAGACAAGTCCGGTTGCAGAAGGCACAGCAGAAAGACTCCCCAGGTGATATCGACGAGATGCAATTCTTTCTGCGTTGTCTTTTCTCCTCGAGAGTGATCCTGCGTGTGTTTTCAAAAGCAGCAGCAGCGTTATAGATGGTGTGCCTCCAGGCCTCCCAATTGGAGGCCAGAGTAGACCAATGGTGGTGATCAATATGGCCAAGGCTGAGGGATTGTTTCAGGCAGTCCTTGGATCTCGTCTCTGGGGCTCCTCTCTTGTGGCAGCCAGTGGCAAGTTCCCCACAGAGCACGATCTTAGGGAGGCGGTAGTCCTGCATCCTGGAGACGTGCCCTGCCCAGCGCAGCTGTGTTCTCAGCAGCATGGCCTCAATGCTCGTGACTGCTGCCTGTTCAAGGACAGACATGTTGGTCACACAGTCAGTCCAGTGGATGTTTAGGATTGTACGGAGGCAGCGCTGATGGAAGTGTTCTAAGAAACGCAAGTGATGGTGGTGAATGACCCATGATTCAGATCCATATAAAAGAGTAGACAGTACAATGGCTCTGTAAACACTGAATCATGAATTAGCTACTTGCCCATCAAAATATCCATTTCTCCTTTCAAATACACATGGAGCTTGCTTGCATAAAAAATTAGGTTTTCTGTTTTGTCCTAATTTTTTTCTGGTGTGCGGTTTTGGGTTTGCTCTTTTTTTTGTTTGTTTGTTTGTTTGGGTTTTTGTTTGGTTTCATGGGGGTTTGTTGGTTTGTTTGTTTGTTATGTTATTAGGCTTTTTTTGAACACACAAAATATGTAGGATATTTCTGTTTATACACATCTGTTTTTCATCCAGAAAATACTTAGATCACAAATAGAAGGGACTTCCAACTGGTGATCACCAGAAAGCAAAGTTAATTTACACAGGTTACCTAGTGTCTCATGGGGGCTGTACAGAAAAGAATGATCCATACATCTGAGAAAACTTTATTTTTTTCCCTTATCTTTTACAGAAATGTCCTTCAATCATTCTGATTCCTCATTTATCTGCAATTAATTGATAGGCAACAATGTCTATTGGTGGACGATTCAGCTTCATTCCAACACCAGGTCATGTTTTCAGTGTCCCATGAAAAAAAAAAAGATGTGTGACTACATGGTGAAATACTATCTCATAAAGAATGTCACCAAAAGGATAAAATTATTTCCCTCTAACCATGTATTGTTTAAGAGTATGGAATAAAATTCATGGGGTTTCACTCTATCAATTGAAATGTTTTAGTTAAACTGAGATGATACTGAGTTATGGAAGTAGTATAACCATGGCAATCCACTTTTAGTTACTCCTTTTATATTTGTTTTGGGTTTGGTTTTTCCTTTACTATTATCTCATAGATAGCCTCATAGTATTTAATACAATTGCTCTGTTTTCACTGATACAACCTGGTATTGAAATTCCTATTTCTACAGAATGCTTCCATATGAAATAAGCAACTTCCATTGACTATCATGGTGCCTGAAATTTTGTGTTCAGGCTGACTTTGTGACCCTTGTTCTCAACTTGACAAGAAAACTTTCTGTTTTTCAAAGCATGTGTAAGGAAGCTCCAAAGATGACATAATGAAAAAAATAAAAGCAGCTTTGTTTTCCAGGGTCTGAAATACCCATACTTTATCTTCATACAACTGTAATCATCTATTGAATTTGCAGTTCCATGCATTTTTAAAGCAGATTGGAACTGTGAGAATTTAGAAAATAAAGTATCTTTTAGTAATTTTCAGAATACTTAAAGAAATAAAGATTTAAACACTACAGAAAGATTCTTTTATCTACTATAAATGGAAGCCAACAGTGGCTTTTCTTTAAAAGTCATTATTTGGAACAGTTGGTCAGAACTGGAACTCAGGGAAAACTATTATTGGCTTAAGAGTGCAACAAGTTTGATGTGATATAAGTGGTTTTATGCTTTTCTATGTTGAATATTTCAATCATCACTTAAATAAATGTTATTAATCAAATAAGAGAATACAGACTGTATTGAAATGCCTTTCTCTATCTCTCTCTTTCCCCCCCTCCTTTCTCACAGAATTAAGATTTTGACTTATGGTCATTTTTACCTATATCATTCCTTAAAAACAGCCAAGACTGTCTCCCTCATTACTTGTATGACGATCCTTTAAAAAATTTAAGTAGGCTGAATTATTTTATTTAGACTTAAGTGGTTTTCAGACACTTAAGCCCAAACTGATCTAGGTTACATACCAAACACAGTTTTCAGGAAATATCACTAAAATAAGATGTTTTGCACATCAGGATGGTTATTAGAGAGCTGAAAAATTTTAGAAAATGCACCAGATCTGTTTGTTCCTGAGAAAAGTTGCTCTGTGAAGCATTCCATTTCCTGTCACAGTTGTAGGGTAACACCACATAAAAAGTGTACTGGCCGGGCATCTGTCCATCACATTTGTGTCAGGTAGCTTTAGGGGGAGATGATAGTGATGTGGAGCCTATTTGCTTTGCCCTCTGTTTTCCACTCCAAGGCAATGATTAAAGTCCAATTAAAAATTTGAACAGCACGTTAAATGCAATGTAATGGTTTCATCTTTGTGTGTATTTCATCTTTGTGTATCTCCTCTGAGGGAAGGAGAGAAATGTATCAGATAAATCAGATGTATCAGAATGTATCAGATAAAACTCTGCAAAAATCAGGCTTTCCATTTCCATTGCTAATTTTCTAAACCATTTCAAAGTTCTAAGGCAGCAACTAGATACCATTTTTCATTTTAATTTTAAGCTGATGGATATACACTTAAAAAGACATCACTGTGATGACTGTTGCTGGGACATCTGAACCTCTCCAAAGAAGAAATCTAGGTCCTGAGGGAAGACACAAAGCAAGTGATCAGCAATTTCATGTATTTAAAAGAACTTTGTGCCTGATTTACCTGTTCTTAATGTACTGACATAGGGTTCTTTAAAGGAAGCTGAATTTTTGCAAGTCTTTACAGTCTCTTGGAAATCAGATTCTAACAGATGGACCTTGTTCTTCAATATATAAAACTACATCACTGAAAATTTGATATTGATCTATTTAGCTTTTAGATTTTTGAGGCCAGAAGGAAATGATCTTGTGAATTTTAGAGCTCAGGTGGCATCCATTTTATTCTGGCATATCAACAAACATTTTCAGTCTGCCCAGCTGCTTCTTTAATCTACTGGATGCTTAAATCAGGAAACATGTTAAGAATGACCTTTTCTGCTTAGATTTATAGTCAGGTTTAGATGTTTCTCGTAATGAAAAATGTTCAGCTGGTTTTTTTACATCAGATGAAAACAGATCATATAGTTCAAAATCTGCATAGTTGCAACAACACAACAGAAAAAAATTCAGTGTATTTGGGCTGGAATAAGTCAGATCAGAATACAAACTGCACTTGGATAAATATTACACATGACACAGTGAAAGCAATGGAATAGTATCTTTATTAATTCAATAAAATGTCATGTCTGCAATAACACCTGGGGCTCAAAACTAAAACAGTGGGGCAGTGAATAATGGTTATCTGGGTCAAATTGATATTTTAAAGGGATATTTCCAAGTTCTTGGAATTTTTATTGTTTTTTTTTTCCTTTTTAAAATCAGAATATTGAAGCAAGACTGACAAATAAGTGCAAGTATTTCAAATTTTTTTTTCCCCTTTGTGGGTTGCTTTATTTTTAAGTTGGAGGTATGGCATGTACTTTGTTGAAAAACAATTGACAATTCTGAGAAGGAAAAAGAGACTATAATTAAAAAAGACAAAATTAAAAAAAAAATCAAAAAACACACACAGTCAAGAAAGCCTGTGAAATGCACTTTAATGGCTTGATCATTCACTGGAATTCACTGGAATTCAATGGAATTTTACAGCTATGCTCAGTTCAGGAGGCTTTTACAGGACTGTCTTAAGTAATATTTGGAATTATGGTTTGTAAAGGTGCTTGGTATTGGGAATTCTCTGTTATTGTATACTACTTCTGTGGCTCTAAGTAGACAGAAGCACACTGGAAATGCCCAAAGGCATGTCATTCTTCACTTGTTCCTTGATTTAAACACTCAGTAGGTTATCACAATAGCAAGGCAGATGATGGAACAGTGTAAAATTTGGCAGAAGTCATAGCAATTGCTGTACAGATGGACAGCTATGGAATGTGAGAAGCATAAGAATATCAAAAAGAATATCCCCGTGTTGTCTGCAGCCTGAAGAATCTCATGAACTGGTGCAATATTTACATGATCCTGAAGAAATCACAAGGTTAACCTCTCACTTGTGAGCTCAGTTTGTCACACTGTACCACTTCTCAAAATATAGATGACTAAGACAGAACATGCAACCAAAATGTCGCAGTTTGTCGTCAGGGAGGGGAGCTGACCAGCTGAGGGTTCGTTGCTCTCTTGTGATCTAAACTAGAGAGTGCAACAGGCTGCGTGGCAAGCACCCCGTATCTCACTACGTAAGGAGGAGGTAAGACACAGGTGCAGTGCAAGCAACAGCCAGGGCTGATCCAACTTTATTAAGAAAATGGAGGGTTTAAATAGGGTTTGGGATGGAAGGGACGAGAACTTGGGTGGAGGAAGGGAGGAGCATGCAAATCGTCTTACAATAATAGGGTAACAGGTTATACATAATCATGAAGGGGTTGAACAGGGTGGTAACTGGGGAGTGGCTTTGGGCTAGAGCCCGCCAAACACTTTGATTGGTTGTTACCTCACGGCAGTTCAACCAAAGGGAAAACTGTTGCTATGCCTGCTTGGCAAGAAGTCCATGAAAAAGGAACATAAGATGGAGAACAAACCTACGTGTAGGTTTATCTCACTTAACATAAATCACAGTATTAAAGTCCCAGGTGGCGATTTCCCAGGTTTTGACTCATCCAGCTGATCTTTCTCCGCAAATGCTGCTTTCCATTCCTTGTAAGATGACTTGTTCTCACTCTCAGGTGACTCACAATCCCCAACACCAAAACTAGACAAATAATTATGATTATGATGCAGATATTCCTTGGATTTCATGTTCTTCATCCTGACAGTATTGATTTTTAAAAACAGAGTAAATATTTTAAATACCAAAACCAACCAACCAAACAAGCAAAAACTAAAAAAAAAAAAAACAAAACCCTATACTTTTCAGACAGGATTTCTAATAAGAAAACATGTCTTGGGTAAATATCTCTCATGGCTTGAAAGTTACCTGTCCCAGAGAAAACAATCATCACAATTTAGACTTTTCTGACAACCACTGCATTCTGGGAGGATCTCATCCCTCAGAAATATGTTTTCTGGTACACAATCTTTACACTGCTGTGAGCTGACTAATCCCAGCTGATGGAGTGACAGAAAATTGCAACTCAGAGTTTAGTAAACTCTGCTTTTTTTTTCAGGCAAGTCCTGGTGCTTGTACGATTAAAGCAGAGTCTTGGCTGCTCCTCTGAATTTCAGACATCGTCTGTTTTTATAGTGAGATAATACTTTGTCATCTGGGAATGAAGTCATTTATATATCCTTACATAGTTAGACTTAGGCAATCAAACCTAGTATGAGTGTTATTATACACAGTAGACTGTGCCAAATCAACAGTGATCCAGATATTATTCCTTGATCCAAAATCTCAAAGGCCTGTAAAGAAGAGTGCACACAGAAACAAATATCAAATAAAAAATTAAAATATGTCCCTTAAGTAGTAGATATGTGATTAAATTACATAAGGAGAATGTATCTTTACAGGATTAATGTACAGAATGTATCTTTACAGAAGGATTTTGGGCAGGAAAAAAAAACAACAGAAGGTAGGGAAGAAAACAATAGATCAATTGCAATGTTCAACTTCCTACTCCAATATCATCATCTTTAAGGTGTGTTCTTTCAGTTGTCAGTGCTGGTATTTGACATTTGATAAAGTATTTCCTCTCTTAATCATGACTAAACTTAAGAATCAGGGACATATTGACATCATGAAGCTCATTAGCTGGATAGAGGCAAGATTTGCAGTGCAGGACCCAGGGTTCTGATGAATAAAAAGCCCTCTATTTATGCAACCTTTATAAACTCAAACTGGTGGTAATGTATGTGTTAAGGACTCACAGTGGAAGGGAGTGATCAAAAGTCTGGATATCAACTGGCACAGTCCTACAGCACTGTCATAGTTCTGAGATTAAAAGTGATAAACCTGTGATTTACTCACAGATAACACAGGTTAGAGTTTTGGGGTGATTTTTGTTTGCTTTGTTTAGGTTGGTATGGGTTTTTTTTCCTCTAATGCTTTTCTTAAGAAAAATAAAGTTAGACACTATGGAATACTTAACCCTAAATATATTTTTATATGTATATCATTTCATATAAAAGGCCATTAGATCTGCTTTCCAGATCACTTTAGATATACACAAAATATTTAAAAACTTCCATTAAATATGTTTTTTTTTTTTCCATTTTAGCCCAGTCTTTGAAAAATAGGTTTCGTCTCTTGGTTTCAGATTATTTTCTAACAGTAGAAATGTAATTGCATGAAGTAAAATTATGTTGAAATCATCTCTTTGGTATGAGATAAATAATAACTTTAAATTTTCTGAAATAATTCCCAAATAATGCAGATTTTTTCTGAAGAAATATCTGACTTTTTAAAGTCTCCATGAAAAAAAAATATTGTTCTGGTTACCCTTTTCTTGTAATAAATCAAGAGCTACTGTAAAAACTGAAATGTTTCTTCCCACTTCAGGTTTTTCCTCTAGAGGGCAAAAGGCCAGACTGTTCAGCTACTCCCATGCACTGCATAGTCTAATCTTTAAACATCTTTTAACATGCAGTTCCATGAATTATCTTTAATTTTTGTGCATCTGTTTTATAGTAGAGTTTACAAAGGTAAACATTCCATCTCAGATAAATCCAAATTGGAATAGAGAGAAATACTCCTGTGTTCCATATAAAACATTACCTTTCAATACACCAAAATATTTTTTGTTTACTTATTCAAAATGCCACATTGTTGACTTTTTAAATGTGATTTATCATCCACTTTAAACTTCAGAACATTCCTTGCAGAGCTGTTGCCTTCTCTGTTCCCATTTCTATTTTCAGTTTCTCCTCCCTGCATGTAGTATTCAGCATGGACCTGTACATAGGAAACTTTCATTGCTTATAAAAACAAGAAACTGAAGAATATGAAGCACATGAAAATGCCCTTTTAATTCAGAAATCAAGTAAATTTCTAGATCAACTTGTCAAATAAAAAAAGGAAGATCAACAGTGATTATCCATAACCACTGATTCAATCTTTTCTCTCTCCTGACTCTGAAAAATCAAATGTAAAGAACATGTTCTTTTTCATTTTTATATAGTCAAAGTAGACTAGAAAGTTCATAGTTGCTTTCTCAAGCTCTATTTAAAATTTCATGTATTGCAATTAAAATGTGAAATCTCAGGAGATCACAATGAAAAGCATAATGAGACAAATCAGTATCTGCTGTGATTTTATTGCCCTTAACAGAATTACAAGGAAGACTGAATCTGGTCAGCTGGTTTCCTGAGAGTTGGTGATATTAAGGACAAAGTTCTACTTTTAGAAAAGTATTGACCTAGCCTCATAAGACGTGTCTTTAAATTTTTTTCCTGTTATCTATTTATTATAGATTGTTGTATTGTCTGTATGTATTTAAAATTGTTGTATTTTCTTTATGTATTTTAAATTTTAGTTTAAGGCAGCAACTGCTGAATTCCTCACTCAGATTATGGTCAGTCTGTCTGCAAAGCACTAGATTTTATTATCCAAAAAGCATAAGAATTTTTTCGTGATAATTCATATAGGTAATTTTGATGCATCTCCCAAATCTGAATGAGAAAAATAATGTGTGATAAAATGAGAGAAAATTATAATCTGACATCCATACTTTAACAACTCAAAGAGAGGACCCTATAAGGGTCATGAAGGTGTTTGTGACACTTTCTGTTGAAGAACTGTTGATAAAATAAGATTGGTTTGGAGGTGAACCAACAACCAAAATTCAAAAAAGTGTGATTGTTAAAAAACAGTGCCTTTACATGGAAGCAACTGCTTGAGCTCACCTTTCCTTGCATGCGGGAAGAGTCAAAAATTGTGTTATGTTTGTCAGGAGTCATGAACAAAAAACATTTATTCTGTTTGGGTTTTTTTGGTTTTTTGGTTTTTTTTTGTTTTGTTTGTTTTTTTTTTTTTTTTTTTTTTTGTTTTTTTTTTTTAATGTGGCCTTCAGAGTAGGTTCTGGTTGAATGAGACTGGTCAGCATTTCTTGCAAGTAGAGTTTCCCATATAAGCTTTTATATGGATAATGATGGAATCAGAGAATTACAGAAGGGCTTGGGTTGAAGGGACCTCAAAGTTCATCCAGTCCCAACCCCTGCCATGGGCAGGGACACCTTCTACTAGCCCAAGTTGCTCCAAGCCCCATCCACTTGCAGGGATGGGGTAGCCACTGCAGGTGATAACTGAGATTTTGAGTAGTAACTGATCATATTCTTTTTTAACCCATGTTGCTTCTAAAGCCAGAAAAGAAATACCAGCCTGTGTCTCTGTGGGGTTCATTGGTTCTCATACAGAAGCTCATTCCTCTGAAACCTCCCTGGGCATCTCTAAGATAATTTTCAGAAACTGAAACCTGTGATGTGCACAGAGAAAATAGAAGGATTTGTATGCATCTCCAGGAAAGGTTTGTAGTTGTGCTATTATATTTTACTACTGACCCATATGAGCAGATGGTTGGGTTTTGGACAGCTTTTGGGATTCTGAACTGTCTGATTGATAATCTCTAAATCTTAGTTTATATTTTTTGAGAATATCAATAATTCATTCAATATGTTTTATCATTCAATTATATGAATAAAACCTGGCATGTTAGAGTGAAAATTGCATTTTTCGTAGTCTTATCTCATTTGAGAGAGCTTTAGCAAGATATAATGGAAGCCCAGCCCATGTAGTAACCATCTTTAGTATCAAGTAACAGGTAAGAAGGATGGTCTGTGAGAGGGTGCCTCCCTTTATTTTTCATATACATTTTACACAATGGTTATAATGATTCTTGGCTTCTTTTTTTATTTACTACAATGAAAAGAAGTATTTTAGAGAAAAGTCAAGCTGCAATATGAAGTTTGCTTGCAGTTTTTACCCTTCCCTTCAGGTCTGTGGGTGAGGAGAGAACAGGGTTGCTCTGTCAGCATTTGTTCCTATCCATGCACATGGTGTACTTTTATACACCGCAATTAGAAAATTTTAGTAGTTATTAAATCCAGTTCTTGGAGAATGACAAATTTTGCTCTTGTATGTGAAGTGCATATTACCTATAAACTCAAAAGCTCTGTATTTAATTCTTCAAGAGCATTCAGGATGAAAATGTGGAAGCAAAAAAAGCCTTTTTTTTAGCATGGAAAGAAGCACAGCTTTGCCTAAGATTGAATTTCCTTCTTTCTAAATGGATTCACACCTCAAGCAAATCCATATCCATCTTAAAGC
The DNA here is from genome assembly GCF_022539395.1 of Myiozetetes cayanensis. Lineage (NCBI taxonomy): Eukaryota > Metazoa > Chordata > Aves > Passeriformes > Tyrannidae > Myiozetetes > Myiozetetes cayanensis. The sequence continues at coordinate 33,253,876 of NW_026087631.1, read as the reverse complement.
TATGAGAAATCCACATTATGACTTCTGCTTTTCATACACCTGAGCAGTAACTTTTTTCACTGAAACACAGCCGTAGATATATGTCTTCATATACATGGCTTCCCCTGGCTTCCCCTGGCTTCCCCTGGTGGTCTAGTGGTAAGGGCGCGGCGCTGTCACTGCCGAGACCCGGGTTCAATTCCCGGTCAGGGCCACTCCCGGGCAGATGGAGCTCGTTAGCCCTTAAAAAAAGGCAATCCATCTACGTCCTAAGGACCTCGCTGCCACCGTCCAAGCTCGCTTGGCCCCGGCAGATGAACCTTAGGATTAAAGGGTGGGCTCAGTTCCGCGCACACTGTGTCTCACCTAAAAAATCCAATGCGCAGGCTGGAAGGTGTAAAGACCTTCCCCGGATCTTCGCTCGCGAAGACTGGCCATTATTTATTATACATGGCTTCAAACTGATAGAGGGTGGATTTGGATATTAGGAAGAAATTCTTGGCTGTGAGGGTGGTGAGACCCTGGCACAGGAAGCCCAGAGAAACTGTGGCTGCCCCATCCCTGGAAGTGCCCAACCAAGACAGGTTGGACAAGGCTTGGAGCAACCTGGAATAGGTGCTCCAAGCACCTGGGAAGGTGTCTCTGCCCATGGCCAGGGGTGGGACTAGATGATCCAAATGTCATGTATTTAGTTATTTGAGGCTATTTATTTTTATTGTTATTATTAGCCTTATTAGCAACATTAACATTATTAACACTATTATTTACTTCATTATTCCAACCAATTGAGGTCGAAATCTTGCAAACTATTAAGAAATAATATATTTTATAATAATTCATCCAAAGGGGAAATTTATGAATACAGATTATTTGTACCACTGCTATCCTCCCCATCCCACTTGGCCTTGGACAATTCCAGGGATGGGGCAGACACAGTTTCTCTGGGTAACCTGAGGGCCTCACCACCCTTACAGCCAGGAATTCTTTCCCAATATCCCATCTAATCCTGCCCTCTGGCAGTTTAAAGACAAGAAGGATTTAATGTCTTTTCACTGATTTGCAGCTTTGATCCACGTTTTCTACATGAAAACTAACTCTTGAGTGTAGATCAACAGGATTTTATTACATAGTTTTCTTCTATTTTCCAGACTGTGCAGACACAGAGGGAGCATCCTACATTTTTCCACATATAGATAATTGCAGCAATCTCACAACACTGAAAAGTCAAACCTCATTACCTGTTCCCAGAACTAGGTAAGACCCCAGTTGATTTTAATTTCTTCTCCTATGCTTACAGAACAGAACAATCAATACTCCGGAATAACGTATGTGCAATTAACAGGCCTCCTCAGGAACAAAACTGGCAAAAATGATGAAGATATTGTTTCCATAGTTAGGGTACAACCTCAGTCAGTGTATTAGTTCATGATGGAATTATTGGTAGTAGTTTTCTTATTGTAGCTTTGGGACATGATAAACCTCAGTTATTTTAACTCATTCTATCTGTGATAGAACTAGATGGAAGAATAAACTAAAAGTTTCACAGATTTTGCAGTTTTTTGCTTTACTTTGGGCTTTTATTTTTATCATAAACATTTTCCCAATTGCTTTCCCTTGTCATTCTTCACTGCCTCTTTATTATTTTGATTTTTCCTCATGAAATATTTTACTGTCGGTCCTCTACTGTGAAATCCATATCTAACTTAATAACATCTGTAGTTATGCTCTCATTTCTTCTGTGTTTCTCCACTCTAGGGCAAGGAGTAGACCACTCTTCTATGGTCATGGCTTTCCACTCTTTTGGCGAAGCTACCTCTCTTAAAGAACTTGATTTAATTCCTGTTATAATCAGTAGACACTCCTATAAACCCAGTGTCTACCTGATAGAACTGAACAAGGATTGTTGCTTCCAACCTTTACAGGTTTTTTTTTCCCTCCTTTCTTATCTTTGGCATGAAATGGTCTATGATTTTTTATTAAGCATAGAACCTTTTTCATCTTTTCTCTCAGCACCTAATCTTTGTATTTCAATTACCAGTTATCATTCCATGTCATAAGGACATGAAATTACTTTTTTTTTTTTTTAATAATACTACAACACTCTTATCCAGTCTAATTTAATTATATTTTGAAGTTTCTGTTCGTGCTTTGACACCAGAAAGCATTGCTAGATTTTCTTATAAGAAGCTATTAGCATGTTTAGCAAAAAGTCTTAAGTCCAAGAAATGATATTTTAATAAGCTAAGTCATCTGAATAAAGTCTCTTACCTTTCATTATAATGTTCAGGATTTATGAAATAGAAAATCACTAGATTTTTAATTCACTTCGATTCTGAGAGTCAGTCAAATTATTTTGAGGTATTACAGAACAAGTCATGTTATAAAGAAATCAGAATAATTGTAATAATTTCATTGCCAGTTTATCATATCACAGAGAAAAATAATAGTTTAAATACATATATTTCATTCTCTTTCTCAACAAAACTTTATTCCTCTTCTTTCAGAATTCTCAAAATGAAAAGCAGAACATTAAACTAAAGTAATGCATAAATTGAGGAACTCTGTGTGATGTAATTTAGATGTCGTGTAACTTGAAGACGCGAGATTAAAATGTAGAAAAGAATATCTTTGTTTGAGATATATTTTTTACATTCTCTTGTCAAGTGACTTTCTCACTATGTCTTTCCTAAGCCTTCTTGTACACGGTATTGCACCGTGTACTCCCTTACTTTCAAATTGTATGCAGCAAAAATCATAGACTAGAACTAAAATATATGTGTGGGTGAAAATTACATCTTGTTAAGCATATGTGACAGCAAGTTAATTGTAAGGGAGTATAGGCAGTCTTTTCAATTCAAATGCTAATTATTTAACTGTAATAACTTCATGACATTATTTCCCAGTAATATTTTTTTTAACTGCAAGCAAGATTTAAAATTCCCAGTCCATCTCAAAATCATCACTTCAGAGATTCCTGATCTGTGCTGCACCCCTGTAGAATTATTTTATCTTAAGCAGGTGATGAACTTGATAAAGGTGAACAGGCAAAATTGACATAATTTGAACAAACAGCTATATCCCAATGGACCATTATAAAACTTTGGAAAGATGACTTCAAGTTCTGGTACCTTCCTGTCAGAGCAATGGAACTCAATTCAGAAATGCAAATTCCATGACTGTTCTGGGAAACTGCTCCAACTATGGTCACAGATATCAAGACTTCTCACTGATACTCATGGCCTCTGCTCACCTGTATTGCACAAAAAGAAGCATTATTTTCTCTTTTCACTTGTGCCTGGACTCAAAAGCTTTGGGTCTAGAAGTCACAGTCCAAGCTGTAAGAAGGACTAATTTCTTTCTAATCTATAGGTACCAGGTTCTCAATGAATTTGTGGTTCCCACATTTTCTTTAAGTAAACATAAAATTTGCATTCTGAAATTGTAGTTTCTAGGAAAAGTTTTCTAATGCTTTTGCAGGCAACACACACAGTTTCAAAAGCTGTTTCACAATATTACCCTCAACTGGAATTCCAACCTTCCTTTCCAAAGAGACATCTACTTTGATATTCTGTTGTGTCTTTTGAGTCTACCATATTATACTATATGTTTCTGTATATACTTTAAAAGGCAGATTTCGTGCTTCCAACCAGTCAGTGACTTATGGCATTATATACTTCCTCAGTATTAACATCCCTCCTAAGGAAGTTAATACAGTAAAAATTCAGCTGCTTAAAAAGTATGATGGGTCAAGAAAAATCTTTTTGCTAGAGAAAAGAAATCCAGTGTCCATTCTTACTTGATGTTTTCCTGAATTAAGTAAAGAAATTTCTTTAAATCTATAGAGCAAGGTCAGAATGTGATATTTCACTCTTGTTGTTCTCCTTTATCTTTCATTTTTAAAAGAATTTTCATTATCTGCAATTAAAAAAAAAGATAAATAAAATAATCTGTTCCTCCTGAGGAGGTAAATGACAAGTCCTGTAAATAAAGCCACATTTTCTTCTCCTTTTCTTTTTGTGAGATTTAACATAAGGGAGAAGTCAGGATTAGACAGTGGTAGTTTAGATAATAAACTTCTTCCTTGAGATCACTTGTTACACTTTAAATTATAATTTACTTACTAAAGATTCTATTTTTCATGAAGTAGCATGGTTTAGGATCTTTTTTTATGATTAGGACCTTAGAGTCAAATTTAGTGGTCAAATCTTAGAACAAGTCAGGCATTGAAAAATTTCCTTGCACACAAAAACATCTTTCTGAGCATCTGTTTTTAAGCAGTGCTACGTTTTTCTTACTCAGAGTAAGACTTTTTTTTATTTGTGGACATTTATCAAAGTTAATTTCTGACAAAACAATTGCTGAGCAAGCAATATACATTTATGGTGCAATGTTCTGAAAGGAGAAGTTGATCCTAAAGGAAGCCCATATACAACATATATTCTTACTTATCTGAGAAATACAGATGAAACCATAAGTCAACATAAAGCCCATATGTGGGAGTTAATTCTTCCTTTAACTTAGATGTTATAGTGCTGATAACTACTTTATTTTTCTTATTTTTTTTTTACAAGATACTGTTTAATTTCTTCAAAATCTTGCCAAATTTCAAATAATTGAACAGGAATTGCTGAGGTTACATATGTACCTAACAATATCAGCACATTTAAATGGCAAGGGTTAATTGTCTTGGAATGTCATCCTAAACAGTTGTTATATTTGAAAGACACAGGCTGGGACAACTGGCTTATCATTTCAAACCATTGTCTTGCATTTGGTTCTGTAAGGTTTCAGAGGAGGAACTGGACATTTTCCTATGTGTTGCCTTTGTACTGGAAAACCATCTGTTATATCTGAGTAAAGTATGCTCTAATTTGGTCAGTTACAAGTTATCTCGTTTCTTTTACACTCTGATGTTTTAAAAGAAAAAACAAAACTGTTATTTTTTGATCATAATCTGTATGGATCTAACAAACTGTGTGTGTAATCAGGGACCACATAAAACATCATCAAGGTAAGAAGAAGGTAATTTTATGTTATCTACAAATTTCTTAATTTTACTAATAATTATTTTTTAAATAAAATGATTTTTTTTAAACCATTAACTGGACTTGAAAACAAAGAATGTTCCCATGAAACAAACTGGATATATCTATTTTAGGTAACACATTTAGGTTTTACCACTTATATAGTGACCTTAGTTCACACAGTAAGTTGAAGACGTAAGCAGTGTGTCGCAGTCTGAATTATAGAAAACTAGCAAGTAAAATGTGAAAGGGCACCACAAATCAAAAGTTTTGGGCGTTGCTGACTGTGTCCTAGAATTTGTGCACATCAGGGTGTACCTATTTATGCAGCACGTAGTGCTACTCTTTTTAACTGTGTTCATATTTCTGTTAGTGAAAAGAATCTATCCAAAAATTGTACCTATACCTTTGTCTGTTGCTGTCAGGAGTTCTCATCTACTTCTCTCCCTCTTGAATGCAAACCCCAAAACAGCCTCAATATAAGTGGAACTACCAGCACTTCACTTCCACTGAGGAGGTTGTATAGACATTTTGAAAAATATTTCTGTTGCTCCTGAAATTTGTAGAGCCACAAAAGCTAAAGCATGAACATTTAAGGCTATGTTCTAAATGTTCCAGCTCAGTACATTTTGAAGCTTTTTTATGTGAGACACAGCTCCTTTATAATTCCACAAATGAGCATAGAAGTTTTCACCTACAATATTGCCAGTGATGTTTAGAATGTATCTCCTATAAGGGTTCATATTACCTACTAAAGAAAATGTGTATTTCCCTCTTGCACCCATAAGAGAATTACACTTTGATTTTAGTCATCTCTGAAAGCTGGAGGGTGTTGTGGCTGAGTGTAGTCCTGCTACAACTGAGTGTGACTGCTCTTAGCCTTCCTTGTCACTGAAGATTACATCTTCAGCAGTTGTTTTGATGCTTCTCATGACTTGTTTGTGATTTCTGTTTTCATATCCTGTGGTTTAGAAACTGCCCAAGTCATTAAATCTAAACCAAAGCCTTGAGCTGAGGTGCAAGCTGAGCATATCAAAAGATTTGCAGTACTTTTATTGAACATATACTAGACTATTTGATCTTAGGAATGATTGCATTAAATCTCTATTGAAGGACAATAAATTTTCCAAACTTTTTATTTGCTGTGTTTGGTGAAAGAGCTTAAACATTACAGACATTTCTTGAAGAACTGCACAAATTCACATTAATGAAATCTTTATATGAATTTCTCTGTTACATTATGAGAACATTAGGTTTTTGCAGAGTAATTACATAAGTCCACATCTGCCTCGTGTTCCTCTCTTTACCAGGGAGTCTTCTACTGGACTTTTTCTGATTCAGTTTATTTTTGGTTTAGTGCTTTTTTTTTGCTATAGAATTAGAAGTTGTTCCTAATGTAATCTCTTTTTTTAGTGTCATTCATCCACCTAAAATCTATAATGGAAGGAGAAAAACTATTTATTTCCCTAAGAACTGAGTAAATTTATTTGATGTGCTGCCTCACTGCAGTGAAACATTTTCAATCACATAATGAAGTAAACTTGTATTTGACTTATGACTTGTCTATAAGCAGCACCATTCCATGTATGGTTGCCAGTTCTGTACTTAGATTTTTTTAAGTTCTCCAGTTCTTCATCAGTAATAGTCTATTTAAATCAGAACCTTGAAGCACAATTGCCATAATCTAACAGATCATGAGTTTTTAGAGCTATACTGTATGGAAGGTGAATTGTGACCATGATGAAAGAACTTGTTTTAAACTGCATTAGTTTAGATAAAAGTGAAAATAATTAGGAAAAAAATAATCCCACACACACAACCCCCTCTCCCCCCAAAAAACCAAACCAAACCAAACAAACAAAAAAAAAACAACATGCAAAAAAACTAACAAACAAAAACCCACAAACACCTCAAACCACGAAAGACTGACAAAGCAAACTGTGACAGCATAATATCATTAATATCTCAATGTGTTTGGTTAGAGATCAGGTTTTCAACAACAATCTTCTTTTTTTTTTTTTCTGTTGCATACCAAATAGCTATTGCCAAGTATCCGAAAAAGCCTCCAGCACCGCACAGTTTTAGCCGCTGGCTGCGTTGTAGCCATGTCACTGCCACTGAATGTCTCCTGGTACAGCAGAGCTGTCCCCTTCCCTCCATTCACAGTTCCCACGGCCTGCACAAGTCTGTTTTTCCTGAATGACTCACATCCATATTGTGCCAAACCTGTCTATGTAGCAAAGGTGACATTCCACAGTTGTATTTCATATTGATTCTACTAATCTTTCAAACTTGCACAAACCTACCTGCATAAGGAACACGTGGTATCTGGTCCAGAGTTAATCATCTAATCTCAAAGTACTTGAGTTTCTGAAGCTTCCAGAAAGCCTGTGAGAAGTTTTAGAGCTCTAGTCAATTAGGAATTTTGTTGTTAATGAGTACCATTGATTTTTCATGTTGGAAAACATAAGCTACGGGAAGTACAGATATCTGCAAACTGTGAAGTTTAGAGGCATTTCTGTTATGACTAAGTTAGACTGGTAATTACAGAGATAAAATAAGCATTAAGGTTCAGTTACATAACTTGAGGTTTAGCATGTAGTTGGCTGACAGACACTACTACTGATGCTGATAAAAATACTGTTCAAAGTATTAAATGTGGCCCAAAAACTTGTGCAGTTGGTTCAGTCAGCTCAGATTTACTCCTGAATCAGTTGAAGATCATCCCTAAAAATGTCTTTTTTTGCCAGAAATCTGTTTGGGAGTTCTAGCTTGTTTGTTTAGTCTAGTTTCATTTAGTTTAGGTTAGGTTAGGTTAGGTTTGGGTTTTGGTTTGGATGGTTTTTTTTCTTTTGTTGGTTTGTTTGTTTTCGTTATTATTATTTTTGTTTCATTGGTTTTGGTTTTTTCTTAAAAAAAGGTCAATGCACAGGAATGTACAGGAATTCATGAAATCATAAAAAAAAAAATTGAAGAGTGACAAGATTGCTTCAAAAACTTCTTAAAACCAGACAGCAGAGATAGTACACGTTGGGATGACATTGTCATTGACATTATTTCATTAGCTAGAGGTCTCAACTTCCTAAAAAACCAACTTGCACCAAGAATCAGATCACCTAAATCACATGAGAGAAGGTGGAATTTTCCTACAGTGAACAAATTCCTGGCGTCCCTGAAGCAGTCAGAGCAGGCTGCCACAAACCCTCATTGCATAACTTGCCCTTGGTCGACCCGGTGCTCTCAATCATGTCTCATCCCACAATAAAATATTAATATTTGAAATGCTTGTTGTGATTCTTGGCATTTTTCTTCTCAAAGAAAAGAAAACTCATGCAGTTTGAGAATTTCACCACCTGGGAAGTGACTGATCAGCATGGTGGGGATAGGTATGCAGAGTTCCCAGTTTAAGCTCAGGAAATCTGAGCTCACTGACTCACAAGCTGGAGCAGAAGGTAATATCCGAACCTGCAAGGCGGTCTTGATTATCTAAAAAATTTGCCTCAAACTAGTCCCCATCAACTCCCAGTGTCTACACCACATAGTACTTGAACAAGGTCTTGCCTGATATTTCTTGTTTTTCCTTTTTAGTTCAAAGAGCCTGAAAGGATGAGTTATGTGTTATCAATGACTTCCAATGTGATAATGACAGTATGTGCTGTGTGCCTTGAGGTGAGAATAAAGGAGAGTTTGGGTACTTGACAGTGCAACCAAATTTTGTTGGGTACTGTCACAAGGCAACTAACAACAGACCTTGGATGGTCACCTCCTTGAAGAAGAAAACTGCCCCTGAAGCCAAATCTCACAAGAGATTATTTATTTTAAAGCACTTCCCAAGAACATATACCTTAGAATAAAAAGAAGAAAAAAAAAACAAAACCAAACAAAAGTTGAAAACAAACAAACAAAACCCCCTACTAAATTATTTGCACTTTAGAAGCATCCAAAGGCTGAGTAGAGTCAGGAGCAATGTTTACAGAAATAAGAGTGGTAAAAACTTGAAAATACCTTTAATTTAAGGTACAACCTCAACATATGAACAAATTTATAAAGATGAACTGAATACACTGAGGTAGAAAGTGAGTAGGAAGTTTCTAACCCTAAGAATGGTCAAGTCAAGAACCAAACTAACAATATATAAGGTCTTTAATTCAGATTTTACATTTTTATATCATGCAAATTATGTGAAACAAACACATATTCAAGAATTAAAGGACCTTTTTCCAGTTTATGACCTTACTTAACAAAATTTGAATCTTCCCCACATGATTTCACAGGCTGTGAAGATGACAATGAGTTTCTTAAATCCATTTATTAGATTTGTATTTCTCAGTATGGGATAAAGGAGTCGTTAACAAACCCCCTATATTCTAACATTAGTTGGAACCGAGTCTAGATTGCATAGATACTTTTATATCTGAATGCTTTAATAATTAAATTACAAAGACTTGTTCACAGTTTGTTTCCTAGTCTAACTTCAATGTACCTTCTGAATTTTAGAAGAAAAGAATTTAACTTTGAAAAAAGATTATATCCAGTACTGCATATTAATCACATTCTGAAGTTTCTTTCTAAATGTAAGGAAAAGTGGTAGTTTCTGTCTACGTAATAAGAATTTTGACAAAATGTTGTGTTAGTAGGCATTTGTGAACATTAATATTTCACTCAAAAATTAAAAAGGGTTCTGAAATTAAGAAGACTAAAAATCTTGTTTATCATTTGCCTCTAGCTCTTAAGTCTCCATAAGCATAAGATCATGGGTAGATCCATGTGAGCTATAGAACTTTTCCTCTTGTTCTGTAAAGTTCATGAGATAGAATATCTGATACACCTGATCCAGAGTGATCTTGTAAAAAAGAAAAACAAAACAAATTGTTATTCAGGGTCTTCACACACATATGCAAAAAGAGGAAAATTGATAGAGAATGAAGAATGAGAGACAAAAATTATTAAAATCTGGTCTAAAATTTAATCTTTATAATGGAAGCATAAATACTGTGACCTCTGGACTATACTGAATAATACACGGAATGTTGTTGATGTAGCACTGCCTTGTTTTCACAGAGTAACCTTGCCAGGACTGTGGTTTTGCTTGCCTTTTGCATCTGTTACCTAATATAGCAGTGGAACAGAACATATGTATGTGAAGTTGTTTTGAAGCTCCATAAAATATTGTCTCCCCAGTGTGAAGTAATCCACTTTCTTTTTTTATATTTATATATTGTATTAGGTTGGAGACTTGTTAGGTGAAAAAAATCTAAAATTTTTTCAGAATTTTCTATGAAAGTGAAATTTTCAATGAAACTATAAAAAGAATGACATCAATGAGCGTAATTACTGTGCATGAATTAAAGTGTTTATCTTACTCTGTCAGAAGTCGGATGCTGAGAAAATTTGCCCATTTCATACACTTATTGTTTAAAAAAGCATTCTGATCATAAAAACACTACAGGTCTCCTGTGACACTAAAGCTTAATGTTGCAAAATATGGTTCTTTGAAATGCATTGAGGTTGTTGTCTGGTTTTATTCGTCCTTTCTTTCGCTTCCTTTCCCAGTAGGAGCTAATTTTCTTTAGTGAGAAATCAAGTTGGAATGTAAATGTTTATTAAATGCATATTCCAACGTTACAGTCAGAGGCAGTGCTCACTTATTGCATCTTGGTTACTGTAGGTGCCTTTCTATCAGAAACTACTTTTGTCAAGGGCTGCCTGTATTGAAGCCAATGACCTGTAAATTATAACTAAAATGCTCAAGTTGGTCTTGCAGATGAATGCTTTTGATTATAGTCTACAGTATCCAGAGCTCAATTTCTACTTAAGACAAAGATATTTCGGGTCCTTTTTATGAATGTTGGCTTTCTTTTCTGTTCTTTTCTTTTCTTTTTTTTTTTTAAAGGTTTGATATTAAAGTGCATAAAATCTTTAGAAGGAATTATACATGTATTTGCTATTTTAAAAGCTGTGACGACACAAGAAACAGAAGAAGGGAAAGAGGTCAGGAATTTGACAAAGAGAAAAAATATTAATTTGAGTAGTAGACTTTCTCCTCTAGTCATGATGAGATCTGAAATCTTGCTCTGTAGAAACCTGGGCATATGAGATTTACAAATGGAAAACTTCTTCCTCTGATCTGATTATCTTGTTCTTCAAGCTCCAAAAGGATCTACCCTTCAAAATGAAGAAGTTGATGTTTTTAAATGACACATGCGGAAAACTTCAACAAACATTCCAACTACTTTATTTTCCAGGACAAAAAAACCCTAAGGCATTAAAAACTCAAAGCAGAGTTGTTTATTTTGGTTAATTCTTGATGTATATTTAACATTTTATGTTGGATTAATTTTTTAGAAACTAAGTTTTCCTTTCAGATAGTAATTACTCATGTCATATCCATGATATGCAGGGAGTATCTCAAACTTATTCATAAAAATGTATGTCCTTTACTGATATAAACATTAAGACAATCTTTCAAAATGTTTGGCAGAAGAAACATAGTTCACAGAGAAACATTCAGATGTAAAAATACCTCAATATTACATTTAACAAAGCTTTTTTTATTCTTTCGTAAACCCTAGATTTCTTTTTTAGTTGTTTGGTTTGCATGATACAGGTAAATATAGAAGGCAAGAGATGAAAGTTTGGCTTATTAGACAGGAAGCAAATGTTTAGAATTTTATAGTGTATGTTATATTTATATTTTCACTTCTTTCATACTAGTACGACCAGGAAAATGGCAGAACATGTCTTAAAATATTTGGAGACCATTGCACGATTCATGTCATGTTCATATTCTCACTATCTTTACAGGAAATGCCTAATTTTGAGAAAGTAAGTGCAAAGGAGTAAAAAGTTGTGCTTTTGATCTCTGTTCCAGTTTAGTTAAGAATTCATGAGCACCAGTGGAGAATATGTTCTGAGAAGAGCACAAGCAACCACATGCGAGTTGACACTTTTTTTTCTCCAACTTTTGTGAAGACAATTGTGTACATTATGCAGCACAATATCCAGAAGGTAACAGGGGGTTAAAAAACCACTCCATTATAAAAAAGGGAGAAAGGAAAATTCATGGAAGAAGGGGCTAGAAGAGGCAGGATCTAGAAGGTGATAGGACCAGAGAAACAGTACCAGAAGAAACAATTCATGAAAGCCCAGTTCAAAGCTCAAAAAATTACTGGAAATGTAGTGTCCTGGTCTAATTGACAAGGTCAAACATTGGACTGGATGCTCTCAGAGGTCTTTTCCAACCTAAACGATTCTGTGATTCTGTGAAACTCCCTCTGAGATCAGAGTTAGTGTTTCACAGATGCTCTAAATATGGTTCAAAAGCACACTAGGAGAAATCAGAGACACTAATAAATAAAACTTTTTTTTACATGTTTTGTCTTTTTCAAACTTTTTTTTTTAAAGTTATTTCAGCAGATAATATTTGAATAATGTTGCATCTTAATGGTGGATTGGTGGATGAGGGATGGATGAGAGAAGCCTCAGGAAAGCCTTTGAAAATGTTTTATAGATTCTTTTCATAACATCAACTATAGATGTCAAATAATGGAGAGCAAAATGTCAGTCTAAGGTATCATTGTGCAGTAGGTAAAATGTTTATAATCGTCATCAAGTATTCTTCTAGTGTTTTCATAGAATCACAAAATGGTTTGGGTTGGAAAGGACCTTAAAGATCATCCTATTCCCCTTATGCCACTGGCAGGGACATCTTCCACTAGACCAGATTGCTCCAAGTCCCATCCAATCTGTCATGTTATGAATATCTTATTAAAATGTTTTCTGTCTTCTCTCAATTAGTCATAAAAAAAAAAAAATTGAAAGGGAAGTACAGGACAAACAAAAAGTGACAGATCAAGATTTTTCAGGAAGTATAAATCCTTCTGGCACAGAACAGGGTCGTTTAATGTAAAAAAAAATTCAGGAAGTGTCTAGTGCAGTCTTGTGGTGAACATAATTTATTAGTGATCTGGAGGGAGAAGAGGTAGCAGCAAAGGATTGATACGGGAGTGACAGAGGGATGAATAAAAAAAAAAGCATAAAGGGCAAGTTGTCATCAGGATCTGAAAGGTTAAGGAACTCAAATACAAGCCTTGACAGAGATTTGGCAGATACTTTTATGCAAGATAGTGAGGTACTTTGTTAGTCCCTTATTACTGTGCCAGCATCCTCTGTTCACTTCTTGTGCCGTGTTTCCTAGAAAATATTTCAGGGGAGCATTTTCACAGTGTTTATGTGAAGAAAACCACAAAATATGATCAAAGGACTAAGAAAGGTAAGAGGACTTTCAAAGTTAAAGGCAGAAAATATTAATGCTTTTTCTAAATTCCACTATAAGTCCAATCTTATTTGTTTAGAAAAGGAAATAAAAACCTTAAGTTACATTCATACATACATTTAAGACCACATACTTCATCTGGTCAACAGAAATTCTCAGTCATCTGGGGCTCCTGATTTTGATTGCTAGTAAAGCTTCATTTTGTATGAAAGGGGTCTTTTGTCGAGGCTAAAAAGATATGTTTTTCTACAATAATGATGCATCCTTTAAACCTTACATATTTATCCTAATGTAGTGGGTTGACCCTGGCCAGATTCCAGGGACCCATTAAAGCTCTATCACCCTCCCTCTGCAACTGGACAGAGGAGAGATTAAAAAAAACAGCTAAGGATTCCTGAGTAGAGATAAGAACTGGGAGAAGTCACTAACTGATAAAACAGACTCAGTGAGGGGGTGGAGCTTAAATTTATTACTAACAGGATAAGAGCCAAGAGTAAGAAATAAAACAGTCTTAAAAACACCTTCCCCCCACCCCTCCTTCCTTTTCAGCTCTCCCTCCTCCCTCCCAGTAGTGCAGGGGTTTTGGGGAAGCAGGGGAATGTTGCATCAGTTGTTTCCCATGGGGTGCAGTCGGGTCTCTGCGCCCCGATGGTCCTCCATGGTCTGCAGGGGGACAACCTGCTTCACCATGGTCTGCACCACAGTCTACAGGGGGGCTACAGATCTGAGTCCTTCTCCTGCTTCCATGGGGTTCCTCCCATGGGAGATAGTCCTTGATAGACCTCTCCAATGTGAGTTCATCCCTTGGGGAGCAGTTCTTCCCAAACTGCTGTCCCGTGGGTCACTCCTTCATGGGGGTGCATTCCTTCATGGATGAGCTGTACCAACGTGGGTCCCCCACAGGGGCCACAAGTCCTATCCAGGATACATTTCCTGCAGGGCGGGTTTCTCTCTCCAGGGGCCACAGGTCTCCAGCAGGACCCTGCTCCATCCTGGGCCTCCCATGGGGTAACAGCCTCCTTCATGCATCCACTTGCTCCACCATGGGCTCTTCCATGGGCTGCAGGGGGGTCTCTGCACCCCGATGGTCCTTCATGGGTTGCAGGGGCCACAGCTCTAAGTCCTTCCCTGGCTCTTGGGGGAGGGACTTGAGGGGTGGCCTCTCCCTCCTTCTGCACCAACCTTGGTGTCTGCATTGTTATCCCATGCTCTCAATCCACTCTTCCGGAGCTGGAATTTCTTCTGTGCAATAACCTTCTGTTCTTAAATATGTTATCACAGAGGCGTTGCTATATCTGCTAATGGGCTCAGCTTTGGCCAGCAGCGGGAAGTCTGTCCTGGAGCTGGCTGGCATTGGCTCCATAGGAACAGAGGAAGCTTCTAGCAGAAGCCATCCTTGTAGCCCGCACTGCTACCAAAAACCAGCCACATAAACCCATGACACCTAAAGCAGGAATTTTGGGGAAATTTAGGGGTTTAATATTAGTAGCTTGTTTTAATGTTCAGTTTTGTGCATATTTAATCAAGAATAAAAGCTACAGTTCAGAAATTATGAGAGAAATTTGAAGAGTTCCTCAAAGATGGATGAGCCTCTATAAAACTAGTTTTATGTAGTTTTGTATTGCATGTTTGGGCCAAAATTCATAAAGAAAACCAGCCTGCCTGCATTTCAAAAGGTGATTAACTGAGTGTTCTCTTACAGTGCAGAGCAACCTCAACTTATGAAATAATGCAAACAATTCAATATGTGGGATTTATACAAAATCAAAGGGAAACTTCCTTTTTTAAAAAAATAAATAAATTATGTATTCTCAGGTGTTTGGGTAAAAAGGATCCTTAATTTCTGTGATTTTATGATTTATATTGCACACCACAGATTCCCTGCAGTCAAACAGTGTGAAACAAAAACAACAGCCTTTCACAAATTTCACAAAGGGATGTGAATCCATAGCTGTTCCCCAAAGATCATGGATCCAGGAAGCATTATGATGCATTTTCTTTGCTATGTGTTGTGCTTCAAGAGACTCTCTCATCCCTTTGAGGTCAGAAGTTTTTCTGGCATTAGGCATTTTTAGAAAATGCAGAGAAGAAGGTTGATCAACATTCTCTTTTCTCTTCATCCGTTGATTTTAGTCATGGGTTTGTTCCTTCTTTACTTGTTTTCTTATAGTCTATTGTAGTCTTGCACAAACTATGTTCACTGTCATGCCACTCTTTCAGTGGACATATTTCATAACTTTTTTACTGTAATTCACGTGGTGGAATATATTTTTATATACTGTCAAAGTAATGCAGTTTTTCTTTTCATCTGCTGAGGTAAAGAAAAACTGAATTTACCCAGACTAATACAAAATATATGTAACTGAGGTTCAGGGGAAAAAGCTTTTAGAGTCACTTAGTTTCTCTTCACTTCATTATTGAGCACTTGCCATTTAGAATTTTAGACTAAAAAAAAAAAAAAATTGTGCCTGGATATATAAAGTGTTTAGAAGTGGCTAGGAGACAGCTTACTATTATTTAAGTTGTTTTATTTCAGCACTTCATGGACCATAGACAGTAAAATTCTAGTAATCTTAACTGACTTTATGTCAATTCTGGGGTATAAAATTGTACAATTTCAACAGTTAACAATTGCTGAGTGTGGTCAGACAGCACTTAGGAACCAGAGATGAAGGAATTAAGAGACTGACTCTTAGAATACACTTTAAAATTGCCCCAAACTGGCCAGGACATAAGAAAAGGAAGATTGTACCAAAACCAGCACACATCTAGTGATGTGTCCTAGTTGCCACCTCCAGGCATCATCTGGATGACACTACACAATATAATAGATAGGGATATGGCAGTAGATATAAGTTTATAAAGCTATTATTTGGTAAAATTTAATGGGAATAATTTTTTTTGTTGAGGATCGATTGATGGATAATAAAAAATTGAAAATTAATACTGTTACAGTTCACACAGATTTCTACTCAAATAAAATTTTCTTCTATCTTAACAATTACTTTTCCCTAATGTCACTAGGGAAGCCATTAGAATTCATTTCACGCTGCATCAGGTATGAAATTTCACTTTATAAGGCATGAGTTTTCCAAAGTTAGATCATATTACACTAAGGTGATACTGTTTTTCTAGATAAAGTAAGTGGTATAGATCTAATCTTTATGAACTTTTTAATAAAATATAATATTCAATGTACAGGAATGGCATTAATATAAATAGCGGGGAATGGTTTAAATGAAACAGCAGTGGTCCAAAATTAGTTGGACCCAGATAATAAGGAAAGAAGACTTATTGGTCATATAAAACTGAAACAGTGAAAATGCAAATCTACTTCTAGTATTCCCCAGGTACAGTACATATATATTAGTGTCAGAAACAGAGGCACCTTTTCCCATGTGAACTTACGAAAAAACACCATTTATTTTATTCCATTTCTCACATTTTCTCATGAACTAAAATACTTGTTTCTCCAAGTAAGTGAAATCAAAGGCATTGTTAGTATAAAAGCAAAAATCACACTGAAAAAATTTGGGTTGAAAAAAATATCAGTGAGGATGGATCTGGAACAGTTTTCAAAGGAAGACAAGCAGCAAATGACTACTACATTATAAGATGCTATTTAACTAGTTTCTGACCAAAAAAAAAAAAAAGGAAAAAAAATTGCCTGTAATATAAGACTAGACAGGAGGGAGAGATTTTTCCCAGTCTCATATTTCTAATTTTAGTAATTGTGAAACCTAAAAATGTTTGCATACAAAATCAAATCTGGGATTGGCTCCCTATGCAATGGGAATGATGACTAATGACTTTCTTATAAAAACTCTACCTTTTTATAGGGTTGTAATTATTTCATTTGAACACAATATTCTTACCAGACTGTTCATCCTTTCTGTCCTCTGGCAACCACAGTAACAGCTCACCCACCTTGCATGTAACTGTATCTGTATTTAGGTGTGTGACCAACACGTCTGTCCTTGAACAGGCAGCAGTCACGAGCATTGAGGCCATGCTGCTGAGAACACAGCTGCGCTGGGCAGGGCACGTCTCCAGGACGCAGGACTACCGCCTCCCTAAGATCGTGCTCTATGGGGAACTTGCCACTGGCTGCCACAAGAGAGGAGCCCCAAAGACGAGATCCAAGGACTGCCTGAAACAATCCCTCACCCTTGGCCATATTGATCATCACCATTGGTCTACCCTGGCCTCCAATCGGGAGGTCTGGAGACACACCATCTATAACGCTGCTGCTGCTTTTGAGAACACACGCAGGATCACTCTCGAGGAGAAAAGACAACACAGATAGAATCGCGTCTCGTCGATATCACCTGGGGAGTCTTTCTGCTGTGCCTTCTGCAACCGGACTTGTCTATCTCACATTGGCCTTTTTAGCCATCAGTGCACTTGTAGCAAGTGTGGATAGAGCCCTTCTCAAACCTTCGTTCGCGAAGCCTAGCCATGATGATTTAGGTGTTTGCACAGGTGTTTGTTGCTGTCGTGGTTTTGCTTTGGGTCAATTTACTCTTACCCCCCACACAATTACTGTTAGTTGAGAGAAGGTTTATGCAGACAAAAGAGACTTGATTTGGGAAAATAATATGAACATTTATTACTAGTAAAATAAAAACTACTAAAGAACTATATCTACAACAATTCTACTTAAGTAAAAGTACTATGTATTTATAGAAATACTTCTCCTCCCTTTATATTAGTTTAAGGAGGAGAAACAATCTCTTTCTCCATTCTTGGAGCTCCAGATTTCTTTAATAACTCTGTAGCACTTTAAAGCTCCTTCTCTGTTATATCAGGAGGACAACTCTGATTTGTTGTAGCTGGAACTCTTTCTTTTTTTCTTTTGCTCTGTGTTGGCCTCCAGGACTGGGCCTACTCTCCTCCTGGGTTAAGACTGGAGGCTGGGGGTTACCCAGGCCCTGAAGGTTTTCTCTTCCATGAGCTTGCAAGGGGACACTTGCTTACCATGAATCTTCACTACAGGGTCACAGGGGTGTCATAGTTCGGAGTTTTAACAAGGAATTTTTCTTTCCTTTCCCCCTGCCGTGTGTGTGTGTGTGTGTGTGTGCGCGCGCTCTGTATATGGGCCATTAGTTGAACAAAAGAATCGGCCCGAGCTCACTAATGGCCGAGATTTGTTTCCTTGATCACGAAGGGGGGGAGTTGGCTGGTGTGTGACTGGAAGGGGGTGGAGGCTGGGGGGAGAGGGGAGTCTCTCTCTCTCTGCCGGGAGGAGAGCCTGCTGCGAGCTGCAGACACTGCCGGGTTCCTTTGTCTCTTTCTTGTCGGAGGGGAGTTCTGGCTGCTGCTTTTGGCTCAACTGTGGCTGGCTGCAGGCCCTGCTTAAAATAGACCCTAATCAGCTGAAGTTTGTGAGTTTTCCTCCATTGGGAGAACTTTCTGTTTTATTGCTGTTGTTTTCCTTCCCCTTCTTTCCCCACCCCACCCACCCGCGGCAACCAAGGATCTCACAGCGCCACCTGGTGACGGGCACTGGACATTACAAGTTCTACTCCTCCAGTGATCCAACAGCGCCACCTGGTGACTACAATAGGACACTACAAGTTTTTGCACCTTCAGTGACCCAACAGCGCCACCTGGTGAATGGTACAGGACATTACAAGTTTTGCATCTCCAGTGACCCGACAGCGCCCCCTGCTGACTGTGGTTGGAACTGCACCAAAGGGTGCAAGAAATCGAACTATTTTCTTTTTGCCGGTTTATCGGTTTTGTTCTTAAAGGGTTAGGTGGTATAGTTGGTATATATTGGTGGGTATAGGAGTATTACTTAGTTATTTTACTTGGTTTTTTTTTCGTGTTCCTGTTAATACACACATACCTTTAATAAAGGGCTGTTATTTTCCCTTTTCCATAATTTGTTTTCCTTCAATTGAAGCCTCTTAATTTTGGATTTATAAGTGCTTGGAAAGAGAAGTTTGGGTCTTTTCCTCCTAATCCATCCTCAGCAAAAGACCCTTGTCTCATTTAAACTGGGAAACAGGGGATAATGGCTTTTGAGTCCACTCCTGTCTTCCTTTTTAGGTCCCTCCCCATGGGAGAACAGTCCTTGATAGACCTCTCCGACATGGGTCTAGCATGGATCCCTCACTTAGATCCTAAGTTTACCCCAGTCATTCTCACTCCAGCGTAAGCCTCTCTCTCAGGGTCATAAATCTCCAGCACTAGCAGCATGGATCCCACACATGGATCTCAGCATCTCACTCAGGCCATCCTCGCTCCAGTGTAAGTCTTTTTTTCAAGGTCATAAATCTTCAGCATCAGCATGGATCCCACACACAGATCCCAAGCTTACCCAAGCTGTTCTCACTTCGGTGTAAGCTTCGTCCCTCTCAGGGTCATAAATCTTCAACAGGACTTTGCTTCACTTTAGTCTTTTTCATGAAGTCTCGGCTTCCTTGTACATCCACAAGCTTCTTTGTGAGCCGCATAGGGGTCTCCTCACCCCAACAAACTTTCACAGATAGGAGGGATTTTATTTTTCAGTCTTTCCCCTGCTGAAGGGAGAGAGTGAAAGGGGGAAGAAGCAGCCCCCCCCCTTCAAACTTCTCCTCTCTCTTCTGCTGCAGCTTTGACCTTGAACATTTCATTCTCTCTCTGCTGGAATTTCTTCAGCAGTGGTTTTTTGTCCAAGCAGTCAGTCCTCTAAGCTTTTTCTCCTTCACTCTCCTACATGAGAGAAGGGGGGCTTCAGTGCCACACCTGCCCTTGGCCCAAGGCCAGAGGAGGAGGGGGCCCTGGCCCTCCTTGGGGCCTGCCACCGCCCCTACATGGCTACTGCTCCTAATTTTAACTGCGCTACCAACCTTCTCTTCTGTTTTCTTAAACATGTAATTAGCAAAGGCGTTACTGAGAGTTTTGATTGGCTTTTTGTCTGGAAATTCACCTGGACAAAACCATCCTCAAGCCCGTGGGCAAAACCACAACAGTTGCATATGCAGCCAAAGACAGTTTTCTCCAGTATTTAATGAAGAAGACAATGAATGACACACTGCTGCCTAAGTTACATGAGGCTTCATGGCATGAGATTTCTTTTTTACTGACAGTGAAAAATTGCGTTTATACTGAACCAGTACTTATTTCAAATAAGTGTTGACAAAGGGTTGTACTGAACACACTCAGTTAAGTACAGACACTCTTCTGCACTGAACAAATCCATGTATTTCAGATAGGTTGTGGGGGTTTTTGGTTTGGTTTTTTTTGGTTGGTTGGTTGGTTTGGGTTTTGGTTTTTTTGGTTGGTTATGCTTTTGGGGGGGTGTTTTCATTGGTTTTGTTTGTTTGTTTAATTGGTTTTGTTTGTTTAATTGGTTTTGTTTGGTTTAGGTTTGGGGTTTGGTTTTTTTGTGCTTGTTTGTTTGTTTTCTCCTTCTGGAAGTTTCCAGTAGAAGTAGGAGATATTTTTGGCCCAGAAAAGTACAGCAAGTGAACGGAGAAAGTGTTGTTCCAGGTAACTTGATCAAACTTACCACATAGATTGCATAAGTCTTAAATGATCCACATTGCCTCAGATATTAACAGCAGCTGAACAGAGAGCGAGCGAGATGAATGGCACATAAAAAGAGCCCTATGGGTATAAACAGAATGGAGTGACATCCATTATTTAGATGGAGCAGCACATTTCATAATAGGCTACAGCAAAAAGTAGATGGTAAAGGTATCTCACCTGCATCAGACCTTTCTCAGACTGATCCCAGTGTCATGTGGCAGGCAACAGCTCTTTCTTCCATTGCCCTTATGCAGAACAGCCTGCAGGGATTAAATCTGTCTCCTCTCCTCATTAACACATCTAAGACCTCCATGAGAGGACATTTGATACTCTGGACTGCAATACTTCCAGTAGTTCTATAACTCAGTTTTACGTTTGGACAGTAGCACAGATGAGAGTCTGGCAGATGTTATCATGCTTGATTTACGAGATATAATCACCCAGACAATTGCTGGCTTAACATTAACTATTCCAAGACGTAGGAAATTCTTTAAGAAGATAGCAGAGATAAAGACTTTTCCCTCCAACAAAGGGAATTTTTCCCATGTTGACAACGAGAAGACTTGAAGGCTTCTGACAATATATTTTCATTATATTTCTTAGAACAAGAATATTAGTAATACCATAAAATTTTCTCCTGAGCATCAGTTATTTATTTCTACTGTTTATTCAAGTAAAAGGTTTTGGTTTCCTCAGTTTGCTAAGAAATTGTGTGCAGTTTAGTCAGAACTTCTTCCTTTTGTGAATAGAACACTCCTATTACCTCTCTGAAGATTTGAATATATCTTTATCTTTCACAATCAAAAAAAAAAAAAACACTAAAAACCTAGACTTTAAGAAACCTACCTGATGAAAAAAATTCTTATTTGACACAACAATGTATTACAGACAAGTTAAAGCTATATTATGCAAGTTGTTACTCATAATTAATAACGAACTTACAAAAATAATGGTATGGCTGTGGTAGGATCATTTATTTATTGGAATACAATCTTTAACAAGTAGGCCAAGGTTAACTTGTAACAATTCTGTCGATATGTTAGCAGAATAATAGAGAAATGCTCATGATCATTTGATGCAAATTTAGATGAGTAATTAGGGCACTTTGTAAGAATTATACACACTACAGTTTGATCACACACAGTTCAGGTGATCCCAAAAAGGAATAAGTAAAGAATCTGTATTAATTTATATGAAAGTTTAAAAATAGTTGACAATTGCCAACTATTTGCCAAAAAGTTATCAGTCTGTTCCTTGGACTAAAGAAAAAGATGTCTCTAAAGTAGATATGACACAAAACTTTGTTAGCCTCCTGTGTTTTATGATGTGATGGAATCCAACAGGGTGTTTTTCTTACAGTTTTTTCAGGTGGAAAAGTTAGTTTTCTTTATTTAATAAAATAAATAAAATTAAAGCATTACATTACATTTTTCCAGGACTTTTTCCTTCCCCTATCTCCAAAAAGTTCCTTCTTGGCTGATGGACTGTTGTCATTTAGGTGATGGAGTGTAACATCCTGACAACTATATTGGGAAATTATTGAAACAAACAGAAGGTCAACAACATTTTGATAGCTACCAGAAGACCTATGATCTACCTGAATCCCTCAAATCACTTTCAGACATCCATTTAAGAAGTTTAACAACTAAACTTAAACAATCTTCTCTGAAGGAAAAAATACTCAGTTTAGCAGAAAATATTAAATATTTTAAATTTTTGTTTGTTTGTTTGTTTGTTTTGTTTATGGTGATACTGCTAAAAATCAACACCAAACCTTCTTCAAACACTAAAACACAAAGGTTCTAAAATACAAACATAAAGTAATAAAAGATTATTAAAAACTACTATCATTAGACTTATCATTTCAATGTCTCTGTCAGTATGCGATTACAGCAGTGGAAATTGTTAACACAACCAAAAGTACATCCAGTTATTTTCAAAATAATAAAGGGTTATGCTTTGTTTTATTTTGTTTTGTTTTGTTTTGATCTACTGGGTCTCAATCTTTCAATTTGTAAGGTAAGTGGACATTTTGCATGAGAGCAGCTTTTTTTGCAGCTTTTTTTGGTTAAAAAGACCCAGTACACCAACTTAAAAGATTTTCATAGATTTTCTTGGCCTTCTTTATATTGTCAGTCTCTTGACTGATAATAGAAAATATATGAATCTCATATAGTAAGTAAGTTTTTTAGAGTTTTGACACAGGTCAGTATCATAATTGCCATATTTTGTTCTTCTGAGACATTTGTTCTCACTGATCTGTATGAAGTTTACACCAGCACCAGGCAGTGATCCTGAAACAATTGAAGTGTAATTTGACTTTAATTTTCCCTCTTAATTCATTTCTTCTCCTGAGAAATTAATTGAAATAAAACATGACCTCTGAGGTGAACAAAGAGGTACAGTTTGTGCTTGGAGATTGCTTTCCCCCCCCACCCCAGGTCCAGCTGAATATAAAATGATCCCTTTTACAGAAATGTGATGGTTCAAATGCAAGCATAAGACACTTTATATGACCGAATAATTGTACACTGCAGTTTTCCTGAGATAATCAACCTGCAATTGTCATAACACATTAGACTTTGTTCTGTACTGCAGAATATTCTTCCAGACCCCTCTTTGCTGGTTTCTCAGCAGCTTTCCTGCCATTCCACTCCGTTTGATGTGGTGTTAAGTACTTTCATATTTTTTTTCAGTTTATTTTGCTTTTTATGTAAGAAGAGCTGAAAGCAAAGGAACATGGTTATAATGGTCTTCCTAGAGAATAGCCCATATGAATCACTCTACTGTACTGACATTAAAAAATAAATTCTGGTAGAGGTAGGCTCAATATTACTTACAATTTTTTATCCTATGATAATATAGAGATGTGATAAAAACAAGAATGTTGTTTCTTCTGTTTCCAAGCAGCTGAAAATACTGAGTAGTCCACCTGAAATTACAAGAGATAGAAAGATAAACAATTTAGCAATTAGTTAATTTGATTAATAATACACAGGACTCATTATCAGCAAAGAGGGCAAAATGGGACACTATTTTTAGCATAAGCTGAAACTAAATATCCAGCTTTTCTGTTCCTGGTGCTTACTATCACATAGTGCCCCAAAGTGTTAACTTGACAGAGTAGAAGAAAAAAAAAAGGTGTTATCAAAGAGTTATTAGAAAGAATATGATCTTCCAGGACATACTGTGCTGATTAACCTTCAATACTATGATTTTTGCTGTCCATAGTGTAAAACACTTTCAATTTGAGATGCTGAACATTGTGGAATAATTGAATCAGTGATCAGGGTAATTTCAATCAAGAGAAGTGATATTCGATTAGACTTCTGATTTTGGATTGAAGGGCAAATGCCAGTGAAAAAAGATCTTTAGTGAAAACATTCTATCAAACTAACTGAAGATTTGTAATGAAGTTTTGTGTGATGGTACAATTACGTGTGAAAGATGTAGGATTTAGATATGTTGAAATTTATGTTTCCCCAAGTCCTGAAATATTTATTTTTAAAACTCTCTTTTATCACATACAATTTACATAACTTTTTTTCTGAGACAGGTCTCAAAATTTAACCTTGTGAGGAATTACCATGAATAAGCTGTGTTGATTGTAATAGGGTTAAAAAGAACTCGATAATACATTTTTTAAGCAGCTTTTTATAAATAGTCTGGAGGAAAACACAAGACTGTGAAGCATTAAGTATAAAAATACCTGATGGCAAGAAGTTGAAGACACATGACATAGCATAGATTAGAAATAAATTGTGTATGTCATGCATTTTATCACAAATATCTACCATTTTAACAGTCCACCTAAACTGCAGTGCATTCTGGATTACTGAATATTTTTGAACTCACACTGAATATATTATTTTCTTTCTAAAGCTTATACTTTATTTCACTTCAGGAAATACAAAAGGCTGATACTATACAAGAGCCAGTTTTGATGTCTTGTAGTTGTAAAATCTATGAACCACAGTGGAATGTTTCAGTTGAAGAAATTCTCAATTATTGGAATTGTGTTTAGTTTTGGTTGGGTTGTTAACCTTACTTTAATGTCAAGTTTCAGCTCAATAATTTCTTAGGGACTAGAGGATATACGGGTAGGAATAAAAATGTGTATATTTAGATGAACTTTCTTTCTTACATTGGTACTATGGTAAGACCCATTTTCAAAAGGGGTAAGAAAACTGAAAAAAACTGAATTTTTGTTACAATTAGAGTGAGATCCTGTAATCATAATACTGAAAGTTCCCCCAAAGCACCTTGATGATAAAAGTACCTTCATCATGACTTTCATTGTTATGCCTTAGAGAAATAAATATTCAGTAAACTGTACCCGGAATATTAACCAGAATTTAAACAAAACAATTTGCTGACACAGTAGGATAAATCAACCAAATGTCATGCAAAATTAATAAGGAAAACACCTGCAGGTCTCAGGATTGTTACAGAGAGTGAATTTTTACTTAGCTCCCAAAGACAATTTTCTATTTCATGGTTTTATCCCTGTGTTTTGAAACAGTGTCACCTCTGTATTTTGTTATTGTTTCCAAATTAGACTTATAACAGAAAGATTTGAGAGTACAGTTTAATTCTAGAACAATTTTACCAAAAGAAAAATCAAAACTATTAGGTACAATGCTTATAAGTTGTCATATTGCCAAAAACACCTGTATAGAATTGACAGTGAACCATATGAAATCATACTGTATTACCCTGGGAGAGTGATATTACTATATAGGCTGGAATTTGGTTTCCTTTTAATTCTTACTTTTGATTCTATTTTACTTTTATTTCTAAGAATTATGAAACTGAGAATATTTTAGATTAGATTAATATGATGAAAATGAGCTTTAAAACACACGTCCCCAGTCTGCGGTATATAATATTTAAAAGCACTCTCTGCGGCAGAGAATTATGCTTGCTGTGATGAAGACATCATAAGAAAATATTTGTTATTCTGGGTTTTTTGTTCCCTATTCCTTCCCATTTTATATATTGCCAAAACCGGAATTAAAGAGTTCTGAAGTCAAATCAGATTGCTCTGTTTCTGATCTTCCAACTTCCTTATTGAATAGCAACAAGCCATATCCTCAGTAAAATACTTTTCATTTTCAAACAAAGAACAAAAGGCTGTCTTGTATTTTTAAGAAGAAATGGGAAATTATTTAAAGAAATTACTTTCTGGGATAATAGATTTAATTTTACATGGTAAATAATTGTACATCTCATGAACGGTAGTGGAAATGAGACTGTGGTAAAACATTTCCCAGATAGAACGCAATGCTGTATGAAGGAATTAATAGAACTCATTTTGTTTGCATAAACTGTTAATATTAGGAAATGTCATTATAAGTAGTTAGCTTCTCAGTAGCATAACAGATTAGACTTTGCTGCCGTTTTTCCCTAAATGTACAATCAGTTTATAATATTTTCTCAATCCTTGTCCCTGAAAATGGCAGCAAAATTAAGCAGATTCCGAACATTCAAGATTTCATGAAACTGACTTGAGAAATTATTGGATTTATTTCCAGGAATGGAGAGCACCAACCCCAGCCTGTACGACCAATAGATCATATATGGTTCTGCAAGCTTTTCCTGTGTAATATCTGAAGTTATTTGATTTTCAAATATCTAAAAGTATTGCCAAAGAGTCAGACAAAAAGAAAGACATGGGGTCTTTCTAAAGTTTAGTCCTTCAGAATAAAACTTGCTAAAAGCAAAGCTTTTGATTCATGTACTATTTAGTGTGAAGTTATCAGAGGATTATCAAAATATATGTAAGCTTCTACATTTTCTTCTACATTTTTTCTCCTCAAAATAATAACATACTTTAATTTTCTTGGGTTTGTTGGCTTGAAATGATAAATTTATCAGATATTGGGTTTAGAGGATGTTTGTACTTTGAAGTATGTTTCAAAAAGTAAAATATAAAAAATATTAAAAATCTTAAAAATTAGAACTTGAAAAGTAAGAGAAGCTCACTTTTAAAAAGAGGTGAAATTAAAGGAACAACTTTGATGGCGATTTTCTACCTTGTGTACTGAAATACTTGTTTTAAAAGTGCATTTAGCATATAACAAGACCACATTTTAATCTTAAATTAGTAGGGAAGTCATTAAAAAATGAGCATGTTCTTAATTTATATTTTTCATTCTCTTTTTACCATTGAAAAGTAAATATTTTCTTACATGTAACTCCAGTGTATTCATAAGCTAAGTGTTACCCAGTGTTGATAATGGCAATAATGAAAAGACTTGACTTTCATACAACTTCTATAAAAAATTGGAAGATTTTCCCCAGTATGTACTAGGTTTTTATTTGTATACTGAGAATTTAGCACATTTATTGCTGAATACATGTTTTTTGTGTGTGTGAAAACTGAATTTCATGCTGTTCTGCTGACAGACACCTGGTTCCTTGCGCAGGCCATGTTTTTAAAATTTCCCATTGTGTGTAAATAATATTCTACTTGATGCCATCTGCCCTTTCGAACTCACATAAAGAGCTTTGAGAGTAATTAATTCTAGTTCAAGGCTATAAAAATATGAGGTTTCTTGTGACATCTCTACTCATAGCTTGGCAGCCCTGGTCACAATTCAAGTTTATCTCAGAACTAGCTCTCACAAAACACAGAATATTGAATATAGAGGCAAGTTTACTGCTTGTCCTCATTATACTTCATTCATGCGGTACATGGAAATAGAAGATATAATCAACAGAAATAATGTATTCCTTAAATCCCCTTATTAATCCTGTAGGTCTTGATCAGCACAAGCTTAAAGAGTTGCAGTCTGTGTGTGAAGTCCTTTACATTCCTGGAAGAGAAATAAGCAGAGAGGTCCTACAAAGATCCTATCTCACACACAAAAAAAAAAAAAAAAAATGCAGGAAGCATTACATATATTAATTCTGATTGACTCTGAAGAGGTAAGCCTAATCCACTTTCTCCTTGAGGTAAGAAAGAGGCTTAATGAGTCTGTATCTGCCTCTCACAGAAAAAAGCAAGAAAAGGAGTATGTGTTTATGTCTGCAACAGGCATGAGAGGGAGGAAAAATAAGGCATAATTTGTCACTAAATGCAGCCATTTGACTACAGTATCAGCCTCTGTAATTAATGAAGCCTGCTCACTTTAATTGTTCTTCCTGTAGTGTTTTGCAGCCTTATGGAAAAATACATTTTACAGCAAAGCTGGCCTTTTGCAGTACTTCTGAGGTAAAACGTGACTATTCAGATCTTAAAGCAAGAGCTACACTTTCTGTAAATACAGCTTAATTAGTAAAACATTGTGTTATCCCCTGTTTTTAAAACTACAGTGCGTTTCTGTTCCATAATTCATTTCATTCTGGGAAAACACTTTTGAGCAAACAGCAACCTTCTTCTGAAGCTGTTGATGTGAAGGTGTCAGAGTGGAGTTAAAAAAACCAAACCTGTGTGTTATCTCAGATGTGCACTTTGCCCTGTGTTTAACCTCACCTGTGATGGCAGCTCTTGCACTTCATTTTTTGTTACCTACAGGTTCATCCTGGCCCATAGGACCTCACCAGCTGGGAGTATCACTGAGCACATCTGTGGAACATGCTGTGGTATTGATTTAAGAATCTTGTCTTAGGGCCAGAAATTTTACAACTGAAGTCCTGAAAGACAACCTGCAAGAAAAAAAAATCCATAAGACTGAATGCTTCTGAAGATCCATGTTTTTTCATGCCATAAGTGTGCCTGTGTGAGCAAATAAAATCTACCAGTGCATAAAAATTATCATTATATTTGCCCTACCTTCACAATCACTGAGCCTGCAGAAGTACTTAAATTAATATGGACCCTATGAAGCACTTAAAAAGAAAGAAAAAAAATTTTTAGGCAAAAATGTAATGGTATTCTAAAAGTCTTATCTAATATTGCTTAAAATAATGGCAGACTGTTATGACTACATGGAAAACATTAAGGAAAATAAAAACCTTGAATCTTTTTGTCCTTTCCGCAAACTCAGAAGGGCACATTGTCGTGTATATATATATATATGTGTGTATATATATATATATATATGCAAAAATAAATGTAAGTCCATTGAATTCACAACCTCAATTATTCCAGACTAACTGGCAAAACTGATTGAAAAGCAGCCAGAAAGTTATCTAAAATATCCTTACACAGAGGATGGTTAGTTAGCATTTCAGTAAATCCATACAGATGGAATTTAAGAGCAGGGCTGATCTGTACTGTTGTTTTTAAATTATTCTTGTGGCTGCTTTTCAGAAATATTAAAGAAAGCCTATATTGCTGTTAAAATGTCTTAAGGATCTTAAATTGAGATTGGAGGCATTTGGAAACTATAATAACTTCCAAACACATACTAGCTATTGTGAAAGAAATTTATCAACATGGATTTCTGAGAGGTGACAAGCAGAGATAATTTTGTTATTATATTGTCAAAGGAACAATATGTACCATATTCTCCCCTATTTTCCTATTTCTGCTTTTCATATTTGGGCTGTTTCTTTCACAATTATTAATCACTGTCTGCTTATCAGTATCTCCCCTTCAATAATAACTTTTGAGTCTTCATAGTTTTACAGATAATAGAGGTCTAACATGTTATTATATTTTTTAATATTTACAGAAATAGGAAAGAGATGAGAGGAGATGGACTGCAAAATGCCTGAGCTGTGAAGAAAGCTGAACTCATGCACTGCTGGAAATGAGAGAAAAAGAGGCTTTATATTTGCACAATTCAAGAGTAAAACTTCAGCACCACTTTGCAAATGCTTAGACATGAAAATCAATCAGCTGCAGTACCTATGTCCTTAGGAAAGCAAGGTTCATGTTACCCACCTCTTTGAAAACATTAATTCTCTCTAGGTAGGACTTAGTGGCTGCACCTCTACTAATAAATAAAACAGGTCAAGCCTTTTTCTCTGTCCAAGAGGGACAACCTGCACAGGTCTCATTCATACATTTAAAATTTTTTCCCTCACAAGTTGTGCCTGAGCTAATATCATGTAACGAGACTAACCTGTGCTCTGGAATTTTTGGGAGTGCTGGATTTTTTGCATCAAAGCTGAATCAGGAACTATGTCAATGACTTAACAGAATATAGGCGTGCATGGTGGCAGCTGTGCTATGTCCTCGACTGTTTCTGTATACTGGTATTTAAATAATATATTATTTGCTATGTTATTTAAATTATACTGTGTCATCCCAGCTTTAGTTATCTAAACATAATTCTTACCTATATAAGTTCTATCTCTTCTATATTAGAATAAAACTGATATAAACTTGTTCCCTCTGTGTCTGCAGTTTTACAGGAGGGCTAAGTGAGCCTAACCCTGGTGACTTACACTTTTAAGATTCTTTAAATCAAAGTCAGTACCATCTTCCATCCTTACTGTTTTCTGAGCACAGAGAAAGCACTTCTATTGTTCCCTCTTCAGTTTTCTGGAAAGTTTACAAAGTTGAGATCCTTTCTTCCAATACTTTTTCCCCCCATGAATGATAGAATTGCTCTGATTTCCTTCTTTCAAATGAATTCCACGTGACTGTATCTGAGTAAATGTAACTTCACCTTTTTCCTCCTTTTCCTTTTGTAGTTATAAAAGTCCCTTGTGACACTTCTTACTTCAAACCTACCAAGAGGTTGTGATCAGTAGCCTGGAAAATAATTTTCCCTGATTTGGTAGGTTGGAATTAACACTTTAATTTTTATGAGCTTGATTTGGAAAGGTTAGTTTTGGTGGGGTTTTTTGTTTGTTTGTTTTGTTTGTTTGTTTTCGAATTCCACAGTGTTCAAGAAGCTGAACTCAAGTGTTCTCACCAGCCTTTAGGTACCACATTACTCTGTAGCATTTCCATGTCTGTGCTCAGTCATTCAGGTTTAAAGGCTTGCAGTTTTGGGTAAGACCCCAAAAAGAGTCTCTATGATGGTTGTAATTTATTTCTCCCTATATAGTATGGCATCCAACAGCTTCATGACTGCACACTGATGAACTGCACATTGATGAATTCCCAAAATTCCAGCAATTACTGTTGTGTCAGTGGGAGCCCTGAAGCTTCCAGAGGTGAAATCAGTTCTGCTGTGTGTCCAGGTCTAAAATTCAGCTGTTCCAATTTGGAAGCACAGCCAGTCTGTCAGGAATCCCCTCCCACTGAAAGGTTGAGGGACTACCCTGGTGTTAAAAAGCTGTGATTTGAGTTAAATTAGATTTAAAATATGATGTGAAGTGCTTGCATATATACAGCAATTCTTTCACTAAAACCAATGGGATAACTATAAACAAGTATTTGTAGGTTTATTTTCTTGCATCCCTCAAATTTTGTGAAAGAAGTACCCCACTTCATATCAAAGTGATATCAGCAGAGTTTCTGACACATACAGTCTGTTTCAAAGAGTAGATATATTTTGAAATAGGCCACAATATATATGTACTTATGTACAGTCACAGATGATGCAATGGGATTATATATATGATTAGTTATGCAGCTGAATCTTTCTGCTGTGCCATGCTCAGATGATAAAGTAAGAGCGATTCAGATTACTCAATTTTTCTTTTAAGCACCATCTTTTCTGAGCCATAAATATATGGTTCAGGGGTAATTGATTTTCTCTACTAAGGTGCATGTATTACATCCCAGCAGGAGAAAAGTAGTGTTAAACTGCCAGTTATGCTAAATATCAGTTTTCATTGTCGCAGTGGTTTTGGTCTTCTTGTTAAGATTATCTTCATCAATAAAGCTGTAACTTTGCTTTCATGTATATTTTTTAAGCTTCTTTTCCTTCAGCTTTATTTAACTACCCATACACTAGCAATCTGAATTCAACCCTATTTATTTTTATTTTTAACTGCACTTTATATACTGTTTTAGTAGTGCCTTTTTTTATACAGCAGATGATTTTCTTGCTGTCTGTTGATTAATCATATCTCATACTATCAGCTCCCCCACAGTATTTCACACTTTATGTTTGACAGATAAAGTATATCATAAACTATATTATCAGTGCTCAGATAAATATGTCTGTCTTTTACTATCTATATTATTAACATTCCAATCTGCATTTCTGCACTTATAGCTGCTATTATAAATGTGTTTTCTGCTTTCATAGTAATACTTTCCTTGTTGATTCTATAGTAGTTTATTTCAACATGTTCAGATTACCCCAGAAGTTAGTAGTTTATGGTCTTTATCTAATTGTTGTAAATTGTTAATAAGGCATGTTATTTGTAAACATACAACTCCAGTGATCCTTAAACATTGGCATATAGTATCATCTTTTTGTGCTTTAATATTTGTGTTCTTTAATAATTTTCATTTTACTTCGGTTTTTAATATTAACAGATTGAATAGTTTAGTTTTATTGGTTTTTCTTTCAAAATGCCTGGGTGTGTTGAAGAATCATCTCATGCCCAAGACAACATCTGATAGTTAAGGAGAGGGTCTTAATTTTTATTTTGTCTAGTAAATAAGTAGAATTTTTTTACTTAATTCTTGACAGACATTCTAGTGTTTTTGAGATACTCAGTGGAAAATATACTGGGAGATCTGTGTTTCTGCTATTGCTTGTCCTATCTGCTGTTTTTAGTCAGGAAAAGCATGAAAAATATCATTTCTGCATTTAAAACAGGAGGGAAGGTACTTGTTCCTCTTTGTTTCATGTTTTTTTTTGTAAAAGAGCATCAATTTGCAAGCATTTCACTGGAGTAGTAATGTATCATTTTTCATTGGGGTACATGTTGTTTGTTGAGCTTTTGCTCCCTCATTTGATGTGATAGTATGAAACACAATCTAATGCTTGTCAAGGGGAAATGGAATGCGAAGGTCTCAAATTCAGGTTTCTAAGTGTATGTATTAATTGCTAAATTTGCTATACATTTCTGCCCTCAGATATTCCACTTACAAAAACTTTCCTCAGCACTTCAAATGTAAGTTTTTCACTGTTGCTTAAAAAGCTAAAGGTCTGTCCTTCCTTTAGAAAAGACATGGAGCTGCTGGAGCGAGTCCCAAGGAGGCACCAAGTTATCAGAGAGATGGAGCAGCTCTGCTGTGAGGAAAGGCTGAGAGAATTTGGATTGTTCAGCCTGAAGAAGATAAGGATATAGGGTGAACTAACTGTGGCCTTCCAGGACCTGAAGAGGCTTCGGGAAAGATGGAGAGGGACTATTTACAAGGGCCCAGAGTGACAGGACAAGGGGGAATGTCTTCAAATTGATAGAGAGCAGGGTTAGATGGGATATTGGCAAAGAATTCTTGTCTGTGACAGTGGTGAGGCTGTGGCACAGGCTGCCCAAAGAAACTGTGGATACCAATCCCTGGAAGATGCAAGGTCAGGCTGGACGGGGCTTGGAGCAAAGTGGGATAGTGGAAGGTGTCCCTGACTGTAGTAGGGACTGGAACAAGTTGAGTTTTAAGGTTCCTTCCAACCAAAACACTGTTGTAATTCTATGATTCTATATCCCAGTGTTTATTTCCAAGACTTATTTTCTAAACCTCGTATTGTAAATGTTCTTGACTTCTACATCCTTCTTAAAGGAACCTGCAATTAAGGTTCTGTTTCATGTTTGCAGTTCATGTCTCTGAGCCACAATGTTCTTGGTTTTCTTTTCATCTACATGCAGGTTTTAAACACACATCAATGTTTCTGAACTAACATAGTCATTGTCATATGGTTCCCTCAGTTCTGAGTGAGTTAATAATTACCTGCTTGCAGATAATGTTTATTTTTAAATGCAGGAATGTCTTATGAATGTAGTTGGGTTAGTTAAAAGTTACATCAAAAGAACAGCAATCATCTTCTTAATGTCTAATCCAGTCACAGGAGTATTTTCATCCTCTAACTGACACAATTTTAAGCCTACTTTAAAATTGGGTTTTTTTAGATATTGGCACTATATTATTATTCCAGTTATCAGTTTCTGTTTGGTAAAGTATGAGTATGTACGGAGGTAAAAGTATCAAACAAATGGAATTTCCCGCAAAATAGGAGTCTTAAACTTTACTCGTGAAATTCATGGCCTACAGGCAGCTTTGTTTGCTATCTGCTCTCCCCACCTGTTTGGGACCAGGTTGGTTTCTCTTGTTCCTGCAGAAATTACAACAGTTTCTGGCTTAGCAATGCCATTCGAATGCTCTTAGGCTGTTCCCCTGGAGCCAGACTGAATTTCTTCAGTAGGACTGTTCTGCTTCAAATCTCCTAATACCATTCAAGAAAGGAATATGTAAGGTTCTCTATTTATTCTTTAGGAAATACAGAGTTTCACTGTAGAGGGAAAAGGTTGGTCAACATCATAAAAAGTACATTTTAACATTGTCTTTTTTTGGTATACCTTTAAAAGAGTAACACTTCCTTTCCTTATAATTGACGTGCATAAAACACAGATTGAAAAACAACTGTTGTGCTTGTTGTTATATATACATCTAAATATGTATATGTATATGTGTGTATATATATATATACATAAAATACTTTCCAGAGCTGTTCCTTGTCAGTTAAAAATAATTGCTGAAGGAAGGGAGAGAGTGAAATGAATGAAAATAAAATAACTTGTTAAATCAAAAGTAAAATTATTTAAGTTTGTTGCATTGAAATTATGATCATGTAACCTGACTTATATTTGTTATTTTGACTAAATTAAGGAAGTAATTAGAAAAAAAAAGTTAAGACATATATCAACGGCAATCAGTACTCACAGTTAACATCACTTTGTGACTAGAATTAATGTTACATTTGGCAAAGCAATATTTTGTTAGCTTGCTGTGGGTATTATCTTAGTATTTTAGAAAAACATGGTAAACAAGATCTTAAAAAAAAATTCGTATGAATCTCTCCTTAAAATGAAAGTGCTATTAGAAAACTCAAATAATATAATCTGTATAAATTATACCTTAATATTTTCATCCCTCACAAAACCTTATTCAATCAGTTCAGTTATATCATTCAATCATCATTAATGGTCCATTACCTTTACTGTGTTTTCAAATCACTAGTTTTAGGCAGCCCAACTTCACTATTGGAAAATATCTTATTTAATCATCCTCATCATCCAGTTCAACACATTTCAATCTGACACATTAACACATCAGGAAGCTTTATTGCCTTATTATCCAACTAGGAGGAAAGAAAATGTAATTCACACATCTATAGTATGAATTAAGTCTAGTAGTTTGAACACCCTGCTAGGAAAACCTCTCAAGGCATTCAACTCCCTTGTGCTGAAATCATTCACATGCTCAGTAGTGATTTATATTAGTGATTAAACAGTTCCCTCATCAAAATCTCTTCTCAAAGTCATCTAAATATCTTATATTCTTGCTTATGGTTATTTTATATAAACAGGAAGAAGGTTCCTTTTTTTGAAGAGGACAATGTGGACTGAGTGACCTGAGCAGTTCCATCAAGAAAAGAGAATTTCTCAGATTAGGCTGATGTGATGGCAAGACTCATTGGGTGAGTGTTTTGAGGTAAGAAATGAAAATGCTTCAGGATCTAGGCCTGCACTTAAAAGAAAGAGGGCATGATTTTTGATTGTTTACTTTGACTGAAGCTATCCTGAATTAAGGCAAAAAATTTTTGATGTTGATCATTATATAACAGTTAAAGATAATTCAGTAGCATTTACCTTAGGTTTTATTGTGTAACTTCTTCCAGATGAGAAAGAACAGTTATCTGCTGTACTGCCACCCTCGCTGGGCACCTGTGTATTTGTATCCTTCTGCTGAGGTTCCTCTACATTCTTCCTGTGTTTTCACCTTTCAGTCACTTATACTGGAGCAGTTGCTGTTTGACTTTTCCTCCTTGGCATCTACTTCCTTCCGTATGCCTTATTTTTTCTTTCATCCCTTTTCTGCAATTTACTCTTTCATGCAATCTATCTTCATATCCCCAGCTGGGGAAGTGTCCTTTTAAACCTCTGTACTGCCAGATTCTCTGTGTATTAAGAACTATAATGAAATGGAACTTGCCTCAACCCTGTTGTTAAAATACCAGAAATTTCCTGTTCAGACAACTGGGGTAGAAAGCAGAAGGAACATCTCCCTTTGCTCTTTGTTTGTTTGGGGTTTTTTTAAATCCTGTTTCTTCTTATGTTGCTCATGACTAATGTTATCAATATGGTGTAAAAATTACACAGACTCTGGAAAAGAAGCACATGTCAGTTCACTCCTGATACATGCACAGATTAAAGAAGGGGCAAGTTTTGTAGCTGTGGTAAATATTTTGTTGAATATTTTTCCTTTGTTTTTTTTCTTCTTTTTGTATTTTTCATCCTATCCTGCACTATTTGCTACTTTATAAACTTCATGTTTTGTATATGTATAGGTTCATGGAAAAAGCATCACTCCAGACAAGCAACCTGGGATCTATTAAAAAAATAAAATAAAAAGTATCTCCTTGCTTGAATTTGTCCCTTCTCATGTGACTTTTGCTGAATATGTTCAAAGTTTCAATCTTTAAACTCCCACAACTGCTGCTTGTGAGGAATCCAGCTCACAAAAAGTGTTTTGGCTATTGCCCACATTGGTGGTATTTGGAGCTTACCCAAAATTCTGTAAAGCTTCCTTGCTCCATGACCGCTAGTGGAACTAATGTTGAAATGCTGCCTTAAGAAACAAGTATCCTCAGCTGCCAGAGAGTTCCTTCCTTCCATCTCATCCACTGATGCAGGAGAACATGGGAATCACTGATAAGTATTAGAGCTTGCTGCAGAAGTTCCAACTTTAAAGCAATAAAACAAACAAACAAACAACAACAACAACCAGAATTAAATAGCAATACCATTGTAAAATTTATGGCCATGAATATATGTTGCACTTTGGACATTAAAATTTATTTTCAGGAATATTAATTTCCTTGTTTTCTCCAGTCCTACCTCTCTTAATCAAAATTATACAAGATCATCTGAGGAGTTAAGACAGCAGGGCTTATGTGACAGTATTTTCACAGAAATAATGTAATTTTGTTCTTTTTTTTTTTAACAGTTGACCTTTCATTGTTGAAAGCACAAGACATTCCGAGAGTTTTTAAATTTCTCTTTCTGTTCACACAGTTTTCATGAATATAATTAAAGAAATAATTGCTTAACCAATGTGCCAGAGTTCTGTTGAACACAAACATGAAAACGAGATGATTGAAGGGAGAGAAGGAGTACAGGAAAAGAGATGAGGATAGACAGTCAGTGTTGTGTGGAAGGTAAGCTAATGACACCAGATTTCTACATTTCCTTGGCATTTCAGGAACCATAACTATGCCAGAGGTTTGGGACCTGCACTGTTTCTGGCTCCCCAGGAAAAGACTGCATTTCCTGTATTCAAAAACTTTCTCTGCACACATGGTCCTATCTTTAAGAACAGATTTTCAGAAGAATAAAGCATAAGCTTCTGGGCTGAAAAAGGTAGAAAGTCAGAAAGAAACATACAGATCCTGATTTTTTTTTTTTTTTTAACTAAAGTAATGCACATCAGCAATATGAGGACAGAAACAAAAAACTCATCCCACAGGAGCATCCAAAAGTTTAATTAATTGTTTAAATTTGTAAATATCACCTACTGGCTAATCCATTCTCCCAGCAGGTTTTCTCAAAGCCCTAACACTCAGCTCTCCATGGTGTGGAACCCTTTCTTCATCTCTACAGTCTCTTTCCCACATGTTCTCATGAACTCCAATTGTTTTAAACCCAAAGCAAGATGTATCATTAGAATTGCACATTGAATTTATTTACTTACTTGGATTTGCTGAATGACGTACTAAATAAGTTTTGAGAAAGCACCTGGAATCTGTATTCCCACGCAAACAAAACTTTCATAACTTCAAACTTCTTCTCTCAGCAAGGTTTCTACTAATCCAAGATGGAACTTTGCAAAAGGAATTAGGGTTTTTTCTGTAATATTACTACTGTTTTGTAGGTTTCTAGAAAATGTGACTCCTTTTTAAAATAATCTTTAAAAGTTGCACTTGCAGCTAAGTACAAACAGTCATACAGGATGTGTCTGAAAATGAAGTTGTATGATTGATGTTCCTAGGTTCCTTCTGTTGAATGACAAATACCTGGGCTATGAGCTGTGCTTTTTTGTATTCCAAAGCATAGCCAACAGCCCAGCAATGCAAAGCTTCTAAGCTTTTACTTTTAGCAAAAGGAGGAAAAGAATGCCTTTACCATGCCTGACATCCTCGGTCAAAATGAAAGCTTGAAACACCGAATTCTGTGAGAGAAACAGTAAAAGGTGCAACTCTGGGCTTCCTCCAGGTGCAAGGTAAAACAAAAGTAGCTGCAATGTCCAATGTGTACTTCGAGCTTTCAGCCGGGAATTTTCACATGAACAAGCTCATAGCTTGGAGCTTTGGGGAGAAAAGTGGTTTGTCTCAGTGAGTACTAAAGACCCTAAAATCTTACCCCCAGGTGAAGAGTTTTCACTGAGATACATGGCCAACAAGGAAGTATTGTGTTGATATTTGTTTCTTTTACATCAGGGATTTTTGTCGGAGGTAGAAGTGCCTGCAAAATTTATTATTTTTTATTAAAGAACTGCAGTGTGGGGATTGAATTTGTAATCAGAACAGAAGTTTCTGGAGGCATTTTAAGTCTTGAATCTTTTCCTCTCTTATATAAGAATCTTATTATTTAATATCCCCGAGCAACAAGGCTAAAGATTTTGCTTCCTATCTGAAGAGATGTTTATTTCAGTTTTATAAAATTAAAAAAAAATCCCATAAAAGGCATAAAGTGTATGCAATAATAAATCTATAACTTAAATTTTCTTGTTTCATCCTATGTTTCAGCAGCAGCAGCAAGCCAGAAACTTGACTGCAGTTTTAAAGAAAGATAATTTATTAAGGTATAAGAGATAATGGTACATATAGTGCCTGAAGGCAAAAAACCAGACACACAAAAATACAGGCCTGGACAGATGGGTTTCTAACCAGAGTTCTTATGGGAATAAAGTGCTGTAGAGCTAGTTTATTCTTTATGGAAGAGGCACAATACTTACAAACTTTAAAAACAAACAAAACCAACCAACCAAACAAAAAAAACAAACCCAAAAAACCCCCAAAACACAACAGATAGAGCAGTGTTTCTGCATCAAAATGTTTCACTTGGAATAGGAAACATCAGAGCCCACTCTGAAATGCATCAATCTGAGTATGGAGGTTAAATGAGTAAAAATGATTTTGTGACAGGCTGAGACTTTGTGCAACAATATAAAACAGAGTCGGGGTTGTAAACCAATACAAATTAACAAATGCAATTTTCAGATGCAGTACATCTGTG
Source organism: Myiozetetes cayanensis (assembly GCF_022539395.1). Lineage (NCBI taxonomy): Eukaryota > Metazoa > Chordata > Aves > Passeriformes > Tyrannidae > Myiozetetes > Myiozetetes cayanensis. The sequence goes on along the minus strand of NW_026087631.1, from coordinate 33,214,825 downwards.
GTCCTTTAACTCTTTTCGATTTTGGACTGCTTGGTTGGGAGTGTATTGTGGGTCAGGATGATTATGAAGATAAGGAAAAAACATTTAAGAAGTGGAAAGAAACCCAGAAAACTGAGGCTACTTTTGAAGAATGGAAAAACCGACTTGTGAAAATGGAAAATGAACCTCATTGTGCTTGAGAGACTGTTTGCGGTGGTTTAGTTAAACATAAAACCTATTTGTAGGTTGCCTTCCCTCCATTTTCCCTTTCTCCCTCATGGACTGACAGCCTGACAGGCTTGGATACAGCTCCCTACTGGCTGGTACACCGTGGGTACTGACCAATCCCATTATTCCTGGTTCTCTTCCCCCCAGTTACTGCCTCCTAATGTTTATGCATCAACTGTTGTCCTATCATTGTGAGCTGATTTGCATGCTCCGCCCAAGTTACTCCCCTTTTCCAGAATGTTCAACCGCAGAGGGTATAAAACCCTTCCATTTTGTTAAATAAATTGGGTCAGCTTTTAGCTGTGTGGGTGTTCGCATCTTGTATGTGTATGTCTCTTTCCTGGGGCTCCGCGCGGTAGTGAACCATACCTGCCAGCACTTGCTGCTGCTGCCGCCTTACCATCTGCAGGCAAGGCAAGAACCCCCCGTCGCTGGTCCGGTCCTTTCCCCCAAGCAGAAACTGCGACAGGAGTGCATGTTTGTGTATCTTTGTGTATATAAAAGAAGATGTGCTTGGAGGAAGAAATTAGAAGGAAACACCTGAGTTACTCTGTAACGTTATGGAAGACTGCAGAGAAAGAAAGAGGCCTTTAAGATCCCTGCCAACCCAAACCATTCTTTGATTCTATGAAAGAGACAGATAAAAACAGACACAAAGAAAGACAATTTACAAGGAATATAACAAAAGACCTAAATAAAGGCATTTTCCTCACCTTCATCAGCTTCATTTCCCATGTGACTTTTTATTCTTTTTTTTTCTCAGTATGGAGCTAGATCTCTGTCATAAAAAACACATGCCCTGACAGTTGTCATGAAAGGAATATCTGAAAGGTTAATGGTTGCTTTCATGTGAGGAGGGCAAATGAACATTCAGAGATCTATAGGCTCAAAAAAAACCCAACCCAAAACCAAAAAACTGATGCCAGTTCCTGCCACCCTTTTTCCAGCTTCTGGGGAGGATTTTTTAAAGCAGCAGTTTCACTTTTTTCATCCTGCCTTTCATTCCAGGAAGATCACAATCTCTGTGTCAGCACACCAACAGCATGAGGACTCCCCAATTTTCTCCCTACAGGTGAGTGAGGCTGCCCCTAATTTGAGACCTGATCCTGAGAGGATCAGCGTTCACAGCTCTCATTAATATCAAACCAGATAGAAAGAACATAGAACTTTGAAACGTCACTATTGCCATTTGGCAGTGGACTCTTAAAAGGCCTGTCACATACAGTCCCTCTGCTCTAATCATTAGGAATTTTCTTCTATTAGTGATCGTTCTGCTTACTTTGCTCATGCACCAGAATATCCATGGGAAAAAAACCACAACAAAACAAAACCAACCAAACAAAAAAACCCAACAACAACAAGAACCAACCAAACAACAACAAAAAAACAACCAAAACAACAACAACAACAACAAACCTACCCTAAACTAGCTAATTTGTTGCACTATTTTGCAAAGGATGTAGTCTGAAATTTCTAGGTTCTTTCCTTATATGTGGATTTCAATTTATCATAGTCTGGGATAATGCAAGCTCTGCAGATACCTATCACTTTCTGGCTTTTTAGTAGGTTACAATTTATTGAGAGGAAAGTGACTGGGAGAGATGCATCACCAGATGTACTGTCTGCTGAATTTGAAATGCTATATATATATCTTCTCTGACCTTCCAAATATGAGAGTGCTCAGTGTTGTTTAACATGATTACCTATATTTTTCAAGATGTTATGAGGAGAAGAAAGGATTCTTAGCATCTTTTAAAGCATGTTTTTTGTTAAAGAAAATTCTACAAAACCTATTAAGAAAGAAGGCTAAAATTAATTTTTTAAAAAATAATAGTTCTCAATCAAGTTATCATAAGAATGAAGACAAATGCGACAGTTTCCTCTTCATAGATTCAGAAATAATTAAGTAAATGAGAAGGAAAAAACATTTCTTTGTTTGCAATGTCAGTAAAATTTGGGGAAAGATTTCTTAATTTTCCATATTTAATTAAATAGGAACAATATATCATCCTTTCTCCTCATTATCATCCCACTATTCAAGGAAATAGTTGATTAACATATAGTTCTGCTCTGTTTGAGGAAAAAAACATGCTAAAGCTGTAAATTTGCACCTGTAAAAAGATACCAGAGGAAATACACAGTGGAAGCATCCAATTTGTATTATAAAGAAATTATTACACTTATATGCAGTAAAATTAATGTGTTGCATGATTTAATATGAAGAAATATACACTAGAATTTAATATGAAGAAATATACACTAGAATTGTTCACATATGCAAGTTAAACACATATGTGCATTAACCAGCGTTTTCATGGATGCTTTGCAATAATATAATCTACAATTTCAATAAGTAAAAGAAAGCTAAACTCAGAAGGGCTACAATTTCCTTCTTGGAAAAAGCCAGACCAGGTCTAGGAATACAGGGTTTCTAATCCTAAAACCACAGCTCAATCCATCAGGTTCTCTTGTCTCAAAACACTACTCAATAGAAATTAAAGACAATATTATGTTCTGCACATGAGAGGTATAGTTTTAGCTGTTTCATAGTGATAGAAGGAAAAGCATTTTTAGATTAAAATGTTCGTACTCCATTCATTCGCATATAGGTCAATTTTATTTCGATGAGGATTAAAAATTAATGCCTAAGATGCCTGAAAGTGTTTACCATAGAAGATGAACTGGTTTGCATTATAGTATAGATGGTTCTGAAATTTATTATGTGACTCCAATTATTTTTTTTTTTTTGCAATGGGATTAGGAATAATTTCACACAGTTTTGCTCAGTTTGTTGATTGACCATTACAAATAAACACCTTCAGAGTAAATTTTGCAAAAGTGTTTTGGAAGTGAACAATCCATGACTGTATAAATATAAAAGGACAACATACAGGTGAAAGCAAACACTTTCATAAAACTGTAAAACCTCTCCTAAATTATGTACTGTATAGAAGTGAAGCCTAGTAATGAAGGTCTCTGCTAGCATAAAAATTAATGTAAGGCTGAAATCTAAAATAAATTATATCTTGATTGTATTAGTCATGTTGGCTCCCTGGAGGTGTTAGGTGTTTGATCTGAAGAGCATGGTTTGCTTGTTGTTCTGTAAGAAAAAAATCCAAACAAATATTCCATCAGGACAAACACTATATATGATCTTACAGATTCTCCATAACCCTGAATTTCTGGATGTTTCCACAACAGTAATCATTTACTGAAATAACAGTTAGAGATGGATAGTCCTTGTTATGGCCGCAGCACGAATGTCCTCCTGAGACGCAAGAGAGAAAACACCATCCCCTTTGGCTATGGGTCACAACATCATTTTGAGTTTCCCTACCAAGTGCTCAAGAGCCCTTACAGGATAGTCCACGGTTTGCTTTAATCCCTCGAACAGATGACAGAGAAAGAACAAAACCAAAACCACCTCCTGGAAAATCTCTTTTCTTTCTCTAATTACACCTCATTGTTGTTAAACACCATTTATTAACCAAAAAATAATTGCTAATCAATAGCTTATCAGGATATCATTATCAACTTTTAGTGGTGTTCAGTGACAGGACAAGGAGCAATGGCCATAAACTAAAAAGTTCTCGCTCAACATGATGCAGAGCTTTTTTCCATGAAGGTGGCAGAGCCTGGAACAGTTTGATTGTGGATCAAGGTTTTGGGGCATTGTCTGTATGTTTGTAATGCAATTTCTGTTATATTCAAGCTATCTATTTCTTATTACTATTATAGAATCACAGAAAATGCTGAGTTGGGTAGAACCTCCAAGGGTCATTGAGTCTAACTCCTAGTCCTGCACAGACATCCCAATGATCCCACCTGTCCCTGAGAGTGTTGTCCAAACGTTCCTTGAGCTCTGGCAGCCTTGGGGGCATGATCTTTGCCCTGGAGAGCCTGTTCAGTGCCCAACCACCCTCTGGAGAAAGAATCTTTTCCTAAACCTCCTCTGACACAGCTCCAGCCATTCCCTTGAGTCCTGTCCCTGCTCACACAGAACACAGATTGCAGGAAATTGTAAAGTGCAATAGGTTCTCCCCTCATTGTTATTCCTTAGCTTGGTAGCATTGAATTATTGTACAACAGTTCAGTTGTGTGCCAGTACAACTTCTGGGATACTTTGAAGTATCCCAGACAGAAGGATAAAATAATCTCCTGAAATATACAATTAGCCCAAAAAAATTATAGGCATCAATGTTTAAAAAGAATTTGTAGAGGGAAATATTTTATTCATTATAGTATATTGCTGAAAACTGTTCTGCACCAAATAACTCTATATTAAAGCTCATTAGCTTAAAATGTACAAAAATAGCAAGTGAATAAAGATAATATGATTTTTTATCTTTTTAATATTCTAAGACTTCAGCAACATCTCCTCCTGTACCCTACATTCTGACTTATCTACCTCAAAATAACCTTTCTGCTTATATAACACTAATTATTTTAATTACAAAAGAATAAGTAAGCAAAATAAATGCTTACAAATCTCTAAAATCCTTGATGATCTAAAAATATTAATAGTAAAAATCATAAATCTGTAAGATTTACAAAAAGGAAAATCCCTTTGTTACTCTTCAAGTGCTTGCAGCAAGCACATTTGCGTCAAGAATTATTATTTAAGAAATACTGAACAACGGGATAAAAGCATGAAACTTCGTTAATTTGACCTTTAATGTGCAGGGTCTGCCCCTCTTGTTTCAAATGCTAGCACTCCAGATGGAATTTCCACAATTTGGTGGTTGTCTTCAGACTTCAGTACATTAACAACTATAAAGTATCGACACCTTGGCTGAAACTGAACCAGTTTCAGGTAATTAGAAAACCCAAAATAGGACAGTGATTTCAATATTGTCAAATTATTATTGTTCTCAGTTTTGCGGCATGTAAAAACTCCTCCTGCATCTATGTAACATTAGATTCACTTCTTGAAATTACTATTATGCAGCCTGTCGTCTGAGCTATGAAGATAAAGGCGAAGTATGAGGGAAGAAAATAAAAGTGACATGTCAGCCTTTCATGGTAGTACATATTGGTGTATTCCAGACTGAATGACTAAGCTGTTGCTTAAAAAAGTCTTTCAAAATAGTACAAATCAGCAAACCAGGTCCTTCCTGCTTCTTGGGTAAGATGCATTTCAGTGATAAAACTGATCTGTTCGTTATTTGGTTTAACATCTACATGCCCAGGATCTCCCAGACAGATATCTGCTTTCATCTGTTATAAAATCCTTGGGTCTGATGAACTATTTTTCACTCTGTAGCTGAGTAGAAGCCCTAAAGAAGAATATTAGATGGAGATAAGCAATTCACAGGCTGTGCACATCCTTGAAAAAGACACTCTTCACCACAAAAACTCAGAATATTTATGAAATTGCAAACACTGTTGCCATACTCACTTAGATTTCTGTCTAATACTCAGTAATCCCTGATTCACACTTGGATTGTCAAACCTAGGAAGCTAAAAGCACATTGAGGGCTTGAAGAATGTCCTCCCTGTGTCTCAGCTGTTTAAGTTTGCTGTGTCTTGTTGCTCAGATTCAATGAAACTACACGTGACTTCTTTGGCTTTCTGTTACGTTTGGGTAATTTTTTTTCTTTGTTTGCACCCATGGGTCCAAACAGAGCCACTCTACTTTTCAGAGGTGGTTTATTTATACCTGTTATTTTCAACAGGTATGTGAGAAATTCTAGTTCCCTTGCATAAAGTAATGCGCTCTCTCTTGAATTGCTACTGTCTCTGTCATACAAAATCTGTCATCATTGCTCACTCACTTGAACAGCTTCCTCTACTATTTGTTCCAATGACGTTTTCCTTGCAGCTCCCTCTTAGTTTAGTCTCTGTAAGAATCACCAAGAAATGCTTGCCCTTTCTTGCTCCTAAAGCTATAAAACAAGCAAGTGAACCTGATGCATCTGTCATTCAGATCATAAAAGTGTGAATCAGGATTGGGGAAAAAAAAAGTAAAAGAAGTGGTAAAAGCTTGCCCTTAGAGTTTGATGGTCTTGGGCTGAGTATAATCATATTCATCTCTCTCAGATAGAAATTTATTTGAGATACCAAAAAAAGAGATCTTTAATGTTCCTATGTAGTTCTTATAGTACGCGAAGACAGTTTCACTTAAATAATGCTGTAATTCCCAATTCCCACGTGAAACATCTGAAGATCTGACTTTCTCCTTGTTAAAAACGTGACTGTAACAGAGATGCTGTAGAGCTATATCTAACAGAGAACTAAGACAAAGGTGGGGGAAACCAACAATAAACTTTCAGCACTTGATCTGGCAAGTGGAGGTAGATGCACAGAAGCCTAAATAAGTTGCATGAGGGTGTGGGAGTATTCAGAACATGATACATACCCACTGTTGGTGTGACATTGAGGTAGAATACTTCTGCTGAGCATTGGGGCAGATCTGAATGCATTATTGGTCATAATAACGTATTTTCTAGAGAAAGCCCTCAAAGATGACAGGATTTGTCATGAGGAGACTTGTCCTGTCTCGCATTTTCCCATTGAATTCATACAGGTCAAAACCCATTGTTATAAGCAAGGGTTTGGAACACAGATAGGGAGCTGCATCCTATTGTAGGAACAGAGTGAAGAAGTCCTGGGGTAACAACCAGACTTTGTGTGTGTTGTGGTCAAGGAAATGGGACATCAAGACATAAGAATAATCTTAAGATACCTTAAGAATTTAGCAGGAGCTAATCATTGGATTAAATCCTGAGAGTTCAGTTGTTTCTTCCCAGAAGAGCAGGTGTATGTAAAGTCCTCTTATGGGCTCATCCTGTCATCCTTGCTCTTCTAGTGGAACACAGCTAGTTCCAGCACTCTAGCAGGAAAAATACTGTACTAAAGAAACAATTGTCTCTTTTAACGAGCAACTTCTGCTCATTTAGTCATCTCCCACTGAAGCGAATTTACCTAATCTAAGTCCTGGATGCTACAGGCCCACACCATGGGGCCTGAGACAAGACAGAGCTCCTGCTGCCTGCAGCATCCAGGGTTTAATTTAAGCCTGTCTGCCTGCCTTCTAGTGAGTATATAATCAAAGATCCAGTCTTTGTGGTATTAGGTGCAAGAGCCCTGGCTCAAGCATGACTGAAACTCTGAGCGTGTCTGACATAGCATAGGTGGAACACAGCTCTTTCAGCTGACTCTGTGGAAACTTGCACACCTGATTCACTTTGTATGAATCTTTCAGTAGGGGCTGGGTATTCACTTCTTCAATCTAAAACAGGTATCCAGATATTTCATGTCTGGACAACGTATTTGAAACTGATTATCACAGAATCACACCAGGGTTTGGGTTAGAAGGGACCTTAAATCCCATCTAGTTCAACCCTCTGCCATGGGTGGTGGAACCACTTCCAACTTCCACTATCCCAGGTTGCTCCAAGCCCTGCCCAACCTGGCCTTGGACACTTCCAGGGATGAGGCAGCCACAGCTTCTTGGGGCAACCTCTGCCAGGGCCCACTTTCATAGGGAAGACTTTCTTCCTGTATGGATATAGCACCCACCACTGCCCAATCAAACATGGATCCATGTTCATGGATCTTGTAAATATGAACTTGTAATTTCTGATAAGTCAGTTAACTGACTTATACCTGGATAGCAGCAGAACATGTGGCATCTACTTCAGTTTTTCTCTTAGAGGTGAAACCTGTCATGCGTCTGCAGGTTTGGTTTTTTTCAGTCCAGCCTCTGTGTTTACAAAATATAAAACATTCGGTTTCCTTGAGCAGAATTTTTTATAGAAGAAGGAGCCTTTTACGAACAAACTTAAGTGAGATCTCATCTCTTATCATGACAAAGTCATTTAGGTTGGAAAAGACCCCTGAGATCATCAATTCCAACCTTAATTTTAGTTGAACTCAATACCTTTAAGATCTTTTCCAGCATAAATTACTCTAGAATTCTATGATTCTGTAAATTCAGTCTGTGCATATACATTGTACTCAACTTAAAAGCCCCAAATTTTCCCTCCTAAAATGTTAGGCATAGCAATTTAAAACATTAGAATGATCTAACTAGATGGGGTTTTATATTTGAAGGCTCTTCTTGGCTTATTTTCTTACAAAATCAATAGGCACATTCAGAGGCAGTGGGTTCCACTGGCATGTCCTCTTCCAAGCAATACATCTCTAGAGCAAAGCTTATATTCACCAACTTTAGAACACACTTTTAAATGCTGGCAAGTTGCTTTCATTATCTGTAAACACCATGGAAAACTTGTTTTAGCAGTAGCTAACATGAGTGTCCTTCTGTCTAATCAGGCTTTGCAAGAGAAAGAGAAAAGCAGTCTGGGAATACAACACATTACTTAGCATTATGAAATCCTCACAAAACCTGTGATTAGCTTGTTCTTTATGTTTCTCATTGTACAGGCAGATACATTGCACCTTACAGGTGCTTCTAGCAGTGGTTTTAAATCAGAGTAAAAGACAAATGTTGGAACTATATGAAATGAGTAAAGCACAAATAACTAACACCTGTTTTTTAATACTGTATTAAATTACCAAATCTCAGGTAGTAAAAATTTCCAGTGAAGAACAGAAGGGAACTAGGTGTTCCTTGCTTTCTACACTGTTAAATATTAATTTAAAAAAAAATTGTTTTCATCTTTAATTTTCAGAATTTATCAGAAATATTGAAAACACTTGTGGGCTAGACCCACAATCTCTGTCAAATGTCATGTCTTCAGCATATGTGCTTACAAAGAAATTTACCATGGCTTTTGTGCCTGCATACAAGGTTACCGTGAGTTCAAGTTCTCAAACTGAGAAATTATAATCCAAAATTTGTATAGATTTTGTGGCATTGTAAATTCACCTTAGACCTTCATGTGTAACATTACAGACACTCATATCTGCTATACTGTCTTGAGCAGATGCAAATAATTTTCTGGCAGATTTGCAAAGAATTCTCGGTGCAATATTTCTTCAAGATTCTTACTAAAAATTAAGGCATCTTATGGGAATTTTTACTTCTGATTCACGGCTTAAGTACTTATGTGAGCAGTTTACGACAATGGTTAATTTTAACTGATATTTAATATTGAACTTTCATCAAGTAAACCAGCCAGTATTGGCTTTACTACCCTAAAGCCAATTTATTAATCAAGTTTTCTATTTTTTACAAACTACTAAAAATTAAACATGAGACTAATGTGGAATAGGGTACTGGAAAACCCTCCTTCAATAGAGAAGTGTTTGTTAGCTTTCTGGCAGACTACAAACACACACTGACAAATATACTCTTTTCAAACTCTGCACAAGGTTTGCTGCATATGTATGTTAGTTCCCCCTATAATATTGTATAAGCATTTTTCTTCATTTAGTGCTGCAGCCCTCATCTTCTAATCTTAATTAAAGGATTATTGTGAAAATATTTCTTTCATTTCTTTCTCCAATTAATGTTACCTCTCTGCACATGAGGGATAACCTAATATTGAAGAGAACAGAATAGAATCACAGAATTAACTGGGTTGGAAGAGACCTCTGAGATCATCAAGTCCAACCCTTGATCCAACCCCACTCAGTGCTACATCCAGCCTCATCTTAAAAACCTCCAGGGAAGGTGAATCCACCACCTCCCTGGGCAGGCCATTCCAATGCCTGATCACTCTCTCTGTAAAGAACTTCTTCCTAATATCCAACCTAAACCTCCCCTGGCAGAGCTTAAACCCGTGCCTTCTTGTCCTACTGCTGATTGCCTGGGAAAAGAGACCAACCCCCACCTGGCTACAACCTCCTCTCAGGGAGCTGTAGGGAGTGATGAGGTCTCCCCTGAGCCTCCTCTTCTCCAGGCTAAACAACCCCAGCTCCCTCAGCCTCTCCTCATAGGATTTGTGCTCAAGTCCCTTCACCAGCCTGGTTGCTCTTCTCTGAACCTGCTCCAGCACCTCAATATCCTTCCTGAACTGAGGGGCCCAGAACTGAACACAATACTCAAGGTGTGGCCTCACCAGCACTGAGTCATCATCATCATGGCTAGGCTTTGTGAATGAAGATTTGAGAAGGGTTCTACCCACGCTTGCTGCAACCGCGCTGATGGCTAAAAAGGTCAATGCGAGATAGGCAAGTCCGGTTGCAGAAGGCACAGCAGAAAGACTCTGTAGGTGATATCGACGAGACGCGATTCTTTCTGCGTTGTCTTTTCTCCTCGAGAGTGATCCTGCATGTGTTCTCAAAAGCAGCAGCAGCGTTATAGATGGTGTGTCTCCAGGCCTCCCGATTGGAGGCCAGGGTAGACCAATGGTGGTGATCAATATGGCCAAGGCTGAGAGATTGTTTCAGGCAGTCCTTGGATCTCCTCTTCGGGGCTCCTCTCTTGTGGCAGCCAGTGGCAAGTTCCCCGTAGAGTACGATCTTAGGGAGGCGGTAGTCCTGCATCCTGGAGATGTGCCCTGCCCAGCGCAGCTGTGTTCTCAGCAGCATGGCCTCAATGCTCGTGACTGCTGACTGTTCAAGGACAGATGTGCTAGTCTGGCCACACTGTTCTTGGTGCAGGCCAGAATGCCATTGGCCTTCTTGGCCACCTGGGCACACTGCTGGCTCATGTTCAGCCTCCTGTCAATCCAAACTCCCAGGTCCCTTTCTGCCTGGTCGCTCTCCAGCCACTCTGTGCCCAGCCTGTAGTGCTGCAGGGGGTTGTTGTGGCACTAGGCCTTGTTGAACTTCATCCTGTTTGTCGTAGTCTTGCTTTCTGGGAAGGGAGCAGACCAGCGACGGGGGTTCTTGCAGGCTGCTTTGTGAGTGGTTGTGGTAGGCAGCAGCAAGGGCTTTCAGGTTAGGTTCACGCGCGCTGTGACTCACAAGGAAGACACAGAGACGGTATGAACACCTAGGAAGCCAAAGCTGATCCATTTATTGAACAAAATGGAGGGCTTCTTATACCCTCGGGGAGAGAACACTCTGGAAAGGGGGAGGTACCTAGGCGGAGCATGCAAATCCTCTACAATCTATTGGATAAAGGGGAATACATAAACATAACTGGGCGTCAACTGGGGAGGAGAGAACTTGGGGTAACTTGATTGGTGTACCTCATGGTACACCGACCAATGGGGTGAGTGTTGCCAAGCCTGACAGGGCTTATCGGCTAGGGGGGAGAAGAAGGGAAGATGGAGGATTGGCAACCTAACATTAGGTTTAAGTGTAAGACACGAGCTACTGCACAACAGTCTATGAGGCAGATTTCAAGGTCCCATTTCCATGTTGTCTCTTTGCACTTTCCAAGCATCAAAGTTGGTGTTGTTTTCTCTGTTCCTCTTCCATTCATCCATGCTCTCGTAGACCCCGTCGCCAGCACCTGTTGGAATCAGCCCAACTCTCCAGCCTGTCCAGGTCCCTCTGCAGAGCCCTCCTGCCTTCCAGCAGGTCGACACTGCTCCCCAACTTGGTGTCGTCTGCAAATTTGCTAATGATGGACTCAATCCCCTCATCTAAATCATCAATAAAGATGTTAAACAGGACTGGGCCCAGCACTGATCCCTGGGGGACACCACTGGTGATCGGCTGCCAGCTGGATGCAGCCCCGTTCACCAGCACTCTCTGGGCCCAGCCCTCCAGCCAGTTCCTAACCCAGCACAGTGTGCGCCTGTCCAAGCCATGGGCTGCAGCTTTTTCAAGAGTGTCAAAGGCTTTGCTGAAGTCCAGATAGACACATCCACAGCCTTCCCCTCATCCACCAGGCGGATCACCTGATCATAAAAGGAGATCAGGTTGGTCAGATAGGACCTGCCCCTCCTAAACCCCGTGCTAGCTGGATCTGATCCCTTGTCCATCCTGTAGGTGTCGTGTTTTTGCACTTAGAATGATCTGCTCTTAGGCAAAGTATAAACAGGAAATTTGGAAGGGCTGTTTGCACTTTAACGTTGTGAAAACACCATGACTTAACTGGAGAGACCATAGTGAAATCAAAATGTAACATATATGAAACTGATAAAAGAAATTATATTTTATATATTTGTTGGAAATTCCCCACAAGTTAGACCCTGCTTCTATCTGCAATTGTAAACCCTAAACTCACTAGCCCTGTTAGTAGGATTTATAGCTTTTCTCTGTCTTCCATCTCCTGTACCTGTGTTTAGATATTCTCTTGGATGTTAAACTACCTAGAAATCCTCCCAAATTCCACACATTCCATGCTTTACTGATAAAAAGCTAGCTCACACTGCAGTAAAGGTCATTTTGGTCTTTTGGCCATTTGACCATTTAGCCTTTTTGTCTTCGTGTTAGTGAAGTATCTGATTTTGACCCAACAGTCTGAAAATCTCGGTGGTGTTACAGCTTTCACTGCTGATATACATGGTCAAAAAAAAAAGAAGAGTATTCAGAGAAACCCAAGCTCAGATCAGACATTCACATGCAAAATAATTTACAGAGAACTTAAATGCACTGTTGTACTTCAAGATAACAGGCAATAATTAATAACACAACAATGTGCCAGCTGCAGGTAAGTTTTTTTTCTTATACTCTTTATGAAGGATTTTGGGACTTCTATATACACCTCTGTTATCCACCGAGTTTGAAGAGATGGTAAACTGGAAGACAGACTTTGTGCTGTGTATAGATCTCCTATTTCAACATTCCAGGTGGCTTCAAAGCCACTTTGACTCTGTCTCCTTGGATAGACTGATCAACTGTCAGACCAAAAAAAGTTTCTTGAAACAACTTGTACCTAAAAACACAGGTCTCTGTCTTACTAGCTCCTTGAGTCTAACATCTGAGATCTTTACTTGGATTTATATATTTATACCTGTTGCTTTTGCACAGGTATGTGAAAGTAGTTGGCAATGTCAGAGTTTCACACCAAGTGAATTCATGTCCTGGAACAACACATCAAATCTGTTTTGAAGGCTTGTTATTTTAAAAAAATAAAAAATAAAAATAATTTTAAAAAAAAGTTGCCATCTTTGTATATGTTTCATTCCTTCTGCTTTTAAGGTGTCATCAGGAAAACAAGAGAACTTGTCAGCAGTCTGCTCTGAGGACAGAGGAGGGAAAAAGTCTTCTTGTGACAGCACTCTAAAGTAGAGCTGATATATAAATGTGTGTAACTAAAGAGCTTGAGTTCAGTCTCTTACACGCATGTCACTGTATTAAAATGTTTTGGGAAAAATTATGATATATTACACCTTTAAACTTCTAAAATTTTCCCACTTGTTAAAATCTACAATAGGAGAGATTAACATTTTTAATTTTGACATCTATATAGTTACCTGTCTACCCCTTGGCATATCTATCCAATCAGTATTTAAAGCTATAATTTCCCCTGAGAGGTATTACACTTAAAAACTGCAGAAGCAAAGGATGGTCAGCATCTCACTAGCAGAAGAGCTGCAGGAAAAAAACTTTATATATTAACATCTTTCACACAGAAGAAAAAGGCAACCTTTTCACATCTTTAAAATAAAAAGGACTGTTCTGAGACAGAAAAAGGAATAGAGACTGCTCTAAGTGGCAAATTTAAGTTGAAGTATGGTGTTATGTGTGGGCTAGATTGAAATGGGACAAATAAATAAATGAATCCAGCAAGGTTGATGAGACACCAATACTAAAAGTATTTAGACTTTTCAGCTGAAAAACAATAGAGAGAAGGTAAACTTTGTCATTGCAAGTACCTAACAATAAATAAAACATCAACTCTCAGAATGTACTGAGAGATACTGACTTTGAGGGAGGGAAACAAAGCCTTTCGGAGGTGTTCTTGGGGCAGTACTCAAAGGGAGTTGCTGAGCAGTTCTTACCACTTGTCGCTGGAGTCATCAGGATACATAAGGAAAGCTGAGTCTGTCATAGACAAAAAACCAACTGCCCTTTCTCATTCCCTGAGTTTTCATAATAATCTTGGGTAGAAAGCCCAGAGGAACAGGGTGTGCTTCCTTGTTACACATTCATTAAATTCGCATATAGTTAATGTATTGCTAGATTGCCATATTGTGCATAGTAAAACATCATGTATAACTGTAAGACAGAAGTCAGTTCACTCTTTTACCATGTATGGATCAGTGTTTCTCTGTCACGAGCTTCTTTCTCATGCAGTTTACTTTGAAAGCAGACACAGAAAAAATTGGAGAAAATATGTAGTGATGATACTGAAATTATCAAAGTCTGATATCAAAGGAGGTATGTTTATATAAGGAAAACAGAACAAAACAAAACGACAAAAAAAGAGCCTTTCTACATTTGTCCTTATAAGCTAGACATGACTGGGACATATTCTGATAACCCTCTTTCATACTAATCTGTTTCATGTCATTATTTAGATAGTTTGATTAAAAATGTCTATTTTGTTATGTGGAAAGAAGATAAGAAGCCCTAAGTAGTGTCTGCATTTAGGGTTGTGGAGGAAAGAACAACCTTGCTCCATCCCCTAAATTTCACCTGCATAACAGATACTATGCTCTGGTGGTGGTTAATGAAGAGCAGGTAAGTGATGGATAAGACCAAGGAAAGCCAACATGCAAAGCTGCTGCAACCACCCACCAGCAGAAAAACACATATAAACACATTATTTATTGCAGGCACACTGGGAGGTACCAAAACACCCGTTTGCCATCCAGACAATTTTCTCTAGGGTAGTTTACTGCCTATTAGAAGTTGGATGATCCCTATAGATCTGCTCCTAATACTCCACATAGGGTCCTACAATGCTACAACAAGGCATTTAGAACCATCAAAAGGGCCTGTATGTCCCTTTGAGTAACACTGAAAGGATGTGGAGCACTGGATGTGTTCTCTATCCTTCCAGTCAGAGTTAGGGTTAGGAAGAGGTGAATCTGTGGTTAGTGCCATACTCAAGGTTTTGCCTCCTATGATCGTGGATCGGCATTTGAGAAGCTGTTGGGAGATCATGGGATTCACCTGACCAAGCATAGAAAGAGTGTCTTCAATGACCAGGTGGTCAGACTTATGCAGAGCTCTTTAAACACGGTTTAGTGGGAAACAAGTGGACTTTCAGCAACAGAGAAGAGTCAGAGGCTGATGATGTGCTAGGAACTAACAGGGAAACATCTATGAAACATATCAAGGAATTAGATGTTTCTCTAAAAAGGATACATGGTCAATAGCAGAGCTGAAGTACCTCTGAAGCAACGCACACAGCACAGGTAACAAGCAAGAGCAGCTGGAAGCTGTTGTGTGAATGAAAAGCTACAATCTAAATTGCTGTCACAGGAACATGTCAGAGTGAATTGCCTGACTGGAAAAAAAATGTAATCAATGTCTATAAACTATTCAGAAAGGACAGGCAAGGAAGCAGCAGTTGCCCTTTATGTTGTTGCCTAAAAGACCATAGAGAAGAAGACTCTTAGTCTAGAAAAAGCCAATTTAGTCTATAAGATAAGATAAATCTCAGGCCTAAGGCCCAGGGAATACATACCACACGTGCTTGTCGAGACAGTGATAGTATGATTTTATAATAAGGCCCATCCAATCCCAGATCTGTCCACTACCTGTTCTACCCAGTTCTGCCCCCCGACACTCCCCTTTGGAAATTGGGTCTGGGAGCGTTTGGGACCCCTTCTTCCTCATCCTTGTCTTGTTCACAGCACGTACAGTCCATGGAGTTCCTCCAGAGTTCTGGGCTTGCAGGTCACTGTGTCTGTGTGATATCTTCTGGTCCAGGCCTTAGGGTGTTTTTCTACAATTCTACCTTGAAAAGAAGACTAAACACACTAATGGAATTTTAGAGGGATGGATATTAAATGGGATAGTAGGGTTGGGTATGTGCAAATATTATGCTACAGGGTAAGGGATATAATACAGCTACATTAAAATCTATATTCACCACATATGTACTTCTAAAATCTATAAACATTTTAAAAAAATAAAAAAACCCTCTGAGTCATCAAAATAAAAGATGATTTTATGTTCTTACTTCAACCTCAGGATGCATTATGTTCTCAGGCTCTGATCCTACTGAGGATCAGATACTCTGACACCTGCAGGAAAAGTGCAATACCAAGAAGTCCAGGGGTTATTGAAAACTGTCAAGGATAATATCTTCATCCAGGTATGATGTAGTCTGACCATAGGACAAGCATTGCTGGACCTCGTTCCTCACCAACATGGAAGTACTAGTTAGGTGTAGCAGTTATTAATATAATAAGTAATGAGTCCTTAGGACTATGAGGACACCAATATGGTGCGTAAGAAAAGCATTGTTTATTGAAGGAGACACAACTTATATAGTAGTTTCAAATGCTGACACGTCACAACACGTGACCTTATCAGCCAATCCTATACAAGCATCTAACTGAGCATGTGTGACAGAGTACTTAGAAACTACAACTCGCAGGATGCTTTACAGCACCCATGCTGTAACCAGACCTCACAGTTAGGGATGTCTCAGTGTTTGATGGGTCCTGTGCTACGATGACTCTGGTGTGGTGTTGGAATCTGAAACAGCTATCAGCAGAAGGAGAGCTGACAGGATTAAACAGAAAGCCATGGACAGTGAGAGCTGGGGGAAGCTCTTTGCTTTGACAGCCAAAAGCCTCTTCACAAGACCTGTTAACATTTGGCTATGTTGATTGTCCTGTCTTCTTCAGCAAGGTATGGAAAGACATTTTGGTAATGTTATCAGATGTGTAGAAAACCCTTTATTCTCTCCCCACCATGTGATTCTTCACTACAGGAAAATATTAACCAGTTTATGTAACTGGAACCAAGAACTGTGTAATCCTCTAGTTAGCATAATGAGATGGTTCTCCCCCAGCTGGCCTGGGGGATTCAGGAAGAGTTAAAGCTAGTAGGAACCTTTCTTCAGGGGAGATTTACGCCCGGACCCGGAAATTGTAACAATATGGTTTTACGGTAAAATGTGCTGAGCACAGCAAAATGTGTTTCGTGACATGCGCAGTAAGCAGAGTTATGTAACACCGTTAGTGGCCAATGGAAGAATATTTATGTATGTGAGAACCAGTGGAGAGTTGACATGTGTAGCCTAAAAAGTGTATAAAAGTAGCAGACATCGTGCAATAAAGTGTTCCAGCCTCTGGATCCACAAGGGTTTTGTGTCATGTCCCGCCTCGACCCGCGGCAGCATCTGTCCCGTAGTTAGCATATGAGAGGAAAGCTGTGGATGTGGTCTATCTGGACTTCAACAAAGCCTTTGACACTGTTAGAAGTAAATGAAATTAGGCTGAAATATAGTAATAAAATTTATTGAAGATTTATGTAAAATACAAATAAGCAAAACAGCGCGCTGGGCGTGCCATGAGTGGGGCAGTGGCCCCCCCCCCGCCCCCCGGACACCAAGTGTGCTGTTTTGCTTATTTGCATTTTACATAAATCTTCAATAAATTTTATTACTATATTTCAGCCTAATTTCATTTACTTATAACAACACCATCTCCCACTCCTGGAAAAGCTGTAGCCCAGGGCTTGGACAGGGGCACTCTGTGCTGGGTTAGGAACTGGCTGGAGGGCCGGGCCCAGAGAGTGCTGGTGAACGGGGCTGCATCCAGCTGGGGGCCGGTCACCAGTGGCGTCCCCCAGGGATCAGTACTGGGCCCAGTCCTGTTTAATATCTTTATGGACGACTTAGATGAGGGGATTGAGTCCACCAGTAGTAAATTTGCAGATGACACCAAGGGGTCATCTGGGGGGGAATGTCAACTTGCTGGAAGGCAGGAGGGCTCTGCAGAGGGACCTGGACAGCCTGGAGAGTTGGGCTGATTGCAGTGGGATGAGGTTCAACAAGGCCAAGTGCCGAGTCCTGCACTTTGGCCACAACAACCCCCTGCAGCGCTACAGGCTGGGCACAGAGTGGCTGGAGAGCAGCCAGGCAGAAAGGGGCCTGGGAGTTTGGATTGACAGGAGGCTGAACATGAGCCAGCAGTGTGCCCAGGTGGCCAAGAAGGCCAATGGCATCCTGGCCTGGATCAGGAACAGCGTGTACATCAGGAGCAGGGAAGTGATCCTTCCCCTGTACTCAGCACTGGTGAGGCCACAGCTGGAGTGCTGTGTCCAGTTCTGGGCCCGTCAGTTCAGGAAGGACATTGAGGTGCTGGAGCAGGTCCAGAGAAGAGCAACCAGGCTGGTGAAGGGACCTGAGCACAAGTCCTATGAGGAGAGGCTGAGGGAGCTGGGGTTGTTTAATCTGGAGAAGAGAAGGGTCAGGGGAGACCTCATCTCTCTCTACAACTCCCTGAGAGGAGGTTGTGGCCAGGTGGGGGTTGGTCTCTTCTCTCAGGCAACTATCAGTAGGAAAGAGGGCATGGTCTCAAGCTCTGTCAGGGGAGGTTTAGCTTGGATATTAGGAAGAAATTCTTTACAGAGAGTGTAATCAGGCATTGGAATGGGCTGCCCAGGGAGGTGGTGGATTCTGCATCCCTGAAAGTATTTAAGAAGAGATTGGATGTGGCACTTAGTGCTATAGTCTAGTAACTGTGGTGGTAGTGGATCAAGAGTTGGACTTGATGATTTCAGAGGTCCTTTCCAATCTGCATGATTCTATGATTCTGTGATTCTATAACCTGTCCTCCTCATTAACATGTCCCGCCCACTGGTTCCTTATATTGCAAATCCCGTGTTCAATAAAGGATTCTACTAGGATCATTTAGTTTTGCACCTTTGCAGTCTGGTGTAATTTAGAATCTTGAGGGATTTGAACCAGGTGGAGAGTAGAGTCAGGATACTGAATTTTTTTAAGCACGAATATATTTTTATTGAAGCAGATGGGATTCCCTGTGAAACTGCTCTCAGCAAAAAAGGAGGCAAACAAAGCCAGGAGCTCTTAAAGGATATTTCTCTTAAGTGCAAAAGCTCCAAATTCCAACATGTAAAAGACTGGGTAACAGAGGCAGGAGACCAGCATGTCTCAATAAGGACCTCCTGGTCAAACTAAAGTGTAAGAAGGAAATATCCAGGCAATGGACCCAAGCATATTATAGTGGAAAGAATATACGGACACTGCCTGGATATGTAGGGATGGGGTTAGGAAAGGTAAAGAACAGTTGGAGCTGAATTTGGCAAGGGATGAGAAGAATAATAAGAGCTTTTTCATTTTGGCAAGAAAATGGATATTTAAGAAAAGGTACCCTCTGCTTTGGTAAATAAGACAGAAAAGCTGGTGACAACCAACATGGTGAACCTCACCTTTCATTATTAAACTGTCTTTCAACATTACTCAAATCCCTGAAAATCAAGATGGGGACTGGAGGATTAAAGTCACAGGAGAAAAGTCAGGTTTGAGACAACCTGAGGAATTTGAAAGTACACAAACCCATGGGACCTGGCAGGATGCATCCTAGAGACCCAAGGTGCAGCTGCTGAGCCACTCTCCAAGACATTTAACAAGTCATGACAATTAGGTGACATCCTTTGTGACTGGAGAAAGGGAAACCATCCACCCGTTCTTAAAAACAGGAGAAAGCAGAACCCTGGGAACCCTGGGAACCATGTCTGACCCACATTTACACATATTTTAAATACCTCCAGGGATGGTGGCTCAGCCACTTTCCTGGGCAGCCAGTTCCATCTTAGAATATGCCCTGAGCTTGCATCAGGATATCCTTTCCTTCTGGAGAAAGGTATAGCAGATGTTATGTTACTGTCCTCTTCCTCTCCTTCTTGGGAACATGAATTCTTTAGACACCTACATAATTTAAGACTCTTCAAAAGTGATCAGGAAGTGGATTGGAAGTGTTTTTTCCTAAAGAAATCTGGAGCCCAACATACTTGTCTTTATTCCAAAATACCTTCTTTAAACTGCAGTCAGGGCATCTAGGAGTTGTCACTGGTCTGTCTACCTATGAAATTCTCATATTAAGAGAATCCTTGGTTGCCTTCTAGAGTACCTTCCCAGTAGTTTTGGATTGCAGTGTTGACTCTGCTTGGTGGTTGGGGGGGTTATTTGTTTGATATTTATTTATTTGTTTATTTATTTATTTATTAATTTGGCCTTCTCCCTGCCTTGTTTGCTATTGCAGTGAAAGTCTACAAAGCCTGAAATAATTGCCTTCCTCTGCCAGTATGTTCAAGGTACACTGGTAAAATCACACCATTTTTTGAACAGTCTGCATGAACATCTGTAATTAATCACATAGATCTCATAGTTCCGAGAATGTTATAATTATGTATTTAACAAAAGGGCTAATGCTTACTAGCTGTATAGAGTGACTAATGTGAGACATTTCCCAGATATTTCATTTTACAGCTGATGTAGCTGATTTGAAAATAAATATTCTTATTCTTTCCCCTTTCCACCTTTAAAATAGCTAAAAGACAGATAGCAACCCTGCTGTGTGAATATCTTCATAGTTATGTGATTCCAAAGAAAATATCAGTATTTCCATTCTTATGAAGTAGAGACTATAGAAAATAGAAAAGGAAAATAAAATAGGCTTCAACTTTCTTTTCTATTTTTCTCCTCTCTGGATAATTCTTCCAAAAAAACCCTGTAGGAAATACAAAAATTTCTTCCTGCAAAGTTTTAAGAGTTTGAATTAAGATGCAATCATCCATTATGTATGGGAGTAGGATAAAGTTAATTATACCTGAGAATATTATTTTTCTCCACAAACTGTATAGTATCTTTTTCACCGTGAAGAGCACATGAAAAAATGATTCTGGGGTGGAAAGCAGATGTTTCCATAAGTATCCTGTAATTATGGAATGTTTGAATTATCAATGTTACTTAGGATAGAGCTTCATGCTTTTTGTGCTATTTTACGGTAAATTGTAATTCCTATACTCGTGACTACTACTGTCATTATTTTCATGTCAGTGGTTCCAAGACAGACTCCCTGCTGGCCAAGTCTGAGACCGTCAACAACAGTGGTAGTGTCCCTGGGATAATATACTTAAAAAGGGGACAAAAAGCCTTTGGGGTACAACAGCAGGAGAGATAACAATAAGACTGTGTGAGGGAACAACTCCTCAGACACCCAGGTCAGTGGAGAAAGAGGGGCAGGAGGTGCTCCAGGCACCAGAACTGAGGTTTCCCTGCAGTCAGTGGTGCAGCCCACAGTGAAGGCAGCTGTGCCTCTGCAGCACATGGAGGTCAACAGGGGAACAGAGATCCAGCTGCAGCCCGGGGAGGAGTCCACACTGGAGCAGGCAGATGTGTGAAAGGGGAATGTGACCCTGTGGGAGGCCCATGATGGAGCAGTGTCTTGTCAGGACCTACAGACCTGTGGAGAGAGAAGCCCACACTAGAGCAGGTTTTCTGGTAGGATTTGTGGCCCTGTGGAGGACCCATGTTGGAGCAGCCTGTGCCTGAAGGACTGGCCCCATGGAATGGGACCCAAGCTGGAGCAGTTCCTGAAGGATTGACCCCATGGAAGCGATGCACTCTGCAGCAGTTCGTGAAGAACTGCAGCCCATGGGCAAGATTGGAGAAGTTCATGGAAGACTCTCTCCCATGGGAGGGGCCCTACACTGGAGTAGCAGAAGTGTGAGTCCTCCCCCTGAAGAGGACGGAACAGCAGAGACAACATGTGATGGACTGACCACAGCCCCCATTCTCTGTCGCCCTGTGCTGCTGTGAGTGGAGCAGATGGAGAAGCCATGAGTGGAGTTGAGCCCAGGAAGAAGGGACGAAGGGATGGATCTGTTTCTCATTACCTTACTCTGATTTGATTAGTCAAACTAATTTTTCCAAACTGACTTTTCTGCCCATGACAGTAAGTGCTGAGTGATCTCTCCCTGTCTTTTATCTCGACCCATAACCTTTTTCATGTATTTTCTCTCCCTTTCCCAGCTGAGAAAGAGAGTGACAGAGTAGCTGTGGTGGGTGCCTCATGTCCAAATAGGGTCAACCCACCACACATGTTTAAGTTACTACATGTTTAAATTATTACACTTCTCTTTCTTTGCCTGTCACGACCCAAAGCTCTCGTTATTCACTGCAAATGAACAACGTGAAATTAGATGACAGAAATTCAAGGATATAATGAAATCAATGAAATTGATGTGGATATAATAATTAAATGTTAGGTATAGTGTCATATATATTACTTACAGGTTCTCCAAATGTGATAAAGAAACAATTTATGTAGCTGATTAACACCTTTTCTATTTCATTTTAAAAGACTACAGCTTCACCCAGTCTTCTCATCCTGCAAATGAATCATCAGACTTAAGTATGGATTCTAATTTGTAACACTATTTCCTTGATTTTGCTCAAGAAAAAATAAATCACAAAGACTTTTGGAACGGTTTATGAAGAACATTGCTTGGCACGTATAAAGCTGAAGCTTGAATAAGCTGGACAAAACTCTCTACCACACCATAAGGTGTAATTTAACATAGAAGAAACAGGAGTTTCTTCTGAAGTGGGTATTTTCGTGCAATTCCAAGTCCATGATTAAAAGGTTCAGTGGAAGTTCCAGTTGAGGACATGACCTTGTGATTTTTTGAACAGCAGGAATAGAATTTGTTTAATTCTCTCCATATCAGAAATACTGAACTCAAGACCTTATGACCTGAAAATCTGCTTTGACATCATTCATACAGGTAGATTGTCTTTTCAAAAATTAAAGGTTCAGTTCCGTGTGTCCAGCAGGTGACACTTTTCCATACAACTAGAAATGGCTTTTTTTTAAAAAAAAAAAGAATCAATACCTCTAAATTTTGAAAAGAACCTTTGTTTCAGCTAAAAATATAATGCCAAAATGACTGAAATTAATAGTGAGGATTACAAAGGAGAATGGAATTTTTGCATGTATTAACTACATAAATGCTCATAAGATGTGTTGATATTGCTCTTTACCTCATAGATCCATCCAAATAATTAACTGACTATGATAAAATGTTATTAATCACCTATATTCATGTGGCACAAACATTACTAAACCTGTACCTTCTGAACAAAAATTACTGTCTTTCAATACACATACTCATCAAGTAATAAGGACAATTAATCTTTTCCTGTAGCCCCAAAACTGGTCATCAGTCTGTTATTATCCCAAATATTCTCTTTGTATAGTACTACAGAGTGCAGACTTTTTTTTCCCAAGGGAATGAATCAATTTTCCGGTGCTGACCCATGGAAATGAGAAGACTTGTGTTCTTTTAAATGTCTGTCCAATGATCTTTTTCAGATGACTTTGCCACAGGTGTCCAAATGTAACCTCCCAAATGCAATCTCCATGTTTTCTTGCCCTGTGTTGTGGTGTAACACCCTTGATGCAAAGCTAGCTAATGGTAAGCTTTTATGTGTTTAATTTTAAAATCTAGGTAAATACAGAGAAGTTGATGGCCCTTAAGGATCCACAGATACTGGTGAAAACTTGCTGTACACAACCTCAGTTCATAATTTCTTCCTATGAATCAAAGCAAATTCTTTTTTTTTTCTTTAGAAATTAGAGAATAGGTTTTTGTGTTCAAGCATACCACATACTAATAGGAGAAATGCCTTAAAATGCCTGAAATGTTTGCATCTAGTTAGTGTTTAGTTATGGAGACATGTTAGTGTTTAGTTATGGAGACATGTTAGTTGGAAAGAGACAATATGTACTGTCTTTTACATTAGTTCCTTAGTAAGTAAAGCTCCTTTTGTTTCATTTTTAATTTTTAGAAATTATAATGTCTGTGAACTCTGTAATCTTCTGAACCCAGCAAGTCAAGTCACTACAATACCATTATTCATTAAAGTGTTGAAAGTGTTGAGGTTTGGGTTTTTTTGGTTGTTTTATTTTTTTTTTTCAGAGTCTTAATTATCTAAAAAGAAAACAAATAAAATTACTTTGGATTACATGTATGTTGCAATCCCTATTCCTATTTCAAGCATAATAGCCATAGATAAGTTTTTGAGACATTAAAGAATCTTAAATTACACATATTTAGATGTCAGCCTCAAGACAACACCTTTGTTAATGGCCAAGACTTTGAGTTAGAAGTATTAAAAGGCTGGAAATAAATAGCACATCTTTGAACTAAAACTGTTTTATTGAGGAAGACATTATGTCAAACATCTGTCTGCATATTTCCTAGGCATCTGTTTGATGAATCATCATTTTATATAATGGATATTTTACTATGATATCCATAGAATTTTTAAGATTTTTTTTTCATGTAATGAAATTAAGTTCTGATAGACTGTTGCAAAGTCATTCACAGTCTTTTTTTTTTTTTTTTTGTGTAGATTGTTGGCTAGTCTTGATTTGCAATCTGTGCTATGAGTCAGTAAAACACTTCTGTTTCCATGCAGAGGTGGCCATGGGACGGACAAAAAAAAAATGATGATATGGTATAAAGGGCAATGGTCTGGATAGAAACAGGGAATGTTAATAAATAATTTCATAATTAAAGTGTGGGTTTTGTGGCAATGAGAGTCTTCTGTGTCTTCGCCATTAGAAGGATGTCAAGAAATACACATAATCCATCAGCATTAACCATAATGGCCTTAAAATGAAGGTAGGCTGGGTTAAGTGGGATATTGAGAAGAAATTCTTCCCCTTATGGGTGAAGAGGCCCTGGCACAGGTTGCCCAGAGAATCTGTGGCTGCCCTACACCTGCAGTGTCCAAAACCAGATTGGACAGAGCAATTTGGGCTAGTGGGAGGTATCCCTGCCCGTGGCAGGGGGTGGGACTGGATGGGCTTTACCTTCCCTGTCAACCCAAACCACTCTGGGATTCCATGATTCTATGATGCCTCTTGAAAATCTAGCACAAGGAGAACTTGATGGGCTGTTGGTTTCAGAATATTAATATGTACTAAGTACATTTCAATAGAACAGAGGCTTTTCCAGGCCTTAAAAGGTTTTAAATCTGGCATTTGGTGCCCAGCAATAGGACAAGGGGCAAAGGACAAACACAGATGCACAAGTTCCACTTGGATATGAAGAAAAACTTTGCTGTGAAGGTGACAGAGCACTGGAACTGGGTGCTCTGAGAGGCTGTGATGTTTCCTTCTCTGGAGATATGCAAAACCTGCCTGGATATTATCCTGCATAACCTGTTCTGGATGAACCTTCTTGATCAGGGAGGATTGACAAGAAGATCTCCAGAGGCCTCTTACAACCTCAGACACCCCATGTTTAAATAAAACCAACAAAACAAAACCAATGCAATAAAGATAAGAGTGAGCACTTCATGTTGAAATATTAAATATTAAAATCAAAGTAGGTTACCATTAATATTTTTTATTACATTTGAATCATGATCTTCCTTTAATCATTAGGATTTCATAGCACACAGACTTCTCATGAAACCTATATTTTCAAGATTTGACAGTTTCCTTTCCTTTTTCTCCTGTTTGAGCTGATCTCAAAGATATCCCCAAATGTTTTAAATAGGCTGGTGTAAGGCTAAAGAAGATTCTGCTAATCCCATCCTGTGATTTACTGGCTTCAGGAAGACACCATTTTCTCTCTTCCATGTTTGCAAAAACGAGCAAAATATGACACAGTGCTTCTTGCTCAGGTTTCATAGATCTTGTAGAAGGGAAAATTGGAAATCTTTGCCTTGTGCTCTTTTTTTCAAATTTTTACTGACATGTAGTAAAGAGAAGTCTGTTGCTGAGTTTGCATTTAGAGCCTGATCCGCTAAACAATTGTTTTCCGTTAGCTATCACATACTTGAAGTTGTGTCCCCATCACATACATAGAGGTCCCATATTAATCAACTTATAAAGCTTTTTATGTTTTTTTGCATTCAAAGGTTGTATACACATATTTTAGATAAGGATCTCATGCTTACAGGAATGGATTAGAAGAATTTTGCAATGAGACACCAAGTAAATACTCTGTTATTATTCTGTGATTTTATTTTGTGTTTAGTACTGAGAAAAAGAGGACATTATAATGGAAAAAATTTAATCATCCACATGATCTCCTTGCTAAATAACAAATACTGTTCTGAAAATAATTTGTTTAGGAAGTAGTGGTAAAGCTTAAGTCCGTGTTTTAATTTCTTCCCAGGAAGAAATATTTGCCTAGGTGATTGTAAGGTAATTTTGTTTCCCATTCAGAGATGCTAATAAAATTTTATATAGCTCCTTGTCTTGTAGATAGGGCCATGAAGAATTTTTACATACATAAAATTTTGTGCTGCACAAGACGACAAAGACTGGGAAGCATTTGAGGTATTATTTGCTTAGCCCTGATCAGGTGGAGTAGAAAGCAGAGGCTGTTTAATATTACATTTTTATCTGTCATGGTTTAAAGTGCTTTGTAAAATAACATTTATGATTTCTACCTGTAAAGATGTACATTCTGTGGAATGATGCTTTCAGAAGAAAGGAAAGTTAGTTTCCTATGAAGACTAAGTGCCACCACAGATCTCTCCAGAATTGCTTTCTTTGTCTTACTGATGAACTGCAGATGTTTTCCTCCTGATGAGGAAAGGGTAGAAAATGCAGATAATGTCCAATATTGTTGTTATACTTTTTTTTTAAATTATTGGTAAGGATATTGCTTTCCTTTTACCTGAATTTCCAGTGGAGAAACAGTAAACACTTAAAGTGTCATCTGTTGAGAAAGAAGAGAATAGGAAGACATAACAAAATTTATCATAACCAAAAAGGTTTTGTCCCAAAAGGACTTTTATATGTCAAAAGTGACTGGTATTGCTGTTGAAGTGGATAAATGTAGCACTGCTTTTCAAATTCCATGGTTCATATTATCTCAAAATCCTGTCAAAGTGCAAAAATTCAATATGAAGGGTCAGTGGAGAACCTCTGGGAACAGAATATTTACATTTATGAAATGGGTATTAGGAGTGTGCTCTGCAGCAGACACCAAATTATTTCTGCAATATCTCCCAAAACAATTCTCTTTCAAAACGACTGCAGGTGCTTCAGCCTCACTCTGAAAGCAGCTGTTCTCTGCACTAAGCTACTCAAAATACTGTGTTTTCTGAGGGACCTCATTAGAAATCCTGTGTGATCATAAATTGGCCTGAAAATTACTTTCTTCATTTGAGGTCCTTGGTGATACATCATACACAACAAAACCCTTGGCTTCAGAAATGCAAACTTTTATATAGGTCAACTACACTGTCAAACAAACAAGATAATATCTGTTGGTATTTGCTTTGTTATCCAAACTCATTGTTTGGCCAGTAATTTAATGGGATAAAATAAAAATGTAACTGTCCTTGTCTCTATACTGTAACACTGATATATTCCAGCAATTCCAAACATTCATTATTTTAGTCCAGCTGGTTTTGGACTGTTCTTTCCAAACCCAAACATTTTATGTGGTGCCTGTAAAGACAATTCTGATACTTGCAGGTTTTTTTTTTTTTTTAGAGGTTCTACCTGCTTCATATGTTCTAATTTTGTGCATTAATTTTTCACTTTTTAATAGAAGGTCTGTTCTCTGGTAACTGTCAACAGGTGCTACTGAATTATTCTTTTCTCCAAAGTCAGTCACAGACAGTATTAATGGTGGAGGATATCCCAGTATGCTGTAACAATGCTATAGTTATGATGTGTCTGGGTTTGGCTTTTGTCAACAGCATGGTTATTGATTTTTGGCCATAGCCTACAAACACTCCCTGCTCTCATGGCAATTCCCTTTAGCCAGTGCCATGCAGGCAGGTCAGCTCTGAGCTGGAAAAGCAGCACACAGACAGAGCCAAAGCCATCACTGGGTGTCAGAGCTCACCAAAACAAATCCAGAAATTTCTGCACATGGAAACATCAGTTTACCAGTTCTACTGCCTCTGATGGCAGCCTACCGTTGCTGGACATCTGATTGTCCAGATGGAGATGCTGGAGCATTGGCTTCTTACAAATTAACTGTATGGCATATGTGCAATAGGACCAAGTGAAATGGAGTAGCAATGTGAGATGAATTAATTCCTCCTACTCTTGGCAATTCCAGAAATTATCTCCTATTTGTTTTTATTATATACAGGAAAATAAAATTTTACATTTCAGAAATTAAGGAAAAATACAATGAAGGATATAACTACTTATCCTTCATGAATATTAAGATATTAAGGTATTAGGGAGAGATGATGGAAGCTCCTTAAGGAAAAAAATCGTCTCCTTCTGAAAAAGTAATTCAGCTCTTTTAATTTACTGTGATTTCAGTCCACAAGGCTGGCATGAAATGGCACTTTATCTAATACTGGTTTTGAATGTCAAATTAAAATGCTTATCACTTTTTTTTATTATTCTAACTTTTTAAATTGTATTTTCTTAATTTCATAATCAAAATTTCATCTGTTCTGTGAACTCTAAAAATCCATGTACAAACCCAAAAGCTTTCTACAAAATCTGGGAAAAACAGAAGGCAGGTGGTACTTAGCAAAGTAAGACCACATCCAGATGAAAAGTATTCTCTGACTGAAAATTAAATATCCATGAGTAATGACTAGGAGTGGATTACTAGCTCAGGTAAATTTATATATAAGAAGTTTTAAACCAATATTTTGTCGTGATTTTACTTTTATAATAGAAGTTAAGAAAAAAACATAGTTTTTAAAACAAAGAAAAATTTCTGAGTGTGTTTCAATCACTTTTTAAAATTTATTCCACCAACTTGTCCACATTTTTAAATAAGTCCTTCCCGTTCTTTAACTAAATCTGGTGCATAAAATACATTAAAACTATTTTCCATGAATTTCAAGAAGACTTCACTTGAGTCTAGGTAGAAACTTCCCAGGACTTAGTGTCTAAAAATGTCTAGTCTCCTCTCTTGCAGCTGCATGATGTAAGTTGCACATGGTTTGGTCTGTGTTGGTGAGCTTGAGCAAACAGACTGATTTGGCATGAGGAAAATGGAGCAAATCGGAGCACTGTCGGAGGCTGATGGCCAAACACTGCTGCACAGTTTATTCCAAACACATTGCCAGAACATCTCTGCCAAGATACATAAACTGTGTGTCCAGGCTCAGCTGATGAATTTTGTGTTGCGCTGGGCCAGCTGCTTTAGTGAAACATCCCAAATGATCATTCTGTAAGGACTGAGTGCTCACTTAGGGACTGCTGAGAGATGCCAGGATGAGGAGACGGCACAGGTCAGGTGTTAAACCACATAGGTATTAGTTAGATTTTCCTCCCAGAAATTAATCTAGTCACTTTTTCAATCCATATCCACATCTATTATCCACAATGTATGGTTTCAAGGTGGTAAATTGTGTACAACTTTAAATATCTTCTTTTTGTGTTCATTTAAAAATATCTACTCTTGGTTTCATTTGATAACAATTTTCTAATTAACTGACAAATTAAATTGCAGTTTACTAAAAAAAAAAGAAAAAGAGGAAACCTGAATTTATTATTTTTCACTTAATAACTTTGTAGAAATAAATTTAGAGTTCAGACTTAATCTGTTATACTCTCTACTAGAACACTAAAAGTTAGACCTATAGCTATGGACTTCTAAATCACCATAGTCTTTTTCAGTTGTATTGCTGGGATTTTTTTTCCTTTTATTTAAGATAAATTGCTCAAACCCATGTTTAAATTATTGCAGTAATTAATCCATATCATATATTGTTATTGTTCATTGCCATGGTTTAACGCCAACCGGCAGGCAAGCACTCTGCACTTCCGTAGAATTACCTGAGAATTCTGTTCTTAGGTTTTATTGTCCTTAGACTGTATGTGATTAAGGTAATACAAAGAGGAATTTCCCTGCCAACTCTGATACCTACATGTGAATCTTAACACATCAGATAAAACAGAAATACCCAACAACCCAGCAAAACCACCTTCAACTAGAAAAAGAAGAAAGAAAATAACTATGAAACCATTTGGGTGGATGATGAAAATTTGTGCCTCCCTTTCACCATCTGATGAACACTGTGTGTGATCTTAGGATCACAGAGTCACAGAATCATTGAGGTTGGAAAAGACCTCCAAGATTGAGTCCAACCTGTGGCCGATCCCCACCTTGTCACCCAGCCCAGAGCACTGAGTGCCACGTCCCGTCATTCCCTGGACACCTCCAGGGATGAGAGCTCCATCATCTCCCTGGGCAGCCCCTTTCAATACCTCACCACCCTTCCCAGGAAGAAATTCCTTCTGATGTCCAACCTGAACCTCCCCTGTCACAACTTGAGGCTGTTTCTCCTTCTGTCTCTTGTTCCCTGGGAGCAGAGCCCCATCTGGCTCCACCCTCTTGTCAGGGAGATCCAGAAAATTATGAATATGGTAAATTATAAATGTAGAATATGATTAATCTATCACTATAAATTGCTCACTATGATTCTGAGGAAGCCACACTGATGGTGAAAAATTACTTGCAGAAACATTTAGGGCCAAGATGAAATAAAAGGCTTGAAAGAGTGAGGCCACGTGTTCATGAGTGAAATGTACTACATGTTCTTCATGAAATAGCATATCTTCTTCTCACTCCCTCTTCCTTACAAAATCAACAAACACACTACATATAAAGTACCAAGCAGCAATATTTTAATATCTCTTATTTATTACCCACTATACTGCCTGCACTGCGAAGCTGTGGATTGTCATTGTAGTATCAAATTATTTTTCAAAAGGTTAAAACTACATACACTCCTCTTGGGTTCATCTTTCATGATTTCTGTAAGTATGTATGATTAATTATTAGATTTTTTTTTTTTTTCTGGAGAAAACAAAACAAACCACAAAATGCAAACACATGTTCTGTGGTGAAGCCATGCCAGCTATGTGTATGATGTTCCTGCCAATTCCTTGAAACAGGATTAGTTAGAATCACACCTTTCAGTTTTTTAAGTGTTACCAGAGATGATAAGGTACGCACATAAAATACCCTAAGTAAATTTCTTTAATCAGTTTTCAGATTATTGTTCCTCATCTGAATTACACTTTGATTTTGTAAATAATAGCTCCCCTGCCTTTACTGGGCAAAGTGGAGTATTTAAAATCTGATTCAATCAGAGTCAAAACAACTATGGATGCAAATGCTGTTGTTTAGAGGAGTTAGAACCACTCTAGATCCTCAGAGAATATAATCAATAAAATGATGGTGCTGTTTTGCCAACCTTTCTTTGACCAATCTGAAAACAAAGTATTTATAAACTGTCAGTTATATTTATTATAAGAGGGGAAATTTTTATTCACACACTAGTCTCATTTTAAATATGTTTAATTTTGCTTTACTTTGGTTTGGTTTTGGCAACCATTTTTATACTTATTTGTATTCCATGTCCATTTTTTAATGGGTTTAGTAAAAGAAATACTAGGAACTGCATCTTATAGTTTCTCTAGGAGAGATTTTGAGTTAATGGTTCAGGATCAATGGTTTAGGGTCAGTGAACTATATCAAATACTGGTGGGGTATACGTAATTTTGTCTTGCTCTCAGTGACAACTGGGTTACCCATGGAAGCTGAAATTGCCTGTGTTCCCTTGGGCCACCATGATTTAAGCACAGAGATGCTCTAAATGGTAATGACGTGGTTGGTAGCTGACTTTAGCAGCTATTGGGAAGTACAATAAGAGGGAAGATATAGTAGGATCCTCACATTCTGTTTGGAAAGACCCCCAACAGGAGCTGTAGTCCAGACCATAAACATAAATAAACAATAATAAAATTACACCTTACAGTAGGCTTTTTTCAAAAACTTGGTAAAGTTTTCTCAATATTCCATCACCAGCTTCAGAAAATTTCTTTTTTAGATGGATCATTTTTAAAAATGCACATCTACATGCAAATAAATTACAAGTCTAAGACTTTAGCTGTAGAAGCATAACCTTTTAATTTTAAAAGGTTAAATTTAGTGTTGTGGAGACATTTATGTCAAAGTAGATATATGCTATCATCTTCAAGAGCGAAATAAAACACTTAGGTTTGTGTGTACATGCACATAGTAAGCACACCTAAAGGCTAAGAGATTAATTAAATGCCTCTTACTTTTAGCACGAAATAAATGCTGTAGGAAAATTTAAAATGCCTTACATGGAAATAAGGAAATTCAATCTATGTTGCAACAATTTTTTACATGATTCAAGAAAATTTTGCTGAAAAAATTAACCTAAAATAATAACAACTTAGCATCAGGCTCTACTGATTGCTTTTTGTATTAATATTTCTTGTATTGATATATAATTTAAAGGGGCTTGTTTCAGTTTAGGCTAAAAATGTAATACTCTCTTTCTTTCTTAAAGGTTACTATTCACACTTTTCTTGATTGTTTTGCTTTAAAAGTTCACTTCAATAAAACCTGTGAAGTGTAGTGTGGCCCTTTTCTTGCTTGTTTTACTTTTTCCCTGGAGGAAAGGAAAATATTTTAATCCCATAGTAAACTGTATTGGAAGTGGATTTATCAGACACATCAATCAAGGAAATACCAAGAAATCTTCCTCTGTTCATAAATTCAGTGAAACACTTTCAGGGGAAACACACTTCGCAGTGACCAATCCTTTGCAGAGCCTGTTCTTACACTGCAGGAATGTTCCTCTGTGGAGAAGGACCTGGTGATTCTAGTGTGGGACAAGTTGACCATGAGCTGGTAGTGCCCTGGGAGCCAGGAGGGATAATAGGATTCTGGATGCATCAGGAAGAGTGTGACCAGCAGGTCAGGGAGGGAATCCTGCCCCTCTACTCAGCCCTAGTGAGGCCACATCTGGAGTGTTGGGTTCAATCCTGGGCTCCATCATTCAAGAAAGATCAAGAGATATGGGAGAGGGTCCAGCAGATGCCACACAGGTGATGAGGGTCTGGGGGCATTTCTCTAGTGAACAGAGACTGTGGGAGCTGAGCCTGATTGATCTGGAGAGGCGAAGATTGAGAGAGCATCCCATCAATCCACAGAAATATCCCCAAGGGGTGTCAGAGGATGGTGTCAGACTCTCTTCAGTGGTACCCAGGGACAGGACAAGGAGCAATGGCCATAAACTGAAACACAAGTTCCCCCTCAACATGAGGCAGAACTTCTTTCTGTGGAGGCAGCAAAGCCCTTGAACAGTTGCCTGGGGAGGGTGTGGAGTCTCCTTCTCTGGAGACATTCCAAACCCACCTGGACACATTCATATGTCACCTCTGGGTGATCTCCAGAGGTCCCTTCCAACCCCAACTGTTCTGTGATTCCTTGAGGTTGATATGTGTGACTCTTACCTGTGCCTGAAGGTAGGAGATTCTCAAGTAAAGTTCTATTGACTGTACAAGGTGCATCGTTTACTCAGGCCTAAGTTGAATCTGGATTTGTGTCCTATATATGACAAGTCATATAATTGAGCTACTTCACAGTGCCTTAACTTGATGTTGGGATACAGTTGTAGTTTCAGCCTCAGGTGGGTTGTACTTTAAATTATTACTTTAAATGCTAATAGTTTTTTCGCTTTTTTTTTTTTAATGCCTGGAAATCAAAGCCTGTAAGACATGACTGTATATGTTCAGTATTATTTCTCAAAATACCACAAGTGAGAAAATACCAAAGCCCTGTGTTATGTATTAAATAAACTCTGTATTTTCCAGTTGCATCTCATGCATGTATACATGACTCAGACAGCTCTCCATGGCTTTAGAAAAGACAGGCTGCTCCAGCAGCACATCAGTTCACTGATCTGGGAAGAACTGCTTTGCTAAATTACCTGCAGAACAGGTACAAACTTTCCAAGCTGAACTTGGTCTCTGTGTACACCTTAGACATTCAGATGTCACACAAGAATCCCCACTGAGATCTCATTTTTGATAACACAAATCAGGAATAAATGGGTATAGCAGTTTAGGTATGAACCTTTTTTTTCCTATTTAGTTTCTCCATTAGCAAAATAGATAAAAATATTTGGTACAATTATCACCAGGAACATGGGGTTTCTTTTTTTTCCCTTGCTAATTATTTTCAAAGCACTTGTTATCTATAGTCTTATATGAATAACAGAAAAATTATAAAAGTATGCATTGATAGACCAAATCTTGCCATCATTAACCTTGTTTACATTCTTGTTTACAGCTGATACATAGTTTACCAAAAGGGAAACAGCAAAGTGCTGAGGGATGGCATCTGCCCCGGGTAGTTAAAAAAAGATATTTTGGGTGTTGACAGTGCCCAGGGAAAATTACAGATACGGACAAAATACTGAAATTCCTGAAAGTATTTAGATTTGCTCCTTATATTCCTTTATATTCCTATGACCACATTTACACTAACTGGATCCTCTCATCTCATGGCGATGTATTTTCTATTCACCATATATCAAATATTGTCATAACAGGCTCATGACAATATTTGAGCACCTCTCCATATTCAATACATTAACAATGACAAAATGACAGCTTTGGGGCTTTGCTTTATTTTCAGATCACTGAAAGCACTGCAGAAATGTTTTTGGTAAAAGGGAGAGTAGAGGAGAGAGAAGCAGAGAACAAAAAAAGGAAATAGATAAGCAGAGGTCATTTATGCTTCCCAGTGAAATATGTCTGTGAAAGTAAAATCCGCAACACCTTTTGTGTTGTAATATCTGAAGCATCATTCTTTCACTCAAGACAAATTCAGCTTAGACGAAGCTATGCTATGCTGATTCTTTGTCTTAACTTTAAGCATAAAACAAAATCTTGCACAATCATTCCACTTTGAAGGTAGGCCACAGAAAAGAAGTTTCCAGGAGTAGAAGAATTAAGCTGTCTCCCTTGTAAAGAAGTTGTTTAACTTAAGGAAATATTAAAGCTCAGTGTATTAATGTGTACCCATATGTATACTCACAATAAAAGAGAGAC
The DNA here is from genome assembly GCF_022539395.1 of Myiozetetes cayanensis. NCBI lineage: Eukaryota > Metazoa > Chordata > Aves > Passeriformes > Tyrannidae > Myiozetetes > Myiozetetes cayanensis. Next base: position 33,180,047 of record NW_026087631.1, on the reverse strand, counting down.
ATTTGTCCTCAGGTACTCATGAATATCATAATTTCTTACCTGATGATTAAGATAGGGGTGTTTGTTTTATTTTTGTCTGTCCAGGCAGCTTTGTCTCTGTCTCTTAATCTACATGCAAAACCACAGTAGATGTAAGTTATGGATTGTATGCTGAAACTAATGGAAATTGTACTCAGAGGAAGCTCATGTTCCATTTAAGAAACACCTGTGATTTACTCTTGCAAATACATCAATATTTAAGGTGGCACTAAATCAGTGTTACATCACTGGGGCAAAAGCAGTAGAAACAGGGTGACAGAAGGTTTGTTGTCAGACTCCAGCAGTCACCAGAATCACTGCAAGGCAGCTTTATAATTTCTTAATCATTTCCAGTCCCAAGACATGTGGTTGAGAATACCCAAAAGTGCTGCAAATTAATGTTTCATCCAGGACAACAGGAGTGAGATCCACTAATTCCTATGTGATAGACTGAACCCACCAGGAAAGATATACTGAGCAGTGTCATTGACTTCAGCTTTGAAAATATGATGGACCCCATTAAGGTGTGCTAGGTGAACTAGAGACATCATAAATAGGAAATTACCTCAATAAATTGTCTTCTTCCTCCAGAAACTTCATACAGCTTGGGTTTCTCTATGAACAGTTGCAGTAAATCTTGGGTTTTTATTAAGGGAAATGTGTTTCTTAAAATCTAATGAGGAAAGGGGACTAAAAGGATTTCTGGGAATTAATTTGGACTGTGGAAACATACATCATATAAAGATTTTGCTGAAGCAGGAGAAGACAATTAATTAAGATTTAAGTGTGGGAAAACATAAAAAAGGTAACAACTTGGTTGCATTTTGGAAAACAAAACAAAACAAAGGCAAAAACCAAAACAAAAAACCATCAACAACAACAAAAAAACCACACACACCGAAAAAACCCACAACCAACCAAAACCAAAATAAAAGTTCACAGATAACTTAGTTTACCCAGTAAGGAGAGAAATGGAAGATTATTTTTAGACCACAGTCACTATTACTGCTTTCATGAAGTCACCTAGTGCTGTTCAAAAGTTTTTGGAGCCCAGCACCTTCATTTCTTGGTATGAGGTATGAAAAGATATACGGAATATCTTGAGAAAGGATTCAAATGTCAGAGAAACTCGAAGTTCGGGAATTACATAGGTAGAAGTATACAAGATATGGTCTGTAAAAGTATCAGGGAAGGCTGTCTAACATGGTTGTTGTGCTTAAGGAGTAAAAGAAGGATGATTAAAGGCCTTTAGAAGGCCTTTTTTTAACTATACTTAGTTAACAAACATTGATGAAGTTTTCCCTTCGCCACTGACAGAGCTAATGATTCATTGAGTGTTTTCTTTTGCAAGAACAAAAAAAACCCCACAACACCCACAAAGCATGAAACAAACAAGAAACAAAAACAACCCTCCAAAACACTAAAATAAAAAAACAACCAGGATCTTCTGTAATAAGAAAGTGCTTTGTTTTCTTCTTAAACACAGGCACATTTGAAAAATGCCTATTTTTAAACTGGAAAAAAAAAAGCAATGTTCCTATGATGAAACACTTGAAGGCAAATATTGTGTCCCACTGAATTAAGTTAATTAACTTGAATTAACTGTACGGCACAAGCAAACTTCTTATTTTCACAAGAAGTCTGGAATTTTTATCATCTTGTTTCTACATGCAACATTTTGTGTTTCCAAGTCTTTAAAATTTGCATATTTAAACCCTTTCTTGGCAGTCCCACATTACACCCAAAGTATTAAAAAACCTTATGTGCAGTGCATTTAGTTTATCTTCCAATAGAGTGGAGGCATCGTCTTAGTGACTGTTCTATAATAATATACATTTTCAACTTCAATTCCAATTCATATGGTAACAGCTAAGTATAATGATCAAGAAAGACCACATCCTTATTTTACTAATTTTCACTGGAACAGGGAGAAGATGTTTTTGTGTTTTCTGTGCGCTTTTTTCATTTTTTTTTCCCTGAATCTCCACAGATTAGCATAATTTCTTGCTTCTAAATGGTTGTTATTTAGAGCAATGCAATAATGTATGGGATTTACATATTCCTCACAAAAGTAAATTCCCCTTCCATAAATTTTATTGTGTCCATGTCATGTGAAAAGGGGCAGAAAAGAAGAATTTTCTATCCAACCTGTATTCATTTCTTTTTTTTTGTCTATCAGTGATCAAAGCCCAGGAGATCAAAGCCTTTTAATATCCAAAACAGTCTCTTTGCTTCTTACCTAACGAGACTCTTTACTTAATAGATTTGCTGAAACAGACAGGACATTTTTATATAAGGACTGCTCCGAATAGCGACAGAAAAACCCCTCAGCAGTCTATAAGATATTTCACCATTGATGAAACTGTCACCACCAAAAACTGGACTCAGTCTAACAGTTCACAAAATAACACGTTTATTAATACAAATTTGTAACAACTTATAGGGTTTACTGTGTCTGGAATAGGGTCTAACTGCAAAAAAACCCACACAAACTATGTAGTAATAATAATAATGCAAAGCATAGGCACACACACTAAACCAAAAGCAACTTACAAAAAAGTAAGACAGCTTACAAGCAAAAACTTAAGCACACCCTCCAACGCAATAGAGTAAGTAAAAATTTTAAAGTACTATGGAACAAAAGTAAAATTAGTATGTATACAGCAATCACTCATCTTAAGAAGGCAGAGGGAGAAAAAGCAGCCCATCAGTTACCTCTGCAGAGCTGATGGAACTTTTCCCAACTTTTGCTTAACTCCAATCCCTTTTTATACCTTTTTCTTTAGGCAGTTTGAGCGGTTATAGTCAATAAACTAATTTTGTGGTGATGAACAGATGAAATAGGTCCAAGGGTCCACTTCCCAAGTTCCTGGCAAACCAGGATGTCCAGGGCGGAGGGGGGTGGGGGGGTGAAGTGGGGGTGGGGGATAGTGAGGCCTAGTTATCTCCATTCTTCATTTTATTCCTTTTATCAGTTTCTAGGAATGTCTCCCCAGGTGCTGGGTTTTTCCAGGAAACCATCAGGAGCCTTTTTCTGGTGTCGCCTTATCTATCACCTTACAGTCCATTTTCCTTGTTATCTGTCTGTTGCAGCTTTAGTGATGATATATACTTGCTGAAGAGTTTCATAGGTTTTTGTGGCAAATTAAACAGCTGTCTCTGCTGGCTTAACACAAATATTGCCTTTTTTTGAAGCAAAAATACTGCACATTTAAAAAAGTTAAGCCAATAGTGGAGGTAGTAGGAAAAAAAGCTACTGTGATTCCTCATTTATGAAGTAGATTGGAATCCAGGTTTCCATGTCATCTGCTAAAAATAATCTTTATTATAGTTAAAATACATTGAAGTCAAATACCTATATTTATTTTGTATTTCAACTGTTTGATGATCTTCGAACATCAGTTTTTTTACAACACTATATTATGTTCATTGTCAAAGAAAACAGTCAAAACCAGTCAAAGATAAAAACACTGCCAGGAAGACTAGAAAAAATAAATTATTTTATCATTCATGAATTCAAGAATGTAAGTCAGGGCAGACGTATGATCAATTCACTACTAAATTCTTAATGTAATACTAATTATTCTAAAAGAAAATAATTACATTGTTAACTAGACAAATATTGGCTGAGGGAACAGAGGCATAACTGTGACAGTGTCTTTTGATGACCAGGATATTCCTTGGTACTCTCTAATAAAAGTCACTTGCAAAGGACAGCAAATACATGCATCAAATTCCTTTAGAGATAAAGAATATAATATGAAAAATTAGACAGATATTACTTTCCCAAAGAATGCAGTTTCTTGCATCGAATGGACATGGCAATCAAAGATACTTAAATATTCAAGTCGCCCTTTCTATTTCTGAATAAATCAACCCTCAAAATAGAGAAAAGTCTTTGGTCTGTAGGAGGCAAGAGTTTTAATGATAGTAAGTCATTTTACTTGGGAAGTCATAATGACCTGTTGATATATATTCTGTGTTTCACATGGTGCCCCAGGGACCATATGAATACCCTGTACTGAAAGAACTCCCAAAGTATTTTTTGAAGCTGAAGATGGATGCCCAGAAGAAACAAATAAACACAAAAATACGTAAATGATTTAGATATTCTTCTAAAACTGTGTAGTGCTAAAATAGGGAAATGGTTCAAAACTCCAAACTGGTGCAGAAGGTTTTTTGGTTTTTGTTTGTGTTTTGTGTTTTTTTTAATAACAGTGAAGAAAGCAGCAACAGTAAAGAAGAAAGTAAATAGTTTTCAGTGCTCCATTTTGAGAGTCACAGGCAGCTAGATGAGGGGTAAGGTGTATACGTGTTAATAATGGTTGAGATATGAAGGTTTAGACAGAACTCTTAAGCTATGGCCTCTCAGGGATATTAGCTAAAAATATACATACTAAGATTTATAAAAGAATAGCAAATCACTGCCAGGATAATTAATTTTTTGTGTGTGTGTATTTTTTTTTTTCCTGTTAAGGAAGAAATGTGTGAAAAATGTGTTAAACTAAGGGGGACAACATTACTTGTGTACATGAACTTATTTAAACTTTTAAGAATGGATTTGATTTAACACTTTGAATGTACAAATGTCTTGAGTTTACAAGGAAATATTTCCTCTTTTACCATTGTTTTTGAACGGGGTCTAGACAGAACAGTTTTAAGTTCTGTCAAACTGGAGCGTCCAAAATTTCTGAAAAATAAAGTCATTTGTGCAGGCAATTTTGAAAACTCAAGATACCATTTTTCTGCATTCATTTCTGGCAGTTTAGGAACTTACGTATTTCCAAATTGTCTTGGCAAGCATGAGACTAGAGAAGACAGCTTCTTGCTGAAACCTTGTCTCTGCACCACAAGTTTACTTCAGAGTTCTTAGCGTGTTCATGCACTCTGAAAAATCTGCTCATGTACATTCATTTCCACCATTAAAACCCCTTCTGAATTGATATTTAGCTGCCATAATAGGTATTTTTCAAAGATCATACTGTAAGTAGAACATTATTGTATTTTTTCACTGCATTATATAACTTTAATTTCAGACCTTCTGGCTTGGACATTACTAGGTGAAATTATTTCTTCTGTGGTCTCACTGCTGAAACAGAAAGCACTGTTCCTGGTGCAGATTATTTTCTTGCTCAGATAAAGAATTGATGGGTCATTTGTTTCTTTACTCTTAAAAACTTTTTTTTACAGGCTGGTTATCTGAAGCAGCTCTCAGAAAAGATAAACAGGAAGAATAGTAGTAGTGTTAACATGCTACACTTGCACTTAGAAGAAGAAAACAATGTCAGGGGTTGCAAGAGATGCCTGGAAGCATTTTATTCATATATTCATTCATTCATTCGTTTGTTCGTTCATTCATTTTTTCCTAAGAGTGGTACTTTAGGAGCATAGTGTTTATATTAGGACTCCTATAGTTTACTTTTGGAAATTTGTTGGCTCCCTTCAGGTACTGGGAGCCTCCTGGAGAAAAGACATTTGTAAAGGAAAAGCTGTTTCCTAAAAAGAGATAAGATACTGTGGATCTGGAAAATTATGGAGAGAAGCATTAGTTCTCACCTTCCTAGCTAAGGGCTTTACTGCTGGTCTTGTAATGACCAGGCAAGTGTCCTCAATATTACTACAGAAAGCTCTAATATCAGCCTTCCTTAATGCAGTTGTCTTCTGAATATGAAAGATTTCCCTGTCTCTGACAGACTGACTAGCAGTGAATTGTCTCAGGCAAAGGCACACCCCCCACTGCAGATGAAATAGTTGGTTTGAAATTCTTTAGCAGAATAGTGAGATTCCAACTCTTTTTAGATTCTCAGAACTGAAGCAGTTAAAGACCCTCCAACCACTGGCTGTGGATCCCTTCACTCAATGGCAAAATCCTGTGAAATAATTTTTTTTTTTTAATTGGAAAAAAGAAAATAATCAATTATCTAACAGCATTGACTTGAGATTTTGGGATATTATATGAAACTACTGTGACTAAGGAGATCTGTTAGAGTAAGGTTTGATTGATACACACATCTCAGGAGGCCCAGAAATGGAGCCACATATAGAAGATCTGTATGGAATAACACTGCTAATGAAAGTGCAAGTTTCATAAGCCTCCAGATTGTGTCTGACAATATTTACCCAGCTGAAGTCAGCAAACGTGAGACTATATTTAAAAATCAGAGAAGTTGAGAACTTGGAGTGATGTCTGCCTCTATACAAATGTCAGAGACAACACTTCAAAGTTGATTTGTCACTAAATTGTTACTCAATGTACTTCAACAGCAAGAAGTGCTTTTTCCACATGTCCTGTAGTAACTGCCTTCAGGATTAATATCTGTGCTGGAGAATCATTTCGGCTGGAAAAGACCTCCAAGATCGTCGAGTCTAACTTTGACCAATCTCCATTTTGTCAACCAGACCAGAGCACTGAGTGCCACCATTTCTTGAACATCTCCAGGGATGGTGACCCCAACACATCCCTGACAACAATTCCAATGTTTGACAACCCCTTCAGTAAAGAAATTCCTTCTGATGTCCAAAATACAACATTCAAACTCACTGGTGAACATAAATGTATGAAACATAAAACATACATTCTGCCCCTGCAAATACAGAAGATTTGTTAGAGTTTTGCATGGTAAAGAATGGCTTCAAATGCACTTAAGAAAAAAAAAAAGGCACATTATTCCCTGCTGGGAGAAAAACAGGAAAGATGAGAAAGAAACCAAAACTAAGATTGGCAAAAAGCATAATTTGATTCTTTACTTGTGGGAAAAGTAATCATATCTATTAAACATCTATGAAGTTTTCTACAGAAGTAATTACTGGTAGTGACCGCACTCTACTGCTTTAAAACACTGGAGCACACAGTAGAACCATCAATATCTCCTTCAGGAGAACTCCCAAATATCTCACCTGTCTGCCTCTTGCTCACCTCTTAAGCAGAGTCTTTAAACACAGTTTCAGAGAAATGCAAGCAGTAGTATGTCATGGGATTGGATGGAGAAGACTGTACTGCACATAAAACAGAGTTAGGAACTGACAGAGAGAAAAATTGAAAACAACGATTCTCTGAGGCAAATAATCTCAACTCATGTTGTTTTCTACTTCTGCAGTTCTCATTTGGGGAGATGCCAAACAAGCTAACCTAACAAGCTAAGTCTGTGCCAGTGATTTAAAGTCAAAGGTAGGACACTTCCAATATCCATCTAATTCAAACAGGGAAGGTTTCTACAGAGAGCCACAGAACAGCACTGAACCAGTGTTCTCCCTCCAGACAGGCAAGTTGGCGGTAATTGCTTTTACACAGGACTGACTTGTGTGATTTTAAGTGTCTAGATGATTACTGCCCTTAGAGAAATATCCCACTATCAGGGATAAGCCACAGTTCAAATATTTCCCATTCTTTTTTTTAAAAAAATAAAAAAAAATAAAAAATAAAAAGAATATTAAAGTTGGCTATAAAGTTGGCTAATCATTAAGCATTAGCATTCAACAAGGCATCTTTCAGAGATCATTTCAGATAGAGTGATATTCTTGATTTAGAGATTAAATTCTGCTGCAAAAGTATATGCTAACTAAGCCTATCTAAGTTATTGTTATTTTAAAAACCAAAACAAACAAAACCCCCAAACCACATTTCTGTCATAAGGCTGTACTTTAAGTAAGACTGACTGGCCAGGTCTTGGCAAACCCTTTCTCTGGTGGCCAAATCAAAGCTTTCTATAATAGCATAAACCTTACATGCTTTGCTTGTGAGTAAAGCCTTTGGGAAGTGAATTAAATATAAACCCATAGCTGAGCATGCCCTTGTGACTCCTGCAACTTGAAATCACAGCTCTGAGGGAAGTGTTCGTGTTCGCTTTGAAGTGCTAAGATTTGAAACTAAGGATAACAATCTAAAGAAGAACACCTTTACTTTCTTGATCAAGGCACACAGGGAAGGAGAAAGATAACTGTGACACAAAGAGAGGAGCAGCATTTGATTTTTACTTTTCAGTTAGGCATGGTTGAAACAGGCATTCTGTCTGGAGGTGGAAAGCGTCGCTTTCTTTCCTGTATTGGTTGTTCTCTGGACACACTGGAAATCCTGTATCTTCTTTTGCTTGTGTCCATGATATCCTATTGATTTTTCTTCACGCTGTTTATTTAAGCTATGCTATTGTTGCTGCATTTCTTTGGAGAAAGTCATAAAAGATTTCCTGATAGATAGAAGAGTTTGCACCCCTGTATGAACTCTATGGACAGTGCACATACACCTATAGTCATGCATTACATCAAATAACACAAACCCCTTCTCTTATCTTTACCCAACAGGTCATTGGCACTCCAAATCTGTTTATTTGATAGTAGAGTAGGCAAAATGCTCAGATTTCCTTTAATATTTTAGCTGTCATACATTTGATTACTGTTGCAGCACTCGAGCCTTGAAACGGTAAACACTCACCCTCTTGCAGAGAAAGACTATATCCATGCTTGAGAACAGGTTTCCAATATTAAGATGCTAAATAAGCAGCTATTTTGCCAACTTAATTTTTGAATTTAGATGTGTCTCTGCACTTCAGTAATTCAGCTTCTATGGCCTTGATATGTGTCACCTCCCAAACAGACAAATATATGATTCTCCTTTATTTTGTTTCATATAATTTCCAATACAAATGTTATTTCATAATAAATGTATTAGATTAAGAAGCAATCACTACCAAACAGGACAGAACAGACAGCCTTTGAGACTTCTCTATGTTATACCAAGATATTTTTGTTCAGCAGAGATACTTGCATGGATTTTTTTTCCCTCCATAGTAAATCTTAGAATTTCTATATGTATCTGTCTTTGTGGTTCTGTTTTGTTGGTTTTTCAGTTTTTCTTTTTTTCTTTCTTTTTTTGTTCTTCCTTCTTGTGGCAGTGAAATTCGGCTGGATACTAATTAGTACTACCTGGGAACTGTAAAATGATAAACATGTTATTCATAGTAAAATAAAAGGCTGTTCAACAATGGGTATCCTCCTTTAATAAAAAAATAGTTAATAGTCTGGGTAATAATGAGAAAAATATCTCTGGCATTGTGTACAGACAAAGAAAGAACTCATGAAAAATTGAACCATTACATATCTCTAAAGCTTTTTATTTTTTCTTAATTTATATAATTTTTTCTTTGTTTATAAGCTTTCTTTAATATATGCCATGTCCAAAATAAGAACATTTAATTAAAAGAAAAGAATCTTAAGGAGTAAGAAAGGAAAAAAAAGAAAAAGAAAAACAGACTCTATGACCTTTAAAAGATGTTTCTGCCTCACATGCTGATCAACAAAATGTTCTTGCATTCTTATATATTCACATGGCCTCAGGCAGTTCCAATACAGAAATTTCTGTGCCGTGTGCTTTCCTGCAATTCAGTAATTGAGGGTTGTTGCAGTGTACAAAGTCACAGTAATTTAACATTTTCTGTAAATGTCAGTGGAGGGTTATTCAGTTTCTGCAGGTCCCAAGGTCTTTTATACACCATCTAGTCTAAAATGATGATGCTGTAAGAAACCAAGAGGAAAAGCAACACAAAGCCTCCTGCTTGTTCCAAAATTGAGTAAAGCTGCTCTAATATGCATTTACAGTGTTGACAATTATCAATAGCATGAAATTAGCTACTGATTAACAACATTGATTAGTGGGTTTGACACAAGGAGGTTTATGGTTGTAGTCACCTATCCAACTGCATCACCTAACCATGATTTAAACTCCATGGCCAGTGAGAAGAATAATTAGGTGACCCAGAAGTTTGTCTTCATCTCTTGAATAAACAATTATCTAAGATTTCAGGGGGAAAACAAAACAAAAACAACAACAAAACCAAACTAAACCAAACCAAAACAAAAATTGTGTGAATTAAGAATTTATATAAATGCATTCAAAAATGTCCTGTCTCCATCCTGGGATGATGTGCAGGTATTTAACAGCTCCACAACTCCTGACTCCACAGCGTGGTTACCATGACAAGGAAACCTACTTGTCATCCAGATTGGACTTCAGCAACTTTCAGAAGATTTCTCCTCTCTATAGCAATGTCACCAAGACCTGAGAGTTTTCACACATATACATATATTCACATATTCATATATTTAACACATATTCTTACATTTCAGGGGCGGATAGGCTTTGAGTAACTTGATCCAGTGGAAGGTGTCCTTGTCCATGGCAAAAAGTTTGTAACTAAGTGGTCTTGAAGGCCTCTTCCTGCTCCAACCATTCTGTGTTTTGGTGATTCTGTATTTTCCCAGCAGGAAAATGTTGATATTGACAGGAGTAGGTCTGGATCCCAAAAGCATGTAGCTCCAGAATGTAGCTCCAGAATGGGCTGGAATAACTGAGTGTACACCAGAGCTTTTGCTCCTTTGTCTTTTACTGAAAGAATGGTGACTGCTTAAATATATTCCCTAAAATAATTTTAGCCTCATTTTTAGTGTGCTGAATGTCTGTATTAAGAGATATTAATATTAGTATTCAACCTTTCTGAGATGTTGCATTTGAAGCCTGATTTCAGTATGCATGTATATGCATCATGTTTGAAAAAATTTGCCTTCATATATCATGTCAAACAGGCTGAATTCAGGATGTCTCTTGTTTAAACATAAACAAGAGCTTAAAATGGACTCTGGTACAGGAACACAAGGAGGTGAGGTATTTGTGAATCAGCTTTTTTGGATCTGAGATCTGTTCCAGAAGGACAGTGTGGTGAGCACATTGCTCTCTGACTTTGCACAGCACAACCTCTTGTCTTACTTTTTACTTTTTTTCCCCAGAAATAGTGACACTTAGATTTAAAATTAAATGAATGATATTTACTCTTCTACAGACAGAATGGGGACACCTTGCATGATGCTTTTTTCCCCTTCTTTCCTTGATGTGTTGCATCATTTTCTAATTACCTCTTCAGCCTGCATTTTTATTCTGAAATACTTCAGAGGTTTTCTGCAACTGACACACGCAGATCTGTGCATTTGTCACAGATTTCTGAAAAATATTTTCCCTAAGTGCCACTCTCTGCATTAAAGTTCCCCGTATCTCATGAAATTTGAAACATGCCTGTTTTGTGTTTCTGTGCTGATGGATATTTCATGATGCCAAACATTTTTGATAGCTTAGATGAGCCATAAACTACTCAAACTTTTCAAGGTTTGATGACACTCACACCTCCGCAGCCAGGTTTCTACTTGTTTTCAAAGTAGGTTAATGGTAAAGATCTTGGTCCATTACTCAGTAGCAGTTTGTGGAGTCTAGGGGAGTGTCATTTGCAGATTTGGGTATGTGATAAGGCTATTAAATGTTTGATTTCTAGAAAATTAAAATAAAAATTGCTGTAAAATGCATTTCTCCTGTCTCTTCTGAAGCATCCTGCATGCATCATTGATACAGTGGTTTTCAGTTTTCTCTACTTTTACTTCCTATGTGTATCCAGTGTCACTAAAGCTAATGTTTATGCCATTAAATATAATTCCTTAAATATTTAAACAGTGATATACGCATTTGTTCTAGTAACAAACATACCCAAATAGTCAAGAGAATATTACAACCTGAGGCAAGCATTATTTGGTTTCTGTCTCTCTTAAGAGAGACTGTGAAAGTAAATGGAAGGAAAATCCATTTCTACACTGCTGTTTGAATAGAATAATGTCCTCTACTGTTTAAACCAGTATTTAAGGTGCATATTTCACTTATTCTTCTCATTCTTTTGTAGTGCATACGTAAACCTTTTATATTTCTATCCTCTGCAATGCAGCTGGTTGTTTCCCACAGTGACAGATCTCCAGGCCTCCGGGCTTGCACTTGATTTTAATCCCATGGCATCATAAAGTTAAAGAGAAAATTATAATTTTGAAAGATGTTCACCTAAAACATTCTATTTGTATCCTAAGATTGTTACATAGAACAAAGATGCTGATTAGGAACTCCTGGAACTTTGATCACTCTACCTATCTGAACTTTTTGAGTTACCATGTGCAATATAGTAAGTAAGGAAGCACTACTTTGTAAAATTAAGTTGTAAACCTACTTGAAAGCATGCTATACCAGCATGTGAACAGACTGCCTCTTTCATGGCTCCTTAAAACGTTTTGGTGCTGCACTCCTCAAAACAGGAGCTGCTCTTAAAGCCTAATATTCCTCTAAATTAGTGTTACAGACACTTACAGATCCAAGACTGAAATTCATGGCGACAGCAAGGTTTTGATACCAACCAAAAGGAAATGCAGTTTCCATTTAGTGAAAATGCAATAATTTCATAATTCATTCAACTACAGGTCAGTAGTTTAAACTGAGAACTCAGATACTTACCAAAAACCCAGTTTAAATGTTTGGCTTCAAGTAGTTGACTGTTACATTTTTTTTTAGGCAGAGCTATATTCCACAAATATAAAGCTGGAAACAAACTTGTTGATGACCTAGCATTTGTCTCCAATGTGTCAATAATTATTTTTTAAATTTTCTTTGTCTCCATTTTAATGTTTGTCTTCTCCTATGTGTCTGTGCAGTTGGTTGCACAGAGGCTCTGCAAGCCCTGTGTGGCTCAAATGGTGCGAGTAGAAAATGTATATAAATTCTAATTAATCCTCATAAATAACATTACATAGATTCACATGGATATACAAGATTTATACAGGCTTACTGATTCCTTTTATCATATCCAGGCAGGTAAGGAAGCTGTGAAAGGTCTAAAAACATTATCAAAACTGGTAAACCAACATACTTCTGTCTTCTGGAGAGGAAAACCGGTGTGGGGTTTGGGGCAGCTTTTAGGAAGAGGAAGGTGTGGGGTTTTTCTTGATTTGGTTTTGGGTTTTGTCTTTTTCTCCTGAAGAAAAATTAATCAGAAACATAAACCATACAATTATTACAATATGTATATAGTCTCAATATTAAATATTCTAATTTAATAAATTGATTGAAATTTAGGATTTATTGAAACTGGTAGCAGAATTTAAACTCTTGTATTGTCCTTGAAGCTGAACTACAAGAGGAATTGAAACCAGCTAATAAAAACCTTGCTCCTCGCATACATTTCAACAAAGATTTTAATGCTCCCCCACTGCAAATAAACCAACAGTACTTATCTCAGGCATTTCCATAAAATCAGGAGAGTGTGGTACTAATATACTGCATTTATACTATATTTCTCATTTATGAGAAAATACAATCCTCTACTTAATAATCTGCTGGTTTAACATAAAGTAGGCACAGTTTTCCAGAGGACAACTTCCAAATATATTTTCCATGCTGGAGAATATTTACAAGTTTGAACAATTTTTAGTAGAAAGACAGCAGTCTTTTTGAGATTATCTGAGGCCTACGTCCCTGAGAGCTTGTTCTCTCTGGAACCCTGTACAGGTGCATAGTCAGGAATGGGAATTGCAGCTGTCAGCTGCTTTGCCTTACAGTGGTTTTTGGGGTCTATTTACTTTCTCCAGAGGCTGAGGATGCTTTCCTTTGTACATGATCCTGGTTGAAACAGTGCAGTGTTGGGTTTTGCAGGTTGTTTTTGTGTCACTTTTAAGGCCTTATTTTTTCTAGTTTCACCCACAATGTAATTTTCCCCTCTTGTAGCATGTAGGGCTGAATGAGAAGTTAAACACCTCTCTGTTGAGACATTATTAAACTTGAGGTATTATCAACCTTTCCACATTCATGTGCCACAGATGATCATGTCACAGCATTCACTATGCAGCTGAATTCCTAGAGAGGCACTTAGGAAGAAATGATCCAGGGGGAACCTCCCCGCACTGGTCCTAAATCCTGTGATGCCCCATGAGGCTGTGGGAGCAGTGGAGGGAACCTGGGGAATCAGCACATCAGCCTTGGGGAGCATCTCTTTGCTGCTGAAAACCCTCGTAGTGCTGTTACTCAGCACCCTACTTGAGGTTTTGAAACAAGTACCTCCAGGAATGTTTATGCCAGAGGACCTTTCAAAATTAGTGTGAAATGTTTCTTGCCAAGGAATAGGGAACCTGTGCACAAATTGTTGCAAATGTGGCTGTGCAAAAGCTCTTGTGTTGGGCACAAGGGAAGATAACAGTCCCTGAGGCCTATGTACTATTTTGACACAACCACTTCAACATTAATTTAAAGTGCCTCCACCTGAAAAAGAGCGTCCTTTGTACCTGTGTGATATTTTCTGGAAGAGAGAAAGACTGTGAACTTTTTCAGAGTAATTCAAGTAATTAATGTGAGATAATCTATTTTTGCATGGTACTTAGTATGTATTATGTGATGCCACCATCAGATTCATATCTAATAATAGCTGTTCTTTCCAAGTCTATAAGTACAGAGTACTGCAATTATCATACTAATAGGTAGTTTATGAACTGTATGCATTTTAATGTGTACCATTCAAATTAGACCCTTGTTACTTTTGATAGGATAACTACAAAGATCTAATTGTCTAGGAGTTGAAAAATACTACTCAAAAATCTAGAAATATGTTATTACAAATGCACGGATATGTTAAAAGAATATTTTTCTACCACAGCCATAAGCTAGGAGAAGTGATTGGCAATATTAGTATATTTGCTTTGTTAGCAAGTTTCCTTCAGCACGATTTTGCAGTGTGCTTCAGTTGACTTAAATATACATTTATTAAAGATCAGTTCCAGAGCACTTCTTCTTAAAATTAGTCTTACTTAAGGCTACCATATGGACAATTACAGCAGAGTGAAAAAAATTTGCAATAGGGATCAAAGTCCTAAAAGTTTTGCTTTATTCTGAAATCAACTTGTCTAGTTAGGAACTTTGATTTAAGGCAAAGTTAGCTAGGTTCCCCTGTCTTTCAACCACTCACACTATCTGGTAATCCCAAAGATTTCTTTGGAGGAAATTTTGTTAACCAAAATGCAACTTTAAGAGTTAACTTTTTGTAAAAAAGTGTTCTACTTCTCCCCTCACTAATAGTGTTTCATTTCAATGGAATCTCTTGCTTTCCTTGACCCATAAATAATATATGTAGTACAAAAAAGTCATTACGTCAGTCATAAATAAAAAAATTGGAGTAATCTCCATGTCCTCCACCAAGTGAAAAATCTATATATACTGCATTCTTGGATTCAGTCACCGTAAAGTGCTTCTATATGAACATAAATATGTTTGGCTGATATGATTAGCTTTTATGGTTTCTTCTACATTACCTACCTTTTTCCAAACTCTCCTTAAATATTCACAAAATATTACTACAAAGATATTTCTTTAATGTTTGTCTAGATATTTATTTTTATTAGCCAGAAATAATCAATTTATGCTATTCTTCAATTAGAGCAGCAAGTGAATCTGGAATTTTTCATACTCTGCCTTCTTCTCCCACTCAAGTCACAATTTTTCAAACATTAAAAATAGTCCTAAAATGGAATCAGCATTAATGGCTCTTCTCCATTTACATGAATTAAAAATGTGGGAAAACCCCACCTTCAGCAGTGCCTAAACTTTGACTAATGTACACTGCGCAATTGGAAAAATACTACTGCCCTCTCGTAATAAACACAATCTTATTGTGAGAGGCCACTTAAACAGCAAATTGGCTTATATAGCTATAAAATACTTTAGGAATGCAGACAAAAGTATATTTATGCTTTCATAAATTTAGAAATGCTAGTGAGTTTGTGGCAATTAATTTTACAAGACCTATAGAAGGCAGATTTTTTTTTTTTTTTTTAATTAAGAAAACCTTGTATATTAAGATAACATCGACTACAAATAGCCATGGAAGAATTTGGTTGGCTGACCTTGCCTATCTGCCAGACATTCACCCAGTCACTCTCTCTAGAGTAACATATAACATATCCTAAAATTTAGTAAATTTGGATGACCGGTTTAAGTCCAATTCCTTTGAAAATCACAATATTTTATTGCTCCAGGTGAAGCAGTTTTTCTTTGGAGGGTGAAAAATAATTCTGATCTCCACTAAGTCTAATTTAAGTTTCTTCAATAGAACAGAAATGAAGGGGACCTAATTTCTTAATACTGACCTCAGATACTATGTACATGAAATCTATCTGTGCATTTAATTTTCACCTTATGGGAGATTAAATAATTCTTAAAATTGAAGGCTGCTAAGATGCTTGTTTTTCAGACTGTAGCCACCGGTCCTACCACAGGTCTCCATGGAACATAAACAACATCCAGTTACTAACTGTTTATATTCAATACAATTGAATCTTCACCAGTTCTAAATAAAACTATTTCTTGCAGTTATATTTTTCATCAAAGAGATGTATAATCAGACCTAGAAAAAGTACTAGTAGATCCTAGCAAAAAGGATTCATATCTCTTTTATTCCATGAATCTCATCTTTTGATTTTCATTTTGCTTTGTTGTATTTTTCTCCTGATTAAAGTGTTTATTATTACTGATGGGTCAGGCCCAAACATAAAGTACAATAAAACTTTTTTTTTTTTTTGAACAGAGAACTTAAAAGCAAAATGAGTTCTTCTCACCTTCATACTTTATTAGTAATTTCCATTCCTGAGAAATAACTGTAAAATGCTCTCTTTCTAAATAAGAAGTGTTTATAACCTGTTTTCTGGAAAAAAAAAAACCCAAACAACCAGATAGTGCTCAAAGTCCAGGGAAGTGGAGAACCAGTTCCAATATGTTTCTGAAATACTGTATTTTTATTGCTAGAATACCTTTCTCTTCTTCTATCATTTGTACTAAACAAAATGTATAAGTAAGTGCAGAATAAATTTCTGAGTGGACTGGAAAAGGAATTCTACTTGTTTTTTAACCGTTGTCATACTTGGTGTAAATAATAACACAAACCTGTGCTGGTCTTTATGTTGAAATTAAAAACTTCCCAGCAATTGATAAGCAAAGATTCTCATCCTCAGAGTGAGCACATTAGGACTTTTCAAAATGTAGTCACTGTGAGCAAGAAAATGTAAGCAATTTCATTATAAAATGCAAGGGTAGAGGAAAATGCACTTAAAATATACATCGGTTGTATCTGTATTTTCTAGACCTTGGCCTTAAATTTTAGAATAATCAAGAAGAGGTCTGTATGTGTGTGTTTCAATACCCATTTTTTAAATTTGACTCTGGGTTAAAATGATGACAATACTAATAATCTTTGGGAAGCTCTATGACAAAAAAGAATAAAATCCCAGGAAAAGAAACATGACTTTCTGTGTTTAATATATGGGTTGCTACAAAAAAGGAATATAATATATCTAGAAAGTGGTCCATTGTAAGTAATGCCTACAAGAATAAAGAGTAAATGCCAAAAAAAAATGAACTTACTGAATCAATTACTTTGCCAGCCTATTCTGTAATAGGGAGGAAAGACGAAACACAAGCTGAAAACGTTAGCAACTTTTTTGTAATATCACAGCTAATTCTAATACTGTCATATTCAGCAGGATTAATGTCTGTAACCCACTGCATTTGATTGTGTAGCCATGACACTGCTTAATAACTAGACTGATAGTTGAAATGTGGCTTATATTTAGCACAATTTGGTTCTTCTTTCTCTCTCTTTTTACACTTTTTTTTTTTTACAGCAAGACTCCTTTTACTATACGTGATTTCTTGACTAAGTTTCATCTCCAGAAGTTTACAGAAGGTGCTTCTTTGAATCAGCATTAACAAATAATAAACAATATCAGAAAGATGTGCATTCACCACTCATTGTAATAAAACTTGCTTTTTTTCACTGAGGTGGGAAAAAAAATCAGTAGCATTTTGAAGCCCCATCTCTTATTAAACTGATCATTTTTCATTTGATGTTTGTAGACAAATCTCTGGAGAGATTTTCTTTAGTTGAGTGTAACGTAATGGTTTGAGGGGTGTAAAAGTAATTTTGACTACCAAAAAGGGACAATACTTTAGAAATGTATCAACTTCATAATTTATAATTGTTTAAATCTATGTCTCCATTAGCATTTGTAGACAGGACCTGAGAAGCAGTTTAAAAAACTGTAACACAATTTTGGTTTTTGTCCCAATGAGATCCTTTTTCCAAACTGGTTTTGTTTTCTGAGCAAATAAATGGAAACACCAAGTAATTTCAATTCCAACTGAAGTTCACAGGTTGGTGTTTCCTAGTACTTGGTTTACAAAACAAAAAATATAGTTTATGTGGTGTGTATAACAATATAAAGTTTTTCCATCCACTCTTTTTTAAAACAAAATATGCAGTTTAAAATGTGTTTGGCATTAAGAAATACTATAGAAATACTATATCAAGTGCTTAAAACTTTTTATATGAAGATGAAAAGAGGAAAGGGCTATTATGGTATGTATTTACTAGTCAGTTAGCATTTCCTGGAACCATTTTACGGCACAGAAACAGATTAGCACGAAATAACCTGTGTTTTTGCTACTAAACATCAGACAAATGAAGAGGTTGTACTAATTTCTGGCCTTGGTTGTTATTATTGACATGCTAATTGGTCCAGAATGGTAAGAAACCCCAAAAAATCCCAAGACTGAGAAATTTCAGTACTTGGAAGTGTCTATGGTATTTTTTTTTTTTCCCTACTGCTACATTTCCTAGTATTCCACAGGAACACAAGGAAATTCAGCCATGAGACATACAGCCACAAAAAGCCACATTTCTTTTACTTGGCCAGTTTGGGATCTGTTCTTTTTGTTTTAAATTTGAAATTAACTAAGTTTCAAATTAGATAATTAAAAAAAAAAAAAAAAAAGACACCAAATGTCTAATTTGTGTGCCTAGGACATTGTTATAAGGTAACTATAGATTTCTGTAATCAAAACAAAAGGATGTACATTTGGCATATCACTCAGCTAAATCAAAATCACATTTAATATCAAACACCTCCAGATAAGTAAATTTGTCATTGAACATTAAAAATTCCTCATGTAGAATATCTAAAAGAAACTGCTCAAACAGCTGTGGGCTCAGCTGAAAGGGAAGATAAGAGAAGGAGCTTGTAAGCAAACATAGAAATAATATGTGAGTGTTCTGAATAAGAACAACAACAAAAAAAAGGTTAATTCATGTAAATATACAGAGAAAAAACTATTTCTTCATTTTCAAATTTTATTTACTTTTTTGGTATTTTTATTTGCCTTTTATTTGTTTTAATATTTGTTTCATAAACATGAATAAGTAGATTTCAGAATAGAAAAACTGTCTTCATTAATTACAAAAGATTTATAAAGGTATCTATTCCCCAGGCACTCATCTCATTAACCTACGTACCATCCCATTAACCTTAACTCAGAAAGGCTCATGAAGCAGTGAACAAACAATAGTATTTTGTCTTTGGGCAATAAACAGCTTAAACAGTTGAATATTAATATTTTATATTCCAGGTGGATATCCTGCATTACCGTAAATATTGTGGAAAAAGAGTGCAGAGTATTATTTCAGTGAGAGCAGTGTTTGCAAGATCATAGCTTGAATAAATTTTTTTGAATCATGTTCTTTTGCATATTCAGAGAACTGACTCACTATGAGTAATTTTACCCAAACAAATAGCAGTTGAATTGTCTCACTATACCCACCCTCTACACTCAATATCAGAATATGCATCCAATGAGCTCACCAAGACATATATAGATATATCATTTGTAGATATGTAAGTCGAGGCCCCAGGGTGAAAAATCAGACCATTATTGGCAGGTTCTTTGTCTCTTCAGTAGCCAGTTATCCTGGGACTGTACATGACACCCTGCTTGTAGATCTATTTAAGTATAAATTCATTATATAGATTGTAATGACTATAATAGCAACTGCAAGGATAGAGAATAGGTAGCAAAAACCTAGGATAAAAAAAAATCTTATTGTTGAGAAAATCAATAACCTGAACTTCACCAAGATTCCAGTGCAAAGGAAGTGCGGCTCATAAAAAAAATTAAGTGCCTTATTGTCATACATGACTGAGAAAACAGGCCAGCCATTTAGAAAATTCAGTACCACCAGGATATAAGGGCAATTATAGTGGAATCATAGATTCATAGAACCGTAGACTGGCCAGGATTGAAAGGGACCTTCGAGATCATCTACTTCCACCCCCTGCCATGTGTAGGGACACCTTCCACTAGCCCAGGTTGCTCCAAGCTTTGTCCAAGCTGGCCTTGGACACTTCAAGGGATGGGGCAGTCCCAGCTTCTCTGGACAACCTGTGCCAGGGCCTCATCACCCAAGAGTTTCCACTTAATATGCAATCTAACCCTTCTCCTTGTCACTTTGAAGTCATTTGCCCCTGTCTTGTCCCTCCAAACCCTTGAAAATAGTCTCTCTCCATCTTTGTTGTTGAATCCTTCATGTACTGGAAGGCCACAATTAGGTCACACCAGATCTTGGTTATCGGGAGCTCTTGAATGACCATAAAACCATATAGAAATAATACTAATAATATAATATTTGATGTCCCATAGAGAACACTCAAGTTATATAGTATTTTTTAAATTTTGGAGTTATATTTATAGGCACCCAGGCTCTTGACATTCCCTTACATTTCCATCCCTCCTGGTGGGACAGATCAATTTGAACAGACAGGTCAACAGTTAGACCAGGAGAGGAAAGACTCCTGTGTCACCCAGTGGCAAAAAACCAGTTTGGATAACCTAGAGAAAAGGGAATTGGGAACTGAAGAAAGTACACAATGTGATCCACAAAGAAGATTAGTCAAATTTCTAATGCTCTTTCTTCAATAGCTGGAAGGGAAGAGAGAGGAAACATTTTATAATCACACATGGTTCCATCCTGTGCTCCACCACACTCCACCCTTTACACACAAAGAAAATTCTGCTCTAGGTGTGGTGAAAACAAGCCACAGAAGATCTAATTTTTAAAATTTATTACACATATTTGGAGACCAGCAATAGTCACTTACAGGCATGGAATGGTAACTACTTTACACTTTAGCAATTACCAAGTAATTCCCATTTCAGAGAAAGAAATTTCTTACAAATGATACACTGCCACAGAGTATAAGTATTTAACCTTTGTTTTATCTGAAAAATTTTATTAAAACTTCAATCGCCAAAAAACATGAACAATTTTAAGCAAGGTGCCTTTTACTTTGTTTCTACTTAACCTAGTGTTCAGAATTTCTAGACAATAATTCTCGTATATTCTAATTCTTTAGTATTGCTGAACTTTTACTGTCATCTGTTCAGTAAGAAAAAGAAAGTATTCATAGGAAAAATGTATGCAGATGAAATGAAAATAATCTAGCTAAATTAATGAATTCCATTCAGAATAGTCACAGAAAGACAATAGCATTCTACTTTAATTTGAAATAATTTGTTATTACAGCTTCCTGAAATGAAGAAACTTTTTTTTTACATTATATATTTCTAAATTAACCAATATTTTTTTAACAAAGTGAAATTAAACAGAAAAATTTCTGATCTTGTAATTACATAATATATATTTTAAAAATGTATGTAGAGCATTAAAAAAACCCTAAGAATGACTTTATTGGAGTGGGGAAGCATAGGCTGCATTTTTTTTCACACTTATCTTCTCCACCTCCAAGAATTTGTGATAAAATACATCTAGAGCCAGACATAAATGCAAACTACAGTGTTTTACACCTTTTAGTGGATATTTTCCATATTAATTTATCTAATGGATTTCTGAAGGCATTAACATTATCGGCATCTACAATGTCCTGTGGCAATGAACTCCCCTGATTAATCATGCATTTTGTAAACTTCTTTTTTGTTTTAAACCACGTGCCTACTAATTTCATTTGATGCCCCCAGCTGCTATAGTATGAGAAACAGGGAATAATTCTAACTCATTGACCTTCCCTGTGCCATTCATCATTTCACTTACCTCTACTTCATTCTATGTTAGTTTTCTTTTACAGACTGAAAACTCTTAATGTATTTTGTCTCTTTATATAAGCTCTACTCAGATTCTGATATTTTCCCCATCTGCATAACTTTTTTTTTTTATTTTTCAAACAAAGGAGACCAGAAGTAAATTGTGTCCTGTTCTGATATCAGCTATAAAAGGTCAATATGTATTTTCCTGATGCAACTAGGTTTTGTATATAGACACTCTGAAAGTTTTAACTTCCAAAGTGTGAAGTGTTTTACTTGAGAAATATCCTTAGAATGCTGCTTTCAGATCAGAAAAAGCAGTCTCTCACTAGATCTCTGCTGTCGAGGTTCTCATATGGATAAGGTTTGACTTCTACTGCACCTTGGAAGGGTCCAAATCTCCACCTTGATGAATTGTGGCCCACTGAGGCAGGATTGTGAAGAGGTGGTTGCTCAGAAAGTGCTGAGGGAAAATAATCAAAAGCACTTTTTCACTGCTGCTGAAAATCTTGAATTCTTCTAAAAGGTAGTGTCCTAGTTAGACTATCCAGGACCCTTTCATCACTGTGAGAGTGTAACCCAAGCTGTGTATTCTACACACTCTATGTCTATTCCCAGAAACTGACCATGTGCAACAGCTGCCCAGAGCACACCTCAGGCTGTAAGCTGAGTGTTAAGAGGCCTGTGAGATAGGAGGATGTTCCTGTCCTCACACCAATGACTGAGGTGTGATAGCTCCCCTCGGGGGAGTCATTAGTACCTCCACCCCCAGCCTGAGGGGTCATGTTTGCTAATGGGCCATCAAGGATTCCAAAAACATCTCACAACTCACAATCACCCATTGTGGAACTCCCCGCCCTTCGGGAGGTGCTGGGCATTCCCGCCCGAACCTGAGTGTGTATAATCATGGGGTCTTGGGACTTCTGGTACCACTCGTCAGATCCAGAGAAGGACCAGAACCTCAGCTAGATTGTGACCCCCACTCTTGACTGGACTGCGACCATCATTCTCACCAACAGGTTTTTCCTCTCCTTATATGTTTGGACTCAGGGGGTCCACGTGGAGCTCAGCAGAGGGGCCAATGAACACAATTCTGTTCGTGCTCCAGGGTGCCAGGTTATATATCTGGGTTTTTGTGGGTTAAAACCAATTGTTTGTCTGTATAATTGTATTTATTGTATTATTTTTGTTAAATTGTAATTCTGACTTATAATCTTTTTTGAGTTGGATTAATTTCTCCTGCCAGTTTACCTTTAAACCAGCATAGGTAAGAGTCTAAGTCGTTTTTTTTCTTCACAAAAGCTGTCTGGGCCAATTAGGGCAATTCTAGAGTGAACATATCAAAGCACTTTTAGGACTAGAGCTGTTTCACTGTCTCAGGGGAATGACAGGGCTTGGGAGTGCTGTGAAGTTTTGAAGCCACGTTCCTTATCTGTTCCTAGATGCACCTATCAAAACAATGTTATTCAGACAACACAGACGCTGTCTGATAAAAACTAGGAGCACTGTGTGCCTTAAAGCCTATTTTGCAGTTACATTTTAGCAATATTATTTATTTAAATATATGCACATATATTTTTTCAGTGTATTTCAGATGCCTAGGTTTGCAATTTTGCCTGCTGTCTGATTTAAAATCAAAATGATATAAAGGAGTTCAGAAAGAAAATGAAAATGCAAGCGGATTTTTTTGGCTTGCACAAAAGACCTCTTCTTGTTCTTTCACACTCTTCATTCTCAATGCTAACTTTGAACATCTTTGATTATTGAGGTTAAAGCGGACCATATTATGATTTAAGTGCAGTTATTAAATAATACAATATGAAGTACTTCCAGAGCTTTACAATGCAGAAGCTTATCACAGTTAGAATAATTGAATGATTAGGGTGCAGTCACTAATGACAATTCTTTGTGATTATATGTCAGGTTGTTTGAAGGACAATGCTGAATACCAGGAAGAACAAACTTTTCATATATATATCCAAGGGTAAATTAATGACATTGTTTTGTTTTCAGCCTCTTAATTCACCAGCTAAATAATATGAACTGTTAGCTAATTATTTGGTTTCTTGTAACATTAATTGCATGTTAAGTGTGAAAAAAATATCATTCCACCATGTATGCCACTGCTTCTGTTGTGGATGGACTTCATGTCCAGCCTTTCCCCCACCAGCACCCTCAAGTCCTTCTCACAGGGCTGCTCCACCTGCTCATCCCCAGCCTGGATTGATCCTGGGGGTTACCCCAAACTAGGTGCAGCACCAAAACTTGACCTTGTTAAATCTCAGGAGATTCCCAGGGAACAATCCTGGAGCTTGTCCATGTTCCTCTGGATGACCCTATCTTTCAGTTGCAAGTGCAGCCTCAGCTCAGCGTCACCTGCAAACCTGCTGAGGATCCCTCAGTCTCTTCATCTGTGTCATTAATGAAGATATTAAATAACACTGATCCCTATATATCAGCTCACACTAGTTTTCGACCCAAACATTTTGAAAGCCAGGTCTAAAGTAGACTTTGCCCTTCAAATACACCCATACAGACTATTAAAAATACTGACTTTAAACAAGTTCCATGCAGAGTAAAAGAAAGCTTTCATTAACTACAGTTTTCAGTTTCAGAACTACACTCGTCACATCTGAGCTCAGAAATATATTCTACTATACAGCCCATGGTGGGAACAGTCAAATTATAGCAACTGATTTGTTTGCAGTGGACAGAAATGCTTGTATTAGTAGAGGAACATAGCAGACAACAATAAGTGCCTTGTTCTGCTACTGTTTCTCTCGGTGATCTCAACAGTACTTTTTTTCCAGTTTATCTGACAGCAAATTACAGATTAAGATGTAAGATGCTTATATTAATTAGATAAAAATCTACATATTAAAAAACCTATAGCAAGGCCCAGTATTATACTGACACAGGTACCTACAAATTAGGACTATAGAGACTTGAACAATTGACTTCTGACTCCACGGAAGCTTAGGTAGCGCTTAAACAAGGACCCAGCCTTACAAAGTAACTTTCTAATCAAAGAGTTTACAGGTTAAGAAGTGACTGGAAAGGTTTGAGATGACAATTTTAGACTGACATGCCTCCTCATTTACCTTATGATTTTATGTACTCTCTAAAAGTAGGGCCTTCATTTTCTTATTTTTGGAATGATATGACATGGTATGATTGAGTATGATTATACATTGCACTTCAATGGCAATTACACATTCATATCAAGGTTAGAATGCTTTGAAGTTAACTTCTATACTTGGTCAAATTTTAGCATCTCTATCTGAAGAAAGACAAACACACACCTGAATTTAGATATATTATGTCACTTTGTGAAATAGAAACCCTAAGATACTTACTGGAAAAAACTGTCCCTTTAGCTCAGTATTTCACTTTATAAATTCAGCTGCAGGTATTGTTCCTTTAGATGCATCATATTAGAGAGGCTAAAGAAGAGTTGTGTCACATTACAGAGCTCTATATATAAGTAATGAAGTGTGAGTTTTTTTCAGAAAGAAATCTCTTCAACACTTGAATTTATGCAGTAGAATGATACAGCAAGATACACAGCCCATAAAACCAAGAAAAATTTAATACTTTTTTCCTCACAACATAAAGTCGTATTTCCATATTTGCTGTTGGTACTTGAAACTCATTACTGGAATGAAAAGTTAGACTGCCTTTTACAAAGACAAAAATTGAAGGTGTTACATGTTGAAAACTAAATAAATAGGTTGTTCTCTGTTTAAAAAATATGATGGAGGTCCCATATCAATCACATACTAGTTTGAAGATCATGTAAAATAAAAGTTTTAAAAGAAAAGTTTTCTTAATATATACTCTTTTATTTTTCCCCAGACATACTGCAAGGCATTCAGTATATAATGTATTTTCAATCTGGTTAAATTTAAAAAAAATAATCATATAGAGAACAGCAGGCAAAATTAGGATCAATATTTGAATGGATGCATATATTTATCAGCTTATTTATTGATACTTACTTAGAAAAAAAAAAAAACAAACCAGACTTCACAGATTCTCCAGATTCACAAAATTAAAGAGAGACCTGATGGCCAGAGAGGCAGACAAGGTGCTGAGTTCCTGTGGAGCTTCAGGGTCCTTCTAGGAGTTCCTTCAACACCTGGTGGCCCAGGTGGCACAGCAAAATCCACAAACATGAGTGAGATACATAGGATTCTCTATCCCATTTGGGGAGAAGGGGAAGTGTCCCATCTAAGGAATCACTCATAGTGATCATCTAAAATTCTGAGTACTTGGGAAAGGTTTTTCATCATATGAGTATCAAAAAAAACAATCTGACACAGCAAGGTTCATGCAAGTACAACCCTGCTTTTTATTCTTTCTGAATTTCTCTCACCTTTTTAAAATGGCAGGTTAGGAGGGCAAATTCTGACAAGAGCACTCAGCAAGTTTCATCCATGCCGAGAAAAGCACTCAGCTGGAAAAAGGCTAAAGATTACCCTAAAAATGATCTGAGGTAAATATAGAGTCTTTTCAAGGTGGCTTAAAAGTTGACCACAAAAGATTGCAATTATCAAAGCCTTATACCTAGCACAGAAGAAAATAGGCTTTCAGGAAGGACCTAGTGAGTTGTCACCTTGAGAAAGTTCAACTCAAGCTTTCTGATTAATATATCTGTAATGTAGCCAATGCACGGGCCTTTGATAAATCTGATTATTACCGTATCAAATAAGTGGCTCATTTATCAGCCTTTATGTAGCTTGGCTGTGTTCACATGCATGCCCATGGAAGATAATCACACAGAGCTTGCAACAAAACAAATTGGTTTGTTCTAGCTGGCATAGTAATTAGGGGAGACTGGTGGGAGGAAGATCAAAGGTTCAGAGTGTAAGAAGCAGTGAGTGCTTCATAAAGGAAAAATAAAACCAAAAATTGTCCTGGCTGAAGAGCATTGTTCAAGTTAAAAGCTTGCAATCAAGTAAAAATTAATTTCTTAACAAGCAATAAGAAAAAGGTAAAATACTTAAAATCAATGGCTATCTACTGGGCAGTTACCAAAATTAGAATTAACATTATAATTTTTCAGATAGGATTTGTAGGCATTTTGTCCTGGTTTCCAGCACACAAGAAATCTCTCTGAGCCAGACTGTGGATTTAGCTGTATTTGAGTATTTCCATACACAGAAATGCCGTAATACGGCCTTCTGATTACTCTGCCACTCATACACTCTGTGTTGTGTTTCTACACTGGTTTCTAGTCTTTTTTATCCATGCACTGTAAGTAGTTAAGCACTACAAAAGCTAAGTGAATTGGGAAACTTCAGCTAAAGCAAAATTAGAGAAGGTGAAACAAGACCTCTGGGACAGAGCTGCAAAGTCAGGTGGGGTGCAGACTTGGTGCCAGTTTTCGAGCTATGACCTCTTCCCATGCCTTGATTGAAGCTCATACTCCGTTTCCTCTACCTACAATCACTTTTTAAAATTTCCATTGTACGAGCTGTCTTTTCTACCAGGATATTTCTGTCCACAAGCCACTCTGTCTCCAGTAGATTCTTTCTAGTATTCAGTCCTCATTCTTCCTTACTTTTCACTCTAGTGAAATATTTGGTCAAATTGTGTTCATTCAACAGGACAACTCACATTTTTCTGCCAGTAACCCATTCAATTTGCTATTTATTACGGCATATGTGGAAAATTTACCAGTTAAAAAACCCTGTAGCTCTGTTCAGCTGTATACTGGCTTTCTAGTGCTACCACAGTGCAGAGAAAATAGTGCTTGCTCAGAAAAGCAGCAAGTAGAAAAATGGCAAAGTGTTTTCCTTTTCCTGTAGAGATTCCCTCTCGTCTTTCCCTTCCCATCACTGATTACTGATTTTCTTCTCCATGCTTAAAAAAGATTATTATTATTATTATTTGTCATACTCACTCTTGCTTTTTCATTAGGTCTTTATGCTGATTTTTGTGACTGATAAATATTACCATCTAATACCACTTTTTGTATACTTTTATTGCCTTGACAGCAATTCTGATAAAAGACTTCATTATATATTGTTTCATTTTAAAAACAAAACCTGCATTTTAGCTCATATTCCTTGTGCACAAAATACCTAGAATTTGAAAAATCACCAAACTCATGAACACATTTGGAAAATTCAGTATATACCAGTAAATCCCTGGTTTACTTGTCTCTCTTTAATAGTATAAAAAGGTGTTGAACTGAGTGTTAACTATGTAACCTCCATTTCCTGCTACCTCCCAAAGTCACTTGAATGCTGGAACCACCTCTGATGCTCCCTTTGGATTTTCTCTGCCCAAGGAAAGGATTAATTAATATGATTAATAAGTGCATTATTTATCCCCGTAAAGACTCAAAACACTTTTTATACATAAAAAATGACCAGCTCTTTCACAGTAAACCCTGTTCAGGCCTGGGAAAGCAACTCCTTGTGCAGAAAGTCTGTAATAGAGAGTGAAGAGTGGCTGTGGCAGCCCCTGGCTGTCACAGCTGGATTTCTCCCAGACAGAAAGACCACTCACCACTTTTCAAAGACATTTTTTAGCTGGAGTTTCTCAAATCTGAGAGTCTATGGGTGAGAAAAATCTGTTTGCTTGTCATGATTGCTTTTGGGATCTTTTACTGTATAAAGAAGAGATGCAACATTCCAAGCTAAGTTATGTTATAACTGTGTTATAACAAAGAGCTTTATATTGTTTCTCTGATCACTTCACCCTCCCTCTGTTTCAGTTTCCCATGCCATGTGTTGGCTATAAACTTCTGAAATAATGTTCCTCTCTTTCAGAACTTGAAAAAGAAAGGAGTAGAGATGTGAGAGATCCCAGAAATTATTCCCAAGTGAAAATCGTTCATCAGATTGAAGGAAGCTTGCAAAATAAACAGGAAGTCTTGGTTTTTCCTTAAGGAAAGGTGAACAGTGTAGAAGAAATATTTGTTTAGATGCTGTGCTGTGACAGGAAGAGATCTAAAGCAGACTGTCGCTAGAGCAGACAGTGAGAACATATGTAGTTGTGTTCAGAAACACCTGTGTGAGTCAGTGCTGCACCTCCTGAGAGGTGCCTATTAAGCATAACCCAAAGGCAGTGAAATATCATGGTATCAACCCAGGCAAGCAGATACAGGGTTTATAACATGAATAAATACTGTGACCTGAAAGTTGTGAAATTTAATAGCCAATGAGCAATGTGGCAGGGCTGACAAGAATGACATAAAAAACCAGCTTGTTTTAAATATGAAATAATCTTCCACTGTTTACCTGAATTTTCATCTCACTCACCTACATTTCTGTGGAAATCATAGTGTGGTTAAATATTTAACTGCACAGGCATTTTAGCTGTGTTGGGAAATGAAGACAAATTACAGGCACTGGCAGGTATTTGGTCCCTTCCTGGGGCCTTTAATGGAGAATGTTCAGATTTAATTGCACACACATGAATACTGAACAGCAGTCAGCCCCCTCCACAATAGATGTTCCTGATGCACGTTGCCAACAAAAAGTAAATAACATATCCATGGGATAAAATCTCTTTTAGGCAATACTAATCACCAGCTGTGTATTTGCAGGGACTGAAAACCCCCTTCAGTAATAGACAATCACAGCATGTTGCCAAGTAATTAATAATAAGGATGTAAAAGCTACTTTGGTCAGCTTTTATTTAATACTTTTTTACTTATTTCTTTTTTTCTAAACTACTGTAAAAGGAATCAAGTATTTGAGCACTGAACTCTTTGGAAGGTCGTAAACAAACATCTCTAATTTTTCTGAAGTGTGCAACGACTTTCTTCCTTGACTCCCTCCAAAAATACACCAGATCCAGCAAATTACCTGGTGCCACACACTGTCTTGCCTTACTTCTTTAGTTTAGCATAGTATAGATCTATTTTTTTTGTCTTTTCTTACTCTTTTGGTTTTGCTTTTTTAAGTTTTTGGATGGCATTAAAGGGCAAGAAATACTAATCTTTAAAGTGAGCTCAGTAAGTATTTGAGTAATAAAAACATTAGGTTTTCCTTCACCTCTCCACAATATATACACTATTTGGGCTTTTTTTCTCTCTGTGAAGGCTCAAACTGATCAGCAAGTGTATATTTATACATATTTTGTATATTGTGCAATATTATCACCTTTTTCCATTGCCTAGATATGCAGTCTAAAAAAATCTAAAAAGTATGGATACTAGTGAAATGCACATGGAACACATGCAGTATTTCATGCATTGCTGTACTAGTGACTATTATAAATTACTCCCCATATTAAAAGCTGAAAATAAACATGACAGTGTTTCATAATGATCAAAGTAGATCTGACATGGCAGGCACCACTGATTTCACAGAGTACATTTCACTTAGCTGACAGGCTTTTTTCCTTTTCTCATTTTCTTTCAAAGAAAATTACTTTCAATTGTATTTATTGTTTTATTTCTAAAAGAAGATAAGTTTCCAGACTATGCACTATAATTAATATTAAATGTTTAGAAAAGAAACAAATGTTTGTTTCTTCTTATATTAAAAGCCATAAAGGATTAGTTCTTTGATCTTCAAATATTCTCACTTCAAAATAACTCTGTAGATTATAATTCTTCTTCTGCTATAATTCATTTTCCTGTAATTATATTTTTTTCACAGAAGCAGTTTGTAGGTCCCTGACACCAAACAGTGTGTGATGCATTGCAAAACCAATTTTACATATTCTTTAATTTCATAACTTCCTATCCAGTGTTAATGAATGGGTTCCAAAAGAGAAAAGTAATTAAGGCCCGAAAGTGCATGTCCAAATGTGGTGGAGATTCATTGCTGTTTATTAAGGGATAAATCCACAAAAGAACTAAGGAAGGCACAGAATGAAGTATGTAAATAAAAGCACAAAAGGTCACTGAGCTTCTAAAGGCTTTTTGCTTCTGGATTCAATAAAATATGGGTTTTATAGGCAACTTAAAAACTCTTTTCAAGATAAAATTCCTCTAAGTTCAGGGTTCTCAGGTGCATTGGAGAGTCTCAGGTGTATTCTGGCAGGTGCATCACCAAATTGCATTATGATTTGCCAGCACAAATCCACCTGTTTTCCATCTGAGCTGAGATTCTTGGTGGTGTTGTCATGCAGAAATAGCACAGAAAAATAACCATAAAAGAAAGAGCAGGAAATGTGCTGTGAATTTGCATACCACTGAAGTCATAGCTACTCACTTCAGTTGCTTTTAGAACTGTAAACTGAACTCTGGTATCATCTTCAAGACTGATGGCAACATTATCTAAGCATCTCTGTAACTGTTTGCTGTCTATATTTTTTCTTAATCAAAAGGTATTCAGTTTATAGATCTCTATATCTAGATTTTTGTGAGACAACTTTTTATCTTCCTAACAGACAGAATACATATTCATTCCAGCACATTAAAAAAAAGGGGTAATCTTTGGCATTTTCTGGAAAAGGCTGACATTATAATAGCCTACACTAATCAGAGGATGGTCATCAAAGTCTGGAAAACTGTTTAGGGAAATAATTTATCTACTTAAATAGAGTGAAATTGTAAAAATTTCTATATGCCTTAGCAAACTTTATATTATGTGAACATAAAAATGATGTTTTAAAAATTACTTTGGAAGATTTTGCTAACCAAAATGCATACATAGAGTAAACAGGAAGGGAAAAGCCCTGAGTGGGAGTTTATGAAAATTTTCTTCTTGTTCTTATTATTACTATTCCCTGTCTGTTCTTTTAAGCACTTATTTTTGCACTCTCTTTAATACCCTGTTGATAGCCTACTCAGGTATTCCCACTGCAGTCCTTAAAGAAAATGATGCTGACCTTTTGAGAGAAAAGGAGAAATGTTCTATAAACTGTTTTTCAGATATTTTCATATCACAGGAAGTGGTAGAATCTCAAATTAGCCTTAAAAAAATTTCTCCTGACTGGACCCCAAGTAAAATAAAATTGCTTGGTATTTGCACAGACTCTGCAAAAAACCTCTGCAAGGACAAGGAAGCAAAGACACTTTTCAGACACCTTGCAATGGCTTGTTCCCATCACCTCAGTAAATTAGCCCTGACTATGGTGAAATGAGAAGTGTCTTCATCCTAACAGCTTCTTCCTTTGAAAGTAAAGATAAAGCTGATTCCCATTTCTCAGAGAAAAATCACAGCTTTTTCCATTAGATAGATGGTTTTGTCGTTTCTGATCACATCCAAACAGGACTTCTATGCAGAAACCGTTCCAGGTTACCAATTAGGTACCAGTCTGTTTTTTGAGTGCAGCAAAAGCAACATTTTGCTGATTGAATCCCCCCATTACTAAAAGATTTGTCTGGGTTTTTTTGAGAAAAAAGGCTGGACCATTGTATGTGAAACCCAAGCAAAACTTCTGAAACCTCCCAGGACTATGAATTAGAAGATCAAGCCTTTTATACGTAGTTTTTCTGTATTAGTAATACATACATTTGTTATTCTACATGTTCTGAAGTGATATCTTTTATATTACTATCTTTTCTATATTTCTCTAGGTAATAACCAAAGAGGCTACATACCTGCTTTCCATTGCAAACAAATTGTTTTATAATAAGCCTGACATACATATATATAGTCATTTAGTGCCATTTCACTCTATTTTATTGTGGTTAGTTTGAGGGGGGTTTAATCTTTTTATTCCATAAACTGAACATTTTTGTTATGTCCCACAGACACCCTTCAAAACAAGGTAGAGATGTCTGACTTAACCTTGCAACACTCTGAAGTGGCTCCTTCACTTCTGTGTTTCCTTTCTCTCACTTAGCTTAACACATGAGTAGGCCCAGGAAAGAAAAAGGATAGGAAAAGTCATAAGCAGAAATAATAACAATGGCCAGTCTTCGCGAGCGAAGATCCGGGGAAGGTCTTTACACCTTCCAGCCTGCGCATTGGATTTTTTAGGTGAGACACAGTGTGCGCGGAACTGAGCCCACCCTTTAATCCTAAGGTTCATCTGCCGGGGCCAAGCGAGCTTGGACGGTGGCAGCGAGGTCCTCAGGATGTAGATGGGTTGCCTTTTTAAGGGCTAACGAGCTCCATCTGCCTGGGGAGTGTCCCTGACCGGGAATCGAACCCGGGCCTTGCCAGTGACAGCGCCACACCCTTAACCACTAGACCACCAGGGGCTCCCAAAGCAGAAATAATACTTGTACTAATCCTGCTTGTACAGATCTCCAGTGTATTCCAACCTCTTGATCACTGAAGCAAGTACTCACCTCTGTGGTGAGTATCACAGAAAATGTGGCATTTCCAATTCCTCCAGGAGGCCACAAGCTTTGCTTCGAGATAATCAGGGAGTTTCTGGGCTCATCTCACTTTGTTGTACCAACAATTGAATGGCTTTTACTACTATGCTTAGCCTGAACATCTGGAAGACAGTTGAAAACTATGTGCACAGCATGGAGAAGAACTGGAGCATTTCTATATCTATCATTTCAAATGGCAGTATCCTGAACTATAGAAGTGCTAGTACCATTTGACGTCTCTGATAATGAATTAGGCTGTTAAGACTCCAGGTAAACTAATAATTAATTCCTTGCTCTGCATGTACAAGTTATTTTGTCCGTTAAAAAAAAATTTAAAAATTAATGTAACAAACCTTTGGGAATTCAAACACTTTGTTTTCTTACTTGGATGCAACAAATTGATAACACCTGAGGCTGTAAATGGGTTTATTGCCATGAACAACACTATATTTTGCCCGTAACTCACTGCAGGTACAAATGCAAATCCTCAAAGTGGGCAAGAATTTTTTTGACAATTGGTCATTCAGATATTATTTCTTTTCATTATTGAGTAGCTGTATCTTTCTCTCTTCTTTTTGTTTGTTTGGGTTTTGGGGTTTGTTTGTGGTGTTGTGTGTATGTCATAAATGACATACTTTTTTTATCTCTCCTGGAAGGTTGGATTCAATAAGAAAGACTAAAAGACAAACTGCATAACTACATGCACTTTCAAAAATGTTATATGGTAGAGGAAAGGTGCTGTGCTCTCAAAGATAAGTATTATTGGAGCTACAAAGAGGACATGGAAACACAACAGTTCTTATGCTAGTATTGTAAGTAATTTAGTTCTCAAGAATTATGTCTCATGACAGATTTTTTGAATATCAACGTCATTATTTTTGCCTTTCTAGGTAACACAGGGAAACTTGACACTAAGGAAAACATCCCCCTGTTTTTTTCACAGGTTCACTCTTTGATGAAGGACTTCATGCATCTTTGATAATTATTCATTCCCATTACAGGTTTATGGGTAAAACTCTTTCAAGTGGGGCCTATTTATAAAGTAACTTTGTCTCCATAGCCAAGTGATGACACTGAGGAGTCTGATCATCTGCAAGTCAGGACTGTAGTTGCTCACTGGCAGCCAGAAAAGGAGAGAAAAAGCAACACCAACCCTCATCAGCTTTTTTTTTTCTAGCAATAGTAGAGCACTGTAATTGCTATTTCAAAGGAAAATGATCATATCAGGGGAAGAGAAGCTGCATAACCCACTCATAGTGTTACCAAATTATCTTTCCACTTTTTGCAAGGAGCTTACTGAATCATTTAGATCATATCCTCCTTTAGGAAAATGTTAAGGACATCCTAATTAGTATTTCTGTGTCTGGTCCCTGGAACTGAATGAACTTCCTGCAAAAGAAACATTTTCAAAATGTTTTCTTGCTTACACTTGTCCTTTTAAATTAAAAATAAAAGAAAAAAAGGCAATTCAGAATTCCATGGTATGGGAAATAGAATAAATTAACATTTTACTTTAAAATAAATAATAAAAAAGATTAATCTTTAAGAAGAAAGATTTTCATCCAAAGAAAATATGTGTCATCAAAAATAAAAAAAATTAAAATATGGGTATTCAAATGCTATGAGAATTTGAATATGATGGCATATAATTAATTAGGATCCTCAGGTTAAAGTTGGGAGAACATTAGTTTGTACTTATAAATGTCTACAGATCTATATGATAAATATCTTATTAGGTAATTTTTTTAAAATTTTACTGTTGCTGTTGTGGTAAATTGAAAGTTTTCCTTCTGAGAGGACAATTTTGTTTATAGCATAAACAAAACTCTATATTGAGCTACGATAAAAAACTTAATATTTACTTTGTATGTAGATTTTTACTGGAATTAAAATAATGATTACCATATTTTCAAAATAAAAAAGTAACTATATGATTACCTTATAATTGTTTTATTTTAGGATAAATTTCAATAAGATCAAATTTTTTTACAAAATCTTTAACTTTTGATGTGTCAGCAGCCTAAGTTAGAAAATATGTTTCAAGAAAATCTTCCATGTTTTGCAATTAGCAAAAGTGAGTATTTTAAATGCCACTGTTCCCTTTTCAGGTCAGTGTGGTTGGGTTGTGCTGTCATATTTTTAAGATTATACTGATTTTATCTTTAGCATTTCTACATTAAGTGGCCACTGTGAGCCTGAATGGATTTATTCCTTAACACTACCAAATTTGACTCCTTTTAATTTCTGTTGATTTGGATTTGTGTCTTTTGATAACTGTGTGTTCTCATGATTCCAAATTCCAGATCTTCTTTGAATTTGACTTGTCTATTTTGAATGAACCAGGAAATTTTAAATACTCTTTTTTTTTTTTTTTTTTTTTTTTTGCTAATTTGCTACCAAGGTTTATTTTCTTACTATATCAATCACAAGATAAATACACAAGTGTCAGTCATCATAACACTAATAAACTTGAAATGAAAATGTAGTAAATGAAAGCCTGTTTTATGACAGTGGACAGCATCTGTTTTGTGATGATGGTATTCAAATTTTAGCTGTAACAGATTAGGTAGAACACAAATAGGTAATTGAAATTAACCTTTGACTATTTTACGCAACATTTGCACAATTAACAAAAGCTGAACCTAAAACTCTGTATTACTGCAGCTGGTTATAAAAGCTTAACTCTGAGCAGCGCTTCTGTTTTCCATTAATGTATGTCTCTTATGCCCTTTCCACATGTTTGTTCCATATATTTTCATGCTTAGCAGGATGACTATTTTCCCTGTACCCATTCTAGTTATGAAGGATGCTTGAGACATCTGATAATAAGCCCATGTCTCCATGGGTTTGAGTTCCTCAGGTCCATATTTCATTGATGCTCTGTGGGGATGAATATTCTTTTGAGGTAGAGCAGTGAAGAAATGAACCAAACTGCTTCTTTCAGGTTGATCCAACAGTGATGCACCAGTGAAAAGGCATGAAAGAATAACAGGAAGGGCTTTTTCATAAAAACGTTTGGGAGATAAATATGAAGTAAGAGCATATTCAGGATTCCCTCTGCTCAAGCCACCTTACTCACTAACCCATTGTTATTAGAAAAAGATAGTTCTGAGTTCCTGACTCAGAAATATGTGTATTTACAATGGGGTTGGCAAGGTCATCTTTTATATAACTAACAGAACACTAAATTTTAACAATAGAAGCAGAGATAAGCATGGCAGAGATGAGAACTTGAAAGGTAAACCCACAGTATGTAGATCTGCAAGGAAATCATATCTTACTATAATTACTATTATTACCATATTCAAGTGTTTGAAAAATGTCATAAATTCAAGGTGCTCTGTAAATTTTAACTACTTAATCCTTACCAATCAATGATGAATAATAGCTTTCTCTTAGAAGTAAAATGGAACAGCTTCTGAGTCAAAATTTTGAGACAATTTGCTGAAGTATATGCAAAAAGTCTAGTGGTAAAGGCGCCGCGCTATCACCGCGGAGACCCGGGTTCGATTCCCGGTCAGGGCCACTCCCGGGCAGGTGGAGCTCGTTAGCCCTTAAAGGCAACCCACCTACGTCCTAAGGACCTCGCTGCCACCGTCCAAGCTCGCTTGGCCCCGGCAGATGAACCTTAGGATTAAAGGGTGGGCTCAGTTCCGCGCACACTGTGTCTCACCTAAAAAATCCAATGCGCAGGCTGGAAGGTGGAAAGACCTTCCCCGGATCTTCGCTCGCGAAGACTGGCCATTATATTATATTATTATTATATTATATGCAAAAAGTAATATTTTACTGATAGTTCAATGGTATTAAACAAAACTCTTTCCATTTTGTACTCATACCAATAGAGTAACCAAAGAAGATACCTGACATTAGGAAATTCAGTATGAAGTTTTACAATTATCATCATGATAAAAAAATAATAATAATAATAATGGCCAGTCTTCGCGAGCAAAGATCCGGGGAAGGTCTTTACACCTTCCAGCCTGCGCATTGGATTTTTTAGGTGAGACACAGTGTGCACGGAACTGAGCCCACCCTTTAATCCTAAGGTTCATCTGCCGGGGCCAAGCGAGCTTGGACGGTGGCAGCGAGGTCCTTAGGACGTAGATGGGTTGCCTTTTTAAGGGCTAACGAGCTCCATCTGCCCGGGAGTGGCCCTGACCGGGAATCGAACCCAGGCCTCAGCGGTGACAGCGCCGCACCCTTACCACTAGACCACCAGGGGCTCCATCATCATGATAAGATGTGATAAATCCATCCCAGTCTTAACAACTGATGCTAGAAATGAATTTCTGAGAATAATTTCGGACATAATAATACTTTTGTACATAATATTTCTGATCATGTTACTGGTGTTGATGAACATTAAATCCCATTTAATAGTCCTTTTGCATGGTGCCTTTGCTCTGATGTGGTGACATTAGGTGAATAGAATAAATACGTGTAATACATGGAGTTAATTTCTATACATTTTTTTTCAGAACAGACTTGTCTATCCCTATTCACTGGAGAATTTCAATTTATTTTTTTCTCATAAACATTAATTCTCCAAAGTGTTACATGCTGAATACTAAAACAAACAAACAAACAATTAAAACCCCATCAAAATCTAACCCCCCTCCTATTATACCCAGAGCTGATTCTGAGAATTAAATAACATAGAAATATATTCCTCTGCCTCAGTTGCTGAACAACTATATGTTTAGTTCAGTGAGAACCTCCAGCTCCCTTCTGAAATGGGGAATGTTTTTTATATATAAAACGTTTCTTGTTGCCATGAAAATATATTCAGATTTGGCTAAATTAAGAATTTCCAGAAATCATATAATTGGGAAAGACTTTAAGTCTGGCAAATGCACACATCTGCTTCAGGTTTTTGAGCTATGACAGAGGACTGGTATTCATCATTGTTCAGCCACCCTTTTAATCCATTCAGTGCCAACTTAAAACTTTCAATTTATAAATAGAGCTTTTATTCCAATTTACAAGTAGAGCTTTTACTTCAATTGTATACCACCCACTTTAAAGGAAGTCACATGCTTTAGTACCTGCACTATATTCTACCTGCCTAGTTTTAATAAAATATGAAAACACCATCATATGGTTTGCAAAAATGACCTTTTCTTTTAAATGGAAATAAGCAGTTTTAGAAAACAGAAAGGGGGAGGGGGTATTTTTTTTAAACACTGACTCATCTTTCTCCTGTTTGGTTTTCATATGTGATAAATCAAACTGTGTCATGTCACTTAAAAAGAAGCAAATATAGAACATAAGGGAAATGGAAAATAATTTTAGAAAGAGCAAAACTGTATTTTTATTAACCGAAAGGGCTAAAGTACTCAAAGGTAGAGTTTCTCAGTTTTATAAGGATACATGGTTTGGTATGACATAAAGGGTGTATAAAAAGAAAAGAATGCCACTAATTTATTTCTATCCCATTGACAAGCTGGTGCAAGAATGTGACATTATGTTAATGTTGACCCAAAATCAAAATATGCCTATTGAAAACATTTCTTTTATGTCATTTTTCCAACTATATCACATTTATTTTTGACCTTTCAAAGTCCCTGAGGACAGGTTTAATTGCTGCCACAAAAGTGATCCCAAGCCCTTTTCTGTGCATACCAGCTAAATCAGAAGAGCACTGTTAAAGTCTCCAGCTGAATCATGGCACTAAGAAAAATCAAATAAAATACTGAATTCCTTCAGGGCTTATGGCATTGTCTTGGACAGCTTCACATGTTTTAATCTGAATTTACCTTACTTTGTGTCCCATAGAACAGAAAATTCTCTAGGAGATTGTGCCTGTTTCTGAGCTCATAAACTCTCTGACAGTATATGCTACTTTTTTTCTTTTTAAAAACTGTATAGAATATGTAAAATAATTTAGATAGCCTGGCACATATTCAATTTTTAGTATAATTAAAAATGGTTACATGCTAGATTTTCATTAAGAATTTTTCTTGAACTTTTGTACATGGGAAAAATTGTTAAAGAAAAACTCTTTCTCCTCAAATGTGTATATTTACTGAAGGAGGAATTCCTATTGATAACATTCAATTCAAAAGAGAAGTCCGTAATTGAAAGATCACTGGTGTGAGCAGTTCTGTGTTTACAGTTAAGTTGAAATAATTGACTATTTTGACTTGCTTATTTCCTTTATGTGTCAAGATTATTACTTTAGGAAATGTAGATTTTCCCATAAACTCTTGAAAAGTTATAAACCAATTAAACAATGAAAAGGCTTTCTGTATCCCCAACACTATGTGAAATTATTAGTTCCAGTGCACAAAACACATTTCAGACTTCGGATGTAAAGCAGTCTTACCTAGCGAGAGGTTTTGCATTGCGGATAAAGGGAGAATGCCCTGGCCCATCAGCTTTGATAATTGTTGGTATAGAATTGGGTTTAAAATGTAAGAATCATAATGTGGTGTTTAATAGATGAAGAATTCAACAGAAACATCTTAGCTTGCAGGTTTTTTACAAACCACAGTCTGGGGGAAACGAAAGAATTAAAAAGCAGACAACCCAGGAATTTTCCTTATTTTAAGAACAGGCAGATGCTGCTTTAAAATGAAGAGTTGTGATGTTCACCCTTGATAAAGATCTAGCTTAATCAAAATTGTGTTGTGGCATAATGTGGTTTGGTTTGTCTTAATAGCTCTGAGAGTACAAAATGCCCAGAAATACCTAAAACAGTCAGTGCTTAATTTTAGTCCAAACATTTTGAACTTCTGCACTGGAGAAGCCCACATCCCAGCTGGTCCCTTTGTGAGGAGTGGAGAGCAATCCAGGGTTTGTATTTTTCCAGCTTATTTCAGAAATCAACATGAAGGTAGAATTAGACATGCCTCAAAAGCAGCCTTTTCATCCTAAGAGCCGTGAGCAGAACGTAGGTAAATATCTTTAATGGAGATGCCCACGTTCAACCATGTGAATCCCATCAGGAGTGTTGGAACAACTCACCCAAAAGTTATTGAAGGGAGTTTTTTTCAGTTCAGAGAACAAATGCAGCTAAATGATGTCTTCTCTTAAATAAGCTCATTGTTTCAGTGTGGTGGGTTTTGTCTGTTTTCATAAGCATTCTAATGTAAACAATTGTAGGAATCCATTTCACTGCCACAAGTCGCTTTTGTACAATTCTACAGCCCAATCAGCAAACTGCTGATATAATTTCATGTCAGCACCCAGAACTTTGAATTGAAGACCAAATTTCCATGAGAAAATAAAGACCAAGTTGTTCATTTAATCAAGTTATCTACCACAGAAACAAGGAACAATATTTGATGTGATATAAACTGTGATCGCTTGAATTAGTAAAAAGTGTCAGTGCATAACTATTGTTCCTGAGTCCAAAGAGTGTTCCATTACAGATAAGGTCTGTTGGTCAGCAGTGCATTCATTAAAACTCATTTGCTTTTGTTAGGATTTTTTGCAGCAAAATACTTACCTGAATACTGTGAAGCAATTCCAAGAGCTGTAAGTATGTTTATGTGCTGGCAGAATTATTGGCCCTCAGTCATTATTTTCTTATGGCTTAACTTTTCAATCCATTCCCCCTACTCAGTGATGAGAGACTTTTCACTCACTAACAATGTGGCCTCTGACTTTCCTGACCTACTCAGATTTCTACTGAGTTTCCGTAAGTAAAATTCCATCTGGAAATGACCATATGCTGGCTTAATATTATCATTATTATCTTACACAGATACTGCAGATGGTCTTCTCTCATTATGTTCTCTTTAATTTTATATTCCTTCTGTTGAGTGATCTTGTACTGGACTCTAAATAAAAGCTATTATTAGTTTTATTCCCCCCCCCAAAAAAAAAAGTTATATATATAAGGTGGTGTTCTAGGAAGAATCCAAGAAACAGTCAGACTTCAATTTTCACAAGGCTCAAAAATGTCAAATATAGCACTACCTCATATAATATAAATCTTGCAAACCTCTTTCTCTAATAGCTACTTAAATTCAGAAGCAAAATGGATTTTTGAATGATGTACTGTCTTTTGACCAACTCTTTAGATTCTTCTGGTCTGCAAGGTAAAAGCATAACAGTGAAATAGGAAGAGGGATAATTTTGGACCAATATGCAGTTGTGGGGTTGTTAATGTCTGCTAATTCAAAACAGTGAAGAGAAATACTTATGTTCAGTACAAAATTGAAATAGGGAACAGCTTATCTTTAATATTAGGTAAGATTTGTGCATGCTTCAATAGGTTAGAGAAAAGATTTACAGATTACTAGTAGTAAAATACTGAAACATTTTTATTTTAGAGCATATTTTTCCAAATTTCTAGCTTCTTCGTTCACTTTGCAGCTCTAAACTTTAATTCTAAAGTTGCT
Organism: Myiozetetes cayanensis; assembly: GCF_022539395.1. Lineage (NCBI taxonomy): Eukaryota > Metazoa > Chordata > Aves > Passeriformes > Tyrannidae > Myiozetetes > Myiozetetes cayanensis. Next base: position 33,138,685 of record NW_026087631.1, on the reverse strand, counting down.
GTACTTTTATAATGGGAACTAGGAAAAACCTTTGTATGTCATATTTGGCCTTAGGAAATGCTCAAAATCTGAATTAAGGGGATTTACACCTACTGGTTTTCATAGATGTTGAAGTCACTGAACACTATGAAAAATCAACAGCTTTGAAAATAAGACCAGGTATTACAGAGTCCAAAACAGATTTAGGAGTCTTATTTGAGGGTTTAGGATTCAAATACATTTTTTTTTTTTTAAACAGACCTTGTCGCTGCTCAAGGCCTGACTTCTCCAAACATTAAACATTCACACTGCTTTATTTTCAGAATCCAAAGATTATTTCTATTAATAAAGGCTGTGTAAGGGCATAGGCGTCTTCAGGATCATGAAATAAAACCCAAATACCTGGAAATATGCTAACATATTTGGAATTTTAATCGTTGTCTTTTAAACTTCAAAACATGTTAATCATAAATGACTTTGTATAACTCAGACCTTCATTAGCTGACCCTTCTGTAGATGATTAAAACCTCAAAAATTAAATTACATGCTAGGGTACTTCAGAGTATTTTAGAAAGCTGTAAAGCTTTTAGGGCCAAGGTTCCTGTTGTTCTTTATAGATGAAACTGAAAATTATTGGTATGTCTGCTTTATGAAATTTAATTCCATCAATATATTAATGGAATTCAATTCCATTATTTTTTTTCAAATGTCTTACCTATATAGATTCACGCATACATTATATTGATACGCATTTAAGCAAATACAGTGTTTTGATGAGGTATTGTTAAATGTTTATTTTTCCTCTCATTTTAATGACCTTTCTACTGCCTTTTAAATGTTTGACAAATTCCTGCCATTTCACAACAGAAAAAACCCCACAAACACAGCTGATTTTCTGTTTCAATATTTCTCTGGGAGAGGAAATGTAGAGCTGTACATTTTTCTTCTCAGAAACCTGTTAATTTTTTGGTACTAATCCTCAGAATCTCATACTCAGACTTATACACAAGTATTTGAAACATTAGGCCCCAATGTACAATTTGTTTTTACAAGAAATAGTTCTCTGTGACTCTAGTAAGCTTGAACAACTCCAAGTAAGTCAGAGATTTTGATGTTAATAAGAATATGAAGAACATTAAAACGTAAAAAGAGAAGAGAAGAGAAAGAAAGAGAAACAGAAACAGAAAGAGAGAGAAAGAGAAAGAGAAAGAGAAAAAAAGAGAGAAAGAAAGACAAAGAAAGAGAAAGAAAGAAAGAGAAAGAGAAAGAGGAGAAAGAGAAAGAAAGAGAAAGAGAAAGAGAAAGAGAAAGAGAAAGAAGAGAGAAAGAGAAAGAGAAGAGAGAGAAGAGAAAGAGAAAGAAAGAAAAGAGAAAGAAAGAAGAGAGAGAAGAAGAAGAGAGAAAGAGAAAGAAAGAGAGAGAGAGAAAGAGAGAAAGGAAAGGAAAAGGAAGGGAAGGAGAGAGGGAAGGGAAAGGGAAAGGGAAAGGGAAAGGGGGAAAGGAAAGGGGAAGAGGAAAGGGAAAGGGTAGGAAGGGGAGGGAGTGGGGATGGGGTTGGGGGTGGGGGAGGAGAGGGAAAGTTTTAGGCTGTTCATGGACAAATGTCTCAGCAAACAACTCTTTTTACTTATTTCCCAAATGGATAATTCAAAACTGCAGTATTTGATTAATTTACATTATAGAGGACAAAGCATTATGAATAGGTAGATAGAACAATTTGTTGTGATAGAAATTGAGGCAATTACATCTAATAGAGTTAAATTTTACTAATGAGGCTTTTAAAAGAATTTTTAAGATTACAAGTGTTTAGTTGTCTTTGTTGAATTTATCTGCATGGATTTGAAGAGAATATGCAATAAAGTTATGTAAAGACATTCTTTACATACTCTCAAGTAGCTTTCAAGATCAATATAAAAGTGTGGCACAGTGTGGATATTGTATGGAGAGGCCTTTAAAGAGAAGTCCCTAGATTTAGTTAGAAGATAAAATAAATAAACATTCTAACATTTGGTATTTAATTAAAATCAGTCCAATTTAACATTAAAAAAAAAAAAAAAGAAATTCAAGTCTCTAAAGCATGTAGTTATTTTTTGAGTTTTACAGTTTATAAGTTGATAGTGCAGCCTATTTCTACTTTATGTATATTTCTTAATTCTTCTGCTAAATTAAAAGCATTAAAAGTTGTTCTGACTTTTGGGGGGTTTGGGGTTTTTTCTGAGTTTCTTTTCACAAAAGTTTTAAATTGATGTTATGCATTTATAAGGGAGGTGCATTGATTTGAAGGAAGAAAATTGTTCCAAAAAGAATAAAGCAAAAATTATAAAATCTTTCCCTATCCCTACCAATGAAGAGTGCATAACACATTTCTGGTAGTATTTCACAACAGTTCAACTTCTTTTAATGATTGAGTGAAGTTTTGTGAGAGAAAGAGGAGCTATTTCTAATAGATTCTTGTTTATCTTTCTTTTAAGCTCGGTTGTTCTTTGTCAACAAGGATTACAAAAGTACCTGAGTATCTCTAAGTCTCAGGACCCCAGGATGACAGTGGTCCACAAAAGCAAACATGTGATTTACACAGTTTCCTCCTATCTAATTACAAATTCTATTTCTGCCTTGATTTTTCCAGGATTGTTTGGTGTTGGGTTTTGTTCTTGTTGTTTTTGGGGTTCTTTCAAGAATTATTTGAAAATCAGGTGATTCACTCAGGACAAAATAAGCTGAGACTGGTAAAGATGACCTGATGAGACAAACAACCTGGTTAGGCTTTAAAGACTAGAGTCTGGAAATGAAGCTCTCAAAATACTAATATAATTAAGAATGTCACTATATTGCCTATCTATAGATTTTCTGTAGAAAATAAAAGAAAATATGATAAGGAAACTATTAATATAAATTAGTTTCATCTTCATATGCACATATTTTTGGGGGAAGAGATGTTATAGAAACCATAGATAATATTTGAAGAAATACTTAGCATATGTTGTGGGATTACAAAATTAGATCATATTAACTAAAGCATGACTGGCACATATCCCTTCTTAGCTCTGCAAATTAGCCTGCCACGTATCTATTAGGGAACTTTTATTTTTAAATTATTCAGATAGTGGTAATAGGAAATGCTTACTCAAAGCTGCAACAACTGCTTAAATAAAATTAATTGCACAGTGATAAAAATCTCTGTTATCTGTAAAAGCTGATTACTTTGAAGCAGTAGGCAATCTGGGAGCTTAAAATATATCTCTCTCAAACTGAAAGGTTAACTGGAAATGTTCAATTCTTGTATCCCAGACATCTGTAATGAGAAATGCATAACATAAATAAATATATACATTTTTCTATTAATGAAGAAAACCTATGAGTTCAGTAGTATATGATTTTCCATGTACATGACATAGCTTTATGGTAATGGCAATTAATTTTTTTTAAAAAAAGGGGAAAAAGGAAGAATAGAGGGAACCACAATCCAATCAGTCTCTATTTTGTGGGTGGCAAGATTTGCAAAAGTAGAGCATGAACCAAGCTGAAAATAGGTGGGTTGGATATCTCCACATGACCTTGTCATGCAGAAATGCTATCAAAAACAAAACCCTTGAAACAACCGACAAGTTTTTTAAAAAAAGTTTTTACCTCAAAGCTAGTACACACAACAGATGATCACAGCTGCAGCTTTAGATAAAAATTACATTCTGAAGTTAACCATCTCCTGGGCACTTATGAGTAATGATCAAAGCCTAAAACCACATCTTAAGACAATTCAGACATCCAGCACCAAACACCAAAGACAGGCAGTGTGCAAATCCTCAAAACTACTCATTAAAATATTCTTCCGGAAGCCTGAATTAATTGTTTACTTGCCATTGCCTATTGAAAACCTGGGAAAAAAAAAAAAAAGCAATAATCATTCCACATACAACTGCAGTGTTATCTACCTGAGTATGAAAGCTGATTTTTGTTTGCAGTATTATTTATGTTACTGATACCTAGAAACATAGTGTAGCATTTGTGCTGTGCTAGATTTTGTACAGATATAGATCAATACAGTGGCACTTCACCCAGAAAATATAAATTGAGTAGAGCTTAATGTCTTGAGATATGAATATGGAAAAGGATAAAATTCCTGGAAGAGTTCTTAAAAAAAAATTGTTATTAGATGTTTCAAATAACATGTTTTAACATGAAGACTTTCCTCCCTTCTGAAATTGCTCAGATAATGGTGAAAATAATTAATTGTCAGCTTTAAGTCTCCTTTGGATGCAGTGAGTTACTTCTATTTTAATTTTCATTTTTATCTTGCTTCCAAACAGATATTTGGCTGGGAGTACAGACATATCCCTTTTGCTTTCATCCCAAGTCTGCATTTCATCACTGAACTTCACCTTCTACTTGTTTAATGTAACATTGTCAGTAAAAATTTTGAATTACAGCAGGAGGGAGTAAAGGAAGGTGACCTGGGATGATGTTTCTTAAAACCTTTCTTTGAAGACAATTTAAGGCCACATTGAGGTAGATGAAAGGTAAAGTTTTCTAGGGCACAAAAATGACAGTTTTTTTCTGTGTCTTATGTGAGGATTCTTCATTGTTTAAAATGTTCTTTTTTTCAGACTTTTAGCAGTTTCCATGTTATCTGTCTCCTTACAAGAAACTTCTTTATTATGATATGACAGCCAAGAAAAAGACATGTCGGTCTCAGGTCTTTTTCTTACACAAAAATAACAAATTTCAGGTTGCAAGGAACTTGAACCTCCATGGTATAACCAAGTATGCAACATGGAAAAAGTAGTCTTAATTCGTATATTGAAGTTAGACACCTAAACTTAATTTTTGACCAAAAAGCAAGAAGAGGATAAGTGATACTGTAACCTGTGCATATAGTTATTTTAATGCTTACAATTCATATTTTAAAATGATTATGAATAAGCTGTGCGACATGTAAGAAATATGTATCTTTCTAGTAAGTGTCCAAAACCACCAAAAATATTTTGTACTCTCTGACCTTATTAAGAGAATTAGTCCTGACAATCTTCCAAAAACTTTACTCTAGTGCAATACTGATAATTTGAGTGTTCAGGATGTAGAGGTCAGCTCTATCAGGGTTTTTTTTGGAATTATATTTATGGCTAATTTTCCACTTCTCAAACCACAACAACCCAACTTGGTAAAGGAACAAAAATATCTGCTCACTTCTATTGAAGTAGCAGTTGAATGTAATGAAGACAGAGCTCTAAATTTTGTGCTACTGCTCATTTAGGTCATCAGATCTGAATTTTATTACAGCACTCTAAATGTAAAAATGTGGAATATATCATATGGATTCATAGCTACAACTCTTAGTTCAAACAAAATATAGTAATTTTTATTTCAATTCATGGCTCAATCTGGGTATAGAATTAATACTCCACAATAAAACCTTTTTTGATGTTATCATGGGTTTTGTTGGTTTGTGTGTTTTCTGAAACATTATTAGGGTGGGCAGAGAAAAATATAAACAGGAGATAAAAAACATGAGCTCTTTCTACTCCTGAGAAAAATTCTGGAAACTGCCATAGTGATGAAGAGAATTTGGATTCAGATACGAATACAGCTCTTATTTCAGTTATCAGTTGGAATAATTAGATTCAGACCTGTATATGGTTTAATTACTCTGAAGAGACAAGTAAGGATTATAACAGTCAATAACTTCTGTAAAGATTGGATAGGTAGTAGAAAACACACATTTTAAAAATTCCAGTTCAACTTCTAAAGTTTTTGATCCCAGGAGATACCAGTTAAAGATCCAGAAATTTTAAATTACACTTGAAGTAAATTTTGTACACATTTTGTTCTGAGATACTATTTCAGAGCATGCACAACTGCTGCCTGAGATCTCAACCACTATCTGACTATGTTATGCAAATATTTGCAGATTATGTTATAATGTCAAGACAAAACAATGTTATTGCAAGTCTATGGAGACAAAATTATGCATAAAAAACTGAAACAAAATTAAACTAACCCCAGAGTGTGCTTATTGAAGTGATGCTACAATGTCAGAATTATATTGGTGGATTTCCCTGATGACCCAGTTGTGGTTTCTAGCTTGAAATAACAAATTGTAAAGCATCTAGAAACTCTCTTTTTCTGTATTTTATGAAAGACAAGCAGTGCTGAAAATGTTTTTCACACTGTAAATTCTAAACCATACCTTCTCCTTCTTTCGTTATAAAAATCCAAATTGAGAAGGAAATGTGAAGGAAAAATCCAATTACTACTTGGGTTGTAATCAGAAAAAAAAAAAAAAAAAAAAAAAAAAAAAAAAGAGAAAAAAAAGGGGGAGGGGGGGAGAAAGAAGAAGGATTTATAGCCAGTTATCCAATTTATATAAAATGTCCATTACAGTCAAGGGACAGAGAATTGTCATATTTCTGAAGTGTGTGACTGGGAGGTGTTCAGTGACTCTCAGAGTGACTCCTGACCAGTAGCAGGAGCCTGAAGGAAGGTGGAGTGGGTGGAGTGTAACCTCTTTAGGAAATGGATGAAAATATCTACTCTTCATTTTATATAGCCTGTCTTGCAGTATCTGATAGCAGCTACAGTTGGCCAACAGTTTTCTAAGAAAGAGGTGTAAGGAGAGAGCACTATCCCAAAGCCTGAGCAAGGTTCCCTGGTCAAGTTGTTTTAGGAATGGACAACAATACTCTTGATCTGCACTAGGACATCATTAGGTTTAATTAAACCATCATAATTGACTTTGAAGCAGTGAGTTCTCCAAACTGAACACAACTCTTCACTATGAAGTATTTTCACTTGGAAATAATGAAGAGAAGAAGGTACCACTATCCAAATGTGAGACTCAAGATACAGTTGCAATGAAATGCCTATTGCAGTGCATAATTTTACTAAATTCCAGTTATTTCTTGGTTAATTTTACTAAATTTCTGGTATTTCCACATTTCTGCTCTACACAAGAGAAATAAAAATTATATCAGTCTCCAGTAAAAAGTGAGCTAGTTATTTTACATTTACAAAGGATTTACAACTGGCACATGGTTACTATGCAGCAGCAGCTGCACTGTAAATTCATATGTACAAATCAGCATAAAACCACACCACAAACCAGGACTCAGTATTTTTGCAGAAATCTGGGAAAAGCCAGTAGCTTCAAGTGTGAAACAGAAATTGGATAAAGTGAAAATCCTGCAAAATGGCCACCCACTTATTTGTCCTTTACAAGTTGTGTGCACAATCATCTGTAGAATAAATTTCTTTAGTCATCTCTGGAGTTCTGCCCGTTCCCATAACAGATCCAGGATCCACCTCCTGTACAGACTGGGGAAGGCCCTAGAAAGGACACTGATGAAGTACATCAGCAGACAATTTTGCCAGCAAAGTCAAGTAGCATGATGCAGGTACAGAATCATTACAATCATAGAATCATTAAGGCTGGAAAAGACTTCCAAGATCACCAAGTCCAACTAACTCCAGTTGGCACTGGAGCAGGAGAGACCCTTTGAGCAGCACCCCTGGGGAGAAGGACTTGGGGGTGCTGGTGGGGGCGAGGCTGGACATGGCCCAGCACAGAAACCCCCTGTGCCCTGGGCTGATCCCACAGCAGGGGCAGCTGTGGATTCCCCCCACAGAGGGGAATTCTGCCCCTCTGCCCCCTCAGATGAGACCCCACCTGCAGAGCTGCCTCCAGCCCTGGGGGCCCAGCACAGCAAGGACATGGAGCTGCTGGAGCGAGTCCAGAGGAGATACCAAGGTGATCAGAGGGATGGAGCAGCTCTGCTGTGAGGAAAGGTTGGGAGTTGGGATTGTTCAGCCTGGAGAGGAGAAGGCTCTGGTATAACATAACTGGGACCTTCCAGGACCTGAAAGGGGCCAACAGGAAAGATGGAGAGAGACTATTTAAAAGGGTTTGGAGGGACAGGACAAGGGGAATGGCTTCACACTGACAGAGAGTAGGTTTAGATTAGGTAATAAGAAGAAATTCTTTGTGAGGGTGGTGAGGCACTGGCACAGGTTGCCCAGAGAAGCTGTGGCTGCCCCATCCCTGGAAATGTCCAAGGCCAGGTTGGATGGGGCGTGGAGCAACCTGGGCTACTGGAAGTTGTTCCTGTCCATGGCAGGGGGTGAAACAAGATGATCTTTAAGGTCCATTCCAACCCAAACCATTCTGCGATTCTATGATTCTTTCCTCCAGTTTCACAGAGTAGTCATCAAAACAATTGTTTTGTCACTCCAGTATGAAGGTAAGAAAATACTAGGGAGATATATCACTGTTATTGCCAAAAACTTCATTTTTAAAAATTCTGACTCCTTTCGCAATCCACACAAAATTGGAAAATTTGGCACCTTCTAGATGGTGTCCAAGCATCTAGGTGTAGATGCAGAGATGAAGGTTCAGCACTGTGAAATGAAATACCACAGAAACGTTGGATACATGCTGTCCCTGCACTATTGTTGCCTGGACAGGAAGGCAGCATAACCAGGCTCAACCACATGACACTCTCATTACTGGATTCTCAATGGCTTCAATTAACTCCTAAGTCAGACCTGAATCTGTCATCAAAAACATGAATGTCAAAAATAAGGTCATAACACTTTGGAATACCCAAATATCATAACAAAAAGTGTGAAATGTTAATTTGGCTTGGTGAGTTTCCATTCTTCAGTATTTTGAGCTTGATAAGACCAAAGCTGTATTTTTTTTGGAAGTTTTACCTGTTGATTTAATGTCTGGAATAAGAGTGAGTAATTACCAATGGAAAACCTATGTTTTCCTCCTTTGAAATATTTTCCTACATAAGAAAGCCCCATCAAATCTACAGTGATATGGATTTCATGTAAAACCATGGTGATGCTGCAGTCAAAGATACTTAAACGGGGAAGATTTTCTTAGAGATGATGTCACAGATTTGTAATTCCTTAAACACTTTTCCTGCTTCATTTCCCATTCCTGATACATCTTCTCTCTTTTATTTGTTTTTGACAAACCATGAGTAAAAGAGTGTTTCTGCCAAATATATTCATCTATTGAAAAGAAATGAAGCAAATAAGATACATTTCCATCCATATAAGAGTATCTCTTAAATTTGCAGGCATGAATTTCAGTTTATGCTTGCTGACCTTTCCTGATGCTTTCTGCTCAGAATAAAATATACAATTAAATATATACAGAAGAAAGAGCATGCAGATTAGTTCAGATGATGAAAATTACGCTTATGCATTTTTTCTTTTATATGAACTAATTTCAAGGTTCTGTTTCAATAATACAAGGTTTTATTAGAACACCATGGTCTGGAGTCTTATTTCATATTTTCAATGGAAAAACTTCACAGATGAATTTGCTGTGTGGAAACATTTGTCTGGATTGACTAGTAGGTATAATCTAATAACAGTACAGGACTATAAAATCAAAATGACATCTAAAAATGTCTATACTAACACCATGGGTCTCTTGGTCTTCTTATCAGCTTGATGTCCTCAAGGATCCTCAAAATGCTTCAACAGTCCTTAACAGACCTTAAACAGCTGGTAAATCATCTGTATACAAAAGAAATCGGAAAGTTCCAGGGACTTCTAGATAAAGCAGAAAACTGGTGACAGATCAAGGTGCCCATGGTTTGCTGTAAAATTAGATGCAAAGAAAAGTTAATTTCATTTCATAGCCACACCCTTAATTAGCACATTTCTGCAAAAATCTTACATTGAAAGAACCAAGCCATGAATCTTGCAACAAAATGAAACCAAATCAGAACAAACAAACAAACAAATAAGCAAACAAACTACAAATAATTAAACAAAATACCCCACAGGCTTTTTTTACAATCCATTGATTTCATAGTTTTATGTAACAATATTTCTGAATGAGTATAGATATGAATCATTTCCCTGTCTCTTTATGCTGAATAGGGAAGTTATGTTTTCCACATCTATTACATAGTTCTGTTTGAAGTGGTTTAAAATCTGTTTGAATGGTTTTCAAAGAAGACATGGTTATAATTTCTTCAGGAAGGTATTTACTGATCAAATATACTTGTGCTTATATAGACCTGCTATTTATTCAGATGTCTAAAGATCCTGACAATTTCAAAAGGTTTTAAAGTGTATCCATAGCATATTCCATAACAGGTAAAAATTCTCCACCTGCACCTGGCTAAAATAAAATATCAGCAAATCTTTTTCTTGAAATCTTTTCTGTATAAATGATGTACAGGAAAACAGAAACAGTGTCTTTACAACACTTTCTAAAAAATATTTTGGCAGATGTAGCCCACTTTGCATTATTTGTCCCCATTTTTTGTGTGGTCTGCAAAGAAAGGAATTTCAACTTTGGAATCTAGTTCACTAGCTGAACATACAGATATGTCTCCGTCATTTCCAAGATATTTCTTAGGTCATCCCACAGCAATAATGGAGATGTTGGCCATCATTCAAACATCCTCCAAAACTAATTTTTAAAGCTTTAGATCTCTCAGATGAAGCTCAGTAACAGAAGCAGAGCACAGTCCAACTAAAATAACAGTTTCTGAAAGGGAAATAGAGGTTATAAAAAAAGTTGTGGAAACATAAAATCCTAGTAATACTACACATCCTTCTACTGTCTTCCTAATACTACTTATTTGTACATGTTTGGAGTCAGATCAGAGTTACACAAATGTTACTCATGGCATTGCACCCCAAACAATTCAATACTCTTTCTTTGCTTTCTGTCACCTTCTGGTTTATTTGTCTCTCTTGTCCATTCTTCCCAGGCACTTATTGCCACAGGAACTGCTGTGTCTTTCTTGCTATTTTTATTTAGCCTACACATACCACTTGGGTAACCCATAAATTAACAAAAAGAAAATATGCTGAGGGATTAATGTTGTTTGCAGTCACATTGGCTGAAATTCTACAACCATTAAAAATCCATTGGAGTTTTGTAGTTTATTTCAAATGAGGCAAGATTTCATTCCCATCATATTGAAGTAACGTCAGCAGCACACAGAAGGAGCTAAATTTGAAACCACAAGGTTATATAACTAAAAGCTCTCTTTCAGGTAATTGGCTTTAGTATAAACAATCTGCAAAAAAAATAATAATTCCAGTGACATGGGGAATATTTCTCATCTCTGCCTTTGTCACCCTATCGCAATTGACAGTATGTAATTCATAGCATTATTCAAGATGTCATACACATTTTTTTATAGCAAGTGTACAACCACTAACCTGTGTTTACAGATAAATGCACTATGAATTAAAAACACTCCAGATGTTGAAGACATCCTACCTGATGGACAAAATACCATGTTCTTCCACGTGGAAAACACTGTTTACATCTTGTATTTCTTGCCAATCAGAAACATCTGACAATTATAGTTTTATCTTGTTTTATATTGAAATTATTTTTTGTCCAAATAAAAGAATTCTCTCACAGTAAGAGAGAACAGAGTGTCTTAGCTACTGTAAGGGTACCAAGCATTTATCACATTGCATTTCTGAGGCAACAGCTGAAACCATAAAAATCCAAGAGAATCATCTCATACAGGTTGTCAGTGGTACATCACACATCATTCTTTAGAAGGAAATCAGTTCCTTTAGTTTGGACAAATATTCACTATAAATTCTCTGGCATTATTTTTAAGTCTGGTGAGGTTGTTACAGAGAGCAACTCAAGCAACTCAAGTTCCAGTTTGTTGCATATAGTACACTATAACGTAATCAATTCCCTTTCCTATTATCCCACATCATGTTTCATGTTGTTGTATTCTTTGAGACTGTGTTTTTCTGAGGAATTAAGAATAATTGGAAAATGAAAATCCCTGCTGTGACAGAGGTCCTTTCTTTAGGTGGTATTTGGAAGTATTATAACACCATTGTTTTTATGAGTACAGTGTTAGTACTCTTCTTTTCTACTGATTTTTTCCCCTTTTCTTTTTATGTTTACTTTTCCCTCAAAGATATTATCCTGCTGGGTTATACACTAACTCCTTTCATCTCCCTGGGAAAATTCTTTGTCTTTATTTCCATTTTAGCCATCTGAGTCCTAGTATCCACACTCCACTGCTCCAAGCAGTTTTTATTTTAATAGTCCTTCTCAAGTCTTGTTACATCCCACCTGATTTTTAATTTTAAGCCTATGACACACAAGGCGATCTTGGAACTGTAACTTAGCCTTAGGGCAAGATCAGGAGCAGATGAAGGTTTTGAAAAGTCTGATTGGACTCTTGGGGAAAAAAATTAGGTCTAGGCCACAGGATGAAATATTCAGCAAAATAAACAAGAAAGCTGAGGCACATGAAGATGGAGCACTAAGCTGGCAGGCTGACTGTTGCTTCACAGGATCCAATCTTTGTGCTGAGCACAATTAAAAGCTGGACATACTCTAAGGTCAGGATGAGGGCAGCTTTGGTTTAATTTCTCAATTCCACAAAGTGAGGGGGGTGAAAAGAAATATACAGTCAGCATATTCCCCTGAACCACTCATGTTTGTTAATTAAAGGTTGTTTTCTCATCTATTTTCTTTCAGTCTACTATCCTTCTGTCAGGTCTAAACTGCTGATCTGATCATTTCCTTCAAAGTGACTGGACTCACTAAGCCAAAGGACAAATTCCTGTTGGTACCAGCAGGAATGATATTGCCCTGAATCCTCAGCCTGCACATCCCTCCTATACACAAAAACACATGAATAAAAACCCTGTGTGCAAATATGCTTGACCTGTGTTCTGGGTTAACTAAAGTTATTTCATGCTGTAGTTAACCTATGTCATCTTTTCTTTGTTATAACTCATCTCACTTTTTTTTCTAATTAAAAAGGTGTTTAAAATTGGAGGTTTTGGAAGTACAAAATAAATAGTTTACCTGTAACTAAGTAGACATGGAGCAATTCCTCTTTGGAGCATTTTTATCCTTTTCTTCCAGTGACACATAATATTTGGCAACTGCATGAACCTGAACTATCCTGTCTTCTCTCGTACTTCAGCTTTACAGCACAGGTTCCTCTTTTCACACATTCCCAACTTCTCTCCAGTCCTTCTTAATTTTTAAGGTCTTTATTGTCATCGACTTCCAAAAGCTGCTTTTGAACAGCTCAGCCAACAAAAATCCATAAATGGTTACAAACACGTTAAATTAGATAAAAGTAAGACCTGAGTTCTCAATACATGAAGAGAAGGAATTACTGTAGGACTTCTTGAAATAATAATGGGATTTTTTTCAACAGGTTTCATGTTAGTGTGAGTTGCTGGGCTGTGAGAACAGTGATACTGAGTTTCTAAAGCTTTTTTTTTTTTAAGTAAAAAATAGCTAGGGCATTATGAATACCTCAATACTTCTGAGGACCATGGAAAGATTAAACTGCCTGTCTTACAAAATTGCCCTTACAAGGACCTGAATGTTGCTTTAAATGGTCTTTTCTTAATACTTTCAGTGGATTTTCAGCTCTCCACGGATTTAACTCTGTTCAACTTTTTTTTTCAAGCTCACACCATTCTGTTATAGTTATTGTTCTTCATTAGGACATCATTAAACAGATCTTTGCTTTTAGGATGCTGAGATTCATCCAGATGATCAAAATCTCCAGCCTCACTATCGTATATAAAAGTTCAGAAGTGTTGTATAAAAATTTCCAACTGAATGCCATTTTTTATGCATTATACATACATATTTTAAGTCAGAGATCCTAGTTTTCAGTCTTGCATTAGCCCTCAACAAAGATATCAAAAAATAAAAAACACCCCTCAGAAAAAACCAACAAACTAAACCCTGAAAATACCAAAACTACCTAAAAAGAAACAAACGAAAAAACTCACAAAAATCCACTTGCTGTTACGAAATGGCACCTAGCACTAAAGAAAGATTTTGATGCACCTTTGATCCTGTGGTCATGAACCATTACGTTGGAGGTGGCCCAAGAGACTCCTAGGAATGGTGGAGGAAGCTCACTGAAGAGAGGATGAAGGCAGAGGAAGCAGCTGATACTGAGCGCACCTATGCTGTGATGCATCAGATGCAGACATCCTGAGTGGAAGAACTGTTTAGTTCCAATGTTATGTTCATTATAAGATGTTCTACAGTTGAAAAGTTGTAATGTTTATTGATATAATAAGTTTATTATGGTTATGTATTATTCCCTCTCTTGTACCCCTGTTATCTGCTTCCCTGTTGGTTCAGTGTTAAACCCCTTCCTATTAGTCCTTCCCTTTCCATGTTTGGATAAATCCACTCCTATTTCCCACATTTGGCCGCTCCTTTGCATACTCCTCCCAGTCTCCACCCTTGCTCCAGCAAGTTCCTAGCCCTCCCCTTTACAAGCCAGTGCCCCTGTTCAATAAACAGCTATTTTGTTGTCACACAGTGACTTGGTTGCAGAGTGGTCCTTTCAGGGTTTTGTGCTAAGGAGGGTTACAGCTCTCCCTCTGTCACCATTACATTATTTCTGAGCATTTACCCAATTTCTTTCCTTCTTGCCTAATTACATGACAGATTTACTGTTTTTTTTCTGTATGTTTATGCAAAGAACAGATAACACTGATCATAACAGTGGAAAAACGCCCCAGTAGTTCAAAGACTGAAGGGTTTAAAAACATGTTTCCTATCTGAATAGCTTTTTCATCACATCTCCCATGTGACCAAATATAGAATTACCATTTTACAGATATTCAGACTGTACAACTAAATAAATATATTTTCTTTCATATGTTATGAATGACAGTGCTTGGAATACTTCCAAAGGTGTTAAGGATTAACCAGACGAGAATTGAGCTTCTTGTTACAGAAATTAATCTTTCACCATGAAATCATAAAGTTACTGAGTTATTAGAGAGGACACAAGCAGGTTCTGTGGTCCATTCTCTTATGTCAGGTAACACCAAAAGCATTCAAGTCACTTTTAAGAGAATTTTGTCTGACCTGTAATTAAAAACATCCTATTGTGGAGATTTGTAGTTCTCCTTAAACAGTTTTCACCTATTGTCTTTATGATTATTTTGAATTCTTGTAGTGTTTAAGGTAAATCTTCTTACTGGCAAGTTAACAAGGTATAACTTATCTGTTTCATATTCTTCTGCTTTGCAGGTGTATTTCAATATTTTGGGGCCTGCACTGTGTTGTCCCTTCATCTTAGTTTGTCCAGACTAATCAGGACTTTTTGGGGGATTTTTTTGCAGTTTTTTATGTCTAACCTTTCTTTATATATTTTTATCCTTTTTTTTTTCTTCTTTTTTCTGGAAAAGGTCTTGCAAACACTCCAGCAATTTATTTTCATCCTATCTGTGGATATATCATCTTATTTCTGCTAAGAATACAGCTCCTTGCTTCTCTTTTGAGTTTTGTTCTCTCATTGCATGATTTTCCAATTTTTGAAGACTGCTTTAAATCTTAAGCTGGTCTTCCAAACTGCTGCTGATTTTCAAGTGCAGCATCAGTGTTCCCTTCTTCTATAATGTATAACTCAATAATCCAGAAAATATCAGGTAGAACCTTGATCAAAATAGATCTGGAACATCTTTCTAGTCTGACATTGAACCATTGATAATTACTATGAATTTTTTAGAAAAAGGCTCATACCCTAAATATGGCTGTTTGAAGAGATCAGATTTCCCTAGTTTTCTTGTAAATATCACACCAGAAAATCAAAATCCTGATTTATATGGTCTGCAGGTTGGTCATGGATATAAAGATGAGAAAAAGAACAGTGTGACATGGTTTGTTCCTGACAAGTCCATGTTGACTGGCGTATCATTTGTTACCTTCTGAGAGCAAACAACTCATTGTTTACCTCTTCATTCTTTAGTTTCTTATTTCTGCATTTGGTAGGTTTTAACATTTCTTAGATGTAAAGATGAAGAACTCACCCTTAGAAGTGGAGAGATAAAACAGAATCATCCTTTTCTTTGAGTGTTTTCCTGTTAATGGCATAACATCTCTTGCTATAAAGTTGCCACAGGTTTTAGGTGTTGCTGTGGCAGCATCTTTCTGTGTCAGTGTGAATATCTCACTGTTTACCCTTTTCCTCTGTGCATCATTTTCCCAGGTGGTTCTCATCCCTTTGTGGTGCAGATTGGCTTTATCTACATTACAGTTTAATCTTTTCTCTCCTCTACATTCTCTGTGTTTTCCCTGTGATTAAAGACAAACATGGTTTGTGTGGGCTTCCCTCAAATCAGGACTTTACAGTCAAACTGAACGTCAGAAGTAGGATGAGGTTATATGAACTGTAGCAGGATGCAGAGGGTGAAGCTTCCCATGATTAAGGGAACCAGAATTAGTGAGAGAATTGCCCATCCTGCCTTTAAGTAAGGAAATAAGTATAAATACACATGGTGAGTTGACTTTGCTACAAGGTACCCACCAAGCTGCTCTATCAGTTCCCCTTCTCAATGAGAGAAGGGAGAGAAACTGCTGAAAAGCTCATGTGTTGAGGTAAGAAAAGGGACATCCTTACGAAGTCTCATATTCACAAGTTCAACTTCCCTCCCAACTGCTCTTCCTTCTCCCCACCAGCTGCACAGGGGAACAGGGAATGGAAGTTGCAGCTTCCTTGCTACCAAGACTTTACCAAGTAAACCTCACACAATACAATTTCTCCCATGCAGTATTCCAAGTGGAAGATTCTAATCGCCCCCGTCATATGTCTGATTCCAGACATAACAGCCACTGATTGCATTACATTATTTACTTTTCCATCTTTTGGTTAGAAAAAATAGGCATTAGACCAAAAAAACCAGTCACATTACTTAAGTCTTAGGTCACATAACTTCTTTTAAATGGAGTAACATATTTAATCACATTTACAGGTCCTTCTTGACCCCAGATCAGTTCAGTGATTTGTTTATGGTGCTTCTTTTTCACACCATGACTGCTCTTATTGTTGTCATCTGAACAACATCTTATTGTTGCATCTTGCACAAATTTACCAACTTCTGTTAATTTGCCTAACGGCAGCTTTCTCTGCTGTAGTTTGTGATGAATAATATTTGTTAAGAAGCACTACACAAACAGCAAACTGTGGCTACTTGACTGTTTCCAAACAAGCTGATACTGTGATTAGTGAAAGCTAATGTAGTCTCATTGTCCTGAATGTTTCCAGATGTATAAACCCTTAACATGCTTAGCAAAAACAAAGTAGAAGAATTACATCTTACTTAAAATAGAATTTGGACCAAATTAAAAGGCTTAGAAAGCTCTGACAGCAATTAGGGTATTTTACATAATTGCTTTAGATGTGATTATGTTGATAAAATACTTTCTTTGGGAAATTCTGTACTTTGTATTTATGTTTTGAATTTAATTCCATTGAGCAAGGTGCCTAGTTTTGATTAAAGACTTAATACCTCATTTCCTAATTCTGCTTTGTGTATTAGAATATAAAGTCATGTAATGCCTCCAAATATGCTGTGTTAATACTGTAGTGCTGCATATCCTGTGCATGAAAGCACTATAGTAATCATTATGTGCAAAAACAGCTACTGAGTGTGAACTGAAATAACTGCTGCTTGTATCAATTTGGACAACATGAGAACTGCTTGAAAATCTGCCTGTACACTTGCACTAACGAGATATGGGATTTATATACTGCATACACTTGTACTTATTCTCAGATTTCTGTATGACATGGAGTGAGTGCTGCCTGTGTAATGACAGGAAGATGAAAATTTCACATACAATAATATACCCAGAGTGTGGTGGCTGAGTGCCAGATATCTCTGATGTTAGAAAGAGGAAGTTGTGAGACACTAGTGAGAGTCACACAGAATACTATGAAATATTCTTCACTGCTTTCTTAACACATTCCCCTACAGAAATAACCCACTGAAGTGAGAAATGGTCATCATCAGGGTGAGGCAGTTAGAAAAAAATTATCTGATTATGCCTTGACTGTACTAAAAAACCATTTACTAAAACGAAAAGCTTGAGATGGTCTTGAGATTACTTGAATCAAAATTTCATTCCAGAAATTTATTTCTTTGGTACAAGGGTTATTGTTTAATTTTGTCCCCTGGTTATGGGCACGTATGTGTGGATTATATGTTTGCCTCATTCTTCCATATTTTCAATAAGAGATTTTTCCTCCTCTTCACCTTCCAATCACAGAGCAGCTTTCTCTCTCCCCATCTTTTTTGTTTGTTTGTTTAGAAACTGCACAGTTACTGATTAGGCAGAATATATCAATCACAAAATTTTGCACTTAGAATAAAGAAAATTTGGCCTCTTTCTCATGGCGCTTTCTGTATCTGTTTTCAGCTGCATTTGAGTTGTATAAAAGGGTTGAGAACATTAGCCCCCACTGAGATAAGAGAAAAATGGGAGATTTTCTATTCTTTTCAGTTTTGTGCACAATATGCATGAGAGCAGAAGGCATTGGACCCAAAATTCTGGAAGTTACTTTATACTCACAGATAATGAAGGGCTACCCAAAGAGGGGAATAACCACAGGCACATTATGTAGGATCTGGATGCCAGAGAATCTCAGGTCTGATACAGGTACAGAAAAACTCATATCAGTCAGTAACACAGAGCAACTCAGTCTTGCACAGTCACCAGAAAATTGGAATGAGGTCTTATCAATTGACACCACAATTACAGCCTGGCTCCTGTGCCAGCTGTGCATAAAAAGACATATTTAACCAAGCCACTGTGTTTTGTGGCTCTCTTATGTACTACCCTCAGGACCATGAGCATCCCAGTAGTGATGCTAAACATATGCCTACAAGCTCCAGCGGCCAGCTGCCCTGAGGACAACCTGTCTTACTGTTGAAAACCGAGGCAAAGAAGGTGTTAAATACCTCAGCATTGTCCTCATCTTTGATAACAATGTTCCCACCTATGTCCAATAAAGAAAGGAGGTTTTCCTTGCCCCTCCTTTTGCTACTGATGTATCTGTAGAAAGACCTTTTGTTATCCTTAACAGAAGTGTCTAGATTGAGTTCAAATTGTGCCTTGGCTCTCTAATTTTCTTTCTACGTGACCTAATTGAATTCCTAAACTCTTCATGAGTAGCCAGCCTTTTTTTCCATAATTGGTAAGCTCTCTTTTTTGCCCTCATTTCCTTCAGATGTCTGTTGGATGTGTGAATATGGTATGAATTTAGAAACTAGTACATCTGTAAGCACAAAACATTGCAAGAGGGACAAAAGGAGAGACAGTAGTAGGTTTCCATGCTGAAGCTGTACCATGTAACCAAGCACATTTATAAGCTGAACATTTTGCTCTATATACTGTGGAAAACAAAGAGGATTTTGCAGAGAGAGTCTGTGGGAACAAGTTAAGCCAGCAGCAGCTGCAGTCAGTTAATTAGAATCAAAAAGGAGTGCTTTGGCCTTGACTGGTGTTGTTGATAAAGAGAGTGCTGTTTCTCAAAGTGGAAAACCACTTTGAACAGTCTGCATGATAGTGTATGTTTTTCTCCCATGGCTGAACACAACCACCACAGGATGCAAAGTGAATATGTGGGATCAAGGTACTGGTTTAGGATGACCTTGGGAATTTTGGCTAACTGAAAGACAAATACCAGGTCCTGTTTACCAAGGAACTCTAATTAAAGGGGAACTCCAGAAAGATCAGTGGACAAGTCCCGAAATTGAGCTATGCAGCCCCATTTCTTTCAGTGCCCATATTCACCATAACATTGGTATTATTAGTATCTGTTATAAAATGAGCCCTTCGAAATTCACCTTCCTGCCTGAGCAACGGCAGTCACTGGACTGCATGGGGACACTGCAAAGGTCTTTAATCTGCTTTAAGAACATCACTGCAGTTCCTGGTTGTGCTGAAGCAGTTTTATTTTCTGCATCATTTGCTGTGTTTAACAGGCCCCAAGCTCCACCCACCTGACATTAAAAACGAGAAGCTTTCCTTGCTGACCCAGAGCTGAATCCCAGGTACTCTGCCAAGGCATTCACCCCCCATCAAACAGAATGTTCTTTTGAGAACAATAAATGCTTCTTTTTTTTCCTCCATCAGCACGTCATACTTGGAGGGGGGGGAAAAAAAACCCAACCAGGTTTTTTTTTTCTGAAGAAAGTTAATGTTTGTGCCTGTCAGCCTAGAAGGTGACTCTTTAAATATTAGTCCCTTTTAAAGCTCCTGTAATGGGACAAAAGCCAAGCAATAAAAACACCAAAGCCTATATTACTTAGTCTCTGCTAAATACCCACAGCTCTAAAGGTCTTATAAATGTCTTATTGAAACATGCTGAAGGAAGAAAAGATGTCAAATATGCTACATATCATTTATTACTAAAGGCACTATTTGAGATTTCTTTCGTGGTTTACCTGTAGTGTTTCTGGTTTAGCTAGCCCTTGACTCTAAAGTAATTTAAAATCATTCTGTGGCATTGAGTGGCTTTGGTCATTTCATTGTAGAAAAGCATTTATTTGAAATTTAATTCTAACCTTTAAATAACAGGTGGTTTAAAAGGAGATGCTTTCTTTGATTGAGGCCAATGCAAATTTTTTTCAGAATTTATTTTGATCTTATGATATATGTCTTTTTTTGACTATATTTCTGGGAGACTTAGTTACTTATCTCCATCTCAAAAAAGCCAAACTTAAGAATAGGTCTGCTTCATTTTGCTGGTATAAATAAAATTATATATGGTTGGACACTTCTTTTTTTTCTTGTATTTCTCTGAGTTACAATAAAAAAATGGATGCTCTTACAACCAAAAAATGGATGTTATACTCAGTATGATAAAGGAAAAAACTCAGGATTTAAGTTAAATGCTTAGAAATATCCTCCTAAGGATAAATCCAGATTCATATTTTCTGCAAGTCATAGTCTCTGATAGTGCAAGTCATGATCCTGCAATAGTGTCAGCACAGCTAATGATTGTTGAAGGCCATCGGCTTTCAAGATTCATTCCATTCTTGAAATTTCTCTTCGGCTTTTCATTCTGAAATGAAACAATGTGAAATGTTAGAAGGGCAATTTCAGAAAAACAAAACAAAACAAAACAAAAGATAAAAAGTATAATTAGTAGGGATTACTGAACAAAGTATTTGTCTGCTGGCTATTCTAATTCCAACAAGACAAAAAATATACATTAAAATATGGCCACTGGCGTGAAAAGTCATTTTCCTGTCCTTTGCATTCTCCTCCCTCAAATATCTATATGACAAGAAGCAAGAAATTTGTGTGAGCTGGCAGTGTCTTCTTTCCCTAGTTATCTTGAATTTCACTGTTCACTATTTAATTAAAAACAGCTATTCAATTCCTTACATTTTGGCACCTTTCAGAATTTGATCTACAGTGCTCTACTTGACCTAAGTCACTGTTTATAATTTTTTAAAGATACTGAAGATCAAAAAGCCACCATCTCCAGGACTAATAGCTCATTTCTGCTCCTGTAAGACAGAAATAATAATAAAAAATAAACAAAGGTAATTAAACACAAACAAATAGGGTTTAGACAGGACTTTGGGCTTTGTTTTGTTGGTAGTTGGCATTTTGTAGTGGTGGTGTGGTTTTTTTCTTCTTTAGGTGGTTTATATTCAATATCTCTTTGGCTTCTTTTTGGTTTGTTTTTTTCTGGTGCATCTAGAATTTAAATCAAAGCAGGTCATCAACACATAAAAATTCTGAGTTGAAAAATTGCCCTAATTCTTGCGATTGTCCAAGAAAATATCCTCTCTCCTTGTAATGGATGCAACATTTATTCATTCCCATGCATCCACACTTTTGGGATCAGGCAGTGAAGTGATGGTCAGTTCATGATGTTCTTTGGAAGTGGTTCCTGCAGGCACAACTTCTCATCATTGGCCACACAGAGTTCATGAAAACAGGATGGATTTTATTGTTATGATACCTTGGAGTTTTGATGTTTTGATTTTTTTAATTTTTGTAGATCTTAGAAGTAGTTATGTAGTAAATGTAGATTTTAGAATAGCATGATATTATCCCTTTACCCTTTAACACACCAGCTCAAACCCCTGTTACCCATTCCCATGTCAATTTCCTAAATTCCACAGCCTGTTTAGCCTCCTTTTTCCTGCTTGGACTGCATGGGGTACATACATGACAATGTACTGTCCCAGGGTGAGTTTTTGGGCCTCTTGGATCAAGATAACAGTCGCTGCCACAGCCCTCAAACACCCCGGCCGTCCTTGGCTCGTACTGTCTAGCTGTTTGGAGAAGTAGGCCACAGCCCTTCGCTGGTTTCCCAGGGTCTGTGACAGTACCTCTAGGGCAACATTTAGTTGCTCATATGTAAACAGTTCAAAGGGTTTGGTTAGGTCTGGTAGTCCCAGTGCTGGAGCTGACATTAAGGACTGTTTCAGTTGTTTAAATGCAGCTCTGATTTCATCTGTCCATGTCACAACTCCTTTTTTGGATGTTTTCAGTGCTTCGTATAGGGTTTTGACTAATAACCCATAGTCAGCTATCCACAGGCGACATCACCCCACCATTCCTAGAAAAGCCTGCATTTCTCGTACAGTGTGGGGCTCTAGGAGATGGCAGATGGCTTCTTTCCGATCTGTGCTGAGCCGTCGATGTCCACGATAGATTTCAAGCCCTAGGTAAATGACTATTTCCTTTGCAATTTGTGCTTTCTCTTTTGAGACCCACTTAGTCCCAAAAAGTTTAAAAGACTTACAGTGAGTTCGATGCATTGGTCCCGACTTTTAGCAGCAATTAGTATGTCGTCTACATACTACAGGACAACTCCTTCTGGCTGCTGCCTTCTCCAATCCTCCAGTTCTTTTGCCAGCTGGTTTCCAAATATCGTTGGGCTGTTTTTATAGCCTTGCGGTAAGACAGTCCATGTAAGTTGAGTTCTTCTCCCTGTCTCAGGATTTTCCCATTCAAAAGCAAAAAGCTCTTGGCTGTCCTTGTGCACAGGAATGCAGAAAAAGGCATCCTTTAGATCAAGCACTGTAAACCACCCTAATTCCTCTGTTAATGTGGTTAACAAGGTATAGGGGTTCGCTACTACAGGGTATATATCCTCTGTTATTTTGTTGATTGCCCTCAGATCTTGGACCAATCGATAGCTCTTACCATCAGCTTTCTTCACTGGAAGGATGGGGGTGTTATATTTAGACTCACATTCTACCAATAGGCCAAATTTAAGAAACTTTTCAATTATGGGTGTTAAATCTTGACGACTTTCTAGCTTCAATGTTTTTGCCTTACCGGTGTTGCTCCTGGCTTGAGCGTGATGCTTATGGGTTCTGTTCGCTTGGACCTCCCAGGATATTCGCTAGCCCACACTAAAGGGATCACAGCATTCTCAACCTCTGCGGGGATCTCTCCATGGTTCTCCTGTATGAAGAAGGTGACTGCCTTGATATATTTAGTGTCAGGGATGATAATTTTTATTCCCCCTCCCTAACAGAATTATTATCATATTATAATCATCTTTATTATTATCACTGCTGTTGTTAATTTTTATATTGTTTTATTTTATTTTGTTGTTATTCTCCTAGCAGTTTGTGCTGCTGCTCTGCTGGAAGCACCACAAATAAACAGTCCCATCCTGCCAGAGTCTGACTCCTCTTTCCATTCCCACACCAACTTTCCTTTCCCATACAGCAGAAACTTGGCCTCAGCCAGAGCAGACTCTTACCTTTGGGACAAGAAAATTCAATTTTCCATGCACTGTTGAAAATCTACAAGTTCACTCTGGATGAGAACATTTGGGTATCAGCTGCAGTTATTATTTTGGCAAGAGCACACAGCAGAAGCCCTCTCAGGAATTACACTGAAACAAATCTCATCAGGGCTTTTCTATCATCAACATCAAATTAACTCATCACCATCCTTGCAAAAAAAAACCAAAAGAAATGTAGCAGTTCCTCACTCAGTTTGTAGATTTTTAAGACTGTATTTCAGCGGTTACTAATACAGAATGAAAGAACAAAGACAAATTGCTTGAAACTTTTATGTTCTGAAAACCAAATTTCCATTAATAGGAATGTAAAGCAGATCCTGTTTCACTCTGTATACAGTTTGAGCCACTATGCATAGTGGAATAATGGAATAATCATCTAACAAGGAATAATATCAGTGTCATCAGAACAATACTATGCTCTATATAAGTACAAAAGATATATGAAACTATATGGTAAAAATTCTCATATTAACTATAAAATTCAGTTAGACTTTCAGTCAACCACATCTGCAATCACAGCAGTGCCTTATGTGTTGTTATCTGGTATTCATGTCAGAGATTTTTCCACTGAGTTCCACTAGGAACTCTCTAAATTCATAGTTATTCAAATGCTGTTTTGAGGCTTCTATGTGATATTATTATACATATACACTTTCATACAGTGATAAAGTACGTTAGCAAAGTAAATCTAAATATTGGTGCTTTATAAAGCCTCTTTTGGAGGGAAGCAATCAGCCAGGACATCCGAAGGAAAAGCTGGATGACAACTCCAGTAAAAACTTTGGAGGATACTTCTAACATGCATATTACAAATACAATGTCACCATTTAAGTTTCGACTTTTATCTGGTAGATTAACATTGGCTATTCAGAATCTATTGTGTATCTCTATGTCAGCTAGAAACACACAGTAATGGAACTGACACATTGGTTCCGTTGTTATTTTAAACAATAAAATCTGTTTCACCTTTTATTACAGAGGAACTGATGGAATGCAAAAGGCGTATTGTTTTCACAAAACTGTTTTGGGGAGCCCAGGTCAATTTATGAGTCACAGTCAATTTATGTCAGAGCTGTCTGTTGGCATGAGCACTGAAATCACATCTTATGGGAGTGTGTTTCAAATACAATCTAATTTACTCTTAATATTATACACATATTTACTGTTCATTCCACAAATGTCTCTATAGCTTTGGAATCTGAAAAATATGTGCAAGGTGACAGAAGTGCTGAAGATAAAACCTGAAATATTTAGGACAAAGCAGAAGTACAGAGAAAAAGTGGATCACAGGGGCTAAAATAACATAAGTCATTGACCATCAGATGTGCACAGCAGGTTGAACCACTGGGGTCTTGCAGTGCTGGCATTTGAATGGCCAAATTCAAGCAATTACACAACCTCTGGGGTGGAGGTTGAGTCCATGGATAACTGCCCTGATCCTCTGCAGGACTACATATAAGTATATATGTAAATCAGTGCTGCATTGATCTGCTGACAAATATGAAAGCGAGGCCAATTTTTTCTTTAATTTTTGGCCAATGACTTAGCTTCTAGAGGAAATGCCTACAAACTCAGTGCCTTGGGAGGATTGTGAGTTGGCTAGGTACCTCAGAGCAAATGATTCCTGAGATACATTTACCTCATAGGAAAAAAAAGGTCTAGTTTACATCCCACTCAGTCTAAGTTAAATTATGAATTTCAGTGAATGAAATGAGGTTACACTCCTGGAACAGTGTCTGGGTGAAACATCAGTGAAAGCTTTTCATTTTTTTCCTCTACCACTTTGTTCTCACTAGGCAAGAAACAGTTCCTAGGGTGTTTTATTATATGTAAATTTCCCTTCAGTGCAAGGCTCGTCACTTCATAAACAATGCAGTAGCAGATAGTCTAGTTACAATAAAAGGATATTGCCGAAATTGCATCACATTATTCTTCTACCTCAATTTTACAGTAGAAAAGACTGGTTAATGATATAAAATGTAATTGTTGTAATTCAATATTACTACAGCTATTTTTGTAATCATTATTAATAAATTCATTTCAAAACAGTTCACATTTTTCTCCTCTGGAAAAAGGACAGCGTGTGTGTGCTAAATGACTAAAATAAAGTCATACTAATTTTAACTGGAAACTGCAGGTAATGGTAGTATGTTATGTTAGTATGTCCACATACAGTTTAATTACAGGTACTAGTTGAAATGATAACTTTGTGCAGCTGTCACAAAGACCATAAAATACTTGCAGAATAAGTAATCTGAACTTAATAATTCAAGTGCCATTTGGAGAAGCACTGGTCCACTTTCTGGATCACACACATGATTTCAGTGGGCTCTTTGCAAAGAGTGCTTTTATTCAGATTTAATAGATCTTGCTTTGTTTATAACACGTCAAGGCATTACTGGTGATTACTTAGTTAAACATACACGTCTTGTTCTCATACTAAATAAAAATTGAAATAATCTTCTAAAACAGTCTGGTGAAAATTAGTTTTCAAAATTACACTCATTTTTGAAGCAAATGCAGAGATTGACTGGTATTCAGAAGAACAGCAGAAGGAATGTGTCAGGCAGAGGTACAAAACCTAGTAGCTCTAGAGAAATCTGTGGTAATATGTCTGAAGAGTAAAGCAGTCTTTATTTGGAAAGAAAGTTGAAGAATTCAGTCCTTAAATAGTTGCTATAGCCCATAGATTTGTCTCCAGCTCCTACACTGCAAATTAAACTACAGACTGGAGCAACACAGACAAGATAATTATCTCCACTAACTTTTACCAGGGGTAGTTATCAGCGTCAGTCTTACTGTCCTCCTTTATGCTTCAGTAATTCCTAATGAAGGTGTAGCAGGAAAAAAAATAAAAGGGAACTTTTTGCACATTTACCTTTCACAGTCAAGCTTTTACAAAGCCCTTTAAAGAGTAACGAATGCAACACTGACAACATAACTTCTCTAAATGCAAACAGTGTGCCTGTTGTATCCAAACCAGTTAGTCCCAGTCAGATTTGGGCTGGGAGGCTGTTGTCCTGGGGCAGCGGACTGCATAATAATTTTTCACCCGGATTGTAAGTTGCTTCACCTGACTACTGGTTTGTCCCACTGCCAAGAAAGGAACAGCACTGGAAGGAACGACAGGACCTTGCAAGATCAAGTAAGTTCCTTGTTTATTATTATTCAGAATCACAATGGTTTGGTGGAACGACAGGACCTTTCAAGATCAAGTAAGTTCCTTGTTTATTATTATTCAGAATCACAATGGTTTGGTGGAAGGTATCTTAAGGACTATCAGTTGTTCCACCCCCTTCCACTATTCCAGGTTGCTGCAAGTCCCGGTCAACCTGGTCTTGGACATTTCCGGGGATGGGGCAGCAACAGCTTCTCTGGGCAGCCTGTGCCAGGGTCTCATCACCCTCACAGGGAACAATTTTTTCTTTAATATTCCATCAACCCTGCCCTCTGTCAATGTGAAACCACTCCTCTCTTTTCCTATCCCTCCATGTCCTTGTAAAAATTGCCTCTCCAGCTCTCTTGGAGCCCTGTTTTATATTTGAACATAAAACTTTTCCTAAATTCTAACAGCTCCTTGCTGATAAAAAAAAAGGCACAAAACACCTTTGTGAGAAATATATAAGGATGTGCTCTGTATGGTTTCTAGCGTTTGTTATAATAGTTCTGGCATATTACTTTTTCTTTAGATTTAAGGGCAAGTAACTCTAAAGGTTATTATTCTGAAGGATATTAAGTTAGGATAAGACATTCTCCTCAATTCATGCATTTCTGATCATAATAACACCTTTCATTCTCCAAACCTTGCATTCAGAAGCCAGTTATGATCATGCAAAAGTACTTTTTTCTCTAGTCTTGTTCTGTATTCAGACCTAACACTACTCTCACACTAATACTAGAGTTTAAAGAAAAGGTTCAAGTGCCAGTTTTATGAAAGATACTCTTCTTCCTCCTACTGCTCATAAGGGTCCTCGAGTTAGTGTAAATGAAAATCAGATTTCAAATATTACTTCTGCTTCCCATTCTTTTATCTTGGCTTGCTCACTAACAGAATTATGTGTCTTAAATGAGACTTTCAGCTAATGCAAAAGTGGAAAGATTAATCTCCCACTTTGTCTTCAATTCTGTGAAGGCAAGTTTTGACTTATGGCTGCACAGCAGCATGAAAAAGGGCAAACATTATAATTAAAAACAGTATCATGAAACACTGGAGAATTACACCTGGTTTATAATCTGGAATCTCATGATGTTAACACCTACTTCCATTTTGAAGAAGCTCTCCTCAGATTTGGTCATCAAGTTACAGCAGCAAATTGACTTTGATAATTACACATAACAAGGCTACACAATGTAACACAGGTAATGAGATTTTAATTCACCAATTCATCTTGTGAAGTACAAGACATAGCAATCAGCCTCCACACGCCTTTACACACTTTTAGGGCTGGTTATACCCTGTATGTGTGTTAGCCCACCTGCAGAGCTGTTATTTATGTAGTCCCATTAGGAAAATGGGTTTTGCTCTCATTTCAGGGACCTATTACAAAATTCATTCAGACACAGATGACTTATACCTTTTTAATAGTTTACCTGTCTAAAGAACACCAGGAGACAGACACAAGTCATCTTGTTGTGCCCTTCCCTGTGCCGGGAGTAGGGAGGGAGGGAAGGAAGGCAGGGATTACACAGCAAAGAATGGTTTTCATTACTAGTACATACTTTGGTATAAACAAGAATCCACTTCCCAAAAGCACCAATCTGTTTAAAAAACAGATAAAAAAATTGCAACTTGTTAACTTTTATCCTCTACATCACGTCCTTTCTACATTAGCAACATAAGCCCACAGGCTGTAGAAAAAAATAGCAGGTTTGTAGCTACAAGTCATATGGACATATTAAAGGCATAACATGATCTAGAGCATCTAATCTTGGTATCCAGTGACCATTTACTTTTATGTATGGAATGAAGCAGCCTATGTGAAATAAGTGCTCTTGTTTCTGTGCAGTTAATGGGTAGGAGAGGAACCTTTAAAGATCTCACAGAAAGGAAAACTCTCCAATCTGGATATCATTGCAGTTCAGACATCTGCACTGCCCCAGAGATATCTATGGCTAGTTGGACTCCTCAGGCCCTTGCAAAGCATCTTTCCTGCTTTATTAGGGCTCAGAACATTCACATACAACATATTTGCATAACTTAACATGAGTATATTAAGCAGAGATCTTGTCCAGTGTTTTGGATTGTACATGATCATGTTGCTTTAGAGTACAGTAGTTGTACTGTTTACTCTTCTATATGGGTCCGAATCATGTGTCATTTATTGGCACCACTTGCGTCTCTTAGAACGCTTCCATCAACGCTGCCTCTGTTCAATCCTAAACATCCACTGGACTGACTATGTGACCAACACGTCTGTCCTTGAACAGGCAGCAGTCACGAGCATTGAGGCCATGCTGCTGAGAACACAGCTGCGCTGGGCAGGGCACGTCTCCAGGATGCAGGACTACCGCCTCCCTAAGATCGTGCTCTATGGGGAACTTGCCACTGGCTGCCGCAAGAGAGGAGCCCCGAAGAGGAGATACAAGGACTGCCTGGAACAATCCCTCAGCCTTGGCCATATTGATCACCACCATTGGTCTACCCTGGCCTCCAGTCGGGAGGCCTGGAGACACAGCATCTATAACGCTGCTGCTGCTTTTGAGAACACACGCAGGATCACTCTCGAGGAGAAAAGACAACGCAGAAAGAATCGAATCTTGTTGATATCACCTGGGGTGTCTTTCTGCTCTGCCTTCTGCAACCGGACTTGTCTATCTCGCATTGGTCTTTTTAGCCATCAGTGCGCTTGTAGCAAGCGTGGGTAGAGCCCTTCTCAAATCTTCATTCGCAAAGCCTAGCCATGATGATGCTTTAGAGATAATACACTTGAAGTATAAACCACAATGACAGGAAACAATTTAGGTTTTGAAAACTAATTTCCTGGTACTTTTAGGAAGAGCTAGGCTTAAGTAAGAAGTCCAGCTCTGCCGAAAACACCTAAATTTCATTAATCTACTTTCAGTCCAAAATTAAAATGTTCAATGAAGAAACTATGCCTATCAGAATCTGGATCTGGATGTGTTTTCTGGATCGGAGTAAGCAAACTTCACTAAAATATATAGGAATTTATCATGTAAGATACGTCTCAAACCAACATATCTTCAAACAACTAAAAAGGAAAATCAGGTTCAGGAAAGTTGTAAAAAAGTGTTTTTGTAGTTCCAGTATGGAGCCCCTGGTGGTCTAGTGGTTAAGGGCGCGGCGCTGTCACTGCCGAGGCCCGGGTTCAATTCCCGGTCAGGGACACTCCCAGGGCAGATGGAGCTCGTTAGCCCTTAAAGGCAACCCATCTACATCCTGAGGACCTCGCTGCCACCGTCCAAGCTCATACAGTCTATTTTTCATCTACAAATGATCTGGGGAACTCACACTTGCTTTGTGCTACAGTTTAAATCTCTTGGCTTCAGAGCGTAATGTTTGATTAGGAAGAATCTTGTGTTTCAAAGAAATTTTCTTTTGTTGAGGCTCTTGTTATTCAAAAGTATTTTGTCAGTTCAGTAACAGCTTGGGAAAATGAAATAAATTAAAACATAGCTTTTAAATACTCAGCACAGACTCAGCAATGTTTAGCAGTTTAATTTTTTTGAGTGTTTCTTAAATAGAGTGTGGTTTAATCCCTCACAATCACTATTGCCAGATATCTGTTATTGTTACTGAAAGACAGATTACAATGAATCCTCTGGAATGCTTTCCTGAAGTGAAAGTAGATGTGACAAATCAGATCATATAAAAGACTCAGCGAATATATTCCAAGAAACAGAAAAGTTTAACTACACGGAGGGAAGACCCAGAGGTCTATGGAGGAACAAAACTAGAGTTGGAGATAGACCAAGGGGCGAAATGAAAGGACTATGTGGGATGAAAGGAAACACCAGAAAACCTAAAAAAATGTGCAAGTTCCTTTATATTGGTCACTGTCTTATTTTCTCCAATTCCTTTTGCCTTCTTCACTTGCTCTCTCCTGCTCACTAGGGTGAGGGAAAGACAAGGGATTGTGAAATAAACAACTGCCAAGCTGTCTCATCTGGGAAACAGCACTACCCATTTCACACTTGCCCTGTGTGAAAAACTTCTGCACCACCACCTAATCATGATTACACAGTGTGAAAAGCGTTCTACATCATTAATTATCCTGATTAAAATGATGCAATGGGACACCTCGTGCTGTTGGCTGCACAGAGCTTGCAAAGTGTTGTTGCAGGAGAACAAGAATGGATGCCAAGAAAAGTCATCTACAGTCCATCTTGTAAATTTGCCAACCCATGAAAGGGTTGGCAAATTTGTTCACACGTTTGCCTGAAGTTCTTGCTTGAAAATAACTGCTAGCCTCAAGAAAATGGGCTTTTTTTTCGGCCGAAGCTTGGAATATTTTGGATAACAAAATTGTCTTGCATCTGTTTAGAGTTATATTCCTAATTATTTGGTTATTAATAGCTATATCCTGTAAAATCTTTGAATTTAAAGTACAAATTAGTGAGAAGAGCAGTGAACAAGAGCCTAATCCCATTATTAAACTTACAGTACTGTAAGGTCAAGTTCTAATTTTCAGCAAAAACTCTACCTATATTCTTTAAAAAACCAAAAAATTGCTTTTAAAATAATTAATTAAAGGGGCAGTAAAAATGCAAAAAGCCCTTCACAAAATATGACTATAAACTCATAAAGTAATGGGAAAAAATAAGTCGGTGTTTCTGCTTGTTCTCAACTCATGACTCTTCTGGTGGACAGTACTGCCTAATGAATGTAAACAGCTGCCAATATTTGCCTGAACTGTGAACTGAGATGTTTGTTTTTCACAGGTTTGACAAGGTAAATATCATTTAGCCTGCAGGGTGCATGTAAATTGTGACATATCACACTATATTAAATTCTTTAATTTCAAGAGAAGCTTTTTAAGTAGTGAATCAAAGAACATAATAAAAGCATTCAGGAAATCTAAGCAGCAATCACCTCTTTTTCAGATATGTACATCACCAAATATAAATTACAACAAAAATAAATATAATATCTAGTTCCTTATGAGCTGTTCCACAGGCCTCAAATCAGAAAATTTTAAAACCTTCAGAATTAAAAGTATGACCACCATATTTATCAACATGCCAGTTGTATTAGGCCTTCATTTCTGGCTTGGTTTTCTACCAGTTTCATTCTCCTATTTCTATGGCATTACTTTTAGAACGTGAGCAAAAGAGGGTTCACTAAACCTCTCAATATAAAAAGTCTTCAGGGCTAGAAATATTTTATGTATTGACAATCAACACAAGAAGAAATACCTAGAAAAAGAACAACATCCCAAGATAACCCTGTCCTCAAATTCATCCTCTGCAAATAAACAACTCTCCATGAGCCACAATTTCTCTTCTTTAATAGGCAGCAGGTTGAGCAAAAATCTCGAAGAATTAGTTCAATGTGGAAAATTCAGGAAGAGATATCTTTTTGGAAGAATGGAGAACCAGCAGAGAGATAAGGAAAGAAGAGCTCAGAGTGTTGGAAAACACTGAGACTTCAATAGCACAGGTCCGTGGGTCAGCACTGTTTTGAAGGGGAGACAGACAGAGAGCTCATATCTCAGATGGAGTAAAATATTACAACTCTGGAAAAGCAGAAACTGCTTTGTTGGTGTATGATTTCAGCCTCTTTCTCATTTTTTTTATGGACAGCAGTGGAAAGCCTGTGTACAACTGACATGACAGAATGACAGAATAAAGAGCTTGGATATTTAGAAGATAAGCTACAATTACTTTCCTAATTATTATTTATCTGTTGATATTGGAATGATAAACTATAGTAACTTGAGCAAAAGCAGTAAAATTTGGGGTAAAAATAATTCCATCTGAAGTCTGCTATTTTCCCATAATATACAGCCTATGTTTTCCATCTAATTTTATCCCATTGTAAATAATCAAATTTTCTCATATAAGTAGTTGGTTCCAGTCCCTTAATGAATTACTTTTTACAAAAACACATATTCTTTCCTTATATTCTTAGTTATCTTTTGCCATGAGTACATATTTTAAGTTGTTAAATCTAGCTTCATTGATATCTTTCCTTCCTGAAGCAGGAAGGAAGGGTCAGGAACTTAAAATCAGGCAGAAAGTAGAGCAGGAAAAAAACCACCGAAAACCCAGCCAACCAACCCAAACAAACAACCTCCCTCTCCCAAGACATTAAAAAAAAAAAAAAAAATCATTCATTTTGTCTGTAATAACTGGCTAGATTGTGCACATTTCTGTGCTTTCTCTCCCCAAGAAAAGTGTTTCAGAATTTATTAGCCTTAAAAGAGAGTGTGATTGCTAATCCTTCCCTGCATTTCCTAAAATTCTGACTGTGTTGTTAAGAGATAAGCACAGCAGAAAGAGGAAAAAACAATTATGTTATTTTTTCCATTTCATGACTTCATTCCGTTGCCATTGAGGATCACACACATATTCTGATTCTTTTCCTATATCATAGCTGGTATCACAAACCAAATGTGTACATGTGCTTCTAAAGGTTCAGTCAGCCAGGAAAGAGAGAATTTAGTATTCCCAGTATACAATGCTCACATGGGAAACTCAGTATGAACTTTTGGTTCCTTTCTATTCTGCTTCTTTTTTCAGCCTCAACAGAAAGTCCGAAAAATAGGAACTAAGATCTCAGAGTAGTGTTGGAAGGGGTGG
The DNA here is from genome assembly GCF_022539395.1 of Myiozetetes cayanensis. Lineage (NCBI taxonomy): Eukaryota > Metazoa > Chordata > Aves > Passeriformes > Tyrannidae > Myiozetetes > Myiozetetes cayanensis. The sequence goes on along the minus strand of NW_026087631.1, from coordinate 33,105,374 downwards.
GAAAAAGTTGCACATTGAAAGGGGGAGTTTCTTTTTCTTGAATTTTGCTTCTGGGTTGTCTCCTGAAGCCTGAAAATTTTCCTTGGTGAGTTTGAGGAAATTAAATAATAGCCAGATACACATCCTTTCTTCTCTGCAGCAGCTAATTCATGATTTTTGGGTAAGGTCAGACACTTAAAGCAGTGTGTGGCTGCTGCAGGATCTGAGGTTTCAGGAGAAGATGAAATGCAGTCTTCTCTTGCTGAGCAGTTGGTAAACATCATCATGTTCGTACCTTGATTTTCTGTCAAATCGTAAACCATTCCTCTAAATTTTCTTCAGCTGTGTAATCATAAAAACTTTATATAAAACCACATTGAGTTAATTAAATTCTTCGCAAAGATGGAAGAGCAGGAAACCTGCTGAAAATACAATGAAAGCTCTTATAAGCATTCTTATGGTTATTTATAGAGTTACTTCTGAACTATCTGCACTGTAGACTACAGTAAAATTTTACAGAGGCTTCTGCAAAAGGGTAAATTTTTTAAAAATGGACTTATTCATCATTTAAACCGTAGCTGATCTTCCTAGTTGTTCAATATTTGATTTACTTGTAGGCAGTTTGGAAAAGACCAATGTTTTCCTGGGCAAAATATGTTCCAAAATATTTAAATAATTAAATACAATTCTAAATAAATAAATTAATCAGTACATCCATAAATAAATAAATCCTTCTGCTCTTTATCTCACCTTCTGTTTTTCAGCTGAGGGATAGATATAATAGGACTATTGATAATGTTGATTGGAAAAAACTGTCCTTAAATTGAATTATCAGAGCAGTGGGAATGTACAAAAACACTGAAAAAAGGTCTCCAACACAAATCAATAACAGCATTCAAATCTTGGTGCTTCCTATGGGTGAGGACAAAAAGTGTTGGGGTTTTCCACCTTGGAAAGTAATGGACCTTTGTTATAGACTTTGCAGAAGGTTATTAACAGCTCTCTGTAGTGCTTGGAGGTTTTTATCCTCCAAGTTTTATCAGGTACCTGTATCCTTGCTGATGTGGAGGATTTGAGGCTGCAAACTGAGACATAAACATTAATGAGGTTGACTCAGGATTGTGCTCCTCATCCCATGTCTGTCAGTGACACCAGGTCAAACTTAACTCCATGAGGAGTTTAAGGAGATGAAGGGAATTGCTCCAAAGGTGTAGAGTTGCTTCAGGGTGTATAAATGGCAGAATATATACTTGTAAGGTGATAATTTATGGTGGCAATGAAAGTTTCTCCTTCAGTCTGAGAAGGTGATGAGTAATCGAAAAGGATGGACAGGTAATATAAATCTCCCAATGTATGCTACTGTCTTATCTCCTTTTCATGTCTTATTAAGGGTGTTTCCCTACAAATGGTTGTCTGGATTTCTATCAGTTACTAATGAAGTTAGAATTCAGTGGTATCCTAGAAGCTTTCCAGCATGGTTTCTTGCATGCTAAAAAAATGTCCCTCATAAAAATTCAGTTTGTTCTTGTCCTCCCCAAGCTGCAATCTGATCTACAGAGTATTGCTTGAACTCTGCTTGATTTATTATCCTTTCCACTTTTGCTCATTATCACTAGGTAACCTAATTTATCAGAGCTCAGGTATCCTTTTTGTGCTGATTAAAACATCTCTCTCTCTCTGCTTGATACAGACATGTTTCGTTCTAGTTGAAAAAAAGTGATGATCCTGTTTGTCACTTCTCTTTATTTGAATGTTTAGCTAAGCCTTCTTGCAGAAGTTCTGTATTTCACCTTACTCTTGTCCCTTGTTAGTATCCACTGAGGAGTATTAATCAAAGTTGACCAGTTGTTGCTGTGATTTAACAAAGCAGGTAGCTAAACACCATACAGCTGTTTGTTCACTTCCCTCTCCTCACTCTCTCTGAGTGAGAGAATCAGGAAAAGGTAAAACACGTGGGTTGATATAAAACCAGTTAATTAGAACAAATAAGGGAGGGGAAATAATAACAACAACAACAAAAATAATAATAATAAAATAATAATAATATTAATAATAATATAATGTACAGGAAGAGCGATGCACTCTTGCTTATCACTCACTAGGTGATGCCCAGTCAGTTGCCAAGCAGTCAGTGCCAAGCAGCACTCACCCCAGCTCACTCCCCCCAGGTTTTTTATTCAGCATGGAATCCCAGGATGGTTTGGGTTGGAAGGGACCTTAAAAATCATATCATTCCACCCACTGCCATAGGCAGGGACATCTTCCACTATTCCAGGTTGCTCCAAGCCCCTCTTCAATCTGGCCCTGGACACTTCCAGGGATAGGGCAGCCACAGCTTCTCTGGGCAACCTGTACCAGGTCCTCCCCACCTCTCAGGGAGGAATTTCTTCCCAATATCCCCTCTGACCCTGCCCTCAGTCAGTGGGAAGTCACTTTCCCTTGTCCTGTCCCTGCAGGCCCTTGTTGAAAGTCCCTCTCCAGCTCTCTTGGAGATCTCTTAGGTTCTCCATGATGCCATAAATCTGGGATACCCACTGGGTCATTTGGGGTCACCTGTCCTAGCTGTACGCCCTCTCAGCTCCTCATGCACCCTCATCCTGTTGCTCGTGGGGTGTTGAAGGAGCAGAAAAGTCACTAACTGTGTTAAAAATCCTCAACAACAACTAATCATCAGTGTGTAACCAACATTATTCCCATCCTAAATGCAAAACACAGTACCATCTGTGTACCAGCTACTAGGAAGAAAATTATCTCAGCCAAACCAGAATGCACACCAGTTTCAAATATTGTCATATAACCCATTGTTTGTTACAAATTACAGGATAAAAAGATGAATTCTCCAGCAATATTTTATGATATTAGCTACTTTTCTCTATTTTACAACAGCCCATCTCAACCCATCAGATCTGAAAAGTTCCTCCAAAAAGCTACTGCAAGTCAAATATCTTTACATTATTTTCCTGCATGGCACTTGGAATGACTCCCAAGAAACACTGGAGGGAGGAAAGAAAAATCATCTTTGCTGTAATTTCCACTGAAATATTGTGAAACCCTGCTGTTACAACTGCTACCTATCACCAAGGCAGCCACTGCTGTCTGGTTGCTTTTAAGCTCCTCTTTTGTTATTATTCAACCAGCATTTCCTAGAGTGCCTTATATTATGTCCCATTTTGGAATAAGGATCTAGTCTCTTATTTTAGGATTAAGGATTTGCACTACAATGCAAATTGCAGATAATTATGATGATATTTAGGTAAATTTATAACCAGCCCTATGCAGAACAGTGCTATTCTCCCCCCCTCCCATTTCTTACTGGAACTCTCCCTCTACACACGTCCAAAAATAGCAGAGGCTTTTGCTTCCTTTCCAGTGTTCCTGTCCTGTGAACTCATATGTATTTTGCTATATATCACCCACTGGTATGTCTTACACTTTAATACACTTATCTAGTCTGGAGGACATTGTGTTATGCAATTCTCTCCATTGTAATCAATCATTTTCTGTATATCATTGTCTTTTAAAACTAAAAGCAGGCACCTTATTATTCTTTTAAATTCCCCAGTGCCAAGTAACACATGCATCACTGTCTATATATATATGAAGGTATCTATGACACTTTCTTTGCTGGTTGTGTACCTGTTGTGTAACTTTTTGCGGCTCAAGGTCAGGACCATGCCAGCTCATCCTCCACAGATGGAAAAAAATGGGTGAGCACTCATTTTAACAAGGACTTAAGGAAAGCTTGTGATCAGGAAAGTTGTCCTTTGACAAATCTTTCCTTATAATCTTTCTTTACAAGCAGTGGCTGGAAAAGAAGGTTGGGTGCTATAGTAATGCATAAAGATGTAAGTGATCTGAGTGCTTGTTGCTTAGTGGCAAGAGACAAGTTAACTTTATCTCAACATATTTTTCAAATTAGGAGTTGTACCTGCTATCACCTAATAACAAATTTTGTAGAATTTATATTAATTTTATTTTACTATTATCAAATCATTAATGAATGAATCTAAAAGTCTTCCAGTCTGTTACTGTCCTAGTGACACAAAAAAACTTTTTGCAAAATATCCCATTCAAGTAATAGAACAAAATTACCACCTCAGCTGTAAATAAACCAGTAAACCAGTTATATACCTGTTCAACAAGAGCTTCTCTCTGTTGGGATCAGAATTACAAGTACAGAGGCAATCAGATGCAATTTAAATGGATAAATATGGCATAGGCAAACATGAGAGGACCCACAGATATTCATAGTAGTTTGACTATTTTGCTTAAAGCTGGGATTAATTGTTGCTACTACCCAACCAAAAACTAGAGGGAGTAAACAAAATTTGCAGGGTATTTAGTAGACACTACATGCTAGAAGTAAGCCAGAATGGTAAGAACAAGCCAATTTTTATTACCTTTATCTGACTATGCTGTAGATGAAACCTTTTCTTTTGTCTCCTGCACACATTTGTAAGCCTAGGACAGCAGAACAGTTGAGATTATTTAAAATACATTTACTCTTTTAGACAATAAATAGCAATTTTTAAGGTATTTTGTCCTCATGGGACGCTCTATTTTACTTGGTGTTTTAGAGTCCTTTTTTCACAGACAGCATGGTTTATAGTGGAAGTAATTGCAGATGCTTATTCCATTGAGTGGACAGAAACTTAAAAAAGGGTCTTGAAATGTTATTTGTGATTCTCTGATTCAAGTCCTGTGTAAAATCAGCTGTATCAGTGTAGACACAATGGTCTAAAAGAAGAGAATAAGACAAGGAAAACATGTATATATTATTTTTTAGATTAACTGGTAGAGCTGGGAAATCATTGTGTCTCAGTACTTACATGGATAGTAAATACAAAAGTGGTCTTTGAAACATCCTCATATGTGTCTGGGCACTCTGTCAAGAAAAATACGAAAAGCATTTTTTTTTTTTAGATGAGAAATAAAACAAAACAAAAAAAGTAATAACTAAATAGCAGTGAATACATAACATAAAAATTCACAGAACACAAAGTTCTGCATAAGAAGCAGTGATTTGCTGGTTACAAGAGTTATATTGATCAGAAATAATGGAGGTTTATATTTAAAAAGTAGACAAGAATTAACTTAAAGAAAGTTTTTTACTAAGCTGGGAAGTTGTATTTTGTAAAGTTAGACCTCAATCAGCATGACTTGTTTTAAATTGTTATATGCATTTAATCACATTGCTTCAATGAATATTTGAAACTCTTTTGAAATGTATTTTTCATTAGCTAAACAGACACAGATTTCCATTACTCGCTATGGTAAAAGAAGAAAGAAAAGAAAATCCTTTAGTGAATTCCAGATTATGACTCATTTGATCTCTCAAGTTGCCTATGTCTTAGTGATAAAAAACATAAAAGCATTTTTTTATTTTGAAGTACTCATACAGAATTGTTGACTCTCCAAAGTAATTAAAGAAAAAAAATTAAAATTACATGAACTCACAGTAAAGTATCTGTATATTTCTTTACTCCAATGAAGCGAAACATTTAGAAAAAAATCTCTTCAATACTTGTCAAACACATGACAGACTGCTTATATAACTGCTTATTCAGAGTATAAGGATATAAAAAAATCTTTTTAATCGATGGACATTCAGCAATTATAAAACTCAGGGACCAAAAGGAAACAAGGGATCAAAAAAGGATGGAAATTTTTTCAGTAATTCCATATGTTAACAAGAGAGGTTTGGCCCACACTTTGTGTCTCTTGTTTTTCTGCAACAAAACTGAATTAATCTCTTTACAGTTCTTTATTCCTTATCCAGGTGCTGCCAACCTTGTCTTCTCTCACACAATCGCTAAGTGAGATGTTCTGCCACACAGATTTTTCTAGCCATGGAAGGAACAGGTACAACTTGGTGGTTAAGAAATGCCTTCGTAGTATTTGAATCCTTCATAGTAATTGCTCAGATTTGGAAAAGAAAACAGCACACACGCCCAGATTAAAGCTAGGAAGTTTTTTTCTGAGGTCAATCTCATCCATGGAAAAACTGAATTTCCTTAAAGCATTATGTTTTCCCATGCTTACAGCTTCTGATGGGCTGAGTCTCTCTTTTTTACACTCCAGGATTGCTTTCCTTAATTTCATTTTTCATCTCAGATCTGTAGGTAGAAGACAGATGAAGAAACAAACCCAGATATTTTCCAAGAGTTCTTTTAAAAACAAATTCTGTGTTTTCTCAAGAATTTTTTTTTTTTTCACATTACTGTTCACTTTAGAATGGAAAGCTCTATTATGATATGTGATCAGTAATCATTAAGTTATTTACTCAGAGGTAAATTCTGGACCTTCTATGAAGTTTAAACAAACAAGTTGCCATGAGTAAGTCATTTAAGATTCGGAGGCCAACTTGGCAAAGTTTAACAATTTCTGTAAATTCTGTGTTCAAGAGTAATGGCAATTTCCTTTTAATTCTAGAAGAGGCGTTGGTCTGTTTGAGTCTAGACAGCAGAGAAAGTTAAAGTTTTTTATTTGTTTGGTTTTAATTGTTGGGTTTTTTCAACACATCACCCTGGCATCATGATATCTCTAGATAGCAAAGATTCCTGTATCAGGTTGATCTGGACACAACAGAAATGCATCACAGATTTAGCTAAATTGCTTATCACAAAAAAAACCCCACCTTCTTTCCTTGGAAGGAAAAAAAAATTAATCTCTGGACAACAGACAGTTGCCAACTATGACCTCACTTAGTTCATCCTTTTTAGGGAATTGATTTGTGCTAAGTGTTCTTTTTTTTTTTTTTTTTTTTTTTCACCACTTCCCATTTAATAGCAATGCTAACTTAAAGATGTCTGGCTGCTTTACAAACAATTTTAGAGTGACCTCAGAATAAAGCTTGCAAGGCCTGTACAGAACTCACCACTTCAAGGTCTCTATCCAAGGAGAGAATCAAAATGTGGACCTTTGGGCATCTGATAAGCCAAATTTGGCTCAAGAATTATTTTTTTTTGGGGGTTTTTTTCTCTCATTTATCCAGGTGAAAAACTTTAAAAATAGAAATTAGCAGACAGATGAACCTGTTGTCAAGTATAAAAGAGTAAAATTATGAAAAACAATAAAATCCCAAACCTTATTCTCTTTGTAATCTTGAAAACTTGCACATAGAGGAAGAAAGGGTGATTTTATCAATCATTAAAACCAATTTATGAGCCTGAAATGAAAACAAGAATTTCCAGGTCAGAGGACCATCCAGTTCACACCCTGTCATAGAATCTCTAGCTTTAAAACGCCACCATAGAACTTTAAAGCAATTTTTGAGGATTATTCATATTGTCATATATGGCCCTTGTTGTCTGAGACAAACACAGAAAACGCCATTTCTTATTCCAGCTCTGTTAAAGCCATCTCATTTTAGCCAGTCAGAAACTTTGTTTTCTAGTGTTTCACCATTTTGCAGTGCAGTATTTTATTATTTTGGTAATATTTTACCTCTTTACTAGAAAAACTGCAACATATACATATAATATGTGCTATCAGAATACTGATTAAAATTACAGTAAAAGCAGTGGGAAATTTTGCCCTACTCTCTCAACTCAGTTCAGAACCAAAAATTAACCACTTACCAAAAAACCTTGCAGTGTCTGAAAAATAAGATTCTATATTTAAACTACGATTGTTAAAAGTGCATTGCAAAATTGTAGCAGTAAAACTCTTGACAATAAATCTGAAAACTATATAGATTAATGTACTTGATATGTATTTTGTGAAACATACTGTATAAAAGCAAAATATGTTAATATGAAAAAGTATCTTTAGTTAAGGATGGTTTTTGCTTTTCATTACAAAGTTTAGGGAGTTGGTAGGGATTTTGAGGGGCTTTTTTGTTCTTGTTGGAGGTTTTTTGTTTGTTTGTTTCCTTGTTTTGGAGGGTTTTTTGTTTGTGGTTTTGGGTTTTTTTTTTTTATTGTTGGTGTTTTTTTCCTTTCTGAGACAGAATATTCACAAATATTTGCAACGTCGAATTCAATAAAGTTTCAGACCTTGCTGGCACATAAGAAGTTAAACCCATTTGTCTAGTTGAGCTGAGTTCACTGTGCTTACTCCAATTTTTGTTCTCCCCTATTTTCTTCAAAAATATCTTCTCATACACAGACATTTTCTACTTTAAAAGGTTTTAGGATTTTTAATAAGTCACAGCAATCTCAGAGTTAATTCTCTTACATGCTTGCACATATTTTATACAAATGATGGAAACTAAATACAAATGCAAGTGATAAGTGCTTTTTATCCCAGAGGGTAAAAAAAGAGCATTATTTCCACCTAAAAAAACCCAACAAACAAAACAAACAAACAAAAAACCCCAAAACCACAAACAAACAAACAAAAATGTACTGCGTTTTCACCCTTCTTATTGCACAAAGGATTAAAAAAATCATTGTGACAGTTCACAAGTTCTAAGAGTAAAACCCTCTTCTGAAAAGCCTGTCAACATTGACCTAATGACTCTGGAATACAGAGGAAACAGCAATTTAAGCTGCATTTTCCCCAGAAGAAGAAATAAAAATTGTTATTGTCAAACTTAGAAACAGACAGAGGAAAAAAATTTAGAGACAGGGTGGCAATATATGTGCACCTTTCTAATCCAAAATGGTTTAGTAGACACTATTAGTGTGTATGTCCAGTTCCTCCTGTATACAGTGGGGATAAATAAAGGTCTAAGATTTGTTTCTAGTTATCAAGGTACTGCCTGTCTTCTGCAAATCCTTAAGAGAAAACTCCTGTAAGTCTCCAAACTGCCAAGTGAATATATTGGATCCAACACCAGGTATTGATTTTGTTGGTCGTATCTACTATTCCTGCCAATAAACTGCAGTGAAATGAACTGTATGGCATTACAGACAGGGCTAAGCCAAAAAAAAAAAAAAAAAAGAAAAAAAAAAAGAGAGAGAATTGTGTACTTTACAACAAAACTTGCTAAGCACCCAACCAGCATTTTAGGCTGGTGGAACAATAAATGATATTTTCAGCTCTTCACTGGAAACTAAGTTCAATCAGAGAGAGGTGAACTTAATCTCAATGCAATTTTAATTTAATCTTTGGATTCAAGCAGTATGCAGGCTGATCAGTTTAAATTCGAATCTCTAGATTGTCTGACTGAAAACAATGCATCAGAGAAGAGAATTTCATACCAGAGAAAAGTCTTCGAAACGTTCTAAAAATTGCAAAAACTAAATATTAGTAAGAAGCAATTTTAATCATTGGAACAATTGGTACAGTAATTTTCCACTGAATCAAGTAACTATTTATAAAGGGAACTTGTTTGTGGATTTACTTTTTATATGCGAATGTTACAAACAACATTCATGCCACCAAATAAAATAAAAATAGTTAAAATTATGTTTGAAATGAAATTGGTTGTTGTCACTTACTTTACAACATCTTTAGTTGGCCTTTAGTTGTGGTAAGGGCTTGCCTCAAGTGAAGCATGACAAAATCATGGCATAGACTCAGCTAAAATTGAGATGGAATTAAAATTAATCTTACAAAATTTGTTTTCTCTAGGGAATACTCAGTCAATTTTAACACCCATGGACATACATGAGAAATGTTCTAAATAAATTCATACCTGAAGAGTTGTATGTTCTCCTGGGGATTGAAAAGGTTGTTATGTCTCACCCATAAAGGTATAAGGAACTCTTAAATAAATTCTTGTAACAAAGGCATAAAAATTTTGCCTTCTGGAAGGCACATCTTGCACATTTTCATAAGAGGGGAACACCTCTTGCCCCTCTAATCTCAGGATTAGTGTATTAGGCATCTGGACACTTCTCTCTGTCATTAATTCTTGAATTTCTGAAAAGTAAGATGGAGGTTCTGAATTTTCCATCCAAATTAACTGTACAGTTACAGTTAAAAGCAACTCGGCCAGTATATCTGCTCAAATAAAGCAGAAAAAAAAAAAAAAAAAAAAAGGATGTTTATCATACTTTTCAAAACTAGAGGAAAGGAAAGGCTATACAAGATTTAAAGGTGAAAATGTATCTGCTTTTTTTGACAACATGAGAAATTTAAAAGAAAAATAGTCCAATTACTTAAGTCAAAGATGTGTTCCTGAAGCAAATGGAAATTTTTGATAAAATACTGTGAGCCTTTTTGTTTTTCTTCTAAGTTCTCTTCTCTCAAAGTTTTTCTTCTAATTTTTAGAATGAAATAATAAAGTGGACTTCATGTCCCCTCCTTTTAGTATCCATTTTCAAAGGGAAGGGAAGGTTTGGAAAGGTTTGGGAAGGGAAGGTTTGGGAAGGGAAGGTGTAGCAGTGATATTAATGTAATAAATAAAGGGTCCTTGTGACCAGACACTGGCACCAACGTGGTATGTAAAATGCATGCTTTATTGAATGAAAAAAAGGTTTATACAGTAGTTTCAAAGGGTGATACGTCATGACACATGTGACCTTTTCAGCCAATCCTATACAATCATTCAACTGCACACAAGTGATAGAGTACTTTAAAAACTACAACTCCCAGGATGCTCTGCTAGCACCCATCCTGTAACCAGAAACTCCAGAATGCAAGGCAAGGCAAGGCAAGGCAAGGCAAGGGAAAGGCAAGGCAAGGCAAGGCAAGGGAAAGGCAAGGCAAGGGAAAGGCAAGGCAAGGCAAGGCAAGGGAAAGGCAAGGGAAAAGGGAAGGGAAGGGTCAAAATTACCTCAGCATTAAAACAGCTGGCACTACCCCAAATTGTTTTGCAGGCTGAAATCTTCATTGCTTCTAACAACATTTTTTCACCCAGTAGACTATGCATGTAACACATATTTTTGTAATCTGTTTTTTGGGAAAGAATTGCGCTATATGTTAACAATTTATTGGTCTTAAACAGAAATAACTGTCAGCTTCAACCTTCCATTATAGCATTTCTGTATTGGATACTCAGTATTTAACTTGCATAAATTCAAAGTTATATGGATTAAACCCACGTATTCATTTTATCATATATATAACTGAGCCTTGTTTTTCTCCATCTAGTAGAATGTTTGTTTCCTCTGGAGGAAATTAGAATACTGTGTGTGTAATCTGTTTAAACAAACGAAGATCTTACTGATACAATTCTCTTGTATGAAAAACACATACATAACCCTAATTCTGTAAGTGAGTATCCATTTGAGTATTTGATACTGCAGTATTTACTAAAGGAAGCCCTTACTGAGCCCAAATGTAGAAAGATAGTTTTTCAATTATAAACCTTCTTTTTTTTCCCCAAAAATATAGTATGATATTTTTAAATAACAAAATCACACTGGGGAAAAAAGTTGCTCAAAAAATGCCTCAAAAAGAAAATGTAGGCAAATAAAGCAATACTTGTTAAAATTTAATTAAAATCAAAATTATAAAAAATATTTCAGTACTGCTCAATTTGAAAAGAATCGTTGTTTTCTGAAAACACTAACATGAAAACCTGGTCTTCTAAATTAGTTTCAATTCATGACAATGAATCTTATTTGCTATTTCATGTAATGGATAGTAAATGCCACCATTTGGGGATATTTAAATGTAAATAATAGTTTCTCCATTACACAAATTTGTTTTTTACAAATAATATTATTTCTTCAGTATAATTCAATGTTTTTTTAGTAAAATGTTTTGAAGCTAAAACCATAGTTTCTATTCCATATTTATATCAGAACTTACAGTGTTTCTCAGTCCAAAGTTCACCTGAAATTAGTGAAAGAGTAAATATAAAAAGGCTAAACTGAGCCCTAAACATTCTGGAAATTATTGCCAAATATTTTTGGCAATAATTCTGAGTTACATATTTTTCTAACAGCTATTGAATTGGAAGATAAGAATACATTGAAGTGTAACTTTACTAATATAGTTTACATTAGAAATTGTAGAATATGTGAAAAAAGAGAAGAGAAAAAAAAGGAAAGATTAAAGCACTGTGGTCTGTACATAGTAAGCCAAAGTAACTTTTGATACTCAATTTTAATGTAACAGTGAACAAGACATAAATTTTATTCTACATCCTATTCTGCATTAGAAGTGATTAGAAATAATTTTGGCAGAGAGAAACAAAGTTTGATCATGTGGTTGCACAGCTAAATAAAGAAAAATAAATAAGTAAGCCTATATTTGAAGAAAATACTATGCCGAGTAGGAAAGACTTTTTCAGCACAAAGAATTGTCACACTCGTCGTCATGAGTAAATGGACCCCGATGGATGAAATTCAAGGGAAAATTGGGACAAAAGGGTGTTCACCCTTGTCAGGCAGCACAGGAAATCCCATCTGCTCACCCAGCCTCAGTGGATGCTGACAGCATCCCACAGGATTTATTTCTGTAGTGTAAACCTGACCTTTCCCTGTCCCATTCCCACTGCAGACAGCAGCGGTCAGCAGTTTAGTGTACTGTACTATACTGTACTGTAATTTAAGAAAGATTTGAAAACCACCGGCAATTTTCTGGGACCTAATTTACAGTTCACCTCTGGAATGGTCTCTGCAGGTATCTCAGGTGGCTAAATGTTGCAGGTAGGAGGCCCTACATATGGAGTTTGGTTACAAATTATAAAATAGTACTTGTCTGTTCTCCAAATATCCAACAGAGAACATGAGAGGAAACTCGGTATTGATGCTGAGGTAGACTGCTCTTTGATCTGGCCTAATACATATGTTTGTTCAGCCTTTGGTGCACAAAAGGGAATTCATCATAGAATTCATAGAATCAGAGAATTAACTGGGTTGGAAGAGACCTTCGAGATCTTCAAGTCGAATCCTTGATCCAACAGATCAGAGAACACCTCCGTACCTTTTAGGATTTAAAGTACGAGTAATCAGTGACTTCATTCTTTTAAATCCCTCTGAGTTATTTCTGTAAAAATGCATCTCTTTTTTTTTTTTTTTTTTCTGTAGTTAACACCAGCTTTGATTATCATAGAATCATTATCACAGAACTGGGTTGGGAGGGACCTTAAAGCTCATTCAGTCCCAGCCCCATGGGCAGGGACACCTTCCACTAGACCAGGTTGTTCCAAGCCCCATGCAGTCTGGGCTTGGACACTTCCAGGAATGGGGCAGCCACAGGTTCTCTGGGCAACTTGTGCCAGGGCCTCAGCACTCTCTGAGTAAAAAAATTTGTCCTGGTTTAGTTTGAAGCTTACTGTTGTTTGTTCAAGGCTGTTGGCAGCAGGTATGCATGATGTGTTCCCTATCCACTTAAACTCCTTGAAATAAGCATTTGGATCAATATGTTGGGTTCTTATTTTGCTTTTACATTGGAAAAAAAAAAAGCATAACAGCATGTATTTTATTTGCTAAAAATAAAATTCCCTCAAAATCTTATACACTTGTTTTCTGACAGTTATTATAGTGCACTAAGGCATTGGAACATTGAATGTTTTAAGAAATACTGAAATTTTCCTTTCACAGTAGCTTAAAAATTGAATAAAAAGTGACCCTCTTCCCACTGATGTCTTTCACTTATTCCTTCTCCTATGCCAGTTACAAACTATTTTAAATTGAACATTTTAGCAAAGAAGACAAACAAAATTAACCTTTTATTCTTTATATTATACTGACTTTAGATGGTAATGGTTGAAAAAGAAAAACAAGACAGTAAAATAAAATAAACATCTGCAACTTAATACCTGCTCCAGCTAAAACACAGATAAGTATGACATTGTTTCTTCAGTGACAACAGTTAAATATAGGCACAAAATAAATTCTAAATTCCAGGATTCTGCTGTGAAGAGGGGTAATAAACACAATCAGATATTAGATGGAGATGTTTGCTAGATTGAGATTATGCAAGAAGGCGACAGCCAGGAAATATTGGTGGGCCAATTTTTTGATGTGAACACCTAGTCCCATGGTATTGAATACTGGAAAAGATGGGAATTAACTCAGATATCAAGGATGTACAAAGAAATTCCCTAAATGGATTCTTACTTCCTTCTCACATCTAGAATTTGTAACATTTCACAAAAGGTATGAGAAGTAAAATAGGGATGGTTTCTGCCATCTTGATGTTTTCATTGAGTAAAAGCATACTCTAGTCCTTCAGTAGTTCAGTGGAATTCAATACAACTATTTGAACAATCGAATAATACCCAGCATGAGTCAATATGAGAGGTTCTGTCTAAAGAAAAAACAAACTATAAGTCATGACAAATGATCTCATTAGAAATCAAACTGTAGCTGCTGTTCAGCAGAACAATTACAAAAGCAAGGCAGGAAAAAAAGGAAAGGGGAGGATTATAGAAGATTCTGAAAAGGAATTTTTCAAAAACAAGCAAGCAAAAACAGGTGACTCACAAATCAGTATGCTGCTCTTGCATCAGATTCCTATAAAAATTTGCCTAGCAAGAGTTTTGGAAGAATTAGAAGAAAAACTTTGAGAGAAGAGAACTTAGAAGAAAAACAAAAAGGCTCACAGTATTTTATCAAAAATTTCCATTTGCTTCAGGAACACATCTTTGACTTAAGTAATTGGATTATTTTTCTTTTAAATTTCTCATGTTGTCAAAAAAAGCAGATACATTTTCACCTTTAAATCTTGTATAGCCTTTCCTTTCCTCTAGTTTTGAAAAGTGTGTTTTGCTTAATATATGCCTAAGAATTGTGCCTTTTCCATTTTTTTTGAAAAACAAGTATATACTGCCATATTTGTTGAGGTTCTTTTCATGTCCTAGTTACCAAGACAGGCATGGTCACTGATGCCAATTATGCAGGTCAGAATTAGTCACTGGAAAATCATATATTTGCCCCAGAACATGGTTTATTTTATATCAGGACGTATGCTACCAAAACTAGGGTACTGTGACTTATAATCATTTAGAAGGAGGAAAACCATTATAAAAAATAGTAGTGCATAAAGGACAACAGCTGTCAACAAAGGTGCATTTACTGATAAATCAACCATCCTATTTTCAGAGCAATACTGAAGCATTAAAAAGTAATTTATGCAGTCATTGAACTGCATTAAGTGCTGGAACAATCTATTTAGCATTTCAAGCCTCCAGAAAAAAATTTGAACTTGGTTCTATGTAGGGAAAAAAAAAAAAATTAATAGTCTGAGCAAAACCCCACTAAATTAAATGGGAGGTTTTCAATTCTTTTCAGTTAACTGGGCTCCAGATTTGAAATAATCTGTTTGGTGACTTTTGTGGGAGTTTTTTTTGGTTTGTTTTTTTTTCGGTTCGTTGGTTGGTTGTTGGTTGGGTTTTTTTGTTTGGTTTTTGTTTGTTTGTTTGTTTGTTTTAATAATATCATCACCCCCTCAATAATTGAAAAAGGTAAGTCTGGTCTGGTTTAAAAATACATTCCATGGAATCATAGAATCACAGAATGGTTTGGGTTGGAAGGGACCTTGGAGCTCACCTCGTCTCAACCCCCTGCCATTGAGCAGGGACTCCTTCCACTGGACCAGATTGCTCATCCACCTGACTGTAAACTGTTAAAACTGTGGTAGCTTGATAAAATATCAAAACTCTTTGGGAGGCAAACACTTCAGCTGGCATTACGGAGAATATTCCTGTGGACAGAAAAAAACCACAGCATTTTTAGCTGTAATAAACTAAGATAAGGAATTTGATCTCTAGTCTTTTCCTATGTGTGGCAGGGACCACTTCATTTTAGCACCAGGAAAGCCAATCTTTAAAATCCCACCTCAAAAAAAACCCTCTTGAACAACCAGCATGATAGAATGAGTAAGCAAGAGGCATTTTTTTGATTCCAAGATGCAAACTTTCCGTCATTAAAAATGCATTTGCAATAGTGCTGTTCCCAAAGAAGTCACCCTTGCAAACTCATACGCAGAATTATTTAGCAGACATCCCTTGGGAGTTTACCTGCACTGCATGCCTGTGACAGCAACCTCAGCTATATATATTGACCTCAAAACCAAGGCTGTCATAGCTTCAGAGACATAGGTCCTGATCTTACCCAAAATCAGCATAATAATGGAAGTCCAGGTTTATGCTACACGTGGCTTAACCAGGCCAAGGGTAATTCATCCTTGTTTCTCTGCTTATTTTTAAATGCCTCTTAGATAAGAAACATTTGATCTGTGATTTATGGAATTTTTCAGCTTCCGAATACCACACTGCGCTGAGGACTTTTACTGCTGTTGTTTCTTTTTTCTTCCCTTTTTTTTTTTTTTTTTTTTGGGTGGTGAGGGGGCACGGAGGGTAAAAAATTAAAATATTGAAACACAAACAGGAATTCTAGATCACATGCACATTTTAACAGACAACCTTGCAAAAAATGCAAGGATAACAGCTTTTGCTATTTACCTTAGTGCTGCTTAGAAGCCCATCATAAATTTTTGACTTCTGCCAAGCACAGAGAACTTTCCAGCAGTAGCTCACAAGAAATATGCCAAGGCCAGGGGCATTGCAGTGCAAGGAAAATGAACATTTTAAGAAAGAATATGTTAGCCAACACTTCCCCTGGTAGCTGTAGTAAAATATGAGGAGTCATTTTGCTGGTAGGAATGCTGAAAGTAAGTTCAATTTACTTTGCCTATTGTGTAAAAGCACTAAAGCAATGACACAGAACTATAATTATTTTTAAAGGGGTACTTTCTCATCCCTCGTAAACACTGAATGTATCCTAAAAAGAACGCATGTATTCTTGTTCTGATGGGCAGTCTATTCAGGTTGTAGAATCGCTGAATCTTAGAATGGTTTGGGTTGGAAGGGACCTTAAAGACCATCTTGTTCCACTCCCCTGCCATGGGCAGGGACACCTTCCACTACCCCAAGTAGTGGGGCTCAAAGCCCCATCCATCCTGGCCTTGGACACTTCAAGGGATGGAGCAGCCAAAGGTTCTCTGGGCAACCTGTGCCAGGGCCTCACCACTCTCATTCTGTGTAATATCTTCCTTATATTGAGTCTAAATCTCCACTCCTTTAGTTTAGATTGTGGTCTCCATTGCTGGTTATTCACATCATTCAATGATAATGATGATGATGATAATGATAAACTAAAAAAAGACAAATCCATTATCAAGTGTACTCTATGTAGGACTGCACAGTCTGAATAATTAAAAAAAAAGCCAGACAGGAGATGGTGCCTGATCACAGAACTATGTAAAGTTCAGTGCAAACACCATTCATCTTATACATGTTTCTGCATAAATTAACATCCTCCAAGCAACCACTTGCCCCTGGATGATGAGAAGGCATGTAAAAAATTGTTATTTGTGCTGGAGGAGGAGGATAAAAGAGAATGTGTTTTTATCTCTGATAAAATGATTTGCACTCAATGGACTTTAAAGACTTTGTTATAAGAGTTATAACCAGCTGCTTAGCGCAGTGGTGGCCTTGGAGAGATTTCAAAACCTTAGAGATGTGGCATCTGGGCACATGGTTTAGTGGGAGTCTGGCAGTGCTGGGATACCACTGGACTCAATGATCTTAGAGGTCATTTCCAAAATAAACAATTCTATGATTCTGTGATTTATATAATCACAAAATTACAGACTAGTTAGGGTTGGAAAGGACCTCTGGAGATCATCTAATCCAACTCCCCTGCCCAGGCGGGGTCACCTGGAGCTGGCAACACGTGTCCAGGTGGGTTTGAAATGTCTCTGGACTGGGAGACTCCACACCCTCCCTGGGCAGCTGTTCCAGGCTCTGCCACCTCCATGGAAAGAAGTTCTTCCTCATATTGAGGTGGAACTTGTTGTGGTTTAGTTTATGGCTATTGCTCCTCATCCTGTCTCTGGTCACTACTGAAAAGTCTGGCACCATCCTCTTGACTTTATTAATCTGTTTCCCTATCACTGCAGCCAAGGACTCTCCAACTGATGGAGCACTCATCGTTTATACCAAACCAGAGATATTTATTGACAGGGTCCTCAAGGAGGTTGCCCTTAGAGCTCCATGAAGTCACAGGTGGTTCTACTACTATTCAGAAGTTGCCAGACCACAGTCTCACTGGTTTTGGTGCTCTTAGTCCTGGTCTTGACCATCAGAACACCTTGAGAAGATTGGCCTCAAAACTTGATACCAATAAAACAACAAGAGGTTGTGGAAGGTCAAGGGTTCCTGAGAATAAGTGGGCTTGTCTTCTACCATCATCTCTGGGATTTCAACAAGGGTCTTTTCCACCAGATCTCCTCCTCCTTCTCTTTCTTCTCCTCCTCTGTAGCTCTGAGATTCATTTCCCTGCCCTTGGCTCTGCCCCCACAAGCACTCTGACCTCAGACGTTGATGTTGATGATATGGCCAGAGGTTGGAAGGTCGAGAGTGGGCTTGACTTCCACTGTCTTTTTCACTACAGTTTCAGCAAGGTATTTCTCCAGTAGTTCTCCTTCTCCTCCTCCTCTGTAGCTCTGAGTCTTAGCTGCTGCCACTTGGCCTTGCTCCAGTGCCTGAATAAAGTCAAGAAGATAGTGACGGACTCCTTTCAGTGGCCAGTCACAGGTGTCTTTTGCACAGAGGAACCATTCGGAATCTCTGTGCACTCCCTGAAAAGACACAATAAGGGAGGTCTACCTGAGGACACAGTGGGAGCTGGGACCTGTTGCTGACACACGGCAGTTCCACTGCCCCCAGGCCATGCTGAAACTCTCCTAAAGTGCTGGGGAAGATCCATTCATGTGAAGTGTGGGGATCCTGTCAGACTCATCCCATCCGTCCGGGTGCTGCCCTCAGCACCACTGGGTAGAGATGAAGAATGAGTGTTTGGGGCTGTTGCTGGATCAGAAAATCATGGAATCTTGAAATGAATTGAGTTGAAAGGGACCTTTGAAGGTTGTCTAGTTCAAATCTCTGCCACAGTCAGGGACATCTCCAACTATACCAGGCTGCTCAAGGTCCTATCCAACTTGACTTTGGTAGTTTCCAAGGATGGGGCATCTCTAGTTCTTCATAGAATCATAGAATCATGGAATGGTTTGGACTGGAATAAAAACCAGTTTGTATGTCATCTAGTCCTGCAACCCTGCCATGGCTGGATGTCTTCAGCTAGGTAAAGATTCTCCAACCTTCTTCCAAGTCCTTAACCTCCTTCCAAGTGTCCTTAAACACTTCCAATCACACACTAATAAAGAGGTTTGGAAGGGACCTTTCAAGGTCATCTCGTTTAACCCCTGACAATGATCAGGGAGAACTCCAAACACACCAGGTTGCTCCAAACCTCACCTAGTCTGACTAAATCTAGACACAATTCACATTTTCTGGATATTGAAGTCGCAAACTTGAGTGAAGGAAAAACATCTTTTCTTATTTTTTTAAAGTTTTTTCCTCCCTCCTTATCTGTACCTATGATAATACTTCTCACTTTTAAACATCCTTTATAACAGGAAAAAAAGTTAGACACGGAGCAAGGAAAAACAAGATGTGTTGTGATTTCTGTGTCTGCTTCTGAAACTCTTGTTTGCTCTGTGCACTGTTTGCTCAGGTGAGCAACACAACATAAATCTGCAAAGTGGGCTGTAAATCAATGAGCCATCAGGGCAAACATGTAACAGTCCTTTACAGTATAAAATAAGAGCTGTTTAATTGTATACAATAAATAGCACCACATCAATAATTTATAGTAATCAGTTAACTTGATAGACTTTGTCTTTTATGTTCATGAGGTGTTTCTTATTGAGGGTTATGGTGAGCTTTCTTCGTGTTGCATTTTGTATTAACACTGGAAAGGGGTTCATTCAAATACAGGGTGCCTCACACTGAAAGGTCCAGATGTAGTTTTTTCCTTCCTTTCCTTGTCATCTACACTGTGAGGCTTCTTAATGGGGTACTAGTCATCACTCATAAAGCAATCAAAAAAAATTCCAACAGCAGCTCACTGTAGTTTTACATCTCATGTGAGACATATCTATTCAGGAAATTAAAGTTGAAACCACTGGGTAATGCATTAGGAATCTTATCTTTTAGAAGTCACTTTATCTCAGAGTCTCTGTGGAAATGCTTCAAGAATATTTTCACAGGAACAGTATCAGGCTTTTGGACAGAGATTGTTTAGACCATCAGTACCCACTGAGCTTTCTCAGAGTTGTTGGAGAGGAAGACATATCAAAATGCTGTGTTGGAGAACAATTAATATTGTTTCAAACAATATAATTTACTGATGTAGAGTCTGGTTTTTTGGTATACAGTCTGCACTAAACATTACTTCAATGACTAAGGTAGGAATCCTGATTTCTCCAAATTGGACGTTTCTTTTTAGACTGGTGCTGATTTGAGTGTATTTATCATTTTGCAAATACAATTCATTTGGGGTTTAACACACAATTAGAATTTAATGATGCAAATGGGTTTTTGGTCTCCAAGTGTGAGCTTTTGTTGTGCTTGATTTAGGATGCTGTTGCTACACCCAAAGTCACACTGTGCTAAAAGTCATGAACCAGATGTCTCCTTGCTAGTAACAGGGAAGTCAGATGCATCTAATGCGCTGTATCCTGTGATATGGTTTAGTGTCGATATTAACACTACCCTGCCAGTGGGGGAACAATTCCATACAGTTCTTATTTATGAAATAATGCAAAAGATATTATTTATTTAAAATTAGTAAATGCAGCAATCCTCACTTTACACAGTAATACTTTGAGGCACAGCAGAATTCTCTGTTACTGATCCATCAGGAGACTGTAAGAAAATTGCCTACCTTAGACATAATTTTCTTTTCCTGTACAGGTGATGCACCCAGAAAGAACACCTTTTTTTTTGCAATATTTTAATGATATTTTAAAGACCTTAACGTGGTCTACTGTAAAGATACCAAGTGAAAATGGCGAGAGGCTATTTACAAGGGCCTGGAGGGGGAGGACAAGGGGGAAGGCTTCACATTGAAAGAGAGTAAATTTAGATTAGGTATAAGGAAAATTCTTCCCTCTGAGTGTGATGAGGCCCTGGCACAGGTAGCTCAGAGAAGCTGGGACTGCCCCATTGTCATGGTTTTGCCCACCAGCCGGCTCCTGGGGCTGAGGATGGTTTTGTCCAGGTGGATTTCGGGAGAAAAAGACAATCAAAACTTTCAGTAACACCTTTGCTAATTATATATTTAAGAAAATGGAAGAAAAGGTGGTTGCGCAGTTGAAATTAGTCGCAGCTGAAATTAGGTAGCCATGCAGGAAAGGCGGCAGGCCCCAAGTGGGCACCAGGCCTCCCTCCTCCCCCGGCCCTGGGCTGGGGGCAGGTGTGGCACTGGAGCCCCCTTTTCTCATGTAAGAGAGTAAAGGAAAAAAAAACTTAGAGGACTGACTGCTTAGACGAAAACCGCTGCAGAATAAGTCCAGCAGAAAGATAACGAAGTGTTCAAGGCCAAAGCTGCAGCAGGGGAGAGAGGAGAAGTTCGAAGGGGGGGCTGCTCTATCCCCCCTCTCTCGCTCTTTCTCTCTCCCTTCAGCAGGGAAAAGACTGAAAAATAAATCCCTGCTACCTTTGGAAGATTGTTGGAGTGAGGAGACTCCCATGTTGCTCATGGAGGAGCCTACATTTGAGTAAGTTGATACATAAGGAAGCCGAGACTTTATGAGAGGCCTGAGGTGAGTCCTGTTGAAGATTTGTGACCCTGAGGAAAACCTACGCTGGAGTGAGATGGCCCAGGTGGGATGTTGGGATCTGTGTGTGGGATCCATGTTGTTGCTGAAGATTTGTGACCCTGAGAAAAAGACTTATGCTGGAGCGAGAATGGCTTGGGTAAGATGTTAGGATCCAAGTGAAGGATCCATGCTAGACCCATGTCGGAGAGGTCTGTCAAGGACTGTTCTCCCATGGGGAGGGACCTCCACAGGAAACGGGTGGACTCAAAAGCCATTATCCCCTGTGACTCTGTGGTGAAGAACCATGGTAGGCAAGTGTCCCCTTGCAATCCATGGAAGAGAAGACCTTCAGGGCCTGGGTAATTCCCCAGCCTCCAGTCTTAGCCCAGGAGAGGGGGTAGGCCCAGCCTTGAAGCCGACAAAGAGAGAAAGAGGAAGAGTTCCAGCTGCCATGAAAAGGAGTTGTTGTCCTGAGATAACAGAAGAAGAACTTTAGAGTGCTGCAGAGTTACTGAAAAGACCTGGAACTCCGAAAATGGAGAAAGAGACTGCTTCTTCTCCTTGGACTGATAAAAGGGGGGAGAGGTATTTCTGTAAATACATAATACTTTTTACCTAAATAGAATTATTGTAGATGTAGTTCTTTAGTTTTATTTTGCTAGTAATAAATGTTAATATTATTTTTTCTCCAATCATCTCTCTTTTGTCTGCATAAACCTCCTCTCAACTAATAGTAATTGTGTGGGAGGTGTAAGAGCAAACTGACCCAGAGCAAAACCACAACACCCATCCCTTGAAGTGTCCAAAGCCAGGTTGGAGCAACCTGGTCTAGTGGAAGGTGCCACTGCCCATGGCAGGGGGTGGAACAAGATGACTTTTAAGGTCCCTTCCAAAACAAACCATTCTATGAAAAACAACTACATTTTAACACAGAAGGAAAATTTTTATTGTACTAAAGAATGCCTTTCAAATTTGATTTCTTCTTTCCTACTTTATATCAGGGCCTGT
This sequence comes from Myiozetetes cayanensis, assembly GCF_022539395.1. NCBI lineage: Eukaryota > Metazoa > Chordata > Aves > Passeriformes > Tyrannidae > Myiozetetes > Myiozetetes cayanensis. The sequence continues at coordinate 33,082,934 of NW_026087631.1, read as the reverse complement.
ACCCAGAAACTTCAACTTTTCAGTCTTTTGCACTTCCCAGCATAGAAGTAAAGAAATTATAAATGTAAAGGATTTTATTTAAGAAACAAAATTAAATTATGAGAAAGTGACACTGACAACTTTTAATAAAATAGTATCCAGAAAACCTCAGACAAAATTATGTGCATCTGGCTTTTATGCAACATTGTAAATTTCTTATTACAAATGTGGGTTTTCTTCACTTTCTCGCTAATGCTCTGTGCTATCTTACAAGAGAACTTCTTGAATAGAACCCCAAATTAGCTAGCATTTAGGAATAAATACCATCGTTTTAGACTGAATGTGATGTGCCTTCTAGATCTCTTTGGAGAATCTTTCTTTTTTTTTTTTTTTCCCAAATCTGGAATAGAGACAATAAATAAATAAATTAAAAAGACTTAAACAAACAAGAAAAGTAAACTCAACTCCCCTTGATTTACCATATTTTTCCCTCAGAATCAGACAAGATTAAAGGAAACTTATTTCAGCAAAGACACACTTTTTTAATCAGCTCAACTGTCAAAAGCTCAATTTAATAATTAGGAATATGGATCCAATAAAGCCATATGATTCATTAATTCATGAAATTTTTCCTCATTTATTCCATCACTTTACATCCAAAGGTAATGATATTTATGTAGCTCTGATCAGCACCATCATCAATGGCTTACAATGATTTTCCTATTTTGGACATTACTGTAGCGGACTCTTAATATAGGATATGACACAATTACTTAGAATGGTACACTGACCATAAGCAGCTTTCAAGCTAATTTTAGTCATCCATAAATTCCTCAGCTAGAGCAAAGCTCAGGTTCATGCTGCAAGAACACTTGGTCTGCTAAAGACAGGAATTAGACCAGATACTGCATAAATCAGCATAGTTCCCTGAGATAAATGAAAATAAGACAGTTTGCTCCAGTTGAGAATGTGGCTTAGCAACTTTGAGAATTTTTAAGAATAAAACAAAACAAGGAAAGAAAAAATAGAAACAAAAAATAAGAATCAAAACCGAACTATCCCACACCCCCGATGGTTGATATAGAAAAATACAGCTGCATCTGACCCAGAGGATGGCTCTCAAACAGCTTTTATAAACCTTATAGCTGGGAGGCAGTGGTTTTATTGACCAAGGTTAGCAATTCAGTATACTGAAAAAGGCATTTGCAATAATATAAATGAAAGGAAAATGGTTTCTTTTTTCCTTAGGGATATAAATGGATTTTCAGGAGCAGGAAAATGCAATGAAAAGGAGAAAATGTGTGGGAGAAGGTAGAGTGATAGAGGTAAAATGAGTTAGCACAAATTAATCAGAAATAAGAGAACTCCTTAGGGACTGGAATTGAAACATCAAAAAGCCATCAAATCAGGAGATACCTAGGGAGGAACACAAGGAGGGATGTACTGGGAATCCTAACTGAAGAAGATTTTAGCTACTGTGGTTTGCACAGACTAGAAAAACAAACAAACAAACAAAAAACCCCAAACAAACAAACAAAAACAGAAAAAGAAAATATAATAATACCTATGATGTCCTTTTTGAATAGAGATTTTTAGGGTACCCAAGGTGAATATAGATCACTGTGCACATATCAATATTTTAGTGTTGAGGAATAGATCATGTGCAGGCAGCTGGGTTTGTAAGTGCAAAATGCAGGTTGAGATGCAGATCAAGCTCTGGGTGGGAGTTTGAGACAACAAGGGATTATGAACTGCCAACCCTTTGCATAGCAAAGGGCTTCCCTAACAGCAGGAAGAACTTCATTTAGTCTGATTAAGCAACATCTGTAAGCAGTCAAATATGAAATCTACTATCCTACATGTTTACACAAAAGATGAGCAGACAGAGGAAAGCTGACTAAAACTGTGCCAGTGGCTACCATGCAGGACTGTGGGATTTCACACACAGATAATTTATAAAAACCAATGTGTAGTGAATTAGGACATAGAGGAGATGGAAAGGGAAAGTATTCCAGGAAGTTCTGTAGTGGTAGCTTATGAACATAGTATAAAAAGCTTTATTTTTCAGCTCTACATTAAAGTATAGCACCTGAGGAGACCTGGGGATACTTGCAGTCACTTCATTTATTTTCTATTAACAGAACATGAGTTTTTTTATAACCTCTTAAAGGGCAGCCTATATATATTGTGCAAAAGCATATCTCAGGGAGAAATAAAACATAAAATCAATTTGTGTATTTCTCTGTCTTCATCCCCTTCCAGTAATAAACCCTGCTTAAGAAAAAAAAGAAATAATGTAATTCAGCCAGAATTAAACTCTTAGTACTCCCCCACAGATGTTGACCTGCACGTATGTGTTCTATGCAGTACAATTATCTCATGCTCTGTAGCCCTGCAACATGCTCATAATGCAGTGACTTGCAGAGTAAAAGATGAGTAGAAGTCTTGATCTCCATAACTCTCTTCACTGTATGTCTGTACCATTTATCTGTCCTTAACCCATGAGAGCCCTTTCGGGCAGACACAACTCTTTGGATCTGACAGACTAAACTACCTGCATGAATAGTCCTCCACTGTTTTAAGATGTCACCTGCCTTGGAATTTTCCATATATTCTGACATTTACTCTTGGCTATAAGGGCAAGCTGGTTGGACAGGTGAAAAGTGAGTCTGTAAATGCGCTTATAAATCCTTTATACTAAAGGAAAAATAATAAAAGAAAAAATAAGGAAAGTTAAGCACATAACTACAGTAACAACTGATCATGAAGGATCATGAAAATAAAGAAAATGTAGGTAGAAAATTAAATGACCATGAATACACACTGCAACATAAAATATCTGAAATATATACCTGTAATACCGAAATAATAATATGTGTTGAAGATACATCTATTGGGCTATCATGCAGAACAGTGTCAGGACCAACCTCCTTGTTCATGTGAAAGAAAAAGCACATAATTTTAAAAAAATTTAGCAAAGACATTTTCTTGGTTTTGCTGATTCTTAGAAACTAAGCAGGAATTTTCCCCTTCCTGCTCCCCACTGCACGGAGGACTGTTAAGTGAGCAGTTAAGTAACACAAAAGAAGCTACCTCTTAGTTAATGGCCCTCAGAATCTCGTCTCCTGAGAAATGGCGGTGAGGAGTTCCTTCTTACTTTTTTTTCCCCTCTTGTTTCTTGGGAAACAGGGGGAGGAGTTCTGGCTGGCTGCTGAAGCTGGAACAAGGTCGGAGGAGAGCTCGGAGTGGTTTTTGTTCTCAACTTGGCTGCCAGCTGTGGATTCTGCTTGGATTTTCATCAGAGAGGAACTGTTTCAGGAGGTTATTTCTTCTCCTTCCCCATTCCCGTTTGTTTCTTTCTTAGCAGTGGTTCTTGGCCACATCAAAGGGAGAAGGAAAACTATACCACATGACTCAGCCAGCAGAACAGAGTGAGTTTTTTCCCACTGGGACCGATTTTTTTTGTTGTTGTTTCTCTCCCTCCTCTCTCTCCCCTTTCCCAGCGTTTTTGTGGGGGAAGGGAAACTCATTTTCAGTTTCTCCAACACACCCCGGAGGGTGTCACTCCACGTGCTGGCGACCAGTGATTCCACAGCGCCCCCTGCCAACCAGCATAAAGCACTGCAGTATCTGCATTTCCAGTGATCCAACAGCACCTCCTGGTGAGTGGAACAGGACACTACAAGCTCTGCATCTTCAGTGGCCCAACAGCACCCTCTGTTGACTGTGGTTAGAATTGCACCAAAGGGCACAACCTGAACTCTTAACTTTTTTGTTTGCTTGTTTAGTGGTCTGTTTTGAAGGGAATTATTTGTGGGTATAGGAGTATTGTTTGGTTGTTTTACTTCTTTCCTTTGGTTGTTTCTACCAATACACATATATCTTTTTAATAAAGTGCTGTTATTTTTCCTTTTTCCAATTTTTTTCCCCTTCAGTCGGAGCCTCTTAATTTCAGATTTACAGTTGCTTAGGAAGAGGAGTTTGGGTCTTCCTCATAACTCATCCTCAGCAAAACACCTGTGTCTCATTTAAACTGAGACAGACATTAAAATAAGAGATGCCTGGATGAGCAGCTGTGATGGGTCTAGTCACGCAGTAGACCTAGAAGAGTAAGACCTTGTGTAAGTACACAAATTACTAAACTTTTAGACAATACCGTACAACTCAACACATTGCAGAATAAAACATCTAACTAAATAAATACGTAAATAAGTAAAAAAACCAACCAAAAAACCCCCAAACAGCAATCTGTATCCTTTTTTTTTCTTTTTTTTTTTTTAAGTGGGAAAGGCTAAGTTAAGGATATGGAATAACATGCCAGAAAAAGACCTTGAGTTCTTGATGTTCTGACATTTGTTTTTAACACATTTTTCTAAAAGGAAAGGGCTGTGGGTTTTTCTTACAGTACGAAGCTCACCTGGCTACCTGCATCAAACCCTGAATAAGGTTTAGATTTATTTCCCACCATTCTCATAATTGGCATAATCATGCTTCAGGCAAATGCCTTCTCTCACCAATCAGGCTGAAGGAATACTCTAAGGAAGGAGCATGTAGTGTGTAACACAAGTAAGATCCCCATTTATTAAGCAAAGGGAATGAATATGAGAAAGAAAGCACATAATTGTACACTAAAATGAAGACTTCAAATTGGATAGAAAAAAACCCCAAATTGTAAGTTTAATTAAGAATTCTAACTAAGGTTTTCTACAATAAATATTAAGTTGAATTATGTTATTTTCATTACTTCTGTCATTTGAAAAGCAAGTTTTAGGTGGCAGGTAGATGGTACTTCACATGGCAGATTGCAAAGATATTTTGCCAGTTAGAGGCCACATGCATTGCTACAAAGGCAATCTTCTGATCTCTTCTCAGGACACATTCCAAACTGTAACAATTTACAGGAATTAAAATAGCATAAAATAATGTGTCAATTTCTTGAACTTCTGGAATCTTCTTCTTAGCAAGGTGGTGGTGTAGTGTTACTAGCAATAGGCTAACTTTTTGTCAAAATTCAGTAGATTCTAAAACATCCATGAGTTGGTGTTCTAAAGCCTTTTGGTCACATTTATTTCTTGATTTTTCATTTTTAGGTAAAGTGGAGAAGTTGGCAAAACTGAAGGAAATACTCTTGAAGGAGAAAGTGTTAAAAAAAAAAAAAAAAAAAAGAGATATTGTTAAAACCTTCTCAGAGAAAGTGGAAGAAGGTAACACAGTTGTAACAATGGGGTGTGGAAGCAGAACACTAAATAATTTATCTGTTTTTAAGAACCTGAATGGCTCCACCAAGTATGAAAACTTGAGCCCATAGAACAGAGCCCTCATGGTTGTGTTTCTACAAGGCTGTCAGCCATTTCTGGGTGTTCTGCAGTGGATTTTTGAATAATTGAAGGTAGAAAGTGCACGGTTCAGCTCTTAGCTTCCACGTTGCCTGAATCGACATAATGAAATATCCCCCTGGAGAGACTGGAGGGAGTTAGGAAAGCACACTGCTCCCCATGCCTGCTTGCAATTTTTCTGTCTCAAGGGCTTTGCACTGGTGATTTACAGTACATTATGCACACATTGTGTCAGGGCTGTGAGACTCCAAACGATATTATGCTTCATAAGCTGCACTGCAACAAGCAATCTAAGATGTTAAGTCATCCATTTTAGAGCAGATTTACAGAGAAATAGTCAAGTTCTTGAATTAAGCTCCTTGCACTACAGTTTGAAGATAACACAAAATGCACATGAAAAATGTAGAATAATGGGACAAAACATAGTTATGGGCATTTCAGAGACTGGCATGTGTTTGTTTGCAAGTATTATGGGGAATGAAGTCATATGGGTAGAGCTTTACTCCAACAGTGGACACAGGGACGATTGCTCAAGAGGACCCAGGAGGGACAGTTTTTCTATTCCCCTTGATGAAGTGACCTGGACAATTTTCCAGGTCTTGCTAGTTTGGTCAGCAAGAGAAGAGGTTAATGTTACAGAAATTTTACCCATTTTATTTCAGGAACATCCTCTCTTTGTATGCACTAACTTTGACCACTGCATCCAGAGTGTGTTTTGCCACATACACAGACTGTAGTGAGGACAACTCCTGCCTGTACATCGCTTGTGCAGGGTCAGCTTCAGTGTAGCCCAAGAACATTTAAAAAAACCAATCAGATTCAGGGGTGGGGGAATGTCGGTGTTACCTATGACAGCTATCAATTTTAAAATGTTTACTTTCTGAGGCAGCTTCCAATGGGGGAAGTGCAGATATAATTCAGGAATCAGAGTTTATACAAGGAAACAGAAAAACTGATCTAAGACAACAGTCACCCTCACAGCCAGCTGTTACTGGAGTTTAAAATTTAAACCCTAGACTTGTTCAGACACGCTTTAATAAGCAGATGCTCTGGGAACACTCCAGCTGCCTAATGTGGGCATTTGGTGTCACTGTAGATGTTCCAGATGCAAAACTTTCGTGCAGGGATAGCAGATAATTTCTGCAACCGCAGGGTTGCACCAAACTACCTAAAATAGGACTTCATACCTGTGTTTAAACATCGAAATCCTATGCAAGCAGGACTTGGAGAAAAAGCCTCACATAAAATCTTTCTCAGCAAGTTATTTCAGTCTTTCTTTCTTTTTCTTTCTTAGCAGTGAACTTTAATGAGAGAAGAGACAAATGTAAGATGAAGAATTATAATCAGATAACTTGGCACAATGTGTTTAAATAATAACTTATAAAGTGGCATAACAAAAGAAAATACTTGGAGCATCTAGTTTTATTGTTGAGGTAATTGAAGGCTGAAGAAGCACTAGGTATTATAATACAGGTTTGCAGCTATTATGAATCTCAAGTCACATGTGTTTTCAACTGACACATTTTTTTCCGTAATTCAGATGTTTTAATTGCTTAAAAATAACATTGATTTGAATTGGTTTTCTCCAAGAAATCCAAATTTGTGATGTACTTCCACATACAAGTGTCATAGAATAAATAATAAATTTATCTGTGCATATATGTGTGTGAGTTCATATTTATGTAACATTCATATATGCATATATATATATATACTTTCCCTCATTATGTAGTATTCATTATCCATATGGTATACATATATATAAATATATAGCCTTGCGTGTATAGTTATGTGGGTTTGAGATTCTCATCCATGAAAAACGAAATTTATTTACAAATCTGGTGACATTGTACCACAGAATATCTGGCTGAATGAACATTACTGTCTTCTTGCCATTTTTTGTTACAGCTGTCTCTGGTACACAAAAATATGTATGCAATCTGAGCCCGTGAAAGGCTGGTTCTCACCAGCAGAATTTGTGTTGGCAGCATACTTCAAATTCTGGACTAAATTAATACTGCCTCAATTGATAAAGCCAAAACAGTTCTAGCAAGTGCCACTCTGACTTGCCTCATTGTAGACCACAAATCATGTTCTCTCAGATACCACGAGCACAGGAGGTTTACACTGCAGCTTCCATGGAAGTGTAAAAGGGATTTAATATGTGTAATTGAGGTAGCACAGTTTAAAGGAATCTCAGTGTGAATATCAGTCAGATGTATATTTTATATACATCATGATTGAATTTTTCTTTTTTCCACTGCTTATGCTTCCTGTTCAATCCATGAGTTTTGTTTAGTTTTTCTTCATCATGCAAATTGAATGTGTTTAGAACACCAGTGACACAGCTATTACTAAAGGAATTAGGACTAAGGTCCTGTGGGAGAAGACTGGGAAAGAGGAACTCAAAAAAAGATTTCAGATTTATGTTTGATGTGCTTAAAGCAAAATGAAATTTATTTTAGTGGTATTTATGGGGTTTGTTCTATTTTATTCCTTTCCTCACCTACAGTGATGTTTTCTTCACAAGCTCTATTTTGATACCAGTATATTCTGACAGCTTTTTTTTTTTTTTTTTAAAAAGTCATAAGCACTGAAGGATTGTCAATCCTTTCTAGCTCAGCAATATCTCAGGGAATTGCTGTGTGATAGGTAACAAACTACCTGAACATCTCAATGTCTACTCCCTTTAAACCATGGAATCAAAAGGATGAGATGGATTTGATTTTGTTTTTTGCTTTTGCCAATATATAAGAAAACTGCCTAAACAGTGCTCCTCAAGGTTCATGTAGGAACATATTTGCTTTGTCCAAAGATCATATATTTAATTTGTTTTTTGCTTTGCAAATTCTCACCACATTATCTCTGCCCTGTTCTTTAGAGTATTCTAACATGTTACTCTTTCAGAATATCTGTTCTTACCAGCACAGATACTTTTCATTTTCCCCTCCTTGTAGTTCATTAGTGCTTATTAACATCGACTACTGCTTCTCATTTACAATAAAAACTTTAATTTGCTTTCTTATTTCACCTCTGACAACATTCCCGGGACCTGTCTCTGTCTAGCATCTCATACTTTCTTAGAAATATTTCTTCAGAGTCTATGCAGCATTGGATTTTAACTGGAGTTTTAACATCCATGCAGCAACTTACTCAGTCATTTTCATTTGGTTTGATTCTCTTTTCATGAAGAATTTCACTTATAGTTAATTTCTGATGCTTTGATAAAGTACTTTAATTTTATTAAATACTTAATGACATAGTTTACTGCCTGTGCTCTCTTTTATGTTGAGTACCACATCAAATAGAAATATGTGGGAAAAACACAAGGCATTAACTCAAAGGTTAAAAAACCCCAAACAAACAAAAAATTTAAAAGTGCTTATTGTCTTCTTTAAGACCAATTTTTTGTTTTTAGGATGATTCAGTTGACATTCAACAGCAGGACTCACCATCCTGACTTCAGTCCTTTAAGAGGATCAATACCTTCTACTTAACTTAATATCACTAAAAAACCTGTGAACTTAATACCTCAGTGGGGACACTTAGATTTACAAATGTATAAACAATTAGCAGTAAAACTTGTGATAAGGAGTTAAGTGATAAAAGTTTTCATAGAGGAGAGGGCAACAATGAACATTTTTACTATCTTTAAAACCTTTCAATTTGTTTCTCAGTGTGGGCCTTCTGGATGTATTCAACTCCTTCTGTAAATACTTAAATCATTAAAATGCAAATGAAAATTGAAATTGAAGCACCTAGCAAAGGGGGAAAAAATCCACAGAAATTACTCACTGAATTCAGTAAAACATAATACAGCCTGCAGTGAAATCCAGCAGAAAGCATTAGGTCACAGGGTATTTTAAGTAACTTTTCCATTTGGCTGTAGGAAACTGGGGAAATATTTTGTAGCAATTATAGTTTACAACAGCTACAATGCAATCTTTTCATAAGCTGATAATTTTTTCCTTGAATTTTTCAAGTCACTGTTTTTCTCAACTTCAACATCTCCAGATTAGTCACTCTCAGAAGCTTTTCCAGAACTTAATTTGTCTCATCCTTACAGAAGTGCCTCTAATTCCTGGACCAAAACCCCATTTCAATACATTGCTTCTTGGATTAACATTATACTTTTGCTTAAAAAGTTGTCTCCCTTTTTAATCACTCCAGAAATCATTTTCTCCTATAGCTCCAAAGCAATTCGCAAGAAAATTCACCACTGCTTTGCACAAATTGATTATATTTTTCACTTGGAAGCATCTGATGATTCATTTACATTTTTAGAATCATTTCATATTATTGGATCTCGGTTGTCAGTTAAAACATATGGATATCTTCCTATCTCTCTTGTTCCAGCTGATATACTTGAACTTTATAAAATAAATCATATACTTCCTCTATTTTGCAGTCAACCTGACTTGGGTGGATAAGAAATTTAATCCTTCCAAGGACGAATTCTGAACATTTTGGATAAAAATAGGATTGGCTTATTTTTTCCACTGAGTTTATTCTCTTTTGTCTATTTAGAACAAAACTCTGAATAGGATTTTAATGTGTTTTAAGAATATGCCCAGGACAGAATTTGTTCTGTAATGCATTTGCAGCAATCTTTCCTCTTTAAATGTCACTCCTCCTGCACAGAATAAGGGCAAAACAATTGCTGAGCAGCAGCATAGTCACTATTATTCTCTCTGTCTTCCACCTCCAGAAAAATCTAAATATCATTCAGAGTGATAGACCCTTGATGAGAATTCAGAAAGCTTATAACCTGGGACTAGAGCATATTTCTGAGTTGCGTTGGTTCTTTGTCCTGAGACAAATAGTTTTCAATAGCACTTCTTAGTGAGCCTGTTCAAAATTATTTTCTTATTTATGATTAATTAATTTTTAATCACAGGAACAATACTTCAATGTATTCATTAACATCCTTGTCTTTAGCACATTCTCGCTGTTTGTAGTATTTTCCCTTATGTAGAGCATCATGTTTCATGTTTCAGAACAAAAAGTAACAAACACCAAAGGTGAGGATTTTCCTTTGTTATGTAACTTAGTAAGTTAACCGACTATTTTTAAGAGATAATTATCCGTTTCTTCCAATGGATTTAGTGTCCTTTTGGCCTGATAGTGCAGGAAGTATGGAAGTCACAGTGAGAATACTCTGGAAAATAAATTGCCTATCACGTGGAACATTTTTTTCTGTTTCATAAAAACAAGGACAGTCACATAGTCAGGATTGTTTGGCCAGTTTGATTTTAGAGCTGGACAGACCAAAGAACCTGAAATTTGTTATGCCTTTAAACTATGTACCCATCAATTTGCATGTTTTCATGACCTGCAGATGCAGTGCTCCAGTTGATTCCAATACAAACACTGTTAATGTACTGTGAAATGATTCTCCTGAAGCAGCATAAACATTTAGTCTTTTCATTAGACTAGTGAGTTTTAAATTACCATGTTTAAAATGCAATACAAGACTGTATTAAAAAATTAGGTGAAGCTGATCCTATAAAATTGACTAAAAGGTCGACCTTGAAAGTTCTTGACTTCACCAAATAACTAATAGATATTAGGCCAAGATGTTTTTAATCTAGAAGCCCAGTTTCTATTCCAGGAATACTATTTTTAATATTTCAGTATGGATAATGCTGTAAATCATTCTCTGTGTAACTGTCAGATAAAGATACTTTTCCCTAAAGAAAGGCACAAACCTGCAATTTCATTTGCATCCCTGACACTCAATCATCAATTTTGTCAGATGACTTATTTTCACACACTCTTTTTTATTTGAATCAATGGCAAGACAGCCAGCATTCCTAAAGAACATTGCTTTAATGTACTTGATTTACAACATGTCAGTTAGTTAAACCTTAGAAACATATAATTTTGGTGATCATGAGAAGTAACAGAAAAAAATAGGGGTGGAGAGGAAGTTTTTTCTGAACTTTATGTCTGTTGCTAGGGCAACCACATACTCACCATCTCTATAGATTATGTTCAGTGTAGTTACCTTGTTTTAAGTATGATGGACCCAGGTAACAACAGGTTCAAACACACAAAGGAATGTATAATATCTGAATCTAAATTGTCACTTTATTTATTTCTGAGAAGGAATAGTCCTCTTTATATGGATGGGTTGTTAGTTTGTGGTTTTTTCTGATTGGGTTTTTTGGGTTTTCTTGTGGGCTTGGGCAAGATTGGAAGGTGTTAGGGGTTTTTTTTGTTGGTAGGTTTGTTTCTTTTTTCTTTTAAAATGTACTGAAAAGAAATTGAAAATTTGTTTGCAAGAAAGAGGAAACCTAAAGTCAAAGTCAAAAGCAAACTCTCATTGCATGGGACATAGCTTTAGCTGTGTAATATCCTTGGAACCTCCATTTCGCAGGATGCAAATATCTTGGAAAGACAGATACAGGTTATTGCTCCTCCTGAATTAATCACATGTAGCCACATGAGGTAATGGGGCTGTTGTGGAATGAATGCTCTGTGAGGAACAGCATCACCTTAAATTAGTAGGATAAAAGAACAAATCTATTGTATTTTTATCTCCATTTTACAGTGTTCAATGTCACCAGTGACAGTAAAGTTGCAATGTTTAAGCATTATAGAATTGACAAAGAAGAACAAATGCTTTGATGTAAATTTCCAAGCTTCAGAAGAGACAGATTTGGCACACCGCATATCAAAAGAACCAAGTTAAATAACTCTTGCTAGGTTTATGAAAAAAAGAAAAAAAAAAGATTCTAAAAGTATCTTTTACTGGCTGGTTGCATAGTAATATAAAATATAGCTGTGATATCTTGGGAGTACAGTATAGAGTAAAGAAGTTATTTGTGAAAGTTAAGCTAATGTGTCACCTAGAAGAAAAAGCTGTTATTAACTACAATGGGGTGTTATCTGTCACTGAGGCAAACTTTCAATTGCCCACACTGACCACTGTCAATCTCACTGGACAGAGCTTTCTGAGAGCTGTGATTCATTTCAGTACCAATTAGACCCTTGTTGTCCCAATAACCTGGGAAACCAGAAGTTGTTCTGAAATTTTGAGTGATGAAGTGAGTGGTGTTTTGGATTACTTCAAAATGTGATCTCTCTGATGTCAGGGAGCCTCATATAAATTATGGATCACACAGAGGAGCACAGATAAGGCAAATTATTGAACTGATGGTTACCTAGGACCAGTATAATTTATGGCATTGTATCTTACAGAAAGACGCCACAAAAAGAACCAGTATGAGAAAAAAAGACATCCAATTTTTCGTCTAAATACATAAAGAGGAATTTTTCATTAAGCTGTCATGAGATCCATTGGACAGTGTCTGTAGTAAGGATAAAGGAATTCTATGATTAATGATGGAACTTTCTGGCAGCATTAATAGATAGCAGTAGAATAAAGTCCTGACAGGAGAAAGTCCTCTTGCTTCCAGCCTTTTATCCCACCTGTCAATGAAATGCATATTTACTCTGTAAGTATTAATCTTGGTTAGGATTTAGAAACGTAAGTTATACATGAAACACTTTCAAGTGTAGTATTCAAGTTATTTTTAGGAGCAGATTGTATCAGTATTTAGACCACCTTTTATATTTTTCTTGTTCTAGTGATAACAAGGGAAAGCTTTGCTTCAGTTTTGGGTGTCTTTCTCTGTGATGCTGTTTTACTAATATGTTTTACTGATACTAGTTTTACACATTGAAGTATATGGTAAAATATGATCTATATTTATGTTAAACTGTAATTTTTTACATTATTCATTCCTGCATGAGGTTCTTAGAATGAACAATTTCCTGTCTTCTTGGAGTTTTTTAAGTTGTATCATAGATTAGAAGAGTACCCTGTTAAAGGCATTTAATGTCTTGCATTTGTATCTGAGCAGATACAAAAATACATTAAGACAATGTAGTATACGAAAACAGGTAATTCAGACAGCACCAATATGTATGGGAAAGTTCCCTACCAAAACAGTGGAGAAGATGCCTCCTGGACACCAGTCCTAATTCAGATGGAGTTTAATCTTTAACTTTCAAATTTTTTTATTTTCACTTTTCCTTTGCACTCATGTTATGGCTTTGTTTTACTGCTGTTTTGGCAGATGGAAAAGCTGGAAACTATGCTGGTGAGGTGCATGTTGAAAATCCTCATGCTGAATTATTTATCCTGATTGTGAGTATGGTTAAATTTGAGGCAGAGATACCTTTCCTCCTTCCATCACATGGAGGAACAGCAGGGTAGAGCTGAGGGGAGTGGGGAAATACTTCCCTCACACCCTGAGTAGCAGCAGAAGACCTCTGAGTTTCAAGTCCGCTGAAAAAAAATCTGTAGATAATGGACTTAGATAAATGCCCTCCTACTCTGACAGAATGTAATAAGTAACCATAGGTTATAGGTTGAAAAAAGTGAAAGAAAATCACAAAGGCTGTCAGCCACTAAACTACTCCTGCTTTTGAAAATTTAAACATACATATCTCAGGTCCACCAACATCACAGCAGACTGACTGAACCACAGATCCCTTTTTTTTCCTCTGTGAAATGAATGAATTGAAAAGTGAAAAACTGAACCTTCAAACCCTAAGTATATGATAAGAGAATTGCAAGGAGCAATTATTTTAAAGCCAGTGCCTCCAATTAGAAACTTTAATGTAGGCAGCTTTTAACTACCTTTTAAAATACAATAAGCATTGCTGAATTATCCACTCATAGTCTCAACATCTTAGTCAGAACACTAAAACTCATTTGCAGCAGATCAGCCTAAGTTATACAGATGCAAGTACTCAGCCCAGGCAGCAACACATTTGATTTTATTACACATTCATGATTCACTAAATGATTTATGTAACCAATCATTTCCAAAAATTTATTGCGCATTCCAACTGATAAATTTTGTCACTTGACTGTTTTGTGTACAGCAAATGATGCCTAAATTAATTCAGATTTCTTTGAACACATACTGATTATTCTCCCTGTTCATTGAGAGCTAATACTTGTATTGTAAGGCTGACAGAAAGTAAGTTACAAAATATTTGAGTAAAAATAGTCCTGGAAAAGCTGCCAAATAAATGCAGAAATTGATTGAGTATGGAACTGACTCAGAGGTAGCAGCTCACTTGCACCTGGGCAAGTTACTCCTACACAGAGAGAGTATATAATGCTTATATATATAAGCTTACTTAAGATTTTGGATTTATTATGGATTTATTATTTGGATTTATTATGGATTTCCCTAAAGAAGCAAAAACAGTGACTCATTCTACATAGGTGTGAATGCAAATCATGGAAAATTCATGTGATTTAAAGAAGATTTTAAATTTAGAAACTTACAAAGAAAAAGTTTGCAAGGTTCATGGTAATTCTGTCTTCACAAAAGCCATGGAAACAGAATTTTCTTCCTAACAGAAAATCATGCTTCCCACTTTTTATTGGAGGCTAATTTTACATTATACCAATTGTGAATAACACTACAGGAGAGAAAATGGAGATTATGAGATTATGTTTTTCTGATTACATGTCACATGCCTCCAAATACCACAAAAATCAGCAATTATAGAAAGCTGTAGTGCTATTAAGTGCAACATATTTTTCCCTTTACACCCAAACTTTTAAACATGTCAGATATATGAACTTGTACTAGACAAGGACAATTTGTTCTTCACCATCAGTGCCGCATTATTTCTTTATTCTCTTTCCCTTCTCATACAATCATTACTCCTCCATTCAGCTACAGCGGATATTATTTGACTGGATTCAAATGCACATAAGACATTAGATACCTTATTTATTTCAATTTCTGTAGCTGATAGAAATTTTAGAGGCATACAGTGTCATGTTATCTTAATAAATCTTAAGTGAAATTGTACAAGCTTTAATGAAATTAGAATGAATTACTGACTGCTTCATTGAAGGAAAGCATTGCAAGGCTTTGCAAATGCTATAACAGTGTCTGCAGTAGTATTCAGCCATGCAGTAATTAATGCAATTATTCATCTAGACTTGAAACTTGTGTAGATGCACAGCAATATATTCAGAAGGAGAAGGAAAACAGAACCAAAAGACAACAGAAAAATGGAACTCTTTTGAATTTAGAGTTAAAACACACTGCTATCAATCTCAAAAGATGCTAGTTTGTATTTATACCTACATAAAATCATGAAGCAAAACAGAGCAGCAGGAGTTATCCCTGTTAATTAATTGTCCAATGTCACCTGACTGTACTAGTCAGTGTTACCAAACAATAACCACTAATAGATGTCTGTCAACTTGACTGAACATGGCAAATTAGTTCATTCAACTACATGATTAAAAAAACGGGGAAAAATCCTCTGTGGCTGGAGGAGGGCTTTGAATTTTTGCTGATCAAAGAATAATGAAGGGCTCTTCAAGGAAGGATATCCAGGCTTATACAGCCAAAACCACAAGGTCTGGCATCTGAAAGGACACAGAACACCAAAGAGACTTTGCCAGCACTGAATGGAATAATTACTTCAGTGATCTTGTAGGCTACTATGCTCCCCACCCCATAAGACAAGTACTTGTTTGTAACTTTATGCTTTTGCTAGGTCATACTCAGGTGGTCATTGAATTTATTATCAGATTTTGTCTTTTTTTTGAGTAAAATATATATTGAATTTTGTCTGGTTTTAATCAATTTTGAACTCCAATCCATTCTCTGTGGTCCTTTTAATCTATCTCAGATTGATTAAACTACTAATTCAAAAGTGAAAGTTGTTCCTTCTCTCGTCCCTGTAATTAATGAAATATTGCTGATCTTTGCACAATCATACTTGATATACACTTTGCTGTGGAAAATGATGCATTTATGGTTATTATAAATATGGTTTTCTAATCACTTTTACATCATTTTTATAATACTATACTTCTATAATCATATAATTAGAAATTCACATAATTATATGACTATTTTTGAGCATGAAAATACACTTTTTCAACTGAGTCAAAAGTCTTGCTATAATCAATAAATGACCTGACATGAGCATTTCCAATAAATTGTCACCGCATCCTTCCAACAAAGAGGTTTTTTAACTAGTATCTTGTCTGGTATTTTGTACTACAGACTGATTGTCTATTGTCTTATTACTTATACTAATTGCATTAGCCTCGTTATTAGCTGATCTTGTTAGCAATAACTGTAGCCACATCAACAGTTTGTTGTATTTATTAATTAGTTGTTGACCAAAAAAGGTACAAGTCATACTTGCTTGGCTTGAAACCAGGTGTCGTGGTTTTAACCCTGACCGGATTTCAAATATCCACCGAAAGCTACTACAGCACTGAAATCACCCTCCCTCTGCCACTTGGCAGAGGAGAGGAAAAAAAATTAGCTGAGGAATTCCTTAGTAGAGATAAGAACTGGGAGACTTGCTTACTAACTAATTTTCACGGGCAAAACAGACTCAAAGGGGATAGAACTTAAATTTATTGCTAACAGGATAAGACAAAGAGTGAGAAATAAAGCAGTCCTAAACAAACACCTTCTCCCTTCCTCACCCCTGCTTTCTGCCAAGTTCTCCCTTCCTCACTCCTGCTTTCTGCCAAGTTCTCCCTCCCCCCCCTGCAGTGCAAGGGGAACAGGGAAAGGGGTTTGCAATCAGTCTGAGTCCACTCCTCAGACAGCAGTTCTTACCAATCTACTGTCCTGTGGGTTACTCCTCCATTGGGGGTGGGGGTGATCTTTGCACCCCAATGGTCTTCTATGGCTGCAAGGGGACAACCTGCGTAGGTTTCACCACAGATTACAGGGGGTCATGGCTCTGAGTCCTTCTCCTGCTTCTTTGGGGTCCCTTCCCACAGGAGACAGTCTTTGATTAACCTCTCCCCGTGGGTCCATCCACTCCTTCGGCAACAGTTCTCTTCAGTCTGCTGCCCCATGGATCATTCCGTACAAGTCCTATCTGGGAAAACCTGTTTCAGCTTGGGTTTTCCTCTCCATGGGCCACAGGTCTCCTGCAGGACCTTGCTTTCCTTAGGCCCCCCCACAGGATCACTGTTTCCCTCATTCTTCCACCAGCTCCAACATGGGCTCTTCCATGAGCTGCAGGGAGGTCTCTGCAACCCAATGCCCGAGACCAGTGGCAGGGGTCTCACCTCTCAGTCTTTCCCCTGCTGGAGGGGGAGAGGGAGGCCCTGCAGGCCTCTTCTCCCCCCTCCTGCTCCTCTGACCTTGGAGTCTGCTTGTTATCCCATGTTGTCCTCTGCTCTTCTACGGGATGGAATTTCTTCTGAGTAGTAAACCTTCTCTTCCTTTGTTCTTAAATATGTTATCACAAAAGCAGATTTTCACTGGCCCAGCTTTGGCCAGCACTCCTGGAGATGGCTATCATTGGATTTTTTATAGGACAGTGAAACTCCTAGGAGTTTCTAACTGAAACGACTCTATAGCCCCCTCCAACTACTAAACCCATGACACCAGGCAAAGTCAGTGAAATAGCATAATTATGGCAGTACATATGCATCATAGAGTCATCATGAAATGGTTTGTAAGGGACCTTAAAGCTTATCTGATTCCACCCCCTGCCGCAGGCAGGGACACCTTCCATTAGTCCAGGTTGCTCCAAGCCCCGTCCAACTTGTCCTTGGACACTTCCAGGAATGGGGCAACCACAGCTTCTCTGAGCAACCTGTGCCAGGGCCTCACCACCCTCATTGCATGAAATATTTTCCTTCTATTGAGTCTAAACCTGCAAGAATAAAGGGTGTAGGGTGCATGAGGAAGTTGTGTGTGGAAACGGGAAAAAAATCCTGATCTTCAACTTAAGATTAACTCTTCTGAGAGCAGATGTGACCATCCCCTTTTATTCAGGGTAGGAGGCTGAGGAGGAGGAAAGAGGAGAAAAAGGGAGAAGGAAGTTGTCCATTCCAGTCAAGGCTACATCACCCACACCTTGGCCCCTGAAACCATCAGGGAATTTTAGCACCAGCACTCACTATGTTCCTCATCTCCATGTTACTGTATACATTTAAAAAGTTTATCATAAGCATCTTAAAAGTTTTGTTTGCCTAAGCCATGAGAATGCCTGACAGTGATGTAGAGCCAACCACTATGTGTTATTAATGAATGTCAATCCTGCAGAATTCTGCTCTGATTTTTGAAACAGAGCTGATTTGTCAGTATTCTCGATACTTCCAGCAGTGTGATAATTGTCCTGATCTACACATAAATCTATATAAGTTATATGCATTTTATTTATATTTGTAGATACAATGTAAATGTGTATATACATATATATGGAAATCAAACATACATATGTATCCAGTTTCAACAGAACCAGTGATCAAAGGATGTCAACACTTCAGCCTTAGGGCTGTCTGTGTTGTTTTTTATTGACTATCAGACCTCCGTCTTCCTCATGCTACTCATGTAGTCTGAGAAGGACATCATCTTACTTCTTATGTCCTCTTCTAGTTGTACCTCATCCTGTGTTGAACCTTTTCTGATTCTGCCTTTCCACATGTGGTTGGCATCATCTACTGAATCTTCAGATTAACGAGTCAGCCCATGCTCTGTGGTGTTATTACATATCCATACCTACAGCAAAGCAGCAATTGATTCAAGTGGTGAGAAACATCTATACTAAAATAAAATAAAATAAAAAATCTGTGTTTATACTGTTAGATGGCGTGACAGATTCCATCATCAACAGTGGACCTCAGTCTACTCAAATATTGTTATAAACTTCTTAAATTATAAGCAAAGTTAAATGTGCTGTTTTGGTTTGGTTTGGTTTGATTTTTTTTTAACCTGTCTTATATCTAGACTAGTCTTACTCTTCTTAGTTTAAGGATGTGATCCTTCAATTATTTTTTCTCTTTAATTCAGTAAGTTGATATCTGTGTAGACAAGTCAAATGCAGGTGAGAGAACAAAGGTAATAATTAAAGAAATTACACTCTCATTTCTTATAAAATCTTTTCCACATGTTTTTCTGGTAGGAGGTTTATCATAATTAGACATCCACTTTCTTGAATGATATACAGAATGCTTAATTATTATATTATTTACTCTGTAGCCCAAGGACACGACCTAAATTTTCAGTATCTTTTTTTTCCCTTTTTCAGATTTGAATTTTTTTTTGTTTATTAAAGTTAGTATGAAATGAAATAAGCTTATCTAGGACATGATGAAATAGACAGAGAAAGAATATTCTTGTCTGATGTAAATTGAAGTAACTTCAATGACATGACAGACCAGTATCTCAAAGCAAATATGCCAACTGACAACTTACTTTGCTTATGCTCATCAATGTGTCTTGATCAATAGTATTACCTAGTTTCCCCATGTTATAAATACATATTCTGACTTACCTGGTGAACTTCTTTAATTTTTTTCCTCAGTGTATTTATGGTAATTCCCCATGTGCGATTGTGGTGTCTATATATTTAATCTGGACTATACAGCAAGTTTTGCAAACCAGTCTTTTGCAACTTCATTATAGCTCTGCAACCAAGGAGTCTGACAGAACAAATGTTTCTAAGTGAAGGTCTAGACTCAGCAAATGGTGCATATTCAAATTAACCTCCCAAATTTTGCCACTTTATTTGAGCATCAAGTTTCCAAAAGAAATAAAAAAGGAAAGGAAACCCCATTTTTCAGACCTCCATCGATTAGTGAAAAAAAAATGTAATAATATGGTTATAAACATTAGTGTGTTTTTTCTGTCACACTAAACCCAGAGTTTGGTAGCTGAAGTATTTCCTCAGTGCCTAGGTCTTGCAT
Organism: Myiozetetes cayanensis; assembly: GCF_022539395.1. NCBI lineage: Eukaryota > Metazoa > Chordata > Aves > Passeriformes > Tyrannidae > Myiozetetes > Myiozetetes cayanensis. The sequence goes on along the minus strand of NW_026087631.1, from coordinate 33,062,900 downwards.
TTTCTTCTTGTTTACACTATCACCCCAATGTTTATGAGTCCCCCCCTTATGTCCACAAAATTTAACAACATCATGACTCGGCTTTGACAAAATCAAACATCACATTGGTGCAGAGCCCAGAACAGAAAGGGTCTATTTCTGTAGCCCTTCAAGAGAAAATCAGGAATATGCTGGAACTAGAGTTAATTGGTCTGCAATAGAACAACCCCTAATTTACAGATTCTATTCCCACAATAAAAATGTCAAATTTCATCTTTGCATGAATGAAGTCTGAGATCTGTGTACTTTTTCTTCTTAAGGGACATAAATGAAGAGTTCTCAAAAGATTCAGAAATCCAGACCAGATAGCTCAAAATACCTTTTTTACTTTTTCTAAATTGCTCTTTAAGAATAACAGACTATAATGTTCTCATCCAAAGATCTTCCTTGTTAAACGGTTTATGAAGAAACAAAAGCTGTCTGCCACAACTATAGCTCTGTGTTTCTAGCTTTGATCAGGTTAAACAGTGAAAGACTGTTTAAAATATTTAAATGATTTTTAAGAGAGATTGTCTATCTTTTAAAATATTTATCTTCAGTTCACAAAAAATTTCATAAGAAGGTAACGTCCTGATCTGATTTGAAATTGTTCATACTGGAAAGCATAAAAATGATTGTATTGATCTAGAGGGGCAGCAAGTGCACTGTGGTAGATTAATCACATTCATTCTGAATCCAGACTTAATTTTATCAAACAAATCTTAAAGGAGGAGATATTCTATGTAGATATCTCTTACAGCTAGGATTTGAAAAATAATAATAATGGCCAGTCTTTGCGAGTGAAGATCCGGGGAGGGTCTTTACACCTTCCAGCCTGCATTGGATTTTTTAGGTGAGACACAGTGTGCGTGGAACTGAGTCCACTCTTTAATCCTAAGGTTCATCTGCCGGGGCCAAGCGAGCTTGGACGGTGGCAGCGAGGTCCTTAGGACGTAGATGGATTGCCTTTTTAAGGGTTAACGAGCTCCATCAGCCCGGGAGTGTCCCTGACCGGGAATCAAACCCGGGTCTCCGCGGTGACAGCGCCGCGCCCTTACCACTAGACCACCAGGGGCTCCAGGATTTGAAAAACACACTTGTTAAAACCATTTATATTTACAGTAATGTCAAACCATGTATGAGAATGCATTAACAAAAGGAAAAGTGACAGATTCTAATGTCTGCTTTAAAAAAAAAAAAAAAAAAAAGTGGATATAAATATTACAAAGAGGGTTTTTATGAACACATATGGGAAATTACAGTGATAAACCAACAATGGTTTGCCAGTACATTGAGACAGCCTGTCCTACAGCACCAGCAAACTTTTTCACACTGATAAGGAGGGTTACTCAGCAATTTCATTACCTACTTAGAGAACCAGAGCGCCTTGTTTGTCCTTGGAGGATCATTACAGATGTTTTTAATTTAGAAGAATATTCAAAAACCCATCAATCCAGGGTCCCCTTTCAAAGCATGATTTGATCAAAGGCATTAAGTGGTTGTTTCCCCTATTTCAATCTCCAATCTGAAATGAAACTCAAAAAAAATTTAAAAAAAAAAAACAACACACAAGCAAATTAAAAAAAAAAATAATTAGAAAAAAACTCAAACAGGCAAACACAAATAAATTTAAAAAAAACAAAGCAAAAAAATAAAAAAAAAAAACAAGGACATGAAAAATGCTGCCCCCATTTAAATGAGACAAGGGTCTTTTACTGAGGATGAGTTAGGAGAAAAGACCCAAACTTTTCTTTCTAAGCAATTATAAATCCAAAATTAAGAGGCTCTGATTGAAGGAAAACAAATACGGAAAAGGGAAAATATCAACCCTTTATTAAAAGGTATGTGTGTATTAACAGAAACACAAAAAAACCCAAGTAAAACAACCAAGCAATACTCCTATACCCACCAATAATCCCCTTCAAGAGCAAACCGATAAACCGGCAAAAGGAAAAATAAACAGTTTAATTTTTTCCGCCCTTTGGTGCAGTTCCAACCACAGTCAGCAGGGGGCGCCATCGGGTCACTGGAGATGCAAAACTTGTAATGTCCGGTGCCCGTCACCAGGCAGCGCTGTGACGCTGTGAGATCCCTGGCTGCCACCACGTGGGATGGGGGAAAGCAACACCCTCCAGGGTATGTCGAAGTAAAAAACAAAATAAAAAAAAAATCAATTCCCCTTCCCTTCCCACATTGGGAAAGGAGGGGGGGGGGGGAAGGAAATGAAATAAAAAAAAGCAGCAATAAAACAGAAAGTTCTCCCAATGGAATAAAACTCACGATCTTCAGCTAGTTAGAATCCACCTCAGGCAAAAACTGCAGCCGGCAATGTCTCAGGGCAAAAAGAGACAGCAGCGAGCTTCTCCGACGACGACATGTCCTGCTGTCCCCAGCCTCAGCCACACACCGGCACACACACCAGCCCCAGCCACACTCCACAGCCCACTAAAATTCCTCCTCCTCCCCGTTGCCCCAGAGACGAGAGAAAAAAGTAGACTTTAGCTCCTTCATCTGCCCATTTCTTAGGAGACCAATCTCTCGACCATTAGTGGACCGGCCGATTCTTTTGTTCACCTGATAGCTACCTGATGGCCTACACACAGGGCACACATGGCAGGGGGAAGGGAAAGAAAAATTCCTTGCTAAAATTGGAACTATGACAAATGCTCAGCACAATTCAAAGGCTTACACAAGGAAATATTAATGTCCTTTTTCATTTCAGCATATTAAACTTTTTTCTTTTTTTCAATAAAGCACCAATAGCATATAACTAGTTTTGTCTTAAAACATTGTATAGCAATTTCACGTAAAAAAAGTGCTGGTTAGCATTCAAAAACCTGGATACAATAATTTCTAAAGAGTAACAGTAAATAAAATGGGCAACTTTTATACTATTTTAATGTACTAGCTGAACTCACTCATCCACACCACAGACTGGTACCTTATAGTCAGGCAGTTACTTCTGCTTAAGTAGGGACTACACCTCACAGCAGAATGCACACAAAGCAGTCAGCTTAATTAATGTCAAATTCCTCCTAAGGAATGCAATTTTGGTTCCTGAGACATCATAAAAATAGAATGGATATTGATATAAACATGGATTTTAAAGCTCAGCATCTCACAAGCATTAATATACTATTATAGGTGGTAGCTGAAGTCAAAATAGAATATTTCATATAACACATTTTTTCTCACATATACACAAAACCACATGGTGGAAAGATGATATTGTGTTATATCATTACTTAATTTATTTTGTTCAGGTTTATGTTTGTGCTTACCTTGCAAAAAAAGCATGAAGAAGAATTAAAGTAGCCTTTGGGTCATTCTGCATTCTCTAATATGGCTACCTTTTTCTTCAAGGAAACTTGTGAGCAGGAACAGAATGTTTATTATTCAGAGAGGAATATTTGAATTAGATTTAAATAAGAATTTTAAAGGCTTTCTTTGAAAGACATTTTAAATATCTACCTTACGAGATTTACAGTTCAAGGTTAAAACTACAACTCCCATAACCTAAGCACATTATCTCCTTCTTTCATAACTGCAGTACAACAGTATAAAGTAGAGGATACAAAAGAACATGGACCAGCAAAATTTAAAGATGAGAGTTTTTGCATAGAAGAAAGCATTTTTTAAAACCTTGAGAAGCTGTTACATATTCTTGCTTTGGAAAATCTGCAGTATCACATAACAGCATCCCTGACTTAACCCATCTGTGACTGCTGAAAAACCCCCCAACACAGCAGAATCTCCTTCTCTTCTGTACCTGCAAGATGGAAGCTTTTCATTGCAAATTTAAACCTTCGATTACATTTCAGTAGCAGCCTGTCTCTTAATGGTTATAAATTTATGAGCTCCTGTTAATTTTTAAACAGGGAAACAGCAAGAGTAGCAGCACATATTGCTTCAAATTCATGTTTTAACATCAATTGCTTCATAAAAGTAGATCAGAAAGGTTATGGAACCAATACTTGCACAGTCAGCTTCCATTAAATGAGTGGCCTTGGCTTCTCTGAAGCTTGTACAGCGTGGAATGCATATGTCACAAGGCTTTGCTGAGCGTTGGGGAGAAAGAAAAAGAAATCAGGGTCTTTTTGTCCAGGCTGTGCTGAAATACAAACTGCCTCCTCAGCACTCCATGAGTGCATGGCTTTCCCTGAAGCTTTTTAGTTTGACATGGGCATTGGACCATGCAGCTGGATTGCACTCAGGTGAAGAAAATAAATAACAAGAAGTTCCATAATGCTGAAGATTAAAGTTGCCGATTTGTTGCTCCAGGAACATTACTAAGTGGAAACATGCCACCAAAAATTAATAGTATGTCCTATTTCCCTGTATATTTGAGAAAGGTGAGAATAAGTCATTACCTTGAGGTGGGCTCAATTTTTCTATTTCCTGGACTACTTCTACCTGAACTCATTGGGATTTTCATCTTGCGAAACTTGCCTTGACAACTGCATGTCCTTGTTAACAACCTCACAGGGGTATGGTCTCTGTTGGGCTACTCAAGAACTTCTGAGTGCTGAATTCTGAACCCAGTCCTGTTGAATTTCTCCTTGGATGAATTTCTGTAACTTGATGCAAATAACACCTATTAAAGAATTTAAAAAAAAAAAAAAAAAGTATATCTGTTGGTTCTTGCACAACTAGATTATATTACAACTAAGCTATTTTTTATTCTATATAGTTATTGAATTTTTTTAGTTAAAATTCACTTCTTTATTAATACATATATTTGTGCAGCTTCAATGTTCTATCAAAAGAGGTGATCTGCTGGGTTCCTTATGAACAGAAACAATATAATCTTCAGTTTCAAAATTATCTTGTTTACTTGTACTGCAATTATTCTATTCTCATCAGGCTATCTAACATACTCTTATTTTCCCATAGAGGAGAGCTGTGAAACTGACATTTGCCTGAAACTGCTGCAGATACTCACTGTCACTGGCCTTTTTTGACATACTTGTGAAATTCTGAGTAAGGGCTCTATGTTTAAAGCTTTTATAACAACTCTGAAGAACTTTCTAGAGCTAATTTAGACCAAAATGCATTTCCATTTTCTTATGAAGTCATAAGCACCTCAGCTACATAGAGACAGATAGCCCATGGATGACTGATATGGAGACTACCTGCTTCTGAAAGGAAGACATGGATCAAACAACTAGTGTATTCCATGAGAAAATTCTACTTTTTACACCTGAATATCATGACACAAATATTTGGCTATATATTAAAATTTCAGTGTGAAAGTTTTCAACATAGGACACTAAGTTTAAGTGTCTAAAGCTTAACTTGTTATTATATAGTGTAATAATATATAGATAACAGATCTAAGTCTCATGACATCTCACAGATATATATGAAAGATAGATATAAACACAAAAGTGTAAACCAAGATGCTTAGGTTCTGGTACGTAGACTTAAAAATTTGGCCAAAGATTTTATCAACAAGAGGGTAATTGAAGTCTTGTATTAAGTGGCTTCACCTTGCACAGCTTTCAAGTGTGTCCTTCATTGCATTTCCACAGAGTTTGTGATTAATTGACCTCTCAAGCCATTAAACTATTCTGCCTTGCATTGTTAGCCTGCTTGTAAATCAGGTCACTATTTTTCCTAATATTTTCCAATAGTTTAAAAGTTAATGTGGTTGGAAGGACAGTACTCTTCTTTTTATGTTCAAAATTCACTTTTTAAAGAACATTTCCAGCAGTTTTGTGTTTAGAAAACATATAGGCTGAGTGTTTTAAGACAATTTTCCTCAGTAACCTGGTAGATAAATCTTCAAAAATGAACCCTTTGGTTAGGCTAGAGGTATGAGCTGAAGTTCAACTGCATGACTTATGCTGAGTGAACTAACCTCGCTTTCCTCAAAAGCAGTGGAAAGTGTGACTGTCCGACTGGAGTATGAAGAGACACATATCATTCTACCATTCGCATTGCCTTGCTTTTTTCTTTTCTTTTCTTCTTTTCTTCTTTGTGTGTGTGTGTGTGTATGTGTGTGAGTGTGTGTGGTATCTTTATGGTATATTTAATAGAAGTTCAGAAATTCTGCAGACAAATTACCAGGAGCTTGTGGGCACTTGAGACATGTACAAATCCCTGTTTTGATTCAGCATGGAACAAATTGACAGAAAGGCAAGAGCAGTGCAATGTGCATGCCTTTTTACTGGATGTTAACTTGATTTTTCACATTATCATTGCTTCTGCATCTCGCCATGTGCATTTTCCTGATAAGGTTGCTCCCTGCTTTCAGAAGACCATACTGCTAACCTTGCATTTATTTGGAGTAGAAAGACTGGTGCTGGCTGCAGCAGATTAATATGAGCTATGATCATGTTGGTTTTGATTAAGGTGCTGAGGTTACAGAAATGTAATTTGTACCCCACAAGGTACCATAGTATGAACAGTGACAGCAATTAATCCTTTGCCTTCTGATAGCAATGATAAAATAGCTTTTTCTGCTTCTAATAACTTCATTCATGTTCCAGAAAAGAAAATTTACTCGTCCCATGAAAGAAAAAAATTGCACTTTCTATTTGTCTGAAAGTTTTCAGTCTTTGGAGTCAATGGCTATTCTTAGAGAGCCAATCTGTTGTTTTAAATAGCACTTTTCAGATCCTTATTTGCCCTAACAAAGATTTTAATTTCTCCAGAAAAGTATAAAATGGAGGGATACAAGACTTGTTTAAAAAACGTAATTAAAGAGGAAAAAAAAATAGAGTAGATACAGGGGGCAGAAAGGTTAACTTTAAAACAATTTCTCATGTAATTAAACAAAATCTTTAAAAATCTATTGATTAATACTCAAATCCTAATAGAATGTACACATGTGATTTTTCTCACCAGAAAGAGAAAAGTCAATCATCTTCTCTTATGAGACACTGTTTGCAGTAATATTTACATTTGTTGCAATATTGGACAAAAACAGGCAATTATTAAACTTTCCTTATGGTGTCCTGAGACAAATAATGCATTAGGCTGTTCTCAGTATGAACTTTTATATAAAATTACTCTGTTACCTTCCTTTTACAAATAAAATTTGCTACCAAAAATTACTGCTTCTTTGCCACACTACAGCACATCATCCCTAGATGTGTCTTTACCATGTCTCCACTTTCCCAAGATGAGGACAACTGATCAGGAGCCACAGTAAAGCCACATCTTCAAAACTAGGGTATGGGAACACAAAAAACCCTCTACAACCTCTAGATACTTGAGTTTCCCTTTTTTTGGAAGTGAATAAATAATGCACATATTTGGGTCCTGGAAACTTGATGACAATATCTGTCACAAACTCTCTCAGATCTGTATTAACCTGGATACAGCCCGAATTTAAGTTGCCTGTAAAGTTAGTATGGGGAACACAACTGGGTTGTGCCAAGTGTCAGGAATTTACGGAACTTTAAGTGCACTTCAAAGGAATAATATAGATGAGATATTGAAAACACTTGTCATGCATTTATGGATGTTTGTGGAAGTAATTTAGTCAATTAGTTTTACAGCAGTGACTTCTAAAACAATAGCAACATCTGGCAGTGAATCAAGATGAAATGGAAACTCAGTGAATAATACACAGAATTTAAAGCAGTATTTTATAAATCATAGACTACCACTTTTATTTCATCCAAGTGAAATTGAGCACAACAAAGAGAACTCAGTCTAAAGAGAGGATATTGACATTTTGAACTATGAGAGGACAACAGCTTTAAATTTACCTTGATTCTTGTATTTTTATATGTATTCTTATATTAAAGATCTTAACTTGGGCAAAAGTTCCTTTGAATGATCAGATTCTGAGGTGGCTGTTAAAGGGTTGCACTGCCTGGAAACAGGTAAGTGAAATCCCTGAGGAACATCATCAATGACTTCAAGAAAGTGATGGAATCATAAGTTCCATTATGTCTACAGACAATACTAAGCCTGGAGAGCAGGGCCAGCCCTCAAAGAGACCAAGACAGGCTGGATGAAAAAGCCAGCAAGAGTCATACCACAGTCAACAGAGACAAATGAAAAGTCCGGCCCTGGGAAGGGAGAGCCCCTGCGAGGGAACAGGTGTCCAATTTTGGGACCACAAGTTCAGAAAACACCTGAACAAAGCACGATGAAATTCGGGGGTACTTCTATAGTTCTCTGATTCTGTACTATGGTTCTGTAACAAGGACTTTCCTTCTTCAGGTATCTAGAGATACTTCACAGTATCTCATGCCCTCTGTGAAGGTTTCTTTGCTCATAAGGAGAGATATGATAGGAAGATACATTATGCTGGAGGACCACTGAGGACTGTTGGATAGTCTTTGCTTCATTTAGGGAGTGGTGGGAAGGTGGTAGATTCTTGTGCACATGACCTTTATTATTTTCTGACTGACCTGTTTTTGTCCACTGTACATTTTCAATGATGAAAAATTATGTCTTTACCTCTTGTATGTTACAAAGTCATCATTAACCCTTGTAAATAGATAACAGATAATACATCTCCAGCTAAACAACCTTGTTATCCATCTACTACACTGCCTATAACTTTAAATAACTTAGGATTAGAGCTAAATATACTTTCTTTATGGCTTTGAATTAATAGGCTGAATTCAAATAGTCCCCATTGCATGAGCAGGCATTGACGTATGGTTGACATCAGTGCCAAAAGTGATAAATTCAGCATTGAAATTGCAGAGTTAGAACCTTTGACTGGCTGATGCTGCAAATTCTTCCATCCCAAAAGCATTATATCCCAGTTTAGTATTACAAAGTCATTACACAGACTGATGAATTAAAACCACTTTGAATTCCTTTCTTGATGTTTTATTGAGTTGAGCTGGCATGTTTCTATCAGGAATTTAAGCAAAAATTATACATTAGCAACTCAAGTCTGAAGATATACGTGGATTTGATTGTTGTCCTTAATAGAACGAGAAAAGTGCTATAAAACCCAGCCTTTTCCTTAATTATTTTTTCACCTTTTCATTAACTCTTTTAGGTTTTTAGGAATGGCTTGATTAACAGCAGGATATAATCTTTGCCTTAACCCTCTGCTGCCACTTCTTCAGTAATAGATTACCTTGTCATTAAATATAATGTGAATTTATTATGGTAATTTAAGTTATCCAGTTTTAATTTTCATCTGTATCTCATGAAGGGTACACAAAGAATCAGATTCCACACTGACAAAATATTACATAAAAAAATAATAAAGTCTGGATTAGACCTCCTTCAACAGACAGTTTACAATATGATATTTTTTCCTGGTTAGATAATCTTCTTAGAAATATCACCCAAAATGAATATAGGTAAGCAAAAGGGAAATACTAAAGTATGTTTGGAACTGTTTTTTTCATAATAGATCACTTGACACAAACTGAAAAAGACTTCAGAAGTTAGAAAAGTGGTGATCCTTTTGTGGTCTGACAGAGCTCAAACTCAATGAGTACATATCATTGTAATGACTAAACAGAGTCCGATATGAACACTGTGTGCAATTGCAAATTTTGTCAGGAATCCAATACATTCACTTTGACTGATTAACCTCTAAACAAGAACTACAAATCCAAACGTCATTCTTCTTATCTCCTTGAAGCAAAGGGTATGCTCAGCTGAGCATACCAGCAACATCACTAGAGGTGGACCAGGCTATTTCAGAGATTAGCAATCTAAAAAAACATTCATTCCAGAGTGCACTTCTCAAAAAAATCATGCACTGGAATTTGTGAAGGACTTTTGGAGACAGTCAGCTACCCACTTTATTGCTCATTCCACTGTCACTGTAGCCTTGAGAACACTTCATCATTTACAAGGCCATTTTTTTTATTTAGCTGGTCTGAGTGCTCATGTTGAAAATATTTGAAAAACCAGTTTCATTCAGCACAAAACTTTGTGCGCTGTCACAGCGAAAAATCCTTGAAAATGTCTCAGAAAACTGAATGAGGATTTCTAGATACAAGTGTTTACTCATATTTCAGAACCAGTAAAATAAGCTGTACAGGAGCAACTAATTTAAATAAAACCCCAAAATAATTTAAATAAGTATCTGTTCCTGTGGTTATTAAGTATTCTGCACTGTGGGTGACAGGACAATATGGAGAGGTGTCACATGTGTGTTCTGTGCACATGGAGAGAAATAATTTGAATTCAAATTCTTAATCTTTATGGAAATTTTCTTGCAGATCATGTTACTTGCAATGTCCTCCACTGATGGTTTACTAAGAAAAAATACTTCACATGTGCAGTAAAAAATAATTCAAAGATCTTCAAATGTTATGAAAACAGTAATCTCTAACTGCATTTCCAGATCCAGATTCTAGCAATAGTTATTCTTTTGTTAGTTAATGCCATGAATATTTCATCAGAGCTTCTTAAAAAATTCCTATGGATTTGGGAAAAAAAAAGGTTCAAATAGAAGTTTAAAAAAAAGTGATGCTAAAATTATTTTATGGATCATTCATATATCACTTTGCATGCATTTCAGCAAATACTGACTCAGTAATGGATTTATGCATTTACCATATGCTAAAGTCACTATTTTTCATTTTTATCAAGTGTCTGCAGGTTCTTTTAATTTTTTGTACTCAGTTGTACAACTAGAATATTAAATTACATATTAGGAATATGTGATTATTTACATGCATGAATGACAGGCTTGAATCCATCTGGAAATCTTCCTGATGAACAATTTTCAGAGTCAGTCCAAGTTGAATGGATTCTTATCCTTGTACCCTCACATTACAGGTTTCTTAGCACTGACTCTCAAAATGTCCTTGCACTGGTTCTTCTCTTCCATGAGCTGATCCTGTAATAAAATAACAAAGTTGCTCACTGTACCCTCAACAGGCATTCTACCACTTGGTACTCTTTGTTTTTAACTAATTTTTCCGGGCCAAAACTCACAATATAAATTTAATCTTCATTGTTCTTGGCTGTGACTATGAAACTGCTGACTCATTATTAGGAACACAAGTATCTTTTGTAGTTTCAAGTGAAAACAGAGAAAAGAAAGTATGGAAGATTCACATCTTCAGGTGCCAGACATCAAAAAAAAGGCTAAAGATGAGAATTTTCTTTTTCTCTCACCTTGAATGAACAGATTGTTGTTAACAAGTAATATCAATGGACTTATTTTGTCACCACAACTCGTGGGAGTGTGTTCCGTTCTTTCCCCATTTCACGTTTCCCCACGCTACACATGATAAAGTGAATTCTTCTGTTGATTACTAACAAAGGTTGGAAAGTCTCAGAGAGTTAACTGTTAACAACAAACTTTTAGAATTATAAACAGACAGATGGCATGTTTTCAGTAACCACTGTGCAGGGCAGTAGTCTACTAAGCCATGTTTGTCCTGTTTTAATGATGGTTTAGATGTGATAATCATGGCAAATTCTTTTAAAAAAAAATTAGAAGAAAAAAAGGCTCATCTCTATATAGAGTTACACAGGCATACTAGCCTGTCCATCAGATATAAAGAACATTAGTTGGGGAACTTTGTAATCAAGTTTCTGAATTTTTTTAAATGCCTAATGAGTTTTCCATGGGAGCCCTAAATTATAGAACCTGTTAGTTTTTTTATCTGACCACCGTCTTTCTCTTCAAGCTCCTGTTATCCTAAACCCTATCCTTTTGGAGTCCAGAGAATTCCAGTAGTGGAAAACATAACCTCCTGTGTAATTTTTTGTGGGTTTGTTTTTTTTTTTTTTACTTCTTTTCCAGAAGTAGGTCAGTCTTTTTACACAAATTTCTTCAGGGTGACTCAGTTGCAGAGTGAAGAGAATGAGAACAACATTAAAAAGGCACAGGAACCCTCAGATCCTGTTTACTCAGGATGACTCTGTAGCTCTCAGAACACTAGAGCAGTTTGTGGATGAAATTAAAAATCTGCTGCATGTCTATATGTCTGCATTATTGTCTGCAGCATCTCTCTGATCATGAAAGTCTTTAATTCATATAACATAATATATATTTTAAAGATATTATCTCCTATATATTTTCCCAAGTAAATTACTTATAGTAATATTTAGCAATTACTTTTGGAGAATAAAATAAGGAAACTTTTCATTTACATCATATTCTTAAAGATTTGATTTATCAATAATAAGTGATTGTGAGAGCATTTAAAATTATAATTTTTTTAATCTGCTACTGTCCGCAGCACCTTTCTGATCATGCTAGCCTTTAATTTGTAGAGTACGATAATATAATATATATTATCCTTTATTGCCAAAATATGCTGGATCATGATTTTGCTTGATATGGTAAGAACACCAATGCTTTAAAATATATATGAAATATGAAAAAAATAAATTGAAACCTGAATTGGAAAATTCTCACATCATTCACACAATTTGTGTTTTGACTCTGGAAGAAAATAATGAAGGTTCACATGGGTCTGGGGAAAAAAGAAAAAAAAAGAAGTACAAAATAAAACTTTAAAACATCTTAGAAACCTCACAGTAGCAGCGTTGCATTACCATCTCTCCACGTTCTTACAGTTCTGGATCAAGGCTTTGAGGATATAATTATGTGTTGATGATAAAACACAGACTCTGCTTCAGGAGGTTGGAGCACATTTTGAGCACATATAAATTTAAACAAGCAGCTTTTGAGAGCATGACTTATGTAGCAGACCATCTGCCTGTCCTGCCCTGCTTTCCTACACCTCCAGTTGTCCCCTCAACCATTTAATTTAGATTTCATAGCACCACCAGACCAGGGGAGGTGAGTTGGGAATGAACCTCTCTGTTATATACATACAGTTTCATTATCATCCACCATTTTTAAGTTAAGAAGTTGCAGACCAGGTCTCATTCAAGGTCAGTTTGCATGCAATTGCTATAGACTGTATATTTTAATTCCCTTCTCAAAATGCAAAGTTGAGGTAAAATTTTCTGAGATTAAAAAAGCGCGCCATCTTTTCCATGGAGATTAACAATCCATACAACCTGTGGTCATGAGATGATGGAGAAATTAAAATAGATATACAGGACATCATATTGTCATTAACGTATTTATCTTAATTTAATACTGATAGTTCCTAATTTCTGGAGCATTTCTTTCCTCATGTGTTTAAAATTAATGTTATAAATTTTCACCAATCAATGCTTTTTATTAAAAAGTTATGAAAAGCTTTTCAATATCTCCCAAAGAGTACTTAAACACTTTCAATTATATTAAAAAAAAAATCATTTGGGAAACACTTTCTCCCCTACCACAACTCTGGAGCATTTGAAAACATTACTGTATAATGGTGGATTTTTTTTTCAACTGCTTTATGCCAAAATGAAGATAAGTGCTATCTGTGAAGGGGATCTCTTTATCAGTCTTCAACAGTTGTAGGGAAATGTTAACAGAATTTATTGTTGTGAGGAATGGAAAATGTAATGTGGGAGAAATGGACACTTCAAAAGCACTGAGTGCTGGGACGTACAGGAAAGTTCCATTTCAGCTTATAAAAATTTCCAAAGGTTACATTTTACTCCCTCCTGTGACTTTAGCCTGTTGGAGGATGCAGCAAGGCCGCAGTGCCTAGCAGCATGGAAAAGAATGTAAATAAGAGGTGAATATCCAATCATATGTGAAGGCTAGTGGTAAATATAGATAACAGAGCTAAGAGTAGTGTTAGTGTGTAAGATTCTACAGACAGAGTGTGAGTGCAGCTGTGTGAAGAACAAGATGTAATATTCTGGATGAAGCAATAAAAGCTGAATTTAGGCCATCATCATAGAATGCCCAGTTTTATTTACTTGGTCGTCCTCACAAACAACGACATTAGCCCAAAACAAAACCTCACAGAAAAGAAACAGGAGTATCAGAAACATTCACTCCCAATTTTTAAACCTTTTTCTCCTTCTTCTCTCATTTCAGAAGGAAACAAGAGGGTGGGGAAAGTTTCTGACCATTTTGAAATTGAATATATGGAGTGATATGTGCATTTAGATATTATGCATACAGATTTTTTTCTTAAATTGGGATGTATAGCAAAATTTAAGATCTCTCAAAATGAAACAAAATATAAACTTAGCACAAGGAAATTGATAATGCCCCTGTAAATTAAGACTAATACTCTGAAACAACATTTCTGGAAGTGACACTTTTTTTTCTTAGGGTGAAAGAAGGGAATGTGTAAAAGACTATAATTTTAAGGAAACCTGGTTTTGATCAACAAAGGAATTAATGTTTGAAACTTTCCTCTAATGGAGTGATTTGATGCTTATTCATATATAAAATGAGAAGTCCTGTAGTGAATGACATTTGAGTAGGTTGACAGTCATCAAAAGTACAGAAACACATAAGAAAAATGGTAAAACTGAGGAAATAATCATGAGAGGAAAAGCATAATTATTTACCATCCTTACTTAGTCAGTCAGAGATGCCCTGAATAAATTTATTTTCCTTCGACAGCAGGTGTCAGATTGTTTTTGGTCAGACTTGGAGTAGTTTCAGACTAGCGCCCTAGAGATGAACTACCTTCTACCTGTCCCCTGAGTGGTTCAGCCCCTCTGAAATGAAAGCTGTGATCATAGTTACACGTTAAATATTTAACCATGTAGATTTATGCATACAGCAAGGAAATAATTATTTTTCTCAAAGCATAAAGCATTTTAATGTAAGAATAGATAACCCCCTTCTACTTGCATTAATCTTGGGAATTCATACATATAATGAATATATAATATGTATTATATAATATATATTATAATATATATATTATAATCATATAATTTAATAGAGACCAAGGGTCTTTGCCGTAGAAGACAATGGCTCACAATTAAGAAGATGAAAAGTGTTGTAGAATGGGAACATTAAAAAACCAAAACAAACACCCACAAAACCAAACAAAACCCCACACATAAAACCCCAAACAAAACAAAACAAACAAACAAACAAACAAAAGAAGGTGTAAAAAAAAAGGTGCACCACATAAAGATATTCAACTCTAATTGTTAACATTGTGGAAAAAAAAGGTCAAAATTAGGATGAAAGAATGAAGAATATTTAGGTGAAATATGCTCTTGATAATTGTGATGAACATCGAAAAGAAGAATATTGTCAGTATGTCAGTATGGAATATTCACTATTGACAAGTGCAAGAAAATACATGCTTTGAGAATATAAGCTTCTTCAACATATGCATGGATTCTAGTGTGATGTTACCACAGAGGGAAGTAGTTCCACTGGCATAATTACAGAATCACATGTTCTCATTAGGTCCTACAAAGGAAGACTGAAGATTCCACCTACGGAGATATTTAAATTACTGTCTGAGGAAAAGCATATACAGTCTCAAATTGCTTGTTGTGGTTTTGCCCAGCCGGTCAGCCCATGGGGCTGAGAATGGTTTTGTCCAGGTGGATTTCCGGACAAGAAACCAATCAAAACTCTTAGTGACACCTTTGCTAATTACATATTTAAGAAAAACGGAAGCCAAGGCTTGTGTAGGCAAGTCAAAATCCATGCTAGGCAAGTGTCCCCTTGCAAGCCCCATAGAAGAGAAAACCCTCAGGGCCTGGGTAACCCCCAGCCTCCAGTCTTAGCCCAGGAGCGGGGTAGGTCCAACCCTGGAGGCCAACACAGAGCAAAAAAAAAAATGAAGGAGTTCCAGCTGCAACGAGAATGCTGCAGAATTATTGAAGAGACCTGGAACTCTGAAAATGGAAAGAACCCCTGCTTTTCCTCCTTGAACTAATATAAAGGGAGGAGAAGTATTTCTGTGAATACATAATACTTTTACTTAAGTAGAATTGTTGTAGAGATAATTCTTTAGTTTTATCTTGTTAGTAATAAGTGTTCATACTATTTTCCCCAAATCCAGTCTCTTTTGTCTGCATAAACCTTCTCTCAACTAATAGTAATTGTGTGTGTGGGGGGAGGAATGTGAAAGCAAATTGACCCAGAGCAAAACCACGACATTTTTTGGTGGAGAATGCGGGCAAAGACTGCCTGGAGAGGCAGTGACCAAATCAAACCCCGACATTTTTAGTGCCTCCTTGCGAGGAGCGGTCATAACGATTTTGAGATAACTGAAAGAAGTCTGCAGACAAAATAGGCTAACCACCTGTAATGTAATTATGATAAAAGCACAATAATAGAGTAATTTTTAATTATAGTTTGTTTATTGTCCCAGTTTAAATGAGACAAGGGTCTTTTGCTGAGGATGGATTAGGAGGAAAAGACCCAAACTTCTCTTTCCAAGCAATTATAAATCCAAAATTAAGAGGCTTCAATTGAAGGAAAACAAATTATGGAAAAGGGAAAATAACAACCCTTTATTAAAGGTATGTGTGTATTAACAGGAACACGAAAAAAAACCCAAGTAAAATAACTAAGTAATACTCCTATACCCACCAATAATCCCCTTCAAGAACAAAACCCATAAACCGGCAAAAGGAAAATAGTTCAATTTCTTGCACCCTTTGGTGCGATTCCAACCACAGTCAGCAGGGGGTGCCGTCGGGTCACTGGAGATGCAAAATTTGTAATGTCCTGTACCATTCACCAGGTGGCGCTGTTGGGTCACTGAAGGTGTGAAAAAAAAACTTGTAGTGTCCTATTGTAGTCACCAGGTGGCGCTGTTGGATCACTGGAGGAGTAGAACTTGTAATGTCCAGTGCCCGTCACCAGGTGGCGCTGTTAGATCCTTGGCTGCCGCCAGGTGGGGGGGGAGGCGGGGGTGGGGTGGAAAGAAGGAGAAGGAAAACAACAGCAATAAAACAGAAAGTTCTCCCAATGGAAGAAAACTCACAAACTTCAGCTGATTAGGGTCCGTTGTAAGCAGGGCTTGCAGCCAGCCAGAGTTGAGCCAAAAGCAGCAGCCAGAACTCCCCTCCGACAGGAAAGAGACAAAGGAACCCGACAATGTCTGCAGCCTGCAGCAGGCTCTCCTCCCAGCAGAGAGAGAGACTCCCCTCTCCCCCCAGCCTCCACCCCCTTCCAGTCACACACCAGCCAACTCCCCTCCTTCGTTGTCAAGGAAACAAATCTCGGCCATTAGTGGGCCAGGGCTAATTCCTTTGTTCAACTAATGGCCCATATACAGAGCACACACAAACATGGCAGGGGGAAAGGAAAGAAAAATTCCTTGCTAAAAATCCAAACTATGACATTTATTTATAGCTATATGTTTAATTGTAGAGTTTAAGACAAAAGGACAGTCTGTGGTTTAGTAGCTCTGAATATATATCCACCCCAAATGATTTTTAAAGTCACTTTTTATATCAATCAGTTGTTAATAAGTAAATTTTTAATATTTAGACATTGGTACAATATGTCTTGGCTATAGGGGTAGGTGATTAAGTGGAAGACAGTTTTTACAGTTAAATAGAGCAGCAAGTCACTAGAAAGAAAGGGAAATATTGCTTAATGGTACAAGATTATTTTTTCCACTGCTCAATACAGCATGGAAGATTACACCTGTGTTTGTAGAGGTATTTCTGCATATCCTTTAAAAAAAATGATATTTGCTGTGATGGTGAAAAATGCCTAGTGAATAAGCAATTTAGAAACTTTTGGATACTGGCTGGTCTCTGTGATTCCTCTTCCAGTTCTACCAAAATGAATCTCCGCTGAGTCTCTGGAATCAAAGATCCAGAGACATGAGGATCTGTAGGATCAGAGATCTGAGGGTTAGGATTGTTTAGCCTGGAGAAGGTTGAAGGAACTGACAAGAAAGAAGGAGAGAGACAATTTACAGGGGCCTGGAGTGACAGGACAAAGGGAAATGGCTCCGCATTGACAGAGAATAGGTTTAGATGGGATATTAGGAAGAAATTCTTGGCTGTGACACTGGTGAGGCCCTGGCACAGGTTGCTTAGAGAAGGTATGGCTGCCCCATCCCTGGAAGTGTCCAAGGCCAGGTTGGACACCGCTTGGAGCCACCTGGGCTAGAGGAAGGTGCCCCTGCTGTGGCAGTAGAACTGTAAGATAAAGTCCCACTATAAATGGGTTCCCTGGCAGATTCTCCCATGTAGGATTTCTGTCTGAGGGGTATGCACAAAGACTGGAAGCCTGACTTCACCTTTGTCAGGAGAGAATCAGTTACTTAATGAAGAAACCTTTCTGATTTACCTTTCATATAAATCAGTAGGGTGTTGGGAATTGTTTGCTTATTTGTTCGTGTCATTTAAAAGCATCTGTGACTATGTTGTATGTTTCAGATGTTGTGAATTTATTATCTTGTTTGCATTTTCCCTCAGACAAAGCTCAGTATGATTGAAGATAATTGCAAAGCAGCAGCAAAACTACAAATGATACAGGGATGCCTATCAAGTTCAGTAAGGAGGGTTGTTTATCAGTATCTTACCAGCATACCCTCTAACTTCACAGACCAGGTGTAGAGGTAAAAAAATAGGAATATCAGGAGATGGAGAAAGACCTACCTGTCACCAGTTGTGATCATTAAGGAATTTCTGCAATGCAGAAAGACATTGATTTGCATGGCCAAGCCCAGAGGATGGTAGGGAGAATGGTCTGCCCAGAGCAGGCCTAAAGATTGAAAGGTCCTGCCAGAGAGTTGAAACGTGACTGAGGAAAAGATCTGAACTTGGAGATAATTGGTCCCTTCTCCCATGTAAGGTTGGCTTTGTAATCAGGAAATTAACAGGCTCTCAAATCCAGGCTGCTGTTAGACTGCAGTGCTAAAACAGCAACACTGAACCCACAAACTTTTATTGGAAAAAACTAAATCTGGGAGATGGATTTTCCCCAACTTCCAAGATCATTTGTGAGGGCAGCATATTTATTAGTGACACAACAGCTTGAACCCTAATCTCCTGATAACAGTCTCATAATTTCAACACAACATCATAAAAAATTCTCCAAGTTTAGAAGCACAATGCACCTGAATCACTCAGGGGTCTCAATAACGAAGGGACCTAATCTGACCAGGCAGAAGGGACTTTTCTTCCCCCCTGCCCCACCTCTGTTAAAATTCTTGTCCTTTTGGATTTGATAGAAATTGAGAGCAATAATTGGCTGAGACAGGATTTTTTTGAGCTTTGCTGCAAACTTTTGTGTATATAAAATGTGCTTAAGGCTGTTGGCAGATATGTAATAAAGATATTCAAGCTTAGATTCATATAAAACTCCATTGTAGATCCACAAAGTCACCTGAGTGGTACTTTCAATATGCTAAGTACTGATATAGCTGAGGCTGAGCTGAAGTCTGGAATCTCTCCATCTCATCTCTCTGTTTATTAATGCAGAGAACAGGAATGGAATCCTATCTTGCAGTGAAGTAGTATAGGATGACTACAATAACTAGAAAAAAAAAGAATAATAGAAGCCATTCCAGTGAGATATGATGGAGTGTAGCTTGGCCATATCATCACTTTGCTTCTCTCTCGGGAAGAGGGCAAATCAGAGGAGCAAATGCAGACCAGATCAGCAGTGCAGTTTCTCCACATACCACGGGAGTGCTCTACCAGGCATACGCTGCCAATTTATTGGTCGTTTTTATCCTGAATGAATGATGCGGAGAATAAAAGAAATAAATTCACCTGAGAATCTGGCCCTGGAGTATTTAGGGGTTGTATTGTGTGATGGGGATTTTCATAACTGCATTGACTTCACAAAGCAGAAGATACATGGTGAAAAAAGGAAGGAGTACAATCCCCCAGACCCCACTGTGTCTCTTAGGTCTGGTGTGATATTCTTCATTTTTTCTTTTCAGTGTTTTTCATCTGTCTGTAGAAACTGTAAGTGTATATTAGGGCCTCTGTTATGCAGTCTAAGTGCAAGTAAAGGCTCCAGTCTGCACATATCTGGGGAAAAAAAAAAGTATTACAGATTTTTTTGCTTGACAATTCAATTTTTACTCCTGGTGTTTCAGTTAGAGAGATCATTCACTGTTGTGTAGGCAAAATGTCACATGCAGCAAGTCAGGAGGGATTTTTCATTACACTTTGGCAAGCAAAGCATGTTTTATGACTTTTATTTTCTCTCCTGTACCATTGTACTGGTAGAGGTCAGGAAAAACTCTTCAGATAAGGATCACTGAATGGAAAAGTAAAAAGCAAAGTGACAATAACTTCTGCACAGGAATACAAGGAGCAAAAGAGCATGAGAAGAAAGACTGCTGCCTCAGCTATTTATCCCAGCCATCAACTCATTAGTGATTTTAATTACCCATAGTCACTGAGTAGTTAATATACTCAATTCATGTGTTACTTTCATACAGACTCATAAAGTGCTTTAATATTTGAAAGAAAGGCGGGTGGTGGGGGGGAAGATAGGTCTTTAGAAACAGTAAAATTCAATTAGTAGGAAAAGTTAAGATGTATTACTGGTTAGGTTTGATTAAGACATCTTTAAAAGTATGGTGTGCAGGAACAAAAA
This sequence comes from Myiozetetes cayanensis, assembly GCF_022539395.1. Taxonomy (NCBI): domain Eukaryota; kingdom Metazoa; phylum Chordata; class Aves; order Passeriformes; family Tyrannidae; genus Myiozetetes; species Myiozetetes cayanensis. The sequence continues at coordinate 33,042,568 of NW_026087631.1, read as the reverse complement.
AGTAAGTTTTCTGGAAAAGGTGGTGGAATTGGATCTGGGGGGAAACCTACACCTCATTTGTGTGAGAAACAAGATGGCCTCATGATCAGTACAACAACACAAGCTCTGCTGATTCTTTCCAGCATCAGTTATATAGGCCAGAAGTTAAATTTCCTCACAACCCAAAATGGAAAATGACAATAAACTGCTTCTTTTGTATTCTAATCCTGTGATAATACAGTGATGATAGATAGATAGATAGATAGATAGATAGATAGATAGATAGATAGATAGATAGACAGATAGATAGAGACAGAGAGAGAGACAGAGAGAGAGATTGATTTCTGTAGGGGATTTGACAGTGAAATCAAATCACAGTATTTAGGGAATCACAGATTATCTGAAGATTATTCTGTGACTTGGAAGGTAATACAGGGCATGCTTGGTATTAGTGGCTAAAAATTGTTTGTCCCTAAGAAATGCTACATGAAGAGAATGAAACACCTAATGAAAGTGACACTCAGAGTAAAAGCAGATTGAAGAAGTTAGCTGTCCTTCCAAAAATATCTGTCCGAATGAATTTAGAAAACTTAGTTCAACTAATGAAATTAAAATTTTCCAAAAGTAGGTTAAATACTCTGCAGTGTATTTCTGTGAAGGTATTTTAAAATGAGCTTGAACAAAATATCTGGTTTGCGTCAACAAAATGCCCTGTGTCCCTTAGAGCATTGTGACAACATTAGTTACTTAAATATGAAGATCGTCTGTTGAGAACTGGAATATTTATTGCTGAAACAGTGGCTGTTTCACTTATTTGGGGTATCACCCTGTCCCAGTTTAAATGAGACAAGGGTCTTTTGCTGAGGATGGATTAGGAGGAAAAGACCCAAACTTCTCTTTCCAAGCAATTATAAATCCAAAATTAAGAGGCTTCAATTGAAGGAAAACAAATTATGGAAAAGGGAAAATAACAGCCCTTTATTAAAAGGTATGTGTGTATTAACAGGAACACGAAAAAAACCAAGTAAAATAACTAAGTAATACTCCTATACCCACCAATAATCCCCTTCAAGAACAAAACCCATAAACCGGCAAAAGGAAAATAGTTCGATTTCTTGCACCCTTTGGTGCGGTTTCAACCACAGCCAGCAGGGGGTGCCGTCGGGTCACTGGAGATGCAAAATTTTGTAATGTCCTGTACCATTCACCAGGTGGCGTTGTTGGGTCACTGAAGGTGTGAAAAAAAAACTTGTAGTGTCCTATTGTAGTCACCAGGTGGCGCTGTTGGATCACTGGAGGAGTAGAGTAATGGCCAGTGCCCTTCACCAGGCAGCGCTGCGAGATCCTTGGCTGCCACCGGGGGGGGAAGGAAAACAACAGCAATAAAACAGAAAGTTCTCCCAATGGAGGAAAACTCACAAACTTCAGCTGATTAGGGTCTGTTGTAAGCAGGGCTTGCATCCAGCCAGAGTTGAGCCAAAAGCAGCAGCCAGAAACTCCCCTCCGACAGGAAAAAAAGACAAAGGAACCCGGCAGTGTCTGCAGCCCGCAGCAGCCTCTCACCCCAGCAGAGAGAGAGACTCTCCCCCCAGCCTCCACCCCCTTCCAGTCACACACCAGCCAACTCCCCCTTCGTTGTCAAGGAAACAAATCTCGACCATTAGGGGCTCGGGCGATGCCTTTGTTCAACTAAATGGGCAATATACAGAGCACACACACACACACACACACACACACACACACACACACACACATACACACGGCAGGAGGAAAGGAAAGAAAAATTCCTTGCTAAAAATACGAACTATGACACACCCCCTTTCCCCACAGAGTGTGTATATTTGCTTTTCATATTCATCCCAGCAACACCTTTACAATCCTCAGGAATTGGTGTTTCATGTTATTCTGGTCCTCAGAGTTTCTTCCATACCACCCAACAGTTTATGTTTGCAGTAGGAAAATGTCATTTACCACAAAAAGCTGGCATCCCTCTACAGCTGAGTCTTCCAGCCACCACAAGATACAAGCAGATAAACATAAGTGATGATTTTTTTCCCCCACAAAGCCCTTCCTCTAAACAGTGATGTGCTCCTATCTGGCAATAATCTCACAGGGTTTGTTTGCAGTATGACTGGATAGTTTGCACCAAAAGTGAAATCAAAATTTTCATACACATCACACACACACACACGCGCACAGTGAAAACCAGAACCCATCTGTCTCGATCAGGGGAAAGGTTCTTTCTTCTGGGAGCTCCAGCTTATTGCTTAATGCAGGAGCTCCTTCTATTGGCAGAGAAACTGAGGAAAGTTACAAGTCAGGCTGGGAAAAAGTTACATGATAAAAGGGGTGTAAAGATAATTTTTTATGCAAATTATAAGAATTTGATGGACTCTTATTAAACACAACTGCATACAACCTCATATTAAAAACCTAGAGGAAATACTGCACTGAAATAAACTTAATTTTGTAATAAAAGAAAAAAAACTTGGACCTCACTGCTAAAACACTCAAATAAATTAACAAATCTCTGTTAGATCCTCAGCAAATCTTATTCTTAGATCTTAGAGTGGCAAAGCTATGGTTAAATTTCATATGAAAATAAAAGAGTCTATTATAGTAATACCTTTTTTTAATGGTAGTATTTTGTTCATCTAGGTATCTTTTGAACTGAATTAAAAATAATTTGCCAATGATAATCAAAAATTCACTTTGCTCATTTTCTATGTTGTCATCACTCAGAGAATTTATTTTGTGGGGCCACTGAACTTTCCAGGGTAATCCTGCTACTTATGTTAAGGTGCAAGAGTTTACCAATAATAAGGTTGGGTTTAAATTATACTTAAGGGTCAGTATCTTGACAACTGATGCAGTGTAGTATGGCTAGTTAAGAAGGAGCATGGAGGAATGAATCTAAAATATAGTCTGTTTTTGAAATCTGAAATTGTTTTGGTCAAATTTATGATAAAAGTTGAGATCCTTACTTTTTTAAACATATTTTGACTGTGAATGAAATCTCTCTTACCTTTCCAAGCAGCTTGAAAAGGTGAAAAAGCATCTCCATGTTTCAATGTACTAATGGTAAAGAGTAACCATGATTTTTTTAAGAGAAAAATTTTAAGAACAGACATCAGTGAAATAGAATTGAGAAATGTGAAAACAGAACCTGCAGCTGCTCTGTGCTGCAAGTTGGAGATGGGGATCAAGGTGTCCTGGGGCTCACCTCACCAGTTCTAACAAATGAATGAGCTTTAATAACTCTAGAATCCTTTTAATGTCTTGCAAAGAATATTTTCTCAGTCTACATCATGAAGACAAACACCATGTCAGAGGTCTAAGAAAAATTCATTTACACATTTTTCAAAATCTCAAACCTACAAATAGAGTCTTGATTTCCTGCAAGATTTTTGCATATTTTGAGGAACTGTGTAGATAGCAATTAACTCACAGGTTTACTCTGGCATGTGAAAAAAGAATGTAATAATAGAACTCACAGTTACTGGCAAAGAAATACAAAACTGTCACAAAAAATGAGAACCAATATGACAAGTGAAAGAATGAGTTGTCTCATACATTTGCTGAGTGGGAATGGAGAGTACTAACACAAACAAATGAAACTTTATAGCTCATAGACTGTCTGATATGTTAGTGACCTGATAAATTAAATAGTAAATATCATAAAATAAAATAGTATTAGACTATCAAGACTTCTTCATGGATTGAAAAGGCAATTCTACCATATTTATGTGAGTTAAGAAGAACAATAACTCAAACCTCAAAATGATTTCTTGATAAGCAGCATCAACCAGTCTACATTAAATTGACATCCTTCAGATGTCTTCTAGAAATTAAAATTAAATTCTCAATAAGAGAAATTGCAAGTTAGGCTAGAGATTTTAAGCATGTATGGTACAGAAATGTAATTATCTATTTGTAATTGTTTTTCAGATCCCAAAGAAAATCTTCACTGAATTGAAGCATATAGGGTGAACTGTACTTAGAACAGTAAATACTGGCTGTGGAAAATACAAATATATAAAGTAGTCTGCACTGACATTACAGAGTAATGTCTGCACTGATTTTTAATATCAGCTTTTAAATTCAGACTCAGTGTCACTGAACCAAGTGTTGCATTTTTTGTTCATGAACATTTTGGTAGTGAATTCAAGTGTGCCAACTATATTGCACATTTGTGTGCAATAATATAATTTGGGATGAAGGTTCAGATCTTCTGACCTGCAATGCAAGGTAATTTCTAGAATCCTAAAGCAATGGGTAAAAAGTAACACTACAATAATGCAACACACATGAAAACTGCCTTTCTTAATTCCAAATAAGTTAACAGGAGAGTTTCTGTCACTCTTTTATTTCAAAGAAATAAAAATATTTTCATCTAGCAAGTTGTTCCATAAATTCAGTAAATAATACAAAATAATGGGGGGGAAAAAAAAAGGCAACACAACCAAAACCAAACCAAAACTAAGCCAAACCCAAATGACTTTATAGATAAGAAGAATTTTCAAGACCACAGTGACACAACTCTCCTCACAATGTCCTCTTGCCAACCTCTGTCTCCAGAATATACTTCACTTGTATTCTCTGTTTTGTCTGCAGATCACCATGGTTCTTTCATGTAGAAAGCAGGTGTTTCCAGAGATCCTGACTGGTCTTACTTTTATTCCTTGGGCATCCAACTCAAATGTGCCTGGGGAAAGAAATCTGCATCAGGAGTTGTCCCTGGATGTACTGGACAACTTTTTCTCTGGCCAGGACCGCAGATAAAACTACAAGTTCCAGTTCTCCTACCTGACATTTTGTTTCATTTCTTTCAGCTTCTTTTTGGGGTTTAGTGATGAGTTTCTCTTTCTACCCTTGTAGTTTTTCACTGGAGGTTCCCTGTGTTTGGGAGGAAACACAGAAATTAAAAATTATGCAAATTCCCTCTTGAACGAGCCTGTAACGATAGGTTTTGCATGTTCATTTCATTATGAAGCAGTCTTGTTTGTATGTTCTGCTTACAAAGATAGTTGAGGAACTGTAGTATAGATCCTACCTGAAGACAAGTCTGAATACCCTAGCCCACCTGAATGAACAACGTTAGAGTGTGGTGAGCCATTTTCTTGGACCTGAAGATAAAGAAAGTCATGAAAAAGGGGAGGAAAATTGCAACCACTGTGTTCCTTGAATGCATTATAAATAAGTACTTTTGCTCATCTTTGCTCTGTGAAAACATACTCTGACATTTTTCTATTGTCACTACTGAGATACCTACTGGCATAGCATAGGGAGGGGGCACACCAGCATGAGAGGGCTGCAGCAGAAGAGAATCCTGAAACAAGCATTCACTCTAAAATTAAGAATTTTACTGCAACCAGCAAAAACCCAAGAATATACATTTTAACCTAATGTATCTAACACACAGTTTTGAAAACACACTTAAATTAAGGAAGTGAAAAGAACAGAATTTTACTGAATTAATTTAAATACCAGAGTCTTTGATTATGTTTAAATAATTAGCTGAGCAGCAAACAGTGATTGCAGCATGCATATAAACTATAGTTGAATTACATTACAACACTGCAGTTCAATAAGTACTACACAAACCCATTAACTATTGAAATCATGCTACTCCTTTTTTTTCCTTTTTTTCAGAAAACTACTCTCAGGTATTCTAGCACTGAAACACAGGCCCATTAAGCCATAATAAAAAATTGTATCAGGAAAACATAGAATAAGCTGTAATACTAAAAACTTGATTACAGGATGTACAAAGAGATAATACCTATGAGATAAACTTTCTTCACCTAATTTTGTAGGATTTTTTGCTACATTTGTGCTTGAAAATGTAGAAGTACAAATTATACTTACTTTAATCAAGCTTTAGTAATTTTAACTTGCTCAGATTCCCCTCTTTCTATTACCATGAAGACATTGGCTTACAGCCAGTTCAGTCATGAAAAAAACCACTCTGGAAAAGGACATGAGGAAAAAAGAGAAGATTATATAAAGAATTCTATGTAAATGATATGCAGTAAAAAGTTGCAAAACTTATTAATATCTATGGGCATTTGTGTGTTTCAGAAACACAGAAACTGGAGAAGCCAAAAGCAAAGTAATTTCTTCCTCTATTTCAGCAATTGACTGGAGATTAAAAAAAATAGCTTCTAATCTTTCATTCCACAGGCTACCGGTAAGGACTTGCCTTGTTTAGTCACCTTTGGATGAAGGACTCAAATTGCCACCAGAGAAAATATGGCAGATTCTGACCCTGAGCCACATTCACCTTACAACAGCAGTATGAGGTCAATAGCATGGTATAGATCCTCCCACAATCTTCCCCTTCATTTGGATTTGCCACTTGAAGTATTAAAAAGAGAATATTTATTTTTTGGATTCCCAGAGGAGTTTGCAGTGACTCAAGTTTTTGATGGCACATTACTGGGCAAATGACCAAAACAACTTCTGCACAGATGTTTTTTTTCCTCACACACTTTATTACAGTTAAAATTTTAGATGATATGTTAGCCTTGATCGACATGTCTTCATAAATAAGCTTTTTGCAAAACTTCTTATATTCCCTACCTTTGTTGATTGAAGGGAAAAATGTAGGGAGTGAAAGATTATTTTTTCAAAACTTAAGCTATAATGTAATGATGTTAATAACTAGAACAGCTTAAGAACCTAAGCCAGACTTTTTCAAGAAATGGTCTTTTATAAACTAAAAACCAAACAACATTTCATTTGCACAGTTACCATCTAAAATATCAATTTTCTAAAAATGTATGGGAAAAGGTACCTCAAGTCTGCTTTTCTGAACTTTAATTTGTGTTATCTTCAGGCTTTAATAGTGCACACAGAGCAATAATAACTATTTCTGTACTCATTATTTGATTTCTAACTTGGCTTTTGATTAATGTTCATTCCACTAAAATATAGTTTAGATGAATACTACTTTAAGATGACTATTATTCTTTAGCTGAAAGCCAAAGATGAAGATTGCTTAACAGATGCTGCTAATTATCAGGTTTTAAAGATAAACTTATATTTTAACATAAAGACACCTTACAGACACCTCTTTGTGAAACTTCACAAAAAGTTATTGGTGTACTAACAGTTTACTTTCCCCTAAAATAAAGTAACTATATAATTAGGTTCTTTATGTAAGTGTAATTATGTTTTAATAGGCCTTTAATAATATTTTCATGGCATTTTATGTCAGTAGAGATTATATTTCTTGTTCTTCAATACAGTGCCTAAATAAAAGCTTTGAATATGATTTAAGCTCATCCATATTGGTAACCTTCTTTGAACTTAATTTTTTTAATCTTGATTTATCCCAGATTTTTTTCAGTGTCTTTGCTTAGATTTCCCCAAGGCTGGTAGGAACTTCTGTGGTGGAGGAAAACATAAATTACTTTTCCGTTCACAGTACCCTACAGCCTTTGAAGAAATGTGGGATTCTGGGATCCGCTAGCACTGAAGAAAAAGAGAAAATTATTTACCTTTCAGCTATGAAAAGTTTGTGGGACACTGAACAAGATGAGACAGAAAAGCTCCATTTTTTCAATTAAGGTAGTGTGGACATATGATATCATATACACTTGTCCTGCTCATGCATTTTATTTTGTTTGTTTGGGAATTTTTTAGGGTTTTTTGTTTGGATTTGGCTTTGTTAGATTTTGTGGAAAAGCTTCAGGAAAAAGTTGAGCTCCTCAAATAACATGGAATGATTGCAAAGTCTTGCCTCAAGCCTCTGCTCACACACAAATCCAAATAATTGGAAAGAAATTTAAGCTGACAAGAATACTTACGAGCTGAGTCCATTAATGGGATCTAAGCATTAAGGTTTGTAATTTCTAAAAAAATGATACTGTTATATTAATAAACCTAAGAAAATAAAGTTTTTGGGGTTTTGGCAGGTTCAGTGGTAATAGTGCTGGTGGTGGTTATGGTGGTTTGGGTTGGGTTTTTAACTTACAAACATTTATAAAAGTTTTATCTTAATCTGTAGTTGTATTTACTAGAGCTCCATGTTACTTAGACCTTTTTTTGAAAGAAATTGGAAAGAGATCACATTTGGGTAACATTTCTGATGTTTAAAAAAAAAAAAGAAAAAAAAGTCAGAGTAAAGCTGAGAGATTTATATTGCAATATGTAAATGTATGTTTTCCTGCCTGGACTGATTTACAAATAGAAGACTGCAACAATACTAAAGTAAATAAACAGTCATTCTTCCTCTTCATGTGAACCTAAGCATGGATCCACTGTTTGACCTATTTTCTTACACAAATATGTCTCAAAAGACAAGAACCTTTTTTGGTTCTCTCTGAAAAAAACTGATGCTTGGAGTAATATTGTGGAAGAACCCAGTAACAAAATACTGGGTACTGGTAGTTAAGTTGCGCTAGATAATCACAACATAAATCCTCAGTCTAACCTGTAAAATACAGTCTATTAAATGGTGATATTCTTTATCATTAAATGTGATATACTTGCATGAATTTCTGGATGAGATTAGTGACATTTTGTGTGTACTTTGCATATGCAAAGAGCACATATGTGTACCAGTTGTAAAGTTTAATTTATTTGCCTATAAAGCATGCAACAACCCTTTACTATATGGTTTTATGCATAGGTGTGATATTAACAAAGGTCTTTAACATAGCCAGAAGTTAGAAATTCCTGTCTGATATAAGACAGCACTGCACAATGCAGTCCCATTAACTACCACCACCAGCATGAATTCCATATCCAGAATATATTTAATTTCATCTGCCAGTTTCTATTGAATTTTTACAGCAATTGTGTTAAGTTATCATTATGAAAAGAAAAATTTAGCTTTTCTAAAACATCATATGATAAATAATCCTAGAGGAAGAGAGGGTCTGAGAACAGTTGATTCTCCAATGCATCCTAGACCATGAGTAGTTCCCATAATTAATTCTTCCTTAATAGAACCTCAGCGTATAACATTTTAAGAAAGGCCTTTTAATTGAACTGTATGACAACTACTTTAGGTGACTGGTTTAATAGTATCTGATGGAATAGATGGAATAGATAGTATCTGATGGAATAGATCTGTCAAAACTACTCAGCTGAGTTTCTGGGGGATTTATCTCTAACAGTGTTTGATCCACCTCTGATTTTAATGGAGCAACCATGTAAAGTGTTGCTGACATAGCTTGTCACATTTACAGGATGTTTGTTGTAGAAAGTCTGTGCTCCTGAGCAGTGACACCACTGCTCTGAGAAACACCTGCTTTTCATGTGTTTATCCATAGCTACACTCTAAGTGAAAATGAGGAAGGCAAAGCTCTGTATTTTTAACAGGAATCTACAGTCTTTCATTTACAAGAGATAAAGTTTCTACAACATCACAAAAGCTGGGGGTTAACTCTAGAAAGGACCCACAGTTTTCACACCATCTCTTGACAAAAACTTGCAAAACGCAATTATGTAGTAAACACATTAGTAGTGTTGAATTATGTAATGAATGGTAACTATGCCATGGCAGTAGTAATAGCAGTAGTAACAGTAATAGCAATTGCAAGGCAAATAGTAAGTATAGTAAGGCAATTAAAACAGCAATAGGAAGTGCCTTAACTACATGGAAAATATGCAGTATGAAGGCAAGGCTCAAGACTCAATGAGCTCCATATGAGCCCCCGATGGTTTTACTGAATCATAGAATCATAGAATCATAGAATTAACTGGGTTGGAAGAGACCTCCGAGATCATCAAGTCCAACCCTTGATCCAATCCCACTGTGATTACCAGATCATGGCACTCAGTGCCACATCCACCTTCAGCTTAAAAACCTCCAGGGTCAGTGAATCCACCACCTCCCTGGGCAGGCCATTCCAATGCCTGATCACTCTCTTTATATAGAACTTCTTTCCAATATCCAACCTAAACCTCCTCTGGCAGAGCTTAAGCCCATGCCCTCTTGTCCTACCGCTGATTGCCTGGGAGAAGAGACCAAACCCCACCTGGCTACAACCTCCTCTCAGGGAGTTGTAGAGAGTGATGAGGTCTCCCCTGAGCCTCCTTTTCTCCAGACTAAACAACCCCAGCTCTCTCAGCCTCTCCTCACAGGACTTGTGCTCAAGTCCCTTCACCAGCCTGGTTGCTCTTCTCTGGACCTGCTCCAGCACCTCAATATCCTTCCTGAACTGAGGGGCCCAGAACTGGACACAGCACTCCAGGTGTGACCTCACCAGCTCTTAGTACAGGGGAACGATCACTTCCCTGGTCCTGCTGGCCACACTGTTCCTGATGCAGGCCAGGATGCCATTGGCCTTCTTGGCCACCTGGGCACACTGCTGGCTCATGTTCAGCCTCCTGTCAATCAGCACCCCCAGATCCCTTTCTGCCTGGCTGCTCTCCAGCCACTCTGTCTGTGCCCAGCCTGTAGTGCTGGAGGGGGTTGTTGTGGCCAAAGTGCAGGACCCGGCACTTGGCCTTGTTGAACTTCATTCCACTGGAGTCAGCCCAACCCTCCAGCCTATCCAGGTCCCTCTGCAGAGCCCTCCTGCCTTCCAGCTGACCAACGCTCCCCCCTAACTTGGTGTTGTCTGCAAATTTGCTAATGGTGGACTCAATCCCCTCATCTAAATCATCAATAAAGACGTTAAACAGGACTGGGCCCAGCACTGATCCCTGGGGGACTCCACTGGTGACCGACCACCAATTGGACACAGCTCCGTTCACCAGCACTCTCTGGGCCTGACCCTCCAACCAGTTCCTAACCCAGCACAGAGTGCCCCTGTCCAAGCCATGGGCTGCAGCTTTTCCAGGAGTATCTTATGGGAGACAGTGTCAAAGGCTTTGCTGAAGTCCAGATAGACACATCCACAGCCTTCCCCTCCTCTACCAGGTGGGTCACCTGATCATAAAAGGAGATCAGGTTGGTCAGACAGGACCTGCCCCTCCTAAACCCTTGCTGGCTGGGTCTGATCCCTTGTCCATCCTGTAGGTGCTGTGTGATTGCACTCAGGATGATCTGCTCCATAACCTTACCAGGCACTGAGGTCAGGCTGACAGGCCTGGAGTTTCCCAAGTCCTCCTTGCAGCCCTTTTTGTGGATTGGTGTGGCATTTGCCAACTCTCAATCATCTGGGACCTCCCCAATGAGCCAGGACTGTTGGTAAATGATGGAGAGTGGCTTGGAAAGCTCTTCTGCCAGCTCCCTCATCACCCTAGGATGGATCCCGTCTGGTCCCATGGAGTTGTGTGGATCCAAGTGGTTCAGTAAGTCACTGACGATTTCCTCCTGGAATACAGGGAGGCTATTTGGCTTCCTGTCCCTGTCTACCAGCTCCAGAGGCCAGTTGTTCTGAAGGCCACCTGTCCTACTGGTGAATACTGAGGTGTTAAGTACCTCAGCCTTCTCCTCATCTCTGTTAATTGTGTTGCCACTCACGTCCAATAAAGAATGGAGGATTTCCTTGCCTCCCCTTTTGTTATTAATGTATTTATAGAAACGCTTTTTGTTATCCCTAACAGAAATAGCCAAATTGACTTCAAATTGTGCTTTTGTCTCTCTAATTTTCTTTCTGCATGACCTAGTTATACTCCTAAACTCATTCTGAGTAGCCAGCCCTATTTTCCATAGTCTGTAAGCTCTCTTTTTATCCCTAATTTCCTTCAGAGTCTCTCTATTCAACCAAGCTGGTCATCTACCTTGCTGGCTTGCCTTTTGGCACACTGGTAGAGCCTGTTCCTGTGCACTCAAGACTTTCTTCTTGAAGCACATCCATCCCTCCTGTACCCTCTTGTTTTCAAGGATTTTTTCCCAGGGTATGCTCTGGACCAGTCTTCTGAACAGACCAAAATCTGCCCTTGTTGTGGTTTTGCCCACCAGCCCATCCCTGGGGCTGAGGATGGTTTTGTCCAGGTGATTTCCGGACAAAAAAACCAATCAAAAAGTTCAGTGACGCCTTTGCTAATTACATCTTTAAGAAAACGGAAGAGAAGGTTGTGGCGCAGTTGAAATTAGGAACAGTAGCCATGTAGAAGGGTAGTGGGCCCGAGGAGGGCCAAGGCCCCCTCCTCCCCTGGCTTGGGCCGGGGGTGGGGCAGGTGCAGCACTGAAGCCTCCCTTCTCTCTTGTGAGAGAGTGAAGAAAAAAAAAAAGGTTTAAAAGACGAACTGCTTAGATGAGAAACTGCTGCAGAAGAATTCCAGCCATGAGATAACAGAATTTCCAAGGTCAAAGCTGCAGGAGAGAGAAGAAAAGTTCGAAGGGGGGAGAGCTGCTTTTTCTCTTTTTCGCTCTCCCTCCCTTCAGCAGGGTAAAGACTGAAAAATAAAACCCTGCCACTTGTGAAAGTTTGTTGTGGTGAAGAGAACCCCCTATGCGGCTCACAGAGGAGCTTGTGGATGCACCAGAGATTTGTGACTTTAACAGAGAGAAAGCCTTATGCTGGAGCAGGAGCGGCTCAGATGAGGCACAGTCCTGTTAAAGACTTTGTAACCCTCGAAGGGGGTGATGCTTATGCTGGAGCGAGACGGCTCAGATAAGCTCGGGATCTCAGTGAGAGATCCATGCTGCTGCTGAAGATTTATGACCCTGAGGGGAATGAGAGAACCTACGCTGGAGCAGAAAATGGCTCAGGTGGGATATTGGGATCCGAGTAAGGGATCCAGACTAGACCCATGCTGAGAAGTCAATCAAGGACTGTTCTCCCATGGGGAGGGACCTCCATAGGGAAACAGGGGTGAACTCTTAAACCATTATCCCCTGTAACCCTGTGGAAGAAGATCCATAGTAAGCAAGTGTCCCCTTGCAAGTCTATGAAAGGAAACCTTTCAGGACCTGGGTAACCCTCAGCCTTCGGTTTTAGCCCAGGATGGGGGTAGGCCCAACCCTGGAGGCCAACACAGAGAGAGAGATAAAGAAATTTCAGCTGCGACGAAAGTGCTGCAGAGTTACTAGAGAGAGAGAGAGAGAGAGCTGGAATTCCGAGAACAGAAAAGGACTGCTTCTCTTCCTTGGACTGATATAAAGGGAGGTGGGGGGAGAAGTATCTTCTGTAAATACATAATACTTTTTACTTAAGTAAAATTATTGTAGATATAATTCTTTAGTTTTAGTTTAATAATAATAATAAATACTCATACTTTTTTTCAGTTCAGTCTCTTTTTGTCTGCATAAACCTTCTCTCAACTGATAGTAATTGTATGGGGGGTATAAAAGTAAATTGAGCCAGGGCAAAACCACGACAGCCCTCCAGAAGTCCAGCGCAGAGGTTTTATTGGTGGCCTTCCTTGTATTGCAAACGCTGAGTATTGCAAACTCTACTTCATGGTCTCTGTGCCTCAGATGGTCTCCGACCACCGCATCTGCCACCAGCCCCTCTCTGATTGTAAATAACAGGTTTAGTGGGGCCCCACCCCTGGTAGGTTCATTTACCAGCTGGAGCAGGAAATTATCCTCTATACACTCTAGGAATCTCTTAGACTGCCTCTTCTCTGCCGTGTCAAGCTCCCAGCAGACATCCGGCAGGTTGAAGTCCCCCACAAGAACAAGGGCTGGCAATTTTGAGACATCTGCCAGCAGCCTGTAAAATAATTCATCATCCTTATCATCCTGGTTGGGTGATCTATAACAGACTCCCATTAGGATGCCAGCCTTGTTGGCCTTGCCCCTGATTCTGATCCGCAAACGCTCAAACTTATCATTGGTGACCTCAAGTTCTACAGAGTCAAGGGACTCTCTAACATATAGAGCCACACCTCCACCTCTCCTACCTTGCCTGTCCCTTCTGAAGAGCTTGTAGCCATCCATGGCAACACTCCAGTCATGCGAGTCATCCCACCACATTTCTGTGATAGCAACTACGTCATAGCTTTCCTGCTGCACGATGGCTTCCAGGTCCTCCTGTTTGTTGCCCATGCTGTGTGCATTGGTGTGCATGCACTGCCGCTGGGCTGCTGATTTTGCTCTTAACTCAGGCTTTTCATCCCCGGGCTTCTCTTTGGAGAGCCTGGATTCAATCCCTTCACCCTTCAAACCTAGTTTAAAGCCCTCCTGATGAGGCCCGCTAACTTATGGGCTACAGTCATAGAATCATAGAATCATAGAATAGATTGGGTTGGAAAAGACCTCCAAGATCATCAAGTCCAACCCCTGATCCAACTCTAATTACTATATCATGGCACTAAGGGCCATGTCCAATCTCTTTTTAAAAACTTCCAGGGATGGTGAATCCACCACCTCTCTGGGCAGGCAGTTCCAATGCCTGATCACCCTCTCTGTAAAGAATTTCTTCCTAACATCTAACCTAAACTTCCCCTGGCAGAGCTTGAGCCCATGTCCCCTTGTCCTGTTGTTGGTTGCCTGGGAGAAGAGACCAACCCCCACCTGGCTATAACTTCCCTTCAGGTAGTTGAAGAGAGTGATAAGGTCACCTCTAAGCCTTCTCTTCTCTAGACTAAACAATCCCAGCTCCCTCAGCCTCTCCTCATAGGACTTGTGCTCAAGTCCCTTCACCAGCCTGGTTGCTCTTCTCTGGACCCGCTCCAGCACCTCAATATCCTTCCTGAACTGAGGGGCCCAGAGCTGAACACAATACTCAAGGTGCGGCCTCACCAACGCAGAGTACAGGGGAAGGATCACTTCCCTGCTCCTGCTGGCCACACTGTTCTTGATGCAGGCCAGGATGCCATTGGCCTTCTTGGCCACCTGGGCACACTGCTGGCTCATGTTCAGCTTCCTGTCAATCAGCACCCCCAGGTCCCTTTCCACCTGGCTGCTCTCCAACCACTCTGTCCCCAGCCTGTAGCGCTGCAGGGGTTGTTGTGGCCAAAGTGCAGGACCCGGCACTTGGCCTTGTTGAACTTCATCCCATTGGAGTCAGCCCATCTCTCCAGTCTATCCAGGTCCCTCTGCAGAGCCCTCCTGCCTTCTGGTAGGTTGACACTCCCTCCCAACTTGGTGTCATCAGCAAATTTGCTGATGATGGACTCAATCCCCTCATCTAGGTCATCGATAAAGATGTTAAACAGGACTGGGCCCAGCACTGATCCCTGGGGGACACCACTGGTGACCGGCCGCCAGCTGGATGCAGCCCCGTTCACCAGCACTCTTTGGGCCCGGCCCTCCAACCAGTTCCTAACCCAGCACAGAGTGCCCCTGTCCAAGCCATGGGCTGCCAGCTTTTCCAGGAGTATCTTATGGGAGACAGTGTCAAAGGCTTTGCTGAAGTCCAGATAGACCACATCCACAGCCTTCCCCTCGTCCACCAGGTGAGTCACCTGATCGTAAAAGGAGATCAGGTTGGTCAAGCAGGATCTGCCTCTCCTAAACCCGTGCTGGCTGGGTCTGATTCCTTGTCCATCTTGTAGGTGCTGTGTGATTGCACACAGGATGATCTGTTCCATAACTCTGCCAGGCACCGAGGTCAGGCTGACAGGCCTGTAGTTACCAGGGTCAGCCTTGCAGCCTTTTTTATGGATTGGGGTGATATTTGCCAACTTCCAATCATGTGGGACCTCCCCAGTGAGCCAGGACTGTTGGAAGATAATGGAGAGCGGCTTGGCAAGCTCTTCTGCCAGCTCCCTCATTACCCTAGGATGGATCCCATCTGGTCCCATAGACTTGTGAGGATCCAGGTGGCTCAGTAAGTCACTAACTATTTCCTCCTGGAATACAGGGGGGCTATTTGGTTTCCTCTCTCTGTCTACCAGCTCCAGAGGCCCGTTGCCTTGAGGGCCACCTGTCTTACTGGTAAAAACTGAGGCAAAGTAGGTGTTAAGTACCTCAGCCTTCTCCTCATCTCTATTAACTATGTTTCCCTCCGAGTCCATCAAAGAATGGAGGTTTTCTTTGCCCCTCCTTTTGTTATTAATGTATTTATAGAAGGACTTTTTGTTATCCCTAACAGAAGTGGCCAATTTAACTTCAAATTGCGCTTTTGTATCCCTGATTTTCTTTCTGCATGATCTAGCTGTCTTCCTGAATTCTTCGTAAGTAGCCAGCCCTCTCTTCCATAGTCGATAAACTCTCTTTTTATCCCTGATTTCCTTCAGAATCTCCCTGTTTAAGCAGGCTGGTTGTCTTCCCCGCCGGCTTGCCTTTTGGCACACCGGTATGGCCTGTTCCTGTGCACTCAAAACTTCCTGTTTGAAGCACATCCATCCCTCCTGGACTCCCTTGTTTTCAAGGGTTGTTTCCCAGGGTATGCTCTGGACTAGACTTCTGAATAGGTCAAAATCTGCCCTTCCTAGATACATAAAACCCATCTGATTTAAGAAGACTGGGTGCTATAGTATTAATTTTAGGCAGTTTTAAAACTATTTATCTATGAAGACTGTAACATTAAGATCTTCAATACATAAACTGTACTGTCTTCAGCTTTTAGTCCCAAGAATGAGTGGTAAATACTGGAGACAGATTATTTTTAGGGTATCCAGGGTACACTTAGGATGTGGGTATATCTAGGATTTATTTTTATTACTTTTTATTCGTCATACTTTTTATTCTGCATGAAAATATGCAGAGATACATAAGCAGAAAGGATCAGTGACATCACAATAACTGTTTTTGAAAACTGTCATTCAACAACACCAAAACTGTGAAAACTTCAGGTCCCTCCCCAGAACTGACCTCCTTGTGAGGCCCAGGCAAGGAAAATATAATATAGTGAAAGAAAGGACTTAAGCAACTCTTCTCCTTGGTAACTACAGATTTGTACACAGAGTAAACCACTATGGAAAAGTAATGACTACATGCTTCTACCAGGGAATATTGTGCTGATAGGGGCAGAAATTAAGTGGAAATGAAGTGTGTTAACACCATTTTTATGAGTGGATTTTCTAGGGGTTTTTTTGGAACCAGATGTAATCATTTTTATTACAGAAGCAACCAATTAGGTCTGAGGTAATAGTTCAGTTCAAGAAGAGATGAAGAGTTGATGTCCATACTCTGAAACATACATTCTCAGTTTCCTTCTCTTTAAATAAAACTTGAGCAAAGTCTTCTCAGCAGTTTCCAGCCTGTGCAAAATGATGGGAGCTATTATTTCCTTTGAGAACTTTGTGAGAGGATTAGTTATTTTGTTATAAGCCATTGTGATGCCAAGTCATGAAGCTCAGGGAAGAATCACAGGAAATCATTCTAATGCCCCATGCATAATGCTTTTTAAACAATTCCGTTCAGAAAGTCAATCTCCTTTGTCATTTGCTGTAGTTTTTACTGCAATTCAAAGAACACTGGGTCCTTTACTTCTGTTTCTGATGCTGTGAGTAAAGCCATTGACACAACTTTTGTAAGGAATATTAAAGATTTTACTTATCTACTGAAATGTTCAAGTGGAAAATCAACAGGTAGATAGTGGAAGATAATAATACTTTAATGACAGCAAAAATGCAGCCTGTATAGTTGCATTCCATTAAATTATTCAATGTTTTGTAGCTAGGCACAATAAAGTAGTGGTTATTTATGCAAGAGACATAAGTGGTTTTGAACAGTAGGCATAAGACCAGAATTCCACTTGTGTCATTTCAGATGGCAGTGAGCTCATTGATACAGAGACAACAAATAATGGGGCAACCATAAACCACTAAAAAAAAAAAAAAAAAACCCAAGACATTTTCTAAACTACTTTTATAAATCACAGTGATAATGCAAATGTAGCTGTGAAATGCTGCAATGATCGGACAGCAGCAACCAAGGCTCCCCAAAATGACAGTCAGAGGGGCTGGGATGAAAGCTGCAAGATGCCTGCTGGTTACCTGGTAATCAGAAAACCACCAATCAAAAACAGACCACCTTAAAGTCTTAAGATTTTCAGGAGAGTAAATGAATGTACAATCTTGAGAACTAGGACATATTTCTGCTACAAAATCTTAATTGGGTAGCAAAAGCTGTGTTTATTCAATCAGTTTCGCTGCATTTTTTTTTTCCAGTTTACAAATCAGCTGGGTTCACTTTCCTGTTGTTTTGATGTTTTTCTTGTCTCAGGCACTTTTACCTCTCTTTTACCTTTTTCAGCATATATTAATCACCTGAGTGTGTGGATTCCAATACACAAGCAGGAGGGGACTAGAGATTCTTACTCATATTTCCCCTCCTCTTTTCAAAGAAAACCATGAGATTCAGAAAGTCATTATTCTATACAAACTCTTGACTATTAGGAATTTTGCTTACTCACAATGAATTTAACACCAGTTTCGTAATATTAATACAATATTAAATTATATTATTTCAAAAAGCACTGATAGACAGATCTTGGTGGCAGTGAAAACAGGCACAGGTTGCAATGTTTGAAATGAGATAAAAGAAAAAGCTTTTTCACTCGAAGTGAGATTAAATATTGCAGTAGTTTGCCAGAGAGGCTATGAAACTTACATCCTTGGAAATATTCAAATATTGCCTGGGTGAGGCCCAAAGCAACTTAATAAATGTTATCCCTACTCTGCCTAGGAGAGACTGGTTTAGGAATCACAGGATCCCTCCAAACACATAAACTTCTTTTTATGTCCAGTGAATCAGTAGCATGTCAGACAAATTGCTTCAGTTAACCACAGACCACTAAGAAGTGATAGTATTTTAAAATATTTTCTCTTTCTGAAACTTTTCTTCAGATGTCTATACTGCAAGCATGGACATATGTATGAGTTGCCTGAATGATTTTACTCCTTTTCAGCAGAACTTTGCAGTACTGAACAAAAAGCACTGGCTAGCTGTGAGGGAGAAAAAGTGACATTTCACCAGATGAATAGTGCCATTTGGATAATATGATTAAGTATTGTAACATCTGTTTTTTATTTGGTTATGCCCTTCTAGACTTTGCTGTTAATGGGCTTTCTGATACAGGAGACACTGGACAGGAGGAAAGGTGTCCTCCCCTGTAATATCCAGGAGTGATTTATTTCATCTCAGTTACTGACATTCAGGGTAGTGTACAATCATTTTCTGTCCATAGCTACATCCAAAAGAAATTATGGAAGTTTTAGGGGACAGAAATAGAGGAAATGGTAAACATGATTTGAAAGTGACACTAACCCCTTAAAGCAAACCACTGTAAGCTCAAAATAAATTTATCAATTTCCTGTAAAATTATATAACTATGATCTCTATTTAGGTAACCAAAAAGCTTTTTAAAAGTACATTACTATATTCCTAATGATTTCTAGAATATATGACAATTATTACCTAATGATGTTATTTTTTATTCTTTAATTTTTTTAATAAAAATTCTTTCCTTTTACTTTCTAATATCATTGTAATCTACATGTTCATCATTATTCTTATTCGACTCTAGAAGATAATTATTTATACTGTTACTTCTGCTACAGTTATAACACTGCAAAATTCTTTCAGTCCAGATATGTGATAAATGCAATTTGATTGTTCTCTATTTGATGAAAAATGTGGCTGAGAATTTTAGGGCTTATAATGTTAATAAAATAATTCAGTACTACTTTGCTACAAAAGAAAAAAAAAAGGCACTTAGGCCAGTGAGAAGCAAACTTCCTTA
Organism: Myiozetetes cayanensis; assembly: GCF_022539395.1. Lineage (NCBI taxonomy): Eukaryota > Metazoa > Chordata > Aves > Passeriformes > Tyrannidae > Myiozetetes > Myiozetetes cayanensis. Next base: position 33,023,105 of record NW_026087631.1, on the reverse strand, counting down.
ACTTTCTTTATGGAAATAGCTGGTTTCAATTATTTGATTGAGTGCAAATGTGAAATCAATAATTGGTATCCATATTACAAGCAAAGCAGTGGGGAATGTAAAAACAGAGAAATGTCATGATCCACATAGAGAATTCTATATTTAAAAGACACCCAGTCCAATTTCTAATTTTAAAAGTACCACTACTTTTTGACTACCTTATCTACCAGTAATGAATTTACATTTTTCTGATTAACTGCTGTGTACAGTCACTTGTGGGTTGGGGGGGGATGTGGCTTGCAGAGCAAAGCAGCATAAAAACTCACAGAAAACAAGAATAAGGAGGAGGAAGATGATTTATTGGCTTAAATAGTTAGAGAAATCCTGAGGCTGTTCACACCTCTGGCATTGATTATTTCAGTTAGTATGGAAAACTGTATCACCTTTCAACTCACTGTTCTAGAGGGTGCTGGAAAGACTAATGACAATGTGGTGTATCAATACTATGGAGAAGTATCAGGAAAACAAATAAAACTATAAAAAGTTGATGATATAGAATATTTTTTGATCTTCTTCTTCAAAAAATATATCACTAGTAATGTGGAAAAAAATTAAATACAATGTAATGTCTTCTGTCACAGAGAGGCCATGAGGGCTAAAAGAATTTTTTTAACATACACATCCTATTCTCTAGAATATGATTCAGGTGTAGAAAAATGTTCAATTGAAAATTATTGTCCTGAAATTATTGTGATGTCCTTTCCCTCTTTTGTTTCAATGTATGTACAAATCTATAATAGAATGGCAGCTTGAGCTATTCCTTAGGTTCTGCATCTTAAAAGCAGATAATTAAATGGAACAGTTTAAAAAGAAGAAAAAACACACCCCCAAAAACAAAGCAAAAAACAAAAACCAAACCAAAACAAAACAAAACAAAAAACCAAACAAAAAAACCACACAAAAAAACCCAACCCAACCAAACAAAAAAAAACCAAAAACAAAACAAAAAAAAACAAACAAACAAACAAAAAAAAACCGCAGTATTTTGAAAGACACCATACATTCTACAAACACACAAGTGAGTGAAAAGTCCTAACCTGAATGTTGTTAACAGTCAATACTAACAATTTTGTCTTATTTTTTATCATTCCTGCCATTTGTTTAGAACTCTTCCACAGAAACACTTCTGCTTAGTGTATACTCCTGAAGACATTTAATTCTAACCTGTCAGTAGGACTAGATAAGATGATTCAACTCTTTTTGCTGATGGTTCAGTCATGTTTATTTGCCTTCTATTCTGTTTGCATTTTTACCATAAAGAGGAAAGCTTATTTATCCAGTTATTATATTATTATATTTTTAAATATAATTGAAAAATATATCAATTCAAAGGATTTAAATGCCCACATAAGTAAAATATTAATATATAAGATGAAGAAATTTGTAGTATACTTCGATATGAATATATGAATATATGTATCAAAACATTTCATATGTTCTCATGTATAATATTTTAATAGGAAACTTCACATTTAGGATTTTTCATTCTGTTTACATTTTCTTTTGACGTCTCCTGCACATACCTGGCAACCAGTCTATTTGCATGGCACAAATAGCAAGAGTTCTAGCAGAGGTTACCAGTGGTATCAGAGAGAATATCAGGTTCTTCTGGATGTCATTATTTGACATTATTAAATGCATCTAACATTACAAGACATTTTATTACCTCATGTAGTATAATACCATTTGAAGAAATATATGTACAAGGGCAAGTAAAACTGCTTCAGATTGAACCTGGTGGTAGACAATCATAAAAACAAAACCTGAAAAAAAAATTTGGTAGAAGAAAAAGCTTCAGTCAGAAATTCGAACTTTAGTTATCCATGATATTAACCAGGTTTGGGAATTTGAGTATTTTTGTCAAGAGAACAATGACTATAATAGTTCACCAACTGCATGAACTGTTGTAGCAGTTTAAATGTATATTCAAAATCCTAATAAAATCACAGTTAAACTGGGAGGAACATGATCCATAAAATATGAGATAAGGAAACAGCCAAAGAGTAAATACGTTTGCCAGAAATATTACTGAGGTAAAATAAGTAAAAATATTTACCTTTGGATTTATTTTTGTGAGCTCTTCATACACAAAGAGTCAGAAATTTTATTTATTTTGTCACATATCTCTTTTTTGGTTTATATTTTTAATTCCACTGTACTAATTACAGTAAACTCTAGTATTATAGAAAACTCTGGTATTACTAGGTATTTATAATCCCCCAGTAACACCTTCTAATCTTTCCCTTTCCCTAGATAACCACCTCACAGCTCTGCAGACTTTGTTCTTTTAATCACTTCCTACATAATAACACTGTAGTACATGATTAAATACAGTCATTTTGACCTTTGAGAAATGCCTGGATACACATATTCCCCAAACACTCCTTGTCTCTCTTACACTTTGCATTTCCTTCTAACACTGCCTCGTCAGTTCCTTTTTTCCCCTCCTGTTTTGTACACACAGGGTACTTCAGCTCAGAGGCACCTGTTCTGTTGTTGGAATATTCTTCAAATTTTAACTATTACAAAAAGAATTTTTTATCTATTCCCAAAATTTCTGTACATTGTAATCTTTGCAATCAGTCCCGTCTCATCTGCACCTTTGTCATGACTCACTTGGCTTGGTCGTGAGCCAGTTTTATGAAGCTGCAAATTTTTTTTAGTGTGCTTTCAGATTTTTTCCTTACTATTACTGTTGCTGATGTCTGTTCTTTATTCTGCTGTCTTCTCAACATATTCCAAGTTCTATCTGCATTTACATTTTGACTATTTTAATACCATAGGTACAATAAACCTAAGAAAAAAACAGTGAAAGAAATGTTACAGAACTACAACTCCTTTAGAAACACCATTTGACCTTGAATATAATCTATTTTAGAAAAAAATAAACAAAACAACTCTTTAATTTTTGTGTTCCCAGGGAACCAAAAGGGCTTGAGGAAGTAGCTTTTTACCACAGCAGAAATAATTTTACACACAACAATACCCTTGACTGATTTTAATTGGGATTTTTCTGTGGCCTTTACAAGGAAATTGCTCTCCTCCACCATATTAATGACTTTCTCATTTCAATTGCTAATGGTTTTTTTTCTCCTTGACCTTGGAAGTGTCCCAGGCTTTGTGGACCTCTCCATCTTCTTGCAGCTGTGGGCCACCACTAACCCTGTGTTTGTTGGATATTTGCTGCAACAGTTCCAGTAACCTCATTTCATTAACCTCGTGTCATCTGCTCCCCATCACTGTCACAACTTTTACCTTAGATCTCAATTACTACCAGGTATTATGATCTGAGCTTTACTACTGTGCTTTCTTACAGACATCTCTACACCTTGTAAGTGAATAAAAATGTTAGCATACCATATACATTTACTGTTAATAAATACACAAGGAGGATCACTTGCACTGAATAATGTGGTTTAGGTTTGGTTAGAGGGTTTTTGGCTTTCTTAAATTTTCTTTTTAAAAAAATCTAAACATCACCACAAGACATTCATTCTCTAAGCAAGGCATGTTGAAATCACAAGCTTAAATTTTAGACAGTTAAGCTGAAGGGACTAACTTTCAGTATTGAAATCCTAGAATTAGTCATAAAATTATAGACCTGATCATAAGCAGCTCTCAAATATTTTTTGCCTTTCAATAGTACTGTGAATAAAAATGTAAAACGTTTACATTCATTTTTAACTTTGGACAAATTTCAAGGTTCCTAAGCATTTAACAAACAAGTATAATAACATAATAATGAGCACAAGGAAAATAATTCTGGATACCTAGGAATATGAGCAGCAGACCCACAGTAGTAGGTCAGTGAGACTGAGAAGCATTTTAGTAGAAGAATTACAAGAAACAGAGAGTGTGGAGTTCTGGGTGTCAGTCCTAGGAAGGAGGGACATGGTGGCTGTAAAATTATAAGACCAGTAGATGTAAAAAATTCACATCTATGATGTCCTGAGTGAGTGCCAGTGGCACTTTTATTATCGGGACATTTAAACCACTCCCTGGCTGTGACCTAGTCCTGCGTTAGTAAAATCCTGTGTGATTAACAATTATATGCCACCTTTGGGCAGTAGTTCAGAATACTTGGAGAGAAAACTCTACTCACTAGAAGAGAAGGAGGAATAGGCTGGTGAAACCTGAATGAACTATTTATGAGGATTATTTGAGTCCATGACAACCCTGTCTTTTAAGTGGATGATGACAGCCTCCTCAGAGATATGTAGGTATCTAACTCCAATATAAGAGCCTGCCAAGCCAGAGGGATGTGGGCACCTGAATACAAATCAGAAGTCAGCATCCCCGGAGAAGGATAGGCTTTGCCTTATCTTGTGTGCCTCATATTACAAAACATTCACAAACAGGTGCAAGCTGTCCAAATTATTATTACTTGAGGTTTCCTTTAACATATAAAAATTACCAAATGGCTTTTTCTTGAAAACTTATAATTTGCTTATTTTCCTTGTTATACAATTTTCATTTTCTGAATAAAGGTTTAATAATAAAATAAAGAGCAAAGAGTAAATACTATGATCTAATATGAGTTTTCAACAGAATTTCCCATATTAACTGATCAAGAAAATAAAATAGAATATGGCCAGTCTGGCCACAGTTTTCAAGTTGTGTTTGGTTATATCATGATTTAATATGGACTCTTTTTTGAGACTTCGTTATCTCAATACAAAAGTTTATGCAAACTGCAAACTTGAAAATTGTCTTAACAGTTTAAATATTTATACTTTTTACTGATGTGTAATTAAAAGTCAATCAGAATTAATTTTCAAGAAATAACTTTATAATTTCTGGAAATTTAATTTTATTTACGAACCTATGAATTGTTACAGATCATTTACACAGCATGTAAGGGGAGTGGGGTCGAGTGAGATGGTTGTGTTTTGCACATATTAAGAGAAATAAGAAATTTGCATAGCAAGGTATTCTAACACGAAGCACTTTGAACTAGGTCAGTGAGACCAAAAAGTAACTGGTTTTGTGAGAAACCAGATCTAATGTAAGCATGGAGTGCTATTTTCAAAATATTCAAAAATCAAAAATAAGTATATGGACTTACTGAATCAACATATTTCAACTTGAAGACATGTTATGAATAATAGGATTTACTTATGATATTCATATGTTGTTTGTGAGCTTCTAGTCATGAGAAAGCCCTGACTTCTAGGAACTCAAAACCTGATGACACTCAGGACATTAAGATGTTCCTTCACTCTGCTGTTAATTCCAAGGACATAGAGTAAAAAAATAACTATTTCAGTACTAGATATGATAAAGTAAAAATCGTTTCTTGTGTTTGTTTCATTGTGCCCATACTAGTTAAAAATTTAAGGATATGCTTACATTTAAATCAAATGTTGCTTCAGCAAATAAGTTTTCATTGACTAGTCAATTTTATAAACTAACATAATTTGACACCATATTCAAAAACATACAGATGAATATGTGCTATTAAATGTTTATATTTCAGTTCATTTATATTGTCAGTGGTTGGGGGTTCTCAAGACTGGATTAGACAAATCTGACACAGTGTTGGCAGTAGTCCCACCTTGTGACAATCTTCTTTTGTGACTACTGAACTCAGTGAGGCAAATCAGTTTGAATGTGGGTTGTTAAGCTGAATCAGGGACTTGAAATCTTCTTTTTACAGATAATGAACCTGAGTAATATCAATCCCCTGTATCTAACTTATCTGCTTAAAATGAAAGAGGTTGTCATGTAGTAAGGTCTGTTCAAGCCCTTGTCATCAAGTATTAAACCGTATTACTAAATAAAATTAGAATCTGTAAAGTAAGTTACTGAACATTCAAGATAAAATCAGACTTTTGTATGACATAATGCCTTTGTGCCAATAATTGCACATGTAGATGAAAAACCGATTATCAGGAGTAACTACACTACCTCATATATTAAACACTACTATTATTTATAGAAGCTTTACTGATCATTATGTGGGCCAGGTGTGTGCAGATAACCTTACTTATTTGTGTTACATTTAACATCATCAAATTCCATTTTGACTTTCATGTTTATCAGGTTTAGTATATATTTGTACTGAGTCATAGTTTTTCCAGCATTCAGAAGGAAACTTTAATTTCAAGACCACCTACTCCTGTTACAGTGATAAGTGTCAAATATGCTCTATTTTAAACCAGACTCTCCTACACTCTCCCATGGCTTTAAAAGCCCCACAAAAATGTAAATTTGAAGAATAGTGGATACCAATGTGAACATTTTTGCATAAATTCCTACTAAATAAATTACTTTTTATACACTTTTCAAGGAAGTGCTCTGAAGTTTAGAGAGAGCATATTTCTTATCTGTAATTCTTATCAAAGTGATCATAATTTCCTTGATTACAAGTCATCAGGCATGTACTCAGTCTAACACCGACTGTTAGCAGGCAGGCGTTACTCGAACACTCTTTGTTTGCAGATTCTTTAATATTCCTCCCTGCTCATATAGCCATAACCAAAAGAGGCTGCCACATGCAATTAAAGAGAACAGAAAGAAATTATCTACAATGAAAAATACCATCATCACCAAAGTTACAGAGGAAAGATATTTATGCGAAATGATATGTAGTTCAAATGCTTCCCTTAAAAAGTTTCTGCATTTCTTTATGTAATGAGAATGTCACAGTACAAAAATCAATGCTTCTCTAATACTTTCCCTGCTGCAGTCATGACTTTAAAAGGATATTTATTACATAGGAGATGCTACTGAAGATGACCATTATTTCCCCATTCTATAGTTAATTGCATACTCTCATAAGGTACTGTGACAAAAGTCTTGAGCAGCCCTGTAATTTTCCCGAAATTACTAGGAAATTAGGCAAGGCTGTTTACAGCAAATTGGTATCATTCACACAAGTACAATCATACTATTGATACTGTCTTTACTCCTCTTAGGCATATGTTGTTACAGTCACTTATTCCCTCCAACTATGGTCCCCCACAATATCTTTCTCCCTAATTTGGAGACAGATGAATTCAATGATTATTGAACAGAGGGATAAGAAAGTGGTCACATCCAGAGGGTAGTGGTCAATGGCTCAGAGTCTCAATGGAAGTCAGTGATCAGTGGTAACTTCAGGGGTCTGTGTTGGTACCAGTGCAATTTAACATCTTCACTAATGACACAGATGAAGGGACTGAGGGCTCCCTCAGCAGGTTTGCAGGTGACACCAAACTGAGGGTGCAGTGACACATCTGAAGGATGAGGCTATCCAGAGGGACCTGGACAAGCTCCAGAAGTGGCCCCTGGGAATCTCCTGAGGTTTAACAAGGCCAAGGGCTGGTGCTGCACCTTGTTTGGGGCAACCCCCATGATCAATCCAGGCTGGGAATGAGCAGATGGAGCAACCCTGGGGAGAAAGATTTGGGGGTGCTGGTGGGGGAGAGGCTGGACATGGCCCAGCACAGAAACCCCCCATGCCCTGGGCTGATCCCACAGCAGGGGCAGCAGGGCAGGGGGGGATTCTACCCCTCTACCCCCTCAGGTGAGACCCCACCTGCAGAGCTGCCTCCAGCCCTGGGGGCCCAGCACAGCAAGGACATGGAGCTGCTGGAGTGAGTCCAGAGGAGACACCAAGGTGATCAGAGGGATGGAGCAGCTCTGCAGTGAGAAAAAGCTGGGAGAGTTAAGATTGTTCAGCCTGGAGAAGAGAAGGAACGTGGGAGAGACCATTTGCAAGGACCTGGAGTGACAGGACAAGGGAGAATGGCTTCAAACTGAGAGTCTGAAGTTTGTCGTCTCATGACACAGAGTAGGGTTAGGTGGGATATCAGGAAGAAATTCTTGGCTGTGAGGGTGGTGAAGCCCTGGCACAGGTTGCCCAGAGAAGCTGTGGCTGCCCCATCCCTGGAAGTGTCCAAGGCCAGGCTGGACAGGGCTGGAGCAACCTGGGATAGTGGAAGGTGTCCTGTCCCTTGCAGGGGGTGGAACTGGATGATCTTTAATGACCCAAACAATTCTGGAATTCTATGATTATACTATAAGTGCTGCTAACAATGTCCCTGATCAACTGGATGCTCCACATGGCATGCTGGGGTCCTAGAATAAGGGTATTTCTGATATTACCTCTCTAACTTCCAAAGCAGGAAAAAACAAGTGCAGGTAACTGTCCTAAAAAAGTGGCAACAAATAAAGATCATCAAGTTGGCTCTGACAACATACAACATTATTAGTGATCACTTTCCCTGTATTATCAGATTGAGAAATTCCTGTGGCAGGAATAGGAGATGGAGTGCACATTGTAGAGGTAAACAATGAAAAAGAACTTAAAACACTCATAATTAATATGCACATATTCCCTCCAATTTCTAGAAATGACAGACAGAAGTATAGATCCACTGCAACACAGTATAAAAATAATAAATAAACTACTGCCATCTGCTGCTCATGAGTCTGAGCTATTGTGTAGTCATTTAGGTTTGATTTACCTTTGTGTCATATTGGGAGGAAACAACAGACTTCTGTTTCAAATGTGTTTTCACACCATCAAAAAAACCCCTCCTATACAAAACTGCTCAGCACCAGAATTTTTGACATAAAGTTACTTTTCCCAAAGAATATCAACCATTCTCTAGAAGAAATTATGATTGCACAACTAGTGTTGTCGTTCTAGTTTCTCTGAACTTTTGAGAAATGTGTGCTAAACTTTGGTAATCATTTATTTATAAGACACAAATGCTGAAGCAGCTCTGTAAAAAAGGGAGTATTTTTATTGTGAATTCTACCAACTATTTTTATGCTTGGTAAATCAAAAGATTTGACTGTTTCTATCTCTGTGACTACAAATTTGTTAGCTTTGTTGGTGGCTTCTTTAGAAATATATATATATATTATCTGAGGTAAATCTTCAAAATATTGTCTCTTCATTTGCATGAATAAATGGAGTAATATAATTAAAAATGTCCTTGGAAAAAAGAAATGAGCAATTAGGTTACAATTATGGTATAATTAATCCTGTTTATCTTTTAAAAATATAAAACCAAGAAAACTCTATGCTCTGCATGGTTCCTATCTGCTACCTTCTTAATTAGGAATTCTTCCATGGGAGCACACATAATTCCATTATTAAACCTTTTTTTCCTAACATATCTTATTAATTATATTCTTGGATATAGTCCCTAACTGTGATGAAGCAACATTATCATTTTCTTCATTTAGGGGATTCTCAGCTGCTTTCTGACCACAGTATCTGACAGCCTTAACAAACTTACCATCATGTTCTTCTCCGTGGTGTTAGTTAATAGTGTCATCTTTTTGAACAGGGGTTATTAAATGCAGGGGGTCTTTTGCTATAAGATGACGTCAGCAAAGTGGTATAGGAGCATTTTAAATTAACATATCTGAGGCTATGATTTACTAAATAACTGCAGAAGTCTTTGCATTATATAGGAAAAATAGTCATCTAATAATAGAATAATGTAGAATAATCCTACATAGTTTAGTTGTGTATTTCAAAGGGATCTTTGAAAGTGCTCAGTATTGGCCAAACCCTACGACTGTTGCCCTCAACACCTTAATAAGAATGAGAACATTAGGTCAATGCCACGTGCTTTTCATAATCCAATAAGAGTCTTGTGATATTTTGCAGAAATACAGCTCCAGACCACGTTCTAAAAAGATACAGGAAGTCCATTCCAGAAAAAAAGGACAACTGCATTCCTGCTGGCCTAGTTTCCACTAGATGTGACTGCTCTCTGATAATGAAACATAGAAGGATTTTAAAAAAAAAAAAAAGAAAGATATTCTGAAACTATGAACACCAGAAATCTTTTGAAAGAAGGAGTTTACCTAAATCCTTTGGAGTATCTGAGTAAAAACTGAGGTTTTGATTTTCTGAGTAGGAAATACTCAAATTTAAAAATGGATTATTCAGTTATTATGAAGGAATTAATGATAAGGTACATTTTAGGACTAATTAAAATATATTTTGTTCAAAACCCAGAAAGCAATAGGCTTATAGTCTTGTAGTACCTCCTTGTATTTAGCACCTTTCAAAAAATTCCTAAAACTGGGGAAGTCTATGTATACCATGGCTATATATTTTGTGTATAGTATTATCTACAAGCCACTACTCAGTGTTTAGAGACACTCCCTCTAAAAAGGAATCAGAAAATAACGGTGATGAATCAACACCAGCATTATTCCCAAACCTATTGCTGTCCAATGATAGCAGAGCACGAATGTAATAATTTTGGATAAGTATTTTGGATATAGTCGTCAATGCTTCTTGAACCACCTCTTCATAATTCAAAGCCTGTGATTACTGTGACATGTAGAAACTAGAAAATAAAAATCTTAATTGCATAGTTTTGTAAATATTTATTATTAATGGTCCTTAGTTTAATGTTGATAAATCTCTTATCTGAAACATGAAAAATTGGCTCTTCGAGAGGTGCATCACAACCCAACATGTTTCCTCCTATCCTTGCATGCAAAATCCGTAATGAATGGCACATTTTTTTTCTGTCTTTAGAGTGGTGCAAGTTAAGGACTTAAAAAAATTCCCAAAAGCAGAGCTAAACACATATTTAGTCTTCAAAACTAATGTTTGATTATTAGAAATTATACCTCTTTCTAGGAACTCTGGTAAACAATAGTCGTTAAAAAAAATGTATCCCATAATACTGAGTTAATGAGTTTTCCTCTTATTTTACGAAAAGACATAACAAACACTTTAAAATGAAAACAGTTATTTTTATTTTAGAGCTTGATAGGAGTTCTGCAATAAGAGGAAGAATTAAAGTAGGCAAAGTCTGACAGCTTCCATCCAAAATAACCAAAGAGTCTACTATAGATCTGCTGAGGAAAGAGTGTCACATGATTTCTGAATATACACCATCTATTTGGAAATTGTGCGTGCTGGATTTACACTGAGGTCTTTGGAAGTCTTTCATGAACTAAAGTTCTTATACAAATCTAAGGACAATTTTTCCACTTCTACAAACATCAAGTTAGATTCTGTGAGACTATGAAGACTGCAGAAGAACATATCAGGTTTGAATCTCTCCCTTAAAATTTAACAACATTGTCATTAATTACTCTGGTTAAAAAAAAAAAAAACACCTCTGAACAACCGAAACAAACTCCTTAAATAAAACCAGTGAAAAATTCTGGAACATATTTCAACTGGAGATAAATTTTATGGACACTTTTATCCACTCAGGGAGAGTTTAATTGTATGTTTAAGTACCTAATATACCAATTTTTTTTTTTTTCTTTGGTAAGTATATGGATAGAGTATTACTACCTAAATCAATATCCAGGAACCTTGGAAACTCTCACCAAGAAAAAGATTTGTAAATAAATAAACCTGCTCTGAAGTTTTCTTTACCTTTTTCTTAACTCCTGAACCAAGACAGCTACAATCTAAATGAAGCTTGCAACAAAAAAAAAAGTTTCAGGAAATTGTAAGAAATTAACTGCTCTAGTTGATATTGCACTACAATTTTGTTTCATTTCAAGGTTGGGATTTTAGTCTAAATTTCATATGCTTGGCACTTTCTTTCTGTTCATTTTATTGACTTATGATCATTTTATTAATTTATGTAAGTCATCTTGTCATCAAAATCAATAATTTGCCATGGGAATTTTGCATGGCTGTTGAAGTCCATGAGAAACTCATCACATACCGGAACACAGGAATTACTCCGTGCTTTTGAAAACTGAAATTGCATACAGAATTAAATGTGTTAAGAAAAATAAATTTAATGGGAGTCTCATAAAAAGAATATATATTGCAAAACTTGAAGCCAAAAAAGGGTAATGTTTGTTCATAACTTGTATATGGCATAGGAAAAAGCCCCTTGAACATTCATCTTGGTTGGAGGTTTGAGGATAACAAGGTCAAACTCAAACGGGTGCAAAAAAAGTTGCTAGGATACCCAAGGGAATTAGAGACATAGAATTATAGAATCATCCAGGTTGGAAAGGACCTCTGAAATCACCAAGTCCAACCCTTGATCCAACACCACCGTGGTTACTAGACCATGGCACTAAGTGCCACATCCAGTCTCATCTTAAAAACCTCCAGGGACAGAGAATCCACCACTTCCCTGGTCTGATTACCCTCTCTGTAAAGAATTTCTTCCTATCGCAGAACACAGGAGATAAGTGATAAAAGAAATTACTTGTTTGTCCTGGATTGTAAAATAGACATAAAATCAGACCTCCATACAGGTACCTCAGAAGGCAAAATGTAAGAGAAGTTCTAGTTATGCTCCATAGCAATATTTGACCCAACATTTGCACAAGGACAAAGGAAAATACATTGATGATGGTTTTTAAGCTTGGAATTCATTAATTGTTCCTAACAAAACAGCATTTTTTTAAGGAAGACTGGTGGAAAATTCCCCCATATCCAAGAACAGAAGCAAACATTTTTATGTTAGATTAAAAGCATGGCGAGTGATTGAACTCTATATTTTGAGAGGTTTTTCAAACCCTATGTTTTTACAGACAGTGTTTTACAGTTCAGTTTACTAAAATATTTTTGCTTTTACTCACTATAATATAAATATAATGGCCAGTCTTCGCGAGCGAAGATCCGGGGAAGGTCTTTACACCTTCCAGCCTGCGCATTTGGATTTTTTAGGTGAGACACAGTGTGCGCAGAACTGAGCCCACCCTTTAATCCTAAGGTTCATCTGCTGGGGCCAAATGAGCTTGGACGGTGGCAGCAAGGTCCTTAGGACGTAGATGGGTTGCCTTTTTAAGGGTTAACAAGCTTCATCTGGCCCGGGGAGTGGCCCTGACCGGGAATCGAACCCGGGCCTTGGCGGTGACAGCGCCGCGCCCTTACCACTAGACCACCAGGGGCTCCGCTTTTTTACTCACTAGACTGCTATCAAATGCCTGGCCATCCTCTTCGCTGTCAAACCAAAGATATATATAAAATACAGAGTCCAAATACCGACAATCAAGGTGAGCTTCACCTGGCCCTTAATTCATTCCACAAATTAACCTTGGAAAAATCGGTGAATTTTTTTCTCAGGTACCGGGCACTGTTAATTTATTTCAAAGTGTCTAGCTAACAGCAGTGCTAATGAAATGCACTGGATATAATTTTAACAGCAACTGTTATCTTTCTAACAACTCAGCATTTCATCTGAAGGGCAGATTTTTATTAAATAAAGTAGTCAGAGATCAAATGTTAAAGTCACATAAATGTCCACGCAGGAGACAATCTTTATTCAAAGCTCTACTATTCAAAATCAAGCAAGTAAATTAAGTAAATTAATTAATCATCAATTCAACATGAACATGATGAAGTCCTTTACCAGAGACATCTACAGTACCTGAATTTTAAACATGATATATAATAGATTGAAAGTAATGCAAAACAGCAGGGGTGGAGTGTGGGAATTAAGTAGGTATAAAGGGTTGTCCTGCATGAATACTCCCTCCTGCTGTCTGTGAAACAGATGGTGGCACATGACTGTGAAACCTTGAAATAGTAATGTCCAACATTGTTTTGAAATGTACTTTTTTGGAGTCCCACCATATTGATTAGAATGAAATAATGAGCAAACACACTATCTCAGTTGCATCTTTGCATAATTTCTTGCCCCTGTTTTACTACTTAAAGATATTGCACCCTAAAGCTGTTTGGATCAATTACTACAGGACTTTTTTCAACTCTTGAAAACTTAGAGGTGTTCTTTTGAAAACTGCTAGATTTTTCCAAGACTTTAATCTCTGTATTGATGACCCATCTGCTTAGGGAGCTTGCAGTTGTCTCACAGCACTGAAATACTGAGTTTTTTCCTAGTTCATTAACTTCTGCTCACAGGCATAGCCCAATAAAGATTAGTACCAACATATTAGGTTTCACCTCTTTTTGCCACCCCATTTCTTTCTTTTTTTCCTGAGAAATACCATATCAGTAATTCTTTATTTATTTCTACTCTACTCCAAAATATTTTTCCCCAACACATTTTAACTGTCTGTTTGTTCAATACATCCTGCTACACATACCTGCTTCTCACTGCTCATACACAAATACTGAATTGCAAATCATGTCTCCCTTAAATTGTCACTATTTAATATATCTAATGTATATTAATAATTTTGTTTTGTTCTTCTAGCACTGTTCTTCTTTAAATGTACATGCATCATTATTTTTGGGAATTTGGGATCTGATGCTGAATCACCTGATTTCAGCAGGCTCCTTGAAGATTTAAGAAATGCATTGTCATAGTTCCAATTTTAGCAAGGAATTTTTCTTTCCCTTCCCCCTACCATGTGTGCCCTGTGTATAGGCCATCAGGTAGCTATCAGGTGAACAAAAAAATCAACTGATCCACTAATGGTCGAGAGATTAGTCTCCTAGGAAACAGGCAGATGAAGGATCTAAAGTCTACTTTTTTCTCTCGTCTCCAGGGCAACAAGGGAGGAGGAATTTTGGTGGGCTGGGGATGTGGCTGGCACGCAGGTTGCGAGGAGAGGCTGGTGTGTTGGCGGGCTCGGGACCTGCTGCGAGCTGCAGACGCTACCTGTTTGTTGTTTTTTTTCCTGTCGGAGGGGAGTTTGCTGCTGCTCTCTGCTCAGCTATTGCTGGCTGCAGGCCCTGCTTAAAGAGAACTCTAACCAGCTGAAGATCATGAGTTTTCTTCCATTGGGAGAACTCTCTGTTTGATTGCTGGTTTTTTCCCTTCCTTTCCCTTCCCCCCCACCACCACTCCCTCTCTCCTGTCCCAGTGTGGGAAGGGAAACTGAGGGGTGTTTTCGTTGTTGTTTTGTTGTTGTTTTTTACTGGACATTACACGTTCTGCACCTCCAGTGATCCAACAGCGCCACCTGGTGAATGGTACAGGACATTACAAGTTTTGCATCTCCAGTGACTCAACAGCGCCTCCTATTGACTGTGGTTGGAATTGCACCAAGGGGCACAAAAATTGAACTGTTTACTCTTCCTTTTGCTGGTTTATCGGTTTGTTCTTGAAGGGGATTATTGGTGGGTATAGGAGTATTGCTTGGTTGTTTTACTTGGGGTTTTTTCCGTGTTTCTGTTAATACACACGTACCTTTAATAAAGGGCTGTTATTTTCCCTTTTCCATAATTTGTTTTCCTTCATTCGGAGTCTCTTAATTTTGGATTTATAATTGCTTAGAAAGAGAAGTTTGGGTCTTTTCTCCTAACTCATCCTCAGCAAAAGACCCTTGTCTCATTTAAATGGGACATGTATTTATGCCGAGATTCATTCTAAATGAGTCATATAATTATTCTTTGGAAAAGGGTTATTACAAAAAACAAAATATGTCTCCATTTTTCCCTTGACTTCCTAAAGAAAAAGATGGAGAGCTTATCAAATAGTGTGACAATGCTGGGAATATATTTCTACTACAGCTCTTGAATTGGTTTACATACTGTTGTGAATTTATGAAGAGATTACATTGACTTCATGTTTGCCCTCAAGCTGAAATTCTCCAATTATCTGCAGTGACCCTCTCTTGGCTCGAGTAAGGCAGCCATTTTCCCAGATGCAGAATCTCGGGCATGAGAATGGAATCCAGTTTGCACTGGAGCTGGGACTCAAAGTGAGATTCAACCTGGGGGAGCTTAGAAAGAGTTTTTGGACATCAATATCCCTAAATATGTGTACATCATACTCAACAAAAGGCATTTCTAAATTGCTTAGGAAATGGAAGAGGCTGTAGAATTTGGAAATGCTGTACAACAGATCCTCCATTTCATTTTATTTTTGGTAAACAGTTGCACCTTGCCTAAAATTCTGAAACATGAGATTCAATGGGATTTTTTTCCAAAAAAAACAGGTTCTCAGAAAATAAACCAGCAGACCCTCTGGAGAACTTAGCAGCACAAATTTCTTCATCTTAAGAACTTTACCTTAACTGACAGTCATTCACACAATGATGTGCATAATGTCTGACGTAATATAAAAATTCTCCTTAATAGTTGCTGCAAAAGAAACTTATAAAACCAAAGTCTGAAAAGTATTGCAGATTTTCCTCAAATATTCAGTATTAGTCTGCTAGATATTTTGACTCTTTAAACCTGTAATTTCATTCATTATTGATAAGAATATGCATCTGAGTGGAGACTGATTGCAAGGTTAATAATAACCACATTGGCATGGGTTTTAGTGGCCAGAGGGGGCTATAAAGTGATTTCTGTCAGAAGCTACTAGAAGCTTTCACTATCCCATGAAAAACCATCACTATGAAAAGTGGTAGTCAGCTCTAGGTGAATTTCCTGCTCCTGGTCAGGGCTGAGCCAATGAAAATGTGCTTCTGTGATAACATATTTAAGAACAGAGGAAGAGAAGGCAGTGTCGCAAAAGAAATTCCACCCCAGAGAAGAGTGGAGAACATGGGATAAGAAGCAGGCTCTAAGGTCAGAGCAAAAGGAGTGGGGGGAGGGGCCCAGGGGGCCTCCCTCTTCCCCTCCAACAGGGGAAAGACTGAGAGCCAAGGCTCCTACCGCTGTTGGAAGACCATTGGGGTGTGGAGATTTCCCCTTCCTTGAAGCTTATGGAAGAGCCGATGCTGAAACTGGTGGTTACATGAAGGAGGCTGTGTGCCTGTGAGAGACCCAAGGATGGATCAATGTCCTGCAGGAGACCTGTAACCAGTGGAGAGGGAAAGCCATGCTGGAGTAAGTTTTTCCTGGCTAGGACTTGTGGCCCCAATGGGATATTCACTGCAGTACAACTCAACCCACAAAGGACTGCACCCCCTTGGGGGAGTGACCCATGGGGAGAAAGTCCATCAAGGACCCCACAGAAGCAGGGGAAGGACTCAGAGCCATGACTACCCCCTGTAGCCCGTGGTGAAGACTGTGGTGGAGCAGGTTGTCCCCCTGCAGCCCATACAGAATCATCAGGGTGGAAAGACTCCCCTGCACACAATGGAGGAGTAACCCCTGGGACAGCGGATTGGGAAGAACTGCTATCTGAGGGATGAATTCAAACTAATTGCAAACCCTCTTTCCCATTCCCCTACACTGCTGAGGGTAAGAGGGAGGACTTGGAAGAAAGCAAGGGGGGGGGAGGGAAGGTATTTGTTTAAGACTGTTTTATTTCTCACTCTCTTATTTTTTATCTTATTACTAATAAATTTAAGTTTTATTCCCTACGTTGAGTCTATTTTGCTCTTACCTATCCTCATGAATTCCTTGCTGGTTTTTATTTTTCCTCTACTCTGCTGTTTTGCAGAGAGGGTGAGAGAGCAGCTTGGTGGGTATCCGGGCATCTGGCCAGGGTCAGACTTCCACATACATAATGCAAAGTAAATTTTCATCACAAAAAAAAACCATGTGAAATTATGTTCTGTGCAATGTAGAGAGGAAAAACATCTAAAGATATAACTTCTATTCATCACTTTCAATTGTGCAATTGTACAATTACTCTCTTGTTACTCAGGTCTATGCATTCTTCACTGTCTGAAGCATAGAAAACAGATGACACTAATCCAACACGCAATGGGAAGGCATGGGATTAAATCCTGGGACTAGATCCTGACACTAGCCACAAATGTAAGTAAAAACCTACAACATGACATAGTTCCTTCTCAGTCACTGATAATCAGAGTCAAGAGGAGGATTTGTGATTTGAATTAATTGGGTCTCAAGGGTGTTCCCAGTATGATGTAACTGCAGTAAAGATTCACAGCCTCAGACTTAGGAAACCAGTTTTGCTTGGCTCTCCCTAAAGATGCAGTGATGCAACACAAGCTCCTGCAAAAGGTGGTTTTGAATAGAGTGTTCTAAACAGCCCTCTGGAACACCTCTGCTTACTATGTTGTTATTATGCCAGATACCAGCTGCCACCTGCTGCTCTTTTCTCACAGCAGATGACAATATAATCAGTAAGACTTTGCTTGCTATGACTCAGTGAGATGAAGCATTTGGCAAAACAACATTTCCAGCATATAGTCACACAATGAAACCATTCCTCAGTGCTCCCTGTATGTGTGAGAACCAGGTCTTTGCATAGGGGGAATTGCTTTGAACAGGTGAAGAAATTAAAGAAGATACAGTTTCTCTTCAGGGTCTTTGGCTGTGATACGATCATATCTATACCAATCTTGCATCACTTCCATCTTCCCACTTTTACCATTACTTTTATACAGCCCCTTAGTCTGTTTTCCCCCTTGATATTTAAGACAAGGGAGTTACAATCTTATCCTTGTCTTTACTGTTGGGGAATTTGTTATTCCATTTGTTACTCCTCCTTGCCCTCTCTCTTAAGCAAAAAGCAAAGGAAAAGAAAACAACTCCAAAAAGCTCCTAGTACACCATCACTGTTGTCCTTGCCCTTTTTAAATGTGGTTTCTTGTCAGTTTAAATTTTTTTGTTGATAGATGGGTGGGGAGTGGAAGGCAATATGAGGAGCATGACAATATCATTGAATAAGACGATGTCAACTGTCATTGAGAAGGACAATAGAGTTCTCCCTTCTTTTGGAATCCGAGACAGAAGGGGAGCAGCAGTGGCAGCAGCAGTGGCACTCCAAGGTACCTGTGTGTACACCCAGGGCTTCCATTCAAAGCAGACTCTGTCTGCACACAGGTGTACAGGTCAGAATAAGTAATGCCTTGGCCATGCCTTAACAACAAGGGAAAGAGAAAGAAATCCTGTTGGGAATGAAGATGGAAAGTGTCACTGCTGTACCTGCTGACTTTCTTTCATTATTTTCTTTCAGGATCACCATGACCCTGATCGTGTGTGGAGTTCATAATGATGCTTCAGGTTCATGACACATTCCTGGAGGGAAATAAATTTTCCTGCCAGTGGCAGAGGATGCTCAGTGAATGCAGCTGCACCTTCTCTCCCACAGTTTTGCTGCCTATTTCCAGCCTTCTTTGCACTTCCAGCAGTCAAGATCCATGCATTTTGATAAACTTGAGGAAGACATGTTTATTTAAATCCTGATTTTTTTCCACTTACTGAGTGAAGTAATAGCTGGCGGTAAAGCAAAAGTAATTCTACCTTCTCACTTTAAAGATTTTCCTCATACCTTTATCATATACGAAATACTATTGCATTTATTAATGCATTATATTAATATTAAAACCAAGAAATAAACCAAACTCAATAAACAGCATCTCATATTGCTACTTCTGTAAATGGTGTGGTAGGCTAGATGGACCACTGATCTCACCAAGAGGGACATTCCTTATGTTTTTAAATCCTTTTGATTTTTTACTGATTCCAAGGGAGAAGTCTTGGGAGTTATAGTGAAAAACATGCATATGGTTATGTGCTAATTTTTATTAGCACATGAAGAGTTTTATGAATCTGACAAAATTTAGTGACTGCAACATATATTCACCTACAAACTACTGACATGGTAATCAAATGTCTTTTTTTATGCAGTATTACTTAGCGAAGATAAAACAATGGAGATATCTATCCTGAAAACAGAAATAAGATAATCTCAAACTCCAAAAAGCAATATGATTGAATTACCTAGGAAAGAGTTTTTCCAAAACATGACTATTGTTTCATATAACAAGCTTGACTAGGACACAG
This sequence comes from Myiozetetes cayanensis, assembly GCF_022539395.1. Classification (NCBI taxonomy): domain Eukaryota; kingdom Metazoa; phylum Chordata; class Aves; order Passeriformes; family Tyrannidae; genus Myiozetetes; species Myiozetetes cayanensis. The sequence continues at coordinate 33,003,553 of NW_026087631.1, read as the reverse complement.
GTGATTTTTTGTATCCCTGAGCATGTCACCACATGGTTAAGTACTTTATGAAGTGCAGCTGCCATAGGACAGTCAGCACTACTCTATCACTCCAGCAAATTACATACCCCGTTTTGGGTAGTCACGTTGTGTGGTGTCTGACTTGGTATTTTTGTTCCTGTTTATTTGAATGCATTTCTGCAGAACTGGGCCATTACCACAGTGTTTGTATTTATGTAATATCATGTGTATTACTATAATAACTATAATGAACCCTCTACTAAACCAAGATGAATAACTGCCTTTGATCCAACTTAATGGTCATTTTGCTTTATCACAATTTGGAGAGGATCCTCCTTGGTGTTGTTGACTGTGACCATCGACAAGAATCAAATACTAAGAACATTTGGAAATCTGTGTGTACAAACTGTGTGACCATCTGCTTGTTTAACTGATATGAGAAGACACTAATTACATGAGAAAAGAGCCAGTTTGCTGCCTGAAAAATCATGAAAATGTGTGAACATCATAGATTACAATGTAGGCTTGTATTTCAAAGAAGCATTTTAGGCAGCATTTGTCTGGAGGGACAGATATGCCCCAGGTCCATTGCAACCACGAGGGGTCATTCACTAGTCTCACCTCTTGGGTTCTGGGGAGTTCAAAAAACACTCAGCTATATTTTTTCAGCTTCGTCTTTGTTTATATAGGGCTCTCTTCCTCTTCTTCCACTCTCTGGGCTGCTCCATCACCTCACAAGACAGCAGCACAAATAATAACTTTGATGTTCTTGATGTTTTGGTGCTTGACTGTCATTTACTGTCGTGGTTTTGCCCTGGCTCAATTTACTTTTATACTTCCACATACAATTACTATCAGTTGAGAGAAGGTTTATGCAGACAAAAAGAGACTGAATTAAAAAAAAAGTATGAGTATTTATTATTAACAAACTAAAACTAAAGAATTATATTTACAATAATTTTACTTAAGTAAAAGGTATTATATATTTACAGAAGATACTTCTCCCCCCACCTCCCTTTATATCAGTTCAAGGAGGAGAAGCAGTCCTTTTCCATTCTCGGAATTCCAGCTTTTTCTCTCTTTCTCTAGTAACTCTGCAGCACTTTTGTCGCAGCTGGAACTTCTTTATCTCTCTCTCTCATTCTGTGTTGGCTTCCAGGGTTGGGCCTACCCCCCTCCTGGGCTAAAACCGAAGGCTGAGGGTTACCCAGGTTCTGAAGGGTTTCCTTCCATAGGCTTGCAAGGGCACACTTGCTTACTGTGGATCTTCTTCTACAGGGTTACAGGGGATAATGGTTTAAGAGTTCACCCCTGTTTCCCTATGGAGGTCCCTCCCCATGGGAGAACAGTCCTTGATTGACTTCTCGGCATGGGTCTAGTCTGGATCCCTTACTCGGATCCCAATATCCCACCTGAGCCATTTTCTGCTCCAGCGTAGGTTCTCTCAGGATCACAGATCTCCAGCACCAGCAGCATGGATCCCACACATGGATTCCAACATCCCTACCCAAACCGTTTCTCTGTTCCAGCGTAGGTACTCATTCCCGTCAGGGTCATAAATCTTCAACAGGATTCTGCCTCATCTGAGCCGCTTTTACTCCAGCATAAGGCTTTCTTTCTGTTAAAGTCACAAATCTCTGGTGCATCCACAAGCTCCTCTGTGAGCCACATGGGGGTCTCTTCACCCCAGCAAACTTCTACAGGTGGCAGGGTTTTATTTTTCAGTCTTTATCCTGCTGAAGGGAGAGAGAGCGAAAGGGAGAAAAAAGCAGTTTTCCCCCCTTTGAACTTTTCTTCTCTCTCCTGTTGCAGCTTCAGCTGCCAGCTTCGACCTTGGAAATCTTGTTATCTCATGGCTGGAATTCTTCTGCAGCGGTTTCTCATCTAAGCAGTTCGTCTTTTAAACCTTTTTTTTCTTCACTCTCTCACAAGAGAGAAGGGAGGCTTCAGTGCTGCACCTGCCCCCCCCGGCCCAAGCCGGGGGAGGAGGGGGCCTTGGCCCTCCTCGGGCCCACTACCCTTCTACATGGCTACTGTTCCTAATTTCAACTGCACCACAATCTTCTCTTCCGTTTTCTTAAAGATGTAATTAGCAAAGGCGTCACTGAACTTTTTGATTGGTTTTTTGTCCGGAAATCACCTGGACAAAACCATCCTCAGCCCCAGGGATGGGCTGGTGGGCAAAACCACGACATTTACTATAAATCCTCCCCAAAACTTCTGAAACACTCACTGATCCATCTACCTTAGAAGACAATGCTATATTCAGATCTCAGAAGAGGAAACAGGTATCTCAGATACTCCTGATTTGGATATCTTTACATATATTTAATAATATTCAACAAATATTTATTCTTCAGTTTTCACTACCTCTTCTTAAACTCGTGGAGAGGTAGTACTTGTGCACACCTGTGGATCTTTAATTATTTTCTAATTCAAATCCACAAGAAGATATTTCTGATGAGAAGATAATTTGCAGAGATGTGATGCAACATATAATCACTAACATATGGATTGCTTTGAGACTGGCAAAATCAACAGTGCAGATTTACTGGTTTGTACTGTAACTATGCCAAATAGACCAACAGCCTTTTTTCCTTCTCAGACAACAGATTGAAGCACCCAACCAACTACTGGCAAGATTTTAAGACTTCATGTTTTAGTCTTTGGATAGTGATGAAGATATATTATTCCATTCCATAGAATCTTAGATTTATAAACCAATTATTACTACATTAGTCAGTATCTGCATTTCAGTTTTACAATTTCCAGATTTGATCTTCATAAGAGCAGCATAAGTTTCTAAAGGCAGAAATGTTTGTAATGACTTTTAGGATTTATTTCTAGTAATCAGGCATTTTAATTGTTAAATTATCAACTATTTTTAAGCATCTAATGCATTTGAGATACAGGAGCCTGTCCATTCTATGTGAACTATACTCCAGCCTCAAAGGACTGGAGCACAGATCCTTATTCCTGTAGAACGAAGTGAGACTTCAGACCTTATAGAGGGAGTATTTATGTGTGTAAACAGCATAAAGTTTCATTATAGTTAAGTCTCAGCATAAAAGTAAGGCTGACGTTGTGTCTAGGCCAGAACTATAGGCTCTACAGCACTATTTTACACCCACCTAAGCAGAGTGGTCATCTTAGTTATTTTGCAAAGTGAGGTGCACAAGTTCTCTCCTGTAACCCAATGCAACTTCTTCTTGGTAAATCATCAGTGCTATTCCTGACAAGGGAATGCTCCCATGTTGGGCAGATGTTCTACCTCTTACAGCTCTGGTGGTGAAAAACCAATAGGCAGCCTGAGGCAGTGTCAGAAACAAATGGATCACATCCTGTCTGTCTGATCCACCTGCTGTGTGTTTTATTAAGAAATCCACATCTGCTGCTTGCAGACTGAGAGCAATGGAATTGCATGTTCTGAAATAACAGAAGAAATCTTTTGTGATCTGTGGTCTGAGGTGCATAAGCCATCTCCCTGAAATAAACCTCACCTCACTCTTCATTTCACAGCCATATCCATGGAAGAGGTTATGCCAGAACACGGTGGTGGTTAGAAATCTGACTAGTTCTGCCTCCTGCAATTTCCAGCATTTTCTGAAGAGCCAGCAGTGCTCCTGCAGAGGAGTTTGTCAGACAGTTATGGAGCAGACTGCACTCCGTGGGGAGGATGGAGGAGGCCGTGTGTGAGAAAGTTTCATGAATTATTCAGGGCCTCTCACAGTACATATGTGTCCATGATCTCTCCTCTAATGGTGAAGAGGAAAATGCCAATGACAGCAGATATCTGTTGACTGCCATGATAACTGTGTGCAGGATGTAAGGAGCCAGAGAGCTCCCAAAACCTGGCTGATCTGCCTGTGCTCTGGCTGCTAAAGTACAGTCCTGATGTGACAGCACCTGACAGAAGGTGGTTTAATTGCACACTAAGCTGCAATTAAATGCAGGATGGTTGTAAAATGTGCATTTGGACAATTACAGGCAGCTTGAGGATGCTCAGAGAACTGAGTGAACCCAGGACAGTGGAATTGCCATGTGTTGCAGGGGAGTCCTTTGCACTGCATAACATCTGTGGGGAAGAGGCGGTGAGCACGTCCCAGGGGTGGGATGGTGCCAGTGTTCATCTGTGCAGAAGGCAGAGGCAGCCAGAAAATGCACCTGTGATAACAGGATCTGACTCCAAGAAGGCAAAAGGAATAATAGGATGTTCTGTGTGTCCATACGCTTGTTTTGCAGAGTGAATTATCATAATAGTGTAAAATGTTCACTGGGGAGGAGCTGTCACAGTGGATAATGCAACTTCAGCAATGTATTTCTGACCTGATAGATTGCTTTGGGTTTTTTGGTAGACTGGTTTTTGGCTTTGCTTTTCCTGTGATTTTTTAATTCCTCTCTTTTTGTTTGTTTTTAACCTTTTTTTTAATTGTTTTTATTTTTTAAAGACTCTTGAGGTACTCAAAAGTATGTGTGAATTTATTAAAGATAGAATTATATTTCAATTAATGCTTCTTTAGGACATCTATGTAACAATACAGCCAACAGTTTGTATTTGTATGGAGTCTAAACAAACACAAGGAAATAAAAGTTTTTTTTAAAAAAAGCACTTGTCATTTGAAACCCCTCCTATCTCATTCTGAAAAATAAAATTAAATAAATGCTTAAGATACACATGCTCAGTTTTTACCAGTTGAGAAACAAAGGGCAGTAACAGACTGGGAGGAGGAAAATACTGATGTATTATTATTGTGTCTAGATTAAATGTGAATCCTACAAGAGCTGTTTCGTGATCTTTTCACATGCAGTGTATGGAATTATAGATATGTCCTTCCTGCATTTTTGCTGCACTTTTCATACCTGAAGGAGTACCTGTGTTTTATGTTTGGTGAGGTGCTGAGCTGACCTTGCTGGCCTAGCTCATGGGGCAGAGAGGAGGCTGCAGATGTGTTTTCTATGTCAGGAAGCTGATCCATCACCTCCCCATGCTGAACTGGTTGTTTATATTGCACCTTTCTGTCGTGCTGCCTCATGGCAACAATATACCAGTAATAGCTCACCTTTTTCATCCACCTGATGTTCTCAAAAAACATTTGTTTTGCTGAGAAACTCGTTCTAACATTGCAGCAGTTGGATACTGATTGATTTTTCTTTTGTCCTGATGATTCCCACATCTCTTACTGGCAGGTGGTAGGGCTTCCCCCTGGGCAAGATGTCCCTGAAAGAAAGAAATGTTGTTTATTCTTCTGCCTATGAAGAGGAAAACAAAATATTCATACACATGAAGCATCTTATATCCTCCCCAAATGTTCCTCAGAGAATGTTTTCTTTTTAGCTTTGGTGCAAGAAAACACATTCAATGGAAATAATTATTTATTACTGGACCCACATTTGTGAACACTTTTGTATCATCATATATTTAGCAACAATCTTTTCTTTGTGAATTTCCAAGGACACGTCAAAATATACTGGTGTTTTTTCATTATAAGAAAGCCATATGGGTTGCACAGTAACATCAGAAAAATATTTTGTTGGCACATTGTGTTATCTCCACACTGGAAACAAATAAATAATTAAGATTTGACTATCAGTCCTTCCTGCTACCCCATAAGCCTGCTTTTTCTTCCTTTAAAAAGGACCATGAGTAGAAGAAAGTCTTGTATCCTATTTAATCTATTTCATTCTTTTTACAAGTCATTGGATTGGCCCGAAAATCCATCTGAAACTTTGATAAGGAGCACTGGGAACCATAACTCACAAATTAGTAATTTCACCACTTGACCATAAAGTAGCTATATTCAAATAGCTAAAGAAATAATTCTTGTATAAGGATCACTTCTAAAAGTTTTGTTTTTGGTACAAACATTCATTCTTGCCCTAAGGATTATGGAGGTCCTTGTTGGAGCTCTCAGAATGAGTTTTTACCTTACAGAGGACCTGTGCCTATATCCCCAGCCCTGTGATGAGTATCTTGGCTTGTTACTAGCTTTTCTGAATTGTACTTTACTACATTTTCTCAACTGGTGATAGCATGTGCCACAGGAGTTCCAGAGGGTGGACAGCAATTTGTAGCATGCTGGCAGGGCTGCATAAGCTGTTTTCTTGCTGCTGAGGAGACAGCTGGATGAAGCCCTGGGCCTACCTGGACAGTATTTAAATGCCCTCAGACTGGATTTTGGTAAAAGAGGGAGAAAGGTTTCAAGCCATAGAATCTGATTTATTTGCTCCTTCTGAATGAGTAGCATTGAGCTGAAAATTGCTGCATAATAGTTTAAAAACATAACGGGCTTCATTAAATGCGTAATTTAGAGTTATCTATGTTTTTGCTTTTTGTATCAAATAATTGCCTTAAGTATTATATCTTGATTTAAAAGATGTGAACTCCTTACTGTCAGTATTCTGATTACCAGATATTCAGATTATCTGTGTCAGGAACATCTAGCGCATTTCTACTTAGTTCATTTATGTCCTTTATCTTCTGGAATTTATTCCAGGTTCATGAGTAGAATGAACATTTTATCCCACCAGAGTGTTTACTGAAGTATAACATGAACAGGCACACTGTTCTGTCTAGCTGTTAATGAATGAATTTCATTTTTCTACCCTCTCTTCTGTACTTTTTTGACAAGAAATTCATTAATTGATCTTCAGCTTAGCCTCTGAATCTCTTATTTTGGTAGAATATCTGTCTTCTTTTAAGGCAGAGAAAAAACATCACAAATAACTTTGAGATATCCTACTGTTTGTAAATTATTTGCAGACATGAAGGTAATACAGGCCCTGTTTTAGGGGAGGAAAAGTTAAAATTTGCCTCTAGTTGACCGAGCAGTTAAGAAAACATACAATCTGACTTGCCTTGTGTAATAAGGACAAATTCATTTTCTAGTTTACATATATGTAATTAAAGCATTTTTTTCTCATAAAAGTATTACCTGATATTTATTCTGGACATTTCCCTGTTCTGAGCAATTTCAATAGTATTTTTTGGAACAAAAATGGCTTTTGCAAATATAACTTGTGAAAAAAATAAAAGTCATGCATCTTAAAAGGGCAGAAGAAGGCTAAAGTTCCAGCAGAAATTAATTGTTCAGCATTATCTCCTTGACTCAGAAGACAAATTTTCCCATTTCAAGTCTCCCTGCTGTATTGGATGTGAAAGTCAGCTTTTCCATGCACCTTTTTATGCTTCTACAACATCTCTATATTGCCTATTTCCATTGCATTGTCTGGAATGCAATTGATCATGACTTGTCCAATTATCCACTAAGAACTCTGTATATTCAAGAATCTCCAAAGCCTCGTGGAGGCAGTTATTTAGTGAAAGGTCTGGAACACAAAGATTTTTCCATGACCAAGGGGAAGCAGTCATAGAAATGTATTTGGAAATCTTGCCTCAATTCCTAAGTGGAGATTTGAGCATCAAAAAATACGTATCATTGAGACAAGATAAGACACCTTTTAACAGAAGACACACATTTCTAAAACAAAATTAGTCCAATTATAATGGCAAGATTCACACTTCTTCAAGTGAATGAAGAAGGAATCTGTCACTTTACTAATGAGGTAAAAAGTGACTTTTAGGTACCAGGGACATTTTCAGGGACTTGGATATAAATCTCAAGAGATAAATACCTTTGAGCTTTCCTGTACAGATGGGCATTCAATTTCCACTCTTCTAGGAGAAAAAAAAGTACCTTTTCCTTCAGAAGGATGATGTGTAGTTCCTTTAATACATAATACCCCATTTTCTCAATTGAGTAAGGAAAAATATATCAGGTGAAGAGAGAACTGTGTGACTTTCCTGACTAATATGTATTGACTTTAAAATATGGGAGTGCCTTCACAAGAGAAAGGAATGCTTGCCAGAATATAGCCTTGTGCTTTCCTAGAGGTGGGATTTCAATCCAAAATTTCTGTACTGGGGTACTCTGGCACCAGTCTGTTGTGTAAATTCAGGGCTATTTTTCTGCCTTTTGCACAGGACTGAACATTCATGGAGCTTCTCCATCAGGTGAATCTCTTCAAGTTAACAAAAGAAATATTTATTCACAACTCTTGTTCAAGTGTAAGCATGAATTAGATGTGCAATTATCTCCAGGACACAATGTCACTCTATCAAGTGCAGAGACAAGTCTAAACCAATTAATCTTCGTAAGAGCGCACTGCCTCTAAAAGTGAAGTTAATGTCTCTTTATATGCTTTTACTCCATGGAAATGTGCTAAATCCCAGAGCTGGATGAAGGATCACTGCAATATTACCCAGCAAACAAAGCCACATCACAAATTCTCCTTGTGAAATTTGCCCAGTAAACCTGTCCACTCTACTTAATTAAAAGTACCTTCGGTGGAAGAAATAGAGGAAAAAGTATCTAACAACTCTAGGCAGTCTGCAGCCAACTATTTAAAAAAAAGGTTAAAAAGTCCAAGTATGAAACACATCCCACCTGTGCAACATAAAAATGATTGATGTGATCCTTTTGAAGAGAAGAAAGGGAATACACTGCGGAAGTGACAGAAAATAAGTCTTCAAATTCCAATAATGTTCTCCATTTCATTAAGGTAATGAATCTAAAATTATCTTTAGGAAAGAACTATCCATAGTTGTGAGGCAGGCACCATAATAAGAGGTAATCCATTTCACCCTACAGACTCACTGAAAGCAGTATTTTGACACAAAATGAGATTGTACACAGCAAACAGTGGGAAACCTTTCTAAATGATTTTTTTCTAAATACTTGAGAACTATTAACTCCTTTTTATCTATGAAGTTCAAAATATATGAACCGCTTTGCCTCACAGACAGGAAAAGTCCCACTATTTAGAAGGCCTAAAGCCACAGACAGCAAATTTACTAATCACAGAATACAGAATCATCGAATATCTTTAATTGTTTTTTATTTGATGCTTTGACACAAAGTTACTCAAATCAGCACTAAGAAAGGTGTGGGACAAAGCTGCATTTGACTGCAGGATAGAGGCAGAACTTCTATGGAAAGGTGACATTTTATTTAAAAAAATAAAAATTTAATATATGTTAGGACTTTTATTTTAAAATAAATCTGTAGTAGGTAAATCTTACAACGCTCTTAATCTCTTAAGAACTTTATGAAATTCCTGCAAACATTCGAGAGTTTTCCCTCACATGTTTTTTTTTGTTAAGTCTTCCAGAGGTTAGTCTGTCAGTGGTCACCAGATGTAACTTATTGTTAGCAGAGATGGCTATAAGTCAAATGATGAAGTCAATATAAGTTCACGGAAATCATTGTCAGTTGTACTATATAGGCCAGATCTAATACAATGTAAATAAAGACATCTAACCTATGTCCATGCCCTAATATGGTCTCACAAAAAAAAGTCTTTTCTTTCTGATCCATATACAGCAACCACTCTGAGCAGATATGTCTGCTGTCAACCCTGAAGACCAATAAATATGTGTGAATAAATAAATTTTATTGTAAAATATGGCCAGAGGCATTTTTCTTTACTGCTTTTATGCAAATTTTTATTAATCCAAGTGAGTAAAAAAGGTAGAAAATCAGAAAAATCCCTTTTTTTTTCCATAGCAACCTCAACTAAATACTAAATGAACAGTACCTCATTCAAAAGATTTGAAATCAAAAACTACTACATTCTTGGAAATACCACAGTTGGCATCTCCTTAGTAGTAGGACAATATATGTTTTAAAATAAACATTTGTGATCAGTCTGCAGAAGTCTTCCAGAAAAAAAAAATTCATAAATTCCAGAAAAAAAATCATTAAGTTAAAATGATAGACTGACAGAAAAATTTTCCAAAACACTTTGAAATTATAGACTGACAGAACAGCAAAAAAAAATTAGGTAACCTAAAGTTTAACCATTTCACCTATCATTAACCATTCCATATTAAGATACTCTAACATCTTTAGTCTCCTTCCCCAGTTAAATAAACCAATTTTTAAGGATTCAGGAACACAACTGGTTTCACCAGGATTGCCTCAAATTACCAAGGAATTAAGTCACTGCCAGTAAAAGCAGGGAGTTAATTCTTTCTGCCACATCTAATGAAGAGTGCTATCCTTTGTAATTGTTTGCTAAAGCCACAATAACCAGAAAAATAAAAAATCCTAATTTGTATATATATTTCACTTTTCTATTGGCCATGACATAACTCTATCTAAAAAAACACCCAGATGTGGCTACAAACATTTTTTTTTAATAAAGTTGAATTTGATAAGGCACATCAGAAAGCAATGTGCAGTCTCAAAATCACAGAAGCTGTTACTTGCAGAGGGATGTTCCTTTCAGATCAATATTCTTTTTGTCTTTAAAATTATAGAGTAGGGTTATTTATAATGGCAGGATAATAACTGTGCAGCAGATTTAAAGAGAGCTATATTTATACCAGATGCAGGGAAAATGAGCTAAGCACTTGGCAATATTAAAAAACACCCTGGTGGCCAGCTGTGTGACAAAAAACATTGTTGTAAAATACATGCAGTAATTATAATATAACTATAGGCAACAATTTATATTAAAGAACAGTTTCGACTGTTATAGATTATGTGCTTCTAATTACCTTAAATCTTTAAAGAATACTGTGATCTACCACTTCACCAAAATAAACAGAATGGTATAAATAAAAATTCTGCTATGAAAGGACATTCTAATTTTATGGAATTCTGATTTCCTGGAGTACCTGGAGTGCTGTATTCAGCTCTGGGATTCCCAGTACAGGAAGGATATGGATCTATTAGCACTAGTTTGGAGGAGATCTATAAAATTATTGGAGAGGTACTAAAAAAATTGTTATTTCCCTGTATTACATTATGTACTGGCTTGCAGTCCAGATGGTTTGGATGAGGGCTCACTAGAACAAAGTTCAGCAGTTGGGAAGTTCTGGTAGTTATTAAAATACTATTACTTAGGACATTAAATTTCAGTGCCACAAAAGATAGTAAATAATAGTGCAGTTGCCAGTCTAAAGTATACATTCTAAACCAAGTCCTTTGACTAGTAAAACAAAAATGTAAGCAAATTGCTCCTAAACAAATTAATTCAAATGTTCAGGTCTAACTACTCTTAAGCTTTTGCTAAAGGTAAATATGAAAAAATAAAGAAATCCATAGGGCTGCATTTTAAGAATTCTTGTTGAAAGCTTTTGCTAAAGGTAAATATGAAATAATAAAGAAATCCATAGGACTACATTTTAAGAACTCTTGTTGAAAGCAGGGTAGGTGGTCAATGGCATCAAGGCTTAACCTCTGTTTTTGCACGTTTGGCTTTTTTTATAATTTAATGCATAAATTACAAAAGTTTTATTACTTTTTTTATTAGTTTTTAACTTCTTTATGTCTCATACTGTACACACTCTAAATCTCTAATAATCTCATAATAAATTCCATATTAACTGCTAAATGAGTTCTATTCTATGATAACAGAAATAATACTCAGTCTATGTTTTGGGTAACCATGAAATGCAGTGTTTATGCTTTTGACAGTGTATATATTTGCTCTATCAGTTGCAGAATAGTCTTTATATTGAATCAATATATGATCAAATAGAATGTATGCTACAAATTAATTTTTTCTTTAGTGATTGTTTGGTTACTGTAAGGTATCATATTTCACCACATTTATCTTTTATGAATTTACATAGTGCTAACATTCAGATATTACTGTTTTTATAAAAGAATTGATGTTACTCATACTCTGAATGAAGTCAGTGTTTCTAGTTTGTTGTCCACAGGAAATATTGCAAATTGAAATACATCATAAAAGAAAAGCTTAATGTTGTAAAGTACACAAATAGCTTATGTCAGAAAATAAGAATTTGCCAAATAAACCTGAAAAGAATCGTGAAGTAGAGATGTAGCATGATGAATTGATTTGAATCTCTACTGGTAAATACTTGACTCAAAATCAAGATGTTTTTTCTCCTCTGATATAATGAAACACAGTGTCCATATTATATTTTATTTGACAGGTCAGAGAAAATAATAATTAGTGTGTGGCAACACAGAGATTGTTAAATTATGAAGGATAATGTGTAAAACAGTATGTTCTATGTTCAAGTTGTGAAGTAAATAAATGTTTTTATAAAAATTGTAGGAAAAGCCACTTGGTACTAGGAAAAAGCAGAATTAAAAGTAAGACTTAACAGGAAATGTTAATTGTGAAATATTTGGAAGGGGACTAGGTTAAAAGTAAATGTAATAATCTTATTGACAGGTTTAATAAAGTTTTTTCAATCATAACTGAATGATGTTAGAAAACCGTGCTTTTTAATTGGGAAAAGTCTAAAGATTAAATCCTGCACTAAGATTAGGGTTCTTTCATGCAAACACTAGACATTTTTATGCTAATCCTCATCCTCACACTGACCCAGAAAAACCTGTAAGTACATTTGTTATCCTGAGAGTGCACAGATACCTCTTGAAGGTCAAAGGTGCCATTCTGTACGTACCATTCTAAGAAGAGCACTCGGGGATTCACACAGTCTCCTGGTGCAGAAGACTCCGAGCCTCTGTTGAAGTTCAGCATCTTCCAGCATCTGAGTCCTACCAGCCATCCCCACTGGGAGCAGGGAGATCTTCAAATGATGGAAGCAAGAAAACTCATGGCTTGAGATAAAAGGCATTTTAACAGCACAAAACTGTGCTTGCACGTATGATGCCTACCAGGGAATACAAACACCTCAACTCTTAATGCAACCCTTTTCTCCTTCCTCCGAGTTTTATTCCTGAGCACAGAGAATGATAGAATGGTTTGGTTTGGAAGGGACCTTCCACTGTCCCAGGTTTCTCCAAACCCCATCCAACCTGGCCTTGAACACTTCCAAGCATGGGGTAGCCACAGCTTCTCTGGACAACCTGTGCCAGGGCCTCATCACCCTCACAGTAAAAAAATTTCTTCCTAATATCTAATATAAATCACCCATCTTTCAGTTTAAGGCTGCTAACCCTCTCCCTATAACTACACTTTCCGATAGAGTCCCTCTTCCCTGTAGGCCCTCTTTAAGTCCTGAAAGGATGCTCCAAGGTCTTCCTGGAGCATTCTCTTCTCCTGGCCAATCACTCCCAGATCTCCCAGCCTATCTCTAGAGCAGAGAAGTAGAAAAGATGTTTGCAAGACTGATGTCAAAGTCAACGATACAAGATGTGTTAGACACATTCATTTTACTAATGGAGCAAACTCAGGGAATCAAGAATAGCAAATTCTTCATTTTCCCTGTTTTTCACATTACTGTGGTACAAATGATTGATTTTTGGTTTGTTATTCATTTAAAATGATAAATCAAGGTGGGTTTTTTTTAGTGGTATGCGAAAAAATAAAAGAATTAAACTCATAAAACAGTCATTTAGACATAACACCCACCTCATGCCATATATATAGTCAGTGGTTATATCACTGTTTTGAAATATGGAAAATATGAAACCAAATTATCTATTTGATGTAGCTGTAATCAGTTCTCAAACTTAAAGTATTCAGTGTTGAATTTCAATAATGCAACCTTATGTCTGTTAGATGAAAGCTGTACCAGTCACACAGCCTTAAGCATATTTTATTTCAGTCAGTCACAAATTATGACTCTTGGGAGAGAAGGCATTGGGTAAAATTGGATAATTTCTCAAATGTAGAATGAGATCAGATAACACAGACCTTCAGCCTAATATAAAATATTCAAATCTACTTAACTAGATTCTGGTATTGATATTGAAGAACTGTTACCACTATGTAGGAATTTAAAATAATTCAGATTCTGTTTTAAAAATGTTTATTTTTCTCTGTTGACAGATGATGATGATGATGACAAAGAGAATATTGACGACCAACTCTGTGTCCAAATCTATATCACAGATGATACAGGTGAGCGAAACAAGCCCCAGCCTAGGGATGAGGCTTGTACACAAAGAAGTCTCTAACTTGATTCCATTCCTTCCACAAAACAACTCTTTTCTAAACGCATTTTTCATCTGCCCTCCTGATTCAGCGAACAATCAAAAATCTCAGGCATGGTTTCATGCCATGTATAGCCCACTGTGTAATGTTGACCATGTGCCCAGCAACAGAAATATATGAAGACAAGTTCTGTCCTGTAGCCCATGGCAATTAAATCAGAGCTTTGCTTTCCTGTAACTCAACAGGACAGGAGGTAGTTTATTATATATATATTTTGTTGTAGACATACCAAGCTATTTACTATTCAAATTTTCATGGTGAACCTGCATGATGTTATTGTTTCACACTAGTTGCTTTACTGACTGTTAAATCTGCAATGGAATCAGTAGAATAAATCAACGTATGAAAACAGGACTGCATTTTGTTGCACACACAGCCAATACTAGCAAATACTGTGGAGCTCCCATAGGCTAGGATTTTATTATCGCTTATAAACAAAGAAAGGACCAGGTTACTTAAATAAATGGACTGCCTTAGAACATTCAGATCAGTCAAGTGAATCTATTGAGCATAAATCATAGTATTGTCCTTTTTCAGAGAGACTTTTCTGTGAACTGTGTTGGAATTTTATTCGAAACCTGTATAATATAATGGATGTAATTAAAAGGGATTTTATTTGAGGCCGATTTTTTTTCCAGAAGAGAATAATTGTTAATATATTTAACATTTATAAGTTTCTATAGGCAAAGACCCATATTCCAATCAAACTTTGAAACTCTAGTCACCTATCTCTAAAATTTACTCTCCAAAACCATAATTTCGGTTGCCATCCAACACAGATTCTGCCAAATCCCAATTTGATGGGACAGTGTTTAACCTACCATTTTTGTGTCTTGGACTTTGTTTTGTTTGGAGAGGTCCAGAAATTCCTGTCCTGGATACTATTTTCTTTGTCCTCAGCCTCCTGAAATATCCTGTTAGTGAGGCAAAATAAGATAGAAAGGACAGTTCAAAATGTAGCTATGGGATCTCTAGGTACTCATAGTACTGGGATTCGTGAAGAAGAGTTCCTTGCTAAAATATACTGTGATCATGAGTCTGGGCCCATATTCATATGATGCCTCAGTCTCACTCTGGAAATGGATGTTTATTTTTCCCCTCAAGGTTTGGGTGGTCAAATTCATATTTCCACCCACCACCCTGTAATTTTGGGCAGCTGAATGGCCTCCAGCCTTGGTGAACTTTACTCACTCTGCAGAAAGAAATGACAGTCCAGTGGATACCGTCAGGATGGGTAAGAGGGTATTTCTGTAAATGCATTCTTTGAAAATTCATCCTAAAAAACAAAAAAAAAAGCCAATCAGAAAAAATTTATACTTTCTCAACCACAGGACTGTAGATTATGGCCAAAATGCAGCTCTGATCTGACTCCCTCTGTGATCATTCACTTCAATTAAGCCATTTCAAATTAATTAATTATGCCATTTTCACAACAACTGTGTCATGAAAGGACCATTTAAATTCATCCATCTTCAGAGTGAAAACCAAGGTCACGTTCATCCACGAGCATACCTTGATTTTTTAACTTGCCTTTGATAGGGATTTAAAGTACACCATATATGTTCTTAGACACTCCCCTGATTAGTACTCATAAAAAAGAACTCCACTTCTTGATGACTGTCAAATGACAACAATAGTATATAGTCTATATTTTTGTTAATTAAAAAAAAAATCATATTAATGAAAAGCCCTTCAAGTTCTTAAGGTAGAAGAAATAATCTATTGTAAGAAAGAAATAAAAGTCACACTTTCAAGGTGAAATATCTAAAATAATTTTTGCTACTGAAAACAAAGGTCATTCTTCAGGTTGTTCAGAAAGTGAGTTAAAAAACTGATCAAAGGGATCTGAAATGGCTGGAAACTGTCTGCACAAACCTCAACAAAGCTTTTAGGCAGAGTGCTAGATTAAAAAAAACCCAGTAGCTGTGAAAAACAAGAATTTTATTTTTCTAAAGTGCTAAACAACTTTGGCTTGGCTTTTTTCTGGTGCTACAAAGGAGCTAACCACACTGTGAATAAAACCAGCACTAGCACAGTCTTCTAAAGGGATTTCTCTCATTCTTCCTTCCTTTCATTTTTTTTTAAGAAAAGGTTACTGTGCAGTTCACATGAATAGAGTTAAATCCCAAGATACAACATTGTTTCAATGTCCCCATTAATTTAACTCAGTAAGGCATTCAACACAGGAATATGTTCAATTTAATTCTTTTATAGATCTTTACATCCCTCAAAATGCTAGCTTGTGGGGGCTTTTTTCTTTTTTTCAAAGCACTGAGAATGTAAACATAAATTGAGGTAGTAACTGTACACACCAAAGTTCCTCTGCAATTTTCATAGTTTGGGGTTTTTTTAAGTCTCAGATTGTTATATAGAATAAGAGTGTTTATGGTCATGTGGTATTAGTGATTTGTTGAAAAATATTAGTTGCAAATTTTCCTTGAAACTCTCTCTGGTGGTTTTAATTTTGTCTTTTGTTTAAAGTTTGCAGATAATGCCAGAGAGAGCTTATCTAACCCAATGAATTCCTTCATAAACAAGTCAGCTTCTTTAGAAAACAGCTCAGCATTTTTCTTTCACTATTTTTATTACAAAAACAAATAAACAAACAAGCAAAAACAACACAAGACCTCCACAGACAATTAAGCAACTGAATTATTTCAGTTATTAAAGGCCTGTGAAGGAAACATTTCTTCATAAATTGAAGATTGGCAGAAAACTTCAAATAACAAATAGAACAAACTCAAGTAAACTACAGCCTGGAAAGACTAAATGTGATATTTTTTCATATGTATTTCATTATTATAAGAAAGAAGAAGCTATCAAGCCCACATAACTGCTTATAGAAATTTTACACTTTTATACTTTCATTGAAAAAGTTTTATTCTTGAGTTGTTATTCTTCATATATTCTATGATGTAGTTTTAAGAGAGGACAAAATATTAATAATAGCAGATAGACAAAGGTAACAGAAATTCACTGGATTTTAGAATATCTACTTTACAAATGTGGCCCTAATAATTATACTTAAACCTCTTGTATTTTTTTAACAACACTTCTACAAATGTACATTTCAGCAGGAGAAAGTTTTATGTTTACAAAGGCAAGTCATGGTTAGTCAGACTAAATATTTAGAAAGTTACATTCTTCATTTATTACTTCTGTGAATAATTTTGCTTGCCAAATAAAGGCCTTTTGCATTAATCTTTCATTTCACTAAGTAAGTTAAAGTGACATGGACAAAGTTAATAATTTGGATATTCCTGGTCCATTACACAAGTTAGCTCAATGAAAGCCTAAGATGTTGTATGTGCAAACACATCTTGCGTGTGAGGTCAGAGGGGCTACAGGGTTCATAATTCTACATATTAAAAACTAAATTCCTAAAATGGCAAAATCTGCTAAGATAAATTCTTCTAAGACTGAATTTTCAGACTAATATTGAGGGAAAAAAATGAAGATATGTAAGAGTCCACTAGTGAAATGAGGATAGAAACACATTAGGACACAGAAGCAATCTGCAACCATAAAAACAATACTTTAGGATTTGCAATTATTCTTAGATGACATGAACAGTCAAACATTGCTCATTTTTTTGCTATTTTTTGTCTGACTTTTTTCTATGAACAGTACAGCTGTGGATGTTTGGGTTTGCAATACGGCTTGCAGAGAGTATTTGACTTCCATTACTGACAGCAGTTATCTCAAATTTGAGTTTGCTGTGGAAATAGAGGGGACTACAAATTCATTTTTATAAACTTTTTGAGCCAGTTCCTTAATATTCTCTTTCAACGACCTTTTCAGAGATAATTTTTTTTTTTAGTAATTGCAAACGGGATAGTGACAGATAAAGATCTTTAGAAGCTATTTTAATTTTAAAATAGAAGATTGCAGTACATTTTTCAATAGCTATGTTTTCTTGTACAATGAATGACAATGGCTATACCTATAATGAGTTTTTCCTAGAGTTTAAGTTGTTGAATGACTTTAGAGTGCTTCACTAACTTGAATAGACTTTTTGTAGATAATTAGTTAATCTCACATGAATCAGATTAGAAAGAATGAGGGAAGAATTGCACTGATATAACCCAAATCACCTGAAATAAATAGCAAGTAAAATAAATGAATTGTAATACCACATTATTGTAGCAACCAGTGAGGAATATTAAATAAATAAATATACTGCATAACTGATGTAAAGATGAGAAAAAAACTGATGACTTTTGACAGCTCAATGTGTAATTAAATAAATATGTTTTCTAACTATTAAGTTATTTGGTCCTGTTAGGGAAACATGTTGCTCTCAAGAACAATACAAGGAGATTTGATACACACACACACACATACATATACGTAACTCTTCACACCTACTAAGAACAATCTCCCCTTCTTAAGTTTAGTGTATAGTGAAGAGGAAAAGGAGTAAAAACACTTATCAAAACTATCCCCAAGAAACTGCAGCCATTAATAACAGAAGAATTGGTCTGCAGTAAGAAATAGAGTCATCATGAAGTTATGGAGTCTAATACATCCAATTTGCCTCAGTTTGCAGACCAAAAGTACTCACTTTTATTGAATTACAGAGGGAAAGTAAGATGGTAGTGCTGCAAATAGAGAATTTGTTGTCTTGTGCTCCTTTAACAACTTGATCTTTGCTTCCTCTTCCCCTCAAAAATTCAAATGCCAACTTGTGGAAAAACTGAGGAATCTAATGCAGAAATTGGGACAGGCAGCACAGTAATGTTAAACAGTGTCACTTCTTTTGCAAATAAGATTATACATTAGGACAAGTAGAAATCAATATTTCTCTATCAGTAAAACCTATTCTCTCTGAAGAAGTGTGTTGCAGCCAGAAACAAATTAAGAGGTCAAATTCCTGTGAAGACATACAAGTCAAACGCTGATTATTTTCATATAAAGTCCAAATTTACACAGCAGTGAAGTGCAGCAGCACATCCTGCAGAATAGAGTGTTTATGTATGTGACCTGAGAGAGCACGTGAACACTAGCATTTCACTCTAACAGAGAAATAATTTTTATAGTGCCCCAATATAAATAATATTGTATATATAATATGCATTGTATTATATAAATATAAATAAATATTGTAAATATGAACTGTATAGGGCACAACCTTACTCAGGCACTGGTACATGCTTGACCACAGAACACAGCTCTTATTACTATGCCCTGATGCTAGACATGATTTTTGAGGCATCCCTTGCCCAGGGCCAGGGTGTAAGATTTCAGGGTAGAATGAAACGTACAACAAAAAGAAATCTAAACGCACCTTTTTCTATATCTGACCTCTGTATTATAAATTTCCATACACCACAGAAAATACAGTTTTGTCAATCAATCAGCGTAGCTTTTCTTTCAAAGTCTAATTAATTATACACTAAGAGCAAGGATATTTTACCCCATACAATAACATGTAGTCCCAGAACTTGTATCTCTTGAAGATGAAGCTCAGATTTTCCAAGTGTGCACTGGGCTTGGGAATAGCAAAACTGTGTCCAGTCCTACAAGGTGGGGAGTTGTCCAGGTTTCTGTCAATGGTCTTGGCTGCCTTAGAGATGTAATAGAAAACAAAGAGCTTTAAACTGAAATTGCTATGCTTGTGTAGTGAATTAGTAGGGGTAAAAGAGTAAAGAACTCAGGACTTCATTATGAGCACTATGCCTGTTGTGGAATGACTGTTTTTCCATCCTTAGATTATCTTCTCCTTAATAACCAGAATTGTTTCTCCATTATAATGTTTCTTAAATGAGACCTCAGTCCTTTAGCTTTCATTCTCAGAGAATTTATTTCCTCTTAAATAAGAATACCCTAAATAAAAGTGTGACTTCTGCAAGCCTATCCTACCAGATTAAAATTTGAAGTTCATGTGAACCATTCCTTAAAACTGTGTTAGAAAACTGACAGCATGCTTTGATAAGCTTTGAAAAAAATCACAGGGAAAAGTAAACACTTAATGATTTTTGGACAACACAAGGCACCAATCTCTAAGCAATATTAGTAAAAATGAGGCCACATCAAGGGAAAAGAAGTTCTTTTAGAATACTCCCCCCTTTTTGTTCTTTCCTTCTGTCCTGTTCACCCCCTGCCCCTTTTTCTTTCTGGGAGCAATTTAAAGATTTCACTGTGTGCCATTTTTCCATGAAACAGTTAATTATGTTCTGACTGAACTCAAGTTTCAAGGCAAAGGAAATATGCACATTTTAAATGAAACAACTTAAAATTTGTCTGTAATACTATCCCATGTCATTGCTTATTGCAGCTGAGTCTAAAATTTAGGTTTCTTGAAAGAATATAGACTAATATGAAGAATAATATAGAAAATAATAACTGATCCAGAATATTTGTTATTACCTTTATGATCCTCTGCTATTCTCCAACACATAATACAGTAAATACCAACTTGCTGTCTTTAGACCCTGCCAGAGTCCTCCTCATTACTTCAGAAGTATATGAAAACTTACAAGGGAAGCTAGAAGATAGCTGCTATGTAGCTGTATAAAAAAACCCAAGAAATTCAGAAATTGTTAGAGGTTTAAAACTGTTCCGAAACAGTCAAAATGGCCTAAAACTCTTGGGTTTGGCATAGTTTTCCTCATTTCTGTTTGCATAACTTGGCATCATTGGTCTAGTATCTCATAGCTACAAATGTTTGACTGCTCCTTTGAAGGATTTTACATCTATTAGGAGTGTAGGATATCAGGGTTTATTTGAAGTCACCACACATCCTGTGATTTAAAGTCTCAACTTAACCTTATTGATAATTTTGCTGTGCAGTTAAGTCCATTACAGAGAACTGAGGCTTCAATTCAAACTCTACCTGACCTGTACACTCTCCTTGTCTTTAAATAATGTCATGAGTTACTAAGGAGCAAACTCCTTATCTTCCAAGACAGACGTGGAATAATTAATTTAGCACTGTCTCTAAAGCCCGGGTTAAGTGTGAGGAAATGATAAAATGAAGCAGAGAAAACATACTTTTCCATCATACCACTTTGATAAGTAATCCATAAAATAACAAATGAGATCCTGTAAGGTTTACGTGGAAGCACAGAATCACAATTATTAACACTGGAGAAGACCTTCAAGATCACTGTGTCTGACAGTTAATCCAGCACCATTCTAAACCTCTGAACCATGTTCACCTCTAAACCACGACCCCAAGTGCCATATCCGCATGGGTTTTGAATGCCTTTGGAGATGGAAATTCGACCACTTCCCTGGGCATCCTGGGTAGCCTGTTCCATTACCTGGCCACCCTTTTACAGAATTAATTTGTCCTAGCATTCAATTTAAACCTCTCCTGCAACTTGAGGTCATTTCATCTTGTCCTACATGCCATGCTTAAGTCTGAAGTGGAAAACCACAGAGAACCAGAAGGGGAAAAATGGGCCAAAGAAAAAAAAAAAAGAGCAAACCAGGTATCAGTTAAGGCACTGTTTTTTTGGTCTTCCTTTGCAGGAACATGGCACGCATTTATCGTATTCCCCAGAACATACTGAGTGAAAGCTGAAGGTGTATCACAGTGGTCAAGCTCCTTTGCCTGTGCTGACCCTGGTGACCTCAAGAGAATTGCGGATATCCAGCTCAGGATATTTGAAAAGCTTTTCAGTTAAAACTGAGAGCCATGAATCTGCTAATCAAAGTATCTCTGCATGTACATTATTGCCCCAGACTGATTTTGCTGCCTACAAGGATGTGTAGCTACAGCAAAAACTTCCACCATACAGGGGCAGGACTCATACTCAGGTCCAGTTCCTTGCCTGTGATAAGTTCCTGGAAGAGAAATCACTTTGTTGTAAAAAATTAAAACATAAATAACAAGAAGCTCACTACACTGAGCCTGAAAATATCCTTTGGAGAAATTAATTAATGAGCATAAGGTGGCGTCAGATAAGATATCATTAAAAGCAGTGGCAGCCAGGTGATGGTAATGTAGAGTAACCATTTAATTCAGTTTTGTCCTTTGCCAAACTCTGTAGCTGTTTGAAACTTCACTAAGCAAGTTCTATGCATCTTCTGTGTTTATAGGTACCACTGTCTGTGGTCCAGCCCAACAGCCACCAGGCCCCACGCTCATTTCCCCACCACGGGGATGGATCTGGGAAAGAATTGGAAGGGTAAAAGCTGGAAAACTCATGGGTAGAGATGAAGAGAGTTTTATAGGGAAACACAAACACAAAAGCTTTTTTTTTCCAAGTCAGGTTTTCTTTCTATGCTCTAGTCTCTGTATCACAGACTACGCCCTTCTCATTTTAATTTGCTCTGTAAATAACTTTACACAGTCACAGTGAAAAAAAAAGGAAAAGTCAGTTTGGGAAAAACAAATAATTTTTTTATATCTCAGAGCCTTTGATGATGCAATCTTACTGCCCCAAAAATTAACCAAGGATGAAAAATTACACAAATACAATTATTTGTCTGCAGAAACTCGGTAATTTTAATAATTTTATTACATTTTATTGTAAGACATTTATTCTGGATGACTTAGGATGGCTGATTAAAAATCAGTGCCAAATTTTGCTCTCTTAATTTCTAAATTATACAGCAGGTGGTGGGGAGGAACAAGGAGAAAAACGTTCTGCATGAAATGTACTGTAAAGCTTTGTGTGTTTATGAAATTATTTGGTGTAATGTCCTGAAAGAGTACGGTAGCAAATATAGACAATACTTTAGTAGTATTTCTTGGGCACTTTCATAAAAAATCAATATGAGTATAGATTGATGCCCTTGTTTTTTAACTTTTTGCAGTTTTACCTTTATTCTAGAAGTATCTAAAAAGTGTTTGCCTTGAAAAAGAGAGTAAGAAAAGGGTGACCAGACAAGTACGTTTAACAAAAAACTCAGTTTTGAAAGAGAAAATGGTGACTATCGCTTCAAATTATTGACTCCCTGACATTGATAATGTGGTTTCTTCTAAGGATGAGACCCAGAGGCACCACGGTGGCATCATAAACACAGCAAACAGCATAGTCCCACCTCAGAAATGAAATACCAGCAAAAAGAAACCTGTAACAGTATTAAACAGCTCTCAGAACCCACTGGACAGTGCAACTACCTTGTGTACAAGATGGCCAGAAACAACATTTAGCAGGTCACTGTAGTGGTTTTGAGTCTAGGCCTTCCTTGGTGACCAGGTTGTAACCAAAGAATCAAGGTCATGTTTCCAGTATTCCGTACGATTTTTACGTAAGCAAGAGTATAAATAGGAAGGGAGAGGAAGCTCTCGCTCTCTTTCTTCTGGCGGACCGAAGGCGAAGGATCTCTGCTGTTTCTCTGCCCGGGTGAGGGAGTCAGGCCTGGTGCACCTACTTGACCTTCAGAGGCAGATAGTGCCAGCGGTTCTCTGGTGCGGTTCGCTGTCTCTTTTAGGGAAATATTTGCTTTTTATCCCTTTTAATCTTTTTTTCTCTTTCCCCTTTCCCTTCCCTTTTCCCTTTTGGGGGGTTCCCTGTGGGTGTTATATTATATATAATTCTATTTATATATATATATCAATGTTTCACTTGAAATTCAATTTGATTTGAGTTCTTTTGATTTTTTTTCTTTCGTGATCTTTTTGGTTTGCTGTAAGAGAGGGAGAGGGAGGGGGAAGGTTTTGTCCCTGTGGTTCGGGCACTTGGCTGGGAGCCAAGTCCAACCTGGGACAGTCACTTTTGCACAGCCTTTGTAAATTTTTTACACTGTTATTTGCTTCACCTTGACACATCCTAGATCCAAGCACTGGCACTTCATTGATAATATCTTGGTGTGACAGAGAGATATTTGCGATGTTCATCATACCCATGTGATGCCTAGTGCAGAATGCCAAACAGATCATCGCCTTGTGTGCTGTAAACTTAACCTCCACCTGAAGTTCAAACCTAAAAGAGGCGGTATTCCAAGGAGAAGACTCCAAATTAACAATCTTCAAACAGCTTCAGTGAGAGTTTCCAGGCAAATCTTCAATCCAGGCTCGCAGATCATTCCATAGATCCCTCTCCTGAAGCGCTTTAGCAGCTTATTAAAAATAGCATTCTGCAGTCCTCTGAAGAAACCTTAGGGTTCTCCTTCAGGGGAAACAAGGACTGGTTCGATGAAAACAATCAAGAGATCCAGGAATTGTTGATAAAGAAGAGAACTGCTCCCCAAGCACACCTTGCTCAGCCTTCTTGTCAGGTAAGAGGAGCAGCCTTTCAACTCACATGTAGCAAGCTCCAACAGAAACTTTGTGACATCCAGAACAAGTGGTGGACCAATCTAGCAGAAAAAATTCAATTATGTGCAGATACGAGTGACTACAGGGGATTCTATGAGGCTCTGAAAACAGCTTACAGTCCTACATACCAGGTTCAAAGCCCTTTACTCAGTGCAGATGGCCAAATGCTTCTCACAGATAAAGGTTCCATTTTGGTTGAAGGACTGAACACTTTCAAACTCTCTCAAACCAGCCATGTAGTTCAAGATTCAGCACTGCTGTACGTTTCACAACAACCAGTGAAAACTGAATTGGATATTGCCCCTCCTAGGGGAGAAACTCTTAAGACCATACAGCAGGTGAAAACTGGTATGGCGGCTGGGGTTGGCAGAATTCCACCTGAAGTCTGGAAGCATGGAGGCCAAGCACTCCATACTAAATTTCACAAGTTTGTGGTGCACTGTTAGGAACAAGGCAAACTACCATCAGACCTTCGTGATGCAGTCATCATCGCTGTATAAGAAGAAAGGAGATAAATCAGACTGTTCAAATCACCGAGGTATTACTCTGCTCTCCATTGCTGGTAAAATCCTTGCAAGAATACTTTTGAACAGATAAATACCCACTATAGCAGAAGAACTACCTGAAAGCCAGTGTGGTTTCAGAGCCAACAGAGGTACCACAGACATGGTATTTGTTCTCAGACAACTGCAAGAGAAGTGTAGGGAACAGAACAAAGGACTCTATGTAACTTTTGTTGATCTCACCAAGGCTTTCAATACTGTGAGCAGAAAAGATTCATGGCAGATTTGGGAACATTTAGAATGTCCCCCCAAGTTTCTCAAAATGATCATCTCACTTCATGAGTACCAGCATGGCCAAGTCAGATATGGCGATGCACTTTCTGAGCTCTTTCTAATAACCAGTGGTGTGAAGCAGGGCTGCATTCTGGCACCAACTCTATTCACAATCTTCTTTAGCATGATGCTCTAAAGGGCCATGGCAGACCCCAATGAAGAAAACCGTATCTGCATCCAATTTCGTACCAATGGAAGCCTTTTCAACCTAAGGCGACTGAAGGTCCACACTAAGACCTTAAATTATCTTGTCCATGAGCTGCTTTATGCTGAGGATGCCGCCCTCATTGCCCACACAGAAGCAGCTCTACAGCATTTATCATCCTGCTTTGCAGAGGCTGCTGAGGTTTTTTGGGCTGGAAGTCAGCTTGCAGAAGACAGAAGTTTTCTATCAGCCTGCACCTCAGGAAGTCTCCCATCATCCCCATATCACCATTGGCAAATCAGAGCTCAAATCAGTCCAGCAATTTAATTACATGGGAAGCATCATCTCCTTAGATGATAAGATTGACGAAGAAATAGACAACAGGTTAACAAAGTCATATAGAGCTTTTGGTAAACTCCATAAAAGAGTTGTTTGGCAAAACAAACACCTGAAGAAAAGTACGAAGATCAGCGTTTACAGAGTTATTGTATTGTTTACTCTTTTACATGGGTCTGAATCATGGGTCATTTACTACCACCTCTTGCGACTCTTAGAACACTTCCATCAATGCTGCCTCCATACAATCCTAAACATCCACAGGACAGATTATGTGGCCAACATATCTGTCCTTGAACAGGCAGCAGTCACGAGCATTGAGGCCATGCTGCTGAGAACACAGCTGCGCTGGGCAGGGCACGTCTCCAGGATGCAGGACTACCGCCTCCCTAAGATTGTGCTCTATGGGGAACTTGCCACTGGCTGCCACAAGAGAGGAGCCCCAAAGAGGAGATCCAAGGACTGCCTGAAACAATCCCTCAGCCTTGGCCATATTGATCACCACCATTGGTCTACCCTGGCCTCCAACCGGGAGGCCTGGAGACACACCATCTATAACGCTGCTGCTGCTTTTGAGAACACACGCAGGATCACTCTCGAGGAGAAAAGACAATGCAGAAAGAATCGCGTCTTGTCGATATCACCTGGGGAGTCTTTCTGCTGTGCCTTCTGCAACCGGACTTGTCTATCTCGCATTGGCCTTTTTAGCCATCAGCGCGCTTGTAGCAAGCATGGGTAGAGTTCTTCTCAAATCTTCTTCTAACCATGATGATGATGATTTGCTTCATCTTGTTTAAGTTACACCATCCTGCTGTAATTCCCACAGATGTTCCATTTATATAAGCAATAAGTGATGATTGCTAGATAAAAACACACTTTTGATAGAATTACATTAAGAAATATACTGAAGTAGATAGAATTCACTTTCCCTGTGCAGCATGATTGTAATGACATAAACAGAGTTCACACAGTGGTAAACTAACAACTAATTATCTTTATCCTGGAACTTTTAGGACAGTTTCCTGGATCCATCAAAAGGCTTGTATGGTATTCCTGATTTACTACTGCTGAATAGAATCTATGATTATTTTAAGGCTTTTTCCATCTATTTGTAAGTTCTTCCCCCTGTCTTAAGCTGGAAAAGAAATACAGAAGATCCAGCTAAAAAGGTATGTTGGAAGTACCCCATGAGATGCATATTTATGGTGGA
This sequence comes from Myiozetetes cayanensis, assembly GCF_022539395.1. Taxonomy (NCBI): domain Eukaryota; kingdom Metazoa; phylum Chordata; class Aves; order Passeriformes; family Tyrannidae; genus Myiozetetes; species Myiozetetes cayanensis. Next base: position 32,976,872 of record NW_026087631.1, on the reverse strand, counting down.
GAAAAACCTCTAAAGAAAAGAAGAACTGAAGAAAAGACAGCTTTGGAATGCAGCTAAACTACTGGACAACAGATAACTCTAACTACAACTAACATGGCGGCGGCCACAGAGCTTCCATCCAAAACTTCCACCCCCGCAGCACCCATCTATCTTCCATAGAAAACTTCCACCTTAATGGCCGTGCACATACCCCTACTCTGGCTTTTTCAAAATCAAAGCCGGAATCTTCTGATACAGAAGGATCAGAAACTGATGCCATGTGGGAAGCGCAAATGGAAGACAAATGGGAGATTCCTCATAAACAAGTCAAAAGAACGGAGGATCTGGATTTGATGTGACTTTTTCCTGCGTTTACCACCTCAGTGGGGGCAGTGAAATGGGACCCCATCTCCTATCCTGTTCTTAGAGAAGTGAAAAAAGCTGTAACAGAATATGAACTAAATTCTCCATCTGTTACACAACTCCTAGATTCCTTGTTTGCAGCTTACGTTCTGACACGAAATGATACTAAAGTCATTGAAAAGCTACTTTAAATTTAATGCAATTATATTTATTTGAACAAGAATGGAAAAAACTGATTTGTCAATATGCAAATGATACCCATGATGCAAAGAGAATACCTGTACAAGATATTATAAATGAGTTATACAGAGAAGGACTGTATTCTTCAAATAGAGCCCAATCCAGAATTGCATTTAATCTCCTGGATAAATCAAAAACCTTGGCTCTAGAAGCAATCAAAGCAGTTGCTGACGCTTCTTCTGTAACAGCTTCTTTTGCTCATATCCAGCGAGGGCTTAAGGAGCCTTTTTATGATTTTACCAAAAAGCCTTAAAGAAGCCATTGGAAAGCAAATTAAACACACAGAGGTGCAGGAAGTCCTCTTTTTAAAACTAGCCATACAGCAAGCGAATTCAGACTGCCAGCCTGTGCTTAGGGCACTATCAAATCCAACTGCCATGGGTATGATACAAGCCTGCAAATAGATTGGATCATCAAAGTATAAAGGTGAAGTCATTGCAGATGCCTTAATAGAAGTTGAATAGTCTCACACCAAAGTAATTGCTGAAGCAGTTTTCGAAGCAGAAAAAAGCAAGTCTGAATGCCTCAAATGCAGGGAAGTAGGACATTACACTCATGAATACCCAAACAGGGGAAAGCTACCGATGCCACCTAGCACTGCCCCTGCTGCCAGCAAAAAAAGGAGGAACAGAGTGTGGAGAACCACGCTAAGACCCCAAGAGTCCCAAAATTCTACCAGCACCCCTGGAACAAATCAAGGTCTGTGAACAATCGGAATCAATAAAGCATACAGTAATCAACCTCTACCCAATACAAAATATATCATAGTTGTACCTAATCAAAACATTCCAGAAAATGAAACATTTCTATTAACCCCACATTTAGAAAACTAAAGGGATCATAACACCACCCAATGTAATTTCAAAAACTGACAAAGATGATCTATCTAATGATAACTGTCCAAATTCTTTCTCCTCCAGTTGAATTGTTCCAGGACTCTCCTCTCGCTTGGCTTCAACCAGTGAGACACCTGGAAAACCATCTCCCAGAGAACAACACAAGCACTCATCTCACAGTAAATTGGACTTAGTAAATTTCTGAAGACAGACCCTTATTAACTTGCCAAGTTTCTTCCTATTTAACAGGCCAGCAGACAGCAATACAAGGCTTAATAGATACTCAAGTTGATGTGACGATCATAGCTGCTAAAGACTGGCCACCTACATGGGCCACAGAAACCTCCCATACAGAGGTAAAAGGAGTTGGTGGCTCTAAGACTCCGTCTCAGAGCCATGACTTCATCCAAATTACTAACACAGACAATCAAGTTGTCTCCATCAGACCTTACATCTTAAAAGTCTCATTAACCCTCTGGGGGAGGGACATTCTTGACCAGTGGGGTGTTGTTCCATCATCAAACTTGAACTGATGGCCGCTGGAGTTTTACCAGCAATCCACCTAGATTGGGTTTTCACCTCCCCAATCTGGGTGGATCAGTGGCCAGTCAGAGGGGAAAAACTCTCTGCATTGGAATATCTTATAGCAGAACAGTTACAAATGGGCCATATAGTTCCATCAAATAGTCCCTGGAATTTCCAATGGTCAGGACCCTTTCCTTTAATAACATGGGGGAGGGGCCATGCTTGTATTTTAGCAGACACTGGTCCAAAGTGGGTTCCAACTTGTCTGATCAAACCGTACCTGAAACAAGAATGAATCCTCTACTGATCCTCATCTTCCTCCAGCTGTTTGTGAACACCTCAGAGTTCCTGATTCCACCATGGTTCGACCAACCAAAAGAGAAGGTGTGGGTCACTCTTGCCAAGACCACAGGCACTGACACCATGTGTCTGTCCCTCTGTAAGTCACCCTTTCAAAACATATCTAGTGGGTATTCCTGTCCAAGAGGGTACTTTGTGGAACAAATTCCTAAAAGCCTCTTGGCTACCCACACAAATCCCTATTTCTCCTACAGCACTTTCACATTCTATTTCACGTTTAGTGCCCCTAGAATCAGAACCCCGAGAGCTCGATCTTTGAGGTTCCGTCACTGCCTCAGCTTGTATTTATTTTTAAAAATCCACCACTCATCAAGTAAAAGAGAACTCATTATCCCCAAATTCAGCAGTGTACCAAAACACCACCAAATGGTATAATAATACCACTCCCCAAAAAATCCAAACAGAACAGTTTTCAGCACCAATTAAATTACCAAATGGATTCTTCCTCATTTGTGGGGATAGAACATGGTAAGGTATCCCAGATTACCCTGTAGGGGGCCCTTGCACAATTGGCAAGTTATCTCTTTTCAATCCAGCAAAAATCAAACCCCTTAATATGCCTATGACTTCAATTCCAATTAAAAGAGATACAAGAATCATTAAACCATCAGAATTTAACCCTCATGGTACCCTCAAAATTCATGTTGCCCCTGACAGTGATCCCACCATGGATCTGATTACCCGAGCACAAAGATTTTGGATGAGTTTTCCATTTGCAGGTATAGGAACTGCTCAAGCTCTCACACAATTAGGCCACATAGCCTGCTGGCTCACTAAAGAAGCCAATGTGACAACCACAGCTATTGAGGGGCTTCTCGAGGATTCACAGAACATCAAACAGGTGAGTCTCCAGAACCGAGCTGCCATAGATTTTTTGCTCCTGGTTCATGGTCATGTATGCAAAGAATTCAAAGGCCTTTGTTGTCTAAATTTCTCTGATCATTCACAATTGATTCACAAAAGCATAGATACTATAAATAATTTAGTTAACAATATAACTGTTAAGAGAGATAGAGGAACGGAAGATCTTTCTGATTGGCTTCACCTGTCATCCATAGAAAATTGGGCTAACAAACTGATTACCGGAAGCATTGTTTTTTTCCTTACTTCAATTTCAATTCTTATGTGTTTCCCTTGTATTTCCTGTTACATTCAAAAATGTGTTACTAATAATAACTCTCAAGTCTTTTTGGTCATAAAAAACAAAAAAGAGGGAGATGTTGGAAGTACCCCACAAGATGTGCATTTATGGTGGAGAAAAACCTCTGAAGAAAAGGAGAACTGAAGAAAAGACAGCTTTGGAATGCAGTTAAACTACTGGACAACAGATAACTGTCTACCTCAGAGACTGCTTTTTGTGTTGTAAAAGTGTTATGTTCATTCAATTTATTAACAACGTTGTTAGAAAAATCTTACTATATATGTAACCTGCAGTTTAAATTACTGTTAGCCCTTTTCCCATTCGTTGATATTAACCCCTCTGCCTATTAGCTCCTGATAGTTAAAATTTATGGCTTTTCCCCTTTTTTCTATCTCCTCTTACCCATATTTGGATGTGTTCAGCTCAGTTTCTCCATTTATAGGCATTCCCTTGCATGAACCTCCCTTAATTCCTCCCAAATTCCACACATTCCATGCCCTACCACATAAAAGCTAGCTTACCCTTCAATAAAAAAGTCCATTTTGTCTTCACTTTGTGGGATTTCTGTGCAAAGTGGATATTTCATGGTCTAATAAGAGGAGGTGTCACAGCTCTTGCCTCCAGTAATGTGGGAGGAACATGATAGATACATGAGCAATTTATATTGTGTTCTGTGGTTTTATAAACTTTGCTTTACTATAGCTTTATAGATATTATAAGTTGTAAGTACCAAGATGGCTGCGAGTTTCCTAACTAGAACAAAAGGAAATCTGTGCCAAGAAGAAAGTGGGATTTGTTAAAGTAAATAACTATCTTATTCTGCCTAGATACCTGTTATAAGCCAATTATATGTGTATTTGCAATGTGTGTTTACATCTGGACAGTGGCATCTGTTCTTGAAAAAAAAAAATAAGTGAGGGAAGTTGTGATAGATACCACTGAATGTATTTCAAAAATATTTATTATACCCTGGATTACTTCTTATGAGTTCCACTTACACATGAGTGAGTTTTTATACAGAAAAGACTAAAAAACTATTATATAAAGAGATATTTGCAATGACTTCATATATATATTTATATAGCTGTATGCTTATATGTTTGTTATAAATGCAATAAACCAGATATGTCAGTTATTAAAGAAAGCATTCTGTTTATATCAGATCCGTTTCCACTATTGCTGTCTTTGCCTTTATTGACTGAAAGCTATATAAATATTCCCTTTGGATCTTTCCTCTCCAGACCCCAGACTTGATGGATGACCTGACACAGAGGACAATGTGTAACATTTATATATATATATATATATATATATATATATATATATATATATGTGAGAGTGTGGATACTTATATATGCATGTATATATATATGTGTGTATATATGTATAATACACATATATATGTATTGTATGTATCAAGAACAATATGGAACACTTCAGCTGAAAAGTGGAAGCAATGTAACACTATTTACAAAGACTAAACTTTAAGTATGAGCCAGATGTTATTAAAAATATTATTTAAATTATATTCTGTGCAGAGGTAAAGATCTATTAATTTTAAACCAAATAATAATTTAAGTCACACAGTGAAGGTGCTTTTGACATTAGAAAGCAACCTCCACCTCAGTTACAATAAAATCCAAAGCTCACCAAGAGGAAAAAGACAAAATCCTTTGCACTTTTTCCAAAAATTAATTTCAAAAATAATTTGAGGTGTTTTTTTCATGTTACCAATAACAGTAGATGATTAAATTATTTGATTAAATATCTGAATTACTAAACCATGGGGTATCTTTCAGATTCATATCAGGGAAAAGTCACAAGCATTCAAGAGTCTCTCCATGCTGCAAACACAAGGTCTGCCTGCCAGCTACATGCACAAAATAAATTTCTTTGCTCACTTTGATTATGATGAAAGAGCCCAGAGTGGCCAGAATAATTTGTTCAAAAGCAACAAGATTGTCAGGAGCCAGAATCAAATCTGAAGAAATTGGTCGTTGTAGGAAAAAGGAAGAGGCAGCTGCATTGCCAAGCCAATTATATTCCTGAATGAGGACAGTCCCCCAAAGGGTTGTTGAGGGATCATCCCCATTCCAGAGGTGTCGGGAGTGGACCAGCAGAGGCCTGCAGAGAATGGAGACAGATGCAGAAAGGCTACGAAGAAACCTCGGAGGAAGAAATCGATCTAGAGGTGCTCTGACAGCTGCAACTGCAGGAAGCGCCTGAGATCCAGCGATAAGATGCCGCTTCCACAGACCCCTGCAGAATTCCCCTATCTGTGCCCCCCTTGCCATTCCTTCCCCTCCTTCCCTAACTCCCAAATCTCCCTATATGGCTGGACATATCCCTGCGGCCAATCCCTCCATCTTCCCTTATCTCTGACCCTTAGGATTCGTGCCTCTGGCAAGAATCCCACCCTTGTTCGGGACCCTTCTATGTAACTCTCTATATAAACTGAAACCTTGTTTTAATAAGGAGCCATTTTGTGAGTCACCTATCTGGGGCTCTTCCCTATACAAGATGCGCGCTAGGGTCGATCACGGGGCCGAACCCCACCCGTGATAAATGGCGCTCACCGTGGTCAGAACTCCCCTTTCTTATATTAAGAAAGGTCTCTGATTCACCTGAGCTACTGGTGCCGTTTGATTTCTGGAGTCAAACGCACCCCACGACCCTGCCTCACTCAAGCGATTCGTGGACCCCCGGTCCACTCAGTCTCACGTCGCTGCTGCTGCGAGAAAAAACCCCCGGTCCAAGCGACCCCCCCGCTTGGAGCTGCCGCCGCCGCCGCCGCTGAAACCGCCGGTCGCCGACCCTGCGCCCAGCGCCGCGGACGCGCCCCGCTCCAGCCGTGCTTGGACCACCGCCACCCCGTCCTGGGAGACGCAGCTGCAGCCCCGCTCCAGTCCGACTGCGACCAGAGCACCCCGTGAGATAGCGAGTGAGGTACCCAAAACTTTTTTATTTTAATAATGGGAAACAAACCTTCTAGCTCGAAACATCAAAGATCCCTCAAAACTTTAACAAAATGTAGTTTCAAAAGCAAACTTTTCTCGCCGCAATTATTACCTTACCAACAATGGCATCAATTCGAAACTACATTAAATGACCCACAAAAAGAAATCTATAAGAAAATCAGAGCTGTATTTGAACTTGAAGTACATATATGTGACAAAAACTCTCTAAAAGCTTTAACTCAGTGGCTCCAAGAAAATCAATCTTTTGTTCCAGAGAACCTAAATTATGAAACCTGGAAAAAAATTGGAAATCACCTTTGGAAAATAGGCGAGAGAGGTGATTCCTTGGCTATTGAAGCATTAATAGCTTGGAGGCTTATTTTCACAGTCTTACAAAAAGAAAGGCATAAGCCACAGCCTAAAAATCCACAAACAACAAAAGCCTTAGAAGCACAAAATACTTTAAAATCTGATATCAACCATCCTAGTAAGCCACAGCCGACAAACCTGCCGAGAAACGACCTCCCCTCCCCCGCTCGCCCCGCGCACCCAGCGGAGGAGCCCGAGAGGAGCAATCCCCCTCCCTCCCCCGCTGAACCGGGACTCACACCGACAGCAGAGCCCGCAGAGCCCCTCCGAGCCGTGGACACTAACAAAGGCAGGAGCCACGGCAGGAATGAAAACGACCCCCCGGAAACCCCCTCAGCCCCGGCAATGCAGCAACCCCCTCCCCAAGCCTTTCCCAGCACGGCAGACACGGCGGGACCCGGGAACGGACCGTGGGGGGAGAACAAAGACACAGACGGCGGGCACGATGTCCCGGGGCAGCCAAGATGGCGAAAAACAGAACAAAGAAACATTCAAACGGCGCGAAAACTTTTCTGAACTTTACAAAAAGGGAGGGGAGAGAGAGTGGGCGGTGGCAGACAGCTTATACACGCCTCCTTCGTACACCCTGGAAAACTCCTCCTCCCTACGGGACGTGAGTAACTCAGCCCCAGAAGCTCCAGCCTTCTCAAGTGACTCGGGGGGGCTCCCTCCGCCCCTCCGTCACATGACATCGACAATCATGGCCGCGCCCATGAAACATCAGCGGCAACAACACCGATTCAACCTATAGATATTCCAGTCTCAGCTGCAATGCCTCTTGCATCATCAGACAGTTCTCAGTATCAAACACTGTTTCCTAGCCTGCCTCAAATGCAGACACAACTGCAAGCTGAATTCAAACAGCCTGCCTCCAAGCAGCAGACCTCTACAGAGACACAGAAAGAAACACCTGCAGCTGCTTCAACCACACAAACTGAAACAGTAAATAACAAAAACCAGACTACTCTTAAAAAGACAATTTCTACATCTACCGAAAGCTTGAAAACAACCCCTTCAGAGAACCAAGCACCAAGTTCTGCATCTATAAAGCAACGTGCAACATTTACCACAATTATTACAGTCACAGGTGCTGTCATACAAAGTAACACAGCACCCGACAACACCAAGCAAGCATCAGGACAATGGACAGATGTGACTCATCAACTTGTGGAAGCTCGTGAGAGGATCCACTCACCCTTTCGCACTATTGGGCCAATTCTACAACAGGAACAGTCCAAGATGGGTCCCCTCAAGAAGGATCAAACCCTTCCTAGAGGACTCCAGACCCTCCTGTTTCTCATCCTCTTTGTTCCACCATAGACTGCCTCAACCTTCTCAATTCCAGACTGGATGCAGCGACCAGCAGAAAACGTCTGGATTACCCTAGCCAAAGCCACCAACAGTGATACAATGTGCCTTTCCCTCGACAGCGTGAGTCATCCATTTAAAAGCTGTCTCGTGGGTATTCCTGATTGGAACGGGTTTATCCAAAACACTTCCCTCGTAGATAATCTCCTTCCTTCCTCAAACACTATTTCCCAAACCCTCCTGCGTCTAGGTACCCTAGATACAGATCCCCAAGAATTAGAACTCTTAGGCTCATCTGTAACTACCATTTGCCTTAGATTCAAACCTACTACTAATCGTCTTACCCTAAAACCTAACCTATCCCCCATCTCCTCCATCTATACTAACACCACCGCATGGTGCAATTACTCCCAACCTTACCCTCTTCCCACTTAACTTTTCTCTCAACCCACTAAACTGCCTTCCACCTTCCTTCCCACCTGGCCTGCTGGATGGCCAAAGAAACCAATGCCACTTCTCTAGCCATTCAGAGCCTGCTAGCAGAAAATCAAAGAATTGTAATTATCACTTTCTCCATCCTTGTTTTCCTTCCCTGTCTAAATTTTTTGTGTTAAAAAATCCATGACTAAAAGTTTTTCCCAAGCTTTCCCAGTCCTCAAAAACAGGAAAGGGGGAGATGTCGGGAGTGGACCAGCAGAGGCCTGCAGAGAATGGAGACAGATGCAGAAAGGCTACGAAGAAACCTCGGAGGAAGAAATCTATCTAGAGGTGCTCTGACAGCTGCAACTGCAGGAAGCGCCTGAGATCCAGCGATAAGATGCCGCTTCCACAGACCCCTGCAGAATTCCCCTATCTGTGCCCCCCTTGCCATTCCTTCCCCTCCTTCCCTAACTCCCAAATCTCCCTATATGGCTGGACATATCCCTGCGGCCAATCCCTCCATCTTCCCTTATCTCTGACCCTTAGGATTCGTGCCTCTGGCAAGAATCCCACCCTTGTTCGGGACCCTTCTATGTACCCTCTATATAAACTGAAACCTTGTTTTAATAAGGAGCCATTTTGTGAGTCACCTATCTGGGGCTCTTCCCTATACAAGATGCGCGCTAGGGTCGATCACGGGGCCGAACCCCACCCGTGATACAGAGGTGCTGCATCATCAGGCTAGGGGCACAGTCTTTATATCAACAACTTCAGGAAGCAAATGGAACAAATGTGGGGAAACATTGCCTTTCATAAGTCAATTTTTCTATAACTGCTGGTCAGCCTTAATCTCTTAATCCAAATTCAAATAGACAAACAGCACTTTTCCATACGTACATCATTAAATCATAGAAATAAACCCCTCCCAAAACTGATGTTTACGATTAACTGAATTTCTTATTTTATCTCTTATGACAATCAGTCAAAATAAAATATTGGGTATAGCGCTTAACTCAGAAAAGCACAAATGGAAAGCTGAGCACAGGAAAATTTTGTATGTATTCATGTCACAGACTTCAATTTCTAATTTATTTTTTTCTCACCAGGTGAAAAAAAATATAATTTCATATACAATAAGTGTATAGCTATGTACAAAAAGTGAATTTTATTTTTCACACATTGCAAGGATTGTATCGTTATACCACATGTTTTAAAAATTTTCTTCCCATATTTGTATTTTTGCCATGCTCTGAAAATTACATGGAAATTTATTTTCATGTTGATTTCTATAATTTATTTTTTAGCACATTTCCTGTTCATAACACACAGTTTTGATACTTACGTATCTAGAAATTTACTTTTCATTTAATTTAAAATAATATTGCCTATAAGATTGTAGGTTTGTGCTAATGGTGCCAGAAGTTATCATTCATGAGTATTATAAATAATTAAGAAAATTAGTCAGTTTAAGAGCTCTACTTGCCTAAATTGTTACTAGTTTTAATATATATTTTTGAGTTATACTTCCTAGGTCTTCTGGAAAAAAAAGCTCTCTCAGAACGTTAGAAACAGAAGGACTTTCATTACTGTCTAGTTTTGTCCTTCTGTGTCAAAGTTTTTTCCCTTTGATGGGAACTGGAATGGACTACCTAAATATTTATGACTCTGTGATCAGGCCTCCTGCTAGCAGTCCATTTACCCTTTAGCACTTAATCAGGATGGACATATTTAAAACATCAAGTCTGAATCTCAGCCTTCGTGTAGTCAAAAGACATTTTTCCATAGATTTAAACAAGTTCACAACTCCATCCTCTAAGGCAGCTTCTTTGGAAAACGTTTTTGTGTCATTTCCTAGCAGTTAGTTGTTACCAAGTTCAGGTACAAGAGGTTTAACAAGGACAGCCTAAAGTACCCTCCAAAGCAGTACTAGGGTGACTTTTGTATTAGTTTCCAGATAGTTCTTTATGCCTCTTTGCAACTGTTTGAGTTTATTAAAACTGCATAAGTATCACTGATAACAGATCAAAAATAATCACTTTGATTATTTCTGCTACACCTGATCTTTCCTTGTATTTTCATACTAGGAATGATTCTCTCTTACCTCTTCAATTTTGTTTTTGTGATCCCATCTCCACACAATCATATGCCGTTACATAAATTAGGGAAAGATGAGCAACCGAGAAATGTTCTTTTTGATAAATTCATTGCAAACTATAATTCTTATGGATATTGACAAATGTCTTCTGGTTGTATTAGCGTTTTGAAATTTTAACCATGAAGAATAGTACACACTGGTGGAGAGAAGGAAAAATGTTGGAGCCTCATTTGTATAAATCTTTGAATTTCAGTTTAGTTTAAATTTTATTTCAGAGTTTTGGTCTAGACCAGAAAGAGGTTTTTAAATCCGGGACTAGATCTTCAACTAGAGAGAAACTCAAATTGCTTTTTCATTCTGGGTGCATCCATGGGATTCGATGGATACAGGACTAAAAGCACCATCTAGATGTTAAAAAAAATAACAAATTTATCATCAACAAATTCACAGTCTATTTCAAATTACTTCTCTATAAATTGGGCAAGCATTTTTTCTTTTTTTTCTCTATATAGAATTTCACATATTATAATTATTTTCACAAAGACTTCATTGCCAACCACTATATATATAAAATATATTGTCACCTCTGGTATGAAAAGTCAGTGTCTTCATTTAAGCTCTTAGCAGAAAATTCAGGTCTGCTCACTGATGTCACATGGCACAGAGTCCATACTTGTAAAATATGCTGTTACAAATACCTCTATATGCATATATGGAGATATATGTATTCACTCCAAGTGAATAGCAACCGAGTTTTTGCTCCACAAAGATTGTATGAAGCAATATTTTGACTTATTTTGGTCCAAAGGGAAAAAGAAGAGTAAGGGGAGGATATAAAGGGTTATTAGTGCTCTGTGTCAGTATACCGAGTACGGAAATAAGTTGAAGAGAGAGATCCAGAAAAATAAGAAAATAAATATTGTGCCAGTTATAAGCCTGCCCACTATAGAACACGAACAGGATAAAATATTCTCCAATACAGCAAACTTGTCTCTTGTACTTCACAGTAACAACTCTGCTAGTGACACGGAGAAGGAACTTATGAGTTCAAGAAAAACTTGCAGACCCAGTAGCCAATTAACAAAGACCAAAGTCGATGTTATGTGAGGTATTACTCCCAACTTCTACCCTATTTTAAGTATAGATATCTGTCTGCTAGTAATTGAAGAGGTTGACCACTAATTAACCAAAAGAGATGAAAGATTAAAGACCTCTGCAGACCTTCATTTTGTATGTTTGGTAACCAAGAACAAATACAGGTTTGCTCAAAGAGAGAAGGTCATGTTGCCTACAATGAAACCAGCATCCTTTCTGAACAGAGGATCAAGAAGAAACTATTTATACCTTTGTGCCAGATTCTTCAAGGGTGAAAGTATCATGAAGCTTTATTAAAATACTGCCCTTAAAATAAAAAACATTATCAAAACTACCATCAAATAAAAATTTACTATTATTTATTTACAATATTTATAGCATTTTATATTAAAAAATTTTCCCTGCAACTATTAACATCATCTCCTTAGAGCTTTTTCATAAATAACTTGGTATTGCACTTTCTTAAAATTCTGACAAGACAGCTATAAACTGGATTAAAAGAATTATACATTATATTATTTTTGTGCATATAATATTTTCATCATAAGTCAGTCAGTTAATTCAGAGGACTCAGGAAAGGACAGTGTGTGATTACTCTTTGTGGTCTCTAATTTTGGTCACTCTTTGCTTTCAAACTACCACACAGAGGACTATCACACCTAGGAGCTTAGAGGTGTTCTCAGGTCCCCAGGGTAGATACTCACACAATGTTCTAAACTGATTGATGTCAGATAGTGAAACTGTGGAGTATATCCATCCCTGGAGATATTCAAAAGCTCTCTGGACAGGGTGACCCTGCTCAAGCAGAGGGCTTGGAGTAGTGGCTTTCCAACCTCAACCATTCTTTGACAATCCTAGTGGCACAAATAGCTTGGATCGAGGGCATACTGTGACATTTTATGTGTCTTTAAATAAAACCTCAAAATTTTCTTTTAATGTTTTCATATAAAGCCTTGACAGAACAGTAGGTTTCTGTACAGAGGTAGGGTCCTCATTGGAGACTAAATGCAGTCTCATTTCAATAACTTCATCTCTGCCTACGTGTTCTCCATGACTGAATTACATATGAGCATATTAAAGTATATTCCTACTTATCTGTGTAACCAACTCATTGAATTCAAAATAGCTCTTCTTGACAGAAAACAGTAAAACTGTTTCTGAAAATAACATAGAAATGGGAAATTTCTGTCTGACTACCAGTATAGGTTCTGAAGGGACACATCAGAACTTGCCATTCTCTGTATTTCCCTTAAATATATGGCCTTCTCCGTATTAACCCACTTGGAGCCTAGAAATGTACAACAGTTTTTAAAGAATTTAAAAATTCATTAACTGTGTAAAAAGTAATCAACTTTTATATGTTATTTATTATGTCATTATTTATTTTTCTATTATATTAAATTCCCCTTCTTTTTCTTCTCCATCTTTCTTTACATGGAATGAACTACTCCCAGTAACTTTAAACTATTCAGTTCTGAGGCTAGAACAGTCACAGGATTTGAATTAAAATACAAGATCAGTCTGTGTTAAGTGACATAATAGGTCATGAATCAAACTATGCTCTCAAGTAAAGTGAAAAATAGCAGCAAAATAGTGAAGAGATAGTCTCCACAAAGAGACAGCACACTGAAAAAAAGCTAACCCTATTTTTCTGTTGCCTTACTCCAGCTATAGCTTATGGTAATGATTATATGAGAATAAGGGTGAAGGTTGCAGAGTGCAATCAGAAAAATTCCTCCATTACCACAGAGGTCACCACTACAGGAACTTGGAAATATCTAGCCAGGTATGCAGAATTTAGTCAGCCTAAATAGGCCAGTCAGCCTAGTCAAACAATGGAAAAGTACAGAAATTATTCACATTTTAGTCAAAGGTATTAAAGACCTCCTTTAAATGGAAAAAGCACTTTCACTTTTTCTATTGCTTTGGGTGATGGAGGAGGTGTAGAGTCCTGGCTGGGACTTTAGTATTCTCTGCAACTTTGTAAAAAACCTCTTTGTCTCACTTTAATGTCAGACATCTGTAATACAGACACTTAGATCTGAGGTAGTTATCTGACTGTCTTTTACAATTGCCTGAGAGAAACAAGCACAATTTATTTAACCTATTTTAAACACCTGTTTTAGGACAAAATGCCACTCTTCTTTCCATTGACTGTAGTAGACATATATGAGTGTTAATATAGTTATCCAAGCACGAGCTGATAAATCCCACCTTGTCACCCCTATTTCTCTCAGCATTTTTTTCACGGTTACCCAAGTAAACTCTAAGATTGCTGTGGTAGCTTCTAAGTTTGTGTGTGGATTAATATAGCGGTGTCTTCAATCAATCAATAGACTACTACAGCAGCATCTTTAAACCACCAAGACCACCAAGGACTTCTCCCAATATTGAAAGATTGGCATTGCTAACATATTTGGAAATCATTTCCTCATCTCAGAATAATTTTACAAGCTCCAGTCCATAAAGCACTAAGCAGCTTTTATCTTGAACAATTGTGTGAAAGACATCCCAGTGGCACCGCACTATCCAGCATTAAACATTCATACAGGTCTTGCAATAGTATTTTGATTCCTCAGACTCCTCTTTTTGAAGAACCTAACAACCAGACCCTGTTATTTTTACATAACGTAATCTCATTTTACTATTAGGAGAATATAATCACAAAATCTCTAACCTTGCTCTTGCTCTCTAAAATTCCCAAAACAGCAGCTTCATACCTATCACTCAGACATGTGGCTTTATTCAGAGAAGCACCATTCAGAAGATGAGAAAATAGTACTATGAAAACAATTTGGAAAAACAAAGAAACAAAGAAACTTTTCGAATTTGTATTTTTAATTTCAATTTTTGCTTTTATTGCCTACCTTCTTCTGTCACAGAATCTGATTCAATAAAAATTATTTTGACTTCAGAGAAACTTCCCTTTACTCCTAAAGGAAGAAAAGAAATTGTGAGGCTGCAGTGACATGAAAGCAAGGTGCTGTTTTTATTAGATTCAGGTACAATCAAAAAGTAGAATTATTTCCATTTCTACCAAGGGAGTACTTACAATAATGACATTTTGCAGTTTTGTAAGATCATTGGGTTTGAACACTATGGGAATTAGCTTCTGGTCTTAAGATATATTTTAGCCTTTTCTCAGCAACATGATTGCATCAGGACCTTTGTTATTATTTGAGAAATGTGACCAAAATATCCTTTTCAGTCTGCTGGTGTGAAAATGTCTTGCTATTTGCATTGTACAACCTATTGGAAATACCATCTTGCCTTCACACTGAGTAGTCCATCCTCAGATCTCAATCACGTTTATAGTCTTCATATTTTGAAGAAATTTATATTGGATTTTTACAATACCAAAGGTAGTACTTGTGTTGCCTTCTCTGCGTTTTTTTGCCCACTTCCGTCCGCTGCCTGTTAATGAAATACTTATCTCCTTGGAATGACTTTACATTGGAAATAAATGGAACCTAAATTCTACCCTCAGACAAGCGTGCAAGTTTTCATTCATAGAAATAATAAATTAGACTCATATCCTCTTCATACCTCTGTAGCTCTGCAGAGAATGCCCAGGAAAAGCGGATGGCATCCTCTCTGCAGAAGTGGTTCTGCCAGGCATTGTGTTGTCAAGATGAAAATAATGAAAAATTAATCTCGTTGCCATTAGTGGTAAAAGGATAAAACCTCTTAAAGAGATGCATCCTGTTACACTTTAAAAAAAAAATTGCACTTGCGTTTTAACAGAAGGGAAACCTACAGGTGTCTGGAAATATCAGGCAGTGTCAGCCCAGGTTAGAATGTGTTGTGTTTTTTCTCCCTGTGTGTTTCTTCACTCTTACTGTGAGTGTTCTGTGAAACAAAGTCTTCATCTACCCTGTTTAAATGCTAACAAAATATAGAACAGATAACCATGAACAATCAGATGAAATAGAGGAGTATCTGTAGTCTGGCTACTGAGTACTCTTTTACACGCATTGAAGAGATTTGAAGACATTTTGAATAAGTTAAAAAAAAAAAGGTAACTCCTCAGACATTTAGGAAGGACATTTTCAAGCAGGATAGACAACCTATAAAGAAAGAAAAAAAAAAGATGTTTGTTTAAAAAATTAAAAAATAGATAAATAGATGCATTATGACCATATGCTCCATTGTGACTTTTTTTTGTAAAATAAGTGCAGAATGGTTGGTGAAGGAAGAAAAATCTGTAAACACCTTTGAAACCTGAAGGATGTCAAGAGAGACAGAAGGATTAAATAGAGAAAAGCATAATATAAAAGGTTTATATTTATACCTTACAGCTTCTAAATTTCTACAGAAAAGTCTATACTTCCCCATGCATGGAATCTCTAGTAGGAAATATAAACATTTATGGATACATAAACTTGAATATAACCCTGATACTAATGGCTAATTCCTTAGTCAATTAATAAAAAGCAGCAAAAATGCATTTTCAAATCACCTTAATTTCAAGAGCTGCTGTTAAGCCTTAACAGTATTGGAGGTGTGTTTCTATAGTGACTTATTTCAAAATGCATTTGCAAGCTAAATTAAAATTAGAATTAACAAGATGCATTAAAACTTCCATCAATTCCATAAATTCTTTGATATAAAGTGATGAACGAAAATTTTCAGTAAAAACAGGAAATTCAGATTGACTTGTAACAATAACTGCAACAATATTTTCTGCTAATGATGAGTATCTTGAAAAACAAATAATTTAAATGTGCTGTTGTAGAATCCAGTTTGAAAACAGGAGATAGAAAGCAAGACAAAACCAAAGTATTAGGAAACAGATCTGAATTTATGTCAAGATTTCCTTCCAGCAACAGTTCCAGGCCTGTCTATCAGTGGCAAGGTTCATCATTTTATTTATTTGTGTCACTTTCTGTCAGGGAGCACAAATATTTAACTTATTTAACTGCCGTATTAACAGAGAAGTAGAAAATATTGAAAGGGTTTCTGGGTTTCTCTATTCTGTTTGTCAAGTTTGTTGTTTGTTTGTTTTGTTTTTCTGTTCAAATTTTGAACTTAGCATTAAGAAGTCATTAGAATATAAGGAATTTTTTACAGCAATAAATGAATATTTTTAGAAAACTAATTTTAACTATTATAAGAAATATCTTATACCAGAAGACAGAAGAAGACAAAATGATAGAATCAAAGAGTATTTGATCCCCTTCTTACACATTTTTGAGGAGTCTCCTTGAGAGTTAAGAGATGTAGCTATTCAGAATGAGTCAACATTTGTGCAATTACATAAATTTTTGTAAGAAATTTTGAAGCGGGCTCCTCTATCATCAGTAATACATGCAATGTACACATTGCAGCAGGACAACCCCAGCTAGGAGGATTAAGTGGAGTTTCTCACTCTTACACTCCACACTTGAGGCCTTCCAAAGCAGCCATATCACCACCAATGGTAGCAGGTAATTAACATTTTAGTTTCTATTACAGATATCTTACATTTCACATTAGCCTCAATAGGTCAAGGATTTAATTTGTTGCTTTTTAAGGAATAAATACTTGAAGTGGAAAGAGAAGACAGTAGTGAGGCAAGGAAAATGTTCAATACTGCAATAAAAGTGCAGATGGTACCTAAGCATCAGTTATATAAGTGTGTTTTGTGACTATTTGGAAAATACACCAATTCTTATATTAGTTTTATTTTAATAAAATGTCATATAGATAATGTATACAGGGAAAAATATCAAGATTTATTTAAGAACATTTCCACCCACTAATATCTCTCACAAAGCACACATTGCAGTGTTGCTATGTAAATTTCAGAGTAAATGTCTGCACACGATAGCCTGCAAATGGTGATAACAAAATATTCAATCTGCTCTGGAGGCAGGGGGTAGCACAATGACATCTGCTCTTACATCTCTTCTTCCTGACAGCATGCAAAAATGCAGAGAAACCAAAACGCTGGGAAAAAAAAATCTGTTGTGCTTAATACAAATGACAAATTCTATAAGGAAACAATAGCTTCTAATTTATTGTCATGCTGGGATCTGTTCCCTTTGTGTTTATAAATGAGTAGAGTTTATAAGTGAAAACAGATTGCAGGGTTGTTTTTGGAAAGAAATTAACAGACATTGAACACTTATGTGTAATAGGAAGAAATTCCTAAGAAATACATTGTTTTGATCAATTAATCATCTTAACACATTTATTTGTAATGACTCTACCAGTGGACACGGAAGGGCTACACAAGTCATTTGTATGGATTTCTGCAAAGCCTTTGACAGAGTTTCCCACAACATTCTCCTTCTCTCTAAATTGTAAATGAATGGATTGGATGAGTGGATTGCTAGATGGATAAGAAAGAGGTTGGATGGTCACAGAGTTCCACTGGACACCAGTGACCAGTGGTGTCTCTCAGAAGATTGTATTGCTACCAGTGTGATTTAATATCTTCACTAATGACACAGATGAAGGGACTGAGGGCACCCTCAGCAGGTTTGCAGGTGACACCAAACTGAGGGTGCAGTGACACACCTGAGGGACAAGGCCATCCAGAGGGACCTGGACAAGCTCCAGAAGTGGCCTCTGGGAATCTCCTGAGATTCAACAAGGCCAAAAAGGCTGTCGCTGCACCTGAATCAGGGCAATCTCAGTGATCAATCCAGGCTGGGAATGAGCAGATGGAGCAAACCTGGAGAGAAGGACTTGGGGGTGCTGGTGGGGGAGAGGCTGGACATGGCCCAGCACAGAAACCCCCCATGCCCTGGGCTGATCCCACAGCGAGTGCAGCAGGGCAGGGGGGGATTCTGCCCCTCTGCCCCCTCAGGTGAGACCCCACCTGCAGAGCTGCCTCCAGCCCTGGGGCCCAGCACAGCAAGGACATGGAGCTGCTGGAGTGAGTCCAGAGGAGGCACCAAGATGATCAGAGGGATGGAGTAGCTCTGCAGTGAGAAAAGGCTGGGAGAGCTGGGATTGTTCAGCTTGGAGAGGAGAAGCTTTGGGGTAAGAGAAGCTTTGTGGCCTTCCAGGACCTGAGGGGACTACAAGGAACGTGTAGAGAGACTATTTACAAGGACCAGGAGTAACAGCACAAAGGGGAATGGCTTCAAACTGACAGAGAGTAGGATTAGATCAGATATTACAAAGAAATTCTTGACTGTGAGGGTGGTGAGGCCCTGGCACAGGTTGCCCAGAAAAGCTGTGGCTACCCCATCCCTGGGAAGTGTCCAAGGCCAGGTTGGACGGGGCTGGAGCAACGTGGGTCAGTGGAAGGTGTCCCTGTCCATGGCAGAGGGTGGAACTGGATGGTCCTTAAGTCCCTTCCAATCCAAACCATTCTATGATTCAATGATTTTTATTTGTTATTGCAATTTATGAATAAGTTCATTCTTTATTTATATAAGTACCTTTTTAATATTTTTATGAATCTAACTTTTCCTTCCCAAGTATGAGGGGGACATATTTTAGAATTTTATGAATTATGACTATAATTTAACCCCTTTAAATTTCTCCCCAAGTATATTCTGTCTCTGTATTTTTTTCCTCAGTTCCTTTTTTTCGGAGATACAATTTTTTTGGCAATGTAGGTACCCCATAAACAAAATGTAATAGCTGAAGAAAGGCAGTAGTGTTTAGTTTATTATTGGTAATATCTGAATTTAACAAAAAGAAAGTACCTGCTTAGAGGGGAATTCAGTTGCTTGCTATTAATTTTATCTAACTCACCTGTCTGTCATTTGCTGATATTGAATTTTATCTTTCATTTAAACAGTCTTCCCTCCCTCTCTTCCCTTTTCCATTTTCCTTTTGGATTTCAGAAGGATATTGATGAAATGTTCTGAATCCTGTCAGCAAATTGTCTTTGGCTCAGATTAGTTTCTTCCTGCCATACCAATGTCAGGAATCTTACAGGACTGCAGCATCTTCTGTGTCGTCTGATGTAGGAGAATTAGAGACCTTTTGGATTAAGGCAGGAGTAAACCAGCTGATGGGAATCTGAGGAGTCTCAAGGACTAAGTGTTTTGAGAACATGACAAAGACTGGACATCTGCAGGGATGACAAAAACAGCACCTGCAGAATGGAGTTTAAGCTGAACCTGCCAGGAGGCATGTGAATAGAAGTGTTGTGGTTAGATTTAGAAGGAGAAGAATTTAGAAAATAAGATATGTTGACTAACCAATAATAATCGTGTGAACAGTGTGTGTTTTATGTGTGTGACCAATGGCAAGTTAAGTAGTCAAATATGTAGTAATTATTGAATTGTATAAAAGTAAGTGCAATTTCCAATAAAGATGAAGCTTCCAAAACATCATATTGGTGTGTGTGAAGTTTCCACTGGGTCTTGCACGTGACAACAGTCTGACCTCTTAAGGAGTAAGATCTCAACACTGCACAGGGCACTACAAAAAGATACCTAGGAGAAAGATCTTTAAGCGGCTTTGTAGTGAATGTTATGGTCACTTCCAGGCACTAAGGTACTTCTCTTATACCAAGATCTTTCCGTCTTCACCTTGGTTTGTGCATATTTCAGTGTTCTGAATTCTTTGAAGATTCTCTGTGGGGCTTCAGTAGTGCTTTCTGCCATTTACAGGAGTTGTTAAATTATTCCCTAAGAAATGTCCAAGGTCTCTCAATTCCTGTAACATCCTCTCTATCACTTATCCTTGAGACTGGATTTGAGTTCTTGTATTTGTCTTTTATTCCCCAGTATTTGGCTACTGAATCTCTAAAAAATTTTTAAATACACAGGGTTTTGTCCATTATGTTTCTGTTTGACTAGGGTCAATCTAAACTGTTGTTCCATCAAAATCATCTATCATAAAAGAATAAATACAGATTTATTTATTTTTTTAAAGCTAGAAATGCTGAATGTTCCATTGTTGTTTAGCCTTAGAGACGTTTTTCTTCTATAATCATAAGTTCATCATATTTCCAGTTGTTTTCTTGGAAAAGTGCATACATTTTCTACAAGAGCTCAAAAGCAATGTGGAAATGTTCTATTCCAGTTACACCCTGCTTAAGAAAGGAGGTAAAAGAAGCTTTGAAATGAAGGCTGAAAAGGAAGATGAATGATGGAAGATGAGCCATTCAGTGACTAAATGCGTGGAGGAGATGGATAGAAGGAAAACTCAGATAAAGGTGACAAATGGGAGGAAATAGAAAGGGTGAACCAGAAGGAAAGAGTACCTGTGCTATTGAAGCCTTCACTTAGATGCTTAAAATATTTACCTGCCAGATGTTTTAATAGGTGGGACTTACTCAACTATAAAACCTTGGGTTTGAACTTAGAGACAAGTGCTTTGAAAAAGAAATGTGAGACTGAAGTGCCTTGGTTGGTAATTTGGTGAGACTGAGGCACTAAACACAGTGGTGAGTTGAGCTTTAGGTCCATCACTGTCCCTCAGTTTGTGTTCCATCCTGGGCTTATCCAAATCTCATCTGGGAAATACAGGGTGTGTAACAAGAGGCCTGATTTCCTCACTTATTGGAACCTTTTGAAAATGCATTGATTAACAGTTAGTAATTAATAAACTGTTTTTAATATTTCTAATGTAGAAGCTCCCAAAGGCATTCCTTAAGACTCTTGCACCAGTACTGGTTGCTGAGCAGGTACCTAATAAAAGATACTACTGTTTTTAGGAATAAAACTTATTATTTTTTATTTGCAGCCTTCTACTTATTTAAAACTTTTTTTTCCCAAACAGAATTGTTACTTTGAAGCTTCTTCTACTACAGAGATATGAAGTTTGGCTTAATTTACTGAGGTTATGTTAGTGAACAGTGAAGCTGAATGGAAATAATACTTTGACAGAGTATAAGTCTGTATTTTTTTACCCAACTAGAATATTTTTCTCTCTTTTACAGCCATAAGCCCAGGCTCTACTGTTCTACGTGCCCTCATTAACCACTAAGGAGAAAATCAATACATCACAGCAACATTAATTGGTAGGATTTTTTAAATCAAATAGCTACTAGTTTTGATAAATGTATTTTACTCAGGTCCAGTTCTATTGAAACAATAACATTTTAAGTTATGCAAATGCAGTGTTTTGGAAGAGAGGAAAGAGTTGCAGTTCTGTGGCTGAATTTTCAGGAACATCCAGAATAAATTCTAAACTGTGAAGTATTTCTCATAAACTTTATTTTTACTAAATTAGACTGTGTAGTTAACATATAGAGTATAAGTAGGAACTGACACATTTACAGCAAAACTTCTTCATTATTTAACAACTACATTTTCTCTTAGGAACAGATTTTTTGTGAGTATAACTCTTTTTTCTCTCCCCCCCCTTTTCTTTTTTCTTTTATTTCTTTTTCTTTTTTCTTAATTTTTTTCTTTTTTTTTTAATTTTTCTTATTTTTCTTTTTGTACTTTTTCCTCTTTCTTTTTCTTTTTCTTATTTTTCTTTCTTTTTTCCATTTTCCTTTCTTTTCCTTTATTTTTTTGTTTCTTTTTTGTTTTCTTTTTCTTTTTTTGTTTTTGTTTATTTTTTTCCTTTTCTCTTTTTTTTCTCTCTTCCTTTTTTCTTTTTCTTTTGCCTTTTTTTTCTTTTTCTTGCTTTTTGTTTGTTTGTTTGTTTGTGGGTTTGGGGTTTTGTTTCGTTGTTTGTTTCCCCTTCTCCTTCCTCCCTCCGTTTTTGACTCTTCTTTTCCTGGGTTGCTTCTGCCTCCAGTGGAGCCGGGATGGAGCCCTTTGTGACACCACAGCTTTCTCAACCACCGTCACCAGCGAGGTCACAGTGGCCGCACCTGATACATCACAAAAGGGCTGCTCTAGGGGAAGGTACCATCACTTAAAACCCAAGAGTATTTGGCGGATCAGGAAGACCAATGTGTTGGGGTTTTTTAATCTGTATTTCTTCTCTGTACATATTTTTGCTGCAAGTTAGAGGGATGAAACTACCAAAATAGATCTCCACCTAAGCAGAATGGACCTCACAGAATGTATTTCTCCCTAGTCAATCTTACATCTCCAGAGTGAATTCTAAATATTTTAAGCAGAAATTATAATTTTTGCCACATTTCCAAACATTTATTTTCCTTGGAGTCAGCATAGCAGTTCAGTTTACTGTACCTTCTGCTGCCCTGTGTTTCAGGTTACACTTGAGACATGGCTTAAATTTTTGATGAGGAGGTGTTAGTGCTGGATCTCAATAACACTGACTTTGGGGCTGAGGCACTAAGTCATGAAGGAATTAAAACACCTGTATTACACTCCAAAATTAGTCTTCCTTGCATTGCTGAAAATATTTGAATGAATCAGAAACATTAGAGATTTAAGGAACCTTTACAGTGAGTGGAAAGAAAACTATTTTTATTTTTATGTATCTCTTGATGTTATTACAAGACTAGCTTATAGTATGAGTTAGGTATTTTTAAAATCTGGATATTATTTTAGCTTAAACATAGAAATTTAGATGTGGTAGAGAACCATTAATGAGAAGGGAAAAGTTAATAATATTGCACGTAAGATATGACTGTGGTAAAGATGAGAAAATTTTGTCATCTGGAAACCTGAACAGAAATGGTTCATTAGAACGAAGCATTGTGGGGAAGAAGTTTCTTCAAGAGAAAAAGGTGGAGAAAGGAGACGACTGAGCAGAAGAAAAGTAGATAGCAGAAGACTGTCAAAAACAGCAAGTCAGAAAAACATGGTGGATTTACAGACAGTTTTGGAAATATTGCCCTGGTGTTACTGCCACATGGACAAGAATTGTTTCACCTGTCAAGGGCTGGATCTGAAAGGAGTTTTGTTTTACTTCTTCCCAGATTAAAGGTGCTAGTGAAAAAGAAAAGAGCTACAGGAAGTAAAAAATTACTCTGAGACTTTTTCCTGATCCCACAATCATCAAGGCATCAAAGGTGGTTTAGGTTGTTTTGAAATTCATTTCTGCTTGATTTGTCATATCTACCAACCATGTGGAAAGGCCATATTTGCCATACTGGTTTCTTACAACTATTTGTAGAAGGCTGGAAAACCACTGGATGCTTATCTATGTATTTGCGAATCTGTTGTTTAACAGTGGTGTTAGGATGCACATTAATGCATACAGGGGGCATGTAAAACGCAGTGAAAAAACTTAAATAATTTTAAAAACATGACATAAATAGATCTTTTTCTTAAATTCCCCACACAACTGGAATGAGGAGAACTTAATTAAGCTAAGTGTTGTCTCTATTAAAAATGAAATCCAGATCAAGACATTTATTACAGTAAGCATAATTAAAACTGCTACATCTTAGCAAATTATAGAGGAATAAACACATTTTGATAAATGCACCTTATGTTATGCAAAAAAGATATATTTTCTATAAAAAAGGCATTAAATAATACATTAGAATATATGTTAAAAACTCCTATATTTTCCTTTGTAATTAGAGTTGAATGGTGTTCCTAATTTTTGAATAGGGCAAAGCGTTTGTGTTAAGAATGAACCCATGTGAAAAATATGTAGGTGGTGAATCTGAGCAGAAAAAAAGAAAAGCTTCATGTTGAACTCTTCTCAACCTTTCCTATGTTTTAAGGACTAAACTACATGTTTGAATGCTTCCATCTCAGTAGAGTGTGAAAGCATTTTCTTCTTTGTTATTCTTTCTCACCAAAGACATTCTGTAAAAGATTTAATTGTTAGAGCAAAGGTTCTGGCTTTACAGAAGCTTCGTGACTGTCAACTGTTTCCATCATTTCTGAATGCAACAGAAAAGGAGAAAACAGGGCTTTCCCTTTTTCTCCCACCTTCTGCTGTAAGAAAAGGAAGCATTTTTTTCCATGCGCAAGTCTGAGACCTCACAGATTTCTCCCCTTTCAAGAGGCAGAAAGGGCTCCCGCTGACTGAATGGAATTTGGCACAGGTATATAGAGCTACCCTTTCTCACAGATGCCCTTGAAGATATTTACACTTGACCTCCCTGAATTGTTTAAACCTACTTTACTTGGCAACTGTAAACCAATGTAGAAATTCACCAAAACATCTAATCTCTACAGGGAAGATTTAATGAAGAAGTTTAACCACAATACACATGTGGAGATTTCACCCTCATTTTTATTTTTACATGGTTTATCATCAGGCAGGATTTTGTTCTCCCCTCCAGCTTCCACCGAGCTGATACAATTGTTTTTCTTCATTGCCATGTGGTAAAAAGCACAAGGATAAATTGCAAAGAACAAAAGTCCTTTTGCTGTTTAACTGACACCTCCATCATAACAAGCTCTGTATAAATCAATAACTCCTCCCTGCAGTGCCAGGGAACAACCGGTCCGTGGGGCTTTGACATGGTGGAAATTGTCCTATGGCACAAAAGGTGCAACATTATACTTCCTTCCAGCTGGCATGAACACATGTATTCAGTGTGGGTCAGTGTGCATTAGTACAATGACTAGTAGAAGCAGCCACTCCTCAACTACAGTCACCACCTACATATTATTTGCATAAATTTTTTTGTTAGCAACCTGTTGAAGCTAGTTCAAAGACAAATAATTCTTTTCAAACTTGATTTTTATTTTTTTCCAACTGATTGCTCAGCCAACCACAGATCATAACTTCAAAATGCTTTCAGATTAAAATGATAGGGTAATAACCTCACATCTTGTATTGGTAGAGTGGAAGTTACTGATGTTAAAATTAGCAATCTGATAAAAGCAATGAATAAAAAATCTGATAAAAGCTAGGTTTGCACACTTGCTTTGTATTGATTCTGTGCATGCTTCTAATTATCTATGTAGTCAATAAAATAAGACATATGCTCTCTGTCAATCAACAGAACAAAATGTAATATCCATTTAATTATTTTATTCTGCCAAAATTAATACTCTGATTTTATTAATCCAAAATGTCCCTCCTTAGAGTTAAAAAATACTATCTAGGTATGTTTCTTTTAAAAATAAGTACACTTCTTAACGTGTTTGTCTGTTTGTGGGTTTTTTTCCCTGCAATTTCCTTCTTACTCTATATGGCAAACTATTAAAATAATAAAACCACTATTTGTTTTAAATGCCTTGCTGCATGGGAATGTAGCAATAATTTCTGCAGAAATAAAACCATTAATGTAGTGTTACAAGCCTTCAGATTTCTGTAACAAGTCTAGTGCCACTAATGACCTAGTAAGCCTGTCCCCTTCAGAGATGAATTTGAGTAGAAATTTAAATCGTGTAGATGGGCACAAAAAGCTGTTTGGAGCACGGAGACGGTGAGAAATAACCTTGTCAGTCAGTCTCACAGTTTCTTGCTTAAATGACATACATCTGCATTAAAACATACATGGTTTTTTCTAAGTGCCAGTAATCTGTCCAGGGGGAATTAAAGACTGAAAGAAAATGCTAAAAGGTAGGATGCTGTCACTGACTGGAAACTACTTTATTGCCATATGAACATCAATCCTTTGCTCAGGGCACAGTGTCTGGGGATTACAAGTGCTACTGATATTTGTCAAAATGTGTTTTCTCTTTTTACCTGTAGCTTTACTCTGTCTCTGTCCAAAATAATGATCCTGTTGATTCAAGTGTTTTGCTGTGATGAAATAGTGCTTGGCAGGCATGAGGCTACTGAGGAAAGTACCGTACACACCGAAGTGCTGTGATGAAGTCTGCTCCCAAATAGGCTATTACTGCAATTGGAAAAAGAGTCATGACTAGGACCCCTTTCTTTCCAAACGTGTTTTTATGACAGAAAAGAGAAAAGGGCTTTCACAGCATTAATAAGATGGTAATATACCTCTTGGTGACCCCTACTGAGAGATGGGGTACTTCAGTGGATGATCATGATCTCTTGTACATCTTCTTATTTCACTGCCACATTTCTTATTCCTTTGTGAATATGAGCAACTGATTAAAAACAAGATAAAAACAAAACAAACAAACAAAAAACACACAAAATACGTCACATGAGAGAATAAACTGCAGTGATCCTCTCTATTAGAAAGCTACATACATACCTGCAAGAAGAGACAAATAGAAGCCAGAAAAACAGCTCTGATCACTGATGCAATTTAATAAATCTTCCTTTTATCTGTCTGAGGATTCACCTAAGACTTTAGTGACTTTAGTGTGGTTGAGCAGGACAGTCTAAGAGCAAAGAAAGACAACCATACAAAACTAGGATACAAAACTTTACACTTCTTTCTTAACACTTTTCTTTTAATCACATATGAGTTCAGGGCTTTATTTCAGCTAATTTTGTTTTTTGGACAGTAATTTTAAAGGACTTATAGGGTGGTAATAAATGTAAGTAGAATCACTGTTTCAGTAATATTTGTTTCTCAGTGGTGAAATGGTAACACAGCAACAAAAAAAATGTTTCTGCACCTTTGTGGTTTTAATAACTACAGGTAGAATCATCAAGCCAGAAGAATGGTAGGCCTTGGTATATCAAAAACAAAAGCTTGGTTTCTGAGCTGAAATATGCCATTTAGTACAGTTAAATTGATACTTGAGACCTCAAAAAATCATACATTGCACTTTCATTTTAAAAAGCATGTATTTAAGTAGATGTATTTAAAAGAAAAAGAAATGTACTGACTCAGATTACTCTAAATTTAGAAGCTAAACTTTAGAGTGTTTATCTAAAACTGTGGCTCCTTTCACAACCATTGGAGAAAAATTACCTCATTCATTTGATCAGTTCTCAGCTTAAGATTTTATTTTACTAAAGACTCAACCAGGTTCAGATGTTTACAATACTGACATCTGTAGTTGACCAAATTGATCCTGTTCTATTGGTATTTCTATACCAATAAATAACACAGGTAGAGAAGGAGTAACTTTGGCATTTGATCACTTTTCATCCATGTTTCATCATGCTGAGCCTATTGGTCTTATGCCAGAAACTGGACCTTACCCTGGTTTATTTAGCAGTAAATAGTCTACAAAACCATTTAGAGTGTTGAATGGCTATCTTATATGTTTGCTTTCAAAAACAGATATCCAAAGTAGTGAATACACAGATGGCAAGATGACAGAGTTAGGAAAGAGTAGAACTAGTTGATATTCTGATTAAACAGGTATTTTCTTTGGTTGCTTGCCCAAAAATATTGAATTATCTCAACTGCATTACTAGTAGTGGCACACAAATTGGAAAACCTTAAGGGGAAGGAACCAGCTAGAAGTGCTGGAAAAAGACAAGGTAGTTTGCAGCATTGTCACAGCACTTGAGAACACAGGATAGTAATCAACAACTGCTGAACATGAGATGTCATTTTCAAGGAGTCGAGGGAAAAAGTTGACACGATTATAAAGTTTAAAATCACACAGAAACTGCATTTCCTTCAAATTGCCAGCAGCCATCTATATGTTTCCATGCTGCTAATGAATTGTTGACCTTCTGCTGAGGCAGCTTACCATGGTTACAGCGAGAATCACGAGATAAAGATCCCAGGTTTATTGCAAGTTTGGGTGAAGACACATAGGACCGTGCCTAATTTTGTGAGGAGGGGTACAATCTGACTAGATTTGCATAACCAAAAGTAGAAAGCAGGAATGGAATGAGGTTTTAGCAGGACTAGCTGGTAATGATTCTAAAAATAACATCAGCAGGGATTGAGAGCCCTTGTGCTAACACTGCAGTTTCTCATCGGGAATGCAAGTGCATGGCTCTAGGATACAGTATTCTTCCAGGTCAATCTCCTCCATCAAGCAGGTCTGCTCGTGTTGTAAGAATACCTTTAAAGAAAAGAATATATAAACAAAAAAAAAACCAAAAAACAAAGCAAACCCAAAGAACGAAAAATCACCACCCCCAATAACAACTGGTGAAAAGCAACAACAACAACAACAGGTAAACTCATACAGACTGAAATTCAAGAAAAGAACTAGTAATACACACAGAAAAAATAGAAAATTCCAAAAAAGTGGATTAGCTTCAGAGCTGGTGCAGGTACAAATATCTGTCTGAAGATGGCCATCCTATAAACGATGAATTTTTAAAACATGTAAATTTGGCAACTACCCATATACACTGAATCCCTCACTTTTATTTAAGCATTTATTTTTAAACAAGCCAATTTCAATATGATATTTGAAATCTCAGTGGTATGAGATCTGATTTTTTTTTCCCTTGTAGCTGTTAGCACCTGCTGACTTCAGAGTTGAACATACTGTAAAGGAAATGGAAGTGTGAAACCTGCTAAAATTGTTAGGCAAGAAGGAAAAGGTGTTTTTTTTAGGGAAATGAAATACGCATAGTTTTCAAGGATCATGTGCAGCCCAGGAAGATAACTGCTATTTCTGGGTTAACTTTGTAATCGGTTGACATTTCTGAAGTTTAGAAATTATAAGTTTTTAGTTAGCACTTATGAGCCTAGATAAAAAGAAGAAAATATGAAATACAGATGTAAATAATTTAAGTAGCCAACCCAGTTCTGGTTTCTGGAAATTTCCTATTCCATAAGAATACTCAGAGCCTTACAGCAAGCATTAGCAGTGCATACTAGAATTTGGGCTGATCAGAGCTTAAAGGTAAGGAAGTAAAGAACTTGAGTGAACTCCTCATAATGATAGGCCGAATATACTGAAAATGTAAACAAATTATATTCCACTAATGGTCCATTAGTGGGTATAATTATTAACAGTTTCATATTGAAGTGGTTTAATGCTATTAAATTAAAAATCTAGGAGTAACTATGTAAATTAAAATAGCAGCATTTACTTTGACATGCCATCTACTACAAAAAACAAATATTATCCAATGCCAGTAATTCCTGTTCTGGAAGAAAAAAAAAATATTATCTTAACTGCAGAAGAAAATTGCTGAACTTTCCACATGTTTCTTAAAATTGCTTGTTTGGTCCATTTTTTTTATCATGATATGACCATATAAGTAAACATTCACGGAGTTCTGTAATGACAATACCACTATTGCTTATTAGTAATTAACAGGATTCTAACAGTCAAGATGAATTATAATTCAACCATAATTTCAAAAATTCACCTACCCAAACTTGCAGTAGCTGGAGCTGGTCAAAGAAACTGCAGAACTTTGTCCCATCAGAACACACTATTCTACAAACTTGAAGATTACTTTGTGATCCTACGTGATTTCAGGAGAATTTAAGTCTAGGACATTTAGGAAATGAAATGGAGGTAATATGAAATCTTTTCTACATAAACATTTTAATAGTGCCTCTCTTTTTGAGACTCCTATTTCGTGATAAGTTTTCGATTAGATATTTTTTTAATGGCAAGTAGATCAAAAAGGAAACAAATTAGAAATAAAATGGTTTCAGCTGGACACTTTTGAAGAAAAAAAAAGATTTTCTTTGGGAAAATTAAGAAAGGTGTTACAGTACAAATGTGTTTAAACTAGAAGAAAGTATTTGGTATACACAAATTTCTTTCATTAATTTAATTTCTACCTACCACAGACATCCTTTTCTGAACAGGGCCATTCTTTGTAAATGGGTTTTCCTTTTTTCACTGTCTGAACAACTTTTCACTTATTTCTCTGCCTGAGACTTTCAAACCCTGTCCCGATGACCTTATTATCTTGCTCATCTCTTGAGAAGAGAGAAAAAAAGTCTCTTATTCTTGGTTATAACCTTCATTCTAAAAACTGGGACAAACACAACCACCAGCCCTGTCCAATTGATCCTTCCCTTCCTATCCATGAAGGGAAGATTTCCCACCCTAAGGGAAAGTTTAGAGCACTGAGAATACAATTTTGCAGCAAAACACCTCCTATCACTGCCAAGATCATTGGGCTTCTCTGGAGATCCTCTGTATTAAGTGACTATAACTCTTTTAGTGCTACATTAAATTGCATTGCAGTAGAACTCTTATGGCTGACTCTATAACACCCAAATTAATTTCAAATGGAGTCATTGTTATTAGTGTAATCACATTGAATAAAAAGGAGCAGAGATGGACATGACACCTAGAAAAATAAATAAAGTCCATTAAAACTTAAGCATGGTTAGTGCATGGTGCTTTAAAGCTATTTTTCCATATCTGTAGATTTTTGCAAATCCACGTCATGCAGGTATTTGAAGCAGAGTAATAGCCTTACCATCTGCAAATCCTTAACAATGGTTTGACCTGCCTTTTTTTTTCTTCCTTTTTTATCTTCCAAGAGCTATGCTAAATTATCTTTTTATGGTTTTGTAGGCCTCCTTCTACAACAGCTGTTCTGTTTAAATTTATAAAGTGCAAGACTCCACCTTGGACAACAAAATCCATTTTTCCTGATATGTCAACCAGGCAAACTTTGTCGCACGAAGATGCTACTCTAGGATTAGCATAAGGATTTCAGAAGTGTTATATTACCTCTGCTGTGTGTAATTTCTTAAATGCTACATTTCAGAGGTGAATGACAAATGCAATTATTTTTCTTATTGCCTCCTCAGTGCATATTTATCCTAAATTTTATATCAAAGTCGTGATGTCCTTAAGAGGTAGAGGTTCATACATGTAAGTACAGAATCTCTATGAATCATCTGAAACCTTCTCTTTTGCCATGTCAATGCGATTTTCTGTTTGCATCATGAAAACACTGTAGGGATTGTCTAGAGTTTCCCTGGGAGAACTGGTGCTCACTTTAAATGAGAAAGCTGTGCCATGTGTGTAAAATTATTACTGTTGTTTCCCAGGTATAGCTTCACTCCACTCATAATTCAGAGTTAAATCTTTGTTGTTCAGATGATAATGATCTAATACAATGACATTGTTTCTTCCTTTTCTGGGTATCCTTCACAGGCCAAACTAACAAAAAATATGTCTTTCCACTCTGTGCTCTAAGTTTCTCCAATCCTGGCAATTCAGAGCATGATAAGTGTTATAATGTAAGAATTGGGAGAAAGTAGTTTTCATCTCTTAAATTGTGTTGGTGTAAATGCACAGACTAAGTAACCTTGCTTTATAAATGCCTACAGGCAATAAAGAGTACCCATATTGTTTTCAAATTTGAAAAAGATTTTTTTTAACGACACTGAACTGTCTTCAATTTTTAAACAGCAAATTATTCAAAACTTATCCTTCTTTGTGAATGTGTCAGTTTAGTTAAAATTCAAAGTGAAAAATTTTTGTTAGAAACTTGTAAAAATAAACCATATATTCAAATAGTGTCATATTTAAATTAACTCCATAGACAGCTCTGTAAACCACAGAGATAAAGTGAATAATTATTTTTTCATCTCAGTTTCCACAAACAACCCTTCCAAGGATCTGACTATTCTGAATACTACACTGGCTGAGATTCAAAAGTCTTATCTGTGGTAATTCGTCCAAGCTGTTTTGCTCCTACCTGTGTTTTCATGCAGGTGTAATTGCTGGGCTGGTCAACTGTTGCCTCAGAACAGAAAACAGAAGAAATTACTTTAACTACTATTGCAGATAACAAGTAATCTCTTAATTTCAAGATTTCACTAAATAATGTAGCAGTAGGTCCAGTGACTTTTCCCCATTTTCTTGTCATTTACTCTTTGACACCATTTAAAATAAATCTGTGAACATATTTGTGCTAAACTGCTGCTGCATGAATTCCTCAACAAATACAGTGTAATTCTCAATATTCCAACCTGTTTCTTTTACAGATTTATAATTAATTGGACCATAAACATCAAAAAGGAAAAATGAGCAATACCTCCAAGCCAAAATAGTAACCCTATTCCATCTTGCAATAATTCGCAATTCAGTAAAGAAAATTTTAAAAAGTCTTGCCTTATTTTTTGAATTCCATTATGCCAATACATGCCTTCATTTAAAGAGAGCTTAATTATTCTGGAGCTACATTTTGAAGGGTTTCTTGATTCTAGACTCACACAGCCTTTTTGTCTCCCTATGTGGCCTGATTCTCAGTCCTAAAAGGCAATCGTAATACATTGTTCATTTTTCATGGATGGAGAAAACCATTAGGTTTTCCAGGCAGTACAACTGATGCATACAGTTAAGTTTCCCACTGGCCACAGCCATAATACAATGCTAATAGAAGAAGAAAAGCACTTCAGACAGTTCCACTTCTAAGAGTCTGGACTTGAAAGCTGTTGAATGTCTCACAACATATATTTACTTTCAAAGAGTTATTCTAAAACTCTAACCTGTACCCTCTATGGTGAAGAGATTAAACACTGGCTTCAAAGAGAAATGAGAGTGTTCAGTTAAATGAAGTGTAACTAGAAAGTAGTTTGCAAGGCTAAAAAAAAAAATAATTATTAACAAATACTTTTGATTTTTTAGTTGTCTTCCTCAGATAAGAAAGACTTGGGTATTTGGGTCTTTTATAAACCTGTTTCTTTGGCTCAGTGTAGCATAGCCCATTACATTTTGGGATACAGCTTGAAGATGTCATTTTTTCTTTATTTTATGTATAGTAATAAAATTTATAGTAATAAAATGAGATAAGTAATTTCCTTCTTTTTAGTGAGGAGTAGTGTGAGTGAAACCTTATGTTTTTGTAAATGTTCCCTTAAGCATTTTTTATGGTTTTTGTTTAGCCTCCAGTTTTAAATGTTACACTCACTTGTCTCTCACTGTAAAAATTAATGTGCTTTAATCATCCAGTGGTACATATTTGCCACTCTTTCTTCAGGATAAAGATGGAGAATTCTTTACACTAGAATTTTTAAAATGCAAGAGAACTGAACAGCACAAATATATCATTTTTATACTGTCTATTGGTATTTTCTCACTGTATTTCAATACCCACTTATATTCAACCAGACCCTTAGTACAGAGGGCTTCTTAATTCTGCTTTGAGTATCCACTCTGTACATCAGCTAAACAGCAAGAGAAACTATTAACTGTGATTATTCTGTTTTGTCATTTTCTACAATAGTAGTCCACACACAGCAGCTAGCATGCAGCCATTTAAAAAAAAAAAAAAAAAAAAAAAGTTTTCCAAGGAAAGTTTTCAGTGGTTGGTTCCACTTCACAAGATTACTGTTAAAAACAAAATGGGTGGGATAGATGGATCAAAGGAAGAGATCAAATACTTCTAATTGATTCTTTAATATTTCTTTTTTTTTCAAACTACCTCAAGTGTGAAGTAGGCAAAATCAGAGGCTCAAATTCCCAAACGATATCAGAAAAGTCACAGAATTTCATTTGGATTCATTAAATGGAATCTTTGCTAATTGTGATCTACTTGAGCTGTAAGTATCATCAAATATTTTATTCAATTACTTTTAAATGCCTTTTCCTACGTCTCTAAAAATACTACCAAAAAATCAACCAACCAATCAACTAAAACAAAAAAAAAAAATCCAAACAAAACAAAGAAACAAAGAAATAAGAAAACCAAACAACCCAAATCAACAAACCGAAGCAATTAAACAAACTAACTAAATTTTGAGTGATAGTTGATTCACACAAAAAGAATCACTTCTCCAAAAATTTGGAAGCAAATTGGGATATTTAAATCATCGTTTATGAATAACAATGCAGTCTTGGGGGAAAGTGCCCACTTCACTTCTTTGGGAAGAGGGGGTGTGATAGTCTTTATCACATCCCAGACTTATTTTTTTTATCACATCTTAGATTTTTACTCTTTTTATCTTCAGTTATAAAAATGGTTTTCATATCAGATGACATGTGATCTCTTCAATCATCTGAGATTGCAAGAATTCAGCTGACAACACAGCAATGCTTTCAGAGCAAAAACGGATGAAATACTACTATGTGTCCTTCAGTAATCTTCCTCATGTATCCGACTATTATTCTAATTACAATTAGAAGTGAATGAGATAAATATTTTCAAGACAAGTATAGGCATATTCATGGAAGGCATGTTCATCAGTAGGTTTTTTAAATGATCTAATATTCTTCTCAGGAAGCCCTTTAACTACCTATGACAGACTAAGATCAGATTTTTTTCTTCCATTTCATTCTCTCCTTTATCTGAAATGGGAATGGGTCCAGCTGAAAATATGTCCTGAAAGGGAATCTTGGATAATACCCACCAGATATTTCCTCATATTCTTAAGCTTGGGGTGTTTTTTTTGTGGTTTTTTTTTTTTTGTGGTTTTTTGTTTGTTTGTTGGTTGGTTGGTTGGTTTTGGTGTGGTTTTTGGGGGTTTTTTTGTGGGTTTTTTTTGTTGTTGTTGTTGTTGTTTTGTTTTGTTTTGTGTTTTGTTTTGTTTTGTTTTGTTTTATTTTATCCACAATGTGAGAAGGGGAGTCAAGACGGGAAATAAAGTTTGAGCACTACAGTTCACTTATCTAACTTCAGTAAAAACACATATGCATAGTAAATTGCTTCTTATAATGCATGTCACTGGCTTACACATCCGCTAAAAACCGTCTATATATAATTATACAGAAAATAATAAGAGTAAAAAAAGGCTACCTCACTCTTATCAGTAAATATTTTTGTTTGTTTTCCTGTTTTGGAGGCGAGAGTGTTTAAGAAAAACTCCTCTAGACTGAGGCTTTTGTTTGTTTATTTAAGATGTCATTTCAATGGATTGCTATGTCTTATGTCACCCTTCCTAACTGTCCCCTTAAGAGAGGAACAAGAGCCATATTTTCAGGAAGTCTTGTCAGAAGTATTAAGAAGCCACTTAACATAAGGAAATTATACTATTCAGTATAACTATTTTCTGTATTATCTCCATAGCGTGTTTGTTTCTATCAAATGAAGGACATCTGGAACATTTAGTGTTACATTAAAGACAATAAATGGAAATCATAAACATTGCCAAAAGAAAATGTAAACTTCATTACTACATATGGAAAATATAAAAGTATTAAAACAAAAGAAAAAAACACTACTTGAAATAATATACCAATCTTTCAGATTTATTCATTTTATTTTAACTGTCTTGGAGGAATCTCATTATCCAAAATATATGAAAAAGTAACAAATTTGCCCAAGTCTTCTAAGAAATTGTTCTACAAATTAAAATAGCTTTGCATTTCTTCACTTTAGCTTTATGAGTAGAATTTTTCCAATACTGGGTGAAATGGAACACTAGTTTCAACTCTAACACTTAATGATTCTAATCTTGTTATTTCTTATTGTTCCATACCATTACAACCTACTAGTCTTAAAATTTCATCCAAAATCTAAAAATTGTCTTCCAACTCAAGTGGTAGAGGTTTTACTTCTTGTTCTGGTTTTCTCAAATTCAAACTGGTCTGTGTCAAACAAAATACTAGCACACATTTCATAACTCTTATTTTTAACTTTCACAGTTATTTCTTCTGACATATATCAGTATGGAAGATTTTGAAGGTTTTTTTGTTTAGAAAAGATAACATTTAGAGTCTCACAGGGCAACATTTCCCATTCTATGACTTTTAATATGTCCTACAACACACAAGTCATTCAATCTATCAATCCTTGATAGATTAATTAAGTGATCATTTTAGAAAGGAAAATCCATTCTTATCCAGATAATATTTTTGCTGCATTCTTCTTATATTCTTCAAAACAAACAGTTCATATTCATAGAGGCTGAATATTTATATTATTTCACTTGACTAAACATGTCAGTATTTATTATTTCACGTACAAGTTATGGTTGTTGCTTTCTCTGATTTTCTGTTTTCCATTCAATTAGAGACCTGTGCCTTGCTTTCAACACAAAGCTGTAACAAAACATTCTTACAGACTTTCATCTGATACAGGCTGCATAACCACTTGTGACTCTTAGAACGCTTCCATCAGCACTACCTCTGTACAATCCTAAACATCCACTGGACAGATTATGTGGCCAACATGTCTGTCCTTGAACAGGCAGCAGTCACGAGCATTGAGGCCATGCTGCTGAGAACACAGCTGCGCTGGGCAGGGCACATCTCCAGGATGCAGGACTACCGCCTCCCTAAGATCGTGCTCTATGGGGAACTTGCCACTGGCTGCTGCAAGAGAGGAGCCCCGAAGAGGAGATCCAAGGACTGCCTGAAACAATCCCTCAGCCTTGGCCCTATTGATCACCACCATTGGTCTACCCTGGCCTCCAGTCGGGAGGCCTGGAGACACACCATCTGTAACGCTGCTGCTGCTTTTGAGAACACACATAGAATCATTCTTGAGGGGAAAAGACAACGCAGAAAAAAACATGTCTTGCCAATACCGCCTGGGAGACTTTCTGCTGAGCCTTTTGCAACCAGACTGGTCTATCTCTCATTGGCCTTTTTAGCCATCAGTAAGTAAGTGTGGGTAGAGTCCTCCTCAAATCTTCATTCGCTAAGCCTAGCCATGTGAGATCCTGGCTCCGAATCTCATTGAATTATTGATACGGGTCAGAACCAACTCACTGTGTGTGTGTGAGTGTGTGTGCATGTGGGAAGGGCTGGGCCTGTCCCTGCAGTCCATGGTAAGGGCTGCACACCAGGGCTGTGCTGAGGGCACAGGGCAGAGCTGAAGGCAAGGGCTGCTGCCCACGCAGAGCACAGGGCAGAGCTGCAGGCCCTGCAGGGCTGTCAGTCAGGGCTGAGCTGCCTGGTAGCCCACCCACACCACAGCCCTGCAGCCTGGGAGTGGTTAGAGCACAGTGGTTAGAGCACAGCTCGCTCTGGCCTGGAAGGCACTGACCAGATATCCTGCCTGGGAGGGAAAACTGAACTCTATAAATACATGAAAATTCATGTGCTCTCCCTGTCTCTCTCTTCTCCCTCTCCAGCTGGCACCATTTAATTCATCAAAACTTGTCGGTAACTGTTCTCATATTCTTTCTCTCTCTCCTTCTTTCTTCTCTCTTTCTTTATTCCTTTTAATCTGTTCTCTTTTACTTTTTTCTTTCCCCTGTGGATAACTTAAAACCAAAGAATTGGGTTTTACTAAAGCTAATATATTGATTGTTTTTAGTGGGTGTTTCCTGTGGAATGGGTAAAAACCTTTTACCAAAACATCTTATTTTTCTTACTAAATTAAAAATAATTTCTCTTAGAGAAGAATGTGTGACTCTTTCTCTCAAAGCTAATTAGAGGTTATAACAAGCCAAAAAGCTCTTAAAAAGTCTTAAATAAAAAAGTAACCATTATGAGCAGCTTATAGCTTAATCTGGAGTGTAACAACAGGTCAGTGTGCAGTTATTTTGTATTTTTTTGGTAATGGATTTAGAATCCTAAAATATGAGAGGCTTGCCTGTTTTATTGACAATTATAATTTATAAGCCAAATAAATGCTAATATTTAGGGTCATCTCATAGGCATATTTTAATAAGTGCATCTGGTTTTGATTTCTGTCCTTGCATTGGATTGGAGTTGCATACATTCTAAAACTTGTTTGAGGTTTTGGTTATTCTTTCACTTAACTATATATTTTAAACCATTTCCTTTTCTTCATTTGTCTTTTAGAGAAAATTTGGAAAATATTTCAAGACTTCTCATTACTAGGACTTGTATATGCTGTCGGGTGATTCTATCCCTTGAAAGACAACCTTACTGTTGACAACATATGATGCAGCATATCTTCACACAAAGCTACTGTATTTTTATATATTTTTTCTGTTATGTATAATGTCAAAAACATATGCCAGTATAATTTCTCTTCCCTGCCAAAAATACAATAATGTGCTAGAAAAAGATAAAATATCAGAACTAATGTCCAAATTTACTCTAACCAAGTTAAGGTCTGTTTATAAAGGACAATAATGACAGATTCATATACTAGGACAAGATTAAATTGCTAGTAGCTGTATAAATCTTAGAAAGTTATTTTACAAATGAAAACATTCATCTCTCACAATGGAAAATGAGAAAATGAAAAAATTCACAGGAGATGTCCTTTTAGGAGACAAGGACTAGACCTCAGTAAATCTCTGAGACTTTGCAATCATTCAAAAATCTGAGAAGGATATTTTTAGACTTCCCAGTATATACCAAAAGGAGTTCTGTAAAAACCTTCATGCAAATACTTTCAGGTTTTGTGGACTGGAAATATGAATGTTTAACTATAAGTGGATGGAAAGACAGATTTTTAACTATAACTGCAAATTTCTTTTTATTACCTGCCAATTGACATTGAGCAGTGAAAAAAATTGAGCAGTGAAAAAATACTCAAGAAATGCCTCAAATTCAGACAAGAATTTCATGAAATATTTTAGGAGATCTGTCCATCAATTTATTTCTTTAATTGATAATACAATGACAGTAAATATAGTCCTAAGAACAGCATAGAAATGTCACGTCATAAATTGAAAACTTCACAGTTCTTGGTATGTTGAGTGATGTTATGTGTTATTCTATTTTTATTTCTTAGGGTTCCAAGAAGGCTTAGGGACTTCTTTTCTGTCATTGCTGTCCTTATTCTCCCAAATGAAGGGAGTATTAGACATGGTTAGTGCAAAGACAATTTTGAACAACCCAGTGCCTTCTCACAACAATAGCATTTCATCTCAAATCCTGTCCAACTCACAAACTCATATGATCAAAGCCTCAGCCACTTTAATAGAAGTACCACTTGGCTCTGCTTTTAGTACATTTTAATTAGAAAATTAGCCTTCTATGTTTTAGCTTTCATCATGAATAACTCTGTCCAATCTTTGATTACAGTTTTAGGAGTGCAGTAGGAAGTGACTATGTGGGTTAAACCTACCTGAATATAGTCAAGGTTAAGGTGCTGAATTTTTTATTGACCTTCAACCAGGCTGCATGGTTTCATTTACTTATTTCCGTTATCTATTTTGGAATACGTTTGCTGAAAAGAATAAAACTGAATACCCCAAAGCAGCTTCTCCTCTATAGCACCCTGTCATGGTTTTGCCCACCAGCCCATCCCTGGGGCTGAGGATGATTTTGTCCAGGTGATTTCCAGACAAAAAACCAATCAAAACTTTCAGTGACGCCTTTGCTAATTACATCTTTAAGAAAACGGAAGAGAAAGGTTGTGTCGCAGTTGAAATTAGAGGCAGTAGCCATGTAGAAGAGTAGTGGGCCCAAGGAGGGCCAAGGCCCCCTCCTCCCCGGCTTGGGCCGGGGTGGGGGGGCAGTTGTAGTACTGAAGCCCCCCTTCTCTTCTGTAAGACAGTGAAGAAAAAAAAGTTTAAAAGACAAACTGCTTAGACAGAAACTGCTGCAGAGAAATTCCAGCGAAGAGATAAAGGACTTTCAAGGTCAAAGCTGGCAGCCGGAGGAGAGAGAAGAAAAGTTCAAAGGGGGGAGAGCTGCTTCTTTCTCCTTTTCGCTCTCCCTCCCTTCAGCAGGGTAAAGACTGAAAAATAAAATCCCTGCTACCTGTGAAAGTTTGTTGGGGTGAAGAGATCCTCCATGTGGCTCACAGAGGAGCTTGTGGATGTACCAGAGATTTGTGACTTTAACAGACAGAGAAAGCCTTATGCTGGAGCAGAAGTGACTCGGATGAGGCAGAGTCCTGTTGAAGACTTTGTGACCCTTGAAGGGGATGATGCTTATGCTGGAGCGAGACGGCTCAGATAAGCTTGGGATCTCAGTGAGAGATCCATGCTGCTGGTGCTGAAGATTTGTGACCCTGAAAGGACCTACACTGGAGCAGAAAATGGCTCGGGTAGGGATGTTGGGATCCATGTGTAGGATCCATGCTCGATCATGTTGGAGAGGTCTATCAAGGACTGTTTTTCCATAGGGAAACAGGGGTGAACCCTTAAACCATTATCCCCTGTAACTCTGTGGAAGAAGATCCATAATAATCAAGTGTCCCCTTGCAAGCCTATGGAAGGAGACCCTTCAGGACCTGGGTAACCCCCAGCCTTCGGTTTTAACCCAGGAGGGGGGTAGGCCCAGCCCTGGAGA
Organism: Myiozetetes cayanensis; assembly: GCF_022539395.1. Taxonomy (NCBI): domain Eukaryota; kingdom Metazoa; phylum Chordata; class Aves; order Passeriformes; family Tyrannidae; genus Myiozetetes; species Myiozetetes cayanensis. The sequence goes on along the minus strand of NW_026087631.1, from coordinate 32,936,580 downwards.
CCAACACAGAGAAGGAGAAAGAATTCCAGCTGCGACAAGAGTGCTGCAGAATTGCTGAGGAGACCTGGTACTCCGAGAATGGAAACAGAAATTCTTTCTTCTCCTTAGACTGATATAAAGGGGGAGGGTGGGGGGGAGAAGGGTTTTTCTGTAAATACATAACACCTTTTACTTAAGTAGAATTGTTGTAGATATAGTTCTTTAGTTTTAACTTGTTAATAATAAATGCTCATACATTTTTTCCCAATTCAGTCTCTTTTTGTCTGCATAAACCTTCTCTCAACTGATAGTAATTGTATGGGGGGTGTAAAAGCAAATTGAGCCAGAGCAAAACCACAACACACCCTTGTCCACAAAGTGCTCATAGTTTACTTTCCAGATTTACGTCTAAATCAGCAAACATGAAAGCTGGACTTATTATTCAATTTGTTTATGTTCTGGGCCAATAGACTCAGCATTACTCTTCAAGATTGGTTTCTGATTCTTACTCCTCCCTGACAATTCCCACATCTGTGATGTTCGTTTGATTACTTACAAATGCTGTCCTGTAACAGAGGACAAACATTCATTGCTGCATATTAGTGCTCACTCTCATCTGTGGATACTTTACTTAGCCATGATTTGAATAGTAAGACACAAATCCACTCATGCTTTGCCAAGGGTTATTTTTAGCTTTCCTCTACTCTCAGTTTTCTGCCAGGTGTATATGACTGGAATACAGCCAGAGTATGATTTATGTTGCAAATAGCAAGTGTGATTTAGGAGTGAAGACCCTCTTATTATGTTATCAGTGATGGACTCTGCAGTCATATAAATCTCATCACAAGAGCCAACAGAAGACATAATGGGAATATGGTTGTCCTAACTATTGTGTCATTAAAATATAGGAGACAAGGATGGGTAGTGAAGAGATATTTTCTTTTGTGGAGATATCATGGAATAAATCCATCTTTTACATGTAAAAAACAAAACTCACATCAGCCAAATCATTTTTCCAACTAAACAGGACTAGGATTTCAATAATCAAACTACCTTAGAGCTCTGTATCATGGAAATAAGTTACACTAGATGTTAATAAAATTTACTTGGGTTCTTCAAATGAGGCTTGGACTTTTGGTGAGGAAGTCCAAGAGAACTAGCACTATCAGTGAGTTATGCAACAAATTCGCAGCTTGAGGAGAGGATTAACTTTGTTATCTAGCACAAGAATTAACAAAAAATTTCTTCTTTCATGTATCAACAGCTTCAATAGTGACTTTTTTTTAATTAGAAGGAAAAAATTGTTTACTAATGTGTGCATGCAATTTTCCTCAATCATCTGACCTTTCTTTTGCCATAAGAGAAACAGTTGTGTAGATGTCTTTTTATTCTTTTATCTTTTGTCTTCTCTTTACAGTAGAGGAAATTAATTCAGTAACAGAATTTCCCTCGCTCTCCTTTCAGTGCTTTTCCAATATCAACTGCAGAGATTTCACGCACACAGCTTGGTAATTTTCAGGTTTTGGCACTGTGAAAATACGACAGCTCTGTACCCTGCTGCTGATTTATACAGGCCAACAGTATACATTCCCTCAACATAGATTAAAGGGTGTGCAAGGCTCTTTGATGGGCAAGTTCAAAAGAAAAATAAGTGTAATATATCTTCTTCACCTGATAAACTAGTATACTTGCTCGGGCTAAATGGTTTAAATATGCTGATTTGTCAGAAGCTTCAAACTTGAAAAGAAGCTATGTTCAGCCATATTATGAGAGTAAAAACAGGTTTTATATATAGTATTTTCCAATATGTTAGGCTGTTGTGAACTAATGAATCATCTTTGGTGCTATACAACTAATTAGCAGCCAGCAGGAGTGAAGTTTTTGCAAACCAGGAAGGTCCTTGTGTCATTTCTCAAGCAAATAGGCAAATAAAACATAAATCTTCCAGATCTGTTTAGATAACACTGAACTGTGCATAAACTAGAGGTTTGCCTGTTTCTTAGGATTTTTCCTGCTTTCAGTAGTCATTGTGGTACATGTCCTACACAAGTGCTTTCCAAGTTCATTTGATTTATTTTGCTGTTATTAAATATTTTGTTACACAACTCATCTAAGCAGCAGTGAAATGAACATGCAAGATATCTGCAAGTTTTTACAATACACTTAAAAGTCTGTCACCATCTCTGCTAGTTCATAAATTAACATGATTTTCAGTATTCCCAGGATGTGGACATTTTGACATTTCTTGTCCAGTTAATCATAAATCACAATTGCAAAGTGCAGTCCTTGTGATTACATTACATTGTGGAGATTATGTTAAAATCATAGTTACTGATCATTACAAAAATAGAGTTGTAGAATGATGTAGACTGGCAGGAACCCTAAAGATCACCTTCCCCATAAGAAGGGACATCTAGGTGAACAGGCCATATATAGCAGCACATAATCAAATAATGGAGGATTCCATATGTTCTATTTTTACCTTTTGAATTAATCATGTTCCACTATTCAGATTTATTTCAAAGAAATTCGAAAGAGTGAATAATGGCACAAGTGGGATCAAGAAGAAACAACTGAGATTTTAGAAACATTATCTGTTAAAAAATAATTTTCAACTGGACACTTTGAAAATACGGCTCTTTAATTTTAAACCTTTGTGAAAGTTCTGGAATAACTGATAAATCAAAATACGTAGAATAGATTCAATCTTGTAATTTCAGTGTATTTTACCCAAACACAAAACTCTTCAGTAGTTTATAAAAATTACTAAGACACTTTCTTATTGTCTCATTTCATGTATTGGTCAACTGATGACCAGAGAGGAGAATGAGCTAAATATTTCAGTGGAACCTCCCTTTTGATGACTGCAATCACCCAGTAAAACTTAGAGAAAGATTTCATTTGCTGCAGCTTGGCCCTAGGAATGGAGCTTCTCCATTTCGTGTGCATGGAAACTCCACCTACTGTCATCCATAGTTCTTCCATCCCATCTAACTTCTGACTGAAACTAACATACCTGAGAGACACAAAAAGGGGGTTTGTAAGTCTGAAAGCCAGAAAACAATTTCTGTAAGACTTCAAGGCTAATTTTTTTTTTTCTGAAGGAAATTGTTGAGAAAAAAAAAATTACTGGTATGCAAATTGGTTTAAGACATGGTTTTAAATTAATGAAGACTTTGCTGTGGAACTCCAGCTCAGCTGGAATTAGATACTTTTATATGGAAATTAAATGCAAGCATAATGGATCAACTCTGAAACATAAAGTGGGTTTTCCCAGCAAAATACCAGGATACATAAAGACAGAGTGTTCTGAAAAATAACCTGCTACAACTTTGTTCTCAATAAGAATCAATAAATTCATATTTGTTTTATATATGCTATATAAATGCATATACTATACATGCTATATATGCTCCTTGCACAAAGCACTAGACTTCTCGAGTCCATTCTGTTAGTAGGTACTTATTCATTAGGAAAAAATTCATTGTGCTAATAAATCATCAAACACATTTGGCAAAAGTCTAAGCACAGAAATATTTTTTAATCTCATTCTTTTCCATAGCTTTGGAAACAGAAGATTTTACACCTGTCCTATGTTTGATATTGATTATATGATACTTCTATATATGATGCCTGCAGAAAAATCTCAATATTCAGTGAAATCAGGGAAGAAACATGAAATAAAATAGAATTTTTTTAAAAAATCCTTATAAAAATAACAGTTTAATTGGGGGATGGAGAGTATGTGTATATACCAGGGAAAAAAAAAAGTCAGGATATGGAACTCTATTACAAACTTTCAAGATGCTCTAAGCATTTTGAGAGTCAACAGCGGTAAGAAACGATATAAATCCATATAATCTACATATCGGAACATTACAGCAACATTATTGTAAAAAGGGAGTAAACAAGACTTGGGAGCCTGTTTAAAATTACAAAGCATCAACTTGAACATGAGGATGGCCTAAATAGTGCTTTCCTTTCCCCCACAGACGGTAGAGAAAGTGAAATAGTGAAATAAGACGTGTTACTAAACATAAAAACTGAGACATGGCTGTCTTGCAAAAGTAATTTATAATACAATCACAGTAAGCACAAATCTATGTATCATGAGAGATAAATAAAAGAACAGCAACAATAAAATGAGTCTTAGATCCCAATTTATTTTTGACTTGTAGTTAAAGTTAATGAAATAGGTCTTCAGCCTTTCTTGGGTAAATTGCAGAGAAATGCTATTAAGCCACTGAAATAGTTTAAGGGCTGGGGAATAGACTGAAATTCACATGTAGGATCACATTTATATTCAAAGTTCCTCATCTTCCCACGTTGAAGTGTTAGCCTATTTCCTTCCCTTGAAATGGTCTCAAAAGCATTTGCTGCAACCACTGCAGCTTTCAAACCTATTGGATGATTTACGTGGTCCTACACAATTTCTGACGTGATGGGAGGTGAGGACATGAAGACTTTTGTTAAGTAAAAGTTTTTCCAAGAGATTTTGCTGTAGAGCAGAGAAAAGGTAAAAGAAGAAATGCATGTGAGAGGATGAAGTGAGAATTTGGATGCACTGATTCTCCATCCAGTGCCATCTACTGATGCCAATGGCCAGAGCATCCCCATTAGCCCAATCCTTAGCAGGAAAAAAATCAAAGCTGTGAATTAACTTCTCTTGTTTTTCATCATACTTTCATTTTTCTATCTGTTTTGCCACTCCTGTATTATCTAGTTATATTGAACACATAATTTTCATATGCAAATCCTAAATAAATATTCATGAAGCTATGCTTTAACTTGAATCCAATCTGCAGAACACGTCTGTGCTATTGAATATATGGACTATCACAGAGCAGCTTAAAGGGAGAGAGTCAAGAAAGAAACCAGGAGTTACACATTTGGGTCAAGTTACTTTTTTCCCCCCCAAATAAACAGGGGGGAAAAAAGCAAGCTGTGGGTCTTCATCAGTACAACAGCCAAAGTATGACTCAGCTGCAGCCTGTTTTCACCAAGCCCTTTTAGTCAATAAAGCATCTTGAGTGACGGAACCTATTGACTTCACAGAGCAAAAATTAGCAGAGTGCAATTAACTCTATGTGCAACTGTCCATGTGTGCAAGCATAGCTACAGAGTTTCTTAAAAACTCATTTTTCAGGAAAATGTCCATTGAGAGGAATGTATCTGCAGGTTTTAAGAAAAATAACCTAACATTTTATAGTAGAGGTTAATCAAAAAGAGTTAATCACAAAAGAGTAGAAACCACAACACAGCTCAGCTTTCTATGCCCACTTGCCTATTAAGGCAATTCTTAGCGAACAAACACATCCTCTGTGAAAAATCTTAAATAGTGTTTTTAGAGAAATATTTTAAATATACATTTTAATAATATTTAATTTTCCATGTCAACAATAGATCCCTCTCATCAAAGTCCAGACATATTGGTGAAGGCTCCTCTGTAGTCAAGAGAAAACAACAACTCAACTCACCTGTACATATACATACCTGCCCTGCCTGGTCACAGGGGATATCCAGACAAATGTACAGTTATCTACACAGGTAAAGATAGAGTAAAAAATAAGAGAGTTACGACAATGATAAGTTGCACCACTTAAATCTCTAATGACTCTAGAACAAAAACAATTTACTTTTCTATTAAAAGACATCCAATTTATATCTTCCGAAAAGAAAATTAAGAGAAAAAAGTTTAAGAGTTTCTCAGAAAATTCTGCTGTGGAAGTACAGTTGCACTGTATGAAAAGAATTGTTGCCATTTCAATGTTAGTATGTACTACTCTTAGAAAAAAAGAGGTAATACAGACCTTTCCATGGTAGGAGACTGCACCTAAACATCTCAGAAATACACAGAGATCCTTATGCCTTTCTCTTTCCTAGTTTTTCAAATAGGAAAAATGGGTAAGCTAAACAAATTCCTTCATCTTCCATCTCTTTTCCCAACTCTGTCAAAACTTCAAGATTTTTTGTGCACAAAGTATTAGAAAAGTTTTTTTAATGGATCTGGTTATACTGAAGAGTAACTAGTAAGGGTTGAATATGACAAGCACTTTAGAGATTGGCTGCTACAAAGTCAGAAGAAGCTACTTATAAAATCATAGGATCATAGAACTGTTTGGGTTGGAAAGGATTTTAAAGCCCAACTAGTTCCACCCTCTGGTGGTCTAGAGGTAAAGGCGCGGCGCTATCACCACGGAGACCCGGGTTCGATTCCCAGTCAGGGCCACTCCTGGGCAGATGGAGCTCGTTAGCCCTTAAAAAGGCAATCCATCTACATCCTAAGGACCTCGCTGCCACCGTCCAAGCTCGCTTGGCCCCGGCAGATGAACCTTAGGATTAAAGGGTGGGCTCAGTTCCGCACACACTGTGTCTCACCTAAAAAATCCAATGCGCAGGCTGGAAGGTGTAAAGACCTTCCCCGGATCTTCGCTCGCGAAGACTGGCCATTTTTTATTATAGTTCCACCCTCTGCCCTGGTAAGGGACACCTTCCACTAGCCTAGGTGTCTCCAAGCCCTGTCCAACCTGGTCTTGGACACTTTCAGGGTTGGGAAAGCCACAGCTTCTTCGGGCAACCTGTGCCAGGACCTCACCTCCCTCACAGGGAAGAATTTCTTTCTAATATCTGATCTAACCCTACTCTCCATCAGTTTGAAACCATTCTCCCTTGTCCTGTCACTCCAGGCCCTTGTAAATAGTCCCTCTCTATGTTCCTTGTAGCCTCTTCAGGTCCTGGAAGGCCACAATTAGGTCACTCCAGAAGCTTCTCCTCTCCAGGCTGAACAATGCCAAGTCTTTCAGCTTTTCCTCCCAGCAGAGCTGCTCCATCCCTCTGATGACTGTGGTGCCTCCTCTGGACTTGCTCCAGCAGCTCCATGTCCTTGTTGTGCTGGGCCCCCAGGGCTGGAGGCAGCTCTGCAGGTGGGGTCTCACCTGAGGGCTGAGAGGGCAGAACCCCCCCCGCCCTGCTGTCCCCGCTGTGGGATCAGCCCAGGGCATGAGGAAGTTCTGGGCTGGACCATGTCCAACCTCACCCCCACCAACTTCTGGCACCCTCTTTTTGTCTTCACGTGATTAACTGTAGAATTTGGATGGAAAGCTCTGACAAATTGACAATATGTACAGATTTTTGTACATACGGTAGCTTGGGTTTGACTCAATTCTAGTCTTATAAGGTGACTTTATATCTTTTCATATTGCTTGCTGTAAAGAACTGAGAAGATTCACTGGATGAATCCAGTGTACTATTAGTGGTGATTCCATTAATTAGAATATATGTTCCTTTACTTCAGTGGGTGTTCTACAGTGATAATTGTAAGCAATTATATAGTAATAAGCAATTAAGCAAGCAATCTATAATAGTATATGTTAATTTGTAGTAACAGATGCCTTTGCCTCACGTGTCCATGAAGATTTATTAATAAAATCTAAGTACAGATTAACATGTATATTTTTATTTCTACCATATTCATTTAAAAAGAAAAAAAAAAATTAAATACAAGCTTTACAAAGATTTTCAAATACATGTATAAGAATATAACAATTTTGAGTAGGATAATATTCTCTTTAAAATTAGGGACCTTCAAGTTTGTAAATTAGCATTACAGTTTTAGGAATGTTCCTCCTCTTTTTACATCTACTGAAATAAATAATCCTAACCGTCTTTAACCTGGTACTTAGTATCTTCACACTATGAAGATTTAATGGTTTATCTTTTACTAAATCCTTATTACTTGCCTCCCATACAATCACTTTTTTTCCAGAACTGCTTTCCACCAGAAGTTATTAACTATATGATTCTCACTTTATTTTAAGCAGTATTGCTTCTCTTTCATTAACTCTTTCCTACATCTCTAGTAAATACAATTTTTGTAGAGATTTTATAATCATTTCATGTTTTGCTGAAAATGTCTCTGAACTTTTTCTTTTTTTAATTCTAAGCATTAGGTGTTAGAAATATGTCAGCCTTCACCTGTCTTAAGCTGTGAAACATTGATTTGTGTTTTCCACTGCTTACATCTGCCAGCTTTTATTTTAAGGGTGTTCAACAGTTGCTAGTTCTACCTAAACAGTCCATTGAAGTACCTAAATTAATTTACTATTGCTTGAATGTGTTTCCAGGATATTTTCAATATCTGTATTTCTGATCATCTGCTGGGCCAAAAGTTACAGAAGGGAAAAGTACTTTATATTTTTCTTTGCATCTATCCATTGTCCTTCTTTTTTTAATCCTCATGCATTTTGCACTCTGTTTTTCCAGAAATTTAGGGTTCAGAAGAAAAAAAAAAAACCAAACTATTTTCTTTTCACTGGAGGTTGTAATACAGGTAATAAATGCAAATTTTAGGAATAATGGCAGCAATCAAAAATACAGGCAAAGGCTAAAAGAACTTGGAGGTCATTAAGAACACAGTAACTGTACACATATCCAACATAGTTCACAAAAAAATAGAAAAGGAACCCTTTTAGAAATCTTGTTAACTTTTGCTTTTCTGTCCTTAAAGAAAATTTGGGATTCAAATATAACATCCTAGTTAACATGGCTTTCAATCAAATCTGTTTTAATAAGTAACCTTTTCTCACAAGGGAGAAGTAAGAAATTTTTCAACTTTGCATTATTTTTTTTTAAGAAACCTTTTCTAGTAATCATTTCAAGACTAAGAAAGGAAACTATGTTCTCTCTCATTAAAGCAGCTTCAAAACTGCATAGTGCAGAGTAGCCGTAGCTACATCAAATAAGAAAGGAAGAACTCAGCAAGTACAAAACAGACAAGCAAGCACTGAAAGCAGTTTTTCTCAGGCTGTATCTGGTTTAATGCTTCAAAATTTCTCCACATCAAGCAAAACAAGTCTTGCATTGATTTTGAATGCTTTAAGCTGGGGTTTAAAGTCAGCTACCAGAAAAGTTTGGATCTGAGAGTCTCAACAGCCTCTATTCAAAAGAATAATGTCCCCAGTGGTAGCAAATAACAATATTTTAACTAGAAAACTGCTATATTTGACATTGCCTATCTACACAGACACATTTGTCTGAAATAACTCTGCAGGTAATCTGGGAAATGCCACCACACGAAAGGTTAATTAAGCAGTAAGACATGACAAATCATGCCATAGTGCAAATCTGTACACACTTTAGGAAGACAATGAGGCAGAAGGTAAAGCAAAATGCCACTGGCGCACCACAGCTATTTATTTATTAGAATTAATTCATACTGAATTTTTAAAAAGAAAAAAAAATAAAAGGCTTTCAAATATTTCAAATATCCATTTGCAGTTTCTAAATACAAAGGTAAAAGGTGTGAGACCTTTTGAGGACCAAACATCTCAAAACAATTACAATACAATTCTGTAGTGATACACCAAGGACTATAGAAACAACTGGATCTTGGACAAATTGACAATATATCACAGTGTAGAAATGCTGGTGGAAGGTCTGCTTCAAATTAATTACAAGTTTCACTGGGTTTCCTTTCTCTTAAAGCACAGGAAGTTATCCTCTGCCCTTGAGCACAGAACTAACTGTAGAGGTATTCACTGGAGTGGCACTGATCTAAGCCCTGGACCAGTGATGAGATGACACAGCCATGTCGTCAGACCAAACTATAGGGGAGAAAAAAAACAAAACCCGGTGTGGTTCCTTATTTCAGGCTGTAAATGAAGTTTTCCAACACTTACCCACTTGTGACAGAATGATTTGGTTCTTTTTCTCAATATAGACTTTTATTGCAACACTGGATAAAATGCACATTGTGCCTTCCTTGACTCTAAACAACCTCACGTGATGTTTTAATTTTAATTATGTACTCAATTAAAATCATAGTCCACCACCCGAGGTTTTATGCTAAGAAAATAGAATATGTCAGTCAAAAAGGGCTAAATCAGAAATCATGTGATGGAGCTACTGCAGCAAAACTTTGCCAGATGCAGTTATTCTTAATGATTCTAAATTATTTCAATTTGTTTATAACTAATTTAAAACTCATTCTCAGGGGTGATTGTATTTTATATGATTGTAACCCAGCAAATTAGTATGTATTAAATCTCTCTCAATTCCAAAACAGCTGAGGTGTTGTTTGATCACTAGTGTACGAATGTGCAGAAAGCAATTTATTGGTGTTTTATGTGTAAGTGGGAAAAAAGAGGGAACCAAAGTGTCTTTTGAGCAATGGCCAGGTGGTGAAGACAAAAGGAGGGACTTCTGGCGACAGCTTTTTTGGGGGGTCCTGACCAAATCACATAAATACTTATTTTCCCACCTGTGCACCACGGGTACAAACCTTTTTTTCATACTCTTTTATTTTCTTTGTATTTGGGAAATACTTAATGAAGGAAATGGTTTTTCTAGCAGACATGCAGCTATCTTCTGCTATCAAAAGGGCCCCTATTGGCATTATCACAGTAGAAATTGTCATCTACCTTCTGCCTTTCTATATCTACTTCCTGTAGGCATCTCCTTCCATAGCCTATTGATATTTATATTTATATATATATTTAAATGTTTACTGAATATTTGTGTTTCTTTAAAACTGATAGATTTAGTTTTAGTTCAATATCTTTATTATATTAATACCAATAGGAGCCCCTGATGGTCTAGTGGTAAAGGCGCGGCGCTATCACCACGGAGACCCGGGTTCGATTCCCAGTCAGGGCCACTCCCGGGCAGGTGGGGCTCGTTAGCCCTTAAAGGCAACCCACCTACGTCCTAAGGACCTCGCTGCCACCGTCCAAGCTCGCTTGGCCCCGGCAGATGAACCTTAGGATTAAAGGGTGGGCTCAGTTCTGCGCACACTGTGTCTCACCTAAAAAATCCAATGCGCAGGCTGGAAGGTGGAAAGACCTTCCCCGGATCTTCGCTTGTGAAGACTGGCCATTATTAATACCAATATATGTTTCGAGGATGAAAAATTATTTAAAACCAATCATAGATCTTCATACTAAAAATGTCAGTTGGGATGATATAACATAACCAAAGATGGTTAGTTAAAGGCCTGGAGATTATATCCAAACAGAATTTATTCAAAATAGATACTTTCTGAATTAAACTCATTTATAGGAAGACTATATTTCCAAACCCAGTGTCAAACTCTTGTTCTAAGTACATCTTCCAGTAAAATTACTTCTCTTCCCCTCTCCTAAAATAAGGTTGGGATTTTGAGAGACATGCATGTAAATATATTTGTTTTCAGAGGTTATGTCACATGTTACTTTGTAGTCTTATCTGAAGAATACTTGAACCACTTTTGTTGAACAGAAGTCTTGTTTGTGGCTTCTGTGATGCTAAGAGAAAAAATAAATACAAAAGGTATAACTAGGGAGAAAATTTTGATTTTGCAACAATAGCATAATGAAAATGTGATCATGATACAAACCAGATATTTTCATAAGTCAGTGGCACAGGTTGACCAGGAAGCTGTGGCTGCCTCATCCCCAGAAGTGTCCAAGGCCAGTTGGATGGGTCCTGGAGAAACCTGGGATAGTGGAAGGTGTCCCTGCCCATGGCAGAGCATGGAACTGGAGGATCTTTAAGGTCCCTTCCAACCAAAACCAGTCTGTGATCCTATAAATTCTATGATGAGTTATAGAATTTTATATACATGTACCACGTATAGATTCCTATAATCACTTTTCTAAAAGTCTTTATACACTTGTGTCTCCTTAGATGTTTACCATTTTGAAAGGCTTGGCATTTTTCTGCAACACCTGACATCAGCTCTCAAAATACATGAATTTTCAAAGGGTTTTTAAAAAAACACCTACTCTTGGACTGTCTCCTTAGACCTTTTGCTGATTTGTCTCACATAAGTGGCTTAATGGCCTTTCTGGAGGTATTATAAGAAATTCTCACAAACTACCTTGCCCTTTGCCAACAGGAATATTTATTCTGATTTCAGCATAACCCAAGTAACTGCTGAAGACAGTCTTTTCCACCATCTGTCGTTTACAGTTTTCAGGTTTTGGTGTTTCCCTAAAGAAAACTGTCTTCTACCTAGTCCTGCACTTTGCAACCATTTTTAGTCATGCAGATCATCCTTGATTTCCTCTAAGCTTCCACAAAATCTGCATCCATTCTGACATACAACTGCACTTGTCAACCACTTGTATTTTAGCAAAGACCTTGGAGCTCTTTATGAAGTGTAGAGAAAGAATCATCTTCCTTCCCCATCATTCCTAAACACCATATTTATATGCAAAGAGCACTAATGTGTTTAGTAGCAGAGGGCATCCTCCACAGGTCTGATTTAGAACAGAGAATGATGATTCAATTTACATACACTGCTTTTTACAGTGGAATGAATTGTTACATACAGCACAGAAAACACTTCCTCTGATTCAAATTCTTTTTAAAGGTAAACATTCATATTTAAGTATCCTACCTAACATTCACTGATGTTCTTACACAAATTTCTACATCATTAAAATGGCTTCATTTTCAGGGACTGGGTTTTGCACATTTGAAGATCTGTGTGGTTAAAGAAAAAAAAATCAAAATATTTAAAAAAAATTATATGAGAAATTATTTTCTAATGCTTTAATACACTTTTGGGGAATGTCAGGCAGAAGATGCCTGAAAATCCAGGAGTCATTGTTTTCAAATAAACGGGGAGAAAAAGTATTACTAAATCTGATGTTCTGCAAAACGTGCAATATTTGAGCTGTCTTTATCAAGTCTCTACATCTATTCTATGTAGTGCATTTTCTGGTACCAAACTCTTCTTAGGAGTCCTACTTTATACTTTTTGGATTAGGAGTAGGGAGCTCCAGCCTTACAGATAAGTAAACTTTATCACACGACCATCCTGTGTGACATGTGGGTGTCATTGCCATCTTGCCTTTCAGACCAGAAATTGCTCTGAAATACACAAGTAAAAATTGGAAGGTTTGCACAGAAAGACTTGGTTTTACTTTGTGTCATATTTAAGGAAAACAGAACCATTCTTCTACTACTTCTTGCTTTGCCTCACTGAACAAAAAAAAAAGTCCTGCAAGTCTCCATCTTTGTACCTTTCATACTCTAATCATTCCAGCTCTAATAATTCTGCTCTGAATTTTTATTTCTTGGCTATATCATAAGAAGTGTCTAATCTGCTGCCTTGCAACACAAATTTAAAGTCAATTTTATCACTTAGGTCTAGAAAAGAGTCAATGACTCTAATGCAGAAGGTATGTTTCTGTTACCAGAAAATTACTCCAAAATTAAAAGAAAAGAATGAAGAAATTTTAAGCAGAAGAGATCCCAAGAAAAATTTAAGATATTGAATACTGATATTTATATAGTAAAATCAAAATTTCTCATAGGTAATTAGGGGATCTGAACAACCTATTGGTACTAATGAAATACATAATGGATTTTAAGTAGATAATCCTCTGAAAACACCATCTGAATGTTCTGTAGATACATTAAAAAAAATTAAGATTTTAAAGACAGAGAACACTACACGGGATAATTTATCTGCATCTTGTACCTCAACATGATCTTCACTACTACTACATGAATAAAAACCTCTAAGCTGTGGTTTATTTCCAAACACAACTTTGCGTAATCACCTGTTCAGTTGCAGTATCCTCCTCTTCCCAAGTTAGTTATGGAAAATGAAGACTAAAGAACTAGAAGTCTTTTTTCTTCCTCTCATCATTAAGAAATATGTGCCTCCTTTTCAATAGGGAGAAAAACCCTCCTTTGCAGTTAAAAAGAGTTCATTCTCTTTCTGTGCCTGTACTTTGCCCCAAAACCAGTTTTTACAGCTCAGAAATTTTGTTCATTTGTGACATAAATATGAAAATCAGGGACTTTGGACCAAATCTTGCCTTTTAACTACCTCCTTACCACCACTATGAAGATAATTTTCTACTTTGGCCGCATTAACTTAGAAGAACAAACATAGTAAGTTGTTAATAGTTGCTTAACAAATATTATACTGTATTATATATAAACTACCTATCACTGGCAAATTAATAGATAATAACGTAACTAAGAAAGAGAGATTTTTGTTTACATAGCAAACATAAATGTTAGGGAAGAAATATTGATTGTCTACTTGAATTCATAAAGAACTTGCTCAGCATCAGCTATTCATGGATCCTTCTCTGCCACACGCACACACTCAAGATGCAACTCAGAGTGAAAAACATAAACTGATCAAAACTCAGTGAGTAGGTGGTTTGTGCTCTCAGATCCATGTTATTCCAGCTATAGCAGTAGAACCAGGGAGTCACGTCTCTTTGTCTGTACTTGTATAAATGAGATTACAAGTAGGACTTTTGTCCTTTTCGTATGACCTTTAGATGGGAGACAGTCTTATGCCCTGAAACCAGATGTTCAAATAAACTGCCTTCACATTTAAAATAAACAATAATTGTTATTGCACTTTCTTCACTGTGCATTGAGCACTGAAGAATTTATTAGTATTGTGCAAATCTCATTTTTCATAATATTCTTATGAGGTATTCCTTTGCTTATAGAGTTTAGTGTTCCTCAAGTTGTAGAACGATTAAGAAGGTTAGTCAAAACATAAACACAGTAGAGAAAGACCTTGCTTTTTTTCTTAGCAATTTCAGTGTTTCGGGTAATTTCACCTTCCGAAGTCAAGTTCAAGCTGTTTCTAACATTCCAACTAAATACAAGCACATAACTTTGATACTGACTTTTCTTTTTCAAAGGAAAAGTAAATGTTAAGTTTGCTGCTGCTTGATCTGCCAAGAACAGCAAATACTTGTTCAAGACTTCATTTTAAGCGTTCCTTCTTGAATACTCTGTGGTTTTGCCCTCATGCTCTAGGTCAAATTGAGCCAAAGATTCCCCAAGATTTTTCACAAGATCTCTCACAGAGCACAGCGAAGAATTAGAAACCTAAGATTTTTTAGCTAAGTATAGGGATATATTCTGGTAGAAGGGGAGAAAGTTTTTTTATTTGTTTTTATCTTTATGACTGAAATAAAATCATGCTGTAAGTTCAGAAAAAAAAAAAAAGCTAAACTGAAAATCTGCAGATAGTCTAAATTAATTTGCTTTTCAAATTTTATCTCTTTTGTACCTTTATTAAAAGAGCAATCCTCACTTCCAAGACTAATATGCTAGGGAGAGTGTAAAGTTTTATTTGAGCACATCTATTCTTAACCTCACCTTTATAAAAGGATTTTAAGAAAAAAAATAGACTCCACATTCAGTCCCTAATTTTGATACGAATTTTGCGTCTCTAACTAATCATTGCTTTCTACAAAATACATGTGCTTTTGAAAGACATTTGACAGTCATATTAATGTAGCATTTATACCTATTATACTGCCTACAAAACACTGTGACAGTGTGTTTACAGAATCACTGTGGGGAAACCAAGAATAAACAGTTGTATTGCATAATTAGTGATAATTCCATGAAGGCTGCAGAAAGTAGACACAATGACATTGAGCAACCAGCAACAGTGAAGGTGTCAAGGAAAAAGACACACTGCATATTTTCATGCCATGTGTATCTTTAGAAAGGTCCTCCAGCAACCTCCTGGCAGGTTATGGAGCATCTTCTTGCATTTGCTCCTGACAAGTCTTCCCATGAACACTGTACTGCTTTTACTGTGCCACTGACTTAACCTTAAAACTCCTTGGCATTGCTTTATCCTGCCATTTGCTCTTCATTAAGGAGGCACAAGCCGTGCTATGGTTAAAGTACTAATATCTGCAGCATGAAAAGGAATCTTTTAGTATCCATCTGAGCTTTTTTTGTGAATCCTTTTGGTCCTGAAGTGTTACATTTCCTTTAGGATATTTGGTTGGTTACTCTTCAGAACTCTCACTAAAACGCAGTTTTTCTGCCATAAGGTTGTACCTGTGGAAAGATTTATGTACAAAAGTTTTAATTTAATCACTTAATTTAGAAAAAAAAAAAAAGAAAAAAGGGGTAAAGTTGTAAAGTCAACATTATAACAAATAGTCTTATCACTTTCTCTCAAAAACAAACAAACAAACAAACAAAAAAAAAACCACACAAAACAAAACCACCAAAGAATCTGTAGTGTGTAACATGCAAAAATTGTAAAATTAACAGCCAAATCAAATGAAATTTGTATTAAAATCATGGTCTGTCTCTCAGAAGCACCCATCAATGAACAATTTGTTTCATTTCCTCTTACTGTAAGTAAAATCAAAATGCTCATATAACACCAAACATATCTAAAGCCCTAAACTTCATTTAGTAGCACTCTGGTTTTCTTTTTTTGAGTATGATCCATC
Source organism: Myiozetetes cayanensis (assembly GCF_022539395.1). Taxonomy (NCBI): domain Eukaryota; kingdom Metazoa; phylum Chordata; class Aves; order Passeriformes; family Tyrannidae; genus Myiozetetes; species Myiozetetes cayanensis. The sequence continues at coordinate 32,920,375 of NW_026087631.1, read as the reverse complement.
TTCATGAAGGCCAAATATCACTGTTATTATTTTCATGTGGTAGATACAACTGCCTAATTCCTCATTTTCTCAGCTTTAAGAGAAATTCACCCCTTTGATTCTATGACAACAAACATGTAAAACGAACTTCAAAATCTAAACTACATTGTTTTTTAAGATGAGTTTGAATACTTAAGATTAAATTACCATTTTCTGAAGCCTTGTTCAACTTACCTCTAGCTGTATTTACACTGACATACAATTCTAAATGTAGATGTACTTAGAAATGCCCCACCTTCAAACTGTGCCCTACTTCTATCCAGAAAGCTGTCAGCACCTAGTTGACAGAAGACTTAACCTACCAAGCTTAATATGCATAGCAGCACTGACTTTAGCCCAAAATGCAATATTCATGACCTGTGTTGTCAAAAAATTACTGTCGTGATGACCGTATAATAGTCTCACGAATAGAACTATTCTCTACACGATAAACCTTGATTCTAACCCGATAGAGCCTGACAGGAACTATTTTCTACTATTCAGAAAAGATTTTAACATTCAAGGCTATGTTAAATGTAAGAAATAGCCCTTTTGCATCAACTACTTGACTTTAATGACTGACATCACAACACTCTGTGGACTGCACTAACCTGAGTGTCCCAGGTTAGTGACACTTTGAGTAAAATAGATAGATCCTGAGGTTTCAGTAGGATTTCTTTAATAAGCTCCAAGCATCAGGCACTTACTAATAATAGCAACCTATAAATCTATTTTAAAAACAGCAGAATATAGCCAATATTCAATAATTTATACCATACTCACAAGCTTTCGTTACTCTTCTGATAACCCTGTTATTTGCTGCTCAAGGCCAAGTCATATCGATTGAACAAAAAACTTTGGAGGTTGATTTTTTTGAGTCAAACTTTCAGAATCCCTTTATTAGAGCAAGACAAACTGAGATTAGAAAGTAAATGTTACGTGCTCTAGGAAAGAGGAAAGTTCAAAACCTTTTATAGAAAGAATGGGTTATTATATTTTGTTCTTCCATGCCATCAATGCATTCTCTATACCTACACTGCCTCCCTGTGACTTGCTCATAATTTATAATTGTATCAACTTAATATACTTCCCTCTGCATTATTTATACTACCACTAACATTGTTACACATGGGTAGCTCAGCCAGCAACCAGTGAAGACTATCACTTTATACAGCTAGGGAATAGTATCCTAATTTTAGAAAAGGAAGATTGAATAGTAGAGAAATTAATGGCTTGTCTAAATCAAACTATAAATGGTAAAACCTATAAATGGTGGAGAACTGGAGATGTATTTCTGGAGCTATAATCATAAGAACATCCTTTATATTCATCTAGTGGGTCCTCACTGGGGTTTTGTTCAAGGCCATGAGAAGCCTGACAAATATTTCCATGTATACTGAGTCCAAATCTTCTCTGGAGACCATGAATTTCAAAATCCCATTAGGTATGTCCTCCATTTAGAAATGCAAAACAATATTACAAATTTTAAAATAATAATTAACACACCTGTAAAAGTCAACTGGCTAAGGTACGTGGTACAATATGTAAAACTGGCTTTATCTCTACCTGGTCAGGTTTCAAAATTAATTGCTCATCCAAAGGTGTCTACAAGACTGTTATTATGTTATGGGGATGATTTAAGGAAAGCCACTATCTGAAAGGGGAAACAGTTTAACTTATAGTACTTCAATACATATCAAAACTAAAATCAGAGATTTATAGTTTATTTTTAAAACATCACAAAGTTTTCACTGTTGGGCCCCCTAGACATGGTTTTCTGCAGTAGAGAGACTCTATAATCTGGTTTTGTAGACCATGAGATGTGTGGTAACACCCTGTGGTTCCCATTCTTTCTTCTAGAAAAACATTGAACATTCTCATGTCATCTGATTGATTGCAGTATATGCTTCTCATCTATTTCAGTAATAATTTACATTACAGATAATTTGCACAATATTTTCACAATGATCCTAATAACAGAGGCATATAAAACTGCTCTGAGCAACAGCTCTAGAGATGTCAGTTCTACTGGTCCACTGTCTGTTTCTAAGTTCCCCAGAGTCCTGAAATATGACAAAACCAGGGGGAAAAAGCCACAGAGAGCCTAATATGATACCCGTGCTCAAAAGAAAACAGTAAATTAGGCAGAAATTCAAGGATGTAGTGCTGCTTCTATGGTCTCTGTGATAGCAAAGGTGAACAAAACACCTACAAAATAGAAAACTGCTGTGAATTTATAAAGGAAAGCCATGCCTAACAAGCTTGATGGAAATCACTGAAGAATAAGGAAAGCTGACAGCAGTGACACTGACAAGTTTACTTAAATTTCAGGGAGGCTCTCCTAAAAAAATGTTACACATGATTAGTAAGTGCTATATGGCTTGTGACATGCTAAAAAGAAAAAAGAAAGTTTAATAAAATTAGTAACTAAAGGAGGGGATACTGAAGGAATCCACTTCGCATCTTGACTTTGCAAGAGCATGTAATAAGTTTCTTGTAAAGTATGAGTCAGATCCCAGACAGCTCTAAAATATGTCAGAGAATTAGTCTAGGTAAAAATGCTCCAGCAAAAATCAGGAGTGGCTCTCCATAGCCCACCTATCCAGTTGACCCAATGTTTTCTCTTTCACAGCAGTTTTGTATTTGGATCAGGAGACCCATCTCCTGTGCTGGGAACTGCCCTCAGCTGTGTCAGTCACATAGGCAAACAGAGGTGTATTTACACAGCTCTTTTGACCTTCTCTTGTGCACCAGCATTGATCTTTCCTTGGCCACAGCTGAGAATCTGGATCATGGATGTATGGTTTTGAAGTATAAATAGCATTAGGAAGCTTGACATTCGATTTGAAACCAGGGTTACTCCTGCTCCATAGAGTCACCCAGATGGAAAGGAATACACAGAAAAAATGGAATGGAAAACAAACGAAGGAGAAGAACTGCCTTCATTAGGGAAGTAGCTCTACCTCACAACTGTCTCTCCCAAACTAATTTCCCAAATTGTGTGGGGTTTAATATTTACAATTATGCATTTCTTGAACGCAGCACTGATTCTGAAGGGCTCAGGTTTTAGCTTCATTCTCGTGGTCAAGTCTCTTCTCCCAGAATTTTTTAGAAGTGGTCACTGTAGTGTGTCCAAAATACCACACAATGTTGCTATGTCGTATTAAAATATTTTGGAGACAAACACTTCCCATTTTGCTTGCACTGGTCTCTACACGCAGTTTATAAAGTTCTGGAGGCCCTTTGTCCATGTAGAAGCTACATATATGTAAATCACTTTAATCATTTCTGCTACAGTATGAGCATCTCACAACGCTCATAAAACATGTTATTCTCAACTTTTTTCAGAAAAATGCTTTCCTAGTGTAACTTCAGGGTTAGAGTCTATCAAGTAAACTTGATGCAAATACCTGATAAATTTCCCCACATCATTTACAAGACATTTTTCATTCATATTCAAGTCAGAAAAAGTTTTCATTTTCCAAGCATTTATTCATCTCATCACATCACACACAGATTCATTCTTTGGTTTCCATTTGCTAGATGAAACTAATATTTTAAATGCATTAATTCTACAAAACTTCATTTGTAAAAACTGTATGCTCATGTTAAGACAAATGGCCTAGAGCCTGAATCTCCATTTCAAATGCAAATACAAATGTTTTTCGAAGAACAACAGTTTCCACCAGATTCTTTATGTTTCTTTATCTACAAAGTTCATAAAAAATATAAATTTCAAAACCACAGCTACAGTGCAGAAGGAAGTCATCAGCCTCATTAAAGAGTGAGGAGACATGTCCTGAAATCTGCTTTGCTATTTTTCTGCATAACTTAACGTCTGAGAGAGTAAGACAAATTTAAATTGCTCATATATCAAAGTAAGTATTACATACAAGACTTGCATATTGGAATAGATTGTTTCACAAGTATGGTGCTGAATTTGAATATGGTATGCATACATTATTACCAATTTGTAAGCTTTCAGCTGGGTTTAGCCTTGGTTTTAATGAATAGTTCCTTAGAAGTAAAAAACAAAAAGACTCTTAGATAGAATAGAGAAAACTAGAAATACCAGCAGCTTAACAAGCAAAGGGGTAGGGAAAGGACATGAGAGGAGGGTTCCAGGGGAAGAATTACCGAGATGGAAAAATCACGTTTCTCAGTGCTCTGAGGTAAACTATCACTTCTGTGAATCTTGCAAGTCCTAGACATTATACTCCAAACTAAACTTTATATCTGAACTAGTATCACTCAAACACATCCCATTTCACCAGTCCAGCATCTTCTACTAAGTTTGTGCCTGATGGCCTAGAAACAACAGCTGAGGAATAGCTATGTCAGTAGTTACGGCCATCTTGGTGGAAAAGAGTTACAGAGTCACAGGAAGATTTGGGTTGGGAAGACCCCAAAGATGATCTCATTCCACCCCCTTCCATGGATTGATTCTGATTCCAAGAAATGCTCACATATAATAGAGATGAGAGAAAATTTTTACTAACATAAACACTGAAGGGCAAGTAACATTATTTACAGCTGTTTACTGAATCATTCTGAATAATGCAAAAAAAAAAAAAAAACAACCTGCAATCCAGAAGACTAAACAGGGTATGAAATATAATATTTAATAGCAAATTCAATGAACTATCGGCAAGTCAATTAAGAAAATAACACTGCTATAAATCAAAAAGGAAATCCATTATTGTATGAAAGCATCTACTTCATATACAACAGTGAATTTTGATTAATTATTTTTTTAAAGATCCCACAGGTATGTAATCAAATTACACAAAAATTACCAGCACAACTATGTTGGGCTTACATGGCCAGGTTTTGGTAGTGGTAGGGCTACAGGGGTAGCTTCTGTGAGAAGCTGCTGGAAAATTCCCTCATGTCTTGCAGATCCAATGCCAGCCAGCTGCTGCAGGATGGACCTGCTGCTGGCCAAGGCAGGGATGGTTATAAGAACTCTGGGATAACATATTTAAGAAGGAGAAAAGGTTATTGTGCAGGTGAAATTGGTTCCAGAGAGGAGCAGAGTGAGAACATGTGAGAAGAACAACCTTACAAGCGCCAAGATCAGTGGAGAAGGAGAGGTAGGAGGTGCTCCAGGTACTGGAGCTGAGGTTCCTCTGCAGCCCACGGTGCAGCCCATGGTGAAGGCAGCCGTGCCTCTGCAGCACATGGAGGTCAACAGGGGAACAGAGATCCAGCTGCAGCCCGGGGAGGAGCCCACCCCAGGGCAGGAGGATGCCTGAAAGGGGGATATGACCCCATGAGAGACCCATGATGGAACAGGGTCCTGGCAGGGACATGCTGACCTGTGGAGAGAGAAGCCCACACTGGAGCAGGTTTTCTGGTAGGACTCATGACCCTGTGGGGGACCCATGCTGGAGCAGCCTATGCTTGCAGCACTGACCCTGTGGAAGTGCACCCACATTGGAGCAGTCCCTGCAGGACTGACCCCGTGGAAAGGATCCCTTGTTACAGCAGTTTGTGAAGAACTGTTAGCTGCATGAGGGACTCACACTGAAGTTTGAGAATTACTGTCTCTCCTGGGAGGGACCCCACGCTGGAGCAGGGAAAGGACTCTGGCTCCTCTCCATGAGCACTAGTGGAAACAAGCTGATGAACTGACTGTGATCCCCATTCCCATCTCCTTGCACAGCTGGAGGGGAGGAGAGAGAGCTCAGGAAGGAGTGAGAGGTGGGGGGAAGGGGCTTTTAAGATTTATTTTACTTCTTATTATCCTGCTCTGATTCTGTCAGTAATAAATTCAATCAATATCCCCAAGCTGAGTCTGTTTTGTCCTTGATGGTGCCAGATCTCTTCTGGACCTTCTCTCAACTGATAAACTTTTGCTATATTTTCTTTTCCCGGTCCAGTTGAGGAGAGCAGTGATAGAGCAGCTTTGGTGGGTACCTGGTATCCAGACAAGGTCAACCTATCACAGCAACAGATCAGAAATTGTGACTGATTGATCAGAATAATTTAGCAGTCTCATATGCATCGTGTATTCATAAAGCATGTGCATCTTCTCTTGATAGAACAAGCCAAGACAGGCAGTACTCTTCCCCTACATGGAAATTCTCCAGGAGCCTTATACATCATAATTAATCATTAGAGTGATCCAGTTTATGTTTATGTTATTCCATTGATTGAGCAGGCAAGGATAAATTGGATATCATGAAACTGGATGAGCACTGTACGTATCAGAACCACACTATTATGTGAATATTAGCAATCAGTAAAAAAACTGATAAGAGGTATAGTATCTGGAATTCTGATCAGCATTAAATGAAGTGCCTTACTTGCACTACAAATTTTTTCACATGTTTTCCATATTTATGGCCTCCTATTCAAGTGTCCACTTGCCATTCCACCAGATTTTTAGTTTTTCTTATGTGAAAACAAAATTTTCAAAATTCAGATTTTTTTTTTTTTTGAAAGGTGCAACACCTAAATAGAAAGCAAATGCATAGAAACAATAAACCATACTAATCTGGACTAGCTGTCAACTTAGATTTGGGGGTATTTTGCTACTCACACACCACTAATGAAAAAGTGAGTACTGACTCAGTACGTTAATTTTCTAATTAAATAGGGGTTGCTAACAGCCCCTACATACTTATTTTTAGGCAGGTAATTACCCACACATTTTGCTAATCATTTTTATGTCTTTAAAAAGTGCTATAAGTTGCAAGTGAAGAAAATTGGACCTTGGATAGACTAATTTTAGTATAATTGAAATGTTGAACTCATTTAGAAAAACTTAATACTTTTTCCTCCTTTCCATCTACAGTCATAGCTATTTTATTAATTAGGTATGCATTGTATAATTAGTACAGTATTCATTATCCATTATAATTACATTTGTTATTTCTCAGTGCCAATTTTAAATATTCTTTACAGTTTTTAAAACAATATTTGATGAATGCTTGATTCTTATCAATATGCTTGCCATCAACACGCTATTACTAAATAATATTGATATTAACTATCGTTATTGTTATCTATTCATCTAAGCACCATATTACAATACAAAGTAACATTAAAAAAAATAGAAGGTTTTGGGTGTTCTTTTTCAAAGTAGTATGGATATCATTTTGTCAAGCATAAGCTGCATATTTTGCAGAAGATTACCAAAAGAAGGGATGGGTTTTCTGATGAGGTAAATTGTCGTAGCAACTATGAAGTCATGATCTGTGACTAGTTGAACATCTGACCCCAGCTATGAAATAGGAGGTATATGGTGCTATGTCACGGGAATCGAAGGATTTACTGTATAACCTTGTAAAATAAATCAATAAGAAATTCTAGACCATAAAGAAAATAGATATATGATTACACTAACAGTCTATTTTCCTATGTAATCATAGGTAAAATTGCTTGCTAAATATTTTTACATTCATAGAAAACTTCCATAATTGAAATAAAATATATACAGTCTGCTTTGCATAGAATTTTCTCTGTCCTTTGGATTGCAAAGCTATCCTACTGAATATAACTCTCTGTTTTTAAAATCAACAATCAGCCAAAAACAGTAATAACTTATTTCATAAAAGAAGATAGAAAGCAAACATTTGACAAAAAACATGAAAAAAAACCCCACTTTTGAGAAAGTGGAAAAGAAGAAAAATAATTAGCATTTTCTGATCTCTCCTGTTGGAATCATTTTGTTTTAAAGCATTCTGCATCATAAGAGCAAACCTATTTTTTTTTCCTTAGGGAATGTCAGAGGTAAGTAGCCAGACACCCTGCAGTAGAGTCAATACAAATTTTTTAGTGGAAATGATGGATAATGCCATTGTACATTCAGATTCCAAAAGAACAGCAATCAGAAAATATTGTTCCATAAATAACAAATTATATGCTTTCCAGGAGAAAATCCATGCTACTGTTATTTTTCTTTTGTCCCATCATAGCAATGAAAGACCCTTGGACAGTGACTGTTTCAAGTTTCCACTGGGCATTTGCTGCATGTTAAAAGTTGATGTCTTGAGGATGGTTTTTTATGGTCACATTTTAGGAGGCACACTTACAAGAAGAAAGAAATGAGAGGTTTATCTTCAAAATATAATTCTATTATTATTATATAATTCCATTGAATTGTAAGCATTTTGCTCCAGATAAATTCAGTTTACAAGTATTTAACAGATTAAATACAAGATTCGTATGATTCTTTCTGTGAATTTGTGATTAACTGCTTTCCTGGTCCAGAATACAGACCAATTCCTACATTTGTATAGTTTCAAAAAAAAAAAAAAAAAAAAAAAAGCAACTCGTAATTCTGGTCCTAATATGCCCTAATATGCTTATAATAAAGGTTCCTACAGCAAAGCCTAAAAACTGTTAGATACTTAAGCAGGAGAAGGTAATTAGGCTACTAAGGAATCATAAATCTTGACTGCTTATGCATCTACCACAGTGTCCCTGTTGATTATCAAATGCTTTGCAGGTACACAATAAACAGAAACTTAAAAATATCTTTGGGTAACTGCAAAAATGTAGAATTTGAGGGAGATGTGGGAGTACATGTAAAGGTGTCTCTTGAGAGTTTGATGAATGGACTATCAAGATTTGGATACTTTAAAGAAAGAACTGGAATGTGCAGTGGTACAGGTCAGTCTCACTTGTGCTTAGGAAACTTCTTTATAATAATTTTGAGAAATAAGGCTCAATGAGGTTCATCTGTTATAAAGTGTGTTTTGTTGATCAGTTGATATTATAGATTATTATAGAACAACCTGAACTGCAATTTTATCTCACACTAGATTAACAGAACATGTTTGAATCTTCATTTAGAGAGAGGTGGAAAAAGGTTCCAAAGGGCGAAATTACACTCTGAAAGCACTTCTGGTATACAAATTCTAAGGGGTTCTGATTTTGGCGTTCACTGGACCACTTGTTTACCTGTTTAAGGCTTTATAATATTTTCTCTCTAGGTATATACTACATACACTTTATACACTTTATGTTCTAGCATGAAAATAGAGTCATGCTTTTCATGTGGTCAGCAGTAGCTACTTATACTTACAGCATGGTGGATATTCACAATTGTGAATTTAAATGCACATTCTCTATTAAAGTTTCAGTGTATGAGGAGTTGACTGGTGTACAGACAAACAACCCTACCAGGGCTTATTTTTTGCATGCACTTTTCTCAAGTGTTTGGCCTTGGGGTTTTCTGGAACAATACAAGCTTCTGTTTCAACAATTTTGACTCATATTCTGCCTTCATTTCCAGCCATGTACACAGCTTCTGGGGAAAATCTGACTCCCTAAATCTTGGAAATGAGGAATCATGGATTAAATTACTAACCAATAAGCCTGATCTTATCCTGCCTAACCTACTTTGGTACCTGACTCAGTACATCTTTTTCTCCATCAGTTCATTTGCTGCTTCTCCATGAGTACACCAGATTTCTTATTTCTCTGCATTTGTCCTTAGCCATTTATGCTTTTTAATATTTTGATATGAGTTAATTTTATTATGTGTTTTACAAAAGCCACAAGTATATTCAGATTCCCTTTTGTAGTCACACTAGCACCTCTGTTTTGCCCAACCGGCTCATTCACATGGAAGTCTGTTTTCTTCTTTCCTTTTGAGATTGCCCCACTACAATGAATCATAGAATCACAGAATTGTCTGAGTTGGAATGGACCTTAAAGATCATCCTGTTCTGCCCCCTTCCACCCCTTGGTTGCTTCAAGCCCCATCAAACCTGGCCTTGGACACTTCCAGCTATGTGGCAGCCACAGCTTTTCTGGGTAACCTCTGCCAGGGCTGCATCACCCTCACAGGGAACAATTCCTACCTGATATCTAAATCCAAATCTGTCCTTCTTTACAAGGAAAGGTTCTTTACATGGAAAGAGTGCTGGAAAATCCCATCTGTACTGCCATTTCGATGACAGGTTGAATCAGGTGATCTTTCAAGATCCTTTTCAACTGGGCTGTTCTGTGGTTTTACATACTGTGTCCGGGCTCCTTCACACCAGAACAGCCCCAGTCAGGTTTCACCTACTCTTCTGTGACTCCAGTTGTTTTGTTTCTTATTTCACAGCACAAGGCTGAGACAAAATCAGAAATGGAAAAAAAAACAAACCAAACCAAACAAAAAAAAAACCACAAAAAAAACCACAAAAAAAAACCACACACACACACACACAAAAAAAACAAAACAAAACAAAACAAAAAAAAAAACCACACACACCAAACAAAACACCAAAGTCTGCATTAGATCAATAGTGTTGACTTGTGTTTCTAATCTTTTCAGATTTACTTTTTAGACTTTTCCTAAAACAACCATAAATTTTGGAGGCAAGGGCAAATTCATTTGGTTTTATTTAGAAACCCTTAAAATAGTTTAACAAAGTCAAAAGCTTCTGGATTCCAGAAAAAAATCAGTGTCTCAGTGAGAATGTACTTCCTACAGTGGGAAAAGTATTCAAAGGTGTTCTATTTGCTGAAAACAATGCATCATGTATGAAGTCAAGGAGGTTCACAGTGCAGTACAACAATACTGAATACTAGAGTTAATTGAAGCTCCCAATAGTTTGTGTACAAGACGCAGCACAACAGAAAAAAAAACTAATTCTTTTCATCTGATTCTGAGTCCAAACAGATTAGAACCAAAGCCTAGAGCAAGTTTTTTTATGATTAATTAATGATGGGCTAATTTGCTTTAGGCCACACTATTTTCCAGCCACTCATTAATCTCAGAAAATGCCACAGGCTACAGTTGTTACTGTTTAATTAAAAAGTATGTCACAGTTGAAAAGCTATAGAAAACTGTAAATATCCTTTGCCAAAATTTATATATCCAGGATAATCTGCAGTCAAAATGAGGAGTGCAAGGGAAAGGCAGAGATAGGTATCAGATGCTTTAGGCTGAGGTAACCTATTTTTTGTCACCTTGATTTAGACAGCCTCTACACAATAGTTTTTAATCTCTGTGGCTGATTCTTTATGACTATATGAGCCTCAAGTAAAGCCAAAAGAAAGACTTCTGTTACCTTTTATGAGAGATTAGTGTTGTCTAGACAACCATGAAGTTAAGACATAATTTACCCCCTAAACTTCAAGAAAAGAAGATGTCAGAATATTAATGAAGTATTTAAAAAGACTTCTGCAACATTTATAACTTTTAAAATCTTCTGGATTAATAGAAGCTGATGCAGTCCTGAAACTAGAAAGCTACACATTGATGAGCTTCATAAGAAAAAGATAAACACAAACATGCATTTATATAGATTGTTTACCTTATAAAGCTGCAATAAAATCCATTACTTTTTTTTAATATTTGAATAACATAAATATAAAAAAGTCAGACTGTAACAATTTGAAAGCTGAAGAAACAAACTTTTTCTCATCAGACTGGAAAGTTTCTTACATGATACTGTTGCTATGGGAAAAATGTGACAGTTCTAAGTTCCAGTCCCTAAAAATTAATTAACTTAGAAATAAAATTAAAATCTGAAAAACATGTAGGGTTTCTTTCACATCTATTTCTTTGAGGATTAAAAAGTCCTAGAAAAACTTGATTGGGTTCTGTGCTTCCTTTTCACTTTGTAAATCTCCATTGTAATAAATGTATTAAGCTTTGAAAAAGAAATTATTTGCTATAAAACTGTAAAGATAATAATTTAAAAGTTGTGTAAAATTGTATAAATTATGTTTTCTAAAATAATAAGCACACATAGCCTGGAACTCCATCATGAAAGCCAGTATCACCCCTGTCCTGAAGCTTTTTTTGTGACAGCAGAATTGAAGGCTTTGGAACAATCTTTTCAGAGATGACATCCTTTTCATTGAATTATTTTGAGTGATTAAAAGTTATAAGGTTGTACTTCCAAGATCTAATCAGGCTGTTGTCTGATGTAGGAGATGAACTGACTTGTCTGGGACCAGAGGGACACACAGTTTTGCCAGGATTGTGTGGAAGCAGTAAAAGAAGAAGATTGGTACTTTAGCAGTGAATTTTTCCCTTGGAAAGAGACCAGGATACCTTGTTAAAGCTTCTCAGTTTACACTTGGGTGGACCACGACTGTATATGGGTTTTATTGCTGCAAAATCTACAGATAGTAACACAACAAAGGCAAGCTGGAAAGGTCTCAGTGAAAAACATTTACAATGAAAAAGGCTCTATACTGTTCTGAAAGAAAAAAGGGATTATTTGTCTTCTTAAGCCATGGAGAGAATTATCATGGTGTAGTGCCATGGTTTAAACCTGGATTGCAACTCAGCCTCACTCCTTCACTCCCTTCTTTGTGGGATGGGAGAGCAAATTAAAAGAGGAAATGTATTTACAATCCTGTTGTCTCAAGCCACAGGTTTAATCAGTAAAGCAAAAGCCACATCGAGGCCTTTCTAAAATAGATAGTTTAGAATCACTCTACCTTAACTTTGATGAATTAGGTGAGGAAGATGTCAATTTTGGCAATTTAGAGCTGTTGTTTTCCGTCTGAAAGGAATGTTATGGCAAAAGTTTATTCGGTTTGGATATAGTGCAACAAAAACAGATATTTTGCTGTGCCCTTATTGTAGAGTAATGGCATTTCTATAAGTTGTGGAAAACTTAGATGGTTAAACGTCACATTTATGTTCTTTTTAATGATTTTTACATAGAATTAGCCAGATTAATACTCTGTTGTAGTCTATTTTTAGTCACTGCCTCTTGATTTTATATTCTTCTTATTGAGGTATAGAGCAAATAGTCATCACACGTTTCCAAAGCTCCTTGTGGATCAACTACAATGAAGCACTTCTTAACTTGCTCAAGGGCATCTTTACATCTAACTCTTAAAGCTTTTCCTGAAGCCCAGGCACTTAGTTTGAAGACACAGTATTTTGTCTTTTTGTATACTGTAATTTTTTTTGTTCTTTATTGTTTGCTTGTTTGTTTTTCTTAAAACCTCCTCTTGCACTGATTACTTGCTTGAAGTGATCTCCAGCACTTCCTTTGTTATTTTTTCTGTAGTGACTTTTCTTTATCTCTGGAGGCTTTTTTGTCATTTTTTACTTTGGTCAGGTTGCTGTATCCTTATCTTCAGCAAACAACTTTCCTTTTAATCTTTTTTGATCTTTCTCTTCTATATATTGGGATGTCATTTTCTGTGCTTTTTCCCTTCTGTTTTTATGTATGTCAGTTCTGGTGACTACTTTATAATATTTTCTGATCCTTATGAAGAGATTTCCTTTGTGTTCTTCCTTTTATTTTTAGTGTTTCCGTGATTGTTTTTATTCTACTGTTTTTCTCAGTGTATGCCTGTATTGGGTCTTTCTGTGCAGGAGGGAGTTCTTTTCCCCACAGTAGCCCTCACAGTGCTGTGCTTTGCATTGGTCTCTAGAAGGGTGTTGGTAACACACCAGTGTTTTGGCTACTGCCGAGCACAGCACCAGCACTATAACATTCCTTCCTTAGTTGAGGGCAAGATCCTGGGAGGGCACCCCAGTGGGCCAGCTGGCCCAAACTGACCAGAGGGATATTTCATACCATATGGTGTCAGCTCAGATATAAAAGCTAAGGCACAGAGCAGGAAGGTGGGCGTTCATTGTCTCCAGTGGCTGCCTGCTGAGGAACTGCCAGGCGTGCTGAAGCCCTGCTGCTCGGCAGTGGTCAACCATCACTGCTTATGGCAACTAGAGAATAAACCGTGTTATCTTTCATTTTGCTTTGCTTTTGTGTGCACAAGCTTCTGCTTTGTTTTTTGCTTTAAATAAACTTCCTTATCCCAACCCATGAACTGTTTTTCCTCCTTATTCTCTCCCCTGTCCGACTGCGAAGGGGAGTGATAGAGTGGCTGGGTGGGCATCTGGCATCCAGCCAAGGTCAACCCACCACAATACCATTTTATTTATTTCTTGCGAAATCTTAGCACTATTTTTTTTCTCCTGGGTAATCTCAATTTATTTTCTATTTTCTTTTGCTATATACCTTTGTGTGCTGACTTTTTTGAAGACTGGGAAACTAACTTCACTTCTGATTCTGTTCTTAAAGTAACAATACATACATATATAGACACATATATAACTTTTTTTAATTTCACTGTACTGTATGAATTGCAGGAAAGTAAGTAAACATCTTCTTTTGCCCAATTCTTCACTTTTATTTTTAGGTTTGACTTTACTATGGAAGTAAATTTCATGAACAAATGTGCTACAGAGAAGAGCAACACATATATTTTTCTGGCAACTCACCTGATTCTAAGACTCCTTTTTGCTACTGTGTCAGTAAACAAGATGCTCATGTAACATGTATTTAGTTGTAGGCTCCTGTGCACTGAGGGATGTCATAAGTGATTCCTGGAAAAATGAAGACCATGTCTCAGCCTTAATTTGAACATCGTACTGGCAATAAGTGATGAAGAGCACTGACTGACTTTCACTTTTCTGATGAAACAACCAGTAAGCAGATCGACACTTTGCTTTGAGGAAATACAGACTGTCAGTGTTTGAAATTGACTTCAGCTGGTTTCTTAGATCAGTGTGCAAGACCTGGATCTCTTGGAGTAGTACTGATGATAACATGTTAATATGGCTGCTGCCTCAATCATGTGCAGAAACAGATTTTATTTTTTGCGTATGGATTTTTAGGTACTTTCTAAAGGCCTGCAAGGAAACCTGTCCTGCTTTTCAGGTTTACATCTAGAATTCTTTTTAAGGAGGAGGAGAAGGTTCCTTATCTAAGGAACCAAGTACATTTGTTGCCTCTTCTCAAGGGCTATCTTTGCATTTCATATCTGACATTAAAGAGTGAGTTAAGTACATAATCACTCCTTGAAACTGAAGCTTGAACTGTCCTTTCCCAGGAATGTGTTAAAATCTGTCTCACAAGCTCCTCCTTCTCCCTCTGGTCCCTCTTTACCCTTTGCTATCAAATTAGAAACTTTATCAGGCTTCGTTTTTCTTTTACTATTCCACCCCCACCCTCAGACTGTTATAGCACAGACTCATAGCCTGGTACTTTGCAGTATCCTGAGAACAAGAGATATGGTTTCAATAACCTAATGAGAGGAAGATAATTGTACCTGATCCACCAGTTCCTTAAGTCAGGGCCTGAAGGTTCTGCAAAGATGGCAACAACATTTTCCTATTGCATTTTGGAAGGGAACTGAAAGATTATTAGCTGAAATTATCTCCCTTTGCAGTGAACACACTGCTAAATTAGCTCCACATCATGTTCCACTGGACCTGATGGAATGGGAAGAAATAAATTCTTCTTCTTCCCCACAGTTCACCATTTTCTCTATAAATAATGGAGACAGATTCGATTAAGGCCTTTCAAGTGAGACAGAAAAAGGAGCCTCCACATCGTGGATTTTGTTAGTGAGTAGAAATACAGAAGGTACTAAGCTAACCAAAGCTGAAAAGGCTGTCTCTGGGCAAGTACTGAAATGCCAATACACTGAAAAGTACATGCAGTTAGGGAAGTGGGGGACAAGATTGCCTCTTCTATATCCATTGTCTCTTTTTTTCCACAACTTATTCTATTTCTTGCTTTTCCTGCTAACAACTTTTACTGCTGTTCAGTTTTATTTGTCCCTTACTAATGCTTTACATTTCAATTCTTCTGCTCAAAAATAAAAAACACAACTGTGTTGTCTGTTGCAAAATAAGGAGTTTTGTTTTTCTATGGAAATAATACTCACCAGGGAGCACAGAATTTGATTCACTGAAGTCAGATCTTGCTACAAATGACCTCTATAAGGAAAATGTATTGACAAATCAACAGCCTAACAAGTGTGATTTTTTTTTTTCATTTGTCCCACCACTGGCTAACAATTATTTTGACTCATTAAAAAATCAGATTGCCTAGAAGCTATCAGGGATTTTTTTCAGGTAAAAATCTATCAATTTTTTTTGTGTATCAGCATGGTATTTTACTAGTGATACAAACTTCTTGATATTTCTACTACAAAGTCCCACTCTTGTTTCAGAAAGTTTGAGAAATGTAGTTTTTTGTGAACAACTCATTGGTCTATGATGAGCCTTTTATTATTATAGAATGAATTATTTTTCCAGGTTGCTTTGAAACACAAATTAGTTTGCATACTCTTCCTTTTCAATTGTGCCAGTTATTTCCATGATGGTTAATATAAAAATCTGCTTTCAGTAACTTACAGCAAATCTGGTACTTAAGTCTATGGAACTCCAAGTTCCTCATAAATTGACCGAAGTTAAACACATTGAAGATTGTGCTGGATTTGGCTGGAATAAAATGGGAATTTTATCACTAAATTTAGTGTGTGGAATGTTAGGTAGTGCTGATTAGCCATACCAAATCAACAGAAGCAAAAACCTAGGTATATTAGAATAAACAGATTTGATATGAAAAAATGCACTTGGTAACCAGGAGCAATCACAGAGGTACAGGAGGAAAAAATTAAAAGTCAGATTAATTGCTGATATAAACCTCCTCTTCCCCAAACCAGCTCTAGAATGTTCAAAAGCATTCCTAGTTGTTTCATTCTTTAAGCTACCATCATGGAAGATTAGATATTTCTGAAAAAATATAAGCAAAGCTTTATCAGTTTCAGATTCAGAGTGAATGAAAACAAGCAGAAGAATCAATATAGTATAGAAATATCTCCAGCTTAAAAGATTAATAGGGCAAGAAGGTACCACTTTAAAATACACATTTTGAATACATGAATTCTAAGGAACATCATTACTGTACAAACCACATCAGCATTTAAATTAAAAATCTAGGTCCTGAGAAAATAACAATAATAATAATAAAAGTAGGATCCGGTACAATTTCACATTCCTTTTGAAGTTGCTTGTTCCAGCAATTCTGACTCTACAGGCAAAACATTCATATTCCCAGTGGATCTCAAAAGCTTGAAATTATTTTACTTTAAATAGGTAACTCCACTGCCACATCTTCAGGGAAAAGTTTGGGTAATAGTCTTTTCTAGCCAATTCCTTCTTACTCATGTATGAATGATGAAAATGGCAGGGCTATGAAGGACAGACAAATGGCAGAAAATACAGAATTAGAGACATAGAATTAAAACAGCCAAAAAAAAAGGCCTTTTGAAAGACAGGTGTGCCAGCATCAGAGACAGGAAATAATGAGGAGGAAAAAGAAACCCACAACCTTTTAGCAAACTAGGATTCCTAGGGGCCTCTCTGAAATGTGACTTGAAAGTGTTGGAGAGTGAACTTTACCCAGTCTGTGCTAAAGAAAAATAAAAAAATATTCTGACAAATATTGTAACTGTGGTGACCTATGTAATCTGAGAATAGAGGGGGAAGGGTTCTGCTGCACTAGGAAAACTCCATAAAGTTCAAAGAGGTCTAGAGCTGCCATTAAACTCTGCAGGAGGAGGCACATTTATTTACATAAAAGTCAGACAATACGTTAGACTGTGCATGCTTAGAAGCAGATAGATGAAACGGAGTCACAACTCCCAGTGAATATTAATCCATTACTATGGCTAATTTTAACAGCTTGAAAGTCAACAAACACATTTGTCTTAGGTCCGAAAGGAATAGATGTGCTTTTGAAGTGAAGTGATGAAATTACTGTAGGAAATAAAAAGCCAACTATTGTACCAGGTGTTAGGAAAATGAAACGGTGTCTTGTCACGTATCTAAAGAGAAAGGAATGCAGATAAATTATAATTAAATGTGACCATTACACCAATTTTTTATGCTTCAAAGCTATGCATTACACCTCATTTATCTTTACTCCGTCACTGTTCTTAATGGCAAAAATTGGCTTTTGCTAATTATGAATTTCTAATGTTATGAAGATGGGGTTTTTTTCTCTTTGTGTCAAAGAACAGGTCACAAAAATGTTGTTCTTCACCTAAAGGTATTAGTGCCTGAATGGCTGAAGGACCTCAATAAGAAACAGGAAACAGGGACTGAGTTTCTTCTTCCATTCCTATTGGAGTCAGTGGAAGCTGAAATTGGCTCTTAAACCAGTTTTACAGTAGCATGGTTGGATTTAGTATTTTCCTCTTGATCTTTGTCCAGTAAAGGAGAGATTGATCAAACTAATTGCCTTTTCAAATTCTTTTTTAATTAATTTTAATTCTTTTTGTCCCAAGCAGGTTTTCAAACAGAATTTGAATGTACATGAGAAGAGTGGATAAACAAGGGAGAAAAACATTCAATACTTGAAAAAGACAACACAATAAAATGCATAAAATTATGAAAGAAAAGCTATGGCTGGTACTTCAGACAAACAATCAGGAGAGAAGTTGGCATAGAAGGGCTGAGGTCTGAAGGCAGGTTCTGATCACCCTTTACTACTGACAGGGGACGTAACAGACTGAGGACTTTACAGTGGAGCACTGTTTTATTATGGCATGAGATAGTGTTAAATGTCATAGTCTTAAACACTTTAAATACCTTTAGAATATTAATACACTCAAGAATTCATTATAACATGGAAAATATCTAAGGACTTCTTAGATTCCAGATGTTTCCACAAAGTAATATGGTTTCTATGAGCCACGACAGCACTCTGAAGTGTCTGTGTATAAACTCTTTGTGACCACTGTGATGATGTCTTCCATGAACCTTTTGAAAGGTGCAAATCATTAAGGAATAAAAAATATTTTAAATGTATAATAAATTAATCCTAACTATGATTACCATCAATTTTTTCAATAAATAATAGATGAGAAAAGCCTTCTGCCTAGTCAGTTACAGAAGTTTAACACCCACATTTGAACATTTTTTGGTGTTATTCTTGTGTTGTTGGAAAAGTGTGTTATGTCTATTCTACTAAAAATGTGTGTGTACACTCTACATAACTATTCATGGTACCTTCAGATCAAATTTTGCACAGATACAAAGGTCGCTGACATCCATGAGGTGGACATTCATTTAGAACTTTTTGAAGAAGCCCTTAAGGTAAGGTTTGCAATACTTTGGTATCTACATCCTCGGTTAACATCCTTCAAGTTAATTGAACACACTTCACCAGAAAAAAATCTATCATCACTTGGTTCACAACCTGTGGTATTTTTAATGAACTCTCATGTCTCCTTCTGATGCAAAAGAGGCCATCCTGCACAGACTCATCCAATCCCTTAAGTCTCTGCCCACCCACATAGGCAGACCATGAGCTTTAGGAGATTTTCTTTTCACTTCTTGGCCTTACTAGTTCATTCTTTCTCCACTTCCTGAACTGAGCTTTTCCAAGGACACTGCTAACATACACCTTTGCTCCTTTACCTTTGAGCTCTTTTACCTTTAAGTTCTGGTCTTTCTTCTCTGATCCTCTGTGCTTCACATTCCTGTTAAATGTTCACTGTGCTCACACCCCGACTCCCAATTCCTAGAAATGAACTGCTAGACCCTGAAGAAAATGAGTTTTCATTGTTTCTCTGTACTCCCTTTTACAGGGAGTTACATCAACTTTGTTCATTTTTAAGAGCTGCTCAGGGTCAGCAGCAGTTCAGAAACAGATTTCATCTGAAAAAAAAAAACGGATATACATTCTTTCTAGTGATATTTCTCTTTTGAGAAGAGCCTTTTAATGTTGTGAATTAAAAGCTTCGTGAAAAACATAGGTTTTGATTAAATAAAAATGCAGGCTTTATCACAAGTCAAGCAGCTGACCATCTAGTCATGGATTTTTGTTTTCTTTGGTGTGCTAAAGTGTAATTATAACAACAATCATTATGGGGTTTTATTCCTTTTGAGGGAATGTTTTGGATGCCCATGTGCCAAGTGAGTCCCATTGAGCAGGTGCAGCACAGATGTGGATGTGACATCTCTGAAAACATATTCCCCAGGGCTTCAGATGCCAAGATTACCCACCCAGGAAATAAATCTTACATTTGCACAACCAGAGGAAATGGAGACACTTACAAAATAGGTATGACACTGAACCCTTTGTCGGGAATTTTGTGTTACAGAAGAATGAGGAGTCATCTAAACAAACAAACTAGAGACAGAGAATCATAGGATCACGGAACTGTTGAATCATAGCATCAGGGAATCATAGAGTCATAGAATACATGGAATCAGTGCATCTCAGAATCATGGAATGATTGAATGATAGAATCACAGAATCTTGCAATCATAGAATAATAGACTCAAGGAACCAGAGAGTCATAGAATCACAGAATCAAAGAATAATATCAGCTCAGAGTCGTGGAAGTATACATCCACAAAGTCATTGAACAGTTAAATCACAGAATGAGGGACTCAGAGTCATAAAGTCATAAAAACATAGAGTTTTTATGCCTCTTAGACATATGAAATTCTGAAATCATTGCTTCATAGAATCATGGAATTGTAGAATCACAGTATTATAGAATCACAGAAAAATGGAATTATGCAATGAGGGAAACATAGAGGCATAGAATCATGGATCCATCACAACATATAGATAGGGATTTGTAGAATCATAGAATCATTGCATCCTAGAGTCATGGTATCATAGAATCACAGAAGCACAGAATTATTGAAACATTAAATGAATCATAGAGTCAGGGAATCAAAAAATCAAGGACTTAACGAATCAGTCACAGAATCATGGCATCAAAGAAACATGGAATCATATAACCAGAGGATCACAGAACCCCAAGGCACTCTGTTTTAGAAATGCAACTTCTTTTCTCAAACAGGTGTTTGCTGTTTCTAAGAGTTCATCTTATAAACTAAGATTACATCGAAGAGTACATTTATCACCCAAAGTTTACAAAAATCTAAAATCCCCAAAGTTTTATGGAATTCTCTCTGATGGTTTTTGAGAGAAATGGAGATGTTTGTTCCAGTAATCTTGCATGTGTTCTTTTAGAAGAACCAAAATATAATTATTTCACATTGAATTTTCAAACACTACACAAGAGTAAAATATTTCTTTTATTATCATTTTTCATTTATTAACAGTTTCTAATGTCCTCACAATATCACAAATCAAACAGATTCTATTTTTTTGTTTGTTTTTATGGTGTGTGTGGGAGGAATATTGGAATTCCCTGGAACAACATTAATAAAGGAAAGGACTCGAAAATGGAACTAGAAGAGATAATAAAGAAAATGACACCCTACTGCCAGCACTCCAGTGCAAGGTGGTGACAGAGCAGCATAAGGAAGATATAGGAGGAAGAAAAAGTAGACGAGAGGAAAATATAGAAAGTCAGTATCTCAGATATCTTCTTACTGTCATTTAACATAGACTTCTCTTCACTAATCCCTGTTGACTAATTTCTACTGACTTCAGGGGGCTTGTTTTTGTGGCTGTGTTATTTTTTTTATTATTCCTCATTAAGGTATCAGCGGCTTTGTTCTTATAAATTGCTAAATTAAGGGGAAATGCATCAAGAAATTATCTACTTATATGGACTTCTTATACCATAAACAAAGAAACACTTTCAACATGGCAAACCCCAAGTCTTACTCTTCCCTGCTCCATTTAGGTGGGGAAATTAGAGGTGGAATTCAATTAATCAGATTCAGCTTTGATCTGTCCCCATATAAGTCTGAACCCAAAGCTTTATTTCAGATCTTCCATTTACAGTCAATGCTGTACTTACATCTGTCTCAGCTTCTGACCAGTCCTTTTGAGCCCCATATTGTTTTCAACAGCCTCAACAGGAATAACTCTCTGCCCATCAAAATTCCCCAGCTTCTCAGGGAACCACTGGCAATTGGTGCTGCCTGTGACTCAAATGATTCTACCTCTTAATAACACATTTCTGAATTGGCTTCAAATCCCTACTTTAGACATAAAACAATGATTTATTTTTGTGCCCTTTAAGCCATAATTTGGAGTTCCAAGTGGAATGAAATTACTTTCCTTTCTGTAAATTTCAGCCTGAGTAGTATTTCGTGCTTTCCTTCTTCTATCCAGCAATTGTATACAATAAAACAAACAAAACCACTGCCTACTGCTTGTCATTTTTACCAGTGGAAAAAAATTATGTGCTCAGAATTTATCATAACTTTCATAAAACTCTGTAACTTTATTGTACTCAGTCTTAAAAACCAGTTGACTCTACTGCAACAATTAAAATCACAAAAATAGCTTTACCTGATTCAGTATTTTCAATGTACAGACACAGAAATACCTCTCAAACAATACTTCAGTAAGCCCTGGGGATACAATACAGTCTGATTTAACACAAAAATGTGTAGGAGGCAAAAATCTGATAAATAAAAAAAAAAAAAAAAACCACAGATGCTGGAAAGTGTGTACTATCTCACATTTCTTTTAAAAAATGAGTTGGACAAGAATGGGTAACAATACTGTATTTTGTCACAGTGTTGTTTAATTTTTATTTTTATGTAGTTCAGGTCCTTGTTTTCAATATTTTCCTCCACTTTTACACCATCACAAAAGTTATATAGTATTATTAAGGGAAATCCAGTAGCCTAGAAAAAGAATGGTTCCATTAACCTCAACCATTCATCTACTGATGGTAAGAATAAAATTAAGAAATATGAGGTAAGAACTCTAATTTACTCTTAAGGCAAACATCATGAACTAGAATATCTTGTCAGAAATGTTGTTTTATATTGCAGCCATATCTATTGAGTTCATGAAGTAAAAAACAGTGTTTCACAATAAAGCTATGAGGGGATATGCAACTTCAGAAAAATAACTTCTAAAACCATATTAATCTTGAGAAAAATATGCATTTAATCGAAGTTTCATTCACAAACACTCCAATTGCTTCTCTCTTTCCTACCTTCCCAGTTTTGTTCTGTACATGATGCAAATAAAATGGGAATATTCTTCCTGCGAAGTCTATTGCAATAATGTCAGCATTATTGTAAAGCATGACCAACTGTTACTGTGAAATGTAATTTCAGTCACTCTAATGTCTTTTTCACTAACTATATATATATATATATAGACACACACATATATAAGTGTATATTAGACCTTCAAGACTCTGATTCTTCAAAAGTCTTGTTTCAGTTCAAGGAATACTAATCTTTAATAACTATTCTATATCACATCTGCTTGTTTAGGCAGTTTTTGTTTAATATTCACTGGCCTGTTTGTACCTTCATATTATCCATGTACCTAAATAAATGGATAGTCCAGTTATCTTAGAGTCTCTGGGTTTCTTCTACCTCTTTATAACTCCTACTAAAAGAATTCATAAAAAATGAGACACAAGGCAACAAGAGTCCTTAATCAGACAAACTGAGGCTTTCAAAAACTACCAACTATTTCCCATGGGGGAAATTATCGTGGGTGGTTCCCATGAATTTCCACGGGGATTTTGGGGAAATTAGCCTGGGTGGTGACCAGCAACCTGGCCCCTCAGCATTTATGCAGAATATGTGGTGGTATCTGAATAATTTTTTTCTTGGAAATAGATGAGTGAACTGGATGGTGGTTGAACAGAGGTTCTGATAAAGAGCATCCTGATGTGAGGAGTCAGTCACAGATAAAATGGAAACCTCAAAGAGACTTTTATGGTCTGTCCAGCAAATTCAGAGCACTGTGAAATTCTGCTAGTAAAGGTAGAAAATTTTTTGTGTGTGTGATAAACAGCCATTTCTGTACAACATTAAATTAAATCTAATGCAAGGTAATTTATCTGTTTGCAACATGTTCTTTTTAGAACATAATGAAGAAGAGTTTTTGAAATAATATAGAAAATAAAACATCCTGCAAATAAAACATATCTTAATTGGATTCTTCTTTTTGTCGTATTTTTACCTAAGTACACTTCGGTTTATCTTCTTTCAAAAATCAAACCGAATTTAAATAACAATAGAATATTGAATTTGAATCACAAAAATACTCCCATTAAACTTTTTGAAGTTGTACATCAAAGGTATAATTAAGTTTAATTAATTAAATTTTATTTAATGTTCTATTTCTTGATGGAATGGAAGATGGACAATGTCTTGTTCCAATATGTGACATATTTGCTAATATTCACAGCAGATATAAAATCTGGCAGAGGAATTATAGCAGGAATTTATAGACATAGATCAAAGCAGTCATAGTTCACTTCAAGTATAACAACGGGCACTTTTCAAATAGGTAAGAGCTAATAGTGAAGGGGTAAGACACATGAAGTAATAGATATTTATTTGTAGACTATAAAAATATATTCAGTATTTTAAACAAGATCTCTAGTGGAATACTTGCATGTGGGAAACTTTATTATAATCAGAATGTGGGAAATCTGGTGAATTAACCTGTGTGGGAAGAGTAAAAAGGTGGCAAAATCTGAAAATTTACAAGGAGCATTTCAGGTTGAGTGGATAGGAGAGAGAAAATTGTACCTGTGTGATTTAATGGCATAAATAAACACGTGACAGATTAGGACAACAGCATTTTAGATCAGAGGAGTTTTAGGGAATTTTGGATTTACTTGGAATTTTATCATTAGCAGAAGGCAGCATTTCTGGCTTCAGGACTGTAACCACTATGAAGCTGAGGAAAAACCTCAGGTGATAATCAGAACATACAGAGAGGTGACAATCCACCTCTCAGAACCCAGGCCCAAAATTCAGAGAAAAAAAATTTCACTGTGCCTGATGTAGATTAAACAAACAAAAGAGACAAACGGTAGAGCACTGTCCAGATAAAAATGTAAGAAAGGTAACAGAAGAAATAGAGCTGACAAGTAAATTAGAGACTGAACAAAAGAATATCCAAAAAAATTAAGTATCCTAAGCTTGCAATTAATTATTGTAAAAAACAGATCCTTATGCAACATACTTTAGTAGTTCTGGTGCTTGTAGATCATAGAATGTTTACACAAAAAAACAGCAGCAAACAAAGTCATGATCATATTGCCTTCTGCAAGGAGTGAGAAAAAAGATAATCAAAACAAAAAGAAAAAATTCAGAAAACAAAACATAAAATACCAATATTTTTGGGAGACAAGAGTTTAAGACAGACGCTAGTCTTCAAAACTAGGATATTAACTGCTGCTGTAGCATCTCTGCAAGTCAGTCTGAATTATTACAGTTATTTAATTTTACAAAATTTTACAAAGTATAATTATATACTTGTAAAAGTGTCGCAGACGCGGGAAAGCAGAGACACTCAATATGAGAATCAACATGCTCCCTTTATTGAACACACACCACAGCAAAATATAGGATAGATAACGAGCTTATTAATATTCTGTAATTTAACTACATGATTGGTAAGAGCCCTAGAGGTCCGGACCGCCTCCACTTCTTGTCTGTGGGGACCCTCAGCCCCTCACTTTCCCAGGCTATAGCAATAACAAGATCTTGTTATTGAGCAACGGCTATCGCTAAGAGATTAGCACGACCTTGCTTGGACAGCAGCTACACCAGCTGTGCTTAAAGTTGCTGAGTCGATATCCTCCCAGCTCCTGTGGGTCTGCATGCTTCTTTTTCACGTAGCCAGTTCTCCACATAAAAGTATGTGACCATGTACATGATGACACTTCTCTAATAATTGCAATTTCACCTAAGGGTTTCAAAGATATTATTATAATTTGGGGAGGGCAGGAGGGTCAGGAATGGAAATAAAGTCAAAACTCAGAATCAAGTTTTCCTCTAGTTACCTAGAAAGTAGTACAAAATAAAAAAAAAAAGGTCCAGTTCCATGTACTGATGCTATTCTATTTTCTTTCTATTAGAAAACTGAGAAAGAGACAATTCAGAGTAAAGAGGTTCCTCTTTTTCTACTGGAGAGCTGTAAGCAGTCATCTCTCTGACTTGGTAACCAGCTTCATCCATTAGTAGATACCAAAGGAGCGCAAAAATCTCAGGCACAACCAGAATCAGGAAAACAACCAGTTCTTCAGATTCTTGTAATAATTTTCTTAAGAGTATGGTAAATCTGAAGCACATTAATATTGTCTATTAACTGGTGCTATTACACTCACTACAAAATTCTAAAAACAACTTTTCTGATTCTCAAAGTCTCTTAGCATAATCACATGAATATTATGGGATTCTTAAAACAGAGAGCAAAAAGATTTTTATTTACCTAGGCATAGGATGTAAAATACATACATACCACTGGTTCAAATAAAAAAAGAAGAAAAGCAACAGTTGGTACCAGAAAAGGGCTCATGTCCAAAACTTTTTTCATATTTAAATTAAAATGTAGGCAGTTCCACAGCAAGGGTTTCCTTACAGACATACAAGTTCACCTTACAGATTCTAGGTCTTTTTTCTTTCTCTCCAGTTTGTGTTGAGATCTTTAACGTGACATTTCAAGATTATTAGAAAACTAATCAAAATAATCCAGTCATTTCTTCAGTAAAGACTAGGAAATAAAATGCTAATTTGCCTACTACACTGTAATAGCTGACCTTTAACATTTCCATGGAAGATCTCATTTACCTTGGATTACACCACAAAGAGCTTTCCCTTGATTTTTAATGTTCTTCTTTAACAAAAGTGATTACCTTACATGTGGGAAAATCACAGGTGTTTAAGAAGATAGAATCAAAATGAAACCCAAGTTCATAACATAAATAATCAGGATCTCAGTGAAAGAGGTGTTCAGGGTGTCTCCCAAGGGGTCACCTTCCAGACCAGCAAAGCTGAGCTTTACTTTACAAAAGCTGAGAGGTCACTGGGTGTGAAATCACTTTATAGACGCCAGGTTTCAGAGTTTGGCTGCCAATTTAACTGACAGGGCTGGCAACTAACACACTCCTGGGAAACATTCTGATTTACCTTCATTTTCTCCCAAGACTGATCTTGCTCTTACCTCCACTTTCAGTGCTCATTATTTTCCCCCAAAGGGAATAGAGATATAAGTGTATACTAGACACAACCAAAAAGACACAAAAAACCCTTTTCTCCTCCTTTTCATTTCAACTGAGATAAAAAGTAAAAAGCAGAAATACAGCAAATGGAGTGGGAACTTGAAAACCATTTCTCTATTTTTCTTGTTTGCTTGTTTATGAAAATTGTAAAAATTGTCAGTAGATAGAGTTGGTGCTACTGTTAACACTGCAAATCTGCCAAAACCTGTCTCAGGGAAGACAGTGGTGTCTAGTCATAGGGATTTTATTTTAGATTATGTAGCATTATCTTGCTTGAATTTCACCTTCTGCTTCTCAGTGTCACGGTTTGCCTGAGGCTTTCCTTCTGTTTTTTCCTCTGTAAGGTACCTAGATATTCCAGAACAACTAAAAAGCTTAGGCACTTGGGTCTTTCCACTGAATTCCTTCTTAAAAATAAAAGCAAAAAGAAAAATAAATCATAGTTCATGCAGCTGCAGAGAAAAAAAAAAAGTAAAATCCCTTCTACAAGTGGTGAAGAGTCAAAAAAGGTTTTCCTCTCAAATGAAGCTGCAAGCTTTTGTGGAACAGACAGTTTTTAAGTAAAGACACTAGGGATAAGAAGCAAAGAGCTTCTCTCTGTATGCCTGAGAAAACGGGTTGATTTGAATACAAAGATAACAAACATTTATCTTGGTAAGTGGTATGGCATGGAATTAAGCACTGTTAGATAACTACCTTTGGGAATAAAGAGCATGTAGAGATGTTCCTCTATAATTTTTTCCTTTTAATTATATGCTGTAGGTCATTAAATCTTCTTATCCTGCTCCTACATATTCAATTCTTCATGTAACTTGAATGTAATTGCCTGTTTTACCAAACCAGATTGGAAGTTAGTCCTTCTTTAGGAAATTTTTATTGCAGGAGCAGAGGAATCAGACAATATGATCTGGGGGTATAATTTGCATGCATTATATCAGAAACCACATTCAGTTTCCTGGGGAAAAAAAAACACATCAGAAATTGGACCCAGCCATTGCTATTTCTCTGTGTCACTGTTGTGTTTCTTCCTTGTATTCTGCCATGAGCACACATAAGGCAAAAAAATCATCATATGCTGTATACATAAACTTACAAGTGTTCTGAAATTTCATTTTTGAGAACAACAAATCATTAGGTGATAAGGCATGTGGCTTCCTAGTAGGAAAAATTTCAGTCCGCATAGTTCAGAGTCTTCTGCATATGGCTCCTTTCAAGTTATCCTAAAATTGTGAAAGGGCACTAATTCTGGAATTTACTGTCTGAAATTCCCCCTCCCACTCCTACCCTGATTACAGTGTACAGTTCAACTAAAAATTAAGGGGAAATTATGTCTCAGGTACTATCTCATTTAAAAAAAAAAAAAAAAAAGTACAACAAAGATGTTTAAGATAAAAGAGGAAGAATAAAAATATAGATGTATAAGATGGATATATATACATATATATAAATATTCAGACAGTCTACAAGGTTCTTAGTCTTTGGTCCACAAAGGATGACACTTAAGGATGTAAGCCTGAAATACAGTCCGGAAGTGGGATAATACCACTGAAGACAGATGATAAAGAGATACAGTAGAAGCAAATTGGGCTGTACAATGAACACAAAAACAGCTACAAAATCTAAAAGGGATCTTAAAAAGATGAAGAAAGAAAACTTAGATTACAGTGCAGTCACATTATGTTTAATAAGTAAGACCATGGTGCAACAGGCAGAAGGCATAGAAAATCAAGGAGAAATACTGTGAAACAACAGAAGCAAGTAAGAAATAGAAAGAAAAACACAGGCACACTGGCTGGAGAAAGGAGGAAAAGAACTGAGGACACTGAAAAAAGCAAAGTGTTTTGAAAACTCCTTCTGTTGCTGTCATTACAATAAGGAGTAATTGTTAAAATCTTTTTTTTGTTTGGTTATGTTGTTTAAAATCAGAATAGGGAAAACAAATTCAAGGATTATGTGGTTAGACAAAATGCATCCAAGTCAGAGGATTGGGTGGTATTTATTTTGATACAATTTCTGGATTACTGATGTTTGTATGAGAAGAAATGGAAAATTAATGAGAGCCTGGAGGATTGAAAAAGGACATAAATACTATTTGTCTTCAAAAAGTGGTTAAAAAGAGGATAAACTCTCCTAAGTTTAATACTTAGGGAGATATCTGAACAAATTCCTAAAATATTGATATGTAAATTATTTGGGGATTAGAACTTGGATCTGTCCATAGCATATGATACCAAACCAATTGTATCTCTTTCTTTATAAAGGCCATTTTATCTGTCATAAAAAGAGAAAAACAAATGTAATGTAATTTGAACATTTTTAGAGATCCCCATGAGATCTAAAGAGAGTATGTTGCAAATAAACCCACACTGAATGCATAGTTAATGTAGTTGAAAAATCCTACTGGAATGAAAAAAAAAAAAAACCCTCTTGTAAATGTTAATGGTTAAACTTTTGAGAATTTTTCATAGTTTAGGCAAGCAAAGTGTTTGGGAGGTTATAAAAAAAGTCAATATAGTTCTTCTGTTAATATATTTATGAACATATTATTTTATTCTTTCATATCCTCATTACTTAAAATTTGGTGTCCATCTTAGCTGTTTTTTTTTACTTTACCTCTACACACTTATAGTATGTATATATACATACTTAGAGTGTGTAAAGATAAAATAAAAATCCTTTCACTGGTTGCCCTAGAAAAATGTTATGTTTCAGCATTATCTCTTCCTGGTCTTCGTTAAAGTAATCTTGATGCAGAACGACTATGCACTATGCATCTTAATTTTCAATTGTATAGTTTTGCAGTGGTGCATATTCCCAACTACTTTCACCTCATTTGAAATAACATATTTTCACTATTTCCATGTGAGATTTTTCCTGCTACTTCCTTAGTTGTGTTGAATTCTGTTTATGCAAAACCTCTTATCTGTGTTCTGCTGCAGTCACAAATCATCATGGTTAGGCTTCACAAACGAAGATTTGAGAAGGACTCTACCCACACTTGCTGCACCCACACCGATGGCTAAAAAGGTCAATGCAAGATAGACAAGTCCAGTTGCAAAAGGCACAGCCAAAAGTCTCCCGAGGCAATATCTGCAAGACATAGTTCTTTCTGCTTTGTCTTTTCTCCTCAAGAATAATTCTATGTGTGTTCTCAAAAGAAGCAACAGCATTATAAATAATGTGTTTCCAGGTCTCCCTGTTGGAGGCCAGGGTAGACCAATGGTGGTGATCAATATGGCCAAGGGTGAGGGATTGTTTCAGGCAGTCCTTGGATCTCCTCTTCGGGGCTCCTCTCTTGCAGCAGCCAGTGGCAAGTTCCCCATAGAGCACGATCTTAGGGAGGCGGTAGTCCTGCATCCTGGAGACGTGCCCTGCCCAGCGCAGCTGTGTTCTCAGCAGCATGGCCTCAATGCTCGTGACTGCTGCCTGCTCAAGGACAAGTGCAATAGTCACACAGTCAGTCCAATGGATGTTTAGGATTGTATGGAGGCAGCGTTGATGGAAGAGTTCTAAGAGACGCAAGTGGTGGTGGTAAATGACCTGTACAAAAGAGTAGACAAAAAAATGGCTCTATAAACACTAATCTTTGTACTTTTCTTCAGGTGTTTATTACATCAGAGTCTTCTATGGAGTTTTCCAAAAGCCCTGTACACCTTTCCTAACCTGTTGTCTATCTTTTTGTCAATTTTACCGTCCGAGGAGATGATGCTTCCCAAATAATTAAATTGCTGGACTAACTTGAGCTCTGATTTGCCAGTAATGATATGGGGATGATGAAAGACTTCCTGAGGTGGGTAGAAAACATCTGTTTTCTTCAAGCTGACTTCCAGCCCAAAAAGCTCAGCAGCCTCAGCAAAGCAGGATGTTAAACGCTGCAGAGCTGCTTCTGTGTGGGCAACGAGGGTGGCATCATCAGCAAAAAGCAGCCCATGGACAAGATGATTTAAGGTCTTAGTGGGGGCCTTCAGTCGCCTTAGGTTGAAAAGGCTTCCATCAGTACGATATCGGATGTAGATACCATTTTCTTCATCAAGGTCTGCTGTGGCTCTTTGGAGCATTATTCTGAAGAAGATTGTGAATAAAGTTGGTGTGATAACGCAACCTTGCTTCACACCATTGGCTATTGGAAAGGCCTCAGAAAGCGCATCACCATATCTGACTTGACCACGCTGATCCTCATGAAGCAAAATGATCATTTTGAGGAATCTGGGGGGACATCCTAATCATTCCAAAATCTGCCACAGACCTTTTCTGCTCACAGCATTGAAAGCCTCGGTGAGATCAACAAAAGTTACATAGAGTCCTTTGTTCTGTTCCCTACACTTGTCTTGCAGTTGTCTGAGAACAAATACCATGTCTGTGGTGCTCCTATTAGCTCTGAAACCACATTCGTTTTCACATATAAGGTCATCTGCAATAGTGGGTATTTATCTGTTCAAAAGTATTCTTGCAAGGATTTTACCAGCAATGGAGAACAGAGTAATACCTTGGTAATTTGAACAGTCTGATTTATCTCCTTTCTTCTTATACAGTGATGATGACTGCATCACGAAGGTCTGATGGTAGTTTGCCTTTTTCCTAACAGTGCACCATGAACTCATGAAATTTAGTATGGAGTGCTTGGCCTCCATGCTTCCAAACATCAGGTGGAATTCCAGCAACCCCAGCTGCCTTACCAATTTTCACCTGTTGTATGGCCTTAAGAGTCTCTCCCCTAGGAGGGGTAATATCCAATTCATTTTTCACTGGTTGTTGTGTAATGTTCTGAATTACTAAGCCTTGAACTACATGGTTGGCACTGAAGAGTCTGAAAATGTTCAGACCGTGGATTCAGAATGGAAGTTTTATCTGTGAGAAGCATTTGACCATCTGCACTGAGTAAAGGACTTTGAACCTGGTGTGTAGGTCCGTACTCTACTTTCAAGGCCTCATAGAATTCTCTGTAATTGCCTGAGTCTGCACATAATTGAATCTGTTCTGCTAGACTGATCCACCACTTGTTCTGGATGTCATGAAGTTTCTCTTGGAGCTTACTGCATGCCAGATGAAAGGCTACTTTTCTTACACAGCAAGATGGCTGAGCAAGGTGTCCTTGGTGAGCAATTCTCTTCTTTATCAACAGTTCCTGGATCTCTTGATTGTTTTCATCAAACCAGTCCTTGCTTTTCTTGAAAGAGAACCTTAGGGATTCTTCAGGACTGCAGGATGCTATTTTTAATATGTTGCCAAAGCGCTTCAGGAGAGGGATCTATAGAATGATCTTCAAGTCTAGCTTGAAGATTTACCTGGAAACTGTCTCTCATTGAAGCTGTTTGAAGGTTGTTAACTTGAAGTCTCCTCCTTGGAATGCCACCCCTTTTAAGTTTGAACTTAATGTGGAAGTTAAGTTTACAATGCACAAGGCGATGATCTGTTTGGCATTCTGCACTAGGCATCACGTGAGTATGACGAACATCGCAAACATCTCTCTGTCGCACCAAGACATAGTCATTGAGGTGCTAGTGCTTGGATCTAGGATGCATCCAGGTTGTCTTCAAACTATCCTTCTTCTGCAAGATAGTGTTGGTGATGGTGAGCTGCTGCTCAGCACAAAACTCTAGCAGAAGGCATCCACTATCGTTGCAGTTTCCAACACCATGCTTGCCTAATACTCCTTTCCAGGCTTCAGAGTTTTTTCCTACTCTGGGGTTGAAATCACCAAGAATTAAGATCTTATCACCTGCAAGAACCTTTTGGGTAAGGTAATACAGGTCGATGTAGAATTTATCTTTTTCAGCAGGGTCAGCTTGGAGAGTTGGGGCACATATACTAAAGAGAACAACATGTTGCTTGTTGTATAGTGGGAGGCATAAGGAGATAATACGATCAGAATGACATCAGAATAACCTGTTGGCCAGTTTTCAAGTTTAGAGGCAATAGAGTTTTTAATCATGAAGCCAATTCCTGAAAGATGACTTTCAGTTCTGAGTTTACCTGACCAGTAGAGTGTATAAATGGCACCATGTTCTCTAAGGCTGCCTTCCTCATGGAGATGAACATCACCGAGAGCAGTGATGTTGATGTTAACTTGTGACAGTTCATGGGCAATTAGAGCAGAACAACGTTGAGGACGTCCACTATCCACAGTATCAAGCATGGTTCTGATGTTCCAGAATGCAAGTGTTAATATGGACACACCTTCGAAGGCAGGTGTGTGCCTTTGTCTCTTTATTTGACCACATCAGAAGATGCCCGTTGGCCGCTGTTAACCAACTGGGTAAAGGGTGGAGATGAGCTTTGGTTAGGCCACCTTTTCTAGGCCCCTCTCCATGTGGAGCAAGCAGTGCTCTCCTTGAAAAAGGCTGCTTAGTCATTCAGTTGCCGAACAAGACTGTCATCTCCAGGGTCAGTCTCAGGTGACTGATGTCCTGAATCACCTGTGTGCAGGGTTGGGTCTGTGGCTTACAGATCATCTTATCATGATCATTTAATTAGTTTTGCCAAAATTTTATTTTCAATGAAATCTTTCTACTCCATTCATGAGTTTTCTTCAGTCACTGAAGTTATTGTCCACAAAAAAACCAAAACACCTGATCTCCCCCCAGTTATACATATCATTAATGGAATGAAGTTCAACAAGGCCAAGTGCCGGGTCCTGCACTTTGGCCACAACAACCCCTGCAGCGCTACAGGCTGGGCACAGACAGAGTGGCTGGAGAGTAGCCAGGTGGGAAGGGACCTGGGGGTGCTGATCGACAGGAAGCTGAACATGAGCCAGCAGTGTGCCCGGGTGGCCAAGAAGGCCAATGGCATCCTGGCCTGGATCAGGAACAGTGTGGCCAGCAGGAGCAGGGCAGTGATCCTTCCCCTGTACTCAGCACTGGTGAGGCCACAGCTGGAGTGCTGTGTCCAGTTCTGGGCCCCTCAGTTCAGGAAGGACATTGAGGTGCTGGAGCGGGTCCAGAGAAGAGCAACCAGGCTGGTGAAGGGACTTGAGCACAAGTCCTATGAGGAGAGGCAGAGGGAGCTGGGGTTGTTTAGTCTAGAGAAGAGAAGGCTTAGAGGTGACCTCATCACTCTCTTCAACTACCTGAAGGGAAGTTATAGCCAGGTGGGGGTTGGTCTCTTCTCCCAGGCAACCAACAACAGGACAAGGGGACATGGGCTCAAGCTCTGCCAGGGGAAGTTTAGGTTAGATGTTAGGAAGAAATTCTTTACAGAGAGGGTGATCAGGCATTGGAACGGCCTGCCCAGAGAGGTGGTGGATTCACCATCCCTGGAGGTTTTTAGAAAGAGATTGGACATGGCCCTTAGTGCCATGATATAGTAATTAGAGTTGGATCAGGGGTTGGACTTGATGATCTTGGAGGTCTTTTCCAACCCAATCTATTCTATGATTCTATGATTCTATGATGCTTTTAGCACAAATTAACATGCCCAAATTTCTGTATTAACTGATTTCTTCAAGCTCATATGTTGCATTTACTTGCTTAGTTAATGGTGGAACCTTTCCCCTAGACAAAGATTGTGTTGGTTGCACTTCCAGAATTACCTGGGACTGATTAACAAATTATTTTCTTGGCTGACTGAGAACTTAGGCCAAATATCATTCCTGCTCATGGTGAGAATCACACTTGGTAGTAATAAAATGCTGGAATAACAATATGAATGAAATATAAGAAAAAGGAAAAAAAAAAAAGAGTGGTTGAATAACTTTTTTTACAGTGAGTTTAATTTGAAGTATCCTTTAATATTGAAGAGGCAAAATAACTCTGATACTAGTAAAACTGAAGAAATAATTGTCTTTCTGTTTCTTTAAGTGAAATTTTCTCCTTTTTTTCTTTGTGCTGACAAAAAAAAATTTCCTGGTCCTTGTTCATTTTTTATGTTCTATTGTAAAATGTTTTCATTTTTACTGAATGTTGTATTTCATCCTAGAGATTCCCTCTATTCATGTACTCATTTCTACTTACAAGGAGTAAATCCACTGATGTCATTCATGACAATTTTTGAAGTTTTCTTTCCTTTGCTTCTGTGAAAGAGCAAACCTTGCTGGCTGAAAACAACCAAATGCCCATTACTCTGATAGAAGAATTTTAGTTTGCTCTTGAAAAGTAAAAACAGTACCACAGATCTGAAGAGAAGACCTATTTACATCATAGGAGTCCCTGGTTTAGTTAATTATGTGTTGTTAGCTAAGAATTGTTTAAAAATTAGTTCCTTCAATTTCACTGAATATTCTGTGTGCTGATTGCAGAAAACAGATAGAAGGAAGGGTAGATTTTCCTCTTCCTCCTCTCTACCAAATATTCCTTTTTTAATGGCATTTATTATAGACACCACAGCAATAAGTAGTTGTGAATACCATTTTAAAAATTATAATTACTTATAGCTACTCCAAACATTCATGGATTGAAAAGAAATTGTGCTCCTTTTGAAATCAATGGATATTTCAGCCTAAAATGAATGATATAGTGAGATATATTGTTAGTCGATAATATTTTCATAAAGAAACTCTTAATAGTCAGCAAATATTGTGCAGCAAATATTTCCAGTACCTTTACTTGCACTGTTCCTATGGGTAAGGGTTGGAAGTGTCTTAAATAGTAGCAGAACAAATCTAAATACAGATCACCTTTCTCTTATCACAAGCACCCAGCTCAAAAACTTTTCCCATCTTTGTTGTGTCAGCAGCCACAAGTGGCCCAGGGACTGCAGGGTGTTGTGAAAAACAAAGTAAAAACAACTTTATCACCAGAAATACAGAATCACTCCAAGTATATTCCATAGGTAGGATAACAATTTGAAAGCCCTTTGCACATGCCTCTTGCGTATTTTCCCTAAACAACATTTGTGCATGGAATCTCTTTGCAAAACCACAACAAAGCATGATCTCGGAGGGCTTAATTAACTCTAAAAATTACCATTTTTGAGAACATGAGAGGAAAAAATCTGGTTTATGTAGGTGCACACAAGCCTATGAGAAAGCTGGAGGACAGTGGGGAATGAAGGAAAGGTGGAAAGAGTGTTCTGGAAAAAAAAATTAGGAAAACAAACATTTGCGAGGCTCTGTTCTCTGAAAGAAATACATTGCTTAACTACGGGAATAAAATTCCTTCAGATGGTTTATCAGGTGATTATGTTGCACAGTTAAGGGAACCAATTTCCTGGGTTTTTTTGGTGACTGTTATCACAACAGTAGATTGCTGTTCCCCACCTGATTAGCAATTTATTATCTTAATGAAGGAAAAAATTTCCAAAAAGACAGAGTGGTGGAAGAGGAGACAGTTGTGATACTGGAAATAAGTTTCCTTGCACAAGTTGCATTTAATATTTTAAGGTGTACCTGGAAATGAAAACTGATGTTCAATTTCTCCCTTTTACACTGCCTTTATTTCAGTCTTACCAAGTTTGTAGCATCTCCTTTAAACTCACCTCCCTTGTGTTGGCAGAGGCTCTTCTTACTACGAATATATTCTTTTGGACCATCCAAGGCATTAGATTCCCAAACCACAGTGAGAATCTAAAGAAATAAACCAGTCTGGGGTATGGAGAAAGGAGATGAAAAGAGAGAAAGGGGCTCACACACAGGAATTCCCTTTCCAGGAAAGGCACTAATTCCCTGGCCATTGTTTTAGTGTTACAATGTTGATAGAAAAGGTTCAGAAATGCCACAAAACTTTCATGTTCTGGAAATGTGAGTTCCTGAACTTAGTCTAGTTTGCTGCTGCTTTGCTTAAAACCAGTTTTTGTTCTCTATTGGAATGTCAAGTTCTATGGAAGTTGTAATTTGAAAATCTCACTTCTGCTACTTCTAACGTCTCAAATTTGCAAAAACACTCCATTTTCTCTAATACTTTATGTCAGTTAATCGAAGAGTTTAAACTGTGCTTTTTAAGTACAACAAAACATCCATAGAAATCACGTGAATTTAAATATATCCTTAAACTGCATCCAAACTAAATACCATGGGGTCTTACAAGAATACAACACCTATAAAAATATGTTCAATTCTCCTCAAACATATATTTTAAATTTTTCTAATGGAAAGTTTGAACCCTAGAGCTAATTTGAAATTTTATTACAGCAAGTAATATGGGAGTTTTCCAGTTACCTCTGATGAATACTACTTCACAGGATATTTAAATTCTTAAGGAAAATATGGT
The DNA here is from genome assembly GCF_022539395.1 of Myiozetetes cayanensis. Lineage (NCBI taxonomy): Eukaryota > Metazoa > Chordata > Aves > Passeriformes > Tyrannidae > Myiozetetes > Myiozetetes cayanensis. The sequence continues at coordinate 32,883,509 of NW_026087631.1, read as the reverse complement.
AGAGTGCTGTCATTTCTTTGTTATTCATTCTATTAGCCCATGTTATTTACTCTTAATCTATTTCTTACTGAAGCCAAACATAAAGACTTGAGCAAATTTCATTCTATTTACCATCAATAAGGTTTTAAAAGAGTTTCATTTTAGAGAATAAACGTTGTTAAGAGCCAATGTTGCAGATGACATGGTGACATTATTTTTGGAGATAGTCTGTGAAGAGCCCTGTCTAAATTAGCATGTGTTTGCACACTTGTGGGAGTTTCTTTGTAAATAACAATTCAGATCGGACAATCTGTTCACTAGATATAAACATAATTTTTAGAGTGCTAGATAACGTCAGCTATAAATTAAGCTTATAAAGATTTGTACATCACATTTCCAAATAAAGTTTCAGTACTTGACAGATAAAAGGATTCACTGCAACTGCTTCAGAGCTTTAGGTTAGTTCTAACACAATGGAAATGAATTATAGTGCCTTATGTTCAGATATTCACAAAGTTGTCATCTGAACATGATTTACTGCATCTTTCCCCTGTATTCTCACATGGTTTTGGAGAAAGAAGAATCAAGAACTGAATCTGAAGAGAGAAAAATGAGAATGATGGAATAAAAAGTCTCTCATTTCTATGTGTCCTTGACATAACCATTTTTTTTTCCAGGAACAGCCTGTTAAATTCCTTTCAAACAAATCTTAAACGAGAGTTTATAAGGATCTTATTTTTTGAATCACAATGAAAAGTCAAAAAATAAAAAAACAATTCTAAGAGTGAAAGTTTTTGTTAAAGTACTTGTATCAGCATTGAGTTGATTCTGGAATGTCAAAGAAGGAGACTTAGAAAAGTATTGTCATGGACAAACTTTTATATTCATTCTCCTCATTTTTTAAAGCTCAAAATTTGGAGTACTGTTATTAAAATTAAGTTTTTCCTGATAGGGCTTATTTTATTAAATTATTTTCTTCTACACATAAATATCTGAAAAAAGTTCAGAGATCAGATATTCCAAATTTCAACTTTTTATTTTTTAAATCTCATTTCCCTGAAACGTTCACATATCAGTAGTGCTTCCCTTATTTTATATTAAGGGTGGATAATAATGATCTAATGATGAAATTTAATCTCTATGTCCAAGCTGAAAACCAAATCAGATTCCTTTGAAAAATCTGACGCAAGACTAAGTCATCTAGAAATGGAAATTACGTATGCTTGAAGCATAAGAGATCTAACCAGGAATGTTTTGCAACACCAAATTTGTCTGTCAGGGCATTTGAATTACTTCTTCCAAAAAAAAATCAACTTTTAAGAAAAATCAGAAGTTTGCGATTGTGATATTTGTGCTTCTAAGTAGAAGGGGAGATATATGGTTACCTATATGAATTGTGGGTGTGTAACTGGAGCCACTCAGCTTGCGGATACATTTTAGGAGCATAATTAAATTATATTAAATTGAATATCATCTTTTCATGTGCACAAGAATACAGGTAGGCAGCTAAGGAAAAGTCACAAGGAATTTTTATTTTTCCAAATTTAACTTCAGCCCACTCAGACTTTGCCTGCTTATAGGAAATTCAGAACACTGATTTCTTCATAACAACACTCATAAAGTCATTACAACACAAATTCTAGGAGTCACAAAATACATTTGGCATTTTTGCATTTATTCTGTTTGTTGACTAAAATACACCAATATTTACCAAAGTCAAATGGGGGTCTGAAAGGAAGAAAGATCTGCTGTACTGGCTGCAGAAATTTATCCCATGAAAACAAAAGGCTGACATTTCATAGAAAGTCTGTTTTTACTAAAAGCAACTTTCACGTTGCCCTGAAAGAACGGAACAACGGGAGGGCGCTGAATTTTTAATAGACTATTATTAAATTAATATAAATAGACTAATGTTAAATTAATTAGTAATTAAACAATCTCATTGTTTCTGTCACCTCAGAACCATAAGTGACCAGTAGGAAAGAAAACTTACTGCTAGAAAAGCAGAGTCCTGATTACAGTTTAAGACATCAACCACTGGTGGGGAAAAATAACTCCTTCCTACACTAAGCATTTGAATAAGCTCTCCCAAACGTATTGTGTAAAGGGAGAAGTGCACTATTCATAGAGTCAGTAAAGTAAGAGATGTGTAGCATTGCTAACACTTCACAGTAGAACTTCTCAGGAGTTAAAGAGAAGCAAGGGAAATATTAGGGATACAAGAGCAGTAATTAGATTTATTTTCTTTTCCTCTGCATTTTCCATATTTATTCATAGCCAAAACTCCCTCTTCTCTACCTTTTTTATCTATCTGAATGCAGCTGCTGGGTTTTCAATATAAACATACATCACACACTATCAGGTAGCTCTACCTCCTCAGCACATGGTGTCTGGTGGAGCCAGGTAGACATCAAAGCCCCTTAAAAATCTCCACGTGGGAGAGCGAGAACGGTGTGAGGGGGAATGTTAGGATAAAACCAAACTTTGCCACAAGTGACCATTCCTCAATTCAAACTAGATTATTGTTGGAATCAAAGTGTTCGTCTTCCTTGCTTGAGCTAAAATTAAGGGAAAGGGATTGGAACAGATGTGCAGCTGTGTCATGCAGATAATCAACTTACCTCACTGTGCACAGGTGAACTGCTAAAAAGGGGAGTGGGGGGGTGTAAATTAGTAAAAAAAACCTAAACACATCTTATAATACACTATCAGATCCATCAGATTCTACTACAGAGAATGAGTTCTGACAGTGAACTGCAGTTTTTTGTATTCACAAATATTGTCATTTACTGGAGCTGGCGGGTGGAGAGGAAAGGAAGATAGAAAAGGAATATAATTCATTCTTCAGGTTATTGAGGAAAGTTACTGTGTTTACATGCTAGTACTGCAGTTGCAATTTCATATTCTGACTAATATTGTGCAGCCTGGCTGCCATTAGCCTGTCTTTGTAGCATTTTCTTCCCCAGTAAATGGCTGAGGGGTTGTTCTTGATAATACACATTTGACAGCACAATATCAGGCTTGTAAGTTATTGCACTTCTGTGCTTCCTACTCATGTAATTTTTTTGAGACTTAGCTATCGTGAGGTAATTTTTAAGATTCAGGGAGCTTTCTTTAGATATAAATAATCAAAGGGGAGTTTTTTACTGACTGAAAGCTTAAAGCTTTTTATTTTTTTATAAGTTTACTGAATTGCCAAGAAAGTTATGAAATATTTGTAGCAGGTGCCACCTAGGAGTAATGAAATTGTACTCAAATTTAACTGAGCCTTTTTTGCCTCAGTGTTTCTGTCCTTGTTCTTCACTTACTTTGAGGAAGCTCCATGTATGGCGTTACCTGATTTTACACATTTTCTTCTTGTACATTCTTTTCTCAGAGGTAAAAAGGGCTCTGACTGCACAGCATGTGATGAACCTCAGTGTTTACTAGGACTTTTCCCTGGGGAGAAATGAATTTGCCAGATATATTTAGTCAAAGACATTATTGACCAAAACCAGTCTTCTGTATAAATTGTAAATCAGAATTTTTATGGAATAGTTTCATTTTATTAAATAAATTATTTAAATGAAAAGAAAATTGTCACATTTAGACAGTGAAGATAAACAAAAACAGGCCATGCAAAAATCATAAGAAAATAATCTTGGATTGTTTTAAAGTTTCTTTTACTTATTCACTTATTTATGTTATTTTGCTAAGCAAACTGGCAGAAGAATGAGGGCTGGTATTCAGAAACATCACACGTAGGAGATTTCCCACAAAATAAAAACTCTACATTTTATTTTCTCTACTTTGCCTATTTACTTACTAAGTTGCTCTTTGCCACATTAGTTAGTGCATTAAAATTTAATGCTTATTAGCTACTGAAATCAGTTGGCAAAACCTTACACAGCAAGCACTATCCCATTACCATGTCTATATTATTGAAATTTAACATTAAGTGGTATTTTTAACTATGAACAACACAATATAACAAAACACTGTGTATTTATTTTTCCTCCTAACAAACAAACAAGGTCACTGAATTATTTTTCGGGGGGGGGGAGGTAATAAGGTAGCTCTCAATGTATATACAATGTGAGCTGCAATGTTCTAGGTAACCCTTTCATGTAATTCCTTCTTTCCTTTATCCTTAATTTCTCATTAGCATACATATCAGATTTCCGTAATGGCTTCTGTAGATTCAAGAAAGAACATCATTGCAATGGAGGGTCTTATCCACAGTATGAATTTAAATCATCCCAATCAGACTTACATAGACTCAAACAGCTCTTAGCAATACACTAAGAGAAGACATGTTAAAAATGTGATCTTTTTTTTATTTCTCTGGACTTAAGGTAGATTAGCAAAATAAGGCAGTGCCAACTTTATATGCTGACTTTGATTTATGAACTACTAGCCATGAAGAAGGATTTGTTTCAGTCAGGATGTCCAATCATCATTTCAGTGAAAGGTTGTTTTATACAGGCAGCTTTTCAAGTCTTTTGTCCTCATGCTTGACAAGTGGAGAACCTACAACCAAAAACTTGCTTTAGAAGGCTGAGACCTGAATAAAAATAAAAAGAAAAATTAAAAGAAAAAAAAATGGAAAAGGTAAAAAAAGGGGAGAGAAAGAACACTGGAACAAAACAGATATAAATAGAAAATTCTATCCCTCTCAAAGCTTCCCTTGACACTGTTTAAGGGTTCAAGTATTATTCAAAGGATGCAAATGTTTAAGAAAATCACTATGGGAGGAAAGTAAGTTTCCCTGACTTCTAAAGAGTTCTGAGATAGCCCAGACTTAAAAAAAATTAACATACATGGGAAACCATTAAGAGAAGTTGGACAATCTTCTACTGCTTAACATAGTTTGTGCAGAGTGGAAGTGTCCTTTTAATCCTTCTTTGTTCCTTTTTTTCTTTTAGGTTTTGAAACCACTGTACAAAGAAAGGAACAAAAAAGCAGAAATTATCTAAAAGTTACTGTTGGTTCATGCAGAAATCACACTTAAGTTAATTAAACCCAATCATTGTTTTGAAATGAGTTTTCTCTTGATAAAAATTTGGAAAATTAAATGTTTCTTTAATTAGAACTATGTGCATTTCTTGAGAAATCACCTAATAACTTTTAAGAGACGTTAATAATTTTTCTGTTGTTATTAAAACCACAGAGAAGTAATTGTGGAAACTATTTAATGACCAATTTGATCACTGTATCAGACACCTGGTGTGTTGGAGTTTCATGCAGAGGGATGAAAGAGTTTGCACTGTTGCTTCGTGTGGTAGTACGTTAATTCTTTTCTTACAGTTTAACAAGGTTTCAGTTAAAACTATAGATTTACTCTTCCCTGGAAGATAATGACCTCATTCACACAGTGATATGCTGTGATATTGTCATACAAGGGTATTTTGATTATTAAAGATGCACAAAAAAGAGAAGACTGGAGTGTGTCACAAGAGAAAAATAATTTGATCCAGACAGCATCAAATAACCAAAACTGGATATTTATTATGGAATTATTAAATTGTGGCCAAAGATAATATCAGTTTTCTGTAATTTTATTGTAAGAAGAAAAGTATGATCCGAAAGTTGTGATTTTCTAAGTGAGCAGCAAGATTAAGCAAATAATTTCTATAGAAAGAATTTGTGAGGTTTATTCTTAAGCAACTGTGGGGAATTATGATTATCTTTATGGGTAGTCACTCCTTCAACCTCATTTCAATCATTTCATGTAAAATTTAGTTCCTATACATTCACCATTATGTTTCAGAGAGGTCTAGAGCGATACCTGCTGAAAGATGTAAACCTTGCTGCAAGCTTCCCCTCCTGAATTTGATTTATTCTTTCTCCCAGTAAGGTTGTATGCTGATTTTGTGTAGGAAGGTACTTTTTTCTTACTTAATACAATAAATTCTGAAGCTCCAGACTCACAGAGCATATGTGAGCAAGAGGTACACTGCTCATCTCAGCCACAGAATTCATGTCATGAGCACCTTATAAAGCAAACACTGTGTTAACAACCAGAAGAGTTTATTGTCTGTGCTGAACACAAATGTATTCAAATGCTCGTAAAAGAAATCCACAATAAGTGATAAGTGTCCCCAATGCTCTGTAAGTTGCCATAGTCCCACAAAGTTAACTGATTTATGTGGAAATCTTTATTTTTTAATAATATGGATAATTTATTTAGCAACGAATAACAAGCTCTGCAGCCAGAGAGCATACAGAAGAATATGAGCAGGTAGAGAGAAAATCAAAATCAAAACTCTGGAGGATAAAGGTTACTTTTGATACTTTACATCTAGCTTACTTGTAGTTGACCCTATAATTCTTAATACTACGTTAATATCTCCACATGCATTTATTTGCTTTCCAGGAAAACAACCAAATGAGGCGCAGTTTTGCGGTTGGGGAAGGACCAGACCAGCGTCAGGGTTCTTGGTCTTGCCTCTGAGGTGGAGTCAGGCAGTCCCAAGGGCTAAACGGCAATACCACACGGCACACAATCCCCGAAAGGGAAGATGCAGGACGCAGAGGTGTGGTCTAACGGTCAGCCAAGGCTGATCTGAATTTATTATAATAAGATGGTGGGTTTTATAGGGTAACCGGAAGAAGGGTTGAGAAAATAGGAGGGTAATAGGTGGAGCATGCTAATCCTCAGAGAACCATTGGACAAGGGAAATAAATTATTAATAACTGGGAGTGGTTAACTGAAGGCTCCCACCAAACAATATGATTGGTCGGTACCTCCCAGTACACTGGCTAATTAGGGGTTGTTACTGTGCCTAGGTAGGCATCAGCAGAGTCCATGAGGGGGGGGAAGAAGAAACAGAAAATGGAGGTTCAATCTACTTGTAGTTTTTGCCTCAAACATAAATGTTTAATACAGTCCTCCAGGTAGTCATTGCTCCTCAGCAATCTCCTCCATGCTGCTCCCTTCCACATGACGAGCCTTCCACTCAGCGAAGGATGTCTCCTTCTCCTCCTGGTCCCGGGTATCCCCCACACAAATGTTCTCTAACTTAAGTGTGATTCTTCTGGGAAGGGAGCTGTACAGTTTAAGCATTTCAAACCAGATTTAGGAAAAAAACCCCCTTCTATTCCAAAAACCTTCATGACTACAAGAACCAGAACAAGCCATAGTATTGGTGCAGCAGTAGATATCATGCCACATTCCATTTCTTTACTATAATGGCTAGTATGTTGTTGAACCCCTCAGAATCACTAGGTATACATGATCTCTCCATAGATGTTACTCAGTAGACTATCTAAAGTTTTACCATGTAGTGGGACAAACTCAGCTGACTTGTTTCTTAAATCTTGGGTTCCTGGAGAAAACGTGGAATATTATACCTTGTGTCAGCTTTTCAAAAAAGGATGTATAAAGACAAAATAGCATTTGGATGCTTAAATGGATGCCAGTCCCTATAAATATGGAAGAAAAGGCTACAAGAACCTCAAAAAAGTAACAATTAAGAAAGGCAATTTAAAAAAATCTTTCAATTTGTGTCTAGAAAGACATATTTTTCAGTAGTTGATGTTCATTTCTGTGCTGGGCACTGAATACTTTAAGCAAGGCTCCTCTTTCAGATGTTCCCAGTTCAAAATTTAATGCTTCTGAAAGGCTTACTTTACCCACATTTCCAATTTTCTGCATTCAACATAGAGAAGAATGAGTCAGATGCCCAAAAATACACAAAACCCAAGAATATGTGAGGTAATGATCTCTTCTGACCCCACATTTTGTGACTCCATTTTAAGATTCAACATTACTTAAAAGAGAAAGGATTCCTTACTTTAAAAAACAACAACAACAACAACAACAAACAAAAACAAAAAAAAAAGGAAGTAAGCATAAATAATATTCATTAGAAAGGAAATGCTGGATGAATACCTTACAATTTCTTCAATCTTTACACAAATGTAGACACTAATTCATGTCAGTTGTTTTCTCACACGCTTTCATTTTGTATGAACATCCTAACAGATGCATTTCTTACTCTACTAGAGACAAAAATGGCAAATGTTTAATTTTAAACAAATTATATTCATGGGAATGAATTCCAAGTGCTGTAAAGATCACTGTGTCAATAGAAATTTGATCATATACAGGTATATCTGCCTACTGAGTTGATGAAAACGGAGGATCTCTGCTGTGAAAGGGATTCTCAAAGGGCTGAGTGTTGATCTAGCTTTGAAATTACATATTGAAATTTACTTCAACAGCATGCACACCCTCATTGAATCTAATCAAAAACTGCCAACACAAATTCAGATTCTATAAACAAGTGCTGATGACAACTTAGAGATATTGAACAGACAGTAACAGTTTGTAACTATTTTACAGTATAGAATTTAAAATAATCAGATGTGAAAAACCATAACTGCTTGTAGATAACAGGGGACCAGAAAAACCTTAGTTTACTCTTTTAGAAATTGTCTTCTCAATTTAGAAACCAGTAAGCAAATAAAGCAGGGCTACTCTGAGCTTAGTCTAACTTGCTCAAAACCAAAGGAATCTAAAAAAAAAAAAAAAAAAAAAAAAAGGGGAAAAACCCCAATAACTCTCTATACTTTAATCTCCAGTTGCCAAAATAAGCATGAGAAAATAAAGCCTAATCTCTCTGAATTATGATTACTCATTTTTCAGTCCTTTTTGGGATAGATATATGTGCCTTTTCTGAGGAAATTATATTAATTTTATATATGTTTATACATACATATTAATAAAATATAAAGATAGGTATAAAGATAGGTATAAATAAATATAAATATAAATGTGTACAATTCATTACCAAAGCTTCATCAATTGATTTGGAGCCAGAACAACTGCTTTCTATGCAGTTTATAAAGTAGAGTAATGGGTGGGAGTATTTTATTCGTAAAAAGCTATAATAGTTTATATTATTCAGCTTTTTCATCTTCTTTACAGTTTAGGAGTGGCAAATCATTGAAAGCACTTCATTCAGCTAATTCAAAGCTATAAGAACTATGTGATAAACGTCCACCTGAGACTCAGGGAACACCAGATTACTAGAAAACCAATGTGATGATTTTATTTTTAAGCCATGAATTCAAAAAGACAGGTATTTAACTATACTCTCAAAAAGGTGTGAAAATTAACTTCTAAGGAAAGAGGGAATTATGCCATGTTCTCTCCTTTACTCTTGTTAAAAGAATGGGAAATGTTTCTTTTGTTAAGGGAATAAAGGGAATTTAGTCTATACTTGTTGCTATTTCAGTGCTTGTATAAATCGTAACATTAGAAGAACAGATGTCTGTTTAAAGATGCTTTTCATAAATAAGTCTTTCAAACAGCCAACTTCTCTCTAGAAATCAGGATAAAGCTCTAAAAGGAGAAATTGATTCCCTTCTACATTTGAGCATCTCTAGCCTGTAAATATAAAAGAAAATGGAGACCTAAATGAGTGAGATTATTAACTAACAATTTTCAAACACTCTATCCTTTGCAATACTTAAGCAATTTCTGTTTACGAGCTATTACATTACTGAAACAGATCATTCAAATTTGACAATTCAAATAAGTCCATTGGGGTCTGTAAGATAATGACAACATAATATCCCTTATTTAAGGACATGACTTAACTCCAGGATATTAGAAAACAAAATATAAATTGTTCAAATTCCACAGTGTCCACTGGCATCTGTAATTCACTGTACGTGTGCACACTCATTTTTTTCTCTTCCTTTGGCAGTTACAGGAACACCAAAACTCAAGTATGGAGGAGCTGCTCTAGGCTGAAAACTATAGAAAGACAAAAAGGAAATACTTCCCTGTGATGTCAAGATGGAAGCAAAGACTGAGAGTCTCCCAGATATACAGAACCTGACCTTCTTTTCTCCAGTTTTGATACATCTCTGTTGAGAAATGAAGCATTTTTAATCAATAGCGTAGCACAGCTGAGTCCAGTCTTAAATTTCAAACCATTACAGGTTTGTCCCTTTGCTCTGAATTTGGACAATCCAGATGGATTGACCATGGTTACGTTTTGGAGGGAAATTGTAATGGTCAGACCATGAAGCAAAATTCTTCAGGTTTCCCACTCAAAAAATCTGAACTAGATCCCTTTCCTGAAAATGAGTCTTCAAATGATAATTCCTGTTTTTCTTAAAACTGTACAATAGACCCAGGCAACTAAATTTTTTCATATATTTTATCAATATATGTGTACATGAAACACTGAGAAATGTTGTCAGGTTTTTTTTCATAAGCCACAGGGGTTTTTCTGAGTTCATGACTGTAGAAAGTGGGAGACATGAGAAAAAAAAAGAAAATCTGGAAAGGGGAGTTTTTATGTTGGTTCTTTGAAACTGTATTTAATTTATTTGCTTTAGAAATTCAGACAATATTATGTACCACTAGAAAATGTGATGTACGAAGTGGTAAAAACAAACACATCTCTGCAGAATTTGAGTATAGAAACTAAACACAATTTTTTAATTTATTCCAGACAAAACATATTGTTTTCCTCCTTTTTTCAGAGGAGAACCCGTAACCAGCAGTGCATGATCCCAAACCAATAACAAGTTTGACAGGATATAGAGCTGTACAGCTGCACCAGTACTTCAGGAAATGTTTCTCCTTCCTCTCTGAAGACTGAAAGAGAGAATATCAATACCACTATTACAAATCAGCAGTGCAAAATATGATAGAAAATAACCTATTTCAGACTATTTGCCATTTTATTAAAGATTAAATCAAACTTGTCAATTCCTCAGTGCATCCACTTTACCCAATACAAGAAACATGAAAATCATATTTTAAAAGAAGGGAGAGTACCCATCTGTTGCATGATGATTGACAGAAATCCCATTTCTGAAAGCTGAAATGGCAGATGGCCTTTCTTGATCCTCATCGGATGGATTTGTCATAATAGGAAATGTGTCCTTTCATTTGACATGCTCTTTCCCATTGATTTCCAGATGACAAATAACTAGGAAAAGCACTGAGAAATAAACAAACAATGGCCTTGGACTAGAGATTTTCATGATTTTTAATTTAATTTTCCATTAAATGAAGATATACTGTAATAAAATCAGCTTCACAGGCATTTTAATTGCCACATACAAGAAAAGCTTCCAAAAGCTAAACTTTTGCAGAATGCCAATGCAATTGTTGCTGCAGAGTTCATATTGCAGCAACATTTCCAAAAGTTGTGGACATACTCTATGGTAAAGATATTTACCTTATTGTTCATAATGTGGCTTTAGTATCTGTTTCTTTCTGAACATTACTATTTCTGAATACAATTATTTATTTAGAATAGTAAGATTTTAGGTTTTGCTTATATTTTAAAGCAGGGGAAAAGTTTTTACAGGACACAAGGAGACTAAAATTTCTTAAAGAAAAAAAAAACAACTTCTGTGGGCACAATTAATCTGATACTGTAATAGGCAAGTTAATGTCCAATCCTGCTATATAGGAAAAACTCCTCTACATCCAGTTTCAGCACTGGAGTAGGGCTTTAGAACACTAAAGAAAATGGGGGTGGGGAGAGTAAATTGCTTTCCTTTTTCCCACAATCATTGCATTGAGGTCTGATTTTGACTCATAGCAGGAAGTCTCCTTGAAAGCCTGTTGAAGGTATAGATACTCAGCTTATTTTGTCACCTATTTATGGTCAACGGGATGGAAGTATTTCAAAAACAATGTGATTACACACCAAGATGGAACCATTACCTTGTGTGTCTTCTGCAAAGAAAAATATTTCTACAAGATCTGTTAAAACTGTGTAGTAATCACTTCCAAAAGTCATTGTGCAAGTAAATAATGAAGGAATTATGCCAAATCTTCCTTCCTATCTGCTCTTGTGCTGGCAAGGCACATCTTAAAAGAGACTATCTTCTGAATTACCTTCCTCCTTCTCCCAGGTAACTGGGGGAAATAAATGTGAGCAACATATGTAGAAGACCCTCCATAGCTAAAGGTGCAGCATCAAAATGTAGTATTTCCTTTCATAACACTGCTGAGTGAGCAGAGAATCAGTGAAGAAGCACAGAAAAACTGTGGGTGCCCCATCCCTGGAAGAGTTCAAGGTCAGATTGGAGCAACTTGGTCTCATGGAAGGTGTCCCTGTCCATGGCATGGGGTGAAAAAAGTTTATCTTTAATACCCCTTCCAACCTAAACCATTCCTTGATTCTATGAAGAGAGAAGGCAAGGGAAAAGGTTTGCCAAGCACTAATGAGAGATTAGAATTAAATTGTGATGCCCTGGAGACTCCAACACAACCCAGAATCCTCTATCACTGACAGTGGACCTGAGACTGGCTGGGAACATATTGCCCATTCTCAGGTACACTAGAGAGAGAAAAGGGGGGAAAAACCTGAAAACCAGAGCAGAATTCTTTTCCCAGTGAATCTCTGTCCTGTATTTGATCTAGAATCAATGTCAGTCACAACATCTAGGAAAGGAGTTTGTCTTTGCTTTAAAGTAATGTGATAAGTTTATGAGTCTCACTCTTTTCAGTGTTACAGCACCGCAGAACTTGGAAGACAACATTAAAAAAACATGTTTTGATGTAAAAATGTGTGCAGACACTGTTCTCCTTTCAGCAGTCTCCTGTGTTTATTGTATCATTTGATCTCATGACAAGTCCTGCTTCGAGGTTCGGATATATCAGCCTTAACATTCTTCTTCTTCCAAAGACACAACCCCTGAAAACACAGAGTAAGGAATTGTCCAGGCTCCCATTGCACACACTCACTCAACTGTATTCACCCCCTGGTCGATTCAGCTGGTAAACAGGAAAATGGCAGCATTTCGGGACTTATTCCTTCTTCCATGCCAAATAATAACATGTTTACAGCAGAATGTGCCTTTGTCTGGGTTCTTTGCATTTGCCAAAACATTCCATTAAGGCCCGCACAAGATAACTGCCCTAATGAGTAATCACAGATGTGAAGGTCTAGAAGAAGTCCTGAAAATGTTAGATTCAGGTATTTATGAGTTCTACTGTATTTATGGTGAACATTTCCTTTTCAGCACAGCATGTTAAAGAATACAAGAAAACAGGACACATATATTCACCAAAGCCGAAATTGAAAGAAAATATCACTCAGGTTTATTTTTTTTCTTACTATTGATATTAGTCATCTTTTCATAATATTAAATACTATACATCATATTAATTACCTACCCAGATTCCTAGCCCTAGTATAATAAATACACGAAATAATAATTAAATACACAATTAAATTGCAACAATTGAAAAAGTCTCTCCTATAAAAATAAATTGATTCTCCTCAATGAGTTGAATTCTGAGAATTTGATGACAGGAAATTCTACTGATTAGTTAATACTTTATAGTTCTTTATAACACAGGTATTTCACACCCATTAAATTCACTTATTAATACCAGTTTTAGACTAATATTAGGGTTCCATCATTTTATCCACTTTAAACCCTTTATTCCTCCTGTCTCCCACACATCCCACAGATCCTACAGACCCACCAGATGTGTGTCATTATCAAACATAATTTCTTTGAAAACTACAAAAGTATTTTGATGTCTGAGTTCATTTTTTAAAAAATTTTTGAAGTAGATATACGGAATGTCAAAGGTATTAGGTCAAAAATACTTGATAACCCAATTCATTATCTAACCATGTTTCTTGGAAAGTGAAAGAATTGCCTGGTGATCCAATCTGTTTCAATCAACCAGATGAGATCATCAGAACTTTATTAATTGAAAATATACATAATCTAAACTGTAATTGTGATTTATTTATATCCAAATTAACTTTAACCCTCTAAACTGATTTTAGCATTGTAGATGTGAAAGTGCAGAACCCCAGCACAGAAGCTGCAATCAGTAGCCATGGCAGATGAGGGAGCTGCAATCCCAGTTCTGGGCAAAACCAAAGTAATTCTTCTATACGCAGCACTTGCAGAAAATATTTTCAGGCAAGGAAAATTTAACCATCAAAAATATCCAGAATTGGGAAGGGTGCAAAGGCACATACAAGTCTTCAAGTATTTCAGAAGCTGAAGAAAAAAAGAAAGGGAACAGTTCTTCTTCCATGCCTGCAACAAACTGGCTGAAAAATATCAGCCCAATGTAGCAGCACAGGAGTTTGTGAATTACACTATGAAGAAAAGCACTGGAATAAATGCAAATAAAATGCTTCATCACTGGAGTAAGTGGGTCAAAAAACTACTACTGAAGACTGATTGATATCAGAGTAGAGGGATGGACTATATTTCTTCAAAGACAGTCCCAGTCTCATGAGTTACATCTCGACAAAAGGACGTAAACATGCTGCTTTATTTAAGTCCACACAGCTTCGTTGACATATATCTTTTTTCTCATGCTAGAGCCTCTGATAGGCAAAGTCGTAAGTTATTGATAGGACAATCTGGTTCTGGTAACTATTTGCAAGATTTTTAACTGATTTGTTTCAGTGAGCAATGGTAATGTACATATATAAGTATAACACAAGGAAGTACAGTAAGAATAGTTGAAATCTTAAGAGCCTGCTAATTAGAAGTCCAAGTCTAGCCATTACAGGGAAAGAAATAATGTAGTTTATATTGCTTCTTGAATTCTCCCTTTTTGTGGTATTATTCTTATGCTTCCACTGCTCCAGGGGCGAGTTTCTCATAGCTGGGGGGTGGCCACTGCCAATCCTATGTCCCATCATTTATAACCCCATCCCTGTGCTCTTCCACATCCTGTGTCTTCACTTCTCCATCTGCTCTTCCTCTCAAATTGTATCTGTGTTTTCCAGTGTTACATTATTGTGTAAGATTTGTAAATATCTCTTTATATAATTGCACCTCTGCTGCTTTTATCTATATAAATGCAGATATAATGTTGAAAAACAAAGACAAAATATGAAAAAAACCCAAGCTTGCTCCATTCCTGTTGGATTCAAGATACCTCAAAATTGCTGCCGCCTCTGATGTGTAAGCAGTAGAAGGCAGTAGAGAGTCTCAACCCTAAAATCCAGGAGGTTTGTAATCTCTCTGCTGATTTTCTCCTGAATGTGTTTTTTTATTCCACTTGAAATAGGGTGAATAAAAAAGAAAAGAAAAAAAAAAGGAAAATAAAAAAAAATCAATTAGATCATGAACTTCCACTGAAGTTACAAAATTGATCAATTTTAAAGTCATTGCGTTAAAAGAAAAGGAAATTCTATTGACACAAGGTGGCCTCCACCTCTGCTTTTCACTCAGCCAATTCTTCGCTTCATTAACCCGATGATTATTAGACAACACTGTAATAGCCAAACAGCTCAGATGTTATGAGAGTCCCTTTTTATTATGCACTTACAGATAACAGTGTCTCCCTCTGGGATATCAGAAACCTATGCTTTAAATAAAGCCAAGTGACTAAACAGACCACAGAAAAAAGGACAGCAAACATGAGAAATTACTAGGTTTGAATTAAGAGTTAACATGGTTTATTTACCTACATAACTAACAAATGTGAACATGTAAATATAGTTGTTTTACATACTTACCAGCTTCTACTATTTAGAGATCTTCACCCAGCAATGTATAAAATAGTTGCACACTGTCAATCAATCTGCAATAGCATGTTTGGCTTGGAGGTCCATCAGTCCTATTGAGTTCAAATGCTAAAATTCTGCATATTTACACGATCCCATTTCTTGTGTTAACAGCAATGAAATAGGTACTGAGAAAACAGGGAGACAGCTACAGCCTTAGCTTTGGAATAATGTAAATGTATAATCCTTCACACAGGCATTTCACTGCATAGTTTGCTTTGAAGATTGCTTTACAATTGCATCTCTTCATTATTCAGTGTGCCCCATCTGATTACTGACAGGAACCATTAGATAATTAGGCAAAGAAAATATGGCAACATCATCAAGGAGATTTCTTTGTCATATGGAGGAAATGAGGTGAAAACTAAAATACTCTTCCTGACTGGTGTTTTTAAATACATGTATTATGAAACACTACCGTACAAATTACAATCTCTGTTGCCTTCCAGTAATTGATATTAAATCTTTAACCAGAGTTTCATTATTTTTCAGAGAATGAAAAGGACGGTGGTTTTGTGTCTTCTAAAGTGACCACAGCCACACATTGCAAACACAATGCTGTGAGCTGATGTGACCAGTTTTCAAATCCTGGGATTTGAGATAACCATCTGGTCTTCGTCAAGGTCCCCTTTTGGTTTGTCCTCCTGTCAAACACACAACTGCAATGCCTGGCCTGAATGAATGATGTAAGTCTGAGAAAACAATGCCTATCCATTCCACATTTGTGTAGCATTTATTTAAATTTTGAAAGTATACAATGTGGAAGAGGTCTCAAACAGTAGGCACTACTGATTGTGAATAAACGTTTCTAAGTTACTGGGAAAAAAAAACCCAAAATGTACAACCTTGTACACTGGCCTGCTAACAAAAGCTTTGAGTTTTCATTCAGCTGCATTAGCCCCAGTGAGGAAAAAGCATTGCAAGGTGTAATTTTGTTTGATGATGCGTCACTGAAAAGAGAGCCTCACGATAACTCAGATTTTCCTACCTCTTCCTCAGCAGCAAGTTCCCCAAAGACAAAAGTGCCTTCTAAAATTTCCACTCATGAACACTGGTACACATTCGTCTCAAAATCAGCCATATCTTCCCATTTTTTCTTTTTCAAAGCAATAAGGCTTTGTTCTTTCTAGTGAATGAATTTGGATAAAATGTGGATTAAAATCCTCCTTCTCTGAGCAGTATAGAGATGACCAGTCTTCCAGGAACAACTGGAATGCTTCCAAGGGAACAGCATGTATTTTGGACTCATTATCATATTATATCTAAACTAGAGGCAAAATAAACAATTTCAGACCAAAAATTCTACCTACAATAATTTCTTCATAAATATCCTTTTTATGTATAATTTATAGCAATTGTGGAGAGCAATGTGGTAATCTGATTATACACTGCACAGCTACAACTCATAATAAAACATAATTAACTCCTTACTATTGTGAACTATGTGCATGCAAAACATAGTTTTGAATAAAACTATTGGAAAATTTATTTTAAAGTCAAGTTTTCTCTTTTGTTCTGCATATTAAATATGATTTACAAGACATCTTACAATTTTTCCAACTAATAATTTTAAATGTTGTCTTATTTAATATTCTGGAGAACAGAGAAGAATTGCAGAATGAGTGTCATTCTCAGTGGACTTCCTCCCTCACACCAATAACATAGTGGAGTAGCCCAAAGTCAAAAAAATTATTAGGAAGATTCATTGGAAGAAAAGTCAGAAAATTCATGGCCCAAAAATATATTTGTTTTTTGAAAAGGAAAATCTCTGTGTATATAATTTAAAACAATTCTGGAAGATTCCATGCTTACAGAGTTAAAGTTTTTTATGTTTTATAACACCAGATCTATGAAATGTCATGGAAATGTAATTTTGGATGTATTTGAAAGAAACAGTGGCATTTCCAAAAGTCCTAACTGTCTTAGCAATAAATCCACAAATGGACTTCAAAGTTAAGTTATTGTAGCATCTATAACTGGTTTCTGGCACTGCCTTAAATTTGGATTCTGCGTCCTGATATCAACAAAGCACAGACAAAAAGTTCAGGGCAACATCTAAGCCACAGGTGCTGTCAGTGAGGTCCAAATCTTGGTCCCCAAACCAATGATGAAATTTTGAGCACATCGTACCTTCTGTGCACTCTGTCCCTCTCTAGATGGGTACCTTATTGGGCTTATCTATAGTGAAAGCATGGGAGAAAACCAATAGCAAGGATCAAATGCCCATGAAGCCTGTTATTCAGGAGATCTAGGAGAAGATAAATGCTCCAACATCTGATTACTTACAGAAAGTTCCAACCATAAGGAAGCCTAACTGAACTGCCAAAACAGAAACACAAAGGAGAAATCTATCTCCTGCCCCCAACATTTTAGATCCCATCTCTTTCCCTTTATGAATTTTCTTCTGTGTATACATTTGTCTCAGTTTAATGAGACACATGTGTTTTGCTGAGGATGAGTTATGAAGAAGTCCCAAATTCCTCCCTCTAAGCAATTGTAAATCTGAAACTAGGAGGTTCCAATTGAGAAAAATGTAGAAAAAGGAAAAATAATAGCCCTTTATTAAAAGATACATGTGTATTGGCAGAACAAAGAAAAAAAAAAAACACAAATAAAACAACCAAATAATAATCCTATACCCCAAAATAATCCCCTTCAAAACAAACAAAAAAACAAACAAAACAAAAAAGTAAACAGTTCAGTTTGTGCCCTTTGGTGCAATTCTAACCACAGTCAGGGGGTGCTGTTGGATCAGTGGTGGTCAACACGTTGGGGGGGGGCCCCTGGGTGTGCTGCAGAAGCAAAAAATTGAGGTCTTCCCTCTCCCTCACCAGAAAAAAAAAGGAGAAATGAGAGAAAGAAAAAAAAAAAAAAAGTCCTTCCCAATGGGAACTCACTCTGGTTGAATAGTGGGGTGTGTCTTCCCCTCTCCTTTGATATGCATATGAACTCCTGCCAAAAAAACAGAGGAGGAGAGGCCTCCCAAACAGAGGCCTCCCGAACACTTCCTCACAGATGAAAATCCAAGCAAAATTCCCAGCTGGCAGCCAGGCCGAGAACAAAGCCAACTCCAAGCTGCTGCCACCCAGACCTCATCCCAACTCAGTCAACAATGAACTCCCTCCGGTTTCCCAGGAGAGGAGAAAAAAAGCTAAAAAAGAACTCCTCACCCCTCCCCAGAGATAAGATCTTGAGGGCCATCAATTTGGAATGTGGTTTTCCAACCACATCTTTTGTGTTAGTCAATTGCCTGAGCCACAGCCAATCTGTCCATTCAATACCCCCTTCACATCGTGGGCAGGGGCAAGGGGAAATTCCTGCTTAGTTTCCAAGAACAAGCAAAACCATGACAACATTCCACCAGATAATGATCATTTCCCAGCCAACATGAAACAGACTATAAGGTGGCAGGAATATCTTTTTTCACTTTTAGAGAACTAGAGAAAAACATTGCACACCGTTAAATTTGCATAGTGTCCCAGGAGCTATTCTGGGAGCTGCTCTTCAGTCTGCTCTGCTGAGCTGGTCCTGATTTTATGGTGAGTTGAAAAGACTTCAACATGGACCATCCTTTCACAGGCTCAGTAATGAAATCAGCAGCACAAACTGACACAACCAAGTTGCAGGGGGTGTTTAGGGCTAAATTCACATTAAACCTGGCTCAGAATTATTAGTGTCAAGACACTAAAAACCACCATTTTAGAGCTAAGGGTTAAAAACTCATTGTCAAAGAGCTCCCCTAGGAGACAAATCCTGAGTCTCCAGCTCAGCAGTAAGGTGACCCAGTTTTGGGACGCTGCTGCTCAGTTTTTGCTGGCAATGAAACACACTCATGAATGCAATTTTCCTGCTTCTCCACAGACAGCTTTAATCACTAGGAAAGGGATATCATGCCTTTCTGAACTGAATCTTCCCATTTTCTCTCTTTACAGCCCTGAAAGTCCTTCCCAGCAAGTTTCATCTGAGGCATTTGCATTTTCAGGAAATGTTTGGCTTCACAACTCAGT
Organism: Myiozetetes cayanensis; assembly: GCF_022539395.1. NCBI lineage: Eukaryota > Metazoa > Chordata > Aves > Passeriformes > Tyrannidae > Myiozetetes > Myiozetetes cayanensis. The sequence continues at coordinate 32,864,011 of NW_026087631.1, read as the reverse complement.
GTTTCTTGCCAGTAGCACATACCTAAAAGAATTTCAGACTGTGTCTAAATTCTCTGTGTAAACAACACATAATAAAAATATGGTTTTTTAGCATATATAGACCCATTCAGGACACTAAGTACACAATCACAGGGACCTGACTGCATACCACATAAGTATATGCAAAGAAAGCTAGTTTAGGGTTGTTTAAAACCACAGACCCATCTCTGAAAGCTGGGTTTCCAAGGGAAACCAAGGATCAAGAGATGTTGGAAAAATTTCACATTTCTGTTAGCAAGTTGGTGTCTTCTTTAAACGTTACTTCAAATTATGAAAGAAATATTCAGTAGTGTTCATAAAGGTTGAGTTTTTCAGAGAAGCTTAGGGTAGGTTTTTCCCTAAGCAGATCCCAGCCAAACATAGTAACATTTGAATGCAGCTGAATGCCAAATATTGTGCACTGGAATTTTGCCATTTACCTCAGAGGGTCCAGCAGCACACCCAAAATTCTCAGAAAACTACTAGCCCCTGCCAACCACTGCATTATAATGTACATTTTCACTATGAAGAGCAAAATATGTAACCTGAGTTATTTTAATACCTCTACTTCAAATACTAAGACAAACAGGCCTTTTAAGAATAAGGAGAAAGACAAATATCACCCAGACAACCTACTATGAAAAATAATGAACTGACATGAAAAGAGCAAATTCACCATGAAAAGGAAAAGTGGTGGTGATCTTGTTGGTTGACACAAGATGCTGAACCACAGGCATTAAACCACTGATAATTCCATCATAAGTCTTTATTTTTGATGGTCTGGGCCCCAAAAATCTTTCTAGTGTTCTATAAATTGATGGTACGTTTTACTTTATGTAAGTTGCTGAACAATCCCATTGCATTCAGAGAAAGCTTGCTTGCTTGAATAAAGATGGGATCATACTTAACACTCGACTTTTATGTGATATTAGTGTTGCAGGTAATTTTCCTCTTAACAGGATGCGATGTGTTACAGAAGATGGGTGAAATGGAGGTCAAATAAAGAGTTTGGCAACTATAGGCAGGTTCTGCTGAAGCAGCAGCAAAGATCCCCTACACTGAGGTCACATTCCAATCAAAAATCACACGCGTTTAAGAAAACTCACTAAATTTTGTTGTATGCTTTCTTTCGCTTTTCCTTTTTTCTTTAGAAGAAAGCAAACACAGGAGGAGATAAGTTGAAAATGATGGCATGTCTGCCAGCAAATATCTTGATACCAGTCTAGCTAGAAATGACTCTTTGAACACACAGAAAAGGAACAGTTTCCTTAGCAACCAAGGCGAAAGCTCTGAGAATATCTTCTGCTCTGTGATGCTTCACCCTTCCCCAGCTCAGTCTGCCACCTGTCACTCATGGATTTAATTTAGTTTAACATTTTATAAGGTTCAAATGGGACAACTCAGATAGTAATGCTAAAGTGGAAGAGATAGTAATGCTAAAGAAATTAGGGGTGGGGTGGCAGGAGGGGAATCCGTCCTCATAATAAGGGGGGTTATGAAGTTTGCACACCCTGTGGGGTATAAATGAGGCACTCAAGAGTTCTCTGGTTTATCAGGTTGATACTGGCCTTTTCAAATACCAGATCAGCTCTCCACAGAGCCCTGGCTCTGTCCCAGGTTTTGAATCCCTTCTACTCACCTCTCTTAGTACAAGATTTTAGCACAAGCACCTGTCTTTGCAAAGCAGCTCAGGAGCTCAACTGCTGCTTCTTCCCCTTTTTTATACAGTTGCTCCAGGAAGGTATAGGAGATAATATCTACATCTCTTTATATTTTCAAAGGTCTGCCCAAATGTTAATCCATGCATATGATCTTTAGATACCAACAGATTCCAAACTGTCCTAGAGAATTAACCACCTTGTTTTTAGTTGCAAGGAGAGAGAAGAGGATGGAGAGAAGACAACAGATCAATTTTATTATCAAAGTCTTTTATCTTCTTGATTAAAATAAGATCATTTTTATTATAGCTCCTATTTATTTTTTGCTATATCCAGCTGTCTTAACTCTTTTTGCACTTCCTCTGTTTTAGCTTCAATGAGTGAATTCACATTGCCTCATGCATTTATAAAACCTTCAGTTAATATAGGCAAATATCGCATTTTCTCCACTAAAAATTTGGTGACAAGCTTCTGTAGCATGAGCTATTTCCCTTTATCAGACACATGTGATATTTTGATTTGGGATTGTATACCAGGTAGTACACAGACTATTAGTAGTGCTAATACATGCTAAGGCTAGAATTCTGTGACAGTTTGATTGATCTCTTTTATCAGGGAACACAAAGGAACTGAAATTGCCAGCACACAACCAGCAAGGAATTCCTCTCCTCTTCCTCCCTACTACCAAGAATCCAAAATTTGCTGCATCCTTACTAAAACACCTTGTGTAAGGAAGATGTAATTTCAGGAATACAAAGACTTAAGGTGCAGAAAACTGTGTCTGCTTTCCAGGCCTCTGGACATTATCAGATTCTGTAAGTACTGCCAGGAATAACCCATGAAAATGAGACAGATCTTTTTTCTAGCATCTGACATACTAATGGCCAGTATTCTCGAGCAAAGATCTAGGGAAGGTCTTTACACCTTCCAGCCTGCTCATTGGATTTTTTAGGTGAGACACAGTGTGCGCGGAACTGAGCCCACCCTTTAATCCTAAGGTTCATCTACCGGGGCCAAGCGAGCTTGGACGGTGGCAGCGAGGTCCTCAGGACATAGATGGGTTGCCTTTACAGGGCTAACGAGCTCCATCTGCCCGGGGAGTGTCCCTGACCGGGAATCAAACCCAGGCCTCAGCGGTGACAGCGCTGCACCCTTAACCACTAGACCATCAGGGGCTCCCAGCATCTGACATACAAAAGTCTTAAACAGAGAAACAATCTCCACTTCAAAATCTAAACTGAGCTTCATCCTTGAGCAGATTAGAAGTTGTAAAAGTGAAGAATCTAACATGATGTAGTAGCAGGTTTCGAATCTATTGAATGCTTCATTGAATTTCATACATTTAAAAAAAAAACCACGAAAAACACCCAAACTTTTTTTTTTTTAATAGTCACACAGCTGTTTTTGCTAAAATATCCCAGTGCTTCTGAGAGATGTCTGAATGAGACATGAATATAAAGAGTCAAGATAGGAATCCCTCTTGACTTTAAACCATCTGTGATAAATTTCTGAAAGTTGGTTAGGTGATGATATCCCTGCATGCTTTAATCACAGTGGTGTTCTATCATACTCATTTTTGAAGCATCCATTTGGAAAGACTCATATCATCTGTCCCTATTTGATCAACCTGTGCAGCCCCTTAGAAACACACATACTGTGTCACTTAGGTTTTCAGAAGTTAAAACAGAGTGCTTCCAAATCCATGTTCCTAATTGAATTTCCCCACTTGCTGAAGCATTCTGCAGGATCACAGCTCTCAGGCTGAGAATCCATCTCTCCGCTGTTGTAAGCCAATCAAACATAATACCAGGCAAGGATTATTTATAAAAGTTCATTAACTATAGAAATTTACCTCATACTGGCTTTGATTGATAGTATCAAAATGACTGTTTACTTCAGAGGGTTCTACTTTTCCATATGTGCTTGCAGTGCTATGTATCTTATTTTTCTGAAAAAAAATGTTTTCTCCTGGGAGAGGAATCTCCTGTGATTTTCAAAATCAAACACAGCCTTAGGAGTCAGCTGACAGGATGGTTCAAACAGCAGGGAATGGGAAACAGCTTTTACTGTGCCCTTTCCTCTTCCTTTCCAAAGCCTTTCTTTTATCCCTCCTTGTTTCTCACAGAGAGAACAGTGATAACAATGACAAAAAGTGAAAAGCATAGCTGAGTTTGTGAACAAAGTAAAATTAGCATTGATTGAGTAAATCAATCAATCAAAGGGAGAAAGGAGATGAACTGTCTTAAAGGAAGTGACAACGAAATGGAAAATGTGTTAAGAGTAGGGAGGAGAGTGCACAGGGAAGAGCAGAAATGTGCTTAGAGCAACAGCTTTTCTGGTCCCATGGTAGTTTTGATTTTGAGAGTCAGGACATTACCCATGTCATTTAAATAGCAATTGGCAGATGCTTAACCTGCAGATGGAAAGAAAATTAGATGAAAGACGAGAAAATAATGTCCCTGTAGCTGCATAACAATGGAAAGCTTCATTCCTAGGTGTTGGGAAGCCAACACTGCTATTTTCAGTTTATTGTTTTAGTTGCATTTAGTCTGTTCCAAAGACAGTGACATGATTATTAGGCACATATTTTAACAGGGGAAAGTGGATTCACCTTAGGTCACCAGCTAGTCCTGCCATTCTCACAGATGTATTTTCCACCTCAGTCCCATCCATGTGCAGATCTGATAGCACTGGCAGTACAAATATGGGGAAAATAGCACAAGTGAATGACACTTTTCAATATGGTGGACACAGAGTTTTTTATTCCCTGTGTGTTGCTGAAATGGGAGCACAGGAAACCAAGTGCAGATATGTCAGTTTATAGTTCAGTCAGGAGCTTCACAGGAAAACACTTGGAAAATGAAGGGGAGGAGAAGGAAACAGCTCAACTGAAAGGAAACATTTACATTATAGGTAAAGAAGAAATTGAAGGTTGTGTTTTTCAGAATAGGAAGCGGAGTTTTCTCTCTAGTTCCACTCTCTTCTCATTCCTGATCCTCTGTCTCTGTCACTATTACCTGTGATATAATTGGATACCTGTAAGACTCAGGGAAGAAATCCAGGCTCCTGCGGAAGTCTTTTAGTCTGAATTTATATCCGAAGAGAAAGAGAGAAAAAAGGCCATACTTGTGCCATTTCCCATGTCAGGTCTGCTCCTCATTGTTCAAAAAACATATTCAAAGACTGTGAAAATGACATTAATATTTTTATTCAAAAAGAATGGCAATCGGAAAAATAAACCACAAGTACACTGTCAGGAATATAGGGACCGCCACAGGTACCAGAAAATTTAACAAAACACTGAATGACACTGATTAAAGCTGAAGTAAAACCCAGTAAATATAAGGTTGAGGGGAAATATTTGCATGTCACAAACTTCTTGAAACCCATGGATTACTTTCCACTAAAGTTTTACTAGTATTGCAATATTTATAAAAACTTCTTGAACAGTGTTCCACAAATATTGTAAAAAATTCATATGTTATTGCCCATCACTAATTCATATCCCCCTTCTTGTGTTTCTTATTTTGGATGAATTTTTAAGGCTTTTTTGGGGAAAAAAATAGTGGTTAAAATCAACAAAACTATAAATCTCAGATTGACTTGAGCACCTCATCACAAGACACATTTCTGTCCCCCAGTTACACATTTGTCTTCCCTAATTACTCCAAGATTCCTGTTCTTCCACAAACAGAGTAAGCTTACTAATTGTAAAGTCAAGGGGACATGTGAGTAAGTCAGAAATCATCTCACACCCCCAAATGCGTGACTTGATACAAAACCATCTTATTTTGGTGCTTTATTGAATTAATAGATAACCTTCTCAGGCAACCAAAGATGACGAAAATCTGTGTGGAACACTCTTACAAAAGCAAGATATTAATGAGTAATGGAAAGCCTGAATAAAAACAAAATGTAGGCAATTCAATCCAGATGCAGCACAGGGGAGAAAAAAGCAAACATCATAGTCCAAATTTACCACAGCATTTCCTAGAAAAGAGTAATTGATCCTCTGTTGAAAAGCAAGGAAATAAAATAACATTAAGGAACTCCATGGCTAGAATTATTAACAGAATGCAAGTGTTTAGGACAGCACTAATTCAGAGTCAAGGTTTTCTGGGCATGATTAACAGTCCTAGAGAAATATCAGCATGTCAGTGGCAAAAGCTTCCTTTAGTGCTCTGCTTAACAAGAGTTTTCCTTGGATTAATGCTTTAACAACTCCCCTAAAATGGCTTGCACTGTTCTTTTCTGCAGGTAGAACCAAATGTCAAAAGGAACTGGAGAAAAACCAGAAATCTCTGAAGTTACAAAGCCTCACTTCAGCTGAGATAAGGAACCACAAAATCTTATTTTTTTCTTTTTTTTTTTCTATATCACTTAAATCTCTACAGCCATACTCAACACTTCCTCAAGAGGTTTCCAGACCCTCCTGCTCTGAAGCAGAACGGACTACTACCAAAATAATCTCCTTTGTACTTAATCAATATCATAGCTTTGAGCCTCTGCAAGAACACTACACTCCAGGTTAAACAAATATTTTAAAAAGCAAGAAAAAAAAATACATTGAAAGTACAAAGATTGAAGAATAGCACCAATTTTCCACTTCTACACAACTCCTTTCATGTGTTCTGAAACAAAGGGAATGTTTGGAGGTGCTAAATTCCATCCCCACCTCTCTTTAAAGATGAACAGTTCTCCTGTGTCCATTATTTCAGTCACTTGCTGACGTTAGCTGATGTTAGATAACATTGTTAGCTGATGTTCTCCAGCTTCCTAAATAATTTACATATGCCATATTTAAGTATTTTAATTAGAATTCTAATCATAATAGCCAGTAAAACATCACTGCAAATTATCCCCTTAAACAGAATTCTCCAATCAATTTTATCTCTTTTTATAATAACTTGAGCACATAAAAAATTCGAGGGATTTTTTTCAGCTTTTTTTTTTTGTCACATTAGGCATGATTCAAAAATGTAAATTTTCACATTTCTCTGTAGTCCATGATGGCACCACCAACATTCTGCAGTCACCCAGTGTCTCCCAGGTTCCTCCAGAATGTTTCCTAATGTTCTGTCAAGATCTGAAATGCTTTGACTGGATTCTTCTCTTCCTTTTAAAATATAATTTGTAGATTGCATGTCTGTATCAGTTTTGATTCCTGAATAAACATTCACAATAGACAATTAAATATTCACAAAAATGAAAATAAAACTTTTGAATGTTAGAAAATAATAGTGTATAATTTATCTATCTAGTATTTCTGATGATTTTTGCCACTAGCATCTTTCATTTTCATTCAGACAACAATTTTGTTTAAAATGTAGAGATTTTTACATCAAAAATTTGATATACATCACAAGTAACACAGAAATTGCATAGCCCATGTAAACTTGTCTAGGTAAAACACCACTAAAAGTGCTTTAGGTACCAAGAAAACCTTGAAGTTTGAGACTACTGAGTCTGAGATTGCATGAGAGGACAAACTGTTAAAGCAAGACCCAAAGTGCACTTTCCTTTGATCAGGTAAAATAGGTAGTGAAGAGGACTCTGGAAAACCACCTGGCTTCCTTTTCAGTGTAGAATGAGGCCCGGATGGCTCCTGACATCAAACAGGAACATTCATAGTGGTACTGCACACAGAAAGGAACACAATCCTTTCCTGGGAGTCAGAAGTAGGACAAAGTACATGAAATATGTCAATTATGTATATATTTAGGACAAGAACACCCTTTGAGAAGAACACTAAAGAACTGGGTTTCTTAGTAAGACTGCAAGCCCTTTCTTTAATTGCTTACATTTCTTTGTGGGTTTTTTTTTCAGTCAAAGCTGATTAAAAGGAAAACCAAGTATGACTGAATATCAGCTGCTTCTAAATACCTACTCAGCTCCTGTCAAATGTCAAATGCTTTGCCGCCTTGCAGATCTTTCTACTGGTATCACTGGTCTCTGATATGCCATTTTTTAATGAAAAATTATTCTGGCTGCCCACAATAACTACATTAACTTACATCTTAAAGATGAAGGCCATAAATAGGTGTTACACAAAAAACATGCACTTAATGTCAAAGACATTTTGTAGTCTTCTTATTATGCACTATCAGAGTTCCAAATAATCAAATATGTCTGTGATGATATAGCTATCACAAAGAGATCAATAAAATGTGCTTTAAACATACAATAGTTATTTTTAAGCATTATCAATACTTAACAGAAGAATCTTGCTCTGACCTGCATGATCAAAAACCAGATGTTTCACCATTCAGATTTCTGATTTCACCACATAGATATGTATTTATTTTTTCCCCTGCTTTAGTACAAGTAAACTCTTGAAACATCAGACTGGGTTTCTTCTCTTCTTACATTTTATTTTTCTGTAAATTACAGTACCAGGAGATGTTAATTGATTTTTTTCATTCTGCAGTTCTGAAATATTAAAGCTAACCTATTGGAAACAAAACAAAAGGCAAGTGGTACTATTACCATAAATAACTGAAGTAAATATTAAGATACAACTCACCTTTGGGGGAATTCTGAATTAGATCTGTACTCCTTATAAGAGTTTTAGGTATTACAAAGCCAAAACATGAGGGAAAATTGAAGTTATAGGAATGCATTTTATCTCAGGGATTCTTTTAAATACATTCTTTTATGTCAAGAATAAACTCCAAATAAAGTAGTCGAAATCTTAGCATGGAAGACTAAGTCACTGCTTTGGCAAATGAAGTAGTGCAGAAAACATGACATAATTTAAAAATCTAAAAATGGATTTTCCATTCAAATTGTAACCCCAACCAGGAATCCAGTTAATGAACTACATCAAGAGACTGCATTTAATAGACAGGGTCAGACTAAGTCACCTCCTCAGTCTTACACATGAAGATTAGCAACCAACCAGCCCTGGGTCCTTTCACTTTTTTTATCTTATGCTGCATATTCAACTGATTTTTGCTGTGGAAGCTCCATCAAAACTCGTTGCGCTCTGAGTGGGGTCAGTGGGCAGAAGCAAAAACCTCCTCTCCTGCTGACTGGAAAGTGTAGAAATCACTGATCAGGCAGGCACACGTGCACTCCTGCGATCTTTGCCAAACTATTACACAGACAGGGATGGGCTTTGGAATCAGGTTTAAACAGCGCTAGTGCAGAGGAGCATAACACTCAATGCGGTTCTCAGACCAGAAGCAGGCCTTGATGCCTTTCCATGCTGCTCCCTGAATGTACCATCCTGCAAAAATTAAGCTCCTTTGATTTTTTAATATTTTTTTTAGCACTTTTCATAGCATCAGAGAGTATGCTGAGCTGGAACGGGACCACCAGGACCACCGAGTCCAACTCCTGGCCCTGCACAGGACACCCCATGTGCCTGAGAGCCTTGTTCATGCATGCAGTCCTAAACGATAATAAGGGGATAAATAACTTAGATATTGGCAGAAAGGAAATATAATGACCTACAAGGTAAAGCCATCACTATCTCTATGAATATCTGTGAAAATATTTCTTCATAATATTAAAAAAAAAAAAAAAAAATAGGCTGGAAAGACAAAGAGCTTTCCACATCACAGGATTTCCCAAGTTCATCTACTAATAGATGCTACACTGCACAAATTTCACAGTTTTTAGCTAGTTTCTCCAGGCTTTCATACATCATGATTGTAATTTACAATTAATCTCCCTGCAATGAAATTGGGCAGCTTTCTGAGAAATTGGAGGTGCAGTTTTAAAACATAAGTGTTTTGTAATTAGATTTTAACTTAAAATTTAGTGTTAACAAAATACAAGAATATTTTAAAATAATTTATAATTTATACTAATATAATTTTGTTGAAGAAATTGATTGCAGTTGGAAATACAGGTTAAAAAAATTGCAGTCCTATAACTGAACTAGAAATGTGTAGAAAAAAGTGAAAAATAGACTTAATGCCATTTTCACATTAAAATCAACAATGTGAAGAAGTGTCATATGTAAAATTCATACAGAGAAAAATCAATAACTTTTTTTCTTTCTTAATTGTCTTTTTGCATTTTCCAAATACAGCCACATAACTCTGTGTGTAATTAGCAAATTTGGGAAACTCTTATTGAGGGTCAAAATTTCACACACCCTCCATAGTCCACAAATTTGACAGAACTGGACAATGCTATACCTGGTTAACTTCTTTTTTTCTGCAGCCACTTTTTTTGATTCTTCTTATCAGTTTCCCACTGTACCAAGAGAAATCAGCAGTACCACTGATTCTGTTCCTTCTTGTTGCCCCCTCTTTATATTCCAGTTTCTTTGATGGATTGTTGTTTTGTTTTTTTGAAAAGTGAAGTAAACTTCACATCAAAGAAAAAAAATTGTAAGAAAAAAATTGTTGCAAGAAAAAATTAAAGTGACAGCTTGAATAAATAAACAAACAAACAAATAATAAATTCATTTGATCCTCACAGCTTCAGTGTCCTGCATATAACCTTAGCATGACGTTGCTCCCATTGCCTGTCAAAGTAGGGTACTGCTATTGGATTATGCTGTTAATGCAGTTAGTGGTGGTGAAAGAAATTGCTCATTGTACAGCTGCTCTCGTTAACATCCAGCTCGTCAGTGTGAAATGCCTTATCCATTAAATACCGCTTTAGCTCTCTTTTGTCAAGAACAAGAACAGGGGCAACCTGGACAGAGACATAATTCGGCCTCAAACAAGTGACATCTCATGGACCTGGAGCAGTCTGACCCTGCCAAAGGTGGTGAAGGAAATGGGGGGTTGGAGAGAGTGGAAAGGAAGGAAAGTCACAGAGTTGTCACTGAAAATCCCTAAGAATGCCAGGCATCACTGCATACAGACACCCACAGTTAAGCCCCTAGATAAAAATGAAGGTGTGAATTGGAAAACGAATAACACGACTGACTCTGTGGGATGGACCTAATCCATAAAACTGGAGGTAGTTGGAGGTATGAAGGAAAGAAAATTAAGGTCAACTGAGGGAGCTTGCACTTCAAGAGTGCTATTTTTCTCCACTAAAGAAATTCTGGACAACTAGTTCAGGTGCAGAAACATGGGTAATAAATACAGAAGGAAGCATGACAGACTAATTATCTGTGCAGATACTTTTGTTCTATTTAGCAAAAGTGCTTGTGGCACTTTAATCAATGCACTTTTAAAAAGACAACAGATCATCTGGAGACTTTTCTTAACCACCAAGGCACAAATGATGGGATTTACTCCTGTGATTAGTAACAGCATCAAGTGTTTTTAGCTCTTAAATCACACTCACAAATAGATCTGAGCAGCAAGCAAACTTCCTACTAATAGTTTAAAAGCCTTTGTAGACTCCCATGTCTGTGTGATTTACACAGAAGAGGAGAGAGTCTTGCAGAGCATTCACAGCCTTTGGCCTTGCAGAATGAACAATTGCAAAGCAACAAAACACCTGTGAGTCTACTTTGGGATTTTTTTACGTAACTGGATCTTCGTGCTTTTACTCACCCTTCCAAAAGTGAATGGTCTTTGTCTTGGGACAAGGCATCTGTGCCAGAGAAGAACTCACTCGGATAATTTGTGATTATTCCAGTTAGAGGAAATCCGAACTACTCAAATGGCAAAAAAGGCTTCCTGAAAACAATTTTAGGTGCGATAAAGAAACCAATCCTCATATTGAGTACTTGCTTTGTGCTTTGGAATTTTACCAAAGCTAGTTAAATGTCTTAATTGCTCACTAATTGTTTGCAAGAAGAAAATCAAAATGCCTGAGAGAAATTATTCATGACAAACCACTCACTCAGAGGTGCAAGTTTCTTGTACAACACCTGAAGTGTTACACTAATAACTAATGTGTCGGTACTTACATGTAAAATGTAAAATAATCACCTTGGTCTCCTGTATTCAAATGGAAAGCATTTCTAGAGTGTGATATATTTTAAGCAGAATTTGTAGGAATAGATCAGATGCCTTTTTCTCAGAGATATTCTCAGGTTTCTAATCTGTCACAAACATCTACACTGCAACCTTCTAATGCCCAAGGAGATGCACAACCCACGAAGGTTCATTTTTCCTAACCATTCTGTACTAGTCCAATAGAACAATTCTAATTGCAAGCCAAATACATATATTTATATCAGCCTTAGACCCATTTCAATAATTTACATGGAAAAATCTCTTCTAACAAACTGTAGTTAAACTCTCAAGACCACCTTGTTGGAATATTTTGTAGTTAAAACTGCAATGTCATGAACTGTCTCCTGAGCCATAGGCCAGAACAGAAGGTAATATAATGGGTGAACAGGAAAAGAAAAGCAAAGAATTGATCTGGAACAGTCCACTGTGAGATCTGGGATCCAAATATTGCTGAATTACTGATATGGGTCAGAACCAACTCAGTGTGAGTGTGTGTGCATGTGGGAAGGGCTGGGCCTGTCCCTGCAGTCCATGGTAAGGGCTGCACACCAGGGCTGTGCTGAGGGCACAGGGCAGAGTTGAAGGCAAGGGCTGCTGCCCACGCAGAGCACAGGGCAGAGCTGCAGGCCCTGCAGGGCTGTCAGTCAGGGCTGAGCTGCCTGGTAGCCCACCCACACCACAGCCCTGCAGCCTGGGAGTGGTTATAGCACAGTGGTTAGAGCACAGCTCACTCTGGCCTGGAAGGCACTGACCAGATATCCTGCCTGGGAGGGAAAACTGAACTCTATAAATATACGAGACTCCATGTGCTCTCCCTGTCTCTCTCTTCTCTCTCCAGTCGGCACCATGTGAATTATTGAATGTTGTCAGTAATCATTTTTTTTTTTTACTTTCTCTCCTTCTCTATTTCTTCTCTCTTTACCCCTTTTAATCTGCTTTCTTTTACTTTTTTCCTTTTCTTGTGGGTAACTTAAAACCCATGGACTGTGTTTTACTAAAGCTGGTATATGGGTTGTTTTAGTGGGTGTTTCCTGTTGAATGGGTCTTTGTGCTGAATGTTTTAGGGAAATACTTTTTTCTTGGTTGTAATTTAATCCAGTAAAAGCTTTTTGCCAAAATCTCCTATTTTTCTCACTAAATTAAAAGGACTTTCTCTTAGAGAAGAGTGTGTGACTCTTTCTCCAGATGCTAATAAGGGGTTATAACAAACCAAAAGACTTTTTAAAAAGTCTTAATAAAAATTTAACTGCTCTGAACAGTTTGTAGCTTAATCCAGAGCACAACCACCACCTAAAAGAAAATAAGAATTTTATAATAGTTAAATGTGTGAACTAGAACTTGCCCGTGTAAATCATGTAATTATCTTAATGCTGTGCTTTTGCAACTTGCATCTCAAAAGCCTTGCAGAACATTTCTTTTACGGGGTGGGGAGGAGGGAGAGGAAGAAAAGCGTAAAAAGTGCATTTTTGTATTTATTCTGTGTAAGAAATAGAAGCAACTTTCTATTTCCTTTGCCCTCTTTTCCTCTGCTTATCCCTATGATAAAATTTCATTGTAAAATGGAACAATATTATACAGTCAGAAAGTAAACATAGTAGTACAGGTTTTCAGCTTTTACAAACCACCCAACACAAATCATTTATCTGATTAAGATTTACTATGTAATTATAACTTTATGCATTTAAAGAAGACAAGATATATTTAAACAGTCCACTTCAACTATACTTAGTTTTCATTTAAAACATCTGAAATCTTTCACAGTTTTATCAAGAGAAGCGTGTACTATTTATTTTCCATAACATTTTGTACTTCTTCTTTCCTTTTTCCCTGTAACTTTAAATCTTCCAATGCCCAAAGGAATCCATAAAAATAAGCAATTCAAGTTGACTCTTTCTATGCTGAATTTTCCGTTTTTGTCTCCTCCAGACTGCAATTTATATTCCAAGAGGTGTCTGGAGTGTGAGTAAGTACTTTTTTTAAAAATTTTGATGTGTATTCTGTTCCAAGCACTATTTCTAGGACAGATTCATGCATCAGAAATTCACAACAACAAGAATATAAAATTGCCTTGGGATGACTATTTCTAGGGCACATTCAAGCATTAAATTTGTTCACCGCAATAAGAAAATTAAATTGCCTTGGAACTTAGCATTTAACTATTTTAAAAACTGTCCTGTTGAGGTGATGTGCAGTAATCCCCCTTTGTCTACAACAAAGTAAACTGCATTAATTAAAAAATTTTCAGTTTCCAGTTATATTTCATTCTTAGCAACACCAAAACAATGTCATTTTTTTTTTTCTTTTCCATTTCAGGATTACTTTGAAAGTATAAACTACACATCTTTGGATTCCCAGACTTCTCTAAGTCACATGCCTTTCTTTCATGTCTACTGAGCAAATATACTGTGATCCAAAGCCCTTGAAAATCAACAAAAATCTTTCCATTGACTTTAGAGAGCTTCAGGTCAGCTCAAACTTACTAGTTTTTCTTGGAAGAATCCTAAGAATTCTGGGGGGAAAAAGTACAAACACATGATTAGAAATTCTCTGTTCTTCTTTTTTTAACCCAGAAGTAAAAAATGCCTCCCTACACAGTTGTCTGCAAATTAAGATATTCAAAAAGCACTTTCAGAACAGAAAAGTTTTAGAACTACAGAAAATGTAAGAACACTCATGAAACAGCAGGCTGTATCAAAAGAGTTAGAAAGCGAAAAGCCATGTGCAGACTGCCTGTTGCAGATTAAATGCAGTCTGAGAAACTAAAAAAAAAAAAAAAAAAATCCAAAGAAGGAAGAAAGCAATGCAATATAATAAGTTTTTACTACTTAAAGTTGTTTGACAAAATACTGAGATTATGAAATTGCTTCAAAACTTTCATTACATATTAGCACAAGGCAAACAGAAGGTGTTAGATCTTACTCTAGCAACTACAACTGAGAAAAAAGTAATGAAAAATGTGCATGAGACCACTAAAGCTAGAGACTCAAAGCCCATATTCCATCTCACTTTGTGATGAATATTTATTTCCTGTGACCCATATGATTTTAAATCATGTGCTGCTTAAAAAATCTGTAATAATAACCTAAGCATAAAATGCAGAGGTGTATATCGTAATATAAATATGATTTTGGAAATAGTAAATTGAACTAGAACTCATAATTTTCCTGGTAATAAGTGTCCTCTTTTGATGTTTCCTTCTGATCCTGGACCAGATTTGCTAAGTCATGCCAACAGTACCTCAACTGCAATTTTGGGGAATCAGTTTGTTGGCAATGTGGCAATGCCAACATTTTCACCAGCTGAGCCGAATATATATATATAGACTATTAATAATTAGACCATTTATAAACCTCTATACTTTAAAAATCAGAGTATTTTTAAGATATGATGTCTGAAAAACTAGTTTTCTAAAATGTGCAGAAGGCATGAGTTTGAGGAATTATTCAGGAATCTTTTACTTTAAATGACTTCATCAGTGAACCTGTATAGTGACTAGACCTTGAAATTCAGAGTCTTCAAAAGATGAAGTCCGTTTGGGTGTTCCTTGCACCTTTTGTATTTATAGCACTCTCCTTTTGACTATTTAAACTTCAAACTTCCTTTTTAACTTGGTCACTCACAGTCTGTCCAGGCTTGTAATGAGGTTATAAATGCTACAATGCTACTGGTTTCTAACTTGCAGCTCTGTGCCAGACCTGTAACACCTAATTAGTAAAAACTTCTTATCTCAGTTTATGACACATTATAAAAAAATACAAGATAATCAACCATAACTACTTCTTCCCCTCAGTCTCCTCCAAAAAGAAAGAAAAGTAGCTTAATACTGGACTAAATGTCAGGTTCTCCCCTTTGCACAAAAACTGAGTTGTAAAACTGATGGCACACCACAGTTAGAACCCTACCTCTGGCAAAAAATAACATTTCTGTTATTAATGTTTCTTAATTCCTGTGGTACACAAGCACAGGAACAGGGAATGGCTTTGCTGCCTGTCAGCCTCTCCCTTGCACTACCAGAAACATAGCCCCAGAGTTAGGATGAGCTTTGGGAGCAGAGCAGTAGCTCAGCTCTGGTTATCCTTCAATGATGTATAAACTGAAGAGCGAGACTTACTGTGACCCACTGTGTGCTCTCTGTGAGGGAAACAGGATTCTTGGAGAAAGGAAGAGGGAATAATTGTTTACTTTCAATCAGCAAGTCTCTGTTCCTCATTGCCAGAAACATTTCTAGAACTGAAACCATAATGTAATTATAAACCCTTTCTGAGAACTTTCAGTAGCACCTAAGCAGAATAAATTACTGTCAAAAATATCAGAATTGATCTTTCCACCTCTAGGGGAAGGAGTGTTCCCAAAAGCAGAAAAAGAAACTGTAAGAGATGATCATTCACCAGAAATGGTTCCAAAGCCTCCTATGAAAGCAGTATTGGCCCCAAGACAGGTCTATAAGGAAACAAACAGCATTGCTGCTCAGCAATGGGGAAAGGATGCAAAGCCCAAAGGTAAAAGAGGGAACCCAGGTGTCACTTAGGGCTGAGAGACTTGACTGCCTTTGCATGGAGCCTTGGAAATCCCGTCTTAACCAGTGTGAAAACATAAAAGTTAAAGGTTAACACTGAAAAAGCTTCAAAATCCATTTCAGACCCAAACATTCATAGCTAATTCGCAGTTAGCTAATTCTGCTAATTCCTAGTGCATCTTCTTTGATAGTGCTGAGCCTTGCTGACCTCTGATTCTTACTGGGATTCAGGAATAACGTCATCCCCTGCATAAAACTCCCAAGGACTTCAATCCCATGAGAAGTGTGAGACTAAGTTCAATCCAATATGTGTTCTGAGACTAAATTTAACACTTATACCAAACCTGGGCAAACCATACAGCAGCACCAGCCACCTCCTTCCCCTTGAGCGACCATAGAGCTGCATCCCAGCTGGGAAGAAATAGAGGGGGCTTTTGTCAGAAGGAAACACAAAAAAAGCAGGAAACACACTTCTGTTATGTTCAAGACATGTTTCATTTGCTTTCAAATCGAGGAAATAGGTCTCTGTTTTCAGGAAAGCAGCCGCTGTGCCTTACAGACTCGGATCTTCTGCTGAATGCACTGGGAGATACTCGTTATAAATTACTATGGTTTTGTTTATTCTATTTCTATGTTGGCAGAAAAAACCTATTTCACATGCATGACATCAAAATTGGATACATAAAAATAGTTAATTTAGAGAATAAAGATTAAATTAATTTCAATAAAAGCAATAAAACTGATGTTGTTGAGTATTTGTAGACTGCGATTGTCAGCAAGAAGTTGGATAGATTTCCTGATTTGCTCTTTATTGAAGCAAAATTGATACTAATTTGATGAATACAGAAATACTGACTCGGGCTTTCAGTGAACTAACCTTGCTTAGGAATAGAGAAATATGGAAAGCATGCCACCAGTGCATGACAGCCTTTGTGTACAGCTTCCCTCCTTTTACCTTTATTACCTCAAAATGAGACAAATATGAACACAAGTGTTAGCAAACCTGAAAATGGAAAACTAGAAGTCCTGACCTGACAAACAAATTTCAGTTATTCCATGTGATAGAATATTCTTTTATTTTTATTTGCTATATTTCCCTAAGCATGCATAGAAATAATTCTGGAAAATGTACATCTTTACATATTGTTTTCCCTAGAGTCACTGGTATGGATTTTTTTAATATTTTGGTTTTAATAGGGCCAATTATATGAGAAGATCAGAGAAATGGAGGAGTTTATCTCAAAATAAAATTGAGTCACAGGATACAAGATTTGGCCTTTCTAGTATAACTCCTGAGTGATGTTCATAAACATATCAGTCATGATGAGCATTACTACAAGATCCCCCACAGGCATTCCTTTCTCTTCATGGTCATGGGTGTTCATGATTCAGCTGGAAAAAAAGAAAAAAAAAAAGTTACTTCTCAGAGGAAGGAAGTGTCAGATTTATTGAGGTTTTACTATTTTTTTTTGTCTGGTTTTTCAGTGTTACCAGACGGAATGACCATACTAATAAAGAGACCCAAGACTAATTTCCTCATATGAAGCATCATCCACTGACAGCACAGTCCACACCTTATGGCTTCAAAGTACCACTGGTTCTTATTAAAGTATTATTAAAACTATAGCAAATAAAAATTTTTGGGTTCTTCCATGAATTGCAGCAGTGACCGCACCAGCACAATAGGTGAAGTACCCTCAGGTCACACTAAAGTTCCTTTCTACATGATTTGGCTTGGGAAATATTTTCATAAAAGGTAACAAGGTGCCTGGTGCATTCAAAGCAAGAATGACAATGGGTTTATCTTCCTCTGAACTTTGTTCCAGCTCTTTAAGAAGGAACAATACAGCTCATGCTTGTACGGAATTACTCTTCAATACAACCAGTTTCCAAGATTTTTGCATTCATCTGTGCTTGTTCCTGAAAGAACAAATTATACATAAGATATATATGTTCTGTAGAGTTTAATTGGAAACACAGAGTGGGAAAACAGACATGAGAAAGAATGCTTAATTATTTAACAGCATTCAAATAACTAAGTTACTCAGACTCAATAGCAGTCAGAGTGTGGTACAGCTGGTGCTTTGAGAGGTTTTAGCATCCTTTGATTTTTTTATTCCATATAAATTGAAAGACATGATACACATATTTTAGCTCATATTTTCAACTACTTTTCAGCAGATAATATGGCTAAAGCTCAGCAGTCAGCTTAGGAGAAAAGGAAATGGTTTCTCTGTGAAGTTAATTTGCTAGAAAGCAAACAGCACAGTCCTGTAGTTGCTCATAACCCTCAGCTGTCCCTGCCTTCCCAGGAAGATGGAAGAGCTCAGTGTGGAGGATGGCTGGCAGTTTGCAGTGCTGAGTCCATGATGTGCAAATCTGCCTAATTTCTGAGAAATTATGTGCTAAATATTTTTAGCCCCAGCTGGAAAAACCACGCTGGAGAACACTAACAATATTCATAAATGTAAATGCTTGAATTTTTAGTTGACTGAACCTGTCATCCATACAGGCACACAGAAGCCAGTCATTACTAGGGATCAAACCCAGAAACGTTAGGACTGAAAGATCAGACTTCCATTGTATCAAGTGAAAAATTGATCACCAAGATGGAATAATTAGTTTGTTCAGTTGCTGGAAACAGGTTCTGGAGGCGCTAGTTGAGATAACAATTTCTGCTTTGTTTTTCAGAAGACCATATGTCTAAAAAAAATTAGGCATTGACCATAAAATTGGTTTTACATAGACTACAAAACAGTTACCTGAAGGAAACTTTTAAGCTCTTACAACCTGAACCAGACATAAACTCAGAATCTGAAAGGACGGGTCCTTTACTTGGACCAGACACACAAACACACCTGAGGCTTTAACAAAGGTAGAATGAATGTTGGTGAATGCAAAAGTAGCAGTTAACTCACTGCAACTACCCTGCTGTTTTCTGCTCTATTTACATTGTGTGTAATTACTTAGTTGTATTACTTAGGCATCTACAGATGTGCAGCCATTAAATGAATTATTCATTCTTCTCAAAATGAAAGTTATAATTACACATCAAAAATGAACTATATATCACAACTATATATCGCTTTCACTTCGTTGTCCTTTATTCTATGTCATTACTCATTTTTTCCACATGCATTATTCTGTCCAATCCTGTATAGGAAAATAAGGTATATATATGGAATCATACATATCTTAACAGTAAGTATTTTATTTACATAGATAAATGCAACCATGATTGCTGTCCATATGGATTTACAAAAAGCTAATATGAATAGAAAATACACTGTCTATACTTTGAAAATAGAGATAGTTTAAAAATTTATAAATTTTGTGATCCTCAGCTGCTTTTCCATGATTATGTCATCTGTAATTCAAACTGAAGGTATTGTAAATTATTATAGATCAAAACCTTGGGGTGGTTTTTTTAAACTATGTATCAAAGGCAATCATCTACCAGTGATGTAGAATAAACTGTTAGTAAAATATATGAGGGTCTAAATTTTATTCAGGAAGCTGCCCTGAGGCTGAGTTTGAATGAGCAACCTTGATCTCTGTAAGGAATTCTCTTACTTGACAGAAAACAGAAAGTGGGGATGAAAAAGTCAGAACAAAATCACTTGCAAAGTGATGAGCAATGGAAGCTCCATGACTTTTTTGTATTTTGACTACTCCCAATTTCACTGTAATGTCATAAAATAGAGGAAAATGTGTATTCTTTTGAAATCATTACCAAATTCATTGGGTCATTAGGGACCAGGTAGATCTCTTGCATGGAAATGCTCCATTCTGTGCATCAGACAAGTAGCTCCAGGACCACAGTTTCTGAAGTAGGTATGCTGGCACTGAGCAGGAAATTACTTTTTCCTCTCATGACCAACAGTTCAGATGAAATTTTCTGAACTGATAAAATAAGTGCATTTTCAGTTTGAATTACTCAGAATATTCTACTGATACCAAAATAATCCTGTTCAGTGTTATGGAGTTTTGTGAGGATTACAGTTTCACTTCTCATCAAATTTCTAAGTATCATGCGCTTAAATTCTGTTTCAGATAACACAATCAAAACCTTCACTGAAACAAGGCAAGCACGTATTATAAAAATCACTGTTTTCAAAAGCGTTTCTTGAGAACCTAACTAAAACAAGCACTTTCTCATGAAAGGTTTCTATTTCGCTAAATTACATCTTTCAACAACACAAATGTCTCACAATATTGAGAGCGCTTTTTTTTTTTTTATGAAACCCACCTTTCCACTTTCTGCTAATACATCTCTTTAACAAACAAATTCTTTTACAAATGGTAATTTTCCCATGTTTTTAGACTTGTGTCTGAAATGACGACATGTACCGAGGCTCCCTCTATTGCAGTGTCTGGCTTTGAAGGGTTCTGGGATGTTGCTACCTTATAATACACACCAAGTGAATTACTAGAAAAATGGACAGGTCCTGTAGTTTTACATGTTTAACACGTCTGTAGGATAGAGATAGGGTGGGTTTGTACCAGTTTAGAGATAAATCTCACTTGTCGGTGGGTCATTTTCTAAACAAATGACACAGATCTATCTCTTCTGATCTGCTCTTTATTTTCTTTGTCCCTCCCAGACAACTCTTTTTCATAACTTCTTTCACAGAAAATTAGATATTTCTGGGTAAAGCAGTATGTCCCACAGGAGCATCTAAAAAGTGCTGCCACTTTACTTGTGACTAAAATACAAAAAAACCACTCCAAATCCTTCTTCTCTTACCACCAGACTAACAGAAGTTGTCTTCCACATTTCCCTTTGTTGCTTTTCATTGCTCTCCACACTTAGAACCTTTGCCTTTGCCAGTGTGAAATTACCAATTCAAGTAGTGCTGGGAAAGCAAATGGCACTCCTGCCTATGTCTGACTGACCTGATACTCCAGATTCCACTCCAGAATTGCAATTTTTCAGTGCTATTTATACATTAACTTTTTTTTTCTCTGAAATACTGAGGATGCTTTTGCCAGAGGGAGGAGGTAGGATGTGAGGAGTAAAAGTCATTCAGAAGCTGACTCTTGTTCACCTCTTGACCCCTTTTAAAAAAATCAAACATGACTGAAGACTTTTTTTACTCTCATTGGAGTTAAATTATTATAATGAAAGATCAATGTGCTTTTTAAAAATATAAAGAATAATGACTTCACAGAGTTCACAGGCAGTCCTGTGTGGTTGATTTCCTCCTTGAAGGCATATTTCATTTAAATAGTTTCCTAAAAGTTGGTAAATGTAAGATGGGATCTATATGCAACGTATCAGTCCTTAGCTCTATAATGTTTCTTCATGCTTATTTCTTATACCAATCTTCTCAGTCACCACTTCTGTTTCATTACATAGCACTATATTTTACCATTACCAATCACTGAATGAAGTTTCTTCCATGCCAGACCGTCTCAGTTTAATAAGACAGAAAGGTTTGTTAAGGAGGGGGAGTTATGAGGAAAATCAAACTCCTCCCTCTAAGCAATTATAAATCTGAAATTAAGTGTCACCAGTGGAGGAAATGTGGAAAAAGAAAAAATAACAGCCCTTTATTAAAGAATATATGTGTATAGGTAACACAACAAAAGAACAAAAAACAAACAAAAAAACCCCCTCATCCCACGAGTTCTGCCCCTGTCTTTTCCGTTGAGGAAGAAAAAAAGAATACCAAAACCTGAGTTCTCGCTACCTTGCACCCCTGGCCTCCGCTAGAGGGAAACAAAAGAGTCCTGCCTCTTGTTGAGAGGCATCGTTTAGCATGTGAACAAGACAATCATTAAGGTTTAAGCCAAGCAATCATCAAAACCTGAAAAACTCATCTCCACACCAGCCAAGCAGTTGGTGTGAAAAAATTTACTGGAAGCTAATGAAAAAAGGAAGAAAACCTATGACACCGAGAAAGATGCAGACAAAAATCGCTACAAAACCAACCAACCAAAGAAACCAACCAACCAACCAAAAAAAAAAAAAAAAAAAAAACCCACCACAAAAAACCAAACCAACAAAACAAAAACAAACAAACAAAAAAAAAAAAAAAAACACTCCCACAAAAAAAAGCCAAACTACCTTAAAACTGAGTTTAGCACAGAGCAAGTCATTTCAGTGACTTTCTCTCCAGAAGAAAGGAGCAGGCCTCATAAATTTTTAACAGCAATTTCTGGAGAGTCATTAAAGACTCAGCTACCAGTCTTCACCTGTTTGTAAATTTGATCTTCCATTCCCAAACATCTGTGATGACCTTCTGGCATGGAAAGCAGACTGTCACTTGGAACTTTCTCTACAGGTCTTCTGATATGAAGAACTGAGGAGCTGATGAGGAAAAATCATAGAATTGCAGAATGAGTGAAAGGTTTGAGTTGGAAGAGACCTTAAAGCTCATCCAGTTCCAAACCCCTGCCATGGGCAAGGACACCTTCCACTAGACCAGGCTGTTTGGCTTTGATTTTCTTATGCAGAATGGGGATAAATGTACTGGGTTTTTATAAAATGATAATGTAACCCCTTCACTTGCATCACTTCTGCAACTGCTGCTGCCAAAGGTATCACCATTCAGACTTTGAGCTAGAGACTTCTGCAAGCAGCAGAGAATTCCTCATGGACTGGCATGTCCACCTGAAAAGGTGAGTCAGCACTCATCAACTGTTCTGCATGTTTGCATGAAGAAGTGTGAAGAAAACTGTCACTGTGAATTTAGCAACCGAAGAATGGACACAATTCACTGTCTGTGCATCTGCTCCAGTGTCCCAGGGAAACACAACACTATGAGCAGAACAACTACAGCAGAACAACAACTTGCAAAGTACAAACATGAGGTTTACAAGACTTCCAACAAAATTCCATCACAACAAAAAGGTGTCAGGGAGGACAGGAAATGCATCCAAACTTAGGAAAATCACTGAAGGCCTGGTGAAAGAAAAGAACAGGGAGAACAATGAGAAGTTACTATTGCCATGTTTCAGGTCAGCACTAGGAAGTTTACCAGCCTCAGATATCAAGCAGTCCAAGGGCTTTCTGAATAAAGAATGAATTATAGAAGTTCGATCCTGCCCATCTCAGAGATCTTCAGATTGCAACACGTTCATTTTGTGCTCATCTGAGAGTCACTTTTCTTGTGAAAAGGCAAAACAGTCAAATGAAGTATTAATTCCACTTCACCACAGAATGTCTACTTCCTGTAGCCATTTCCAACATTCTCTTCCACAGTTTTTGCTTTGTAAAGGCTGAGTGACTG
This sequence comes from Myiozetetes cayanensis, assembly GCF_022539395.1. NCBI lineage: Eukaryota > Metazoa > Chordata > Aves > Passeriformes > Tyrannidae > Myiozetetes > Myiozetetes cayanensis. The sequence goes on along the minus strand of NW_026087631.1, from coordinate 32,840,709 downwards.
TGTAGATATTTGTCCTGTGGAAAATAGCCAAAGTATATCCATGCAGCTAGTTAGTATTAATTTACTGTAAGCATGCTATTCATTCTTCACCTTTTCAAGTGATATGTGCTTGTGAGGTGGCTGAATAGGATTAGCCCAGCATGCGTGAATAGATTTTCGTAATTAATACAGTATTTGAATTCCTAATCCTGTATGGTTTGGTGCTCAAAAAATTCTTAAGGCATTTATGAAGAACAGTCTTGCAAGACTTCAAGAGATACACTTCTAAGAAATGGATAGCACAGACAGAGATTTTTTTCTTTAAAGTTCTTTGGATTGTGAAAAGACTTGATAAATGTTCAGTGAGTGTTTCTTTTAGAAGTAACTGGAAGTATAAAATGAGAAGTCCTTGCTTTAGTTGGAAGTAAGTATCACATATTAGGCAAATCAACTCTTTAAAGCCTGGCCCATTGCCCATCTTAACTATATGGTAGAAAAAAAAAATTGGACACAGATTATATTTGAACATAAAAAAAAAAAAAAAAGCGGTTCTAAATATTTTGTATTACCAACTTCATGGTTATAGTTAATTATTTTTATTAGATTAGTGAACAGGATTATCAGATAGTCAAAATATAGAGTTTCACGAAGCACTAAATCAAAGCAGATGAGAAACCTCAACTCTGAATACTGTATTATTGTCCTATTCCTAATGGTGTCCAAGATATGATGCGGGTGTCTGAGCTACCTCCCTTAAAAATGGTACCATCAGAGGATGTCATACGCTTTAATGCAATGCTTTTCAGCTTTAACACACACTTATTTCTAATCATTACAGTGGTAGTTAGAACTGCTAATGACTCAAGTGAGGTATTGAGTGATAGCTTGTCTAACTGAGGGATTTACCTCACAGTAAGAGGCCTCCTTGCAATTTCTTTGTTCTTTTGTTACTAAACTCAACCTACAAAGTGTTCAGTTTCTACTTCAAAACAGGTAATTTCTTTCATTTAGTTGTGGAGTGTCCCTTTGAAATATGTTTTTACTATTATAACTGTGTATCAGGATTTTTATGCTGTCTTATGACTCTAAGTTTTTTTTTGGAAGGTTATACTCTTCTGAGCTTAGAGTAAAATATTTAAAGAAGAATGTAAGTCTTATAAAAATCCAGTGATTTTTCTCTCACAATCCACAGTTCACACCTTTTGAGGCAAAAACTGCTAATTGAGGCAACCAGCTGTGGAGCTGAAAGCACTGCAGATGGATTAATCAACTCCTGTACTAAGTAGCAATTCAGCTGCAAGAATATCTCTGCTATGAGGAAAAGCTGAGAGAATTGGGGTTGTTGGAAAGGAGAAGCTTCAGGGTGACCTAATTTTGGCTTTCCAGTACCTGAAGGAGCTACAAGAATGATGAAGACAGACTATTTACAAGGGCCTGGAGTGACAGTGACTTCACACTGACAGAGGGCAGGGTTAGATCAGATATTAGAAATTCTTCCTTGTGAGGATGGTGAGGCCTGGGTAGCTCATCCCTGGAGGTGTCCAAGACTGGGGCTTGGAGCAACCTGGGATAGTGGAAGGTGTCCCTGCCTGTTATAAATGCTCGTAACAATAAATTGGAGAAGCCAATCTATATTAATTATAAGTAAATTTATTAGTAAGCAATAAGTGAACAAAACAGCGCTGGGCAGCCAGGGAGTCAGTGCTGCGTCAACGGCTCACCCCGAACAGAGGAATCATCCCTTTATTTATACAGTCTCTAGTTCTTAGATGAGTGACTTTTCGTTATCTTCTGCGTTGTGTCTGCGTATGGCTATCGGTTATTAGGTGGTCGTAATCTGCCTTCTGGTGGTTGTTGGGATGAAGGCTGGAGTCTTCCTCAGGTGCCTCTTCTGTGACCTATCATTTGTTCATGTGCTGTCAAAGCATCTCAGTACATATGTTAATTATCAGCAAGCAGCTATTTACTTTGCTGTTTTAGCCAGATAACAGCTAAGCTCCCACTCCCTGTTTCACCTAGATAACAGTTAAACCCCCCACTCCCACATGCAATTTCACGAACAAAGTTAACCCGTTCATTACATGCCCATGGCAGAGGGGTGGATATAGATATCTTTAAGGTCCCTTCCAACTCAAACCATTCAATGATTCTATAATTGTATGAACTCTGTCAAGAACTCCTCTTCAGCTATAGCAGAAAGTAAGAATAGGCCTAAGAGCACAAATAAGCATCAAGGAAAACATGACTCCACAAAAGTCTTCAGGATTTACTGACCACACACAGAGTTTTACTGAAAGCTTCTATCTCTCTTTTGAGGTATATGCTCAAAGCCACCCGAAAAAATCTGCAGGAACTTGTTACTGCACTGAAGTTACTACCCTGCTACATGTTCAACACTGGCTATAGAACCAAAGAACAGTTTAGGTTGGACAGGGCCTTAAAGCTCATCCAGTTCCATCCCCACGCCATGGGCAGGGACATCGTCCACTAGACCAGGTTGCTCATGGCCCCATCTCATAGCTACTGCTATGACCTAGAGTTGTCTAGACATTCCTTAAGAAAATGCTGTTTATTTTGAAAACAAAAGAAAAAAAAGAAAAGAGGGTCTTTAACTGTTTTGAAACAGCTGATGGTCAATATTAATTTAGTGTGAGACCTGGCACAGCAGGTAATAAATTTCACAACCTGGAAGGGACGTTTATCTGCTTCATTCCAACAACCAGCTGAATATCACAGAGTACACAGATCTGTACACAATATTGTGGGATAACATGGAAAAATTCACCATGTGGGTAGGAACCTGACTGTTGAAAATTGCACACTAGAACGGGCAAGAATATAGAGATTTATAGTGTTAATGCTTTGTGCCATCTTATGCTTTGTCAAACTAAGTATTTCATTGAATATTTTGTTTGTAGGACATAAAAAATTCCAAGATATGGGTGTACACAATTCTGGGAGATTATAGAGTAGGTAGTTGTGAACTCCACAGCTTAAGGCAAATGAACAAGAACTGCGTGCTCCACTGTGTGCCAAAACCACAATAGTAAAGGGAAGCTCTGCAGGAGTTGAGGAAAAACTTTTGGAGACTTTCAGAATGGACTGAACAGTCCCACTCTGAAACAAACATGACTCACCAAGTCCTGCCACAGGGGACATATTGGATTCATGTTTTACCTACTAGTCTGAGTGTCCTGCAGTGAATGACAGCTCTAGACCTGTCTAAAGCCTGCTGGACTGTGGGGATGTGCTCATTTATTTACAGATGCCATGCATATCCCCCCTCCCTGCCCCCCCAAGTAAGCTCTGTACATCTCTATCAATTCCAAGCAAAATTCTGGATGCCAAGTCACCATAAGGTACGTGTCAGCATTCGTTAAACACACTCCATACACTCATTAATTTTACATGGCTGTGGTTTCACTGCTGGGGAAATACAAATGGCAGCACATGGCATTGCCCTGTGGGGAAACAAGAGAAACACTGCATATTTTAGTAATGCAGGATTCATTTTTCTTGCCTTCATAGACTTCTTTGCAAGTTTTTGCTGTATGGGTAGTTTCTGTACCACTTCTTACTTGCCTAAGGCACTCCTCTATAGGCAGGATTTTTTACACCCGACTTATAAATCTATGAATTTTAAAAACAATGAAAGATGGGCTTTCATGGTAGGGAAACACTTTTGCCAAAAATAAACCCCCTTAATATTTAAAAAAACAACAGCAAAATCATTCTTCCCTATGGATCAGTCTGTAGTGTGTAGAGAAAGGCTCATACAGCATTTCAGTTCTAAAGCTTATGTACTCTCATTTCAAATGCTCTATTACAGGGCTGAAGCAACAGGATCAAACTGGTGTTGGATGAAAACTCTACTTGATTTGTAAAGATAAAAGGAACATGACTCCCACAGGCAGCTGTTTTTACTCTAATGTGGGAAGAAGTTGCAGCAGCTGAGTTTCTGTGGCAAATTGACGTTCCCAGAGATGAACTGCAATGGGGACTGGTGAAGCACAAGGTTAACCTGATTGCAGGGGAATATCAAGAGGAGAGGGTGAGGTAAACCTTCTGCTCTGATGAAGTACATTTCTTGCTATAGTAGTTTGTTCTAGCCATATTAAGATTCCTTTACCAGGAAAACCCCAACCATGAAGACTCCATATTTTGCACATCCCATGGTCACAGAAGGTTGCCCTAAAAAAATACCTCTGACAGTCTGATGTCACCTCAGCCCCTGGGTCTCAAGACCAGTGGCTTGGCACCATTTTTTTGAAGCAAAATAGTACATACCTCCTATATTTTTCAAGTGCAATAGTTCACTTTTTTCATCTTACCTGATGTCAGCCAGCAATGATGGAACATGAGAAACACATCAGCTTAACTAAAGACCAAATATTTTCCTTTTTCTATCTCACCAGTTTCCGGATATTCAGCAGCATACAGCTCCCTTACAAGTAGCTTAGAGTTTCAGAGGGTTTCATCTGTCTTGTGGTTTGTTTTTTTTAATAACATCCCGTTTTTTTCTTGTAAATTTTGATCTTGTTATATACAATATATCTATCATTCCCAGATGTGAACAAAACTAGTTTAGGCACACATGATATGAAGGACCGTGCTTTTCACTTCTCTGTGAAAAACCCATAACACTTCATTGTAAACAAACAAACAAAAGTAAAACCTACCAGCAACAGACCAAAGAGTATCAATAATCTTTTCAAAGCATGATGTGGGTGAGCATAGAAGCTTAACTTAAATGAACAACTCCATTTTTTTTTATAGTCCTAATTTAAAAAAAAAAAACAAAAAACAAAAAACAAAAAACCAACAAACAAACTCTCCCCAGACTAGGTGATCAAACAACATAAGGACTACATGATCTGTGATAGCTAAGAGAAGCCAGTGCCATAGATGCTGCTTCAGGAACAGCTGTTAAAGTAGCATATCATCCACTTGCAGAAATAAAAGGTTGAATATATTTTAATTACTTCCAAACCTCTGGCCAAAAATAATGCCATGTTGGATATATAGCTTTTGCCACAAATTCAGCATTGATAAATTTTGCTAATCCACTCCTCTTGTTGAAGACATATGTTGAACAAAGAGGAAAGAAACCATTCTCAGGTGCTCCCCTCTCCCCAGGGTAGGATGTTCATCAGTTCTCCCCAGGTATTACTACCAGAGGATAGTCTTGTCTATACTTCAAGGTACACTGACAACTCTAGTACACTTACGAGCTGGGCTGCACCCCTCTCTCTGCTCTGAATCCAGGTGTTAGATCCCCAATCTGTGAGAAATTATGAAAACAGCTTTCTGTTTCACTTTGCTGTTATAGAGGATAAAATAGCACAGTTCACTCTTTGGATGCAGCAAGACAACTTCTGATTCCTGAATTCCACTTGAGGATTCCTGAATATTCCTTGAGGATCTGCTAAAAGTTCACACAGTACCTTAAGGATACACGGCAATTAATTTTAAATATAAGGTGGGAAAACTCTGTTTGCATCTGGTTATTAGAAAGGAGTACATTCCAGATTTTGATATTATTGTCAAAAAATGGACTTAGAATAAATTTCTATAGATAGGGGAAAAAAAAACCCCACCAACAAACAAACAAACAAACAAAAAAAAAAAAAAAAAAAACAACCATACAAACACACCAACAAAACCCAAAACCTCCTAAGTTTGTATTAATTAATCAGTAACCAGCACCATACCCTGAATGGCTTGTACAGCACAAAGTATTTACTGCAGTAGCACCTTGAAATTTATGTATGTGTGTCAATGGCCAGTCTCTTCAGGGAAGCTCTTTCTGTACAGAACTCAGACACATTCTGGCATCTGTTCTGCTTTCATGCAGAGCAAAGACTTGTTTTTGTGGATTTGAGTGAAGTTCAGAGAAATGAAGTTACAAAAAGCCCAGATTTTTCTGTTAAATGGGAAATAAAATTAGAGCATATCTCAGTTAATCTGCAGCATGAAACACACCTCCCAGTCAGTAAGAAAGTGATAGCTTGTGCTATGGCCCTCCGGCCTAATAAATCCTGAAATAATTTCTGTCCATGGAACAGTCTTAGTGCCCTTCACATCAATATAGAATAGAGTGCATTTAGATGTCTTCAGCAAAGAAGGATCTCAAGCCTATGCTGCCCCTCCTGAGACTGGAGGGGGAACCAAAGTGGGTGGAAACTACCAACACCTCTGCAATTTTTAAATGAAATGACAAAGTAGAAATTAGTTCCAGATGGCACTGTGATGTTTCTTAAAAGACCCTATAAAGAGTGCTCAGTTTTAGTATTTTTTTAGCTCTTTAACAAATCTATAATAAAAATCAATTCTATGCCCAAATTAATAGATGCTAATGGCACAATAAGGCTAAATAAGGCAAAAGTTAAAAGATACATAATTTAAAAGATTAGATATATATTTGTACTATAATAATATAACTATAACATGTATATATAATAACCATAATATGTGCTATAATAACACAGTCTCTCAATACAGTAGAAAATTATTATGTCAAGCTTGCTGCCATAATATATGGAGAACAGGATTTTTAGAATTTCAGAAAAGAATAGGGCATAAAAAAATTTTTGTGTGTGAAAATGATTTGTGTCATCTTTTCATAAACTACTTTTTCCTCTAATTTCGAAGATTTCCATATCAAAGATACAGGGCTTGAATATTCAACGCTCCTTAAGCATATGCTTTTACTCAGAGTCTATCTAACATAGTATTTTTAAACTTGTGGTAAGAATTTAAAAATAAACTCTAACCACACAGAAAGACACAAAATTAAAGTATCATAGCAAAAATATAATTTTGGGGCCTGGAAACAGGTGCTGAGAACTGATCAAAACATAGGTTCAAAAACTGACCACTTTTCCTCTTAAAGATGCTCTCCCTTACCCAGACAGACATTAAAAAGGGAGGAACACCCACCACGCTTCTGAGAGTTCCAATATATTTATGTCTGGTTTTCAGGTATTTAAAACACTGTTTTCGACTGAGTTGCAAATTTTCCTTTTTCACTGACGGTACCATTTGGGGGATTATGTAAGTTGGACTCTCAGAAATTTTGAAGTTACTTTTCTATTGCAGACACTATATAAAACTGTTAAACAAGTAAAATTAAAGGGAGAATAAAAATTAGTAATTTCTTAAACAGGACATACTTTGAAACTCATTTTACTTGTATGATATTCAATAAAAAGCTTCTCTTCCGCAACTTCCAGAATCTTAACTACCAAATAAAAGAAAATGTCTAAACGTTTATTTGGATATTTTCACTGTTTTCTTACATATGCATAATGTAATTGGTTTCTAGCTAGTCTGATTGTAGTAATTTATCTTGTACACCATGAAAATAAAAATTGCTCCTGGGGAGTTTAAATTGTCTAGCAGTGAAGATTACATGGGCACAAAAGCCTATTATCCTCCAATGTTGCAGAAATTAATGCTTAAATAAGGTTAGAATGTCTAAACATATTCAATCATTTAAAATTTTGCCACTAGAAATATTTTATCATTGTAAAAGACAAGCGGTCAATGATCCATCAAAGAACTAAAGTGTGAAAGTATAATTTATTTGGCTAGAAAGTTTTCTGAGAGAAACATAATAATAATAATAATAATAATAATAATAATAATAATAATAATAATGAATGTCTTTGTTTATCACAACCCAATGTTGAGTAGATGTCAAGCAGTAATTTTGATTTTAATTTCTCTTTAAAGCAGCACCCATTTCCCCACATTTCCTCCTGGAGTGGGAATTTGTAAAATTCCTACCTGTAGTCTGACGCTTCACTGGGCATTAGGCTACAAGGTATAATGTGATTTCTCTCATATTAAAACCTGTGTGTTTCTATCAAGTGAATTTCATAAGGATTCTGTCTGCTGACAACTAAAACAGTCAACTCTTTGGGTGTCAAGAAACCTCCATGAAAGCAGTGATTCATTTACAGAAAAACTAGAAGTTTTCATAATCACTGGCTAAACCAACATAAAATCTATGTTTGACAGGTAATTTTTCACCATGATGGGTGAAAATTTTTCACCAAGATAGTCCCACTTTAAGACCTCTGTCAAAAAAACTTCGAAACACAAATACATTATTCCTCATTTTTCAGTTTCTTCTAGTACTCCACTTTAGGATTTTGGTTGGTATGTAAGGTTAAAAACAGTTTTTGATATTTGATTCAGGGAGGGATTGTACTCTCTGCTTCAAGCCACGGAGATTTTTCAGGCTTTTTTTCTTGGACAAAGTGGGGATAGTTACCTCTAGAAAATCTAATTTGAACTTCCGTTCTACAGTTTTATATGGGGTTTATGGGTTTTATCTCATTATCAAATTATCTGAATAGCGGATCTCTGTTTAATGCATTTCAAGATATATGGAAATGGAGGCAGTGCTAACCTGTAGACAGTACCTATTAACTGGTGATTAATTTAATTGAAATTTCTCATACTTTGTGAAACTCTCTCTCCCTTAAGAGAACTGTGAATAATCTTGGTGGTTCTTGCTTTTTAAACACCAATTGAGATGCATATACAGATGTATGGATGTATACAGGGAAATCATATTTTAGATAAGTTCCGTTTCTTCAACATAGTTCCTTGTGGCATTTAGTTCAATCTTACCCTGTCCTTGGTCCCAACCTATAACTCAGACTTCCTTCCCCATCATTCACCATTTTTTGGCATAAGTTGCAATTCCAACTAAAATCTTTCACATTTTTCATATATTTTTCCACATCATGACTTTATTTTTGTTGGCACCTGTGCAAACAATAGTTTTAATCAACCAGCGTTGTCTTGCACCCCATTTTCAGTCAAGTTCATACAAACCCCTGTTGCTGCATAAGTATTTCATAGGTTTTAATCAAGTGAAAAACCACCATACTTCTATAGAATCCAGAAGAATTACACAGTTTATTTGTCTGGGAGCAAGGAGAAACAGGTCGTAGTTTGCAAACTGGGTGATTAGAGCACTTCTTGGAGGAGTGGACAGAGAGATGTTTATTGTAGTGATTTCTGTTTCATTCAATATGAATTGGCTTCAAATGACAAAATTACACTTTAAAATGTCTTTTAAACTGAAAATTCTCAAGGAAAAGAGGCTTCAGGGTTCAAATCGGCACAAACTGAACAGGTTGTTGAACAAATTACTATTTGTGTGTCAGTGGCTATAATACTCAATTAAAAAACACTGACATGCTGAAGCCTCTTCATAGAATCATAGAATCAGATGGGTTGGAAAGGACCTCTGAGATCATCAAGTCCAACCCTTGATCCAACACCACCATAGTTACTACACTATGGCACTAAGTGCCACATCCAGCCTCTTAAACACCTCCAAGGACAGAGAATCCACCAGTTCCCTGGGCAGCCCATTCCAATGCCTGACTACCCTCTCTGTAAAGAATTTCTTCCTAATATCCAACCTAAACCTCCCCTGGCAGAGCTTGAGACCATGCCCTCTTGTCTTACTGATAGCTACCTGGGAGGAGAGACCAACCCCCACCTGGCTACAACCTCCTCTCAGGTAGTTGTAGAGAGTGATGAGGTCTCCCCTGAGCCTTCTCTTCTCCAGGCTAAACAACCCCAGCTCCCTCAGCCTCTCCTCACAGGACTTGTGCTCAAGTCCCTTCACCAGCCTGGTTGCTCTTCTCTGGACCTGCTCCAGCACCTCAATGTCCTTCCTGAACTGAGGGGCCCAGAACTGGACACAGCACTCCACGTGTGACCTCACCAGCTCTTAGTACAGGGGAAGGATCACTTCCCTCATCCTGCTGACCTATTCCTGATCCAGGCCAGGATGCCACTGGCCTTTTTGGCCACCTGGGCACACTGCTGGCTCATGTTCAGCCTCCTGTCAATCAGCACCCCCAGATCCCTTTCTGCCTGGCTGTTCTCCAGCCACTCTGTCTGTCCCCAGCCTGTAGCGCTGCAGGGGTTGTTGTGGACAAAGTGCAGGACCCGGCACTTGGCCTTGTTGAACCTTAATGCCATTGGAATCAGCCCAACTCTCCAGCCTGTCCAGGTCTCTCTGCACAGCTGTCCTGCCTTCCAGCAGTTCAACACTCCCCCCCTCAGCTTGATGTCACCTGCAAATTTACTAAGGGTGGACTCAATCCTCTCATCCAGATCATCAGTAAAGATCTTGCAAACTCTTCTCAGAATACATTTTGATTACTTCTCTTCCATTCAGGATTTTTGAAATTAAAATTAAACTTTTTGTTTCAGGTTGAAAGGAAACAACATGCACTTCAGCAAGGTTAACCTGGCACACAGCCATGCTCCAGATTCTGTTCACCTGATCTCTAAACCCAGCTGAGCACCAGCAGCACCTCATCTTAAAACAGTAACAGAATTCTCTCCTGTAGAGAGACCAGTGATATTAGTCATCAAATTATCCTACTATTTCATAAAAGCTTGAAAGTATTTCATGTAATCTGTGAAGAATATCAAGAGTGTCTCAAACAATTGATTTATTAGCTTCACTCTTTTGGCATCACAGCCCTTGGTTTGTTCCAAAGGGTCTTGGTGAAACAGAGTAATAAACAATATCCAGCAGGAACAACACACTTTTAATGGATATGTATAGTGGGTATCTAACACGAATGGATGATGTCACTCATATCTGTATTGACTGTGTATCCCTAGGGAGGTACAGACATCCTAAACCTGCATATAAAAGAAACCAGTCTAAGCCAGATATCAAAATTAACCTTCACCTCTTGAAAAAATGGGGAGAAAAAATAAAAAATTTAAAAAAAAAAAAAAGAAAAAAAAAAGAAAAAAAAAAGGCACCAAAATGCAGCAAGTGCATTTTCTTGTAGTTTCATTGGATTTGGCTGGTCTGAAAGGAGTGTTTATTCATGGAGTAAACAACTTCCTTCAGCAACCACATAAATCTGATCTGTACATCCTTCACAGCTCTGGGAAAGAATAAATTTCAGTCCCAGCCATCAGGTCATTCTCTACTACCTATCATGCCTGAAGTATTCACTCTGAAAACTTTGGTTTGGTATATTCAACAAAATCCTCCTCTGGTCACTCTAAAGCTTATTAGGTATGACTAAGGCTAATTTTTTAAAATCTATATTATAGAAAAATAACTACTACAAAACTGAAACCTTTTAACAGTCCTAACAATTATTTACTTAATTGAGGGCTGTTGTTTTTATCCCTTTTCTATTTTTGAAGAAGTAGAATATATATAAATTGAAAAGTCAAGCAAGTGAACAAGTGAACTTGGCATACATTAACTTACTGTATTCTTCTTATTACTCTTCAATTTCTAAATTTCCTAAATCCAACTCCAGTTATTTTTGGGCAAAAAACCTCTATTTTCCTCTAATTAAAATATCATTTTCACCCAAATGAAATTTTGTCACAGAACACATCTCATATCCTCAAAAATAAAATACACACTTCTTTAAGAAAAATTACTAATTAATAGTCCTAGGCCACTTTGAAGCCAACAAATATGCAAAGTGTTAAATTACAGATTGCAGAATTGAGAAAAAAGTACTTTGGTGCTCTAGTGTTTGCTTTTGATAGCCAGAATTTTCCCAAGAAAAGAAGCCTTCCTGATCAGCCTTCAAATACTTCAACAATACCTAGCTGACATTAACCAGTATAGAACTTTCCTCTGACTTCCTATAAATAAACCCAGTATATTTAATAAAAAAGGAAAATTGCACACTTGTCTTGCAGGTTGGGATGTTAGAAGGAATGGGAAACCTTCGTTTTATAAATCCTGATGACTTGGGGAAATCAGACCGTATTCTACAACCTTCAGCAAAACCACAGAATAAGTGTCTATACAGCCCTAATCTACCACCTTCTGGGAAAAATAAACAAACAAACAAAGACAAAAAACACACACACAAAAAAAACCCCGACATTGCTATTTGGAATATATTTACACTCATGCATTTCTTTTGCCTCTACAGTAGTTGATAGTAGGCAAATTTTCTCTGGACACAATCTATGCAAAGAGAACAAGAAAAAACAGGCATAATTCTTTGGCAGATAAAAATAAAATCGTCAGGAAAAGAATCTGTTTACATTCCTTGTCTTGTAAAGTAATTATACACTGGCACTCTAAAAGAACCTGGAGAAATAAAGAGCCATCATTTGTGGCAACTCATCTTTTTTCCATTTCCTGGTACCAGTAGTTTGTGGGTATTTATGTTTGACCTGCATGGAACTTCATTGCAAGGCTAATGTAATCTCCACTACTAAATGCATCCTGGAATTACAGCTATGGTAATGTCTTCCCACAAACCCCATCATACAATCACGTAATGAAGTATTACCTGTAAAGAAAACAGCTATTACAACCTCTTCTTTTGATTTCTTGGTGATGCTATTTGATCCCACACAGGTGTTATCCAGATCAGCCCTCCCACAAGCAACTGCCACCAGCCTCAGGATGAAGGGATTTGTCCAGATGCTAATTGGGGGGGAAAAAAAAAAAAAAAAAACACACAACACCAACCAAAAAACCCACACACAAAAAAACCCCCACAAACAAACACCACACAAAAAAACCCCACCCAGGCAGCAGAAATACATGATTCTGTTTAAATGTGTTTAAATATTTCAATGTAACTTTTGTCTAAATACATCTTTCTTAGACATGAAAGTAGAGATTTGGAAGAACATAAAGTTGTTTGTTTCTAAGAGAACTGTGAAGTTTACATCTCTTGGGCAAGAGACTTGCTTTTAATGAAGTATAAATCAGTTAAAAATACATTGAATCATATTTCTGTGGATGGACTATTGTCCAGATTTAGGCAAAACATTACAAACATCTGCTTCAATGTATCTACTGTACCTCACTGGTTTACTGATGTTATAGCTTTTACTGTGTTTTTAAATGGTTCTGTTTGGATGTATATTTTGTGATATTCAAAAGCAGAAGATTTATACGTAGGGATTTGTTTCAAAGAATGATTACAGCTATGGAACATACTTGGCAAAAATTGTGGAAGGCACCAAACAGAAACAGAGACTATACCACAAGTGGAGACAGATCTACAAAGAACATAATGAAGATGAAGTTTAAAACTATGGACTTACACACTGGAATGGACATCTGTGAACAGACATTTGAACCTGCTTGACATGGACAATGTTGTTTCACCCCCATTAGTAATGTTAATGCATGTTAAAACCATTGTACCCCAGTTGTAAATTCATATTTTATTCCCTTATAAGTTTTCCCTCATGAACCCTTTCCCCTGATTGGCTGTTGAATCCCCAGTTATGATTGGTGGGATTTTGCCGCAGTAAGGTGGTCTCACCACACCCCCCAGATCATCCTATAGGTTAGAAGTTAATGTATTCCCTTTATTGTTCTCCTATTGGTTCTCCCCTTATGTCAATCACATACTCCTCCCAGTTTCTAGACCCTTCCTTCCTTAACCCTATATAAGTCCTGTTCGCCCTTTGTTCTGGGCAGCACCTTCGCGGCTCAGCGCCAGGAAGCGCCCTCACGCCTCCTGTACCATCAATAAACCTGCTGCAGACTGCGAACCCCCTGAGTGCTGTCAGTCCTTTCCCACTCGGACTGCGGCAAAAAATACTGCAATTTTTATGGGTTTACTGTTAAATATTGAGGAAACTGGTAGGACAGAATTTTTCAGATACCAGACTGTGCAGTTCCCAGGAAAAATCTAAAGTTTTACCTTCATACCTGGATTGTCTGGGGAGAAAATCACACACTGTGCCATAACACAACAGGTTTTTCCTAGTGCTGACAGTACAAGATAGTTGTGTGAAAACGGCTCAAGACTTTGTATTTTACACATTCCTTCAAAGCCTCTAATGTCATAATTAACATTTTAGCACAATAGCTGTATCAGGAATTTTTTATAAAGCAAGAGTTCAAAGGAAAATTCCTACAGCTTTCATCATACACATAAAAATAGTTGAATATTGCAGTTCTTACATTCAGCATGGCAATGGACTATGGCCTGGGAGTTCTGTAACAGAAGGGCTAATGGAAGAAACAAGTGATTGCACGGGGGATGTATATTTATCCATATGCATATTTATCTCTGTGCATCCACAGGCAATGTTTTATTTACAAACCTTTTGCAGGCAGAGATATTTTTGCACCCATTCTCCACCTCTTACACATAAACAAAAATTAATATTTTGGGGAATAGCTCAGAATCACAGAATGTTTTGGGTTGGGAGGATCTGAAGACCATCCAGTTGCACACTCTGCCACGGGCAGGGACACCTTCCACTAGAGCAGCCCTTTGTGATGTGCCGGGTGCAACCACTGTGACCTCACCGGTGATGGTGGCTGAGAAAGCTGTGATGTCACAAAGGGCTCCACCTCGGCTCCACTGGAGGCAGAAGCAGCTCAGGAAAGGGAGAGGCAAAACATGAGGGAAGAAAGGAGGTGAGGGAAAAAAAAGGGGGGGGTAGGGGAAGAAAAAAGAAAAAAGAGAAAGAAAAAAAAAAGATAAAAAGAAAAAAGAAAAAAAGTTTTTGCATAACTTAAAATGTTATTGTTTCAATAGAACTGGACCTGAGTAAAATACATTTATCAAAACTAGTAGCTATTTGGTTTAAAAAATCCTACCAATTAATGTTGCTGTGGGGTATTGATTTTCTCCTCAGTGGTATGAAGAACAGTAGAGCCTGGGCTCACGACTGTAAAAGAGAGAAAAATATTCTAGTTGGGTAAAAAAATAGAGACTTATACTCTGTCAAAGTATTATTTCCATTCAGCTTCACTGTTCACTAACATAATCTCAGCAAATTAAGCTAAACTTCATACCTCAGTAGTAGAAGCAGCTTCAAAGTAACAATTCTATTTGGGAAAAAAAAGAAGTTTTGAATAAGTAAAAGGCTGCAAGTAAATAGTAAGTTATATTCCTAAAAACAGTAGTGTCTTTTATTAGGTACCTGCTCAGCAATCAGCACTGGTGCAAGAGTCTTAAGGAATGCCTTTGAGAGCTTCTACGTTAGAAATATTAAAAACAATTTATTAATTACTAATTACTGTTAATGAATGCATTTTCAAAACATTCTAATAAGTGAGGAAATCAGGCCTCTTGTTACACACCCCAGATTTCCCAGATGAGATTTGGATAAGCCCAGGATGGAACACAAACTGAGGGACAGTGATGGACCTAAAGCTCAACCCATCACTGTGTTTAGTGCCTCAGTCTCACCAAATTCCCAACCAAGGCACTTCAGTCTCACATTTCTTTTTCAACACACTTGTCTCTAAGTTCAAATCCAAGGTTTTGTAGTTGAGCAAGTCCCACCTATTAAAACATCTGGCAGGTAAATATTTTAAGCATCTAAGTGAAGGCTTCAATAGCACAGGTACTCTTTCCTTCTGGTTCACCCTTTCTATTTCCTCCCATTTGTCACCTTTATCTAAGTTTTCCTTCTATCCATCTCCTCCACACATTTAGTCACTGAATGGCTCATCTTCCATCATTCATCTTCCTTTTCAGCCTTCAGTTCCAAGCTTCTTTTACCTCCTTTCTTAAGCAGGGTGTAACTGGAATAGAACATTTCCACATTGCTTTTGAGCTCTTGTAGAAAATGTATGCACTTTTCCAAGAAAACAACTGGAAATGATGATGAATTTACGATTACAGAAGAAAAAAGTTCTCTAAGGCTAAACAGTAATGGAATGAGGAAAAGGCTGAGGTATTTAACATCTTCTTTACCTCAGTTTTCAACAGTAAGACAGGTTGTCCTCAGGACAACTGGCTTCCAGAACTTGTAGACAGAGACAGGAAACCAAACAGCCCCCCTGTAATCCAGGAGGAAACAGCTTGTGACCTGCTGAGCCACCTGGATCCTCACAAGTCTATGGGACCAGATGGGGTTCACCCAAGGGTGATGAGGAGCTGGTGGAAGAGATGGTCACCGTCCCAGGGATCAGTGCTGGGGCCAGTCCTGTTTAACATCTTTATCGATGATTTTGATGAGGGATTGAGTCCACCTTAGTAAATTTGCAGATGACACCAAGCGGTGGGGGGAGTGTCGATCAGCTGGAAGGCAGGAGGGCTCTGCAGAGGGACCCGGACAGGCTGGAGAGTTGGGCTGATTCCAGCAGGATGAGGTTCAACAAGGCCAAGTGCCAGGTCCTGCACTTTGGCCACAACAACCCCTGCAGCGCTGGGCTGCAGGCACAGACAGAGTGGCTGGAGAGCAGCCAGGCAGAAAAGGGATCTGGGAGGTGCTGATTGACAGGAGGCTGAACATGAGCCAGCAGTGTGCCCATCCTGGCCTGGATCAGGAACAGTGTGGCCAGCAGGAGCAGGGAAGTGATCCTTCCCTGTGCTCAGCACTGCTGAGGTCACACGTGGAGTGCTGTGTCCAGTTCTGGGCCCCTCAGCTCAGGAAGGATATTGAGGTGCTGGAGCTATTCAGCATTTCTAGTTTTTTGTTTTTTCTTAATCTGCATTTATGTTCTGATAGATGATTTTGACAGAACAACAGTTTAGATTGGCTATATTAAAAAAAAAAAAAAAGAGAGAAAAAGACCTGTATTTTAAAAAAATTTTAGAGATTCAGTAGCCAAATACTGGGAGATAAAAGACAAACGTAAAAAACTCAAATCCAGTCTCAAGGGTAACTGGTAGAGAGGATGTCACAGGAATTGAGAGACCTTGGACATTTCTTAGGGAATAATTTAATAAATCCTGTAAATGGAAGAAGGCACCAGGCAGAAAGTCCTGAAGCCCCACAGAGAATCTTCCAAGAATTCAGAACACTGAAATAAGGTGCACAAACCAAGGTGAAGACTGAAAGATCTGGGGTAAGAGAAGCACCTTAGTGCCTGGAAGTGACCATAACATTCACTACAAAGCCACTTAAAGACCTGTCTCTGGGTACCTTTCTGTAGTGCCCTGTGCAGTGGTGAGATTTTACTCCTCAGGATGTCAGACAACCTGCTCTCCTGTAAGATTCCTGACATTGGTATGGCAGGAAGAAACTAATCTGAGCCAAAGACAATTTGCTGACAGGACTCAGTAAGAACATTTCAGCAATATCCTTCTGAAATCCAAAAGGAAAACAGAAAAGGGGGGAAAAAAAACCAACAAAAAAACACCAACAAATAAACTCTAAGCACTGCTGCCTTTCTTCAATTATTAAATTTTGTTTATGGGGCATTCACATTGGAAAAAAAAATTGCATCTCTGAAAGAAACGAATCTGAGGAAAACATAAGTAATATAATGGCCAGTCATACAGAGAGAGAAAAGACTCAGGGAGAAATTTAGAAGGGCTACATTATGGCAGTAATTCATAAAAATTCTAACATATGTCCCCCTCACAGTTAAGGAGGATAAATTAGATTTGTACAAATATTAACAAGTACTTATAAAATAAAGACTGCACTTATGCACACATTGCAATAACAAATAAATATCACAGAACCCCAGACTGGTTTGGATTGGAAGGGACCTTAAAACTCATCTTGTTCTACTCCCTGACATGGACAGGGACACCTTCCACTAGCCCAGGTTGCTCCAAGCCCTGTCCAACCTGGCCTTGGAAGCTTTCAGGGATGAGGCAGCCACAGCTTCCCTGGGCTTCCTTTGCCAGGGTGTCTCCACCCTCACAGCCAAGAATTTCTTCCTAATATCTAAAGCCACCCTCTGTCAGTTTGAAGCCATATAGATGAAGACACACATCTATGCCTATGTTTCAGTGAAAAAGAAGTTACTGCTCGGGTGTGTGAAAAGCAGAAGTCATAACAGAGATTTCTCATAGATTTAAGATGGATATGGATTTACTTGAGGTGTGAATCCATTTAGAAAGAAGGAAATTCAATCTTGTACAAAGCTGTGCTTCTTTCCATGCTAAAAAAAAGGGTTATTTTGCTTCCACATTTTCATCCTGAATGCTCTCGTAGAATTAAATACAGAGCTTTTGAGTTTATAGGGAATAAGCACTTCACATACGAGAGCAAAATTTGTCATTCCCCAAGAACTGGATTTAATAACTACTAAAATTTGCTAATTGCACTGTATAAAAGTACACCATGTGCATGGAAGGAACAAGTGCTGACAGAGCAACCCTGTTCTCTCCTCACCCACAGACCTGAAGGGAAGGGTAAAAACTGCCAGCAAACTTCATATTGCAGCTTGACTTTTCTCTAAAATATTTCCTTTCCTTGTAGTAAAAAAAAAAAAAAAGAAGCCAAGAATGATTATAACCATTCTGGAAAATGTATATGAGAAATAAAGGGAGGCACCCTCTCACAGACCCTCCTTCCTGCCTTTTACTTCAAACATGGGCCTGGGTTTCCATTAAATCCCAATGCTCTCCTCAAGAAGTTAACACTATGGAAAATGCAGTTTTCCCTCTGAAATTACTAGGCTTTGTTCATAAAACTCTGTGATAACATAGTGAATGATGTATTGATATTCTCAAAAACTGTCACCTAAGATTTAAAGATTATTCATCAGACAAAGCTTCAGCATCCAAAAAGCTGTCCAAGAACCAACCATCTCCTCATATGGGTCAGCAGTAAAATATAATAGCACAACTTCAGACCTTTCCATGAAGATGCACACAAATCCTTCTATTTTCTCTGTGGACATCAGAGGTTTCAGTTTCTGAGGAAAAATATCTTAGAAAGGTTCTGGGAGGTTTCAGAAGAATGAGCTGCTGAATGAGAACCAATGAACCCCACATAGACTCAGGCTGGTATTTCCTTTCCTGCTTTAGAACCAACACAGATTTAAAAAGGATATGATCAGTTACTACTGATCAGTTACTACTCAAAACCTCAATTATCACCTGCTTTTAGACATCACAAAGTCACTGCAGAATGAGATGCACCAATCAGCCAGCCATGCACTCAAAGATACATTAGGAATATCAGGCAAAATTGGCAGAAACCCTCTTTTGGGCTGATCTTGATCACACTTTTTCTTTCAGCATGTCTAATTATTGGCTGTCCCTGAACAGATTAGCATAGTCCCCAAGATTACGAAGTTCTCAGTAAACAAAAGTATTGCCCCTGGAGCGTATCTGTCATCAAAACAATTTGATACAATTCTCTTATTAGAAGGAAAGGCGTGCAATGAAAAACAATGCTCTTACCCTTTGGCTCAGTCCTCCAGTGGGCTGAGATGTTCTCAGAAGCACAGAAATTGATTTCCCAGTGCTTCCTATGCAAAAGGAAGTTTAATTCCCTTCAAAATTTGCCACCAAGCTGCAAGTCTTTCAAGGTTTTCCCACGTACATTTTCGTTCATGGCCCGCTTGCAATGATACAGATCATTTTAGAGGCAGGGATTTTGGTGAGTGTTGCCCAGCGCGTTCAATGGTTCATACAAAAAGCATTTCAGAGATGATAGGGAAAAAAATCAAAGTATATAGAAAACTTAAAATATGAATAAGAGACACTACAAGCTGTTTTGGAAGCCCATGTCAGTGATTAAGATTAATGTTGAAAAAGTCTGTGCAGAGGAAGGTTAATAACGAAAAAAAAAAAAAGATGACCTTTAAAATCTCATTTTTAAATATTCATTGATTCTCATATGGATTTATCTGCTCATTTTCTCCAAACCAAAACTGGAAGTGCTATAATTTAAGTTGGATTTGTTACTAAATATGCAAGAGTGCCACTACCAGCATTTGATCTGTCAGTACGATTTCTTCAGAAACAGTGAAAATAATCTCATCCTGGTCCAAACATGGAGAAAATCCAGCTCAAACAAGTTACCAAGCAAGAGCAGCTAAACAGGTCAGAACCAAAGCAACCAAAACCCATTAGCACACCTTCTATCTACCTCACTCAGTCCTTCTCAGGATCAAATGTAGTAGCAAAGCACTCACCAAACACTTTATGTTGTTTTTGTATCAGTCCATAAAACATTACAGGGTCAAATTTGGGTTTCAAGAGAGCTTAAACATAATTCTAGCAAGACAGAGGATGGAGATAAACCCTAAGCACACAGTTGCCCCTATAGAAACTACTGAAATCCAAGCAAAAAATTTTAGTCTCACAGGATGTGGGAAAAAAGTCTGCTGCTGATGAAGACAAGATGCCTCTTTTCACCCTAGGAATTCCAGATTCCCTTGCTCAAGAAGAGGACTTTTTTACTTTGAATAAAGAGATGGAGATTTTCATTTTCTCAGTCCCAAGTTATCTGACACCATTGGGATGAATTTACTGTCACTACTGTGGCTGCCCTTACTAAATAGTGAAGTGAAATCCTATTTCAATAACGTAAAAACTTTATTTAAAGGAAAGGTGCTTAATCAGGGGTGTATTTATCAGAGGAGAGAGTAAAAGTGCTATACACTTTTAACTCTAAGCATCAAGCTAGTAATTTTCACTTTTCCTTAAAAAAAAAACCAAACAAACAGAAAAAGAACACAGTAAAAAGGAATGCACATCAGAGGTGACCTGAATGTCATGTTTCTGGATTACATACTTCCATTTTTCCTGCTGATCCTCCTCTTTAATAACTATACCCTTGTACACTGAACACATATACTGTGCCTTGTAAAAAAAACCTGAACCCACCCATGTACCGACAAAACTAAAGTTATTTTATGACAGATTAAGTGCTATACTTATTTCAAAGCACAATTTGTTAACACACTAATGTTAACACACTGGTGATTCAAAAGAAATAATGAAAATTATTCCACAGTATTCGAACGATTTGACCTCAGGACTTTGGAATGGTATGTTAGGTTTCAAATTTTGTGTGCAAGAAAACACCCAGATGCATGTATTTTTAACAGTCCCTTTCCAATTCATTTTTCTGCATGGACAGACATCTATTCTGTCAAAAAATAAGGGGAATTTAAACAGTCAGCACCCACCCTCCCCCCAAGGAAACTGAAGAAAGGATGGGAAATTACCTTTTACAAGCTTCAGGACGTCAGATTAAAACCCAACATGTGACAGCTACAAGGAACATTTCTGTTTCCTCCTTCCATAAGTCTGATCTCTTCTGCCACCAGCAGTCCGACATACAAGAGGAACAGCAGCACTACAGTGAAATGCATTATTTCACTCTCAGGTTATTTCACTTATACCAGGAAAAAAAATAAAACAGTGCAAGGTAAAATTGAAAGTCACAGACCAGACACTGTCAAAATCCATGCACTCACAAGCCTCAGTTCATTATGAGGCCAGCTAATTAGAAACGTTTCATGGAGACATCAATAGTTTTAGCCTGAGCTCTGCAGGTTTTTGTTGTTGCTGTATTTTTTTTTTTCAATTTGGCTAGCCCTTTGAAAATATAATCAACTGGCTAAACAGAATTTCAGATAAGATATATGTTTTAATTACAGGAACTTCAAACAAATTGCCAACTTGGCTTATCTAACAAAAACCTTTTCCAAATTTATTTAGAATATTATGCTATTGCCTCATTAGTACCACGGTTAAAATGCATCACTTGAGTCAAAAGAAGTACATGTATTGAAAGACTTCCACAAAAACCCAAAGAAAAACATTTTAATTAAAGTAATGAATATATCAAGAGTTCTAGCAAATTGTCTGATACACAAAGGCAGCAAGTACCAAAATGTTGGCAAGAGAAAAATCCTGGGTGAAGGTGTTTTTCTTTGCTCTTATTGATTCTTTTTCTTTTTTTCCTAACAATAGATCAGCTGCAAATTTTTTCTTCTAGGGAGAAAAAAACTACTTTCCTTCCATATTTATTGCTTCCTGGTTGTGATTTTGAGAATTGCTTCGTAATTCTGAAAGCTTACATTTTTAAATTTCTGCTTTGTAAGACACTAATGGAACAAGAGAAGAAAATTATATAAGAAACAAAGTAACAAAATCATCAGTTTTCATATTGTATGCCTAGGATTACTTAAATTGTTTGATTTAAAGTTTGAAATTTTGAGAAAAGTTCTAAAGAAACAAAAGTAGAAGTCTAAAACTGGTACAGAACAAAACAAGAAAAAAAACCAGCAAGGTTTTAAAGAGTTATTTCAGACTTTGCAGTCAATCTCAGGAACGCTGATGCATCAGTGATTCAAACCTTGATATTTCCTACAAGATAATGTACAGAAGTACAATTTTCTAGAGTGTAATTGCATAAAGCATTTCGAAAAAAGTAATAGAAGAATTTCAGGTTATCTATCAGAGGAAATCTAGTGAAAAATAAAATGCATTTGGTTGAAAATGAGGAAATTCTGTCACATTAGGCACCACTGCCCTCTTCAGTCAGGCAAACATCAATTTCATATGCTTCCTTTAGAGAACTTTGCCTGATGAATTCCCACCAAAATACTGACAAATATGACCGTTATTTTTACTTTAGGGAACATTTTTCTCATAACAGCATGACATGGTACAGCATTTAATTCATCTACTGAAAATAAATATTTATCTGTACTGCTGTTTATTTGACACATGGCTTAGATGCATGTGCACTGTGAAGACAACATATATTTCTTTACATACTTAACTTTTTTTGTATATATATAAATTTGAGGAACATGCTCCTTTTTTTTTTTTTCTGGAAAAACTGCACTGTAGAGAAAGCAGATCACTCATGGTTTTCATTCACTTCATACCTGACAGGACTATTAAATAATCACATACCATCAAAGCAAGATTTCAATAAACTGCTAAATGAACTTAAAAGCTTATATCTAAATTAAACAAACAAACAAACAAACAAACAAAACCAACGAGCCCACAAACCAAACAAAAACCCACCATGAAAAAAACCTCAGCACATCTTTCTTAACATTCCTTAACTAGGATACAACAATGCCCACACTGAGAAATTTTTTCTTAAGGTGAAAACATACATTTTGCAAGTAAAATCTCACAGCTGAAATTTGAGAGTTTTCAGGTACAGAGGAATGAAAAGGTAGCACTAAAAATCCATACAGTGCAAAGAGAGGTCTGGATGAACAAGAGACTTTTCTTACTCATATCTCTTAGGAATGGATTTAAGACACAGTCAATCTTCCAACACATGACAGCATGAGAATAAATGCTAGTAAAAACCTCCCTCTTAACCAACAGAAAGAAAAGTAATTTTACTTCTCTGAGCTTCAATTTGTTTTCTTTTTTTGTTAATAAAATGGGAACATAATGTACGCATTATCACAACTCTGTAATCTGTTTTTCATGTCTGGTTTTTCAGTGATGGAGAAAATTCATAGAATCACAGAAAACCCTGAGTTGATGGGGCCACAAGGATCATTGAAGTCCAACTCCAGCTATTCTCTAGAAGCATGTCATACTTAGAAGGAACTTCTACATAAAATTCTGAGAGACCTTGAAACAAATCATTAGAGAAAAAAAAGTAAAATTGCAGAACAGCTTATCTCCAAGAGAGAGCAGAACCACAAAACCCAACAAACACTCCCTTTCATGCAGATCTCATTCCCCAACATCTCCTTTTACAGTAAGCTATCCAGATAGACACATCTTCATGCTCGGTACAAAAGTCAATAGGCTCCAGCTATACCAGATCCTATTTCAGAGGTGCAGGAATTACAGCAGCACTACACTTAACTGCACCAGGCTTTAGGAATATCCATCCTTATATGCTTAAAGTTGCATATGGGAGAATAAAGGCTCCAAATCAGCTTGTTACAGCCCATTACAGACAGTTATAACCTCCACTGGCAAATACTGGAGAACGTTTGTACTTCCCTTCCAAAAATGCAATCACATTTCACTGGCCTTAGATGGCTTCTCTGAATTGCAGACAGCAAAACTACCCTCATTTTAAGCAGATTCTTAATTCAACTACTTATCTCGAAGCTGGCTTGGAAACTAGAAGCAATACAGAGGTCTTTTTGTCCAGGCCAAACTGCAAATGTTGCTGATTTCTTCACAGCTCATTGAAAGCTCAGGTACCTCAGGAGCTGGTGATGGCTCAGACCAGCCAGCTCAGATTCAGCAGCACAAGAACAGGGTCCAGTTTGGTGGGACTCAGGTACACCTATGGGAAGCCCTTCAGGTATCTCTCAGACCTGGAAAGGCTTTCATCTTGGCAAAGCCAAGCTGAGTGACCTTACTTACACACAGGGCATGATGCCCTCAAGCCAACAAGTCATTCAGACTCTGGGGGAAACAGTGCACAGATGCACTGTTGGTTCCAGAAAGTTCTAGATGGTTCCAGAATTGCCAACAGTGTCATTTGATCCTCTAGTATAAAAAAAGAGCTGTTGTGTAGCTTGCAGAAGTAGTTTAAGTGTCAATGACAGTGGAGGCAACTGGTGACCATTCCCCAACCTTCTACACTTACAGTCAGACTTGCAGTCAGCTCAAAAATTTCAGCTTCAGTTTCAACCACTGAGAACACAAGTGGACTGTGAACCTTTAACCCTTTTAGTCCTGTGTGCCCTCTTTTCTCAGTATGGCATCTTTCCTTTGGATGTTTGCTTTATTAACATGTACTGCAGGCACATTCTTCCATCCATTCTGAATTTTGGCTGTAGTACGGTTAACTTTCTTCACAGCAGCTGATGTGGGACTGTGTTTTGGATCTGTGCTGGAGACGGGGTTGATAACACAGGCATGTTTTTGTTCTTACTGGGCAGTGATTGTACAGTGAAAGAAAGACCTTTTTCCTCCTCCCACTACCCCACCAGCGACAGGCTGGGGTTGCACAAGGAGCTAGGAGGGGGCACAGCCAGGACAGGTGACCCCAACTGACCCAGGGGGTATCCCAGACCTCATGGCATCACGCTCAGCATATAGAGTTGGGCAGAAGGAGGAAAGGGGGGACATTTGGAGTGGTGGCGTTTGTCACCCCAAATCACTGTTACTGGGGATGGCTCAGGCTCAGGACCTGCCTGCCCCTGGAAAGTGGTGAATAGATTTCTTGCTCTGCCTTGCACAAGTGCACATGGTTTTTGCTTACATATTAAACTATCTTTTTTTCAACGCACGAGTTTTCTCACTTTTACCCTTTGGATTCTCTCCCCGATACCACAAGGGGTGGTGACGAGTGGCTGCAAGGGGCTGAGTTGCCAATCAGGGTTAAACCACACCATCACTCTCAGGAATGTGAAGCAACAAACAAGTAGTTAATTAAAGTTAAGATAAGCCCCATGTGGAAGAATTATTTTTTCCCTCTGGTTTCATACAGCCACATCTGTACTTAATAGATTTTAAAATTGCGTCTCTGCCTGGTTCATTTATCTCCCTTTCTCCCTCTCTTCTTTCCAATGACTTGTTCCATAGTTCTGACTTTTCACTGAATGCATTTCTCTCTCTACTCTCTCTCCCACCATTTTTAGATGTAAAATACGGGTAGGACAAGGAAAAAGATCAAATAGCACCTAATTCCAAGAGAGTATTTTGGCACAGTGAAAGCAGGGTAATGTTCTCTGACCCGAAGTACCTTTGACAATAATATGGTCTCCTCTGAGGAGGCTGTATAGTTGTTTCGTATTATTTCCTTCTGTAAAAACCTTGGGAATTCTGACTCAGCTTCCTCTGAGGGAGTTGTGGAGGTTGTGTGGTTTCCTTCTATAAAAACCTTTGAAGAAAATGGCTGTCCTGGGCAGCCAATGTAAATAAAATATTTTGTTGTCATTCATTGAAAAATTGCTTAGTCACCCTCCTACCTCTGGGATGGAGGTTGTGGGAGAAAATTTGGATGATAAAGAAGATGTTATGCAGAAATCTGAAACAATATTGTCTTTACAAGATTCAGTGAAAGAACTGTATTTTCAGATAAATGAAGAAAAGGAAACAAGGCGCAAGTGGAGGCATTGCTTGCTGCTGAGCATGATCATGTCCAAAACCTTCAGGAAGTGTTTTGGAATGCACATAAGAGGATGTAGAACCTGTAATACTCTCTGAAACAAGGTCTAGTAACTCAAACTTACTGTGCCAAGTGCAGGAGCTGCGAGACAGTCGGTCAGTCTGTCATTCTGGCAAAGAGGAAAAATTAGAGTTTGCACTGACATTTGATGAGGACGTAGCATGTTGACCCTTAATTAAAACTGACCAGGGTCAGCAAACTGCCACTAAAACAGTGCCATGTACAGCTACCGAGATATCAAAATCTGGCCATAAATCAAGCAAAATTGAAAACCAGTCAATATTAATGCAGTGGTGAAAAGTTAAAGCCACTGGAGTAAACAGAGCAAATGTTATCTACCCAAGTAATAAAGTTAATTCATGGCTCCAGGACAAGAAGTGAAAGCCTCCTAAAAACCCTAAAGAAAACCCAGCCCAAGCAGTAGTGTTTGTCAAATTTTTACAAGCAATTTCACTCCCTCCAAACATAAAACTGATCCAAGGAGAACCCCTGAAAAGATGGGGCAAGCAACAATAGCAGCGCAGCATGCACTTTGCGAAATAGAAGTTAAAACTCCACCTGAGAGACACCAAAGTTCACACAGTTAAACTTGATTCACTAAGGAGTAATTTGTCAGAAGTTTGTGTTGTTTTCTTTTGCTAGGAGTGCCAGCACCTCCCAACTGAAGATCAAAGGAACCAGTTCAGACTGGGGGAACTGCCAGCAGATCTAAAGGAGAAGGCTCACAGAAAGCAGCCAAAATGTAATAACCATTTTTCCCTTAGGATTTGTCACCTTTTTGAATGTCAGCATTTCAAACTCAAGTTTATGATTTAATAGCATTATGAAAACCTTCCTTTTAATAATTGGTCAGTATTGGACCAAATTTTCACTTATGTTTTTATAGGAACCTGCCAGCAGATGAGATGGAGCTGTGTGGAACCAACAGAACTTTTAAATGGCAACATAATTTCTTGTATTATCAGTTTACTAATTCTTGTGCTTTGGTTGTGTTTTCATCAAGATGGATTTGTTGGAAGAAAAATATTAGCAGGACTATGCAAGATAGACCATTTTATGTATTGTTAGGATTTTTTTGTTAGTTTTGTCTTTTTACAAAAAAAAAGAAAAAAAAAGGAAAAGAGTGGAAAAAGCTTTTATTCTTATCTTACAAATATATCATTTTTTTTCAACAAATTGAGAATTAAAATATTCAATGACATTTAACTTGTGACTTGGTGGAAGAATTTATACATATTTGAAATAATACAAATATGTATTAACCTTTCAGTTCTTCCTCAAAAGGCTTTGGATTCATTAAAATGGTTTGGCTAAATTTTCCAGAAATATTGATGAGTGAACTAAATAATCTAAAAAAACCAAAAGAAAATATTACATGAAAAAACCATAAGGAGTTGCAGCTATAGACTGCAAATGGGACATGGATAAAATACAGGAAAACCTTTCACCATCTCTCAAAACCTGTAACCATTTTTTGAAACACTTGCATTATGTACTATTAAGTTTCCTACTGTGTGCCCTAAGATGGTTTTAACTTTACATCAATTCTTTTATATGTGTTGCTCTATATGGTAACTATAGTACCTCCCACACCACACATACTTCTCAGTTGTGGGTGCAACTTACGGTACCAGTAATTGTAAAAGAATGTGATGCAGGTAATTAGCCCAGAGGGGAAAAAAAAAAAAAACAAACCCACAAACAAATCAAAAAGCAACCTGGGATTACTTTAAAGCAAATTAATTTTACTAACAGTAAATACACTAGCAGTATTTCCACAGTTTGGTGAGTGTACATTTGTTTGTATGAAAACTCTTTTGTGTTTTATCAAAATCACTTAGCATTAGACACGTTATTGTTTAAAGAACAAGGGGTATGTAGAATGTTAAATCTTACTGAAACTGAATGTTGTATTACCACTCACAATGCAATAGCATCAATTGAAGAATCCCAGTTCCTTACTGATGTTCCCTGAGAGACAGGGTGTGGTGTGATGGACTGAAATGCCGGCAATGTCCTAAACATTGTCAAAATCATAGAAAGACCTTTTGTCAAACTGCAAGGAAGCAGCAGCCTGTGGCCACCGAAGCATCCCCCTCCTCCCAGTGCCTCCCAACTGGAATTTGGACTGTGATCTGGGGACTTAAGACTATTGTCTAATCCTCTCAAGTCTGAGAAGAAAACAAGGCTCAGGAAAGAATGTGTCTGTGTTAAGAACCAGCCCTAGCCCTGCTAAAGGGATGGTGGGGGAGAAGGTTTTGGGTGTGTGGTGGTGAAATCTCTCCACACCAAACCAAAGGTGCCTCCCCTCCCTGGGAAGACCAGGTACACACGGGACATTCATATGAGAGGCAGCTGAGAAGAGGTCATAAATCATCAAAGATCCCCGAAGCACCCCCCTAATTTACTCCTGAGGCCTTCCACCACCAGCAGACTGCACTGATCTAAGTGAGGATCACGTATCCTGAAATTTGTTTCAAGAGACTGCAAAGTTTCCCCCACAGTGGGAGGTGCTGGGCACCTCCTGAATGTATATTAATCCATTGGACTCTATGTTTTTTGGGAAACCCTCACCACCAAGAAGACCAAAAGAACTGGACCAAGGGGGCACCAGCAGGTTACATGGAGTGGTGATACTTTTTCTATTTTAATCTCTCTCTGTCACTCTCTTTCTTTCTTGGCCCCCTCCCCACCCCTTACCCTATTTCTATCTCTCTTTCTCTCACATTTACCATTAAATAAAACCCATATGATTGACTCTGGCATTTGGTCTTGTTTGTACCTTAATTCAGGCAGAGGCATTTCAATAATTTTAATAACCAGATCATAACAGAAAGCCAATGCAGCACTGACACAAGACAGTAAAAAGGAAACATGTTATTCTTTAATGGTTCAACCAAATATCCATTTGTCATTTCTGTGACAGAAGAAATTTAATAGCTTCAGGAAATAAAGCCCACTTAACTTGTGAGTCTAGAGCTATAATTTTAAACTGGACAAGGACATTATGTACATTTGCACTCCCCTGCACAAACCTATCAACACCCTAAATCAAACATTCTCTCTGTTTTGGGTACTTGTAGGCTGTAAAGTTGTGATGGGCTTTTGCATGGTACAAAGAGCTTCACAAAAAAAAAAAAAAAAAAAAAAAAAAAAAAAAAAAAAAAAAGAACTTTGCAACCCTGAAACCATAAAAGAGTTTGAAGATTCAGAATTCTGTAATTCATTTTTTTAAAAGATAACACATGAGAAAAGCTTTTTCTGTCTCTAATATCATTTTAGAAATGAGTAATAAAGTCAGAATTGAGAATCTGAGAGAAGCAAAGTGAATTTTGTTCTTAATCACCAGGTTTTACCTGGATCAATGAAGTGGATCTTGCTGGAATTTCAAACACCTTAACTGTAGTTCAGTTTCCCCTTTTTCTCTAAAACTAAATGCATAGAAGATATTGCTCATATTTAGTTGGTAATGCACAATAAGACCACAGGAAATGACTGACAGAGTCAGACCAATGCATAATACAGAACCCATTTTGTCTGCCTTCAACAAAATGAGGCAAAAGGAGGTGTCTTTTAGGGAGCCAATACAAGCCCAGATCACAATCAGTGGTCACTCTCCCTGTGGAAATCCTCTCTACAGAAATCCACAGCCTTGTACTGGAAAATTTATTTCCTCTCATTTTTTAGGGTACAAATTTAATTTTATAGCAGTCTGGTTCTCCCATGACCATGAGTTTTTCACTCATTCCTAAAGTCACTCTTGCTAAAAATAGCAGGAAAAGGAAGGCAAAGAACCATTAAAAGTTATCCTGTTTGCCTCAGAGGTAGACATTTCAACATGGCTAAATAGAATTACAAAAATTCTGTGGCTTTTAAATAAATCTACTTGATTTTCACTTCAGACCAAATTTTCAAAGTAGTTAGATGCATAATTGCATCAAATAGATGTCTAAGAGGATTTTCAGACATAGAATCCCAGAACGGTTTTGGTTGAAGGGACCTTAAAGCTCATCTTGTTCCACCTCCTGCCGTGGGCAGGGACACCTTTCATCAGACCAGGTTGCATCCAACCTGCTAGAAATGTAATTTGCTTCCTGTATTACAAGCCACACAAATACTAAAATAACTATATACATGTGACCAGGAATGATAACAACTTTTCCTCATTGACTGGGGATGAAGATCCTTGCACACACACACTTTATGAAAAAAAAAAAAATCCTTTATTTAACATTTCTTTGTATTTTCCCCCTTAATTATATTTTTCTTTCAAAATAAGTAGAAAGTTAAATTGCAGAAAAACTCTCAAACTGCACAATGACTCTGCATTACCTGTTTATGTTATTCATTAAGACTCAGTCTGTCTCTGAGAACGTGTTTATGAAAAACCAGAACCAGTTTTGGAAATGCCAGGGGTTTTAGTAACCACCAACTGATTGACGATACCAGATTTTGAAAGCACTGCCCAGTGACTTATAAACATCTATTGCACTAACAGGGAAGGTGGAAGCAGTTAGGGGATAAGAGGAAAGTACTTGTTATAGATTAGAGAGAAACAATGTTGCTTTAAATGACATGACAGTTCTTGCAAAGCCTCTTCTGACTCTTTATGCAAACTGCACAGAAGCAGCACAGGTTAACAGCAGCCCTTGGCAAATGCTGCCTGTAGAATTCTGACCTCACCACACACCTGAAGAAAAATCTTTAGCACAGAAGATCAGTGTGACATTTCAACCAGATAATCCGTGGGAAACAACCCCGCAACTCTGTCAATCATCGACTAATAATGATCACACAAACTCAACAATTCACATCCTCATTTCTTGCTGGCAGCATCAGAAGTAGCTTTGAAGCTACACAAAGAAATGACAACCCTTCCATTAAGAAAAAAAATACAAAAGAAATCAAAACAAAAACCAGGCAAACACTCCAACTCTGTGTCCCTAAAAATAAAAAATGTGAATACAGGGAAAGATTACAGTGAGGAGCAAAACTTTTTTTCAGGAGGGAAAGTATATGAAATGTGAAAACTTGAAAACAATTGCATCAGGAAATTCTTCCTGACACACACGTACCACAAAAGCAGCATTTGGTGAATGGATCAGCCAGTCCAGATTTATCTGTGGGTAGAGAGAAGGAAGTCAATAGTCGAAAATCTGGCCTCTCAGGGGGTTCAGTCACCCTTTGACTGAGAAAAAAAGTAACCAGGGAGGCTGAAGGTCGGTAGAATGGGGTTAAAAGAGATGCTTATGGCTGTCTGACACTGTGATCTGGCACTACTCCCAACACAATATAAAGGTAAAGATAAATCACATAGGTCTGTTGGCTAAATATAATCAACCATAACAGTCTTTGGGAGCCTCAAACACCATAAGATAACTGACACATATCACACAGAAAATAAATAAATCTGGATGTTTCCTTTTGCACCCCTGTAAAATAATTTATGTTGTTTAGAACCAATAAGCCTAAAAACCAAAAATATGAAGATGTCTTAAGATACAGAGTTGAACAGCACAACCCTGTATAAATCAGTCACAATGCAGAAATTAAAAAAGCTAACTCCAAAGTAAAGGAAAGCTTATCAGCTCAAGCATTACACCTGGCTAATAAATTTAAATCTCAGACCAAATTAGTACCTTCACACAACTCGTGCTGCAGAGACACAAACTCTTGGTTGAGGCTCACTCAAGAATAGACAAAAATGCTTCTCTACAGAACTAAAAACTGATGAAAATTTTACTTTTAGACCTCAAGTAGCCAATGGGTACTTTCCAGAAACATAGTTGTGTTTAAATTGTTTATATTTTTCTTCCACTTCCTTTTCTCTCAGGAAAATAGTATGCACTGCAAAAGCCTAGTGGCCAACAACAAGTTCTTCCAAGACTCTTGTGAGAACACAAACTGAGAACACAAACCGTCAAGAGGTGAAGTAAGGACCTATTTGCTGTAATCACAGCATCCTGGAAAGGATCAGAAGCTTTACAGCCAGTCAGCAGGGACAAAGAAATGAGTCTCCGCTCCATAAAACACAGAATCAAGGAAGACAGATGGAAGGAGTTTTGGAGGCCACCTAAGGCACCTCCTTGCCCAGAAGCAGGGAAAATTACACAAAGTGTCATACAAAACTTATTTAACTTATTCTTAAAATCTCCTATATTTGTCAAGACTGAAGGGTTGCAACTGGATGGGCACGCTCGGTGATCTCTCTTCAGAGATTTTGTAAATTCCAAAGCAGTGACAAAACAAGATTATGAAAAGCTGCCAGAAAAAAAGAAAAAAGTCTCTGCAAAAGAATGAAACCAGCACAATTTTAAGTTTATTGGTTTGTGGGTTTTTTTAATACTTCCCAGCTCTTATTTTTCTCTCACATTTGTTCTTTGGGAGCCTTGAAGTTGGGATGTCTAGGAAGTCAAATATGGCAAATTAACCTGAATTTCTATAGTGAATGAAAAAGTTAGATCCTTGCTTAAATACTCCAAACGAAAGTGTCTGTTTACAGAGAGCTCCACCTTGTCTTATCTGTGGTACAAAATCTGCTTGTTTTTAATACTCAGACTCTCCAGCTATCCAGAGATTTATCTTGCTTGCCTTCCTTCGTCCAGTCCTGCCCCAAGATGATCCTCAATCATGTGGCACCACAGAATAGAGCCAAGCTCCTGTGGTCCCTGGTAAGTTTGTGTTCAGCAGAAAGGAAGGAGAAAGACAACAAATGCCTACAGAGAAATGAATCTTTGTGGATGCAGGTGCTCTGTGCATATAAACAAAACAAACAAAAAAAGAGAAAGAAATTAGACTACTAGAGCTTTAGGACAAGGATGAACTGAAAGCTTTCTGAAAAAAAAAACCACAAACAAACCAATCTTAAAGCTGGGGTCGAGGTGGGAAATCTCCCAAGATAATTGCAATTGTTCTATTTGTGATATTCTCCCTCTCTGAGAATCACTGCTGTAAACACTGACAAGTTTCTACTACTTACACTGATGCCCAGGAAGCGCTGTAAAGCAACATTCACTTACTTCCCAGTAAACCCATTTAAGCTTCATAAAATCTGCATCCACTTCTCCCTTTGAGAGGTGGGGAAGCATGAAATATTTAAACTGGTTTCCAAAGCCATTGCTTTTTCCTCCTCCCTCCTTTTCTCCTGGTGCAGCTAACAAAATACCATCACTTCTTGCTGGGTCTCACTCAACAAAGTGTTAAATAAAATCAAAAATTCAGCTTGCTTATGGCATGAAATGAAATATAATGCAGATGTCATGAACACAGCTAATATTAGCTATGTAATGTTGCCCAAGCAGACACCACCACTCACACCAGAGAAGCACATTTCCAAGATACTGCCTGAGCTATTTAGTATTGCTACCACTTCCTCAGGAGTCTAGGTGAACAAATCACACCTTTCAAAAAATCAGAATTTGAATTGAAAAACAATCCCCACTGGCTGCCTGTCCCACTGGCAGGGTATCAAGGATTTCACCTAAAAACTTTATCCTCTGTAATATATTAAATTCATTTTTAATATTAATTCATTATTCTTAAAGTCTCTGTCATCGAGCAGTCATGGCAATACCATTACATTATGCCACAGGAATTTATCAATAGAAATTGAGACAAAAAGTACACCATTTAGACAATTTGAAGTTATATTGGAAATTCTAAGAAGTTATGTCTAGAAAAAGGTCCTACAGAGCATGAGATATTTCCAGACCTCATGTAGTATAAATTCTAAACTGTGGCGGCATTAAAAAGAAGTGGACATACCATCGACAGTATCTATTGAAAATAAACTATTCTGCAAACACAAGTTTACCTGAGAGGTTCATATTTCTTTCAAGAGCTGCCAATCATCTCAGAATTGAATGTTTGGGGTAAGATCTTACCAGTACTGACAAAATTCTCATCACTTCAAAAGAGTCTAGGACTTGCATTTTTTTCTAATCTGTTTTTTCTCCTAAAGTTGCTGCTAAAAGTACTTAACCAAAAAAATTATAAAAGGAAAGGCAATAACTATTTTTTACCTTTACACTTGCATTCAATTTTCATCCCTTAACCTGTCAAAAATCCCTGGGTGTTAGTTAGACTCCTGAGCTCCAGAAAGGCTACTAAGAAATTTGCTTTATATGTGTTGGGTGAGTTACCAATTAACTCCAAATTTATGTGAGCATTTTACAGACAACGTAACAGGATTTTTTTCCTCACTTCAAAAAAAAGAAAAAAACCCCAAAAAACCAAACCCAAACAACAAACCAAACAAAACCTTTGCTGTGAAGCCTCCAAGAGCTCACTCAGACTGGCAGAGTACACCAGATCTCTCTTCCAGTCTTTACTTTTGTAAATAAACCCATGAAATCCTTAATGACCTTACAGATCTTCCACACCTTTAGTCCAGTCCATGCACAAGCACAGTTTTAATAAGCTTATGACAATGGACAATTTCATACTTAATGCCACATGTAAGGATGTCAGTAGCACTCTTGAGAAAGAAAACATCCATAAGGATGTGACAAAACCTGGGAATACTTCTTTATGCCAGTAATTTTTGTCACATCTTTAAAAATAGATTATTTGTGTCATGGAGCAATTACACTTATGTACTAACAGTTTTGATGTCTTTCCTCCAGCCGGAGTAATCTGGCTTTTCTTTCTTTTGTTCTCATTTTCCTTGCTCTCTTTAAAAGAAGCTCCCTCCTTTCTCATGCTGTGCCAGATCTCATTTTCAAATCTTTTGTTTCTTTTTAATTCATTCCAACTTCATTTCCAGAAGCAAAAAACCAGTGAAATGCATATTTCATTAAATATTTCATTAAATACATCATTGTCATGCTAAGATGCCAAAACTGGTCTATAAAACAAAATGACTTAAACACAGCTCTGATGCTGAAAACATTTCGACCATAAATAACAGCTTTTAAAATGTGTAAAGCAAAACTGGAGCTTCATTTCAATAAATTAGCAAAAAGGACCCATTGCAGATATAAAATCCAATCCTCATCCAATTGCACCCTCTGCCATGGGGCAGGGGCACCTTCCCCTAGAGCAGCCCTTTGTGACACGTTGGGTGCGGCCACTGTGATCTCGCTGGTGATGGTGGCTGAGAAAGTTGTGATGTCCACCCTGGCTCCACTGGAGGGAGAAGCAGCCCAGGAAAGGGAGAGGCAAAAAATAATGGAAGAAAGGACGGGGGGAAAAAAAGGGCAAAAAAAAAGAGAGAAAAAAGGAAATGGAAAAGCAAAAAAAAAAGACAAAGAAACAGAAGAAAAAGAAAAAGAAAAAGAAAAAGAAAAAGAAAAAGAAAAAGAAAAAGAAAAAGAAAAAGAAAAAGAAAAAGAAAAAGAAAAAGAAAAAGAAAAAGAAAAAGAAAAAGAAAAAGAAAAAGAAAAAGAAAAAGAAAAAGAAAAAGAAAAGAAGAAAAAGAGAAAAAGAAAAAGAAAAAGAAAAAGAAAAAGAGAAAAAGAAAAAGAAAAAGAAAAAGAAAAAGAAAAAGAAAAAGAAAAAGAAAAAGAAAAAGAAAAAGAAAAAGAAAAGAAAAAGAAAAAGAAAAAGAAAAAGAAAAAGAAAAAGAAAAAGAAAAAGAAAAAGAAAAAGAAAAAGAAAAAGAAAAAGAAAAAGAAAAAGAAAAAGAAAAAAGAGAGATGAGATTTGGATAAGCCCAGGATGGAACACAAACTGAGGGACAGTGATGGACCTAAAGCTCAACCCATCACTGTGTTTAGTGCCTCAGTCTCACCAAATTCCCAACCAAGGCACTTCAGTCTCACATTTCTTTTTCAACACATTGTCTCTAAGTTCACACCCAAGGTTTTGTAGTTTAGCAAGTCCCACCTATTAAAACATCTGGCAGGTAAATATTTTAAGCATCTAAGTGAAGGCTTCAATAGCACAGGTACTCTTTCCTTCTGGTTCACCCTTTCTATTTCCTCCCATTTGTCACCTTTATCTGAGTTTTCCTTCTATCCATCTCCTCCACACATTTAGTCACTGAATGGCTCATCTTCCATCAGTCATCTTCCTTTTCAGCCTTCATTTCACATCTCCTTTTACCTCCTTTTTTAAGAAGGCTGTAACTGGAATAGAACATTTCCACATTGCTTTTGAGCTCTTGTAGAAAATGTATGAACTTTTCCAAGAAAACTGCTGGAAATGATGATGAATTTACGATTACAGAAGAAAAAAGTTCTCTAAGGCTAAACAGTAATGGAATGAGGAAAAGGCTGAGGTATTTAACATCTTCTTTACCTCAGTTTTCAACAGTAAGACAGGTTGTCCTCAGGACAACTGGCTTCCAGAACTTGTAGACAGAGACAGGAAACCAAACAGCCCCCCTGTAATCCAGGAGGAAACAGCTTGTGACCTGCTGAGCCACCTGGATCCTCACAAGTCTATGGGACCAGATGGGGTTCACCCAAGGGTGATGAGGGAGCTGGTGGAAGAGATTGCCAAGCCACTCCCCATCATTTACCAACAGTCCTGGCTCTCTGGGGGTGCCCCAAGGTGATTGGAAGTTGGCAAATGTTACACCAATCCACCAAAAAGGGTCAGAAGGAGGACCCAGGAAACTACAGGCCTGTTAGCCTGACCTCAGTGCCTGGCAAGGTTATGGAGCAGATCATCCTGAGTGCAATCACACAGCACCTACAGGATAGTCAAGGGATCAGAGCCAGCCAGCACGGGTTTAGGAGGGGCAGGTCCTGTTTGACCAACCTGATCTCCTTTTATGATCAGCTGACCCACCTGGGGCATGAGGAGAAGGTTGTGGATGTGTCTATCTGGACTTCAGCAAAGCCTTTGACACCATCTCCCACAGCACACTCCTGGAAAAGCTGCAGCCCATGGCTTGGACAGGGGCACTCTGTGCTGGGTTAAGAACTGGCTGGAGGGCCGGGCCCAGAGAGTGCTGGTGAACGGGCCTGCATCCAGCTGGGGGCCGGTCACCAGTGGTGTCCCCCAGGGATCAGTGCTGGGGCCAGTCCTGTTTAACATCTTTATCGATGATTTTGATGAGGGGATTGAGTCCACCCTTAGTAAATTTGCAGATGACACCAAGCGGTGGGGGGGAGTGTCGATCAGCTGGAAGGCAGGAGGGCTCTGCAGAGGGACCCGGACAGGCTGGAGAGTTGGGCTGATTCCAGCAGGATGAGGTTCAACAAGGCCAAGTGCCAGGTCCTGCACTTTGGCCACAACAACCCCTGCAGCGCTACAGGCTGGGCACAGACAGAGTGGCTGGAGAGCAGCCAGGCAGAAAGGGATCTGGGGGTGCTGATTGACAGGAGGCTGAACATGAGCCAGCAGTGTGCCCATCCTGGCCTGGATCAGGAACAGTGTGGCCAGCAGGAGCAGGGAAGTGATCCTTCCCCTGTGCTCAGCACTGCTGAGGTCACACGTGGAGTGCTGTGTCCAGTTCTGGGCCCCTCAGTTCAGGAAGGATATTGAGGTGCTGGAGCAGGTCCAGAGAGAAGCAACAAGGAGAGTGTCTAAAGAAGGGCAACAAGGTTGCTGAAAGGTCTGGGGCACAGGCTCTGTGAGGAGTGGTTGAGGGAGCTGGGGTTGTTTAGTCTGGAGAAGAGAAGGCTCGGGGGAGATCTCATCGCTCTCTACAACTCCCTGAGAGGAGGTTGTAGCCAGGTGGGGGTTGGTCTCTTCTCTCAGGCAACTATCAGCAGGACAAGAGGGCATGGTCTCAAGCTCTGCCAGGGCAGGTTTAGGTTGGATGTTAGGAGGAAATTCTTTACAGAGAGAGTGATCAGGCACTGGAATGGGCTGCCCAGGGAGGTGGTGAATTCTCCATCCCTGGAGGTTTTTAAGAAGAGACTGGATGTGGCACTTAGTGCCATGGTCTAGTAACTGTGGTGGTGTTGGATAAATGATTGGACTTGATGATCTCAGAGGTCCTTTCCAACCCATCTGATTCAATGATTTTTGGACTCTATGAATAATCGGCATTTCTAGCTTTTTTTTTTTTTAATCTGCATTTATGTTCTGATAGATGATTTTGACAGAACAACAGTTTAGACTGACTATAGTCAAAAAAAAAAAAAAAAAGAAAGACCTGTATTTAAAAAATTTTAGAGATTCAGTAGCCAAGTACTGGGAAATAAAAGACAAACGTAAAAACTCAAATCCAGTCTCAAGGGTAACTGGTAGAGAGGATGTCACAGGAATTGAGAGATCCTGGACATTTCTTAGGGAATAATTTAATAAATCCTGTAAATGGAAGAAGGCACCAGGCAGAAAGTCCTGAAGCCCCACAGAGAATCTTCCAAGAATTCAGAACACTGAAATAAGGTGCACAAACCAAGGTGAAGACTGAAAGATCTGGGGTAAGAGAAGTACCTTAGTGCCTGGAAGTGACCATAACATTCACTACAAAGCCACTTAAAGACTTGTCTCTGGGTACCTTTCTGTAGTGCCCTGTGCAGTGGTGAGATTTTACTCCTCAGGATGTCAGACAACCTGCTCTCCTGTAAGATTCCTGACATTGGTATGGCAGGAAGAAACTAATCTGAGCCAAAGACAATTTGCTGACAGGACTCCGTAAGAACATTTCAGCAATATCCTTCTGAAATCCAAAAGGAAAACAGAAAAGGGGAAAAACAAACAAACAAACAAATAAACTCTAAGCACTGCTGCCTTTCTTCAATTATTAAATTTTGTTTATGGGGCATTCACATTGGAAAAAAAAATCACATCTCTGAAAGAAACGAATCTGGGGAAAACATAAATAATATAATGGCCAGTCATACAGAGAGAGAAAAGACTCAGGGAGAAATTTAGAAGGGCTACATTATGGCAGTAATTCATAAAAATTCTAACATATGTCCCCCTCACAGTTAAGGAGGATAAATTAGATTTGTACAAATGTTAACAAGGTACTTATAAAATAAAGACTGCACTTATGCACACATTGCAATAACAAATAAATATCACAGAATCCCAGACTGGTTGGGATTGGAAGGGACCTTAAAGCTCATCTTGTTCTACTCCCTGACATGGACAGGGACACCTTCCGCTAGCCCAGGTTGCTCCAAGCCCTGTCCAACCTGGCCTTGGAAGCTTTCAGGGATGAGGCAGCCACAGCTTCCCTGGGCTTCCTTTGCCAGGGTGTCTCCACCCTCACAGCCAAGAATTTCTTCCTAATATCTAAAGCCACCCTCTGTCAGTTTGAAGCCATATAGATGAAGACACACATCTATGCCTATGTTTCAGTGAAAAAGAAGTTACTGCTCAGGTGTGTGAAAAGCAGAAGTCATAACAGAGATTTCTCAT
Organism: Myiozetetes cayanensis; assembly: GCF_022539395.1. Classification (NCBI taxonomy): domain Eukaryota; kingdom Metazoa; phylum Chordata; class Aves; order Passeriformes; family Tyrannidae; genus Myiozetetes; species Myiozetetes cayanensis. The sequence continues at coordinate 32,801,688 of NW_026087631.1, read as the reverse complement.
AGATTTAAGATGGATATGGATTTACTTGAGGTGTGAATCCATTTAGAAAGAAGGAAATTCAATCTTGTACAAAGCTGTGCTTCTTTCCATGCTAAAAAAAAAGGGTTATTTTGCTTCCACATTTTCATCCTGAATGCTCTCGTAGAATTAAATACAGAGCTTTTGAGTTTATAGGGAATAAGCACTTCACATATGAGAGCAAAATTTGTCATTCCCCAAGAACTGGATTTAATAACTACTAAAATTTTCTAATTGCACTGTATAAAAGTACACCATGTGCATAGATAGGAACAAGTGCTGACAGAGCAACCCTGTTCTCTCCTCACCCACAGACCTGAAGGGAAGGGTAAAAACTGCCAGCAAACTTCATATTGCAGCTTGACTTTTCTCTAAAATATTTCCTTTCCTTGCAGTAAAAAAAAAAAAAAAAAGAAGCCAGGAATGATTATAACCATTCTGGAAAATGTATATGAGAAATAAAGGGAGGCACCCTCTCACAGACCCTCCTTCCCGCCTTGTACCCTCATACATGGGCCTGGGTTTCCATTAAATCCCAATGCTCTCTCACATAAGGTAACACTATGGAAAATGCAGTTTTCCCTCTGAAATTACTAGGCTTTGTTCATAAAACTCTGTGATAACATAGTGAATGATTTATTGATATTCTCAAAAACTGTCACCTAAGATTTAAAGATTATTCATCAGACAAAGCTTCAGCATCCAAAAAGCTGTCCAAGAACCAACCATCTCCTCATATGGGTCAGCAGTAAAATATAATAGCACAACTTCAGACCTTTCCATGAAGATGCATACAAATCTTTCTATTTTCATTTCCAGAAAGAAAAAGCCAGTGAAACACATATTATCAATATCATGCTAAGACACAAAAGCTCACCTATAAAACATAAAGACTTAAACACAGCTCTGATGCTGAAAATATTTCAACAATAAATAACAATTCCAGAATCATGTAAAGCAAAACTGGAGCATCATTCCAATAAATTAGCAAAAAGGACTCTTTGCAGTTACAAAATTGCAATTTATTTAATACAAAATCAGTCCAACCAGCTGGAGATATTATTCACAAGCTCCTTGTGTCCAGCATCTGGTTTCTCTAAGGCTAAATCTACATTAAAAAAAAGCAGGTAAAAAGAAGGGCAATAATTATTTGTTATCTCTTTCCTCTGTCCTTGCTGTTAATTGAATTTTCTTCTGGCTAAGGAAAATAGACTGGAGATATCAATTCAGTCACACTTAATTTTATTGAGAACTACGAAATGTAAATGCAAAACAAACAAGCAAAAAACAATCTCCAAAGGAGGATTTTGGCATTTAAGGATATTTGATGATAGTATCTTCTCCATTTCCTTTAATTAATTTCCTCTGCATTATAAGTATTTTATTTCTATTAGCTCTCACATCATAGTTTTTTGCCTGCCTCTCCCTCCTGATATAAAACTGATATATAAAATGAAAATTAAAATATGTTAACAGGACAAAAAAATAATTTATCCAACATGTAACTCGTTGGGAAACATTCAGAATCATGAATGTTTTTTCCCTCAACCTGTTTCTGTACATTCCTCATTTAGCCAGTCTGATCCATTTCCAAGGCTTACAGAAATTCATGTTTTGTAACCCTTGAAGAATCCCCAAACAACCAACCAACACTGACAGCACCTGCTAATTCAAGGTCAGAAATGTTACAATAGTAAATCCATGATAATCTGATCTCAAATGAGACTAGAAAGACAAGCATGCAGAAGTGCAACAAAAAATCATTAAGGTATTTAAACAACATGCATTCATAATTTTATAGTAATGCTATGGGACACTTTACAATTTATTAAATGGATATAATTCATTATGTCCTATCACTGGTCATCACTGAAAAGAGCCTGGCTTCATCCTCTCTGTATCCTCTTTCAGCTATTTGTACCCATGGATGAGTTTACCTCTAAAAAGTCCGTTTATTTTTAATTCCTTATACTACACCCATTATTTAGCACCCTTTTTCAGGAATACTTATAAATTATGAATAATTTACCAGATTTACTTCAAAACTACAAATATTTCAGTAGTCAAAGAAGAAAAGATGTGGATTAAATTATTCTGCATAACTTCACACACAGCATGAATAAATGGATACAAAAAATACAAAATACACAGTGTGCATAAATTTAGGAATTGCTTGTGATTATGTCAGTACAGGCTCATGAGGCAACATTCAAAACAGCAAGATTGTTTGCAAGCAGAGCAGCTGAAGAATGCAAATAGAAACAGCGTCCAAGCTTCTATTCTTTCTTAGAAAAAGCAAACTCATTTGGCCTTGGTGAACATTTTATGACTTTATCAGTTGCCAATTTTATCAGTATATTCCTATTAAAATGACATCATTTGTAACAAAAACATGCAGTTTATTTTCTGGCATGGTGTGAAACTCTTGCTTTGCAGCACAAAGCATGTTTTTGGAACACCTGAATTAAAAAATGCCTAAAGTATACAAAAAACTATTCCCATGGCCACAGTCTGGGGCTGAGATAAATTTTTTCAGCTTCATGCTTACACTTGCACAATTACAGCTAGGTATCACATGGTTTATCATGTATGTGTGGTTGGCCTAATCCACACTGTTATTTTTCACTTTCCTGCTTTGGAAACATGCTGAACTAGTTTACTACTTCTTGGATTTGTAGTTCTCTACCTCAGCTTAAAAAGGTTAAACACCTTGGATGTCAGTTGGAAAATCATATGCTAGTTATTGTTTTATTAAACTATAACCAGTTTCACCAAAGACTGTGGCATTAGTAGAGAACTTAACGTAGATTTATACTGAGTATAGTTTACAAGGCTCTTCTAAAGATATCAATTTATTTAACTATAAACTTCCAGCTTATGAAGCATTATCTAGAAACTTTTTTCCCCAATGAACTTCAAAATGTTTATATATGGCATGATGCCAGTTTATAGACGGTACCATGTAAAAGCACACCATTTTGAGAAAACAATTTCTATGGTAGTACAGAGTATCAGAGACCTGATATAAAATTACAAAACATGGATTTACAATTAAAAAAATTAATATGAACTCGAGTTTTACAGTGGTCAGTACAGGATCCCTAAATGAGATGGGTAAAAAGTAATATTTACCAAGTACCATATGATGTACAAAGACATGTATGTGTATACATAGAAACTTAACAAGAGAATAAACATCAGGGGAAGGGACACACAAATTCTTTCATTTAAACCCTCAAAAGGAACTCCTACCCAAATACTGGTGGTAAATAAAACCTTTATCACTAATCAATAGATTTTTTTTTCCCTTACTGATTTCATTACCACCAAGTTTTTCCCTCTAAACTAAAACATTGTCATTCCTTCTCATGTGCTACCCCTCTGCCTCCTCTACAAAAGAAAAAATCCCGACGTATATGATACTGCTAAAATGGCTGAAGATCAGATGTCCTAAGGAACATACAGAAATACCAATAAAAATCAGATTTATGGATATGTTTTTTACAGAAAGTTCCACTTCCTTAAAAGACTTATCTTTCTGGTTTTCCATACATAAACTTATAACACAAGCTTCTTTGGTTCCAGGGTTAATTGGCTATTTGGATGTGCACACAGCAAACTCCCAACACCTTCAGAAACAAGAGATTGACAGTATTTAGTTTCTTTCATACTGATCTGTATGCAGAAATAAAGAGAAGGAAACAATACACAATAATTTACTTTTATGAATGTCAGGAATGACAGTGCACTCTAATTTTGTATCCGTCTCAAATTATATCTGAGCCCAATATTTCATTTTAAGAGTACTGTTAAACCTTTTCAAAGGCCTTGTTTTATGTGTTCATGAAATAACTCACTATTTTTTAGTTTTCAGGAATGGTAATTGCTGTAAATCTTGTAAATTAGTATGAGTAGAACCAGCAAGACACTCTGTGAAAATTCATCTACATTGTTGCTGGATTATTTATTAGGTACTAAAATATTTAAGGGAAACCTACAACTACTACATTTCACCTGAGAAAGCCTTTCTTACAGCACTCAGTATTATTGTTTTGTCACTGTATAAGGAAGCATCTAATTCAACCACTAATCTTGAATGGAAAGATTTCTTTTCATTAGACAGCTGAATGAAACCATTATAATACTAACTGGATATCCCCTATGGTGTTTTATCAGTTTGCACGGCTCATCTTGGTAACTGACATTTTCAACATTTGCACGTACAATAGAAATGTTAGCACCATTTATAAGCTGGTTAGCTCCTGATGGATTGGTAACCTTCAGAGGTCCTTCAGTACAGATTTTCCCTGGCTCCTGCTGGAGAGACCACCTCGTGTTTTCTCATTATGATCACCCACTTTCCAGTATCCTTCTGTGTCAGCTCTTCTAACCGATTCCAGTACAACTGAGTTAGGTGACACCTGTTATTTAAATTTTTAACATTCACCTTCTCCATTTGCCTTTCTTAGAGCTCATTTGTATTCTCTTCTCCAGCCAACGGGTGACAGGAGTCGACAGTTTGCTGGCATAGACCACAAACAAATTCCTTCACATATTAAGAGACATTACTTATGTAAAGGCCAACCTCACAAACTGGATTCTTACTCCTCTATGAGAAAGTGAGTTGAGAAAAGAGCTGCACATATAGACATGACCTCTTCTGTGGGTCCTACAAACAAATATAGAGCCGTGGAAAGGGAAGGAACTAACAGAATTTGGCTCTGTGCAACGAAAATCCCTAACGCAATATATATTAACCTGTGACTCTTACACTGTTCCTGTTTGCAGCTGGTTTAGGAGTAAAATCTACAGAAAACAGGGCTAACCAAAGATAACTCAAGTAACAACTAGAATGGGTAAGCAATTCAAACTCATCTCATGGAGAACAATGACATGAATTCCTCACATCTTGTCAGTGGTAAAAAGATAAGCATTTTGCAGAGATAAAACAATCACCACATTGTCTACCTTTTGTGGGAGAAAGGCAAAAAACCACATGTATTTTTAAGAGACAACATATCATGATATAAGATATTTCTCTTTAAACTATTTGCACCATCCTTATAGGTTTGGTGTTTGATTTAAAAACAAACAAAAAAAACAAGCGAACAAGCAAAAATGGCAAACAAAGGCAAACAAAACCCCACACCAACAAAAACTCCAAACAAACAAAACCAAAACTGTCAGTCTTGATGTTGCAATACACTTTCTGCTACTTCACAGGAAAGAACAGCTGTCAAAATAATCTGCTACTAATCCATGATCCAAAGGGTGATCCACAGGATCTTTCTACATGCATCCCTGTAGGCACTGAAGGTCCTGGTGGAAGTCTTTTCTCTTCTGGTTGATATGGCTGTGAAGCAGAGACATTTTTGCAGGCCTTAAAACTAAGTCAACTTGAATTAAAACAGAATAAAGCCAAACTACGAGAGTTCTTGTCATGTAATATTAATATTTCATTTCTCCCTATAAAAGTAAAAAGAGAGTACAAAGTCCTCATTTTGGGATTCTCTGCTATCTAAAACATTGATGCACAATTTCATTTCAAACAATTTAAAAAAATCTTGCTAGTAGGAAAGTATTAGTGAGATAAAAAACAAGAACTTGATGCAAACTCACAGTTAGAGTAGAAAGAGACTCAAAAGTGCAGTTACAGCCAAGCTGTAACCATCTTCCTTATTTACTGCAAGATTGGAAAAAAAAAAGGTTAGGGGTTATTACTCATCTTGTCAGGTTTATTCCAATATATTAGTAAATAAAGGATGGTCAGTTCCAGGGCTCAAACTACAGTAGAATCTGAGGCATTGTCACAGAACTACCAACTGTCTTGAGCTGACTGATAGTCAAATTTCAGAACAACCCTGGTCCTACAGAAATCAATGCAAAATTGTTATTTTGAAAGTCTGTGGTATTTAGGAGTTTTAGATTATTTCTGTGAGCTCTAACTCTCTATACAGCATTGCCTAAAGACTCTGCACACTGAGCACTCTGCTACTCATCACATTTTCCTGTAGCAAGAGGTTCTAAGACAACAAGGCTATAAAACCAAAATATTCCCTATTGAGGAAAAAAAAACATAAAACTATTTGTTTATAACTTATTTTTTCATTCATTTTATGTGCCCCTACAGTGACAACAAAAGTCATATACAGTACAACTTGTGGCAAGTATGTCAATCCTATCTCATGCTCATGAAGCACCCACATCTTTGGAAGCCCTAATAGTAAGGGGGATACACTAAATAACCAGGACACAGTTTTGCTATCAGACTATCATGACATCAAAAAACACAGTAATAACCCCTGCATCACACCAAATAGAACACGTAAGTTCTCTGTTTACATGCACACAAAGGATTGACTTCTCCTCTTCCTCTAGAATGAGATCCAGTGACAAGAAACAAGAACAAATCATTATCTTCTGATACACTATCATTTAGATCTCCTCAGTTAAGGTTATAAAATGTCCATAGGCAAGTATAAATAGCCATAAACCACGAAATACTGCTTAGAAAAACTGATGATGGATTTTTAAATTTATTTATTTACAATTTCTCTGGAGAAGAGGATCATTAGAATACATTGCTAGGGGAACTTTTTAATACATATTAGGAATGACACAGAAAGGCACCAAACATCAGAAGAACCCTCTCTGCATCTGTGTGTTCTGTAGCAGTCCTGTGGACAAATCCTAATAATCTCTGTGACATTACGACTTGACAAGACTCACTTCAAAGATCACATGGTTAAAGGTACAAGACCAAGGAAGATAATTAGCTGACTTGTCTTGCAGATCAAAGAGAATAAATTAATATAGACAGAAGCTACTGCTGACCACTTCAAATGTAATTCACAGATTGCATTCAGATTTGGACTTTATCTCAACAACTTATCTTTCTTTGCTTGCCATAATTCCAGTATAAACTGAGAAATGTCCCATGTTTTTGCTTTATGTGGAATGAACATAAGTCTCAAGGAAAGCCTCCTAAGGCTGAAGCCACTATATGATTCTTCAGCAAGGGACTTAAAATTTTCATTACAGTACATGGCTATGTCATCTTTGATGATCAGCAGATTTGAACCAAGGCCTAGTTCTGAGAGAACAGTTGCATTATCTTGGCTACCACTTCTGAAAAAAAAATGCTAAAATGTCAAAAAATGCTTTCAGAAAGTCCATAAACTAAATGTGGAAGGTAGAAGGAAGAGAATGTTAGGGAGATTGTTAAAAAAAGTTAGCAGAGTGAGATTTCAAGAGAACAAGAACTTGCACAAAAGTCAGTCACGGCTAGGCTTTGCAAACGAAGATTTGAGAAGGGCTCTACCCACGCTTGCTGCAAGCACACTGATGCACAAAAGTATTCTGTGGAAAAAAAAAATTAAGAACAAACTATGAGTAGCACACATTGTTATCATCACATGTATGACACTGGAATGTAAGATATATGATGTATCACATTGCAAACACTAGTATGCCTCTGCACAACATCCAGGACAACAATTTACTGTTTAAGTGTTTCACTGAAAGAAGAGAATGACAGATGAAACATACTTATCCTCTCAACAAATATAATAGTCTCACTCGGAGGCAAAAGAATAAACATCACACAAGGCACAGTAAATATAAAGTGAAAATGTTTATTATTTAGTCACTTCTAATTTAAGGAGATTTAACAGGTATTTCCTTAAAACATTCACATGCCTTTTGGAGACTGTGACAACAGAACGATGTGTTACCATCTCCCTTTTATTTAGACACCAAATTAGATGCATTAAATAAAAACATGGGCTCACTTATAAGGCAAATCCCAGTTCGGTAAGCATGTCAGCACACACTGGACTGCCATCCAGAAATGTGCCAGACCAAAGAGCCTTGAGAATCCAAGCTGGAATGGTAGCACAGAACACAAGTCGATGCTGTTGATTTCATGGATATGTCATCCACCCCGCTATGACTTCTTTCACTGGTCCCTTTCTCATCTATCTTTTCCCAAATATCCTTCTTTCATGTATTTGCTTCCAGCCCTGGCCCTCTGCTTCCTTCCTGCTTTCTCCCCAGAATCACTGTCCATTCATCAAGGGGTGAAACTGCATTTCAAGGCAATCCTATAAAACATCAACAGATTAAACGGACACAAGTGATCTGCCAAGAAAGCTTAAAAAGATACTTCAGATTTGGGGAAAAGAATAAGCAACAGAACACCTTTTGACTCTTGTCCTAGGAGTTGCAAGTAGTTTCTATAGGGAAGAAATCCCAGAAAAACAGATGCAAGAACTGGGATGAAGTTGAGGCACACATCCTTAGTCTCAAGAGGCAAGAAGATTCTGTGTTCTCATCCTACATGAGCAATTCTCACACTTTAGACATAATCTAAGAGAAAATGTTCTTGGTGGTAAAAATGTTTTGTATGAGAAGTTGAGCTGATGTCTGAGATTATGCATGTAAGTAAAAGCTGTGGGAGAACTGAGCTTCTTAGAAAAGCTTTATATCTCTGCCAAAAATTCCTCCAAGCAGATAAACCCAGCCCGAGCTTCAAGCAGGTTTCCAGCCATGCATCATATTTATCTGAAAAACTGTTAAGCAAGTTTTGTAAGCTGTACTCAAGCAAGACAGCAATAGCTACTCAGCCATGGGCTTGTCCTTCTAAAAGCATCCACTGCAGAAATTCATGTCCCACTGTCAAGGCCCTGCTCCCCAGTCTGAGGAGCCACAGGAGAACATGTGCTACCAGAACTGTGATTATAATGGACCATCAATCTGCTCAGTTTTGTGTAACTTGAAATAGGAAATAAACATTCAGAATCTCAAAATCTGATCAGGACAAGCCATAAATAACCCTTGATTCAACCTGAGTACCTTTAGGCAAATGACATTTCCAGTATTCCACACTGGTTATTTTCAAAGACAAGAACCGCTTGCTCTACAGTAACATGACACCCTTGAGCTGGATTAAATATGCTGTATTCTTGCAAAGTTAGCTATTTTTACACTTGAATAGTCAAAGCAAAAATTGGCAGTATCATCCAGCTCTAGTCAGAAGTCAAGTTTCCAACTGTGAAATGAAATGCCGTGAAGCAATTGAGTATGTGCAGTAAAAAAAAAAAATCCACTGCTTTCCCCATGTCGAGTTGATAATGATTTCCTTATATGGAAGTTGCCATTTACAAAATGAACTATTTTAAGGGGGGGATCTGGGCTCCACTGACAAGTTGCTGAAGGTACCAAATTCTTCAGAGAAGCTTTGCACACATCTCCTCAAGACACAGAATAAGACAAAGGTGAGACATTAAAAAAAAAAAAAAAGAAATTTTTCAAGGTATTTGATAAATACATCAAACATTTGATAAAGTTTGGAGCCACGGAGGTTAAAAATGGCAGTAAGTCCACCTAAGATGAATTCCAGAGTGTGTTTCTTCAGACGTTTAAGAGGATTTTTTTTAATCTCAGGAACAAATATTAAGCTGATAAAAAAGATTTTAGAAAGTGTTCAGGTAAAGCTCTGAATAACGATCATGGACTTCCTCTGTTAGGTGACTCTGTTAGGTGACTTGAGAGGAGCTATATGGAGGGTAGGGGCCCCTGGTGGTCTAGTGGTAAAGGCGCCGCGCTATCACCGCGGAGACCCGGGTTTGATTCCCGGTCCGGGCCACTCCTGGGCAGGTGGGGCTCGTTAGCCCTTAAAGGCAACCCACCTACGTCCTGAGGACCTCGCTGCCACCGTCCAAGCTCGCTTGGCCCCGGCAGATGAACCTTAGGATTAAAGGGTGGGCTCAGTTCCGCGCACACTGTGTCTCACCTAAAAAATCCAATGCGCAGGCTGGAAGGTGGAAAGACCTTCCCCGGATCTTCGCTCGCGAAGACTGGCCATTATATGGAGGGCACGGGAAGCCAAATTCATGAATTCCAAGGTAAGGAGGGCAAATTTACATTTTCCTAACACAGGAGGGCTGTTTCAGGACCTTATCCTGTAGCCCTGCCATTACCAAAATCTTGCCGCATGAACCTAATACAGCATGAAGCTCTCCCGTGGTGTCTTAGAGTGGACAGAAAAACACTGTGGGTTAGTAAAAAGACATCCTGTTTTCGAGGGAGGGGAAGAACACACAGAGAGAACATTCCCGGTAGGAAACTGCCCACTATCAGTGTGTAGGTTATGCTCCACAAAAATGTTCGGATACATCACAGAAACAGATCCACTGCCAAAAGATGTGACAAATTACTAGCTTGAGATTCCCATTAGGAAAACTATCAGTTGTTCAGCTCTTAGGCTGCATTTGCAGTCTGCAGCTTGGCACAAACTTTGTTGCATCTCTATTTGTTTCAGTTTAAATGAGACACAAGTGTTTTGCTGAGGATGAGTTATGAGGGAGACCTAAACTCCTCCTTCTAAGCAATTGTGAATCTGGAATTAAGAGGTTCTGATTGAGAAAAATTGTGGAAAATGGAAGAATAACAGCCCTTTATTAAGAGACATATGTGTATTGGTAGAAACAACAAAAAAAAAAAACACAAGTAAAACAACCAAACAATAATCCTATACCCAAAAATAATCTCCTTCAAAACAAAAAAATAAACAAACAAAACAAAAAAGGTAAACAGTTCAGTTTGCGTTCTTTGGTGGTGTTTGGTGCTGTTGGATCACTGGTGGTCACCATTTGGGGGGGACCCACCCCCTGGGCATGCGGGAGAAGCCGAAAATGGGGGTCTTCCCTCCCCTGCACTGGGGAAGGGGAGAGGGGGGAAAAAAAAAAAGGTCCTTCCCAATGGGAACTCACTCTGTCCTGCTGGCTGAATCGTGGTGTATAGTTTTCCCTCTCCTTTTTATGTGCACAAGAACTGCTGCAAAGAAAAAAAACGGAAACAGAGGAGGGGAAAACCTTCTGAAACAGTTCCTCTCCAATGAAAATCCAAGTAGAATTCACAGCTGGCAGCCAGGCCGAGAACAAAGCTACCTCCGAGCTGCTGCCACCTGGACCCCCTCTCAGCTCAGGCAGCAACAAACTCCTCCTCCGTTTCCCAGGAGACAAGATCTTGAGGGCCATCAGCTCAGAATGTGGTTTTGCCAGCCATTCTTTTGTGTTAGTTAATGGCCCAAACCACAGCCAACCTGCCTATTCAACATCCCTTTCACACTGTGGGCTTGGGGAAGGGAAAAATTCCAGCTTAGTTTTCCAGAACAAACAAAACCCTGACACTACTAAATAAATTCAGTGCAGCATCTTTTGTTTATCTCACCATGAAAAGTGTGTCATTGAAGCACTTCCTCCTACTCATCTTACTCATCTGACTGATAAGACTTGACTCCAGACTTTCTAGCACAATGACCTTGTTAGTGCTTGTAATGAAGATGATGTGAGCCATCACCACTGGCACTTCATTTTAAGTTCAGATTTAATGTTAACAAGTTAGTACAGCCTGAAATACATAGAAAATTCATAAGCAAGTCCTTGCCCCTTCAACATTGCCTGACTGCTGACCAAACAGTCAGTTTAAAAAAAAAAAATGTATCTGTCCTTTGGCAGACATCAGCTCTTTGTTGACCTCACAGACAAAGAGGACAATGTTAAGGCACAATGAATATAAACTGGAGACCATCAACACATTTCACATTCAACAACTTGAACAGTTAATATTTCATGATAATGGTCATTGATGGGTGACACGTTCAATTTAACTGGCATATTACAAAAACATCCTGAAAAACTAAGTTTAGACAAAAAGTGGGTGAACAGATCACTGGGGGAACTGACAGGCTCATAAGTAAATAAATTAGCTTGACTGAAATGGGATATTACTAATGAATCAAAATATGATAAGAGATGTGCATAGTTTCATGTGATATGTTTACAGGAGGGTGAAATACAGAAATGGGCTCTGATGGAAGTTCCAGCTTTGAGCTCTGAGAACTATGATATTAAATTATTTTTACATCCTCAGTGATGTCAAAATTAAAATTACACTACTTCACCCTCTGTCAACACTGGCATGTCTGCATTAAGTACCTCAGAATGGATTTTTACTGTTCTTTCATCATGGTAAGTGAGAAGTAACCCCACTGGCAGGCATCCTTGTTGTAAAAAACACAGTTAGAAGCTGTTGTGCATAGACTGTCACAAGTGAATTTATAGTCCGACAACATATAAACAAGAAAAACTAGGGCAATACTTGCTTAAAAGATGACTGCTATTAGAGAAAGAAAGTAATAGTTTTATTTTGAGGGCTCTTTTCTACCCCCTTGTATATTTTGAACCACATACTGTCCTGTTGATGAAGAAACCACCAACAAGACTTCAACTCCCTTGATTAAACAAAACCAAAATTAAAAAAAAAAAAAAAAGGATTTTTTTTTAAGTCAGCTTTTAAACTATAGAAAAAATAAGCACAGTTAGAGCAGAAAAAAATAAGGGTAGTTTTTGGTTTTTACTACCATGTAAATTGACTATTGCACCTCCAAGTAAATTGAGGGCAAATATGTGATTCTGGGGCTCCTAGATATTTCTATACACAAAAGAGCTCCTTCAAGCACAAGCTTTAGCAACCAAGCAATGACTATTACAACGACATAGTTCAAAATGCAAGTAATTATAACAGTGCTTACTGTAATTATAAACCAAATATGTCTTGGTGTCTATTATAAAAATACTCCATTTTAGAGAAAGACAGGAAGACAAAATAAATAATGCAAAGTGGCTCTTTCTCACTGTGCAAGTGCTTTATTCTCATAAGGCCTCTAAAATAGGTTCTGTGGAACAAATCTTTCATTACATATTTTATACAGACTTTTGGCAGGTTTCATTAATGCTGCAAAAGATTAATAACAAAAAAATAAAAATTCTGTCAGGGTGAAATATCATTGTCAGACACTTGCTGAAACACGGTTTTGTACATACAAACGAGTGTTCACACGCATAAGGAGTCATTTATATGAAGGTGCAACTTTTGAATTATTTCACGTAAGGGTGAAAATAAATTTATCCAGGTACATTGCCAAAACTGTAATTCTGTCACTATGCACATCCATCTACAGCTCTACTCAACCTGCTCTCGTTAGTAGCATTCAACCTTATGAATTTGTGCTCAGCTTTTCATAATATGTGTATTTTTTACAACAAAATGACACTACAGTACTTACAAGTGACTGACCCATCTAATAAGCAGCAACACTACAAAGATGTGCCTATAGGTCTTTTGTAGTCATGACAGTTTAGAAGCCCGAATTACACAGGTACTGTGTTACTTCCCCCTACAATCCTGGGAGTAACCTAAATTATTCAACCAGAGCTAACAGCCCAAATTTGGATGCCCAGGCCCACTTTTTGTTTCAAACAGATGCTAAAATCATAGGATTTCAATTCAGGTTGAGAACAGTAAATAAAACTGCATATGCTAAATGTTAATATGTTCTTATGTTAACTGTAAGAGGTTAAAAACATTAATTACACAGTTTTAAAGACATTTTAAAGTTGCATTTCTGCAGCAGTGGCTGACAGAAAGACAACACTCGTCAGGGAGACCTTTGGACATAAAGATATTATAGAACAAAACATAAATTTTCAATTATTTTATCTTCTTGTTTATAACATTACATGATATTACATGATATACTGAAATCTGCTTATAAAAGTGCATAATATTTTAATACTTTCCACAGTAACATCTTGAATGTTATCAAGGATGATCTTGGAAAATGAAATTAATAAATGCACTACACATTAGAAGTATGGCACTTCAGAAAGAATTTGATTTGTTTCATGTAATAATTTCCTCATACCCCCTAATCCCTAATAATACATATATGTATTCAGCACTAAAGCTGTAGTTGGACAAGCTCTTTTTGCCAACATTAACTGATGTTGCTGCCAAGAAAAGCACTAATGCTATTGCCTCCATTTCCTCATTTTTGATGCTACAGCTGTTTCACACCTTTCTGTGAACCAGTGCAAGTCTTCGTGCCCCTACACGGTGAACTGGATCTGTGAAATGATCCACTTGAAAGAACTGTGGGGGTGGGGGGGGAAGTGTCCATTGAATTATGCCTTGCAAAAATTACTTTCAGTGTATATTTACACTTGAAAGTCATTCAGTTTCACACCTTAAGGAAGGTTCGCACATTTGGAAGCTTGACTGATTTTAACAGCTGTAATGGAAAAATAAAAGATGCTACTTCTCCTAACAACCTTCTCCCAGGAGCATCCTCGGACAATCAGTGTTTACAAAAACACTGTAACTGTTTCCAAAAGACAATTCTTCTCACTACTCCACTTTCCAACAAATTATGTGGGCTCTTCGGAAGCAAGGTAAATATCTTCTACAAGTGATAATTCTTTTAAACTAATATTACTTTTATTGTTTCACTTTAAGGTTTTCAGCCTTTCATGTTCCTAAATACAGATGCTTTGCACACTAACAATTCTTTTTGCAGTTGAAGACCTCATGTTATTTGTAATACTCTAATCTGTTTATTTTACATTTGTAACATATTTTTACATTTCAGAATGCTTACTTTGTGGAAAAAAAAACCCAACTATCAAATATAAGGCAAGCTAAATTACTCTTATGAAAGACCTTCTATAATTGTGAAATTAGACTAAGGCTGACAAATTACTCTATCAGAGGTATTTCTGTTAAACCACAGTTTTGTTAAAAAACACGTAATTAATATCTATGATATAATGCCACTTATAGCTTCTATTCAGCTTTCCCCTTTCATTAATTACCATTTAACAACTGCTTAATCTTGTAGTTAACACTTGACCTTATGACTGGAGGGTGTCTCCTATGCTGAAGTGCTACACAAAATAATTTATCATGATAACAAAACCAGAGGATAATTTCTGCAGAAAAATGATAATTTTGTGTCATTTACAATGGCTGTTTTGACTCCTGAGACCTCATGAGTTTATGCTGTTCTCATGAAGTACATACATCTGAACTTAATCATATATAATTCCAGAATCTAAAACCAGCTGTTTCCTTCACTCATAAAAGGGGATTTAAAAGTCGGTTTACTTTTATTGGTTCTATCACTGTATTTCAGTGATTGGCAGCTTCAAAATGCACAGCGCTGTATGGCCCTATTTATTCTGTAAAATGTACACTAAGCTTTCTATGCTTCTTTCTTCCATCAAGATCACACAAGACAGATATTTTACATTATTTTCTTTAGTTACCTGGGGTTTTTTTCTTATTTGTGTTTTTGCCTTCTAGTTCAAGAACACAAATGTTCTTGAAAGCGAGCAAGAAAGCAGCACCTGAAAGAATTCATCACCAAGTTATATTCAGAAGCAGTAAAATGTAATATATTGCTGAAGATGAAGAGATAACCTGGCAAATCTAAGCAACTACAGTAGCAAAGGGGGTTACAGGAAGCAAGGATTGTAGACATAAAAAGATATATGTGAAATAATAGCCTAGTTTTAAAGATTCAGAGATTTAAAAGGTACCACTGTAATCACCCACTCTGACTCTACCCATAACACAGGGCGGGGAATTTCATCCAGTGACTTCTTCTGTGAGTTCCACAATTTGTGAGTTAGACACTTTTTACAAAGACACCCAGTACAGCACTTACCATCTCCTGTAATAATCTGCCCTCATAACGATTATCCTCATTATAACTATTGTACCTCATATTTTTAACACTTTGGAAGATACTATCTTTCATTTCTCTGCCAAAAACCAATCAATGCCAGCTGAATCTGTTACTCTAAACTCTTCCTGCGTGGCTTTCCACGCAGCTGGACTAGCACTCTCAGTTTGTATCAGTTTATGTTTTGAAAGAGAACAGACTGTGTTCACACAAATTTCTTCAGCTGTAGAACAACTTCTTATGAAGAAGATTGAAATCTATACAAGATTTTTTTAGCATATGCTACAGCAATGCCAGAACAAGCAGATATCTGAATAAAGTGCTGATTTGCTTCCATAAGGAGAGGCCACCATTACAAGCCTCACAAGTGCACCTAGTGCAAATTCATTCATATTACAGTTTTGCAATTTATAAAAGAAATCATTCCTGGATATTGAACCTATCTTTTTACTTAGCTCCACTTTATGTGAATAATTTATTTGATACACTTTAAATATTTGAAAAATTCCTCTTTATTCTTGCTTTTGTGTCTCCTGCTTTAATAGACTTTGCCTCCCAATTTTTTTTTTTTAATACTGTATAAAAAAAAAAAAAAGATGGAGACCACCAATTTTGGAAATAACTTTGTGGGTGTTTATTAATGTTGACAAACATGAAGCGTGCTGAGGGTGGGTTTTTTTTTTACCTTCATATTGTCAAAGTTTCTTTGAAGAGTAATTTAAGTAGTTTGCTATATATTCATTAAAGTTAGTGAAACTATATAAATCATCAGAATCCATAAATCATGGACAGAGACTTCTTTAAAAGAGCATGGAGTGCCAGGACGAGGGGGGATGATACTCATACCAAAAGAGGGTATTATTACATGGGGTAGTATGAAGAAATTCTTGGCTGTGAGGCACTGGCACAGGGTGCCCAGAGAAGCCGTGGATCCCTGGCAGGGTCCGAGGACAGATTGGAGCAACCTGGGCTAGTGGAAGGTGTCCCTGCCCATGGACTTGAACGAGATTATCTTTAAGGTCCATTCTAACCCAAACCATTCTGTGATTCTATTTTTCGCCCATTTATCGAGATCCGGCAGTTCTACACTAGAGCCTGTCCCGTTCCCCCAGCACAGATGTGCTCCAGCGCCACAAGCCTCTCACAGCCCCACCCCCGCGGGCTCAGCTCCCTCCCGCCATTTCCCCACCTCCCCTCAGTCACCACAAAATGGTGGCGGGGGCGGGACGGCGGCTCTGCCGCTGCCGGCGCGAGCGCGTGGCTCGACCAACCGAGGGCCGCGGCCCGGCCCCACATGACCCCCTCGGAACTACAATTCCCGTCATGCCCCAGTACCGCCCAGTTCCTGTTCCGGCTACCCCTCAGTCCCGCCGCGCTCGGGAAGGTCGCGCAGGGCGGAGGAGCCGCGCCGGGTCGTGTCTGTATCATGCTGTCCGCCGGCGTCCGCCGCTTCGCCACCTCCGCCATCCGCCGCAGCCACTATGAGGAGGGACCTGGCAAGGTGGGTAGGAGCGTTTCGGTCCGCTTAGGGTCGTGAGGGGTGAGGGGGGGGGGGACGGGGATGTCTGTGATGGCCGCCCTGTGATCACCTGCTGTCGTGTGGCTTTGGGGTGGCGCTGTGCTGGCATAACACCGAAAGCAGGGTAAAGCGTGCGATGCCGGCCTCCAGCGCCCTTCCCTGCGGTGGTACAGATGATGAGCATTGCGGTATGAGCAACAACAATGATACTGTAAACGCTTTCTGATGTACCTCGTGCTGGGCGGGTTGTCTCAAAGCCCTCTGTCTAAAAACTTGGTTTAAAACGTACGTAATGGAAGTGAGGAAAACCTTCACGGGACAGGTGATTAAATAGCAGGACGCTGGGGAGGCTGTGCATGTGTGTCCTCGGGGCAGGGTTAGACCTGCAGTGAAGTGGGACCGCTTTGGGCTGCAGGGAGAGGCGACAAAGTGACCTCCAGAGGTCACATCCAGAGAGTGTTAAGGGTTGGAAGGGACCTTAAAGATTTTCCAATTCTGATCCCCTACCACGGGCAAAGGCACCTTCCGCTAGCCCAGCTTGGTCCAAACCTCGTCCAACCTGGCTTGGACACTTCCAGGGGTGAGGCAGTTTCAGCTTCTTTGGGAAACCTGTGCCAGGGCCTCAGCGCACTCACAGGAAGAATTTCTTCTATAAATCCAGCCCTAATTCCCCCACTTTGAAGCCCTTTCCCCTCATCCTGTCACCGCAGTTGTTGAAGAGTCTGTCTCCAGCTTCCCTGTAGGTGCCCTTCAGATAGTGGCCGGTTATTTATCATCACAAATACTGCATTTCTTTCATTGAAAGGAAGGGAAACTACTTTGAAATGGCATATTTATTTTACTAACTTGGCTCTACTTCTTAGTGCTCTGAGTTTCTCACTGTTTTCAAGTCAATGAGACAGCAGTTAAACTGCATGGATTGCAAAGCTAAAGCTCCCTTTTCTCCTCCAGAACCTGCCTTTCTCTGTGGAGAACAAGTGGCGGCTGCTGGCACTGATGTGTGGATTCTTTGGAAGTGGATTTGCTGCCCCTTTCCTCATAGTCAGACACCAGCTCTTGAAGAAATGAAGGGCACAGACTGTAACTCCACTGACTGGGTAACTGATTTTATTGCTTTTCACAGCACAGTGGAATTTGAAGAGCCTGGCCTCATCAAAAATCATTGTAATTTTCAGCCTTTTGCAGTCCACATGCTCACAGCTGCAATTGCATCATAATGGCTCAAATAATGGACAGGTTTTAGTTTGTGTCACAGAGCTGCTGCACTCAGTGGTTTGTGAACTTTGCCTCCCCAGAGGCCACACCTCTGACTGTAACCAGAACCATGTCTGCTTTCACCTTTGAGGAGACACAAAGGTACACCTGACACAACCTGTGGGAGTAATTAGCATGTGTGATGTGGCAAAACAGGATAAGAGCCTGTGATGCTGTAAATGCGTTCTGATGTGCCAGATAAAGAACAGTAGAAAACAAGATTTCTTAAACTTCTTCAGCCATATCCAAATAATTATACCAACTGCATTTTTCCTGACTAGTTCTGGCCTAAAGTCCACTTGAAAAGAGGTCATTAACAGAAATTAATTGATTCTCGCTGATGGTCCTAACAAAGCAAGCCTCAGATATGACCCAGGCTGTAGCATATCACTTGCAGTTGAAAGGCTACTTAAGTTTGTCTTAATTCCATTCCACCTTGGAAATACCTGGTATTGTCAGTTCTGTAATTTGAGAAACATATTTTTCGAAACTGGAATAACCCAAGTAGTTCTTGGAAGGAAATAACAATCCTCTCTGACATCTCATAGTTGGAATAAAGTGAAGTTATCTCTGTAATTCCTTTGCCAGTTTGATGTTTTTCAGTCCCTGGACTGAGAAGGAAACAAAAATCAGCAACCTTTTATTGAACTTAAGCATTTAGAACTGTATGGCTTCATGTAAGTCAAGGCCTCTGCTGCAAAACCAGGTGATGGATGAAGCCAAGCCCATCAAAAATTTTAATTAAAATATGTGTTTATAGCTGTTCTATATTCAGATAATAACTTGTAATTTTATTTGTATTTGTAATATTAATAGTAATATGGAGTTCCTAAATTTCTTTAATTTCTTTTCCTTGCAGACTTGGAAGTCTTCTACCCAGCACCTTTCAGTGGGAAAATGATAGCTGCAGTACAAGCTGGATGTCTCTAAATAAAATATTAAATCTGAAGACCTTGGGCTCTGTATTTTATGCAACTCTTAAAGTGCTTTTGACAGCTGGTGTATACTGAGAAGCACTTCAAATTGCAGTGTATTGCCATTATGTTGTGTGTAGAAACAGAGGGTAAGAAAAATTCACATTTCAGAAATCAACTGGGCAAATTATGTTTGCTAGTAATATTTTCTTTGCAAAGAACTCCTAGTACTCTTTTGTAACCTTTTTAATCTAACGCTCTGGGTTAATTCCGGATTTCTTGAGTACATGTTAAACAATGTTACTGGTTTTGATCTGCACAGCTCTGCAGTTGATAATTTGTATTTTTTTTTTTATGTAACACCTGCTCCCCAGAAGTTTCAAAATGAGTGGCCAGGTTCTGCATTCAGGGAAACTGTGCTGCCAAAGCAGTAATTAGTCCCTTTAGAACCAGACTGTTTCCCTATGCGAGTTGCTCAGACAGTTTTCAGTAACTTTCAAACCCCATCAATTATCAAGTCCGGAAGTTCTCTGTCTGACTTATGTAATTGGTTCCCTTAGGATTTCAGAACTTTCCCTTCTGCACCAAAAACACATTAAGAGGTCTGTTCTGTCTTTCTGTTAATGCAAACTGAGGCAGTCTGCGCTCTACCCAAAGGCATTTCTTACTACTGGATTATCTATAATGTCATTGCTGTTCAACAAAGCAAAATCTAAAATTCATTGCTTTGGTTGCTTGAGTGGAAAATGCTGGTTGTCACTGAGAGAGAGGTGGCTCCTGTCATTCATATCAGATGTTGGACAGTGTTTAATTTCACAGAAGCACAGCTCCAGATTGGATTTGTCTCTCTAGCTTTATGAGATCACTGCTTATAGCCAGACTTGATTTTTGGATTATATGTCAGTCTGGATCACTTTCCTCTTCAACTGTATTGGTTATTTATCTTTATTCATTTAACTGCTGTTCTTCAAATTTATGTTGGTCTTTAACCCATTCTATGGTTTATTGTTTAAGTCACCCTGCTCATTAATTTGTTTGTTGGCTGCTAAACAGACAAGCCAAGAAAACTGGTAGATTTTTTTTTTTTTCCCTCACTTCACTTTCTCATTTAGGAAGGATTTTCTAAACACATTCCCACCACAGATATTAACATAGAAATACCCAGCCCTGAGTGATTTTAGAGGCAGAAGTATCACTATAAATATGCAGAATGAACTGATATTTAATGGCAATAAGTGGGATAGATCAGATTCATTAAAACCCAGGAGCTGTAGAATTAAGTTGTGCCAAACATAACAAGTGTGTTCCATCACACTCAGCTGTATAATAGTGTGAGTACCCAATGAAATATTCATTTTTAAAATAGCCTTTTGGATTCCCTTCAGGGCACCTTGACTTGTTAGGAGATAAATCAATTGAAAAAACAAGAGATAGAAAACTAAAACCCTTGCAGGTTTGATGTTACAGCCAAAAAGCAATATGTAAGTGGTGCTTCTCTGTCATTAAAATTTTATGAAGGAAACAAGGCAGTGGTTAAAGAACCTCTGGGAAATAACACATCTGTGTGAATGATTATATTTTTTACTTGCTAGATGCCACTTTTAAGGAAAATCTTTAATGGTCCCTGAGGTTTTTCCCAGTTTTCCTGTTAGAATTTTCCTCTTCATGAATTCTGTTTTGTCACAAACTCAAAATTGTTTCACTTTGCTTCCAGAAAGCTTCACACTTTACCATTTTATTTTTGTAAGGTATAGTCCTCAAGCAGTTTCTCAGTTAAATCTGATCAGATGTGAATTAGGTATCCCTATATTTTAATATTTAGAATGGTTTTAGTTTGGGGATCTTTCTGTTGTATGCTGGGACCACTCTGGGAGGACTTGTGTTCAGTTACAAGGAATGGGGTAAATATTTTGATGTGATAAAAAATACATTATTTTTCAAATCAACTGCTCCTGGAATTTCTGCTCAGCAATTAATTTGACAATGCATTCTATTCAGATCCCATTTTCAGAAAACAATGGGAATTTGACTTTTTTTTTTTTTTTTTTTTTTTAATCCCCTCCAACGAACAGAAATTTTAGGTCTTGAAATTTTGTGTCTTGAAGCCTCTGGTATTAACTCGCATTGGAGACTGGATACTGGGTTTAATGAACCACACATGTGGCTTAGACCACTCCAATAAGAGTATGAGTTACTTATGAAAATTGTTTTAAAATCTCTTTGCTGCTAGTTAAACAGAGGGGTGAAAATTAAAAATATTTTCCAGTGTAAGTTGCCAGCTACTCCGTTCATGTTTCTTGCAAACCTGAGATTTTTTTATTTGTGTTTGAATTCGACATAGGAACATTAGAGATTTATAAGCAAATGGGACTGGAGGAAGAAAATATGAAAGTAGAGACTTTGGTTGTCATGACAATTGAATTAGCACCCATTCTTGTTGAACATGAACTGTAGATGAGAGGTTGGACAGCATTGCACAGGTTAACACATTCAAGCTATTTTTATTATTTAAAGGTAAAGGTCGTGTACACATTGCACTTCATTGCCTTGGCGTAGTAACATCAATGGGCATTTCTCAAAATATTGTATTGAATTGTTAAGGAGAAAGAAAGGAAGAGAAATATTTACTGCCTCCATGAAAAAGGATTTGATTGTTCTCAATTTCATGATCAAAAAAATGAAGTTATATATAGACTCTGGCTGTCCAGTGCTATAAAAATATTCCTGCCTGTTCTCACCTCAGTGGAGTCCATTAAACAGCCATAAGAAGTTACTTGTAATTATTATTTTAATGTGTGAAAATATGTGCAGTGGGGGCAAAATAGATTAAGTCTCTGGATTGCTTAACTGGAAATTGAAAGCACATCACAGGAACCCAATAACATTGGTTTGTTACTGGTATTGTAATTACATCTATTATCTCAAAAAGGTTGAAAAATAGGAAGAATGATGTAAGTTTGGGATATGTGGTACTGGAAAAACAGGCTTTGGAGTAGCATTGGCTGATTTATGGCAGATCCAGGTGAAAGGACGACAACAGTGAGACCCCTGGAACAAATGAGAACTGGTGTAATTAAATACTGTTTCAAATAAGTAAAACATAAAGGTAGAATTTCCCCTTCTTTGACCAACTTCCCAGCCAGCTTCTGTTTGGTCTTGTTGCAGTGAGATGCTAAATGTTAGTCACTTTCTAGCATGATACGCTCAGTAATTTTGACTTGCATTTAAATGAGTTTAAAATAATAGTATTTGCTAGAATTAATGTGATCCACTGTTCCATTTTCCCTTTTGGTATTCCATGAATAATATTAAGTTCTTTTACTGTGGTCATGCCACCTTTTTGCATTAGCTATTTAGAGCATGCAGCTCTTTGAAAAATGACATTGTATAAATAGTGTTACTGAGATCCCAACTAAGCCAGAGCCAGCAACAAAATGTACCTTGAAAATGTACCTTGCTGGTGAAAAAAAACGCTTCTAAAAATCACGTATATAACAATTATGACATGGTGGTGGTAGGACAGAGATGAGAGGGAAGAGTGTGGTCTGAGGTTTGCTTTCTTTTTCTAAATTTTTTTTTTTTTTTAAATTTAAAATTCTTGAGGGTTCTTTAGACTAAGTTAATAGGAAAAAAAAAAAAACACACCACAAAACCACAACTCCATAATTCTGGACTAAATGAGGTTTTGTAAAGATGAGGAGAAAGATCTCTTCCTCAGAGAAGGGAAAACCTGATAGCCATCAGTCAGCACGGATATTTAGTGGTAATAAGTGGGATAGATAAGATCTGGGACTTTGCAGTTAACCAACACTTTTGCCTGAAACAGTGACAGGATGGGCTGTTGAGGGGAGGGGGGGATCAACATAAATATATGGTCCATTAATATAAATGAGCAATTCTTCCTGCATGTGTCCCTGATCTTTCCAAGTAATTGAAAGTAAAAGCTGAGGAAGATGTAACCTCCCTAAAGAAGATCCGTCTCTCTAATTCCTCATCTGTCAGGGTTTTCTCTGACAGCCCAAAGCAGCGCTGCTTCTCCTTCCTGTTTGTTTTTCCAGACATGATGCTGCCCTCTGAATCCAATACTGCAGAGACTTGTTTTCTGCCAAACAGCAGGATTTAAGTTAACTATTATCTCAAGCTGCAGTCGGGAGCTATAACTGCCTCTTTATAGCTTAGTCAGAGGTATTTTGGTGCTGGCTTTACAAAGCTGGATGTGAAGGGGATGGGGATTTTTTTGAAGGGGTAGGGGGGAAGGCTTGCAACCTCTAAATAAGGACTTTTTGATCATATTCTGAAATGGCAGCACAAAGGGAAAGGTATTCTGCAAAAAAAAAAAGATAATAGGTACTGTATAATTTACCTTGTTAGGCCCAGTTGAAGTGCCTCTGTCCAGTACATAACCCAAACAGAGGATGTGGGCACTGAAAGCCTGTCTGCAGGACAATTAACTTGCTGGAGGTGTCACTTCAAAGTCACTGAAATTTTATTTAATTCTGGGTTTGACACTGCTTTGAAGTTACAGCAACACTGTAGCAGTTCAATTGGAGTTTACCTCTGAAATCGAGCTCTGTAAAACAATTTTGCCAGCTATTCTAGTCCTAAGTAGGTCAGCAGAAACTTAGCTAGTAGTGCCTTGGATAGGTTGCTTTTCAAGAAGTTAATTCAAGTTGATTTTCCTGAGGTTTGCCGGGTAGGCAGCCTCAAGAATGGAAAGTGAAAAGTCCAGAAAGCCAAGCAGAGCATCAGTACAAAGAACAAGGATAGGGCTCAGACACTTTTGTTTTTATGGGGTGTTGGGTGCCACTGACTGGTTCACTTTTCATTTCTTTACATTATAAATTGATAGTCAACGTACTTTCCTGAAGAGTCAACTTTCAGCACTTGCTCCAGTGGGTGTTTAAATACAGCTGTATGCAATTTTTAGTTTTATTTATTACAACACAAACTCAGGTCCCTTGTTTTCTAGTAAAATGCCCCAAGCATCCCTCCTATGCAAGAAAAAATCCTTGAAAAGTGGAATAGCTTGGTGCATGGCACTGAGAGAACACATCAATATTTCTGAAACTGTGGATTAAGGCACACCCTTGGGAAGCCACCACAGATCACCTGAAACTAAACCTGGGTCTCTCAATATTCTACACAAAAGCTCTCCTGGGTCCAAAGTGACTGTATACTACTTCTTTCTCCAACTAAATTTAGGTGCCAATCCAACGGCCACTAAATCAGGTTGTACAGGAGAGAAAATAACCACAGGTCCTGCTTTTGAAAACAGCATTATTGCCAGATAAATACTCTAAAAAGTTTTTCTAAAATTATAGGAAAAGAAAAAGACAATGTGTCATCAGGGACTGAAAACAGTAATTTCTTAAGACCCCCTAGCAATTGTCAGATGAGGTTGCTAAATGAAACCTTGGGCCTACCTTAGAAATCAATAACCTTTGAAAAATTAGTGACCAAACAGAAATAGAAGACAATTCAAGGTAAGTCTGTTGACAAAATAGAAAAAAATAAGAGTTGAACTACCTTGCTGAAGATGAAATAGTGGAAGGTGCTGCTAGGTGAGAGGTGCGAAGTGAAGGTTAAAATGTCTCACATCTGCAACAAATCACAGTTGAGAAAAACTGCCCACCTGAGGGAGTTTGTCCACCTGCCAGGTGAAAAAACAACAAGAGAAAAACTGGGAGCTAAATTCTCCTGGGCATTTCTCCTCACCACCTCGATGGTTTGAATTGTGCAGCTACAAACTACATCCAGGAACTGTCTGGGGATCAGAGAGCAACCTCGTGGTTTTAACACCAAAACACATATCAGGAAAGGGAGTTTAGGAGGTCATTTTCCCCCAGATGAGAAGCCTTTGAACTAAAAATAATTTAGAAAAAATTCATCCTGTATACTAAAAAAAAAAAAAAAAAAAAAAAAGTGTGTTGTTGCATAACCTTAATCCCAGACATTTTCCTTCTCAAAAAGTTGTATTATCTCACTAACCATTCTGGAAACCACAGTTCCTCCATTTCTAGTTGTAAATATCCTATGAAACTTCAACATTGGTCATGCTCAGTGCTGATAATGAGCTATCTATTTGACAACCCCATTCAGCTGCTAATACTTTAAACTTTTCCAGTCTTTTTGAAAAATGCAAAAGTAATTTAGAAGGCAATGCACCACACAGGCCTCATGTCTCTTACTCTTGCAGGATATCAAAAATTCACTGCTCCCTCCCTCTCCTTCATAATCTTCTGTCACATTCAGTTTCTTTTTGTCTTTAGAAAGCATTCAAAACCCCAAAAAAAGAGCCAAAGCTCTGTGATACTGTAATATTTTTTAAAATGTGGTTTTAAGCAAGGAAGGATAACAGTGCTACTGTGATATAAAGCAGATATTTAGAACTGAAGTAGTTAAGTGACCTGAAAAGTTTGGGTTTTCCTTTTTAATTTCAGGCCTTTCTATCTTTGGGGTAGAAGATCTTTGCATTACTTAGAATACAGACATATTTTTTTTAAAAAAATGGAGGATTCCTAGCAAAAGGTGCTGTGGATTTTATTTTGCCAGGGAAGCTATAAAATAGCAATTGAATATACTCTAAAAGTCCATCCAATTAGGAAATTGTTTTGCATATCAAACAGACTGTGGAACTTCTGTAAATGTGGTAAAAAACCCCAAACTCTCTGAAAAAATCATGCCACCTTTTTGTCCCACCTTTACTTATCTTCATCTGATTAATCTTCTCCTAGCTGCTGATTTTCTTCTTTTTTTTATGTTTCTGTATGAAGGTAACAAGAATTTACAGAATTATGTAAATGCTTGGAGTTGCTCTCTGTTCCACTAGAAAATAATACTTGTTTCTTGGGAATGAATATTCAGAATGAAGAAATTAAACCCATTTCTAAAATATTGCCATTACATTTCCCTGTTTTCTGTAGTGCTTAGCTGTAAAATCTAATTCCTAAAATTTCAGTCTTTGCACAGAATTATCACTTACATAGTGCTGCAATATCTGAATAAATATTGTCTAATTCTTCATTTGTTTTCTTAGTTCAAGTGGTCTTGTACAAATGTCCAAAGGACTGCAATCATTCTCATATCTCATTTTCTCAACAGGCAATGTTTTCACACTTCTGTGTTGCTGTAATAAGTATTACAAGTGGAAAAAAATTGAAATGCGTTGCCAAAAATTAGATATCATGGACTGCTGCCAAGGAAAAGGGAAAGAATTCCCAGTCAGCCATCCATCAGCTACTCCCCATCCATTCAAAGAGCACAAAAGGGAGCAGGACACTCCTTCATTTGGTGAGTCTCATAAAGTTTAGGAGTACCTAAATTAGGTGCCTGTTCAAGTAGTTTTAAACAAATGCTTGATTTCTCTGTAATGTGTGGTAATAACTTGTTAAATGTCTCAGGCTTCCATGAGATACTGATAGTGCCTAAAACGTCACCCATCAGAAAGGAATGACCTTTCCATGAAGAAAACAGTTGTTGCTTATGTCTTTTTAAATGCTGATAAACCTACGTGAGACCAACAGCCACAGCAAGATTTATTGTGCAATACCCTCCAGTACACAGGCACCATCAGGTAACTTTGCATTCTCTGATGAATAAACAATTGAAGTTGTAATTGTTTGTGCATTCCTGAAAATGTCAACAAAATCAAACATCTGTCATGCCAGATAAGGAAACATGGCTCGTTTAATACACTTAGTGCTCTACTCAGCCTTGAAAAGGTCACTCTGATTTTAACAAGCAGTTCATAATTTATTGGCCTCTGGTAAATGACCATGTAGTGACAATAAAGCTGTAACGATATTTGATTACTCTTCAAACTATATATTTGATTAAGATAACACATCATATTTAGCACAATCTGTTTAATGTTGCTTTTGGATACACTCTCACCCTTCCAATTACGACCACCTCCAAGATAAAATGAGTTTCATCAAAGTAACCCTCATAAAACCCGGTCCCATCCCCCCAAAACAAACAGAGCAAGCCAGGACAATTGCCTTGAAAGCCATTGGTTTAAGCAACAAACACCATACAAAAGCAGCATTTACTCCTCTGCCGTCTTCAGTGGCAATAAACAAAAATCCATACACAGGTTTCAACTGTGGATTGAAACCTTCAACAACACACAGGTATTGCTCGTCTGCCAAGAGTACAGGGCTGATTCTGTTTTGGCTTCCTGCATCAGGCTTCCTGATCCAGTCCTGAATTCTGTCAAACAATTCATGGCAAGTGCTGCTTGTTGTCTCTACTGACCTACACCAACAGGCTGTCAGACAGCACAGGAACATCTCATTCTGCACAGAGCCATTTAGCTGAAAACTGATCTTTTGAAACCATTTTCCATACCTTCGTTATTCTCCTGTTGGCCTGTACCCAAAATAATTACTCGTGTCAATGAGAGGGAGATATTTAGGAGTGAATACGGACACAGTGTGTCCGAGAGGGTCGTGCCTCCTTCTCCAGATGGTGCTGAAACATGGGTACACCCCCTTGGGGTTCAGTCAATTTTTTGCTTGATAGCTGTTGTAACCTAACATAAGAATGGGCTCATTTGGCCCTAAAAACCCTGACAAACTGTCAGTTCTTGGTACCGCTGAGCCGGTTCTGTTCCTCCTTAAAATAAGAAGTCTAACCCTGAAAAGATAGTATTATGTGGGAGATCAGAATAAACAACATATTTCCCAGCCTAGTTGGCAGGTCAGAGTTAGCACAGATGGAGAAAATGTTGATCACATTACTGGACAGCTGGTGGGAGCTGGCCCAACTCTCTTTCCTCTGTTCTTCTTGACTCCTGAGCCAACTCTGTGAACTGGCTCCCAAAATTCATTTATAATCTTTGGGTGAAATTTGGGACAAGAAAACAATACTCTTAGAAGGTATATGCTTTGAGGAAAGGTGAACTCGTGGTGCTTCAGATATCTAAATTATGGAGGACCTTATACAAAGGAGGAGAAAGGACATGGACTATTCTTCTTTTCTATTAACTTCCAGTATACAAGAGAGACAGCAGGCCAAGTGGGGATTACACTACTGAGTTTTTTTCATCGCAAAAGGATTACAAAATGCTTTATGAAGTGTCATTTTGTTTCATGTCTGCCAGTAATGGGAAATGGGTATTACAGTACTCTGTGCAAAGGTTGATCACTGCTCCCTTGAGAAAGGACAACTGGGCCTGTGCATCCAGTTCATTCCTAAAGACTCCTGTGGGAAAATGAGATTGAACTTTTGCTGGTTGGGTAACCAGGCTTTACACTGGATTGTTACTAGGCTCTCCCGTTGCCTATTTCCCCTGTTTTAGCGTTTAAGTAGGGCTGACCTTTTCAACAGCACACACATGTAGGCATGGACATGGAAGCAGAACTCACTTCTAAAGCATGAAATGGCATCACTGAGGTAGTGGACCACAGTGTCTGGGACCACTTGTTCTCATGATTAGCTCATATATCTGTGTCATGTTTTAATCCCAATCAGAAACTCACACCCACACAGCCACTTGCTCACCAAGCCCTGGTGGGATCAGGGAGAGAATCTGAAGGGTGAGAAAACTCATGGGTTGACATACAGACAGTTAACCATCATCCCCTTTCCATCCTTTGGTATAGAACAGAGACATCATTCCCTTAGTCTAATGGACAATTTTGGTAAAATATCCAGAAATATCCACAAAATATCCATTGAGTTAATTTAGTCCATGACTTTGGGCTTCAGGAATTCCTGAGACCTGCCACTCAAATCATGGTTATGCAAATTTAAAAGCATATTCCTTACAATCGTTTGAGATCAGCTACAGGTGACCCACGAGGAGAATGGAGGCAACAACTTATGTCTCATAGTAAATATACTCATTAAGGCAAAACAGTGTTATTTGACAGTGTGCAAGTGCCTGCTAAGCGGGAATTCCATGGCACTTCTCATTCCTGTATTGGATTAGGAGTACTCTAAACAATCTTTCTGCAGATGGCATAACTCCCTTGCAAGAACACACTGCTCTGAAGAATTAAAGGTTGTGGAAGAATTAGAAAAATATCAGACGAATTCAAAGAGATCAGGTACATGATCTAAATACAATGTAAACTCCTGACCATAAGACAGAAAGGGATAGGGAGGCATTCTAGGAAAGGACGTACATATAATTCTGTATTTAGTACCTCTATATAATTCTATTATTTCCTATTTCTTATGTTCTTTTGTGTTTGCTGCTTGCTGACCTCAGAGACAGGACACTGCACTAAGAGAACACTTGGTCTGAGGCAGCAAAGTTGTTTCTATGCAAGCAGGCTAGAATATTGTCTTAAACAACCTGTCCTTTCAGATGCACCTTTAAAAACTAGATCATGTTTCAGACCTGCCAAGAGTATGGCTAATCTTGACCATGAAGATATATTTCTCTTTGGTTTGCATTTTTAATCATAATTAAGTCCATTTTTCTATTCTTGGCCATATTGCTATTTCATTTACTTAGGCTGTAATGATTAAATTTAATTTACTACTCTGTGAAATCTTAATCCTACTGAAGGGTAATGGGCCTAGTACACAGTTCAGTTAAGAAACATATTCACCACATAACCTCCATTTAATACTTCCATTTATTTCAATAAAACTAGCTGGCACATGAAAGAAAGACAATACAGTGGCCTTTAGTCTCCAGAAAATAGTACAGTTTTTAATGCAAGCACTGAAGAGATGTTTTGATCTCTTCCTGAACATATTATTTTTCATGAAAAAAAAAATCCAAAACAAATCTAGCTCATAAAATCTCGAAAGAAAGCCACCTGCATTTTATGCTTGATCTTATTTTACAAGTACATCATTATCTTTTTCAAATATACAAAATGCCAGCTTGAAAATACAGGGAAAAGGGCTTCCACAGTGAACCTGATTTCTCTAAAAAACAATAAATTAAAAGCCTATTATTAATGAAGTATTCTGACTTTAATCATGTTTGTTCATTACTCCCATATATTAGGTGATATAAAAGGAGGAACAATTATTGCCTTGTTCACTTTGATTTATTTGGCTCAGTGCCTCCTTACCTAGGTAATGTAAAATAAACTGTGCTACATGGGTCATTTATGATGTGATTTAATAAGATGCTTTTTATTTCTAGCCTGCAGGGAAACACATTAGTTTGCAAGCACCTGGCAAAAAAAACCAAACAAAAACAAAAAAAGAACCACCACCTAAACACCCAACAATATTTCTTTTGTTCATTTTCTATTTCCATTCAGCAGACTCCAACCTACCAGGTAATTTAAAGCATGTTGTCGTAGGGGCAATGTACTAAAACAAGACTTCAAAACCCACATAAAGAAATGGTGAAATGGTGCCTGGACATCAGAATAAGGAAGGTTGTAACTACAAGCTTGGCCAGTTCCTAACTTCCTTTGGGTATTTCTGAGTAAATTAAGATTTGTTCCTTTTCATTATCTGAAATAGGTTAAGGTTTTTGCTTAGCAGCACATGCTGTCTGCAAACAAAATTATATTTATGTAACAGGTACCTGAGAGAGACCTGGAGGTAAAAAAATGAGCAAGGAAATTGGTTTTCTACAGACACGCTGAAAAATACAGGCAAGTTTACCATAATCAAACTTACAAAAAAAAAACACCAAAAACATTTCTATGGCTTTTAGGGTTTTTTTATGATTCACTTGTACCCATTCAGTGGGAATAACATTTAGCTCAACTCTGCAGATGGCACAAAGTTAAAGGAGCTGGTATTTAAAAATCCTACACAGGGATATCCCAAATATTGTCAGTGGAACAGCTGATGCTGATGACAAAGCACTGCAGCTAAGATTTAAGAGCACATATCTTTCCACAACAGACCCCTGGGGTTTTGTCACTCAAAGTTTTCAGACATTCTCATTTGAAACAACACTGTTTACTTCAGGGTTTAGCTGGGAAGATATTCATGAGTAAAAAGAGGGAAAAAACCCACAACAAACCACTGAATGCACTTTTTTTTTCTGTATCTAAAAATAACTAGCACTTTACCAGAAGACTTCACAAAGAAATCTTCATCTGACTCCGCTTTTGGGGGGGCTGTTTCTTTGTCTCAGCTGTAGTGGTTGAGACCTGTGTATCCAGCATTGGATTGTAGTTCTTATTTGCTAGTCTACAGTCTCCTTTAAAGTTAAAAGCACAAGTACAAAATATCTCACTGTTGCTTGAAAAAATCCCAGCCAACAAAACAAAAAGCTTCACCAAGTGCTTACTTTAAGATGAAGTCCTAAAATCCAGCATCTGTAGTCACCTGAGTTTTAGAAATGTGTCAGTTCAATCACATAAAAGAATCTGAAGAGATGGTAAAGGGGTCCCTGTAAAGCTTTTGGATGGAATTTAACCAACAACACAAAGCTGCAAGAATTGTCAGTCCCCCATGTAATTTAGATGAGGATGGCAGGGGTACAAATCATTTTATCTGTGCTTTGTGAGACACCCTTGGATATCCTGATATATAATGAGAAGAGGTACCATGATAGAAACTACTGATGGCTTAAATTCATCTGTAATCTCCCTTTGGGTGAGAGTCTCTGCAGGTGTGCCTGTACAGTTGCACAGATTGTCTTCTACAACAGGAGAGACAAATTACACCATTGTCCCGAGTAGAAAGTCAAATTCCATGTTTACAATGGTGTTCACGAGTAAAATTCTTTTAGTTCAAAAATATGCATGTCTAAGATGCCAGGATACCTCCAACTCTGGGGGCCCAGCACAGGAAGGACATGGAGGTGCTGGAGCATGGAGCCCAGAGGAGGTGCCAAGATGGTCAGAGGGATGGAAGAGCTCTTCTGTGAGGAAAGGCTGGGAGTTGGGATTGTTTGGCCTGGAGAAGAGAAGCTTTGGGGTGAGCTGACTGTGGCCTTCCAGGACCTGAAGGGGCTGACTATTTACAAGGACCTGGAGAGACAGGACAAGGGGGAATGGCTTCAAATAGAGAGAGGGCAAGGTTGGATGAGATATTGGGAAGGAATTGTTCCCTGTGAAGGTCGTGAGGCCCTGGTACAGGTTGCCCAGAGAAAATGTGGCTGCACCATCCATGGAAGTGTCCAAGGCCAGGTTAGATGGGGCTTGGAGCAACCTAGGATAGTGACAGGTGTCTCTGTCCGTGGCATGGGTTTGGAAATGGATGAGCTTTAAAGTCCCTTCCAACCCAAACCATTCCATGATTCTATGCTTTTTAGTATACAGGTAAACTAATTTCCAGTTAAAATTATTTTTCAGGAGGCAAAACTATCAAGACAATTTTTGTTACTCCTGCACTGACAACATCTGATGCTATATCTTCTGGCTGTATTTATGCATGTGAAGTAAAGTACTTACCTAATTGGATATGAGGGTAGTACATCAATGCAGTCACATAACCCATAAACATTTCTCTTTCATAAGCTCTTATCACATTAACACCAATTATTTACAAAAAGAAATATTGTTATATGACATCCTTCCCTTTATTGTTTTTAGCCTTGAGTGTGGTTAAAATATGCCGAGGAACAGGGAGGTAAGGCGGGGAGCAGTCTGAGGCAAGACTGGAAATGGAGTGATTGAAACCACTTCAAAGACCTGCAAGAAGAAGTTGCAACTCTATTTCACAAACTGCAGCCTGCATATATCCAGTGCAAGCATGGGCCAGTGTGTCACAGTGTGCCAAGACCTCCCTTTGCCAATCCAACCCATCTGACATGCTCAATAGCTAAGGCAGAACAGTTCGCCACTCAAAGAGCAGTCATAGGTAAGACAAAATAAAATAAATTTTGATGGGTTTTGATCCGTGGAAGCAGATATGCTGAAGGTGACTGTACAGCCTGAGAGATTCTATAAAGAAAAATCTATTTGTAGATTTAAGTTGCTCAAAAAATATTCGTAAAAAACTTCTCTTGATACAATTCACCAAGAATCACACAGATTCCTCTGTAAGATCATGCTTCATTACTCACAAAAAGTAGAAAAATGAATTCTTTTAACTCTAGGGGTGGAATCAGTTCAGGAACTAGTGAATGTGTTGAAGCTGCTCTTATACAGACAACAAAAGACTATGTTTTGTGGCTT
Source organism: Myiozetetes cayanensis (assembly GCF_022539395.1). Taxonomy (NCBI): domain Eukaryota; kingdom Metazoa; phylum Chordata; class Aves; order Passeriformes; family Tyrannidae; genus Myiozetetes; species Myiozetetes cayanensis. The sequence continues at coordinate 32,768,343 of NW_026087631.1, read as the reverse complement.
TGTCACAGCAAACCTGACTACAGTAGAAGACAAATGGCTGTAAGAAATTATTTATGGCTAGATTTTGTGTCATCTCTTTTTGCCTTCTACCATAAGTTTAATTTAATAAAAACATAGGAAACAATCTTGATACCTGTTCTTTCAGAGAATCTAATTTTATCCTGGGCTCCCTGCTAAGCTTCATTAACTAACATTTCCTTTTTAAAGACACTGTCATGCCATGTGCAGTCCACTGAAACACTGAGAGTTGTTACTTTTTATTTTAAATTTGGTTTATATCCTCATCATTAGTCTTGGACTTTCACTTCACATAAAGAAATGGCTTGCCTGTAGCAAGGATCCTGCCTGAAGCTTATGGCAGCACATGCTGCATGGAGAGCACAGCACAACAAAAAATATATGCTCTGCTCACCCAGGAGGATTCACTGCTGTTCATTATAGTGTTGGATTAGAGCACAAGGAGATCTGCCTCAAAGCAGCAGTAGCCGGTGGAGTATGTCAGTGCTGAGACAGCTATTAGCAAAATGAACTTTTTAAAAGTGAAGGGAGAAATGCTGGTAAGAGGCTGAGTGTGAAGTGTGTAATTTAGACGTCAGGATGTGTCAAAAATAGCACTGTTAAACTTGATCTGTTGCCATTGTGTATGAAATTTACTCACAGAGTTTCTCCTCCAAGCAATCAGTAGCCTGCAGGAAATGCTGGGAGCATGTCCAAACATCTTTCTGGAATGAGACAGTAAAGTGGCCTGGATTTCTGCCGTCACAAAACCAGGACCTCTGGGTCTCCACTGATAGTCTGTTCTTCTCTCAATTTGGCAAAACGAAAGGAAATACAAGTTTATCACTGGATGATTATACCACCAATCTTAGAATCATCATAACTCAAAATTTACATAGAACAAAACAAAGCCAACTGACATTCAACAAATAGACCTGTTCAATCCCTTCAGAGGTTTCCCCAGTCATCTTCTGGCAAGGCTGGATGCAGCTGGGATTAACTGGCTACTAGCTGCAGACCTGCTGTGTTCATTGTGAACAGCTGCCAATCAAATTCACACATCCTGCTTTAGCATAGTGATCAGATGACTTCTGAAGGCTTTTTTCAATTCCCTCACTTACTGTGACAATGGCTTAGTTCTGCAGTTTAAATATGTGTCCATTTCCTCATGCAGAAATAATAACATATTCACAATTTCAGTTATAAGTCTCTGTCAAAATTATTTCAGCCTATGTCAGAAGGATGTACTGTAGATACTATTGACTGTCAGCTTAGACTGTGGTTATAGAAGATGAACCTTCCTGTCCTCATTACTGAGCATTCATAGAGATCAGAAAGTCAGTCTGTTGTTACAGAAAGTCAGAGTTTAGAGCAGAAATAAAAAAGAGACATCAGTATTCCTATTAAAACTAAAGTTGCATTGTCACACAGGGAAATCTCACAAGCACCTCTCTGTCTATCACTCCCACAACATCCTTCATTCAACAAGACAAACTATACAAAATCTTTTATCCTGCAAGAAGCTGCAAAGCAGCCATTCCTCTACAGTACATACAGAAAAATTAATAATTGCACAGACTTATTTATCAATTTTACGTATTTAGGGTCTTTTATTTCAACGTTTGGGAATCAGCTTACTGTTTTGTCATTTCCATGTTTATACTGTTATTAGTGTCAAAAGGATCTGCTGAAAACGTTCTTAAATGTAGATTGACTCTAAGAAGTCAGTACCTCAAAACTTCTTTATTGCTATTTGTAGAATTCAAAAAGCAAACCCTTTCCTCATCAGAGGCAGATCACCTTATTTGGAATAGGTTATTATTCCAGGCAGGAACAGGTTGCCCAGAGAATCTATGACTGCCCTTGGATCCCTGACAGTGTCCAAGGCCAGGTTGAACAGGGCTTGGAGTAACCTGGTCTAGTGAAAGATGTCCCTGCCCAAGGAAGAGAGTGGCACTAGATGGTCTTTAAGGTCCCTTCCAACCCAAATCTTTCTGTGATTTTATGATTAGATGATCTCCCTCATAAAGATAAACAAAATTCCCAGTTTGACTTCTTTTTTTTTAATACTATTTAAATCACTGTAGATCTGCATATAAAGAGTAGCATATAACACTTTATTGTCTTCATATAACACAAAGCAAAAAAAGAGATTGAATAACCTGTGTGGTAGATCCCTGCGTTTGATGGAGAGGGGATGAACAAGATGTAGTAAATTTTTGTGAGGCATCAGGAACTTATATTGTGCTCCAGTAACACATCAGTATGATTTTGAGTTGACTTCTTTTGATCAAGGGCTGAATTACTCCCGTTAACAGGACACAACAAACTATATGAGTTGGAAATCCACTGTAGAGGTGATGTCTTGTGACTGGATCAACATCCAGATTCTCCTTATTAATGCAATGGAAACATCCCAAGATAGAGGGTCTGCTTGTCTCCAGGCTAAGATCAAATCTAATTCTCAGACTTTATGAACAACAGCAAAAGATCTGACTGATGTAACCTGACTGGGAGAGTTCCTTTCAAACTAACATTCATAAAATTGATATGATTTCATCTTTCCAGCATTTTTAATTCAATCAAGTAATAACCCACCAAAAGGCTGCTGGAGACAGTTCCTGCTGATGAAATGGGGTAACTTGCAGTGCTGTGGCACAGCTGAAAGAGAGAACCATTTCCCAGCCCTGTGCAAGGTGCTGGAGCACCAAACAGCTCACACCTGTTGAGATCACATTTGCATTGCTTTCCTCAGAAAGGAGAAGCTTCATCATAAACTCACTACAGACCAGTGAGAAATTAGCATAAGTGTATACTGAGCAGAAGGGATTTGTCCTTTCTTTGGTACACTAAGTGTTCTGCAAATCTCATAAATAATTTTTAAAGCTACCTACTGTGATGAAATATGCAGCCAGACTGTGATTGGAATACCACGAGAAACTGATATTGAGGGTTCTGTGTCTTACAGCACATTTGCATTCTCTCACCTGGTTATCTAAATACCTCCCATCTAATTCCCATGATAAATTTTGAATTTGTCTATTGTGTAACATTCATCAATGGGTTTACAATATGCAGATTATTACCAGCAAGCTGGTGGTGTTTAAATTAACATATGAAATACCCTGTATGCTGACAGAGAGTGATATGCTCATCTTCTCTGAGAGCATTAAAACAGTGAGCTTGATCAACTTATCTAGTTCAGTCATTTCATTAGTGTTGGGGTAGATTTTTGGTTTTATTTGGGGTGTTTCTTTGCTTTGGTGGGGTTTTTTGGTAGAAAGCTACCTTTCATTTTCCATCAATTTATTGTAGACCAGAAAAAAACAAACAAAAAACATGAAGTATAAATAGTGTCTGTCTCACAGACATAATACTGTCAGATAACATAATCTTTGTAAATACTGTGGTTTTTTCCTGAAAAAATAATATTGGAGTATACATTTTCCTGAGAAAACTGATAGTGCAGGCTTTCTCAGATCTATGAACTTGAGGGGGGAAAAAAACTGCGTTGGGTCCACACTTCATACCTGATTAAAATGGCTAAAAAATAAATGTATCAAAGCACAGTGCTAAGTGTTTTTATAAGCATGTTTCACTCCTTAACCCTAACCTTGTGTCTATTTTAATTTTCTTGGTAAACAGTGCCCTCTGCAGCATCCCTTCAACTTTTGCAAGGTTCCAAGTACAATGCACCCTTTGACTGACCCTTAGTGCATCACAGGCAAGGGACATGGTGCCAAAAATACATAATCCCAGGAAATCTGCATAGTTCTCATTTTGCTTTGCAGTGTATGCTGGAGGTCTGATGTTTCCCAGACTGCAGTCAACATCATGAAAAGGTTTTCTAGATTTAGGAGAGAGCATCTGTAAGGAAGACAAAAGCCAGACACATGTAAAGCAAAAAACCCCTATTCATTAAGGCAGTTATAACAATACTATTTGGAAAATGGCTATATATTATTCTTTCTAGTAGTCATAATATGCATTTTTATGATGCCTTCCAGCTGAGGTTTCATTTAGTAAGCATTAACCATTTATTCCTGTGGGATTTGTAGAGGATGTGATACACATTATTAATACCATTTAGAGTATAACTGATTTTTTTTAATTTTTTTTCGATTTTATCAAGGATTTTTAAAATCTCAGTGTGTGCTGTAGTATATATCTATTTAATCCAAAATTCATTTCAAAGAAGACCTTTTAATAATGACAGCAATTTCTAGGTCAGACATTTTCTCTTCTGAAATTCTCACTTGCCTGCTGTACAATTTGTCTTACACTGTACAGTCCCTTATTCAAAAAGAACTTTTAATCTTTTCTGGAGACTTGATAGTCCCTGATTCATAAAAAAGTAAGCTGAGCCAGAAAATAAAAGCTGGCATAAGAAAAATAAGAGCTAGACAAATATCTGTCAGGAATGGTTTAGCTTTAATTGGGGCCAGAACCTTGACTAGGTGACCTCATGAGATCACCTTTATTTCTAGTCCCATTTTTTATTACTCTATGAACAACTTTTCTTGATAGGACCTCTTTTCTTTTCCATTGTGTATGTTGGAGGAGGGGAGAACTAAGCATTTAACCTTGTGGTGTGGGGTTTCATCCAACTCCCACCCAACTTCAGAAAATACACCTTGAAATACAGCTACATAGTAAATATTATTTATTTAATAAATACATATGTCTAATTTTCCCTTTTCTGTCAAATCCAGTGAACAAGATATTTACGGTTCATTGGTAGATGCTCCAGGAATTTGGCATATCACCACCAAGAACTACGATATATATACTATTATATTACATTATGTTATGTTATATTAGAAGTCCAAATCACTATAAATTGCTTGAGTTACACAAGTCCTTCCTTCCAGTCCAGAAAAGCTGCAATTATTTTAACTCACAGGACTGCACCAAATTTTTCTGTTTGATTTGGTAATTCATTCACCTGCAAACAGTTCACGAAGTGAGAGAGAAAAACTGTTAGGTGAGGAAATGACTGTGAGGTATTCACTCACCTCTAGAAGACCTGGAGAGTCTATCAGCAATTGACACTGAGGAAAAAAATTACTGCAGTAAAATAGTCCAAACCCATTGACATTTCAGGGTGTTCAATCTTGTAATTCAAGACAAGATATTATCTAGAATTTTCAGCCATGAATACATATTTATAGAGGGGGGTGAAAAAGGAGGAAAAAAAAAAAAAAAGAAGAATCCACTGTTTCTGTCATGTCATAAAAATTGGATTACATAGATGGTGCAGTATCTGTGCAGTAGCATGTAGTGCCAGGTCAAGGGCATGAGAAAGAGGGACTAGATGATAACTGAATGAATCATTGCTTCTCAGATTGTTCTTTCTTTATCCTTCCTCTCTCAAATTAGGCTAGAGCCTACAAGCAGATAAAGGAATCACATGGAGTCGAATAAATACTTTGTTCATATTTAAAATACACTTTTGAGAATTTTTTAATGAATGCAATGTATTCGTCTTCTCTGAGACTTTTTAGGAACATCTTTATCTGTTCAGGTAATTGAGCTGTGTTTTTCCCAACACCGTCAGGCTACCACTGTAATTGTCAAACAGCATCACAATTAGTCTGTAGCATCAAGAAGGTGGATTTTGAAGATGATGCTTCAAAATTCAGGGACTTTGCACAGTGCTGAGGTCTCGCTTGGTCACAAAATGCTCTTTTTAAAATTGTTTGGACCAGGTATATGAAGCCAAGCAAAAGGTAAGAACTCATAGGATGCAAAGTTGCCAGAAATCCAATTTATCCCTGATATTTGCTTTCAGTATTTTTAGAGACATAGGAGAAAATTTGCTCTTAACCTTTAGTTTTAATCAATCTTGGCTGTTCTTAAGTAAAGGAGGAAGAAGGAAAAAATAATAAAAGACATGTTAAGCTTGTAGCATATTTGCCATCAGGCTTTTTTTTTTTTTAAGTCTTCCTGAGGGATAAATATATTTTATGCAGCTAGCATCTGAAAAATAGTAGATTCACTGAGCCCTCCCAGTTCGTACAAATCTAATTTCTGGAAACACCTTTGCAGGCCTGCATGACCATCACTCCCATACAAGTTCCTTGCTGCTTGTAATTAAAAGAAGCTAACAATTAAACATGGAAAACTGATTTAATACAATTTTTTCCCAGTTAGAGTAAGGAACTTTTTAAGGCTTCTAACCTTTAGAGGCATTATGTTATCCTGCTTGCACAAGTATGTTGTGCACCTGTACAGTCTTGCTTAGACCTGTTGAAGAGGATTAAATAAAAAAAAATCATATTGTATTGGGTTCAGTTTGCTGGGAAAAGTCAGGGACATGCCCACACAGGCATAAAGTTACTGGAAAATTGACTTGTCTAGAAGAAGGACAGTGAGTACAGAGATTTAGGTCTCAGTGGGAAGGTCTTACTAAATATGTTTCAGTGGCATCATTTGATAACAACTCTTTCTCCTTCCACACATCTTGTGTTAGCAGCTCTGCCCATTTGTCCGGACACAGAGGAAACTGGATAAATTCTGGAGCTCTCTCAGTTTATTGTAATGATATGATGGTTGTGTTAATGCCTTTAATAAATTCTTACTTAGGCCATCTTCACAAATGCTTCATATTTGAGGATTAATAAAAATGTTCATTTTAACTGTTCAACCCTATTCAAGCAGGATTTTATGGAGGCAGTACATGGTTTCATCTTTCAATCTCTTCCTGTGGACATATGGGTAATAAAAGTATATGTATTAGAATATGTCTTTAATAAGAGCCGTATATTTGACCAAGGCAAGACTCTATGAGCAGACAAGTTCATTTTCAGATTTCAAAGGGACCTATAAAAAGCTTATTCATCTGCCTTAATAATGCCAGTGCTAAGATTTGAATTTACCACTTCTCAGTAAATACTACTTAAAATTTAATTTCAGGTGTTCTGCATGGAATACACATAAAAATCAAGGTTCACAGAATTTAATGACTTCTTCTCAATACAGTCTTTAAATGGCCTGCATAAAGAGATTGAAAGATGCCTTTTATTTTTAAAACATCATGAGAAAAATAATGAGTAAGTGAGTATGAAAAGCTCTAAGTCTCTTGCAGAGTCTTGTAGACATGTCTGTAATATTGATGATAATTCTGGCAACAGGCAGGTGTTGTTAAGTTCTGCTTTTTACCAAACATGCCTGTGAAGTTTGCCCAATCTTCCAGTGGCATATCATTTCTTAAACAGACATGGTAGGAGGACCACTTGATCCTCCCAAGTTATAAAGGCAGGGACTCGAGTGTAGAGGACACTTCTGGAAAAACTGAAATAAAAATACTTTTCACCCATCAGTTCTAAGACCTATATTGCTCTGGTGGCTTAGGTACAACTTCTGCTCCCAAAATGTCAGAGAGAAATAATACCACTGCCTCTGCTTTTCCACTTGGAGAAGAGGATTTTTATCACATGATGGCAGATTATCCCAAATATGCCTTGAACTTCCCATGTTAATGAATTGGTTTCTTCCTATTGTTTTTGTGTGGTTACTGACAAGTTTTTATCTTAATTTCTCGAAAGACCTCAATTTTTTCATTCAGCAGTTGCCATTTTAGGTTGGCTAAGCTGGATAGAAACTGCAGTTCTTAGGCAGATGATAAAGAAATTAAAGAAGAAAAATTATTTGGAGAAGAAAACAAGAGCAGACACCCTACCATTTCTTAATGACCATTTTTAAGGTTTGGGGGCTCTCTTGTTTGTTTGTTTTTGGTAAATAGACATGTTGATTTAGAAAGCCAATTTTGGTTACAAGATCCTTCTCAGAGTAGAGCTCACAAATTGCTGAATTTGCCAACATTTAAATTAAGCTCTTTTGCTTTAGAATATACAAAAATAGTGTAGAATATAGAAGAAATTTTTAGAAGGCACCAAAGGGCAACTCCTTGTAGCATTCATATATTCAAAAGTAATCCATTTAATCAGCTGAAGAAATACTGTAATAGTTGTCTTGCTGTGGTAGGACACTAAACCTGCTTTTAAATGCATCACCACAGTGAGAATATACCACAGAAGAAGGTTTTGATTGACAGTATTTAATGTTATATGAAGCTATTTGCTGAACTTCAAAGAAGCTAGTCTTCATTTGAACTTTTCCTTACATAACTCATTTCTCCCAACTTAGAATATAAGTAAAAAAAAAAAAAAAAACAGTTTAGAGGAGAAAAACTGTAGGCCTGAAGCTACATAACTGATATTTTGTAAAGGAAACCAGCAGAGAAAAAACACACACAGAGAACTGGGGTCCCCAGCAGATGCAAAAATAATGTATTTTCAAAGATCGGGTTTTTTGCTTCCTCATCACTTACCTCTTTTACTTGTGTTTTTTTTTTTTTTTTTTTTTTTTTTTTTTTTTTGTTTTTTGTTGTTGTTTCTTAATTTTTTTTAATGTTTAGTAACTAGACAATAAAACACATTGTATTCCAATAGAGACAGCTGAAAATATAAGAGAAATCTTTACATAGGATGCAAACCCTTCCCCTGTCTCTGAATGCCATCCAGCGTTTAATTAATCATGCCCAATATATATTAATTATAGTGTGTATAAATATAAGTATTTATTAATTATAAATAATTATTCTTAAGTTACTCTTAGCTAGCATTTAGCAAGGTTGTCACAAGCTATTCTTGTGGGAACACAGCTTGGTAAAATCACTCAAACTTTAAGTTTTGATAAACTAACTGTGATCTTCTTCAATGAACAAAGCCAGAGAGATAAAGATGTATTCTTGAAGTTGGACTTGTGGAATGCAGAATTTATGGATCACAAGGACAATTTGCAGAAACCAGAAGATACAGAAGAGATTAAGACTCGGTATACATGTTGGACAGTCCCTACTGGAGGAAAAAGATACTAAAAATATGGAGCATTTTACAAATTTACAAATATGTAGTAATTTACGTACACAGTGAGAAATCAATAACCAATAGAGGATTGGATATAATTAATGAAAGAATTATGTAATTTAGAACCAAAAGAACATTAAATTTTTTGCTAATACTGTATAAATAGGTGGAAAAGTTTTGATTCAGCTTCTGTGTGGAGACTGGGAATTTGTCAGTCACACACCTCCCAAGTAAGAGTAAAGTAATTCCTCACTCACCACACTAAAAATACAGTATTAGAGGGTTTTCTTTATCCCAATGATTTTGGATGACTTGGTAACAGAAGCAACACCCAGAGATTGTGTCAAGGAACATTTAGATATTTATTTTCATCTTCTTGACTAAAGACGTACTACAGCCAAGTACCAAGACTTGGTGCTGTTGGCTGTGCCCAGAGACCCTCCAATTTCGGTGTCACTGGGGTGTCATGGGTGAGTGGTCCCTGCCCATACTAGACCTAGGGCCACTGTCACATCTTCCAGTCCTTTCTAGGGCTGCTCCCACTCAGCAGGAACAGGTGCAGATGGGGGCCAGATGGGACTCCCCTGGAGAGCATCCTCTGACATGCTGGCTACCTCCTCGACCCTGGAATGTGGGGGGCCACTGGAGGTGGGAGCGCACCCCTGGAAGACAGAGCTGTCCCCAGGGCTCTCATCCTCCTCCCTGGCAGCATGGGAGTGGCGCAGCCTCCAGACCTCCTGGCTGCACTGGGTCTCAATGATGCTGAGGATGCCGTGGATCAGCGGGGCGGTGTGTTCCTGAAGGCGAGGCTGCAGCCTCTGCACCAGCCCATCCCTGTTCGGCCCGAAGATGCAGAGGGCGAGCAGGACACTGCTTTCTGCAGTCTTTACCTGCCACCACTTGTCCCTGTATATCTTCTCCAGCCTCTGCTGCAGCCAGGACCGCACGGGATCCAAGAGGGTCCATCGCCTCCGGAAAAGCTCTGCCCAGAGCTCAGGCAGGATGCCACCCACAGCCTCTGGCCCTGCAGGCCCCTGCCCAGGACCATGGGTGTTTACACTCCCTGCCTGGCTGCTGCTGGCCTCGGGTGGCTCTCTGGAGAGTCTGGTGACACAGTGCAGGCAGTTTCCCTCCTGCTCCGAGAAGCTGATGGTGGAGATTGGTCTTCTGCAGAGTGGGCAGGCGCGGTTCCCTCGCAGCCAGCGCATTATGCAGCCCAGACAGAACTGGTGGCGACAGGGCATCGAGTAGGCAACGTTATCCAGGGCATTGCAGCAGATGGGGCAGCTCCACTCCCTCCCTGAGGCCATGGCTGCTCCTTTCTGCAGTGTCCCAGCTCAGGAATTCATAGAGACCCCAGTCTCAATATGAACTTACAGAGAACGAGGGACGTGAGGTCACAGTCCACCTCCCAGTGATGTCTCAATGCACCAGCTGATGTCACCCTCCACTACCCAGTGATGTCACAATGGAATAATCACTTGGCACAGCTGTCTGAAAAAGTCTCACAACTAAAATTCAATGTTTAAACACTTCTAGGAACTCTAGCTACAGTTTTTGTGTTGCCTGCATTTTAAGGCTACCTAAAAGTGTGAAAAAACCCTCCAAAACCAAAGCACCCATGCAGGGAGAGGTGAAGTCTATCCATTCAGCAATGTACCCTTCTTGCAATGGCCTGAAAATCTGGGAAAAACCCCTCTGAGTCACAGGACTGCTGAATTTATTTGGCATAATTTTATCTGAGTCACATCCAGCCATTTCAAGCATACCTCAGACTGAAACTGCACCTACTGGAGATCAGGCAGAAAATAAAGCTCAGTGTTCATTTCACCACTCACCTTCAAAAAAGCACACCTGGTGCAATGTATCTTGGTATCTTGATGTATCTGGAGAAATGTTGTGACATAGCTGATTGAATGTTCTTTACCAGCTTGATTTATTACATCAGTTGTGAGCTGCAACTGATCAAGAATTGAGATATGACTAACAAACATAATTTCTATAGATTAGCAAAGTTGCATAAAAAATCAAGAGCTATGAAAATGCAGTGGCAGAGAGTGTTCATATTTGAATAATATTTGTTGAAGAATTCATATGTTTCAGAAGTTTCAAATCATCCAACTCTAGCAGTTCCTAAGAAAATATAAATATATATAATAATACAAATATACATAAAAACTATATATATAACAAAATAGGTCTTTTCCACCCTAAATAATATTATAATTCTATGACAAATATATATAAAATATTTATTACCTATATAAATTTATTTTTAACTTCAACACTTGGCTTGCTAAGTAGAATTAATCAACCATACTTCACTGTCTTTTATACACTTAACAAAATAGTTGCATTTTTTCTGAAGAGCTTTGTAGAGGTGTAGGTCTAAACTGTGGTAAAGTAACACCAAAGTGCAGATCACTGTAGCAAGTTTATAGTTTCCAACTGGAGTTTGATGGAAAAGTGATTGCAGTAAGGCTCATTCTGTCTGAATAATTGGTGGAGAGGTAGCAATTATCCTAACACAAAATAGTGTCACAGTGGTATTTGTCAGAGTATCAGTACAATTCTTGCTGGAAACTACAGGCCATCAAGGATAAAATTAATGAAGTCAAAAGATTTAACTTGGAAGAAGGAAAATTTAAAAAAAAAAAAAAAAAACAAACAAAGCACTCTGTGTTTGATGAAAGCACTATACAACATCACAACTCAATCCAAAATAGCTATTCAGACCATGAATCGCATTTGCCTGACAAATGAGCACTGTTTACCTCTCAGGACTAACCTACATTTTGCACTAAAACTCTTTAGTTTAAGAAACAGATTGTACCACTAGGCAGAAAATTTGACATAAGAACAGCAAGACAATTAAACTGCTGTAGATTTTACTTTAGCTTGTGCTTTTAAATGTACACTTAAGGCCTCTCTCTAATTTCTGTAATGCTTGGCTGAGAAATCATCCACAGGCCAGTTGTTGTTGAAACTGTGGGATGCTCATCAAAAGAGCAAAGACTCAGACCAGTGGGACTGAGTAATAAAAAACCTTCCCGACACACTTGAAGTCATATTTCTGATTAAATCATATAGTATAATAGAATATAAGTTAGCATATCTACACTAGGTGTGCTATTTAATTTGATATTAGGGATTTGTCTTATGCTACAGGTTCTAGAGTTTGCCCAAGTAAAAAATTCCAGCAAAACACATTGTAATCAGAACCCTGTATCCTCTGTTCAATTGTCAGCACATTTAAAACAATGAAGATATAACATATGGTCCCTTTTAAAGCAACAATGAGAAATACCAGGAGGAGGAGATACAAACACCAGGGCAGGGACCCCTGTTTCATCATCCTGATCTGGATAACAACAGCTCCCATACCACACAGGTCTATTACATGGTATGGGGATATTTAGTGGTGTAGAGTAATAAGCAGCATGTGTCATGGAATTGCATCATCCAGCATGTTACAGCTGAAACACTGCCATCCCTTTGTGCTAAATGACTCCATCTACTTGTGGTAATTGCTTTCCTGTAGCAACTGATTTCCAAGAAAGAAGATTTTCCAGCAGTCATTACAACCAGTGAACACTATCACACGGTAAGGTGAGAGTATCAAAGTGTTTATAACTGGCTTGATATTCTGACATATCACCAGCACTCAGTGTCAGGCTGCCAAAGGCAGTGAAACTTCAGTCAAGCCCCTAAATAAAGTTTTGATTTTCATAGCACTTAAGCTTCTCCAAACTTTTGAAAACCAGGATCTGGGGGTTTGTTCACACAAAGCATCATAACACTGTTTAGCTGTTTATTAATATAATTTACATCAAAATCTACAGCATAATTTAATTTCTTTTCTCATCCTCACTTCTTCCATAAGTAAAGGCACATTTAGGCAGCACTTCACATAAAGGCAGCATTTTATTTGCTAAAGATAAAGGTATAACATTAAAATAAATAGGGGTGTTAGTACTGGGAGGTAGGGGGAGGGAAGGTCATACTTGAATAGTCGTTAACATTTCAAAATGAAACTAGAAAAATTACTCTTGATCATGACTTTGTTAGTTTCAGAGGAAAAAAATGAGACTTTTAGAACCACTGTATTTCACTACTAGTGAACTTGTGTTATGGCATTGCATCACACTAGTACTAATGTGGCATTTCAAAATTTGTCAGGTTTCCGCCTTCAGGGTTCACTCACAAAAGCAGTAGAAAGTCTCAAACAGCAGTCTTATGAGCAGCAAGTCTGCAGTTTTCTACACCACTTCTGTCTGGATTCTTTTGGGGGAATAAAAATTTACCTCTAAGGCTTCAATGGATCTCAATAAGAAGAAGTTTATTTTAGTTACGGATCACAAACAGGTGTCCATAACTCTCATGTTTCTTTTGTTCACTTGCAATAGGAAAATATAACTCACTGATACTGAATGTTTAAAAATTAGAGGACTGAAGTCCTGCCTTGTCTGAGGATGTCTGGAGCCCCTTAAAATGACACTAATGAAATTGAGAGTGTGTTCAGACAATTGCTAAGAAATTATACAGCAGGGAGCTTGTTGGTCTGGATAGAGATAGAAATATGTCAAATCTCATGGAAAGATAAGCTGGAAGAACAGCCAGAAGGAGAAGACACTAATAGGCAGACTCCTGCTTCATCCCAAAAGAGCTCCAAGTTTACAGAAATTTAGAGACCAGTGAAGATGAGCAATGCAATATTATTAGCACAGTCAAAGAAATAAATTGTTCTGGAGCTTCCCAGATAGGTCTAAATTAGGCTTTTCCCTTTGCAGTGCTAGCCATTAAGCAGCACACACCATACTGCAGGTGTAGGCTTCAAAATCAGAGAGGAGATACTTTAGGAATTAATATTTTTAGCAATGCACCTTTAGTCCTGCTTATGCTTACTTAAACACAACAACATTTTGTGTAATTAGGTACCAAAAAAATCATTTTCTTAGGCTGAAAAATGTCCTCACACTGTTCAAAAGACATAATGTAAGTTCATACAATTTTTGCAGAGATTTAAAGATATGATGACAAGTGTTCTGGCAAACATGTTCAGGAGATCATGGATTTATGACTTGGTAGGAAGAATTGTTCCCAAAGCAAGTCTACAGGATATATATTTTCTTAATAAAATTTTTAATTCATATGGGGAAGATCCTAATCCAGGTATTTCCCCACTGTACATATAAGTTATTCTTAAACATAGACATATTTACATATTGTACTGAAAATAAAGATCAAGGTAAATTGAAAATATTCAAAAGACAGAAGGTAGAAGAAAGGGGCAGTGGTGACACAGGCACTGAGTTTCTCATTTGGTGAAATAAGACTTCCAAACCCACCCACGCCCTAAAAAAACAAACACCAAAACAAACAAACAAACAAATGTAACACAAATCACCACCAACAATAAACCCATCAAATTTATTTCATTGTCAAACTTTGGCACATTGGATATTTGACATATCATCTCTTGATGATAGAAACTGGGAAACTACCTTACTTTGCTGCTCTTGTTTGGTTGTGAAAGAATGCAAAGGATGCTATTTCATACCCAGCTATTTTAGGTTGAGGATATGTGTCTCAACCCCTTGTACTATTTACAGGGGCCTGGAGAGACAGGACAAGGGGTAATGGCTTCCCATTGCCAGAGAGTAGGTTTAGATGGGATATTAGGAAGGAATTCTTCCATGTGAGGGTGGTGACGCACTGGCACAGGTTGCCCAGAGAAGCTGTGGTTGCCCCATCCCTGGAAGTGTCCAAGACCAGGTTGGATGGGGCTAGTGGAAGGAATCCCTGCCCATGGCAGGGGTTTGGAAATGGATGAGCTTAAAGTCCCTTCCAACCCAAACCATTCTATGATTTTTCCATACTAGGAAAAAAAAATAAAAATGTGTTAAGGGGTTTATGCATTGCATTTGCTGCATATCATGATATGAATTAACAACAAAGATCATTGACGTGAACAATTTAAATTTCTTCATATGATGCCAGTGAGACCCATGAAGTCAACCCAGCAAGCATTAAAGTCCACAGAAGAGCTTTCATTAGCAGCAATGAGCTTTGAATTAAACCTTGTAGTAACTCATCAGACAAAGGCTGGGAGAGGTTCTTTGAACATTTAGGCACCTTTATGAAAGCAGGTTTTCAGACTGCTGTGAATTTCTTCCAAAAAAGAAATGCCTTTAAGTGTAATTGATCATGAACTATACAGACTAATTTCTCCCTCCTCTGGCCTCATCAGAAAAATGTGATATTTTCTGGAGAAATAAAAAAGAACATGTAGACCTGTATCAGAAACTTTCCCCTTATTTATGTGAGATGGTACTCTTGTACCTGGTATCATATATTTCAGTAAAACATTTTGAGACAAAGACACCACCACACCTGACACACTTTTCTTGAGTTTTCACATGAATGTCACCTTCTGAGTGTACCCCAGGCTTATAGAAGTTATCTGAAATATTAAGACAGGAGAGACAACCTAGCAAACACAAAACTGCAATGGTCAAAGATCAGCTGATCATCCCCAAACCTCTCTGTGTTACCACAAAGGGTACCTTTGCAGGATACATATCTACACCCTACAAGTAACATACATAACCCATAACCACTGAATCATCAGCTCCCTTACTTCTGGTGCACAGCTGGATGAGGGAAAGGAAAGGAAGAGAAAAATAGGATATTTCTGTAGAGTAGCTTGTGAGAAATTCAGGAAAGTTCTGACAAAGACACAAGAGATATCACAGTGTACAGATCTAACATCACGTGTCTATATTGAGGTTGTTCACACAGAGGTTTAAATGCTAAAATAAGGTACTTATCTGAGTAGTAAATAAGAAAAATAAGAGCTGGGCCTTTCAGAGCTGTTTCCCCTTTGAAATATGTAAAGTACTCTTATAAACAAAAAGGCAGCTGAAGAGCTTTAAATATGCTCTCAGGAGTATTTTTAATCTGCCTTGTGGTTTAAAATGTTGGTTTTGGTGCAGTGGGAATGCGGAAAAGTGATTTTCCTTCACCTGGACCAGTCTCTGCCAAAACAACAAATCTGGAGAGAAGCAAAGTTCAGGGAACAGGGACAGTGCAAATCTTATCCCACCAGGACAAGAGTTTCCATGAGTCTGGATGTGAAGTGCGGTTACCTTTCCATGGGTTTTTGGTTAACTTTGCTTAACACACTGATTTGAAAAGCACGTCATAATCTAACAGGTCCATAACAGATTTCAAAGGCTTCTTCTGGGATAATCCACTGTACCTGCAGTTGCCTTCATGGAAGTCTTTAGTTTGACTAAAGAGACACATAAATGTAATTATTATTAATTAAATATTATTAAGCTTTATATCTCTCTCTAGAGGAAGACGTAAAGAGATTGAGTCAGTTTCTTTTCAAGTTCCTAAATTATTATGGAGCTACAGTGCTTTCCACGTGCTCTTCTTTCAATATGCCCCACAAAAATATCTTAGAATAATTTAACTCCCATGGTAGTTGTCACTTGTCTTTGTTAGAGACTCCCAGCTAGTGATGTTCTCTTGTGCTAGATAAATGATTCAGAAAGGGGACCTGGAACTACCACAGTTACAGGGTTGGACATTTGCTGAATGCAGTCTGTGCACTGTTTTGAGTTCTGTATTCACAACTAAGATTCAAAACTGTAAAGTTGGGACTTATATCTGGAGGCAACAAGAAACTGTGACTTCAGTAAAAAGCATGAAGACCACACGGTAGGCTCAGGAATATGTGGTTTTGTGAACTTTCCTTGCTTGCCAAACTTGTTTAGAAGACCACTGTGCTTTCTTGCTAAAAGGTCACCTTATCACAGGGAAAAAGAACACACTGAATAGATTCAATTCCTAGATATAATCAAAAGAAAGAATGAAATATAATTCTTTAGAGGAAAGCAACACCTGATAGAATATGGCTGCAATCATATAAGAACCTCAAACTTGGGCTCTTAAATTTCAGGACCAGAGTTTGAAGTGGACCTAAAATTATGACTGTCCCCCTTTTAATAGCTAATGCTAAACTCTGTCAAATTCCCCTTAAAAGAAGGAATATGTTTCATAGTGCTTTCTTTGGTGCTAAGTAGTCTCCAGAAACAGTAATCTCTTGCAATGCAAACACTTGAAAAACCAGAACAATTTGGTTTGCTGTTTCGGTGTTGGACCCAAACCAAATTTCCAACCCATCTTGATGCAGGACCAGAAATCTGCACCACTTCCTTAGTCATCCTGGAATCCTTTCCACCCTAGGCCATGCTAGTAAAAATATATGTGTATATGTAAAAGGGAATATAATTTACTTTAGAGGTGGATCAGACATTGCCTGTGCTTCTTCATTTAAAGAACATGGGGGAATAAAACTAAACAAGATACCCAAGCAATTTTCTTTCAAACCTGGCAGTCAACCATAAGACTGAATTAGCATAACTACCAGAAATTAAATTCTAATGAGAGGGAAGTAGGCAGAGACATTTGAGAAGTCATGTTTTCAGAAAAGGCAATATATGCAGTGTAAGGAGCAGAACTGGTCTGGCTTTAATTACAGAAGTATAATTAAAATATAGATAAAATTTAGCCTGTTAATTCTTTAGATGTAGTTTGGTGGGTTTTTTATATAGTTTGGCAGTACATTTTCTGGTTAGAGCCAACATGAGCTTAGGAGTTATTATCAATAATGAAATTTATTTCATAACTAAGAGGAATATCGCAGTCTGTGCTGCTTGACCTAATTCCCAGCTAACTGCATCCATTTTTCTTGTTGGATCAAAAAAGCTAAACATGGAACAAACCACTGTGTACTGATTTTTTTTTCACCAGTGCACATCAATTTGTTGACTGCAAGACATGATGAAGAATTTGGAGAAATTAGAACATAACAGCGTGACCGACTTGGATGATGTGGGAAATTTATGAGGCAAGGGATGGAGGCAACAGAATGTCATTGAAATTATTTAAACCACAGCCATAAATTTGCTGAATTTCAAGCAAGCTGAGTGAGTCTAAAAGAACCCTCAGTAAAAGAATAAAGAATCAATTCAGTTCACAGTTGGATTCTCAATCTCACAAGAGTTCACTGTAGTACTAACTGCAGTGAAATTCAAATTGTGATGTCAGGGTACTCAGTTGTTGTAGATATTGATTTCCAGTGAGTGACTGAAGACTATTAACTTACTTTTTGCCTCATTAGCCACCCCAGAGCCACCACTCATAGTAGAGACATAGACATACTAATTTTTTTCTCTCATTCCAAGAACATCTGTAAAAGGGAAGGTAATAAAAACCTTAGTATATTTAGCATGTTAGCATATCTAATATGGAAATTGCAAAGGAAAAACACAAATAAAAGAACCAACTGTGTTCATTTGGTCCTTGCCATATCTCACAACACACTACAATGGGACAGATTGTGTGCTCTATATTTCACAGAGTATCTCCTGTGAATGAAAACTAGCATCCTTCATATTGCCAAACATGTGCAAATAAGCCCAGGAAAACAAAGAAGGCTCTCAGGGTCCTGAATGATAACTTTTAATGTGTTTTGAATTTTGAAAGGAGTGTTTGTCCAGAGCAGGATGAAGGCTGGACAGACATAGTGCAGCTGTGAATTTCCAGGGAGGCTTGATGCTTTTCATCAGCTGTAGGCTGGAGAGGAGAACAAGGTGGTACCACACGGATGAAGATTAAAGGTCCTGGAGCTGTTTAGCTTGGCTGGGATTCACTGCCAACATGAATGAGTACTGCTGTGTATTTTAAGAGTTCTAGTTATGCTCTGTTTATGGCTCTAACATTTCACTAACATTATTTCCTCCTTTCCCTTCAGTTCTTCTTCACATTCTCTTCTTTTACCTACTTCAGTTCTCTGTAACAGCTCACAGGGCATTTTTTTCCATTTATTCTCATTTCCCAAGTGCTACCTTTGTCACTTTCTGTCACACCAGAACCCCTAACTCAATAAAGTGATCTCGCATATGAGGTCAAATTATAGCAGCCAGTGTAAAAATTGTTCAAGTCTGGGTTAATGAATGAAAACCTTTCTCAGCTCATAAATAAATATTATGATGGGGGGGGGGGGAGGAAGGGGTGGGTGTTCCAGTTTAGTGTCATATGCTTTAAATGTCACTTGGGGAACAAATTCAGTACAGGTAGCAACTTCCTCCTGGTGTTTCCTCACTCTAGGGTAGAAAGTTCAGCACTGGAGTCAATTTTCACACTATTATGTGTTGGCAACGTCATCATAGATCAATGAAATTCCATCCAAAATTGTAAAAACTGTATTGAACTACCAAGAAGTCAACTGCTCTTGAAGTATGGATTAATGCTGACTTCTTCAAATTTTATACCTGAAAGATGAATAGCTACAGATCAAAGGTTTCTATGGTAACAGCTAATTTTGGTGACTAATCCCACAAACTACACAGCTGAACAGAAAATCATCAAAGAAGCAATGAAAGTCAGTTATTAACCAAACTCATAGATTGGGATACATTTACACAAACTTTTCATACCATATCTGAGTACAACATTATTTAAAGATATTTTAGCCATGGAAATTTTAGTAAGAACAGTAACATGTTTTCATATCCAATATTACTTTTGACTGTTCAAGTGAACTTTGAAAAATAATTGTGTTTTTGTCTTCAAATGTCAAATACCAAGAGCTTACTCTACCTAAGTTCCAATAATTTCTTGCACAAGGTTATAATCTGCACATAGGTGGTATCTTTAGGAACAGTATATAATAGATTTGCTATGTAGAAATTGATGAAAGAAAATAAATTATAGTTAGCTCAATTTTTTCCATTATTTATGGGTGCAGCAATATTTAAAAATACTTGAAAAGCAAGAAAATTATTTCATTTTTAATTAAGTATTAGTTTTGGTTTTCCCCTGCCTGTAATAACATAGTTCATTACACAAATTATTGGCTTTATGTGTCACTGGTAGATTATTCTTAATTTTCATGATAGTAAAACAATAGTGGTGCTAAGAATAAAGTACATTGCTGGCATTGGTTTTATGTACATAGTTATAAGAATATAATGAAGAGATATATATCCAAATGTATATCTAAAGAACTGGCAGACACATGACTTGGACATTTTTATTACCGTAGTCATTAAATGGTGGCAAGAACAGACAAGACCTGTGTCTTTTCTTGATGGAAATATGCACATGGAACAGCTCTTTTCCATTTCAACCTTCATGTTCTTATCCCAGAATTTTTCAGGTCTGGGGCATAGAAAGTAATAAAGTCCATGTGTCCTACAGCAGATGTATTGCAAAGGGAAATTATTACCAATATTAACAAAATTCATTTGCAAACAAGTTGGTAGCACTATGTAAGAGTATTATTTGGGTACAGCTTTGTTTTATCATAGTTTTGATCACAACTCCCTTCTGTTGATGCTCACCCAACACCAGGGATTTATCATTATGGATATAGAGTTTCAGTAGCAGAGTTGGATCTGACTAATATAAAATTACTTTTTTTAATTATGGTGGGTTTTTTCCCCAGAATTGATCAGTATGTGATTCCTTATCCTACTTGTCTGACGAGGACAAAAGTCAGATCAGAAAAAGGAAAGAGTTTGCTAATACACCACTCACCCTCACTGACCTCTTCAGAACTGTTCTCTTCTAGTGAAATTAAAGATGTTTACCTGTAAGACTCCATCGGAGCCAAGATTTCAAGAACAGCAGGTCACACCTCATAGCACTGTTCTCAGCGCTTTATTAACCCCATTTCTACAGATCTGTGTCTGACTCAGAAACTTCAGAGAGCCTCCCCTTCTCCCTGATGTGCAGCTCTGGCAGGGAATCAAATTTCCCTCAGCTGCTTCTGAATTATTATTATGAACTTTTACACTTAGTGACTACAATCATTGTAATACAGAGGCATCATCTGCTGCAGTTAATTATCCAGACCAAATTTGCACATCTGCACAGGGTTCTATTGCTTGGATTCAGGCAGGTTTGTTGAGAATTACTGTGGATGGAAAATAGATTTGCTCTAAAGAGGTTGTTTTAAATTGGATTTGAAGAGTCTCTTGTTCTGTTGTTTGGTTTTTTTATTTTGCCATGTATAATACATGACCTGTCAATACATACTGCATGATTCTTACTGTAGTTTTATTCTGCAGGATGCCATTCATATGACTCAGAATGCACCCTAGGAGAGACAAGGGTAAAGTTTTTTCAGTTAAGGAGTCTGATTAGAAAACTAATTTCCCACAGGCGATTATTGAATTAACTCAGTCTGGATGACCTTTGGACAATGCTGGAAAGCTTTTCTTTTCTTAATAAACTTATGCACCATAAACAGAACACTTTTCATAATGTGAAGAAATCCTACTGGTGCAACTTCCTTTAACTTGAGAAAAAGATAAGCTAATATTTTCCTTCTGGTCCTCTGAGGACTTCACCGCTATTAACCTGCTTTAAATAGGTGTTACTCGGATTTGGTGGTGAAAAATCTCTACTAAATACACAGAAGAGAAAGAAAGGGGGAGAAGGAGAACACATAGGACATTGCCAACTGGACCAGAGCAAAAAATAACCTGAGAAAAAGCAAGATGAGAACACACAAGATGTAATGATTTGAGTTAAATCCTAGGCCTCCATGAAGACAAAAGCTCTCACAATTCAGAAATAGTTGCAGGAGTCACCTTTAAAACAAAATCCTAAGACCAATTTTATTTTCAGTAGCAAAAATGTAAGATTGAGTGAGTTTCTGAAAGGCCCAATATGTGCATGTAGTTCACATGGGTCGGAGGATAGGATATATTTTGTAGAGATTATTTTGTCAGAGAGCTGAATGTAAGCAGGTTTTTAATCTTTTATTCTATTTGATTTGATTTGATCTATTATACCTTTTTTTTAATATGGGAAACTTTTTTTTCCATTTTATAAACAGGTGCATCCCACTGACTGAGAGGCCTTTATATCATTAACTGTTCCCTCCAAATAAAGCAAAGTAATTTTAAAGACATTTTTTCATTTCATTGTTTAACATTGGACTGGAATTTTGTGACTGGCTGTTTTAACATGTGGTTGGTGGCCCCTGTCTGTGAGCAGCTGATTTTTGGGGACATTACATTCTTGTAAAGAGTGTTAACTGCCTGTCACCTAAAACAGCTGCTTTACCCAGTTGTTTAATGGAGCCATTACTGCTAAAAAAAAAGTGTTACTGCAGTTTTGAAAGTTTCAAATTTATGTTCCCATATTTTAAGTGGTTTTGCTTTGTGTTAAATTTTTGAAGAGGGTTTGATCTGTGATTTGATATACTTGACATTTCCTAAGTGGGTGATTTTTGGGACTTGAGCTGTGCAGATCTTACAGTTTTCACAAAATTTTTAACAACTACACTATAGTCTAAAGTGTTGATGTTTTCAGGAGCAAGCAAGGCAAGTGAAACTGGTAGGAAGATATGCTTTTGGGAAAGTGGATAGGCGGGAAGAGAAAGCAGTCAAATTTTGCTCTGTAGTATTACTCTGAGTTTGTTTGAAGCTATAGACAGTTCTAAAGTGTAAACACTTCCTGAATTATGTTAAATACAGTTTTTGTCAGCACTCAAGATTTTGTAAATTAAAAACATAAGTGCCATGTTCCCCATGTCACCTTTTACTCCGGTTTCACTGCCAAAAAACAGTGGCATGGGAAGTTTTTGTGAGTTTTGTTGTGTTATCTTCTATAGAACTTATTGGTTACTTTTATTTCAAAACTCTTTGTGATGTTTTTGCGCTGAAAATGTTGAAAATAATTTTCTCTTTTCACTGAGCTGCAGTAATTTCTTCCAGGTCAGAAAAGGTCCTTAAGAGCTTTTTTTCCTCTTTGCCTAGGACGACTGGAAATCCACACAGCCATGTGATGTGTAATACCCAGACAGGATCAAACTCAGACTACTGTCACCTACAAGTTTAAAAGGGAAGTAAGGGGAGAACAGCAGCAAATGAGACAAGGATTGTTTATTGATAGAAGTGGCTGGCAGGTTAGAGCCAGTGAATTATCGCTCTTTTCAGGCCTTATCTTGCTGCCTGCACTCTGTCAAACTTCTGAACTCAACAAAAGTCATGCCAGTGTATTACCCTTTTTAAGTCTGCAAATTTTTTATGCCAAAGAGTTACTGAGCAGGCTTTGATGTGCACTGTGATGTTTTCTCCCAAATGTGAGTGCAATGTGTAACAATTGATATTACACTTCCAAGAGCTCATAAAAATGTCTAATGTCATCTTTTTTCTTGTTGTTGTTGTTATTCACCTTCAGAGAAATTAATTTATCAAACTTTTGTTTGGTTTGTTACATGGGAACATGTTTGTTTACATGGGAAAATGTCCAGGTTTTCTAGGCTTTTTTCTCGGTTATGCTCTTCATTATTCCCAGAGCATATGTTGAGTTTGGGGACCCATTTTCATAGAGGTAACTGAAGGATCAGGGCTTGTCTTGCAGGAAATCTGGAGGTTAGAAAATTATTGTAATAATCTGCTCACCTATTCAACAATTAATTTTAATGTCAAATACATCAACAGAAATTAAGGGAGAGGGGAATTCAGTTCGTCAGATATGTTGTCTTTACTACTTTTTTTTATACCAAAGCATAAGGCAATCTTCCCTGAACCCACATAGCCACATCTGGTCAGATCAGTGTCAAAATTTAGTGTCCATATGCTTTTTCAATACAGAGAAGTCAATTAATGCAAGGTAATCAGATATTAACTCAGCATTTTGACAGAATTGCTGTAATTTGTGCTAGTGTTGTTATGGTAGCTGTATAAGAAACTCACTCTAAGCAGAATACCAGGTGAGAACTTTATACAGTAGCAAAGTGACATACATTAAACACAGCAAAGTGTCTTATGTCCTCTCAGGACCCAGTTAATGTGCTGTCATTAGCAGCACCACAAAAAATTAGAATGCTTAAAACTTCAGTGCCTTGCTTTAGTTACCTTAATGGTTGGATGGGGGTGTACAATTTTGAATTCATTAAGGTGCCACTTAGACCAGAGGGGGAAATAAGCTTTCATAAAGAAATCTATGAACTGACTATAAACAAGATGTTTTAGGTAAGGACTTATGGAAAACCTCTTCCAACGGACTTTGAGCCAAAACAGGTCAGAATTGATAAGCTTCTCACCAACACCTTGTAGAGGAAAACAACTCTTCAGCTATGTCTTAAAAAAAACCTTTTTGGCAGAAAGCTCTAGGGCAGTCTGAGAGATGAGAGATTTCAAATATCTATCAGGCACTCTGAAGACTGGGAGCAGTGGAGTGTTGAGGAAATAGTGCTCATCTTTGAGCAGACTCAGCCAGCTGCCAGCTCATCACAGTCACAGAGTGCTTGGGTCCCACCTTGTAAAGCACAGAGTGTAATGAAGACTGGCATGAAAACACAGTCGAAGTGATGCTGAAACAGAAAAGCCCATTATAAGAGAAGAAATAATGGAAATGGGCATGAAATCCTGATATATTGAAGTGTCTGCAGGAGGAAAGGAAAGATATTGTAAGGTCATTGTCTGAATGCAGGGTCAGTGAAGAGGCTGCTGTCAATTGGTTTGTATAAATGGTTTCCTTCTAGCAAGTAGCTAAATTAGAAATATTCCTGAGGTTATAAAGCTGTTTGAAAGAAGAAGAACCACAATGATGCAGTTATGTGCTTCTCTCAACAAGTACTCGAATTATTCAAAACAAGGAAAAGAAAAATGACACAATCAAATTGTCTGAGCAGAGATTAAGGATTTGAAATTTATTTACTGTAGAAACAGAGCACATCCATGTGAGGTACATGATTACAGGCTATAAATACTTCCAAGTTAATAATGAGAAATGGAATTATTTACCAGCTGTGTTATCAGACAACCCCTGCAGTTTGCAGTGAGGAAAAACCTAAGGTGAAAGATTTATTATAAGCCTGAGAACTATGTTTCTGTCTGAAAACTTAGTCATTACTATTGACAGCTGCCTCCCTTTCTGAAATTATATTTATTTGGATTTATTTATTGGAATTTGGGTGTAACATGGGCTATCAGATCAATGACAAAGGAATAGGGTGTAAAAGCACCCTAGAAAATGTGCAAGGTGAACCAAAATAATCAGAAAGGCAAGGAGGAAAAACAAAGGTCGTAATATTAAAACAGTACTGCTGTTTTTGTAACTGAGGTTTACCCAATAATATTCTTTATTTCATTTACCTTTAATAATACAATTCAATAAATAATTTAGTAAATTACATTATATTAAAACATATTTAATAAATTATTTAATAATTTAATCAAGGCTCACCATAATATTTTAGAATTACCTTTAAGACAATGAAGATAATTATTATTATTGTTGTTGTTATTAACTTTATGTCTGTGGTTAGTTCTTTTTTTCCCGTAACAAGCATTATGAACACCGATAGCAGGCTAAAATAGACATTCACTTATTTTAATTCTTTTAATATCAGGACAAGCAATAAAGCAGTTATTTTATGAGAAGAGTGAGTTCTTAAATTAGTTCAAATTAACCACAGAATATTCTGGGTTGGAAGGGACAAAACAGGATCATCAGAGTCCAACTCCTGGCCCTGCACAGGAGACCCCAAGAATCCCACCCTGCGTGCTATCTCAATTGATTATCAGTGATTAGGGGAAAACAGCAAAAAATAAGCCAAGGATATATTCACCTGGACTGTTTATAAGATGCACAGGAAAACTTCTCCAGAACAAGAGACTGTCAGCTAGGACAAACAAGCTGAGATAATTTCTTTCACCAGACAGGTACGTGACAGGACATACCACCTGGTGGCTTAGTCTTGCAGGATGAACCTGAGAACACTACTCCTAGATCCTGTGCCAAATTTCTGATTCCTGGAATGTCCCAAGAGTTTTGATATATTTCTGTATAAACCCTACACTTGTTTACAAACCCTACAGATCCTTGGGCAGTCAGTCAGTGGGCAGACCAGGTGTAACCACAAGGTAGTTGTAGATGTGCTGGTTCAATCAGTGCACTCTTTCCGCTCTTCTACCTGCTTCCCCAATTCAATTTCCTCAGCCCTAACTTTCTCCTTCCCAGAACAGAGAGTACATTTGCTTCAGAATGAGAAAGCAGGCACTTTTAAATGGAGAGCTGATGGTATTGAAGCTGATTCCACAGTGCCTTTCAGGGAGTATGTAGCAAAACAATCCAAGGATGACAAGGATGCTTTCTGCCTTTCTGTAGTCCAAGCACCAGCTCCTGCTCACAGGATAGTCAGCAGCTGGGAGAACAGAACATGAATAAGATTTATACCCTGTCAACACCTGTTTTTAACAACAGATTTCCACTGTTTGCCCATCATTGACTACTGCCGTATTGTTTTGGTGCAGTGTACATGTCTGGGATTTCTGGCCTCCAAAAGCCCTGTCAGATGAAATGCACATGAGCATCCTCCATCTGCCTCACAGAGAGAAGAAATCCATTGTGCTCAGGATGTGTTGCACTTGCTGAGCAACTGATCTGAGGCAGAACAGCCAGTTTTTTTCAAGCTGTCAGGATTTGTGCAGATTCCAGCCTCAGTCCTACAAGCCACCTTCCATGTCCAGTCCCTTAGGTGGAGCAATGCCTAATGTGTTGATCCTGGAGGCATTTAGAAAGGGAACTGCTCAGTGCTACCATGACAGAAATTCACCAAGGTACATCTATAAGTAGAGCATTATATGTTTAAAGCTCTTTCAGAACCAGGCAGACAGAGATCTTCAGTGGGTTTAGGTCTGTTTATAAAATAAGAGGGAGTTCTGAGGATCTCAATTTTTGGCTTGTGCAAAAATCCCACCTGCATTTCAGATTAAACATTTAAACTGTTGTGGATGGTATCGGGCATTGTTTTGGTTATTTCATCTAACCTGTCAGACAGGACTGCAAAAGTCTTCAGTAAAATGGTCAGTACTAGTGACTGGGTATCACTACCTGTTTTTACTAATGAGATTACAGATCTCTTCTGTTGTTGTGGTTGACAACATCCATTTCTGTATTAGCACTAAATTATGCTGCTTACAACAAAGCACCCTGGCTCTCGTACTGCCTATGACAGAACTACTCATAGCATTTTTATTTCATTTTCACAAGGTGGTTTTATTTGAAAATCAGTAATAAAGGTACAGAACAAACATAAAACAGTTCATCTGCTCACATCCTCCCCTTTATGAGTTCTTTGGACCAAAACTAGTTGTCCATTGGTGCTGTATTGGTTTTTCTGGTCCCACAGTAACTAATGCTCAGCATCTTGCTGCATGATGCTCACTGTCACGCACAGCCAGCTTCATCTTTGCCTGCCTGAATCCCTTCTGATCCCTCTGCTTTTCCTCAGCTCCTTCTGATAAGCAGTTCACACAGTGGGAAATGAGTGGGTAGAAAAAAACACTCAAATGAAAGCTAGACCTGGGCAAGGATCTCTGGTGAATTGGGAGGCACTCCACCTCACATTGCTTGAGTTTCTCTCCTGTGAAGAAAAGTGTTTCATCTTTCACAGATGATGGCTACATTCCTCTTAGACTTGACAACCAAGGGAGAAACTAGACAATGACTTTCTAAATACTTTTATCTATATGTAAGGGTAATTTTCCTATCCCAGTGAAAAGCTGAAGCTGCCAGAGGAAAGAAAATGAGTGTTGTGTCATAGTACCAGGACTACAACAGCTTCAGAACCTGGGTTTTGATTTCTGATGGGAACAGGAAGAATTTAGGATGAATTAAAAGATACAGAAACCAGAAATTAAATGAACTTAGGAAATACATATTGAATGACATCTAGAGTTAAAAGAGGACCTTACAGTGGTTGTTGGCATCCAAATTCAAATGCAGTCCAGAGGTTTCTTTGGTAAATAACTACCAACCTTGATAGCTGCCTGCAAGAACACAGTGCTTTCATTTTGAATAGCAATACCTCCTACAGCCAAGGTTAGAGTTCCACGTGTGCTCTGACACTTTCTTGTTCGAGAAGATGAGTAGCTACTGTCCAATGTTATTAATATGTGCATTGGAAGGCCACCCAAACCTGGGCATGCAGATCCATACAACAGCCTGATAGAGATGCTCATATCATACCTAACTCATGGTCTCCTGCTTGCTTTCTCCCTTTCATGAGGGCTACTGCATTCCTGACTTGGCAGAGGCCAAACTCCACAAGGAATGTAAGCTATGCACCAGCCTTCTTGGAGCATGGTGATTAAGGCTATCTCTTCAGAATGGGATTTTCACTGCCTCTGGGAAAGAAAGCCCCTAGTCCAAAACCCCCAATTCCAAATGTCCTAAACCACAGCAGTTGTATGAGAGCACTCCAGCTCCACAAGACCCATGACCTGTAGTTTTTCTATAAAGAATACCTCTGTGTATTTAGACACCTGTTGCCAAAACCAGGGCTCTATTCTGTATTCTGGCCAGGGATTGAAACCAAAGGTTTATGGTAGTTGTGATACATTCCTACACTTGTCACTTTCTGATAGCTGACCCCAGGCAATTCCCGTGAGAACATATCAGCATGGACCCACTTTCAGTCAGTAGCAACATTCACTCTGAATTTCCGTATTGATTGCCTAAAGGGAAATTGCCCCATTCTGATCATCTTTATGCCCAAATCTTTCATGGACTTGGCCAGTTTGAATTTTTTAGGTATTGCAGGACCTGCATGAAGGTGCTCCGTGTGCCCATTTCACTGAAATGCCTCAGTTCCCCTTGAAAATTTGGTCTGAGGGCTTTCAGTGTTGAGCATAACACAATCTAAAAAGATTAAAATCCTTGTCCTTTTGCCCAGAGGCATTGTCTGTAACTAGTATGTTTTTTTCCTATCAGCTCTGCTCTTTATTTTCAGCAAGCTCTTTGTCTCTCTTGTAAACTCTCTTGCTGTTTTGGCTTTATCTTTGGCTAGAGGATAAGAAAATTCTTCTGTTTGATGTTGATCAGCCAGCAGGGAATGCTTAGAGCGTCAGCTAGCCAGCCTCTACTTTACCTCCCAAGAAAGAAAACAAGAAATTCTCCAAGCCAGCTTCCCACAGCAGGCAGGGCCTGGGATTTACAGTCTGTCTGAACTCTCCCAGATGGTAACACTACAGGCTGCTGCAGTACCACAGTCCGTGCCTTGTCCAAAGGCACTTCCTCACACTGATTTATTTGTTCTCTCAACTTCAACAAGATTTTGTGTTGTGTCTCTTTCTGGTCTCTGGGGTTTTCCATCCTGTTTCAAAGGCTGGACAATTTATGCCACATGCCATTCTGTCCACCCAGCAAAACACACAAAATCTGGGGGGAAAAAAGAAAAATGGGTCAGATATATTTGTTATCTTGTGTTGACCAGTAATTAATGAATTTTCAAAATTTAGCCAGATCCAGTATGTGCAGAAAGCTTGCCTGGGGAACACTCTCTGTGCTGGTAGGTCTGTGAATAGCAAATTGACTGTATACAGGTAAAGGAATATCTGTCTAAACCTGGGAATGTAAATTTACAGTCCTTGCTTTCATGGGTTTTATTTAATTGTGATGTATGCAGCAGTCATAATAGCTCTGGAACAAAATCATTTGTGTCTTAATTAAATGAAACATGCTGCTCAGAAATAACACAGATACAGAGTTTGGGAAACACTTCAGATACACTTTTAGCTCATAGGCTCAACCTGGCACTAAAAACAAAGGAGGCAGTGTGTGTGTGTGTGTGTGTGTATGTGTATATACATAAAAATAAATTATCATACAGCCCTTGCCTGCACAGTTTCTGATAATTCGGGCAGGTTTAATGCATTAGCAAAGAAAATGAGGAAGTGACTATCAAAGGGTAAAAGGATAAATGGCAATGCTTTCAACTCAGCAAGACATCAGGAAGCCCCATCATCTGCACAGTTTAGTTTTGCTTTGATGGTCTCCTGGGATGCTCCTGAAGACACTGTGAGGTTGATACCAGCCTTATCACAAGGAACCAGGACAATAGTTTGGAAGAACAAAAGCAAAGCCAGAATATATTTATGAAGAAAGAAAATTAACTGAAAGGAAGCGAAAAGCTAAAAAGCTTTCAAAGAGGGCTTTTCAACCAAAAAAAGACACACAGCCCCCCTGCATTACCTCATTGTAGTACAAAATTTGACTCAGAATGCAAGATTCCATGTATTATGTGTTGCTGAAATCAAATATATTCTCTTATCTAATAATGGAATCAAGGACACAATGGCATAAAGGGAGGTAGAAATACAGAATAGAAATTTTCCCGATGTATCATGCTGGATTTACAGTCATTAAAGTCTGTTAAGAAGGTTTCTAAAGCCAGTCCTCCATTTTCTGTCTCTGTTAGAAATTAGTGTGGGTGGGTGTGTGCAAAATGAGAACTAGCTAATTTACCTATTTCCTATGCCAGTGTACAAGAGTCCTTTTCCTTTTCTCTCTTTTACTTCTTCTGGTACTATATGACCAGCTTAGATGTCCCTCTCTCTGAAAATCCACCTGTGGGTACCAAAACCCATAAAATTAAAGGACCCTTTCAAATCTAATTGTGACTTCTAAACCCCTCAAAACACTTGTTAATCCATCTGAGAATTAAATCTCATTAATTCCTGTGTAAAGCAACCAAAAAAAGTATAATATTTTCAGGGCAGGGATTAGGAGAGAGACATAAAGTTGGTTTCTTTCATCAAGTATGAAACTGGACTGGTAACAAACCCCAAAGCTTGAGCATCACCATCTGGATCACTCAGCTGCTAAATAATTCATAGTATCAGAAATCTACTTCTTGCCCCCAAGATTCCTACCATTACTTGTGTTTCTATAATTTTCCAACACATTTATTATACAAGTTGTAAGCATTGTACATCCTATCTCAGATATTTTTAAGCAATTTTTTTAGCATTGTAGTACATGTTGTTCTTTTTTCTTGCCATATGATCTGCCTAAAGCTATTTCTTCTTTATTGCTGAATGTAAACTCTGAACAAAAGTTTTTTCTCTTCCAAAACACTAATTTCAAGACAGTTTCACTTTTGCATGAGAAAAAGCTGTGGAGGATTGTCCCCATGACCTTTGAATGTTTTTCAAATCTTGACTGAGAACAGTTCATACCACCTATAAATCTAGCTGCTATCCTGTCTGATTAAAAGCTGCACTTCTTAAATTAAACTGGTGCAGTAGGCAGGCCGTAGAACATTTTGGTTTCTATATTTCTGTGCACTCTGTAAATCTCACTTCTCTTTTCCCTTCTTCAGTAATTTTACAAGACATTTGTTCAGCATTTAAGCTGCATGTCTAATGGGAAATATTGGGATTTCCCAGCTGGACCAAAACCAAGACAATCTAGTCTGGTATTCTATCTCCAAAAGTGACCTTTTTCATGCAAATGGGAACAATTTGCTAACCATACCAGAACTCCTCCTGCCCCCTATAAGACACTGGCTCAGACACTGACAAAATACATAATATGGCTTCCAATAAATTCATGTCAAGAGAATGAAAACTTTTGTAAATATTCTGCATTCTGTGAAGTAACTTTGTGGACCTGTGACATTCTGTCACAGCCTCCTGTGTGAAAAAGTATTGTTAATTTCTTTATTATCACATTAAGTGTCCCCATTTTTCTTGTGTTTTAGGGCAGCAGAAGTTCCTGATCTATCATCTTTAATCTACATCCTATTGTCTATATTCTACATTACCTATTATTATTATTTTTTTATATTCAATATTATCTACATCTATACTTGCCTCTACCACTGGCACCACATCTACTTATGCAGCTGTCCCAGTTTAAATGAGTCAAGGGTCTTTTGCTGAGGATGGGTTAGGAGAAAAGACCCAAACTTCTCTCTCTAAGCAATTATAGATCCAAAATTAAGAGGCTCCAATTGAAGGAAAACGAATTATGGAAAAGGGAAAAATAACAGCCCTTTATAAAAAGGCATGTGTGTATTAACAGAAACATGGGGGAAAAAACAAGTAAAACAACCACGCAATACTCCTATACCCACCAATAATCCCCTTCAAGAACAAAACCGATAAACCGGCAAAAGGAAAATTAAACAGTTCAATTTTTGCGCCCCTTGGTGTAGTTCCAACCACAGTCAGCAGGGGGCGCTGTCGGGTCACTGGAGATGCAAAACTTGTAGTGTCCTATTGTAGTCACCAGGTAGCGCTGTTGGATCACTGGAGGAGCAGAACTTGTAATGTCCGGTACCCATCACCAGGCGATGCTGTGAGATCCCTGGTTGCCCCCACCACCTTGGGGGAAGGGGAAAAAACCCCAACACCTCCAGGGTATATCAGAGAAAAAACAAAAACAAAAACAAACAAACAAACAACAAAAAAACACACACAAAAAACTGAAAACAAACCAAAAAAACCCCTCGATTCCCCTTCCCACAGTGGGAAAAGGAGGGGGTGAGGGGGGGAAGGGAAAGGAAATTAAAAAAAAAAAACAAAGAGCAATAAAACAGAAAGTTCTCCCAATGGAAGAAAACTCACGATCTTCAACTAGTTAGAATCCACCTCAGGCAAAAACTGCAGCCGGCAATGGCTCAGGGCAAAAAGAGACAGCAGTGAGCTTCTCTGAAAACGACGTGTCCTGCCATCCCCAGCCCCAGCCACACACCGTAGCACCCCCCCAAACTCCTCCCACTTCATTGCCCAGGAGACAAGAGAAAAAAGTAAAGTGCAAGTCCTTATCTGCCTTGTTTCCTAGGAGACTAATGTCCGGCCATCAACCATGGGGCTAGGTCTTTTGTATTCTGAAGTGCTTATTTTAATAACCGGGGGGAAGGGAGAAAATTCTTCACTTGGCTTATGAGAGCTAGCTAAAACCACAACAGTAGCTTACTCATTTTGTGATATTTTAAGGTAATTTATTGCAACTGGAGCCCCTGGTGGTCTAGTGGTAAGGGCACGGCGCTGTCACCGCCGAGTCCCAGGTTCGATTCCTGGTCAGGGCCACTCCCGGGCAGGTGGGGCTCGTTAGCCCTTAAAGGCAACCCATCTACGTCCTGAGGACCTCGCTTCCACTGTCCAAGCTCACTTGGCCCCAGCAGATGAACCTTAGGATTAAAGGGTGGGCTCAGTTCTGCGCACACTGTGTCTCACCTAAAAAATCCAAGCGCAGGCTGAAAGGTGTAAAGACCTTCCCCGGATCTTCGCTCGTGAAGACTGGCCATTATTATTATTATTATTATTATTGCAACTGCTTTTACCCAAAGTAAACAAACACACACCCAAATAACCAATCAAGCCCCAAGATCTTTCAATACAGTTTTATATGTGTGGAATTAAAGTACTAATAATTGGTCAACATTAGGCTAGTAGCCTACCTGGATCTGCAGAAAAAATTTTATCAGCAAATGTGCAAAATACTATCAGACACAAAAAAACCACCCTTTGACATATGAAGCCAATTTAAATGTTAAAAAAATTGTTAAACATTAATTTAACATATTAATAGGTTTTGTGGTTTGGGTTTTTTTCTTTGTTTTGTTTTATTTTGGATTGTACCTGTTTAGAATTGAATTGAATTACTTCAGTAAATGAAATGATTGTTTCTTTAGTTCACTGCTTTAACAGGGTGTCTGGGAAATGGTTTTTATAAACATAATCAAACATCATGCAGCATCTTTTCTCAGTATATAGAGAGAGGTTGAGACTTTGGGGTGATTTGATTTCATAGGTAAAAACTCAGTTAAATTCTAAAATGCTACACAGCAACTCTTTTCTGCTCAGTGTGCAGAGGTTCTTTCCAAGGACCACCTAAAATATTCTACCGTATTTCCAGAAACTCAACAGATTTTACAATTGTGTTAAACATTATGAATGAAACAGACAATAAAAATAGAAGACCTCTGCATATTCTATATATTTAGTACATTATGTGCCTGTAGTAAACTAGGCATACAAAGCTTGGAAAGGTGTTTTTTGGTTTTTTTTGTCATAATGTGTCAACCACAGGGATGTCATTTGCATCTTTAACTTAACTAAAAGTTAAAAAAAGCCCACAGAAGTATTTTTGGCTTAGGATCAGGATGAGTAGTCTGTGGCTGAATAACACAAGTGTCATAGGTTTTACTTTCATTACAATGTCTTGACAGCAGAAGCACTTAACTGCAAATTGATAGAGAAACTAGCAAAGCACAGGAGAAAAGTGTGTGTCAGAGTGTCCCAGTACCTGAATACAGATTTCACCTAACTGCAGAATCTTGTCATTTTAATCAGTGCCTTTTTTTTCCAGTGGAATCTCAACACACAATCAGCTTTTGGTACTTCTACAGCACTGTCGTTTAAAAATTTTGCATTCTCTCTGCTTGCGTGCGTGTGTGCGTGCGTCTGTGTGTGTTCCCTAAGAATATCCATGAAGCACCCCTCTTAATGACCCCACAGGAATTTTCCTTCCTTCCTTCAGACTTAGCCTACCGATGGCTAATGATAGAAAACTATCAGTATTTCAGGGCTTTACTAAATTCCTTGTTATGCAGGTTGCTCAGAGACCCAGAAAACTTGGAGGAAAAATTGCTGTGTATAATTAAAATTCAGTTCAGCATCAACTTGATATGATAAAAAGATCACAGAAGACTGCATCAACAAGTTCCAGCAGCCAGGGAGGGAGAAATACACCCACCCTTAATGAAATGTCTCTTAAACTAAAAGAAGTTTTAATAACACTGATTTTCTTTTTTTCATTCTGCAGCATGTAAAATAAGTATAATTTCAAAATTCATTACATATTCATGCAGCTGTATTGAGGTGTCCTGGGAAAAAAAAAACAAAACGAAACAAAACAGCAGACTAGCCCAGGGACAATGGTACAATAGTTCTCTTTCCTTACTTCATATTTATTTCAGGTGTGGTTCCACCTTGGGGTTCTCTCATGGTGTGATCTTGAGCTTCTCATGCCCAGCTTGTACTGACATGTATATTCCCAGTATCCTGATTTTATCATGCAACTGCATCACCATTTATTTCAATACCCTGCCATCCTGAGTTTTTCTGGAAAACCTCACTTCTGGATCTCTGATATTCACCTGGACAGTCCTGCTGAGGGCTTTGCCTCACACAGCACTTCCTTGGAGACCCCAGTTTTGTTACCCTCCTAACATACAGACTTCTGTAGTTCCCACTCTTTTTCTTTTCTTTTGTACACTTCCTCACAGCAACAATAAATTAGTAATTTATTTTTAATGTTCTTTTGGGCATTTTTGGCAGAAAATTTTGGAAGTGAATTTAAAGGGCATCTCTTTGACAGGGTAAAACAACAGATGCCTTCTGAGAAGAAATTCTGGTGGTTCTATGATACTGGACAGAATATTTCCTCCTATAGGATCAGGGACACCAAGAAAATGCAAAAATAAGATATTTTAAGACGGGGAGAAGAAAAAGAAAAAAAAAGACAATATCTCTCTTGCTGTTATTGACTGTCATTCCATGATCATGCATGGAGATTCAATATTCTGAGCTATTGTAACTAGTTTTTACTATTAATTTCCCAATACAACTAGCTAGAGCCACAAAATCAGGATCAGGCTATCCAGCTCCTTCTCCTGGAAGTGCAGGAGGATTGCTTTTCTCCTTCTGAGCACGCAGTTACCCACTGTTACAAACAGTTCCAGGTTCAGCACACATAACCGTTATCCACTCTTTTGAGAGAAAGAAAGAGTGAGAAAGCAGCACCTCCCATCACTTGCAAAGCAGGGATGCTGCCAGGCGATATTTCTGCAGTGCTGGGGAAGGTTCTCCCTTGCCTGAAAACTCTTGTCAGCTTTTAGCACCAGTTCTGCAAGCAGCTGTGACACCTCGAAGTGTTTTAACCCTCTTGAACTAAACCCTGTGCTTCAGGGAACTGTCCTTATCAACAGCCTGCCTGTGTCTGGTCACAAAGACGCTTCGAGAAATTGCAGTGTTTGAGTCAACAGTGGCTTTCTGAAATTGTTTATGCTCTGGATTGGAAGCAGACAGTGGAGCTGCAGGTCGTTTTCTACCTTAGGGCACAGTGGCATCTAGTGGTCCTACACAGAATGGATGAGGAAAAGAAAAAGTATATTAAAAACAGGCGATTTTTTTGTCCTTTTTTTTAAAAGAAATTATTTTTACAAACATAATTCTTGCAACTGTATGGGTTTGTGAATACATTTATAACATGTTCAAATGGTTCCTTCACTAGAGATTAGAGCAAGTGCTGCAGGAAAGGAAAGGAATTTGAGCACTTATGCTCAAATCCAGTGATAATGTTCAGTGACTTAATTTTTTAACTCCATTAAATCACATAGTTTTAAGTTGATTGTTGATTGGGACTAATATATTTCCACAGAAAACTGAGTTTGGAGTTTGGCTAATGCTCATAACTGGAGTGATTTGAAGTTTTAAGTAGTCATATATTTGAGAAATTTGGCCCTTAACTTATACATATTTGTTATGATATCTTCAACTTGTTAGAACTTCACACACTGAAAATATTCCTATTCTCTTTCCAGGGATTTTTGCCAGCATTTTTCAGGAGGGTGAGTAATAATGAGCATTTCCACTACTGGAGCTAAAAAAAGAGACCGAGCCAAGCAAGTGTTTTTAGATTATTGCTTCAGAGACATTTAGTTGGAGAAATGGTCTGTAACTAAATATATCTAATCCTCTGAGAAGGAATTATACTGCAAAGTTATCCATTTTGTCTTAAGGAGATGATGCAATATATCCTTACACAGTTGCTTTTAAGCAGTCTGATCCAGCTGAAAAGCAAAATACTTCATTTTGAGATCAGTTT
The DNA here is from genome assembly GCF_022539395.1 of Myiozetetes cayanensis. Lineage (NCBI taxonomy): Eukaryota > Metazoa > Chordata > Aves > Passeriformes > Tyrannidae > Myiozetetes > Myiozetetes cayanensis. The sequence goes on along the minus strand of NW_026087631.1, from coordinate 32,731,759 downwards.
GTTAATTAGAATCCTGTTTATTTTCATTATTATGGTGAAGATCTAGGCAACGTCCATGGGCATCTTTCTGGTTTTGAGAGTCTGCTTTGCTAGTGCCTGGCAGACAAAAAACAAAAACAACTGATATATGAGATTGGCACTGCACACTTAGTGGCTTTAAAATTAATGTCATTGGGAAGCAATTGGATACCATTCACATAAGCATTAATGTGAGTTAAGTGAGCACAGTCATGGGAGAAAACACCTCTTTATGTAAAGGAAGGGAGGTTCTACAGTTTATCATTTAAATAATAATGAGGAAATCACAATAAACCAATATCAAGTGTTTTTGTGACTGCTGCAAGTGGTACCATGGGTCCTATCAGTTTCAGACACTTTTTTCACTTGCTGTATTTATGATTCTATGTTAGGTGCAAAAAAAAAACCCAAACCCTTATTGCTGTAGGAAATGTCATAAAAACAATGCATCCCTGGTTCAGAGCCTTGCAGATCTCTGTCATGACTTTAAGTCACCCTATCAAGGCATTTTTAAAAAATCCACTAAAACAAGCTATGAGAATTAGAATAAGGACCCAACAGAAAGCTGAATGCTACAGGACACAATGCAATTACTGAGTCAAAATAGAAGCTGGAAAATTAATTATTCCTATAGAGATGAGGAAGAAATGTCTGTACTCAGAACATTCTTTCTTTCTCAAAACTACATAAATCTTAAATATGAGCAAGTTGATTGCTGGCAAATACTTATTTTCATAACAATTATTGCTCAAGATGTGCAGTTAAAGACAGAGTCACAAAATGTTACTTCTTGCCAGAAATACAATTCTCCACCTGTGAAAGGGAGGCGCAGCTACAGGGTGTGCTGAATGAAGAGCAATAAACTGCCCTCAACTTCAACTAGAATGTTCCCTTTTTAAGGTTCCCTGAAAAAATTAAAGGCAAGCGAAAGGAAACTATGTCGGTCTGGATACTTTCAATTGGAAACAAACAAACAAACACAGAGTTTTAAAGTAAATTAGAGAAAGAAAAATAAAATCAATAAAACACACTTCAGCAGAGAGATTTTGGAGAAGAACAGAAAGATGCTAAGCAAGATTAATATAGGTTACACGTGGAACTTTATTCTGACAGCCTATATTTGAGCAAGAAACTATTATTTATTTGAAAATAAAATACATATTATTATACCTATTCCTATCAGGGTATAGATACATGTGGAAAAACTCAAGAAATCAACCTTTAAGTCCACTGGAAAAACTTCTATGAAAATAGTTTTTAACTCCAAACAAGGCAGCTGAATGCCACTCTGCAAAACTTCATTCTTGAGACACCTGCAAAAGATTTGACATTGCAAAGCCAAGCACAGTCCCATGCAGAGAGAGAGAGCAAGGACGAAAGAGATGACAGTGTGTCAGCACTGTGTAATTTTTATGAATAGATAAAAATACAGTGCACAGCTCAGAAATCACATTTGATAACAGATGTTGATAAAGAATTACATGGTAAATGAAATAAAAGAAACAAACTCTTTCCAGTTTTGTCATACGACTCTGAGCATTTTAAAGTTTTCCGAGATTTAATTAGTTTGCTCCAAGCTCACAGAAAAAAAGCCACATTTCTAATTTTGCAGTCTACTGATGTGGATGAGCCATGCAAAGACCTAATTAAAATAAACTGTGCTCTCCAAGCTCATCATCATGTCTAGCTGAAATGAGTGCCCTGCCTCTTATTGAATCTCATTTTCATGTTTCTCAATGCTGCACACCATTTTTTCAAACACATTTTTTGATCCCTATGAGACCATACACTAGAAAGCCATCTCCCCCTCTAGAAGGAAACCTCTCTGTGTTCACATAAAGTTCCCCCTGAGTTCCAGATCAGGAAGGGTATTTCTGCTCTCCTAGTGTCTGTGATACCTGGCAGCAACTCCAGGACTGCAGGCATCAAATCAATCTTCAGAATTGGGTGAGAACATGGTAGGATCAAGCAGCCTGTGTTATAACCAAAAAGAAGACATTTAGTGCTAACATCTAATGTGGTTCTTTGCAAGAAAGCTTCCTCAATCACTTCATTTTTCTATTATTTATGTAGATATATATGCATAAATATATATATGTGTACCATTGGACTGTAATATAAAAAATCCTTCATATTTATATTTGATATGGGCTGATACTCTGACTTGACAATGAGGGAGAACAAAAACTGGGTTTGGAAAGTCTAAATCATAGAATCACAGAATGGTTTGGGTTGGAAGGGACATTCCAACTCCCTGCCACAGGTAGGGATACATTCCTCTAGACCAGGTTGATCCAAGCTCCTTCCAACCAGACCTTGAACACTTCCATGGATGGAATATAACTTCACTTCTGAGCTGGACTGTATTACAATTCCTATTCTCCTAACCATCTAGAGACATCAAATGTCTGAAGAGTTTTATACGTTCTGCTTGGCTCTTCTTCCCATGCAGATGGTGCCCAGTGTGCATCCTGTCTTCTCCCAAAGATGGGCTGAACAACAATCAGGATGGCTTGTGTGATGGTTCCTTCTTCCCTTATTACCTTCATGGTAATAAATTTGGATCTGGTAGCCTCAAATCCATGGGAATAAAGATACTGGAGAATCTGCTTCAGAAAGCTTCACTCTTAACTTTTTTCAGCTTTTTTCTGTTAAGACATGTTCAAGGCTGCTCTTTGTCAATATACAGACTTACATATTCTGAGCAAACTCAAATTAAAGCAGGTCCAAACTTATTTCCAGATTGATTAATAGGAAAAAAAAATCAGAGAGAAATGAAAAACTAATAAAAACCAAACAAGCTAACATTCTGATTATATCATGTGTTTTCTATCCTACAACAGCCTGCAAAATCTTGAGCCTTCCTATAATTCAGTAATCTTCAAGCTTCCCAAAGAACTGGGAATTAAAAATATCCAGCTGATTAGTTAAAGTTCTACAAACATGGCTAAACCACTTGCACCAAGGAAGAAGCTTTCTTCCCAAGAGCAGTAGGGAAACCCTTCCCTCCCAAGTCTGAACTAATCAACTTTTGAGATGAAGGAAGGAAGAAAACAAGAAAAAATGTAAATGGATTGTGTACTCTTGAGGTCTTCAACCTGGTAGGACAAAAAATTAATGTGGGAAAATAATCTAGACTTCACAATACCCCTTCCTATTGAAGTTGTGTGCCATTCTAACAATAAATTCTGTGGTATATTAATCACAATGTTAAGGGAAACAAAGCTTTAATTATCACTGTTATTTCGCACATTATGCCAGGAATCCATCATTTACCAACAGTCCTGGCTCTCTGGGGAGGTCCCAGATGATTGGAAGTTGGTGAATGCCACACTGATCTACAAAAAGGGCTGCAAAGAGAACCAGGGAAACTCCAGGCCTGTCAGCCTGACCTCAGTGCCTGGCAAGGTTATGGAGCAGATCATCCTGAGTGCAATCACAGAGCACCTACAGGATGGGCAAGGGATCAGACCCAGCCAGCACGGGTTTAGGAGGGGCAGGTCCTGTCTGACCAACCTGATCTTCTTTTATGATCAGCTGACCCACCTGGTGGATGAGGGGAAGGCTGTGGATGTGTCTGCCTGGACTTCAGCAAAGCCTTTGACACTGTCTCCCATAATATATTCCTGGAAAAGCTGGCAGCCCATGGCTTGGACAGGGGCACTCTGTGCTGGGTTAAGAACTGGCTGGAGGGCCGGGCCCAGAGAGTGCTGGTGAACGGGGCTGCATCCAGCTGGGGGCCGGTCACCAGTGGTGTCCCCCAGGGATCAGTGCTGGGGCCAGTCCTGTTTAACATCTTTATTGATGATTTAGATGAGGGGATTGAGTCCATCATTAGTAAATTTACAGATGACACCAAGTTGGGAGGGAGTGTTGATCAGCTGGAAGGCAGGAGGGTTTTGCAGAGGTATCTGGATAGGCTGGAGAGATGGGCTGATTCCAACAGGATGAAGTTCAACAAGGCCAAGTGCCGGGTCCTGCACTTTGGCCACAACAACCCCCTGCAGTGCTACAGGCTGGGGACAGAGTGGCTGGAGAGCAGCCAGGCAGAAAGGGACCTGGAAGTTTAGATCGACAGGAAGCTGAACATGAGCCAACAGTGTGCCCAGGTGGCCAAGAAGGCCAATGGCATCCTGGCCTGGATCAGGAATAGGTCAGCAGGATGAGGGAAGTGATCCTTCCCCTGTACTAAGAGCTGATGAGGTCACACCTGGAGTGTTGTGTCCAGTTCTGGGCCCCTCAGCTCAGGAAGGACATTGAGGTGCTGGAGCAGGTCCAGAGAAGAGTAACCAGGCTGGTGAAGGGACTTGAGCACAAGTCCTATGAGGAGAGGCTGAGGGAGCTGGGGTTGTTTAGCCTGGAGGAGGCTCAGGGGTGACCTCATCACTCTCTACAACCACCTGAGAGGAGGTTGTGGCCAGGTGGGGGTTGGTCTCTTCTCCCAGGCAACTATCAGTAGGACAAGAAGGCACGGGCTTAAGCTCTGCCAGGGGAGGTTTAGGTTGGATATTGGAAAGAAGTTCTTTACAGAGAGAGTGATCAGGCATTGGAATGGCCTGCCCAGAGAAGTGGTGGATTCTCCGTCCCTGGAGGTTTTTAAGAAGAGGCTGGATGTGGCACCGAGTGCCATGATCTAGTGATCACAGTGGGGTTGGATCAAGGGTTGGACTTGATGATCTCGGAGGTCTCTTCCAACCCAGTTAATTCTATGATTCTATGATTCTATGAATCCCTAAAAGCAGTCATCTGTCCCCTTGGTTTTGGGTGATACTCACATATGGTACAATATCTAGCAGAATGCTTTCAATAACAGCGTGTGGATAATTTGGAATTCCTTGCTTCAGTAGGTAAACAATTTCATGAAATATTTAAGCTCCTGTGTAAACCACTGCTCACAAGGTCTTTCCTGAACAAGGCTCAGCTGCCCATGATTTTCTCCTCACTCCACAATTACCAGTTCACAACAGGTACTGTCATTAGAGAAATGGGATTAGAATATAGGTGGGATGAGGCTTGCTCTCAGCAACAAGCATGCTTCTCCAGCACCCTGAAAGCATCACAATGAATATGAAGAATTTATTGTTGGGGTTAATACTGTAAACAAGGAAATAACTGTGACCAGTGACGAGGCCTCGTATCAAGAATGGAGAGCGAGATACATCGAGGAGCTCAGAGAAGAGAACTTGGAGGGAAGGAAATGCACCACTTGAGACTGCATACCATCAAGTTTATGTTTAGGAGATGAATCTACAAGTAGATTCATCCTCCATTTTGTGTTCCCCTTCTTTATGGACTTTTCTGCCCTTGGGCAGCAACATTTCCCTGATAGGTTGAGCTACCATGAGGTACCAACCAATCCAGTTGTTTGGCGGGCTGCAGCCTAAGCCACTCCCCGGTTACCGCCCAGTTCCAACCTCGCTATGTTTATGTATTTCCCCATACCCAATCCCTGGTTGAGGATTTGCATGCTCCTCCCATGTTGCGCCCACTTTCCAGAACCCTCCTCCCTAAACCCTGTAAAAACCCACCATTTTGTTTAATAAATCAGTTCAGCCTTGTGCTGTCCTTTGCTCCACATCTATCTTGTCTCCTTGCCTCTCATTTCTGAGTTGCGTGAGTGAGCAAGAGTTTGTGACTCTGGGCTAGCTGGTTGCTCTTAAATGTAATCGTCTCACTGAAGAGCAACGAACCCTGGAGCTGGACTGCTCCCTTCCTTGACACACTGAACCGTGTCAATTTATGATTCTTTTTAATCTAGTGTCTTCCCCTTCTTCCCAAATTCCTCACCCTGCCAAGGTACATTAGAGCTTTCTTTGGACAGGAACTAACTTTCAGATGAGATCTCTTGACTAACTTAAGTTTATTCTCTACTAGAATATTAAATGCAGCAATTTGTATTTTCCAATGACAAATATACCCAACTAAAAAAATTAGGAAAAAGAAAAAAAATGTTATGTGGCCATTAACACTCTATACAGTAGTGATATACTGGAAATTTATGAAAACAGAAAAGTTATGTAGTTATGAGCAGAAGACAAACATTTCCATAGTTCATAACTTACAAAATTCTTAATTAAATTATAGCATATTATACTTTTTCTCACCAATTAGCAACTATATTTTCAAAAACTGTATTAATGAGTATAATCACAAAACAACACAGAAAACAAACTAATAGTCATAATTTTCTTGAGAAGAAATCTAAAGATGTGCTGCGTAAGCTCTATTACCTTCTGGTCCTTGTAGGTGACTTTAACCTGCCGGATATCTGCTGGGAGCTCAATACTGCAGAGAAGAGGCAGTCTAGGAATTTCTTGGAGTGTATAGAGGACAATTTCCTTCATCAACTGGTAAATGAACCTACCAGGGGTAAGGCCCCGCTAGACCTGCTGTTTACAAACAGAGAGGAGCTGGTGGGAGATATAGTGGTTGAAGGCCGCCTAGGAAATAGTGATCATGAAATAATAGAATTTTCAATACTCAGAGATTCAAGGAGAAACAACAATAAAACCTCTACGCTGGACTTCCAGAGGGCAGATTTTGACCTATTCAGAAGTCTAGTCCAGAGCATACCCTGGGAAACAACCCTTGAAAACAAGGGAGTCCAGGAGGGATGGATGTGCTTCAAACAGGAAGTTTTGAGTGCACAGGAACAGGCCATACCGGTGTGCCGAAAAGGCAAGCCGGCGGGGAAGACAACCAGCCTGGTTAAACAGGGAGATTCTGAAGGAAATCAGGGATAAAAAGAGAGTTTATCGACTATGGAAGAGAGGGCTGGCTACTTACGAAGAATTCAGGAAGACAGCTAGATCATGCAGAAAGAAAATCAGGGATACAAAAGCGCAATTTGAAGTTAAATTGGCCACTTCTGTTAGGGATAACAAAAAGTCCTTCTATAAATGCATTAATAACAAAAGGAGGGGCAAAGAAAACCTCCATTCTTTGATGGACTCAGAGGGAAACATAGTTAATAGAGATGAGGAGAAGGCTGAGGTACTTAACACCTACTTTGCCTCAGTTTTTACCAGTAAGACAGGTGGCCCTCAAGGCAACTGGCCTCTGGAGCTGGTAGACAGAGAGAGGAAACCAAATAGCCCCCCTGTATTCCAGGAGGAAATAGTTAGTGACTTACTGAGCCACCTGGATCCTCACAAGTCTATGGGACCAGACGGGATCCATCCTAGGGTAATGAGGGAGTTGGCAGAAGAGCCTGCCAAGCCGCTCTCCATTATCTTCCAACAGTCCTGGCTCACTGGGGAGGTCCCACATGATTGGAAGTTGGCAAATATCACTCCAATCCATAAAAAAGGCTGCAAGGCTGACCCTGGTAACTACAGGCCTGTCAGCCTGACCTCGGTGCCTGGCAGAGTTATGGAGCAGATCATCCTGTGTGCAATCACACAGCACCTACGGGATGGACAAGGGATCAGACCCAGCCAGCACGGGTTTAGGAGAGGCAGATCCTGTTTGACCAACCTGATCTCCTTTTACGATCAGGTGACTCACCTGGTAGATGAGGGGAAGGCTGTGGATGTGTCTATCTGGACTTCAGCAAAGCCTTTGACACTGTCTCCCATAATATACTCCTGGAAAAGCTGCAGCCCATGGCTTGGACAGGGGGCACTCTCTGCTGGGTTAAGAACTGGCTGGAGGGCCGGGCCCAGAGAGTGCTGGTGAACGGGGCTGCATCCAGCTGGCAGCCGGTCACCAGTGGTGTCCCCCCGGGATTAGTGCTGGGCCCAGTCCTGTTTAACATCTTTATCGATGACCTAGATGAGGGGATTGAGTCCATCATCAGCAAATTTGCTGATGACACCAAGTTGGGAGGGAGTGTCAACCTACCAGAAGGCAGGAGGGCTCTGCAGAGGGACCTGGATAGACTGGAGAGCTGGGCTGACTCCAATGGGATGAAGTTCAACAAGGCCAAGTGCCGGGTCCTGCACTTTGGCCACAACAACCCCTGCAGCGCTACAGGCTGGGGACAGAGTGGCTGGAGAGCAGCCAGGTGGAAAGGAATCTGGGAGTTTGGATTGACAGGAAGCTGAACATGAGCCAGCAGTGTGCCCAGGTGGCCAAGAAGGCCAATGGCATCCTGGCCTGCATCAAGAACAGTGTGGCCAGCAGGAGCAGGGAAGTGATCCTTCCCCTGTACTCTGCGTTGGTGAGGCCGCACCTTGAGTATTGTGTTCAGCTCTGGGCCCCTCAGTTCAGGAAGGATATTGAGGTGCTGGAGCAGGTCCAGAGAAGAGCAACCAGGCTGGTGAAGGGACTTGAGCACAAGTCCTATGAGGAGAGGCTGAGGGAGCTGGGGTTGTTTAGTCTAGAGAAGAGAAGGCTTAGAGGTGACCTCATCACTCTCTTCAACTACCTGAAGGGAAGTTATAGCCAGGTGGGGGTTGGTCTCTTCTCCCAGGCAACCAACAACAGGACAAGGGGACATGGGCTCAAGCTCTGCCAGGGGAAGTTTAGGTTAGATGTTAGGAAGAAATTCTTTACAGAGAGGGTGATCAGGCATTGGAACGGCCTGCCCAGAGAGGTGGTGGATTCACCATCCCTGGAAGTTTTTAAAAAGAGATTGGACATGGCCCTTAGTGCCATGATATAGTAATTAGAGTTGGATCAGGGGTTGGACTTGATGATCTTGCAGGTCTTTTCCAACCCAATCTATTCTATGATTCTATGATTAATAAAACGAATTACTAATCTCTAACATTGAAATAATATAGCTCAACAATCTCCAAACAACATTGACTATATGTCATCTCCACTCTGTTAGTTCTGCTCCCAAACAAGGATATTTCTACTACACATTGAACCAAAGAGTTGTGCCCAACATCTTGAAAGCACACTATGAGCAGAAACACTATTTGAATTCTCTGCCCATGGCATTCAGCAAGCCTGCCTATGTCCTACAGGTCTTTTCTAAAGACCTCGGGTAGATTTTACTGTTGGGAGAGTGTGGATGTCACCTGAAGTCAGCTCAATCCTTACAGAGACAAGGCACTTGCAGTTTGATTTTGAAGAAGCCAGTTGTGGTTGAATTAAACTATTTCTGTTATGTGGAAATAAAACCTGCTGTGCACCACGAGGCTTATACTGAGATGTCAGTTCCACGTAAAACCTACCTTTCACATGAGGCTGTAGCATTCCTGTCACCACTTTCTTGCTGAAACACATTAAAATAGAAGTGTCCATTCATTTGTCTCAGTCAATGCAGGCACACAGCTAAACTCTTGAAAACCTCAAGCTTACTAAGTTATATACTCTGGAATAGAATATATTTCCCTGCTAAACCTTCACACCAATTAGTAATCAAAGAGTTTTCCTTTTCTGACACATAGCTTTACATTTTTCCTTCTTGAACTTAAACCTTGTAGTCCTTTTCATATGGAAAATTGACAAAAATTTATCCTTCTCTCCTCTGATGTCTTAAATCTAGTCAGTATTTTTCAATGCTATTTTTTCTACAGCCTTCTCTTTTCTAGATTCACTAATCCGTATTTTCCATTATTTTCTTGGAAGCAAAAGGAATTTAACCAGTTAAACTAAAGAAACTGTTTTGTTTCATATACATTTCATATTTTTAAGGGAGCAAAGTTTACTAAATAATTGTGAACAAATTAGAAATAAAGTATCACTTTATTTTGAAATTTAGAATTACATTTACTGCTTTTCAGAGTTTTAATTAAAAGGTATACAGCAAACCCATAACAAGGACTGAAAGGTTCTATACAGATGTTTTCAAAAAGTACTTCAAATATTAGTTGCATGTCCTGGCTATGAAAACAAAACACAGAAGTTATAATTATGCAATCTTATATTTTATGACTATTAAAATTACACTTGCACTGTTGGTGGTCCAGAAGACTGACCTGACAGGCAACTGATCCTTTTTACTGTTCTTAACCTGGATTGATTTTTGCAATGGGAGGGTTTTTTCCCATTTTGATTTAGTATCTGCTTTGCACTGAACTGCTCTAGGTTAGCCTGACATAAATTTTTGCATGGGTCAAAGGCCAAAGATCAAATTTTTGCATCTGAGAACCCATTTAAGTGCTGATTTTGCTACCTCTGTTGCTGCCACTCCCTTATCAACTGACAGTATCCAGAACTCAGTTGCCTTTGGGTTGAAGAGCAGTAAAATATTAATTTATGAGACTATATGTACAGAAGGGGACATAAATAGCTCACAAGTACAGTGGATCAAAACATACCCTTTTTATCAACACTGCAATTTCAGTTTCTGATGAATCGTGGAGTAATACAGAAAAAATACACTTATGTCCACACTGCATTTGAAACAAGAATATATTTTCAATTAGTTGCCAGAATATAAATTCTTACAAGCAGACAGAACTTCCTTGAAGGTAACACTATTTTTCAACTACAGAATTGTTGAATAATACAGCATACCTATAAAAAAACATCTCTGAAGGTTCATGGCATAAGCTAGCACTGGTATTTAGAATAAGAAGCTGCACCTGACATCTTAGAAAATGTAAAACATAAACCAACAAAAAATTAAGTATTTACTTTCTTATGCAGCAGGGAGAATCGGAATGAACATAGAGTAAAAAGAATAATCTAATTCTGAATGCTGCAAAATGTAAGAAATAGAAAACATGGTATTTAGCTGACCTCTAGTAAAAGTAAAGCCACTCTTCTAATAGAGCAAATTAAAAAATTCTGTAGTAGAAAACACAAGAAATGGAACTGCTCCCTTGAATTGGAAAGGAGGGAAATTAAGAAGATAGGTGTCCGGTTTTGATGGCAAAATAGGGGACAATATAAAAGACATAAAAATTACTGCAGTAACTGCTGAAATCTCACATTCCTACCTTTGGTCTTCTTTAGATGAGAGTTGTGGTACTTCACTGCTACAGAGATATCCCTTGTGGTGAAAACAGTAATTTCTGAGATTGGGTGTTTTTTCTGGACAGACAGTCACATCTGCTTTAATATGGGGGTTTTTTACACATGTACCAATTCCATTTAGGTATTTTGAGAGTACATTCAGTTTTAACTGGTGGCCAAAGAACCAAAAGAAGAATGACTGTTAAGAGGTGGCTTAGACAATGAAGAGCAATTTCAGCAGTGGAAAATGAGACTGAAAGAAACTCTAGATGAGGACCTGGATAAGGAAAGCACCTTTGACCAAACTATGAACAGATTCAATGGACTTGAGACAGTTTTATAGGAAAGTTTTAATGTTTACTGCTAATGCATGCTTTCCTATAATTGTACCCTTGTACTTTTACAAAATCCCACAGTTGTTTGTTATGTTATATCCCCATTTTCCTATTGGTTGATTTGTGCTGCAGTGCGGACCTCCCTAATAAACATACCTACTTCCTTCACGAATCCAAATAGGTAGTCACTTTCCTCCAGACCGTGACAAATGATGCCTGAAACAGTGTTGGTGGAGGAGGAAGCCAGTGAGCCTAAGTGAGTCTTAAAGAGTTTTCTGAAACAAAAAACTTCTGGGACAGCAAGTGGCATTCCCATCATGCTGGCAGAGCCAAAATCCCAGCAAGCTGAAGACACCTTGATAAACTGATTAGCCCCTCTGGGTGCTGGCAGATGGACAGAGGGGTCTGAGCAACCCTCAAGTCCACCTCAGCCTCTGGCTCTCCCTGGGGAGATGGGAATGTCCTGGGTGAGTAGGAGACAATCAGGAAGAGGGGCTGCTCTGGGCACCTGGGGAAGATCTAAGTCAACCACATGGGTTTGTGCTCTCTCCAGCTGGCAAAGGACAGTCCCCCGGCTGAGGGAGTCCCCAAAATCCTGTGTGTCCTCTGCTGAGATAGGGGCACCCTGGATCCTACTACCCATCAGCTATGGGGCTGGTTTAGGGTGGTAACATCTTGGGGACAACCCGGGGTCCCCTCCCAATGCAGGGGGCAGATCCCTAAGCTCAGACAGATGCTGGGATGTCTCATCCTCAAGGCATTTGAGGAAGGTAAGCACAGCACTGTGGCTCAGAAGGTTTTTCTGTGTCCTTTTCAAATTCCTCTATCAGACAAAAAGTGAGAGGAGCTGTGTATGGCTGCATTCCCCACCTGTGCTTAGTTTAGGTCAGCTGGCCTGGTTGCGTTCCCTCAGTTGTGGGGGGACAAATATCGAGACACAGTGCCGATGCTGTGCCAGCCCTGCTCAGCAGTAGCCAAAACACTGGGGTATTAGTAACACCTTTCCAGCTCCCAGTGCAGAGCACAGCACAGCACTGGGAGGGCTGCTATGGAAAAATTACCTCCATCTCAGCCAGACCCAATACACTCCCCAAGAATGAATGCAAGATGTCACGTTTTAATTCATAAAACAGAGACAACAATATTCAACTGGGAAGCTTTTTATTTAAGCAACAAGACAGAAGTGAAACTTATTCTATCATGCAGGGCTTTAAAACATTTTGCAGCAAAAATCAAACGGACAGTCAGAAAAGTAGTAGAATTAAGGAAAGCTGTATCAAGTGAGAGTCTTCTCCAAACCTGCTTTCAATTTGTGTAAATAACTGCAAAACCAGCAACTAAAAAATGCTCAGAAATATGCCAGTATCCAGTGAAAACCAGTTTTAGTTAATTATAGTCATTCCCCAACACTCAAAAAAAACATTAGGAATCATGCATCTTTGTCTCACCTACCTGGTATGCTTGCACAGAAGTACACTACCAGCCTACATCAAAAAAAGGACAGTTTCAGTATTAACATCTTGCAGGTAAAAGCAATAGTCTGCAGAAGTATTGTCAAGAACTCCTGACACTGGTAAAGTGCTGGTCTTTGAGTTACACATTAAATTCCTTTGGTTTCAGGTTGCTTATCATAAGAGCTACAACATGCACTTAGTAGGGACTGGTATGTAAAAATTTCCATTGCTTTCTGGGTAGATGTAGTGGGCTCAGAGGTGGCTCGTCATCCCCTTCTTAATCTGATTGAGTCCCTAGGAGACCCTCACAGATAATGTAGAGCGAACAATGTCTTGTTCACTCTGAGTCTGCATTAGAACTCTCATTATCACAGATGCACAAACAGCACGGCATCAACACCGGGCACATTCAGCTCCCAGATAAGTGTGCTTTACTGATCTTTGTGACAGAATAAGGTACATAAATTGTCATTGATAAATACACTGATATGAGAAAGCACAAGCAATGGTATTCCCATGAAATAAGCAATGGTATTCCCATGAAATAAGCAATGGTATTCCCATGAAATAAGAGGGAGCAGAGGGGTATAGCCCATTGGCCATTCCAGGATACAAAGGGGGAGTCTCCTCTGACTTCATTCCCCTTTTAAGTTGTATTTGTAGTTTTTAATTTGAGGGTTGGGAAAAGACAACATTCCAGTTGATGTCATCTCATGATAAGGTGCAGTTTGAGTGACTTTAGTCATACATGTAAAGCATGTACAGGTTTTACTTCATTAGCATATGCAGGGTGTTAAAAGTAATACGTATTTTCAAGCCAATGAAACAAAAGTTCAGCTTTTGGGCACTGGTTTGGCCATTCCTCTGGCTCAGTTCTCATCAGCTGCATTGTTTTAAACAGGGCATGACCACAACACCTCTGTGTCACTCCATCCCTTGTTCCATTCCTTTCTCAGGGCGGCACACCAAGCTCCCTCAGTGTCCCTGCTCCTGATACATGTAGAGCTTATTTCTGGTAAACTATTGCCAACAGAGACACTTCTCTTTGCTCAGCTTTGGCTTTTAGCATTTCTCCACAGGGACTGAAAGAAAATGTCAGCTTATGGCACCTGTACTATAAGGCTACAGAAAATGTTATGTGAGGCCTCTACCACAACCAGATGTCATTGTTCCTTGGGAAATGACAACAGTCAAAAAGTACATTTTCTGTTTGCAGTAGTGAGAGAATACACCTTTACAGGATGTGTACATGCAAAGTGTCTTATGTGAACAGATCTTTTAAGAATGCACACTACTGGAAAAAGCATAATCCGAAAAAAAGAAGAGAAAACCAGTACTGGTAAAAACAAAACTGCTGTGGATAAAAGCCAACTGACCAGAAAGCACAGAACAGCCTACAGGGATTTCACAAGGCATGAAAATTTCACACCACTTTATAACAGAACAGTCTCCATCCAATAGAATCACTTTAGCAGACCACTGGAGGTCTTCCAAGGCCTCTGGACACAATCCTGATTAATGTGCTCTTATAGGCTCCTGCCTAAGCAGGGAGGTTGAATTAGATGACATCCAGTGATCCCTTCCAACCTTATCCATTTTCACATTCTGTGAAAATGAAGAGCAAGTCCAAATCCCTTCTCACAGTTCCCATTATATAATTTTCCTGTCGGCTTTCAGACTGTGTTGTTAATATTGCTCTCATGCACACAACTGGACATGAAAAGCTGAAAGGATCTGAGCAAACTATCCTAAAGAGGGGAAGACACAGCAAAAAGCAAAAGCACTTCTTCTAGCCATCTCCTCGGTGTTCATTTGTACTGCCTTGCATGGTCTCAAGCACAAAACGCTTTCTGGAGACTGAGATACCCTTATTCATTGTGCAAATGAATAAAATCCTTCCATAGATATTTCCCTCGTAAAGTTATTCCCAGCTATCCTAAAAAGGGATGTCTGTTACACTTGTTATTCAGCAGGGCTCGCTGATAGTAAGTCTTCAGCTGAACAACAAGGTGAGGGATCTCACGGGATTTCTTTAACACTACTACTCCTGTAGCTGCACTGACGAGTGTGGGGTTTTCCAAACAACCAGTGAAGTATTTGACCTAAGACAGCAAGTCACTTTACAAGGTTTCTCATAATGTTTAAAGAAGACCCTCTGTATCCTGAACCAAAATGGTTCCAATGGTTCATGTAGTGAAACAGCTGATAAAGCTTCAGGCGTTTCTCAAACCCTGCAGCTTTGGGAATTTTACTGTGATAAGCAGAATAAAAAGAACTGCTGAAGCCACCAAACATCCCAGCTATTGCAAGCTCATACTCTGAATGACCGTAGAAAGAAGCCGGATCAAAGATAATTGGACCAGAATCATCCTCAGCTACATTTCCTCCCCAGAGATCTCCATGCAGGAGAGCAGGAACAATTTCTACATCACAGAACAAACTGGGTATCTTCAGCTGCAGAAGAAAGAACAAGACATTTAATGCTACATTCTAAGGTGAATGATTGTAGAGTTTTATCTGCACAAACAGCATAGGACCAGTAAACAAAGATGCTGAGCAAATCCAGAGGATTACTATTTTCCATAGAGTCAGCAGCAGAAGAACAGCCATACAAACCTTTTTTAGCAGGAAAACTAAAAATTTAAAACTGTATTTGGTGCTGGAATATTGACCAGATTTAAGACCAACCAGCACCACCACTTCATCATTAGAAGGCTAGTGGATTTCGCACCAACCCTGAGGTATTTTCACAAAGTAGTACCCAAGGAGCTAATACTGCAGTCATAAATGCAAACAATGTGCTTATGTACATTTCTCATCATGAACATTTTACAGGGAATGAGAAATATGAACTCCATCTAGTATTTCCCGAATAGTAAGGCAAAGTGTTATGTCACTCTGGAATTCATTTTGGAATACTAGCACAGGGTGACGTGGCAAAAGCCCTTACACTTTAAAATAAAGGGCCTTTTAACACCTGAAAACTGGAGTTTCCTACCAACAGAACCTGGGCCAAAACAACAAACAGGAACTTTGTTTTAAGTAAAAAAAAAAAAAAAATCTGAATAACTGATACATAGCCATCGTTATAACAACAACTGAGAGAATTGCTCCTACCTGAAGTTGTGCCCAAAGTTCTCTTGCTTCCCTGTCTCCTGAATTCTTTTCGATCATGTCCATCTGGGGCTGGATTCTTTGTTTGGCAAAGAAGGTCACCCAGTCACTCTGCCAGTCATTCACCTGAAGGACAGGACTGACATGTCAGTTCTACACCACACAAAAGGCAGATTTTCTTCTTTTTCAAATAAACATTTTGAGTATTATATAGCCCTTGTGCTGGTACCAACTACAATGGTAAATGCTACCATTTAATTGGACGTTATCTTAAAACATTAGGGGAATAAACAGTTTTCTCTTGGTGATTAAAACCTAAGAAATGGAAGAGCTGTGAATGTCCAGTGCAGCAAGAAGTGCTGTCCCAAGCACTACTTTCCTTAGAAGACTGGAAAATGTTTTTTCTTTTCACTGCTCCCCAAAAAATCATTTATGATGATAATTTTGACCCTTTGTGTGATTGAAGAGAAAAAAAGGTAAACTTAAAAAAACATAAACTTAAAAACATAAACTTCTGATGGAGTAAAACCTACCTGTGGAAGATAGCCACAGCAGGTAACTGTATGAAAGCCAAACTGATCCACAAACTGGACTTCTGTTTGCCCTTGCCCTTTACCTTTCAAACCAAAAACAAAAATTCAACACTAATGACAAAATACTAAGCAGCCACAATGCAAATGAACCTTAAAAACTATGCAAAAGTACAATGCTGCTTCTACTGAGAAAAATAAAATTGCACCTTAATGCTCTTTTTTACCACGGTTGCTGCTGTTTTTTAAGTTTACAGCTCAATGTAAAGCAGCCATATTCTACTTTTCATAATTGTATTTTGAGATACTGTATCTCCTCTGATGCCATGTTCTCCTAGAAACTGTGGTTTAGACTCCTGCCAGTGCCAAACTGACTGTGTGTTTTGCTCACAGAGATCCAAACAGAGCAAACAAAAGGAAAAAGAAGACCCCCTAGCCAGATGCTTCATCCAACTCATACTGTCTTTAGTGGAAGAAGACAAACTTGTCCTGAAGTGGCAAAAGCTATTTCAACTAATCTGTAGGTTATTACTACTTAGGTTAAATTTGCAAACAGTACTGTACCAACTGTGCTCTCTTCCTTCTTCAGCTTCTCTCCAAGTTGCCGGTTATGAAGGTGAAGATCAGCCAGCTGTGTTCCAAGAAGAGCTGAATGTCTATGAAACAGTAATATTTTTAGCAACACTGACAAAAGAATGAATTCAGTTCTTGATAATCACAGAATTACATCAAAAGATTTATCAAGTAAGTTAAAGAAATTATTTTGTTAGAGATGTAGAACTTTTCACGAGATTCCAGTTAAAAACACCTCCTCTACCTTTGAATATTGCACACAGACAAAATGTACTTATGTGGTTGTTTCTGACATGACTATTAAAAATGAGGAACTAACAGTTCTAATTTCACTTTGAGAACTTCCAGTAAGATATCTGTAAGAAAGCACAACACATTATGTCTTTGTTGTTTTTTTTTTTTTCATGACAAAACGTCTTTGGGAAACAGAGCCAAACAAGGCTTTCTTCTTTGTATCTTTCCTCTGGCTTCTTTTCTCTAAAATGTTTAGAAGGTGTGACAGTCAGGTAGACCTTGTTTATTATCTCCTAATATCTCTTTAATAAGAGCTCACCCTCTACACATTGCAGAAGAGTGTTACAGCAATTACAAACAACTCTTACAGCCAGTTGGCTCCCACATTAATAAAAATACATTCCTTTTCCTGTCTTTGACCCTTCTCAACTTTCCCTGTTCTCAACGCACTGTCACTTAAGCCAAACTTATTTCTTCATTTTATTCCTTTTAGCACACGTGGTAGCTATTCCCAGAATTCTGCACAACAAAGGAAGTGTTTGCAACCCAAAACAAGATCTTTGCTCTTTCTCTGGGAGCTCTTCATGAATTAGAGACTCTGCCAGTGAGCAGGATGAGGGATGACTTTAGGCTGGCTGCAAAATTTCCGAGACTGAGGTGAGAAACTGGTCATGACTACCTCCCTAATGAAATCAGACAGATGAATTTAACATATTAAGTGCTTGTCACAGAGAAAGGTCAAAAGTTTGAAACTATCAAAATGAAGGTAAAAGTTGTAAAAATACTGAAATTAATTCATTTGGGGAAGTGCTTCTGCATACTCATAACAAACAATAAAGCATTGGCTCTTATGTCAAAGGCAAGTACACAGAACAGGTGATCAGGTCATTTTCCTTACTATAAAAAGGAACCTTACTTTTATCACTAATTACCTAAACAAACATATCCAAAATTAACCAAAATCCAGACTCATTTCTTGATGTATGATCAATTTTCTATGTGAGGCATTACAACTGTACTTTATACAGTTTTATACAGTTCTCTGCTGTATAACTTTCCGTATGTCTCCTGACTTGCTCTATAAAAAATTCTAACAAGTTTCCCCTGTGAAAACAAGTGACATAACTGTCGTAACAGCTAAAATTTCTGGTTAAAGGAGGCAAAGATAACACTGTGTTTTACCTGTTTAAGCCCCTCATTTCCAAATGTTCCATCACAAATGCTGTGCTGCCCCCAGGCAGATCTATAACTTTGATGGGTTTAGGCACTTTTATCACCTGCGTTTTCAGAAGGGCTTCCAAACTTGCCATTTCTCCCTCAAACATTCTTCTGGCCTGCCAGATATTAGAGAAAAGCATCAGTCTCCTGAAAATCAGTCACAGGTAAACAAGGCACTTTCACAAAACAGCATTTTCTCAAAACCAATCAAGGCTGTAAAAGTTAAATGCTTCTACTTTAGAAGAGTCAGGCAGACGTTGCAGAGACAGAGCATGTGGGAAATCCAACAGACCTGATTGAAAATAAAAGCAGGGAACTGTAAGAAATAAAACAGAAACCACAACGAATAAAACAGAATGTTACCCCTTTAGTACTGATGCATGAAACATCGTCAAAGGACAATTTGCATTAGATAGTAAATAAAAATTCCAAAGCTTATAGGATATCACAGAATCACAGAACAGTTTGGGTCTGAATGGACCTTAAAGATCATCTTATTTCACTCCCTGCCATGGGCAGGGACATCTTCCACTGGACGAGGTTGCTCCAAGACTCATCCAACCTGGCCTTGAACACTTCCAGGGTTGGGGCAGGCACAGCTTCTCTAAGCAACCTATGCCAGGATCTCACCACCCCCACAGAAAAGAATTTCTTCCCAATATCCAATCTAAACCTATTTTTTGTTAGTTTGAACCCATTCCCCCTTGTCCTGTCACTGCATGCTCTTGTAAAAAAGACATCTTTCCTGTCTGCCCCTTCAGGTACTAGAAGGCCACAATTAGGTCTCCCCACAGCTTTCTCTTTTCCCGGCTGGACAATCCCAGTTCTGTCAGCCTTTCCTCATAGAAGTGCTCCATCCCTCTGACCATCTTTGTGACTCAAAAGTGAAGAACTGCTGTTCTACTGAGCCATGAGTTAGCTCTGTTCAGAGAAAGTCAGTTAATACTGTATCTCTGTCTAAAGCATCACAATAGGTTACAGCCTGCTGCTAAAATAAGAGTAAAATCTGCTGATGCACAGCTGCTGCTGTACACACAGCACAGCATTTACAACAGACCTGAATGAAGTTCACTTTCATCAGTGCTCAGGATCCACACACAGGCAAAAGCGTGGAAAAGGAAACTGCTGGATAGAAAATATACCCAGATCTTTTTGTCCCCAAGCCTAACCTTGTAGCTAGTTGACTGTATAGCTAAATACACAATTAGCAAAGGCATAGGAAAGGCCAATTCAAACTACTATTTCTGTTTCAAACAACCGATGCTACCAATTCAAACTCTTTTCTGTAAAGTTGGATAACTTTCCTATATTATCCCATGTTACCACCTCCGTGCATTCATCTAGCTCCCCAATATGAAAAGCAAGCATAGACAAACTTGAAATAGACATAGTGGCATACCTGCTTTCGAACACATTTGTTTGCTATGAAAAGCAAAGTTTTGATTTCGGTTCTGCCATTGAAACTATTTACTTCACAGACACAAATATATCGTTTCTTTAAAGGAAACTCCACCTGATCTCTGCTTTTGCTGCTGTAGAGCTATGTTGCATTGTACTTATGTCTATCAAATGCTGACAGCTACCTTCGACAGCAGTTAGTTCCAAGTATTGAAAGGAGAAAATCTTGAGGAATTGTGGTAAAATATAATTTACTGAGAAGAGCTCCTTCTCACATACAGGGAATTAATTAGTGGTTTACTTACAACCAAGAAAAGTGCAGACAATTTTACACCTGCCAGGTTGCCTTAGCCCCTATTACAGCACTCACAGTCACAGTTACCCCCTCCGTCCCCCCACAAATGACAACAACATGTCACGGTACTGCATGCCCTGGACAAACAATACTGCTACTACAACACCATCCCACCACAGAAATTATTTAGGTTGGAAAACACCTCCAAGATCATTGAGCCCAACCTCTGACCCATCACTACTTTGTCAACCAACCCAGAGCACTGATGCCATGTCATCGTTTCTCAAACACCTCCAGGTCAGGGACTCCACACCTCCCTGGGCAGCCGCTTCCAATGTTTAACAACCCTTTCCACGATGAAATTCCTCCTGATGGCTAGCCTGAACCTCCTCTGGCACAGCTTGAGGCCGTTTCCCCTTGCCCTGTCCCTTCCTTCCTGGGAGCAGAGTCCGACCCCGCCCTGGCTCCACCCTCCTGTCAGGGAGTTTGCAGAGAGCGAGAAGGTCGACCCTGAGCCTCCTTTTCTCCGACTCCCCCCCCCCGCCTTAGCTGCTCGTGATGCTCCAGACCCTTCCCCAGCTTCGTTCCTTTTCCTGGTCACGATCCAGCCCCTCGATTTCTTTCTTGTCCTGAGGGGCCCAGAACTCCTCGCGGACTCGAATTGGGGCCCCAGCAGTGCCCAACACAGGGACAGTCACTGCCCCGGTCCTGCTGCCACACTAGTGTTGACCCGAGCCAGGAATGCTGCTTCCCCCCGCGCCGCCTGCCCGCCTCCCTCGCCCCCGCTCCCTACCCCACCACACCTCCACCTGGGAGTTGATCTTGACGAACACCCGGCCACGGTCGGTGTCATAGCTGCGGCCCTGGCTGATGCAGCCGCCGCCGGTGTGCCCGGTGTGCCGCAGGAGCGCCGTGCCGAGCTCCCGCCTCAGCGCGTCCTCCATGGCGCCCGCGCGGCCGCTGTGGGTGCGCGCGCAGCTGAGCGGCGCACGGGGCGGGAGGTGGCTGAGGGCTCCCGCTCCTCCTGTGCCTCCAGGCTCAGTTTTGTGCTTACTGCTTTCATAGAATCACCAAATACGTCGGGTTGGAAGGGACCCTCAAGGTTCGAGTCCAACCCTCAGCCCTGCACAGGACCACCGCCAAGAGTCACACCGTGTGCCCCAGAGTATCAGCCAAATGCTGCTTGAGCTCTGTCAGCCTTGGTGCTCTGACCATTGCCCCGGGGAACCTGTTCAGTGCCTGACCGTCCTACAGGGGAAGAACTTTTTTCATAATATCCAACCTAAACCTCCCCTGACACGACTTTAGGCCATTCCTTCTGGTTCGGGCCTTGTCTCTGATCCCCAGAGAGCAGAGATCAGGGCCTGCCCCTTCTACCACTTATAGTGAAGAGTTTGCATTAAGGAGAGAGGACAGAAAACAACCTTGAAGTATTTCAATTTCCTACAGTGTTTTTTCTTCAAATATGCACAATTTCATAATAGAGGTACTGTGTCTTCAGTATCTACTGAAAAGTTTATTTCAATATAAAAACCTAACTCTTGAAGAAAAAGACAAGAAAAAGCAGATTCAAATATGATACATGCAACAAGACCAACAAAAGTAGTTAACAATAGTGAGACAATGCAAAAGTTTGATATGCTGCTGTTCAATAATGACATACATAATCTGACAGAAATTAATCTTAAGTTTCAAATAAATAAGCTATAGTTCCTAGACATGTCCTCCCTGACACACACAACTGGTGCCATAACTGTTTGTCAAATCCCATATTAGTCTCTTAATGTGAGGCAGCTTGTGCAGATACTGGCATCTGTTATCTAGAGTAGCTGGGGCTAGACTGCAAAAGAGAAGTAAGAAAATTTGGGCATACAAACATGTCCTTTCCTTTAAAATAGCCTTAAGACAGACTTAGCAGTTACCACCTCCTACAGACTTTTATCTTCTGATACTCTGGTAAGACCTTTTTTGAGAAGCATCTTTAAGGAAAAAAAGAAAACCACAAAAACAAAAATAGAAAGCCAATATGAAGAACATTCCACTATTAACACAAAATTCAAAAAGATGTGAACCAGTAAATATACACTCAGTTTGACTCAAGATTCTGTGGGCCATCACCCTCCTGGCTTTGCAAAAATAAGCTCCAAGTCCCCATATCGCCCAGGATCAGCAAGTAAACCTGTCAGCTAGCAACAAAATCAGTACCTGCTCCAATACTCCCTCTGGCACATGCCTCACACTGCCATGCATCCAACAGACAGCTCAGAGAGGTGCAGTCTGAGAGCTGGACAACTTTTTTTGGCTGCGTTTTGCAAAAAAATCAGCGCCAGCCAACATAGCACCTCAGAAAGTATGCCAATCACTTAAGAAAATTTAAAATAATACTCCTTCACAAAATACACGAATTCTGATATTGAAGATTTGGTATTTGCGAATCCAAATCAAAACCGTCCGCGCTGAACACCTCACGCACACCGGGGCTTCTCTGTGCGGCCATTGTGACCTCGCCGGTGACGGGGGCTCTGCAAAGTTCTGGCGTCACGGAGGGGATCCCCGGATCCCCTATAAAAGCGGGTGACCCGCACGCCTCGCACACCACCATGGCCCGCTACCGCCGGCGCTCCCGCAGGAGCCGCAGCCGCAGCCGGAGCCGCCGCCGCTCCCGCCGCCGGGGCGCGCGGAGGAGGCGCCGGGCTGGATCCCGCCGCTCCAGATATCGCCGGCGCCGCCGCGGCGGCAGGAGGCGCAGACGCCGCTGAGCGGGCAGCGGGCACCGCGGACTCGGCTCCGCACGGACACACGGCGGGCCTGACAATAAATTAGCACGGCAAAGCTCACGTGGGTGTGCGTGTCTCTGCTTCGCCCCGCCATGGCGCCTCAGGGCTCCCCCGTGGGTCGCGCTGCTCGGAACTCGCGCCCGCATTCCGCGTTTCATCTGCTGCTGCTGCTCCTGTGTCTCCATCTCCGCTGTTCCACAACAGCGCTCCCAAACTCTGCCCGTCCCCGTTTTTCTTTGCCCTGTTCATGTCCATCCCAAAGCTGAATCAAGAAGGAATGTGAATGGCAGACCTTTTCAGAGGCCCCCTACCTGATATTGGTGATTTATAGGAATATATTTACATCAGTTCATCAAATTTATTTACATCAAATGGTGAACCTCTTACATAAACTATTCCTTATTTAAACAAATCCATCAAATGATGAATTTCTTACATAAATGATGCCCCTTATTTACATAAATTCACTTTCACAGCTGGCAAAGGTTCAGTCTGTCACCAGCAATTTTCTGCCGTGGACATGGCTCTGGGGCTCCCCGGCCCATGGCTGTGCCCCCCAGCCCGTGGGCCGATGAGGCAGCCTCTTGGTGGGTGGAGGACAACCCTGCAGGCTGGGGACCCTCTGTGGGGGTGCTGGGACACACCGGGCAAGCAGTTCCTGCCCCATCCGGGAGTGGAGGGGCTGTGGCTGCTGCCCTGGGCAGAGGGATCTGCGCCCTCTGCCTGCTGCTCCTGCTCTACTGAGTTGGGCACAGGTCGTGGGCAGCCGGGACTGCCAGGAGGGGTGGCTGCCGATGTATTGGCTTCTTTCACCTTGGAGCCTGTGGAGCTGCTGTTGGGAGTCCCCTCCTATGAGCTGCTGGACTTGGGGCTGCTGAAGCTCCTGGTGCTGCTGGACCTGGATCTGGAGCTGGGCACTGGGCCATTGTTCTCATCCCTGGCAGCAGCAGAGCCCAGCAGCCTCTGTGCCTTCTCACTGCACAGGCCCACAATGACACTGCAGATGCCGTGGATCAGTGGTGCCGCCTGCTCGTTGAGCAGAGGCTCTATGATCTCCACCTAGACTTCTGCATTCGGTCCGTAGAGGCAGAGGCTGTACAGGATGATGCTCTGTACGTCCTCCACAAGCCACCACTGGTCCCAGTATATTCCCTCCAGCCTCTGGTGCAGGCAGGGCCACACTCGGTCCAGGAGATGCTGCTGTTGACGGAACAGTCCTGCCCACACCTCGGGCAGGATGGCACTCGTGGGCTGTGGTCCTGCAGCCCCCTGCCCGCCCGGGGACAGTGTTCCGGGTGGAGGAGGTGGAGTGGGCACCACAGGGCAATGGGGGCTGTTTCCAGGTAGGTGGGAGGGAGCTCTCCCTGCCCAACTGTTGATCTCCGGTGACTCCTCGGGGGCTCTGACGGCCCTTCCTTCTCGCTCCCTCCCGGCCATGGTGCTGTGCAGGGCGGGCGGACACCGCGGGGCGGGCACCTCAGGCCGGTTTTGCAGGGGAGCCGGGGGGAGCCTTTTGTGACGCCAGAGCTTTCTGAGTCACCGTCACCAGCGAGGTCACAGCGGCTGCACCCGATGCGTCACAAAGGGGATCCCCGGCTCCCCTATAAAAGCGGGTGACCCGCACGCCTCGCACACCACCATGGCCCGCTACCGCCGGCGCTCCCGCAGGAGCCGCAGCCGCAGCCGGAGCCGCCGCCGCTCCCGCCGCCGGGGCGCGCGGAGGAGGCGCCGGGCTGGATCCCGCCGCTCCAGATATCGCCGGCGCCGCCGCGGCGGCAGGAGGCGCAGACGCCGCTGAGCCCAGCTCAGGATCTCGGCCTTACAGAGCCAGAGCGTCCAGAGCGCGGCGCTGACGCGGGCCTGGTCTACCAATAAAGTACAGCAAGTTCCCATCAGATGAGAGTGTCAGTGGTCCCTGGTGTTCCTGTGCGCCGGTAGCGACTCGCTCAGGGTGTGCCCGGGCCCGCATCTCTCTCCTCGCCCGGGCTTTCCTGACTCGGGAGAGCCCCCTGGCCCCCACTCGGCGTGCTCCGCTGAGGATCGGACCTCTCACAACCCGGGTCTTACTCCAGAAGCACGTCCCTTGGGACCCAGACCGCTCCAAAGCTTTGTCCTTGCGTCAGCTGTGCCAAGAGTGACACGCGGGACATGTTTCTGCCAGTTCAGCATGTGCAGAGCTGAACTTCCATCCCTTTCTGTTCAAAGCCTTCTGGAGGCAAAAAGGGGGCTGGGGGGACAGGGAATGTCAGTAATTGGGAGCTTAAGTATTCAGGAGAAGAAAGGACCAGAAAAAGCAGCTTCAGCTGTGAGATAAGCAACACCACCACCACAAGGGTATGACAGTATTGGAACTTCTTTAATGCAAATGTAAAATACTAGCTTATATAATCTCAGAGGAACTGATCTTAGGTTTTAAATAACCAAGCAACTGTTCAATACTGTGAGAAACAAAATAAGGTTTTGCTTCAGCCATAGGACCTTGTGGACATGAGGGGAGGAAGTTAACCCATGTTTATTGCTGAAGTGGAAAGAGGTGTTAAGGCTAATAGGAAAAGTGATAGTGAAGGCCTGCCCAAAAAAGGAAGATAAACAAAGTGGGGAGTTTAAGGGTCATAGGTGGCCGGGAAAGGATGTAAGTTCCTGAGTACCAGCCAGAGGGAAAAGGGACAGGGACCTCACCAATTGGCCAAGGGTATAAAAGGTTATCCATTTTGAGGAAAAGTGTGTCTCCCCAGAGAGATGCACCCGACTCAGCTGACTTGTTTATATCAATAAATAGTGTTGCTTCAATGACTTTGTCCTTTCTCAATTTTATCGATAAATGAGTATGTCTCACAATTTGGGGGCTTGTCTGGGAACCTCGGCCTCTGGGCCTGCTGAGCTGGACGACAGGAGCAGGAGAAGGTGTGCTGTGCTGATTTCAGCAGCCCTCAGCCTATTGTCGTGCCCCACGGGGGCCTGCAAATGAGACCCAGATGGAGGACTCTAGAAGCAAAGAGGGAAGGAGAAGCAGAAGAGGAGAAAACACTGGAGTATACGTGTGACAGCCGATAATATCTGTGCACAGGACTCAGGTAAGAAAAGTGACTGTTGAGTAATACCTGGGTGGCTGGGAAGAGCAGGACTGTGTGGTCACATGCATCCCGGGATATGACCAGGGACTCCTCCCAAAGAGTGGACAGTGGTATAGGGAAGTAACCCTCTGAAGGTAATCATTAAAAAAACAAACTGTACAAAAAAGTCAAGGGCAAGGCTGGATTGACCCCTGTATTTGCCACCAAGAAGACCTCTGCTCCACTGTGGGTTGCAGCCCCTCAGGTATTGAGTGGTGGAAATACATGTCATACCAGACCTTGACAAGGAAAGAAGATTAATAGCCAATAAGTTATTGTCTGGATTAAAATCCTAGTCCTCCTTAGCCCTGGTTTAACTGACCCTTGTACCCCTTGATGCTGTAAGACCTTGGAAGTTGCTGGAAGGAGTGTTACGGCTTTCATGCATCATCTCCATCTTCCCCCAGAAAAACAAAAACCTGCCCCAAAAGTTTTCTCTCTTTTTTTCCGAATTTCCTTTCATGGACTTTCAGTTTGACCCATATGGATAAAATTTATCAAGAAACTTAAACAAAGTGAGGGATCTGGCACCATTGAGGGTACAAACCAAACACAGCTCGGAGCTCTTACTACCCAGAGCAACACCTTGAAGGGTGAAGACCCTCCTCCAAGCACCTGTGCAGGCAGAGGAGCTGCACTCTTACGGCATGTGCAGACTGAACCACGGACACCGTGCCCAGTTTCCTGTGCCTGTACCGCTCCCTCGTTCACAGATGGACAGCGGCACCTTCCCCTTGCTGCACAGGCACAAGGAGCCTCTTTCCTCCCCACACAGACCCACTCCCGTGGCTGCCTGGGACACATTTGGCTCAGAATGTGGAAAAGAAGTGGTGAAATGTAAATCAGAAGCCAGTTGCCATGTCCAGGGCCCAGTTATCTGAATAAAATGCTACACAATTGCTGGAATACTGTATGGATGATTACTTGCTCCCGTCACTGTGTAATCTGGGCTTGTTAGGTGCAGCATATTTATCTCTCCAAAATTACTTTACAGCCATAATTAAGAAAATGCCAGGAAAAGACTCAGAGATATTTTAATGCAATTGCTCTGAGTTTGATAAGCAGAATCTGCCTTTATGCCTTGATCCTCTGCTGCAATCCAGTTGGGTGAAAGGAACATGATAGCACGCAGGGGTTCCAGCAAAGTAGCAGGCTCAGTGCTATTGCACTTTATTGTAGTACAACACAAGTTTATATAGGGCTGGGTATAGAGGGTGCTGGAAAAAGGGGAGGAGCATGGGATTGACAAGGGGTTTAACTGTCACGGTTTTGTCGATCCAGGGAAGAGATCGAACCAGCGACGGGGGTTCTTCAGACTCTGCCGTGAGGTGTCGCTAGGCAAGTCCGCGGCTGCTGAGGGCAAGCACCTGTGACGCAGTCAGTAATGACAGGAGACACAGTATTGCAAGCTCAACACCAGCCTGAGGCACTGATCCGTTTATTGGAGGGACACGCAGGCTTATATAGGGTTAACTGGGGAAGGATCCAGAAACTGGGCGGAGTTAGGGAGGAGCATGCAAATCCTCCACAAATGATTGGGTGGCATAACATGCATATTCATAACTGGGGGACAACTGGGGCGGAGACTAACACAAAGCCCGCCAACGAACCTGATTGGTAGTTACCTCACGATAACCTACCAATGGGAAACATCACTATGCCTCAGGGGCAGAATTCATGGGGAAATGAAAAAACGCACTTAAGAGGCAACCTATATTCTAGGTTCAAACCTCTGTAACACATTAATGTCACAAGTCCCAAGTGGTGTTCTTATTCTTCCAAGGTGTTATCAATCTTCTCTTCTTCCTCAAGCGGCTTGCTTTTCCAGCATTCATAGGCCTCTCTTTCTTGCTGCCCAAGGTCGTGTAAAACACTCCCGACATTTAACCAATGAGGGAGAACAAGAGGAAACGTGACATCAACAGAAAGCAATCATAGGACTACCTGCACTGCGGCAAATCCTGGCCAGTCAGGAAAAAGGGGTAATCATGAGGGAGCGAACATGTCCAAACATGTAAAACTTCAATAAAACTGGGGTACAGAGGCTTCTTAACCATGCATTAAGAATTCATGAATTATATGTTAACAAAGTCCATTTCCAGTGTTGTAAAGTCATGAGGCGTCATGAAGTCACTTAAAGTCCTTTTAAACCATAGTAATTCCATTGTCCATTTCGTTAATAAATTATTTTTTTCATTGTTCATATGTCTGCTTGTCTTCAGGGCCATCTCCTTCCTCTCCCGCTTCTTTGTTTTCTAAAACAACCTTTGCTGAAACACATTTTAAAATTAAATTGCGAATACAAACAAGGATACACGGAACAAAGACCAAAACATCTACAAGAGTTAGTATTATAATTATCCCATAGATATTATTTTGTTTAGCCAATTAGGAAGGGATGGAAAGTGCAGCCGATCAAACAATCCATTTTGATTTTTACTTTGAGAGTATGGATGTCTTGTACTAAATTTTTAAGCTGACTAATGCTTTGATGTATGGACTGAGAATGATCTGAAAAATTCATGCAACACATTCCTTCAAACTCCTGGCACCCATGTCCGTGTGTCAGAAGTAGGAAGTCGATGGCTGCACGATTTTGCAGAAGTAGGAAGTCGGTGGCATTTGCTTCTCTGGTTAACCAGCAACCAAGATGGGTGAGAAGCGATAATGCATGGGCTGTACCTATCTCTGGAAATGGGAAAGAAGCTCAGAAGTTCTTCATTTTGGACCAAATATTAATGTTAGAATCACAATCCGCAGGGAATGGTAGTGGTGGTGGTAAAGTAACAACATTAACTACTTTCTCTTCTGGTGCAATAGGAGCTATTGTTTGAGGGAATGAAGGTTTTGGTTTAGGAGCAGGTGGTTTTGGTTTGTTGGGTTTGGGAAATATAAGTGGAAAGTAAGGAATTACTCCTTGTCTTTTGGCTCTAATTTTCCTAATAGGAGATGGATTAAGAGGTTCTTGGTCTAACAGTTGGAATTTGGCTGGATTAAAGAACGCTAATTTTTCTACTGTGTGAGGACCTCCCACTGGATAGGCAGGAATGCCTTGCCAGGCTCGGTCTCTGCACAGCAGAAAAAAGCCTCTAGGAAGTTTCACATTTCTCATAAAATATTCTGTGGCCACTGATTGCAATTGATTGATTGCACCATGTAGAGACAGTTCCTTGGTAAATTGATTTGTTGGCTGTCACGTTATGAGGATTGATAAATTTATGATCAGTATATTTATGAAAAATAACACAATGACCAGTAGGGAGAGAACCAAGAAGGTCAATTTCCTGTGGAGGAACAGAAGTAAATGTTTGACGAGAAATTAAGTTAGACAACGATACTGAATCTAAAGGAAAGTTACCAGAAAAGGGACCAGAGAATGGACTATTAATCAAAAATGTGTTCCAGACCTCACCAGGGGTAATGGGAACACCTACCAGACAGGACTGGAAAGGGTTCCTTGCACTTGACAAAGCCAGACACAGAGTGCCTGTATTTGTGGCTTTTACCAGTGATACCCACAAGTTCTCGGAGGGTTGCTGTTGTTGTTTGTGAGGACGACCAAGTAAATAAAACTGGGCATTCTATGATGATGGCCTAAATTCAGCTTTATTGCTCTTCGTCTAGTATATTACATCTTGTTCTTTGTTGCAGCCTGGGAGAAGGAAAGAGGTACGGACAGCACAAGGGGTTCGTCACTCTGTTGTAGGCTTTATTGGTTGTCGGTGGAGTGAGGGGTGCTATCCCCTAACTGAGGGGAGGACAGGCCTTTTATAGGGTCTGGGGTAGAAGGGACTAGAGCTTGGGAGGAGTTTTAGGACTGACATGGGGGTTCAACCAATAGGGGAATCACAAAATGTATGACATAACCACAAATCAATCACAGTAACTGACAGCATTAACCGTACCGCCCATACTGCGGCAAATTTCAACCTATCAGGGAACGGGAAATTTCAACCAATCAGGAGAGAGTAAATTCATGAGGGGAATAACATATTCCAATATAATATAATTAATATAACCAAAATACAACATTAAACATCACTTTAAACTGTCCAAAACATGTAGAGTCCATGAGTCCATATCGAGTCCTTTTAGTATTTAGCATAAACAGCTCTCCATCTCTCGTATTTTTCTCTTTCTTTCTTCCGTATCTCTTCAGTTCTTCACACAGCTGCACTCACACACTGTCTCCTCCTGTAGAATCTTACATACTAACACTGTTCTTAGCTCTGTTATCTATATTTACCACTAGCCTTCACGTATGATTGGATGTTCACTTCTTATTTACATTCTTTTCCATGCTGCTAGGCACTGCGGCCTTGCTGCATCCTCCGACAGGTTGCTTCATCCATCCTGGAATAGGGAACGTGGTCACAGTCTTCAGGAGGAGGAGGAGGATGAAGAGTGCTCTCGGTGTACTTTTACTCTTTTGGATGGAATCCATAGTGGCCCACTGTCTGTAGAGATATGTGCGTGTCCTTTCCCCCAAGTTATTAGAGGGAAAGGACCTTTCCATTGGTCAGTTAATAGGTCTTTATAGATTACTTTTGCCTTTGACATGTTAAAGAGTCTTTTACTGGGTTAAAATGTCTCTGAGCTGGCGATTGGTCATTTATTTCACTATTTAAAAAATTTAAAACATGAAGTGCCTTATGAAGTCTTTCTTGGGGGGAGAGACCCACATTCCCCCTCTTCTGTTTTTCCAACATGGTCTTTAGAGTACGATGTGCTCTTTCCACTATACCCTGGCCCATGGCTTATGAGGTATACCGGTAATATGTTGTATGCCCCACATCTGGAGAAAAATTTTGGGTTTCTTTTGATACATATGAAGGCCCATTATCGTTTTTCACTTGGTAAGGGACCCCTGTATGAGCAATTGCTGCTGTAAGATGTTTCATTGACACAGTTTTAGGGTACTGTGACAAGGACTGGACCAGCTCAGGGTTCGGTGATAAGCTTGTAGATGTTTAAGGCAGCTGTAGTCACCAGCTAATTCTGGCCCACACGCGCCACGCACCCCAGAAGAAGGAGAGACGAGACAACGATTCAAACACCAGAACAGCCAAGGTTGATCTACTTTATTGAACAAAATGGTGGTTTTTATAGGGTAAGGAAAGGAAAACTCTGGAAAGAGGGCAGTACGTGGGAGGAGCATGCAAATCCTCCTCACAGGGTTGGCTTAAGGGAAATGCATAAACAGAGGTAGGTGTTAACAAACCATGAGGTAACTGGGGAGAACAATGATTCGTTGGTACCTCAGGGTAAACCAGCCAATAGAACACTGTTACCATGCCTGACAGGCAGTGTCCATATGGTAACTGCGGAAATGTAAAATGAAGAATTCAATCTACGAGTAGGTTTTATGCCTCATGGCTACCAAAAACAGTCTCAAGCAGTTGCACAATCGTCCTCAAAATGACTTTTCCATTCCTCAAATGAATTCTCATCCCCTTTGTGGTCTTGGCTATCTCCAACATTTCCTAACATCATGGCTTTTTTCACCAGAGTGTGCGGTCACTACTGTATATCCTGAGAAGGTGTCAATGGATACATGGACAAACTTTAGCTTGCCGAATTCATTAACATGAGTTACATCAGTTTGTCAGATTTTAAGAGGTTCTAAACCTCTATGCCGCAGTCTGGGTGGATGGAAAGGACACGCAGCACACAGGGGTTCGTGCTCTGCTGTAGGCGATTTATTAGGGAGATGTTGCGAGGGCTACAGGAGCACAGGTGCGCTGACCAAGAACTGAGGGTGAACAGGGTTTTTATAGGCTCGGGGATGGAAGGGTCTGGAAACTGGGAGGAGTTTGGGATTGACAACAGGGTAGAACCAATGAGGGATTAACAACAAGCATACATTAACTCTTAACCAATAACAAGACTCAGGGGGGGTGTCGAGACCGCCCACACTGCGGCAAATCTCGACCTATCAGGATGAAGGATTTTACAACCAATCAGGGATTAGGGATTTGTGAGGGGAAAACACATTTGGAATAAAATAATGAATTTATAACTGGGGTACATTTAACTTTAACATGCGTTAACAACACCACTTAAAACCATTCTGCAACTTTTCATTTCTGGGTGCTTTTGACTGTCCATATGAGTGAAAGTCCGGTGTGAAAGTCCAATCATTTAAATACAGTCCTCATTGTACTCCTTGTAAACTTTTCTCCACTTCTTGTACATCCTTTGAGTCTTCTTCTTGTCCTCCGCGTCTCCCCCTTTTTTGTTTTGTAGTTGGTAAGCTTTGTTGTTGGTCCAGTTGTAATCAGGGGAGTCAACAGAGACCACCACTGGGTTGGCACTAGGGAGACAATAACGTTTGAAACAAGCCACAATACAAGATAACACACAACCTATGACCACAACTGAAATTAAAACTGAGATAGCAATCAAAATCAACTGTTTTGTCCAATTTGGAAGTGAACCCCAATTAAGGCCTTCGAAAATGTCCTTTGAATTCCATTTTGAATCTTGTCTAATGTCATTTACCAGATTGTGTAATTCTTGAATGTTAGATCGAATTGAGGTGGAATGGTCAGAAAAATTGAGGCAACATAAATCAGAAAATTCTTTGCAACCATGGTTGTGCAGTAACAGAAGAAAATCGATAGCTGCCCGATTATGGAGTGAGACACCTTTCAATGTTTGTGAGTCTTCAAGCAACGTGGTGAGGGCAGCGGATGTTACATTGGCTTCTTTTGCTAGCCAACAAATGAGGTGACTGAGAATTCCCAAGGAATGATCTGTGGCGATGCCCGCAAGGAAGAACGACACCCAAAAATCTTTGGCATCTGACCACAGATGTACCTGAGGATCACAGCTCGAATGCACAGGTGGTAAATATTTATTCAGCTGGAAAGGTTGTGGCGTTGCAGGTTGTTGTTTTGGACTCATTTGTAAAACCGGTTGATTATTGGAGTCCAATTGGCTATAAAGAGTGAGTAATGGTGTGTCCTTTGGGGTATCTCGGGATTTCCCAGGGGAATAGGGATAGGAATCCCAGCTAAGAGGATATTTTTCTTTGAGTCGTCTTTTTATTTCGGCCTGCGAACTAGTGGCTATCTGTCTCTTGTTTCTTTTCGATTGTGCGGAATTAGTTTGGAGTGAGGGAATCGTGCCTGGAATCGTAAATTTAAAAGGATGGAACAGGGTAACTTTCCCTATGGTGCAAGGACCCCCTATGGGGTTGGCTGGAATTCCAGACCATGCCCTTTCACCACAGATTAGAAAGTCACCAGAAGCCAATTTTAAAGGTTTATCCGTGATTCCAGTGTTGACTGCTGAGATGATTTTTGTGTTGTTGCACCACAAGTTGGTATTTTTGTAAATGCTTTTCCTAGGACTCACATCGGTCTCTATCCGATGAATTCCAGGCCTGGTGTGGAAACTCATGCAAAAATTAGTAATAACAGAACCCAATAACTCGAATTCAACCGGATTGTTCGACATAACAGAAAAGGTTTTGTAAAAACGCTGAACACTATCATTCAAAGGAACGCCAACTAAACAGGTAGAAAAAGGATTTGCAACATTACTTGTGGACAGACAGATTGTATCAGTGTTGGCCTGCTTTGCGAGCTTGTACCATAGATTATTTTCTATGTTACTTCCCTGTTGTAGGGCCCACGATGGAATTCTCCCAGGTGATGTCTCTGTGGGAGGGGCGTGAATCTGCGTTGTCGTGGCCAAAAGGATGATGAGGGAAATCAGGATCTTGGTTCCACTGGAGGGGATGGTGTCCCAAGGTCTGCCGTCTGCTTTTGGATTTTCACCCTCTTTGATGGTACCCATCTTGCTCCTGTGTCAGTTAAAATACAAGCGTGCCCTTTCCCCCATGTAATTAGGGGGAAAGGACCCAACCATTTATCAGTTAGAATGTCTTTGTATAGGACCTTGGCTTTTGACGGTACAGAATCAGAAATTGCAAAATGTCTTTCAACCGAGGTTTTGCTTATGGGAATATCATTTTCCTCGATCCTGTTTAAGAAATTCAAAACAGAAAGAACTTGGTCTAATTTTTCTTGAGGGGAGAGTCCTAGACTCCCCCTTTTTTGTTTTTGTAAAAGGTTTTTTAGAGTCTGGTGCGCACATTCGACGATTCCTTGACCCGTGGGGTTATGAGGTATCCCGGTGGTATGGGTAATACCCCAGGCAGAAAAAAATGTTTGCGTATCTTTTGCGACGTATGAGGGGCCATTATCTGTTTTGATCTGTTTTGGCACCCCCATACGGGCAAAAGCTGCCAGGAAATGCTTTCTGACATCACGACTTTTCTCACCGGAATGCGCAGTGGCAACAATAAATTTGGAAAAGGTGTCAATCGAGACATGAACAAATTTAAGTTTGCCGAATTCAGGGACGTGCGTGACGTCCGACTGCCAAATTTCCAGAGGAGAAAGACCTCTGGGATTTGTCCCTTCAGGTTTCAAAAGTGCCACTGCCTGGCAATCGGGACAAGATTTTATGATTTCTTTTGCTTGAGTTAAAGTGAGACCAAATTGCTTCTGTAAAGATTTCGCGTTCTGGTGGAAAAAGTCGTGTATCATGCGTGCTTGCTGAAAGAAATTTGGAATGGTGGACATACCTTCCAATTTGTCTGCACGTAGATTTCCTTCCACCACGAGCCCAGGAAGTGTTGTGTGCGATCAAATATGTGTGATGTAAAAAGGAAAGGCTCTGTTTTTAACAAAGAAAAGTAAACGAGTTAATAAATCAAACAGGAGGGGATGAGAAACATGTTTTAAATATGAATTTTCGATTCTGGAGACAATACCCACAACATAAGATGAATCCGAAACAATATTTAGGGGTTCTGATTGAAAGAGGAAAAAAGCTCTAATTACAGCAGACAGTTCGATGAGCTGTGGAGAACCTTGTAAGCGATGAATGTCTTGTTTCAGGTGTTATTAATTTGCCACACAACTACAGCATTCCCCGTACGACCAGAGCCATCAGTAAATACAGTTGTGGCTCCTGGTAGGGGAGTATGAGAATGCATGATTTTCAGAGAAAGAGGAAGAGGTAGTAATCTTTGTAGTAAAGGACAAGCAGGGAGGTGGAATTTAACTTGTCCTAAGAAATGAGCTGTGGCTATTTGAAAATCTAGAGATTGTGAGAGGAGGTGATGAAATTGTTCTGCTGTAGTGGGGAGGAAAAGAAAATCCGGATCTTTGCCAAGTAGTTCATTACACCTTGTGCGTCCTTTAAACACAAGTTTAGAAATCATTTCAGTGAGAGTAGTAAGAGTTTTAGAAAATTGGTGAGGGAGGAAAAACCATTCCCATAAGCAAAATTTGGTATCGTTGCTATGAAACTGGCCCAAAGTTGCTAGAGGCTGTTTATTTCCTAGAGCAACAACAAATGAGACAGGCGCATCAGGGATGGATCTTTGCACCTGACAGGAATTGATTTTTTGTTGTACAATAGAGAGGGCTGTCTCTGCTTAAGGGGTCAAAAATCGAGGGGAGCAAAGGTCAGGGTCTCCCTTAAGGAGGTCAAATAAAGAACTCAGGTCATCTATGTTAATTCCTAAGATAGGTCTGAGCCAATTAATAGCGCCTAAAAGTTTTTGAAGGTTGTTTAGGGTCCGAATGTTTGTCTGAATAGTAATGGATTGTGGAAAGAAGGTCGAATTGGTGATTTTTAATCCTAAAAATTTCCAAGGAGGAGAGATTTGAACTTTTTCTGGAGAGATAGCCAATCCATGGGAATTGAGGGCTGAAACAAGGGAATCAGTAACTTTGTGAAGAGATGATTTGGTAGAAGTGCAGATCAAGATGTCATCCATATAATGGAGGATGATACTGTGTGGGAATTGAGACCAAATTGGAAAAATGATTTTTGATACAAAAAGTTGGCACAGAGTCGGTGAGTTCTTCATCCCCTAGGGTTTACTCCTTCTGATGGTAACAAAGTAACCTTCTGGCAATCTGAGCAATTCTGTATGATGGTGTTTGCCTGGCCTTGGGTAAGGTCGAATTGTTTTTGTAGTGCCCTGGCACTCTGATGGAAATAGTCATGGGAAATTTTCACTTGAGCCAATTTTTGTGGGACTACAGCCATACCTGCTAAAAGATCGGCGATCCAGTTTCCCTCCACCACAAGTCCGGGTAGAGTGGAATGAGATCTGATGTGAGTCACAAAAAACAAATGTTCACACTTCTGTATCGAATAGAGGAGTTGTTTAAACAAGGAGTACAAAATTGGATTTGTGATGTCTTTCAGGTACGAGTTTTCTGCCCTTTTTATAATGCCCACTACGTATAATGAATCAGACACTAAATTAAAACTCTGATATTGAAGTAAAAAGAAGGCACGAACAGTTGCTGACAGCTCCACAATTTGTGGAGATCCATCTACCTTGTGGATATCCTGCTTCCAGTCACTTCCATCTTTCCAGACGACCACGGCATTACCAGTTCTGCCAGAGCCATCTGTAAATACTGTGACTGCTTCCAAAATCGGGACATGTGACTGGACAAATTTTGGAGCCAATGGAAGATGACTAATTTTCTGCAAAATTTTGCAGTTAGGTAGATGGAATTTAATTTGCCCTTTGAAGTTTGAAGTTACCAATTGGAAGTCCACATTCACTGTCAGCATCTGCTCTAGCTGTTTGGAGGTCAGGGGGAGGTACATGTTATCTGGCTCTTCCCCTGACATCTCCCAACAGCATGTCCTACCTTTAAAACAAATTTTATTGATCATTTCTGGCCAAGTAATGAGGGTTTTAGAAAATTGATGAGGGAGAAAAACCCATTCCCACATACAGAACTGAGTAAAATTAGAGTGGAATTGGCCAATTCAACCAAAAGGCTGTGATGGGCCTTGTAAGATGACCAGAACAGGCAGAATACCTTCTAACCTCCTATGAGCTTGTAAGCTGGAGATTTTATTTTCAACCTTTTTTTTTTTTTTAATGTCTTGTCAGCTTCAGGGGAGAGTGACCATTGAGACGCTAGCAAAGGGTCACCTTTTAGCATGGAAAATAACGGGTGAAGGTCATCAGTTGAGATACTTAATGAGGATCACACCCAGTTGATGTTGCCCAGTAACTTTTGGAGGTCATTCAGAGTCTGAATAGAGTGGTTGATGACAATTTTCTGTGTAACGATGGATGTTTTGGTAATTTTCCATCCAAGGTATTGCCAAGGGGAATGCCACTGAGTTTTTTCTGAAGCAATTTGTAAATTGTGAATCTTTAGGGAATTTAAGGTCGAATTGACGATTTTTTGTACAATGGGTTTAGTTTCAGCACAAATTAATATGTCATCCATGTAATGATAAATTGTAACATTTTGGTATTTTTGCCTAATTGGTGACAAAATTTTTGAGACATATAACTGGCATAGGGTCGGGGAATTCCACATTCCCTGTGGCAATACTTTCCACTCATACCTCTAATTTGACTCTGCTGCATTTATAGATGGTACAATAAACACAAACTTACATGTGTCCTGCAGATGGAGCAAGATATGAAAGAAACAATCTTTTATGTCGATGACCACCGTGGGCCATCCCTCTGGTAACATGGTAAGGGATGGCATACCAGGCTGTAGAGATCCCATAGGCTCTATTACCTAATTAATTTTTCTGAGATCTTGTAAAAGTCCTCACTTACCTGACGCCTTCCATATAACAAAGACTGGGGAATTCCATGGGCTGACTGTAGGGGCAATGTGGCCTAATTCTAACTGTTTTTTTACCAATTCTTTGAGGATGAGCAGTTTTTCTTTTGGCATTGGCCGCTGGTCTACCCAAATTGGAGTGGTGGTGTTCCATTTGAGAGAGGGTAGAAGCTGCTCACCAGTGGCCAAGCTTCAAAATTTGAACCTAATTTTAGGCCCCATTGAGTCAGCACGTCCCTTCCTCAGTGTCATGGGAAGGGTTAAGATAAGCGGACGACCATTACCTATGCACCTATTTGGGTTGCAGATTGATATAACTTCCCTGCTCCTAAAAGGAGTCCTGGCTCACCCCACCCCATTAACGCTTGCTAAAGCAACCTCATATGGCCATTGGTCAGGCCAGTCCTTCATGGCGATGATTGTTACGTCAGTTCCTGTATCAATGAGTCCGGTTATGGGAACTGAATTTTGTCCAGCTGCAAAAGACAGTAGGAGTAGGTTAAGAAAGGTCTGTTCTTGATTGGGTCCAGTTTACCTCTGCTCCTCCTTCCTGAGGTAAACTGGACAACTACTCCAGGGGCAGTAGCTGTGCCACAGGAATGTCACTTGAAAGCTCTATGGGTGGAGAAGAAATATGCACTTTAATACTGATATTATTGGGGTTTAGGTCTTTGAGGACTTCAGGGAGACTGGGTTTCCCAGGCTTGGCATTTCCCGCCCTTGGGTCCTCCGCCATTTTCCCTGCATGCTTTCTCCTTCTGTGTATGTTTCCTGCCGCCTTCATCACCTCCATTACACATACAGTGTCTTGACTTACTGCCAC
The DNA here is from genome assembly GCF_022539395.1 of Myiozetetes cayanensis. Taxonomy (NCBI): domain Eukaryota; kingdom Metazoa; phylum Chordata; class Aves; order Passeriformes; family Tyrannidae; genus Myiozetetes; species Myiozetetes cayanensis. Next base: position 32,693,384 of record NW_026087631.1, on the reverse strand, counting down.
CTGCCACCTTAGGGACAGTTGTTTTTTGTCCTTTGTGAGGGGAATCACCGCCATCTTGGGTGGAATTCTGCTGGCAGCTATCTGCCTGATCCTGTAGATCAGAAGGACTATCCTCCACGCTATCAGGGAATCCACTCCTGCTTTGTCCCCTCTATTCTTTGCTTTCCACAGGATGGATTCCAGTTTGTCCCACTGTTTAAGTTTTAAAGTGTCCGGGACAAATGATTTATTCCTCTTGAGCCACTTTGCAAGGGTTTTGAGGGACTTTTTATCGTAATCGTGGCCCTTCGCATCTATGACTGCCCTTATTTGTCTATAGATGATGTTTTCGTTTTTAGAGAGAGACGATCCCATTTTCTCTCAGTTGTCAAATTGGTGGTGGACAGGGGAAGGAAAGGAAAGGGATTCCCACAGCTGCTCACCTCTCAGAGGCGCATTGGAGCCTGCCGGCTTTTCACCCATATCCGCCGTCCAGCTGCGGTACTCGCTGGACTGCACCTCCGCAGCCAGGTGCAGCTGAATGCCATCGGGAGACAAGAGAGTTCTCTCAATATGAGGGAACTACAACCCTGTCTCATGTTGCAGCACCATTTGTCACAAGTTGGGACAAAGAACAAGAGACCAGCGGGGTTCTTTAACAGGGCTGCAGATCTCTCCAGGGCAGTGCCCAAGGCTGATCTGGTTTATTCACAAGATGGAGGGATTTTATAGGCTTGGCTGGGGAAGGTGCTAGAAGGTAGGAGGGATATGCAAAACTTGGACATGGGATAGGTGGAAGGTACATGAATAAACATTAGGGAGTAGGATAGCAACAGGGTACAAACTGGGATTGGCTGGGACAGATATGGCACCATAGACTGTCCAATGGTAACTGACATCTGCTCCTAGGAGCGTAGTCCATAGCAACTCCTTGCAACATTTTTGTAAAAATGAGGCTTCAATCCAGCAATGGATTTTAGCCCAAAAGTCACTTATAGTAAAGTCCTTTTAAACCATAGTAATTCCATTGTCCACTTCATTAATAATTTTTTTTTTCCATTGTTCATATGTCTGCTCGTCTTCAGGGCTGTCTCCTTCACCTCTCGCTCCTTGTCCTCGACCGCTGCAATCATCCTTCTGTTGCGAGTTTTTTGCTGGTTTGTTGGTGGTCTTTTTGCATGCATGCAAAATTTGGGAATCTAAGGTAAACTCCTTCTACGAGGGATATGGGAGAGACCAGCCTTCAGTCAGCAATATGTCAACAAGACACAGCTGAGCCATTACTACTGAAAGAAAGAACAGGCCCCTAATATTATGGGGGTGATCCCTGGTTAGAATTCAGTAGAACCTAAGTAGTCAGTATCAGTAAGAAGGTACTAAAAAGTGAAAGGTCTAAAGCTTTGGTGCACTACTGTATGGACTTCGGGATAACTGTGCCATTGCAAATAGCTTGCCTTTACAATGAAAGACATCTATGTACACAATGCTTGTGTGACGGGGAAAGGGCTCCTATGTCACCTGTGAATATCGTATCTGTCTGCTTTCTCTAACCCTAGCTGTGGATACTTGTGTGTGCAGTGAGATTAAGGTTTACAGATGGATATTCACTGATCAGACTGCTTGGGTCAGAGCTTCTGCTCTTGCCCTGACAAAGCGAATAATTTCCTGGATTCACAGCAGGAAAAGCAGACAAACCTGCATAAACACTGCTGACTTCTGCCCCTGGTTGAGGTTCCAGCCAGAGAGAGTAGAGGTTGAGTGACCATCACAGAGTGATGTTGGGCCAAGCGTGTAAAGTGATTGTTCTTGCAGATTGTCGCAGTTTCAACTGTGGGAGAGGAAACGGACCAGCTTGGGGTTCTTGCCTAGCTTGTAGAAGTTGTTAGGAAAGCAATAGCCAATGGCTAACGAGTTAAGATTACTCCTGCTCTGAGCCCAAGAAAGAGACACAAGAGACAGTATGTGAACACTTGAACAGGCGATGCTGATCTGCCTTTATTGAGACAAAATGGTGGGTTTTATAGGGCTAGGTGGGGAAGGATCTAGAAAGAGGGAGGAAACTAGGAGGAGCATGCAAATCCTCTAACATTCATTGGTTTGGGGTACATGAATAAACATAAGGAGGTGTCAACAGGGAATGAACTAATAAAGGGAGAATATGATTGGTCAGTACCCTGGGGTAAACTGACCTATTGGAAACAGTCTCCAAGCCTGGCAGGCAAAAGTCCGTGAGGGAGAAAGAAAATGAGGGAATCAACCTATGAATAGGTTTTCTAACTTTAACATAGCTACTGCAATACAGTCTTCAAATGTTGGTGTGATTATTGACAGTGGTGTTGGCAAGGCTGACCTTCCAGTCTCCAAGGACATTTCTCCTTTTCCTTGATCTTTCCATAGTGCAAATGCAGTTTCCATCTCTTCGTAGTCTCCCTCACCTCCAACAGCACATGACAATCTTCATTTGTTTTCTCAGTTATTAATGATTTAAAGAGAGTTTCTTGAGAGACCACATCAGGAATTTGTCACACAATGGCTCACGCAGTCTTGTGACGTAGTCCACGAAGGGCTCTTTAACCCCTTGGTGGACTAACGTGTAAGACTGCATGGGGACAGCCGCATTAGCCACTAATTTAAATGCATTTAGGGGCAATTCTTTCACCTGATCTAACACAGCTTTAGGTAGTTGTGCTTGCTGCTGCGGATTACTGTAATTTCCGTCCCCGTACCCGATGTACAAGTTGTTCATGAGACAGTCCTGCTGTATTATTATATGATTTTAGAAAATTTAAAACCTGTGACTTCCACTCAGTCTCAGAGGCTGATTTCTGTACAATAGTTAACAGTGCTTTAGCAATAATTTGAATGTCCTCCTGAGTTAATGTATAGGAGGAGAAAAATGCTTCTAAGAGACCTAGTGTCGCAGCCTTGTCTGCTGGGAAGGGAGCAGACCAGCTGCAGGGGGTTCTTGCAGGCTGCTTCGTGAGGTGTTGAAATATGCAGCAGCAAGGGCTTCCCGATCAGGTTCGCACGCGCTGTGACCCACAAGGAATACACAGACACGATATGAACACCGAGGATGCCAAAGGCTGATCCGTTTATTAACCAAAATGGAGGGTTTTTTATACCCCCCGAGGGAGAAAACTCTGGAAAAGGGGAGGTAACCGGGTGGAGCATGCAAATCCACAACATTTCACTGGGTAACGGGATACATAAACATGAGGGGGTGTAAATCAGGGAGGAGAAAACCTGGGATAACAGGATTGGACGGTACCTCAAGGTAAACCGACCAATGGGGAGAGTGTTGCCAAGCCTGACAGAGCTTATCGGCTAAGGGGAGGAGAAAGGAAAATGGAGGGTAGGTAACCTAATAATAGGTTTGAGTTCAATACACGAGCCACTGAACAACTGTCCATGAGGTGAATCTCAAAGTCTTGGTCCTACGTCGTCTGTTTGTACTTTCCACACGTCGAAATTAGTGTTATTATCTCTATCTGTTTTCCAAGCATCCATGGTGGCGTAGACCCCGTCGCCAACATCTCCTCCTTTTGTGTTTTGTAAATTGGCAGGGAAGACTCGTTTAATAATCGAGTTTTTCATGTAGGAAAGGGAACAAGTGAAAGCCGATGACAAGCATATGAGGAATATTTGTTTGAGCCAATTAGGTAGGAAGGGAATTTTTATACTTTCAAAAATATCTTTAGAATAAAAATTTGTAGGGACTTCAGCTGCGGTGAGGAGGTTTTTTAATTCCGTGATGCTATAATATATGTGTTTGGTTGAGTTAGGGTAATTTCGGAAATTTAAACAACACAAATCCAGTTTTTCGATGCAACCAATTGTTCGAGACAGCATGAAATAATCGATAGCTGCACGGTAATTGGGAGAAATGTGAGAGAAAACAACAGAGTCTAAAGTGACATTCTGTAGAGCAATGCTTATTGGATGAATATGTTTTGTTAATGCCCAATCAGGTTGGTTTTTGAAGGTAAGGTTGTCGAATTGTTCCAAGAGATTGAAATCTTGTGCCGAATTAATTATTGTAAGAGAGCTAATTTTGGTTTTGAGGTCAAAAGGATCAGGGTCTTTGTTGACTCTTTTAGGTAGAGTAGGGGTGGTCGGATCAAGAAAAGTTAATCTGCCAATTGTGCATGGGCCCCCTAAAGGGAGAGAGGGAACTCCGGCCCATGCTCTGTCACCGCAAACTAAAAATATCCCTTTGGGAAGACCTTTTGGTTCAATGTGGTAATGGGATTTTTCTGTCACCCCAAAGAGAAGGATTCTCGCACCACAGGGATGCGTTTTGATAAAAAGGTGAGTCAGGAGTAAGAACATGGTTAATCTTCTCAGTGGTCTTGGCGAAATTGAAACACAGCTTGGCTTTCACTGAACCTAGGATTTTAAGTTCCTGAGGTTCATAGTCGATTTTTGTTTTGTAGCCGAAATTGTTAAAAAAGAGGTTCACTTCAGATTCTTTTGGTAGGCTAACAACATGTGATTTCAGTGGGTCATCAATGTTATTGTTTGTGAGGCAAAGTTTGTCTGAATTTATGGCATGTGCGAGCTTTACCCAAATGTTGCCCCTCAGGGGTGATCCCGCAGGTGGCATTGGAGGAGGTTGGGGAACAGGCCGCTGCGTAGTTGGAGTGATGCTCACGGTGAAGAGGACAAGGAAGGTGAAGGTCCAAGAAAAACTTTTATCCGGCGTGATGGTATCCATTTTGTCCCTGAATCTGTAGAAATACAAGCATATCCCTTTCCCCATGTTATCAGGGGGAAAGGGCCTTCCCATTTCTCAGTTTCTAAATTCTTAAAAAGGACTTGGGGTTTTTCTGAAGTTATGCTAGGGGATTCAGAAAAATGTTTTTGAATGGGGGTGAGGTCTCCGTCGTGTCAGTTTAAGAAGTTTAGGACGAATTGAGCTTTGGCTAATTTCTCCTGTGGGGAAAGAGAATGTGTACTCTTTTCTTGTTTTTTCAGCATATTTTTCAAACTTTGATGAGCACATTCCACTATCGCTTGTCCTGTAGGATTGTGAGGGATGCCAGTGGTATGCTTGATGCCCCATTCTTGAAAGAAAGTTTGGGTGCCTGAAGACACATATGCAGGGCCATTATCTGTTTTAATTTGATGAGGCACTCCCATGTGGGCAAAAGCCGTTAAGAAATGTTTCTTAACATCGCGACTTTTTTCTCCAGAATGCGCAGATGCTACTAATAATCTGGAAAAAGTGTCAATTGAGACATGAACATACTTTAGTCTGCCGAATTGGGGGATGTGAGTAACATCTGTTTGCCAAATTTGGAGAGGTTCTAATCCTCGGGGGTTAACCCCCGCAGGTCGGAGAGGGGTTATTTTTTGGCAATCAGGGCAAGTCCTGATTATTTCTTTAGCCTGATTCCTGCCGCAGCCCGAGTGGGAAAGGACTGACAGCACTCAGGGGGTTCGCAGTCTGCAGCAGATTTATTGATGGTACAGGAGGCGTGAGGGCGCTTCCTGGCGCTGAGCCGCGAAGGTGCTGCCCAGAACAAAGGGCGAACAGGACTTATATAGGGTTAGGGAAGGAAAGGTCTAGAAACTGGGAGGAGTATGAGATTGACATAGGGGGAGAACCAATAGAGGAACAATAAAGGGAATACATTAACTTCCAACCTATAGTGTAACTTTAGGGGTGTGGTGAGACCGCCTTATTGCGGCAGAATCCCACCAATCATAACTGGGGATTCAACAGCCAATCAGGGGAAAGGGTTCATGAGGGACAACTTATAAGGGAATAAAATATAAATCTATAACTGGGGTACAACTATTTTAACATGCATTAACAATTCTAATTGAGGTAAATCAACATTGTCCGCGTCAGTTGAATTCTAAAGTCCATTCACAAGCGTCCATTCCAATATGCTAGTCCATATTATTAAACTTCATCGTCATTATATTCTTTATAGATCTGTCTCCACTTGCGGTACAGTTTCTGATTCTGTTTGATGCTTTCCACATCTCCCCCTTTTTTGTTTGTTTGAAGCGAAGTTATGTCGATCGCAGCAGGGTTGGCGGCAGGGAGGCAGTACCTTTTGAAACAGGCAATGACACAGGACAGAACGCAAGCAATAACAACAACGGAAAGTAAAACTGAAATCGCAATTAAAATTAATTGTTTGGTCCAATTAGGGAGGGACCCCCAGTTGAGTCCTTCAAACAAGTCTTTGGAACTCCACTTAGAGTCCTGTTTTATGTCATTAACTAAATCATGCAGTTGTTGAATATTGGCCCGAATGGAGGTCGAATGATCAGAAAAATTAAGACAACACAAATCTGAGAATTCTTTGCAGCCATGATTATGTAATAGTAATAGGAAGTCGATGGCAGCCCTATTGTGCAATGAGACGCCCTTTAGGGTTTGAGAGTCTTCCAAAAGTGCAGCGAGGGCATTGGACGTAACATTTGCTTCCTTAGACAACCAGCATGTCAAGTGACTGAGTGTGGTCAACGCGTGATCCGAGGCTATGCCTGCTAAGAAAAAGGATACCCAAAAATCCTTGGCATCTGACCACAGATACACATGCGGATCACACTCAGAATCAGTGGGAGGTAGGTATTCGTTTGGTCGAAATGGTTTTGGAGTTGCTGGCTGCTGTTTTGGCGTTAATTGTAGAATAGGTTGATTGTTAGATTCCAATTGTTGATAAAAATTTAGAAGGGGGAGTTCTGGTTTTTTGTACGTGGATTTACCAGGGGCATGTGGGTAGGAATCCCAATCAAGGGGATATTTTTCCTTTAGTCGTCTTTGGATTTCTGATTTTGAACTTACTACAACTTGTCTTTTACTTCTGGCCGGGTTGGTAAAGTTTATGAAGGAAGATCGAATTTCGCCAGGAATTGAGAATTTGAATGGATGGAATAGGGTGATTTTCCCAAATGTGCAGGGGCCTCCGACTGCATTGGCCGGAATACCGGACCAGGCCCTCTCACCACATATGAGAAAATCCCCAGAGGCCAATTTAAGGGGCTTGTCTGTAATGCCTGTACTCACTGCATTAACCTGAGCTGTCCCATTACACCATAGGGTGGCATTGCGGTAGATGTTCTTCTTGGGGCTGACATCAGTGGTCTCTCTGTGACTTCCTGGCTGCTTTTGAAACTGAATGCAAAAATTCGTTATAACTGAACCTAACAATTCAAACTCAACTGGGGGGGTTGACATAACCGAAAAGGTCTTATAAAAACGTTGGATACTATCATTAAGAGGGATTCCAACAAGGCACGTGGAAAAGGGATTGGCAACATTTTTGGTAGAAAGGCAAATTGTGTCCGTGTTTGCTTGTTTAGCGAGTTTGTACCAGATATTATTGTTTGTGGTACTTCCCTGCGCCAGAGCCCACATCGGAATGGTGTCAGCAGATGGAGATGTGGTAGGAGGAGCGCTGATCCTGGATGCCGAAATCAGTATGATGCAGAGGTAGATTATGACGTTTGTTTTGCAGGTTCCGCCGGAGGGGTAGGCGTTTGTAGGTCGGAAGATTGCTTGTAGACCTTGATTCGCTTTGCTGGGACCCATCTCGGACCTGTATCGGTTAAAATGCAGGCGTGCCCTTTCCCCCAGGTGATTAGGGGAAAAGGGCCCAACCACTTATCAGTTAGATTATCCTTATACAATATCTTAGCTTTTTCAGGGACTGTTTCGGAAATATTAAAATGTCTCTCTACAGCAGTTTTGTAAGTGGGAAGGGTGTTGTCCTCTAGCCGATTTAAGAAATTTAGAACATAAAGCACTTTATCTAATCGTTCTTGGGGAGAAAGGTCAAGACTCCCCCTTTTTTGTTTTAGAAGTAAATTTTTAAGCGTCTGATGAGCACGCTCTACAATTCCCTGACCTGTGGGATTATGGGGGATTCCGGTAATGTGGGAAATTCCCCAGGCAGTGAAGAAACTCTCCGTGGCTTTCGCAACGTACGAGGGACCGTTGTCAGTCTTTACCTGTTTCGGGACCCCCATACGTGAGAAAGCCGCTAGAAAGTGTTTGCGGACATCACGGGTTTTTTCGCCAGAATGTGCAGTGGCGACGATAAATTTTGAAAACGTGTCGATAGACACATGAACAAATTTTAACTTTCCGAATTCATTGATATGTGTGACATCGGATTGCCAGATCTCTAGGGGAGAAAGACCCCTGGGGTTTGTCCCTTCAGGTCGAAGTGGTGCCACTGCTTGGCAATCGGGACATGATTTTATGATATCTTTAGCTTGAGTTAAGGGAATGCCAAATTGTTTATGTATAGCCTTTGCATTCTGGTGAAAGAAGTCATGAGCCAGGCGTGCTTGTTGGAGTAAATTTGGGACAATAACATTACCTGCCAAGGAATCAGCACGCCGGTTGCCTTCCGCCACAGGTCTGGGAAGTGTAGTGTGTGATCTGAAGTGCGTAATGAAAAAAGGGTGTTTTCTGTGTTTGATAAAGAAAAATAGACGAGTTAATAATCGGAATAGTAAAAAGGTGGGAAACATGTTTAAGATAAGAGTTTTCTAAACGTGAAACCAAACCAACAACATAGGAAGAGTCAGAAATTATATTCAAAGGTTCATCCTGGAAAAGAAAAAAGGCTCGGGTTACTGCAGAAAGTTCAACCATTTGAGGGGAGCCCTCAGCATGGTGTATGTCTTGTTGCCATGTTTGATCTCTGGACCAGACGACCACTGCATTCCCAGTCCTTCCCAAACCGTCTGTAAAAACAGTTGTGGCTCCAGATAAAGGGAGGGGGGAATGCATGACCTGGAGGGTTAATGGAAGAGGTAATAAACGTTGTAGTAAGGGACAGGCAGGGAGATGGAATTTTACCTGTCCGGCGAAATTGGCAGTAGCAATTTGAAAATCTGCAGAGTGTAAAAGAAGTTGTTGGTATTGGTCTGCAGTAACCGGAAGGAAAAGAAAATCAGGGTCATGGCCGATCAATTCCACACACCTGGAGCGACCTTTAAGAAAGAGTTTTGAAATAAGTTCGGGAAAGGTGGTAACTGTTTTGGAGAATTGATGAGGGAGGAAAAACCATTCCCACAGGCAAAACTGCGTATTATTAGAATGGAACTGTCCCAAAACAGCCAAGGGCTGTTTTTCGCCTAAAGAAATGACAAAAGACACAGGGACATGAAGGAGCATGCGGCGTGCTTGACAAGAAGAGATCTTTTGTTGTATAACGGAGAGAGTAGACTGAGCATCAGGGGTCAGAGATCTGGGGGAATTTAGGTCCGGGTCTCCCTTTAGGATGTTAAACAAGGGACTTAATTCCTCTGTACTTATGCCAATTAAGGGTCGTAAGCCAATTGATAGCTCCCAAAAGCTTTTGGAGATCATTTAAGGTTTTGATTTCCGACCGAATTTGGATTGGTTGGGGGAAAAATGTGGAATCGGTAATGTGTAAGCCTAAAAATTTCCATGGTGCAGAGAACTGGATTTTTTGTGTAGAAATAGCCAATCCATTGGAATTTAGAGTCGAAATTAAGAAAGTTGGTGACTTCACTCAAAAGAGATTTAGTAGGAGCACAAAGAAGAATATCATCCATATAGTGAAGTAGAATAACCGTAGGGAATTTCGAACGAACTGGTAAAAGACTTGTGACACGAATAATTGGCATAAGGTGGGAGAGTTTTTCATCCCTTGTGGTAAGACCCGCCATTGAAACCTCCTATGGGGTTGGGATAGGTTAAGGGAAGGAACAGAAAATGCAAATTTAGGACAATCAACTGGGTTGAGAAAAATATGAAAAAAGCAGTCTTTTATATCCACTACTACCATGGGCCACCCAGCAGGGAGCATAGATGGTGATGGCATTCCTTGCTGAAGGGTACCCATGGGCTCTAAAACCTCATTAACTTTGCGGAGGTCTTGGAGAAGTCTCCAAGACCCCGACGATTTTCGAATAACGAAAACAGGAGTGTTCCAAGGGCTAGTGGAGGTTTCAATGTGACCTAATGTAAGCTGTTCGTCAACAAGGTTATTTAATGCTTGCAGCTTCTCGGTGGTTAAGGGCCACTGGTCCACCCAAACTGGATCTGAGGTGGTCCAGACCAGTGGGGGAAGCTGCAGCTCCCCAGTGACCCCTGTTAAAAAACCGACGTCAGTTTTATTCCCCATTGTGTCATGACATCCCTCCCCCACAAGGTGAGGGGAATGTCTAGGATAAAGGGACAAACCGACGCTGATTGTTGTTCCGGTCCGGTGATTCGTATAACAGCATTGCTTTGTAGGGGAAATTCTGAACCCCCTACCCCGCTAATGTTGATCAATGTGGGGTTTAAAGGCCAGGTAGAAGGCCAGTCCTTTTTGGCTTCTATAGTGACGTCGGCACCTGTGTCCATGAGGCCTGTGATTGAAACATGTGATGGATCCGTAGTGTCTGAAGAAGATAAAGAACAAGTTAGAAGTGGTCGGGCTGTTATTGATTGAGTCCAATACGCCTGAGGTGTTGTTTCGGATAAAGCAGTAAAGGAAATTAGTTGAGCAATCGGTTCATCATTGGCCACATGGACAGGAGGAGAAGAAACATTAACTGAAATAGAGAAAACATCAGTTTTTGGAATCATACATAACACAGGAACAATAAAGATGCCTTTGGTTATCCCAGATTGGGTAGAAATAACTAAGTAAACATCATTGTAGGGTGACCTAGAGGAAGGAACAACATCAATTATTTGTGCTTCGTTTAACAAAATAGTAGAAGGAGAAGAGGGGAACAATTGAATCCAGGGTAAGGTGTCAGAAGGTGTTGAAGGCGATTGTTCATTTAAGCCATTGAGAACCGTTTCTGATGCATTGGGGAATTTGGTGTCGGAGCGCCCCCCTTGGCGCTCTGCTGGAAGTTTCCCGACTGGTGTAAACCGTCCTGTGATTTGAAGGAAACCTTTCGTTGCGAAGAGGGGGTTTTAGGCAGCAAGGGATTGCCATGGACATCTGTAACTGATTTACAGTCCTTCGTCCAATGGCGTCCCTTGCCGCAACGCAGGCATGGAGTCTTTGGTAAGGTGGGAGTGGATTTATTTTGTAGCTCAGGACATTGTTTCATTAGGTGACCCTTCTGTTTACATTGAAAACACCGATTTGGACCAGAGAGGGCGGCAGCTAGAAGTTTAGCTTTGTGAGTGTTAGAATTGATGTTTCTGCATGCCTCTATCATTTCCATGATTGTGGGGTTTTTAAGGAATTTAAGGGCCTTTTGGCATTCCTGGTTCGCATTTTCAACAGCAAGTTTTTGGAATAAAATGTCCTGAGACTCCTTTTGTGAAACCTGCTTAACAATAGCCTCTTTGAGGCGGGAAATGAAGTCAATGAATGGTTCATCTTGTCCTTGTTGTATTAGGGTAAACGAAGGAGTTGTGGTATATGCATCTGCTACTTTTTTAATTGCCTGCAAAGCCAAATCCTGAGAAATTTGTAGATATTCCTTTCTAATCCCAATTTGTTGTCGCTTATCGGCGAGGGGTCCTTCCCCAAACATGACATTCACCAAGTGATCTGTGGGAGCTTTGCGTTTGGGTAACTTTTCATTCACGTGTTTGACAATTAAATTTTTCCATTCATTTTCGAAGACGGAGTATTGTATGGTAGTAAGGAGTCCTTTTGCTACTACACGGATATCGTGAGGAATCAATGTGTGTGCTTGGAACAAGGTGTCTAAAAGTCCCAGTGTGAAAGGAGCTCCTAGTCCGTAATCCGCGACTGCTTTTTTAATATCACGTAATATCGGGTAGGAAATGGGAAACCACTCCGGAGCTGTGCTGGGATTATCGTAGAATACAGGAAATGCCCGCAGGAATTCCGTATCCCCTGCCTGCATGGCTTGGGTTTTGCAGGCCTTCCAGATGTCCGGTGTTTGTGGACTATCGGAGTGGTGGGCCCGATGTTTACCATGGGCGCCGCCATCTTTCCGGAAGTAAGTATCTTGTGAGTGAGTTACGTCATGTCTGGTAATCACATCATCACAAGATGGCGCCAGTGACGTAAGGGAAGAGGTGGAGCCACTAGCGGAGGGTGTGACCAGGGGACTACGAGGGCGGTTCCTATCCTTTACGTCACGCTCACGCTCTTTTTCCTTTTCCCGCGCATCGCGTCTCCCCCACCCCTCAGTCTTTCGCGCCTCCCGGTGGCTCCTCCCTTCTCCCTCAGCCGCGGCGCCATCTTGTGCCCATAAACAAGAAGGTTTCATGTCAAGGTTTTCCCCGCCATTTTGAGCGCGCCGCGGTGATGTACAATGCGGCTTGAGATTCTTTATCTTCATCCGGCTCTGTAGAGCCGTCAGAACAAGCCTCCACGCGATTAGCGCTTCACCAGTCGTAGAATCTCCTTGCTCCTTTTCCACCCACAGGGAAAAACCGATTCTGTCCCAGTCTATGATATTAAGGACTTCTGGGACTAGCTCGCTTTTGGAATGCAACCACTTGGCCAAAGTTTTTAAGGCTTGTTTATCAACGGGGTGGCTCGTCGTAAGCTGTGCGAGCATGGCCTTTAAATGATGGTAAATAGCTTTCTGAGGTGCCGAGAGACGAGCTCCCATGGTGTTAAGAGTTGCACACACAGAAGTTGCGGGGATTGGAATCGGGGAAGGAGGGAAGGGACTTCCTCAGCCGCTCACCTGCTCCGCGCAGCAGAACGAGGTGCGTTTGAGACCGCCGGTCACCGACCCGTTGCTCGCCGTCCAGCTGAGGGTGACTGCCGGGGAGGACGCCTCCAGCCGCTGCGCCTCCAGTATCCCAGCCGGGCACTCTGGAGTTTCCTCAATGTGAGGAACCTGCTACAGAGCCCCGCGCGTGGGCGCCATATGCCGCAGCCCGAGTGGGAAAGGACTGACAGCACTCAGGGGGTTCGCAGTCTGCAGCAGATTTATTGATGGTACAGGAGGCGTGAGGGCGCTTCCTGGCGCTGAGCCGCGAAGGTGCTGCCCAGAACGAAGGGAGAACAGGACTTATATAGGGTTAGGGAAGGAAGGGTCTAGAAACTGGGAGGAGTATAGGATTGACACAAGGGGAGAACCAATAGGGGAACAATAAAGGGAATACATTAACTTCTAACCTATAGGGTAACTTTAGGGGTGTGGTGAGACCGCCTTATTGCGGCAGAATCCCACCAATCACAACCGGGGATTCAACAGCCAATCAGGGGAAAGGGTTCATGAGGGACAACTTATAAGGGAATAAAATATAAATCTATAACTGGGGTACAACTATTTTAACATGCATTAACAATTCTAATTGAGGTAAATCAACATTGTCCGCGTCAGTTGAATTCGAAGGTCCGTTCACAAGCATCCATTCCAGTGTGCTAGTCCATATTATTAAACTTCATCGTCGTTATATTCTTTATAGATCTGTCTCCACTTGCGGTACAGTTTCTGATTCTGTTTGATGCTTTCCACAGATTCCGGGTTATTTTGAATTGTTTTTGGAGGGATTTTGCATTCTGATGAAGAAAGTCGTGGGAAGTGCGTGCCTGCTCCAATAAGTTAGGGACAACCGACATACCTGCCAAAAGGTCGGCTTGGCGGTTCCCCTCTGCTATAGGACCAGGGAGAGTGGAATGTGAGCGGATATGAGTAATGTGAAAGGCGTGCTCTCTCTGCCCAATTAAGGTAATTAGAGACTGAAACAGGGAAAAAAGTTGTTTGTTGGTTAGATTTTTTAAGTAGGAGTGTTCCGCTCTTTGTACCACTCCTACGACATAGGCTGAGTCACTTACAATATTTAGGGCTTGATTAGAAAAGATGGTAAAGGTCCTGACTACAGCCAAAAGTTAGACAATTTGAGAGGAGCCGGTAGTAACGTGGCAGTCATGATGCCATTCGTTATTAATTTGCCACGTCACTATGGCTTTGCCTGTGCGTCCCGAGCCATCACTAAAACTGTGATGGCATTGGGAATCGGGGTTAAGGACTGTGTAAATTTATATGTGATCGGGATGAGTTTGAGATTTTGTAAGACTTTATGCCCAGGGAATGAGAATTTGATTTGTCCTCGGAAGTCTTGAATCGCCAATTGAAAATCCATGGAGAGAATTATCATTTGCTCAAATCGTTCCGACGACAGGGGAATATAGATGGTATAAGGATCCTCACCTGCCATCTCCCAACACCGCATTCTGGTTTTAAAAATCAATTTACCAAGTAACTCAGGGAGAGTTACTAACTTTTTGGAGAAGCAGTGTGGTAGAAAAACCCATTCCCAAATCATGAAATCATTAGAATTGTTGGTAACTTGACCTAAGACCGCAAATGGTTGTTTAGGACCAAACAGGACGACAATAACAGGTGGAATACCAATAATTTTTCCATGTGTTTGTATGTTGGAAATCTTGCGCTCAACAATGCAAAGGGATTGCAATGCTTCCTTTGTAAGGGATCTGGGGGAATTAAGGTCCGGGTTTCCCTGTAATAAATTGAATAGGGGACTGAGTTCGTCGGTTGTTATTCCCAATTGTGGTCTTATCCAATTAATGTTGCCCAATAGTTTTTGTAGATCATTAAGTGTCTTAACTTCATGATCAATTTTTATTTTTTGAGGGGTGATTGAAGTGTGGGATATCTTCCATCCTAGGTAATGCCGCGGAGAGTCCCATTGGATCTTTTCTGAAGAGATATGGAGGTGGAAGGTTTTCAAAGCTGCTATTGTTGAATTTAGGGCTTGATTGATTTCCCTCTTGGATTGAGCGCAAATTAAGATGTCATCCATATAATGGTAAATGATGACAGATGGATTTTGGAGTCTAATCAGGGATAAAATTTTGGACACATATAATTGGCAAAGAGTGGGCAAATTTTTCATGCCCTGAGGTAAAACCTTCCACGCATATCTCTTATTGGGTTCTCCGGCATTCCTGGAGGGTACAGTAAAGGCGAATTTGTCTACATCGTCAGGATGTAAGGGAATTTGGAAAAAGCAGTCCTTGATGTCAATTATAACTCTGTGCCATTTTTGTGGAAGCATTGAGAGCGCCGGCATTCCTAATTGTAAGGAACCTATGGGTTCTAAAACGTCATTAATTTTCCTTAGGTCATGTAATAGACGCCACTTTCCCGATGCCTTTTGTATAACAAAAATGGGGGAGTTCCAGGGACTGGTTGATGGGGTTATATGTTTTGGATCTAATTGTTCCTTGATTAAGATTTCCAATTGTTGCAGCTTTTTATTTGGTAAAGGCCACTGGTCTACCCAGATAGGTTTTTGTGTGAGCCAATTGAGTTTGGGTAACAGCTGCTCACCAGTGGCCGATGTTACAAATTTGTTTTGATTTTTGTGCCCCACTGAACCAGTATGTCTCTACCCCAGAGTGTGGTTGGTAAAGGCAAAATCAGGGGTTTACAAGTGGCTACGTTGTTGTCAGGGTCAGTAAAGGTGATGATATGTCTGCTTTGTTGTGGTTTCCGAGAACCTCCCACCCCAGACACGTTCACAAATGTTTATTCAATAGGCCAGGAATCTGGCCAGTCTTTGGTAGCTATTATGGTGACATCTGCTCCTGTGTCAATTAAACCTGTAATTGAAAAATTCCCCAGCTGTGAAGTGATGTCGACTTTCATCAGCGGTTGAGCATCCGTGAGTGTTGTTGTCCAATTAACGACTTTGGTAGCATCCTGCACCGATTGAGTTAATTTTGACACAGGTAACAGCATCGCAATGGGATCCTGTTGTCCTATTTCTGTAGGTGGGAGAAGAACTCGGACAGAGATGGTGAGGTTATTAGTGTCACAGTCGTCAATAAGTTCGGTTTGAGCTATGATGCCTCTGGAAGAGGCTTCTTCGGCGGGTTGGACTAAATAGCTTTCTTCTTTATTTAAAGCTTTATCGGGTGTCGTAGTAATCGTGCACTCTTCCCCAGATAGTGTGGTCGACTGTCGCAGCCCGGGTGAGGGAATGAGATACGGACAGCACAAGGAGTTCGTCTCTCTGTTGCAGGCTTTATTGATGGTCTGAGGAGTGACGGGTGCTATCGCTTAGCCGAGGGGAGGACAGGCCTTTTATAGGGTCTGGGGTAGAAGGGACTAGAACTTGGGAGGAGTTTTAAGATTGACATGGGGGTACAACCAATAGGGGAGTCACAAACTGTATGACGTAACCATAAACCAATCACATTAACTGACAGCATTAACCGTACCGCCCACACTGCGGCAAATACTAACCTATCAGGGAACGGGAAATTTCAACCGATCAGGAGAGAGCAAATTCATGAGGGGAATAACACATTCTAATGTAATATAATTAATATAACCAAAATACAACATTAAACATCACTTTAAACTGTTCAAAACACGTAGAGTCCATGAGTCTATATCAAGTCCTTTTAGTATTTAGTATAAACAGCTCTCCATCTCTCGTATTTTTCTCTCTCTTTCTTCTGTATCTCGTCATCTCCCCCTTTTTTATTTTTAAAATTGTAGTTTTCATTGTAGTCCGGTGGCTGAACTTGAAGGATGACTGGGTTGGCTCGAGGAAGGCAATATCTCTTAAAAAGAGCAACTAAACATGACATTAAACAAAGTACAAATATAATTGAAAATAAAATCGAAAAGCCAATCAGAATTAGTTGTCGGGTCCAATTTGGTAATGAAGCCCAACCAAAGCCTTCAAACAAATCTTGGGTGTGCCACTTAGGGTCTTGCTTTATCTTTGAGACTAATTGTTGTATGGTGTCAATATTTGTCTGAATTGATTTGGAATGGTCTGAGAAGTTTAAGCAACATAGGTCACTAAACTCCTGGCAACCATGGTTATGTAATACCAGAAGGAAGTCTATTGCCGCTCTATTATGTAGTGAGACTCCTTTTAAGGTCATGGTGTCCTCTAATAATTCTTTTAAAGTAAGTGATGTAGCATTTGCTTCCTTAGCCATCCAACATGCCATGTGACTTAAAACTCCTAACGCGTGATCCGTGGCTATGCCTGCAGCAAAGAAAGAGACCCAATAATCTTTACTACTAGACCATAGCCATATTGAAGGATCACAGTCTGAAGATAGAGGAGGTAAATAATTTTTCTGCGGGAATTGTGTTGGTTCAGGTGTATTTTCCAAATTGCTAGACTTCAATAATGGATTGTCAGATTTTAACAATGGAGAATTTGTGTTGTCAAATTTAATTTGAAAATTAGAGAGGTGAAGACATGCTGGAGAGCTAGGAAATGGTGGAAAATTACTCTTTCGATTTGGATCAGGGCTTGGTAGATTTACTTCTGGGTTACATGAAGGAGGGGTATTGAACCTGGGAGGACGGGAGTTCCTATTGAAACTAGGAGGACGAGAGTCCCAGGCTTCCTCATATTTTTTTCTGTTCCTTCTAAGAATTTTTGCTGTAGAAGAGGTCATTATTTGTCTCTTTTGTCTATTGCGGGAAACAGGTCTGATAACTGTTGAATTTATTTCACCTGGTAAACTGAATTTGAAAGGATGGAATAATGTAATTTTGCCAATCGTGTAAGGACCTCCTTTTGGGTTTGCAGGAATACCGTTCCAAGCCCTCTCTCCGCAAATCAAAAAATCTCCTGGATGTAACTCACGAGGTCGGTACATCGGACCCACTCTGACTACTTTTGAGTCCGTCCCATTACACCATAAGGACACGTTCCTGTAGATTCCTTTTTTGGACGTCACATCCAACAATTTATCCTGAAAGGCATTAGGTTTTGGTACAAATTGTATGCAAGTGTTAGTAATAGCTGTACCTAGCAATTCGAATTCAATTACCAATTTATTTGTAGGTGGTGGGTTAGTGTAAGTGTCTAGCATTGTCTTATTCAACGGGATGCCAATTAAACATGTGGAAAAGGGATTTGCAATGTTATTTGTAGCTAAACAAATGGTATCTGTATTTGCCTCCTTTGCTAACTTGACCCAGATATTATCTCCTTGGCCCATTGTCCAAGGTGGCATCCTTATCGGAGCTGACTTGGTTACCGGACTCACGATCACAAGAGTTATGAAGATGACGATGACATGTCTTGTTGTTG
Source organism: Myiozetetes cayanensis (assembly GCF_022539395.1). Taxonomy (NCBI): domain Eukaryota; kingdom Metazoa; phylum Chordata; class Aves; order Passeriformes; family Tyrannidae; genus Myiozetetes; species Myiozetetes cayanensis. The sequence continues at coordinate 32,675,428 of NW_026087631.1, read as the reverse complement.
CGGGGGTTTGAGAGATATGCATTTCAGCTTTTCTTGATGGATTCGCACTCTTCTTATCGGTACCCATTCCATTCCAGTATCTGTCAAAATACAAGCGTGACCCTTTCCCCAAGTTATAAGAGGGAAAGGTCCAGACCACTTTTCGGTTAAAACATCTTTATACATCACTTTTGCTTTGATTGCAGATGGATCAGATTTTGTCTGAAAATGTTTTTCAGCTGGGGTTCTGCAAAGGGGAGTGTCATTATCTTCCAATCTATTTAAAAAATTTAAGACATACATTGCCTTGTCTAATCTTTCCTGGGGGGACAATCCCAATGTTCCTCCTTTTTGTTTTTTAATTAGATTTTTTAAAGTTTGATGTGCTCTTTCTACTATCCCTTGACCAGTGGGGTTATGGGGGATACCTGTAATGTGAGTAATTCCCCAATCAGAGAAGAACCTGGCAGTGTCTTTGGCAACATATGAGGGTCCATTATCTGTCTTGATGGTATGAGGAACTCCCATATGTGCAAAGGCTGCAAGAAAATGTTTTTTAACATCACGAGCTTTTTCACCGGAATGAGCAGTAGCTACGATGTATTTTGAGAAAGTATCAATAGAAACATGAATAAATTTTAACTTTCCAAATTCATTATAATGAGTAACATCAGACTGCCAAATTTGAAGAGGCTCAAGACCTCTGGGATTTACGCCCTCTAATTTCAAAGGAACTACTGCTTGGCAATCAGGGCAACCTTTTAGAATCTCTTTGGACTGCATTAGTGTAATACCGAATTGTTTCTGAAGGGCTTTTGCATTCTGATGGAAAAAGCTGTGAGAAAGTCGCGCTTGTTGTAATAAATTTGGGATAATGGAAATACCTGCCAATTGATCTGCACATTGGTTACCTTCGGCCACTGGTCCGGGGAGAGTAGTGTGTGAGCGAGTGTGAGTAATAAAGTATGGGTGGTGTCTGTTTCGAATATAGAAAAGGAGAGAAGTGAGTAAATCAAAAAGAAGTTTTTTAGAAACATGTTTTAAATATGAATTTTCAATTCGAGAAACAATACCTACTACATATGAGGAATCTGAAATTATATTAATAGGTTCGGAAGGGAAAAGAGAAAACACACGAACTATTGCAGAAAGCTCAACTAATTGTGGTGATCCTGGTGCTTTATGAATATTTTGTTTCCAAGAATTACCTTCCTTCCAAACAGCAACAGCATTTCCTGTCTTTCCAGAACCATCAGTGAAAATTGTTTTTGCATTTTTGATAGGAATATGTGATAGCATAACCTTTAAATGAATTGGAATTGGTAAGAGTCTTTGTAAAAATTTGCACGCAGGAATATGAAGTTTATATTCACCTAAGTAATCGGTTGTAGCAATTTGAAAATCAATAGAAGTTTTAAGTAATTGATCAAAATGAGTAGAAGTTAAGGGAAGGTAAATAAAGTCTGGGTCTTTCCCACAAAGTTCAAGACAACGCATACGTCCTTTAAAACATAACTTTGAAATCATTTCAGGAAGAGTAGTGAGGGTTTTAGAAAATTGGTGCGGAAGAAAGAGCCACTCCCATAAGCAGAACTCCTCATCATTGTTATAAAACTGACCAAGAATACCAAGGGGTTGAGTGTTATTCAGAACAATAAGAAATAGGTACATCAGGTAACATTCTACAAGACTGTCTATTAGAAATTCTTTGTTCCACAAGTTCTAAAGCATGTTCAGCCTCTGGAGTAAGCGACCTGGGAGATAACAAGTCGGAATTACCTCTAAGTAAATCAAATAGGGGATTCAAATCACCTGTAGTAATACCCAAAATCAGTCTGACCCAATTAATAGCTCCCAAAAGTTTTTGTAAATCATTTAGAGTTCTGATATTTTTCCGAATTGCTATAGATTGAGGAGTTATCGTAGATTCAGTAATTTTTAACCCTAAATATTTCCACGGAGATGAAGTTTGAATTTTGTCAGGAGAAATGTGTAACCCATTTGAATTCAGAGCCAAAACAATAGATGCAAGGGTAGTTTTTGTTTCTTCGTCTGATTGTGCACAAATTAAAACATCATCCATGTAGTGGAGAATAATTGATTTTGGAAACTGAGACCGAATTGGAGAAAGAATGTGTGAGACAAATAGTTGACATAAAGTAGGAGAGTTTTTCATCCCCTGGGGTAGAACTTTCCATTGATATCTATGATGGGGTTCGCTAGAATTAATTGATGGAATAGAAAAAGCAAATTTAGGAGCATCAATAGGATTTAAATAAATATGAAAGAAACAATCTTTGATATCCACGACAACTATGGGCCATTCAGCAGGTAGCATAGATGGAGAAGGCATACCTTGCTGTAATGTTCCCATAGGTTCGAGGACATTATTCACTTTCCTAAGATCTTGGAGTAGTCTCCAAGAACCAGAGGATTTTTTAATAACAAAAACTGGTGTGTTCCAGGGACTCGTTGAGGGCTCCACATGACCATTATCCAATTGCTCTTGAACCAGATTTTGTAAGATTTGCAGCTTTTCAAAGGGTAAGGGCCACTGGTCAACCCAAATTGGGGTCGACGTTTTCCAAGAAAGTGGGGGAAGCTGCAATTTACCAGTGACCCGATTTATAAATTTGAATGAAGCCCCATGCCCCACTGCACCAAGGAGTCCCTGCCCCACAGCGTGAGGGGAATGTCTAAAATAAATGGGTAGATGGATGCCGACTTGTTATCAGGACCTAGAATCTGAATTAATTTAGAACTCCGTAAAGGAATTTGAGAACCGCCAACTCCACTGATATTAATAAGGGTTTCAGTTGCCTCCCATAAAGATGGCCAATGTCTTTTTGCAAGAATAGTAACGTCCGCCCCCGTATCAATTAAACCTTTAATTGTCACAGACTGAGGCTGATTACTTTCAGTGTGCTTAAGAGTACAGGTGAGAATTGGACGTGATTGAGAAATTGATTGTGTCCAATTTACTGTTGTTTCGTTTTGTAATGTGTTGTTTAAGGTAATAAAATATGTAAGAGGAATGAGTGTAGCAATTGCATCCCGACGAAGAATTTGAACTGGTGGATTAGAAACACTAATTGGTATACAGATGTTATCGGGATCTACATTACTCAAAAGCATGGGTATAATAATTATATCTTTTACAAGACAAATAGGATTAGATATTAGTAAATAAATTTCTTCAGACACAACAGATTGAGAAGGTATAACCCTTAACAACTGATCTTTATCCGTAAGAATTGTAATAGGGGAGCAAGGATACAAAGAGATACAATGTGAATTGTCAGTATCATCAGTGAAATCACAAGAAGGATTTAACTCAGAGAAAACTTCTTGTGAGTTGTTTGGGTAAAAGGGGAATTTGGTGTCTTCGCGCCCCCCTGGGCGCTCGCAGGGCAGTTTCCCGCCTGATTATTTACACATGAAGGAAGATTATCACAGGAGCGAAAAGAGACTTTACGTTTCAAAGCAGGTGACTTCGGTGGTAAAGGATGACCATTAATATCTACCACAGATCTGCAATCTTTGGTCCAATGTCGACCTTTACCACACCTTTGACATGGTGTTTTAGGCAATACAGGTGTGTTAGGTGCAGATTTATTAATTAATTGAGGACATTGTTTTTTAAGGTGTCCCTTTTGTCCACAATGGAAACACGAATTGGGACCGGAAAGAGCTGCAGCCATTAGTTTTGCTTTATGAGTGTTCGAATTAATATATTTACATGCCTCAATCATCTCAAGGAGAGTTGGATTTTTTAAATATTTGAGGGCATGTTGACATTCTTGATTTGCATTCTCAATAATTAGTTTTTGAAAAAGAATCTCCTGTGATTCTTTTTGATCTACTTGTTTAGCAATTGCTTCTTTCAGTCTGGTGATAAAATCAACAAAGGGTTCATCCTGCCCCTGTCTAATTAATGTAAAGGAAGGGGCAGATGCATAGGCATCTGCAACCTTTTTTACAGCTTGTAATGCAAGGTCTCTGGAAATATCTAAATATTGCTTTTGGATAGTAATTTGATTTTCCCTAGCAGAATAAGGACCATCACCATACATCATTTGTTTGAAGTGATCAGGAGGAGCCTTTTTGTGTGTTAATTTGTCACTAACATATTTTGTAATCAAGACTTTCCATTCATTTTCAAATACAGAATTTTGTACAGCTGTTAATAATCCTTTAGAAATCATTCGAATGTCATAAGGAATTAGTGTGTAGGCCTGGAATAAGGATTCAAATAAGCCGATTGTAAATGGGGCTCCAAGGCCATAATCTACTATTGCTTTTTTAATATCCTTTAAGATGGGATAGGATATCGGGGTCCAGTGTGGTACAGGCCCATCATCGAAATAAATCGGAAAGGCCTTTAGAAAGTCTGTGTCACCAGCCTGTAGAGCTTGGACCTTACACTCTTTCCATACATCGGCATGTGAAACGAGCCTCGAGGAGCAGGCCTTTTGCCGATCAAGGGCGCCACCATTTTTCCAGATGTTGTTATCGGAAGTGCCCTTAACACCCTCTCTATCTGCATCCTCGTGACCATCAGATAATGACGTCATTGAGGAGGTGTGGGTAGGTGAGGAGGGCGGGTCAGGGGAGTGTCGAGGACGTGGCTTATCAATGACGTAATGTTCCCGCGCTTTGGTTTCCCGCGCCGAGCTATGTCTCCACCTCCCTCCCTCAGACGCGCCGCCATTTTGTGGAGCATAAGGAGAATGAGCCCAAGAACGTTTCTCCCCGCCATTTTGTTTTTTAGAAGACGAGTAACAGTCCCGAGAATACCGATGAGGAGACGAAACAGGAGAACTAGAATTCTTTTTCGTCATCTGGCCTTGTAAGGCCATCAGAACTAGTCTCCAAGCGATAAGCGCAGAAGCAGCTCCCGAAACACCTTTTTCCTGATCCGACCAAATGTAGAATCCAATTTCATCCCAGTCTCGGAGATTAAAAACATCTGGGACGTGTTCTTTTTTATTATCTAACCACCGCACCAGTGATTTTAAAGACTTTTTGTCAAGTGGGTGGCCGTGTTGTAAAATAAGGGCTTTAAGCTGCTGGTATTTAAATCGTTGAGAGGTGGACAAACGTGCGCCCATTATTACAAAAAGTCCACAGAACTTCAGTTGTTCGGGGTGTGGAAGTAGGGGATGGAGTTAGGGCTACCCCAGCCGCTCACCTTCTCTTGCCGGCAGTAGGAGGTGCGAGGGGAAATGACAACATCCAGTCGTTGTCCGCTGTCCGGCTGGGGGTGGCTGCCGGGAAGAACACCAAACACCTGGGTCTTCTGTATCCCAGAAGAGTACTCTGGAGTTCCCTCAGTGTGAGGGACCTACAACAGAGACTCACACGTGGGCACCATATGTCGCAGCCCGGGTGAGGGAATGAGATACGGACAGCACAAGGAGTTCGTCTCTCTGTTGCAGGCTTTATTGATGGTCTGAGGAGTGACGGGTGCTATCGCTTAGCCGAGGGGAGGACAGGCCTTTTATAGGGTCTGGGGTAGAAGGGACTAGAACTTGGGAGGAGTTTTAAGATTGACATGGGGGTACAACCAATAGGGGAGTCACAAACTGTATGACGTAACCATAAACCAATCACATTAACTGACAGCATTAACCGTACCGCCCACACTGCGGCAAATACTAACCTATCAGGGAACGGGAAATTTCAACCGATCAGGAGAGAGCAAATTCATGAGGGGAATAACACATTCTAATGTAATATAATTAATATAACCAAAATACAACATTAAACATCACTTTAAACTGTTCAAAACACGTAGAGTCCATGAGTCTATATCAAGTCCTTTTAGTATTTAGTATAAACAGCTCTCCATCTCTCGTATTTTTCTCTCTCTTTCTTCTGTATCTCGTCAGTCGACAAGGTGCAGGGATAAAGTGCAATGTGCTGTGTCGCCTTTAATGGAGATTTGGCTCGGACTGAGCCCGTGTAAGATAAGTCGGGGAGGTATTTGCTGTCATCGCGCCCCCCTTGGCGCTCGGGAGAGAGTTTCCCTGTTCACTATTTAGTTTTCGCTGTGGGGGTGGAGTGTTAAAAGTGACCTGCTTTCTGAATTGGGGTTTAGGTGACTTAGGTGGAAGGGGGTCACCATTAACGTCAGTCACTGACCTACACAAAGAGGTCCAGTGTTTTCCTTTGCCACATCTCTGACAATTGAACTTTGGCAGATTGCGAGCAGTTAACGGTTGCTGTTGTTGGTTGTTTTCAGGGCAGTGTCTCTCTAAATGTCCCTCCTTTTCACAGTTAAAACATTGGCCTTTAACGGCACACATCACAAGCTTTAAGTCTTCTTTAGTGGATCCCACATTACGACATGCCTCAATCATGTCGAGTAATGTGGAGTTTTTTAGTGGGCGTAAGATCTTTTGACACTCCTCATTTGCTTTCTCGACCACCAATGATTTAAAAAGTATGTCTTGTGACACTGTATCGCTAATCTGTTTCGCAATGGCTTCTTTTAAACGTGTGGCAAAGTCGTAAAATGGCTCTTTAGGGAATTTTAGAATATTAGAATATTAGAGTATATGAGGGAGTGTTTGTGCTGACCTTAGCTACTTTTTTAATAGCTTTAAACGCCAACTCGCTGGTTTTGTGGATTAGGGAAATGTGTGTCATGGCCTGTCTGGTGTTGGAGGTGTATGCCCCCTCCCCATATAATCTGTCAATGGCCTGTTCATGGGTCATCCCTCTAATATCTCCACCTTCTTTAACATATTTCTTAATTAGTAATTTCCATTCTGCTTCGAAAGCAGAGTACTCTAACGTTGTTAACCATGCGCTGGTAACTTGTCTTATGTCGTTAGGTGTAAGGTCAAAGCGTTAAAAAAGGATTCTAGGAGACTGAGGGTGTATGGGGAGTTCAAGCCATGGTCTGAGATAAGTTTTTTTGATGTCTTTGAGTACTGGGTATGAGATGGGTCTCCATTGAGGGGGTCTACCGTCTTCTTTAATTATAGGGAAAGCCTGGAGCATCTCTAAATCGCCAGCAAGTGCGGCCTGTTCATGGAAAACTTTCCAGGCTTTCTCCTGTGCCTCAATCACCTCATGTGTAACATCGACCCAAGGGCCTGGTGTTACTGGCTCCTGGGTAGTGGCAGTAGCTGGGAAGGTGTATATGTCTCCTGGATCTCCAGTAGGTGTGGTGTATTCAATTGTGGAGACAGTAGGTGTGGATGTTTTGGAGGAAAGAGATGTACGTTTATTATTTTTAAGAGTTTTAGGTTTTGTTGAAGGTATGGTTTGGATGAGAGGGGGTGGTATTACTTCCTCGTCAGTTTCTGAAGAGGTGTTATTGTCAGAGGAGTTGATTTTTGATAGTGATGTGAGTGAATGTGTGTGATTAGAATTAGGAGGGTGTTGTTCGTTTGGAGGAGAGATAGGAGACTGTTGTTGTGAGTGAGGAGTAGAGGTGTGGGTAATAGTACGGCGAGAGTGTTTGGACCTGAAGGAGAATTCCTTGAAGGCCACAGGTGGAAGTAAGACGTGAGCCTTGGCCAGGGGCTCAGGCCTGTGTGGCTCTGTAGGTGCTGTGGGATGTGATGGATAGTGTGGCAGGGGAATAGTGGGCTTCGTGGAAGGCCTAGGTGGTAGTGGTGGGTAGGCCTCAGGTGGATAAAGTACAGGCCCGATGTCATGGGCGCGGCCATGTTGTTTCGGAAGGGTGGGGTCCACTGCCGGAAATGGGGTGTGTCCTTGGGTCAAGGGTGGAGACACAATATGATGCAATCGGGGAGTGTCTATGACGTCGAGAGGGGCGGAGACAAATGAAGATGTGACGTCAGGGGGAGTGTAGTTTGGTGGTTCCACCTTTGGGGTTGTGACTTCGACTCCGCCCACAGCCCCTCCCTCGTGGTTCCATGAAACAAGATGTCTCCCGACGCCACCATTGTCGTCGCGTGGCATGCAGTGGACACGTGTTCCCGCGCCATTTTGTCCTTCATCCCTCCCGGAGGTCACTCCCGCCATGTTAGTAGGGGGGAGAGAAGGTGTAGAGTCGCCATTTTGAGTTGTAGCCGAGTTTACCGCAGGGGTACAAAGTCCACCTTTCTGCCGATCTTGGAGTAACATATATATAAGTCTCCACGCAATCAATGATTTAGCCGCTATCTTATCCCCCTTTTTTTCTGCCCTCCAAAGGGTAGCGCCAAGTGTATCCCAGTCGTTGATGTTAAGTTCGTCTGGGAGATGGAATTGATGGGCGTTTATCCAGGTGGCAAGGGCTTTTAGAGAAGCCTTATCATATTTATGACCGTGGTAGTCTATTACCGCTCTTATTTTCTTGTAAATTGGGCGCTCGGGTTTACGGAGAGCGGATCCCATGGTGGTAAGACGCGAAGAAACGTGGGTTGTGGAGAGGGGTTAGGAAGGGTAGGGACTGCCCCGACAGCTCACCTCTCTCGGCGGTCACCTGCTCCGTCGATGAGGGGGACGCATTGTCCAGTCTCTGTCGGGGGAGGCTGCCGGACTGCGGCGTATCAGACACTCCCGCAGCTGTTACCCAGTGAAGGGTGGTGTGAGAAGATCAAAACCAAAATTCTCACAAAGCAACCCTAAACGTTGGGCGCCATTTGTCGCAGCCTTGTCTGCTGGGAAGGGAGCAGACCAGCCGCGGGGGGTTCTTGCAGGCTGCTTCGTGAGGTGTTGAAGTATGCAGCAGCAAGAGCTTCCCAGTTAGGTTCGCATGCACTGTGACCCACAAGGAATACACAGACACGATATGAACACCGAGGATGCCAAAGGCTGATCCGTTTATTAACCAAAATGGAGGGTTTTTTATACTCCCCGAGGGAGAAAACTCTGGAAAAGGGGAGGTAACCGGGTGGAGCATGCAAATCCGCAACCTTTCACTGGATAACAGGGGATACATAAACATGAGGGGGTGTAAATCAGGGAGGAGAAAACCTGGGATAGCAGGATTGGACGGTACCCCATGGTAAACCGACCAATGGGGAGAGTGTTGCCAAGCCTGACAGGGCTTATCGGCTAAGGGGAGGAGAAAGGAAAATGGAGGGTAGGCAACCTAACAATAGGTTTGAGTTCAATACACGAGCCACTGTACAACTGTCCATGAGGTAAATCTCAAAGTCTTGGTCCTACGTCGTCTGTTTGTACTTTCCACACGTCGAAATTAGTGTTATTATCTCTATCTGTTTTCCAAGCATCCATGGTTTCATAGACCCCGCCGCCAACAACCTAGTGTGAAGGGGGCACCCAGTCCATAATCTGCTATGGCTCTTTTAAGGTCTTTTAAAATTGCGTAGGAGATAGCTCTCCATTCAGGTGCTGGACCTTCATCATAGTACAAAATTCTAGATCTCTAGCTTTTTGAACTTGCTGTTGTAGCTCTCTCCAAATGACATCATGCAAATTAGCGGATACACTTTTGTCCATATCCTGTGAATTGCGTATTGTGTCCTGAGTGGAAAGGTTTGATTTTGAGGTTTTACCGGATGAAGTGGACACAGGGCTCGAGGCCTGTGACTTAGGGTCTAGTCCACAGGTGGTCAGGCTTGGGGCCTGTGGGGCAGGCCTCAGTTTGGATGCAGGACCTGAGGCCTGTGGCTTAGGTCCTAGTCCATAGCTGGTCAGGCTTTGGGCCTGTGGAGCAGGCCTCAGTTCTGGGATAGCATTAGTATTAGTTTGCTGAGTAGGTCTGCTAAGGCCTTTGGTAAAGTTAGAGGTCTGTGGTATAGCAAGGCTGGAGGCCGATGGTGTAGGCCTTGACCCCTGAGCAGCGCCATATTGGACAGTGGGGTGAGCCCCCAGGCTGGAGGGGCCACGGCCACTACCATTTTGGGGAGGAGTCATGTGAGTGGAGACGTGGGTAGTGTTAATAAAATCCATCCCAGGTGATGTCATAGTAGGTGATTTAATGGTGGATGGTTCAGTAAAGAAGGAGGAAGGGAACACAATGTGGGGAGGAGTGATGGAAGATGTTAATGTATGTTTCCCAATGCCGCTATTTTCATCAAATGTCATGCAGTGTGTCCCTCCCCCTTCCACCATTTTGTCTGGAGCTGCAGGGGTCCATGAGGGAGGATAACAAGATGGTGGAGGTGAAGAAGGAGCAGAAGAAGAAGAGGCAGGAGCAGGGGAGCAGTTGCCATCTTGGCATTTTGGTGGAGAAGAAGGAGAGGAGGACGACTTGACACCATCTTGGGGTTTTACTTTAGGTGCTTCTGGCTGCTTATTTGTTGTCGATGGTGACTTTTGCAAAATCGTAAGTACAAGACGCCAGGCGACTAATGCGTCTGCAGCCTTTTTGTCCCCCCTCTCTTTGGCTGACCACAGTTTAAATACAAGATTGTCCCAGGCATCTAAATTTAAATCTTCTGGGATGTCTTCATGATAAAAACTAAGCCATGATGTTAGGGCTTTTAGGGAATGCTTGTCAATTTGGTGTCCATGTCCTTCTACAAATGATCTTATGTGTAGGAAGGCTGGATCCAAAGGCTTGGATTTATTGCATCCCATATTTATATAGTTTTATAAAATTGATGGACATTTGATGATGGTAGTTTTTTTGAAAATTAAAGGTACAGGAGTGGAGTAAAAAAAAAAGTTTCTGGGATGCTCACCCATCCCGATGAGGTGTGATGGCACTGCCAGCCTAAGCTCATTGCCGCCATCTGCCACAGAGCCGCACTGGGGAGTGGCTGTTCATCCAGCCTCCTCCTTTAGCTTGCTGGGCATGAGGCAGTCTTCTTAATGTAAGAAAACTCAAGCCCTTGCCCCACATTGGGCACCATTTAACGCACGTCATGTTAAAACTCGGCTCACAGAAGGGGTCTACACAAGTGCTGAGTTGAAAAACAATGAGTCTTAATATTGAGGGGACAGCTCCCTCTTTTATAGAGGTTCAGTAAAGAAGAAGGGAGGGAACACGACGCGGGGGGGAGCAATAGAAGATGTTAATGCATGTTAATGCTCCCTCTTTTACAGAGGGAGCTGTGGAACACTCAGGAAAAAGGGGAGTGGTTTTCCATATAAGGTAAAAGGTAGGAGGAGATTATGTAAACTAGGGCATAAGGAGGAGGATACATAACCATATAAGGGAAAATGTGGGTGGAACATATGCAAATAACAAAAACCTCTGCAATGCAGAAAATGACAACCAATCAGAAAATAGGAATAAAGATTACGACGTACTGAGGGTGAAACAAGAGAAGGCTCTAAAAGAGTTAATCGAAATACTTTTACTGTAAGCCCATAAGAGCCCCTTATCCCCCTGTACTACTTACAGGAAGGCTATGTTCTGTACTAAGCGCACCAGACCTTAAAGAAACCACATCAAACACTAGACAAGAAGCTCAGCACCCATAAATCTTATCTAGGGAAGGCTGTTTTCCCAGCAATAGCTGGCAGGCTGCCCGGCTGTACAATAAATACCTGCTGTTTTAAGGCATAAAATTCTGCCTCTAAGCAGCTTCTTTTATCTGTCTTTTTGGGCATCAACCGGAAAATATTTTTAAAACTGGGATTTGTAACTACTAACCACATGTTATAATATTTATGCAGAGCATATAACAAAGTGGGACAAAATACACCTCAGTAAATTGTCCTATAAAAGAATAGCAGAAGTCCTCAGGGGAAAGTCCTTTAACCAAGCAGGGGAATGTCACAGTTTTGTAAGTAGGAAAGGAACTGGACCAGCTCGGGGATCTTGCCTAGCCTGTAGATGGTGGTAAGAGGGCAGTAGGCAGTGGCTAAGGATTAGGTTCACGCCAGCTCGCAGCCCGGAAAAGAGACACACGAGACGACAAGTGAACACCCAAACAGCCAAGGCTGATATGTTTTATTGAAACAAAATGGTGGGTTTTATAGGGTCAAGTGGGGAAGGATCTAGAAAGAGGGCGGTGATTGGGAGGAGCATGGAAATCCTCTTACAACAATTGGACTGGGGTATATGAATAAACATGGCGAGGTGTTAACAGGGAGTGAGCCAACAAAGGGAAAACACGATTGGTCAGTACCTCAAGGTAAACTGAGGTACTATGCCTTGCAGGCAAAGTCCATAAGGGAATAGAAAATGAAGGAGTCAACCTACAAACAGGTTTTTTATATTAACATAGCTACCACAAACAGTCCTTAAACATTAGTGTGACCATTAGCAGTGGTGTTCCCAAGGCTGGTTTTCCATTCCTCAAAAGACACTTCTCCTTTTCCTCGATTCTCCCACATGTCAAACACAGTTTCCATTTCTTCATAATCTGGCTCACCTCCAACAGCGCAACATGTCTGTACATGTCCCCTGAACTGAGGCGTTCGCTTAACTATAGGTTAGCTTATAAAGTCTCTATATCAAAGTCCTTTATTTGAGTCCTGCTATCTTCTTTCTGGCTGCCTTAGTTGTTTTTTGGGTAGAGCTCCTTCTTCCATATTTCATAGTCTTTCCACTGGATTTTTCCACCCCCGACACCTTTATTGAGGGGAAGCTCCCCTTTTTATAGGGGCAGCCAGGGAATGTTCTGGAAAAGGGGTAGAGCATGGGATTGACGGGGGAATGAACCAATAACGACAACTGGAAGGAATGTTACATAACTGGGGACCAACCAAGGGCAGATCTGCACTGCAGCAGACCTCAGCCAATCAGGGATTAGGGAGAACAATGAAGGAAAAAACATGTTCAGGCATGTCTGAACATATTCAAAATCAAATACAATTGCGGTACATTGATTATAATAGCATGCATTAACAATATGTTAAAAAAAGGTATAAAATCCATCATAAGAACAGTAACACAGTCCATTATTCGGGATCCCTTTAAATCTTGTTGTGAAGGTAGACTCTCTTCCACCTTTCAAACTCCTCTTTAGTCAGTTGATGACTCCGCACATGAGAATACCCTTTAGTTAATCTAATAAGAATAAACTTCACATTCAGCCCTCATACCATTAAGCCTGGTGCTTTCTGTGTGTCCTAGGGTGTTCACCTCCAAGAGAGAGAGACTACTTCGTTCTTCATGCTTGGCCTTTCTTCTCATGCTTCCAAGAAGGATGCCAGTTAGTGCTAATTAAGGCAGGAGATTCTGAGATATGGAAGCCTTGACTAGGAAATGGACTGATGTCTCCCACTCCTTCCACAAAAGACATGGAAGAGCTGTGAAAAAATAACTCGCAGTGGCACACTCATGCAGAGAAGGCCTGGATTTGATCTGGGCATGGACAGACACCATCAAAAAGTCTTGCCGCAGTTCGGGAATGAGAGCACGAGACCAACAGGGTTCGAAAGCAGGACTACAGATCTTGCCAGAGCAGTGCTTAAGGCTGATCTGGTTTATTATAAAATGAAGGACTTTTTAAAGGGTAGGCTGGGGAGGCTTCTAGAAACTGGGATGTTTGATAGGTAGGGAGAACATGTATAAACATTAAGGGGAAGGGTTACAACAACGACGTAATCAGGGAGGAAGGGGATTGGAAGTTTGGTAAACTGCCCAATAGGAAAACAGCAAGCAACTCCAAGGAGCAAAAACCACAGCAACAGGGTGTAACAACTCTAAATGGAGACATTAACCTATCAATAGGTTTAGCCTAATGTCTCTGGAAAGCAGTCCTTTATATAGGTGTGGATTTGGTGCTTTTTTCTTCCACAAATACTCTTTTCCGCAGTGCATAGGTTTTCTCTTCATTGCAGCCATCTCCAACATCTCCCCCAGTTTTGTTTTCTAAAACAAGGTTTGCTGAAACACTTTTCAAGGCAGATAATGAACACAAATAATTATACATGGAACGAAAGTTAAAATAGCAACGAAAGTAAATAGTGAAATCACCTCTATAATTATCAATTTATTTAACCAGTTAGGGAGAGAAGAAAAATGTAGCCAATCAAACAATCCGTTTAGACCTTTGCTTTGAGAAACCTCGATATCTTGTACTAAGTTTTTAAGCTTATTAATACTTTGATGTATAGGCTGTGAGTGGTCTGAAAAATTCACGCAGCACATCCCCTTGAATTCCTGACACCTGTGTCCATGTGCTAGGAGTAAAAAGTCTATGGCTGCATGATTTTGCAGACTTGTCTCTTTCAACTTTTGCATATCAGGTAACAGCCCTTCAATTGCACTGGTGGTGGCATTCGCTTCTTTGGTCAACCAGCAACCAAGGTGAGTCAGAAGAGATAGTGCATGGGCTGTGCCTATGCCTGGGATTGGAAAAGAATCCCAGAAATTTTTCATACTAGATCAGATATGGATGTTGGAGTCGCAGTCTGCAGGGAATGGCAGAGGTGGTGGTGGAGTGGCAACATCAAGTACTTCTCTTGGAGGTGTGGTAGGGATAATTATTTGAGAGGTAGGAGAGTTTGGAGTGTTTAGTTTAAGAGTATTTGGGTTTGGATTTTTTTGGTTTAGGAAACCTAAATGGAATATTAAAAGCAATCACTCCTTGTCTCTTAACTCTGTTTTTTTGAAATATGTATTTGATTTTGGTCTAATAATTGAAATTTCACTGGATTAAAAAGAGCTGATTTTCCTACTGTGCAAAGACCTCCTACTGGATAGGCAGGAATGCCTTGCCAGGCTCAGTCTCAACATAGTAAGAAAAATCCTGCAGGAAGTTTCATATCTTTAGGAAAATGTTCAGTAGCCACTGTAGTGGCAACTGATTGGTTGCACCATAAAGAAGAGGTTCCTTGATAGATTGGCCTATTAGCGGATACGTTATGAGGGGTGACAAGTTAATGGTTAGTATAATTATGGAAAACAATACAATAACTGGAAGGGAGAGAACCAAGGAGATTAATTTCTTGTGGTGGACTTGAAGTAAATACTCGATGTGAGACAGACTGAGACAGAGCTACTGAATCTAGAGGAATGTTACCAGAGATATAACTTTGGGACAAAAACTTGTCCCAGACTTTACTGGGGTAATGGGAACACCTACCAAGCAGGACTGGAAAGGGTTTTTTGCACTGGACAAAGCTAAGCACAGGGTGTGGGTTGTTTCATCCATTCTCAAATTTTAAATGCAGTCACAATCTTCAAGAAGAGTAGGGTAAGGAGTGTTCTTGATATACTTTTATTCTCTTTGCAGGAAGCTACTGTGGTTCTTTATCTGTGGAAACACAAGCGTGTCCCTTTCCCCAAGTTATTAGAGGAAAGGGACCTCTCCACTGATCTGTTAGTAGGTCTTTATAAATTACTTGAGCTTTTTGTATTTGTGAATTACCTGGTGAATTAAAATGTTTTTGGACAGGAACATAATTATTGTCTTTTCTGTTCAAAAAATTTAAAACATAAGTGGCCTTGTAAAGTCGTTCCCGTGGGGATAGGTTCGCACTCCCCATTTTGTTTATTAAGCATATTTTTTAAGGACTGGTGGGCTCGCTCTACTATGCCTTGACCCGTAGGATTGTGGGAAGTGCCTGTGGTATGCTTGATGCCCCACTGTTGGAAAAAATATTGTGTTTGCTTAGATGTGTATGCAGGCCCATTGTCTGTTTTTACTTGACTTGGGATACCCATGTGAGCAAATGCGGTGATAAAATGTTTTTTGACATCTCAGCTTTTTTCCCTAGAGTGCGCTGTAGCTACGATGTATTTGGAGAATGTGTCAACTGATATGTAAACAAGTTTGAGCTTGCCAAATTGATTAATATGACTAACATCCTGGCACGGTTTTGGTCGCTTGGAAGGGACCAGAACCAGCGTCAGGGTTCTTGACCTTGCCTCTGAATGGTATGAGGCAATAGTCAAGGGTTTGAAGGCAGAGCCACACACTGCACATGCCCGAGAAGAAGGACACACAACACAGAGATGTGAACAAGCCGTCAGCCAAGAGCTGATCTGCCTTTAATGCTGCAAAATGGTGGGTTTTATAGGGGAAAGGGAAGAAGGATCTGGAAAGTAGGAGGGTATCAGGCAGAGCATGCAAATCCGCTGATAACTATTGGATAGGGGGTAATTAGCTTTTCATAACTGGGTGGAGACAACTGTAGGCTTCCCGCCAAACAACAGAATTGGTAGGTGCTTCACAGTATCCTAACCAATGAGGGATTGTTACTGGGCCTGTGTAGGCACCGGTAGAGTTTGTGAGGAAGGAGAAGAAACACAAAATGGAGGCTCAATCTACTTATAGATTTTGCCTCAAAGCCAAATAATTAATGCAGTCCTCCAGGTAGTCGTTGTTCAGCAGCTATCTCTTCCAAGCTACTCCCATCCATGTAGCGTGCCTTCCAGTCGGTGAAAGATGTTTCCCTTTCCTCCGGGTCTCGGGTATCACCAACAACATCCGTTTGCCAGATTTTTAGAGGTTCTAAGCCTCTTGGTTTTATTCCCAATGACTGCATTGAGGATACTTTTTGACAGTCCAGACAGGCATGTAAAATGTCTTCAGCCTGACTTTGGGTCAATTGAAACTGTTTTTGCAGCGTGGGCACCTTGATGAAAAAAGTCATGAAAGACACGTGCTTGCTCAAGTTTTTGTGGGACAATGGTCATACCTGCCAAAAGATCGGCTTGGCAATTCCCTTCCACTATAGGTCCAGGCACAGTAGAGTGTGAGTGGATATGGGTGATGTAAAAGGAATGTTGGTGGATCTGGATAAAATATAATAATTGTTTAAATAGATTAAATAATAAAGGATTAGATATGCCTTTTAAATAGGAATTTTCAGCTCTTTGTACCACACCTACAACATAAGAAGAATCAGAAACAATATTAATGTCTTCTGAATGAAAAAGAGAAAAGGCATGAACTGCTGATAACTCTAAAATTTGTGAGGATCCTTTTATTTGATGAATGTCTTGTTCCCAAATATTATCTTTCTTCCAGACAACAACTGCATTACCAGTTTTTCCAGAACCATTGGTAAAAACAGTTGTTGCATCTGGAAGGGGAACAAAAGACTGGATAAATTTTATTGTTATGGGTATGTGCCTGATTCTTTGTAAAATTTTGGAATTTGGAAGGTGGAATTTAATTTGTCCAGTCTAATTAGAAGTTGCCAATTGGAAGTCATTGTTTGTTATCAGCAGCTGTTCAAGGTGTTTGGAAGTCAGGGGGAGACAGATGTTCTCTGGTTCTTCTCCCAGCATTTCCCAGCACCTTGTTCTGCCCTTAAAGTTTTGAAATCATCTGGGGGTAAGTAACGTTTTAGAAAATTGATGGGGGAGAAAATCTCATTCCCAAATACAAAGTTATGTCTCACTGTCATGCAGCTCTCCAAGAATTCCAAAAGGTTGTGAAGGGCCCTGGAGTATTATCAATATTGGTGGAATTTGAGGTAATCGACGATGTCCTTGCAGTTCAGAAATTTTTTGTTCCACTATTCATAGAGCAGACTGGGCTTCTGCTGTAAGTGTCCTTTGAGGTTAAAGAAGAGTCGCCTTTTAGAAAACCCTTTAGAAAAGGGGTGCAAATCATCTGTGGAGATTCCTAAAACAGGGCAAATCTAGTTGATATTTCCAAGCAATTTTTGAAGATCATTTAAGGTTTTTACAGAATGATTAAGGGAAATCTGCTGTGGGGTGATGGCAGATTCTGTTACCTTCCATCCAAGGTAATGCCAAGGGGCATTGCATTGGACTTTTTCACTAGAGATTTTTAAACTGAAAGTTCTCAAAGTATCAGTGGTTATTTGTAAGACTTTCTGGACGTTGGACTTTGTTTGAGAACAAATTAGAATGTCATCCATGTAATGATAAATAATAACATTTGGATGGTTTTTTCCGAACTGGTGCTAGAATTTTGGAAACGTGTAATTGACAGAGGGTAGGAGAATTTTTCATTCCTTGGGGGAGAACTTTCCATTCAAACCTCCAGTTTGGTTCCTCAGCATTAAGAGATGGGACAGTAAAAGCAAATTTATACGAATCCTGGGGGTGCAACGAAATTTGGAAAAAGGCAATCTTTGATGTTAATGATTACCATGGGCCATTTCTCAGGTAGCATTGAACGAGATAGCATTCCTGGTTGAAGTGACCCCATGGGCTCAGTGACGTTATTAATTTTTCGAAGGTCCTGTAAAAGTCTCCACTTTACTGATTTTTTTTTTGATGATAAAAACTGGGGAATTCCAGGAGCTGACTGTTGGGGCAGTATGGCCTAATCTCAGTTGTTCATCTACAAGTTGATTTAGAATGAGCAGGTTTTCTTTTGTCATTGGCCACTGGTCTACTCAGATGGAGGTGTTAGTGATCCATCTTAGAGCAGGTAGAAGCTGCTCACCAGTGGCCAAATTTACAAATTTGAATTTATTTTGGTGCCCCACTGAGTTAAAACATCCCTCCCCCATAGGATCATAGGTAAGGATAAAAGAAGAGGATTAGAAGTGGTGACATATCCATCTGGGTCTGCAAAGGAGATTAAATTTCTACTTCTGTATGGACTCTTAGAGCCCCCTACCCCAACAATGCTTCGTTTAGATGTCTCAAATGGCCAGTGGCTGGACCAGTCTTTCAGGGTAACAATGGTCACATCTGCTCCTGTATCAAGGAGCCAAGAGACTTTAGTAGTTTTCACATACGGTTGGTGAAAAAACTGTACACGTTATAGTAGTAGATTGAGTAGTGCAAATTTGATCAAAAGGCTTTTGGTCTACTAATTGAAATTTTGCTGGGTTAAAAAGAGTTAACTTTCCTACTGTGCAAGGACCTCCTACTGGATAGACAGGAATGCCTTGCCAGGCTCAGTCTCCGCATAGCAAGAAAAATACTGTGGAAAGTTTCGTGTTTTTGGGAAAATGTTCAGTCATTGTAGTGGTCATTGCAGTGGCAACTGATTGGTTGCACCATAAAGAAGAGGTTCCTTGATAGATTGGTCTATTAGCAGTCACATTATGAGGAGTAAGAAATTTATGATTAGTATATTTATGAAAAATAACACAGTAACTGGTAGGGAGAGAACCAAGGAGATCAATTTCTTGCAGAAGAACTGAAGTAAACACTTGATGCGATATAAACTGACACAAATATATTGAATTTAAAGGAATGTTACCAGAGATCTGACTTTTAGACAAAAATATGTTCCAGACGTCGCCAGGGGTAATAGGAATGCCTGTCAGGCAGGACTGGAAAGGGTTCCTTGCACTGGACAAGATCAAGCACAGGGTGTCTGTATTCGTGGCTTTGGCCAATGATACCCACAGATTTTCCATAGGTTGTTTCATCCATTCTTGTATTGGAAATGCTGTCACAGTTTTCAGGAGGAGGAGGATAAGGAGTTATCTTGATGTATTCTTATCCTTTTAGCTGGAGTCCATTGTGGCCCACTGCCTGTTGAAACACAGGTATGTCCTTTCCCCCAGGTTATCAGAGGGAAAGGACCTTTCCATTGATCAGTTAACAAGTAGATTAAATTATTTTTGCTTTCAACATATTCAAGTTGCTCTTTGGATTAAAATGTCTCTGAACTGGTGTTAGCTCATTCACTTCACATTTAAAACATTTAAAACGTTTAATCCATAAAGTGCTTTGTGCAGTTGCTCTTGGGGGGAGAGACCCACACTCCCCTCTTTTGTTTTGCCAGCATAGTTTTAAGGGTTCAGTGTCCTCTTTCCACTATGCCCTGACCCGTGGGATTACGAGGTATGCCGGTGATATTGTATGCCCCACATCTGGAAAAAATTTTGAGTTTCTTTTAACACATATGAAGGCCCATTATCGGTTTTCACATGATAAGGGACCCCCATATGGGCAATTGCTGCTGTCAGATGCCTCCTAACATCACGGCTTTTTTCTCCAGAGTGTGCAGTCGCTACTATGTATCCTGAAAAGGTGTCAATGGATATATTTACAAATTTGAGCTTGCCGAATTCATTTATGTGAGTTACATCAGTTTGCCAGATTTTAAGAGGCTCTAAACCCCTTGGATTAACTCCCTCTGATGGTAGTGGAGCAACTTTCTGGCAATCTGAGCAACTCTGTATACTATAATGGCTTTTGCCTGACTGTCAGTGAGGCCGAATTGTTTCTGCAGTGCCTTGGCACTCTGGTGAAAAAAGTCATGAGAGATCCTTGCTTGAACCAATTTGTGTGGGACTACAATCATACCTACCAAAAGATCGGCGATCTGGTTTCCCTCCGCCACAGGTCCGGGTAGAGTGGAATGAGACCGAACATGGGTCACAAAAAATGGCTGCTCATGTCTCTGTATTAGGCAAAGGAGTTGCTTAAGTAAACAGACCCTGATTTGAGATATCCCTGAGGTAGGAGTTTTCCACCCTCTGCACAATGCCCACCACATACAATGAATCGGAAACCAAATTAAAACTCTGATGCTGAAACAAAAAGAAGGCTCGAACAGCTGCCGACAGCTCCACAGTTTGTGGAGATCCATCTACCCTATGAATATCCTGTCTTCAGTCACTTCCATCTTTCCAGATGACCATGGCATTGCCAGTCCCGCATGAACCATCTGTAAAGACGGTGGCTGCTTCAGAAATCGGGACTTTGGATTGAATAAATTTATGAGCTAATGGAAGATAACCAATCTTCTGCAAAATTTTACAGTTAGGCAGATGGAATTTAATTTGTCCTGTGAAATTTGAGATTACCAACTGAAAATCCACATTCATTATCAGCATCTGCTCTAGCTTTTCGGAGGTCAGGGGGAGGTAGATGGTTGCTGGTTCTTCACCTGACATCTCCCAACAGCGTGTCCTACCCTTAAAACAAGTTTTGCTGATTATTTCAGGGAGCGCAACTAAGGTTTTGGAGAACTGATGTGGGAAGAAAACCCACTCTCACAAACAAAATTGGGTAGAAGTTGAATAAAACTGACCAAGTAAACCAAAGGACTGCAATGGGCCTTGCAAGATGACCAAGATGGGCAGAATAATCTGCAGCCTCCTGTGTGCTTGTAAATTTGATATTTTGTTTTCAACCACCTTCAATGCAGTTTTCGCCTCAGGGGTAAGTGACCGTGGGGACAATAGTGAAGGGTCACCCTTTAACAGCGAGAATAATGGATGGAGATCATCAGTAAAAATGCCTAACGAGGGTCGAACCCAGTTGATGTTGCCTAATAATTTCTGAAGGTCATTTAGACTCCAAATCAAGTGGTTAATAACAATTTTTTGTGGAACAATGGATGACTCTGTAAAACCCAAGATATTGCCAAGGGGAATGCCACTGGATTTTTTCTAAAGCAATTTGCAAATTAAAAGTTTTTAGTGAATTTAGGGTTGAATTAAGAACTTTCTGAACAATAGGTTTAGCTTTGGCACAAAACAATATATCATACATATCATGATAAATCATTGCATTTTTGTGTTCTCGCCGAATTGGTGACAGAATTTTTGACACATACAATTGGCAAAGGGTTGGGGAATTTTGCATTCCCTGTGGCAATGCCTTCCACTCACATCTGTGATTTGGCTCTCCAGCGTTAACGGATGGCACTGTAAATGTGAATTTACATGTATCCTGTGGATGAAGCATTATATGGAAAAAACAATCTTTTATATCAATAACTACCAGGGGCCACCCCTCTGGCAGCATGGTAAGGCATGGTATACCAGGCTGGCGTGGTCCCATAGATTCACCCACCTCATTAATCTTCTTAAGGTCTTGCAGTAGTCTCCACCTACCTGACACCTTCCGGATGACAAGAACTGGAGAGTTCCACGGACTGACCATAGGGGCAATGTGGCCTAATTCTAATTGTTCTTGTACCAAATCTTTCAAAATGAGCAGCTTTTCTCTTGGCATTGGCCACTGGTCTACCCAAGATGGAGGGGTGGTATTCCATTTAAGTGGCGAGTAGAAACTGCTCACCAGTGGCTAAACTTAAACATTTGAATTTAATTCTAGGCCCCACTGGGTCAGTACGTCTCTTCCCCAGAGTGTCATTGGAAGTGTCAAGATAAGTGGATGACAGGTGGCTATACGTCTGTCCAGTTCACATATTGATATCACCTCTCAAAAAGGGAGTCCTGGATCCCCCAACCCTGTTTACACTTAGCAAGGCAACGTCATATGGCCACTGACTGGGCCAATCTTTCATGGCTATGATTGTCACATCGACTCCTGTGTCGATGAGTCCAATTACAGGAATCGAATCTGCAGAAGAAACTGAGCAGGTTAAAATAGGTCTGTCATAGTTTATCCACTGGTCCAGTTTACCTCCGTTTCTTCTTTCTGAAGTAAACTGGATAACTGCTCCAAGGACAGCAGCTGAGCCATGGGAACGTCACTTATGAGTTCTACAGGTAGGGAAGAAACATGAATGTTAATACTTATGTTGTTGGTATGTCACAGTTTTGTGAAGTGGGAAGGGAGAGAACCAGCGTTGGGGTTCTTGGCTAGATTCTAGGTGGTGTGGGTGCAGCCAAGGGAAGGGCTAGCAGGTTAGGTTCAGGTTATGATGCAGCCCCAAGAAGAAACACACGACACACGTCTGAACACCTGCACAGCCAAGGGCTGATTCACTTTATTAACACAAAATGGTGAGTTTTATAGGGTAAGGTAGGGAAGATTCTGGAAAGAGGGTGGAGATGGGGCAGAGCATGCAAATCCGCTAACAATGGTTGGATGAGGGTGCATGAATAAACATCAGGAGTTAGGGACAAGGGAGGAGATAACCGGGGGAAACATGATTGGTCAGTACCTCAGGGTACACTGACCAATGAGGGATTGTCTCCATGCCTGATAGGCAAAAGTTCATGAGGGGAAAATGGGGAAATCAACCTACAGGTAAGTTTTGTAAGTTTAACAGAGCTACCACTATAAAGTTCTTAACTCTCATTGTTGTCACAGGTAGAGGTGTGAGCAGGGCTGATCTTCCAATCCTCAAATGAGACCTCTCCTTTCCCTTGATCCTTCCACGCCGCAAATGCTGTTTCATTCTCCTCCTGGTTTTCCTCACCCCCAACATTGGTGTTTAGATCCTTGAGGATCTCAGGAAGGATGATAAGCACCTTTTCGGTAGCCTGAAGTGATGTCATTAATGGGTATGTCTGGTCCAGTAAAACAGCTTCCAAAGGGGAAACTGGCACTGTGGGATTGGTTGACCAAAGGGTGTATTGCACTGAGGGTGTGAGCCAGATGCAGGAGACCATTGCAGCCTGCTTCTTCTTTGTTTGCTGCTGGTGGACAGGTCGGGAAGGGACTGGGCCTGGTGGAGTGCCTGGTGACAGAGGCACTGAGCAGAGGCACTTGATGTCTTCCCACCCCTCTTGGCGGTCGGTGTCCAGTTTCCCTGCTGTCTGATGGATTTCCTGGAAAATCTCACACACTTGTTATTTAGACCAAGCAACTTGGGTGGAAGGAGTTGGTCATTAATATCAGTTTTGGACTGACATTCTGAGGTCCAATGTCTCCCTTTACCGTACCTAGTGCAATTATATGGTGGAACCTTCGGTCTCACCACAGTCTTTGGATGGTTTTTCTGAAAGTGACCATTATCACTGCAGTTGAAACATTTTTGTGGTGACTTGATCACTGTTGCCAGCATTTTTATTTTTGAAGATTGAGAACCCACGTTTCTACAGGCCTCAATCATCTCTAAAAGTGTTGGGGTTTTCAGTGCCCTTAGTATCTTTTGGCACTCATCATTAGCTCTTTCTACCACCAAGCTTTTAAAAAGAACTTCTTGGGAGGCCTGATCTGATATTTGACGAGAATTTCCTTCCCTCAGATGGGTTGCAAAGACTATAAAAGGTTCTTTTACTCCTTGGTAGACCAACATGTATGATGGAGAAGGAGTAGAAGCGTTCGCTACTGCTTTTATTGCATTAAGGGCCTATTTTTAGTTAAATCCAATTGATCCTTATTGATCCTCGTTTGTTCTGCTGTAGTTGCATAGGTTCCTTCACCGTAAAATTGATCTATAACTTGGTTTGTAGGAATGCCTTGTTGAGGCTCGCCGGACTGCACCTCCCAACCCAGGTGCAGGTGATTGCTGTCGAGAAGCAGGAGAGTTCAAGATGAAAGATCTACAACCCTGGTTCACATTGTGGTGCCATTTGTCACAAGCCAGGAATAAGACATGAGACCAGTGGGTTCTTGAACAGGGCTGTAGATCTTACCAGGGCCATGCCCAAGGCTGATCTGCTTTATTAACAAAATGGTGGGTTTATATAGGGTAAGCTGGGGAAGGTGTTGGAAGGTAGGAGGGATATGCAAAACCTGGATTTGGGATAGGCAGAGGGTATATGAATAAACATTAGGGGGTACGATAGCAACAGGTACAAACTATGATTGGTTGGGACAGATACGACACCGTAAGCTGTCCCGTGGTAACTGTACTTTTGCTCCTAGGTGCAGTGGCTAAGAAGAAAGACCAAGAGAGGTTCGAGAAATGGAGAGCCATTTATGCACGTTATTGATGGGCTTTTCACAGACTTTGAATGTTTCATAAGCTGAAGGAGCTTGAACAACAGAAATGGACTATAATTGTACCATGAGTGGTATTGGAATTTCCATGATTACGCTGAGTGTTATACCCCAGTTTTATTCATTGTAATGTGTTAAGGCATGTTGAGACATGTTCTCTTCCTTACAGTTCTTCTCTATCCCTGATTGGTCAGGATTTGCCGCAGTGTGAGCAGTCCTGACATCACCCTTTGTGTTAGAGATGGAACCTACGAAAGCATGGAAGATTGGAGGAAGAACCAAGAAACTAACACCAACTTTGATGCCTGGAAAGTACAGAGGAACAACGCAGAAACAAGATCTTAAATGTGCTTTAAAGACTGTTATGTAGTGGCTTGTGTTCTACATTAAAAACCTAATATTAGGTTGACCATTTCCCATTTTACCTTCTTCTCTCCCTCCAGCCGGTAAGCCCTGTCAGGCTTGGCAACATCTATCCCATTGGTCGGTATACCTTGAGGTACTGTCCAATCCTGTTAACCCAAGTTTTCTCCTCCCCAGTTAACACCCACTTATGTTTATGCATTTCCCTTTACCCAATAGTCTGTAGTAGATTTGCATGATCCGCCTAGATACCTCCCCTTTTCTAGACTGTTCTACCTCAGAGGGTATAAAAACCCTCCATTTTGTTAATAAAGTTGGATCGGCTTTGGCTTTCAAGGTGTTCACTTCTTCTCTGTGTCTTCCTTGTGGGTCACAGCTCAGGTAAACCTAACCTTCGAGCCCTTGCTCCTGCTACCTTTTACAACTCACAAAGCAGCTTGCAAGAACCCCTGTTGCTGGTCTGTTCCCTTCCCACAAGACTGCGACACCTTTGTTTCTTTGATTGGTCCCCAGTTACATCATACCGTTTCTAAACTCCCTATTTGTTGAACCTTCCTATCAATCCCATGTTCCTCCCTAGTTCTAGCAACTTCTGCCCCGAACCCTATGAGTCTTCCCTCAATAAAGAGACAGCCTTTCTGCCTTCTACTGAGCACGAACCCCTCTGGGCTGTCATCTCCTTTCCTTACTCCGGGCTGCAGCAGATGGCGCTCAACCGTGGGGCTCAATAGGAGGTCTCTCACACTGAGAGAAATCCTGAGCCTGCGATGAGCTACAGGCAACATCAGGAGCAGGTGATCATTCCAGTAGTCCCCCTCAGCCAAACGGCGGGCAATGGATCAAAGAATCGGCAGTCCCATTCACACCGGAATAGGTGAGTGGCTGAGGCAGTCCGTACATATCTTTCCCCAACTCCCATACCCCGACTTTACATCGATTACAATCAGATTTAATTGGACATAGAAAGCCATCGTTAAAAATGGGGAATAAATTGTCAGTGAACCAAAAACTTAAATATCAACAACTTAAATGCTTAATTCTTGAACGCAGCCACCCACTGGACAAAAAATCTCTTACATCATTGGCACAGTGGCTAGGTAATAAAAAAGAAAGGATCCCAGAGGTTTTAAATCTTAAGGACTGTGACGATATAGGATATGAGATCTGGCTCGAAAAAGAAAATGGTGCAGCAGATGCACTTATTGCCTGGAGGCTAGTTCTGATGGCTCTACAGAGCCAAATGATGATAAAGAACCCTAGTCTCGCTACGCAGGCGAATAAACATCGCACACCCCGAAAAACCACCATCCAGGATAAGACAGTTTGTGCGACACAAAATGGAGGCGAGGAGGGCATGCGCGCTACATTCACTGTCCCTTTACAACATGGCGACACATGTGAGGGAGGGAGGAGGAGCTGTGAGAAAGCCCTCGAAAGCATAAGGTGAGGGAAATTTATAAACTGACGTCAGTGTCTCCTTGGGTTCCGTCAGACACGCCCTCACTGGCTAGCTCCACCTCCTCGCTTACATCAGCCAGTTCCCGGAACTTAGAAGACCAGAACCAGGGTGAAGTCACAAAGACTTCTGGTAACAACATCTGCCAAGATGGCAGTGCCCTTGTCTGGCAAGAGGTCCATGCTACCAGTAATTCAATACATGATGATGTGTGGCAGGCCTGAAAGGCCAAGGCCATTCAAGCCAGGGATGCAGATTTCTTAAAAGCATTTCTGATTTATTTGGATGATGGACACTCACCGGAATGGAGATCAATCTCCTATCCGATTTTAAAAGACATTAAGAAAACTATTGTCAGTTATGGTTTGGGAGCACCTTTCACTGTTGGATTAATTGAATCTTTATTTCAGGATTATAATTTAATCCCCTATGACATTAGAAGAATTACAAAAGGGTTATTGACAACTATTCAAAATTCAGTTTTTGAAAATGAGTGGAAAACTCGAATTATGAAGCATGTTAATGGCAAGTAGAAGGGTTCCTATTGAGCAGGTTATTAATATGATGTACAGAGAAGGGCCTTTTTCCACCAGGCAACAACAAACTAAGACAGAATTGCAATACTTGAATATTTCTAGAGACTTAGCATTAGAAGCCATCAAAAAGGTTGCTGATGCCTACGCACCATCCCCATCGTTCACGCTGATTCGGCAAGGGCAGGATGAGTCCTTTATTGATTTTATTACCAGGCTTAAAGAAGCCATCTCAAAACAAGTAGACCAGAAAGAATCTCAAGAGATAATATTTCAAAAATTAATCATTGAAAATGAGAATCAAGAATGCCATTATTAGGTGGCATTAATGCTGACATTATTAGAAATTGAGACATGTAAAAATATCAACTCCAATACTCATAAAGCCAAATTACTAACAGCAGCTCTTTCTGGTCCTCAGCAGTGCTTTCACTGTGGACAAAGAGGACATCCGTTTAAACATTGCCCAAACTTAAAAGATAAGCCGAATCCTCCAAAATCCCCATCAGCACTGTGGCAAAGGATGCCATTGGACCAGCCACTGTAGGTCCACTACAGATCTTAATGGCGATCCACTGCCGTCAAAAAAAAATCACCCAACCTACAAAGACAAGTTTCTTTTCGATCTCAAGATTACATAACACTCTGTCATTGCTCAGGAAACAGGCAGAGGAGCGCCCGGGGGGGGCGCGATGACACCAAATTTCCCCACTCTGTGCCCTATCCTTTGCAGAAAGTCGATGAAGTAACTCAATCGTGTGATAATGCTAATGCACATAACAATAAAGACTTGACAGAAATTCTTTTAACTTCATGGTCTCCCATTACAACTTTGGTGGACCGAGATCAGTTAGTGAGAGTAAAACCCTCTGAACCAACGTTGCCTAAAGAAACATATTTTACTTATCTCCTGCACTGACAGTACTAAAAAGGGGTTGATTGTTCTGCCAAAGCTTTTGACTGATATAGACTCTGATAACATCTGTATTTCTGTTCATGTTTCCTCTCAACCACTTAAAATTACTAACGAAGAACCAATTGCCAAATTAATTCCTGTTAAACATCTGATGAAATCTGTAAAAAATGAACGCTTAATAGATGATAAAGTAGTAAACTGGATGCAATTGGTTGACCAATTGCATCCAGTCCATTGCTAACATGTGCTTTGTTTTTTCCAGATCAAGCTAAGCCTCAGTCAGTGATGGTCACTGGCCTCATTGACACTGGGGCTGATGTCACCATTGTACTAAGAAAGACTGGCCATCTAACTGGCCCACTATGGAAGCGGTAATCAACATCTGTGGAGTAGGATGTTCAAAAAGCCCTTTGCAAAGCACTAACCTTATCCAAATACAAGGACCTGAAGACAAGTCTGCATCCCTTTACCCATTTGTTTTAGATCTCCCTGTTACGTTGTGGGGAAGTGACTCGTTGATGCAGTGGGGCATTGGGCTCCGAACAAATTTTTAAACTGGGTCACTGGTGTATTGCAGCTTCCCCCACTAGTCTGGAAAACAGAGACCCCTGTTTGGGTAGACCAGTGGCCCTTACCTAAAGAAAAGCTGCAAGCCCTTCATAATCTGCTACAAGAGCAATTGGATAAAGGACATCTAGAGCCCTCAATGAGTCCCTGGAATACCCCAGTTTTTGTCATAAAAAAGGCTTCTGGGTCCTGGAGACTTCTCCAGGACCTCCGTAAAGCTAATGATGTCCTCAAACCCATGGGTGCACTCCAACAGGGCATGCCATCCCCTTCCATGCTACCGGCAGAGTGGTCCCTGGTAGTTGTGGACATCAAAGATTACTTTTTCCACATTTATTTACACTCCTCAGATGTTCCTAAATTTGCTTTTTCCATTCCCTCTGTCAATGTCTGTGAACTTCACCACCGGTTCCAGTGGAAAGTACTTCTACAGGAGATGAAAAATTCGCCTACTCTCTGTCAATTATTTGTGTCTAATATTATTACTCCAGTTAGACAAAAATTTCCACAATCATCTTTCATTATATGGATGATGTATTGATTTGTGCGAAAGAGGAATTGACAGTCCAAAAAACTTTAAATTCAGTAATTTCTGCTCTAAATTCTCATGGATTAAAAATATCCCCTGACAAGGTCCAAAAGGAAGCACCCTGGAAGTACCTGGGGTGGAGGATAACAAACATGGTCGTAACACCCCAATCAGTCACTATTAGAAGAAATATTAAGACTCTGAATGGTTTACAGAAACTTTTAGGAGCAATAAACTGGATCTGGCTGGTGTTGGGAATCAGCACTGACAACTTAAACCCTTTGTTTGACCTGTTAAAAGGAAATGCAGACTTGACTTCCCCTCGATTTCTTAACCCAGCAGCCGAATCCTCGCTGAGAAAGGTAGAACAAAAAATAACTGAAAGACAAGCACACAGAAGGTTAGAAACTGAACCAGCATCGTTGGTCGTTTACTTAAATGAAAAGCAACCAGCAGCCATTCTTGGACAATTCAATTGCACCGGTAGAGAGTTCTGCTTCTGGGAATGGGTATTCCCCCCACACCAATTTTCAAAAACAATTATAACATTACCAGAAATGATAAGTAAATTATGCTTTAAAGGGCGTGTGAGGTGTTTAGAACTCATGGGAGAAGAACCAGGCCATATATATCTCCCATTGACTTCTGAACACTTTGAACAGCTGCTAAAAACTTCTACTGACTTACAAATTGCCATGGTTGAATACCTTGGAGAAATTAAATTTCATCTTCCAGCCTGTAAATTTTTCCAAAGACTGATTCCAATTCCAATTGATATTAAAATAATGCAATCTCAAATTCCGCTTAAAAATGCAAAAACGGTATTCACTGATGGCTCCGGAAAAAATGGAAATGCCGTTGTAGTTTGGCAAGACAACGGAAATTGGCATCGAAGCATTCATAAAGCACAAGGTTCACTGCAGTTAGTGTAACTTTCAGCAGTTGCGCACGCCTTCTGGTTATTCCAATTTGAACCTTTTAATCTCATCTCTGATTCTTCCTATTTAGTGGGTATAGTTCAAAGGATTAAAAATTCGTACTTAAAAAATGTCACAAACCAACTTCTATTTGATTTATTAAAGCAATTGTTTTTTCTTATTCAAGATAGGCAATTTAAATTCTTCATTGTATATACCCGCTGCATACGGCATTACCCGGACCCGTGGCAGAAGGGAACCAGCGCGCAGACCACCTCACAGGTATGATTACTGTCCCCAATCTCCTGCAACAAGCGCGAGTAGTGCACGAGTTTTTTCACCAGAATGTAAAAGCTTTACAAAAACAATTCGGCATACTCCTTTCTCAAGCAAAAGAAATACTAAAAAGTTGTTTGGATTGTCAAGCAGTGGCTCCCTTAAAAATTGAAGGAACCAACCCTAGAGGTCTCAAACCTCTACAAATTTGGCAAGCAGATGTCACTCATGTAAATGAATTTGGCAAATTGAAATATGTCCATGTATCAGTTGACACCTTTTCTAAATTTATAGGAGCCACCGCACATTCTGGCGAAAAAACTCGAGATGTCAAAAAAACATTTTCTTACAGCTTTTGCACGTATGGGGGTACCCAAACAAATCAAAACAGACAATGGATCTGCATACATGTCAAAAGAGACGGAGAAATTTTTCTCCAACTGAGGCATAACTGATACCACTGGTATCCCACAAAATCCCACGGGTCAGGCTATTGTGGAGTGAGCCCATCAATCACTTAAAAATTTGCTTAGAAAACAAAAAAGGGGGAGTTTGGGTATGTCTCCTCAAGAGAGACTGGATAAAGTTCTATATGTTTTAAATTTCCTGAACCGATTAGAGGAATCAGATATTCCCACAAGCAAAACCCCAGTAGAAAGACACTTCCAGGTAAAAGAAACACAGTTGCAATCAAAAGCAAAAATCACGTACAAAGATTTGCTGATGGATAAATGGATGGGTCCCTTCCCCTTAATCACATGGGGGAAGGGACATGCTTGTATTTCAGCACAGGAAGAACCAAGATGGGTACCATCCAAAAGGATAAGAATTTACCAAGAGTGGGCTGGCTTTCCCTTACCATCAATGTCTCTGTTACTGAAGCAAGGCTCAAACGCTTGACTTTCATCCTGACACTCTATATGGTAACATCTTCAACAATTAAAACAGTGACAAGGCTCCTTTTCTTTCTTATCATCAGCTCTACAATCAGTATCTCCTCCTCCATGATTCCATTGCCAGAGTTACCATCATGGGCATATCAAAATAAAGAAAATGTATAGGTAACGTTGGCTAATAGCATAGAAGCAGATTCAGTTTGTCTTTCTACTTTTAATATTAACAATCCCTTTAAAACTTGTCTAATTGGGTTACCCTCCAAAATGAGCACTAAGCAATTCCTCAAGTCTTATTCAGTTATGAGTTCTGAACCTACTGAAATAGACCTTTTGGGTTCAATAAAGACAAATTCATGCATCATTTTCAAAAAGAAAACAAGCCACCCTCTTAAAACATATAAAGTTACTTCCAACAAACCTATTTACACTAATGTGTCCCTATGATGTGATATTTACAGAACACACCAACTCACCCTAGCATTGCCAAAAGGAGAATTTTTGCTTTGTGGTGATACAGCGTGGCCTGGAATACCATCTTGCCTAATAGGAGGGCCATGCGCGATTGGCAAACTTACCATGTTCAATCCTGCAAAATTTCCCCTCCCAGGCCATGAATCTCCTACATTCATTTGTCATAAAAGATCATTTGTTGGATATAAAGAACTCCCCCCAAAACAAAAAAGGTTTAAATCTATAAATAGTGTTCCACTACCAGTAGACGGAGATTGCGATCCTACTATCCCCCTGTGGCCTGGGGCAATGAATGTATGGGACAGTCTTCCCAGGAGTTGGCACAGCACATGCCCTTAATACACGTGGGGGATACTGGATGGCAAGAGGCCAATGCCACCAGCATTGCCATTTAGGGACTATTAGCTGATTCATTAAAACTTAATGGGGCTAAGGGCTGGGAAGGGAGAGACCAGGGATGGCCCTGGGAGGTGCCTCCAGCTCCAGGCACCATCTTATGTGTGGCTGCAGTCCCGGTTGCCATCTTGTGTGGTCTCTTGTACCTCCACAGATGGGCGCTGTTTCCTGTCTTTTTCCTTTCCACAGTGGGATTTGGAAATGGTTCTTTTTTCCTGTGTTACTGCTTCTTCCTTGTACATGTCCAAGTCATTGTCTTGCTCATTTTACTCTAAGAAGGGAAAGAAGAGAGTTCAGGTGATCATCCAAACATTCTCTGACTACAGCCACTTCAGCCAGCAGTGACCTGCCTCTGCTCTGCTCCTCCAGCCTTCTCTCTACCACAGCAACACACATCCCTCACCTTTCAAAGCTTTCCACAGGATATCGTCCTCTGCCATCTCCTGTTCATTAGGATCTGGTTCCTGCCTCCAAACACCCATGAGGCTGGCTTCTCTGTGGAAGCACCTAGGCATGCACTTCGGTGCTTTGTCTTCATTTGGAAAGGACCAGCCGAACTTCACAAGATAAGGATAAGATTAAGCTAGTTCTGCATGTATGATTAGTACAGGTTTATGTATTTTCTGTAGCCTTTAACAACCACAGTTTGGAAGTGCATTTTATAAAACTGTACACACTATAGAGCGTTTCAAAGACAGCTCTTGCAAATTTTCCTTTTCTTTCCTAAATAAAGGCAGATATTACATTTTCTAAGCTGAGTTCAAACTATAGACCTTCTGATGGTGTCTGTCCATGCCCAGATCAAATCCAGGCCTTCTCTGCAAAAGCGTGCCACTGCGAGTTATTTTTTCACAGCTCTTCCATGTCTTTTGTGGAAGGAGTGGGAGACATCAGTCCATTTCCTAGTCAAGGCTTCCATATCTCAAAATCTCCTGCCTTAATTAGCACTAACTGGCATCCTTCTTGGAAGCATGAGAAGAAAGGTCAAGCATGAAGAATGAAGTAGTTTCTCTCTCCTAGAGGTGAACCCCCCAGGACACACAGAAAGCACCAGGCTTAATGATATGAGGGCTGAATGTGAAGTTTATTCTTATTAGATTAACTAAAGGGTATTCTCATCCTTAAAATACATTAAAAAGTTGCATAAGTGTGTAGTGGCCAGAAAACAACAGGAAAAAGGAAATGGGAGCAGAGTGGTAGCAGGTTGTGTGCTCAGGAGCTGATTCACCTTGTCAGGCACCACCCTAGAACTGGGCTTTGCCCACAGCCCAGGTGAAATGGCCCCAGGCAAGTGGGAATTCAGAGCTCAAAACCAGGTGATGCCAGCTGAGGAGAATGGGAGCAAATCTGGGTCACAGGGGGAGTAAAATGCTGTTACATTTTCTTGGAACAGGTGCGGGAGGATGGGCACATGGTACCACCCTTTGCACAACCTGTGAAAGGGGGACACCATGGAGATGTGGGGACAGAGCCACTGCATGGACTTGGAGAGGTTTTGGGGGAGTTGGCAACAAAAGTCCTGCTCCTGAGTGGAGTGTAGGGACACAGAGGTCATCAGAGATGCAGGGTACAATAAGGAACATTGTGGACAGGAGGCCATAATGGGCTGGGCTAGATCCCTCAAGAGGGTAACTGGCAGTGAAAGCATTTCCTTGCTAATGCAGAGTCACTGTACTTCCCACTTTATATCTGCAAGAACAATCACCCTACACGCTTGGCCCAACATCACTCTGTGATGGTCACAACCTCCACCCTCTCTGGCTGGAACCTCGACCAGGGGCAGAAGTCAGCAGTGTTTATGCAGGTTTGTCTGCTTTTCCTGCTGTGAATCCAGGAAATTATTCGCTTTGTCAGGGCAAGAGCAGAAGCTCTGACCCAAGCAGACTGATCAGTGAATATCCATCTGTAAACCTTAATCTCACTGCACACATAAATATCCACAGCTAGGCAGACACGGGAATGGGTCTGTGTGGAGAGGAGAGAGGCTCTGTGTGCCTGTGCAGCAAGGGGAAGGTGCTGCTGTCCATCTGTGAGCGAGGGAGAGGTGCAGGCACAGGGAACTGGGCACTGTGTCCGTGGTTCAGTCTGCACATGCCGTAAGAGTGCAGCTCCTCTGCCTGCACAGGTGCTTGGAGGAGGGTCTTCACCCTTCAAGGTGTTGCTCTGGGGAGTAAGAGCTCCGAGCTGTGTTTGGTTTGTACCCTCAATGGTGTCATATTCCTTGGTTTGTTTAAGTTTCTTGATAAATTTTATCCATAAGGGCAAATTGGAAGTCCATGAAAGGAAATTCGGAAAAAAAGAGAGAAAACTTTTGGGGCAGTGTTTTTGTTTTTCTGGGGGAAGATGGAGATGATGCATGAAAGCCATAACACTCCTTCCAGCAACTTCCAAGGTCTTACAGCATCAAGGGGTACAAGGGTCAGTTAAACCAGGGCTGAGGAGGACTAGGATTTTAATCCAGACAATAACTTACTGGCTATTAATCTTCTTTCCTTGTCAAGGTCTGGTATGACATGTATTTCCACCACTCAATACCTGAGGGGCTGCAACCCACAGTGGAGCAGAGGTCTTCTTGGTGGCAAATACAGGGGTCAATCCAGCCTTGCCCTTGACTTTTTTGTACAGTTTGTTTTTTTAATGATTACCTTCAGAGGGTTACTTCCCTATACCACTGTCCACTCTTTGGGAGGAGTCCCTGGTCATATCCCGGGATGCATGTGACCACACAGTCCTGCTCTTCCCAGCCACCCAGGTATTACTCAACAGTCACTTTTCTTACCTGAGTCCTGTGCACAGATATTATCGGCTGTCACACGTATACTCCAGTGTTTTCTCCTCTTCTGCTTCTCCTTCCCTCTTTGCTTCTAGAGTCCTCCATCTGGGTCTCATTTGCAGGCCCCCGTGGGGCACGACAATAGGCTGAGGGCTGCTGAAATCAGCACAGCACGCCTTCTCCTGCTCCTGTCGTCCAGCTCAGCAGGCCCAGAGGCCGAGGTTCCCAGACAAGCCTCCAAATTGTAGAGGACATACTCATTTATCGATAAAATTGAGAAAGGACAAAGTCATTGAAGCAACACTATTTATTGATATAAACAAGTCAGCTGAGTCGGGTGCATCTCTCTGGGGAGACACACCTTTCCTCAAAATGGATAACCTTTTATACCCTTGGCCAATTGGTGAGGTCCCTGTCCCTTTTCCCTCTGGCTGGTACTCAGGAACTTACATCCTTTCCCGGCCACCTATGACCCTTAAACTCCCCACTTTGTTTATCTTCCTTTTTTGGGCAGGCCTTCACTATCACTTTTCCTATTAGCCTTAACACCTCTTTCCACTTCAGCAATAAACATGGGTTAACTTCCCTCCCCCTCATGTCCACAAGGTCCTATGGCTGAAGCAAAACCTTATTTTGTTTCTCACAGTATTGAACAGTTGCTTGGTTATTTAAAACCTAAGATCAGTTCCTCTGAGATTATATAAGCTAGTATTTTACATTTGCATTAAAGAAGTTCCAATACTGTCATACCCTTGTGGTGGTGGTGTTGCTTATCTCACAGCTGAAGCTGCCTTTCTGGTCCTTTCTTCTCCTGAATACTTAAGCTCCCAATTACTGACATTCCCTGTCCCCCCAGCCCCCTTTTTGCCTCCAGAAGGCTTTGAACAGAAAGGGATGGAAGTTCAGCTCTGCACATGCTGAACTGGCAGAAACATGTCCCGCGTGTCACTCTTGGCACAGCTGACGCAAGGACAAAGCTTTGGAGCGGTCTGGGTCCCAAGGGACGTGCTTCTGGAGTAAGACCCGGGTTGTGAGAGGTCCGATCCTCAGCGGAGCACGCCGAGTGGGGGCCAGGGGGCTCTCCCGAGTCAGGAAAGCCCGGGCGAGGAGAGAGATGCGGGCCCGGGCACACCCTGAGCGAGTCGCTACCGGCGCACAGGAACACCAGGGACCACTGACACCCTCATCTGATGGGAACTTGCTGTACTTTATTGGTAGACCAGGCCCGCGTCAGCGCCGCGCTCTGGGCGCTCTGGCTCTGTAAGGCCGAGATCCTGAGCTGGGCTCAGCGGCGTCTGCGCCTCCTGCCGCCGCGGCGGCGCCGGCGATATCTGGAGCGGCGGGATCCAGCCCGGCGCCTCCTCCGCGCGCCCCGGCGGCGGGAGCGGCGGCGGCTCCGGCTGCGGCTGCGGCTCCTGCGGGAGCGCCGGCGGTAGCGGGCCATGGTGGTTCTAGCCGAAGCTGGGGGCGGCTGCCCAGCTTTTATAGGAGAGCTGCGCAGGAGCCCTTTGTGACACCAGCGCTTTCCAGAACCAGCATCACCAACGAGGTCACAATGGCCACTCCCCGCCCCTGCAGAATCCATGGCACCTGAATCCAAAGGGTAATTCCTCCAGTCCGAAGGAACATTTCTTTAAAGACATTCAGAAAGATTGGCCTGCCTACAGTGAAATAGACAGAAGGATTTTGGAGATAATACTTTCTAGGTAAGTTCAGGCTGTAGGAGAGGGACAAGAGCCATTTCAGAAAAATTCTGGGAAATGAAGGTCTCTCTTCCCTCTAAGGAAAGAACTAGGAGAAATAGATGTTTCTCGCTTCTAATAAGAAGTGCTGGGCCATCCTTACAGAAAATCAGCTTCCTCTCAGAATGCCCCCAGCACCAGCCATTTGCAATGTGGCTGATGCCAGTCACGGTTTTAGCAGAGAGGGCTGTTAAAAACCTGATATTCTGACCCTGTGTGGGCTTGCTCTGAGTTTTGCAAATCCCTGCCAGAAAAGTTGTTCAGGCCTCAGACTCCACCTGTTTGAGCTGTTTGGGAAAGCACAGCAGTGTGAGCAATGTCCCAAAGGGAGCCTTCGAGCACGTGCTCCTTTTGTTGCCTATTGACAGGTTCAACTGCAGATTTATTTAAAGTTGAAGATTAGTTCCTCTTAAGATTATATATGTTAGCATTGAACAGTAGCTTGTTTATTGCTAATGACAGTCAGTCTTTACCTGGCAACAAAAGCAGTGTACATTTCAGGCATTGCTCCTGGGATGTATACACCGTTCATAGGTTTGCCACCAAATGGTGGCAGCTGATGTATCACAGTGGTCAGGTGCTATCAGTGTATGCCCTCATACTGATGATCTTAAGGTTTAACTGGACATCAAAGGCACTTGTTACAGCCCAGAATGTAGAAGTAACTGCACTGCACCTGGGAACTTTCCCAGTCCAGTTGAAAATGAACTGTCTCAACACCATGCTCACTGTTCAGAGTTGATGATGGGTTACTTCAACACGACTGCTGAATCAGCTGCATTGAGAAGTACATTTGACATCGGCAGGACCCCATATATCCACTAAGGCGACCTGTCAAGGGTGCCTTGCTAGATGAGTGGACAGCTCACAGAATTGCACGACCTCATCTATGCACAGGCTGAGGGAGCATGTAACTTGGAAGTGAGCTTTGATGCTTCTCTGCTCTGCACAGCTGTAGAGTCACAAGGCTGCTTTGAGATTGACAGAGATTTGAGATTGACAGGGAGGGGAAGCAGTGGGGCTGTGATTCGCAGGACACCCGGCCACCAGAACTGAAAATGATGGCTGAGCCTAAGAAGGATATTGATCCATCGACCTTCATCTTGTGCAAGCTGCTGACCAAGTCCTTTGTGCGTGAGGGAGGTAGACTTGGCTGGAGGAGAGCCAGCCCTGATTCTGACTTGTGTGGTAGTCAGGGAGAAGACTATGTCTTAGGTTTTCCACGTGACTTGGAAATTCACCTGGGAGCTCCAAGCTGAAGGTGAACACATACAGTTCTCACTATTCTTCAGTCGTATTAAGACTCAGGGGCTGACTACAGTAAGTGTATAATCAACAACTACAAAAATACTATTAAATGTCGAATTATGCTCAGTTAAAGAAGTTAAGATATTAGCTGACCAAGCCTGGACTGCGACAGCCCCATCCATTGTGAAGGAGAGGGATACTCCAGTTCACATATGAGGACTTTCTAAAGACTGGGATATCTTTTTATTTATGAAACTGATGGGTTTTGCTTTTTCCTACACCAAAAAATTATATTGCCTGCAGCAGCAATAAGTGAGGACCATCTCATTCACAGGTGCAGCCTCTGCAGCAGGACTGCAACAGGGATGCTCAGTTCTGTTTTGCACCATGGATTATTGTCGGGGGTGGCAAAATGCAGTGGGAGGATTTTGAGAAATAGGAGGATTTCAAGAAATTGAAGAAGGAGTGTTACCCTGTTGGGAGTGAGCAGGACTATGAGGAAGATGAGACATCATTTGAACAGTGGAAAGCATGCTACGTGGATGGTAGCAGCATGGAAGGAATACCTGTTGTGGAAATCACTGTGTGATGAACTGCTTTCATATGTGTTTTTACTTTTGTGGGGTAAACCTATTAGTAGGTTAATCCTCCATATTTTCTTCTTCTTCTCCCTCATGGACTTGGC